>NC_133528.1:130734806-133584154 GCF_048544455.1 Silene latifolia | reverse complement strand
TACATAGTCGATATCCGGGAGGATATCTCTATTAACGTTTTCATTTCTTTTATTTTTTTTTTATAAGTTGGATATCTACCATTGACAACAGTTGAACTGTATATAATCATTTCAATCTATCCTATGATGAGTTTGTTTGCATGGAAAAAAAGGTATATTAAATTCAATGTGAGATGTTTCTAACCACGTCATTAGCAAAGTACAACCACCATTAGGGAACCACATACTATATTCTTAATACCTTTTTCACTAAAAAGGAATATTAAATACAATGTGAGATGTTTCTAACCACGTCATTATCAAAGTACAACCACCATTACGGAACAAAGCGTTTTGCTTGTGACGGGCTAATTCCGTCATAAGCTGAAAATCTCTCACAAAAAGGGAGAAGGGACAAGGTGGGGGCACCCCTCATGTGCTTCCCCACTCACCTCTCATGGGTATTTTGTGAGAGGAAATGGTATCCGTCACAAGCTTGTGACGGATATCGCCGTCTTCAATGAGATTTTGTGATTACGGAACCACATGAGAATGGATCCTCTCCATTTTACCCTTATTTTCCTTTATTTTTATCGCATAAATTTAGAACAGTTAGATGTTGTCGATATGTAATCCGGCCATTAGTAGGTATTTACCTCTCCATTTTTTTTAGGAAATTAAGAGAAAATGTGCTCGAATCACATATATTCTTACTACTTTTTAAATACAATGTGAGATCACGTCATTATCAAAGTACAACCACCATTAGGGAATCTGCATGTGATTGGATTCGAACCCGAGTTAATAAATGGAAAATCAAAGCCTTTACTATCAACCAACAGATATTTATCATGACATTTGATGGAATAATATTTACTCCTCTGCTTCGTTTATTTGTTGTCATTTTCCATATTTGGGTGTCTCAATCATTTGTTGTCATTTCTAATTTAAAAATGAACTTGATGAACAATTTGATCATTAACACTCAATTTGTTTCAATTGTCATTTAGTAATTGGCTCATTTCTCTTTCCTTGGTTTTTGTGGCAAAACCAAATGACAACAATTGACCGGGACAAAAGGTGTACTTATCTACTAATCAGCAATAATTAGGTAGCAAAAATCAATCTTCTAAATCGTATTTTTATAGGGTAGCGACCGTCACCCTTTACTACCAGGTGGGTCCGCCCCTGATTACGGACTACTACATTGCTCATGCCCTTTGTGTCCCTATATATGGTTATAACTTCTATTTTTTACGCAACGTTTTATGGTGCAATGCAAAGTTAGAAGCTTTTTGTTTCCAAATTATTGTACCCAACAAAACTAGTTTCATGGCTACAATTACTGCTTCAATCACAAACCCCTACGTAAACCCGTTGTTAGCTCGACCACATCCCAGCCCAGCGAGCGTAAAGGCTAGAAAACTACCTTATTCATCATATGTCCTTAATACGAGAACAAATGTTACGACAAGGTTTTCGGTGACAGTAGCAAATGTGACACCCAAATCAACATCAAATTCCGGTAGAATTTGGCGATCTGATATCGTAGTGAATAGACCAAAGAATAATGTGTTGATAAGAAGTAAATGGAATTGGTTAGATATTAGGACATTATCTGTGATCATCACAATTCATGGGTTGGCTATGTTTGCGCCATTTTGTTTCAATTGGGGTGCGTTATGGGTAGCTCTTGTTCTATGGTTCATAACGGGCATATTGGGCATTACTTTGTCATATCATCGGAATTTGACTCACAAGAGTTTTAAGCTTCCTAAATGGCTCGAGTACTTGTTTGCTTATTTTGGTAACTTAGCCCTTCAGGTTTATTTTCTTCTCATTTGACTTTTTGGTTAAGACGTTGTTTGGTTGTCCCTACAAAAAAAATGGTTGAATTGGAAAATCTCATGATTTGAAAAAATGGGAGATGTTTGTTTACTCCCAAATCATGGGATTTTCTTTTTTCCCATGAATTAATAGAGGAGTTTGATTACCTACCCCTAGGTAATTGGAAGCTCATGTGTCAATTCAATTCCAAGATGTTCAAACGAATTTTGAGCAATTCACATGAATCGGTCAATTCAGCTGTGTTGTAAAATCATGGGAAATTAATTTTCGTATGCCAACCAAACGAGGACTAAGATTTCAATATTTTTACCTTAAATATTTCTTAAATTTTACCCATTCCAATCAATCTTATACACATATATTCAACGAATGTATAAGATTGATTGGAACTAGTATAGATCCCGCGCGAATGCACGATATTTTAGATAGAAACATTAAATAAAATAATAATAAAAATGATATTTAACTCAATTTGAATTTAATTATAAATTTATTATAATTAATATTTTGTATTAATCGGTGGAAAATGAAAGTTCATTATAATCTAGATCTAGATATAATATAATGAAAACCCAATAACAGATATGTTATAATAAAAGCCCAATTATAGCGAAATTAATTTAAGCGGGAAAATTCTGAGAACTCTTATTCTTTTAGTATAAGGGGGATGAAAACGCGATAACAGATATGTTATAATAAAAGCTCAATTATAGCCAAATTAATTTTAGAGGAAAAATTCTGAGAACTCTTATTCTTTTAGTATAAGAGGGATGGAGGGAGTAATAAATTGTCATATAATACTAATATATTTATATTTATATTTACCATTTAAAAGTCTCTCACAAAATTATAGTTTCAACAAAAACAAAAAATTTACATATAAATGCACTAAAAGCAGAGTCAATCAAACATTTTAAACCTAATAAACTTTAACTGACCATATCTTTTGGGTAGGAGTTCAGAAAGTGATGATTTTTTTTCAAATTAGCTATCTTTATGAGATCTTTGGTTGGGAAAAAAATGTTGTATTCGGAACTCGTGGCTCAGAGTTATGGTCAATCAAATAAAGTGTTTTCTGTTCTAAAGGAGGGGTACACGGTAGACCTCACAAAATAAACTCGAACACGAAAAACCGACCAAAAATATCTGAATTAATAACCAATCCATATGACTAACCTAAATATTACCCGAAACCCGACTCTATCTGAATTGAAGCGAAACTGAATCGAATTCAATAATAACCGAATGATACCCGATCCTGAATATATCTGAACCGATAAGAACCGAACCGATTGACCTGAAGTAAAAGTATTCATTTTCTCATAATAAACTTATATTTTAGGTGTTTTTCCATTGATCATTTATTTATTAATGGTATTATGAATTATTACATCCAAATTGGAAAGTATAAGATACATTTAGGCTAATTTTTTTACCATTAACTTGACAAAATTATCACCCAAAACAGAACTGAACTGCAAGTCTGCAACTGACATGACCCGAACCGTAACCGACTCAAAATAACACAAACCGATTAAAATGGCTAACTGAAATGAACCCGATCGAAATCAAACTGAGACCAAAACTAAAGTCAACCCGATTTAAATCGAACTGACTCAATCCGATCCGAAACCAAAACGAATGACCCATTTCCCAAGTATAGGAACACCCTATAATGGAAAGAAGTAAAATATATGGGTACCACGTAGAATATCTCAAACTAGTTTAATATTTTGTATAAGTGTTTTTATTGAGTTTTTTTAAAGGAATATCTAATTTTGAACGTTTATCCACAAGTTTCTTTTTTTTTCCTCCTTTTTCATTTGCTTATTTAAATTGCTACGGTTCTAAATTGGACAAACAATGAGTTGCAAGCTCTACTTAAACACAAAATGCATGAGGATGATAAAAACATATTTCCTCCAATTCTTTCAGATTACCCCAATTACTTTTCCATAAATATTAATGAATGTAGAACATTTTCAATGGTTTAAGAAAATGACTTTCTTGCAATATTTGTAAATTATCATGCAATTTGCTTTCTATTAAAGCTAGGAGAATACCACCTGCTTGCAAACAACTCCCGCTCCAGGTCACCAACTATTAGCTTGAAATTAAGAAACCTGATTTTTATTGAATGATGGGGTCACGTGGGACCCTACAAGCTACAATATATTTGTTACTTTACAAATTATGTAGCTATGAAATAGTATAGCTTGAAAAGTTGACAGAGCAAATCAAACTACTGTAGGGTAATATCCGTATAAAACCCTTAAATTATAGGACTATAACGCAAATTTAATACGTGATTTATTGTCATAAACGAAAAACAATGAAAAACGATAAAGCACAAGAATTAACCTTCGGTCCTAGTGCAATTCGGCAATGAGAGATCAAAATAGACCTCCTCCTAATTGTTGCACCCAAGATCGTCTGAGAATATGCCCTTGTGCTAGAAATGTGTTCTCTAATTGCCTTGCAATATTGAGAGAACTTGATGTGAGTTTTCTTTAGATGTGAGATCTAAATTTCGAGAGGAAAAATGTCTCTCAAAACCCTAATTTTGTTTTGCAAATGAATTAGGTTAGAAAGGAGAAGAAACTCTCCTTTTTGTTCTACCCATTCGGTCCGTGGGTTTTAATAGGGAGGGGGTGGGCTTTCCACTTCCTCCTTATTAAACTCGTGATCCGACTTGAATTGCTAAAACGTATACGACGGGTTTTTATTTATAAATTGTCATCGGTTATCGGTAATTATAACATTAACTAATAACACGGATTAGTTGAAATGTTAATATATGTCCGACAAAGACAATATTGTATAATTAATTTATTCAATATACATTAATCAAATATAAATCGTTTATATTCAATTTACGAATTAACTGCTTAATTCGCCTTAGACATTATTATTTAATCCGTATTAAATAAAATATCTCAACATCACATTTTGACTAATTATTAGTCAAATAACTCGGACTAACTGGTTAGTCAAATTTGGCATCAACATGATTGTATTTTTATACCGTCACATCTCTCAAACGTATCCTATAGGTGTGACTTTTAGGGACCAGTTGATCACCGCCATCTGTATGACAATAACGTCAAACTTATCTAGCAAGCCAACCGTTATTGATAAACGTGGACCAACCGATTATAATACAAAAGTATACCCTTTGATCCTTTTAGAGATTTATAAGTCCTTGCACTAATCGTAAAGGACACCACCCAACAAGCTCCCACTTGTCCGTACAAGTGTATGTGCAATGACGTTATCCGCACTAACTGGAGGACACAGCTCCAACAAACTCCCACTTGTCCGTACAAGTGTATGTGCGATAACCGATTCTCATACTCATTTAAAATTTCTCCCACTCAATGTAAAACAATTTGCAGATCCGGATCCGCAAAGGTCGTATTTTACAATCGATCTGTATCAAGAGTGGTTTCCCCGACTAGAGAGTAACTTAACCGATAAAACGAATCCGTATCCGAGCATGGCCATGCATTTCGATTCTGACTCCTCGAGTGGCCCCGAGAAATATCGAGTACCTGATAAAGGCTGAATATTTCCTTCGACTCGACTCCTTCCGATCTAAGCACAAAGCATGAAATGACCCGAAAAAATCTACTTGGCCCCCTGTTACGGATGACCGTGAGAAAGAAACCAAAGTCACCTAAAGTCTGCCTTAGTCTCAAGAGACAGTCGATAGTCAAAAGAATCGACTCTTAGGATCACCATGGAGGTCCTATACACGACCGGGCACCGAATGTTATAAAACATTTAGGACTCCACGTCGATGTCACAATTGTGTCCTACGAAATATCCGTATAAATCGCCTCTGTGATTGGTCAGTAACCAGGTTGACTTATGGCTCGTTGAACCCACCATCAACCAACGTCACAAAATAATTGCCAGAGTTATCAGCTCATATGGGCAATTAAGGACTAAAAAATATAATGTTTGTTCAGTTCACTTTGTGGTGTTCAAAATTTGTCGTACAAATCCACATGAAAAACAAAATATATAAATATCAAAACGATGATGTTGTATAGAGTACAAAAGGGAATGAATCTAATCCATAAAAGAGTACTACAACTTAGGAACACGTTTAATTCCCATGGAATTAACGTGCCCTTCATGCTTATCTTGTCGTAATGGTTTAGTGAGAGGATCTGCTATGTTATCATCTCGTAGCAATCTTTTCTATCACTACTTCCTTTTGCTCCACGTAATCTCGGATTAGATGAGCTTTCCGTTGTACATGTCTAGACTTGTTGCTATACTTTGGCTCCTTAGCTTGGAAGATGGCACCACTATTGTCGCAATAGATGGTGATCGGGTCATTCGAACTAGGCACTACAGATTGTCCATGTAAGAATTGACGCATCCATATCGCTTCCTTTGTAGCTTCGACGCGCGCATAGTACTCGGACTCGATCGTAGAATCTGCTGTAAATGCATTTGTTTGGAACTCTTCCACCGATCGCAGCGCCATTAAGAGTAAAAACGAATCCAGACTGAGATTTCGAGTCATCTCGATCCGTTTGGAAGCTAGCATCTGCGTAACCGGTTGCGCATAGCTTTTGAGGGCCTCCATAAGTCAATGCCCAATCTTTAGTCCTCCGTAGGTACTTAAGAATGTTCTTGACACCATCCAATGTGATTCACCCGGATGCTTTGTTGGAATCGACTTCTCATACTCAATGCATATGCCACGTCCGGACGTGTGCATATCATGGCATACATGATTGATCCTATAGCCGAGGCATAAGGAATCCGTGTCATGCGCTCTTTCTCTTCCGGTGTCTCTGGTGCCTGAGACTTGCTCAAATGCACCCCTGGAGCCATAGGAAGAAACCCCTTTTTGGAGTTAGTCATGCTGAATCTCTCTAGTATCTTGTCTATGTAAGACTCTGACGAGAGATAACATCCGACGTGATCTATCTCGATAGATACGGATGCCTAGAATTCTTTGTGCCTCTCCCAGATCTTTCATCCGGAAATGGTTTTTCAACCATACTTTCACCGAAGTTAAGAGAGGTATGTCATTCCCAATCAGGAGTATGTCGTCAACATACAATATTAGGAAGACAATCTTGCTCCCACTCGACTTGATATATAGACATGGTTCCTCGACCGATCGAGTAAATCCATTGTCTTTTATCACTTGGTCGAAGCGATGATTCCAACTCCGAGATGCTTGCTTAAGTCCATAAATGGAACGCTTAAGCTTGCACACTTTCTTAGGATGTTGTGGATCGATGAAACCTTCGGGTTGTACCATGTACAACTCTTCCTCCAAAAAGCCGTTTAAGAAGGCGGTTTTCACGTCCATTTGCCAAATTTCATAGTCATGAAAAGCGGCAATCGCTAAGATAATCCGAATGGAACGCAAAGATGACTACGGGTGCAAAAATTTCATCGTAGTGCAAACCTGGCACTTGGGTGAAATCTTTAGCAACTAGTCGTGCTTTATAGATATCTTGTTGACCTTCCACAGAATGCTTTATCTTGTAAAGCCATTTGCATTGAAGGCGACGAACCTTAGCAGGTAAGTCAACAAGATCCCACACGTTGTTCTCATACATGGAGTCCATCTCGGATTGCATGGCCTCAAGCCATAGCTTAGAGTCAGAACTAGTCATGGCACCTTTATAGGTTGCGGGTTCACTACTCGTTAAGAGTAGAATGTCATCTATGTCATGTTCCTCGACCATACCAATGTATCTGTCCGGAGGAATAGAGACTCTTCCCGACCTCCTAGGTTCCTCAGGACTATTAACCGCAGCCGGGATTGAAGGAATTGGTTCCTCCAATGGTTGCTCGGTACTTGGTTCTGGAATCTCCGACAGTTCGAAGGTTCTATCACTCTTTGCATTCTCGAGAAATTCCTTCTCTAAGAATGTCGCACTAGCCGCAACAAAAACACGTTGTTCGGTTGGCGAATAAAAGTAATGACCAAGCGTTCCTTTAGGATAACCTATAAAGTATGTCTTGACCGATCGCGGGCCGAGCTTATCCTCGTGTCTTCACTTAACATAAGCCTCGCAGCCCCAAACCCGTATAAAGGACAAGTTAGGGACCGTTCCCTTCCATAGTTCGTATGTAGTCTTGTCAACAGCTTTAGACGGACTTCGGTTGAGTATTAGAGCGGCTGACAAAAGAGCATAACCCCACAATGAGTCAGGCAACACGGTGTGACTCATCATGGATCGAACCATATCAAGTAGAGTTCGATTTCTCCGTTCGGACACACCATTCAACCGAGGTGTTCCGGTGGAGTTAATCGTAAGGCAATCCCACCGTCTTTGAGGTGTTGATCAAACTCGTGAGAAAGATACTCGCCACCACCATCCGAACGTAGTGTTTTAATCTTTCTACCCGGTGAGGTTACGTACCCGATTCTCGTATTCCTTGAATTTCTCAAAGGATTCACTTTTGTGCTTCATTAAGTAGACATAGCCATATCTACTTAAATCGTCCGTGAAAGTGATGAAATACCTATAGCCTTCTCGTGCGGTGATTGACATAGGCCCACATACATCCGTGTGTATGAGTCCTAATAGGTCGACAGCGCGCATTCCAACACCTTTGAAGGAAATCCGAGTCATCTTACCGATGAGACATGATTCACACGTGCCAAATGATTGAAAATCAAAGGCCGAGATAGCTCCATTTTTTATGAGCCGTTTTACGCGTTTCTCATTAATGTGTCACATACGGCGAGTGCCATAGATACGTTTGATCTTTGTCACCAACCTTTAACTTTTTATTCATTACGTGTAATATTTCGGTGGTCCGATCTAAAACATAAATTCCGTTCATGGAGACTGCCTTGCCATAAATCATATCGTGTAATGAGAAAATGCAAGAGTTATTCTCTATTACAAATGAAAAACCAAGTTTGTCAAGTGCGAAACCGAAATAATGTTTTTAGAAAGACTGGTACATAATAGCGATTATATAAAAATAACTCAAATCCGCTAGGAAGCCGGATCACGTATGTTCCCCTCGAGACGCGCACCACTCGTGCTCCATTCCCGACACGCGGGTCCACCTCACCCTTTACGAGGGATTCGATGTTTCGGAGCCCCCGCACATGATTACACAGATGAGAACCACAACCAGTATCTAGTACCCAAGTTCCGTAACTTGCGTGGTTAATCTCAATCATATGAATAAAAGTAGAAGAGGAAGAAAACATACCAACAGGTTTAATACGACCTGCTTTTATGTCCTCATGGTAAACAGGACACGTACGCCTCCAATGCCCAGTCTTGTGGCAGTGATGACACTCCATGTTACCATCCTTGCTCTTTGTCGCGCCTGATGAGTTGCTCGACTCACCAGGACCACTCTTACCTGAACCCGACTTCTTGAACTTCGCCTTACCTACTGCTAGGTCTGCTTTAGCTTTGCCCTTACCCTTGCCCTTGTTTGACACAACGAGAACATCCTGTTTCATGCTCCCACCGAACTTCATATCCTTCTCGGTGCATACGAGAAGGGAGTGCAGTTCATGGGGACTTTTCTTCAAATCATTCATATAGTAATTCGCTCTAAAGAGCGCAAATCCATCGTGGAGTGAATGAAGCATGCGGTCAATCACAATGTTCTCGCTGATTTTACAATCAAGCGTCTCCAGCTTCTCGACATTCTCAATCATGCTGAGAATGTGTGGGCTAACTGGTTGGCCCTTCTGGAGTCTCGCATCAAAGAAGCGAGTGGTATGCTCATAGGTCACGATTCTCGGTGCTTTCGAGAATTCCTTAGTGAGCGTGGTGAAAATCTTGTTTGCACCATGGGCTATGAAGCGTTTCTGCAAATTGGGTTCCATTGCAAAAATGAGTACGTTTTTAATCGCACCCGCTTCCATACAGAAATCGTTAAACTTGGCGATCTCATTAGCTCTAGCCGTGGGACCTGGATTTGGCGGGATGGGCTCAATTAGATATTTGAGCTTTCCGTCGGCCGCGATTCCGTAATGCCGCCTCCCAGTCCGCGAAGTTTGATCCATCATTCTTGATCGAGTAGACCGATTCATCCGATTCATGAAGATCCGAAGCCAGGACTCACGGTCCAATGTGGCACTTGGCATTGGGTCGTTAGTAGGACCAGCCATTTCGTTATTAGCAGTTTAAAAGTTCGTGTTCTACACTGAAAAAGAAAGAAAAACAAAAACGAAATAAGCAACTCATCGATGTGATTTAAGTCTATTTAAAAATTCATTTTAACGTGTAGACTCATTGCACTTGCATAATTGATCTCCCTCAAGAATGATACAAGTGATCCCAAGACTTAATTTCTGTAAATTGATAAGCCAACTGTTTAGCTAATTCTTCCATAAGAACTCTTGGTCGATAGATTTCCGTAAATCCTATCTATAGTCCACCATGATCACAGGATCGTACGAGTGACCATAGTGTTGAGATAAAATAGGTCAATCGGTTCCAACTTACCCGACGTAGAAGGGGTCATATTATGCCTACCGACGAAGAAGGGACTCATTGGAGTTTGACCTATAAAGACCATTCTCAATTTTGGTTTATACGAGGAAGATCCCATCAACTAAGTTTAAATTCATTTTAAGTGAACGAATAACTAGCAACTGCGTGAATGAATTTATTTAGATGATGGCTTAAATCGTGTGACATATGAATGTCATAGAAAACTAACGCGTGACCTCTATATGAGTCAGTTTTCATGCAATTATTAGGTGGTTTGGTTTTTAGGCGGAATATGATGCAATCTATCGTTACGATAAAATAAATGAAAGAATGCAAAACGTAAATAAAAATTCCTAGTGTGGCCTATCCTAATAAAAAGAACATGAAACAACTTTGGAATCCACCGTTGGACCCGAGAAGCTAGTCTTGATGTTCCATCTTGATCCATGTAGCGGGAGTGAGCATCCGGTCTCCATCTTTGGTCTTCTGAAAAATTACAATTTAAAATTTACAAATATAAACCTATTTACATTCTAAATACAAAAACTGTAATTACAAGTGAAAAATCCAAAACGGAGATACGAGATCTCAAAATACAACCAAGACCGTGTTCCATCATTACGGTAACACGTTCTACTAAGGCCACACTAAGTTACAACTGTTTGTAAAAAAATACGTAATAAAAGCATTCAATATATTCAAAATAACGATAAAAAAAATGCATCAGCTAAAAATTAAAATTATTCGTGACATAATTCTGTAATTATGTTAAATTTAATCCAAACCACCTTTTAACAATTAAAATTATGTGACAAAACCGCTTCATCAACTTAATTTTAATTCGTGATAATCCGTTACTTTAAATCGTTTTAAAGTAACCAAATTGTTCGTGGGTGAACCGTTTCACTATCAAGCGAATGCATAAATCCGTATTATGCACATGTTTTGGCCCAAAAAAAAAAAAATTAAAAACAGAATTTTTTTTTTTTTTTCTTCACGTTCTGACCGTGAACAGTACACGAAATTTTTTTTTTTTTTTTATTTTCTTCAGCTATTGCCGAGAGCAAGAAAAGGCCAAAAACAATCAAGCGGCTCAATCCGAGAGCCTCAACAAAACAAAACAAAAACGATTTGTTAAAAACCAATTGTAAATTGATATGATCTTAACATATTGTTATAATTATCGTTTAAAACAACAATACGCAAAGAACAAATCGAGAACAAGATAAAAGATCGTCACAAGGCACGATTTTCAATGCAAATCAGCCGTGTAAACAAAAATTACAAACCAGCCGTGACAAAATATGTGCCGCACGAAATTTTATGTCAACAATTTGATAGATCTTTAACATATTGCAATGAATATCGATTACAAAACAATATGCAAAGATCAAATCGAAAACACGACAAACAACAACCATCACCGTGTAAACTTGACACGGTTCCCAAGACAGAAAACGTAACATAAAAAAAAATTTCTGCCGAGATCAAAAACAGGCTGCCGCACGGTTTTCCAAGCAAAAAAAATATCGTTTCAAATTCGTTTGATGAAAAACACATAGAAAAATTTACGTGGCCTCGCTCTGATACCACTTGTGGGGTAATATCCGTATAAAACCCTTAAATTATAGGACTATAACGCAAATTTATTACGTGATTTATTGTCATAAACGAAAAACAATGAAAAACGATAAAGCACAAGAATTAACCTTCGGTCCTAGTGCAATTCGGCAATGAGAGATCAAAATAGACCTCCTCCTAATTGTTGCACCCAAGATCGTCTGAGAATATGCCCTTGTGCTAGAAATGTGTTCTCTAATTGCCTTGCAATATTGAGAGAACTTGATGTGAGTTTTCTTTAGATGTGAGATCTAAATTTCGAGAGGAAAAATGTCTCTCAAAACCCTAATTTTGTTTTGCAAATGAATTAGGTTAGAAAGGAGAAGAAACTCTCCTTTTTGTTCTACCCATTCGGTCCGTGGGTTTCAATAGGGAGGGGGTGGGCTTTCCACTTCCTCCTTATTAAACTCGTGATCCGACATGAATTGCTAAAACGTATACGACGGGTTTTTATTTATAAATTGTCATCGGTTATCGGTAATTATAACATTAACTAATAACACGGATTAGTTGAAATGTTAATATATGTCCGACAAAGACAATATTGTATAATTAATTTATTCAATATACATTAATCAAATATAAATCGTTTATATTCAATTTACGAATTAATTGCTTAATTCGCCTTAGCCGTTATTATTTAATCCGTATTAAATAAAATATCTCAACATCACATTTTGACTAATTATTAGTCAAATAACTCGGACTAACTGGTTAGTCAAATTTGGCATCAACATGACTGTATTTTTATACCGTCACATCTCTCAAACGTATCCTATAGGTGTGACTTTTAGGGACCAGTTGATCACCGCCATCTGTATGACAATAACGTCAAACTTATCTAGCAAGCCAACCGTTATTGATAAACGTGGACCAACTGATTATAATACAAAAGTATACCCTTTGATCCTTTTAGAGATTTATAAGTCCTTACACTAACTGTAAAGGACACCAGCCCCAACAACTACAAGATGTTGTAACTACCATTGTGGATGCTAAAAGCATCTACAATGGTAAGCTACAACCCTTCATCTCAAATTTCAAGCAACATAACTTGTATAACCTCACAACACCTTTATCATTCAATAAAAAAAAACAGGTTACTTAATTTTCAAATTAGTATCTTGGTGGAGCAAGTATTGTTTAGAAGCAGACTATATTTAAAAATTTAAATTACGAAAACTAAAAGTGGGTGATTTTACCATTAGAGTGGGTGATGAATATCATCATTACAATACTGAATTTTAGCCATGAATAACATGCTCATAATAGAAATAAAATAATTCTAAGAATAGGCCGAACGTAGAAATGAGGTAACTCCTAAGAATTACCGAGAGTATTAAAAAATAAAACATAAAACATTGAATAATAATTAAAAAAAAAGACATAAACAATTGACTTAACATAACATGATTGTGACAACCCACGGTTATACAACAAAATAAACACCTACTCCGTATAATACACCTGAAAATGCGAGATTTAAAAACTTTAATAATAAAAACCGTGAAACCACTAAATCATAAAATCAAAACATACGGTTATAAGTATCATACCAAATACCATCAATCAAATCACTTTTTCGAGAAATACGAAATGACTTTTATTCAAAATACAACCTTTATGAAACAACGAATATAGATGCTTTAATAAAGCACAAATTCTATACTAAACACGAGACTAAACTACAACGTGTAGGGTCACTTGTTGTAAGTCCAACGCAAGCTAACTCATTTGTCAAACCCTATTTAAGCACCTACTTCAACATGTTCATTCATTAAAAATAAATGGCACATTCAGTGGGGAGTAATTAACTTGAGGTTCTCTCAGCCATATTAATCATCATTATCAAGCAGTGAAATAAAGGACAAGTAAACAACTTAACCTGTGAATCATGTGAAAACAATAAGAAAAGAATATGCGATAAAGGACATGAATAATGCATTCCATGTCAAAAAGGTAACCAATGCAACATGTAAACCATAATCGATAGCACAAGTTTAATCTAATATCCTCATTATTGACATACATAGCAATAGGGTAATAATATCATGAATATACAAACATATATGAGTGAGTATATGAGTAAAAAGAGCAACATATGGATACTAAGAGGATTGCATCTCACCCCCTAGTGCTTAATACTAATAAACATATATTATGAATCAAGCAAGATAAAATCATATCAAGTCAGATGCCAAATTCTTGGGATACCGTTTCTCAATGCGACACAGTATCGTTCTGAGTCTAAACGTGGCAAAAGGCTCAAAAGTGACACATATTACATATACCACAACCAAGACATTGTACAAGATATGACTCTCACGGTAAATGACACATTTAAAATGGGTATAACTATCAACAAAATACTAAATCTACCTGATAGGTCGATGGTAGGATTAAAACCGGTGTCGTTAATTCCTAGTAACTAACACATTAGATATTTATAGGAATTAACTAGACTCTACACTAACTCAAATTAAAGGTAGTAAGTGATAAGTTAGGGTCGAACCCATGGGAAATCAGTTTAACTAAAGCTAGACTCTTAAACTATTGACTAATTACTAACTACTTAAGACCCTTATAACTAACTAGGACTCACTGATTATGAAAATTTCAAAAGAATGGTTAATTACAATGGTAAACAAGTGGTTGACATGAAAAAGAAAAGATTTGAGTGGAGTAATTGAAAACATGTGAAATTTTAAATGTTACTTGTCTACCAAGCAAACTATCAAACACTATAAGTGAAATCAAACAATAAAGGAAAAAACTTGGTATAATTTGTCCATTTTTACCCACCTTAAACATGCAATCTCTAATATCGTTTCTAAATCTCTAATTATCTACTTAGCTAATCACAAGAAAGTAGTCTACAACATTAAACAATGAAGTATTCCATTCTTAAAGTGTCAATACATGTTAAACCACACATAGAAGATTAACAAGAATGTTAAAACAATTACCAAGTGAGTAAAAGCTAGAACAGGTTACAATCTAAAGGGAAATGCATATTTAAATATAAACCCACATAGATTTCCTACTCAAGAAACAACCTTTAAACCAAGATTATGCTAATAAGAGTTTGCTTCAATCAAGCTTGCATTATTTAAACCAACATCACAAGATTTGCACTAGCGATTTAATACAAATGCTAAATTGGCAAAGTCCAACATCATATCATCCGAGAATAACAAGTAAACAAGGAAATCTAATAACTAGAGAAAAGAAAAAAGTTTATAGAGACATACAATGCTTAAGATGAGATTTTGGAACAAATTACACCAAGAGAAAGGAACTTAGCCTTCCATAATCCTGTTATAATCCACTAAATGGGAAAGAATAACATAAAAATGGATAAAGATTAAGTCTTTGATTATCTAAACGCAACTTTCCCAAAATATGAACGATTAGAAAATAGATGAAATTAGATGATTCTTTTAGATCTTAAAATTTTGATATTTATATGGTTGTACAAGTATATAAGTTAACCTCGAGATTGGGCCCCATTTGTTGCAAAAGAGGAAATTAAAACCATCTAAAAACATGGAAAATGGCAGACTGCGGTTTTTCCTGCAGCACAATCGCGAAAGCCATATCTCCCTCGTTTCTTAGTCAAATAAAGCGTGTGATCTACCGTCCGAAAGTTAAGATTACAGGCTTTCACCTCCAATTGGCTTTGCAACAATACGAGCTCTAGAACTTGAGATATACCCTTTTGAAGTTGACCCTCTTGAAACCGAGATTTAATTTTTCATATTGGCTCTTGTTTGTGCATACCAAGGCTTCAAACTTCCTTTTGTTTTGTTTTCTTAACTTTGCACTTGTTAATTTCCCTTATCTTTGTCTCTCCTCCTTTGCCTTGGTGTAGGAAATATGGAGAACGAGTTTCCAATTAAAAAATACAACTAAAGTCCGAAATTACAAAAGTTTACAAAGTTACAAGTCCAAAGCAAGTAATAGCTATTATCATTGATGGAGAAATTTGAGAGGGCATCTGCCGCTCGATTTGCCGACCACTTCTCAAAATTAATCTTTAAATGAGGTGAGTCCTTCAATTGTTCCTTACTCTCAAGGACAATATTAACATAAGGACCGCAAGGGGGGGGGGGGTCCTTTCTCGTAAGAGCATTGACAACATTAAGGCAATACGAAGCAATCAAAACATTATCCGTGGAAAAAATAAAACAACGCAATAACCCTTCTATAATAGGGAGCACTTCAAAAATAAAAGGGCTGAGGGCAAAGAAACGGGTAGACCATCCCCGAACCCAAGAGCCAATACTATTCCCAACAACACATGCAATACTAACAAAAGAGGAGGAGGAGGAGGGCAAAGTCGCGTCAACATTGACTTTGAGCCAATTTTGCGGGGGAATGACCGAGCTACTCGGGTAGCAAGAGGTAGAGGGACGGACAACATTAGATGGGGAGGGGTGATAATTACGGTGATTGTCAACAACCCAAGATGATGCTTGAGAGTAAATGACACTAAAGAAGCGACAACGATGAACATGGGAAGAAGAAGAGAACGTGAAATCACATCGTCTTATCGAAAGACGCCAAATAGAAAAAATGAAAATGATGGTCCACAAAGAATCTGCATAAGTGAAATTCTATTGAATTCAGACTTGCAGGTTAAAGGAGTAAAAACAATGGTCACAATGAAGTGGGCCTACACCTCAGCAGCAAGACTACAGTCCCAAAAAATGTGAAGAGAGGATTGCTGGAGATAGGGGCTCATACACAGATTGCATGAAGAAGAAGGAGAATGGTTCTTTTGAAGAGAGTGATATTGTAGGGGAGGTTGTCTCACCACGACAACCAAATGAATAACTTAATCCTATGTCGCGTAGGCAGGTCCCATAACTGCACTAAATCAATCGAGTAGGAGGGAGGACAACAACAGAGGTTAAAGAATGAGGTATAATAGGATCCTAGAGAAAATTTCTGCTTAAGGGCAAGTTAAGTAGTAAGTATGTCGTATCTACTAAAGGATGAGAGGGGTATATCAAGGGTAGAATCAAGGATATGGACCAGATGGATGAAATCAAGATTATCAAGGTTTCACCTCTCATTGGAAATATTAAAGCTACGCTTAGCACCAACAAAAAGAGAGCTAAGAGGGCGGGAGATGATATTCCTAAGGGGATCGAAGCTAGACCAAAGGTCATTCTAGAAGCAAATAGAGGATCTGTAAGACTGTAACACCCCAACTATCCGGCCAAGATAATTGGAGCTTTACCATCCCGGTTTCCCGAGGTAGTGTTTTAAAACTTCAATAAAAGAACATTTTATAAATAAATATAAGGTTTAGTGAATTACATAAACGTAAACAAATGAATAAAGTACAACTCGTGACATCTATACTCTTCTAATCAACCAGACTTGTCTCATGACTCATCAAGCTCGTCCCATCTCCCACGTGCTATCCAAACAACCTGTACATTATCTGCTCCCCTATGACCAAAAGATATCATATGGATCGACACAGGCCACCCCAAAAGAGATAGGTGACAAACACACAGACACAACAAACGTCAGCTTCAATAAATAAAGTGTGACAAACTCGAGTGTGTGAATATGCAACATGATTATGATATGGATGACACACTATCAAATTACCACCACCACGGTACCGGGACATGCCCAGACATACCGACAACTACACTGGTACCGGGACACGCCCAGACATACCAACAATCACAAACAGACACCGGGACACGCCCAGACGTACCGGGTCCGAAAGCCAACCGGATCCCCTGCCAGAAGTCGTGTCTCAACCAAACGCGTCTTTCCAAACTCAAGTCATTAATGCGCACATCCCTCTTGGAGTGGGAAAGCTCCAAGAGATGACCCAAGCGGAAGACGGTCTCCCAACCGCCTTCCGTCTCCTCAGCAACAACCAACAGTTGCAACCATCATATTACCCAATATGCATGACAGCACAATAAGCACAAGGTGCCACACGCTATGCGAATTACCGACTTATCCAACCGTCTCGACCAAAATCATGTTTTAATGCAATCCAACCAACATACTTATCTCCTTAATGATGTTATTATCCACTAAACATGTTATAATGCAATTACTCTAATTAAGTGTCACTAATTACAACACTAACCACAACATATGTAATGACCACATTATTGAAACCGAGTAGGATTAACCTACCTTTTAGCAAATCTCCATAAGCAATCCGAAACCACCAAGCATCCATATCATAAAACCGTCTCATCCTACATAATTCCATAACAACTATCACAAAGTATCCTACAACAACTAATACCACTAATTAACCTTTCATTATTACCCATTAATTACTCCTAATACTAATTAAAACACTAATTAACAACACCCATTAAAACCCCCAAATTCTAGAGTTTAGTCTTAAAACGAATTATCCAAATTAAAGGAAAAAAGGTAGTATAAGACTCACCAAGTGACAAGGAACAATAATATGTGAATGAATCTTCCAAAATCTTCACCCATAGTTGTAGATCTAGGATTTAGAGAAGTAGGTATTGTAGAGACAGGTAGGAGGTTTTAGAGAAAAAGAAATAGGGTTTGAAAATGGGAGAAATCTGAAAAATAGGGTATGTATATGTCAAGGTCCATCAAAGAGAAGTCCACGCATTAAAACTCAGCGGTTCCCGCAGCACTCGGTCGAGTGAACCTCCACTCGATCGAGTGGACTACGAATCAGGGGTTTTTAACAACTTGCAGACTCACTCGGTCCCTTACTCAGTCGAGTGGGTTCCACTCGGTTGAGTACTCAGTTTTCTCGACCGAGTACAGGTCTTATAACTATGGGGTATTACAGGATCCATCATCGATGGATCAGATAAGGTGATTTCTCAAGGTAGTTCAACCGATTCCTATATTCCTCCAAATATGAGAACCCAACATGAACGAAAAAGAGACGGGAGTCAAGTGTTTACTTCTAATGACATGAGAAGCTAAAGATTCTTTGTCAAATAACAGCCTTCGTTTCAACTTAGTAGCAAACGCATTATCAAGAGGCTGAACAGCTTTGATTTCAAGGCCTCCAAGAGCAAGAAGTTGAGTAACAAAATCCCAATTGGAGAGATGGAGGTTTTTTTAGGAGCGGCCAGACAAGAGGAAGGAACATATGAGTTTATCTATGTCACCTAATATAGAGGAGGGGAGACGTATGCATTGCATGGTGTGAGAGGGGATGACATTCAAAGTACACTTGATCAAACAGAGTCTACCCGCTATAAATAGAAAATAAATTTTCCAGTTATCAAGTTTTGATTGGATGGTATTGACGATAAAGCAAAAAGTTGATCTCTTTGGCTTCTTCTAGTTAAGGGGAAAACCAAGGTATGTACTACGGTTTTTAGGGGCCTTAATCCCTAAGGAGGCCTCGAACATGTTGATATCCTCGGCCGGAGTAAACTTAGAGAAGATAATCTTACTTTTGAGGCAGTTAATTTTTTGACCCGATGAAGAACAAAAGGAGAGGAGGGTATCCTGGAGGTCACACAAATTCTTTTCGAAAGATCGCTGAAACAGGAGGATGTCATCAACAAAAAGGAGGTGAGAGAAGATGGCTCCACCTTTCCCAAGAGGGAAATGAGTCCAATAATTATCGGAGATGGATTGGTGGAAGAGAGTAGAAATGGACCTTCCATGTAGATAATGAAGATGTAGGGAAAAAGAGGTCGCCTTGCCTAATGCCCCTAGATGGGTAAACCCCAGGCGACAACGTGCCATTAAAGATGACATGGGTATAAGTAGAGGAAATTCAACTCGTATTAAGGGAAATGGTATCGGTATCATTCCTGGAAAGAGAAAGGCAAGAGTGGAAGAAATAAATCCCATTCGAGGTGATCAAAGGCCTTATCGAGGTCACGCTTAAAGGCGAACCATCCTACCTTGCTTTTTGAAACATGCATAGAGTGAAGGATTTCAGAAAAAATTATTAAATTAGTATTCGTACCCCTTCCGAGGATCAAACTACCATGGTTGGAGGAAATAATATTGGACATGAAGGGCTTGGGATGGTCAACAATGATCTTTGTAACCATCTTATAAGTGTGTTATAAAGGCTAATGGGGCATAAGTTGAAGATTGATTGAGGATGAGGGATTTTAGGAATGGGGTATATATAAGTTTTGTTAATGGACTCCAAGACGCACCTGTTAATAAAGATGGTTTGGATGAATGTAAAATATCAGAATTAACTATGTTCCAGCACCTCTTGATAAAACCCGCTTGGAATCCATCAGACCTCGGGGCTTTATTTGAGCCAAGGAAGAAGAGAGCCAAACAAATATCTTCCTCAAGGGGGATAGAAAATGAAGTGATGGGGGGGGGGGGGCTTTAAACGATTGATATAGAGTTTATCAGAGGCATAGAGTTTAGCAAATAATAGGGAGACATTGCAGATGAGATCAACATCCCCAGAGATAGTATTGCCCACACCATCGACAAGAGAAAGGATACGGTTAAAACTACAATGGAGGGTCATAGATTTTTTTAAAAAGGTAGTGTTCTTGTCCCCATCAACCAACCAATTGATGCGGGATCTGACTTTTCAATACAGATACGCAAAGTCAAGGACACTATTGAGTTGATGAAGAAGGGAGTCATTGAGGCTAAGAAGTAACTGCAAGTTAGGGTGAATACAAAGCTCGTGTTTGATACTAAGAAGCCTAGAATTAAGAGAATTCTTATTTTTAAAAAGGTTCCCAAAATTTTATGGAGCCTAGTTATAGGGGACGAAGCTAGGAGAGGCGAGTTTAGAAGTGCCGCAATCATCAAAGGCAAACCATGTCGAGGAGACAGTGGAAAGGAAACTCGAATCATAGGCCTATAAGGACTCAAACTGAAAGGATTTGGGTTGGGGTTTGAAAATAAGGGAAGACCTAAGAAGGATAGGGCAATGGTCAGATGATAGACGGGTGATATGGTAGTTGTGCGAGTTAAGAAAAAGGTCAACCCACGATTGATTAACCCACACCTGTTCAAGGCGCTCTAGAATAGAGTTGGAACGTCGTATATTACTCCACATAAATTTCTGGCCAGAAAAACCAATGACAATCAAGTTACAAGAATCCATAATAATCGACCTAAAAATTTTGACTCTATGCCACTTATTACCACAGCCCCCGATTTTTCTGAAGCGCAAGTAACATCATTAACGTCACTGGCACAAACCCACGGAGTACTAAGGTTTTGGGAGAGGGTATCAAGTTAATTCCAAAGTTCCAATCGGTACCTAGACTTAGGGTTGGCATAAATAGCAGATAAAAAAGAAAATTGGAGTTCTTAGAAGCTACCTGAGCCACCACATTGATAATTTGATCGCCTTTGTTGACAAGAGTAATAATAACATTTCTCGTATTCCACAAGATGATGATACCACCAATGACCCCAAATGGGTCCAAAACATCACATGAGTCAAATGGGAATCTGTGCACAATGATCAGGGAATCTGAAGAAGAGACTCTGGTTTCTGAGATAATCACAATATGTGGCTTGTAGGCATTGATTAAGTAAGAGATATGGGTAGTAAAGGAGGGTCTAGCAATACCCCGACAATTCCAATAGAGAATATTCATATTAGGGGGAAGTAAGAAGGATATAGTTAGCTTTACCTGAGCTTCCGCACTGTCCGCGTCCAACACCACGTTTAGTTCTCGTTTAAGACGAGTGCTGAACACCTTGAGATTGGATCTGCTGAGTGTCATGAACACTTCCCTATGGTTCAATGTCACAATATATTCTCAACTAAGTCAAATGTCCAGTTGCCTCATTCTCATCGAGGTTCGAAAAACTCTCATATTGTTCGTGAAACTTTTCACCATAATTTCTTTGGAAGTTAAGCTCAACAGAGATACTGTAACACCCCCGCACACCAGGATGCCTTACCAAGGACCATCCCAGTGTATGAAGGTGTTACCATCTCGGTTGCCCGAGGTAGTAGATCAAATAGACAATAAAGAACATTTACAAGGTAATTACTTTAACTCTTTAGAAGCCAATACAAGACTGATTATAAGTGATGACAAAGACTATTATAGACTCGTGCCTCTGCGTGTCTAGACCCGTAGCGTGATGACTCCGTTCCCTCCGCACCCAGCAGCAACAGCCCAACTGTACCTGCTAAGCCAACTGCTCACCATCCCTGAATGGATCACCACAGTTTTGAAAACATAACACGGGGTCAGTACTGCACAATCAAGATAAGACAGATATGATAAGTAACCAGCTGATCATCCACCATCTCCGGTCTTCCGAGCTCACACAGTAACCGACTACACACCGATGTGCTTAGCCCTGCCAGATTACCCATCGCAACGAGTAATTCTCGCCGCCAGTGGGGGACCGTAGCCAATCCCCACCTAAATCCCGCCCATCAACGAGCGATAACCCTGTCCCTTAATGTGCAAATCCTCTCCCGTGACGGGTTCCACGGAAAGCGAGCTAGGGCGTGAAGCCATTCCCGCAAGTGACTCCACCACAATCATCACAACACCACAACATCACAACCACCACCACAACACCAACACTCCGATGATCAGCAGATACAGTAAACACAAAACAATCACATCTTAATTCAATCAACAGAAACTGAGTAGGGAAACCCTACCTTAACGCCAACCATGAAAATGCATCCACACATAGCCAAGCAAGACTCCGAGATGAATCCTACAACGATGACTACATCCTATTATATAACTACTTCCAACAAACTACTGAAGGAAACCACAAAACAGCGACTTACCTAATGACGCGGACCGACGGTGACACGAACGACGACCACACACATACTTCCTATGCAAACCCCGTCTTTCCCACGGTTGAGGTGTAGGCTACACGTATAAGAGTGTGTGAAGGTAGAGGTGATTGGTGAGAGAGAGGTAGGCTAGGGTTAGAGGAACAGAAACTGTCAAAAATGGGAAAATGAATAAATCTTGCGAACTTGCGTTTTTATATCAACGCGTCGACAGCAGCCATACTCGGTCGAATACTCACATACTCGGCCGAGTAGGCTCTACTCGGTCGAGTATACACAATACTCGACCGATTAGTCCCTGCTTGGTCGAGTAAAGACTCCTGAAAGGTACCTATCCTAACCTAGTCTCTCACTTATCCTTTTCTAAGGTCTTTCCTGGTTAATGGGTCGGTCAAAAGAGTCCCTAAACATCATGGGTATTACAGTCTTCCCCCCTTAAAAAGGAACTTCGTCCCCGAATTTCAGCCCACACAACTCCAGCAGCGAGGTTAGACACTTCGAAGACGATCAACATACATAAAGACGTACCACATTAGTACTACCACATCATATTATTGAAACATGCCCCAACACAACCACGAAACCATACTTTCATTCATCACCGACCAAAGATTATCACTTACAAAACATACAACACGACGGTCTTATCACAGATTCACAGCAATACATGTTCCTAACCCACACCACATGTGTTTCGTTATACTCGATTACGTTACTGTACAACACAATTCTGCTAGAATCAACTCCACTATTGCTGATAACATTAGATTCTCAAGCCATCACAACGAATAACTTCTGGAAGTAAAGTACACAACATGCTATCTTTTTCAATTGCGCTATAACCACTCTGAAGCTATCCAAAACAATCACATAAAACTATTCAAACAATCGTTCACATATTTTAAAATGCGACCAAGAACACTAAAAATACTGTAACATTGATATAATTGCATCATTTTGCTTTCGCCACATTACTCTTCCCCTCTTAAAGAAACTTCGTACCCGAAGTTCACCACTAAACAACTTCCCTGTCCTTTAAACCGATACATTTCATATCATATAGACATTACTCATAGACCGCAACCAATCATTGATTCATACTGACATAACCTAATCTTTGACATTACACAACTACAACCCGTATAGACGGAACATCACTGAAATTATGTAGCACGTCTCAAGATATATTATTTCTTACTAGCAGAAAATTCCCCAATTATTTGTTATTTAATCACATAAATCATGTTACAACATGATAGCCATTATATTTCGCTTATCCAATTCGACTTGTTGTAACTATAAGTAACACAAATACCATCGAAGACGATGTGATTTGACCCAAAATGCATATTCGACTCGTGACAGCAACAATACCCTCTTGTCATTACATAAATATGACCTACACGATTTACATGCACACGCAATATTATCACTTTAAGCAACGCAATAACACTTTATGTTACCTGTGGCAAATTGGTTTAATGTTCATAGCCTGACAAAACGTACATATTTATATATATAACATGACCGCACCCCATCACATAACAATTGTTTAAGCTAAGCAACACTACTAAGCAACCACAAAAAAACATTAACATAAAAGTACCCAAAAATCAGATGATTCAACAATGTTAAACGCGAAAAGTTCCTGTAACAGTAATAATTGGCCGAGTATAAGTTACTACTCGGTAGAGTAAGCTCTACTCGGTCGAGTATAATAATCTACTCGGCCGAGTAAGCTCTACTCGGTCGAGTATTCCTTATACTCGGTCGAGTTCCTATGGGCAGAGAGCTTTTCCAGCAATGAAACACGATTCCTCCATCAACTATCCTGCAACAAATCACGATTACCCTAACGAAATGCATGTCCAAGTATAACAAGTCACCCCATAGTATGCTAAATAAGTAACGGCCTTAAGGCCGAGTACAATCATCCAAATGAAAAGTACGACAAGAACGATAATTATCCATACACAACTGAACAAGTCCAGAAATACAAGAAAGAGATCAAAAGCCAGGACCCCCCTCCATCTCATCATCACCGCCTGCACCTGATGCTCCTGCTCCCGAGGCACTAGCTCCCTGATAACCTGCTGCTGAGTAGTCTCCCCCTCCTAGCTGACTGCCGTAGTTGGCTCCCCACGGTCCCGTGAGGCAGCCAAACTCAGTCTCCTCTGGTGGCCTCCAAAAGTCGGGATCAACTCCATAGCTATGAAAGACTCCCGTGTCCACTCCAGGTCCTCTCCACCAAACAGGCTGGGCCAGCTCAGTCCCTATGCCCTGATTTTGGGTCATCTCATGCATATTGCGGAGCACCAAGGTGGTGGAGATCCACTCAGTCAAGTCACTCACCTGCATCCTAGGGTCATGCACTGTGGGGTAGGGCTAGTACGGCTGAGAGTAGAAGTCAGGGGCGGAGTAAGAGGGCTCAGTCTCGACCGGGTCCGCCTTAGACTGCCTGACCCTACGACGCTCACGCGGTGGGGGAGGTGCCTGCTGTCCCTCAGGCACTGAGGTAGGCTCAGGTAAGTCAAAGAGAATGGTAGGGTCAATCAGATAGGTCTGGGGCTCAGGTCTAGGTACCCCGCCTGCAGGCTCCCACTCAGCTAAGTGGTCAACAACGGGAAGACGGGCAGGGTCGGGAAGTACCATCCACATAGATCCTCTCACCCTCCAAGCATAAGACCCATCAGCCATCTTCCTTAACCACCTGTTTTGACACCAATACTTAGCGTTCATGGTAGGCACAGTCTCAACATACTCATCCCCCGAGGGAGGTGGGGCCTCAAAATCAGTCAGGCGCTGGGCTAGGCGGGTCACTATGGCCCCGTAAGCAATGTAACGGTTCGGGGACTGTGCCATGTGCTCAAGACTGGAGCACACTATCCCCGGAGCACTATAGTAAAAAGGCTTCCTACGGTGCAGGTTCAGGTAAGACATCAACAACATAACCTCGTGGGAATTAAGCTTGCTCACATCATCTCTCGAGTACAACAGACATGTCATCATCCTCAGGAACATATGAAGGGACACGTGCTGTATATCATTAATCAACATAGCACTAGCACAAGGGGAAGGTCGACCAGTCAAGTAAGGAAGGTAAAGAGGTGCACCACTGTTCTTAGCCACATCACTAAGGTATCCCGTCCCCTCAGCCTCTAAACCCAGGCGGCCCGCAAACTCATCCAAAGTCAGCTCGTGATCCTCATTCATGAGGCGGAAGGAGACAGTATTCTCCTTTGCATCATAAATGAAAGAGCTCAAAAACTCTAAGGTCAGGTGAGGGTAGGACTTCTTCCTCAGATGATACAGCCCCTCCATTCCCAAGATCTCAAAGATATGGGTTATGTTTCCCTTAATCCCCAAGGTCTCTAAAATCTCGGGGTTTACACACCGAGTAGGTCGAAAAGGGCGACTCATTAAGGCTATGAAAGCCTTGCGCTGCTTAAAATCAGAAAAGATTACCGATAGATATGCTTCCACCGGTGGAACAACAGGCTCTTGGCTAGATTGGCCCGTCTCAAATTAGGCGTTATCAAGGGTCCTCTTGTTTGCTACACCTCTGGTTTTCGGCATACTGCAAAAAGATAGGTTTTTAACAAGGATACTTTACACAAAATTTTGTCACAGACGGACTGTTTTTCCAATTGTATACAATTTTTGAGACGAACTTTTATGACGAAGTTTTTCACCAAAACACCAAGTATTTTACTCAAAGACATCATTCTCAACATCAAGGGGCTTTGAAATAGCATGTTGAAACAAGAAAATGGCTGAAATTTTCTACTTGAGTCAAACCCTAGAAAATTCAAGAAGCGATTTAAGCCATAAAATTGCTCTAGTGACAGCATAGGCGATGTGTATAAGCATTTAAATCCAAGGAATTAGAAGAAAAAGCTTGATTTCATTCACACATGATAGGGATTCGATGTTTGAACAAAATCATACCACAACTTTAATAATAAAGGAAGAAATTGACTTAAAACCTTACCTTGAAGGAAAGTTTGACAAGCAAAGAGCAAATAATCACCAAGAAATCACCCAAGAGCTTGAGAGATTTGAGATATGGAGGTTTAGAGGGAAGAAGGAGGAAGGAGGAAGTGTTAGAGGCGGAAATGAGAAAAAGAAGGGGCGTTATAGGGTTTTTGAATAACATGGATCAGTCTCGATAAAACCGTACTCGGTCGAGTATTGGGCTTACTCGGCGAGTATGGCCTACTCGGTCGAGTATTCTGAATACTCGGTCGAGTACTCGAAAACAGTAGCGATTTTAATCTGACAAGAATGGACACTCGGTCGAGTACTAATATACTCGGCCGAGTGTGGACTACTCGGTCGAGTATGCTTCTTTACTCGGTCGAGTGTCAAAGAGCAGGAACAAAATTTCGAATTTTAATGCACCTGCAAAATAAATAATATTGTTCGGAGTTCCGTGCAATCAGGCTCGTCACCGTTAGAGCTTACTTCTACTACATACACACACATCATACACAAATTATGTATATCCATTACCAGTTCAATCAACGTTTCCACCTACATTCCTTACTTTACTACCCCCCCCCCCCCCTCAATTACATCACAACCCGTATTTATAATTCAACTAGTCACTACACCTGCAAGGATTAATCTTTACAACCACAACATTACACATTCCACAATTCATCTTATACTCACATTAAGCAAGACGTTCGTGAAACATTAACCATTGTATGATGCAACCATTGTTAAACAGATCATTCAAATTAACCTTGCCATACGCAACAGAATTTCACATTACATAATTCACAATTTTTGGTCACATTTCAGCAATCCTATTCACCAATTCAAGACTTTTCCAATACCATAGTCACTACATGCAAAATTCACATTGATGCACATTTCTTAATTCACAGATGCACACGACAACCACCCTCACGCAACAACTCCTATCAACTACCCTTTCCCAGTAACAGGCTTAAGCACGATGGGGCCGTGATTTTGAAATGAGGGCGCCTACTCACCCAAAATCTAGCATCGGCTGGGGCTCCCAACGTACATACACTAAGTTCATTTTAATTTGACTCCCTATATTCATTTGATTCATTGGTTTGGGTTCCAAAATCGCCGGCTCTGATACCACTTTATAACACCCCCGCACACCAGGATGTCTTACCAAGGACCATCCCAGTGTATGAAGGTGTTACCATCTCGGTTGCCCGAGGTAGTAGATCAAATAGACAATAAAGAACATTTACAGGGTAATTACTTTAACTCTTTACAAGCCAATACAAGACTGATTATAAGTGATGACAAAGACTATTATAGACTCGTGCCTCTGCGTGTCTAGACCCGTAGCGTGATGACTCCGTTCCCTCCGCACCCAGCAGCAACAGCCCAACTGTACCTGCTAAGCCAACTGCTCACCATCCCTGAATGGATCACCACAGTTTTAAAAATATAACACGGGGTCAGTAGTGCACAATCAAGATAAGACAGAAATGATAAGTAACCAGCTGATCATCCACCATCTCCGGTCTCCCGAGCTCACACAGTAACCGACTACACACCGATGTGCGTTGCCCTGCCAGATTACCCATCGCAACGAGTAATTCTCGCCGCCAGTGGGGGACCGCAGCCAATCCCCACCTAAATCCCGCCCATCAACGAGCGATAACCCTGTCCCTTAATGTGCAAATCCTCTCCCGTGACGGGTTCCACGGAAGGCGAACTAGGGCGTGAAGCCACTCCCGCAAGTGACTCCACCACAATCATCACAACACTACAACATCACAACCACCACCACAACACCAACACTCCGATGATCAGCAGATACAGTAAACACAAAACAATCACATCTTAATTCAATCAACAGAAACTGAGTAGGGAAACCCTACCTTAATGCCAACCATGAAAATGCATCCACTCATAGCCAAGCAAGACTCTGAGATGAATCCTACAACGATGATTACATCCTATTATACAACTACTTCCAACAATCTACTGAAGGAAACCACAAAAGAGCGACTTACCTAATGACGCGGACCGACGGTGACACGAACGACGACCACACACACATCCTTCCTATGCAAACCCCGTCTTTCCCACGGTTGAGGTGTAGGCTACACGTATGAGAGTGTGTGAAGGGAGAGGTGATTGGTGAGAGAGAGGTAGGCTAGGGTTAGAGGAAGAGAAACTGTCAAAAATGGGAAAATGAAATAAATCTTGCGAACTTGCGTTTTTATATCAACGGGTCGACAACAGCCATACTCGGTCGAGTACTCACATACTCGGCCGAGTAGGCTCTCCTCGGTCGAGTATACACAATACTCGACTGATTAGTCCCTTCTAGGTCGAGTAAAGAATCCTGAAAGGTACTTATCCTAACCTAGTCTCTCACCTATCCCTTTCTAAGGTCTTTCCTGGTCAATGGGTCGGTTAAAAGAGTCCCTAAACATCATGGGTCTTACAGATACCATTCACAATCGAGGCAAGATCGAATTAGAGTCCAGGGGAACTCCAGGGCATCTGGAACGACCATGCTCAAGAATGGGTGGTGCTTTGTTTGAACAAACCAGCGAAGAAAGCTGGGGATAATGGGGGAAGGGCTTGGAAATTGGAGAGATTGAGAAGTAGGTGAGAGTATGTGCACCTGTTTAGAAGTAGATGTTTTATCGGATAAATATTGGAGCACATCAGAGGAGAAAAGGATGGGTTGGCTAGGAGAGGGGGAGGATTGGCGCGGGTACTTGTGGTGAGACGAGGCGATGTTCGAAGATAAACGTTTCTTTGACATGAATTTCTGGTAGAGTGAGAGGAGGGGGTTGGAAGAAGGCCTTTGGAGGCCTTTGGAGATGCCTCCAGGTGAAGGAGGATGATTGTTACATGGGCAAATAAGGGAAACTTACTCTTATTCTTAAATGGAACCAATGTTTATTCATCTTTATCAGACGTAATCATTCCAGAGGCAACGTCAAGCTTGCTTATCCGACCAGTTTCATTCACCGATTTATGAGGATTTCCTCTTTTTCCAGAAGAATACCACCTTGACATGCACCATACACTGACCTTGGTAAGTGAAACAAAATATTTGCTTCTCGGAAATATTAACTTCTTGACAGAACAATCATATCCAAACCTTGGATGGTAAAGGTTTCGACAGATCGACGTGGACAGAAATACAAGCGAAACGTGCGTCGTTCATGTTAAGCCCATTTTGATCATGTTTGATGAACCCACCAAGGGAGTTGCCAATAGCTTGGAGATTGTCGTGATAATGATATTCTATTGGTAATTCCGAGAGAATAATACAAGTTGGGATGGAATATATAATCACCAGATAAGGTTGAAAATTAGGAATCCATGGCTAAATATGTAAGTATTATTGAACATGAATAAACCATGGTCCATTCTCCTTAATGTTTTGAATATCTCCAATATTATAAATTTTATAGCAACAAAAGCCTTTTTCCAAGCCAATTAATTGTATTGGATTTCGACATTTCAGAGAGAACGAAGGGATAAAGCTAAGTGCCTCGAATCGATTGATTCACCTATGAGCTTGATAATGAGAGAGTTTTCCCAATTTGAACGGATAGACATTAAAACCGATGGAGGCAAATAAATTCTTGGGACTGGTGAAAGGGAATTATCAATTAAAGGGTTTGAATTGAGGGGTTTTTGATGAGGGTTCGGAGTTCAGATCGGGGAAGGCAACTCGATATGTCGAAGGATTGATCGGAGTGTTCATGGAATGAATAGGTGGGAAACATGTTTGGGGGTGGGGGGGGGGGGGGGTAGATCGGAAGTGTGCAATGATGAAGGACGAGGTGGTTGGGGAATTGACAAGGAACAAGCGATAATGGACCATTTTGCGACGGGCTCCTCAAAGAACATCCATGAGAAGTAGGAAAACGAGGGGAAGCGGCGGTTACTCCAGGTGATGGAGGAGGTGGCTCTGGGCAATCAGGTTGAATTGGGGCTATCCATCACTCGACCTCACTTTATCTCTCTTCTCTCACATCTCTCTTCATGTTTGTTTTCTATCTTGAATTGTTTGTATTTACTTGTCCATTGTTTCAACTTACAATTCAATCATTACAAGTACTGTACCAAGAGTTCAATAAAATCGTTATATATATGCAATTACCTTATGCAGTACTTACATTTAACACATCCTTTAATCTTAATCTCAATTACTATGTTATATGTATAATTGTATACACTCCGCTTTAATAATACAAGACCTACTAACTATGTTATATGTATAAATATATATATATATATATATATATATATATATATATATATATATATATATATGTATAAATGTATATATACTGCACTCTAATAATATAAGACCTACTAACCAAATGATGATGTTGTTGTTATATTTTTGCTTAATCTTATGTAATTTTTTGAAAAAAAAAACTAGGATGATCCAATTACATGGGTGAGAACACATAGGTGGCATCACAAGTTTTGTGATACTAAACAAGATCCGCATAGTCCCCTTGAAGGATTTTGGTTCAGCCACATCAACTGGCTCTTTGATAACACAAGTATCCTTGAAAAGGTAATGAATTATGGTACCTTCCCTAATCTCTATGCTTTTATTACAAAGTCCATACTTTTATTTTGTTGTTTTTCACTAACTGTGTTAACGTTAACGGCTCGTATCTAAATATAACATCTTAAGTTAGTTAGGTAAAAATACAATATCATACTTACTTTTAGAATCCAGCCCGTAGTGGGGTGTCTTGGAGGGTACTCCAAAAATATTCCTAAAATATGTTAGAGTATATTACGATACCCATAATATAATCTTATCTAATATATTTATTCTCCAAATAATTAATACCACATTTATGTAAAATGTCATGTTAAACTATCAGCAACCGTACAACCTAGTTTCCGAGCTCGTTATAAAGTCGGCTTGAGATTATCTCAGGTTTCTTTGGCAAAGATGACGCATTGAATTAGATTAAGAAACCAATTTAGTACAAATCATGAGGGGTCGGGTTTGTGAATAGAGGGGTTTCAAGACCCAAATCAAAAGTACATAATACGTTTACAAAACAAGGGGTATAGAGAGTGTTTTTGTGTTTGAAAAACGGGATTTCGAGATATATAGAATGCTGATTGACTTTCATAAAATAGATGAATAGGTAAGTTAAGCGAAACACGGAACGTGGGGAGAAATCCACGAAGCCCTTTGAGTTCACAGATAATGTAGGTTGTGGAACGATACTCAACCTCTGCTGAAGATTTTGAAAGTGTTTTTTCTTCTTTCATTTTCAAAGAAGAAATAGGATAATTACCGAGAAAGACAATACATGCACACTGTTAAGGATCACAATAAGCTAGGAGTTGTAAATAACAATTGAAAAAAAAGTAAAATGCCTTAACCTGAAATTGATTTTAAACTAGTTTTATACTCATGCAAAAAAATGCACGGGTTTACTTTTTAAATTTAATTAATTGTAAAACGATAAATAAAAATAAACAGAGAGACATAAAGTATTTACTTATTCTAAATATATAAAATCTATTCTTTGTGTTCACAAATGAAATTAGCTATATATAAAATATACATAATGTTTGAAGGTCATATAAAATGATTGTATATTATAAACTTTTTAAAATAAAATGAAGGATTAATGGAGTTTTTTGGTGGTGGGGTAGGAGGTTAAAAAAGTCCTTTGACTTCCTAATTTTAAGGAGCCAATCAAAAGACTTTAAAAACCTCAACTTTTATATATAGAAGATATCAAACCACCTAAAGAGTTGCACCCGAGCATTGATCTTCTTTTGGAGCATGGATAAATTAAAATTGAGCACAAATATGAACACAATATTTTAATTCAGGATGAGCAATTGTGAGGTAGATAAAACTAACTATAGGAGTATTAAGAAATTATGCTAATAATTATATGCTAAAATCTATAGGCAATAGTGTGCACAATGACAAAATACTAAGCCAACTGTGCACTTACTCTCCCACCATATTTCTCTCCGGTTAATGGACAAGTTCAGTACCTTTTTAACAAAGGAAGGTGGGAATCAAAAGGTGTCGAAATTACCAACTTATCCCTCCTTTGTATGTTAAGAAAGTAATGGTCCTCTTCAGTTATTGGTAGAAATGGCAAGTCTGACCCGACCCGAACCCGAGCAAACCTGACCCGATAGGACCCGAAAATATTGCGACCCGAAATCGACCCGATGATGACCCGATGATGACCCGTAACCCGACGTAACCCGATTAAGGGTGACCCGAGACCGAACCAGACCTGACCCGAGGTGACCTGTGGCCCGAGTCAACCCATTCATGTACTGACCCGACCTTACCCAACCTAACACGACTGTTGACCCGTCTCGATTGATAACCCGAAAGTAGCCCGAAAGTTGACTCGAAAGTTGACCGACTTGAAAGATAACCCGAAATAAAACAACAATTAATCATTGACAAGAAAAAAAAAGTAATTTAAAAAAAAATCCATCATTTTTGTACCTCTTGTTCCTTTTTTCTCACCACCTAATAATTTTTTTTATTTTTTTCGACGTTTTGTAATTACTTTAAAAATAATTTTAATACTATGAGACTTTTTTTAAAAAAATTTCGAAAATATCTAATTTTTAAGTAAATAAATCGTTAGTCTTAAAACCACGAGCGAAAATCGACAATCAAAAAATTAGTAAAACAAAACTAACATTACAATTGAATTTCAAACTTGGAGCCAAAATCAAATATTTGAAAATTAGATTCGGAGTCAAGACGAATTTTCAATTTTGACGTGGTTTCCAGACGAATTTTCAATTTTTGACTTGGCTCCAATGCTTGAAATTCAATTCTCTACCTTGGTGCCAGCTTTGAAAATTCAAATTTCAGTTTTTTGAAACTCAAATACGTCTTATCTGGATAATTAAATCTGAAAATATTATGTTTTATTACTCAAAATTTAAACTTTATATTTTTAAACCACTGTTTTAATGTGTTTGAAATATGGTTATTCACCGAAACAAACAAATAGTCGACAAAAGTATTTGTTCTTGGTCATACATTACCAATTACATAATTTCACATTGAAATCGCTAACTATGAACTAGAAGGTTCATGCAAAGAACTATTTCGATATTATTAAACGTTACATTCTGAAACTGCTTCTGAGTTCTGACTCGTATGCTCTACACAACCTTCCAAGACAACTTATTAACAATCCTCAATACTAATGTAACACCCCTGCATTTATTCAGGAGCCTTTAGCTAGGCCTCCCAAGTAAATAGAATTTTTACCATCTCACTTGCCCGAGGTAGAAAGTATAAAAGACAAACAGATACAAAAGTAATTTAAAATAAATACTATTTAAATGAATAACTCAAGAGGTTTTATTACAAACTCAACTAAACTGTTTAAGATAACTTGAATTAAAAAGCAGCGGAAATATAAATAAAGTTCTTCAGACACTAAGTGATAGCTGGACTCCGGAAGGTCATCTCGTCCTAAGCTCCCCAAAAGGCATCCAGCTCATCTAAAAAATTCAACCTGTTCTTTAAGTCTGCTCCCCATTTAACCGGAAATATTAAATGGTTCACCACAGGATGCCATCAATTAAAGCAGGCATCAATTTTATTTTGGACAAGACACACAAAACACCCGTCAACCAAAGGTTGAGTAGAAAACTAAACAATGAATAAGAATAAAGCAACCTGCAATAACACTGTTACACAAATAAATTCCACAATCACCATTCCGTCCACCTTACACCACGGCATACAACCACTTCTAAACACATAGTCATACTCCACCTCTAGACACGGTCATACTCAAGGACACACAATCCAATAGACACACAGTCTGGATACACAGCCACTGAACACACATTCCCTCCTCAGGTCCACGCCGGTCAATAGCGGGGTCAAGGGTCTAACTTACATATATAAACAATTGATTAAAACGGAATTAGAAATTTACGGTAGATAAAAGATGAAAAGGCTTCTTATCTCTCTAGTCTTCTTCTCTTCCCCTCTTTATGTTTTGTGTTTTGTAATTGTGAGCAATAGAATATATGGTGATAGGAGATGGGAGAATGTATATATATATATATATATATATATATATATATATATATATATATATATATATATATATATATATATATAGTGTCAAGTTCTTCTAAGTCCCTTTTTTTTTTGAGTCCATAAGTCCCTCCCACAACCCTTGGATCATGCATGGTGGAAGGTTGAGATTGAAAGCAAAAAACACACTTAACACTAATTAATTCACTTCTCTCTCTAGTTTTAATAATACATTCACTAATTCATTATCATACACAATTAACACCATATTTTGTCTTATACTTCAAAGTTTATGAAAATTTTGTTAACATTTTTTTTTCGTTTTTTTTTTCGAAACAAGTTTTCGACTGTTTCGTTTTTTTCGTTTTTTTTTTTTCGAGACAAGTTTTCGACATTTTAGGATTTTACAAGTGTAATTCTAACAGCAAAAAGTGTAATTTTAAGAAATATTTTCGAGAATTTAGCGTTTTACAAGTTTAACTTCAATTTTTTTCGAGTGATTTTAACGAATAATATTTTGAATTTTTGTCATTTTATCACAAGTTATTGAAATTTAGCATTTTACGAGTGTTATTTTAATGACAAAAAGTGTTATTTTAGTCCAGGTAAGTGTAATTTCAGTCCAATGAGATTGTTATTTTTAGTCAAGGAGAATGTAATTTTAGTCCAGAAAAGTGTAATTTTAGTCCAGAAAAGTATAATTTCAGTCCACTGAGAATGTAATTTTAGTCCATTGAGAATGTAACATTAGTCCAATGAGAATATGAGAATATTACCAAGTCCAATGTAATTTTAGTCCATTGAGAATGTAACATTAGTCCAATGAGAATATGAGAATATTACCAAGTCCATTGAGAGTGTAACATTAGTCCAATAGAGCTAAGTGTAATTCTAACAGAAAATAGTATAATTCTAACAACAAAAAGTGTAATTCTAGCCGAAAAAAGTGTTATTCTAGCAAAAAAAAAGTATAATTTTAACAGAAAAAGGTGTAATTCTAACAACAAAAAGTGTAATTTTTTAGCCGAAAAAAGTGTTATTCTAGAAAAAAAAAAGGTGTAATTTTAACTGAAAAAAGTGTAATTCTAACAACTAAAACTGTAATTTTAGCCAAACAATAGTGTTATTCTAGCAAAAAAAAAGTATAATTTTAACAGAAAAAAGTGTAATTTTAATGGAGGAAAGTGTGATTTTAACAGAAAAAGGTGTAATTCTAACAACAAAAAAAAGTGTAATTTTAGCAGAAAAAGTGTAATTTTAGCCGGAAAAAATGTTATTCTAACAAAAAAAAGTATAATTTTAACAGAAAAAAGTGTAATTTTAATGGAGAAAAGTGTAATTTTAATGGAGAAAAGTGTAATTTTAACAGAAAAAAAAAGGAAGTAAAAAAAATAGAATGGAAAGTGGTAGTGGTGCTTATTATTGTAGATCTATTATTGAAGAACTCAATAGTCACACACACCATATTGAGAAAATAAGGCTAACACACAAACAAAAAATAGAAAGAAAAACACTAACAAACAAGACGAATATATAACAAGAGATTTGACACACAAAAAATCAACAAATTATGGAGATCTACTTTTTTTTAAATAGATTAAATATTCAAATCGAAAGTCTAAACATCACCACCCCTAAAAAAAATAAGATCTGCAAAAAAAAAATATAGAAAAGACGAATCTTTTGAATAAAATAAAACACAATTTCTAAGAAACACTAACACACGATTTTTTTAAAAAAAAAACACACACAACCACAGATCCAACAACATCAGCGACAAAAACAAAAAAAAAAAAAACGAGCCAAAACTGAAAAAAAAAAAAAAAAAAAAAAAAGTGAAACGAGATCTGAACAACGCGAGTTCACCCAAAATACCCACATAAACACCAACATCCAACACATCGCCATCATCACGACAAAAAAAAAAAGGAGGAAGGTGGCGGGTTGTGGAGGACGACGGAGGCAGCGGTGTCGTGGGTCAAAAGTGTGGTGGGTGGTGAAGGAGGGAGGAGGGAGTCGAGGTCGGAGGTTTAGGTGGTTGTCGGGCTATTGTGGTAGCGGAGGTGTGCGGTGGGGGCTGCGGCAGTGGTAGGTGGTGGCAGAAAGTGACGGTGATGGTGGAGGGTTGGTTGAGGGGGGTGGGCAGAAGGCGGCACCAGATCCGGGTGGGGGAAGGGTTTTTAAGTGGTAGGGTTGTGGTGATGGTGTGGGGGTGGGTGGTGGTGGTCGTGGGGTATGTGGTGGTGGCCGGTGGGGTTGGGGAAGGGAGGCGTAATTTTTTTATTTTTTTGGGTTTTGTTTTTAGGGTTTTTGAGAGGGAGAGGTTTTGAGAGAGAGTGTGAAAGGATATTGTGTGGATGAGAGATAAGTAGGTGGGAGAAAAAAGGTATATTTATTAAATTAGTGAATAATTAGGATTAATTAGTGTGGTAGTGAGAGAGTGGGATTTGTTAGCTTTAATCTCCTTTTTTTTTTTGTAAATCTCAGCCTTTTATTTTCTTCATCCAAGGGCTATAAGGAGGACTTATGGACTCAAATGTAAGGGGTGGACTTAGATGATCTTATTACTCTATATATATATATATATATATATATATATATATATATATATATATATATATATATATATATATATATATATATATATATATATATATATATAGAAATAGGATCCTGTGCGAACTTACGAACTAAAAATATACCACTAGAATACTAGATCAACCAACTCACAAACTCTCCTGACATTCACTCATTATCTCTCCTCCCTATTCCTGCAAACCCCCACTCCAACACTTCACCTTCTTATTCCTAATGCTTATTCATCCGCATCGTTATGTCGCCGGAGCTCCGGCATCAAACTCGTCGGTGCGTCACCCCAACTCCACTATCACCGGCGAATCACCCCTCCTATTTTTGTCCTCTTTACTTCTTCTTTTCGTAACATCTCCCTCGCCGGCTACCACCATCACAAATGAAGTCGGTTTCCGCCATAATCGATTCATTTAAACCGCAAATTGTCCGACAAGGTTATAAGGAAAATATTTTTTTACAAATTCTTCATTAGTTCTTTAAATCTATGATTTGAATTGTAATAAAATAAAAAAAAGAGTAAATCCTAGATTTACTAAAAAAGAACTGGATTTGGAAAAAAATGATCACATTAATGACTTATTCGGAAGATTTCGAGTCGAGAAATGTTCTCATTGGGCAAGTCTGACTTAATCGGTGGTGGTAATGGTGCTGATAGTTTGCGGCGACGGCGTTGGTGTGGTGGTCATAACGGCGAGACCGATGTAGTGGTCCTGGTGGTGATTTATTTGTTTTGTGGTGTTGTCTGGAAGTGTCTCTGGTGTTGTCTCTGGTGTTGCGGATCTGGGTTCATTGACAGAAAAATTGCCGGCGATGGTCTGGTCGGCCGCGGACAACAATGTTGGTGATGTATGGGCGTGGGGTGAGTAGTGGTAGTCTAAGCGCAATTGATGTTATTGTGGCGATAATGGTGGTGGGTCTGGTGGCAGCAATCGTTGTATTTGGATGCTTCAAGTCCCCGCGAAGAATGAGTCAGGGTGGTGGTGGTCGGGTGAGGGACCGAGAGTGTGTCAGTGCTCGTGGGGATGATAGTGGATGTCAGCCAATCGAGTGGTGAGTAGTGGAAGCTCAAGGGGTGGCTTGTGGTTTCTGGATACATGTAATACTACCGCAGGTACACGAGTATCGTGCTATCGATACACAAATTGACTCGTGTATCTAGGTCTACTAATTTGTGTACCTGACTTTACTAATTTGTGTATCTGACTAGTCGCCACACCTCTACTATTCCGATATTATAATTTCATGGCAACTGCCTCTACTGTGTAATGTCGTAATGTTCAATTCCAGGAGAATCATTTAGCTTGAAAAAATTGTACTACATAGAATGTTTATGTTCAGTTACAAGACTTGCGAGGGGGTATGAGAAAAAACTATGTGACTTAGTCAAACGTTGGATGAGTCTAACATATGTCGATTCCATCAAACAATTTAAGGAATGCAATATTATCAGAAATCTAATACTCGTATCCTAATTATTACAAGTGCATATTTTAGATCTTTTATGCATTACCTCTAAACTTTCTAATGTGTCATATACAATAAAAATGGTGATTTGTTTATCATTAAACATCAATTCTTTAATGTATCGTTATTTGTAACACTTTCTCGACAATCACGTCACTAACTTTAACATTTGACTTCATTTTTAAATTGTTTGGTACTTAATTCGAGAATAATATAATCACTCCATCTTCTATAATCATAGGCAAAGTATTTTACTATAATACGTTGGTAAAATAAAATAAAATAAAATTGATTGTGTTTTGGTTAATCGACATAATTAGCAAAAAGAAGTAGGAGTATTAATTAATGACCTATAAAATAGGAATATAAAGAAGACATACCGTATTGAGCGTCCGTTGTGCAATCTCATCAACTCATTTAAAGATTCCGAACAACTAACAAGCTAGATACACTCTTTTACCTTGCTAGATACACTTATTAAGCTTGCTAGATAAACATCTCAAGCAAGCTAGATACACTCCTTTACCTTGCTAGATACATTTCTTTACCTAGCTAGATACACTTATTTACCTTGCTAGATACACTTATTTGTTTAAATTATTAGATATATATATTCACTTAGTTAGCTATATACATTTCTTTAAATTATTAGATATATACATTTAGCTAGCTAGATACATTCTTTTAAGCTACTAGATACATATTTTTAGCTTAATAGATACACTCCTTTATGTTGTTAGATACATTTTTGGGTATGATATTTATAAATTGTTCTCGTGTCGAACACGACGATAATTTCCATCGCTTGTTAGATACACATCCCTTGCACCCCATATACACTTCGTTAAGCTTCTAGATACACTCCGCTAAATTGCTAGATACATTCCTTTAAATTGCTAGATATACTCAGTTAAGTTGCTAGATACACATCTCTGGCACCTAGATACACTCATTTAAGTTACTAGATACATACATTTAGCTAGCTAGATACACTCTTTTAAATTACCAGATACATACCTATAAAGGTAAACATTTAGTTTCAAAGAAGAAAGTGTATGTAGACATGGGAAAAACTAAAACATGATATTATGGCCTAGAAACTATGATGGCCTCTGAATTTGCAGCTGGTAAGTAACTTAACAAATGGTCAAAAATACGGTCTCATGTAGTGTTTTTAGTGAGACGGCTCCATTTAGCTACAAATTGTCAAAAAATACGGTCTCATGTAGTGTTTTTAGTGAGAGGGTTCCATTTAGCTACTGAATATACTTACTAATAATATATTGAATCAGATCCTTGTTGATGTACCTGCCACATTTTTTGACAATTTGTAGCTAAATGGAGCCATGGCTGATCACAAAAATAAATAAATAACACAATTAGTCTTATGTAAGACGGTTGCGCGTGAATTTGTACAACGAGAAAATCAAGTAATGAGGCGTATAACAATTCACAGGTATAAAAGTAGAATTAGATGTTAACCCACTAGTGAAATGAGCACGAGATGCATACACAGTTGACTGCTATATTCCGAAAAACAAGAATCAACATTTACCAGCAATCAAATGATTGACATTTATCACAATACCCTTCTGTTCCAATCATTTGTTTACGTATGATTAAGAGGTAAAGAAAAGAGGGAGAAAGAAGAAACAAACAAGTTAACAAAGGAATGAACACAAAGCCTTGTCATCAGCATCTTTTTTCCATAAATAGTCAATCCAATTGGTAATCCAGACCTTTATGCTACTTTCTTTTCCTGTATCACTTCTAATCCCAAGTGAACTTCCCCTCCAAAGTCTGCTTGTAAACATACAGTCCCTGAAGAGGTGGTCCGCTGTTTCTACAACCTGCACATTTTGACAAAGCACACAGTTCGGGACAACATTCAATTTTCGCTTCATCATCTCATGCCTAGTCGAGAGGGAGCTTGTCAAGATTCTCCATAGCAGAATTTTCCATGAGTTTGGGCCAAGAAGGACCCAAAGTTTGGTTCTTATGAATTTTTTAATACAGTCGGGGATCCGAGCTTTGATATTCTGCTCAAGAGACCTCTTCCTGAAAGAGGAAGCAGTAGTGTAACCACTTTTGGCATTATACTTTCCACTTGGAGTAAATTTCCAGATGATCTTGTCTTCCGAGCATCGATTGCCTGTCGGTATAGCGCTAATCTTCGTGCTCCAATAACAACTAAATATTTTATTTATAAGCTCCCTGTTCCATGTTCCGTCCCCATTTTTTAGGTTACACACATGCTAATCTGCAATATTGCAATTCCATCGCTACAACCAGATTTGGGGACCGGTATTTCCCCATCCACCCATTTGTGATCCCAGATGGGTAAAGAGGATGGGTTTCCAATGGCCCAGTTTGGGTTGGGAAATAGGAGCTTTAATCCCCTCTTAATTCCTTTCCACCCCCAAGAGGAAATCTCACTTATTATAAAATCACCATCTCATTTCCATACTTAAGCTGCTGCTAAAATGTTGTTGACAAATTGGCAACAAAAGATATGATATATGATAAAAAAAATCATCTTGTTGTAGCTGCCAACAGGGCTCAGGTAGGATCAGCCTCGAGTCAGCCCCGAGTAGCTCAGGTTGAGACTTGAAGTGTTGATAGTGATTCTTTCAGCTCCAAAATAATTGTCTCACCTTCGACTATAACTTGAATCTAGGCAGCAGGTTCCTTTTTATTGCATCAGCAACCCAACTGCAGCAACTCCTGCAAAATACAACCACTCGTTATATCAGGTTGGAAAATAAACTATGGAAATCGTCTTAAAAAGTACCAGATATAATAGATACACGTGGAATTACTATCGGATCACATGGTATTACTACTAGTATACCATCTGTATCTGGGCTGGTATTTCGTGTATCCACGATCGAAAGATCAATTACGACCACCAAACTGGCCACCACCACCACGCCTACTGCCAGCACCACCACCACCATCCCTGAACTAAACTTAAAGGTTGTGGGCGGTGGGCGGTGGCATATGATCTGACAGAAAATGACCAGAAATGGTTGATTCGAAACAAGAACCTTTATAGTTATGACCGTACCAACCAATAACGATTCCAACATCCTGAGTCCTGACCCAATAATAACCAGACTCAAATTAATCCAACCAAATTGACCCCGCCCAAAATGACCCGTAATATCACACCCAAAAACCACCTCAAGGGTTTAACCCACCAATGATCTCCTCATCATTACAAAGCATCCCCTATGTTAATAATTCTAGCAAAATAACTACAAACATGGTCTGTGACAATAATCCAAGCAATAGAATGCTCCACCTCACCCAAAAAAAAAAAAAAAAAAAAAAAGCTACTGTTTTTCTCAACCCATAACATGAGACTGAGACAGTTGCAACTGAACTATAACTGACCCAACTTTTCTGATATTGTTTCTGTACTCTACGATCATCTTTCTGACAGAAAGTCTGGCTTCTTCTGTTAACTCCATGCCTTAAGTAAAACAGACTGCCATACTTCAGTAGCAGAATAGCATTGGACAGAAAGGTGATTATGGTTCTAACTTCTAACTGCAGCAACCTCCCTAGGATTTGCAATAAAACAGTGCCTATGGAGGTTGGTGCGACTCCGAAGTCCAAACAACCGCACTCCACGATTTAATACTGAACTGCTGCCTGAAGTAATGATGAGCAACAGAAAGGTGAAAATGTGAGACTGTAGTCCATAACAGTAGCAAAGTATTAGCCACTTACGTGGTGGTATTTTCCACTAAGATAATCTCTCTAACTCTCATTACCACAACCTATTTGGTATGGCTGGTTTTGTTGTCAGATATGGATACAGATAGACCCACATGAATCACTTTTTCAGGAACATGGACTTTGTACTAAACTGACGATATGGATGCGGGGAAATGTCTTCAAAACATAAATCCACATTTATAAACTATAATACCGTATTAATTATTTACAGGGTTTTTTTATAGTCAATAGAGGCTCCGATTGTGAAATGCGGAGTACTGCTTAATCATTAAATGTTACGGAGTATAAACCACCACTTTCGCTATGTGGTAATCTCTTTACCAAGTGAAGCGGTCAAAATGTCAAATTGACAAGGGCCAAGTAAAAGTTTTCGACCCATTTCCTTGAGTGTCCCTTTCAAAACGGACACGTCCATAGATGTAAAAAGTCGAAGCAACAATGGTCATAACCAAAAGCCATAAATCACTTCTGTAGGAGACTTAACCACCCCCTACCTTCTCTAGTTGAATAACACTTCCCCCCACAACCACTCTAGATACACATGTTAGTATCTCAGATACACATATCAATACTTCAGGATACACAAATCGATTTGTGTGTCTAGAGTATTGATATGTGTATCTGGGAGTATTGATATGTGTATCTAGGGTCACAATTCAAAAACTACCTCTCATTCCAAATTCAGATATCCATTTAAGGCCATAAATATTACAGCCAATGAATATCATAAAATTAACAGTTCAAGCAAATAACACATACAGTTGTGGATCTAGTGTCAAAAAATCAAATCAAGTTTATCCTACAATAAACTTCAATCGAAATGCGTCGGAAAATTTAGAGCCAAAAACTGCAATTCATGGGAGTTGTCGGAAAATCAGTAACTTATATGACCAATTTTTATAAACCTTAATTTTTAATTAGAATTCATACCTAAAGATCAATTTATTTGATTATAATCTTATGTTTTCTCATAAAACTACTTGAATCTTTACAATTGAATAGATTCAAAATACTAAACAATTCAAAGATTAAAATAAGAATTGAAGCTAACCTTTTTCTCTATAATAGACTGAAATCCATTCCGGGGAAGGTGGTAGAAGCGGCGGTGGAAGTGGTGGCCGGCGGTGAAAGAGGCGCCGTCGATGGATGTGTGAGAGGTGATGGAGGTTGAGTGTTTATGGTGGGAGGGTGTCGAATTGTTTTATCAGTTGGGTAGAAAAATAAGAAGCGCGATTGAGAATGACTTTATTTGGTTAGTTCGTACGGTTCGCACCGTACTTTAGTTCGCACCTGACCCCGACCCTATATATATATATATATAGGGATAAGGTTGAGCTAGGTCAGTTTAGGATTAATATAATAATATTAGAATCAATTTAGGAAAGAGTGGAATTAGGAAAGTAATTAACGCGTGTCCTACTCAGCGAGTTTAGCTTCGCGCACTAATTTTCAAACAGCTGTCATTTATTCGTTACTTATTGGAATGAAGCTTGTCACTATGCGTTGGAAAAGTAAGATAATAAGCTTTCACCTCCTATTTGAATCACCCTCATCGGAGCTCTAAAACTCTAGATATGATCGTTTCAAAATGCCCCCCCTAAAACAAGCGATCACATTTTCAAGTATGACACATTTGCTCAAGCTTCCTATTAGTCTTTCATAATCTATCTTGTACTTATACATACACAAAGGGTCATATAACCTTAGAATATGAGGGTTATTACAGTCTTCCCTATTTAAAAAGAACTTCGTCCTCGAAGTTTGCGCATACAACTAACCACTCAAAACCTACTCCACTTACACTCTGCATGCCAATCAAAATGCTATCACTGCTAACTCACATTATGACACTACTTACACATATTACTCACCATAGATAACATTAACTTCAGTAGTATTACATTCTACCTCCCTTAAAAAGAAACTTCGTCCCGAAGTTTCCTATCCATCTCGACACCAATATAATCCCAAATACTAACAGGCTACGTGGTCTTATCCAATTCTCCTCCAAATACTCACAGGCTACGTGGTGCACCACCAACATTTACAATAACTAAATCCTTAAGTCCACCCTAATGCTACAACAAAACTCATCACGCTCACCAACACTTACTAAGGTAACCAAATAACAAATAAAAATATAGTGCTACTATCCCAATATGCGCACGAACCCCGTGTTATGAATACACGGTATATATTAAATTTCAAGTTTTAAGGTATTAATTATAGATTTTAAATATTTTTCTCGTTTCTCACACATATATTTTGATTTGAGAAAAAAATTTGAATTCACATTATTAATCATGAGAATTAGTAATGTCATAAATTGAGTATTTTAAAGAAAATAATTTTTATATGAAGCTGATCATTTTTATTATATTTTTCTAATAGTATAAGGGTTTTTTTTTTCAATCAGAACTATTTTCATAAACGGTGAATGGATTTTTCATCAGAAAATGTCTAAACATACACAAATCTTCTGTGCAGATTGTGAATTCTAGAATTTTATAAGGGCTTAGTTTAAGAGAATTAGCTTAATTGTAGCCCAAAAGATCTATACAATAGAATACAAAAATAGGCTTAATTCTAATATGAAGTATTTAGGCGGGAAAATTTAGAGATTTTTTTTTAATCTCCTAGTAGATAGGGGATGTGGTTGAGCTAGGAAGTTTTATACATCGTTAAATAGTAAACATTATTGGCCTTCTTTATAATATTAAAAATAACCGAGTTGAGTATACTATAGGAATTACAAATCTAATTTGTAAATGAGATACACGGTAATCGTGTATTCCGTGACACTCCCTTCATTTTGTTTATACACGATAAATGTGTATTCCGTGACACTATTAATCCTTGTCATTTTATTTGTCAATTTAGCTTTTCAATGATGTTTTCTCTCCAATTGCAAGTAATCATACAATGTTTTAGAATCTAAAGTTAATATATACGGTCAAAATAAGACTTGATACAAATATACATGTTTTTTGTTTTCCATTTTCAAGAGGTATTTATTATGCTAAACTACTATGGTAACATCTTCAATAATTATTTTTAATTCTAGTAAAAAAATTCTCGACAACATATTAAATTAAACCAAATGCATGGAGAGAATATTAGATTTTTATAATCCACAGTGTATTACAAAATAAAATGAATCTTGTTTATCCTTATGTATGACTAATTTTTCAGTGCGGAGAGACAAACAATGTAGAAGATTTGGAGAGGCAGCCATTTTACAGGTTTTTGAAGAGTACAGCCATATTCCATTCATTTGGCCTTGGAGTACTCTTGTATGCTCTGGGAGGATTTCCTTACCTTGTGTGGGGGATGGTGAGTTCCACTTTTAGAACTTGTTCATGTTCCGTCTTTTTCTAATCTTACATTTAACTACCTTTTGTTAAAGTTCTAAATATTTATTCTTCGATATTTTTAAAGTTTAAAAAATAATACTCCTTATGAAATTACATTTGATTTGTTCAATTATTCGTTTACATTATTTATTCTTTATAACATGTATTTTAATCAATGGAAAAAATTATAACACCGGGTGAATTGCATGTTATACATATACTTTTTGGCGTGTATCAGTCAATAATTATTTATTTTTTGTTTTGGTAACTTTTGGTTGAAAAAACATGTGCAAGTGGGAGAAATCCTCTATATACTAAGGGGTGGTTAGTTGGAACTTTTGGGATGGATTCCAGCGTTTGGAATGGAGTTTGATATACAATGTATTATAACTCCGTTCCAACCCCATCTCATGCTCATCTATGCCCCCAAGTTTATAACTCGATTCCATTCTATTACTACTACTCTATCCATTCCACAATCAAACAAAACAGCTATGAGTAAGTATAGAGTTCTATCTCCATACCTTTATTATATCACACTCCATTCCAATCCATTCTAATACCTTGAACCAAACGACCCCTAAGAGAATAAGCATTTTCAAATGTTTTCCCTCCCAAATGCATTTACCTATATATAAGGAAACAAGTGAGACATTTTTCGTTAAACTATTATCATTTCATTAAAATATAATTATATACATAAATTATAATATTTTCATTAAACTCAAAATTATGATCTTTTAAGTTAAATAAAATAAAATTGGTATAAAAGTATTAAATATAATTGCTAAATCTTTCATTAATGGAATTATTATTACTTTAGAGAAGGACTTGACACCTATTTACTGTTACCTTCGTGACAAAAAAAAGTATTAGACTAATTGAAGAAACTTTATAAAATTAAATCATTACTTTAATGGTAAAAAAATATTTTTATTAAAATAAACAATTCATAACTTTACTCAATTCACTTTGATTAGTCTTTCATCTCAATTTTTTTTTGATACATATCAAAATATAATGGGATGAAATATTAAAACTTAATGAGGTGTCGATTTAAAATCTATAAGTAGTACCCTAAAAAATAAAAACTATATGTATACCGCGTAAGATTTATAATAGTAATATAAATAATTGATCTATTTCACATTCTCTTTCACTTCCTTGAACTTTTTGCCAAACTTAATAGATAACTATTAATGGGGAAGAATGAAAAAAAAATCACAAAATAATATTTTCAATATTTATCTCTCTATATGTAATTATCATAGAGAAACCACTATACATTAGCTATGACACATGTCAATCTATGGTGCAATATTTTCCCGCCTAAGAAATTTCACATCTAACCCTAATGATAATATCTTTTACAACCGCCTAACCACGACAGCTAAATTTAACTCAACATTGTTCTTATACATTTGTCCACCTTATTGTCAACTATTTTTTTTTCATTTAAATGCCATCTATCTTCTTTTTCTTCAACAAAAAATGGCATTACTCCTTCAAAATTTATCTAAATTATCTATTAAAATATTAATCTACATATAATAATAATATAATCTTCGTTATTGTTCTATATTTATTCATCAATTTTTTTTTTGAGAAAACGTCTTCATCAATTTTAAACAACACTAAAAATTTAAAACGACGAAAATTAGACATAATCTATCGATAAGAAGACACAAATTTATCAAGAAATAAAATTGCTGAGCAAAAAACTAACAATGGAGCTATGTAAAGAAATTGAGAACAGGGAAGATGATGAATGATTATGTTGTTATTCGATAAATCAACGTAATACAAGACTCCTTGATATATACAACCTACACAATATAATCTACTAAATAAAAGGTAACAAAATAACTAATTATAGGTAATACAATAATACAGCTAATTACAGAATATATTTCCCATAATCATCGTCTCAGAATATTGCATAATATTGACCATATCTCATTACTCTCCTTCAAGTTGGAGCATCCGGTGACCCAATGCCCAACTTGCCTTGAAGATATCGGAACGCATTTCCGGCCAAGGCCTTGGTAAAAAGGTCGGCTATCTGGTCTTTGCTTCTTACGAAAAACGTCTTTACCGTCCCCTGCATAATATGGTGTCGAATGAAATGGCATTCCACTTCGATATGCTTGATTCGATCATGCGACACCGGATTTTTGGCGATTCGTAGGGCTGCTTGATTGTCACACAAGAGTGTCATTGGCTTGACATGATCTACTCCTAATGACTTCAAAAAAGATTTTACCCATAACACTTCACTCGTCACAGCCCCTAAAGCCCTATACTCCGCTTCCTGCTTGATTTCGCAATGATGTTTGTTTCTTTGCTCTTCATGTAATCGGTGAATTTCCAAGGCAAACAAAATATCCAGTAATAGACTTCCCAGTAAGAGGGCATTTTGCATAATCGGAATCCGAATAACCTCGTACTTGTAAATCACAATTACGATTGATAATTATCCCTCGTCCTGGTCCCCCTTTAATGTAACGAATTACCTTATCACGGCTGCCAAATGTTCCTGCCTAGGAGCATGCACGAATTGAGATAAAATATGTACGACATAAACTAAGTCGGGTCTCGTAATAGTCAAATAAATTAACTTCCCAACTAATCTTCTATATTTCCTGGGATCATGTAGAAGCTCCCCTTCAGCTAGAGCTAAGTTATGTTTCGGCTGAATAGGAGTATCAATTGGCTTTGCACCTTCCAAACCCGCTTCTTTTATAATATCTATCGCATATTTTCGTTGACAAAGAAACATCCCCTTTGAACCTTCCGCAACTTCAATGCCTAAGAAGTATTTTAATTTTCCAAGGTCTTTTATTCCAAAACTTTGGTCCAAAAACTTCTTTAGACGAGTACTAGCTATGGCATTATTACTCACAATTATCATATCGTCTACATAAACTAATATGCCAAGAAAAATTCCATCTTTATTGTAAGTGAAGAGTGAGTAATCAGCCAATGATTGGTGGAAGCCATACCTTGTCAACGATGTGGTCAATTTTTCGAACCAATTTCGCGAAGCTTGCTTCAAGCCATACAAACTTTTTTCGCAACTGACAGACCTTATTCGAGCCACTGTCATCAAATCCCGGCGGCATTCTCATGTAAACTTCTTCATTTAAATCCCCGCAGAGAAAAGCATTGTTCACATCTAATTGTGCTATACTCCAATTTTTTGCTAATGCCACTGCAAGTAAACACCTTACACTTGCCATTTTTGCCACCGGAGCGAAAGTCTCGTGATAATCGACTCCTTCAATTTGGGTATACCCTTGAGCAACTAACCGTGCCTTGTAACGTTCAATGGTTCCGTCCGCATTGTACTTGACCTTATAGACCCATCGACATCCGATAGGCCGTTTTCCTTTTGGCAATTCAACAACATTCCACGTACCATTGCTCTCAAGTGCTTGATACTCTTTCAACATGGCTTCTCTCCATTCGGGTATACTAGCAGCTTCACTATATTTTTGTGGCTCAACCACTGCATCAATCTTGCTCAAGAAACAATTGTGATTTTTCGAAAAACAATTATAAGTGACATAATTACTCAAAGGATAACGAGTACCTCTCTGTTTGGATGAAGCTTGCGACGAGGGGACCGTCTTTGGGGGGTCTATTATCCGTGTCGACTTGCACAAGTAATCCTTCTTCCATGCCGGCTCAAATTTTTCGCGAGCTCCTCTTCCCATAGGTACAGAAGTAGCGGTATTGTCCGCATTCTCAGTGATGGTTTCACCATCTGACTGTTCCTGTTCAATATCAGGCAGTCCACTAGTTTCTGTTTCATGCTGAATTTCGTTTGGATCAAATTCATATTCGTCTGAAAAGGTTACATCATCATTTGGAAAGGCTGCATGTTCCTGTTTTTCGTGACAAACAGGCTCTCTATTTGTGTGCTCATCACGGATGTCACTAAACGGAAATACATGCTCATAAAATATCACATCTCTTGAATCGAAAACAGCCACTGTTTTAAGATCGTATACCCTCCATCTCTTTTTGGTAGATGGATATCCGATAAAAATACATCGTTTCCCTCGCTCACTAAATTTGTCTTTCGGTCTCTCCTTGTTATGAACATAGAACAAACTACCAAATACTCGAATTGAGTCAAGTATGGGTCGCTCTCCGTATAAAACTTTATATGGAGTTTGGCCGTGTAACACATGCGTGGGGGTTCGATTTATCAAATACGCAGCGGTAACAATGCATTCTCCCCAAAAATCAAGAGGTAAATTACCTTGAAAACGGAGTGCCCTAGCTTTTTCTAAAATGTGGCGATGTTTTCGCTCTACCCTACCATTTTGTTGTGGGGTGTCTACATTGCTAGTTTGAAAAAGCATTCCGTTTTCATTGTAGTATTGTTTCAATGGACCCGAAAGAAATTCCGACCCATTGTCACTTTGAACAATTTTGACTTGTTTTCCAAATTGGGTTTTCACCATATTGCAGAAATTAATTAGTAATTGATTTACCTCACTTTTCTCACGCATAAGATAGACCCAAACTGCCCTGCTCTTATCATCCACAATGGTAAGGAAAAATTGTGCCCCACTTAAGCTTTTCACACTATATTTCCCCCAAATATCACAGTGTATAAGACCAAATAAAAAATCATTCCGTTTCTTATTCAACTTAAAACTTGACCGTGTTTGCTTGGCACGGCAACATGAATCACAAACGTCTTTAGAATTCCAACATAAATTCAAACCAATTAAACTAGAGAAAAGGGGTAACACACTACTAGAAGGATGTCCAAGTCTTTTGTGCCAAAGTTTTGCATCTCCACTTGCCTCGACTTTGGCTGCAGATTCCTTTCCTTGTCCTCTTAAATAATAGACCCCGTCTTTATGCTCCCCCCGTCCAATCTTCATCCTCGTAGAGAGGTCCTGTATAACACAATGATCGGAGTAAAAAGTCACTAAACAATTGTTTTCACGAATTAATTGTTGAACCGAAATTAAATCACATTGTAACGTGGGAACATAAAGAACGTCTTTCAAAACAAAATTAGAATTTATGGTCACTGTCCCGTGCTCACACGCAGTTATGTGGGAACCATTTGGCAGCCCCACTGTCGAGGTTGCTTTTTTTTTCTATATTTTCAAGCAAATCTCGCCTTCCAGTCATATGATGCGAACATCCTGTGTCAAGGAGCCAACTTTCACAATTAATTTTCGTACCTTTGTCTTCCGAGCTACTTTCACCTTTGTTGGCAATCATGGCTCTAAACTGAAGGTCATCCTCTGCTATTAATCCCAGGCCTGTCGCATCTCCTCCGCTAACACCTGCTGTATTTGCACGTTTATAGTGTCCTCTGCCTCCACGGCCGCGTCCCCGACGTCCACGACCTCTTCCTCGACCTTGATTTTGATTTTCGGGTATATTCCAGCAATATTCCTCGGTATGCCAAGGTTTTTGACAATAGGTGCAATAGAAAATTTCCTTGTCATCTTTCTTCTCTGTATTGCTTCGACCCTTTGGTGCACCATCTGAGACCTTCGCTGCCATGGCCGCGGCTCCCTCAATGGCGTCATCCTTTTCCGCTGTGGCAGCCCTATGGCTTTCTTCGCGAAGAACCAGTGAATAAGCTCTCGTCAGGGATGTGATCTCATCATCCATTAATAAATGGGAACGAATGTTCCCATAAAGACTATTATCGAGGCCCATAAAAAACTGGTGCACCTTCTCATCTTCTTTTTCTTTGCGAATTCCTTCTGCTGCTCCACAGGTACATGGATGTACCTTGCTATAATTTGCTAACTCGTCCCAAATCATCTTCATTTTGGTATAATAATCTGTGACGGATTGGTCTTTCTTTTGTTTGCAATCAGCCAACTCCGCTTTCAATTGATGGACCCGTGGAGCATTGCACTGTCGCCATGCCACCGCTTCTAGCGTTTCTTCTTGGCTTTTGGACAAGACTGGCCTTTTCACATGGCCCTCGACAAAGGATAATTTATTCTTTGCATCGAGAGCGGTTTTGACCGCATCGGCCCAAAGGTCATAATTCATGCCATTAAATTTCTTTGAAACAAGTGAGAGATTTGTGTTCTCACTAGGATGCAAACATAAAGGTGAGCAAGGAGAAATTTGATCTGGTTTGCTTCCATCAGGTTTTGTCATGATGAATGATGGATAAATAAATTTGTTAAATTTGTTGAATATTTTGAAAATTAATGAACCTGCTCTGGTGCCATAAAGAAATTGAGAACAGGGAAGATGATGAATGATTATGTTGTTATTCGATAAATCAACGTAATACATGACTCCTTCATATATACAACCTACACAATATAATCTCCTAAATAAAAGGTAACAAAATAACTAATTATAGGTAATACAATAATACAGCTAATTACAGAATATATTTCTCATAATCATCGTCTCAGAATATTGCATAATATTGACCATATCTCATTACTATGAACATTTATGTGTTGATGATGATGACGATATGTATGATAACTATAACAAAATGAAGCCATGAACGAATTGAAAACCAAGGAAATATTGTCATTGTGAATCGGAACATGTGGTTTTCTTTTAAATTTGCAATCCATTTAAAAATTTGACGTGGATTGTAGTATTTAGACCCTATTTTTTTCGGCTGAAAACTAACTAAACTGAATTTGATGGAGCTGAACTAGATCTGACAAACGGGTCAATTGGGTCGGCTCAGTTTGGATCGGGTCACTTCAGGTTTGTCGCATTTTTGGGTTAGTTCAGGTCGGGTCGTGTCAATTCAGATTACTGGTCTGTTTTGGGTTTGTTGACCGGATCTGTTTCGGGACAAGCGAGTCATTTATTTCGGGTCGGGTCCTGTTCGGGTCAATGATTAATGGGAAAAAAGTCATTTCAAGTCTTTTTGGGTCAAGTACAATTATGTTTTGTCGGCTCATTTTCGGGTTGGGTGATTTCGGATCGGGTCAAGAAAGCTCGAGTCATTTTTGACCAGGTTAATTCGGGTTTCAGGTCTCACTCGAGTGCATAAATTTGAGTCAATTTCGGGTCTTGGTCCAGCCTTTTCGGGTCGGGTCAATCTGGCCAGGCTGATTTTGCAAGGTCTAAGCTGGACTTAACTAGGGATGTCATTGGGGCGGGGCGGTGGTGGATATAGGCTCCCCCGTACCCGTGCCCACCAAGAAAAACTCGTACCCATCCCCGCCCCACCACCCGTGGCGGATACAAATTTCCAAAACCATCCCCGCCCCAACGGGTAAAAATATAAAATCGTACCCGCCCCGCCTACCTATTAACCCGTTACACCATAATTTTATTTGATAAATTTTTTCATAAAAGTTGGTTTAAACACTAGTAATTTCCATTTTAATGAATTTATCTTTATAATTTTAATTTTTCACCAAATAAATTAGTAAAAAACTTTATAAAATAGCTATTGTTATCATTATATCTTAATTATAACTAAATAAGATTTATAAAATTATCATAACCTACTCATTTTTTTAATGATTGGCGGGTATGCGGGTATTAATAGGTGGGTAAGATGCGAAATCCATCCCCGGCCCATGACCCATGGCGGGTACAATTTTCGTACCCGCACCTGCCCCACCACCCGCCAAAGCTCTACCCATCCCCGCCCCAACTGGGGCGGGTGCGGGGCGGTATTCACTTATACCCGCTCCGTTGACATTCCTAGACTTAACTGAATTGAATGGACCGGAAGTGAACTGAACAGAAGCATGGGTTAATTTGGCCGTATTTTCTTGAACTCAATTTTAACTTATTTCAGTTAAGTTCAGCTCTATTTAGTTGAGTTTATTTCAGCTTCATTCAATTTATTTCAGTTTTGTTCATTTCAACTTATCTCTTCACAAATTAACTCTTACTTCTGTTCAGCCTATTAAGTTAAGTTCGGCTCTTTTTAGCCGAAAAGAATATGACCTTTCTGAAAAGATAAATTGAACTAAAATGAATAGAGCTAAACTAAACTGACATGAGCTGAAATTATGCTCAAAAGATATGGCCTTAGTACCACGTGGATATATAACAAATATCTTGTTTCTTATATACATAAGTGGTATGATATTTGACCCATCTTATGATTATAACGGATAGTAACGTCTTAAATGAGAATTTTTACATTTTGTTATTAAGGTGATTAGTATGCTCCTTATAAAATTGTTTGATTGAATATTATGGCAGCCTCACATTGCCGGATTTGAAATCATTTTTATAAGATGTTTGTACATTCAAACTAAATTTTATCTGTAGCTAGAGTTTAATTTTTTTTATTCATATTATTTATATATACCCGTACAATTTTGCACGAGTTCTAAGCTAGTATACTATATAATATGAGAAAATATGGTTAAGATAATGCCTAGGAGATTCAAAAGTCAAATAGAAATATATAGTGAAATGAGATGGTAATAGATTTTGGTTTTACGCCGACTTTATGTCCTCATTAAATCATTTGCGTTACAATCATGTATGCAGGGTGTAAGAACTACATGTTCTTATCATTGCGCATTTTTCGTGAATTCTGTGTGCCATATTTGGGGAAATCAAGATTGGAATACGGGTGATTTGTCTAAAAATAATTGGTATGTGTTCAATTTTTCAATAGCAATTTATTTATTAAAGATGTTATTAATAAGAGAAGGATTTCCAAGAATAATTCTCTAAGTATGATAATTATGAGTTCATATTTCAATTTATCATCATATATTCTTGCAAATCCTTCCCTTATTAGTAAGGGGTACACGTTAATAAAACTCGTGTATAAATAGAGAAAAAAAATATAAATATTGATTTTTTTTCATAAATAGAGCTGAAAACGAAAGTAATTCTGAAAATAACACTATCTTCAAACTATTTACATAAAATGAGTTCACAACATCATTTATTTATGTTTTGGCAGGTTAAGTAATCAGTCGCTACTTTACACAACGACGGGTTCACATAATATCTTTTTAAGATTCCAAACTAGTTGTTATTTAAGATAAGCGGCTTGTTCGAAAACCATACTAATCAATGTCTCATACATCGACTAACTTAAACAATTAGCTGAATGTTATGTGCTAGGACTTTTTTTTCGACAATAGTAAACCGATGTATTAAAAATGAAATATTAACGTTACAAGTACAAACAAATATAGTAGGTTAGCCAGTAGCGAGACTTACTGACCAATTACGATGTAAACGAAGTAAAAGGAGAATTTCACGTAAGGAATTTCGCGCAACAATTGGGACTGGCGCTTGCATTGAGAAGCCAAAACTAAAGATAGTTTTCTTGAGGTCACCCAGAAGGTGATTGATGCAGAGGGGTCCGAGCGTGGCCGCAACATAAGCTGGAGTAAAGCATGAGAATAAGCGGTAAAAGCAGATGTTGCACGGATATAGAAACGCTCAGTGAGTCCTGAGATGGAATCTGAGAATGAAGCTGTGTAACAGCTCTTGAAAGAGCTCCTGCAGATGAAAAGGTAGTAAGAAAGAGACGCCAAGGGTAGCGTGCAATGGTTACCTGCCATTGTAGGCGTTGCTGTGGGTGAGGAATTATCGTTCCGTAAAGTAGGTAAGCTTAAATGTAACCCTCGCATAGAGTCAGCAAACTGAAGAATCCGTGCAGGATCAACAATCCTATGCTCAAACACAATCGAGTTCCGAGTGAGCCAGATCGAGCGCAGGACACAAAAGAAATAAACAAGGGAGTTAGACCCAGATGAAGAAATCTGATGAAGGTAGGATATATGATCAGCTAGCCAGCGGAGGAAAGAAAATTCTGGGTTGGCAAGGGATTGTATACCAAGCACAGAACAGTGCCAGACATGGTGAATAACATCGCAAGATCGGAATACATGGTCATGAGTTTCAGGACAACACCGACAAAAAACACAGGTAGTATCAAGCTGAAAGCCACGGTGAGCAAGGGTCGTCATAGTCGAAGGATATTATGTGTAAGCCTCTAGATAAAGAGGGCAAATTTGTTTGAAAAAGGAAACCGGCATATAATCCTCCAAGGAAGAGACCGGAGCAATTGTACAGGAAGCGAGGCTTGAGATAAGTGGTACGCATACCCAGACCGGACATTGTAACTTCCATCTTCAGTATATTTCCAGTAAAGGAAGACATCCGAAGCAAGAACAGGTGGTTCCATGGCTAGAATATCTTTAGCAGTAGATTGCGCAAAAAGATTAAAAATTATCCGCGGATTCCAGGAACCATTATCAAGTACCAACTCAGAGATAGTTGGAACTGAAGGAGGGTGAGGCCGCCTCCAAACCGGTGGTTGACCCTGCACCCAAGGACTACAGAAAAGGTCAAATGAAGTGATGTTACCAACTTTCCATACCAAAGCAGGGGCGCAAGAAGTAATAGCACGACAAACACCAAACATAAGAAGGTTGAGTAACTTTGGACTTCAGCCCAGGAATAGGAAGATCCTTTCGATACTTTGGGGTAAGATATTTCGCAAGTAGTCCAGTAGGTTTATGATGAAGGCGCCAAAAATTTTTCATGAGAGTTACTTTCCCAAGAATCGTCACCGATTTAATACCCAGCCCGCCGTTGTCCCTTGGAGCGTGCAGTTGCTGTTGAGACAGCCAGTAAATGGATCGTCGTGTTGTATCTTTGCTCCATCAGAAATCAGCAATTAAGGAATCAAGCTTGCGAGAAATAGCAAGAGGCAGAGGGACAACAGCAAGAATATGAGCCATCGAACCAAGCAGAATAGAATTGATGATTACCAATTTGCTAGATTGAGATAGATGCAGAGAGGACCAAGAGGAAATACAGGTTGTTATCTTATCAATAAGCCCGTGAAAAGTAGTCGTCTTTTGTTTAGGGAGATCCACCGGAACACCTAAATAGGTACCAAAGGAATAAGAGTCCTTCATTCAAAGAATATAAGTCATATGGGCTGAATTTTATGAAGGACTTGTCAAGATTAATCATCTGACCAAAAGTAGCCTCAAAACTTTGAAAAATATCCCGGAGAACCTCGAAAGATGAAGGAGCTGCCTTGCAGCAAATGAAAGCATCATGTGCATAAAAAAGATGCGGACGGGGGGCATACCGAAAGATCTTGAGCATGTGCCAGGACTTATGTCCATACACCAACACAACTTGCACAAAGTGACAGATCTATCAACACATTAGACCAATACAAACCAATGCCAATTCAACACATAGAAACGTAAATAGGACAGCAAGATTCGTTCACAACTGTTATATATGTGTCCTGTGACACTTTGAGTCGCATTAAGATATGTGGGAGTTTGATTAAAGATGGAAGTTTGATTTGTTTTAGGAAAACTCAGTTTAGGAAATTGTATAGGTTTTATATTAGTCTTATTTCTTAATCTTAATAGGTCTTTTAATTTATTTTAATGTGGAATAACTATATTAGGACACTAGGGGATATTTGGTTACCCATGGAAAAACATGGGGAGTGGAATTTCCCACGAATTAGAAAAAAGTGGAGTTGTTTGGTTGCCACTTTTTTTGTAAAAATGGGGGAAGTTGTACTTTACAGGGAATTGACTTCCTACAAAAATGTAGAAAGTTGCTTATCAACAAGCCCATTGGTAAGTTGAAGTTTCTGTGGAAGTAAGTTCCCACATTGACAAACACACAATTTTGGGAAATTCCCATGAATTGTATGAGGGAGTTTATTTCACATGATATTGTATTTCACGTGATCTTGCAATTTCCGCATCAACCAAACGACCCTACGTATATATATTAGCCTTTAAGGTAAGAGAAAAAGATATTTTGGAACCTGTAATTCTCCCTGCATAGTGAAACTTTTCGCTAGCCCAATGGACGTAGCTGTCATATCGATAGTGAACTAAGTAAATTCTTGTGTTCTTTTTTTTTGCTATTATTTTTTCATTGTCTCAACAGTTTCCACCACAACAATTGATATCAGAGCCCAAGGTCGAGTAGGACTAAATGACAAAGTTATTTTCAGTCGTTTGCCTTAATCAAAGTAAACCTATACTATTACTAACAAGATAGCTAGCGGTAAGTCAGGGTCGAATCCACAGGGAGGCGGTGATTATCTAGTTTGTTGATGTTTAATGTCTTAAGGTAACCAATTGTGGGGGTTTGATTGAGTTTGTTTTCTAACAACTAATAGCAATTTAAATAAAGATGATAAATAATAATATTAAAGAGTCTAGGGACTCGGGTTCACTAGGTAGTCACCAAAGGGTAGGATTTAATTTATTGATTGAGCAATTTATAATGTTGAAAGTTATATGATTGGTCGATTCTAATGTCTTTTTAGATCTAACTTAACATGCAATCGCTATAATTAAGTCGGTCTAATTCAATTATCGTGGCCTATACTAGTCTTAACTCTGTCGGTGATAATCCTAGTTTATGCAAGACTAATTAATCAATTCTGATCAGTAATTAACTAATTAGAAGCAATACGATAATTAAACAACAATCAAGAGCAATTTAACAATCAATTCATAATAACCCCTTTTCTAACCACCTAGATCCCCTTTCACCCTAGATTAAGAATTTAGCTACTCATAATAGAAATAATAACAATAATAATATGAATGAAAGACATAATTGAAGACGATAAATAAAAACAAAGAAATAATAGCATGAATTGAATTAATAATTAACGAGAAAAGATTAAGAACAATACCGTAAATAGCTAGATCCGGAAATAAGAACAATAATTAAACTAAACTAAGTATTTGAGAGAGTTTTCTAAGGTAGCTATGCAAAACCTACGGAAAATAAAGCATAAAATAATCTAGAGTACGAGTTTTGGTATTTAGAGTAGTCATAACTGACTTAAGGAAATTTGCGGAATATTACGGAAATTAGTGGTTCCTCGATCGAGCCTAGGTGCACTCGATTGAGGCACCAATTCTCAGATACCTCAACTCTCGACATTGCGAATTTAATTATTTATGGACATTACTCGATCGAGCCCAAGGTGTACTCGATCGAGTATGGAGGTTCCTCGATCGAGCCTCACTGTACTCGATCGAGGCATCAATTTTCTGCTTTGGGCACTGAACTTCAAACGACCGTCATTTTTTCGTTACTTGTCAGAAACAAGCGATTTTTGCGGTGTTGGAAAGTTAAGAGGATAAGCTTTAACCCCCAATTGGAATCACTAAAAAAACAGTTCTAAAATTCGAGATATGGCTCTTCAAAGTAGGCACTAGTAGTTTGAAGCTCTTTTCTTCGTGTTTTCTTCTTAACTTCTATTCCTTCATTCTTATGGATTCTCGTGCCATGCTTCGTGTATCCCTTCATGCCCACTATGCGATGCCAATTTCATTCCTTTGCTCCTCAAATGCATCATTCCTGCATTAAACATCAAAAACGGAAGTATCGTCATTTTAACATAAAAAGTATGTAAATGATATAAACTAGCACGAAAACCGTATCAAAAGTAATTAAGGGGAGGCATAAATATGCATATAATTATGACTCATCAAACTCCCCCAAGCCATCTCTTTGCTTGTCCTCAAGCAAAGCAACACACATACAAAAGCCAATCATACAAATGGCAAATAAACAACTCAAAGCTAATGTTGATGCACATACAAATCCCAAGCTATCCATATCTTGTAACAAAGCAATGATCAAATGTGTACCAATAAAACAAATTCAAAGGTATGGGAAATAGAAAACGTAGCTCAAGTCCCAAGTCACCATACTATAGACAAATGCCAAATACCTTTCGATCTTGCAAAACAAATTAGTCGGATTCTCGCGGATTTCACTCATGCACTCATAGGTATATAGGGTGAGTTATATGTGAAGATAGAAAGAAGTAGAAACACTTACTTAACTTATGAAATATGCATGCAATCTAATGTGATAGAGATTTCCCCAACTAATATGCAATCACCATATGTAGACAAAAGTACATGTATCAAGGGCAATAAAGGTGGCAAATGGGTTATAGGAATAGAAATGGTTTGTGCCAAAGCACGTTATGGATATGTGGAGCTAAGACGGTAGTTGCAGCGCTAACCAAAACAAAAACCAAATCTTTGATAATAAATGAACCCAACTTAGAGAAATGATCTCAACTTTACAACATATGAGAGCTAATAAATTACTCTCCAATTATGCATTAGACTCTAACAACCATACTTTTGATCCTTGACAAAACTAAATGAAGCAATATCTTTTCTTTTCTTTTCTCTTTTCCTATTTTTCTATTTTTTCTGTCTCTTTTTTTTTCCATTTCTTTTTCTTTTTCTTTCGCTTCATATTTTTCTTTTCTAACACAAGGATACAACACAATTGCTAAATAATGATCTTGCTATACCCACATGACAAATAAGTCCCAACCCAACCATAATAACAAAATAAACATGATAAACAAACAACTGCGACTGTCCCGAAAAGGTAAGCAAATTCTTGGATTGTAGCTCATAGGATGTAATTTAAGATTGGCTACAAGGGTTCAAACGGGATAACAAAAGGTAATGTAAGGCTTATTTGAACTATAAGAACCGCCTATCCACGTGTACTTAGTCAAATGAAAGCAATAAAAGTATCAAGAAATCAATGTCATATTTATGCAGTTTGATATTACACATTCCACAAGGAGAAACCACATTCAAGCCTAATTGACAAATGAGACCAGTTTATTGATGATCCTGGCCTAGGAAGCTCTATAGACCTCAGAATTTAAGTAGTTTACCAACATAATTGTATCAAATCTAATCAATATAAGGCATGTCAATATGGTTAAGACTTGAATTATGAGCTTTGTTTTCATGGCTAACGAGTCAAAACAATGTACATGGACAACTATATGGGATTCAAATGCAAAAATAATGCAATTTAACATCATAGTTATCTAATTCACCAAGACTCGACCTAAAACAAAGGAAAAACATATTTTTGTGTTTTGAAATTTTTTAATTTTTATGGATTTTTATATAAATGCACACAACAATAAATAAAGCACAAAACATAAATAAACTCCTCCCCCAAACCTAAATGTCACAGTGTCCTCATATTGACGCCTACAGCATAGCAATCACACACAAATTCAGCAACCTAGCTAAAGGACACAACTAACAAAAGGAATGGAAAAGAAATAGATAATACAATTAAAGAAGGTACAAGGGAAGAGAATACCGGGTAAGAGCTTATGATTCCCCCAAACCAGCTGCAAAAATAGGGGAAAAAATCATCAACTGCGCAATTCCACATCAAGTCAGCTACGAAATAAACCCAAAAACGTGGTTACTCGATCGAGCCTCTTCTTACTCGATCGAGGAACCATCTGGACAAGCAACTTCCTGCATTTAAAATAAATGCGCACATAAATCATAATCAATACAAGTTAAAGCTCGTAACAGTAAATCAAAAAGTAGCGCATGTGCTACACACAGGCATAAGTAGCACCAATAAATAGTCCGAGCAAAGAATAAAAACAATGAAAAATATCCTGGGTCATCAAACTCAAAGTCTAATATAAAATATGAGCAATGTTTATCATTCTTCGGGCCCGCCTCTTGAGGAAGGAGGTAAGGCACTTCGTCCGTCATAGAAGCTGTATCAAAAACTCTAACTGGCTCCTTTATGAAAATTTCAGCTTCCAAAGCATCCAATTCAACTTCTATGTCAACATTCTCATCACAGTTGTAAACCATCTCAGGAGGAGGATCATCTCCATAAATCATCTTCTCTATCTCATCCACTTCCTTGCTCTATAGATATGATGCAATAGTAGGGACGTCAGGTGAATTCTTATCAAAACATAAAGCAAGACAATCATCAAAAGTAGGATCAAGAGCATTAATCATATGACAAGAAGCTTTTAAATCAGGAGGACGTTTTAAAGCATTATCAAGAACAAATCTAATAGTGTCATCCCCAACTCTTAGTGTCAGATTACCATCCCTAACATCTATGAGTGCCCCTACAGTGTGAAGGAATGGTCTGCCAAGAATGATGGGTACTTGAGAGTCCCCAGCCATATCCATAACAATAAAGTCAACTGGAATGAAATACTTCCCTACTCTAACGGGCACATCCTCTAAGACACCCATAGGTTTCTTTAAAGATCTGTCGGCCATTTTTAAGGTCATATTAGTGATACGGAGTTAACCCATATTTAACTTTTTACATATTGAATACGGCATGATACTAACACTAGCCCCTAAATCACAAAGGGCTATATCAATAACTATACTATCAATATGACAAGGAATAGAAAAACTCCCTGGATCCTTAAGCTTTGGTGGTGAGTTAGCTTATAATGCGGCCGCACACTCCTGAGTAAATTCTACTGTCTCCACTTTATCAAAAGACCGCTTCTTTGATAAGATTTCTCTTAAAAATTTAGCATACGCCGGCACTTGAGTTACCAATTCAGTAAATGGCAATGTCACTTGAAGATTCTTTACTACCTCCATGAACCTTCCAAACTGTGTGTCCAGCTTAGACTTTTGTTGACGATGTGGAAAAGGTAGTGCAATAGTAATCGGCTCGGCTTACTTCGCTTTCGAATCAACTTTTGAAACACCGTCATCGACCAGGGAGGTTCCTCGATCGAGCCCTGATGACACTCGAGCGAGTACTAAAATTCCTCGATCGAGCCTGATGCTACTCGATCGAGGAACTTTGGCAGATTCGCTGATTTGATTTTTCTCGCTTTTATTCTCAGCTCGTGTTTCAACTTCGTCAACTTCTTTTTCATCATCACTTAGCACCAAATTTCTCAATCCCTTAGGATGCATGTAGGAAACCTCATCTTCATTAGTGGGCATGTTCGGACCCTTATAAGTAGTACCGCTCCTCAAAGAAACAGCATTTACATGCTCATTAGCTTGTTTACCTTGAGGAGGAAGACCGGACTGTTTTGAAGGATTTTGAGCCGCCATTTGAGCAACTTGAGTATCCAACATCTTATTATGAGCCATACGTTCGGAGATTTGAGCCGTTTGCTTTTGTTGCATCATCAAAATTTGTTGCAATAGAGCTTTTAACTCCGACACCTCATTACTTGGAGCTTGAGGAGGAGGTTGAAATTGTTGAAAACCTCTTTGATTTTGCCTTTGATAACCTCCTTGTGGCTGATTACCACGATTTGGAGGAATAATATAGGTACCTTATTGAGGAGCTTGAAAAACATTAGAATATGGTGTACCTTGCTTGAAATATTGGAAGGCATGAACTTGCTCTATAGTACTCATACACCTGGCCGCAGTGTGGCCATCTATACCACATCTCTTGCAAGATACTTATTGTTGAACCATGTGAACCATCTCTTGCTTACCCAAGGACTGGGTAGTCTTCAATTCTGCTATTTGAGCAAGTATGGACTCCAATTGTTCCGCGACCGCACTATCTGAACCACTCCCTCTCTTGCTTCCTCTTGGGTTACCATACTCTGCAGTGTGAGTTGCTATTTGATCAATCAACTTCCAAGCATTACCATCATTAGTTTTATCTTGGAATCTCCCATTGGCAGCTGAATCAAGTAGAGCTCTATGATCATCATACAACCCGTTGTAAAACTGGTTGCAAATAAACCAAATTTTGAAGCCATGGTGAGGGACAGACCGAACTAGTCTTTTGAACCGTATCCAAGCTTTATTAAAATCCTCAGTAGGACCTTGTTTAAAACTTGTAATTTGACTTCTATGAGCATTGGTTTTCTGTGGTGGAAAATACCTCTTGTAGAATGCAAGAGCTAGAGAAGTCCAGTTGGTAATTGCGTCGGTCTCCATGTCTAAGTCCCTTAACCACTCAGCTGCATCATCTCTCAAAGAGAACGGGAAGAGAGTTTGCTTGACCTGATCTTAAGACACCCCAGCTGTTAAAGGAATAGAACAACAATAAGTAACGAATTTCTCCATATGCGTTGCGGGGTCCTCTCCTGGTTTTCCTTCAAATAAATTCCTCTCTATCAAGCTTATGTAAGAAGGCTTGATCTCAAAAGTTCTCTTATCAGCGGTAGGGAGCTTGAAGCCTTTAGGAAGTGAAGCGACCGTGGGTTCAGAGTGACTTGCTAATGTAGGCATCTTTGGTGTTGTAGAAGTCACAGCTGCAGAAATAAGAGTGTCCTCTTCAAAGGACGTATCTTCTGCAAAAGTATACCGCTCGTAGTCAAGTGTACTTAAGTCTTCCACTTGACTTACTTCTCTTTGAAATTTCCGTCTATAGCGAAAAGGCTTTTCTGGCTCGGGATCAAAAGGTATAATCTCTAACCTGTTAGACCTGGGCATACACGAAAACAACAAGAAAAGATAAAACTGCATCAAGGAACTGAAGTTCCCTGAAATAAAAGACAAAAATAAACAGAAACAAACAGAACAATTGTTGCCTCCCCGGCAATGGCGCCAAATTTGACAAGGTTATTTTCAATCGTTTGCCTTAATCAAAGTAAACCTATACTACTACTAACAAGATAGCTAGCGGTAAGTCAGGGTCGAATCCACAGGGATGTGGTAATTATCTAGTTTGTTGATGTTTAGAATGTCTTAAGGTAACCAATTGTGGGGGTTTGATTGAGTTTGTTTTCTAACAACTAATAGCAATTTAAATAAAGATGATAAACAATAATATTAAAGAGTCTAGGGACTCGGGTTCACTAGGTAGTCACCAAAGGGTAGGATTTAATTCATTGATTGAGCAATTTATATTGTTGAAAGTCATATGATCGGTCGATTCTAATATGTCTTTTTAGATCTAACTTAACATGCAATCGCTATAATTAAGTCGGTCTAATTCAATTATCATGGCCTATAATAGTCTTAACCTTGTCGGTGATAATCCTAGTTTATGCAAGATTAATTAATCAATTCTGTTTAGTAATTAACTAATTAGAAGCAATACGATAATTAAACAACAATCAAGAGCAATTTAATAATCAATTCATAATAACCCCTTTTCTAACCACCTAGATCCCCTTTCACCCTAGATTAAGAATTTAGCTACTCATAATAGAAAGAATAACAATAATAATATGAATAAAAGACATAATTGAAGACGATAAATGAGAACAAAGAATTAATAGCATGAATTGAATTAATAATTAACGAGGAAAAATTAAGAACAATACCGTAAATAGCTAGATCCGGAAATAAGAACAATAATTAAACTAAACTAAGTATTTGAGAGAGTTTTCTAAGGTAGTTATGCTAAACCTACGGAAAATAAAGCATAAAATAATCTAGAGTACGAGTTTTGGTATTTAGAGTAGTCATAACTGACTTAAGGAAATTTGCGGAATATTAGGGAAACTAGTGGTTCCTCGATCGAGCCTAGGTGCACTCGATCGAGGCACCAATTCTCAGATACCCCAACTCTCGACATTGCGAATTTAATTGTTTATGGAGGTTCCTCGATCGATCCCAAGGTGTACTCGATCGAGTATGGAGGTTCCTCGATCGAGCCTCACTGTACTCGATCGAGGCATCAATTTCCTGCTTTGCGCACTGAACTTCAAATGGCCGCCATTTCTTCGTTACTTGTCAGAAACAAGTTATTTTTACGGCGTTGGAAAGCTAAGTGGATAAGCTTTCACCTCATATTAGAATCACTAAAAACACAGTTGTAGAACTCGAGATATGGCTCTTCAAAATAGGCACTAGTAGTTTGAAGCTCTTTTCTTCGTGTTTTCTTCTTAACTTCTCTTCCTTGATTCTTATGGATTCTCGTGCCATGCTTCGTGTATCCCTTCATGCCCACTCTGCGATGCCCATTTTATTACTTTGCTCCTCAAATGCATCATTCCTGCATTAAACATCAAAAGGCGGAAGTATCGACATTCTAACATAAAAGGCATGTAAATGATATAAACTAGCACGGAATCCGTATCAAAAGTAATTAAGGAGAGACATAAATATGCATATAATTATGACTCATCACTATACACAAGAAGAAACATTGAGTCAAGACTTGAAGGTGACGTACACTGTAAGGCGTGGAATCCCTATAGCTCGAGGGACAACTATTATGTTCGCAAAAGGCGACATTGGTCTCATAGCGATAAGACAGGCCATCCAAGAGAAATCCATCATCAACCCGACGAAATGGGCCGAGGCTTTATGGAGGCAACAAAAAACGGTTTATGGTAACTCCAAAGGCGATCGAGGGTGGCTTGCGAAGGCAATGGATGCGGACCCAGTCTAGGTTATATTGGATATAGAGAAGTTTGGTATGCAAGTATAGCACTAGTGTCGTGAATGGAAATATAGACCCCGGGTGAGACACATGGTGTGGCGATTAAGAGGAGTTTATCAAGACTTGATGATGTTAAGTGTAACAACCCCATTTACACACGAGCCTTTAGAAAGACATTACCTAGTAAAGGAGAGTGTTACCATCTCAGTTGCCTGTGGTAGTACTTATAAAATTAACAATAAGGACAATTTAATAAACTTTATTAAGTAGATGCAAAATAAATACGATTACAATTTAATACAAAATCCCAAATCTCAAAATGAAAGCAATGGAGAACAAATGTGCTACTACTCAAAGACCTCTAAGTGTCTGATATGCTCTCATTAACCGCGTCAAACCAACCCAACCAGCATCCAAAGCCATAAACAAGTCTACATGTCACAACTCTCTGCTCACCATTTTATGGAAATATTAAATAGATCACCACTGGTACTTTTAAAGGCAACAACAAAGGAAAAGCACCTGGCAATCACAGTCAACATAAATCATCATGTTCATAAAGTAATAACATAATTAACTATCTGATCTGACACCATCCAACACCAATCGCAATCATAACTGAGGCCCTCTGCTCACAGGGCACCTGCGTGGCCTCTGTGGTACTATACTAGTCTACTCACAGGGCGCACTTGCTCGTTTACCCAACAATCGGTGGCTCTCCACTAACAAGGGGCACTAGCTCAACCGTCCTAAAACCAGATTATTCATGTGTACATTCTTCTTTTGTGTCGAAAACCACAAGAACGGACCTTGGGCGGAGCCAATATCTCAATTGGACTCCTTACCACAAACAACATACACAATGTAATAAACATCCATCATCATATCAATCTTACGACCATCGTCAACAATAATCATTACAAGTAGCATATGGCATAATCATTCATTTAACCACAATTGAGTATGGAAACCCTATCTTAGCAATAGTCCACGAAATCCCTTCAAGAATTTTGAATCTCTCCTCTACGAACTCTTCACCTACATAATATCATTATATACAATTACAAAAAAACCATAATAATCTAGTTAACCATAAATCTCCAAAATCCCCAATTACTAGGGTTAGTCATAATTAAAATTGATGCATAATCATAAAATAAGACTTACAGAATCCCGCTAATAAGAAATGCTGAGGAATTACGCTTAATCCACCACTATTCATATCCTCACTAGATGCTTAGAAGGCTTAGAAATATGACTAGGGAAGGGATTAAAAATGTTTTAGGGTTGTAAATGATGTTTATAAACTGATTAATCGAAATATAAACCCCTTCCTTAAGCACGAAAATAAACTGGCTCACTTGGTCGAGTGCCAAAGGCCTACTCGATCGAGTAGCACCTACTCGATCGAGTACCTCATCCGCTCGGTCGAGTGCCACTAAGTGAGAACCAGGTCTAAAACACAATCGTACTCGGTCACCTACTACTCGAGCAAGTACAACCCATCCGACCGAGTACTCCACCCTACTCGACCGAGTGAACCTCCTAAACCTAACGATTGATCTCCTTAATCACAAAACTTAATCAGCGAACTAATCTCAAAACGGCTCACTCGGTCGAGTGCCAAAGGCGTACTCATATCGAGTAGGACCTGCTCGACTGAGTGCCTCATCCGCTCGGTCGAGTGCTACCACGTCAGAACCAGGTCTAAAACACAAACCCACTCGGTTACATACTACTTGACCGAGTATAGCCCACTCAGCGAGTACTCCACGCTACACCCAGTGAACCTCTAGAAATAATGATTATTACACTATGGGTGTCTAAAATTTGGAGTTGTAGGGTGTGGAGACTTCTCCATAGAGGTTAAAGTCCGAGTTTAGATAATGGTCATTGGTTTGAAAGAAGGATCGTTAGAATAAAAACTCATGTCCCACGTTGGTGGTGTTAAGTTAGAAGATCGTCTTTATAAATCACCATAAAATATACTAGTACAAGGTTTTTTGGAAGGAGCTCAAGATTAAATCCTTGAGTGCTTGGCCCGAAATAAATAATATCGTACTATTATGAACAGCGGAGAGTGGTAAAGCACATGGCCAACAAAAAGTAACAATATGCTTCTGCGCTTAGCAACAAGAAACCAAATTTCACAATTAATTTTAAAACTCACTTCACAAACTTACATACCCACTTTCCCTACTACCTTAACCTGCCTTACGATTTTTCCCTTATCGTGTGTTCTTTGAGATAATTACGCTTATTCCCTCTCTTGAGCTGTGGCATGTTATCGCCGGTGTTTTAAGGCAGCGAAAGTCGTATCTTGGCGGAGATCTCTTGTCTCGTCGTATTGAACTAGATGTCCTTGTCTTGTATTTCGTAATGCATGGAGTGACACCATTTACATCCTTTCTACCACATTGTATTGAGCCAGAGGGATGTCATCGGACATGTTGGAAATCATTTCTGTTGTATTGTATGTAAATATATTTGCCCGAGTTTGCATCATGAAAACTATATTAGTATAAAACTTAAGATAAAGCAAAATAGGACATAAGAGATGATAAAGTGATCGAACACTTACTAAGTGTCGGGAAATCGGTTGCGGCCGGGTATGTAGTAGTAGTATGATTTTCATAGTCTTCATAGAAATTTAGGCTTAGGGGACTAATGAGGTGCGTGGGGGCTAATGACGTGATACCATTTCAAGTAATCATCATCATCGCTCATTATATTAAACCTCGGTAAGGATTCCTCAACTCAACCATATTGTCCAAGCGGTTGTGTCATAATTGAATTCACTCCTTATGCAGAGTCTCATAATTTGTTTGACTATCACTCTTCTTAGTAATATTATGCGAATCAATAAATGTATTGCACGGAGGTGGGATTTTTTTATGCCACCAAAATTGACGCACAGTTCTTAGCAGAAAATGTCACTCCACAATCTCAAAGAAATTGAGTAGTATGGTACTATGGATCATAAATGATGTCGCGTTGTGCGAACACCGTATTCCTAAATGTTAAAATGAAAATCATATTTTTAGTTGATATATGAACAATTGATAAGGAAGTTGTGACACCCTTAAAATAACGATAAATAAATGCGTAAATTCTACAGAAAAACTGACAGGATATGTTTGTAATTGGTTCAACTAGACAAAACCTGTAATTTTTAAAACTTTACTAAACCAACCACAAACATTTCCAACATTCCCAAGAGGAGGGTGCCAAAACCTGCAATGCTAACGAACTAAATTACATGCCATAGCTAATCTATAAGAAAATATAATGATACAACCCAAAATAGAAAAGGGAGACATATGTCCCTTCAAAATATATACAAAACCAAAAGTTAAAAGGTTTACTACTAAAAATAGCCAAACTAGGTCCAAGGTTCTCTTGCTCACTAGCTCGTCTGTGAACCCTAACTAAGCATTCATCAACCTGTCAATCGCATTTTATACAAACACGAAAGCCACAATTCAGTGGGGAGTAACTTCGAGTCCTCCCAGCCACGAATCGTCATATATAATGTAACATGTAATGAAACATGTAAACAACATGATAAATAATTCAATTATCAAGTATTCTAACATACGACCCCTAAACTGCCCAAATTAACTATCATGTGAAACATATAACAAATAGTAATCCAAACTTTATCAATTGTAACCGGCTTACATCTCACCTATTACAATTCATAAAATCACCATACAAGAAAGGGCAATATATCAAAGACAGGCATAAGTTCTTAGCACCGTCAATAGTCACTCAGAATCTCGAGTCTATACCACGAGGTAGGGAAGGTAATCGAACCGGTATCTTGGCTCAGCGGTTAATATTAATAAAACATGGCCAAGACACAACACAACCCTAGCCTAAAATCTGCGCAGACCTAGACATGCGGATACACACCACCGCACCCAAGACCCACAATTTTTCTAAAACAAAGTGAGTACCCTAAGGAGTCCACCAAAGGGTTGGCTAGTACTTAAGCTGACCACTTACTATCAAAATAAGTAACGAGGTCATGCCCCAACTTGGATATAAATCCACTAGTCAGGAACACAAAGGCTATCAAGCAGTGAACATATACTCGTCAAAGACTATAAAGACCTATCTATGATGAAGGCCGAAATACTCACCTAGGACCTAGTCCCAGCTAGTCCCAGCTTGAATACTTTAGCCCACACCACACAAGACAAGTAAGACACCCACTTAACCATAAGAGGGCAAAGAGTCCAGCTTACCAACATAAATGCTAACATTCTATCATGTGAAAGGCTATATAAATGTCTATTCAGCAAACAATCCAACAGTATCCTCAATAAGTATTCAATACCAATTTCCAATTCTAACAATATTAACCATATTAAAGGCTTCAGGGAATCTAGGGCCGTTTCTACAATATAAGAAGCTACTTAAATTCAACTAACTACACATGTGAAATAGAGATATAATAAATGGCCTAAAACAAGAAAAAGGCCGATTATCTAATTCATTCAACCGAATTTTTACCCGCAACCCCACCTGCCGACGGCAGTGCGGGTTAAATTGCGGCTGACCAATCACTCAATTGACTGACATCGAATCAGTCAAAGGGACTAAGGCTCAGTTTTCGGCACAATCATCAAAACATTACAATTATCGCTATAAAATTTCATTTTGAGCCTAATCATTACAATTTCATTTTATAAACTATCCTAACATGTGAAAACTATCAATATAAACATTATTTTTACCATCAACATAATTTTTAACTACTAATATGATTCATTTCCTAAGTTTAACCATATGTCACTTATTCTAATTATATCATTAATGAACCTAAAATGACGAACAAAGCATGGAAAACCGCGAAACAAGTAATGGGCCGACCCGGGCCAGCCGTGGGCCAGCCGTGGGCCAGCCGTGGGCCTGCCGGCCTGCTGCCGGGCCTGCTGCCGCCAACCCCACACCTCCATTTCTCCATTTTTGTTCAGTATAAGACCGTCTGAAACATAATTAATCGTTCCCAATACTAACTTGTTAACTAAAACTAACAAAAATACATGAATTAAACATGCATGCAATCATTTTAACATGTGAAATTAACTACTTAATTAAAAATCACAAAAAGATACAAAAATCAAAGCATGAGACGATTTTTCGTCGAGTAACTCGAAATATGTTACCTTAAGCTAGAAAATGAGCAATTAGCACCTTAAAAACCAAACCCTAACTAGTAACTATCCGCTATCTTCGACAATATACGAGTCCCCAAACTCGTCTTCCAATTCTTCACCTAAATAAACAATAAAAATACAATAAATAAGTATAATACCGAAATTATACCAAAATCCGTCTTAAAACAACTTCAAGAAAACTGAAATTAAAATATACCAGGTTAAAGATCTCGACGAGAGTATTCCGGAAATATAAATTATGCGAAAATCCGTCAAGAAACGAGAAAGTTATGGTGATTTTAGCTTGAAAAGTAAGTTTAATTGTGGTTTTTGGTGATTGGGAATGTTAAGGAAGAAGAACAAAAGAAAAATCAGAAAAAATGAAGGGGAAGGGGGAGGTGCCGCGTGAAAGGGAGAGGAAAGGAGGGAGACGGGTTTAAGTCGGGATTTTACGAGTCGGTTTCGGCTCGTTTCGATAATAATTAGAACCGTTGGTCAAATGCAAATTCCGACAAGACCAAAGTTCTTAAACACGAGATTACAAGAAAATTGAATACTCATACGACCCATTTCCAAAACCGTTTACCCAATTTTCAAAAGAGTTGTAATTTTTCTCCGATATGCCCTTATTTCGAAATAAAAAGTTTTTACACGGTTTAAACTATTTTTAAACATTTCGAAACTATCAAAATAAATACTTTACTTCAAAATATAATAAAATTATATTTCTTTGAATTATTTTTATTTCAAATATATTAATATTAAATTCAACTTAATCAATAAATTACTTTCACAAAATAATAACGGTCCAAAATTTACGGGGCGTTACAATCACCCCTCCTTTTAAAAAGTTTCGCCCTCGAAACTTAGAAGGAGAAATTATAGTTATAAGAAAATATAGGTACCTTTCCAATGAAACGGTGATACTCTTGTTGATCAGACAAGAACATCCACATTCATATCAAGATATATAAAAATATTTCTACACCAATAAATGAGAAAACCCATTATTGGGACGTCTCCAACAACGAGATTTAACACTCATTAATGTTAAAATCAAAGTAAGAGAAAGGTAATCTACTCAAATTTTCTTTTGCAAAAAGCCAAAATAGAAGTAAAGGTTTCACTTTTAAACCTAATTGGGGTCAAATCCCTAAAAATGTAACATTAAACCTTGACAAAGAAGTCATAAATGGATCAAAATTAACAGAAATCAGACAAATCTTAACGAAAAACTCGGGTCTAGAAATTAAAATTACGATAAATGAGTTTATAATCAAGAAAGGAATAGGGAACTAAATCAAATTTTCATTTTCAAGTCTTCAAAAATAGGTTAGGTTTGCAGAAGTGACATAAACTTTCAAGAATGAATCGAAACTGGTAGCTTGAAATATTTAGAAATTCCTCGAAGGAAAAAGTAACTTAGACATCATAGGAGCAAATACGCTAAAAGGATTCAAGCTTAACTAATCAAAAGAGCTGTATGAATTTCATGGGGTAAGAATTGAAGTCGAACCAAAAAGGGTGTCAAGGATGGAGTTTCATAGGTTACCACATCAAACTTATGAGAGGAGTATGATAAAATAAGGAAGAGAGGTATGAGCGGTAACGCTCATGATCAAAGAAAAAGGGAAATTAATCAACAAGGAAACGCCAGACACTTTTATCTCAAACAACAACATCACTCAAAACGGTTCCAAAAACTTCCTAACAACAAAACTCATAACCACATCACTCCCAAGGGTTTCCTCAATCGCTTATGTTACCTCATCCTAACTGCTTTCCTGAAAAACAAGGTACTCCACTATAAGTGTGATCTCATCGCTCCAAATCCTCAAACATCCAGAAACAACTTTCACAAGTCTAAGGTCAAGGCTTCTAACAAAGTTATATTCGTATCCAACTAGTGTCAACTATGGGTTCCTCAAAACAAATAAACCTTTAATCAAGAATCCCAATACCAAGCTATAACTCCAAGAGCCAACTAATACCAAATCACATCATCAATCCATTATGGTCATCAACATCCCAAGGAGTATTCTTTCAAATTTGACATCCTATAACTTACTTACCATCAAATTCCCAAGAAACAAGGTCTTAATTGTAACAACACTTTATCACCTCAGAGTTCCTAAAACATAAATTGAAACTATGTTTTTTAACCTAACAATTGGTGTCAACCATACCATTACCCTTTCTAGTTACCAAAACAAGTGCTAAGACTTCCAACATTGTAGCTTACTTTCACTCTCATACCATACCTCAAGTAGTAATCAATATCACTCACTAAAACCAACTAATAAACCCACCATTAGCTTTTCTCATATGGTCATACACATTATCAAACTCTCATGTCCAAAGTGATTATGAAAGCCAATCACAACTCGACTTACTTAGTCAATCTTACATCCTCAAATCCACCATTCAGTTTCATCCATTTTAAGTCAAGTACTAAACACTAGTACCCTAAACATAAACAACAACGCCATGTTCCATAACCTTAGTAACCAATGCAACTCACACTTGACACACAAAATCCACCAATCCAAAGTACTCACTCTATCAAGGATCTATAGGTATAAGAACCATCAAGTATGTCTCATCACACTACCTAAGTCTTTCCAATATCAAATCCTCTCAAAATCAGGAAAGGGTCAAACACAACAATCCCTTCAAAGGTCATGATGTCCAACCAAGGCCAACATTTCTCAAAAGAAATGGTATTATAAAAAGGCGTTAAGGAAGGATAAGCAAGGAACAAATGACATGTTAGGAAATAAGGAATCGGACCGTAAAGATAACGGTTGACAAAAATAAGAGGTATTCGAGTTAAGAAGATATCTCGGGCAAGAAGAAGATACGTAAACCTTGGCATAAGACAGGGTTCAACGAACGTTAAAGAGAAGGAAAGGAGAACAAAAGCGGCATAATGAAAAGGTTACCGCTTACCAAACACTCATCAAAGCTTATGATCGATATGATAAGGTTACTTCACTAAGGTGCTCAACAAAGCCCCAAATGTCTACCAAATCATAGGACTAACAAGGACTCCACAATGGTAGGTATTCCTCAACTCAATTGGTTCTAAGAGCCAAAATCAATTCACCACACAAATTCATTTGTTACCATCCATGTCCCAAAGTATCTTCTTTACAATTCTCGTCATTGAACTTCACTTACTATGTCACCCCCAAGTACCATGGCTTGTTTACTCCATCATCTCACCACTTAATACTTCTAGTCTCCGATACCATAAATTAGAATCACATTTTTGAACTCACAAACTACATCGAACAACATTCCACCAAAATTCCTAAATTCAGATATGATTAATAAGGTCAACCACGTGTTCTCGAATTTCGAAAGGTCAACAAGGGCTACTCTATACTAGATTTGGTCAACTCAAAAGGTTTAACAAACTAACTAATTTCAAAGTAAGATACCAATCCATTTAGCAACGTCAATGTCTAATTGTATTCCTTTCAAAGTCTACAAGGTTTAGGGCTAACTATTATTCCTTTAATTCTCCACAAGAAACATCGAGACTCTCAAATGAAATAGCTCAAGTTCATTCCATCTTATGTGCTAAGGTAGTACCTATGCTCAATCATCTATAACAAACAAGCTCTCAATAGACATAAATTCCAAGGTGTTTCTCAACTCACTAGGCTCTCATATCAAGCACAACTAACAAGACTAACCAAAGGATCCCAAGTTATATTCTCCTATACAACTCAAACCTTAAACAATCAGTTTCTCAACTCGTTCACGCCCTCCAATGATACATTCTCTCAAAACCGGGTTCTCTTGAACAAGAGGACTATCCTGCGGAATAAAAGGAAGGTGTCCACATGGACTTTTATTATAAGAAGAAAACGAACTAAGGATGAATCGGGGGAAGAATTGAAGAGTAGTTACCCAGGGCGAGAGTAGAGGAATTTGAAAGACGAACAACGAGATTGGAAGGTTAAGGTAAGATACGCTGAATACGGAAAGAAATATCGAGAAAGTGGAAGCATTCTTCATTTGGCATAACCAATCTTTAACGGCACCAAAATTAATAACTAACAATCAACAAACTTAGCTTGTAAGATTGCATTATCTACATTTCTTGGAGAGCCATCTTGCAAAAGAGAAAATTAATTAGAACCTAACAATTAGCAATCACAAACAGACTACCACATAAAATCCTAAATCTACCCATCCTACCCATCTCTCAAGTTTATTATTTAAAGGTCAGGTGCTTTTAAGTGGGGTGCACAAACGTGCGTCGGGAGCAACAAGCTCTGATACCAACTGTGACACCCTTAAAATAACGATAAATAAATGCGTAAATTCTACAGAAAAACTGACAGGATATGTTTGTAATTGGTTCAACTAGACAAAACCTGTAATTTTTAAAACTTTACTAAACCAACCACAAACATTTCCAACATTCCCAAGAGGAGGGTGCCAAAACCTGCAATGCTAACGAACTAAATTACATGCCATAGCTAATCTATAAGAAAATATAATGATACAACCCAAAATAGAAAAGGGAGACATATGTCCCTTCAAAATATATACAAAACCAAAAGTTAAAAGGTTTACTACTAAAAATAGCCAAACTAGGTCCAAGGTTCTCTTGCTCACTAGCTCGTCTGTGAACCCCAACTAAGCATTCATCAACCTGTCAATCGCATTTTATACAAACACGAAAGCCACAATTCAGTGGGGAGTAACTTCGAGTCCTCCCAGCCACGAATCGTCATATATAATGTAACATGTAATGAAACATGTAAACAACATGATAAATAATTCAATTATCAAGTATTCTAACATACGACCCCTAAACTGCCCAAATTAACTATCATGTGAAACATATAACAAATAGTAATCCAAACTTTATCAATTGTAACCGGCTTACATCTCACCTATTACAATTCATAAAATCACCATACAAGAAAGGGCAATATATCAAAGACAGGCATAAGTTCTTAGCACCGTCAATAGTCACTCTGTAACTCGAGTCTATACCACGAGGTAGGGAAGGTAATCGAACCGGTATCTTGGCTCAGCGGTTAATATTAATAAAACATGGCCAAGACACAACACAACCCTAGCCTAAAATCTGCGCAGACCTAGACATGCGGATACACACCACCGCACCCAAGACCCACAATTTTTCTAAAACAAAGTGAGTACCCTAAGTAGTCCACCAAAGGGTTGGCTAGTACTTAAGCTGACCACTTACTATCAAAATAAGTAACGAGGTCATGCCCCAACTTGGATATAAATCCACTAGTCAGGAACACAAAGGCTATCAAGCAGTGAACATATACTCGTCAAAGACTATAAAGACCTATCTATGATGAAGGCCGAAATACTCACCTAGGACCTAGTCCCACTAGTCCCGACTTGAATACTTTAGCCCACACCACATAAGACAAGTAAGACACCCACTTAACCATAAGAGGGCAAAGAGTCCAGCTTACCAACATAAATGCTAACATTATATCATGTGAAAGGCTATATAAATGTCTATTCAGCAAACAATCCAACAGTATCTTCAATAAGTATTCAATACCAATTTCCAATTCTAATAATATTAACCATATTAAAGGTTTCAGGGAATCTAGGGCCGTTTCTACAATATAAGAAGCTACTTAAATTCAACTAACTACACATGTGAAATAGAGATATAATAAATGGCCTAAAACAAGAAAAAGGCCGATTATCTAATTCATTCAACCAATTTTTACCCGCAACCCCACCTGCGACAGTGCGGGTTAAATTGCGGTGACCAATCACTCAATTGATGACATCGAATCGATCAAAGGGACTAAGGCTCGATTTTTGACAATCATCAAAACATTACAATTATCGCTATAAAATTTCATTTTGAGCCTAATCATTACAATTTCATTTTATAAACTATCCTAACATGTGAAAACTATCAATATAAACATTATTTTTACCATCAACATAATTTTTAACTACTAATATGATTCATTTCCTAAGTTTAACCATATGTCACTTATTCTAATTATATCATTAATGAACCTAAAATGACGAACAAAGCATGGAAAACCGCGAAACAAGTAACGGGTGACCGGGCAGCCAGTGGCCGTGGGCACCCGACTGCTTTGCCAAACCCCACACCTCCATTTCTCCATTTTTGTTCAGTATAAGACCGTCTGAAACATAATTAATCGTTTCCAATACTAACTTGTTAACTAAAACTAACAAAAATACATGAATTAAACATGCATGCAATCATTTTAACATGTGAAATTAACTACTTAATTAAAAATCACAAAAAGATACAAAAATCAAAGCATGTGACGATTTTTCGTCGAGTAACTCGAAATATGTTACCTTAAGCTAGAAAATGAGCAATTAGCACCTTAAAAACCAAACCCTAACTAGTAACTATCCGCTATCTTCGACAATATACGAGTCCCCAAACTCGTCTTCCAATTCTTCACCTAAATAAACAATAAAAACACAATAAATAAGTATAATACCGAAATTATACCAAAATCCGTCTTAAAACAACTTCAAGAAAACTGAAATTAAAATATACCAGGTTAAAGATCTCGACGAGAGGATTCCGGAAATATAAATTATGCGAAAATCCGTCAAGAAACTAGAAAGTTATGGTGATTTTAGCTTGAAAAGTAAGTTTAATGGTGGTTTTTGGTGATTGGGAATGTTAAGGAAGAAGAACAAAAGAAAAATCAGAAAAAATGAAGGGGAAGGGGGAGGTGCCGCGTGAAAGGGAGAGGAAAGGAGGGAGACGGGTTTAAGTCGGGATTTTACGAGTCGGTTTCGGCTCGTTTCGATAATAATTAGAACCGTTGGTCAAATGCAAATTCCGACAAGACCAAAGTTCTTAAACACGAGATTACAAGAAAATTGAATACTCATACGACCCATTTCCAAAACCGTTTACCCAATTTTCAAAAGAGTTGTAATTTTTCTCCGATATGCCCTTATTTCGTAATAAAAAGTTTTTACACAGTTTAAACTATTTTTAAACATTTCGAAACTATCAAAATAAATACTTTACTTCAAAATATAATAAAATTATATTTCTTTGAATTATTTTTATTTCAAATATATTAATATTAAATTCAACTTAATCAATAAATTACTTTCACAAAATAATAATGGTCCAAAATTTACGGGGCGTTACAGAAGTACTATGTTACTATGGCGTATTTAAGTAATTTATTACCTCTCCCTCTCATATAGCTAAGCTCCTATTAATTTTCCAAATGTAAAGAATGCTCTCACTATTTGGTCCCGATTCCATATAATCCAACAATACAAATCTAACATACAACCACCTAGATTACTATCTCACCATTAGAGTAACCTCAAATATAGCATTACAACAACCTAAATTAATAAGACAAACGAAATAATAAACCAAAAAATTCAGTCGGTAATCTAGTTTATTAAAAAAAATAAGAAGATTTTAATGATACTAGTAAAAGTAGGTTGCTTTTGAGAAATTAAAGGTAGAATGAGATAATGGATTTGGGTTGATTTTGGAAAGCAATTGATTTGGGGGGTGATTTAAGGTTAGGGGGTGGATTTGGGTGTTTTTTTCCGAGTATGTAAATGAAGTAACTAGTTAATCTTTTTTGGTGTTTTATTTACGCCAGGTAACTAGTCGCTATATGAGATATCGACTAGTTCCACACTTCAAACTAGTCGTTGTTTCACACACAAGTATTGATTCCAAAGAGAAACTTAAGGCGGAACGCCGCTCTTTTATGGGTGCTTGTTTTTCACTGCTCCAGCTATCATAGTCGTTGTCTCATACAACGCCTGCTTTTAAATCTTTACAAAACAATATAATCGTTGTTTCACACACGACAAGTATTGATTCCAAAAGGAAACTTAAGGCGGAATGCCACTCTTTAATGGGTGCTTGATTTTCACTGTTGCAGCTATCATACTCGCTGTCTCAAACAATGCCTGCCTTTAAATCTTAACTATATATATATATATATATATATATATATATATATATATATATATATATATATATATATATATATATATATATATAAAAAGTGCACTAGTGGTTGTGTGAAGTAGCGACTGACTACTTAACCTAGCAAAAAAATAAACAAATGATGGACGTGGACCAATTGATGTGAATAGTTTTCAAGCAGCCCATTTCCGTAAGTACTTAGGCTTAGCAAAAAAAAATTCTAATAATTCCGGAGTATTATTTACCCAGTATAGAGTATTATAGCTCTTTTACAAGTCAACTACAAGTTAATCTAATATGATGATTAATTTTTTTTTCAAATGCTACTGGATCGGGCGAAGGAGTATTGTGGGGTTGGGATTTCCCGACCACCCATTTATTAATCATCACATATAAGATGTGAAATTATGTAAAACAATTATGTATAAAACCAAAATAATTGTATGATTTTTGAATTTTGCTTTACAATATCGTCACATTGATGATTTTGGAATTTTGCATTGTAACTCTTCTAACAACTTGAATGCTTGTAACATACGGAGTATAAACTAACATACCTTGTAAATGGTTTTTAGGTGGGTGGCGGTGATAACAGGCGGAGAAGGGTGGCATAACAATCACCATGCGTTTGAGTACTCAGCTAGACATGGCTTGGAATGGTGGCAAATTGATTATACATGGTACATTATCGCGCTTCTTGAATTTATTGGCTTAGCTAAGGATGTTAAGCTTCCAACACAGGCTCACAAACAACATTTGGCTTTTAAACTCAAGGACGTGGAAGGTTGATAAAGCTTGCAGTGCTAATTAATGTATGTTTTAAAGACAAAATATATTGGAAATTATTGATCCTGAAAAGATTATATTTATCGTCAAAAATATTTTAATGATTCTACCCTGAAAAAAAAATGTTTAGATTAATATAAAAATGTCAAAGGATATGTTGTATTTGTATACACAAATTTGTGATCCGTAAAATAAATGACAAACACAAAAATGGTAACAAAATAATTTTATTAGATTTAAATGTTCCGAGTACAATCTCTAATTTGATTCGCTGATTCGATCTCCACTACACTTGAATGACGATGGTTAAAGGAGGGTCGCGATGAATTTAATTCTCCTTTGACGGGATGTTGTTTTCTTCACCTTTGACTGCACGATTTCGAGTGCTTGACGTCGAGATTTGAAGAGATGTACGATTTGATGGAGGATCGCTTGACTTGATCTCCGTAGGCGATTTGATTTGATGGAGGGTCGTTGGACTTGCTCTTCTTTGATGATTTGACTCCTTGGTGATGACGATGATGGCACAAGATTTGAAGTGCTTCTATGTCGATCTTTGGAACAATGCTTTGATCTTCTTTCTTGATGGAACTTAGAAGGATTTGATTTGTAGAGATAATGAACTTTCTTAGTCTTCACCTTTTCTCCCCTATTTTTTCCATCCCTTGCAAATGAACATTAACTCTCTATTTATAGAGAAATGCACACTAGAACTCTAGGTTTTTAATGGGCTTGGACTTGAAAGTCAATTTGACTCATTTAGGTGGATTTGACCCATTTGTCGGATTTTACCACTTTAATAAATCGGACTCGGCTAAATTTAATTAAAATGGACTACTTTAATTAAATTTCATCCAAATTAATTATATTAATTTTACACCAGGTATTTGACGGGTCAACATTTTGACTTTGACATTTGACGTGACACTAATACAAATTTTACGTGCCTATAGTATTATCTTGAAAATTACGTATTGTCAAATGATGAGTGTTATGCGACTAAGACCTAATTCTTGGCTAGATTTGTCATGACCCTCTAAATTAGATATTTATAAACCTTTACTCAATAAATAAAATGTAGTATATATTTACCTAGGAAGTTAAGGGTCGAACGCTAGATAAGGTTATGTTTAGGAACTGTCGTAGATGGTTACAAATAAAGAGGTTTTGAGTTGATTGAATCTATCATTGATGATGACGTTGAATGAAATCTAAGCAAATCGGTAATAAAAAAAAATTCTTTGTGAACCCGCGTGGTTATACAACGAGATAAACACAAAAATTACAGCGGAAAATGCGAAAAACGCGAAAAACTTTAATAATAAGAATCACGAAGTCACTAAGTCATAAAATCAAAACATAAGGTTAAAACGCTTTTATACAAAATACAACTTATATGAATATAAGGAATCTCGATCCCTCAATAATGCACAAATATAATACTAGACACGAGTCTAAAGTACAACGTGTAGGGTTTATCGTTGTAAATAAAATATTCGTTAGCTCACTCATCAAAACCCTGTGTAAACACCAACATGCAACCGGTTCGCTCAATAAAAATGAATGCCATGGTCTGTGAGGAGTAACTCAGGGTTCTTCCACCCATATTACTTCATTATTAAGCAATAAAGTAAGAAACAAGTAAACAACTTTACTCCTGAATCACGTATGAATGATAAGAAAAGAATAAACGAAAAAAGACACGACCATGTCATTCTATGCCAAGAAGGCAACCAACACTACATGTGATCTGAATCGATAGCCCAACTTTAATCTGATATCATCATGTGACATACACAGTAATAGGACAACAACATAATATATACATGTGGATGAAACAATAATCATTTTCTTTGAAAACATTTTATAAGTTGACAAACAATGCACGGGACATCACTATTAATGTAACACGTATACTTAAGACTTGAATCTCAACATAAGTAGAATGAGAATATCAATCTCGCCAATCATATTGGTACTAGGAAGCTTGCAACTCACTCCTAGTGCTCAATAGGATCAAGTGACTCTTACGGTAAATAACACGTGCAAAGCAAACATAAATAACAAGATAAGATTCAAATCTTCACGGTAGGACGATGACTATATAGAGTCCTAGTCTAAACTTAGCACTTGACTCTCAAAATAAAACATTTTCCGATTAAACATGCGATAATGTGTCGCACCTAAGATTGATACATGGCATATACAACCATACCAGAGGCCGAGTAACCCAAAATCCAGCCACATGGCACAAATAACTGTACCATAGACTCAATAGAGGTAGAAGAGAAGGTCAAATTAGCGAATCAATGCATAATGACACCACCTCGCACAAGTACAACATTTGACGGCCTCGTCAATCAACGTTAAGCATCCACCTCCCAAAACCTTCGTCATACTCATAATAACATAATAATAGATGAATAACCAGATAGATACTCAGATCAGTGGTATACTAAACATGTCTGAGGCACTATGTACAAGTGCCCCTATTAGAGGCATTCAACATGTCCGAGAGTCCGAGACACTAGTTACAAGTACGTACCTGGGTCATAGGAATCGGAACATGATGACTGAGGCACTACCAATACTCATCTATTCAACTACACTCACATAGGACTCACCCATAACGAATCCAACATGAAGTATGCAAGGCATGGAAAAGTGTAGGAGACATGAGAAGTCAATACAACCAAAACAAGCGCGATTCAATGACCATTCAATGCACACATGCTAAGACTCAAAACCATTATTAATCATGGGAAGAACATAAAATCCAGGTATTCTAATGTTAAGTGTTAATGCATAATACACAAGCATTTATTTAGAATAAATGTTTACAAGCAAAAACAACAAGAGCATAAACATCACCCAAAACAACAAGTTTGAAACCTATCTACAAAAATGAGAAACTTCAAACAATCATAACTTAAGTTCTAAACAAGATATTGGAGTGATTTAAGTTGGAGGTGAGTTTTTTTTCTTACGGTTCCACGGCAGGTCACATGCCCAAATCAAACCAGAAACAAGGGAGATATGGTCGTTACACGACAACCAGTCATTGAAGGAGTTTTGCACGGCCAAAGGGGAAACGCGTAGCCAGAAACGCACAATCCCTTTTTCTTTGACATAGAAATATGCACGGTCAATGGACATAAGAACGGTCAATGGGTAGAAATGCAACGCCACTATATTCTCGTCTAATTTTGTTTCAAGACTTTCAACCTCATTGCAACTTGTTTCCTCAAGCCAATACACAAACAACACCATCAAAATAAACATGTATTCATCCATGAAAAACTCATAGGTCTCAAGAATGCATCCAATTACTCAAACACCGATTGGTTTATGAAATTCTTATACACACAATTTCTCAACTTCACCCAAAGTCGCTCCAACATCAAAGTTTGGCATAATAACTCTAAACCATCATTAAAATCAATGAACAATTAAGACACATGTATCATGCAATACTTATATGCAAGGGTTCATGGCAAAACTAATACAAGACACTCATCTTTCCACTCAATATTGACTCAAAACATCATTATGGGCATAATTCTTCCACTACCACATTCAATCCCACAATATTGCATTATCTAACAACATATGAACTACATGAACTACATTCCAACATTCTAACATGAATATAAGATGAATAACACGCTAAAACTATCTATCTTTTCCTACTAGAAGAATTCAATAACCAAAATCAACAATATTCACCCAACTCTACCCAAAGTCACCCCAACAACATTGTTAGGCACAAAGTTATCATTGAGGTAGCAAATATATCGATAAAACATCGATCCAAAACATCCAAGACCTCTAAATTGTCCAACACTCACAAATAAGATTTTTTTAAGACAAACCCAATATAAAGGTGTCAACTTTTTCACTTAGGGCTCATTTGGTTCATACGGGATTTAAAATCATGTGTTAGTTTGCAATTCACACGATTTAATGTCCTACATTAGAATTCACCTTAATTGCGTTTTTATGTTTCGTTGCCATGCCGGAGTTTACTACGAGTTTCCAATGACCTTGGGGGAGCAAGTAGTTTAATTCCCCCATTATGTAGAAGTTGAAAACTCCAATAGAGTTTGAAACTCCCTATTTTCCAAAAAAAAAAAAAATAGGGTAACCAAACAACTACCAAAAAAACATAATTCACGGGATTTTAGAATTCCTATTGTGGATAGCGGGGGGCCCACGGGGGGCGCTTGGGAGAAAGAGAACAAGCGTTTGCATTTTTGTTGGAGTCACCACCAATTTTTATGGGAAATTGGAACCGTTCGAATACCTCGTGCCATGTCAAGACACAAAGTAGAGACATGAACACTAAGCAATCGTTACCCTTAGCATTCTATGTCTAGAATGACTCTTGTGGATGCCAATGAACACGGATGTTCACAGAGATCTGGAGTAAGGGGTGAGGGTACGTATTAGGAAACTCTTTTGATCGAACACCTAATCCTGCCCGCCTCGATAACAGCCTCTACTAATGATTAGGGAAGTCATTCATACTCGATATATCGTCGATTATATGCATGCAATGCAACATCCAAGTTTTAATCCTAACATGTGAGAATTAGGCTAAGTCGGTTGACACGTAATTAGCAAACAATTGGGTCGTAGTAGGATTTAATGTTCAATTACATGTGAAAACATACAAATGATACAAGAAATATGACAAATACAATAAAAAAAATTACAATAATGAAAATTACACTAATTACATCGGGTTAGGCGATTTATGTCGAAAATACCTTTAAAACGGATAATTTGAGAAAATGAATAAAAGAATGAATCAATGATCAAAACAGAAGGTGATAATACGATTAATAGTCAATTATACGTAAGCTAATTAAACTAGGTCAAGCAACAACGGAGTTCAGAGACAGAACTCAACCTGGAACAGGCGCAGCAGAGCTGCGTCCTTTGGAATAGGCGCAGCGATTCTTTGCGTCTTTCTGACTCGAATTCGAATTGTGAAGCCGGAATTGCGTGTTGTTAATACTCGTTGGTAAATTTAATGATTGATTAAATTATTTACTCGGATAAAAGTGATTAATAGGTTATTTACATGTGATTAATGGTCATAAAAGCAATAAACATGGAGGAAACGGATTTAAACGGATTATTTACATGAAAGAATGATTGATTAGTGACATGGGTGAATGAAATAAACTAAACATGATGGATTAACGACAAATTAATGACGAATATGACAATAGACAGATGAAAATTTATCAAAGATCGAATTCCAGAAATTCAATATGAAAGAATTGAATCTCTACAACCCGGATTGAATTTAATGACGAAAACCCGCAAATATGAGATTACTTGGGATTTAAGTCGGGTTTAATGACGAGTTAAACATGTTAATGAATGAATAATGTACATGTGTGATTATTATGCTATTATACCAAAGAATTAACGAAAACAAAATAAAACAAATAAAGGACGAACGAATTACAGAGGACGAAGGAAGAAGAAAGGAAGCAGGAACTGCGGCAGCCTCACAAAGAGGCGCAGCAGGTACTGCGCTCCTTCGAAGAGGCGCAGCAGTTGCTGCGTCCTTTCTCGACGGTTTGTCTTCTGGAAATCCGTAAAAAGAGGTTTTAAAGCACGGTTTTAGAAATCGGTTTAAAAAGGTATTTTCGACGTAAACCTTACAATTGATGATACAAAAAGTAAATAACAATAAATAAAGAGAGATTATACACCCTCAGACTTACATGTTTGACGAAACGAGAAGGACTAAGATATCGATTAGTGATGCTCGACGCGAATGTAAAGAAAGTGCCCTCGTAAGAGGAAAACGATTAGATTAATTATGTTGATTGATTGTGGAGTTGGTCAAATTGGTCGGTCATGCAAACGAGGCTGGTACTCAGAAGGATCCGAGCTTACGTGGTCGAATGTTCAAGCACGTAGACGCCAAAAAGTAAGAACAAAGGTCTAGAATGCAAAGGGAGAAGAGAAGGGCGGACACTCGCGTGAGAAATATGAGGGACGAAGGTTCCTATTTCTACTAATCACGTGAAGGAATTAGGGTTTTGGAGAGTCTTTGGAAGTGAATCTCGAAAAGATATAAAAAAGATACGAAAATTACGCAGAAAAGGACCTGGGAAGAGGCGCAGCAGCCACTGCGTCACTTGGAAGAGGCGCAACACCTGCTGCGTCTGTTCCCAAGTGGTTTCCTCCTGCGAAAGAAAGATTTCCGTGTTTAAGTTATGGTAGGACGGAATAATTTGGTTTTCCTTAATATTTTATGTGAATATTACGGGAAATTGTTTACCAAAGGATAAAGATTATGAAATATTTATAAAATATGGAATAGAAATATCCGGAACATTCCAGAACATTCTGACTCGGGATTTAACGGTTATCAGAAAATGAAGACGGTTTTAGGCCCGGACTCCAAATGTACTCTAATTACTGTCAAAACGACCGTATCGGCACGTAGATGACAACTAAGAGGTAGACATTAGTATTTGAGCAATCACTTGATGATAGACTTACGAATTGTCACAAATCGTTCCGCGTAGCAAACACGCGGCGCAATCATCACCGGGTGGTTTGCGAGAGGTGCAGAAATGAGGTATCTACACCTATGAATTGGGTGGGTAACAAAATGAGCCCTAAAAATGCTTGATTATAACATATAGACACACAAAATAGATGTAATATCAAGCAACACATCACTATTATCTTTTTTAGCACTTCAACCTCTTAAACTTTTGTCAATGTTTTATAGGTCTACTGCCAGGTCACTAGAGACAACACTTACATGCAATGGCACACAATCTTGTTAAAAAAATCCCTACTTCAAAAAGATTAGAAATATGGAGTTTTTCTTACACTAGAAGACAGAATGATGAGAGGAGAAGAAAGGCGCAAAAATGGCGAAGATCCGTCGAGAAATGAAGTTTTTATGACAATCTTAGAAGTTTGAGTTTTTGAGGTTTAATGGAGGTTTTGGATAGAGAAAGGAACTAAGATTTTAGAGGAAAGAGATGAAGTGATCATTATTGTCTCCTAAAACTAAACCTAAAAACTTGATCCAATATGACTCTATTTGACCATAACTTAATGAGTCGAATTTACTAAATTTCGGTTAGAATCCGATTTTCTAATCTATTATAGATACCACGTTCTGCACTTCTCGTAAGCCACCCAGTGATGATTGGACCGCATGTCTAGCATATAACAAAATTTTAAAACATTTCGTAAATCGATTAATAAATGTAACTCGAACACTTATATCTACCCCTTAGTCGTCATCTATGTGCCAATACGGTAGTTTTGACATTAAGTAGAGTCAATTCAAAATCTGGGTCAAAACCATCTCCACTTTAGATCCCGTCTCGTTCCGAATCAGAATATTCTGAAAAAGCATCGCCCAATATTTTATTAGGATTAGAGTTCGACATAAAAATCCAATCCCGTCTCTCTGCAGTTTCCAAGTTCAACCCATCCTCTCATTTGCATAATAATAAATAGAGACCTTCAGCCTCATTATTTGGTACGCAAATGTCTCCCTTCTCTTCTCTATTTTATAATACCCGTCCTTTTACGGACCCGTTGACCGTCGTTGACTGACCATAGACGTCTGTCTAGACCTTTGGAAACCTTACGAAGTTAACCTTGTGACGTAGTAACCCTTTGGGTGCAGGAGGCTTAATCTAGCGGAGGCTACTCGATCTAGTAGCTCAGTCACTCGATCAAGTAGAAGCCACTCGATCGAGTAAGTGACATACTCGATCGAGTTACGGGAGTTCAGCGGGGAAATATAAATCGTGATATCGTGAAACCAAATCATTTCATTTTCTTTTCTCCTAAACCTAGACGCTGTCACCTCTCTATCTTTTCACCTATATTCATCTTTTTGGAGCTTTTGAGAGTGGAGACACCATGGGGATGGGAAGCACGAGTCGGGTAGCGGTCTTGTCGTCGGAATGCTATGTATAGGTATGTTATCATCATCATCATCATCGTCTTCCTGGTTTCTGTTTGTAGTTGTGGTAGTAGTAATAGATTGTCATACTGTCTGTAATAGGTGGTTGTGGTGGTTGCTTGTCATCTTATGGTTGTATGCGGTGTTGATGCGGATCGCTAAAGGCAGGTTTTCCCTACTCAGTACTGTTGGTTGTTTAGTATGTTGTTTATAGAATCTGGTCCTATTTGGTTTTGTGATTGGTAGTATGGATTGGTTATAGTTGGTTATTGTTTGTGTGTCTATGGTTCGTGAGGCGCATCTTCGGTTGGGTGGGGTCACTTGCGGGAGTGACTTCACGCCATTGATTCGCCCTCTGTGAAACCTGCCATAGGAGGGGATGTGCATATTAAGGAACATGGGTTTTTGCTCGGGATTAATGAGTGGGGATTTGGTGGGTACGGCTGCGCTCCCCCACTGGCGGCGAGGATTACTGGTTGCGATTGGTAATTTGGCAGGACTGGACCTTCGGGCAGTCAGAGGAGTGTGGGTCGTCGGAGAAGGTGATGTGTGTACGTTTGTTGTGTCTAGTTTTGTGTGTTCCTTCGGTTACTGACCTTATGTGGTGTTGTTGTGTTTTCTCTTTGTGTTGTGTCTGTCGTGATCCATTATGGTGAGCAGCCGGTCGTAGCAGGTTGATATCTGGATCATAACTGGGTGCTTGGAGGGACGAGTCTACCACGAGTCATGATAGAGATAGTTTCACGTATTTGATAGATGTCACGAGTTTTATCTTTCATTTTTGGTTGGTAACTTGTAAATAAACATAATTTCTCTTTTATCGACATTTGATAATTACTATTCCTCGGGCAACCGAGATGGTAACACCCTTATCTATTGGGGAACGTTTTGTTAAGGCTCCTCACCCTTATCTGCTGGGGAAGGTCTTGTTAAGGCTACTTGGTCGATGAGGGTGTTACAAAGTGGTATCAGAGAGACGATTTTGGAACCTGTAACTAATGAGCCTAATGAACGTAGCGAGTCTAATAAAATGAACCTGGTGTATGTACGTTAGAAGCCCCGACAATTGCTTGATTTTGGGTGAGAAGGCGTTCTTATTTCAAAGTCATGGCCCTAATATGCTTAAGCCAACCACTTCGAATAAGAATATTGAGTTGGGAATTGTGTGCGTATAGTTGTGTGTGGTATGTAGAGTGGATATAGTTTTCTTTGAGTCTGTGGTACTGTCTGGTGTGTGCAAGTGGTAGTGATAGATCGTGCAAGTGATATGAATAGCGGGGCGTGCGTGTATATATGATAGAGAATGGTGGATGTGTTGAAAGTTGCATACGAGTGTCTGATAATGTGACTGTGGTAATGAATTGTAAATCTCCATATATGTGCTTCAGTTATTGCTAATTGATATGCGATGTTGTGGAATTTGATAGGTAAATGATTTGAATACTCTTGTGAATAATTGTAGCAATGTGAATCGTGACTAGTGTCTTTCAGATTGTTTTGATATGTTAAATAGTAGAGCAAGTATGGATAAGAAGTAATAGTTGGTTGCCATAGGGAATGTTTAATATGTTATAAACACATGTTGGACGATCAAACCTGGATATGCGTAAATAAAAGTAGAATAATATTGTTGTTACATATGTACATGTGAGTTGAAGTATGCCGTAGTTAAATTAATTTGCAAAATGTTGGTATATGATTGAGTGATATGTATATAGTGTTCGGTTGAGGTAATCGTGTTACACGTGAGTAGTGTTAATTGATAGTGATTGCATGGAAATAATCAGTGACGAGTACCAAGTGCACCTTGAACTTGGAATGAGTTGTTGTTTTGTGTGAATCGTTAATCGAATTCGTAACCTTTGACCTTGTTCCTAATCTTATTCGACCAAGTACGAGTGCCTACACGACTTAGTAGACCTTACTCGATCAAGTAGTTAGGTTATTGGATCAAAATCGTTGGAAGTGCCAGTGGAAACTCGATCGAGAAACTCCAACTCGATCGAGTAGAGGCCACTCGATTGAGTAACCGAGTCACTCGATCGAGTAAGTTGCTACTGTACCCGTATTTGGACGGGATACATATTGTAATACTCCGTATTTATAAGTCTTGGGGTACTCTATCGAGTAGGCCTTACTCTGTCGAGTAAGGGTAAGTTGCGTTTTAGAAAAGTTTCTGACCTATTGGGTACTCGATCGAGTAGCTGGGGTACTCAATCGAGTAAGGGGGTACTCGATCGAGTAGCCTTGGGTACTCGATCGAGTAGCCGGTTTACGGGGAGTTTTTCTCGGGTTTTGTTAATTATGCGATTAAGATATATAACCTTCCGTCATTGTTTCTAAATCACTTTTGCAAAACCTAATTTACTGTTTAAGAGAGAAGGCAAGTTTGTTCTTAATCCTAATCGCATTGTTGACAAATCCCGGAGCTAGAGGTGTCGGATTTCATTGTTCTTGGCATCATAGTGTTCCTTGCGTCAAGGGTAAGTCCTACATACCAATTTTATAGCGTTTGGTTGACTTTGTTTAAACCCTAATTTTGGGATTGGGGGTTTTTATGATTTGTTAAGGTTAGATTGTGATTATGTGATTATGTTATAGGAGAAGGATTTGTAAAGGAGAGGTTTTGAGACAAATTTGCTAGATCGTCGATGATTGTGTTGCTTTCCGGGGGATTTCCTACTCAGCATTAGTCCCATAATGGGATGATTGTTGATGTGTTGAGATTGATTGTTTGATATAATAATTATATTGTGACTACTGTGATTGTGATTGTACTCTGATAGATTCGAGACGGTTGTTGATATTGTGTTTGTGATTGGTTGCTTATGGTTCTCGAGATGCGTTCTCGGCTGAGTGGAGTCACTTGCGGGAGTGGCTTCACGCCCTAGTTTCGCCCTTCGTGGAACCCGCCACGGAAGGGGATGTGCACATTAATGGGACAGGGTTATCGCTCGGTATGATGAGCGGGGCTTAGGTGGGTACGGCTGCGTTCCCCCACTGGCGGCGGGCGGTCCAAAGGGACGATCGATGATTGAGATGATCGGAATTGGTTGGTCAGTGTGTGTGTGTGATTAAGTCATCCTGTTTATCTTACTGTTGGATTATATGAATTGTGTGATTAGTACTGACCCCGTTTAAATGTTTTAAAAACTGTGGTGATCCATTCGGGGGTGGTGAGCAGTTATTGAGCAGGTATGAGACGATGCGTATGGGATAGCTGGGATGAGTCACCACGTTGCAGTTTAGAAGTCCTCCGCTGTGTCTGACGCTTTATAGTATTTTGATAGTAGCTAGTTTTGAGAACTTGTAATTCCAGTTTATCGGTTTTGGTTTTGATCATGTAATCACCTAAACTATTTACTTTTAAATATGTTTCTTTATTGTCTTATGAATATCATTGCCTCGGGTAACCGAGATGGTAGCACTTTCATGCCTTAAGTGGTCCTGGTAAGGCACTTGGAGTATGGGGGTGTTACAAATGGTATCAGAGCGACGATCCTGAAACCTGTAACCAATGAATCCAATGAATATAGGGAGTCAATTAAAATGAACCCGGGGTAAAAGTTGTAGGAGCTAATGCAAAGACTTGGGAGACGTCCTAAAGTCGCGAACTCGCCCTACAATTTTGAACCGGTCACCATGGGATATGTGTCGGGATCTTTATGTGCATATTGTGTGCTGAGTGTATTTATGTAGTAGTATGTTGCATGAATTGATGATGATGGCGTGAATTGTATGTTGGTTGATTGTAAAGCATGAAAGTATAATGATTGATACATGTAATTTGGCATGTTATAATTATGTAAGGAAAAGTGTTCTGTTTACATATATATAAAGCGATGCGTAAGTATACATGTTGTTGTTGTTGTCGTTTTGAGTAAGAGTACAGAAAGTTGGGAGTGTGAATTGAACATGTGTTGGGTGAATATGTTGAACGAATGTGGTGGATAAATATGTGGCATGATGGATGAATTAGTGGAAAAAGATGAATAATCGTTGTATGATAATATGATTTATGATTAAGCATGTTATATAATGAAAGTTATTTTATAATGTTATTATGCTAGTAATATGTGAATAGGGGACTTGATGTCATGTATTTGTGATTTTGTTTACGAAACGTGATAGAATAAAAGCACGTGGGAAGCCATGATCGGCAAGTTAAATGAATTATGTGCATGATAAATGTTATTGTTTGGCTTTTGTAGGTCGTAACATGTGGTTAGGGATAGTGGTTTTACAAGTATTGAGTCGCTTTTATTCGCTTTATTGATGTTTAAGTTGTTTGAAAGAGAAAATCGAATAGTTATGTCGTCTGATTACAGCAAAGTTGTCTTTAAACTGTTATAACTTGAGATGCGTAAATGATTTTAATGTGATTCCAATTGGAGGTGATAGCTTGTCCTTTTACGATTCTAACGATAGGTCACACACCCAAAGCGACCAAGAAATGAGTGAGTTATGGCTGTTTTACGAAAACTGGACAGTGCTGAGAAATGCGTAGGTACTCGATCGAGTAGCCTTGGTACTCGATCGAGTAGGGTGGTACTCGATCGAGTACGTCAGTTACTCGATCGAGTGTCCCTGGTAATTTGTTTTACGTGCTTCTGATCTTCACCTACTCGATCGAGTAAGTCCCTTACTCGATCGAGTGGCTGGCTAGACTCGATCTAGTGACCCCTATTTTGGGTCATATGCTTATCTTTTGACTTCGTTGCATATTATGTTTAATTCAAAGGCATTATTTTGCTTCTTTATGCATTGTTTTACATGTATGTTGGTCTTGACGCGTAAGTTACCCAATTTTGTGGTGTAAAGAGTGGCACCTATGATGAGTATGAGTTCGGTGGGGAGGACATGATTTATATGTGTTGGGATTGGTAAGACTTAACTGAGGCATAAAGCATGTTGTGTGAGACGAGATGAGTGACATGATTGTATGTTGAGTAATGTAAAAGTAAGTGAATATGGGCAAGGGATGATGTGAGTATAATGAACGTGAGAATAAAAAGATTGAAAGGAAGGATGTGGATAGTGGCAGCTTGAGATGTGTAAAGAATTATGGAGGGAAATGGTTAGGAGTCGTGTGGGTTATGGATATATGTTATCTGTAGACAGTGAGTGAGTTTGGGAGGTTTGGTTTATTAAAAGATGAAACTACTGTGTGATTTCCTTGGGTAATTAACGGTATTAAATGAATTCTGATTTCTAGAGATGTAAAAAGGGAGATGCAATTGTTTGAACATTAAACGTTAATTCTATGAATGGATTAGTGGCAATGGTGATTGATGGCATTATAAGAGAATATTTATGGTAAGAAATAGTGAGATGATATCGATATGAAATAATGGAATTTGAGTTTTGGAGCAACGAAGGGGTAACTGGATTTCTAAAGAGTTAGCTAGAAGGAACAAGGAGTTGAACTATTAATTGGTATTATTGAGTGTAAAGAGAAAGGAAGGATAAAAGTAAGCTGAGGAAAATGTTCAAAGGAGTTATGTGATATAAAGGTAAGGAATCATCGAAATGGGTGATAGTATCACGAGGAGGTTAGCTAATGGTTATATAGGAGTTTCAGGACAACATGATTGATAATGAGTTTTGAGGAATTAAGGGAGTAAGAAGTTGGTGGAGTATTGGCACGATACGAGATATTGGGTGGAGAGTTGGATGACAATACAAATAAGATAGTATTGGGAATAATGTTGAAGTAATTTTGTTGATGGTTTGATGTTCGTATTTGGGATGTTAACCATAGATAGGAAAGAAATCGTGATATTTAGAGATGAGTGTAAGAGGTTTGATGTCCGGACAGTGGTAGTGTTATGGTTTGTGACTAGTGGTTAAGGGTGATGGTATATTAGAAAGGTAACAATTCTAAAGAGGTTGATTTTGCAGAGACCAGATTGATAAGTATGGTTGTGAGGAAGTATAAGACATAGTCTTGGGAGGCGGTTTCTCATAATGAGTGTTAGCTGTATGGTTATGCATGGCAGAAGGTGCTGGGTATGCAAATGGAAGAGTGTTATGAGGGGCATATGAGTTAAACTCGGGCGACAGGTAACCTCTATCGAGTGGTAACTTACGTGGTCAGGATTGACTAGTTGGTTGTGATTACGGGTCTATGATATGTGTAAATGTTTGTGTGAGGTTCTGACCTCACAAGAAGTGGTATGGTGTGATAATTATAAAGTTGTTATATGATTGTTTTGTAATTTATGTTGGGTACGGTATACTAATTGAATGATATCCAAAAAGGTAATAATTTGATTAATTTGACATGGCTAGTTATAATTTTGTGTGTATTAATAACACATGTGTATTCCGTGAAATGGTAGAGATGATGTTCATGAGATGCTTATCTGTGTATCCATATAATATGTTGCGTGGTGACTTAATAAAGTGGATTTGAGTAAGTTTCTTGTCTGAGAAGTTATCTTTGAGTCGGTGTTTATGGGAATTGTATGCAGTTGTGATGTCTATCGGTGTGGTTGTGGTGCCTCGGGTGGTGATCCGGCACGGAACATAGTCTTTGTGATACGGGTATTTTCGCACTACGGTGTGGCTGTTGGTGGCGGTGTTGTGATGCCGTCACCGGTTGTGGTGGAGTAGGCAGGATGATTATGATTCGAGTTTCGAAAGTATATACCAGTTATACATAAACTGTTGTTTTGTTTGTTGATGTTTCTTACCAGGTTAAGTTGGGAATGAGGGTAGAGTATGATATGAAATAGAGTGGTATATGCTTTTGCTGTTGTCATGGTATAGTGATATTCTGTTGATGGAACACGGTTATGAGAGGTTGTTACAGTAATTTTGATCTTGTTCTAAATAAGGCAATAGTGGACATGATAATGGCAAGTGATTCGTAGAACATGTGTGGTAATGATCTGATATATGCAGGTGGTTCATAATCCTTTGTTGAGACAGTGAGTGTAGGGTGTTGAATAATAAGGGTCGTGTTAAGTTATGTATGAGTCTTGCGGTAATGAAGGAAAGAACTTGAGGATCTAGTGTGAGTGTACGTAACAAGTGTGGATCGTGAGTTATGCTTTTGATGATGGGAGTTTCATATAGTTTATATAGAGAGGTATGTCATGTTGCGGTAATGTGGAGAGTTGAAGTTTTGGGTTAAGATAAAGATTTTTAGGTATAGGTTAGGTGGTGTGACGAGTAAATTGAAGTATGAGAATTGTTTAAGTAAGAGAGCCTTGGATACATGCATGACGAGTGTTTAGAGTATAGGTGGTTATCTATGACATGTGATGATGATGAGAATAATGAGAAGATATAACTAAGGATATAGTATTAGTAGGTTACGAGGACGTAACATTTATCTTAAGAGGAGTAGGATGCGATAAAAGAGATTTTGATGATTGTTCATATGGTAGTATATTTGGAAGTAGAGTGTTGGTGTAGCATAAGATATGGATTTGTATAGGTTGTGGTTGATAGTGTTAAAAGGTCACGGACGTGCTTGTAGTAGTTTGATGTTAGGAATGCGAGAATACTTCGATAGTGTTGACAGTTGGATGATGAGGTTATGAGTGTGAGTAAACTTCGAGGACGAAGTTCCTTTTAAGGGTGGTAGAATGTAACATTCCGTTTGATGTCTATGAGTGTCTTGATTTTGGATTTGATAGTGGATGATATTATGGAGCTAGCAGCGTTAGAGGATGGTAGTTGGTTATGTATGGAGTGGGTGTCGTGAGAGATATATATGTGGTGGATACGATATCGTGAGTCATGTTAGGGAAGTAAACATAGTTGGTGGAGTGGGTGTTAAGAGTTCATGTTCTATGTTCGGTCGAGTTCTTGAGTCCTTAGCTAGATTGTTGTGTCTTGGTCGAGTCAGTATGGTTGTTTTTATGTATGGGTTGAACTTCGGGGACGAAGTTCCTTTTAAGGAGGGAAGACTGTAATACTCCGTATTTATAAGTCTTGGGGTACTCTATCGAGTAGGCCTTACTCTGTCGAGTAAGGGTAAGTTGCGTTTTAGAAAAGTTTCTGACCTATTGGGTACTCGATCGAGTAGCTGGGGTACTCGATCGAGTAAGGGGGTACTCGATCGAGTAGCCTTGGGTACTCGATCGAGTAGCCGGTTTACGGGGAGTTTTTCTCGGGTTTTGTTAATTATGCGATTAAGATATATAACCTTCCGTCATTGTTTCTAAATCACTTTTGCAAAACCTAATTTACTGTTTAAGAGAGAAGGCAAGTTTGTTCTTAATCCTAATCGCATTATTGACAAATCCCGGAGCTAGAGGTGTCGGATTTCATTGTTCTTGGCATCATAGTGTTCCTTGCGTCAAGGGTAAGTCCTACATACCAATTTTATAGCGTTTGGTTGACTTTGTTTAAACCCTAATTTTGGGATTGGGGGTTTTTATGATTTGTTAAGGTTAGATTGTGATTATGTGATTATGTGATAGGAGAAGGATTTGTAAAGGAGAGGTTTTGAGACAGCTTCTAGATCGTCTGATGATTGTGTTGCTTTCCAGGTAGGATTTCCTACTCAGTATTAGTCCCATAATGGGATGATTGTTGATGTGTTGAGATTGATTGTTTGATATAATAATTGTATTGTGACGGCTGTGATTGTGATTGTACTCTGTTGATAGATTCAGACGGTTGTTGATATTGTGTTTGTGATTGGTTGCTTATGGTTCTCGAGATGCGTTCTCGGCTGAGTGGAGTCACTTGCGGGAGTGGCTTCACGCCCTAGTTTCGCCCTTCGTGGAACCCGCCACGGAAGGGGATGTGCACATTAATGGGACAGGGTTATCGCTCGGTATGATGAGCGGGGCTTAGGTGGGTACGGCTGCGGTCCCCCACTGGCAGGGCTGGTCCAGTGGACAGTCAGTGATTGAGATGATCGGAATTGGTTGGCTGTGTGTGTGTGTGTGACAGTTAAGCTGTCTGTTTATCTTACTGTTGGATTATATGAATTGTGTGATTAGTACTGACCCCGTTTAAATGTTTTAAAAACTGTGGTGATCCATTCGGGGGTGGTGAGCAGTTATTGAGCAGGTATGAGACGATGCGTATGGGATAGCTGGGATGAGTCACCACGTTGCAGTTTAGAAGTCCTCCGCTGTGTCTGACGCTTTATAGTATTTTGATAGTAGCTAGTTTTGAGAACTTGTAATTCCAGTTTATCGGTTTTGGTTTTGATCATGTAATCACCTAAACTATTTACTTTTAAATATGTTTCTTTATTGTCTTATGAATATCATTGCCTCGGGTAACCGAGATGGTAGCACTTTCATGCCTTAAGTGGTCCTGGTAAGGCACTTGGAGTATGGGGGTGTTACACATATGCTCTATTCTTTCATTCTTTTCTAATTCCTAATCTTACTCAAACCCTAAAATCTTCTTCAAACCTCTTTTTCTCTAAGTTCTTGGGATACTTTGTGCGTAATCCTCCTGAAGTCTTCTTGCTAATTCGTTCAATCCTTTTGCAACTCATTCAAGGTAAGATTGCTACTCTCTTTCTTTGTTTTTAATCAATAGTAGCATGTAAAAGTGTTGATTTTTTCTGAAGATTCGATTTATACTCATGGATGTTGGGTTATAGTTGTTATATTTTGTTACAATTGATTTAATTTGTCTTTGTTAATGCTAGAAATTGCAAAATCCAATTGATTTGGGGGTATATTTGGGGACCGAAATTACTAGGGTTTGTCTTATAAACTTGATTTTATTCATCTTTTGCTTACCTAAAAGGGGAAAATAGACTAAAGGGATGTTATTGGTATCATGATTGGTGTTGATTTTGACTAATGCCACTCAAAAATTTCGTCTTAAAACTCTGTCTTAAAAGTGCCCCAAACTGAATTTCGCCCCAAATCTTTATGACAATGATCTTTTGTGAAGCTATTTTTGGGGAATTAAGATCCCAACCTCTCTAGTAATGGTTAGAATTTTATGTTTTGAAAATTATGAAACCGTCTTTTATGAAATATAAGAGTAACATGTTTTCGAAATTGTTGGTTGTCTTATAAAAGTTACTTTAAATTGTTGTTTTCCCATCCATGAGTATACTTCGAAAAGTTCTTTTCGATCAAGTAAGTATCCGTTTTGTTTGGATAAAAATATATTGAAACAGATGCCAAGAGCCGCAGCTGTGACTCGTCAGAGTAAGAGGTTGAGGGCCTCTGAGCCTGAGGTGGGAGAGGGGAGTCAAGGACCTACTGTCCCACCTGTTTCTGAGTATCCTACCATTATCTTTGCTGACTTTAAGAAAAGGGATGCCTTTGTTGAGTTGACCAAGCGCCGTATGAAACCTACTAGATGCATTGAAACTTCCATCCTTAATGACCTGAAGATAGAGGTAGACGTGAGGCATATCTTTGAGACTTTGGGTTTGGTGGGGTTGTATCGTCTTAGGAAGCACTCTTACCCTTTCTTGACCTTGGAGTTCATGAGCTCTTTTTCTTATGATGCGGTAGCTAAGACCGTACAGTTTCGCCTTATGAACACCAGCTTCCTCTTGTCCATGGACCAGTTTGCTTCTCACCTTGGACTTGCTTGACCTGAGAAGGGATCTCTTAGAGATATCCCGACTGAGTGTGGGTCTAGCAGTTATATGCCCTATTTCACTGGTAAGTCTACTCCTACTTCGAGTAACATGTTGATTAATTATGTTCAACATGTCACTTTGAAGATCTTCCTTCGAGCTTTGACCTGTTTGTTGTACGATAGAAGGAATGTGAGTAAGTTGAACTCGCATGAGGTTATGTTGTTGGTCACCTATCTGAACCCTACCCGAGCACAAAGAGTCTCCTTTAGTGCCCCGGCCATCGTTTCTACTAGCTTGGCCTTGATGGCTACCTCTTCGACCCGGTACTTGAGTTGTGGTGCTATTACCACATGGTTAGCTGAGCGGTTGACTACCTTTGATCCCTCTTCGGCCCTCACACCTATGGTCTCGGTTGTGCCCACCTTGGATAGAGACTACTTCATCGACCAGAAATGGTTGAGGACTTTGGAGGGTGGCGGGTTAGCGTGGAGGGTATGGGGCATGAGTTGGATGAAACTCCCTGACCTAGATCATCTTCCTGTGACTGAGCCTTTGACTGCAGTGGTGGTTGCATCTCACTCCGATGACAATGAGGCTGCCCCTACTCGACAGTTATACCTGATAGATGAAGAACTTTTGAGGGTGATGCCTGAGCCGACCAAGGGGGACCAGGCTAGACCTGAGGACCCACTACCTAGAGTGGGGAGAGGTCCCAGACGAGTGAGAGAGAGAGAGAGAGAGAGAGAGAGCTGGTGAGACTCAGCCTGTGCAGCCCATGCCTCCATTGTACCATTACCCAAGTTACCCTTCTTCCTTTAGTCCCGTGATGCAGGTGAGTGAGCTAACAGAGATGGTATCCAATATGTTGACGCTCCGGAACCTTCATGAGATGGTATATGTGCGGGGCATTGGGACCAACCCGGCCCTACCAGTCTGGTGGAGAGGCGTCGGGGATGATAGTGGAGTCTTCCACTCTTATGGAGTAGACCCGGCTATATGGAGGGAGCCTAAGAGTTATCTTTTCGGTTGTTTGGCACCATGGCGAGTAGGAAGAGACTCAGGTACATGAGCTACCATAGGAGAGGGCACAGCTGGAGCCAGCACGTTTTGTGGAGGAGGAGTAGATGAGGAGATGGTAGAGGATCGAGGTGGTGACCTCGAGTGATGGCTTTTTCTCGTTGTTGTCTAGTAGACTTGTGACATTTTTTTTCTTTTGGTTTCGTCATACATTGGATTTGTTTGGTTGTATCTGGCCATAAGGTCGTACTTTGCTAGATTTTTGGACTCGTAGTGCAGGTGAACAATGCGGGGATGAAATCCCGGAGTTTGGTTATGATTTCTTCATTTTGGTGTTGACGTTGGGGGGGGGGGGTGATCTGACCAGTGGACACTCGATCGAGTGCCCCTCACTCGATCGAGTACCTGTTGGATGTGACCAAGGCAGTACACTGACTTTAGGGTCGTACTCGATCGAGTAGCCTACCCCGGACTCGATCGAGGGCTCCAAACTCGATCGAGTAGGCCCTGTTGACCTTATATTCCGTTCCTTAGCTTTTGTGAAGGAGAAGTTATATGCTCATATTTTATACCGTGCTTAATAATTATGCTTCTCTATATTTTGCATTACATTCCATGTGTTGGCAAAGTGGTCACGTTAATTTCACGAGATGCCATGTTTCTCACTAATCGACCGTATTTCTAAGTGATGATTAAGTTGTGAATGTTAATCTCGAACTTGATATATGTTGCGTATGCATGCTACAAAACAAGTAATCAATTTTCATATACATTTAGTTTTATGCCGATGCGTTTCATGAATTCGTTTATCGTTTGTTTCCTAAATTATATGCACATGTAAAAACATTATCTAAGTAATGTCAATAAGGTGCTATGGTAGTTGTTGGTCTAAACGTATGTTAACATTGTTTCGTAATGTCAAGATTGTATACAGTTATCATTTCATATAATGTTTGTAGCTCGTCTTGAAGGTGAACTTCGGGGACGAAGTTCCTTTTTAAAGGGGAAGAGTAATGGCACGTAAAGAAAAATGACAAATTATGACAAAAATATCACATTTTGAGTATTTTGTTGGTAAAATTCACCGTATTGCTGTACTCTATTTAGGGGTTGTTTAACCATTTTCTTTGCTTAAAATTTAAACTTTGAACGTTAGCTATGTGAAGGTAATGCACGTGGGTGTTAAGTGAGTTTGTTAAGTAATTGAATTGTTACATTGTTGAGTAATGTAAATGATTTAAATTGAGTAATATGAGTGTTGTGGGAATAATTTAAAATGAATGTTAATTGTTTATTGTATAAGTAGTGGATAATTTACTGAACCTTGGTGATTAGTAACTAATTGCTATTAATGATCAATTGTTGGATGGGTAAATAGAATAGTTGTATCAGGTGGGTATGATATGTATGGTGTATGGAATCGTGCAATGATAAGATTCGGTTAGTAAGTGGAAGTAACGGTTTGTGTTAGTGTGTTCTCGCGTATAAATGCATGTTTGATGACTTGATAGGAGGTCGTATTGCATGGTGTGTTGCTAAGGTAGATGATGATGATGGGTGGTATATGGGAACGGTTGTGCTTGTCCTTGTCGGGGTGATGGTTGTCGGTTGTCTTAGTTCACGTTTCACTTTGAGTCGTGGGGGATGAGTTGAACTTCGGGGATGAAGTTCTTTTTAAGGGGGGTAGACTGTAATACCCGTCCTTTTAGGGACTCGTTGACCATCGTTGACTGATCTTAGACGCCTGTCTAGACCTTTGGAAACCTTACGAAGTTAACCTTGTGACCTAGTAACCCTTTGGGTTCAGGAGGCTCGATCTAGCGGAGGCTACTCGATCAAGTAGCTCAGTCACTCATTCGAGTAGAGGCCACTCAATCGAGTAAGTTACATACTCGATCGAGTTATGGGAGTTCAGCGGGGAAATATAAATCATGATATCATGAAACCAAATCATTTCATTTTCTTTTCTCCTAAACCTAGATGCCGTCACCTCTCTATCCTTTCACCTATATTCATCCTTTTGGAGCTTTTGAGAGTGGAGACACCATGGGGATTGGAAGCACGAGTCGGGTAGCGGTCTTATCGTCGGAATTCTATGTATAGGTATGTTGTCATCATCATCGTCATCGTCTTACTTGTTTATGTTTGTAGTTGTGGTAGTAGTAATAGATTGTCATACTGTTTGTAATAGGTGGTTGTGGTGGTTGCTTGTCATCTTATGGTTGTATGCGGTGTTGCTGCGGATCGCTAAAGGTAGGTTTTCCCTACTCAGTATTGTTGGTTGTTTAGTATGTTGTTTATAGAATCTGGTCGTATTTGGTGTTGTGATTGGTAGTGTGGATTGGTTGTAGTTGGTTATTGTTTGTGTGTCCCTGGTTCGCGAGGCGCGTCCTCGGCTGAGTGGGGTCACTTGCGGAAGTGGCTTCACGCCCTTGATTCGCCCTCTGTGGAACCCGCCACATGAGGGGATGTGCACATTAAGGAACATGGGTTTTCGCTCGGGATTGATGAGCGGGGATTTGGTGGGTACGGCTACAGCCCCCCACTGGCGGCGAGGATTACTGGTTGCGATTGGTAATCTGGCAAGACTGGACCTTCGGGTAGTCAGAGGAGTGTGGGTGGTTGGAGAAGGTGATATGTGTATGTTTGTTTTGTCTAGTTTTGTGTGTTCCTTCAGTAACTGACCTTGTGTGGTTTTGTTGTGTTTTCTCTTTGTGTTGTGTCTGCCGTGATCCACTACTATGAGCAGCCGGTCTTAGCAGGCTGATATCTGGATCATAGCTGGGTGCTTGGAGGGACGAGTCTACCACGAGTCATGGCAGAGATAGTTTCACATAGTTGATAGATGTCACGAGTTGTATCTTTCATTTTTGGTTGGTATCTTGTAAATAAACATAATTGTTCTTTTATCGATATTTGATAATTACTATTCCTCAGGCAACCGAGATGGTAATACCCTTATCTGCCGGGGAAGGTCTTGTTAAGGCTCCTCACCCTTATCTGCTGGGGAAGGTCTTGTTAAGACTCCTTGGTAGATGAGGGCCGGGTGTTACATCTTTGAATTCTAAGATCGTGTTATTGATACCGACAACTACGTGCTTGATCAAATGACCACGTAAGCCCGATTGCTATCGTGGTTCCCGTCACGTTTGTATAGACTGACCAAATTTGACCAATTACACAATGACAATCAATCTCATTAATCAATCAATCTATATTCCTTAATAAGCAATTAAGGGCACATTATTCACATTTGCATCAACTTCGAGTCGAGTTACCACTAAAGCCGATTTTAGTTAAATCTCATGATCGCTAACATGTAAGTTTGAGGGTGTAATAATCCCATTTCTTAATTTATTGTTTTCTAACCTTTTATCACGTTTTGTGCGTCATATTATGCCAAATGCCCTTTCAATCTTTTATAAATATCACGTTTTAAAACCGAACTAAGAAACAGACCAGATTTGACTACTAGAAAAAACGCACCAACAGGTGCGCCTCTTAGAAGGATCGCAGCTCACGTTACGCCTCTTCTAAGGGCTGCTTTCCTGTTGCTCTTCTTTCCTGTTGCTCTTCTTTCCCTTGTCTTGGTTTGAGTACCTGGTTCCTTTTCCAGATTAGACGATTGTTTATTTTTTTCTTTTATTTTCTAATCTCACTACAAGAAAAACTGTTTTGGGCGACAAAAGAATTTGTTATGGGCAACACATTTTTTATTCGTTGCACAATAATATTAAATTGGGCAACAACCTTATTTTTGTTGCCGAAGATTAGATCTTGTGCAACGAAATATATTTTTGTTGCCTATAGTCTGTATTTTGGGCGACAACAGACAATTTCGTTGCCATTTTACTGTTCATCCCCTATTTACTAAATGAATAGGTAAACTCACAAGTTTTCCTTCCAAAAAGCATTTTTTAATTAAGGAAACTATTGATAATTTAATTGTATTCACTAAATTAGGAAATTAATAATTATAATGTATTTTATTATATATTTCTTTTCATTACAATTAATCTTCATCAATATATTCTAAATACTAAACTATAATATTTTAATTAAAGTATACACAATAGAAAATTATAAACCATTAGTTTTGTGGTATAAAAAAAACTTTTTAAAAAAAAATATATTCAAGCACATTACTCAATTTACTTTGATTAATTTTCAGTTTTAATTTTTTTTTGCTCGAAACAAAATAAAACGAGAAAAATGAACAATTAATGAGATACCACTATTATTTTACAGTTCAATTTTACTCAATTTTCTTGAATAATTTTACGGTTGAATTTTTTTCTCATATCAAAATATAAGACGTGAGATATGAAAAAATTAATGAGGTGTTAATTTATTATGATTTAGTAATACAAAAATAAGAACTCTATAAATACTGCGCATTTATTGTGCGGGATCTAAACTAGTAGGCTACCAATTCTATAAAATTATCGCCATATCTCGAAAATTAAGGCGCAAAAAGTTTCCGCCAAATAATTCCCTGAAATCCAAAACAAATTTAAAAATTTCATTCTCCCCCCTAAAATTAAAAAAAGACACATAACATAAGCTTACTCCCTTCTTATTACTTTTTGTCTATCATTTCATTTGAGATCTAAAATTTCCAGTCTTTGAAAACTGTCGTCATCGAAACCCTAATTTCTCTCCTGTATCGTATTTTCCGTGATCGTTGTGAGATTTAGCAGATTAGTTCTTCAATTAGAATTGTGGGTTAAGTTTATCATCTGGTTAATTTGGTCATGCAAAAGTGTTGTATCTTCAATCTGATTCATTTAGAATTCTGGGTTTGTTATTAACATGTTCTATCTTTGTTGACTTTAGATTTTACTGAAAAGGCAATGACTTTAGATTCCGAATCATTTGCAAAAGCAATTTCAGATTTCTAGTTGATGTCACCAGCAAAACCAAGTACCAAGTTTAAGCACTGATAACCATTCTCATTGTTATGCCTAACTTTCTCTTACTCTTTTATTTGGGAAGCCTTATCCATTTTAATTAATCTCAATTCAATTTTTGATAATTTGATTTGTTTTTAAGCTTTGGATATTGGGTTAGCTGATTAAAGCTTGTATCTGTTTGTTATTGTTGGGAAATTAATACTAATTACCCACACACAATGGAAGCACAATTGACAATATATAAAACCAAAAATAGAAAAAATCGTAAACAATAATAGGACGATACAGAATATAGGGTAAACACCCAGGACAAGAGTAAACACCCAGGGCAAAACCCTCCAAATCAGAAGGTAAAACCCAGAGCAAATCGAGCAATCCACTATAACAATAGTTCAGTACAGTCCGCCGTTCCAAATAATACACCAATTCGGAGCCCACACCAATTTAGGAAAAACCAATCTAAACCCTAGAACAATTGAAAATACCACCAACTAACTAGTAAGACGGTCTAGATTAAACCACCTAAATAATGTGTAAACCCGTATACAAGACCGTATACAAATAATTATATTGACCTCGATTAACTAAACCTAGATTAGAATCTCGACCACAGAAAAGTCCTTGCTCCTGCCACCCAACTACAGACAAACCCAAAAAAAAAAAAAAAAGGTCTTGAACACCCGCTAAAAAAGCCCTTTCTTCAACCGTGTGTACGAGGCAACTTCAACCGTGAGTACACCAAAATCTTTTGCTTCAACCGTGTGTACGCTTGTTTTCTTTCTGCCCAAAAGGACTTACCCTTTGTGTTGTATCAAATCACCAGCCAAAATATTTGGCTAATAAAACACACGTGGGACCAAGCCCACTAAACAATAAACAAGCAGCCTTAATTTCGACAAAGCTCTAAACTGAACTTTTATAACTTGGGCTGGACATATTATTGGGTAACGACCCAACAAATCCCCCCCTTCAACCCAGGGAGAATAACGAGGAATTAACCATTGACTTTTCGTACTTACCGACTGCACACCCGAGTTAGTGTCCTCACCTAATTCACAACCACGGCCAATGGACCGTGTAAAACCTTACTAAGTTAGTAGCATCACTTGAATTTGGAGAGGAGCCTCCCCCCCCCCCCCCCCCCGCCCCCTCTCTTACCACCCTTGCCCCCGTCTGCAACCTGAAAACTAACATGTCGACTCCTTTCATTTTTCCAGCCAACATGTGAGCTCTTCAGACGGTACAACCCACGATACAACTCTCCCTTCATAAGGACCATTGAACCCTTAGTCACCTTCACCACTACCCCATGAGCTTTAAGCCCACATCCTTGAGAGTCTAATTGACTAAGTGATTAGATTTTGTCTCAACTTTGGAGTATAAGCAACCTGATCCAAAGTGTGGACCACCCCATTAGAAGTCTTGAATTTCACCACCCCAATACCCATGACATCCACCGTTGAATTATCCGCCAAACTCAACTTATTAGTCACACCTAATTGGAGCTCTTCAAAACATTCTTTCCGGAAGAAAACATGATTGACACTACCCGAATCTAAAATTCACTCCTCCTTAGAAGAAGCATCGTGCCCATTTGAGACCGCAAGTAATTCATCACCATCAGTTAAGAAGCAGCTACTACTTCCTTCACTTCCTTCACCGATGTCCTATTTGGTGTCACCCTTTCCTTTTCCGCTTTTATTAGGACAAACCCTCATAATATGCCCAAGTTCACCACACTTATAACATTTCACTTCCTTGTTTGTTGAAAGCATTCATGGACTGAGACCGGCCATGTTTTGACCCATCACCCCTGTTTAATGATCGACCTCTCCCACCATGAACAACAGCAGCCGTATCTCCGCTGCCACTGTGCACCACAGCCTTGTCCTTCTTCCTCGCATCAAAAGACAATAGAGCTGCTTGCGCTTGATCCATAGTAATGGTATCCTTTCCGCACAAGATATTATCCACATAATTTTCATATGTATCAGGGAGAGAGTTAAGGAGTAACAATGCTTTATCTTCCTCCTTGAACTTTACCTCGGTTTTGTTCAAGTCAACTAAGAGTCCATTAAACAATATGCGCAATGGGATTTCCATCCTCATCCATCCTCAACCGATACAACCGCCGCTTCAAAAGCAACTTATTGGTCAAGCTTTTAGCCATATACAACTGTTCCAATTTTTTTCTATATCGCCGATGGAGAGTCTTTATCAAGAACGCAATTAATGACTGAATTTGAAATAGGTAACCAGATGGTACTAGCACACTTAGTACACACATCTTCTCAGTCATCATCACTCATCTTTTCCGGTTTACCATTGACCCCCTTCAAGGCTCTAGCCAAGCCAAGATGAACCAAAAGATCTTTCATCCTCCTTTGCCAGAGGGTGAAGCTACTTTTCCCATCAAATTTCAGTACACCAAACTGAGACCCCATATTTGACGTCATTGTCGATTAAACTGCCACCTGGGCCGAGCCCAAGTGGCTCTTATACCACTTGTTGGGAAATTAACATCAATTACCCACACACAACGGAAGCACAATTGACAATATATAAAACCAAAAGTAGAAAAAAACCGTAAACAATAATAAGACGAGACAGAATATAGGGTAAACACCCAGGGCAATACCCTCCAAATCCGGAGGTAAAACCCACAGCCAATCGAGCAATCCACTATAATAATAGTTCAGTACAGTCCGCCGTTCCGAATAATACACCAATTCGGAACCCACACCAATTTAGGAAAAACCAATCTAAACCCTAGAACAATTGAAAATACCACCAACTGACTAATAAGACGGTCTAGATTAAGCCACCTAAATAATGTGTAAACCCATATACAAGATCGTATACAAAGAATTATATTGACCTTGATTAACTCAACCGAGATAAGAATATCGACCATAGAAAACACCTTGCTCCTGCCACCCAACTACACACAAATCCAAGAAAATAACCGTCTTGAACACCCGCTAAAAAAGTGTAACACCCTCATACACTAATGTGCCTTATCAAGGACCACCCTAGCATATCAAGGTGCTACCATCTCGGTTGCCCGATGTAGAGTATATCAAATTGACCATAAAAGAACAATAAATATAAAATACCAAAACTGTTTAGAGTGTAAAAACAACCGGAATTTAAATTAAAACGTTTACAACCAAAACTGTCATAGAACTAAAGCAAAATTGTCAACGGAAGCTAGATAACACTAGTGACGGCTCGACCTCTATGCAACCTGCGAGCTATCCACAGCTATAACTGCTCAATCAACTGCTCACCATCCCCGAATGGATCTCCACAGTTTTGAAAACAGTACCGGGGTCAGTCAACTGTATAAACAAAATAAGAATACACAATACAAGAATACAATCAACTCAATGCCAAAACCAATCTCCAACTCCATTATCAATGAATAACTGACTATGCACTCAAGTGTGTAGTCCTGCCAGATTTCCCATCGCAACAGGTAATCCTCACTGCTAGCGGAGGACCGCAGCCGTTCCCACCAAAGCTCCGCTCATTGCAACGAGCGCACCCAGATCATTAATATGCACATCCTCCTTATGACGGGAGCCACAAGAGGCGAACATGGGGTTAGAACCATCTCCCAAAAATGGTCCCATCTCAACAATACCAATCTCAATATCAACAAACCAATATCAATCCAATTCAATATGTTAATCAATCAATCAATTACCACAATCTTAAATTCATTACACAATAGACTGAGTAGGGAAACCATACCTTATTAGCAAATTTGAAATCACAAACCACAGCGGAAGCTAGAATTGTTCCTCTACGAATTCGTCACCTAGCAATAAACATAACAATACTATATTACAATCATACCAATTCAACCATTTTCCCAACCTAATCAATTAACGCAAAACCCTAAAGGACGAACATAACTAATTAATAAAGTACTAGTGACTTACCAACAAAACAGATATGAAAAAGACGGATTGAAGACTCACGATCGATCAATTAGCCTTTGGAGTGATTAGGGTGATTAGAGAAGTGATAAGCGTCGTTAGGTTTTGTAAATGTGATTTGTAAACTGATAACTTGTAATTTATAATCTCTAATCACCTTAATCAAAACCGAGGAAATTAATCCCTTCAGACCGGGTACTCGGTCAAGTACTTGGGGTACTCGGCCGAGTAACTCACTACTCGGCCAAGTGCCCTAGACCGTAGCCTGACCAGAAGTCACACAACGACTTAATCGACCGACTAACTAAGAACCAAAGAACCGTGGTATTACAAAAAGCCCTTTGTTCAACCGTGTGTAACCGTCTTGAACACCGGCTAAAAAAGGGCTTTGTTCAACCGTGTGTACCGGCTTTAACTGAGCGTACACCAAAATGTCCTGCAAGTATGGGTATTTTTCTATTTCTGTGTTGTTTGCTTTTGTACGCTTGTTTTCTTTCTGACAAAAAGGACTCACCTTTTGTATCAAACCACCAGCCAAAATATTTGGCTTCTAAAACACACGTGGGACCAACCCCACTAAACAAAAAACAAGCAATATTAATTTCTATAAGACAAAGCTTTAAACCGAACTTTTTTAACGGCTGGACATATTATTGGGTCACGACCCAACAAATGAATTGTGGATTTGTAAGTACAGTTAGTTTTGTAAAGGTTGTATATTACTTGAATGAATGAATATTTGTACAGGGAGTAGAGTACATTATATAGGGAAGAGGTAAGTCTATTTTAGGTCAATAATAGGAGCCTATAGCTAGATATTTTACAGTATAATTTCTTCCTTTATTTACAAAGATATTGTGAGCTAATTGATTGTGGGATTGACTAATTGATTTGGTGGTGTATTTGCTGAGATATTGTTGATACGCCCCCGCAAGATGGACGTCAGTGGAAGGAGTCCAATCTTGTTTCGTAGTTCATGAAAGCGAGTTTTGTGTAGCGGCTTGGTGAGAGCATCTGCCAGTTGATCCTTGCTTGCGATATGTTGGATGCGAATGTGGCCTAGCTGAAGTTGTTCACGGACAAAGTGGAAGGAGAGTGCCATATGTTTCATTCTTGAATGGAAGACCGGATTCTTGGCATATAGAGTGGCGGACATGTTGTCGCAGTAGATAGCTGGAGGTTTTGTAATGGATATGTGTAGTTCTGTAAGTAAGTTACGGAGCCAAAGAGTTTCAGTTGTCACGGCAGCAAGAGCACGATATTCAGCTTCGGTCGTTGAAAGAGCAAGTCCGCGTTGTTTCTTGGAGGACCATGAGATTGGATTTCGGCCAAGATAGATAAGATAACCTGTGGTTGATATGTAATTGTCTTTATCACCAGCAAAGTCGGCATCGCAGAAGGCATGAAGACAGAGTGGTGTGGTGCGATAAAGTTGGATACCGTGGGTTTGGGTTCCTTGAAGGTAGCGTAGTAGCCGTTTTAGTGCGGACCAATGTGTAGATGTAGGGTGGTGAAGAAACTGGGCTAATCGATTTACAGTGAAGGCGATATCAGGTCGAGTTAGCGAGAGATATTGTAAGCTTCCCACTATTGCTCGATAGTTGGTTTGGTCTTGTATGGGTTTGTTGTCTTCTCGAGTAAGATGTGTGTCAGTAGCTATAGGTGTTGTATTTGGTTTAGCTTCGGACATGTTGTATTTGACTAAAATATCGTGTATGTATTTTGATTGGTTGAGATGGAGTCCATCGCCATTGGGTGTTACTTCTATGCCGAGAAAGTATGATAGCGGTCCAAGGTCCTTTATCGAGAATCGGTTGGACAAATTGCTTATAAATTGTTGTATATGTTGTTGATTTGGCCCAGTGATTATAATATCATCGACATAGACTAGCATATAAATGCGGATTGTTTTGTTGTTGCGAATAAATAGAGAGGAGTCAGAGATTGATTGTCGAAAACCGTAGGTGACAAGATATGATTTTAGCTCAGTATACCAAGCTCGAGGAGCTTGTTTCAAGCCATAAATAGCCTTTTGTAATTTGCAGACATAGTCGGGTTTAAAGGCATCAACGAAGCCTTGGGGTTGAGCCATATAGACCGTGTCTGTTAGGGTACCTTGTAAAAATGCATTGTTTACGTCAAGTTGACGTAGTGACCAGGAATGCGTGATTGGTAGTGAAAGGATTAGACGATCCGTCGTAGGTTTTACCACTGGGCTAAAGGTCTCAGTGTAGTCAATGCCCGGTCGTTGATGAAATCCTTTTGCAACTAGACGCGCTTTGTGTTGTTTGAGTGAGCCATCGGGGTTATATTTAATGTGATAGACCCATTTACATCCTATTATATTTTGGTTTGATTGTTTGGGAACTAAGGTCCAAGTTTTATTTCTTTCAAGGGCTTGGAATTCTTCCTGCATTGCATTTCGCCATTGAGTCGAGACAAGGGCTTGTTTCACGGTTTTGTGTAAGGAAGTGGAGGTAGTAGAGGTTTGGGCGAGGTTGGCATATCGTGGGTTTGGTTTCCGAATATTGTTAGCAAGACGAGTTACAACGGTGCGGTTTGATGGAGGTGGTATGGAGGCGTTTTGATGATCAGGCGTGTGGGTTTGGTCGGGTGTAGAGAGGTCATTGGTAGTGACAGAAGGTGTGGTAGATTGAGATTGTTGTTGTGGGTTTTTGCGATTATATACTTGTGTTATGGGATGGCGACTTGTGCGGGGTGGGATAGGAGTTGTGTTCGTGGTGGTGGGTTGGGGCGTGGAAGTAGGTGGTGGTGTGGAAGTGGCGGGTGGTATAATGGGTAGAACGAGCCTACACCAATCATCGGGGTTGGAATGGGAGATTGATGAAGGCGTTGTTTTGAGAAGACGTGCATATGGGAATTCATTTTCAACAAATTTCACATGTATCAAGGTGTATAAGCGATTTGTTTTGGGTTCGAGACAATGGAAGGCACTTTGTGTGGATGAATATCAAACGAATATACAAGGAACGGATCTATATTCAAGTTTGTGCTTTACATATGGTCGTAACCACGGATAGCAAAGGCAACCGAAATTATGTAATTTGTTATAGTCAGGTTGTGTGTTGTGCATTTTGAAGTATGGTGTTTGCCAATTTAACGTTGCTGTTGGTAGTTGATTTATGAGATAGGTTGCGGTACTAAAGGCAAATGGCCAAAGAGTAGTGGGTAGGTTTGCGTGGGAGAGAAGAGCTAGACCCGTTTCGACAATGTGACGGTGTCTTCTTTCTGCATAACCATTATGTTCCGGGGTATGGGGCGGAGATGTGAAGTGGCTTATGCCATTTTCGAGTAATGTGGTATTTAATTTTTGAAATTCGCCCCCGTTGTCGGAGAAGAATTGTCTAATGGGTTTATTAAAGAATTTTTCAACTAAAGCTTTAAATCGAATAAAAACTTGTGTTGTGTCGGACTTTTGTTTTAGTGGAAAAAGCCATACATATTTGCTAAAGTGATCGACGAAAACAACGTAGTATTTATAGTTTTCGCGAGAGTGAATTGGGCTAGTCCACAAGTCCGAATAAATGAGGTCAAGAGGTGCGTTGGTTTTAATTGACGAAATTGAGAATGGCAATTTTTTGCTCTTGCTAATGTGACACGGTTCACAGTAAGAGAAATTAGATAAATTCAAATGCAAATTTTTATTGATAATTTTCATAACATCAAAAGTCGGATGTCCTAGTTTATGATGCCATGAAATTGAAGTTGAGTCTTTCTGGGTTGAGTAGACAGTTGGTTGCGACGGACTCAACTCGTAAATGCCATCCTTAGCTCGGCCCTGGAGTAGTATTGTTCCCGTCGACATTGCCTTAACAACAAAAGAATTGGGTGAGAAAACTACATAAGCATTATTATCATAGCATAATTTCGAAATTGATAAAATGTTACGAGATATTTTTGGCACATGTAAGACATTATTTAATTTAAGAGAAGTATGAGGCAGTATGAAAGAACCTATGTTGGCAATGTTTAGGGCAGATCCGTCTCCGATTATGAGGTCGTCTGAGCCAGAGTAGGGTGAGTGGAAGGCTAGTGTATCGAGATCGTGGGTGACATGGTGAGATGCCCCACTGTCAAGGAGATAGTTGGGGTTCGGGTTGTGGGTACCGTGACTAACAGTGTGGGCTTGGGGTGGTTGTTGATATTGTCGGGTGGGAGGTTCTGGGAAGACAATATTGGGAAATAATTTGCGGAACAAGGGACAGTCGGTTATAACGTGACCGACTTGTCTACACCATTGACAACGTCCTTTAAAAGGACGTGGGTTAGGGTTGGTGGATGGCTGATGACGGTTGTTTTGAGGATTGTAGGCAGAATTTTGGTTGTTGTTATGACGGTAGTTGTTGCGGTTTTGATTGTTGTGACGATAGTTAAGGTTGGCAGTGGGTTGAAATGGATCATTTGTCGGGTTTTGTTTGGTGAGAAGCTCGTGTTGAAGCAACTTCTCATGAAGTGCTTCAAACGAGATTGGGGTATCGCGTGCACGTACGACATCGATCACTGGTTTGAAGGTATTATAGTCGAGTCCTTTGATAACTTTGGAGATGACGTCTTCGGGTCCAGTACCTTTCCCATTAACGCCAATTGGTCGATGCACGCTTTAATAGCATGTACATACTCAGTAATGGACTGGTCAGTGGTTTTGATTATCGAATCGAGACGATCTTTTATTTGCAAAATATGAATGCGAGATGGGTTTGCATATGTATTGGCGAGAATGTCCCACGCCTCTTTCGAGGTGGTTGCGCGGACAATCAGGGCCTGTATAGCGGTTGATAAGGTGCCCATTAGGGCACCCAAAATTAAACCATCTTGTTTTAACCACGTAAAATACGCGGGATTCGGTTTTTCTGACTTGTCGTCAGAAGCAATGGTGGGAGATGGTTGTGGGTTTGAACCATCGATGAAGCCGAGAAGACTGAACCCAAATAGGATATGGGTTAGTTGGAACCGCCAAGAAGTGTAGTTGACGGGAGTGAGTTTTACGCAGTGGTTCAGATTAAGTGAGGTGAGAGGGTGGCTGCATCGTGGGGCTTTGGGACAGATTGATCGGTGTTGGTCATGGCTACTGGTGGTTGAAGAGGTTTGGCAGCGGATTTGGTGTAGCGTTTGAAGTGGTTGGGGCGTGGGCAGAGAACAAATTTTTGGTGTTTGATGGATCGTTTATGGCTTTGTGATACCATGTAAAGATTGTATATTACTTGAATGAATGAATATTTGTATAGGGAGTAGAGTACATTATATAGGGAAGAGGTAAGTCTATTTTAGGTTAATAATAGGAGCCTATAGCTAGATATTTTACAGTATAATTTCTTCCTTTATTTACAAAGATATTGTGAGCTAATTGATTATGGGATTGACTAATTGATTTGGTGGTGTATTTGCTGAGATATTGTTGATAAGTTTTGCTGAAGACGGGTCGGAGTAAGTGACGGGTAATGTCACTCATAAAACGGATAGGGGGACAAGGTGGGGGCACCCTCATGTGCTTCCCTCTCTCTTCTATTTGGGTCATTTGTGAGAGGAAATGATATCCGTCACTCCAAAAGTGACGGATACGTGCCGTCTTCAATGAGATTTTGTGTTGTAAGTAATTGTCGGATTTTGCCATTCTGAATTGTGGGTTTTGAATTATCAGAAGGATCCGTGGCTGAGTTTATCTCTTTCTGTAATTTATTCTCCGATCTACGTACCAGTCACCATGCTCGCTGGCGTCCATCATCACCAACACTAGACGTCACCCACCACTTAACCTCCGTTCGACCATCAAAGATGAACAATCAGGGCTAATTCTTATGGTGTTATAAGGGCTAATTCCTCTTAAAGTATACAAATGATGTATACTAAGGCACTGTTCTTTCTGGCTTATTTTCAGCTCATTTCGATTCAAATTTCGGCTCTATTCGATTCGATTTAGCTCGATTCGATTCAAAATTTCTCGGCTCTATTCGATTCGATTCATTTCGATTCGATTCGATTCACTCTATTGATTCGATTCGATTCGGCTCACTCCATTCGATTCATTTCACTTCAGCTCACTCACTTGATTCGGCTCCACTAACTAAATTCAGCCAATTTCAATTTTGCGAATCTTATACTTAATAGTTTTTATTAATATTATTAATATCATATATTTTGTTATTATTATTATTATTATTATTATTATTATTATTATTATTATTATTATTATTTGTTTTTGTATTATTATTATTATTATTATTATTATTATTATTATTATTATTATTATTATTATTTGCAAGAAAAGATATTCTCATATATTCAAGAGGATACATGAGTTTTCTTACAAGGTATATCCACTAGGTTATGGCAAAAGCTCCACTAAACAAGGAAATAGAAACTACCATCACACTAAGAGCCTAGAGCCTCAAGCAAACCATCATGCAGGATCATAGGAGACTTATGAATTATATCAAATGCTCATTTCTCCCTTTTCCACTTATGTTTCTTCATTTTTCTCCATATTTGCCCTAGTGGTAGCTTTGTGCATTTCTTTGTTCAGCTTTTTCTAACAACAGTATCATGTGTGGTATTTGCGTATGGCTTGGCTGAAACCAAGAAATCATCAAACAAAATCTATAAATGTTTTAGTTTTTTTTTTGCTAAAATGTGAGTTTTTTTTTCTTGATATGCCGAGCAATGATGAGGGGTATGATGATCGAATCTTCAAGCCTGCACTTGTTCCTCTGCTACCAAATATGGTTTTTTTTTTTTTTTTTTTTTTTTTTTTTTTTTTTTTTTGCGGAAGCCATTGAGACAATGGGGTAATGTTGTTGTTGTATTCTTAATTTCCTAGGTTTTAGAATCCAATTCATAGCATTGTCCTGTCCATTCTGATTTGGAGCCAACTCTCAATATGCTGAAAAATCTAACTACTATATGCACATTGAAAAAATAGGTGAGGTATAGTCTAATCTGCAATTTGACATGGATAGCAAAGTAAGCTGTCACCTATGCCAAAATTGCTCAATTTAGCTCTGCAATTTGACATAGATTCCTGGGTAGTTATTGTACAGCTAGAGTTGCACAATGTGAACTTTTTTGTCCAAAATGGCTAATGAAGATGCAAGGAACATAATCTTGTCAATTTGGTTTATGCTAATCTAATTAAAGTGGGGGAAAACACGAGGACTTCTATGCAAATATAGGAATATAACTATGCATTCATATATTACTTTGTTTGATTGTTATTTTGTTGCAATTGCTTCAAATTATTTTGATTATATTTTTGTTGATCAAAGGGTAAATTGAAGCCCCTCCCCCATGAAGAGTGCTAGTTATTGAATGCATATGTGAATGCCTCTACAAATACAAAGTAGCTTAATGAAATATTGTAGGGTTCAAGTCACAGTAGGTCTATTAGTTTGGTCGAGACATTGCAATGTTTATAATTAAAACATGTTCCTGAAGTAACAAGTAGATGATCTTTATTGTCTAACTACCCGGTCTAGTATCTCATGAATTGGAATTAGACTAGTCACACGCTTTTTTCCCATATTAATTAGATTTAGGTTATGCTTGTATGTCTAATTGTGTGATATGAAATACTATAAACATATAAGTAACCTTGTTCGAAAATTGTGGTAAGTAACAACATGATTGTCTGTATATTGCACGATGGCATAGCTTGGAACTATGCGTTATCAAATTGCTTCATGTAATATTTTACGTCTTACCATACCGGAGGAGGCGTTAATGGCTTAATGCTAATGGTGTCCCACAAATGCTTAGTGGATCTTTTGGATTTTTTTTTTAAGAAACGTGATGTTCGAGGTTGCATCGACATGTTTGGAGCTTCTTTTTTGGTTTACTACCCAAGAATCAAGATTTTATTTTGTTGAAAACTATTGCATCAACATATATTACTTTAAATGTAACGTCCTTCACATTTGAATAAAGAGCATATCGTATTGTATTCATTCTCATTAACGTTATTTTTCTATTTAAGAAACCCATCGTGTTGGACCATATAGTTATATGTCCTATTAAGTTTTGATAATGACAAAGTATGTGTGTCTATATATTTGGTACTTGTAATGGTTTGTTGTATGTTACAAGAAACATTGAACAAAGGTTGTTGGGGTTATATCAAGACAAAGACAAATACAAGTTTTGAAGCTCAAGATGAAGAGCGGCTTATATTCAAGATACAAGATGATCAACTACTGAAGATCTCTACGAAGATTAGATAATATAGGTCGTCATTTGATAATGGTATCTTTAGATGTGATTTTTGTGAAGTAAAGTTATAGCTATTTCATTTATAACTTTACTAAACCAAATATAAGGTTATAGCTCTTTTTACTATAACTTTGGATGACTTATGAAGAACCTTGGTTTTAAAGCTTAAAATATTTCGAAATGTTTTTACAAACTAAAGTATTTATTTTAATTATATTTTATACTTATCTTGGAAAAATAATTTACTTATATCCTATTGACTAGTAATACAACCTATGAGTTGTCATCCTATCTAGGGTTTATGTAAGTTATTCATGTTAAAATCCTAAAAACAAACCGCCTAGGGTTTCGTGAGAGGCACACCTATCTAGGTTTGTTTTTCTACTCGATTTCCCTTTGTCCAAGCTAGGGTTTAGCATATCTTATTTGATAATAATTTGTTAAAGATTTTATACTCTTTTATTATCTAAATAAGATATCTTTTCCATAAATATAGAGAATATATCTTGATCTAAATATTAAAGAAAGATTTCATATCTTATTTATTATTTACCAATATATTATTCCCTTAAAGATAAGATAAAATCTTAGAGAAGAATTCTTTCTTCTTATGCACGAAATACACGGCCTAGGGTTTTGTTTTTCCAAACCCTAGTGTCCGTCTTTTATAAATACTACTTTCGCTCTTTTAATTAAGGTTAAGACTTTTCACGCAAAATAATTTTACGAGCATATTACGCAAACAGAGTAAAATTATTTTTAATTGAAAACGCTTTTAAAACGTGTTCTTACTTTATTTATAATTTTGAAAAGTCAAGTTCTTCATTTGTCAATTACATTTATTGATATCCTTATTGGATAATAGTGTTTAGATTTGTTTCTTATACGTTCAATTGTGTGAACATCAAAAGAACAATTGTGTGAACATCAAAAGAACACCAATGTGTGAACATCGTTATTGGAAAACATTCTTACCTGCCAGTATATTATCAGATTGTATAATAGGAAATTTGTGTCTCCAAGATTCCTACTGAAAGTGGATTTAAAGAAAGCATACGATTCTGTGAGCTAGAGTTTTTTTGGAGTAGATGATGATGGCTTTAGAGTTTCCTGGTAGATTTATCAAATTGATCAAAGAGTGTGTTACAACAGCTTCTTACTCATTGGTGCTCAATGGTGATAGTTTTGGGTTTTTCAATGGGAAAAAGGGGTTAAAACAAGGTGATCCTTTGTCCCTCCCCCCTATTATTTACTCTTGCCATGGAGTATTTGAGTAGGGTGCTTGAGTTTGTGACTGAAAATATGAGTTTCAAGTATCACCCCCTTTGAGGTTATCTCATCTGATGTTTGCAGATGATTTATTTCTTTTTAGTAAAGGGGATGTGGGGTCAATAATGGTGTTATTAAGAGCTTTTGCAACCTTCTCCAGAGCTTCTGGCCTATCAATGAGCCCTACCAAGACTAGTGAATACTTTAATGGGGCGCCTGCTTTGATTAAGGCAGATATAATTCAGGCGGTTGGGTTTAATGAAGGGCATTTACCATTTAAATACCTGGTAGTGCCCATCATAGCAGAGAGAATGACAAAGGCTGAAGGTCAGATGTTAGTTGAGAAGGTTATTCAAAGAAATCATTCTTTTGGCACTAGGGAATTATCCTATTCAGGGAGGCTTGTATTGGTTAACTCTGTGCTCACTGCACTTTATACCTATTGAGTGAATATCTTTATTATCCCAAAAGGTGTTCTTAACCGTTTGAATGCAGTGTGTAGGAATTACCTGTGGGATGGAAAGGTGGATATGATGAGAGTTCCACTGGTTAGCTGGGACAAACTGTGTTCACTAAAGTAGGAAGGAGGTATAGGGGTGAGAGACAGTCAAGTATGGAATGTGGCAGCAATGGGTAAGTAAGTTTGGTGGATTTACTTCAGTCCTGATAAACTATGGGTGAAGTGGGTCAACCAAATTTACTTAAAAGGAACCTCTTGGAGCGAGTATACACCCAGTGGAGATATGAGCTGGGGCTGGAAAGTTGTGTGTAGAGTTAGAGATAAGTTGTTGCTGGTTATTCTAATGATCAATGGACATTTGGTACTAAGGGGTATTATGTTAAGAGTGGATATGATTTGGTAAGGAGCAAATTTCAGGTGGTGTAGTGGTACAAATATATCTGGAGTGAGTGGAATGTTCCCAAGCATTGTTTTGTGGGATGGCTCATTGCAAGAAAGGCACTGCAAATCAAGGCTACGTTGTTTGCTTTGGGGATATTCCAGGATGATGTCTGCTTACTATGTGGGATAGCATCTGAAACACATGATCTGATCATCTGTTTCACCAGTGTGTTTATAGCAGCCGAATTCTGGAGCAGCTGGTCAGTATTTGTAAGATTACTTTACCGTCTTCAAATATTTTTGCTGGGATCTGGACTCAGCTGGGGTCAGTGGTACAACAAAGGGTGGTAATGTGTGCTTTCTTGGCTGCATATTATCATCTTTGGCTGCAAAGAAACAAAATGCGGGAAGACAACTGTTTGATAAGGCCAGAACTAGTGCTGGAACAAGTCAGGCAGGTGATCTTAAAGAGATTGTGTGCTAAAATCAATCAAGTGCATGATAGAAGAGATAGGATTTGGTTAAGTAGCATTTGTCTTTTGAATTAGGACCTCGGTTTGTGAGGCCTAGTTATGTTTATGTCATGAAATGTGTTGGTTGTAAAAACGTTATGTTTGTTCTTAATGAAGCTTACCATTCACCAAAAAAAAAAAGAAAAAAAAAAAAATCAAACACTTTCTTATTAACGTAAGATAGATAGATCAAGTATTTAATGGTACTTAATTGAGTTACAACTAGAGTTAGTTGTACGAGTGGGTTGATAATTTTGTTTTTCATTTCACCTACAATCGAGTTAGTTGAATTTAATCAATAAATTCATACTAATTATTACTAACACGTTTCATATTGTGCCCAATAGAGTCCTATGTCATGGGATGATAAATGACAAATTTGGTTACGCGTCCAAGTCATTACCTAACGCCTAAAACTGAGTTTAATTGATGAAAAATAAAGTTTAGGGGTACACTTAGTGATAATGACAACAATTAGGGGTACCATGTATGTTTTAAAAAGTGTAGGGGTACCATGTAGAAAGTCGAAAAATTGAGGGGTACTATGTAGAATATCCCTAATAATTAATATTAATCGGTTTGTTTTGCTTCAGTTATCAAATCTTGTATTAAGAGGCTTAATAATCGATATTTTGTCCCTTAATCCAACTTTTGTAAATTAATATTGACTCTATCATTTCAACTTTAGTTCTAATTCCATTTAAATATAGTCCTCTTAATCACTAATAATTAATATTAATCGGTTTTGGGACGATTCATCACATTTAAATCGCTTTATTTCCTTTATTTTATTTTCGACATTTTATTTTATAACTAAATGTAAACCAAATCGATTTCATAATTAATCAACGTAAATCACAAAACGGATCTGACAATCACAGTCAGAACCCACCCAGAACAGACGCACGATATGATGTGCATCTTTAAGAGGACGCAGGTCATGTTGCGCCTGTTCCTGGTTGGTTTCTACCTTTGATCTCGTTCCTGTCTGACGTAGCAGTAATTAGGCTTTATTAATCGACATTTGTCTTAGTATCACCTGTTCTGGTCACGTCTTTATTCTATTTTCTTATTATTCTATTATTTTTTTCTTTATAAATCCCGTTTTGGCATTCATATGATGTACATTAATCATGTGTCTTGTAATCCATCCTTAATTCATTTGTTTCACTCATATGTAAACAATGTAAATCCCTATTTCGACCATCAATTCTTATTTGCTTATTCCACCGACTTAGTCTATATTCACATGCTAGGTTCTAAACAATGAATGTTGCATTCATGTATATAAACGATAATCTCAATCATTAGTAGAGACCGCCATCGAAGCAGGCGGGATTAGGTGTTCGATTAAAGAACTTCCGAATACGTACTCTAATACGAGAGTCATTCTAGACATAGAATGCTAAGGGTAACTAATTCTTTAGTTTTCATGTCACTTTAGGTCTTGACATGGCATGAAGTATTCGAACGGTTTCCAATTTTCCAATTTTCCAAAAAGTTGGTGGTGGCTCCTCAAATACAGGCTTGTTAAGATCTTTCACCGGTTTCTAAGCCTCTTAAATCGGTTACGAACCCATGACGTGCTTCTTCGCGAAGTTCCGTGGCAACCGCAAACGCGAGGGTGTGCGCGACGCGATTGGCGTTGGTCCACGGTTTGGCGACTTGAGACACCCTAGATTGTGTGATTCTAGTATGAGTCAATCCGATTCTTAAGGCCTAGTCAAGAGTTAGCATTTGACCATCTTGATCACCCCCATGGCGTGATAATTCCTTGGTTGTCGTATGCCAAGGTGTTTCGAACAATGCACCTTCCCAAGTTTTGCCATCTTTATCCATATGCTCACATTGCCAAAGGAAATTCTGTATGAATTTTTGCATAAATACAAGAAAGAACTTGAGTTCCAAATCAAAAGAAACTCCAAGTTTGCTCAAATTTTGACATGTTTTCATATTTTCGTTTAAGTATGCAACTTGGGACTTCTAGCCACTTCTAGAGCACCCTAATTACAAGGGTGCACTTAAATCGCTCATGCGAGGATATTCTTAATGTTGGTCTCTGTAGATACCCGTATCCGTTGATATTGAAATTTATAAAAATCCCGATAAAACACCCGATAATGATAGGACACATGTTTACTTACATCTCTCGTTAGCGGATTTTGTTTTGTGATGCGAGATAAGCGTTATTTGACAGTTTTATAATTTAAATGAAATTTAAATTATTTTGAAATAAATGAAATTTATTTCATCGGTTTTCTTTATTTTCTCGTTTATTTAAAATTTAAGCTTTTATAATTTATTTGAAAAAATAAATTATCGTTCAAAGTTTTAATTTTGAATTTATTTGAAATAAGATATGTGACGGTTTCATTTTATCGCTTTATTTTAATTTAAAAAGTTAATTTATAGCGGTTTTAAACGAGGTTTTCAAACGGTTTTTAAGCTCGATTTTTGGATGGATTTTGACACGTGTTTCGATGCTTACTTTGACAACCCATTCCCCCCAAGATCCCGGGTTCCAAGCCCACTACACTTACCCTTTGTCCTCCCTTTTGCCACCCAAACCCGCGACATGCCCTCCCCCGTCCCCTGTTTTTCTCGAGCCCAAACACCACCCAAACACCAACCCAACCCAGCCAACACCACACCCAACACCTAGCCTATGACCCAACATCAAACCTAGCCCAAACCCTTGACCAAACCCTCACCAAAACCCACTCAAACAACCCCAAACTGTACCCTGTTTTGCCGCGCAAAACAGGGGCTCAACCCGTTTCTTTTAAAGTCCTATCTAACACCCACTCCCTTCCCTCATTTTCCTTACTTTCTCCCCAAGTATATAAGATATTATACCCCATCTAAATAGCTCGCGAAATCCCTCCGATAACCGAAACAATCTCCCTTTCTCTATCCTTTCTAAAACCAAGTCAATCTCTTTCCACCTTCCATATCTCGTCCCAACTCCCTTTCCCCTTCCACAAGCCAACCCTAAACCATATAAATGACCTAACCCTAGCACCCCTACTCGTTTCCTATATAAACGAAGACCCACACACCATAAAACAGGACGAAAAAAGGAGACAAAAACAACACACTCAACACGGCTCGAAACCCTAGAAAACTACCATCAATCTCACGTAAAAAAGCTACCCTAAACTCCTATCATACCCATAAACAAAGAAAATATTCATACAAAGGAATAGACAAGCATTAGAGCATCGATTTGCTCTCTTGTTTGTGTTTTCCCGTGTCTTGGACAACCTCTGTTCACGTCCGTTTCTCTTTGTTTTTAAATCGTTTCTACTTCACTTTTTTTTATAAAGTTTGAATCTTTGGAGTCTAAGGATTCCATAACATCTTTCGTATTTATATTTGAGCAAGACAAGAAGTCACAATCGTTGTTTGAAAATCATTGTACAAAGTACAACAAAATCGCGTTTTTTTGGAACTCGTGTGAACTGCACCTGCTCTCACTCCTTTTTAATCATTTTAAAGTACATTTTGCTTCTGTTTTTTTTCTAAAGTTCGAATCTTCGGAGTCTAAGGATTCCAGAACATGTTTCAGATTCAGTTTTGAGTAAGAAACGAAGTCATAATCTTCGTTTGAAAATCGTTGCACGAAGTGCCTTTTACGCGAGAAAATTGTTTTGTTTTTCGAAATTGTTTTCGTTAAATTGTTTCAATTTTTGTTTTACGACCGTTGAAGACGCGCCTTCTAAGCAAAACTTGCATACGGGATCCTGAGTGGTGTCCAAGTCTACATGTAAGTTGAGGGTGCACAAAATCCCGTCTCTTTCTCTTCCTTTTGCTCGTGTATGTCACGGCATAGGGCCCTTATTGCTCGTTTTTATCGTCTTTGGATTGTCGTCTCATGTTAGTTAATATGTTGCATAATTATTATTTGACGATGGTTTAATTGTTGTTTAGAATAAATAGTATGGTAATCATATGCTCGTATTTCAATTAATGACGATAATATGTTAATTAGAATAATTATCATGTTTAGTTTATAAAATGAAACAATTTGTTAATTGCATGATGATAATATGTTTTAAACTAATTAAAATGAAATTTTAGTTAGTTTAATTCGTTCTCACATGATTTACATTTGTTTTAATTTTAATTACGAAGTAATTAGAATAATTCACATGTTTATTTGTTTTATTTAATTTATGATGCATGTACGTTATTTGTATCGTTTATCATTGTTAAATTGCAACTTGGCCAAAATAATGTGTAGAAAGCATGTTAAATGAATTAGACATTCATAGGTTATGCAAAACCCGACATAGGACGATTTCCCGACAATCCAATCGAAGAAACAGAAGTCATTGACACTTGGTCATTTCCCGACGAAAACGTGGCACACGTCGAGAATGACATATGGGATTTGTATTTCGATGGAGCATCAAACTATATGAGATATGGAGTGGGTATACTTCTTATCTCACCAACAGCTAAACACGTGTCCATGTCCATCAAGCTGGATTTCAATGTCACAAACAACGCCGCTGAATATGAAGCATGTTTGCTTGGTCTACGCAGTGCTCTAGACTTGGGTGTGAAGAAATTGTTAGTACTTGGAGACTCGTCCCTTGTGATCAATCAAGTGGGTGGGTCATGGAAAATTAAGAGCCAAAGTTTGGCCCCATATCAAACCAGAATCGAAGAATTAGAAAAATACTTCGAAGATATTTGATATGTTCACTTCCCAAGAGAGGCAAATCAGTTTGCAGATGCATTGTCCAAGCTGGCTGCCTTGATCAACATTCCCGACCACATAGACAGTATGCCAATATGTGTCGAACGAAGATCATCACCTGCCTATGTAAATATAATCAATGATGCCGAGGAAGGTGAAACCGAACCCTGGTACACAGTCATTTTGAAATTCAAGGAAACATGAGAGTATCCTCCCAACCTTGACACGCGTGGGAAGCACGCTTTGAGAATGTTATCCGCCCAATTCATTAAGACCAATGACGGGCAGTTATATAAGAAGACGGCTCAAGGTGTTTGGTTGCGATGCATCGATAGACCGAAAACTAAAAAGGTTATGGAAGAAGTCCATGACGGTGAATGTGGGCCGCACATGAGTGCCCATATGTTAGTCCGTAAGATCTTAAGGCTCGGTTATTATTAGACAACGATGGAAACAAGTTGTTGCAAATACGTCAGGCACTGTCACAATTTTCAGATATTCGCAAATGTACAGCATGTGGCACCTTCTATGTTATACACCATAACGTCACCCTGGCCATTTTCCACCTGGGGAATCGACATTATTGGAAAAGTAAACCCATCAGGAACTGGAGGGCACTGTTTTATCCTTGTTGCAATTGACTACTTCACGAAGTGGGTAGAGGCTAAGTCTTACAAAGTATTAAAAGCGAAGCAAGTAGCATAATTCGTCCAAAATGACATCGCTTGCCGGTACGGAGCACCACATGAATTCATCAGCGACCATGGAACTCATTTCTAAGCTGAGACCACAGTTATACTTGAAAAGTATAAAATCAAACATCACAAGTCATCACCGTACCGACCATAGACGAATGGTGCGGTATAGGCTGCTAATAAAACAGTTACAACCATTTTGAGAAAATGTCTGACAATTATAAAGAGTGGCCTGAGAAGATACCCTTCACATTATAGGGGTATAGAACTTCAATTAGAACAGCAACGGAAGCAACCCGTATTACTTGGTATATGGAATGGAAGCGGTTCAACCAGTTGAACTGGAAATACCATCCCTAAGGATCCTACTAGAAAGCCAGGTTCCTAAAGAATATTGGGTTCAAGGAAGATATGATTCACTAGTCATGCTCAACGAGCGGCGTTTAAAAGCAATGTACCATGTCCAACTCTACCAGAAAAGGATAGAGAGAGCTTTCAACAAAAAGGTGAAACCAAGGCGAATTAGTGAGGGTGATGTGGTTCTCAAGTCGGTTAGAGCTTTGTTACCTATTGACCCGACGGGTAAGTTTAAACCAAATTGGGAGGCCCGTATTTGGTAAAGAAGATTTTGTCAGGAGGTGCTGTTCGATTAACAGATTTGGATGGGAATGACTTCACAAATCCTACAAATTTGGACCAGCTGAAGAAATAATATCCTTGGTAACCTCATTCTCAAATATTATGAAATAATTTTTGAATTGCAAATGTTTTTAGAATAAGTTGTGAGTTGTTTGTCAACACTGCATGAAATATTTTATGTGAGAACTACGCACTCAGTTTGATTCTATTGCAAAGCAGATACTTAGGCAACTCTTAGTTAAGAGTACAACCGAAACATGTAAAACAAAAACGAAATTTTTGATGCAGTAACTGGGGATTTCTAATAAATAATAAGTTTTTCTTTATTCTAAATTCTGGGCGAAGCCCGTTACAATATTTTATTTCGGGCGAAGCCCATCACACACAACTAAAAAGGAAAGCACACAAAAAGTAATAAAAATAGTAGATAGTAATGTCGAAGACTACTCTTTGCTACCCTCAGCCGGGCCGCACGCCCCATCACGACGAGACGAAGTCTCAACCATCATCACTCGGGCTCTTTTCTTTGGAGGAATCATCAATTCTTCCTGAGCGCCCAGTCTGTCTTTCACACTAGATCGAGGACCAAGTCTTTCTGCAAGTATCAAACCACTTTCATTTCTCGGACCTAACCTCTTCCACACATCTGAAACCAAAGAGTTAGTCCTAAGAGTCCAGTCAGTCTTTGTTTCGGGCCTAGATGAAATCGGGGTCGTCCCTGTAAAGAATTCTCGGGTCTTTTCCCCTTTCTTGTGGTATTTGTAATCAACGGCTTCATCCTCATAAAGTTCCCTCCGGGCCTTGAAAGAAGGCTCAATAGTTCCGCTGCAAATAAGAGGGTGACACCCAAGTAGAAGCAAATGGCTCAGAAATATGCTGAATAGTCCTCCGAGTCCAGGACTCTAACCATGCCTTGCACCTCGCGAGAGTCACTCCTTGGACTTGGCCGCGAATAGGCTCAACAGCGGGGATCCGTTGGCGACGACCGACCTGTCGAAGAACACGGTCTGGGTAGATATCGGTGGACCACTCCAAGCCCAAAAGAGTGAGATATCTGGTTCTATCAGTTTTAGACAAACCAGTAACTACAGTAAGGCGAAGCCAAGGTAAAGCCCATCTAACATGTAACCCAGAATTGGCAGAAAGCCGATGTCGCCAGAAAGGCTCCTTCTTCCCAATAGGAAACTGACGATGACGAGAATTAAATCTTCTCACTTCATATGTACCCAGAACTTTCGGTGGATCAACCAACTCGAGTCTCTCACATAGCCAGATCTATGAAAAAGGGCCGAGAAAGCGAATTAGACTATAGGAAATGATGTCAAAACCCACTGAAAAGAAAGGAGGTGGGCGAAGCGAAAGAAAAAAGAAAAAAGAAAAAGAAAAAAGAAAAAAGAAAAGACGAGAAGAAAAAAAGAAAAAAGAAAAAAGAAAAAAGAAAGAAGAAGAAAAAACGCTGAAAAGAGAAAAAAGAGAAAACAACAAAAGACATACCTATAGAAGACGGGTTGATCCAGTATAAGCAAGGTTTGGGTTGGCCTTCCGAGCGTCTAACCCAGCAATGATTTCAGCAAGAATGAGCCAAGCAGGGCTCCAACGCTGCACCATTTGTTCGATGATCCGAATGAACTTCGCCTTACCGTAACAAGTTGGTACCTCAATAGGAATCAAGGGGTCGTTGATGCGTGTCTATTATATAAGGTTTTCACCTCATTTTTACACGCATTTCTATGCTTTTTATGTAGCATCTGGCTACAAATACCCCCGAATATTCTACTTTGGTCCGTTTATTGTAATTTGCAGGAATTGACCGAGGAGGAGCTAAATCGAGCCTTAATTGTCCCAATTGTATGCATTTACGGGAAATAAGGAGCCGGAGTTAAGGAATCTTACACTTGGAGGACGTATGAGATTAGTTAAGGAAGATGTTCAAAGTCCTGATGCGCATATATAGCTCGATCGAGTGCTTTAGTGCTCGATCGAATGCTTACACACTCAAGATTGGTCGATCGACCAGCCCAAGGAGTCGATCGAGAAGGTTCAGCAAGCAGTGTTCGATCGAGAGGATGTCCTAGCTCGATCGAATGACTTAGAGTTCGATCGAGTGATCGTCTTACTCGATCGAGAGGATTTCGCGTGTTTTGTGTTTATTTCCGCCTAATCTTCTATGGGCTTTTGTAATCAGTCCATAGATTAGGTTTAAGACAATTTTTCAGTATAAGACTGAGGAGAACACTACGTTACTCGGATCTCCTTGATGACGCACATTTCACTGGTTACCCTTGTCACTGTTCTTTGGGAATTTTACTCTCTACCTTGTTACTCGAATTCGGTATTATCAATTTAATTATTCCTTATTGTTTTTATTGCTTTAATTCCTTTTCTCTCTTTACTTGATAATCGTTCAATCAATTAGATCATTCATTATGTTTAGTTTGAATTGTTTGGTTATTGTAATTGTTAATCTGATAATTATGAGTAGCTAAATCCCTATGCTAAGACTATAGGGGACCCATGATTTGAAGGGAGAGTAATCCATTTACTAGGTCAATACCGGTATCGTCTTTGTTGTTTAATTGCTACAAATAACTGTAATTGCCTAATTGAGTCGACGCAATTAGACCCTTATTCTTAGTGGACCTTGACCTGGACCGAAAGGTTGGAAGAGGGAGACTAGTAGCGAACAATAGAGTATTGCAGCGAGGGCGAAAGTTAAACTGTTTTTACGCTTTAGGGTGAATTAAGGACCGAAAGGTGACGTTCGCTACCCCTTAGACCGTATTGCATTGACCTGGGACCTAGATTACTCGACCAGATAATTATGGCGAACCGCTTGTCTTAGCTATTCTCCTTTATCTGTTAAACTCCTTCCTTTTATTTCTCTTTCCCCTACTCTGTTAGTTTAGAAATCACATTTTAAAACCCCCATTTTGGTTACCTTGGCGAACCTAGTTTAGCGGACAATTTCCTACCTCTCTGTGGATTCGACCCGACTTCCCTAGCTATATTAGTTAGTTGGCCAGTTGGTTATTTTTGACAGGTACGCGACAGACGTGTCAAATTTTGGCGCCGTTGCCGGGGAGGTGGCGCAATTTTGTTGCTTAAATTAAGTTTGTCTTTCGTCTCAAGGAATTTATTCTTTGAGGCTGATCTTATTTTCTGCAAAGTTTTTGACAATTTGCAGATCAGCTGTTACTTCGAAGGTTGGTTGACAATATGCCTACGATTACAGAGCATACAGAGCCATGTGGTAGATGTGGCGAGGAAGGACATGACCTCTACGAATGTGTAGCGAGTATAGAGCGCGCTCTTGCATATAAGAGGTACAAGCAGGGAGTTCCTTTCTCCCAGCTATATGAAGAGATAAAGAGCGTTGCTACCCCTTCTACGCCAGTATCACGACCGGCTTCTCCCTCTGCAAGAGAAGAAATTGCCGAGTTGAAATCAATTATGCTGAGTATGTCACAGAAATCTGATACGGTTATATCGGAATTGAAAGAACAAGTCGCACAGTTGACACAGGCCACGGATCAAGCCAAGCCTTTTCCAATTTGTGACCCAGTCAGTGCACTGAGCTTCCAAATTGACCTTCCTCATGAAGAAGACAAGACATCGGCAGCTAATGATGATTCAGATGATGATTTGGACGAGTTCCTGCAAGAAATACTTGCTGCGTGTGCAGTCACCACTCGATCGAGCAACTCATCCACTCGATCGAGCGGTTCTAATCATCCAGTCACTCGATCGAGTGACAATGGAGATCGATCGAGAAGTATAGAACCCCAAGTTGGTCGATCGAGTAACCATGCTGAAGAAAATACTCGATCGAGTACCAAGACAGGTCGATCGAGTGAAATTGAAGAAGAAACTAGTCGATCGACCAGTAAAGGTACTCGATCCAGTGCATTAAGTGGCGGAATTCCTAATTCAGTATCTAATACCGTCACCGTGTCATCTTCCCCTGCTGTGGAGACGTCACGCGTTGATAAGGGTAAAGAAAAAGTCGCGGGACCGCTCATCGCTACCAGGGTACCCTTCCCAAGTCGTCTGAAGGACGCAAGGATCGAGCAACAGTACGGTAAGTTCGTGGACATCGTGAAGAACCTTCAGGTAACTGTCCCTTTTTCTGAACTTGTTACTCAGGTTCCTACTTACGCTAAGTTTATGAAGGATATTGTGACGCGTAAGAGGAATTTGAGCGAATTTGAGACGATTTCATTTATGGAAGAGTCTAGTAACCTACTGTTAAATAAGGCCCCTCCAAAAATGAAAGACCCGGGCAGCTTTTCTATTACCTGTGTCATAGGTAATATGGTTATTGATAACGCCCTTTGCGATTTAGGTGCCAGTGTCAGTGTCATGCCCCTTATTGTTTGCAAGCAATTGAAGATGAGTCACTTCAAGGTGACTAACATTACCCTACAGATGGCCGATAGATCTGTTAGGAGACCTTTAGGTGTCTTGGAGGATGTGCCTGTGAAAATAGGCAAGCTTTACATCCCCGTAGATTTCATTGTTTTGGATATAGCTGAGGACACCCGGACCCAAATTATTTTAGGAAGACCGTTCCTTTGTACAGCTGGGGCCGTTATTGATGTCGACAAGGGCGTCGACTCTTGCGATGGGGATGACGCTATCACATTTAGTTTGCCCGATTTTTAGCCCACCCAATGATAGAGGACACATGCTATTCGGTCGATATCATTGATGAGTCTATTTATGACTTTTGGTCGGGTTCTTTTATGAAGGACCCACTGGAAGCTCTCATGCTTTTTGATGAGTGTGCGAGATAGCCCGGAGAACGATCTTTGCTGCGTTGGATTTGCTTGTTGATGATTTAGATGAGCATGACGGAGAGCGGGTGGAACAAATGATCGGACTCTTTGCTCCATTGAGGTAAAGGTACCGGAACGTAAGCCTCTCCCATCTCATCTTAAATATGCTTTTCTAGACGATACGGAGCGATATCCGTCATCGTTAGTGCCAAGCTTAGTGATGATCGGTGACTTCTTTGTTAGTCGTACTTAAGAAAAAAACAGAAGGCAATGGGCTATTCACTGGATGATATCACGGGGATTAGTCCCGATATTTGTATGCACAGGATAGAGTGGAGGAGGATCACAAGCCTTGCGAGCGGCGGGTCGGCGTCGGGTGAACCGGAAGATGCGAGGATGTTGTGATGGCCGAGGTAATGAAGTCGCTAGATGCGGTATTATTTATTCGGTAGGTAATTCTAGATGGGTAAGCCCGATACGGGTAGTCCCGAAGAAAGGAGGGAAACGTAGTTAAGAATGAGAAGAATGAATTAATACCTACCCGAGTAGTGATTGGTTGGCGGATGTGCATAGACTACGAGACAAATTGAATGCCGCCACCAAGAAAGACCACTTCCCCCTTCCTTTTATTGATCAAATGGTAGAAAGGTTAGCCTCTCATAAATTTTTCTCGCTATTTAGATGGGTATTCGTGGTTCTTTCGGATCCCTATCCACCCCATGATCGATCGGCCAAGACTACATTTACCTGTCCTAAGGGCGTTTTTGCGTATCGCAGAATGCCTTTTGGTTTGTGCAATGCCCCCGCCACCTTCCAAAGGTGTATGATGGGGATATTTTCCGAGTATATTGAGTCTATTATGGAAGTTTTCATGGACGATTTCGGTGTTTATGGAAGTGATTTTTCTAACTGTCTGTCTAACCTTGAGAAAGTGTTGCAGTTGTTTGTATTAAGGTTAATCTTGTCTTTGAATCGGGAGAAGTGCCACTTTATGGTCAACGAGGGAGTTGTCCTAGGGCACTTAGTTTTCGATAGGGGAATAGAAGTTGACAAAGCAAAGGTGGAAGTGATTCAAAGAATTACCACCTCCTGTTAATGTTAAGGGGGTGAGGAGCTTCCTTGGTCACGCTGGCTTTTATCGCCGGTTTATCAAGGACTTCTCCAAAATTGCTAAACCACTTACACAGCTGTTGCTTAAAGATGCCCCTTTTGTGTTTACTGATGCTTGTCTTTCTCGCTTTTAACGGGTTAAAGCGGGCCTTAGTCTCCGCGCCGATCATACTGACCTCCCAACCGGGACTTGCCGTTCGAAATCATGTGCGACGCGAGTGACTATGCACTAGGAGCGGTGCTTGGCCAGAGGAAAGACAAAGCCTTGAATGCTATTTACTATGCGAGCCGAACTCTGGATGAGGCTCAAGTGAAGTACACTACCACCGAGAAGGAGTCATTAGTGTAGTTTATGCCTTAGAAAAGTTTCGTACTTATTTAGTTGGGTCAGAAGTCACTGTTTTTACTGACCATGCAGCTTTGAGGCATCTTCTTGCTAAGAAGGAGGCAAAACCACGGCTACTGAGATGGATACTCCTCCTTCAGGAGTTTGACCTGCAGATTAAGGATAAGAAAGGGGCCGAGAACGTTGTAGCTGATCACTTGTCGCGACTGATGCGACAAGAAGGGGAAGATTCTCTACCTATTGATGATTCTTTTCCTGACGATACTTTAATTGCTGTTATATCGTCTATTGTTGACCAGGAACCCTGGTATGCAGATATAGCTAACTTCGTTGTCAGTGGCAAGCTGCCGCCGACCTTTTTCTCGGCGAAGAAGCGTTTTCTCTATAACGCTAAGCGATTTCAGGATGACCCTTACTTGTTTAAGGAGTGCGCGAGACGGTCTCTACGACGGTGTATTCCGCAGTGGGAGACCAAAATAGTCCTGGAAGGCTGTCACTCCTCTTCATATGGTGGTCACCACGGTCCATCGCGCACCGTGGCTAAGGTACTTCAGTCTGGTTTTTACTGGCCTTCTTTGTTTGCTGACGCCAAGTCTTTTGTTTCAGCTTGTGATGCATGCCAACGATCAGGGAACATTTCGAAGAGACATGAGATGCCACAAAACGGCATCCTAGAGGTTGAGGTTTTCGATGTCTGGGGCATTGATTTCCAAGGACCGTTCCCGTCCGATAAAGGTAACAGTACATTTTAGTAGCTGTAGACTATGTGTCGAAATGGGTTGAGGCAATTGCTTCACCTCATTGTGATGGTAAGACCGTGATAAAAATGTTCAAAAAGATCATATTCCCCCGTTTTGGTGTCCCTAGGGTCGTCATTAGTGATGGGGGGATGCATTTTAAGGAAAAGAAACTCACTTCCATACTGTCTAGAGTTGGTGTCCAACACCGGCGTGGTTTGGGGTATCATCCCCAAACTAGTGGTCAGGTAGAGGTCTCTAATCGCGAGCTGAAAGAGATCTTGTCTAAAGTAGTTTCTAAATCACGGAAAGACTGGAGTCTTAAGCTAGATGACACATTATGGGCTTATAGAACTGCCTTTAAGACACCAATTGGTGCATCACCTTATAGGTTAGTTTATGGGAAATCGTGTCACTTACCTGTTGAGCTGGAATGTAAGGCCTGGTGGGCAATTCGCGAGCTTAATTATGATCCTAAATTGTGTGGTCAGAATCGTCTTTTGCAGCTTGATGAATTAGAGGAGTTTAGGCTTAATGCCTATGACAGCTCGCGCATTTACAAGGAAAAGACGAAGAGATGGCATGACAAGAGAATCCTACCTCGGGAGTTTCATGTGGGGCAGAAGGTGTTGCTGTTTAATGCCCGGTTGAGACTATTTCCTGGCAAACTGAAGTCCAGGTGGACTGGTCCATACACGGTGACGGCAGTCACTAAATTTGGATCCGTAGAACTTGAAGACTCCGAGGGCCACAGATTCAAGGTGAATGGCCAATACGTGAAGCATTACAACGAGGCGAGTGAAGCGGACAACCGCGTTGAAGTCCTGCACTTCGACGAGCTCGACGCGCCAGTAAATTGATGCCAGAAAGGTCGTGCGGGACCTCTTAAACCAGCGCTCTCCGGGAGGCAGCCCGGACAGTTTTATTTTTGCTTTTGTTGAACTATTGTTTTCTTTGTTTTATTTGTTTCCCTTTAGCTTTACGTTGACTTTAGACGCTGCCTTTTGAACAATATTTGTGCTTCCTTGCTTTTATACGTCTTTTGCAGATTAAAAGTACTCGATCGAAGGTTTTTGTGCTCGATCGAGCACTTTCTGATGCGGCTGCTACTCGATCGAGGGGTCATGTCCTCGATCGACCAGATCCCTATCCATGCTTACTCGATCGAGTGATTCAGTGCTCGATCGAGTCCACTCATGCTGCAAAACATTCGATCGAGCCATTCCACGTACTCGATCGAAGGGATATGACCTACAGCCGCTGTTGTGTTACGTCTACAATGCCACACTTTGACTTTCTTTGACCTCCCATGGTCATGGTCGGTTTGGGGAGGTCCCGCTATATGACGTTTTGTAAGTTTTCCGACTCCACTCCTCCTTTCCTTTTTAGTTTGCATTCCTTTCCTATTTTTGGTACAATGAGGGCATTGTACGGTTTGGTTTGGGGAGGTATGCATCCATATCTGTGTCTGCATGTTTCTTGCATTTTTGCTTGTTTTTAATTTATTTATTTCCGCATGCATTGTTGTTTTAATTAATTTCAAAAAACAAAAAAAAATCATAAAATTCAAAAATTTTCGGAATTTTCATGTCTAAATTGAGTCGGAACGTTTGAACGTTGACGCTACTTTGCATCTTTACGTGAGCCTTGCATATTCTTGACAGATAGTTGGCATGTTTATGTGCATAATCTACGAGTTTTTGTTTCTCTTTTATCTGAACGAATAGACTTGATTCTCTATGTCGGCAAGCTACAATACATTCTGAGGTTAGAGCTTATTAAACTGGTGACATTCACGACCAGTTTCATTTAGAATGTGAGTAGTACTCTCTTTAAGACATGTAACATCAATTTGCACAAGCATGAGTCTAGTCTTCTTAATACCTGTATGCATTCGGTCTGTGGATGGTGACACGTGTTAGGAGAGGCAGTCCCCCTTATTTCATTCTACCCATGAGCCTCACATAGCCAAATTGCCTTTTTGTCCCAGCAACTACTTTCTATAATATTTCCTACCCTAGCTGAGCTAGTAACGAGTAGTTCTTGGAATATTTTATTGCAATATGGTTATTTCATCTGATTTCAGAAGATGATGGAAGAATTGAAGGGAGAGAAAGAAAAATGTGTTGAATTGTGAAAAAGAAAAAAAAACGAGAAAAGAAAGAAAAGAAAAAAAAAAGAGACACAAAAAAAATTCAAAATGAAAAAAAAAGGAATGAAAAAGAATGAGAACTGCACAATGTTTCACACTCCCATGCCTTATTTATATCTTATGGGGAGTTGACGACTTTTGGTTTTGTGAGTTTAGTGCATAATTTTGCACCGTTTCATCTTGCTGTTATGAGTACGAAGTTGGGATGCAGTCTATATTTGGATCCGTTGTTGCTAGCCTAGCTATTAACCCCACATATCCAAATTCATTTTAGCCCCTTCTTACCCATTACCTCACTAACCCAAATGTAAGTCCTCGGCACGTGTCTTGGTCACTAGTATGGTTGGAATGCATATGTACGGTTGTAGAGACTTTATTCATGTTAACTGCATGCATGTTCTTATAGGTTGAGTTAGGTGAGTGTCTTGCTTCTTCCTATCTTTCACATATATACTCACCCTATACCTGATTTTGAGTGACGAGCGACCCGTGAGAGTCCGACATCTTTGAATCTTGCAAGGTCGACGATTCAGTAAGCTTGAAACATTAATTTAACTCGTTTGCACTTTTCGGTTGCCACTTTGTCATTTTTGTTGCATTAAATTGGCTCTAGTGGATGATTTGTAGCTGATGCGTTGGTCCCGTTCTATTGTTCACCCTTAGTTGCATTCATATTTGCTTGGGGACAAGCAAAGGTTTGGTTTGGGGAGATTTAATGCGTGTCTATTATATAAGGTTTCCACCTCATTTTTACACGTATTTCTATGCTTTTTATGTAGCATCTGGCTACAAATACCCCCGAATATTCTACTTTGGTCCGTTTATTGTAATTTGCAGGAATTGACCGAGGAGGAGCTAAATCGAGCCTTAATTGTCCCAATTGTATGCATTTACGGGAAATAAGGAGCCGGAGTTAAGGAATCTTACACTTGGAGGACGTATGAGATTAGTTAAGGAAGATGTTCAAAGTCCTGATGCGCATATATAGCTCGATCGAGTGCTTTAGTGCTCGATCGAATGCTTACACACTCAAGATTGGTCGATCGACCAGCCCAAGGAGTCGATCGAGAAGGTTCAGCAAGCAGTGTTCGATCGAGAGGATGTCCTAGCTCGATCGAATGACTTAGAGTTCGATCGAGTGATCGTCTTACTCGATCGAGAGGATTTCGCGTGTTTTGTGTTTATTTCCGCCTAATCTTCTATGGGCTTTTGTAATCAGTCCATAGATTAGGTTTAAGACAATTTTTCAGTATAAGACTGAGGAGAACACTACGTTACTCGGATCTCCTTGATGACGCACATTTCACTGGTTACCCTTGTCACTGTTCTTTGGGAATTTTACTCTCTACCTTGTTACTCGAATTCGGTATTATCAATTTAATTATTCCTTATTGTTTTTATTGCTTTAATTCCTTTTCTCTCTTTACTTGATAATCGTTCAATCAATTAGATCATTCATTATGTTTAGTTTGAATTGTTTGGTTATTGTAATTGTTAATCTGATAATTATGAGTAGCTAAATCCCTATGCTAAGACTATAGGGGACCCATGATTTGAAGGGAGAGTAATCCATTTACTAGGTCAATACCGGTATCGTCTTTGTTGTTTAATTGCTACAAATAACTGTAATTGCCTAATTGAGTCGACGCAATTAGACCCTTATTCTTAGTGGACCTTGACCTGGACCGAAAGGTTGGAAGAGGGAGACTAGTAGCGAACAATAAAGTCTTTGCAGCGAATGAGGGCGAAAGTTAAACTGTTTACGCTTTAGGGTGAATTAAGGACCGAAAGGTGACGTTCGCTACCCTTTAGACCGTATTGCATTGACCTGGGACCTAGATTACTCGACCAGATAATTATGGCGAACCGCTTGTCTTAGCTATTCTCCTTTATCTGTTAAACTCCTTCCTTTTATTTCTCTTTCCCCTACTCTGTTAGTTTAGAAATCACATTTTAAAACCCCCATTTTGGTTACCTTGGCGAACCTAGTTTAGCGGACAATTTCCTACCTCTCTGTGGATTCGACCCGACTTCCCTAGCTATATTAGTTAGTTGGCCAGTTGGTTATTTTTGACAGGTACGCGACAGACGTGTCAGTCGTCAGCACGACCAAATTTCTGAGCAATAGTGAGTAAGTTTACTCGTTCCCCATCAACGAAGGCACGTGCCTCACCACGTGACAAACCAAGGAAATCACAGTACTTGTTAGCCCATTCCCTCTGAAAGTCGGGAATAACAGGAGTTAGCTCAATCTTCCAACCTCCTAGAATGGCAATTTCTTCCGGAAAGGGACAAATCTCTCCTTCTGGAAAGGCAAAAATATGATGGGTAAGGTCCCAGAATTTTAAGCATTCATCAAGGAAGACAGTTTTTGGTAGGACCTGTCTCAGCGGGACTAGTTGTTTCAATCCCGTATCAACAAGTATTTGAGAATCCAACCCCTTGAAATCAGAAGCCCAAGATGACATGGTTTTTCGAAGTGAATTCATGCTTAACAAAAAGTTTTGTGAAGAAAAGAATAAGAAGTTATGATTTGCCTCCTATTATGATCTCCTTATATAGGAAAAACAAAGAGAGAGTTCCAATGGTTTTAGGAAAGTATTGCTTGCCGCCCAAGCAACTGGCCGAAGCCTTGGAGCGCGGGTCTCCGGGTTTCCTTACCACCCTTTATCGTGTGTTGCACAAAAGTTCGTTGTCGCGGGCTTTACCGGTGTTTCGCGAGCCAGAATGGCAAATCTACATTTTTTATCCCCAGCGAGTCCATGCTTGAATTAGAAAAACCATACGCACTTACAGGTTTTTTACGGGTTATGCCTTTTAAGGGTCAATCCCCGAGTCAGAAACTCGAAACATGTTTACTTATCGTTTTCTATGAAATTTCAAAAATTCAAATGTTCCGGGCGAAGCCCATTTTCAAAACGAAACTTTAGCTCATGGCGAGCCCATATTCAAAATGAAATGATCCCGGGTGAAGCCCATTTTTAAAGTAAAACTTTAGCTCCGGGCGAGGCCCATATTCAAAATGAAATGATTCTGGGTGAAGCCCATTTTTCAATTCCGGGTGAAGCCCATCGGGTCTGAAACCCAATTCAATGTTTAGTTTGGGCCTCGAGCCCATCCATGTGAGCTACGATTTCCGAAAGTTCGGGATAACATTATGTGATTTCCGTTATGATATATGTCAAAGTTTAAGCAGCTACGCTTCAGCAAAGCACCCTAAATTCAGAAAATTTAGACCCAATGCAACTGGGGGCTTTGTCGCTTTCAAAGCTCTAGAGACCGTCACAATGATGTATGGAGAAGTCTCCCCCAAGCTCTATAGACCGTCACAATGAGCTATGATTTAAAGCGGTTTTAAATGAGGTTTTCAAACGATTTTTAAGCTCGATTTTAAGCTCGATTTTTGGACGGGTTTTGAGGCTTGCTTTGACACAACCCATTCCCCCCAAGATCCCAGGTTCGAACCCCACTACACTCACCCTTTCTCCTCCCTTTTTCCACCCCAAACCCGCGACATACCCTCCCCCGTCCCCTGTTTTTCCCGAGAAACACCACCCAAACACCAACCCAACCCAGCCAACACCACACCCAAGACCTAGCCCATTATCCAACACCCAACCTAGCCCAAACCCTTGACCAAATCGGCACCAAAACCCACCCAAACAACCTGTACCCTGTTTTGCCGAGCAAAATAAGGGCTCAATCCGTTTCTTTTCGAGCCCTATCCAACCCCCACTCCCTTCCCTAGTTTTACTTACTTGCTCCCCAAGTATAGAAGATATTCCACCCCATCTAAACAGCTCACTAAATCCCTCCCATAACCGAAACAATCTCCCTTTCTCTATCCTTTCCAAAACCAACTTAATCTCCTTCCACCTTCCATATGTCATCCCAACTCCCTTTCCCCTTCCACAAACCAACCTACACCAGGTAAATGACCTAAACCTAGAACCCCGACCTCGTTTCCTATATAAACCAACACCCACACACCATAAAACAGGACGAAAAAAGGAGACAAAAACAACACACTCAACACGGCTCAAAACCCTAGCAAACTACCATCAATATCACGTAAGAAAGCTGTCATAAACTCCTCTTATACCCAGAAACAAAGTACAAGTTTCATAAAAAGGAATAGACAAGCATTAGAGCATCGATTTGCTCTCTTGTTTGTGTTTTCCTGCGTCTTGGACAGCCTCTGTTCACGTCCGTTTCTCTTTGTTTTAAATCGTTTTTACTTCACTTTTTTTTATAAAGTTTGAATCTTTGGAGTCTAAGGATTTCATAACATCTTTCGTATTTATATTTGAGCAAGACACGAAGTCACAATCATTGTTTGAAAATCGTTGTACGAAGTACAACAAAATTGCGTTTTTTTTTTGAACTCGTGTGATTGCACCTGTTCTCACTCATTTTTAATCACTTTAAAGTACTTTTTGCTTCTATTTTTTTTGCTAAAGTTAGAATCTTTGGAGTCTAATGATTCCATAACATCTTTCGGACTCGGATTTAAGTAAGAAACGAAGTCACAATGTTCGTTTGAAAATCGTTGCACGAAGTGCCTTTTACGCGAGAAAATTGTTTTGTTTTTCGAAAATGTTTTCTTTAAATTGTTTCAATTTTTTTTTTATGATCATCGAAGACGCGCCTTCGGATAAAATCTTGCATACAGGATCCCGAGTGGTGTCCAAGTCTACATGTAAGTTGAGGGTCCACAAAATCCCGTCTCTTTCTCTTCATTTTGCTCGTGTATGTCATGGCCTAGGGCCCTTATTGCTCGTTTTTATCGTCTTTGGATTGTCGTCTCATGTTAGTTAATATGTTGCATTATTATTATTTGACGATGGTTTAATTGCTATTTAGAATAAATAGTATGCTAATCATATGCTCGTATTTCAATTTATGACGATAATATGTTAATTAGAATAATTATCATGTTTAGTTTATAAAATGAAATAATTTGTTAATTGCATGACGCTAATATGTTTTCAATTAATTAAAATGAAATTTTAGTTAGTTTAATTCGTTCTCACATGATTTACATTTGTTTTAATTTTAGTTACGAAGTAATTAGAATAATTCACATGTTTATTTGTTTTATTTGATTTATGATGCATGTACGTTGTTTGTATCGTTTATCATTGTTAAATTGCAACTTGGCCAAAATAATGTGTAGAAAGCATGTTAAATGAATTAGACATTCATAGGTCATACAAAACCCGACATAGGACGATTTAAATGAATTTCTTTAAAAAATTTAAATGAATTCATCTCTTATTATGACGATTTCTCGCAAGTTGAATTGCGCATGCTTAGAATCCGATTCATTGCACTCGATGACTATAATAGTCAACATTGACCACCCATTAGGCCGTGTGCTTGGCCGTGTTTTGTCTTGGCCTTCGTGCCACTTTGGTTCATTTTTTTGTTTTGTTTTATTTAATTATTACGGTTTTCTTTCAATTGTTATTGTAATTTAATCATTGTAATTATTGTAATTAATTCAAGCAATGTAATTTGTACTTTAAAATATGGGTCTAGTAAGTCCTTTATTTTGAGTCAAAATGGTTTTACAAAACCTTTTCTTTAGTTGGTTAAATTGAAGTATTTAATCAATTAAATCGAAGTGAGTGCGCAATACGATGATGAGGCTAAGGACGAAATCCTATGTGAGCCATGGCCTCATCATTGTCACGTTTTTCGAGGCCTAGGTAGGCGAGTCAAACGTGAGTCAAGTATCGTGTTTTAGCAATCGTATTTAGATCGAGTTGTATCTTTAATCCAATTGTTTGCATATCGAGTCGACGAGAATCGTCTGGGTTATAATAGCTAGTTCCCCAACGGCTCCCCCACACTACAAGGATAACACGGAATAGTGACGGAGAAATTCGTCATTATATAGCATTTCCCGTCACAAAAAGCGGGTTTGTGACAGATTACCCGTCACAAACCGGCGTCACTGTAAATGGTCACAAAAAGCAGGGTTGTGACGGCAATTCCGTCACAAATTCATCTGGGACTGATTTGTGACGGATAATCCGTCACAGAGTTTATCCCACGTGACACGTGTCACCTGTCACAAAAATAAGAGTATGGGACGGATTAGTCGTCACAAATTTCTGAACTTGTGATGGATTATCCGTTACATATTTTATCATAATTTTCGTTTTTGTGACGGATTACTCGTCACAAATTTCTGTTATTGTGACGGATTATCCGTTGCAAATAGCAGTTTTTGTGACGGACTACAGGTGAGTACATCATCAGCAAACATGAGGTTTGCCATGATGCATATTTCAAAGTCTTGGTTAGGTACTCCATACATAGGGTAAAAATAAGAGGAGAAAGAGGATCTCCCTGTCTGAGTCCCCTCTTGCCTTGAAAGTACCCAAACATGTCCCCATTCAGAGATAAAGAAAAGCTTGCAGTAGTGATACACTGCAATATCATTTCTTTAAACTCAGCAGGGAAATTAAGAGCATCTAGCAGCTGTTCAACAAATGACCATTCCACCGTGTCATAAGATTTTTGCAAGTCTATCTTGAACATACACCTAGGAGTAACATTTGGTCTTTCATACAATCTGATCAGGTCTTGACAGATAAGGATATTCTCCTGGATGCTTCTATTTTGAACAAATGCCCCTTGGTTTTGATCAATGATACTAGGAAAAACATCAGCTAGTCTAGCACAAAGCAGCTTAGAAATTATTTTGTATATGACATTGCAGCATGCTATATGACGAAATTGAAAAACATTTTGTGGTCTCTCACATTTGGGGACAAGAGTTAAGGTAGTAGCATTGATTTGCCTGAGAAGATTCTTATGAGTAAAGAAATCCTTGACTGCAGTAATCACATCCCCACCTATTACACCCCAAGCATCCTTAAAGAACTTGCTTGTGTAGCCATCAGGTCCAGGGGACTTGATGTCAGGAATGCCAAACAAAATATCCCTAACCTCCTTACCAGTGATTGGTCTGGTCAGGAAGGTATGATGATCAACATTACATCTGGGTCCTTGGTCAATAATTCTCATGTGTACTTTTTTTTGTCTCCTGCTTAGCTCCCAGTAAAGATTGGTAGTACTCCAGGAAGGCATTATGCACCAGTTCTGGAGTATCACATAAATTACCATTCCTATCCTCAATCAGCATAACTCTATTTCCATTCCTTCTTTTTTTTGAGCACTCCATGAAAATAAGAGCTATTAGTATCCCCCTGCTGCAGCCACTGAATCTTTGCTTTTTGAGCCAAAAAGCTGTCCCTTGCCACAGACAGATCCCTTAAAATTTTGGTAGCCTCAACCTCCTCAGATATAAGGGCCACATTTGAAGGGTCTTTCCCTATCAATTCCTGCAAATCAGCTACTCTTTTCTGCAACAAAGAGGTAGATTGCTCAATATCACTATACTTCTCTCTATTCAAGGCTTTCAGGGAAGGCTTCATGAGCTTCAAAATTTTTGCCAGTCTGAACATTGGGGATCCAGGAATACTATGACTCCAACATCTCTTAATAATGGGCAAAAAATCCTTGGCAGCTCTCCACATATTATAATACTTGAAGCTTCTAATTTGCTGGACCTGAGTAGAGCTATTAAGCAAGCAGGGAGTGTGATCAAACATACCCTCAGGGAGGAAATTTGCATATAAATCTGGAAAATTATCACTCCAAGCTTTATTGATCATAAATCTATCAAGCCTACTGTAAATCCTATCAACAGGCTGTTGCTTATTATTCCAGGTGAACAATGAGCCTGTAGCAGGAATGTCCACTACTTCACAGTCTGCAATACATGTTCTAAATGGTTCAATCTCTGCATTAGGAGTATTGCCTCCTACTCTCTCAGAAGCTGACAGCACACAATTGAAGTCACCTGCCATAGCCCAAGGGCTATCAACTTGACCAGCAAACCTCCTTAGATGATCCCATAGAGGGGTCCTATCTTGAATACCATTAAAAGCATAGATCATGGTTAAAAAGAAAACACTTCTACTGACCAATGCTTCAACCTTCATATGGATGAATTGAGCATTGTATTCAATAAACTGAATTCTGAATAACTTAGGGTCCCAAAGAATCCATATTCTCACATTATTGTGGTACCCATTATTTGTTGAAATGCACCAATTATTAAAAATATTTACAGCTCTATTGAAAGACTTGCTTTTTATTTTTGTTTCTAACAAACCAAATAAACCAACTCCCTTATTTTGCAAGAAAAAGTTAATGAATTTCTGCTTATTTACCCTATTCATTCCTCTCACATTCCAAAAGCCTATTTTATCCATTAAGTATAGTAGGAGAGTGGGAATGACCATTACCATTATCAGCACCATTCATCATTAAAGAAGATATCAATATTTCTTTGTAAGAGTGAGCTCCAAAGAAATCACCACTATATCCACTCCTATCTCCTTCCTGCCTATGCATTCTAACTAGTCTTTTTCGTGGAGTCACAGTCCCAGTCATCACCTGATTTTTTGAGTTGTTCATGATTAGAGTGCCCTCCTGTGGCTGGACCTCAACATTTTGTTTAACCCTCCAAACCTGCTTGACTGGTTTTTTTCCAACAGGCACAGGGTTTCCTTTTCTACAGTGCTCCATCTCATGTCCCATGCCCTGGCATTTCTTGCACTTAACTGGCCTCCACTCATACTCTATGGCAACCCTAATCACCTCACCCTTTTCATCTTTGAAGGCAATCTGTGCAGGCAACTCTTGGTCCACCACTAGTTCTACCATAACACGAGCATACCCCAGCCTTGTCCTCTCCTCAGTAGCTGCATCACATTTAATGAACTTCCCAATCAGACTTGCTATTTTAGGAAGTCCTTTACCCCAAAACTTCAGAGGGAGTTGATGAATTTGAACCCAAGCAGGGACAGATTTCACATCATCCTTCGTCATCTTCATGTCCCTAGTCCAGGCCTTCACAATCATTGGTTTGTTATCAAAAAGATAGTGCCCTGAGCTCAAAACCCTGTCTTTCATTTCCATCGTTTTAAACCTAACCAAAAAGATACCATTGGGCATGAACGATATTTTGTCAATATTAAACTTCGTCCAAATTCGTCTGATAAACCCTTCCACCACCTCCCACGGCGGATTTGCTCCTAGAATAAAGCAAACTACCGCCTGACTCCAAAATTCAATTTCCTCTTCAACATCCTCCATTTGCAACTGTAACATGCCATCAGTCTCTGTTTTAGATTCCACAGGAATACTCTGTTCTGTCTCAGGAACATCTTCGACATCCTCCTCAGTAACACCAACGTCATCATCATATTCATCTTCCTCGTCCTCTTCATCAGTTTCAACGACTAGTTCTGTAATTCCATTAATCTCATGTATATTTTTAGTCTTACGTTCCTCATCAACATCCGGTCCTGCCCTAGTTTCATTAGGGTCCGAGTTAGTCTTATTTTCATTAGATGACTCTTCTGCAGTCACAGATTTTGCTCCTGGTACACTCCTTCCTCGCAGCATCATCTCCCTTTGTCTTTGCAGGTTGGATTTCCTAGCCATAGGCTCGAAAATCGAAGGCGGCTTCTCTCTCTAGATCTCCGTCGTTTCTCTCTCTAGAGTTTTTAGTAATTGTTAAACAAAAAAATGAATTTTTATTAGTAGATAAATAAATTTAATTATATTATTAAAGAATAAAAATATTATTAAAGAATTAACTTATTATTAAATCAAATAATTATTTTTCAGAAAAATACATATTAACGAAACCTGAAAATATTGCCACATCCTCTCTCGTTGCTCATGAGTCATCTCAAACCAATTGGTGACGTACTCCACGTACGTATGAGTGAATGACTTGGTCAAATAATCGCGGATCGGCTTGTCTTCCCACCTTGAAATAAATGACATATATTAGATCAGGTCATTTAAAATAAAATTATTTAAAGGAAAAATTGCAAAATATTACCTATTATAGTTGATATTTTTCAAAATATCACATATTATATGATACGTGCATTTTATAGTCTTTTTAAGCCTCTTTATGCACGTATTTATATGCTATCCTCGTAGTTTTATGCTACGAAATGCCCTGAATATTCTACTTTTGTTTGTTTTGTTTTATTTGCAGGAATGGACCTGAAAGTGGTGGAATCAAGCCTTTTATCGTCTGTTTTGCATACATTTGGAGGATGACTGGATTTGGAGCGGGAAATACTGCTGTTACGGAATGCGTGAAGTCATTTCGGAAGCTAAATCACCAAGTCAAGGCTGGAACTAACGATATAAGTAGCTGGTTGAGTCAAAGTCACTCGATCGAAGGCTTTTATGGTCGATCGAGTAGTTTTTGATAGCAGAAGAGTTCGATCGAGTAACATCCATGTTCGATCGAATTGCGCATAATTGGAGTTCCTCGATCGAGTAGGTTTTCTACTCGATCGAGAGGTTTTGCTATGATTCTGTTCGATCTAGTAGTTCTAAATGGCTCGATCGAGTAGTTATCTAATGGGCTCGGACTTTTTCAGTTTTATTTCGTTTTTAGGTCAAATAATTGTCTTTCCTATAAATAGGAAAGACGACAGACGACTTAGGATGACCTTTACATGACCTCATACATTAATCTTTTCCCTTTTTCTCTGTTGAACACTGCTTTTCTTCCGGATCCTATTTAGTAATTCTTTCTCTATTCTCTCTTTATTTTGCAATGTTATTTACTTCTTCATCTTCTGCTTTTATTTTATTTATTATGTCTAGCTAATTTCCCTGCTAGGATTTAGGGGCGCCAGTGAATTGATGTTAATTGCTAATTAGGTTACGGATCTTTCCCTGTCGTTATGCCTGTGTTGTTAATCACTGCTATTAACTGTAGTCAGCTATTTGAATCGATGCACTTAGCCTATTTAACCTTGGTAAGACTTGACCTAGACCGGAAGGTTGGAAGGGGTGAGACCCGCAGTGAACAATATGATGCTTTAGTGAGGGCGGAAGCTAAGCTAATAGTATTTTAGGGCGAATTGAGACCGGAAGGAGATATTCGTTGCCCCTTAGATCGACATATCAACTGATCTGTGACCTTAGCTGCAATTACCTGACATTCATTGGTGACCCGACAATCCTAGTTTCCTTTCCCTCTTATTAATTTCTCTTAATCTTTCCTCTTACCTTAACTTCCTTTAGTTTATTTTATACAATTAAAACCCCCATCCTATGACCATAGACAGACCGAGTTGACAAGTAGATAGTGACCGCCTCCCTGTGGAGATCGACCCTACTTACCGCCGACTTCTGTTAGTTGTACTTAGGTATTTTATTTTTGGTACCTGACGACGGTATCAAATTTTGCCGCCGTTGCCGGGGAGGCAACTACTTATTTGCTTGTTATTTTTGTCTGTCTTTAGCCTCAAGGGATTTTTCCCTTGAGGTCGTTCTCATCTTTTTCTTTAGTGCTGTTTTTATAGGTCTTACAGGTCCTATCTAGACAGTTCTAGGTAAAAGATCGTCAAAGGGAAGGCTTGAGTACCTTTGACCTTCCACCTATGTTCCATTCTATGGCGCAGCAGGTGGTTTACTGTGGGAGATGTGGTGCTGCAGGGCACAATGCAGCTTTTTGCTTAGCGGGAAATGCCGAGGTCTATGCGTTCAAGAAGCATAGACAAGCTAGTCAACCTTTTGCAATTGTGTTGCCACATCCACCTTATCAAAGAGGCTATCAAAAGCCTCCGTTTGTCTGGCCACCGCAACAACAAGCTCCTCCTCCTGATAAACAGAAAGAAGAGATTGCTGAACTGAAATCTTTGGTGAAGGCGCTTGCACTCCAATTGCAGGAGCATGATAGATTTAATTACGCTCAAATTAATGAGCTTGAGTCTGAAATAACTCAGTTATCTGCTGAGACGAACTTTAGGCCCGCAGAGAGTGGTATTTCCCATGAAGGATCCGAGTTGTCTATCGATACTGATGATTTATATGACTCGGAGTATGACGGTCTATCAGAAAACGAAGCTTCATATGAGGATTTCTATACTATGCAGCAACAAATGCTCGATCGAACTGATTATAGTGATCGATCGAGTGATATGTCTAAGGAAAAGTTCGATCGAACAAATTTATCCATTCGATCGAACAGCTATTATGAGGAGGATCTCGATCGAGCAGTTTCATGTGTTCGATCGAGTATTATTCAGGAGGAAACCTCTCGATCGAGTTCTATCATTTCTCGATCGAGTACTTTGGCCATGGAGAGTAATGAGACGGCATCTTGGCTCGTTTTGGATGACGATTTTGATAAAGACAATGGTTACGGTGAATCCCCCATTTTTAAAGCCGAGCTGGATGTGTTGGAGGCTGCGATTTATGGGATGGAACCCACCGAGGAGGGTAACGAGAAGGCAGCTGAGTCAGTAGACGTTCCTAGCATGGAAGAGGTAATGTATTCTTTTATCAATGATTCCAACGTTAGGAGCAACCAACCTGAGGTAATTAACGATAATTATACTATTATTTGTATAAACAGTACACTACCTCATTTGACTTATGCTTTATGTTTCAATGCTCTACCCCTCCCAGTTGGTCAGATAAATTAATAATGTTTCACCGTATTTGTCATCGAAAATTTGTCAGGCTGAGACGGTATTTTAGATTGCTTTTATATGCTTTTTCTTTATTTTGGTGCTACTTATGCTCTTGTGTAGCACATGCGCAGATCTATGATCTAATGCTAAGGGCTTTGAATTTCTTTGATTGTGACTAACTGGAGCGATTGGTTGAAGAAAAGAAGGTCGAGTTGGGACCTGTCTGAAACTAGCGCTACCCGGGAGGCACCACAGAGTTTTAATTTTTAGTTGCTTTTCAAACATTTCAGTTTTGTGTGTGTAATAAATGGCTTTCGAACCATAGACTCTGAATAATTTAGGCTTGGTCTTTTGTCATATTTGTGGTTGTTATTCGCGTCTTTTGCAGGTATGAGGCCTAGGAGTTCGCGCATTAGGGAGCTCTCGATCGAGCACAATGCTACTCGATCGAGCACAATGCTAGTCGATCGAGCACAATGCTACTCGATCGAGTACATATTTCCCTCGATCGAATGATTCTTCTTCTCGATCGAGCATCCACAGATAATGACCCTTCGATCGAGACCCTCTGTTTCCTCGATCGAGCACTGTTGCAGCCCTGTAGATACCCAGTATCTGCACCTTCCAAAAACCACCCGATGATGATCGGACTGTAACATGTTTTTGATATGCGTGCATGGATTGGCTATACATGAGACGGTTTAATGCACTACTCGGATAAGAAAAATGATTTCAAAAGTTTTCTAACTTCATTTGCATTAAAATAACACTATTTAGAGTTAAAACCGTCTTCGGACCCAAAACCGACTCAGAAACCTGCAACTCGAGTCAACCTGAGTCAACCCGAGTCAAACCAAATCTCGAATGTCGAAAATAATGCCATGAATGTCTTTATCATGTCATTTGCATTAAAATGACTCTAATTAGAGTCTAAACCGACACCGGGCCAAAAACCGACTCGAAATTCAAATTCCGACACACACGGGTCAAACCCGAGTCAAGGACACAAAATACCTACCCCAAAGATCACCTAAGATGAAGCTTACAAGGCTAAGCAACCATCAAAGACCACAAATCACAACCAACAAAACATTGGTTAGAACAAATGCAAAATCCAAATTTGCGAAAGGGACAATACACCCCATTGTATCACGGGGTACCCCGCGCCTAAAGCAGGTGTCTGCTTAGCCTCTAAGCAAACACAACCGACCTACCTCCCCAAATTTCTCTATAAATACCCACCATCACACACTACAAACCTCATGCGAGAGTCCGCCCCCTCACATCTCCCTTAAACTTCTATACTCGACTTCCTAAATCACAAAATCGACACGTGTTTACGACCTACCGATCGTAAACACAAGCCTTACACATTTTGTTTGGTACCGTCGCCGTGCATTCGACCGACCCATTTGACCAACTCGATTCATCAATCAACATGTTTTAATTAACATATTTTCAAAACTAAATCCTTTTTTAAGGCACCTTTTTATTAAACTTCTTTGATCGTGAGTAGTCGCTACGAGAAAACCGTCTCTAAATTCGTCTACGTCGCAAACATCAATACACGTAAGTTTGAGGGTGTAAATATCTCATTTATTTCATGTCTTTACTGTTTTTATGAGTCTATAAGCATGAACAATGCATAACACGATTCAGATATAGGTTAGACGAGCCAAAACCGAGTTTTGGTCTGAGACAGAAGCCCCTTGCTATGCAGGGAGGCTCGCGCCTCTTGTGGGTGTCCAAGTCAGACTCATCCGTGTTTGTTCTCGTCTTTCCTCTTTATTTCATTTCTTATTTGTAGTCGGTTTTTACCATTTCAAATGTTCCAAATCATTTTTATGACAAACCTTTTTAGCCATAAATTATAATCACCCTTGGTTCCATATACCATGACGGTTTAATCCGTGACTCGGTGATATTAATTGGTTAATTACATTTTAAAGGAAATTCTTTTCTTTTATTTACCATTTTAATTCATTTTTATGATAAACATATTTTGACCATCACAAAAATCATCCTTGGTTCTTTATACCATGACGGTTTATTCCGTGTCTCGATGATATTATTGGTTGATTACATTTTAATGGGTATTTTAACACCCTTTTATTTTATTTACCATTTTTCTCATTTGTCTGCATTTGTAAATATATTAGTCATAATTCATAATCATCCTTGGTTTTTTATACCATGTCGGTTTAATCCGAGTACGATGACAAGCTTGACTAATTACAAAGAAATGAACTTATCATATTTAGTTCAAATCAAACATTTTACATTTGTATTTGTAAACTATGCTTTTCAAACATGCAAATCCGACAACGAATATTACTAATATAATGGTAATTATTTCGAGTCATGCAAACAATACTTGAAAATTATTTAATCACAAATACGATTTTAAATAAACTTTTCAAGAACCAGGAGACTCCCCCTTGGGTCGGCTCATGGCTCGCACCCCAAGTGGCCGCCTGTTTTCATACTTTAAAACCAGGGCAGAGCCCCTTCCATCGCCAATAGGCTCGCGCCCCTATGGGGCTGCCTGACATTGCTCTGTCTCGTTTTTAGCATTCGTCTAGGACGATCCCGATTACGGTTAATCCGAATACATGACGGATCAGATTGACAACCTTATGTTTTTACACTTTGTCATTTGACATCCTTTTTCAAATAAATGGATCGTGTTAAGCATCATAACCCGAATTTGGTAAATGGATGTTTAATTTTCGTTTTCACATGCAAATCAACCTAAATCCAACTTGACATCTTATACTTGATATTTGGATTAACAAACCGACTTAGAAAGCTCACATGTTAGGTTAAACTTTTGGACGCGCATTCATGCCTTTTAACCGTTCTATCAACTTTTGCACTTAAACAACCACGATCGATCAGTAGAGGCCGCTAACGCGGGCGGGATTGGGTGTGCGATTAAAGGGCTTCCCAATACGTACCCTCACCCCTTACTCAGAACCTTTGGATAGTGGATGGCCTTATCCAGGGCGTACGAGAGTCATTTTAGGCATAGAATGCTAAAAGGGGGACGAGTCCTTATCTTTAGTACCTATGTCAAACACCGCTTTTTTGCCTTAATTGACCTAGGTATAAAGTGGATTCGAACGGTTTCCAAGCATCCCACAAATGCTTGGTGGCGACTCCGAACATCTCTACATCATTTCGCGGCCCTTGCCGAGACGATACTGACCGATCTAAAGCGATCCGGTCGAAAGCATTTTACGCCGCCGAGCGTGGCTTTCAAAGAGACCTATGCATGTCCACAGATTGGCCTGGCGTGCAGGTGGCCCGTGCCGGGGACTGGTTGGCGGCCTAAATCCGCGGACCGAGATGTGGCTCATGTCCACAGTTTGGTGACTCCGCTGGGGAAAACTAGGACACTTGTGTCTTTGTGATCCTTGGAGGTGAAACACGAACGAAGTCGCGGTTAAAGTGCATTAATTGATATTACGGTCATAAGTCGGGTTCCTTGTCCGGGCCCACAACCTAACCTTTATCGACCAATTGGCTCGTCCCGTCGGCGTGAGTTTTCTCATCCCCGCGTTTCGAATCCCGATTGAGTCAAGCATACCATTGACGTTACACATTTCTGTTTCGTTAAAGAGCTTTCATCACTTTCGAGCACGAGGCTAGGGCACCCTCCTTACACACTTTGTTTGAATTGGTATCCCTCTCGCAAATTGGGGTTTGATTGCTTGGTATGTAACCCACCCTTTTAAGCCAAAACCCGTGTCAGCATTATGCATAAGATAATGAAACTGTGAGTGCTTATGTGCTAATTGATCATAAGTCCTTCCGTGTCATTTTCAAACTTTCAAAATCACCTTTTTGCGCCGTTATAATGGCCATTTCAAACCTCGGTCTTTCGCCGACCGTTGCACGCCTTCTTAGGCCGTCATAATGACGATTTTCAAAACCCGGTTTTTTTACAACCGTTTCAAAAACACCTTTTTGCGCCGTTATAATGGCCATTTTAAACCTCGGTCTTTCACCGACCGTTGCACACCTTCTTAGGCCGTCATAATGATGATTTTCAAACCCGGTTTTTACAACCGTTTCAAAAACGCATTTTGCGCCGTTATAATGGCCGTTCCAAACCTCGGTCTTTTGCCGACCGTTGTATTTCAAACAGCACGCCTTTCTAAGCCGTCATAATGACGATTTTCAAACCCGGTTTTTACAACCGTTTCAAAAACACGCCTTTTAGGCCGTCGTAATGACGATTTTCAAACCCGGTTTTTACAACCATTTCGAAACACCATTTTATGCCGTTATAATGGCCACTTCAAAACCCGGTTTTTATAACCATTCCAAATGCACCTTTTCATACCATTGTAATGACGATTTCAAACCTTGGTTTTCACAAACCATTTCAAAATACCTTTTTACGTCGTCATAACAGCCGTTTCAAACTTCGGTCCCTCGCTGACCGTTGTATTCTCAAAGCACCCTTTTACGCCGTCGTAATGACGAATTCTACCCTCGAATTTTTTAAAATTCGAAATCAATTTTCAAAAAAAAAACATTTTTCAAACCGTCATAATGACGATTTCAACCCGTGCAACTTTTCAAATTTCAAATCCTGTTTTCGAAATTAAATTTAGCTTTTCTAAGCCGTCGTAATGATGATTTCAATTCTCACAATCTTCGATTTGCATATCGTCTTTCAAAAGTTGAAACGGTTTTCTAAGCCGTCGTAATGACGAATTCAATCCTCACAATTTCCAATTCCAAATCATTTGAAAACGAATTTAACCGTTTTCAAATTCCAATCAAAAATCAAATCATTTGAAAGCCAATTTAGTCGTGTTTTCAAATTTCATTCAAAATCAACTCATTTGAAAACGAATTTAACCGTTTTCAAATTCCAATTCAAATAAAATCATTTGAAGGCCAATTTAACCGCTTTCAAATTTCGATCAAAAATCAAATCATTTGAAGGCCAACTTAACCGTTTTCAAATTTTAATTCAAAATCAAATCATTTGAAAGCCAAATTAACCGCTTTCAAATTCCAATCAAAAACCAAATCTTTTGAAAACGAATTTAACCGTTTTCAAATTCCAATTCAAAATTAAATCATTTGAAAGCCAAATTAACCGTTTTCGAATTCCAATTCAAAATTAAATCATTTGAAAGCCAAATTAACCGCTTTCAAATTTTAATCAAAAATCAAATCGTTTGGAGGCCAATGAAACCGTTTTCAAATTTCAATCAAAAATCAAATCGTTTGAAGGCCAATTTAACGCTTTAAAATTTCAATCCAATTTTTAAATCTTTGAAAACAAATTTGACCGTTTTCAGTTTCTCTAATTTCAAATTCTTTGAAAACAAATTTAACCGTTTTCAAATTTTCAATCCATTTTCAATTCTTTGAAAGCAAATCTAACCGTTTTCAAATTTTAAATTCAAAATCAATTCTTTGGAAACAAATTTAACTGTTTTCAAATTTTCAAATCCAATTTCAAATCATTTGAAAACAAATCTAACCGTTTTCAAAGTTCAATTCGAAATCAAATCTTTGGAAGCAAATCTAACCGTCTTCAAATTTTAATTCGAAATCAAATATTTGAAAAGAAATCTAACCGTTTTCAAATTTCAAATTCAAAATCAATTTTTTGAAAACAAATTTAACCATTTTCAAATTTTCAATCCATTTTCAATTCTTTGAAAGCAAATCTAACCGTTTTCAAATTTCAAATTCAAAATCAATTCTTTGGAAACAAATTTAACTGTTTTCAAATTTTCAAATCCTATTTCAAATCATTTGAAAACAAATCTAACCGTTTTCAAATTTCAATTCGAAATCAAATCTTTGGAAGCAAATCTAACCGTCTTCAAATTTCAATTCGAAATCAAATCTTTGAAAGAAAATCTAATTGTTTTCAAATTTCAAATTCAAAATCAATTCTTTGAAAACAAATTTAAACATTTTCAAATTTTCAATCCAATTTCAATTCTTTGAAATCAAATTTAATCGTTTTCAAATTTCGATTCAAAATCAACTTTTGAAAACAAATTTAACCGTTTTCAAATTTAAAATTCTCCAAAATCAAATCTTTGATTTAACCGTTTTCAAATTTTCAACCCAATTTTAAATCCTTTGAGAACAAATTTAACCGTTTTCATGGCCATTGTGATGACAATTCCAAATTCTTCAATTCTCGATTTTCAAATCCGTTAATTCGGAATTTCAAAAACCGTCTTTGGAAACAACACATTGTTTTCAGAGCCGCCGCAATCTCAACTTAAAACGTCTTTTGAAAACAAACCTAAGACAACCCTTTCAACTGGCCGACCTTCTAAAGATCCTTACTCTTCGGAAGCCGTCCATAAAACGACAAATGAATCTTTTTGAAAATTTCTATTTTCGAAAATTTCAGTCCACCTTTCCGATTCAGCCTCGAGTCGATTAGAGTCCAGTCGATTTCAAGTCAAGTCGTCTAGATAACATCGAGTATCTGCCGAAGTTAGTACCTACCTTTTGGTCTAGGTCGTGTCGCCCAGTTGACGAGACATCTCAATGGCGTTAACAGAGTCGAAACCTGTCGGGTATTAGACCCATCTTTCCCCTACATTACGGGTCAAAGGTCAAGTTTGTGTACATGTCTTGTCCAACGGCGTCACGCCAACATTGCAAATCCAAACTGAGTCAGAAGTCGTCTGTCTAGGCATCACTATGCCAAAGTTGACACTCGAGTCTCAGTTCAAAGTCATGCACCAAGTGTTCAAACACGAGAGGTCATTCACGATCTTTGATGAACTCATAACCTAGTCACACCGTCTCGTCTTCACCACATAACTGCCTTTTATACATATGTGTCGCACTTGCCTTTGTTTGTGCAATACCTTGCCAAGACAAGTTATAACGCCTATCGTTATGTCAAATAGGAATCCCTTGGGTGCCATCAATCACCAACCAGAAACTCAAGAAGCTGATCAACCTTCATCCGCCATGACTTCTGCTGAAACCAACAACATGGTCCTTCGACTCCTAGCTACCATGGAAAACTTGAGCACTCGTCTCTCCCAAGTTGAGGACAAAATGATAACCGGAAATTTTACCTCTTCTGACATTGAACAAAGGGTTAAGCTTCTTGAAAGCCGGCTACTGGCCAACGACCAAACCAAAACCAGACGACCTCATAGGTTCTTCCCTGATCTGGGTATGCCTTATGCCACAGCCTTGGAAAGGCTAACCTCCCAAGGAAAATTTCAACCAATTGGTCCAACTCCAGACCCTCTACCAAACAAGCGAGGTCGAAGATGGGATAGAAACCTCTTTTGCCAATATCACCAAGGTCGCGGACATGACACTGAAATGTGTCTCCCCCTAAAAGGCGCCATCCTTGATATGATCGAAAAGGGCGAGTTACCATTACTTCCCTCAACAAACCACAAAAACAACCCTCCAGAAAACCCTATTGGACACAGTCAGGAATCTTCCCTAGACTGCTCTCATATCATCTCTCCTGACGATGAGAAAATTCATGCAATTGACGAGGATGGCATACAAAGCGCTATGATGATGCTCTCCATCTCCATCAACAACATATTCTTAAAGCTGCAAGTGGCTATCGATGATTTGAACACTCAGGTAGCTAATTTGGAGAAGAGGTTTGGTAGTACTGAAAATGAACCTGGCCGTCAAGGAGAAAACCAACACTCCATTCACCAACCAACAGATGTTGAAAATGAGGAGTCATCCGATGGTTTCCACATCCATGAACCCACCAACAAAGAAAATGAAATTGCCTCGCCGAATACCCTTTCAAAATATCAAGCAATTTCCCTAAAACTGTCCATCGACAATGACCAAATCCTGTTTCCACCCAGGATTGACAAAATCAAAAACAAAAACAAAACTCACAAAAACATCCCAAAAAACACCAATGTTGGAACCATGGGAAAACATCAAAGGATATTCACAGATCTGGGAATAACATATGGCACCGCTCTGGAGATACTTGCTTCAGAAGGGATGCTGCAACCCATTGGTCCGACTCTAGACCCACCTGAACACAAAAGAGGTCGTTCATGGAACGGAAATGCTTATTGCCAATACCATCAAGGCAAGGGCCATGACACCGAAGCCTGTTCCAAACTCAAGTATGTCATTCAAGATATGATCGAAGCTGGCAAAATCATAATTGCACCTCTCAGTCAAGACAATCCTCCTGGATGTCTCAAGTCAAATAGCAAGGTTGAAAGTTCTCAGAGGACATTCACCAAACTCAGCACAACCTATGCCGCAGCTCTTCAAAAGCTTGTGACTGAAGGGAAGCTACATCTAATAGGGCCCACCCCGGACCCATCTGAATGCAAGAAAAGCCGTTTCTGGGACGGCAATTCCTATTGCCAATATCATCAAGGAAAAGGTCATGATACGGAAACATGCTTCAAACTGAAACATGCTATTCAAAATATGATCGACAACCATGAACTGGTAGCTTCATCCCTATGCCAACCAAGTGATGAAAACAACCCTCATGAACATCTCTTTCTGCAAGGATATAAAACCCTCATCGACTATTGTCCTCATATCATTCCCAAAAATGAGAGTGAAGTGCTCAAGTGGGTCAATGCTCAAGACCAGACATTCAAGCCGCTGGATGCTCCGAAGGAGACCTTCGAGGAGGAAAGTGATGATTAGGAGTCCGTATCTACGATTGAGTCCTAGTCCGAGTCCGAGTCTTAGGCTTTCTCATATCTATCCTAGTGTCTGTTCTTTTCTTCCTAAATGACAACTGGGGGCTGTCCCCATGAGTCAGATGTATCCATCGAGTCTGTGCTAACCTCTTATTTATCTAAATAAAAGCACAATTTCCAGCTATCATATATTCTCCTCTTTACCATTTCCCGTTGACAACGAGAATTGATTTGAGAATTGATTTAAAACAAACAACATGTTCCAATTCAATGTGAGTACACTCGAGTGACGTTCCGTACCGAGTAAGCAGAGGACTCAAAACTCCGTGTCCATTCTCTTTACTTATTCCATGTCTGGCAATGGAAACCTTTCATTAGCACCCAATTTAGAACGAGCTTCTACCAAAGGGATCCTACGACAAACCTATATAACTAACCAGGACATCTCCTTGTTCATGTTCCCCACAAAAAACATCCCATCACCAATTATCAACCTTTCACCAACGGGTACATCCCCGTCCGCACCTTTACCTGCCTCGAACGAAGGACGGGAAAAAAAACCAATACCCAAAGCGAAAAGCCAAAATCCAAGGCCCAAGCCAATAGCCATTCACCCGAAGCCAAAGCGAAAGGCCAAAATCAAAGGCCCAAGCCAAAAGCCATTCGGCCAAAAGCCATTCATCCCTAGCCCAAAGCCAAAGCCAAAACAAAGGCAAAAACCATAGCCAAAGCGAAAGCCAAGGCAAAAGCCAAAACAAGAACGGGATAGTGAAATTCAAATTCACTATTTTCACAAATTTCAAACGACGAAAATTAAAACTGTCATTTTCAAAGTAACAAAAAAAAAACAAGATAGTGAAATTTAAGTTCGCTATCTTCACCAGCTTCAAACGACGGAAATTAAAACCGTCATTTTCAAATCAAAAAAACAAGATAGTGAAATTCAAATTCACTATTTTCACAATTCCAAACAACGGAATTAAAAAAAAACATCCCATTCAAAAAACGAAATAGTGAAATTCAAATTCCTTATTTTCCCACAATTTCAATGACGAAATTCAAAACCGTCACTTTTCAAAAAAATGAAATAGCGAAATTCAAGTTCGTTATTTTCCCATAACTTCAATGACGAAATTCAAAACCGTCACTTTTTAAAAAAATGAAATAGCGAAATTCAAATTCGTTATTTTCCCACAATTTCAAATAACGGAATTAAACCGTCACCTTTCAAACTTCGGACCAACGAGTCCAACAACCAAATACCAAGTCCAGGACCAACAAGTCCAAAGCCTGGACCAACGAGTCCAACACATCAAATCCCAGACCCACAAGTCCAAAACACCAAACACTAAAACCTCAACCAAAACTCCTTCACCCATAAGTCCTTCTAGAGACTGTTACAGGGAGACCTATCTAGGATCCTTAGGATTTCCTCAAGATCAAAACCAACATTGCTTCACCCCTAAGTCCTTCTAGAGACTGTTGCAGGGAGACCTATCTAGGCTTCTGAGGATTCCCCCTCAAGCTCGTAATATCATACCTTAACCTTTATGGTCCAGATATGGAAATCTTATCCCATGTTATGTACCAACCATTTCGTGCTCAGGCCACATCAAGCCGGAGACCCCATTCCGCACCACACTACAAGCCGTTACCCTTCGGCCTAAACGCCACAAAATTCTTGCTCCAGATTTTTATCTATTAAGCAAACCCTTTATTACCAAGCTCCACATTCCCTAATGTTGAAGCAATTTTTCACCACAATCCCCACGGAGTCCTCGAATGCTTTGCTATCGAGAACGGGACATACCTAATATACCCTTAGAGTCCACTTTTTAGTGTGCTCACATGATAAGGAACATTTTCAAAAATTACACCTCTTCGATTCATGATCAAGGAGGAATTATCTCAAATCAATTTTCCGAGTCACCAAACGGCGTTTACCGTCGTGACCCTCACATTTTAAGGTCCTAACAACTCGCTTAGGCACACAGTTCAGAACTACGATCTGGTTTGATTTCACATCACGTGAATACGTAGGCAGTCCTTCAAGGACACAACCATACACGTCAAAATCACTTAAGGTCCTAACAATTCGCTTAAGCACACACGTTCAGAACTACGATCTGGTTTGATTTCACATCACGTGAATACGTAGGCAGTCCTTCAAGGACAAAACCATACACCTCAAAATCAATTATCCACACACATTCAGAACTACGATCTGGTTTGATTTCACTTCACGTGAATACGTAGGCAGTCCTTCAAGGACACAACCATACACCTCAAAATCACTTTAAGGTCCTAACAACTTACTTAGGCACACATGCAGAACTACGATCTGGTTTGATTTCGCACACATGCGAATACGTAGGCAGTCCTATTACAAGGGCACAACCGCATACCCCTTTCACAACATTTCCAATTTTCAATCCTCAATAACCAGCGCAGAACTATGATCTGGTTTTATTTCGCAAACACGCGAATACGTAGGCAGTCCCCCAATAAGGACACAACCGCATACCCCTTTCAATCTCAACCAATAACATCAATCCTCAAAAGCAGCCCACCCGGCTGCAAATTTTAATCGTATACCTCTTTACCGGGGGCTTCTTCCTTAAGGCGTCGCCCGTTCTTCCTTGTTTTGTCAAATTCCCACCTTCTCACTCTGGGGGCTTATCTTTCAAGACGCCACCCGTCCTTTGTCCTCAAACATCTTTTGAGTCTCAACTACAATCCAAAATAAAATCGGACATAGCCTAGTGCTCGATTCGGACGATGACAAGGTCTTGGTTCCGCTCTCCGAATCATCATGCCTCGAGAAGGGATCTCCAACAAGCCAACAAGGGCAAAGATGTCTGGAGAAGATAATCAATTCATATTCCCCAGCCGAGCGGACCTTCTACCTCAGGGATTTGATATGCGCGTTATCAACCTTTCTTGGCTAGGAGTTGCACTTACATGTGCAAAGTCTGTCAGAGTCACCCCCGTGTCATGTCGATACTGAGTTTGTATCACGTTCACGACCGTCTGTTTGTCAGTCTGTCAGTATCCGTCCGTATGAGTCCATGTCACAACAGTCACGTGTCTCCGATCTATCAAATCACGGATTTACTAGCAACAAGACTCAATTTTAAGCTTCACAACTTTCGAAACTCCTATCTCCCCTCGCGTGAGATATTACATGCTAGTGCTAATTGTTTACATGCTTATGTGCTCATGTGCTTATATACTTGTGTGCTACGTGTTTGTCTATGCGACTTAAGATTTGTGTGGTCACTAACCATGCAGGTGTAGATACCTCATTTCTGCACCTCCCGCAAACCACCCGGTGATGATTGGGCAGCATGTTTGATTCGCGGAACGATTTGTGACAATTCGTAAGATTATCGTCAAGTGTTTGCTCAAATATTAATGTCAGCCTCTTAGTTGTCATCTACGTCCTGATACGGTCGTTTTGGCAGTAATTAGAGTACATTCGGAGTCCGGGTCAAAAAACCGTCTCCATTTTCTCGATAATCAAATCCCGAGTCGGAATGTTCTGAATGTTCCGGATATTTCTATTCCATATTTCATAAATTTTATCTTTTGGCAAATAATATCCCGTAATATTCATAAGATAATCGAATTATTTCCGTCCTACCATAACTCAAACGCGAAATCTTTCTTCAAAGAGAGGAAACCTCCTGGGAATAGACGCAGCAGGCGCTGCGCCTCTTCCAAGAGACGCAGTGACCGCTGCGCCTCTTCCCAGGCCCTTCTTTGCATGATTTACGTATCTTTTTCATATCTTTCCGAGATTCACTTCCAAAGAGTCTCCGAAACCCTATTCCTTCACGTGATTAGTATAAATAGGAGCTTTCGTTCCTCATATTTCTCACGCGAGTGTCCGCCCTTCTCTTCTCCCTTTGCATTCTAGACTTCGTTCTTACTAATTGGCGCCTACGTGCTTGGACTTCCGACCACGTAAGCTCGGATCTTTCCGGGTTCCAGCCTCTCCGTTGCATGACCGACCAATTTGACCAACTACACTCAATCAACCTTAATTAATCAATCGTTTTCCTCTTACGAGGGCACTCTCTTTGCATTCGCGTCGAGCATTCACTAGTCGATATCTTAGTTCATCTCGTTCCGTCAACATGTAAGTCTGAGGGTATATAATTCCTCTTTTATTTATTGTATTTTATTTATCGTATCACTCATGTAAGGTTTATGTCGAAAACATCTAATTAAAACCGATTTCTAAAACCGTATTTAAAACCTCTTTTTACGGATTTTCAGTAGACAGACAGTCGAGAAAAGACGCAGCAACTGCTGCGCCTCTTCGAAGGAGCGCAGTTCCTGCTGCGCCTCTTCGTGAGGCTGCCGCAGTTCCTGCTTCTTTTCTTCTTCCCTCGTCCTCTGTAATTCGTCTTTCTTATTTGTTTTCATATGTTTGTTCTTTAATTCTTCATCGTAATAATTCATATATTTATAATTCATCATTCATTCATATGTTTAATTCATTAATTCCGACTTAAATCCCGAATAATTCAATATTTGCGGGTTTTCGTCACTTAATTCAATTCCGGATTTTAGAGATTCAATTTGTTCATATTGAGTTTCTGGAATTCGTCCTTTGATATATTTTCATCTGTTTGTTCATATGTTCATCATTGATTCGTCATGTTTAAGATTATTTCATTCATCCATTAATCATTCGTTAATCCATGTAATTAATTCGTTCGCATCCGTCTCATTCATATTGTACTGTTTTATGACCCATTCATATGTTAAATAACATGTTAATCACTTTCATCCGAGTAAATATTATCCATCAATCCTTAAATCATCAATTAACATTAACGGCTTGCAAATACGGCTTCACAGCCAGAACTGAGCCAAGAACAGACGCAGCGTCTGCTGCGCCTATTCAAAGGGACGCAGCTCTGCTGCGCCTGTTCCTGGCTGAGTTCTGTCTCTGAACTCCGTTTCTGCCTTGACCTAGATTATTTAGCTTATGTATTAACTAACTATTATCCGTAATATCGCTAATTCTTGTTCGTTTATTTCATTAATTTTATTCTTTTATTCTTTTTTTCTCAAATCATCCGTTTTAAAGGTATTTTCGACATAAATCGCCGATTCCAATGTAATTATTGTAATTTTCCTTTATTGTAATTTATAATTATTGTATTGCTCATATTTCTTGTATGTTTTTACATGTAATTTGACTTAAATCCAACTTCGACATTAATTGTATGCTTAATTAATTGTTCACCGACTTAGTTAATTCTCACATGTTAGGATTAATCTATGGATGTTGCATTGCATGCATATAGCCGACGATATATCAAGTACGAATAACTTCCCTAATCATTAGTAGAGGCCGCTATCGAGGCGGGCGGGATTAGGTGTTCGATCAAAAGAGCTTCCTAATACGTACCCTCACCCCTTACTCCAGATCTCCGTGAGCACCCGTGTTCATTGGCATCCGCGAGAGTCATTCTAGACATAGAATGCTAAGGGTAACGATTGCTTAGTGTTCATGTCACTAGTTTGTGTCTTGACATGACACGAGGTATTCGAACGGTTCCAATTTCCCATAAAAATTGGTGGCGACTCCTTACAAAATGCAACCGCTTGTTTTTCGACCTTCACCAAGCGCCCCCGTGGGCGGCCCGCTGTCCACAGTTTGGCGACTCCGCTGGGGATAATACACTTACGTGTAGCAAGGGTGAAACTTGAACAAGGTTAGGGAATAAGTTTGTACAAGACAATTGTCGGTTCTCATGACTCGGTCTTCCAAGATCGTTTATTCGGCCTTCCTAGGCCCAACCCAACCCATTCGACCAATCGTCCCGTCTAAACGGTCCTAATTCTTATTTGGGCCTAAGGATGGATAGCGATTGACGTCATCCATACCATGATGTTTACTCTTGTTTGTATCAAGGGCCTTCACTACTTGAGGAAATGGACTAGGAATCGGCCTTACTCTTGTTTGGCACAAGCCTCTCCACAGACTTCGGGTTTGATGGTTCGGTATGGCAACCCACCCTTTAAACCAAAACCCTTTTAAATGCACTCAGCATCCCGTTATAATGCTTGTATAAATGTGTAAACCTTACGTGATCACCACTTCTAAACAAAACCATGACGAATTTTCAAAAAATCAAAATCCTTATTTTCAAACAAGAATTTCGAAATAGGCCTTTAATTAGCGCAAAATCCGGTGAAAACTCTGTCCGTTTGTCGCGTCAAAATTCGGGCCACAAGCCCATTTCAAAACCTCACTTCGAGTCCACTCCTACAACTACACTACAGTTGACTAGGACACACATTTTCAAAGACCTTGTCTTTCTTCAAAACTCACTCAACACAAGTGGCACACACCCACTTCACGAGTCAAAACTTTTCCTCTTTTAGCAAGTGTGATAGAATGGTCGATCGTGTTTTGATTCGTCGCCGATCTCTTATCCAGTTTCCAAGATGCCTGGGTCAAGTGATGAAACAAACCTCCAGCAAATTCAAGAGAGTAATGATCGAATCCTAGCCGCGCTAGCCCAAATGCAAGTCACTCAAGAACAAACCTATGACCGCCTTGAACTTATCGAAGGCCGTATCTTTGATGTAGAGGGAAGGTTGCCTCCCCTTAAAGGTGAAGTACTACAATTTTCCGATGACGAGTCTAAAGATGAGAATCCCATCATAGGGACAACCGCAGCTGAGAAAAGACTCCAATACCTAGAGGAGCAATTGATGTACCTTAAGGGGGATGACATTTATAGGGAAAACAATCGCAAGTATGAAGCCGTCAATTCCAAATTACCAACTAACTTTAGCATGACGGATATCCCTAAGTTCAAAGGACATGAGAACCCTTTGAACCACATCCGTGCCTTCAAAGATTACATGTCTATCAAAGGCATCAAACCCGAGATGTTCTTAAGGATCTTTCCTTCATCTCTTGACACCATCCCAAAGCAATGGTTCTACACTTTAGATCACAAAAAGGTCGCTACTTGGGAGGACGCCGCAATCGAGTTCTCGAAACAATATGCGGATAATGCCGAGATCCAAGTCAACATGCGTACTCTAGAGGTTCTTACCCAAAATGACAAAGAAGGATTCACCGACTTCCTAAGTAGGTGGAGGAAGACTAGTACTCAACTAGTTGAACGCCCGGATAAGGCTACTCTCGTGGAAAAGTTCGTGGATAATCTCAAACCCATATATGCCAGTCACTTGAGGTATCAAAACATCAAGACTTTCAAGGACTTAACCGTACTAGGGACACGAATTGAAGATGACATCCGTAAAGGACTCTTGTCCAAAACGGTAGGTCGAGGATATCAAGGGTCCACAAGTCGTTCACACGGCTCTACTAGCAAGACCGACGAGGTTAACCTTCTCGAGCCATCCAAGAAAACTACCCCACCAAGGAAGTTCACAAACCTTGGGGATACGTACTCCAACGCTCTATAAAGGCTAATGAAACAAGGTAAACTCCAACCCATTGGACCCACTCCTGAACCCGAAAAGAAATCCAAGTTCTGGGATGAAAATTCCTACTGTGAATACCATAGGGGCAAAGGGCACGACACAGAAAAATGCTACAAGTTGAAACACGTGCTTCAAGATATGATTGAAGATGGTCGACTTCCAATTCCACCAGGAGGTAAGCCCAACAACACTCAGAATCCTCTTGGAGTTCTAGTGATTACAAGTGACGAATCTACCTTAGATTGCTCACACCTCATTTCTCCCACCGAAAATGAAATTCATGCAATTGAGAAAGAAAGGCTATACTCTATTATCTCCCCTATCATTTCCGACTTCATCGCGTGGGCAAGGAGTGTAGATAGACAAGTGTGGGAACTAGAAAACATGGTAACGACCTTACGCAATCCTAATGCAATACCTAAAGAACGCATACCATTGATCTTCTCTCAAAATGCCACTATGCAAGAAGTAGTCACCGTGGTTGATAAACTAGTCGATCAAATCATACGACTAGAAAGTGATATCATGAGAATGAAGGAGCTAGCTGCAATCAATGGGGTTTGAGCCGATGATGATGAAGACGAATACCTCATTGAAAACTCCTTAGTCAAGGAAATAGTCCAAAATGGTGAAGACCAAGATGTGGATCACCTAACTCGTTCGGGTCGTCCATATCAAAGCACTACTCAAAACGGTTCAACCAACGGCATCACACCAAATGACAACGAAGATGACCCCACTGATCATTTGCTCAAGCAATTACAGAAGACCAAGGCTGATCTTTCAGTCTGGCAACTAGTGGCAAGCTCATTTCCGCATCACCAAGCTTTACTGCAAGCTTTGGCCAAATTGAATGTAGCACATAACTCCACTCCTGAAGATGTAGTCAACTTGGTCTTCCAAGAATCACCGAGGCTAAGTAATCCTATTACTTTCTCAGATGAAGACTTGCCACCTTTTGGCGCTAGTCAAAACCTTGCTCTATACATCACTGTCATTTGTCTAAAGAAGAATGTGCCAATGACTTTGGTAGCTGATGGCTCCGCGGTCAACGTCATACCCCTCAAAACGGCATACAAACTAGGCATGAAAGAGTCGGATTGGACTCCTACCAACCAAGGTGTACGTGCATATGACGGCACACGACGAAAAGTGGTTGGACTTGCTAGCCTAACCATAGCCACGGGACCAATCGAACGGAAGGTTAACTTCCAAATAGTGGACATTGAAGCTTCATTCAACATACTTCTGGGAAGGCCTTGGATTCATGCTTCCAAAGCGGTAACATCCACCCTTCATCAAAAAATCAAGATTCCACTAAATGGCAAAGTTGTGACGATCACTTCGTCACCCATCAAGGCAATAATCGAGAAGCAATCAAACAATCAAGTCCTTGCGGATCCCATATACGAACTTGGGGGCTTCCAAAGTGTGAATGTCATAGAAAGTGAGTTGGCACCCTTATACTATAATCCCTACTCTAACTTGGTGGTCAACCACATACTCAAATCTCAGGGATACTTCCCTGGAATGCCTTTGAACCCAATTCGGAAGAACACCTTCGCACCATACAAGGAAGGTAACTCGACAAGGATACCACTTGGACTAGGGTACAAACCCACAAAAGAAGAAGTCCTCGAAATGCTCGCCCAAGTCCAAAATCGCAAGCACGTAGGAGTCCAAATGAGACCATATCTCCCCACTCTAAATGGGTACTTCGTTCAAGAAGGGAGTTCAGAACTCTTCCATGGATTTCCCGAACCTTGGCAATATCTTGAGAGGAAGTTAGCCGGAATCGAGATCTTTCACGATTGCTACTTCATTCCTCCCGAAACGGTTCCTACCGTCAAAACCCGACAAGCACCTTGCTTCGACGAACAAGCTGTTAGCCTATTGTTTGGAGAGGACCGATTCATTAGGGCCGCGCAGGATGAGATCATTACTATGATACTTCAAGACGATCGCTTCAACCCCACCGCGTTGATCACAGAAATCGACGCAAAGCAGCAGAAAGGATGGAGAAAATCTATCAAATGGACCAACAACCAAGGAAGGCTCTTCAAGCTCACTACTGGAGAAAGAGAGATGTTCAAAGGAGAACCAGAAGACGACGAGTTCGAGTCGGAGTCGGAGTCGGAGTCAGAGTCTAGAGGAGTCATTAGAGAATCTACTCCTGTTGTCATCCCCACTCCCTTCGTTTCTCCTAGCTTAGCCTCGAGTAGTCACGGTAGTTCGGGAAATGCCCCAACTACTATTCCTTTGCCGCCACGACCATGGATCAGTTGGCTTCTTTATTTCAGCTTTACTCAAATCTTAATATGAATAAATCAGGTTCTGCTTACTCTCTGTGTTCTTTCGAGTGCAATTCTGTTTACGATGATACTGAGGATGACCAAGACCCAGACTTGACCGAAATACCTCCCTACGTAGCCAAAGAAATATTACAAGAAGGGGAAGGGGGACCAGTAATAGAAGATACCGAACCCATCAACGTAGGAACCGAATTAGAACCCAAAGAACTTAGGATAGGGACTACCTTGAGCTCTACCGAAAGGGCCGATTTCATAGACCTCCTAAATGAATTCAAAGACGTTTTCGCTTGGTCCTACAAAGACATGCCAGGGATCGACAAGGATATCGCCGAACATAGGATTCCGATTAAGCCGGGTTTCAAACCTGTGAAACAGAAGCTTCGACGAATGAGAACAGAATGGGCTCTAAAGATTAAGGAAGAAGTGGATAAACAATTCAAAGTCGGGTTCATCAAAGTTTCCGAGTACTCTGACTGGGTAGCTAACATAGTACCTGTGCCCAAAAAGGATGGGAGAATCCGTGTTTGTGTTGACTTCAGGGACTTGAACAAAGCAAGTCCGAAAGATGACTTCCCTCTACCTCACATTGACATATTGGTGGACAATACTGCAGACCACGCATTACTATCCTTCATGGATGGATATGCGGGTTATAACCAAATCAAGATGGCCATGGAAGATATGCACAAGACCGCATTCGTCACCCAATGGGGAACATATTGCTACACGGTAATGCCATTCGGATTGATTAACGCCGGAGCTACATACCAACGCACCGCAACTACACTCCTACATGACATGATGCACAAAGAAGTTGAGGTATATGTAGATGACATGATCATCAAATCCAAGGAAAGAGATGGACATATTGCAAACCTTCGCAAGTTCTTCGCGAGGCTACGAAAGTACAACATGAGACTCAATCCTCAGAAATGCACATTCGGGGTAACATCCGGAAAACTCTTGGGATACGTCGTTAGCCAACGCGGTATATCAATAGATCCCTCAAAAATCAAAGCTCTGATCGAAATGCCACAACCTCAAACAGAAAAAGAAGTCAGAGGATTCCTGGGAAAGATACAATATATAAGTCGATTCATATCGAAACTTACCATGATTTGCGAGCCTATTTTCAAGAAACTCAAGAAAACAGACCACACCATGTGGGATGATGATTGTCAAAAGGCGTTTGACCAAATCAAGGAGATATTGGCTAAACCACCAGTGCTCATGCCGCCACAACGAGATCAACCTCTTGGTTTATATCTCACAAGAATCGAAATCGCCATGGGTGCTATCTTTGGCTCAAATCGTAGGAAGTGAAGAAAGAGCTATTTACTATCTAAGTAAGAAGTTCTTGGAATATGAGTGCAAATACTCGCAACTCGAAAAGACATGCCTCGCTCTTGTGTGGGCAACGAAGAAGCTACGTCACTACATGCTTAGCTACTCCGTCAAAATATATTCCAAAATGGATCCAGTCAAATACCTCTTCGAGAAACCCGTCCTCAACGGACGTCTTGCAAGGTGGACTCTGATGCTCTCAGAATTCGACCTCAAATATGTGCCACTAAAAGTCATAAAAGGTCGCGCCGTCGCCGAATTCTTCGCAGAAAATCCTATCAACGACGCACAAACCATAGATACTTGGTCATTTCCCGACGAGGATATACTTCAAACAGATGTAGACTCCTGGGATCTATACTTTGATGGGGCATCAAATTTAAGAGAATTCGGAATAGGAGTGTTGGTCATTTCTCCTGAAGGTGAGCATACACCGATTGCTGTCAAACTCGACTTCGAGGTGACAAACAATGCTGCAGAGTATGAACCTTGTCTCATTGGACTACAAGCGGCAGTAAGCTTAGGTATCAAGAACCTCCGAGTACATGGGGATTCATCACTGATCATCAACCAAGTTACAGGATCCTGGAAAATCCGAAGCGAAAGCCTCGCACCCTATCAAGCTAGGATAGACCAAGTCGCTCAATTCTTTGATCACGTAACATACCTACACCTACCTCGGGAGGAAAATCAATTTGCAGACGCTCTTGCGAAACTTGCATCTCTAATAAATATGCCAGATCACATGATAGACTTGCCCTTGTGTATCGAACGACGGTCAGAGCCAGCTTATGTCCATCAAATCACCAATGAAGAAGAAATCACACAAGAACCCTGGTTCCAAGCAATCTTGAACTTTAAGCTCAATGGTACCTATCCACCAGATATGGACAAGAGGGGACAACGTGCTATACGCCTATTAGCTTCCCAATACATTCTGATGCAAGGAGAATTATACAAAAGAACACCTCTTGGTGTAGTCCTACGTTGCCTTGATCATTCACAGGCACGAAAGGTGATGGAAGAAGTCCACGACGGAGAATGCGGTCCCCACATGAGTGGGCCTATGATGGCAAAGAAAATCACACGTTTAGGGTATTATTGGACCACCATGGAATCTGATTGCATCAAATACGTGAGACATTGCCACAATTGTCAAATCTTCGGGAATGTGCAACATGTCCCTCCTTCATTGCTCTATACGATGACATCTCCCTGGCCATTCTCTGCATGGGGAATTGACATAATCGGGAAAATAACCCCAGCCGGAACAGGAGGTCACTGTTTCATCCTAGTGGCAATTGACTACTTCACCAAATGGGTAAAAGCGGCTTCCTACACTGGTCTTACGGCTAAAAATGTGGCAAGGTTCATACAAAACAACATCATTTGTCGATATGGTTGCCCACATGAGATCATCAGCGATAATGGGTCACACTTCCAAGCTGAAACCGAGCAATTGCTGGCCAAGTATAAGATTAAGCATCACCACTCTTCGCCCTATAGACCACAGACTAACGGCGCGGTAGAGGCGGCAAACAAAAACGTTGTCACAATTCTCAAGAAAATGACTGACAACTATAGAGATTGGCCAAGCAAGATACCTTTCTATTTGACCTACGGCATGGAGGCCGTACAACCAGTCGAGCTAGAAATACCATCCTTACGTATTCTACTCGAAAGTCAAATCCCTGAAGCCGATTGGAAGAAGGATAGATACGAAGAACTCATCCTCCTGGATGAACGTAGGCTACGCGCCTTACATAATGTCCAAACATATCAAGCACGTATCAAACGAGCTTTCAACAAAAGGGTTAGGCCAAGAAACATCAAAGAAGGAGACTTAGTACTCAAATCGGTTAGAGCTCTTCTACCTGTCGACCCAAGAGGAAAATTCAAACCTAATTGGGCCGGACCATATCTAGTCAAATCCATACTCCCAGGGGGTGCGGTTAGAATCACAGACCTAGATGGGAATGAATTTTCAAACCCCACAAACCTTGACCAACTGAAACGATACTATGCCTAGATTAGGACCACACACGCGCCTCGCGTAAACCCATGTGTCGCTCTTGTGGCACTAAATAAACGGCCCCTGGCCAAGCCGAAATAAGCTAAGTGTCACTATGCTCTTGCATCCTGACAAATTTGTCATCCTCGTATCATCAAATAAACTAAATTCGCACCTTGAGAACAAGCAAAAGCTCATGCTTATTTTCTATGTTCATTACAAGCTCTTGCTTCGAACAATTATTCTTTTACATTTACTCGAACTACGCGCAAGGGTTTGATTTCGCTTTCTTAAGTGAATACGTAGGCAATCCTTCACGGGATTCAACCCATTATATCTAAAATGTAAATAGAAGGACATTTGCATTGCATTTGAAATTCGACAAGAATAATAAAAGAAAATCACAACGGTTTCATAACCATTCGACCTTTTTTATTTCATTCATTTTCTAATAATAGTAGTACGTTACATAATAAAAATAGAATAGGCTAGGATTCTAAAAATCCCTCCTTTTTATTACAACAATAATAATAATAATCAAATAATAAATAAGGACTCGGGCTATTCTTCCATCTTCCCTTTGCCCTTGTCATTCTTGTCATATTTCTTGTCACGACCTCGAGCCGGACGCTCTTGCACCACTTCAGACCTAATCACCAACGGTCTTTCTCGAGGCCTGACTCTTCCATTCTTGCCAACCACCATTCCCGCAACAGGAGTAGTCTTTGATTTCTTCGAAGGGTGAATGACCTGAAATCCAGCTTCTTCTTCTCCTTCTGTCAGATGCTTCTCCTTCTCTTTCTCTCCCTCGCGCACCTTGTAGTCAACAGGCTCGCGTTTCCTCAGTCTTTCGCGTTCTTCCGAAGTTGCAGCCTTTCTCCACCTCAGATAGGAATCCGACACCCACAAAGCATTGGCAGAGAAACTCAAGAACCACACGTTTCTTTGGGCCCATTTGATAGCCCACTCTCTTCGGCTCTCGGTGGTAAGCGCTACAGCAGTCTGCGGAACGGTATCAAGCCTCGGGATCGTCTGCTTCAGCCCAACTTGCCTCATCAATCTTTCCGGAAAGATGCATACCATGAACTCCAATCCCGGAATCGCACCGACCTAGTGGGATCCAAAGAAGACACTCCAGTGACAGACTTGAGGTGCCACCACGGTACAACCCACCTAATCATCGGGCCATCATCATTCTTCAGCTTGTTCTTCCAATAGTCACAGACCCGAGTGAAGTCCACCATGTACAACCGTGTCCTCATCGCAATCATACGGGAATGATAGGAAAGTGCATGAACTGGGGGCTCGAGCAGTCGGAGCCGTTCCATAAGCCAAACCTACCAAAAGCAGGTATTAGACACCAAAAAAAAAAAAAAGGTGTCTTTACCTGTAGGATGACGGGACTCCCCGAAAATGGCAGATCACGATTGGATTTCCTATTATCCAAACCCAAGATAATCTCTCCTAAGCATAAGCAAGCTGGGCTCCTGCGCAGCTCCATTTGCTCAATAAGACCCAAAAGACGGGGATCACCTCTCAAGTCTTCATCAACATGCCCTTGGAAGACATACACATGCAGTAAACAAAAGCCAAATGCTCTCCTCCTAGCAACATAAGAGACAGTGGGGTCGGCCCTGTTAATGAATCGGTCTACAAAGTCCAGCATTCTCACGCCTTTCGGGGTAACTAAGCGGTCCACCTCGAGTCGGGTCAGTCCAAGCAAGTCTCTGAATTTGCTCTTATACCCTTGTGAAGTGGAAGGAATGGCAGGTAAATGCTCGGGGTCCCACCCACCAATAGCAGCAATCTCTTCAGGAAAAGGACAAATATCACCACCTGGGAACGCGAAAACATGATAATTTGGGTCCCAATAGTCAAGGCAAGTATCCAAGAACGGTTTTACAACCTTAATGAGTTTCAAACTCAATAGAGACCCAAGGTTATGAGCACCCATGTCGTGCTTCTCAATATTCGAGAATTCATTAGTCCATTCCTTCAAGCGGATCTCCAAAGTATTCATGATGACAATTTTCTCTTGAAAATTTATTTTGGGAGTTTTTTTATGTGGATTAACGGAGAAGAGACGGAAGAATTATATGATTTAAGGCTTCGTCGACGCTTCTATTTATACTAATTGCTGTTTTCAAAAATCCGCCAGAACGGACAAGCTTGGGAACAGGCGCAGCTCCTGCTGCGCCTCTTCAAAGGGACGCAGCTCATGCTGCGCCTCTTCCCCAGGCTCACCTTCTGCGATTTCCGCGTTTGGATCTTTCCTAATTCTATAACGAATAATTTCCTATTCCTACGGGATTTTATTTTGGTAAATACGAGCAGTTTACCATGTTTTAAGTTTCCTAAATTCGCGGGCACGCATTTCGAGGCAACGTCGACACCTTCGCCATTTTCATCGCACTTAATTCTTCCTTTTTATTATTATTTTAATTCATTTATTTATTCTTAGGAAATAAATTTCATTTTTTTATTTTTAGAAAGTAAATTTCATTTTTAGGAAATAATTTTCTTTTGTTTTCATTTTTCAACAAATTTCAACATTCATTTTTAGGAAATAGATTTCTCTTTTTTCTTTTTTTTTAGGGGGTAACCCTCCCTACCGTCCGGTCATTTCCGGCAAATTTCTTGCATTTTTGCTTCCTTTTGAGTCTCATTTTTGCGCTAATTAAGACCACATGTGTATGAAATGTATGTTTTGGTGTGATTTCCATGTAAATTTCGGCAGCATGACGGCGTAAACCGTTGTCTACCAAACCTGTTCAAGAACTAACCTGCAGGTACAAGCAACACAACCCAGCAGCAAAGGCACTCAGGCCATCATATACACAAATGCACAAGCAAACTGGGGGCTTGCGCCCCGAACCAAGTCCGAAGTCCAAGCAAACTGGGGGCTTGCGCCCCAAACAAGTCCAAAAACGTTCAAAATCAGATGTCCAAATGTACAAAACTACACAAAACTACTGCTGGACACCCTCCAACTCAGCAACCCTCGCCGTAAGAGCAGTAATCTCGGCGTCCCGAAACTCGAGCTCCCTCGATAAGCGAGCTGTCTCCTCCCGAGACTGGGTCAACTCTCGCTCCAGCTCACGACCAGCCTATAAACAGCAACAAATTGGCTCATGTCAATCAACTCAAACAAAACTGAAAAACCAAAAATCAAAAGAAATCAAATGAGGTTCATACCTGACGACCTCGACCACCGACGAGTGCCTCGATGGCGGTAGCTCGTAGCCGGTTGGCCACCCTCCATAGCGCCATGAACCGAGATGGCGCGACCTGCATTTCAAAAGAAATTCTTAGTAAATGGAACAAGTTCAATCAAATGTGTTCTTACACGAAAGGTATATAAGCTGGAGGCTCACCCTCCGAATCAGATGCTGCCAGTCGTCTAGGCCAGCATCCGTCACAGCTACGTCAAAGTCACGCAACTCGGAGATCGTCGTCCTCCCAGTCGCGTCAGTGTACTCAAGGGTCTCGGGGTACACTGGGGGCTCGATGCCCGCCGCCTCGACCTCCTGCAAGGACAAATAGTTCTCGTTAATCGACGATCTTTCGTCGTAATTCTCAAAATCAAATCAAATAAAAGTAAAAGATACTCACCACTACTGGCCAGTACGCCAACCTCCCATAAAGAAACGCAGAGTAGTCCTCGCCAGGCAGAAGAAGGTCGTCGCCACGGCACCCGGCCAGTCCGCCTCCCTCTCGGCCTCGGTGGGCTCCCCGAACATCGTCCTCGGAGGGTCAATAGGAACCGTCAACGCGCCCCGAGAGCACCGACGAGCCAAACGCTCGCCCGGATACCACACAGACCCATCGACGTCCACAACAAAGAAATGACTCGGGCTCCTAGGTCAAAGGACCTCAGCGACAAAAGGAGGCGCTCTAGCGTACTCCGCCCAAGGCCTGGGCACCCACTGCGACAAGATAAAGCAAAGATCATTCCTATGATCAAGCAGAAGCAAAAGACAAGGAATATAAATACGAGTGGGATACTCACGCTGCTCAGCTGAAAGGCGTTCACATCCTGCCGGTAGACATTGTGAGAAGAGCGCTTGCTCTTCGTCCGGCACATCACCCAATCCCTCACCACGGGATAGGCCTTCTCCAGTGGCTCTGTCCTCTTGGGTGCGAGACTCGGGAAGTAAGAGTACACCCATGCCTGTAAAACAGAATAATCAATGACGATCTTTCGTGATTCAATAAAGAAAGGAATTTACTTTGGTCTAAAGGAAGGTTCATACCTCCAACAAGAGTCCAGTCCGACGGCGCCGGAGAAGTCCCCTTCTCCATCAACTCCGGACGAACCATGGCCCTCATAAAGCGGATGAGGACCGCAAAACAAGCGATGACCCGGTCCCGGCGCCTAGGGAACTCGGTCGAAAGAAAGGGAAGAAGCTTCGTCGATAGCCTCTCGCCCTTGTCTCCGAGGTAAATCGAAGACAAGAACCACCAAAGCCACGCAGACGAGCCCTCTCGCTCACCAGACAGGAGGAGGAGCAGCTCCCTCCCATCGATCGTCACCAGCGCCGGGGTCTTCCCCGCAAAGTAGTCTCGAACGTAGGTGCTGGGTACCAAACCCGGCACTGCAACAGCCTTCGGCGACAAGTTCCAGCCGATCAATCTCCTCGCCTCGGCCGAATCCGCCCTCATAGCCGTCTCCGGCCACACCATCTCCTCGGTCCCACACGGCAGACCAGAAATCATGCCGTAGTCCTCCAGAGTAACTCCCACCTCACCGAACGGCAGGTGAAACGTGGAAGTCGTATCCCAGAATCGATCCAAGAAAGCGCGGACCAGGCTAAGGTAGGCCCGCAACTTCCTCTTCACGACATCCCTCCAGACCTGAACCAGAGGACCAAACGCTCCACGCTCGATCATGGCCCTCTCCTCCGCCGACAGCCGCTCGTAGTGCTCCATCGCTGTCGTATAACCCGAGAACGACCTGATGTTCCCGGCCTCCTATAATGATTTGAAACAAAGCTATATTTAGTTTTGAATGAAATTTGCAAGAAGTTTGGACAAAAAGAATGAAAGAGAATAGGTAATGAGTAGTGAATTCTTATTTACCAAGCTCTTCACCGTCCTGTAGGACAGGTGACCCTCTGCAGCCCACACGAGGTGCCTACTCTCCCAGGTCTTAGCCCACGTAGGAGCTCCCCTCAGATGACGACCTCCTCGCCTGACGTTGGCCCGTCTCGGGGCCTCCTCGTCCTCGACGGCCTCCTCCTCGTGAGCCTCGTCTCCAGTGGCCATCACCGCAGCGGTGAAGGCCGGCTCTAAAGCCTCCTCAACCGTACTGGCGCCTATCTCCATGGGAGCCCTCCCAGAAGTAGAAGCCTCGTCACCTGCAACATGAAAGTAAATTTAGGCCGCGTCACATGATGACAAGCCTTTGTTAAGGAGCTTTCGAGCCCTCAGGGCCCTGAAAACTGTCCTTTCCATGCCATCTTTGGCCATATTCCCACCAACCCAATCACTCATGTGATAAATTGGGTCAAGTCAAGTCCAAGTCAAAGCCTAGTTCCAGGTTCAAGTCGAAAATTCGGCAGCATTTCGTTATAACGGCGATTATGCCCTAGAAAGGTGCCCTGAAAAAGTTGTCACAAACCAAAACTTCGAGATGGCAGAAAGTTTACCCATCATCCAAGGATCCCAAATATCAAGTTTCATCGCAAATGGGCAATCCTAAGGCGATTTTCGAAGCAATTTACGGTCTAGCTGTAAAACCGTCTCAAAATTCATTCAAAGGCTCAAAACTCGATGAAAATTCGAAGCAAACATATGGTTATGTTCCTAACATTGCCTACTATCCATTTCTAAACATCAATTTGGCAAAGCAAATCCATTTGGGGGAGAAGCCCCAAATTTTCGATCAAAAGGGTCGAAAACCCTAGTTTTCGCGGCTCAAAATTCAACAAATGTAGATGATTAATGCAAGATTAAGACACATACCTCGATTAGTCATGTTTAATGCAAGCTTTTAGATCAAAACTCAACGGAAATGGTGAAGATTTGAGAGAGAAATTGAAAGAATTATGTTTCGAAATAATGAATATAATCCTTCTGATTTCGCGTTTTTACGCGGAAATAGCCAAATTGGGGAAAAGACGCAAGAAAGGCGCAAGCGCCTCTTCCAAGAGACGCAACTCTTGCTGCGCCTCTTCCTTGTGTTCCCTCCATACGAATTTTCAAAAATTCGTTATGAGTTCGTTATTTGTGGGCCCATCTTTGGTGCGCCTCTTCTTCAACGCTATTATATTCTTTTGGTCCGTTTCGATGATTTTCTTTCGTTCCGGTCCGCATTTTATCCAAATAAGCAGCAATATTTTGCGATTGCTCAAGATCATTTTATCCAAATAAGCAGATATTTTGCAGTATTGCTCAAGATCATTTTATCCAAATAAGCAACAAAGATTTTGCGATCGCTCATTCGAGATTTCTTCCACGACGATCAAGATGTTCTAGTCGTCTCCCCCCAGTAGAGTATATTTTGCGCATGCTCACTCCAGATTTCTCCCACGACGATCAAGATGTTCCTAGTCGTCAAAATATTCCCAAAAGAGTTTGTTTGAGACCAACGCAAGCGATTCAACCTCAAGTTTTGCCGAGTTCGCTTGAGACGACGCAGCGGATTTCCCAGCAGTTTCTACCGACGTCCTGCTGCTTTCAATATTTCTTGTTTCCCCAAGTTCGATTAAGTCTCGGTATGGTCTCTTCTTATGGCTGGCGAGCCTCCTTACGTAGTCTAATGGACTTTAAACGACCCTCCCCGATAGTCGACGGACTCTAAAATGTTCTCGACGACAGTCCTTGGTTCGACCCCTTGAGCCGCCTCGCGTCGCCATAGTCGTCAGGTTGTAATCTTCGATTGACCTGATGGCTATACTTTGACTTTCGCCTTGTCCAAGCCTCGGTCAAAGTGGGGGCTCAGAGATACCACATTTCGCACATCCCGCAAAACCACCCGGTGATGATTGGGCCGCATGTTTGATTCGCGGAACGATTTGTGACAATTCGTAAGATTATCGTCAAGTGTTTGCTCAAATATTAATGTCAGCCTCTTAGTTGTCATCTACGTCCCGATACGGTCGTTTTGGCAAGTAATTAGAGTACATTCGAGTCCGGGTCAAAAACCGTCTCCATTTTCTCGATAATCGTTAAATCCCGAGTCAGAATGTTCCGGAATGTTCCGGATATTTCTATTCCATATTTCATAAATTTTATCTTTTGGCAAATAATATCCCGTAATATTCAGAAGATAATCGAATTATTTCCGTCCTACCATAACTCAAACGCGAAATCTTTCTTCAAAGGAGGAAACCTCCCGGGAATAGACGCAAGAGCGCCGCGCGCCTCTTCCAAGAGACGCAGTGACCGCTGCGCCTCTTCCCAGGCCCTACTTTGCATGATTTACGTATCTTTTTCATATCTTTCCGAGATTCACTTCCAAAGAGTCTCCGAAACCCTATTCCTTCACGTGATTAGTATAAATAGGAGCTTTCGTTCCTCATATTTCTCACGCGAGTGTCCGCCCTTCTCTTCTCCCTTTGCATTCTAGACTTCGTTCTTACTAATTGGCGCCTACGTGCTTGGACTTCCGACCACGTAAGCTCGGATCTTTCCGGGTACCAGCCTCTCCGTTGCATGACCGACCAATTTGACCAACTACACTCAATCAACCTTAATTAATCAATCGTTTTCCTCTTACGAGGGCACTCTCTTTGCATTCGCGTCGAGCATTCACTAGTCGATATCTTAGTTCATCTCGTTCCGTCAACATGTAAGTCTGAGGGTATATAATTCCTCTTTTATTTATTGTATTTTATTTATCGTATCACTCATGTAAGGTTTATGTCGAAAACATCTAATTAAAACCGATTTCTAAAACCGTCTTTAAAACCTCTTTTTACGGATTTTCGATGATCGACAAATCAAGAAAAGACGCAAAGAATCGCTGCGCCTCTTTGAAGGAGCGCAGCTGCCGCGCCTCTTCGTGAGGCCGCCAGCTTCTCGCTTCTTTTCTTCTTCCTCGTCCTCTCGTAATTGTCTTTCTTATTTGTTTTCATATGTTTGTTCTTTAATTCTTCATCGTAATAATTCATATATTTATAATTCATCATTCATTCATATGTTTAATTCATTAATTCCGACTTAAATCCCGAATAATTCAATATTTGCGGGTTTTCGTCACTTAATTCAATTCCGGATTTTAGAGATTCAATTTGTTCATATTGAGTTTCTGGAATTCGTCCTTTGATATATTTTCATCTGTTTGTTCATATGTTCATCATTGATTCGTCATGTTTAATATTATTTCATTCATCCATTAATCATTCGTTAATCCATGTAATTAATTCGTTCGCATCCGTCTCATTCATATTGTACTGTTTTATGACCCATTCATATGTTAAATAACATGTTAATCACTTTCATCCGAGTAAATATTATCCATCAATCCTTAAATCATCAATTAACATTAACGGCTTGCAAATACGGCTTCACAGCCAGAACTGAGCCAAGAACAGACGCAGCGTCTGCTGCGCCTATTCAAAGGGACGCAGCTCTGCTGCGCCTGTTCCTGGCTGAGTTCTGTCTCTGAACTCCGTTTCTGCCTTGACCTAGATTATTTAGCTTATGTATTAACTAACTATTATCCGTAATATCGCTAATTCCTGTTCGTTTATTTCATTAATTTTATTCTTTTATTCTTTTTTTCCAAATCATCCGTTTTAAAGGTATTTTCGACATAAATCGCCTATTCCAATGTAATTATTGTAATTTTCCTTTATTGTAATTTATAATTATTGTATTGCTCCTATTTCTTGTATGTTTTCACATGTAATTTGACTTAAATCCAACTTCGACATTAATTGTATACTTAATTAATTGTTCACCGACTTAGTTAATTCTCACATGTTAGGATTAATCTATGGATGTTGCATTGCATGCATATAGCCGACGATATATCAAGTACGAATAACTTCCCTAATCATTAGTAGAGGCCGCTATCGAGGCGGGCGGGATTAGGTGTTCGATCAAAAGAGCTTCCTAATACGTACCCTCACCCCTTACTCCAGATCTCCGTGAGCACCCGTGTTCATTGGCATCCACGAGAGTCATTCTAGACATAGAATGCTAAGGGTAACGATTGCTTAGTGTTCATGTCACTACTTTGTGTCTTGACATGACACGAGGTATTCGAACGGTTCCAATTTCCCATAAAAATTGGTGGCGACTCCTTACAAAATGCAAACGCTTGTTTTTCGACCTTCACCAAGCGCCCCCGTGGGCGGCCCGCTGTCCACAGTAGGTATTCTTGCGAAGACAAATGCACTCCAACTGAGTATTAGGTTCTTCCCAACAAAAATCAACCCGTCAAGTCCAAGGTCTTTAACCCCGTCGATTACATGGCATACGCTACCTCCCAACGAGCAGCAACTCATATCCCCGGCGAGTCCTGCGGAGTTTCTAACTCCCCAATGAGTGCCGATTTTCAAATGGATGTCACACATGTCTTTCAAAGATCCTCACAACATCATTCATGATCCCGACGCAGTGCTCTCCCTAGATGGATTTCCAGAGAGCCTTGCTTAGATGATCTATCCCCACGGAGTTCATTTAGGACCTCCAGCAAGTTAGAGTTCGTTGCTCCCTAGCCGAACCTATCAACGTCAACCTGGTTGGAAGTCATTACCAGACAATAACTTGGAATAAGCCCGATGTTTCAGGCTATTTCCCACAATCGACTATTCCACCTTCAACATGGCTGGCGAGCCTTAAAACTAACATTCAACATGGCTGGCAAGCCTCAAAACGCACGTTCAACATGGCTGGCGAGCCTTACAATGCGCCGCGGCTGGCGAGCCCTCCTCACGTACGCACCCCAGATGGCGAGCCTTTATCCGCAAACACACAAGGACATATCCGAAGATGCCTAAGGTATGAGTCCTTCTTATGGCTGGCGAGCCTTTATACATAGTCTAATGGACTTTAAACGACCCGAACCGGAAGTCAACAGACTCTAAACTGTTCCCAACGGCAGGTCCTTGACTCGAATCCCCGAGTCGCCTCGACGTCGCCCTTCCCGACGGCAGGTCCTTGGCTCAAACCCTTTTGAGTCGCCTCGATGTCGCAATGGTCTTCAGGTGATAATCTTCGATTGACCTTGAGATCATACTTTGACTTTTGCCCTGTCCAAGCCTCAGTCAAAGTGGGGGCTCTGTAGATACCCAGTATCTGCACCTTCCAAAAACCACCCGATGATGATCGGACTGTAACGTGTTTTTGATATGCGTGCATGGATTGGCTATACATGAGACGGTTTAATGCACTACTCGGATAAGAAAAATGATTTCAAAAGTTTTCTAACTTCATTTGCATTAAAATAACACTATTTAGAGTTAAAACCGTCTTCGGACCCAAAACCGACTCAGAAACCCGCAACTCGAGTCAACCTGAGTCAACCCGAGTCAAACCAAATCTTGAATGTCGAAAATAATGCCATGAATGTCTTTATCATGTCATTTGCATTAAAATGACCCTAATTAGAGTCTAAACCGACACCGGGCCAAAAACCGACTCGAAATTCAAATCCCGACTCACACGGGTCAAACCCGAGTCAAGGACACAAAATACCTACCCCAAATATCACCTACAATGAAGCTTACACGGCTAAGCAACCATCAAAGACCACAAATCACAACCAACAAAACATTGGTTAGAACAAATGCAAAATCCGAATTTGCGATAGGGACAGTACACCCCATTGTATCACGGGGTACCCCGCGCCTAAAGCAGGTGTCTGCTTAGCCTCTAAGCAAACACAATCGACCTATCTCCCCACATTTCTCTATAAATACCCACTATCACACACTACAAACCTCACCCGAGAGTCCGCCCCCTCACATCTCCCTTAAACTTCTATACTCGACTTCCTAAGTCACAAAATCGACACGTGTTTACGACCTACCGATCGTAAACACAAGCCTTACACATTTTGTTTGGTACCGTCGCCAAGCATTCGACCGACGCATTTGACCAACTCGATTCATCAATCAACATGTTTTAATTAACATATTTTCAAAACTAAATCCTTTTTTAAGGCACCTTTTTATTAAACTTCTTTGATCGTGAGTAGTCGCTACGAGAAAACCGTCTCTAATGTCGTCTACGTCGCAAACATCAATACACGTAAGTTTGAGGGTGTAAATATCTCATTTATTTCATGTTTTTACTGTTTTTATGAGTCTATAAGCATGAACAATGCATAACACGATTCAAAATATAGTTTAGACGAGCCAAAACCGAGTTTTGGCCTGAGACAGAAGCCCCTTGCTATGCAGGGAGGCTCGCGCCTCTTGTGGGTGTCCAGGTCAGACTCATCCGTGTTTTTTCTCGTCTTTCCTCTTTATTTCATTTCTTATTTGTAGTCTGTTTTTACCATTTCAAATGTTCCAAATCATTTTTATGACAAACCTTTTTAGCCATAAATTATAATCACCCTTGGTTCCATATACCATGACGGTTTAATCCGTGACTCGGTGATATTAATTGGTTAATTACATTTTAAAGGAAATTCTTTTCTTTTATTTACCATTTTAATTCATTTTTATGATAAACATATTTTGACCATCACAAAAATCATCCTTGGTTCTTTATACCATGACGGTTTATTCCGTGTCTCGATGATATTATTGGTTGATTACATTTTAATGGGTATTTTAACACCCTTTTATTTTATTTACCATTTTTCTCATTTGTCTGCATTTGTAAATATATTAGTCATAATTCATAATCATCCTTGGTTCTTTATACCATGTCGGTTTAATCCGAGTACGATGACAAACTTGACTAATTACAAAGAAATGAACTTATCATATTTAGTTCAAATCAAACATTTTACATTTTTATTTGTAAACTATGCTTTTCAAACATGCAAATCCGACAACGAATATTACTAATATAATGGTAATTATTTCAGGTCATGCAAACAATACTTGCAAATTATTTAATCACAAATACGGTTTTAAATAACCTTTTCAAGAACCAGAAGACGCCCCCTGGGTCGGCTCATGGCTCGCGCCCCAAGTGGCCGCCTGTTTTCATACTTTAAAACCAGGGCAGAGCCCCTTCCATCGCCAATAGGCTCGCTCCCCTATGGGGCTGCTTGGCATTGCTCTGTCTCGTTTATAGCATTCGTCTAGGACGATCCCGATTACGGTTAATCCGAATACATGACGGGTCAGATTGACAAGCTTACATTTTTACACTTTGTCATTTGACATCCTTTTTCAAATAAATGGATCGTGTTAAGCATCATAACCCGAATTTGGTAAATGGATGTTTAATTTTCGTTTTCACATGCAAATCAACCTAAATCCAACTTGACATCTTATGCTTGATATTTGGATTAACAAACCGACTTAGAAAGCTCACATGTTAGGTTAAACTTTTGGATGCGCATTCATGCATTTTAATCGTTCTATCAACTTTTGCACTTAAACAACCACGATCGATCAGTAGAGGCCGCTAACGCGGGCGGGATTGGGTGTCCGATTAAAGGGCTTCCCAATACGTACCCTCACCCCTTACTCAGAACCTTTGGATAGTGGATGGCCTTATCCAGGGCGTACGAGAGTCATTTTAGGCATAGAATGCTAAAAGGGGGACGAGTCCTTATCTTTAGTAACTATGTCAAACACCGCTTTTTTGCCTTGATTGACCTAGGTATAAAGTTGATTCGAACGGGTTCCAAGTATCCCACAAATGCTTGGTGGTGACTCCGAACATCTCTACATCGTTTCGCGGCCCTTGCCGAGACGATACCGACCTATCTAAAGCGATCCGGTCGAAAGCATTTTACGCCGCCGAGCGTAGCTTTCAAAGAGACCTCTGCATGTCCACATATTGGCCTGGCGTGCAGGTAGCCCGTGACCGCGGACCGGTAGGCGGCCTAAATCCGCGGACCGAGACGTGGCCCAAGTCCACAAGCCCATTCTACTCGATTGAGTCCTTTTCCCTCTCGATCGAGTAGATTTGTTTTGTATTGTTTCTAATGACGCCACTTTGAAGCTGTTTGTGACCTCCCACGTTGCTGGCTGGTTTGGGGAGGTCCCTACTTCGCGTAATCTTGTGAGTTTTCCGCATCTCCACTCTCTCCCTTTTAGTTTGCATTTCCTTTCCCTATATTTGGGTACAATGAGGTCTTTGTACGGTTTGGTTTGGGGAGGTTATGCATCCATATCTGTGTCTGCAAATTATTCTTACTGCATTCCTGTTATCATGTTTAATTTCTGTATGCATTTTTTATTTTCATAAAAATCAAAAATCCCATAAAAATTAGAAAATTCGAAAAATTCAAAAAATTTCACGTTTATTTTGCATATAGGTTGAGTCGGAACGGTAGATTTCAATGATGAAATAGCACTATAATTGTTCTTTTTACTTAAGCCTTGCTTAACTGATATCTTTTTAGCTTTGTCTTATGCATATCTACGAGTTAATGTTAAAATTTAGCTGAACAAATAGACTTGACCTGAAAATTTTGGCAAGCTACTTATAATTTCTAAGGAACTAGAGCTTAATAAGTTGCTGTCATTTGTGACCAGTTTCATGTAAGATTAAGAGTAGTTACTCCTTGCATAGCATGTATCATTAATTTACACGTATATGAAATTCAATTGCTTTTTGCCTACATACATTCGGGTTAGTGGTTGGTGTCACGTGCAGGGAGGTGCTTACATTCCCCTTTTCTTTCATTTTTTCCCATTTAACTCCACATTAGCCAAATACAGCCTTTTGACCCATTAGCTACAATCAAATTTAGCCTGCCAGTCAAGCTAGTTTAGTGTAATTTTTGTGGTATATTTTTAATTGTTGCGAGTTTGGCTCGTTTCCCTTTATATGGAGTTGGTGGAAAAGAAAGAACGCGGAAAGAAAAAGGAAAAAAAAGAAACGTGGAAAAAGAAAAAAAAAAGGAAAAAGAAAGAAACTGAAAAAAAATGAAAACACGTGAAGAAGAAATAGAAAGAAAGAAGTTGAGTTGAGCTGGGAAAAATAGGAGATCGTCTATGCTTATTTCTATTTTGTGACGGTCTTACTCCTCTGTTTTATTCATATCTTTTCGAGGAAATAGTGTATTGGGTAGTGAGTTTTGTGCCAAAGAAGGGCACTTGTGTTTGATTTTTAGTCAGCTGAGAATTGGATAGTCTTGAATGGTCCTGTTTAGGTGCTAGCTTGACGCTTTACCTCCACATTTCCATAATCTGTTTTTCCTTTTCTCACCTATAACCTCACTTTCCCATAACTTTTGTAAGCCCTCGGCTGTGACAGGACCTTGTTTGGTTGGAATGTATGTACGGTAGCTAGATTTGTCTATCATATTAGCTGCATGCATGCTTATGTGGGTCGTAGTTTAGGTAAGCGATTCTATTTCTTTCTCTCTTACATTCATATGTTCACCCTTTGCTTCATGAGAGAAGAGTGACCCGTGAGAATCCAATTTTTAAGGTCTTGCAAGGTCGGCAGTTCAGCTTTATTATAGACATCCTATAACTCGTTTGCATTTGACTGTTTTGCTATGAGTATTAGTTTGCTTGCACTAAATTGGTTTAAGTGGGCATTTGTAGCTAGCTCCGAGCTTTCTTTTCCGTTCCATTAGTTTGCATTTATTTTACTCGAGGACGAGTAAAGGTTTAGTTTGAGGAGATTTGATACGTGCATTTTATATAGTCTTTTTAAGCCTCTTTATGCACGTATTTCTATGTTATCCTCGTAGTTTTATGCTACGAAATGCCCCGAATATTCTACTTTGGGTTGTTTTGCTTTATTTGCAGGAATGGACCTGAAAGTAGTGGAATCAAGCCTTTTATCGTCCACTTTGCTTGCATTTAGAGGATGATTGGATTTGGAGCGGAAAAACTGTTGTTGTGGGATGCGTGGAGTCATTTCGGAAGCTAAATCACTAAGTCAAGGTTGGAACTAACGATACAAGTAGCTAGCTGAGTCAAAGTCACTCGATCGAAGGCTTTTATGGTCGATCGAGTAGTTTTTTATAGCATAAGAGTTCGATCGAGTAACAACCATGTTCGATCGAATTGCGAATAATTGGAGCTCCTCGATCGAGTAGGTTTTCTACTCGATCGAGAGGTTTTGCTATGATTCTGTTCGATCGAGTAGTTCTAAATGGCTCGATCGAGTAGTTATCTAATGGGCTCGGGCTTTTTCAGTTTTATTTCGTTTTTAGGTCAAATAATTGTCTTTCCTATAAATAGGAAAGACGACAGACGACTTAGGATGACCTTTACACGACCTCATACATTAATCTTTTCCCTTCCTCTCTGTTGAACACTGACTTTCTTCCGGATCTTATTTAGTAATTCTTTCTCTATTCTCTCTTTATTTTGCAATGTTATTTACTTCTTCATCTTCTGCTTTTATTTTATTTATTATGTCTAGCTAATTTCCCTGCAGGGATTTAGGGGAGCCAGTGAATTGATGTTAATTGCTAATTAGGTTACGGATCTTTCGCTGTCGTTATGCCTGTGTTGTTAATCACTGCTATTAACTGTAGTCATCTATTTGAATCGATGCACTTAGCCTATTTAACCTTGGTAAGCCTTGACCTAGACCGGAAGGTTGGAAGGGGTGAGACCCGCAGTGAACAATATGATGCTTTAGTGAGGGCGGAAGCTAAGCTAATAGTATTTTAGGGCGAATTGAGATCGGAAGGAGATATTCGTTGCCCTTAGACCGACACATCGACTGATCTGTGACCTTAGCTGCAATTAACTGACATTCATTGGTGACCCGACAATCCTAGTTTTCTTTCCCTCTTATTAATTTCTCTTAATCTTTCCTCTTGCCTTAACCTCCTTTAGTTTAGTTTATACAATTAAAACCCCCATCCTGTGACCATAGACAGACCGAATTGACAAGTAGATAGTGACCGCCTCCCTGTGGAGATCGACCCTACTTACCGCTGACTTCTGTTAATAGTACTTAGGTATTTTATTTTTGGTACCTGACGACGGTATCATTATACTTATCTTTTCAAAGTATAATATGTAGGATTATGAAAAATCTTGACTATAATGGGTAGTATTTTGAAATGCGTCATTATTTAAATAATATACAAGAAAGTCAATAAAAAATAAAAAGGGAAAGCATTACTTACCAGTATCCTCTGGTAGGATCCTCTGATAGAACAACTCGCATGTCCTCTGGCTGCTGTGGTTGTGGCTGTGGCTGCTCTACCTCCTGCTCCTCCTCCTCCCGGTCACGTCGTCCACGACTACCACCTCTAAACATTATTGTTAACCAAAAAAACTGAATAAAATTACAACTAATCTCCATCACTATCACTATCACTACGAATTAAAAGAGCTTCATCTTCTGAAATAAGCATTCCGACTTCGTGCACTTCTTCCTCATTTTCACACTCTTCTCCCTCTTCTTTTTCTTCATCATTATCTTCATCCTCTTCGCCGCTTTCTATAACCACTTCGTATTCATCTTCACTCCCGATGTCTTCCACCAAAATTGGTGAAATTGAATGATCATTGACAGCATCTTCTTGAAAGTCAATTTCTTTAACAGGAGCGTCGACATGTGATCTAGCCTTGATTTTAAAAACCGCAGACCATTGATTATCCTGCTTAGTGGTTGGATAAGGAGAATAACAAACTTGATCGACTTGATAGGCTAACACAAAAGGATTATTTCCACGAAGTCTCTTTGCTTGGTTTACATCTACAAGTCCGTAAACCTTATGGATATTGAGTCCTGGTGGAGAATTATCAAACCAATCACATTTAAACAATATGACCCTATAAGTCCTTTGACCTGTATAATAAGCAAGCTCAATTACTTCATTTAGAATTCCATAGTAGTCCAACCCTTCTGTGGAACTTACACAAACCCTATTGCTTAAGGTAGCTTTCGGAATATCAACCTTCTCCTTAAAAGCACGAAATTTATAACCATTGATAGAATATCGTCTCCATGTCCTCACCATGTTACTAGGACCCATTGCTAGAGTCTTAATTAAAGGATCCTTCAATCTATAAGCCTATTCAATAAGAAATGTTTTAACGTGTTATAATTTTATCATTCTTAAATAAGTAATGTGTTAGTTGTCTATTTTAAATAAAATGTATAATTTACTTCATTTCTGAACCATTTCATAAAACTTTTGTCATGTTTGCTCCAAACGTCATCCGACGAAACAACGTCAGGAAATGTTAGTTTGATATGTGTCTCAAACTCCCTATATCATTATACTTATCTTTCCCCAAAAAATAACTCCCTATATCAATAACATGTTTTTGTTATATATTATTTATAATTTAAGCCAAACATAATAATTAAGAATGAATTCAGTAAAGAAGACGTAACTTACTCTTCATAACGCTCTAACAATTTTTCACAATTCCTTAGCACATAAAAGTGAGCTTCTTCTAACTCTTTCTCATCCAAGAATCTCTCAATACATTTCCCGGTTGTAGTTCCCATGTCATCATTGAATAACGTGGGTAGGTGTGAATTTAGATGGTAATCTAAATTCAAACCAACATCCAAGTCTTTCGCTTTTGTGTCAATATGATCTTCAAAATATAAAGAACAGAAATTGGAAATTTTCTCTAACAAAAAAACGTTGCATATGGAACCTTCCACCCGGGCTTTGTTGGTAATCTTGTTTTTTTTCAAATGATTAAGGAACCTAAAAATATATTGAATTTGTAAATTAATAGTTAGTTATTATTTTCATTCCGAAATAAATGATTAAAGGAGTAAATAAGTGATATATTACCTCTCAAATGGATACATCCATCGATATTGAACAGGTCCTCCAACTTTCGCTTCATAAGGTAAGTGAATGGGCAAAGGCTCCATGGAATTGAAGAAATATGGAGGAAATATCTTCTCTAACTTGCATATTATTTCCGCAATGTTTGACTCTAAACGTTCCATAGATTCAACCTTAATTGTAGATGCACATAAGTCTCTAAAAAATTGGCTTATCTCCGTTATTGCATTCCAAGAAGCCGTCGGAAGTAAATGTTTTAAAGCAACAGGTAATAAACGCTCCATAAAGACATGACAATCATGACTTTTCATCGAATGCAAGGTGAACTTCACATGATCGACACACCTACTCAAATCCGAAGCATAACCTCCGGGAATTTCAAAGAACAAATCCAATCACACAAAGCCTTTTTTTCAGCAGTTGTTAAAACAAACCTAGATGTTATAGGCCGTTTATAACAATTTTCAATAAAGTCAGCTTTACCTTTAGGTCCAAATGTAGTTTTCTTTGGTACATTCATCACCGTGTTTATAATATGTTCAAAAAAGTTTTTCTCAATGTGCATAACATCTAAGTTGTGTCGAATCAACAACGTCTTCCAATAAGGAAGTTCCCAAAATATGCTTTGTTTCCACCAACCTTCCTTCTTATCTTTCAATCTTTTTAATTCTTGATCAGAAGCATCAACTATTTTTGGTAAATCTTTTTCCGTATCCCACACCTCGTCACCGGTTAGTTTCGCTGCGGCTATGCAGGTATCAGTTTTCCTCTTCTTTAAAAAATGCTTACAATTATTGCGGAAAAGATGATCAGGTTTTAAGAACTCACGGTGACAATCGAACCAAGAAACCTTGCCACTATGTTTTAGCCAAAAAGATTTATGGTCTTTGTCTTGACAATAAGGACAAGCATGTTACCCAGTTGTAGACCAACCGGAAAGCATACCATATGCAGGGAAATCATTGATCGTCCATATTAATGCAGCCTTTTATTGAAAATTTTGTTTCTTAGAGACATCATATGTGTACACGCCAGTTTCTCAAAGTTCTTTCAACTCTTTGATTAACGGTTGGAGGTAGACATCCCAATTTGCCTTAGGGTTCTTAGGACCTGGAATGAGCAAAGATAAGAGCATAAATTGTCTCTTCATGCATAACCAAGGAGGTAAGTTGTACGGAGTGACAATCACGGGCCAACATGAGTAATTCTTCCCAAATTGCCCAAAAGGGTGAAATCCATCTGTACACAAACCCAGCCAAACATTACGAGGCTCACTTGCAAATTATGGATGCTCTCTATCGAAATGTTTCCATGCTTCTCCGTCACTTGGGTGTGACATTGTCCCACTTTCTCTTAATCTAGAGTTTTTATAGTGCCAACTCATCTCACCTGCTATGTGCTTGGTTGCATATAGTCGTTGTAACCTTGGTGCAAGCGGGAAATAAGTTAGTGGTTTACAAGGAATTCATCTCCCACTTGAATTCTTTGCACTCTTATACCGAGCTGCATGACACTTTGTGCATTCCTCAAGATTAGCATTTTCCTCCCAAAAAAGCATGCATCCAGTAGGACACGCATCAATCTTCTCATGGGGTAGTTGCAATCCCTTAAGCACCTTCTTAATTTCATTAAAATTGCGCGCCATTTGATTATCCTTTGGAATAATGTCACCAACGAACGACATAAAACCATCAACGCATCTAAGAGATATTTTGTTCTCACATTTGAGTGTTACTAACCTAGCGGCCTCTTGCAACAAACTCATATTACTTCCCTTATACACTGGTTGTTCGGCTTGTTCTAGCATTTTAAAGAAGGAAGAAATTTGGGGGTTTGGGGTTTCATAACGCACTTCTTCATGGCTAAGGTCGTCGGGATTAAGTTGATCTTCCAATATTTGTTCAATATTATCGCATAATGCATTTTCTACCATCTCCCGATAAGGATTTCCACTAACTACGCTACTCGTACTTTCTTGGATAGGAAACTTCTCACCGTGGTGCGTCCATACATAGTAATTATCGGCAAAACCATACGAGTAAAGTTGACTTAGAAAATCCCTCTTCCCTCTATAAGCTGCATTTTTACATTTCTTACATGGACACTTCATTTCACCTACATCCTTATACACGATACTTTGTTCCGCGAATTCAATAAACTCCCTCACACCCTTTGCAAATTCAGCCTTGGGTTTCTTTTTTTCATCTAATCTTTCATACATCCACTCTCGTTCTAATCTTTTCATGTTATGTATCTACATTTCAATATATCTATGTTATAAACAAACAATAGTAAAATAAGAATAATAGCAACCAAGAATACACAATAAATATTATCACACAACTATATAATTATTGTCAACAAGTACTCCATCTTCGAATTGGGTCCTTATCACTCCAACCTAAACCCGTCAATGTACGTTTCAAGTCACTAGTAAACACACACCTGTTATTTATTAATGAGGAAAAAATTCGGCAGCAATTCCCCTCAGTTCTCCAAATACACAATGTAGAATAAATAATTATTCCACATATGTATTTAGGGAACATTAAAGGAATCGTCACCAAATTCTTTCGTCATTAATAAATCACAAGTACGTGTTTACTACCTAAGTGACTTAAAACGTACAAAGACAGTCCAAAAACGGGGACTATTCAAGAATTGCTCTTAATGAGAAATTCTTTAACGGGTACTAGGTCAACATCAAAACCAACAATAATTTGAACATCAACAATAATAACAATGGCTACTAATTTTAAACCAATTTCTAACTTACAATTTATATTCTACTAATTTCTAACTAGCATAATAATTTGTAAAAGACATTCTAAACCAATTTCCAACATTTGACATTAGTTTATAATCATTTCTAACTTACATTTTAAAACAATTTCTAACTTACAATTTATATTCTACTAGTAAACTACTAATTTCTAACTTATATTTTTAACCAATTTACAACATTTTTGACCAATTTCCAACATTTTACTAATATATTAACTTTTATAACTAACATAACAATTTATAAGCTATTAATATACTACTAATTTCTAACTTACATTTTAAAACAATTTCTAACTTACAATTTATATTCTACTAGTATACTACTAATTTCTAACTTATATTTTTAACCAATTTCCAACATTTTACTAATATATTAACTTTTATAACTAACATAACAATTTATAAGCTATTAATATACTACTAATTTCTAACTAACATAACAATTTCTAACTTACATTTTAAAACAATTTCTAACTTACAATTTATATTCTACTAGTATACTACTAATTTCTAACTTACATTTTTAACCAATTTACAACATTTTTGACCAATTTCCAACATTTTACTAATATATTAACTTTTATAACTAACATAACAATTTATAAGCTATTAATATACTACTAATTTCTAACTAACATAACAATTTCTAACTTACATTTTAAACCAATTTCCAACATTTTAAACCAATTTCTAATATTCTACTAAAATATTAACTTTAACAATATCAACAACAATATTAGCTAATCACACAACATCAACTATAACATCAACTTTAACAACATAAATAATAACTACATCAAAAACAATAATGGCTACTATCCTAGAGTCATTAGCATAATTTAAATAATAATTAGTAATTTAAAAAGATAATTAGTAAGAGAAGATTACCTAATTAACTAAAACTGAAAATGAAAAGAAGAAAGACACGGTGGCAGCGTGACAGGCGGCGGGAGTGGTAGGCGATGGCGGCGGGTGTGACAGGCGGCGGCGGCGGGTGAACAATGGTGCTAGGCGGTGGTGGTCGATGTTTTGGGGAAATTAATTTAAGAAATTGATTTGGGGGAAATGAGAAAGGGGGTCGCGTCTTTGTTTTCTCAGAAAAAAGAAACTTGTGACGGAATATCCGTCACAAATTCCGTCCCAATCCCGTGTTTTTTTGCCTTATGTTACGGAATATCCGTCACAAGTTTCCCTTATGTGACGGACTTTCCGTCGCAGAAATAATTTTCAGATTCTCTTTATGTGACTTGTTGTGTGTCAGAAAAAGAAAAATTGTGATGGAATATCCGTCACAAATCCGTCCCAATCCCGTGTTTTTAATCCCCTATGTGACGGAATATCCGTCACAAGTTTACTTTTTCAGATTCTTTTATGTAACGGAATATCCGTCACATAAGAGGGACTTGTGACGGAATATCCGTTGCAAAATACTATTTTTGTGACGGACTATCCGTCACAAGTTCCTCTTTTGTGACGGGTAATCCGTCATAGCCTTTGGCGCCCTTGTTTTGGTTAACGTGCCAAATCTATGCGACGGTATGTGACGGAATGTCTGTCACAAGTATCAGTCCGTCACAAACCCGTCACAAGTCCGTCACAAACCCGTGTTTTGTGACGGGATTTTCATCCGTCCCTATAGATTCGTCACTATGTCGTGTTATCCTTGTAGTGCCATTCCCATCTAAGCCACGTTTGTGAATGCTTGTTAGTATTGTTCAAATCAACTTCACATGCTAAATCACTTGTATAAAGTAGATTAGATGCATTAAACAATTAGAAACCAAACTCACATTTTAGGATCAAAATGGTGTTTTGCATTCTCTTACAATGAACCGTAGTCTTGTCCAATTAGCCATCATAGTCCCAAGTAGAGGCTGGTATTTCAACGGGCGGGGGTGGGTGTTTTATTAACGAACTTCCCATCACGTACTTTCAACAATGAACTCGAATCTAATTTTCAAAATGGTTCCCAAATTTCCTTAAATTTGGTGGCGACTCCAAACGATTTTCAAACTCGTGGATTGCGATCAAATCCCCACATCCACATTTTGGCGATTTCGCTGGGGATTTGTAAATTGAAAAGGAAAATAATGGCTAATAGGACTAACACTATGATTCGTTTCGTATACATGCATCGCCCATTTAAGACTTTAGGAGTGTCACCTTACCCATTGGGTCGATTTCAATGGTTAGGAGGTGACGTCCACTATGCTGATTTAAGTATCAAAATGGTACCGCTTAGATCTCTAAGTAATCGCTCTTACCATATTGCACACTTCTGCTTATGGGAAGCTTGACTTTCTTTGATAAGGTGGATCATTGGCATAGACCCAATTAGAGGACCGACCGAGACTTAGAAGAGTCTAGGTTCATGCACGATTAATATGTGAATGCTTATGTGCTACATGATCATCTTCCATGTTTTTTGAAAATTTTAAACCGTTTTGTCAAACCGTTTTTTTCGAAAAAACCGTTTTCAAATCAAGCATATTTTCAAACTCGGAATGCTGCCGAAATAGATGTAGGTTTTTCAACCGAAATGAGCTTTTTATAGTCGGCATGCTGCCCATATAAAACCTCATTTTCAAATCATTCTTTTTAAGTCAATTCACCTTTCCCGAGCATAAAATATGTTTCGAGTCAAGTCTAGCTATGTCTTGGGTTCAAGTGAACCGTGTCAAGAACACAATCCTAGTGGGTTGCCCAAGCCACCTTTTGGATCCAAGTCAAGTGAGTCGACCATTTGGTCAAAGTCAAACCACCAAATGTTCCATTTAGACCACCTAGGACGTTTTTCTTGAGCCAATGAACCGTGTTTGGTTCAATCACGGGTTAGTCACACCGAGTCGATGTCAGGTCTAAGTCAAGAAGTTCGTTGAGTCGAGTCATAGCCCTTGTTAGGTCTGCTTCTGTCTTTGAGTCAAGTCTGAGTAAAAGGTCAAGTCTGTGAGTCGAGTCCTTGTTTGTGCAAGGAGTTTTAATTCAAGTATTGATTGGTTCGGGGTTTTTCTTGTAGAAAGGCCGCCTCAAACCCGAAAGAAAGCAATGGAAGCTGCCGTCGCTAAGCTGAATGAAACTGTGGAATTGATGATAGCTCGATTGGAAGCTATTGCAGAAAAGATGAGTGGGGAAAAAGCTGTAACCACCCCATCGGGAATATCTGAACTTGAGAAACAAATAAAGCTCACGAAAAGTCAACTGAAACCTTCGGAGGATATCCGTTACGACCCTCCGGCCCAGGACCGCCATCGGACCAAAAATTTCTTTGTAGGAAAAGTACTTATTGATTGTTCAAAGTACCTTCCAAGCCCGAAGAACGAAGTTCGATTTGGGGATTGCGATATCAACCGCACGCCATACATTCTCCTGAATGGCAATAAAATCTTTGGAATTTGGGACGATAATGAAGATGATATCTACCTTACCAAAGGAGCAATTGTCCCACGAACCCAAGATGAAATCTTGAAGTTAAGGAAAGATGCCCTCGAGTCCAATTATTTGACTCGATCTGGGCACCCCTATCGAGTTGAGAAGGCAAGCCACACCTATATTTTTAAGGATGTCCCCAACAAGGCACCCTCAAAATAACCCACCATAGTCGAGGCACTTAGTGAAGGGTCGACCTCAGAGGCTTCCCTTATTAAGACGTTCTAAAAGACTAAGGCAGATGCCACTACTGGGAAGCCAATCTCGAAGCACTGAACAATGAAAGACGTCCATAACAAGCTCACCACTGCCGTGAACTTCCTAGGGATCTGAAATCCGGCGGTAAGAGTCGATGAAGAGATGAACCGGGTAATAAAGGAAAGATATTCCCAACCTTGGTTCTTGAAGCTGCAGCAAGAGAGAGAGAGAGAAAGAGAGAGATAGAGAAAGAGAGAGAGAGAGAGAGAGAGAGAGAGAGAGAGAGAGAGAGAGAGAGAGAGGGAAAACAGGAAGAAGTTGACCTCGAACTATCTAGCATTCATCAAGTATACGCCCAAATAAATAGTCCTCGATGGCACGAACGAGAACTCACCCGCATACAATGTTGGGTCCTCAGAAGACATAATGGTAGAATACATATAGCCACGTTGTGGTCGGGACGCCACAGAAATAAGTAAGGTGACCAAGGCTTGGCATCGATGGTGGTAGGTCAGCAAGAAGAATGTCTTACATAGAGGAAAAAATGAGGGTGGATATAGATTACTACTGCATCACAGAACAGAAGTTCTAGTGCCCTTAGATGGAGAAATGTACAAGATGGATGATGGTTCCGAGTCTGAGTCTAAGTCCGAGTCTGATAAGAGTCCTAGGTTTGAGTCTAAGGAGCCAGGTGTCGAAGCCACCCTATCCCAAGTCTTTCCTTTCAATGAACCCCTTTCTAATTCTGGTATTCTGGGGCATGTCCGGAGTACCTCTCTTGTCTCACCACTGACCTCTGATCAGTTGGCTCGATCAAATGTTAGCGCATTTCGCGCAATTTCAAATTAATAATAATAAGATGAACCAGTTTGCTTACGACTTGTTTTATTTACATTGCAATTCAATTTTTGAAAATAATTGTTTTAGTAATGACATTGAGAATGAGGCCGAAGGAAAACAGGTTGAAGAAGAAGAAGAGGAGATAGAACCACCTCTACAATTGGTTAAAGGGTTAGAATAATATGACCAAAGAAACTCGGTGATCGAAGCTACCGAAACTATCAATGTGGGAACCACCTTAGAACCACGGGAGCTTAAGATAAGAAATACCTTAGATCCCGTAGAGAAACAAGGGTTCATTGACCTGCTGATTGAGTTCAAAGATGTTTTCGCGTGGTCTTACAAAGACATGTCGGGAATTGATAAGGAAATTGTAGAACACGGGATTCTGATCAAACCAGGGTTCAAACCAGTAAAGCAGAAGCTACGCAGAATGCGTTCGGAGTGGTATTTAAAGGTTAAGGAAGAAATTGATAAACAGCTCAAAGTCGAGTGCATCAAAGTGTTGGAATATTCGGATTGGGTCGCCAATGTAGTGCTAGTACCCATCTTGGTTGATAATACCGCAAATCACGCATTACTATCTTTCATGGATGGATATGCCGATTACAATCAGATTAAGATGGCCGAGGAAGACATAAGTAAGACAACATTTACTTCACAATGGGAACCTATTGTTACATAGTAATGCCTTTCGGTTTGATAAATGCCGGGGCGACGTACCATAGAACAGCAACGACGTTGGTACATGATATGATGTACAAAGAAGTTGAAGTTTATGTCGATGACATGATAGTCAAGTCAAAGGAACGTAGTGGCCATCTCGGAGCACTACGAAAATTCTTTCAAAGATTGCGAAAGCACAACATGAGATTGAATCCGCAGAAGTGTGCTTTCGGGGTCACCTCTGGCAAACTGTTGGGTCATATCGTTAGCCACCGTGGCATCAAAGTAGACCCATAAAAGATAAAAGCCATTATGAAAATGCCCCATCCCTAGACCGAGAATGAAATTCGAGGTTTCATGGGAAGAGTTCAATACATAAGCCGTTTCGTCGCGAAGTTGACGATGATTTGTGAGCCGATCTTTAAGAAACTGAAGGTCGGAGAACATGTTATGTGGGATTACCAGTGTTAGGCCACAATTGATAAAATAAAGGAATTGTTGTCTTCTCCACCAATTTTGAGCTCACCAGTAGCCGGGCTACCATTATCACTATATCTAACTGTTACGGATACAGCAATGTGGGCTATGTTAGCCCAAACAGTTGACAAAGAAGAAAGAGCTATTTACTACATCAGTAAAAAGTTCGTAAACTATGAAGTAAAGTACATACCTCTTGAAAAGACATGTTTGGTCTTAGTCTGGGCAACAAAGAAATTAAGACATTACATGCTTTGGTACATGTTTTGGTAAGATTTGACCGACTAAAGATTTGTGAGTCAATGCGGCTATTCCAATTAAAATACGATATTAAGGACTGAAGTAGATCAGTAGTAAGAACACAGCGAGAACAAAATTAAACAACTAGTGCAAAGAAAAAACAAACGAAAAAGAAAAAGAGACAAATGACACAAGCAAAATGGTGACTCGGGAAACCCAAAATATGGGAAAAACCGCGGGGGAATGGTATCCCGCCAATTATCCACTAGTAATAATAGTATTCGAGGATAAACCTAGCTGGAACAATAAAGAGGAACAGCAGAAAAATTCCAAATGGCTAAGTACAAATGACACGAATGGTGTATATGATCCTAAGTATGTTAATTATTGAGTGTTGCAGGTTGGTGAATGATATTTCTTCGAGTGGAGTGAATGAGGAATGAAGAATGCCTTGAATATGATATTTGTTTCTCTTTTATAGCCTTTCTTGGGGTGGTTGCACGTGCTCCCTACATATGCTCAACCATATTCTCCACTCCCTACGAAATAGGAAGTGGTTGCTGACTTTGTCACAGCTCCTGCTGATAACCGCAATGTTCCTGCTGACCATTTCAACGTTCCTGCTGGCTGTTTATTATTTAGTTCAACCGTGGCTTTCGTATTACTTGAATGTCCAGGTTCATCCCCTCTTATTCTTCCTTGCGTCTAGCTGCCTACTGCCTTGTCATTGATCAGTGTGCCTTTGTTTTTCCCAAATAGCGAGTTGCCACGTCATGATGAAAATGAGAGGGTATTTTTACCCATACAATTACCCCCAAGCAACTGCCAGGTTCTGTTCTTGCTCAATGGATGCTGGGAGTTGCTTCCCTCCTGGATGCTGCATGTAGTGGTGATGTCATAGCGTGACGTCAGCCCACTTGCATTTTTATCCACTGAAACTGACCGTTAGAGGTCCAATCAATGAGTTCCTCTCATTAACTCCCCACCTCCCCCACGTCTCCTTTCCCTTGAATGCTCCCCAACCTAACTTCCTCCCTTAACTCTCTTCTGCTAACCCCCTCTCTTAACTCCCTCTTTTTTGTTATAAATACACCCCTCTCCCTCCCACTTCCCTTATTCTCGTCTTTATTAACCTCTTTCCTAAAACCCTTTTACTCTCCCTCTCCTATAAAATCTCCCTATCCACGAGGTAACTTCTCATTTTTTATTCCCTCTCTTAAATTTTTTCGCCTCTAAACTCCGCAATTATGGTCAAAAAGTCCATCCACCGTACCGTTCCTCCTCCTTATCCCCATGGGGGTCCATCTGCTGCTACTCTCTCTCCCTTCCAATCCTCTGGGATTCTCGCAGACCACTATCTGTGTGATTCCATCTTTGCTGACACCCCCCTCGAGGAGGTGAGAGAGAGGTTTGGCCTTGGGCAGGAGGTCGTGATTCACATTCCTCGGCCTAGGGAGGCGCCGGATGCCCATAATCCAGGTTGGGCGTGCCTATACGAGTACCCTTTTACCCAGGGTTTGTCTTTTCCCTTTCCTCCTTTGGTACAAAGGATCTTGCGCCACTATAGGTTGACGATCTGCCACCTTGCGCCTCATGTATGGCGCGTTCTGGTCTCGCTTTGTATCCTTGCTGAGTGTAGATACCTCATTTCTGCACCTCCCGCAAACCACCCGGTGATGATTGGGCCGCATGTTTGATTCGCGGAACAATTTGTGACAATTCGTAAGATTATCGTCAAGTGTTTGCTCAAATATTAATGTCGACCTCTTAGTTGTCATCTACGTCCTGATACGGTCGTTTTGGCAGTAATTAGAGTACATTCGGAGTCCGGGTCAAAAACCGTCTCCATTTTCTCGATAATCTGTTAAATCCCGAGTCGGAATGTTCTGAATGTTCCGGATATTTCTATTCCATATTTCATAAATTTTATCTTTTGGCAAATAATATCCCGTAATATTCATAAGATAATCGAATTATTTCCGTCCTACCATAACTCAAACGCGAAATCTTTCTTCAAGAGGAAACCTCCCGGAATAGACGCAACAGCGCGCGCCTCTTCCAAGAGACGCACGCGATGATGCGCGCCTCTTCCCAGGCCCTTCTTTGCATGATTTACGTATCTTTTTCATATCTTTCCGAGATTCACTTCCAAAGAGTCTCCGAAACCCTATTCCTTCACGTGATTAGTATAAATAGGAGCTTTCGTTCCTCATATTTCTCACGCGAGTGTCCGCCCTTCTCTTCTCCCTTTGCATTCTAGACTTCGTTCTTACTAATTGGCGCCTACGTGCTTGGACTTCCGACCACGTAAGCTCGGATCTTTCCGGGTACCAGCCTCTCCGTTGCATGACCGACCAATTTGACCAACTATACTCAATCAACCTTAATTAATCAATCGTTTTCCTCTTACGAGGGCACTCTCTCTTTGCATTCGCGTCGAGCATTCACTAGTCGATATCTTAGTTCATCTCGTTCCGTCAACATGTAAGTCTGAGGGTGTATAATTCCTCTTTTATTTATTGTATTTTATTTATCGTATCACCATTGTAAGATTTATGTCGAAAACACCGTTAAAACCGATTTCTAAAACCGTGCTTTAAAACTCTGTTTTTGCGGATTTCCGAAAGAGATGACGTCGAGAAAAGACGCAAAGAATCGCTGCGCCTCTTTGAAGGAGCGCAGTTCCTGCCGCGCCTCTTCGTGAGGCTGCCGCAGTTCCTGCTTCTTTTCTTCTTCCCTCGTCCTCTGTAATTCGTCTTTCTTATTTGTTTTCATATGTTTGTTCTTTAATTCTTCATCGTAATAATTCATATATTTATAATTCATCATTCATTCATATGTTTAATTCATTAATTCCGACTTAAATCCCGAATAATTCAATATTTGCGGGTTTTCGTCACTTAATTCAATTCCGGATTTTAGAGATTCAATTTGTTCATATTGAGTTTCTAGAATTCGTCCTTTGATATATTTTCATCTGTTTGTTCATATGTTCATCATTGATTCATCATGTTTAAGACTAGTTTATTATTTCAACAGAGGATTCATCCATTAATCATTCGTTAATCCATGTAATTAATTCGTTCGCATCCGTCTCATTCATATTGTACTGTTTTATGACCCATTCATATGTTAAATAACATGTTAATCACTTTCATCCGAGTAAATATCATCAATCCATCATTAAAATCACCAATTAACATTAACGGCTTGCAATTACGGCTTCACAGCCAGAACTGAGCCAAGGAACAGACGCAGCGTCTGCTGCGCCTATTCCAAAAGGCGCAGCTCTGCGCTTTGTTCTGGGCCGAGTTCGTCCCGAACTCCGTTTCTGCCTTGACATAGTTTAATTAGTCTACATATTAATTAACTATTAACCGTATTATCACGATAATTCCTGTTCGTTGATTTATTTCTATTCTTTTATTTCTTCTTTTATCAAATTATCCGTTTTAAAGGTATTTTCGACATAAATCGCCTATCCATTGTAATTATTGATTATTGTATTTCTTTTATTGCTTGTATGTTTTCACATGTAATTGAGCATTAAATCCTACTTTGACATCAATTGTATGCCTAACTAATTGTTCACCGACTTAGTTAATTCTCACATGCTAGGATCAAAACAATGGATGTTGCATTGCATGCATATAGCCGACGATATATCAAGTACGAATAACTTCCCTAATCATTAGTAGAGGCCGCTATCGAGGCGGGCGGGATTAGGTGTTCGATCAAAAGAGCTTCCTAATACGTACCCTCACCCCTTACTCCAGATCTCCGTGAGCACCCGTGTTCATTGGCATCCGCGAGAGTCATTCTAGACATAGAATGCTAAGGGTAACGATTGCTTAGTGTTCATGTCACTACTTTGTGTCTTGACATGACACGAGGTATTCGAACGGTTCCAATTTCCCATAAAAATTGGTGGCGACTCCTTACAAAATGCAAACGCTTGTTTTTCGACCTTCACCAAGCGCCCCCGTGGGCGGCCCGCTGTCCACAGTTTGGCGACTCCGCTGGGGATAATACACTTACGTGTAGCAAGGGTGAAACTTGAACAAGGTTAGGGAATAAGTTTGTACAAGACAATTGTCGGTTCTCATGACTCGGTCTTCCTAGATCGTTTATTCGGCCTTCCTAGGCCCAACCCAACCCATTCGACCAATCGTCCCGTCTAAACGGTCCTAATTCTTATTTGGGCCTAAGGATGGATAGCGATTGACGTCATCCATACCATGATGCTTACTCTTGTTTGTATCAAGGGCCTTCACTACTTGAGGAAATGGACTAGGAATCGGCCTTACTCTTGTTTGGCACGAGCCTCTCCACAGACTTCGGGTTTGATGGTTCGGTATGGCAACCCACCCTTCAAACCAAAACCCTTTTAAATGCACTCAGCATCCCGTTATAATGCTTGTATAAATGTGTAAACCTTACGTGATCACCACTTCTAAACAAAACCATGACGAATTTTCAAAAAATCAAAATCCTTATTTTCAAACAAGAATTTCGAAATAGGCCTTTAATTAGCGCAAAATCCGGTCAAAACTCTGTCCGTTTGTCGCGTCAAAATTTGGGCCACAAGCCCATTTCAAAACCTCACTTCGAGTCCACTCCTACAACTACACTACAGTTGACTAGGACACACATTTTCAAAGACCTTGTCTTTCTTCAAAACTCACTCAACACAAGTGGCACACACCCACTTCACGAGTCAAAACTTTTCCTCTTTTAGCAAGTGTGATAGAATGGTCGATCGTGTTTTGATTCGTCGCCGATCTCTTATCCAGTTTCCAAGATGCCTGGGTCAAGTGATGAAACAAACCTCCAGCAAATTCAAGAGAGTAATGATCGAATCCTAGCCGCGCTAGCCCAAATGCAAGTCACTCAAGAACAAACCTATGACCGCCTTGAACTTATCGAAGGCCGTATCTTTGATGTAGAGGGAAGGTTGCCTCCCCTTAAAGGTGAAGTACTACAATTTTCCGATGACGAGTCTAAAGATGAGAATCCCATCATAGGTACAACCGCAGCTGAGAAAAGACTCCGATACCTAGAGGAGCAATTGATGTACCTTAAGGGGGATGACATTTATAGGGAAAACAATCGCAAGTATGAAGCCGTCAATTCCAAATTACCAACTAACTTTAGCATGACGGATATCCCTAAGTTCAAAGGACATGAGAACCCTTTGAACCACATCCGTGCCTTCAAAGATTACATGTCTATCAAAGGCATCAAACCCGAGATGTTCTTAAGGATCTTTCCTTCATCTCTTGACACCATCCCAAAGCAATGGTTCTACACTTTAGATCACAAAAAGGTCGCTACTTGGGAGGACACCGCAATCGAGTTCTCGAAACAATATGCGGATAATGCCGAGATCCAAGTCAACATGCGTACTCTAGAGGTTCTTACCCAAAATGACAAAGAAGGATTCACCGACTTCCTAAGTAGGTGGAGGAAGACTAGTACTCAACTAGTTGAACGCCCGGATGAGGCTACTCTCGTGGAAAAGTTCGTGGATAATCTCAAACCCATATATGCCAGTCACTTGAGGTATCAAAACATCAAGACTTTCAAGGACTTAACCGTACTAGGGACACGAATTGAAGATGACATCCGTAAAGGACTCTTGTCCAAAACGGTAGGTCGAGGATATCAAGGGTCCACAAGTCGTTCATACGGCTCTACCAGCAAGACCGATGAGGTTAACCTTCTCGAGCCATCCAAGAAAACTACCCCACCATGGAAGTTCACAAACCTTGGGGATACATACTCCAACGCTCTAAAAAGGCTAATGAAACAAGGTAAACTCCAACCCATTGGACCCACTCCTGAACCCGAAAAGAAATCCAAGTTCTGGGATGAAAATTCCTACTGTGAATACCATAGGGGCAAAGGGCACGACACAGAAAAATGCTACAAGTTGAAACACGTGCTTCCAGATATGATTGAAGATGGTCGACTTCCAATTCCACCAGGAGGTAAGCCCAACAACACTCAGAATCCTCTTGGAGTTCTAGTGATTACAAGTGACGAATCTACCTTAGATTGCTCGCATCTTATCTCCCCGAAAGAAGAGGTCATTAATGGGATATGGACGGATAGTGAGGAGGACGTCTATCTCCAAGATCTCCCCTTAATCCAAAGCGCCGAAAGCATCATAGATGAGATCATTGCTATGCTTGGGACCACAGAAATCGACGCAAAGCAGCAGAAAGGATGGAGAAAATCTATCAAATGGACCAACAACCAAGGAAGGCTCTTCAACCTCACTACTGGAGAAGGAGAGATGTTCAAAGGAGAACCAGAAGACGACGAGTTCGAGTCGGAGTCGGAATCGGAGTCAGAGTCAGAGTCTAGAGGAGTCATTAGAGAATCTACTCCTGTTGTCATCCTCACTCCCTTCGTTTCTCCTAGCTTAGCCTCGAGTAGTCACGGTAGTTCGGGAAATGCCCCAACTACTGTTCCTTTGCCGCCACTGACCATGGATCAGTTGGCTTCTTTGTTTCAGCTTTACTCAAATCTTAATATGAATAAATCAGGTTCTGCTTACTCTCTGTGTTCTTTCGAGTGCAATTCTGTTTACGATGATACTGAGGATGACCAAGACCCAGACTTGACCGGAATACCTCCCTACGTAGCCAAAGAAATATTACAGGAAGGGGAAGGGGGACCAGTAATAGAAGATACCGAACTCATCAACGTAGGAACCGAATTAGAACCCAAAGAACTTAGGATAGGGACTACCTTGAGCTCTACCGAAAGGGCCGATTTCATAGACCTCCTAAATGAATTCAGAGACGTTTTCGCTTGGTCCTACAAAGACATGCCATGGATCGACAGGGATATCGCCGAACATAGGATTCCGATTAAGCCGGGTTTCAAACCTGTGAAACAGAAGCTTCGACGAATGAGAACAGAATGGGCTCTAAAGATTAAGGAAGAAGTGGATAAACAATTCAAAGCCGGGTTCATCAAAGTTTCCGAGTACTCAGACTGGGTAGCTAACATAGTACCTGTGCCCAAAAAGGATGGGAGAATTCGTGTTTGTGTGACTTCAGGGACTTGAACAAAGCAAGTCCGAAAGATGACTTCCCTCTACCTCACATTGACATATTGGTGGACAATACTGCAGACCACGCATTACTATCCTTCATGGATGGATATGCGGGTTATAACCAAATCAAGATGGCCATAGAAGATATGCACAAGACCGCATTCGTCACCCAATGGGGAACATATTGCTACACGGTAATGCCATTCGGATTGATTAACGCCGGAGCTACATACCAACGCACCGCAACTACACTCCTACATGACATGATGCACAAAGAAGTTGAGGTATATGTAGATGACATGATCGTCAAATCCAAGGAAAGAGAGGGACATATTACAAACCTTCGCAAGTTCTTCGCGAGGCTACGAAAGTACAACATGAGACTCAATCCTCAGAAATGCACATTCGGGGTAACATCCGGAAAACTCCTGGGATACGTCGTTAGCCAACGCGGTATAGAAATAGATCCCTCAAAAATCAAAGCTCTAATCGAAATGCCACAACCTCAAACAGAAAAAGAAGTCAGAGGATTTCTGGGAAAGGTACAATATATAAGTCGATTCATATCGAAACTTACCATGATTTGCGAGCCTATTTTCAAGAAACTCAAGAAAACAGACCACACCATGTGGGATGATGATTGTCAAAAGGCGTTTGACCGAATCAAGGAGATATTGGCTAAACCACCAGTGCTCATGCCGCCACAACGAGATCAACCTCTTGGTTTATATCTCACAGTAACTGAAATTGCCATGGGTGCTATGCTGGCTCAAACTGTAGGAAGTGAAGAAAGAGCTATTTACTATCTAAGTAAGAAGTTCTTGGAATATGAGCGCAAATACTCGCAACTCGAAAAGACATGCCTCGCTCTTGTGTGGGCAACGAAGAAGCTACGTCACTACATGCTTAGCTACTCCGTCAAAATATATTCCAAAATGGATCCAGTCAAATACCTCTTCGAGAAACCCGTCCTCAACGGACGTCTTGCAAGGTGGACTCGATGCTCTCGAAATTCGACCTCAAATATGTGCCACTAAAAGTCATAAAAGGTCGCGCCGTCGCCGAATTCTTCGCAGAAAATCCTATCAACGACGCACAAACCATAGATACTTGGTCATTTCCCGACGAGGATATACTTCAAACAGATGTAGACTCCTGGGATCTATACTTTGATGGGGCATCAAATTTAAGTCAATTCGGAATAGGAGTGTTGCTCATTTCTCCTGAAGGTGAGCATACACCGATTGCTGTCAAACTCGACTTCGAGGTGACAAACAATGCTGCAGAGTATGAAGCTTGTCTCATTGGACTACAAGCGGCAGTAAGCTTAGGTATCAAGAACCTCCGAGTACATGGGGATTCATCACTGATCATCAACCAAGTTACAGGATCCTGGAAAATCCGAAGCGAAAGCCTCGCACCCTATCAAGCTAGGATAGACCAAGTCGCTCAATTCTTTGATCACGTAACATACCTACACGTACCTCGGGAGGAAAATCAATTTGCAGACGCTCTTGCGAAACTTGCATCTCTAATAAATATGCCAGATCACATGATAGACATGCCCTTGTGTATCGAACGATGGTCAGAGCCGGCTTATGTCCATCAAATCACCGATGAAGAAGAAATCACACAAGAACCCTGGTTCCAAGCAATCTTGAACTTTAAGCTCAATGGTACCTATCCACCAGATATGGACAAGAGGGGACAACGTGCTATACGCCTATTAGCTTCCCAATACATTCTGATGCAAGGAGAATTATACAAAAGAACACCTCTTGGTGTAGTCCTACGTTACCTTGATCATTCACAGGCACGAAAGGTGATGGAAGAAGTCCACGACGGAGAATGCGGTCCCCACATGAGTGGGCCTATGATGGCAAAGAAAATCACACGTTTAGGGTATTATTGGACCACCATGGAATCTGATTGCATCAAATACGTGAGACATTGCCACAATTGTCAAATCTTCGGGAATGTGCAACATGTCCCTCCTTCATTGCTCTATACGATGACATCTCCTTGGCCATTTTATGCATGGGGAATTGACATAATCGGGAAAATAACCTCAGCCGGAACAGGAGGTCACTGTTTCATTCTAGTAGCAATCGACTACTTCACCAAATGGGTAGAAGCGGCTTCCTACACTGGTCTTACGGCTAAAAATGTGGCAAAGTTCATACAAAACAACATCATCTGTCGATATGGTTGCCCACATGAGATCATCAGCGATAATGGGTCACACTTCCAAGCTGAAACCGAGCAATTGCTGGCCAAATATAAGATTAAGCATCACCACTCTTCGCCCTATAGACCACAGACTAACGGCGCGGTAGAGGCGGCAAACAAGAACGTTGTCACAATTCTCAAGAAAATGACTGACAACTATAGAGATTGGCCAAGCAAGATACCTTTTGCCCAATGGGGGTACCGTACATCAGTTAGGACGCCCACTGGGGCCACTCCTTTCTATTTGACCTACGGCATGGAGGCCGTACAACCAGTCGAGCTAGAAATACCATCCTTACGTATTCTACTCAAAAGTCAAATCCCTGAAGCCGATTGGAAGAAGGATAGATACGAAGAACTCATCCTCCTGGATGAACGTAGGCTACGCGCCTTACATAATGTCCAAACATATCAAGCACGTATCAAACGAGCTTTCAACAAAAGGGTTAGGCCAAGAAACATCAAAGAAGGAGACTTAGTACTCAAATCGGTTAGAGCTCTTTTACCTGTCGACCCAAGAGGAAAATTCAAACCTAATTGGGCCGGACCATATCTAGTCAAATCCATACTCCCAGGAGGTGCAGTTAGAATCACAGACCTAGATGGGAATGAATTTTCAAACCCCACAAAGCTTGACCAACTGAAACGATACTATGCCTAGATTAGGACCACACACGCGCCTCGCGTAAACCCATGTGTCGCTCTTGTGGCACTAAATAAACGGCCCCTGGCCAAGCCAAAATAAGCTAAGTGTCACTATGCTCTTGCATTCTGACAAATTTGTCATCCTCATGTCATCAAATAAACTAAATTCGCACCTTGAGAACAAGCAAAAGCTCATGCTTATTTTCTATGTTCATTACAAGCTCTTGCTTCGAACAATTATTCTTTTACATTTACTCGAACTATGCGCAAGGGTTTGATTTCGCTTTTTTAAGTGAATACGTAGGCAATCCTTCACGGGATTCAACCCATTATATCTAAAATGTAAATAGAAGGACATTTGCATTGCATTTGAAATTCGACAAGAATAATAAAAGAAAATGACAACGGTTTCATAACCATTCGACCTTTTTTATTTCATTCATTTTCTAATAATAGTAGTACGTTACATAATAAAAATAGAATAGGCTAGGATTCTAAAAATCCCTCCTTTTTATTACAACAATAATAATAATAATCAAATAATAAATAAGGACTCGGGCTATTCTTCCATCTTCCCTTTGCCCTTGTCATTCTTGTCATATTTCTTGTCACGACCTCGAGCCGGACGCTCTTGCACCACTTCAGACCTAATCACCAACGGTCTTTCTCGAGGCCTGACTCTTCCATTCTTGCCAACCACCATTTCCGCAACAGGAGTAGTCTTTGATTTCTTCGAAGGGTGAATGACCTGGAATCCAGCTTCTTCTTCTCCTTCTGTCAGATGCTTCTCCTTCTCTTTCTCTCCCTCGCGCACCTTGTAGTCAACAGGCTCACGTTTCCTCAGTCTTTCGCGTTCTTCCGAAGTTGCAGCCTTTCTCCACCTCAGATAGGAATCCGACACCCACAAAGCATTGGCGGAGAAACTCAAGAACCACATGTTTCTTTGGGCCCATTTGATAGCCCACTCTCTTCGGCTCTCGGTGGTAAGCGCTACAGCAGTCTGCGGAACGGTATCAAGCCTCGGGATCGTCTGCTTCAGCCCAACTTGCCTCATCAATCTTTCCGGAAAGATGCATACCATGAACTCCAATCCCGGAATGCGCACCGACCTAGTGGGATCCAAAGAAGACACTCCAGTGACAGACGGAAAGATGCATACCATGAACTCCAATCCCGGAATGCGCACCGACCTAGTGGGATCCAAAGAAGACACTCCAGTGACAGACTTGAGGTGCCACCACGGTACAACCCACCTAATCAACGGGCCATCATCATTCTTCAGCTTGTTCTTCCAATAGTCACAGACCCGAGTGAAGTCCACCATGTACAACCGTGTCCTCATCGCAATCATACGGGAATGATAGGAAAGTGCATGAACTGGGGGCTCGAGCAGTCGGAGCCGTTCCATAAGCCAAACCTACCAAAAGCAGGTATTAGACACCAAAAAAAAAAAAAAAAAAAAAAAAAAAAAAAACGAAAAGATAAAAAAAAAGGTGTCTTTACCTGTAGGATGACGGGACTCCCCGAAAATGGCAGATCACGGTTGGATTTCCTATTATCCAAACCCAAGATAATCTCTCCTAAGCATAAGCAAGCTGGGCTCCTGCGCAGCTCCATTTGCTCAATAAGACCCAAAAGACGGGGATCACCTCTCAAGTCTTCATCAACATGCCCTTGGAAGACATACACATGCAGTAAACAAAAGCCAAATGCTCTCCTCCTAGCAACATAAGAGACAGTGGGGTCGGCCCTGTTAATGAATCGGTCTACAAAGTCCAGCATTCTCACGCCTTTCGGGGTAACTAAGCGGTCCACCTCGAGTCGGGTCAGTCCAAGCAAGTCTCTGAATTTGCTCTTATACCCTTGTGAAGTGGAAGGAATGGCAGGTAAATGCTCGGGGTCCCACCCACCAATAGCAGCAATCTCTTCAGAAAAAGGACAAATATCACCACCTGGGAACGCGAAAACATGATAATTTGGGTCCCAATAGTCAAGGCAAGCATCCAAGAACGGTTTTACAACCTTAATGAGTTTCAAACTCAATAGAGACCCAAGGTTATGAGCACCCATGTCGTGCTTCTCAATATTCGAGAATTCATTAGTCCATTCCTTCAAGCGGATCTCCAAAGTATTCATACCGACAATTTTCTCTTGAAAATTCATTTTGGGAGTTTTTATGTGGATTAACGGAGAAGAGACGGAAGAATTATATGATTTAAAACTTCGTCGACGCTTCTATTTATACTAATTGTTGTTTCCAAAAATCCGCCAGAACGGACAAGCTTGGGAACAGGCGCAGCTCCTGCTGCGCCTATTCAAAAGGACGCAGCTCATGCTGCGCCTCTTCCCCAGGCTCACCTTCTGCGATTTCCGCGTTTGGATCTTTCCTAATTCTATAACGAATAATTTCCTATTCCTACGGGATTTTATTTTGGTAAATACGAGCAGTTTACCATGTTTCAAGTTTCCTAAATTCGCGGGCACGCATTTCGAGGCGACGTCGACACCTTCGCCATTTTCATCGCACTTACTTCTTCCTTTTTATTATTATTTTAATTCATTTATTTATTCTTAAGAAATAAATTTCATTTTTTTTATTTTTAGAAAGTAAATTTCATTTTTAGGAAATAATTTTCTTTTGTTTTCATTTTTTTAACAAATTTCAACATTTTCATTTCTACACTTGTAGATTTCTCTTTTTCCTTTTTTTTAGGGGCTAACCCTCCCTACCGTCCGGTCATTTCCGACAAATTTTTTGCATTTTTGTGTCCTTTTGAGTCTCATTTTTGCGCTAATTAAGACCACATGTGTATAAAATGTATGTTTTGGTGAGATTTCCATGTAAATTTCGGCAGCATGACGGCGTAAACCGTTGTCTACCAAACCTGTTCAAGAACTAACCTACAGGTACAAGCAACACAACCCAAAGAAAAAGGCACTCAGGCCATCATATACACAAATGTACAAGAATCAAGGGGCTTGCGCCCAACCAAGTCCGAAGTCCAAGCAACGGGGCTTGCGCCCAAACAAGTCCAAAAACGTTCAAAATCGGATGTCCAAATGTACAAAACTACACAAAACTACTCGCTGGACACCCTCCAACTCAAGAACCCTCGCCGTAAGAGCAAAGAATCTCGGCGTCCCGAAACTCGAGCTCCCTCGACAAGCGAGCTGTCTCCTCCCGAGATCCGGGTCAACTCTCGCTCCACTCACGACCACCCTATAAACAAGAACAAAATTGGCTCATGTCAATCAACCAAAAAAAAAAAAGCGAAAAACCAAAAATCAAAAGAAATCAAATGAGGTTCATACCTGACGACCTCGACCACCGACGAGTGCCTCGATGGCGGTATCTCGTAGCCGGTTGGCCACCCTCCATAGCGCCACGAACCGAGATGGCGCGACCTGCATTTCAAAAGAAATTCTCAGTAAATGGAACAAGTTCAATCAAATGTGTTCTTACACGAAAGGTATATAAGCGGAGGCTCACCCTCCGAATCGATGATCTTTGCCCGGTCGTCTAGGCCAGCATCCGTCACAGCTACGTCAAAGTCACGCAACTCGGAGATCGTCGTCCTCCCAGTCGCGTCAGTGTACTCAAGGGTCTCGGGGTACACTGGGGGCTCGATGCCCGCCGCCTCGACCTCCTGCAAGGACAAATAGTTCTCGTTAATTGACGATCTTTCGTCGTAATTCTCAAAATCAAATCAAAGAAAAGTAAAAGATACTCACCACTACTGGCCAGTACGCCAACCTCCCGTAAAGAAACGCCGAGTAGTCCTCGCCAGGCAGAAGAAGGTCGTCGCCACCGGCACCGGCCCAGTCCGCCTCCCTCTCGGCCTCGCAGTGGCTCCCTGAACATCGTCCTCGGAGGATCAATGGGAACCGTCAACGCGCCCCGAGAGCACTGACGAGCCAAACGCTCACCCAGATACCACACGGGACCCATCGACGTCCACAACAGCAGCCGACTCGGGCTCCTAGGTCGAAGGACCTCATCGACAAAAGGAGGCGCTCCAGCGTACTCCGCCCAAGGCCTGGGCACCCACTGCGACAAGATAAAGCAAAGATCATTCCTATGATCAAGCAGAAGCAAAAGACAAGGAATATAAATACGAGTGGGATACTCACGCTGCTCAGCTGAAGGGCGTTCACATCCCGCCGGTAGACATTGTGAGAAGAGCGCTTGCTCTTCGTCCCAAGACATTACCCAATCCCTCACCACGGGATAGGCCTTCTCCAACGGCTCTGTCCTCTTGGGCGCGAGACTCGGGAAGTAAGAGTACACCCATGCCTCAAAATGAATAATCAATGACGATCTTTCGTGATTCAATAAAGAAAGGAATTTACTTTGGTCTAAAGGAAGGTTCATACCTCCAACGAAGTCCGGTCCGACGGCGCCGGGAGAAGTCCCCTTCTCCATCAACTCCGGACGAACCATGGCCCTCATAAAGCGGAAGAGGACCGCAAAACCAGCGATGACCCGGTCCCCAGGCGCCCTAGGGAACTCGGGTCGAAAGAAAGGGAAGAAGCTTCGTCGATAGCCTCTCGCCCTTGTCTCCGAGGTAAATCGAAGACAAGAACCACCAAAGCCACGGACGAGCCCTCCGCTCACCAGACAGGGGAGGAGGAGCAGTCTCCTTCCCATCGATCGTCACCAGCGACGGGGTCTTCCCCGCAAAGTAGTCTCGAACGTAGGTACTGGGTACCAAACCCGGCACTGCAACAGCCTTCGGCGACAAGTTCCAGCCGATCAATCTCCTCGCCTCGGCCGAATCCGCCCTCATAGCAATCTCCGGCCACACCATCTCCTCGGTCCCACACGGCAGACCAGAAATCATGCCGTAGTCCTCCAGAGTAACTCCCACCTCACCGAAAGGCAGGTGAAACGTGGAAGTCGTATCCCAGAATCGATCCAAGAAAGCGCGGACCAGGCTAAGGTTAGCCCGCAACTTCCTCTTCACGATATCCCTCCAGACCTGACCCAGAGGACCAAACGCTCCACGCTCGATCATGGCCCTCTCCTCCGCCGACAGCCGCTCGTAGTGCTCCATCGCTGTCGTATAACCCGAGAACGACCTGATGTTCCCGGCCTCCTATAATGATTTGAAACAAAGCTATCTTTAGTTTTGAATGAAATTTGCAAGAAGTTTGGACAAAAAGAATGAAAGAGAATAGGTAATGAGTAGTGAATTCTTATTTACCAAGCTCTTCACCGTCCTGTAGGACAGGTGACCCTCTGCAGCCCACACGAGGTGCCTACTCTCCCATGTCTCAGCCCACACAGGAGCTCCCCTCAGCTGACGACCTCCTCGCCTGACTTTGGCCCGTCTCGGGGCCTCCTCCTCCTCGACGGCCTCCTCCTCGTGAGCCTCGTCTCCAGTGGCCATCACCGCAGCGGTGAAGGCCTGATCTAAAGCCTCCTCAACCGTACTGGCGTCTATCTCCATGGGAGCCCTCCCAGAATAAGAAGCCTCGTCACCTGCAACATTAAAGTAAATTTAGGCCGCGTCACATGACGACAAGCCTTTGTTAAGGAGCTTTCGAGCCCTCAGGGCCCTGAAAACTGTCCTTTCCATGCCATCTTTGGCCATATTCCCACCAACCCGATCACTCATGTGATAAATTGGGTCAAGTCAAGTACAAGTCAAAGCCTAGTTCCGGGTTTGAGTCGAAAATTCGGCAACATTTCGTTATAACGGCGATTATGCCCTAGAAAGGTGCCCTGAAAAAGTTGTCACAAACCAAAATTTCGAGATGGCAGAAAGTTTACCCATCATCCAAGGATCCCAAATATCAAGTTTCATCGCAAATGGGCAATCCTAAGGCTATTTTCGAAGCAATTTACGGTCTAGCTGTAAAACCGTCTCAAAATTCATTCAAAGGCTCAAAACTCGATGAAAATTCGAAGCAAACATATGGTTATGTTCCTAACATTGCCTACTATCCATTTCTAAATATCAATTTGGCAAAGCAAATCCATTTGGGGGAGAAGCCCCAAATTTTCGATCAAAAGGGTCGAAAACCCTAGTTTTCGCGGCTCAAAATTCAACAAATGTAGATGATTAATGCAAGATTAAGACACATACCTCGATTAGTCATGTTTAATGCAAGCTTTTAGATCAAACCTCGACGGAAATGGTGAAGATTTGAGAGAGAAATTGAAAGAATTATGTTTCGAAATAATGAATATAATCCTTCTGATTTCGCGTTTTTACGCGGAAATAGCCAAATTGGGGAAAAGACGCAGCAGGCGCTGCGCCTCTTCCAAGAGACGCAGCTCTTGCAGCGCCTCTTCCTTGTGTTCCCTCCATACGAATTTTCAAAAATTCGTTATGAGTTCGTTATTTGTGGGCCCATCTTTGGTGCGCCTCTTCTTCAACGCTATTATATTCTTTTGGTCCGTTTCGATGTTTTTCTTTCGTTCCGGTCCGCATTTTATCCAAATAAGTAGCATGATTTTTGCATATTGCTCAAGATCATTTTATCTAGCGCAGCAGTATTTTGCAGTATTGCTCAAGATCATTATGTCCAGCGCAGTAGTATTTTGCACTACTGCTCATTCGAGATTCCTTCCATGACGATCAAGATGTTCCTAGTCGTCTGTCCCCAGCGCAGTATTATTTTGCAGTACTGCTCACTCCAGATTTCTCCCACGACGATCAAGATGTTCCTAGTCGTCAAAATATTCCACCAGCAAGAGTTTGTTTGAGACCAACGCAAGCAGATTCAACCTCAAGTTTTGCCAGAGTTCGCTTGAGACCGACGCAGCGAGACTCCCCCCAGCGATTTCTACCGACGTCCTGCTGCTTTCAATATTTCTTGTTTCCCCGCGAAGTTCGATTAAGTCTCAGGTATGGTCTCTTCTTATGGCTGGCGAGCTTCCTTACGTAGTCTAATGGACTTTAAACGACCCTCCCGATAGTTGACGGACTCTAAAATGTTCCCGACGACAGTCCTTGGTTCGAGACCCTTTGAGCCGCCTCGCGTCGCCATAGTCGTCGGGTTGTAATCTTCGATTGACCTGATGGCTATACTTTGACTTTCGCCTTGTCCAAGCCTCGGTCAAAGTGGGGCTCAGAGATACCTCATTTCGCACCTCCCGCAAACCACCCTAAGATGATTGGGCCGCATGTTTGATTCGCGGAACGATTTGTGACAATTCGTAAGATTATCGTCAAGTGTTTGCTCAAATATTAATGTCGACCTCTTAGTTGTCATCTACGTCCCGATACGGTCGTTTTGGCGATAATTAGAGTACATTCGAGTCCGGGTCAAAAACCGTCTCCATTTTCTCGATAATGTTAAATCCCGAGTCAGAATGTTCCGGAATGTTCCGGATATTTCTATTCCATATTTCATAAATTTTATCTTTTGGCAAATAATATCCCGTAATATTCATAAGATAATCGAATTATTTCCGTCCTACCATAACTCAAACGCGAAATCTTTCTTCAAATAGAGGAAATCTCACGGAATAGACGCAAGAGGCCGCGCCTCTTCCAAGAGACGCAGATGATCGCTGCGCCTCTTCCCAGGCCCTTCTTTGCATGATTTATGTATCTTTTTCATATCTTTCCGAGATTCACTTCCAAAGAGTCTCCGAAACCCTATTCCTTCACGTGATTAGTATAAATAGGAGCTTTCGTTCCTCATATTTCTCACGCGAGTGTCCGCCCTTCTCTTCTCCCTTTGCATTCTAGACTTCGTTCTTACTAATTGGCGCCTACGTGCTTGGACTTCCGACCACGTAAGCTTGGATCTTTCCGGGTACCAGCCTCTCCGTTGCATGACCGACCAATTTGACCAACTACACTCAATCAACCTTAATTAATCAATCGTTTTCCTCTTACGAGGGCACTCTCTCTTTGCATTCGCGTCGAGCATTCACTAGTCGATATCTTAGTTCATCTCGTTCCGTCAACATGTAAGTCTGAGGGTGTATAATTCCTCTTTTATTTATTGTATTTTATTTATCGTATCACCATTGTAAGATTTATGTCGAAAACACCGTTAAAACCGATTTCTAAAACCGTGCATTAAAACTCTGTTTTTGCGGATTTCCAGTAGACAGACGTCGAGAAAAGACGCAGCAACTACTGCGCCTCTTAGAAGGAGCGCAGTTCCTGCTGCGCCTCTTCGTGAGGCTGCCGCAGTTCCTGCTTCTTTTCTCCTTCCCTCGTCCTCTGTAATTCGTCTTTCTTATTTGTTTTCATATGTTTGTTCTTTAATTCTTCATCGTAATAATTCATATATTTATAATTCATCATTCATTCATATGTTTAATTCACTAATTCCGACTTAAATCCCGAATAATTCAATATTTGCGGGTTTTCGTCACTTAATTCAATTCCGGATTTTAGAGATTCAATTTGTTCATATTGAGTTTCTGGAATTCGTCCTTTGATATATTTTCATCTGTTTGTTCATATGTTCATCATTGATTCATCATGTTTAAGACTAGTTAATTATTTCAACAGAGGATTCATCCATTAATCATTCGTTAATCCATGTAATTAATTCGTTCGCATCCGTCTCATTCATATTGTACTGTTTTATGACCCATTCATATGTTAAATAACATGTTAATCACTTTCATCCGAGTAAATATCATCAATCCATCATTAAAATCACCAATTAACATTAACGGCTTGCAATTACGGCTTCACAGCCAGAACTGAGCCAAGGAACAGACGCAGCGTCTGCTGCGCCTATTCCAAAAGGCGCAGCTCTGCTGCGCCTGTTCCTGGCTGAGTTCTGTCCCTGAACTCCGTTTCTGCCTTGACATAGTTTAATTAGTCTACATATTAATTAACTATTAACCGTATTATCACGATAATTCCTGTTCGTTGATTTATTTCTATTCTTTTATTTATTCTTTTATCAAATTATCCGTTTTAAAGGTATTTTCGACATAAATCGCCTATCCATTGTAATTATTGATTATTGTATTTCTTTTATTGCTTGTATGTTTTCACATGTAATTGAGCATTAAATCCTACTTTGACATCAATTGTATGCCTAACTAATTGTTCACCGACTTAGTTAATTCTCACATGCTAGGATCAAAACAATGGATGTTGCATTGCATGCATATAGCCGACGATATATCAAGTACGAATAACTTCCCTAATCATTAGTAGAGGCCGCTATCGAGGCGGGCGGGATTAGGTGTTCGATCAAAAGAGCTTCCTAATACGTACCCTCACCCCTTACTCCAGATCTCCGTGAGCACCCGTGTTCATTGGCATCCGCGAGAGTCATTCTAGACATAGAATGCTAAGGGTAACGATTGCTTAGTGTTCATGTCACTACTTTGTGTCTTGACATGACACGAGGTATTCGAACGGTTCCAATTTCCCATAAAAATTGGTGGCGACTCCTTACAAAATGCAAACGCTTGTTTTTCGACCTTCACCAAGCGCCCCCGTGGGCGGCCCGCTGTCCACACTGAGGATCATGATCTGGGGATTGGTCTGGGTGACCTCGCCCTGCTCTATACTTTCAGGCCCTTTGTTGCCGAGCTTATTACCTTGAGATCCTGCAACCGCAGCAACCCTAGTGTTATCCTTCCTCCCAAAGTGAGGGATGAAGGCTGGATTACAAAATTCATCTTTTTTAAGATTGACTCTCTTACCCCCACCCCCGAGTACTTATTTGATAAGTGGGGGCCTCTAAAGGTAATTTTAGTTTCTGGGCGTTTGTTGTTTTTCTTTTACCTTAATGTTCTTACTGGTGTACTGCTGCAGGTTTGAAGCAGCCAGTTCCCTCAAGAGATCATAGCAAGGTGAGCCGTTTATTTGCTCTCCCTGTTGCAACTCGTTATTACCCTGGTGTATTTTCTTCCCCTGTTGGTGCATCTGCCTCCGTACCTCTTGACATTAGTGAAGGAGAGCAAGAGGAGGAAGAAGAGAGGGAAGAAGAGAAGGAAGAAGAGGAAGTACCTCCACCAGTCAGCAAGAACCCCCAGCTGCCGAATTCCAGATGTCGTATGATAAGGCTTTGTTTTTCATGGGTGTTTGTTCTTGCTATATGGGCATTTGTGTTTATGTTCTAACTGTGTTCCTGTACTAGGGAATACTCCTTTTTCCTCTCTTTCCCTGCTGGATAGAAAGAGGAAGCAAGTTGCTTCTGCCTCCTCCGGTCCTTCTCCCAGGAAGAGGCCATCGCTCCCTGCTGAAAAGGAGCTAGTTAGCACGCCTGTCCCTATTGAGGTTGATCCTCTGGCTGCAGTGGCTTCTAGGCCACTCCTGTCGAATACTTCCACTGTAATCCGCCTTCCCAAGGAGTATGGGTCCATTAGGGTACCTCTCTGGCCTCACATGGAACAGTTCCTACTTCCAGCTGTTGTCCATTCTCTGAGAAATACTCCTCTCCCTACTGTGTTAAATGAAGCTCTTGGGCACGGCCTGCAGGTACCTTTTTAATTCCCTTTACGTTTTACTGGTCTATTTTGTTCGTGCTTCTGACTGTTCCTCTGGCAGGTTTTGCAGGACGGCTTGTTCCTGCGCAGGGAGGTTGCCAGATTTATAGGGGAGGTGAACAACCTCAATGTCAACATGGGGAAGGTGGAGGCAGATCTGGCGCTGGCTAGGAGGGAGAAGGTGGCTGCCCAGAAGAAGCTGGCTGTGGAGAAGGCAGCTGCCCAGAAACAGCATGATGCTGAGAGGAGGGTGGCAGAAGGGCGTATGGAAGATGCTCACAAGGAGGTGGAGGTGCTGAAGCACCTACTCTTGGACGCTACATTGGTTTTCGCCTGGGAAACAAAGATCAAATGCATCAAGGAGTTTGAGGCGGGTGTGCACTCCAAGTGGGACCTTGCTGAGGAGGAACGGCTGTTCCATGCTGCCTATCCAGTCAAGCCGGACTTCAGCCTCATCAACGACTTGTTTGGTGGTGATGATGGAGAGACCAGTGCTAGGACTGAACAACCGGCTGTCGCGTCAGTTGAGGAGGTCAGGGAGGAAACCCCTGTCGCCCAGGGAGGGGAAGGTCCATCTGGAGGAGAGGATATTGTGGAGCCTAACATCCCTGTGGATGTTCCTGCTGATGCCGCCCCAGATTCTGCTGCTGATGCTGCTGCCTAGTTTAGGCATTAATTTTTTTTTTTATCTTGATGTTTTGTTGGGCACCCTGTGTGGTGGCCCATTGTAATCTAACTCCTGGTGCCTGGTGGTTTTGGGCACCTTTAAGTACTCTTTTGTTTTTTCCTCGTAGGAGGGGCAAAAAATATTTTCTTTTCAAGTTCCCCCTGCTGAGGGGTGTTTATGAAAATTTCGTTTTGATCCTTCTGTTGTTTTGCTAGAAATTTTTCGTTCTTTCTGTTTGTGTGCCGGCTTCGTACTTGTTGAGGTGTCTATGGTGGTTCAGGGAGCTTTCTGTCCATCAGGATGCTCGAATCCCTCTGTTTCGACCACGCGCACATTGGGTACTTCCTGCAGGAGGAACATTCTGCTAGTTCTTGTTCATCAGTTAGCCTACTAGGACATTGCCTTAATATTCAACTTACCATATCCACATTCAATCCAAAATCAATGATAAACTTAAAAATGGAAGCAATTTCATAAATCCAAAATAGTTTAGGGAGCACAAAGTGTGTTCCCCCAGAATTTTTACAACAACTTAAAAGAAAGAGAATTTCATTTTGGCCGTTTAAAATACTAAGTACGCTGCTTCCACATTTTGCTCCTTGTGACACCTGTGACGTTCACACCAAGGGAAAATAAGAAAAAGGGTTTTGACTCAAAGGATTTGAAAGATACGTTGTAAGTTGTCATTTCCTTAGTAGTACCTACTGAATTTAGGAGACTTAGCACGTGCGTACTTAACGAAAGACCTTGCCTGGTGACTTAGTTGTTCCTGCTGTCAAAAGAGATGTTACTGTTAGACCAATGCATGTGGTACAGTTAGGCGGTACGAAACAAAATGATTAGTTCTTTGCGTATGTACCTTATGAGAGAGTGAGCTGTGGCTCCAGCAAGTGGGTTCTGGGGTTGTTCCCCTTCAAGCGATAGCTGCTTAATCAAAGAACCTTTTAGCAAGTTAGTTCATGTTCTAAGGTTTTTAGAGTACTGAATGCTAGGATTCAAGGGTCCTGGGATGTACCTGTTGGAGGTGGAACTCCTGGGTCCTGCACCTGGAACCTTAGACATAATACTTTTTAAGGTGAATGATGTTCCAGGATCTAGGGATAGCTTCCCCATTCATAGTCTCCAACTTGTATGCTCAATTACCCACGATGCCTTCTATGCGGTAGGGACCTTCCCAGTTGTAGGCGAATTTACCTGCACTCTGATTCTTGGTGTTTGGGAATACCTTCCTGAGTACCAGGTCCCCTACCTGCAACGTTCTCAGCCTTACGTTTTTGTTGTAACTCCTGGCTGCTGTCTGCTTGTAGGCTGCCACCCTGATTTGGGCACTGGTCCTTGGCTCATCAATGGTATCCAGGCTGCTGGCCATTTCTACCTGGTTCCTTTCTTCGGTGGCATTGGCATACCGATATGTCGGTACTTGCACCTCAGAGGGAATAACTGCCTCGGCCCCATATACCAGACTGAATGGTGTTTGACCTATTGCCACTTTGGGGGTGGTTCTATCAGACCACAGTACGAAGGGGAGCTCATCTGCCTAATTGGCTCCTATCTCCTCCAGCCTTCTTTTCAGGTTGTTCATGACTATCTTGTTGCTGGATTCTGCCTGACCGTTGGACTGTTGATTCCTATGAGTAGACTTAAACAGCTTGATGTTCCACCTAGCGCAATAGTCTTCCGTTCTGTTGGATATGAATTGTGACCCGTTGTCACATATGATTTCTGAAGGGATGCCGTATCTGCTGACTATGTTCCTCTTGATGAAAGATATCACATGCTTCTCCGGGATCTGAGGGAAAGTTTCTGCCTCTATCCATTTAGAAAAGTAGTTCGTCATTGTCAGCATGTACGTCCTGTTTCCAGAAGCACGGGGTAATGGTCCCACAATGTCCATTCCCCATTTCATAAAAGGCCAAGGCGAGTTGATCGGATGCATATGTTCTGCTGGCTGGTGGCTGACAGGAGAGTGCCTTTAGCATTCTTCGCATTTCTTGATGTAGTCTATGGCGTCCTTCCTCATGGTAGGCCAGAAGTAACCCTGCCTCAGTGTCTTGTTGGACAGGCTCCTACCCCCTGTGTGATTTCCACAATCACCACTGTGGATATCACATATTACTGCATGTGCCTCCTGTATGCTCAAGCACCTCAGATAGGGTCCTCCCAAGGACTTTCTAAATAGGATACCATCAATGAGTACGAATCTGGAGGATTTCATTTTGAAGCTCTTGGCGTCTTTCTGGTCAGGTGGTAAGACCTCAGCACGTAGCCAACTAATGTAAGGCTTGCGCCAATCATCAATCTCTTCCTGGGGTGTGGCAGTACACAGTATCCTTGCTTCGTATGTCCACTGGGTGGTTGCAGCCTTACTGGCGTTCTGTTGTTCATTCTGGCGTATGGCAGGTTTCATGACATGTATAAATTGTATAGAACCCACTGCCCCTAGAGTGAAGGCTGCTCCCAGGGTGGCGAGAGCATCTGCTTCAACATTTTGGTCCCTTGGTATCTGCTGGATGTGGAAGGAGGCAAAGCGGAGTTTGAGCTCATTCACCAGTTCCAGGTAGGTTACCATTTTAGGATCCCTGGTCGTGTACATGTTATTCACGTAGTTGACAATCAGTTGGGAGTCACTATACACCTTGATGTGGTTGATTTGCATTTCTAAGGCTAACTGGAGTCCTAAGATTAGGGCCTCTTATTCAGCCCTACCTCTGTTCCCTTCGTGTTGGATGTCCCATCAACATGTAATTCCCATACCTGCTCCCCTTTAGGCTCACTTAGGGTCAAGAATTCACCGTCGGCTTGTTCTTGAAGGGTGGGACCAAAGTCTGACACAAAGTCAGCTAGGGTTTGGGACTTTATGGCTGTTTGGGGTTCAAATTTCAGGTCGTACCCACTTAGGTGGACAGACCACTTAACCATTATCCCTGTCAGTTTGGGTTTCCTCATTATGGTTCTCAGGGGGTAGTTGGTCACGACTGAAATTGTATGTGACTCAAAATAGGGACGCAATTTGTACGAATCAGTTACAAGTGCTAAAACGAGTTTTTCTAGAGATGTGTACCTGGTCTCTGCAGGTAACAGAGACTTGCTTATATAGTATATTGGTTTCTGCATACCTTCGTGCTCTCGTACCAGTACAACGCTTACATCCGCCTATGTTACTGACAGATACAAGTACAGTGGTTCTCCCTGTTCTGGCTTGGAGAGAAGAGGAGGGGTGCTTAGGTACTACTTGAGCTCCCCAAACGCCTTTTCATGCTTCTGCGTCCATTCAAACTTCTGGCACTTCCTCAGGATGACATAGAACAATCGGCACCTATCTGAGGACCTTGATATGAACCGGTTGAGGGCTGCTACCCGTCCTGTGAGCCTTTGTACGTCCTTTGGCTTCTGAGGAGATTCTAACTGGAGTATTACTTTGATTTGCTCCATGGTGGCCTCTATCCCTCTTTGCGTCACCAAGTACCCCAGGAATTTCCCTGAGGAGACTCCAAAAGTGCATTTCAGGGGGTTCTGCTTCATATGGTATTTTCTGAGGATCGAGAAGGTATTTTTCAGGTGGGACATGTGTTGTTCTGAGTTCTCAGATTTGACTACCATATCATCAATGTAGACTTCCATTGTTCTCCCTATCTCCTCCTTGAACATTCTGTTCACCAGGCGCTGATAGATGGAACCGACATTCTTGAGGCCAAAGGGCATCACATTGTAGCAGTACAAGCCTCTGTCAGATCTGAAGGTTGTTTTCTCCTGATCCTTAGGGTCCATTTTTATCTGGTTATACCCACTCCAGACGTCAAGGAAGGTAAGTAGCTCATGCCCTGCTGTTGCGTCTACTATAGAATCAATGTGCGGTATAGGGAACGGGTCTTTTGGGCAAGATTTGTTAAGATCTGTGAAATCAACACATACTCTCCACTTGTTGTTCTTCTTGGGTACAACCACAACATTCGAGAGCCATTCTGGGTAGTTAACTTCCCTGATCTTGCCTGCTTCCAGGAGATTGTCTACCTTCTCGTTTATCACCTCGTTCATTTCAGGAGCAAATTTCCGCCTTTTCTGCTGGACTGGAGGAAAGCTGGGGTCTACTTTTAACCGGTGTGTAATTACACTTGGATCTATGCCAATCATGTCGCTATGGGACCAGGCGAAACAATCCATGTTAAGACGTAGAAATTCAATTATCTGCTCACGGATGTTACCTGCAGAATCAGCTCCCACCAGCACTGTTCTTGCTGGAAACTGTGGGTCCAGGACTACTTCGTCGAGTTCCTCCTGGGGAGGTGCGATATACTCCCTCTGGACGCACAGTTTCTGTAATTGCTATGCTGGACCAGCTGCAAGGGGTTTCAGAGTGTTCTTGTAGCTATCCCGAGCGACATTTTGATCTCCCCGAATCTCCTGTACCCCCCCCCCCCCCCAGGGTGTAAGGAACTTCAGGCTCTGATGGTACGTTGATGGTACTGCTTTCATTTTATGGATCCAAGGCCTGCCAAGTATCACGTTATAAGTTGACGGACCATCAATGACCAAGTATCGTACCTATTTGTTCATACCCTCTGCAAAGGTAGGTATCACTATTTCTCCAAGGGATTGTTTAGTTTCTCCGCTGAAGCCTACCAAGGGTACTGCCTTCTGCACCAGGTCTTTCTCGCTAAACACCATGTTCTTCAAGGTTTCCAATATTATTAGATTCACAAAGCTTCCTTTATCTACCAATATCTTTTTAACAAGGCAATTCCCTATAGAAAGGGTAATGATCAAGGCTTCATGGTGGTGTTCTGCCACATCGGGTATGTCTGCCTCGTCGAATAATATTGCTGGTAGATCCTGTCTGCTGACCCTGAGGGAGAACTATGGTTTATCTCCTTTAGTCTCGGTTGCAAGGCGCTTTGCTGCTGAATAAGTGAGACCACATATCTCCGACCCTCCTGTGATGACGCTCACGACCTTTGAGTGAGGTCGAGGTGGGGATGGTTAGGCCTGGTCAGCAGTATTGACCTTTCCAGATTTTGCTCCCTTGGGGAGCAGGTGATCCAAGCATCCAGCATTGTAGAGGTGCTTCACTTCCTTTCGTAGTACTACACAATCTTCTGTATTGTGGCCAATATCGTTGTGGTATTCACACCTTTTGCTGGCATCTCTTCTGTCGTTCTCCCTGGGGGGTAGGCTTCTTAGGCCACCTGACCCTCTGCCCTAAATCCCTGATTGCCTTCAATACCCCAGCAAGTCCAGTGGTGAACCCATACTCGCTGAGCTTAGGTGAAGCCTCGGTGCTCTTTGTTTCTCCTGAGACTTTGTTCACTGTGTTCTTACTGTAGGGTTTGGCTCTTTCGTTCTTCTTCTCTGTTGTGATTTTTCTGCTGGACGACTCTGTTCCGTACAGGTCCCTTCTATCCTCATCCTCCTCTAGGCGATAATTAAGTAGCCTCTGCCATTTGTTTGACTTCCTTAAAGGTGGCACATGGGTGCTCGGTGAGATCCTTGTACAAATCAGAGTCGCGATGCAGTCCCCTTCTGAAGGCATTGACTGCTGTTGTAGGGTCGCACCTAGGGATAGATATTTTTTCCACATTGAATCTGGCGAGATAATACCAGGTGGACTCCTCGAACCTCTGGACGATCCGGTATATATCAGTGGATAATTTTTCTGGATTGCAACTACTTGCGAACTGTTGATTGAAAACGTTCACTAACCCCGCGAAGCTGGAAATAGACTTGTTGGGAAGGTTAACAAACCATTAGAGTGCGGCTCCTGACAAGGTGGAACCGAATTCTTTGTACATACATGCCTCCTTTTCAGGCCATGTTGCTGCAACCACCATCATTTTCTGTTTGTACTGTTTGATGTGCTCCAGCGGATCCTCTGTTCCATCATACAACATCATTGTTGGCGTGGTGAACCCCTTTGGCATGCTGACAAGGGCAATGATGTCCACAAAGGGGAATCCGCATAGCACTCCGGGGTTGCCACCTCCATGGGATGTGGTAACCCTGGAACCTTGCTGAGTAGGGACCTGATATCCTGCAACTGTTGTTCTACATGGCTTCCTACCCTCATACCCTGGTTGTGGGGTACTGAGTAGACCCCATATGGATTTGGTGTTCCTCCTGACATGTAAGGAAGGACCATGTAGCTTCCAGGTAATGGTGTTGAGTTCACAATAGGCCTGAACTGGCTGTCCGGACTATATGGCATATAGGAGCACATCCCGGGATATGCGTTTCTTGTTGGCTGTTCCCCTGGATTTGTCCCTGGTACCACTGGCGTACTGCTGGTTGTTGGTATGGGATCTGGAGTCAGTGCTCCTAATCCCACAGGATTGAGTAATATAGGGTACGTTTGTGGCATCCTTGGTGGTGGTGGAACCCCTGGTGGTTGGATTGTACCCTGGGTGGCCACCGTTCCCGCTGGATATACTTGCTCGGGTGGCGTGGTTACCCCTGGTGGCAGCATATCCATATCGAGCCTGGTTACTAGATTTTGCGGCAGTAGCCTCCCTGAGTACTCCCTGACATTCCCCTGGCCGAGTGTTGACCTTGCCATCTGCTGGGTCGTTCCCAGAGGTGACAATGCATCTATCTTTTCCTACAAGGACTGGTTGTCCCTTTGTAGCCCTATCACTGCCTGCTGCAAGGATGTCATCCCTTGGCGCAACTACTGTACCGGATCCGGTTGTGACGCTCCTAGGAGACGGGCTCCTGTCAGGTGTCCTGGTGATCCTGGGCGCTGCGGACTCCCATCCCTATTAGGCTTGGGCACAGGATTGATAACTGGTGATTTGCCAGCCTTCCTTGCTCCCAGATCTGTGATTTTGGGGGAGTAAGGAGGCTTTGCTGATACTTGGGGCTGAGCCTGGCCTGCAGTCACTCAGGTGGCAGGGACCGCCGTTGTTGGAACACCGGAGGTTGCTGGCGTCGCCCCTACTACTGAAGTTTGCACTGATGTACTCATCGGATCAGATACGTTCTGACTGGATCCTGACATGACCAACTATAGAGATGTTAGGATATATCGAAAAGAGGTATTTTAACAAAGATTTAACCACAACGCCCCACGGTGAGCGCCAAACTGTTTTGGTAAGATTTTACCGACTAAAAGTTTGTGAGTCAATGCGGCTATTCCAATTAAAATACGATATTAAGGACTGAAGTAGATCAGTAGTAAGAACACAACGAGAACGAAATTAAACAACTAGTGCGAAGAAAAAACAAACGAAAAAGAAAAAGAGACAAATGACACAAGCAAAATGGTGACGCGGGAAACCCAAAATGTGGGGAAAATCGCGGGGGGAATGGTATCCCGCCAATGATCCACTAGTAATAATAGTATTCGAGGATAAACCTAACTGGAAAAATCAGGAGGAACAGCAGAAAAACTCCAAATGGCTAAGTACAAATGACACGAATGGTGTATATGATCCTAAGTATGTTAATTATTGAGTGTTGCAGGTTGGTGAATGATATTTCTTCGAGTGGAGTGAATGAGGAATGAAGAATGCCTTGAATGTGATATTTGTTGCTCTTTTATAGCCTTTCTTGGGGTGGTTGCACGTGCTCCCTACATATGCTTCACTCCCTACGAAATAGGAAGTGGTTGCTGACTTTGTCAAATCTCCTACTGATAACCGCAATGTTCCTGCTGACCATTTCAACGTTCCTGCTGGCTGTTTGTTATTTACTTCAACCGTGGCTTTCGTATTACTTGAATGTCCAGGTTTATCCCCCCTTGTTCCTCCTTGCGTCTAGCAGCCTACTGCCTTGTCATTAATCTGTGTGCCTTTGTTTTTCCCAAATAGCGAGTTGCCACGTCATGATGAAAATGAGAGGGTATTTTTACCCATACAGTACAGTGTGAGTGTCTACTCCAAAATGGATCTGATCAAGTACTTGTTTGAAAAACCAGTGCTAAATGGAAGAATGTCGAGATGGACCCTCATGTTATTAGAATTCGATCTCAAATATGTACCTCTAAAAGTGATCAAAGGAAGGGCGTCGCCAATTTCCTTGCCGACAATCCAATTGAAGAAACAGAAGTCATTGACACTTGGTCATTTCCCGACGAAAACGTGGCACACGTCGAGAATGACATATGGGATTTGTATTTCGATGGAGCATCGAACTATATGAGATATGGAGTGGGTATACTTCTTATCTCACCAACAGGTAAACACGTGTCCGTGTCCATCAAGCTGGATTTCAATGTCATAAACAACGCCGCTGAATATGAAGCATGTTTGCTTGGTCTACGCAGTGCTCTAGACTTAGGTGTGAAGAAATTGTTAGTACATGGAGACTCATCCCTTGTGATCAATCAAGTGGGTGGGTCATGGAAAATTAAGAGCCAAAGTTTGGCCCCATATCAAACCAGAATCGAAGAATGGGAAAATACTTCGAAGATATTCGATATGTTCACCTCCCAAAAGAGGAAAATCAGTTTGCAGATGCATTGTCCAAGCTGGCTGCCTTGATCAACATTCCCGACCACATAGACAGTATGCCAATATGTGTCGAACGAAGATCATCACCTACCTATGTAAATGCAATCAATGATGCCGAGGAAGGTGAAATCGAACCCTAGTACACAGTGATTTTGAAATTCAAGGAAACAGGAGAGTATCCTCCCGACCTTGACACGTGTGGGAAGCGCGCTTTGAGAATGTTATCCGCCCAATTCATTAAGACCAATGACGGGCAGTTGTATAAGAAGACGGCTTAAGGTGTTTTGTTGCGATGCATCGATAGACCGAAAACTAAAATGGTTATGGAAGAAGTCCATGATGGTGAATGTGGGCCACACATGAGTGCCCATATGTTAGTCCGTAAGATCATAAGGCTCAGTTATTATTGGACAACGATGGAAACATATTGTTGCAAATACGTCAGGCATTGTCACAATTGTTAGATATTCACAAATATACAGCATGTGGCACCTTCTATATTATACACCATGACGTCACCCTGGCCATTTTCAACCTGGGGAATCGACATCATTGGAAAAGTAAACCCATCAGGAACTGGAGGGCACTGTTTTATCCTAGTTGCAATTGACTACTTCACGAAGTGGGGAGAGGCTAAGTCTTACAAAGTGTTAAAAGCGAAGCAAGTAGCACAATTCATCCAAAATGACATCGTTTGCCGGTACGGAGTACCACATGAATTCATCAGCGACCATGGAACTCATTTCTAACTTGAAACCACAGTTATACTTGAGAAGTATAAAATCAAACATCACAAGTCATCACCGTACAGACCACATACAAATGGTGCGGTAGAGGCTGCTAAAAAAACAGTTACAGCCATTTTGAGAAAAATGTCAGACAATTATAAAGAGTGGCCTGAGAAAATACCCTTCGCATTATGGGGGTATAGAACTTCAATCAGAACAGCCACGGAAGCAACCTTGTATTACTTGGTATATGGAATGGAAGCGGTTCAACCAGTTGAACTGGAAATACCATCCCTAAGGATCCTACTAGAAAGCCAGGTTCCTAAAGAAGATTGGGTTCAAGCAAGATTTGATTCACTAGTCATGCTCGGCAAGCGGCGTTTGAACGCATTGTACCATGTCCAACTCTACCAGAAAAGGATAGAGAGAGCTTTCAACAAAAAGATGAAACCAAGGTGAATTAGTGAGGGTGATGTGGTTCTCAAGTCGGTTAGAGCTTTGTTACCTATTGACCCGAGGGGTAAGTTAAAACCAAATTGGGAAGGCCCGTATTTGGTAAAGAAGATTTTGTCAGGAGGTGATGTTCGATTAACAGATTTGGATGGGAATGACTTCACAAATCCTACAAATTTGGACCAGCTGAAGAAATAATATCCTTGATAACCTCATTCTCAAATGTTATGAAATAATTTTTGAATTGCAAATGTTTTTAGAATAAGTTGTGAGTTATTTGTCAACACTGCATGAAATATTTTATGTGAGAAGACTGAGAACTACACACTCGGTTTGATTCTGTTACAAAGCAGATACGTAGGCAACTCTTAGTTAAGAGTACAACTGAAACATGTAAAACAAAAATGAAATTTTTGATGCAGTAACTGGGGATTTCTAATAAATAATAAGTTTTTATTTATTCTAAATTCCGGGAGAAGCCCGTTACAATATTTTATTTCGGGGGAAGCCCATCACACACAACTAAAAAGGAAAGCACACAAACAGTAATAGTAATAGTAGATAGTAATGTCGAAGACTACTCTTTCCTACCCTCAGCCGGGCCGCACGCCCCATAACGACGAGACGAAGTCTCACCCATCATAACTCGGGCTCTTTTCTTCGAAGGAATCATCAATTCTTCCCGAGGGCCCAGTCTGTCTTTCACACTAGGGCGAGGACCAAGTCTTTCTGCAAGTATCAACCAACTTTCACTTCTCAGACCTAACCTCTTCCACACAACTGAAACCATTGAGTTAGTCCTAGGAGTCCAGTCAGTCTTTGTTTTGGGCCTAGATGAAATCGGGGTCGTCCCAGTAAAGAATTCTCGGGTCTTCTCCCCTTTCTTGTGGTATTTGTAATCAACGGCTTCATCCTTGTAAAGTTCCCTCCGGGCCATGAGAGAAGGCTCAATAGTTCCGCTGCAAATAAGAGGGTGACACCCAAGTAGAAGAAAATGGCTCAGAAATATGCCGAATAGTCCTCCGAGTCCAGGACTCTAACCATGCCTTGCACCTCGCGAGAGTCACTCCTTGGACTTGGCCGCGAACAGGCTCAACAGCGGGGATCCGTTGGTGACGACCGACCTGTCGAAGAACACGGTCTGGGTAGATATGGGTGGACCACTCCAAGCCCAAAAGAGTGAGATGTCTGGTTCTATCAGTTTCAGACAAACCAGTAACTGCGGTAAGGCTAAGCCAAGGTAAAGCCCATCTAACATGTAACCCAGCATTGGCAGAAAGCCGATGTCGCCAGAAAGGCTCCTTCTTCCCAGTAGAAAACTGACGATGACGAGAAGTAAAGCTTCTCACTTCATATGTACCCGGAACTTTCGGTGGATCAACCGACTCGAGTCTCTCACATAGCCAGATCTGTGAAAAAGGGCCGAGAAAGCGAATTAGACTATAGGAAATGATGTCAAAGCCCACTGAAAAGAAAGGAGGTGGGCGAAGCGAAAAAAGAAAGAAAAAATAAAAAAAATACGAAAAGAAAAAAAAAAGAAAAAAAAGAAAAAAGAAAAAAGAAAAAGAAGAAAAGAAAAAACGAAAAAAGAAGAAGAAAAAACGCTGAAAAGAGAAAAAGGAGAAAACAACAAAAGACATACCTGTAGAAGACGGGTTGATCCAGTATAAGCAAGGTTTGGGCTGACCTTCCGAGCATCTAACCCAACAATGATTTCAGCAAGAATGAGCCAAGCAGGGCTCCAACGCTGCACCATCTGTTCGACGATCCGAATGAACTTCGCCTTACCGTAACAAATTGGTACCTCAATATTCCCTTCAAAAGCATAAAGATAAAGCATAATCAATCCAAAAGCCCTACGACGAAACGCCGTAGGAATCAAGGGGTCGTCAGCACGACCAAATGTTTGAGCAATAGCGAGTAAGTTTACTCGTTACCCATCAACGAAGGCACGTGCCTCACCACGCGACAAACCAAGGAAATCACAGTACTTGTTAGCCCATCCCCTCGGAAAGTCGGGAATAACAGGAGTTAGCTCAATCTTCCAACCTCCTAGAAGTGCAATTTCTTCTAGAAAGGGACAAATCTCTCCTTCTGGAAAGGCAAAAACCTGATGGGTAAGGTCCCAGAATCTTAAGCATTCATCATGGAAGACAGTTTCTGGCAAGACCTGTCTCAGCGGGACTAGTTGTTTCAATCTCGTATCAATAAGTATTTGAGAATCCAACCCCTTGAAATCAGAAGCCCAAGATGACATGGTTTTTCGAAGAAAATTCATGCTTAACAAAAGTTTTGTGAAGAAAAGAATAAGAAGTTATGATTTGCCTCCTATTATGATCTCCTTATATAGGAAAAACAAAGAGAGAGTTCCAATGGTTTTAAGAAAGTCTTGCTTGCCGCCCAAGCAACTGGCCGAAGCCTTGGGGCGCGGGCCTCCGGGTTTCCTTACCACCCTTTATCGTTTGTTGCACAAGAGTTCGTTGTCGCGGGCTTTACTAGTGTTTCGCGGGCCAGAATGGCCAATCTACATTTTTTATCCCCAGCGAGTCCATGCTTGAATATAAAAACCGTACGCACTTACGGATTTTTTACGGGTTATGCCTTTTAAGGGTCAATCCCCGACTCAGAAACTCGAAACATGTCTACTCATCGTTTTCTATAAAATTTCAAAAATTCAAATATTCCGGGCGAAGCCCATTTTCAAAGTAAAACTTTAGCTCAAGGCGAGCCCATATTCAAAATGAGATGATCCCGGGCAAAGCCCATTTTCAAAGTAAAACTTTAGCTCCGGGCGAGGCCCATATTCAAAATGAAATGATTTTGGGTGAAGCCCATTTTTTAATTCCGGATGAAGCCCATCGGGCCTGAAACCCAATTCAATGTTTAGTTCGGGCCTCGAGCCCATCCATGTGAGCTATGATTTTCGAAAGTTCGGGCTAGTATTATGTGATTTCCGTTATGATATATGTCCAAGTTTAAGCAGGTACGCTTCAGCGAAGCACCCTAAGGTAAGAAACATTAGACCCAATGCAACTGGGGGCTCTGTCGCTTTCAAAGCTCCAGAGACCGTCACAATGATGTATGGAGAAGTCTCCACCAAGTAAAGGAATCCGTGTCAGGTTGCTAAGATGAAAATATTCCCCAGCAGAATGCTACCAGTGATATTACAACAACGCTGCTCAAAGTTGGGCCCCAATGATGAAGGCTGTTAACTATAGTGGGTGACAGTACGGGAGAAGTATCTATAATATATGATAGCAAACCCCTCGGGAAAAAACCCGTCCATTTGGCCATAGTTAGCAGAATGCCAAGACCAATATATGTCGAACTACGATGCAGGTTTGATTCCGTCACAACGGATACGTAGGCACCTAAGGATAAGGCTCAATCCACCATATATGCAAGTTTATGGGTCGACGACCAATGATAATGATTTGATGCAATAGAAGCAAAGTCAATCTCCAACAAAGTTTTAGGTAGGTATGATCTCTTCTTATGGCTGACGATCTTACATACGCAAGTCTAATAGACTCTAAACGACCCGCGGAATCCTCAGGTCGAGAGGGACCTGGGGTATACTTTGACTTTCGTCTTGTCCAAGCCTCAGTCAAAGTGGGGATTCTGTAGATACCCGTATCCGTCGATATTGGAATTTAAAGAAATCCCGACAAAACACCCGATGATAATAGGACACATGTTTACTTACATCGCTCGTTAGCCGATTTCATTTTGAGATGCGGGATAAGCGTTATTTGACGGTTTTATAATTTAAATGAAATTTAAATTATTTTGAAATAAATGAAATTTATTTCATCGGTTTTCTTTATTTTCTCGTTTATTTAAAATTTAAGCTTTTATAATTTATTTGAAAAAAAAAATTATCGTTCAAAGTTTTTATTTTGAATTTATTTGAAATAATATATGTGACGGTTTCATTTTATCGCTTTATTTTAATTTGAAAAGTTAATTTAAAGCGGTTTTAAACGAGGTTTTCAAACGGTTTTTAAGCTCGATTTTAAGACGATTTTAAGCACGATTTTTGGACGGATTTTGAGGCTTGCTTTGACACAACCCATCCCCTCAAAGATCCCAGGTTCGAACCCCACTACACTCACCCTTTCTCCTCCCTTTTTCCACCCCAAACCCACAACATACCCTCCCCCGTCCCCTGTTTTTCCCGAGCCCAAACACCACCCAAACACCAACCCAACCCATCCAACACCACACCCAAGACCTAGCCCATGACCCAACACCCAACCTAGCCCAACCTTTGACCAAACCCGCACCAAAACCCACCCAAACAACCCGTACCCTGTTTTGCCGTGCAAAATAAGGGCTCAACCCGTTTCTTTTCGAGCCCTATCCAACCCCCACTCCCTTCCCTAGTTTTACTTACTTGCTCCCCAAGTATAGAAGATATTCTACCCCATTTAAACAGCTCACGAAATCCCTCCCATAACCGAAAAAATATCCCTTTCTCTATCCTTTCCAGAACCAACTCAATCTCCTTCCACCTTCCATATCTCGTCCCAACTCCCTTTCCCCTTCCACAACCCAACCCTACACCTGGGAAATGACCTAACTGAAAAGAATAATATCATATTATTCTAGTAAATATTTGCAGTATATATAATCTTATAGTTTAAGGATAGATATAATTTGTTGCTTATTTGTAGGAGATATAGAAGGGAAAGAGATAATAAAAGATTGTATGTAGAAGTGTATATAAGCTAGGGTTGTATCAACGTTTGAGCTATGAATCAATAACATACTTCATCATCATTCTGGTATCTTAAATTTCTCATGGTATCCTGAGCCTAAAAGATCCAAATTTTTTTTCTCATAAAATTCACAACGAAAATATTAAACTCATCTTGTTTCATCATGCCTGGAGATGATACAAAATCGAAAGGAGGAGGGAGTGGTCCAAAGACAATTCCCATGACGTCTCCGCTATATCTTCATCCCTCTGACAGTCCTAGTTTGAATGTCACGCAAATAATATTCGATGGCACAAACTATGATATGTGGTCGGAGGCCGTAAAGAATGGATTGGATGCGAAGAATAAGTTAGCATTTCTTGAAGGAAAGGTGAAGAAACCAGTGAGCGATGAAGAAGAAGACAGCCTTGAATTGGTCGCGTGGCGGCAGTGCAATGCGATGTTGCGAGCGTGGCTTCGGAATGTGATAGATCCGAAGTTACATCCGAGTATCACCTTTGCTCAACCAATTGAAGATGTTTGGGAGGAGTTACGGGGCAGGTACTCGGCTGGGAATGCTCCCAGAATTCATCAACTAAAGAGTTAGTTGAATGAATGCAAGCAAGGCCAAGAGACGGTAGTTGAATATTACACCAGGCTTAAAATTATTTGGGATGAGTTAGCAAAATACAGTAAAATCAAAGGCTGCAGTTGCGGGGCAGCAGCTTCCATAGCAAAGGAGAAAGAGGAAGAGAAAGTACATCAGTTTCTGATGGGGTTGGATTCGAAGTTGTATGGACAGGTTCGAACAAACTTACTGATGGAGGACCCAATTGCAGATTTAAACCGTGTCTATGCCTTGGTACTCAGAGAAGAAAGACACGCCTCATTTACCAAAGTAAAAGAGGAACGCAATGATGCTGCGATGTCTGTCAAATTTCATAGCGGGAAAGGAAGGAGCAACTATGCCGTAGAGATGATGCGGGAGAATCGTAGTACCTACCACCACAATGCACTCATTGCAAGAAATACTATCATACGGAGGAGAATTGCTATGATAAACATGGGTACGAGGAGGTGAAGGCACGGGAAAGAGGAAGAGGCAGAAGAGGAAGTGGAAGCAGCCGTGGGAATGGCAACCGTGGCCGAGGCAGGGGACGCGGAAACCACCAGCAACACTTTAGAATAGAAAAGGAAAAACAGAGGATCAAGGGAAGTCCAATATTCCGTTTACCAATGCGAAATAGAGAGGTTGCGGATTCTCATAAGTGCAAGCCCCGAGGGAAAAGATAAACTCCAAGGTATGAAATTAACCGTTGACATTGAATGGTTAATTGACAAATGAGCATCTCACCACATGACGGGAAAGCAAGAATGCTTAGAAAATACGTGACGAAGATCGTTCCACTGTGAGTCTACCTGATGGTAGACGTGTTGAGGCAACAATTCATGGGGAAGTGAAATTAAGCGAGAATTTCGTGTTAAAAGACGTGTTATTTGTGCCATCTCTTACTTGCGATCTTATTTCCGTCCATAGCTAATTCATGAAAATAATTGTCTAATTACCTTTTATCCGGATTATTGTGAAATGCAGGATCGGACTACGAAGATGATGATTGGACGGGGTGAGCATAGAAGAGGGGTATATTATTATCAGCCGGACAAGATCAAGGTTGCGGGTCGAATGACGGTTGAAAAAGATAGTCGTTTATGGCATAGAAGGGTTGGTCATCCTTCAAAGAGTATTTTTTCTCAGTTTTCTAATTTGGTTGGACATAATTTAATTTGGAATTCTGATACAATTTGTGATTCATGTTGTCGTGCAAAACAATCACGTACTCCGTTTAAGCCTAATAATAGTAGATGTGACGTTTTATTTGGCCTTATACATTGTGACATTTGGGGGAAATACAAGGTAGCAAGCTTGACCCGTGCACATTATTTTCTCACCATCGTCGATGACCATAGTCGGGGAGTATAGGTTTATTTAATGAAAGAAAAGAGTGAAGCGGGTGATTACATGAAAATTTTCTGTCAAATGGTAAAGAATCAATTCGAGAAAAGTGTGAAAATAATACAAAGCGATAATGGAACGGAGTTATTGTCCGGTTCTATGCAAAGTTATTACGAAGAAATGGGATATTATTTCGCACTAGCAATGTAGATACACCCCAACAAAATGGTCGGGTTGAGAGAAAGCACCGTCACATACTCGAGAAAGCGAGAGCATTACGTTTTCAAGGGGGGCTACCTTTGCATTTTTGGGGGGAATGTATTATGACCGCAGCTTATCTAATAAACCGAGCACCCACGCCTTTACTTGATGGAAAAACCCCATTCGAAATTTTATATCGTAAGCAGCCTAGACTAGACAATTTGAAGGTTTTGGGTTGTTTATGCTATGCTCATAATAAGGATCGAACCCGAGACAAGTTCGGGGAACGGGGAAAGAGGTGTGTTTTTATTGGGTATCCACATAGTAAGAAAGGGTGGAAAGTTTATGACTTGAAAGAAAAACAGGTCTTTGTTTCTCGAGATGTCATTTTTTACGATAATGTCTACCCTTATTCTGTTTCAACAAATGAATATTTATCACAACAAGACCCAAATAATAGGCATGAAACCATTCTTGACAACGACAAAATTGTCGAGTACAAAGAATGATGACGAAAAGGATCTTGTTGTGAGGGGGAGTGACGATGAAACAGTTTCAAATGCATTCAAACAGTGTAGAAAATACAAATGACGATGGTGAAGAAAACCCGACGAAAAACGAGCGGTTGACCCGACGAAAACGAACAGCCGAGGTGACGGGTGTGCAATCTGGGCAGGAAACGATGGGTAGAGGAGCAAGGGAAAAATTTGAACCCGCATGGAAGAAGGATTATTACTGTAAGTCGACAAGAATAATTACCCCAAGCTCGAATGCTCATCACGCCCAATCAAAGTCTTCAAAGTCGTTACTCGTTATCCTTTAGACAATTATGTTGTGACGAACTGTTTTTCCAATACTCACAAAGCTTTCCTAGCAACTATTGACAAAGGGCGCGAGCCAACTTGTTATAGTGAAGCAGCGAAGGACAGAAAGTGGAGAGAAGCAATGAGTAAGGAAATAGAAGCATTGGAGAAGAATGAAACTTGGAAGGTTGTCACTTTGCCGAAAGGGAAGAAGCCCATAGGATACAAATGGGTGTACAAAATTAAGTACAAAGCAGACGGTACCGTGGAGCGATACAAAGCTCGATTAGGGCGCAAGGCTTCACTCAAGTGGAGGGTGTCGACTTCCATGAAACCTATGCACCAGTGGTAAAGATGACAAGTGTGCGATGTATGCTAGCTGTGGCCGTGTCAAAGGGTTGGACCATCGAAAAATTAGATGTGAACAATGCTTTTTTGCACGGAGATCTTGAGGAAGAAGTATACATGAAAATACCTCAAGGATTCGAAAAAGGAGGAGGAAATAAGGTATGTAGATTACTCAAATCAATTTACGGTTTAAAACAAGCTTCACGTAATTGGTTTGCAAAATTAACTATTTCCATGAAGAAATATGGTTTCATTCAATCAATGGCGGATAACTCTCTTTTTACTTACAACCGAGATGGGTGTTTTGTCGGAGTTCTTGTTTATGTGGACGACATGATTGTGGTGAGTAATGACCAAGAGGCATGTGCAAAATTCAGGGCATTCTTGGACAGGAGCTTCGGAATTAAGGACTTAGGGAGATTGAAATTCTTTCTTGGAATAGAAGTGGCTCACGGCAAAGGTGGCTTATTTCTCAATCAACGGAAGAATGCTATGAACATCATAGAGGAGACGGGAATGAAGAGAGCTAGGACGGCATATACACCAATACGGCAGAGGCATAATTTATCACTAGCCAAAGGGTATGTGTTAAAGGATATTATGAAATACCGTCGTCTAATTGGAAGGTTAGTCTACTTAACCATTACAAGGCCGGACCTAGTATACACGGTGCACATACTTTCACAATTTGTCAACGAGCCAAGAAAGGAGCATTGGGAAGCGGCTTTAAGAGTCGTGAGGTACATAAAGCGAAACCCGAGCAAGGGTATCACGATGAAGAAAGGAACTGACTTGCAAATTAAAGGATAATATTGTGACTCGGATTACGCAAGTTGTCCATTGACAAGGAGATCGATAAGTGGTTATTTCGTCTCATTGGGACAATCGCCTATTTCATGGCGAGCTAAGAAACAGTAACAAAGATGGCGAAGTCAACTACCGGTGAAGCCGAATATAGAGCCATGGGGGCTGCAACAAGCGAGCTAATATGGGTGAAATCTTTCCTCGCATCTTTGGGTGTATTTCACACTGATTCAATGGAATTATATTGTGACAATCAAGCAGCTAGTTACATAGCTAAGAATCCGGTTTTCCATGATAGGACGAAGCACATAGAGATAGATTGTCACTTTGTGCGACAACACCTTGTCTCGAAGGAAATCAAAACGTCACATGTAAGAAGTAAAGAGCAAATAGCGGACTTGTTCACAAAGGCGCTAAGCGGAGAAACTTTTGATCATTTGCAGTTCAAGTTGGGACTCGGTGTACCTAGAGCTCCAACTTGAGGGGGAGTGAAAAGAATAATATCATATTATTCTAGTAAATATTTGCAGTATATATAATCTTATAGTTTAAGGATAGATATAATTTGTTGCTTATTTGTAGGAGATATAGACGGGAAAGAGATAATAAAAGATTGTATGTAGAAGTGTATATAACCTAGTACCCCTACCCCGTTTCCTATATAAACCAACACCCACACACCATAAAACAGGACGAAAAAAGGAGACAAATACAACACACTCAACACGGCTCAAAACCCTAGCAAACTACCATCAATCTCATGTAAGAAAGCTGTCATAAACTCCTCTTATACCCAGAAACAAAGTACAAGATTCATACAAAGGAATAGACAAGCATTAGAGCATCGATTTGCTCTCTTGTTTGTGTTTTCCCGCATCTTGGACAGCCTCTGTTCACGTCCATTTCTCTTTGTTTTTAAATCGTTTTTACTATTTTTGTTTGCTAAATTTTGAATCTTTGGAGTCTAAGGATTCCAGAACATCTTTCGGATTTAGATTTGAGCAAGAAATGAAGTCACAATCGTTGTTTGAAAATCGTTGTACGAAGTAAAACAAAATCGCGTTTTATTGGAACTCGTGTGAACTGCACTGCACCTCTTCTCACTCGTTTTTAATCACTTTAAAATACTTTTTGTTTCTATTTTTTGCTAAAGTTTGAATCTTTGGAGTCTAAGGATTTCAGAATATCTTTCAGACTCAGATTTAAGTAAGAAACGAAGTCACAATCTTCATTTGAAAATCGTTGCACGAAGTGCCTTTTACGCGAGAAAATTGTTTTGTTTTTCGAAATTGTTTTTGTTAAATTGTTCCGAGTGGTGTCCAAGTCTACATGTAAGTTAAGGGTGCACAAAATCCCATCTCTTTCTCTTCCTTTTGCTCGTGTATGTCACGACCTAGGGCCCTTATTGCTCGTTTTTATCGTCTTTGGATTGTTGTCTCATGTTAGTTAATATCTTGCATAATTATTATTTGACGATGGTTTAATTGCTATTTAGAATAAATATTATGCTAATCATATGCTCGTATTTCAATTTATGACGATAATATGTTAATTAGAATAATTATCATGTTTAGTTTATAAAATGAAACAATTTGTTAATTGCATGACGATAATATGTTTTAAATTAATTAAAATGAAATTTTAGTTAGTTTAATTCGTTCTCACATGATTTATATTTGTTTTAATTTTAGTTACGAAGTAATTAGAATAATTCACATGTTTATTTGTTTTATTTGATTTGTGATGCATGTACGTTGCTTGTATCGTTTATCATTGTTAAATTGCAACTTGGCCAAAATAATGTGTAGAAAGCATGTTAAATGAATTAGACATTCATAGGTCATACAAAACCCGACATAGGACGATTTAAATGAATTTCTTTAAAGAATTTAAATGAATTCATCTCTTCTTATGACGATTTCTCGCTAGTTGAATTGCGCATGCTTAGCATCCGATTCATTGCACTCGATGACTGGAATAGTCAACATTGACCACCCATTAGGCCGTGTGCTTGGCCATGTTTTGTCTTGACCTTCGTGCCACTTTGGTTTGTTTTTTTGTTTTGTTTTATTTAATTATTATGGTTTTATCTCAATTGTTATTGTAATTTAATCGTTGTAATTATTATAATTAATTCAAGCAATGTAATTTGTACTTTAAAATATGGGTCTAGTAAGTCCTTTATTTTGAGTCAAAATGGTTTTACAAAACCTTTGCTTTAGTTGGTTAAATTGAAGTATTTAATCAATTAAATCGAAGTGAGTGCGCAATACGATGATAAGGCTAAGGACGAAGTCCTATGTGAGCCATGGCCTCATCATTGGCACGTTTTTCGAGGCCTAAGTAGGCGAGTCAAACGTGAGTCAATTGTCATGTTTTGGCAATTGTATTTAGATCGAGTTGTATCTTTAATTCAATTGTTTGCACATCGAGTCGACGAGAATCGTCTGGGTTGTAATAGCTAGTTCCCCAATGGCTCCCCCATACTCATCTAAAATGTTTGTGAATGCTTGTTAGTATTGTTCAAATCAACCTCACATGCTAAATCACTTGGACAAAGTAGATTAGATGAATTAAATGATTAGAAACCAAGCTCACATGTTAGGATCAAAAATGGTGTTTTGCATTCTCTTACAACGAATCGTAATCTTGTCCATGTTGGGAAATGTGTCCTCAACAATAGTGCGATCACATGATTTAAGTATCATTATTAAATCTCATTTTAAAGAATACAATTGGGAAGTATTTTTACTGTCAACTGGTCAACATATATCGGTAATGATTGGCTGACTAGAGTTTGACATTACTGTCGTGCGACGGTGGTGATCAGTTGACCCCCTAGGTCATACCTATAGGGCAACACTCTTAATTGATCATTTAATTAATCGTATAATGTTACGAGTTAATTAAATTACTTGAAAATTGACGGATGATTTTGGAAGTAAAATTTACGTATCACATTGAAATGTGATTAAATGAGATACGGTCTGAGTAATTGAATTGTATCATTACTCAGATGAAATTATTGTTTGAAGAAACAATTAAATTTGAATGAATTATTATAAATACGATTTATAAATTGGTGAAATATTTTGGTACAAGTAATTGTGAATTACTAAGTCGGTTTTGTATATGACGTATTTTTATTAATACGTTGATTTTTAATATGTTAAAAATACATAACAAATTTATGTTACATATGACATGTGACATATTGACAATTGACAAAAATAATATGGAACCCATATTATCCAATGTGCCGAAAATTGGAGGAATATTAGGTAAATATTAAGTTGTTCTTATTAGTGGTAAACAATATAATTACCTACTAAACTAGCCTTGCATGCCTATGGTTCATTATCAAGAACAACTAGGGCATGCATTGACTCTTTTGTTCCTCCACCTCCCACCGGTTTTGGGGAAGAAAAATGCTTGAGATTTTTCTTATTATTTTGCCTAATATTCACTAAGAAGGAGTTAGTGTTTATTCATTCTTTTACTCATCCAAAATAAGATTTCTAGAGAGACAAAAATTCTCTCTTCTTCTTCTCTCCCATAACTGAAAATATTAAGAGTTTATAATATTTTTGGGTCATTTTTCACAAAATTAATATTCTACTAGTTCATATATTATTACTCTTATTAAGAGTAAGCCTTGGGTATTATTCCTTGGGAGAGATCCTACACTTGGATCTTTGTTCATCCAAAAAGAAAGCTCAAGAACAAAAGAAAAGGAGATTTCTTTTGTGCCCATTTGAACCGAAAACACCCAATGTAAGGATATGATTTCTCCTCTATTTTACTCACTTGTTTGCATGCTTAAAATCCATGTTTAATTTTATGACAAATTAAATCATAACATATATGAATATGTAATTATTTAGATCTAGTTTTCTTCAATTGGTATCAGAGCCATGGTTGTTTGCATGCAAATCGGTTAAAAGTTTTTCCGAGTTATAAGAATAACATATAAAACTTGTAAAATTTGTGTTATTATGATATATCACGAAATTAATTCATGCATGTTAATATTTCTGGTCCTAAAATGTTTTAGGATATTTTGGTTAATTTTACGGATTTTTATTGTTCATATTATACAATAATGGCATTTAAATATGATTTTATGAGTAAAAATGTCATTTTCGGTCTAAAATTAGCTATACTTCGAATTTTCAGTTGATTTTTGTATATGTTGTCACATATATTATTTTGAGATAATCTGTAAATTTTCATAATTTTTGGACTTGTTATGCTCGAAAAATGGATTTTTCATTATTAAATTCGGATTTAAGTGAAAAATAGGTTAATATGAGTTAAATTTCGAATCTGGTCATAGAAAATTAATATGTTGTCACATGAAATTTTACAAGATGTGTGTAAAATAATTGACTATAAAGAAGTCTTTTTGCATGATTTATGGATTTTTGAAGAAAAATAGCATAAATAGTGACATTATTAGTGAAAAATTAATAAATCATAATCTATGACTTAGGAAAAACGTCTAATGTTGCCTTTTATTATCTTTTTCAGATCTAAAATTGAAAAGTTAATGAATATAATTTTTCCATGTTTTTATGATTATTTTATTAAAAATCGATAAACCGCAACATTGTTTTTCCGGAAAAATTTCGAAATTTTTAACCTAATATTTTGAACATTATGAGTGTCATGGTATTTTTCCAGAATGTTCATGAGTTTAAATTTCAAATTTTGAATTTATTTGAAATTTTGTGATTTATTTGAAGTTTATAGCTTATTTTTGTAATTTTTGGTCCATTTATGAACAATTTTATAAAATATGGGTTAATTATGGTCAAATTATTAGTGAAGACTAAATTTTGAGTCCTAAGAGGTTAGGGTAATTAACTTATGCATAAATATGAGTTTATGTATTTTTGTGATTATAAAAATGTTGAAATCACGCAAACTGTAAAACCGAGTAATATACGATATTGGCTAATTAAAGGCGATTTAGCATAAAATTGAGCATGTTCATACATATTATAATGCTGCATTTTTCTTTATGATTGTCATAATTTTAATTTATGTAATTTTGAATTATGTAATTTTACTTAGTATGGCCTTAGATTTTAATTGGTATTTCCCGAAATGTATGGGAATATCGATTCGGTTGTAATTTTATTGTGATCTCGTATCACCATTTTGTAATTTAATAGATTTATTTTATTTTAGTTACAAATGTATAATAGGAAATTATGTAATTTATTTATGTAATTTTATTCATTCCGGAGTTCCCAAAGACGGATTTCTTCAAGAATGGCGATACATAAAGACCGTGTTACCCCGAGATGCGTGCCACAACCGAAGTTCAAGGGACCAATGGAGTTGGTTTCCGAATATGTAATAGTTAAATAGTTTTTCTATTTTAGGAAAGGCCATACTAGGATTTATTTATTTTTATGCTTGCATTTTATTTTATGTCGCATGCATCGCTAAATCGCCATAACTAAAACATTCATCCTTATTTTATCGAGTTTATCGACCGTGTCAATTAAAATTATCATAGTTCACCGCTTTAGTTCACTTAAAACGTGATAGATAATAAATTGACAGGACCTCTCGCTAAAACAATCAATTGAGACATAGCCTTACCAAATAGTAGAAACCATGAAAACCTATTTCGCGAGGGAGTGCACTCGGCCCTACCGGGGTACAAACCTTGTTACGTAGGGGAAGTGGGTGATGAATGTTAATCCACCGAATTCATGTTGATAAGGGATGAATCGGCCCTACCGTGCCCAAGTTGATATGGATTTGGATCATGGACACATTCATTCGAAATTTGGATTGAACTCAACAAAAGTTTTTGATAAGGGATGTATCGGCCCTACCGTGCCCTTGTCGAATGTGTTTTGGGCTAAAGATAATTGTTAAATGTAATATTATCGACCAAGAGTTCTAAAAGTAGAATCGATTAAACGTTAATCCACCGAGTTATATTGATAAAGGATGAATCGGCCCTACCGTGCCTAAGTCGATATGAATTTGGGTCTTGGAATCATTTATTATAGTTGGGTAGAGGTCACTATATAAATGTTCATATCTTGTTAATTTGCAAGTATGATTTAAAAAGACAAATGTTAATATTTCCTTTTCCTCCATATTTGTAGTTCTTTACAATGAATCCAACAAATGCTACCGCACCGATAACTATTGAGTCATATCACAATGTTTTTGACGACGTTTGCTCCAACAATGATTTCGATACAACTAGAGAACTTCATTTTGGGATAGGTTCGGATGGAAACCTTAACTTCATCACTTCTTCTAAACCACCTACTACTACTAGACCTCGTGTGAGTCCGTCTCAGGAAGACTACCTCATACAATCTATAGGATCTTTGTCTCTGGAAGATAAAGATGCCAAAGCTAGTGGGAGCTCAAGCAATCAAGTTCTTGCTTCCAAGGGCAAAAAGTTCAAGAAGAAAGGAAAGAAAATCAAAAACTTCAAGCAAGTTAATGATGAGTGCCATTATTGCTATGGCATGGGACATTGGCTTAGGAATTGTCTCGTATATTTGCGAAATATAAGGGAAGGACTCATTACTCCAAAAGGTACAATTCCTAAAGAAATTTATGTTATTGATATAAATTATACTTCCACTACGACATGGGTACTAGATACCGGTTGTGGTTCTCACCTTTGTAATCATTTACAAGGTTTAAGAGATGTGGAGAGGCTTAGCAAGGGAGATGTGGATCTACGCCTTGGAAATGGAGCTCGGGTAGCGGCTGAATCCAAAGGAACTTATGTTTTAGCTTTGCCTAATGGATTTGAGTTGTATTTGCATAATTGTTTTTATGTGCCTACACTCTCTAAAAACATTATTTCAATCGCCATGCTAGACATGGACGGTTTTTGTTTTGTCATTAAGAACAATCATTGTACTATTTCTAGGAACGACTTGGTTATAGGCCAAGCTTCCTCTATCAATGACATTTACATTTTAGAGACCTCAAATCCGACTAATGATATTTATAACATTCAATCAAAGAAACTCAAAACAAGTGACCCAAGTGAAGCGTTCATTTGGCATTGTCAATTAGGTCACATAAACGAGAATCGCATCAAAAGATTAATTTCAACTAATGTGATTACACCATTTGATTATCAATCATATGGTACATGCGAATATTGCCTACTTGGCAAAATGACTCGTAATCCTTTTAGTGGTAAAGGGACACGAGCTAGTGAACTATTGGGACTCATACACACCGATGTATGTGGCTCAATGAGTATCACCGCTCGTGGAAATTATGACTACTTTATAACTTTCACTGACGACTTGAGTAGACATGGGTATGTCTATTTAATGAAGCATAAGAGTGAAGCGTTTGGGAAATTCAAAGAGTTTCAAAACGAAGTAGAGAACCAATTGAACAAAAGGATTAAGGCACTACGATCCGATCGTGGTGGTGAATACCTTAGCCTTGAATTTGATTCACACTTGAAAGGTTGTGGTATTATATCACAACTTACTCCACCCGGAACACCACAACTCAATGGTGTTGCCGAAAGGAGGAATCGAACCCTACTTGATATGGTTCGCTCCATGATGAGTCAAACCGAGTTACCGAACTCGTTTTGGGGATTTGCGATTCAAACCGCAATTCGAGCTTTGAACAATAGTCCCACTAAGTCCACCGAAAAGACTCCATATGAGATGTGGACGGGAAAAATCCCCAATATATACTACATGAAGATTTGGGGATGTGATGCTTACGTCAAAACTAAGAACGACAAAAAGCTTGCCCCAAGTTCCGAAAAATGCATCTTTGTAGGTTACCCCTCGACCTCTCGAGGATACTACTTCTACAAACCTCAAGATAACAAAGTGTTTGTGTCTTGTGAGGCTGTCTTCTTAGAAAGAGAATTTATTTCTAAGAGACAGAGTGGGAGAAATTTTGAACTTGATGAAGTTCAAGAGCCACAAACCGAGGTAGAGACGCAAGAAGAAGTTCCTTCGTCGTCTAATGCGGTTGTACCTCCTCCACTAAGAAGGACGGGTCGAGAAATTCGCCATCCCGATCGATATGTGGGACTTATCGAGGAAGATGGAACACTTGATGTGTTACTTATGGAAAGTGACGAGCCCGCCACCTACAAGGCTGCAATCTCTAGTCCAAATTCCTCCTTATGGCTTGAAGCCATGAAGTCCGAAATGGATTCTATGCATAAAAACCATGTTTGGGACTTGGTAGATTTGCCTAAAGGGGCAAGACCCCTTCAATGCAAATGGATATTCAAAATCAAGAATGGCATAGAAGGACATGATGATGTCTACAAAGCTAGGCTAGTGGCAAAAGGATTTACCCAAGTCCAAGGTCTCCATTATGATGAGACCTTCGCCCCCGTAGCCATGCTAAGATCCATACGGATTTTGTTAGCGATTGCCGCATTTCATGACTATGAAATATGGCAAATGGATGTCAAAACCGCTTTTCTAAATGGGCATTTAGAAGAGGAGGTGTACATGATACAACCCGAAGGTTTTGTTGATTCTAAAAATCCTAACAAGGTGTGCAAGCTTAAGAGATCTATTTATGGTCTTAAGCAAGCATCTAGAAGTTGGAATCATCGATTCAATCATGTTATAAAGGAAAATGGTTTCACTCGAAGTGTTGAGGAACCATGTTTATACATGAAATTCAGTGGGAGCAATGTTGTGTTCCTAATCTTGTATGTCGATGACATACTACTCATTGGAAATGATATTCCAATGTTGTCTTCTGTTAAGAAGTGGTTAGGTAACCACTTCCAAATGAAGGATTTAGGAGAGGCACAACGCATATTAGGTATCCGGATCCATAGAGATAGATCCAAGAGGATATTGGCACTAAGTCAAGAGTCTTATGTTGATAAGATTCTTCGACGGTTCAGCATGGACAAATCCAAAAGGAGTTTGGTACCTATGGTAACCGGGACGATATTGAGCAAGACTCAATGTCCCTCCGAACCCCATGATGTTGAACGCATGAAGTTGATCCCTTATGCTTCCGCTGTTGGATCAATCATGTATGCCATGATATGCACACGTCCTGATGTCTCGTATGCCTTGAGCATGACGAGTAGATATCAAGGAAATCCAGGTGAGAGTCACTGGATTGCAGTCAAGAACATCCTTAAGTACTTGAGAAGAACTAAGGATTCTATCCTAGTATTTGGAGGAGACACTGAGTTGCGTGTTAATGGATACACGGACTCAAGTTTTCAAACAGATAGAGATGACTTGAAATTAAAAGTTGGTTTCGTGTTTATGCTCAATGGTGGTGCCGTAAGCTGGAGAAGCTTCAAGGAAGTCAGAATCATGATTCTACAACGGAGGGTGAGTACATCGCAAAGATCGAAGTCGCTAAGGAAGCTGTTGGGATCAGGCAATTCACGGAAGGTCTAAAAGTAGTACCTACCGCCAATGATCCCATCACTCTCTATTGTGATAATAGTGGGACGATCTTCCAAGCTAAGGAGCCGAAGTCTAGTAATAGATCTAGACATGTACTTAGAAAATATCATGTAATAAGAGATTTCATTGAAAGAAAGGAAATTGCAATTTGTAAGGTTGGGACGGATGACAACATAGCCGATCCGCTCACCAAGCCTTTATCGCAGGCTAAGCATGATGGACATGTTACGTCCATGGGACTTAAACGTGTACCAAGTTTTTGTTAGATTTTGAAATGAAATAAAAGTGTTGTTTTTGTTCATGTTCATAATCACATTTGTCTTTTATCTTTAATTTGCACATTGTTACATCCAAACGGGTTGTAGTGACAATTGAATCCCGTTAAAGTGAACATGGATTAACATAGTATTTGCCCATAGTCACTTGTATGAGGTGAAGTCTCGAAGTGACTAGAGTGTATTGCGATTGATGGCAAGTTCAAGTGCCATAGAGTCATGTGAGATGACTAGTCGATCACATAGGCAGACTGTTAGGAACATTTTGTCGGGCCTTATGACCGCTTATAGAGTTCTGGTAATTTATATAGCCTGGTCGTGGCAAGAGCTACTATAGTATTCAAATGACTCGATTCTTTTGACTAAAGACTATTCGCCTAAGATGGCACAGTTTCAGATTAACTTTGATTTGTGTTACTAGGACCTTCGTAAATGGGGTCAAATGGGCATATTTTAGGTTATGATAGTTGTGGCTAGTCGAAGGGAATGAGTGCGATAGGAATTGTCCACCCCTAGTCAGGGTTATAACAATATCTCAGGGCCACTCGAGGAGTAATAAACTGGAAATGCGTGGCCACGCTCGGAAAGTATCTGTGATAGATAAGTCCGGTCAATCAGTTATTCTCCAGATCGAGGAAACCACACTCGATATGATCACTTGCAAGTACGACCTGAAAGACACCTTGCATTGAGTGGGAGATAGTAATAGGACAAGAGAATTGGTGACGCACACTTGTCGAGGACAAGTGGAAGATTGTTGGGAAATGTGTCCTCAACAATAGTGCGATCACATGATTTAAGTATCATTATTAAATCTCATTTTAAAGAAATCAATTGGGAAGTATTTTTACTGTCAACGGGTCAACATATATCGGTAATGATTGGCTGACTAGAGTTTGACATTACTGTCGTGCGACGGTGGTGATCAGTTGACTCCCTAGGTCATACCTATAGGGCAACACTCTTAATTGATCATTTAATTAATCGTATAATGTTACGAGTTAATTAAATTACTTGAAAATTGACGGATGATTTTGGAAGTAAAATTTACGTATCACATTGAAATGTGATTAAATGAGATACGGTCTGAGTAATTGAATTGTATCATTACTCAGATGAAATTATTGTTTGAAGAAACAATTAAATTTGAATGAATTATTATAAATACGATTTATAAATTGGTGAAATATTTTGGTACAAGTAATTGTGAATTACTAAGTCGGTTTTGTATATGACGTATTTTTATTAATACGTTGATTTTTAATATGTTAAAAATACATAACAAATTTATGTTACATATGACATGTGACATATTGAGAATTGACAAAAATAATATGGAACCCATATTATCCAATGTGCCGAAAATTGGAGGAATATTAGGTAAATATTAAGTTGTTCTTATTAGTGGTAAACAATATAATTACCTACTAAACTAGCCTTGCATCCCTATGGTTCATTGTGAAGAACAACTAGGGCATGCATTGGCTCTTTTGTTCCTCCACTCCCACCGGTTTTGGGGAAGAAAAATGCTTGAGATTTTTCTTATTATTTTGCCTAATATTCACTAAGAAGGAGTTAGTGTTTATTCATTCTTTTACTCATCCAAAATAAGATTTCTAGAGAGACAAAAATTCTCTCTTCTTCTTCTCTCCCATAACCGAAAATATTAAGAGTTTATAATATTTTTGGGTCATTTTTCACAAGATTAATATTTTACTAGTTCATATATTATTAATCTTATTAAGAGTAAGCCTTGGGTATTATTCCTTGGGAGAGATCCTACACTTGGATCTTTGTTCATCCAAAAGGAAAGCTCAAGAACAAAAGAAAAGGAGATTTCTTTTGTGTCCATTTGAACAGAAAACACCCAATGTAAGGATATGATTTCTCCTCTATTTTACTCACTTGTTTGCATGCATAAAATCCATGTTTAATTTTATGACAAATTAAATCATAACATATATGAATATGTAAGTATTTAGATCTACTTTTCTTCAGTCCAATTAGCCATCATAGTCCCAAGTAGAGGCCGTTATTACAACGGGCGGGGGTGGGTGTTTTATTAACGAACTGCCCATCACGTACTTTCAACAACGAACTCGAATCTCATTTTCAAAATGGTTCCCAAATTTCCTTAAATTTGGTGGCGACTTCAAACGATTTTCAAACCCGTAAATTGCGATCAAATCCCCACATCCACAGTCTCACATGCACACTTTTACCGAAAAATACCATTCCGATCAATTTCCAATATTGTCAATTGAAAAGAACCAAGGAAAAAATAAATCGAAACCAATTATAGAACTCACAATCATATCATATGTCTTTCCTTACATCATTTGATGGTTCCTTTTTTGTTGCATGGTAAGAAGGGACAATCCTTCCTTTCATCTAGGTGAAAGGCGGAATACACAAACCTATAGTGTCTAATAACGCCATGGGGATTTATATCATTCCATCCCGCCTAATCACCCTTGATGAAGCATCTTAGTAAATAGAACAAATTGTACTAGTTTAACACCATTTGGAGGTGACTCACTTCTATGGTCTTAGGCTTGTTACTTTATGGAACTAGTGACTACACAGAGTATACACATTTAGATTGACTCCATATTAAATGATTCCACCGCTTTAATGAGGAAATCGGTAATTTCTTTTGTGGATGCATCCTTATTTGATTAGTGTGCTTAATTGTAGGATGTATCGAAACTTTGGGAAGACCCCACTTGCCTTGCAAGAGATATTTTACCCCATGGATATCTCATTGTGATTCGAAGGGATGGGGCAAGGCCCATTAAAAGACTTGTATCAGATATGTTATTTAGATAGTTTAAATAAGGGTCTTCATATTAGTCATCATCTTACTCGGGACGAGTAAGGCTTCGGTTTAGGAAGATTTGATACAGTCTCAATTTACCCATTCTTTATCACTTATTTAACCAAATTTCCTAGTTTTTAAGCACTAATTAGAGTTGTTTTAGATGTTATTCCGTTCCTATTAGCTATTTTGTGTTTCTTTGGCGGTTATATAGGTAAACTACCAATTGAGGTGGTTTTTACCTCATTTTGAATACAAAAGGAGGAATTACGAACATCCGAGTACAAACGAAGTAAGGCTAAAGGGAAACTGAGAGTAAAGGATGAAGACCGACCACTTAGAAGGATAAATATCCCCAGGGACACTCTACCATCTTTTCATGTTGGGTAAGATTGGTCCCTAGCGGGAAGGGGAGCAGTTCGTGGCAAAAAAGACGGAGAACAGAGCCTACCCAGTCGAGATAGCCCTACCCGATCAGGACAACTATCGATATCAAGGCTACCTGATCGGGTTGAACAATTGACGAGAGCTTAGTTGTCACGCTCAATCAAACACATTTATATCCAACTAAAAACTTGCAAGTGGTTAATTCGTAGTCGATCCATGGGACAGTGTACTTTGGTCTCTAAGTCTATCTATTTCAATATATGTGGTTGTTACAAATTTTTGGGGTTTTGTAACTAAACTAATGAAATTAAGAAATAATAAAAAGATGCAAATAATGAAATAAAAGTATTAGGGTGTCATGGGATCATAGGGGTAATCAAAGGGAGGTCCACATATATGAGTATAGGTTGTAGTCACACTGTGGGCCGAGGCTTTCGATGTTACGGCCCTACCTAGGTCGAGTCGGGTTAGCTCTCGCGTATACCCGTTCTACCCACCAAGATAGTATGCGCATGGTATAACAACTCCTAAGGCTCTCTCTCTTATAAGAGTGTTGAATAGATAGAGATTCATACAAATTTGTCAAACGAGCATTTCATCAAACACTTAATATGCACTTGTTGAAACCACAACATTTAATCCATTTTGATAAACTTAACAAGCATAGATTCACCCTTTAATCATCCCCCTACTCCGGTCATTAACCCTAGCAAGGTTACTACTCACTAATCATCCTGAGAACTATGCTAATAACAACAACAAACAACGATTCTAAACTAAGGATGATAATATAAAGTAAGTAATAACAAAGGAATTAAAAAGGAATAGAAATATACAAACTTAATAAGTAAAGATGAACATGAACAACGGTGGATCCTTGGATAAAGATGAAAACTTGTCACTTAGTCTTCAAATACATACCCAAGAAATCCAAATGTAAGCTATTGAAGAGTGAATTGAAAGAACAATTATTGAACGACTAATGCAAATTGGTGAAAAATTAAATAATCTACTCCTAATCTAGAGAGAGATCTAAACTAAGGAGGCTTAAGAGATCATAACCTAAAATTATACAATATATATATATATATATATATATATATATATATATATATATATATATATATATATATATATATATATATATATATATTTTATTGGTTACAAGATTAGGGTTAGCTAGAGGAGGAATAGGGTGTCGTATAGGCGAGAAATCCACTGCCTCGCTCGACCCATGGCTAGTTCGGGCGACTTATAGCAAAAATGGTGAACTCTGACCTTGAACTCGGGCGACTTGAGCTTGAGTCGGGCAACTTGTGGCTTAGCTTTAGTTTCGGTTGTAAAAATGAGTGTCATTTGCTCATCCGTACTCCGAATTGAGTGATTTAAAAGCCTACACCACAAGATTTTTCGACGCCGTTCCATCTATCATATATAGTTTTGGAGCGAAACCAGCACTTCATGGTATGGATTCGAGCGATTTACTCTTCACGGTTGCCCTATAATCTTGCTTTATTTGTCTACGGATCTTCGTGCCTTACCTCCTCTATTTTGTCAATCATCTAGTAAGTCAAATCGCCTTCGTTTTTTTTTTCAAAATCGTGCTAAGATCTCTCCATTTGGTTCATTTCCTACAAAACAACCATATAACGAAGGAAATAGCAAATAAGAAAGAAATGATTATATAATTGACAGTAATTAGCTCAACTGCCATGCAAAATGAGGTTGGTTATGGGGTTAAAAGTGTGTAAATAATGACCACGTCAACTATTATTCTAGATATTTTTACGAACTCTGTTCCCCTTAATTTGTAGTCAGATAAATATCCGTACCTTATAATTAACAAAGGATGAAACCGTAGATCTAGAATTAGCATCTAATGAGTCCTTAATCTTTCCTTACTTACGTTAATCTGTCCTTATCTATACAATACTATAAAAAGGTTAGTTGAGGGGTGTTTAAAAAATCTTACGTGGCATAGCTAATTGGCTTTCAATGACCAAAAATCACACATTCTCTAAAGCACACTACAATAGACGTAAAAATGGGAAAAAAAGAAAAAGAAAAAAAAATACCCTTCATCTTCCCAACCTAAGATTATGAATGCCGTTATTGTATAGATTCACAAATCAATGTTAAATTCAATGACACAAATCAATATATCAATGTTTATGAATGTCGTTTCTTCCCAAATTCACAAATCAATGTCAAATTCAATGACACAAATCAATAAATCAATGTTTATGAATGATCAATTACCATATCACAAATCAATGTTTGATTCAATTATTATATCAATTATCACTTGGCTCATAATCTTCATACGTTTCTCCAACCGGCTATTGACAATCAATGTTTCTGAATGAATGATTTGTTACATTTTTCCTATTTAACTCTAATTGCTATTTAACTCCGACTGCTGCTTCACTGACCTACTGACCTATGCTGCCGGTAAGTTCATCTCCCACCTTCAAACCTGCTTTTCTATTTGGTTTTTGGCTCCTATTGGCGCCTCCTACTAGCGCCACCGGAATATATACGTTTTAACTCAATTTATAGTTTGTTTGTATTCGGCTGAAGCTAAGACTTGATTTAGTTTATATGTTTATGAAAGTGTAGGATTCTTAGGACATCGTATTTGCAGAGATTACAGGTTCGACACCTTCCTTTATTTCCATATTGTACCTCATTTGATGTCTATAATGTGTGGTGTAGTTATGATCCTAATTTATTTGTCATCGAGAGGTGCATACAGGTTTTCTAATTCCCTCAATCGTCTAATGTACATGAAATATTAACGCTCTGTAGTCGGTTAAATCATTAAATTAGAATCTGTAAAATTCTGCGCTCATAATTTCGTTCTATTTAGTTATTGTCGATCATCTTAAATTCCGTTTTCGCAATGTTATAAATGAAACCATCTTTCAAGTGCCATCTGAAAATGTACTTTGATCATGGTCTGCCTAAAATGCAGACAGAAGGTGTCTCTTCTGAGGGAGTTCTCTAAATGGTATTCTACTCATTGCATATATATACTTCATTCCACATTTGTTGAAATTGCTTTGAGTCATGGTTTCATTCGTAAACACTCATCCTTTTGGTTGTTTATCATTCATATTGACAACATACTCTTTTCTCATAAAACCAACTTCGAATATCTACCATATCTTGACGGAATCCGACTTACGCCTTGATATTGTGTTGCGGCCGAGGTCAACAAGCAGGTATGGTTCCATTCATATGATTTGATTCATTTCATGATATTGCAATTTCAGATTGTAATGGTTTTTTAAATCGATTTAACTACTCCCTCAAATTTGGTAATGCAAACCCAATTATTTCTATATTGATTATTTTGGTTGACTTTAATTATTCTAATTATAACCTAGGGTTTAACGATTTTGGGACTGCGCTAACCTTCATCATTAGAGTGAAATTCAAGTACACATAGATTTAATATATCTCCCTTTACTGGTAAATTGTCTTTAGTTAAAGAATTAAGCGTCATCATTTTAAGACAATTTGAAAACGTTTTGTTTTACAGGCTGAAGTTTAGCGATTATCCAACAGAAATTACTGACCAATTTCTCAGCCAGAACATTTTCAGACAGATATTTGTTCGGAAATAAGTCTATTTCCCGACCAAATATACCGATCACTAACCTGTAGTAGCCAGTCGGTAAATTTTTTAAAAAAAATCAGCAATTTGCTATCCTATTCTTAAGTTTGGTAGAGTATGCTCATGTAATCTTCTAGCTTGATTGTTTTAATGGTCTATTTTATCACTTGCCTTGATTTCCGGAGAAAACGGAGACTATTTGTATGGTTGTGTCAAACCAAAAATATAATTGCGAAAATAATTATTTCAGGTGTGAATCTCAAGTTTTAATCCAAAATCTCAGACTTTATATTGGTTACCATATCAATATCTATACAAACTAAACAATACGATAAAAAGGTTATTTACAAAGTATGAAAAGTTCAGTCCATTTTTTCAACCAATAAAAATATAGGCGCGTTGTAACATAGATTATAAAAATGGTGTTTAAATAGTCTACATTATCACTTGGCTTGGCTTTTGGAGAAAACGTAAACTATTTGTTTGGTTGTGAGAAATTAGAAACAAAATTCTGCAAAGTAATTATTTCTCATGTAACTCCACATGTGTTATGTGATCTTTACGGAATTAACACCCACTGAAACTCCATCAGAAGGCCAACATCTGATACAAGGCACCTGAATCATGATATATGTTTATGTTTGGCAGCATTATGTTGCGTTGTCATTTTGTAAACTTGGAATATGACTATGTTTTCTTCGAGGATAGGGTTATTCCTATCTATGTTTTCCACTGCTCCTATATTTGTTTGAATGTCTGAGATCTAATACTCTTACCACTTAGCATCCCATCAGTTTTCCCTTTTTTTCACAGCATACCCCTCTTAAAATGGGGAACGAAATAAGCATCGGACAAACGCGCAACAATAACACGCCAGATAGATTACAGTTCAAGCCAAATTAGTGTGCTTCGACAAGGAAGCGGACTAGGTTATTGGCAAGCCAATTAACAAACTCCTCGACCTATACGAAAAGGTAGGCCACTTACAAGAACTTATTTAAAAACCAAACACATATTTCAATACCAATAAATAAAAAATTCAACCTACTAACTACTGGATTAACAACACCTTACAGGAAGATGGAAAAGGAAGAGTGTTGAACATTTTACAGGAATGTATTGGCAAACAATAAACAGTCAAAGTCAAGGTTGGGATGAGCAAATTTGGGAACGAGCGCGAGCTTAAAGGACAAAAGATAATGACAACACATTCGGAAATCGCATAACCAAACAGCGTCAATGGCCAAACAACCAAACTAGTAAAAAAAAGTTTTTGATGTTTGCCAAATTGGTAAAAAAAAGTATAACATGTGACAAATTGGTAAAAAAAATAATGGAATGTGACAAATTGACCAAAAAACTACCACCTTAATTAATTTACTATTCCTAAAAGTAAATTTGACCAAAATGCCCTTCTCGAAGCTATGGAGGACGAAGACTTCTAGGACCGTGGGCACGACTTTTTTTTTCTAGAAATTATCTTCCATCTTAAGACTATTTTTATGTTTCGAATTTTGTTTCTGAATAAATTATATTTCATCTTACAAGTATTAAACTTCTTTAGTAGAACCGAACAATTGTCATAGACTAACCCGCCTTATACTTCCGACTAGTTTTTGAAGCAACGACCCAATCCGACAATGATTACCTCTACAATTAAGTGATTTCGGGTATCCCAGTTAAGATATACTAGTATGTTTGTAAGATGGGTCGGACAATTCATATCTATTTTAACTGAGATATTATAAGTCAATTTTTACTAGTAGTTTTTGTCTAAATCAGTTTCATATAGGTTTTTATGGATCTCAATATTTTTGGTTGAATTATTAAGATTGAAGAAGTATCATATTTAAGAAAGTTGGTTTAATTTCGGGTAAAATTGGTTCGATTTAAATTTGGAGTCATAATTAAGTTGCGAACAACAAGTATCTATTTTTTTTTTCATTTTACTACTTAGGAAAGGGTAGTTTGGTCAATTATAGATCAAATAATAGAGAATTAGTTAAAATAAAAGTTTTTTGGCCAAATTGTCACAAATCTATACTTTTTTTAACAATTTGTCACAATTGACACTTTTTTTACCAATATGGCAACTATCTTCCACTTTTTTTACCAATATGGTAGTTTGGCCCAGCGCCAATCATGAGAAACAAAAGGTACTACAACAACTCTACCATGCAACGTTGCACAAAAAAAAACTCATAGATGATTAACAACCTGTCAAATTACAATGACCAACAGGCAAGTGATTCAAGCACACAATCTGGCAAGCTGATGTCAACCACAAAACAAGAGACCAAAGAAAAAAAGAAACCACACAGAAATGTAAGCATATGTCACTCACAGGGGCGAAGCTAAAGAGTAGCAAAGGGTAGCCCCTGCTACCCCAAACCCAGAAAAATTAATGAAGAAGAAGATATTCTGCTACCCCGTCTCACAGTTAATAAATAATAAATAAATAACAAGACCATGTTGTTCATATCAATCTGATTGGGTGTAGTGGTTAAGGCTTCAATCTAACTTCCAAGAGCATAGGTGTTCGACTCCTGGTAGCAGCGTTTTTTTTTTAAATGTTTTGTTTTATCTAGCTTATTTATTTTTCTTTCTCCAAATTTCACAAATTTATTTCTTTAACATTTATTCCTAATTTACTTATCTAGCTTAATCTATGCTTGTCTTGCCACTCGACTTTTAATATATTTAGTTGTTTATTTATTTTTCTTTCTCCTAATTTCACTAATTTACTTCTTTAACATTTATTCCTAATTTACTTCTTTCACATTTATTTTGATCGCTTTTCATTTTATAAGTTTGATGTATATCTTTTTCCTAGTTCATTTCTTTTTCCCATGATTTTGTGTTTCTTTTTAACTTTTAAAGTGAAAATATGACAAAAAAAAAATCAGTTTGTTAAATGCATTTGAAAACATACAAAATTTGACAATGATATAATACAATCATATTAAATGAAATCTCGTATGTTAGTTATACTTGATGGTCAAACAACTTATTCACGCAAAATATTTTGTTAGAAGTGGTAACATCCTAAGACGTGAGAAATAATCAACACACCATAGTCATAGCTGCAAAATTTTTTATCGGATCCTCAAAATGAAAAATATGATTAATATGGAATTTATGGATAAAAACACAAGCCATTTGATAAAAATCCATTTTCTTAATTTTACCCGTCTTTTAGCAGATTTATTTTGTACAACAACTTCGCTACCCCATATTTTAGATCCTGGATTCGCCCCTGGTCACTCATTAACATATTATTAAGTGAAAAGCATCGGATAACTAGAAGTGAAATGTCTGATACAAGACACATGAACTATGGCATATATGTTTAATTTTGGCAGGGTTATGTTGTGGTGTTGTTTTGTAAACTTGGAATAGAACTATGTTTTCCTAGAGAAGTAATTATATTTCATTCATTAACATATGCTTAAGTAAGAAGCATTGTTTAACAGTTATAAAATTAAACTTGCAGGACAAAAATAACAAAACAAGCAATCGATCTGCCGGGGTGCAACACAAACAGAAAGCGGCCAAAAGCATCGGAGACAACAACTACACATAACAACACCTAAAGAGCCGATGGATAATATAATGAGTAACAAAAAAGGCACATTAGAAATAACGACAATAAAAATGTATTGCCTCCGTCTAGATTTGCCACTTATTTTTCTAGCTTAATCCTTAAACAATAGTTTCCTTTCATTTAATTGTCGTATCTTTTCATTGCTGAATCCACTATATGCGGAGTAGAATTAAATTTCGAATAAAATGAAAATAGGGTAGAATTCAATTTCGTATAAAAAAGAGCAAATGGAAATAGGGTTGAATTGAATTAGAATGATTAATTAGGAATATTGTTGAACTTTGATGAGAAATTAGAGAGATGAAGAAGTTGTCAAAATCCCATGAAGAAGATGAAGATTAAGGGAATAGAAAGGAGGAAGGTAAGGGTATTTTGGTCATAAAAGATGAACTTAAGTGACAAAAAATCAATTTGTAGTCAATTGTCCACCGGAGCTAAAGTTTTGGCTGTAATTTCTCATCAGAAGTAAAATTTCGGATGTAATTTTCAAAAAAAATTATATAAGGCTGTAATTTTCAAAAAATGGTTTATAAAAGGCTGTAATCAACAATTTTCTCTTTTGATTACTTTAGATAAATACATTGATTTAATTCTCACTTTAAAATTAAAAATATTTTAAAAGATATTTTTGAATATTAAACCATTAATCTTATTGCAGAAAATCCTTAAATATGAGTATAATTTTCATCATATTTATGGGAATATTAAGAGCATATAATTGAAACCATCATAATGTTATTAAATTTGATTTTCATTATATTTATTTCAATATTATAAACAATTTTATCAAATAGTTATAGATATCCGTATAAAATTATGCAAAACGAATTTTGTGTTTCGAATGAAGTGAAGTTATAAAAGAAATATATGGTTTAGGGAAACAAATAGACATACAAATATTTAGTTTTAGTTTGTCGACTCCTAAACATGTCTTTATTTTTAAAAAATGACTTCCCTTATCGGCAATTTTTCCTACTTTAAGAAAGTAAGCACTAAGAACCGGGAGTTATATAACAAACCCTAGTAATGATTTTTTTATTGTTCTTTCGTTTGCAACTTTTTTTAAAACCGAAAATACACACACATATATTGAAAAAAACTTGAATGTGTAAATATTATTTTCAAAATATATTGAAATGTTTCCACATAGCAATAGTGTTTAATAAAATATAAGGCAAAACGTGCAAATTTCTTATAGATACGTTTGACACATATTACACATACAAATACAATTTAAGCGTGTGAGTAAGTTGGGTTTTAACCCCGTATATTTTACGCGTAAATATTTACGTTATATATACAAAATTGAAAATTATACAAAGTTATATTCACATTGTTTTGAACAAATATTAAATGATTTGGAGCATGCTGGTTTGTGAAGAGATATAATTAAAAATAATAATTATTGCATTACTTGATACATTTTATTCTAATTAATATGATTTTGATTAGTCATTAATTTTTTTATCTAACATAAAAACCATGTATTATTGATAAAGAGTAGAAAAAGTTCGATAATATTTGTCACAATTATATAACGAGTAGTTATTTAACGAACATTGATTTTTTTTTTTACCGTAATATGTATATTTGCAACAATAACAAATAACAACTTATATAGCGAAATGTTATGTACTTGAAAATTTAAATTAAATTACATGTCGTGATTTCGAGTGGGTATAAATAGTGTGGTAATGAGTATATATCTGCAATGCATGGACTGCGTATGAATAATCGTGACATTTGGAGACGTTATGACATAGAAAATATAATTCTTTTCTTAATTTTTATTTTAAAATAAGTATTGTATACACTATTTATAATACATTGATCTTGCATATCTGGCTTTTACATCCAAACAATATGTATTTTTATTTAAAAACAACTTTGAAGTTAAAACCTTAAAAAATTTGATTAGAGAAAGGTGAATCTATTTAATTTATAAGTAAGCAAATTATTTATATTTAAATAAAATTTTAAATTTTATATATCAATTTCATTATGTTTTTAAAATTTTAATAATAAAGTATACAAACAATGCGAAGCAGGAGATACTACCTAGTTATTATTATTCTCCTAATTAATAAGTATAATCTTTAATCTCACTTTAATTACTTTGGTAATTTTTGCTTAATTTGTTAATCGCTTGTTTAGATTGTCATAATTAGCATTAATTCCATGTTTTATCTCTTTAATGTTAGCATGTTTACCTTAATCATGTATGAGTAGTGATCATACTAAGGTTGTAGGGGGTTATGGGGGAATAATTACGGGTTAATCTATAAATATTAGTAAATGAACATGATTTAATGGTTCTATTTCCGATTCTTGAACATCATGTGTTTGATGAAATGTGTTTGATGAAATGTTTGATTGATAAAATCTCATGTTTCTTCTATCTATCTATATTAAATTTATAAAAGAATAACCACTCTTTAGTTTACTGAAGACGTGGCGCTTCCTCCTTTAATATTTTTCCGCCTAACTTTTAGATTATACGGAGCATGCAATTAACCCTAAGAGCACCCACAATGGGCTCTTCACCCATTCTCGTGAAGATGTGAAAACAATATCAAAATACAAAAGGTTGACACCTTGCAATAATGGCACAATTTTTTTGGCGAAATTTTCGCCTGCAGAAACATTGCATTTCACTTTTTTTTTCTTTATCAAATCAATTAGCCACTTGGATTTTGCCATGTGTTCCTCTCCCCAACTCTCCCCAACGGTACATTTTATTATCAACGGCTATATTTGCAGAAAATTTAGAACAGTAATATTCCACAAATAATTTTTTTTTTTAAAAATAAAATAACCATAATTCATATTTTTTTACCCTCTATAAAATGAGCCTAATATCCATATATTTCCTCACACTTCTTCTTTTATTTTCTCTCTACTTAATCTCTCCAAATTACATATATATCTATTATTTACTTTCAATATGAATCATTATAATAATAATAATAATAATAATAATATGAATTCAAATTTAAATAATAATATTAATCCTATATATATAAATCCTAATATAAATAATAATATGAATCCTTCTAATATTTATTATACTAATAATTATCATCCTTCTCAAGATCCTTCTCAAATGCAACCACCTCATTCATTATCATATAATTATCATAATTCTAATCCTAATTATACTTATTCTCAACCAATTAGGCCTATTGCTACTTCATTTTCCCCATATTCGCAACCTGTTCATCAAGCAAGAGATGCATCGCAAACTCCCCCAACTATCCACAATTCAAATGATATTGAAGTGGAAGTTGATGGGTGGAATGAAACAACTGTTGGAATATGTGTCCTCCGACAATAATGCGATCACAACTGTCGATCATGATGATCACATGTTTAAGTCTCATTTTCAAAATACATGTGGGATGTAATATTTTTACAGTCAACTGGTCCACACATATCGGTAATAATTGGCTGACTAGAGTTTGACATTACTGTCGTGCGACGGTGGTGATCAGTTGATCCCCTTAGGTCATACCTAAAGGGTAACACTCTTAATTGAATATTTAATTGATCCTATGACGATACGGGTTAATTAAATTACTAAAAATTGACGGACGATTTTGGAGGTGATATTTACGTGTCTCATTGTAATTTGATTAAATAAGATACGGTCTAAGTGATCGAATTGTTTTATTACTTATATGAAATTATTGTTTACGAAAACAATTTAAACTGAATGAATAATTTATTATAAATACAAGATATTGTGATTTATAATTGGTTAACCGTTTTGGTACAAGTAATTATGAATTGCTAAGTCGATTTTGTACATGACGTATTTTTATTGATACGTTGATTTTTAATATGTTAAAAATACATGACAATTTTACATGACTTGTGACATGTGACAAATTTGTGGGTTAATATCCGTATACTACCCCTTAAATTGCAGGACTATAACGCAAAATTTACATGCAATTTATAGTCATAAAACGATAAAACAACAGAAACGATAAGTGTATAGAAATCAACCTCGGGTCCTTTTAATTGCGGCGTAAAGATCAGAAATCTAAGCAGATTCCCTCCTAATCGTTGCACCCAAGACTTGGTCCGAGATATGCCCTTGTGCTAGAACAGTGTTCTCCGATTGCCTTGCAATATAGGGAGAACTGATGTGAGTTTTGTCGAGATGAGAGATCTCGGTTTCGAGAGAAAAATTAATCTCTAAAACCCTAATTCTTTCACTAATGATGATTAGGTTAAACTCAAGGAGAAGGCTCTCCTTTTGTTCTCCTAGTTCGGCCAAGCCGAGTCCATGGGGAGGAAATGGGCTTTTCCATTTCCTCTTCTATTTGACTCGTAATCCGAACCCAAATGGCTAAATGTATATGACGCGGTCGATTATAAATCACATTATCGGTTATCGGAAATTAAGGCATCGGCTAATAATGCGGGTTAGTCTGAATTATTAATACGTGTCCGACAAAACAAAAGATTTTATAATTTATTTTAATATACATTTAATTAAATATAAATCACGTATATTTAATTTTACGAATTAACTCGTTAATTCGCCTTAGCCCATGATATTTAATCCGTATTAAATATAATATCTCAACATCACATATTTGACTAATTACTTAGTCAAATAACTTGACTAACTCGTTAGTCAATATTTGGCATCTACATGACAGTATTTTCATATCGTCACATCTCTCGAACGTATCCTATAGGTGTGACTTTTAGGGACCAGTTGATCACCGCCATCCGTATGACAATAACGTCAAACTTATCTAGCAAGCCAACCGTTATTGATAAACGTGGATCAACTGATAATAATACCAAAGTATGCCCTTTGATCCTTTTAGAGGTTTATAAGTCCTTGCACTAATTGTTAAGGACACCAACCCCAACAAGCTCCCACTTGTCCGTACAAGTGTATGTGCAATGACGTTATCCGCACTAACCGGAGGACACAAGCTCCAACAAACTCCCACTTGTCCGAACAAGTGTAGGTGCGATAACCGATTCTCATATTCATTTAAAATCTCTCCCACTCAATGTAAAACAATTTGCAGATCTGGATCCACAAAGGTCGTATTTTACAATCGATCCGTATCTAGAGTGGTTTCCCCGACTAGAGAGTAACTTAACCGATAAAACGAATCCGTATTCGAGCATGGCCATGCATTTCGATTCTGACTCCTCGAGTGGCCCCGAGAAATATCGAGTACCTGATAAAGGCTGAATATTTCCTTCAACTCGACTCCTTCCGATCTAAGCACAAAGATGAAATGACCCGAAAAAAATCTACTTGGCCCCTGTTACGGATGACCGTGAGAAAGAAACCAAAGTCACCCAAAATCTGCCGTAGTCTCAAGAGACAATCGATAGTCAAAGAATCGACTCTTAGGATCACCATGGAAGTCCTATCCACGACCCGGCAACGAATGTTATAAAACATTTAGGACTCCACGTCGATGTCACAATTGTGTCCTACGAAATATCCGTATAAATCGCCTCTGTGATTGGTCACCAACCTGTTGACTTATGGCTCGTTGAACCCACCATCAACCAACGTCACGAAATAATTGCGAGTTATCACTCATGTGGGCAATTAAGGACTAACAAGATATGATGTTTGTTCATTTCACTTTGTGGTGTTCAAAATTGTCGTACAATTCCACATGAAAAACAAAATATATATATAAAATATCAAAACGATGATGTCGTATAGAGTACAAAGGAGAATGAATCGATCCATAAAAGAGTACTACAACTCAAGAACACGTTTGATTCCCATGGAATTTACGTGCCCTTCATGCTTATCTTGTCGTAATGCTTTAGTGAGAGGATCCGCTATGTTATCATCTGTAGCAATCTTTTCTATCACTACTATCTTTTGCTCCACGTAATCCCGGATTAGATGAGCTTTCCGTTGTACATGTCTAGACTTGTTGCTAGACTTTGGCTCCTTAGCTTGGAAGATGGCACCACTATTGTCGCAATAGATGGTGATCGGGTCATTCGAACTAGGCACTACAGAGAGCCCATGTAAGAATTGACGCATCCATATCGCTTCCTTTGTTGCTTCAGACGCGGCATAGTACTCGGACTCGGTCGTAGAATCTGCTTTAGTATTTGTTTCGAACTCTTCCACTGATCAGCAGCGCCATTAAGAGTAAAAACGAATCCCGACGAGATTTCGAGTCATCACGATCCGTTTGGAAGCTAGCATCTGCGTAACCGATTCTTGCGCATATAGCGTTTGAGAGCCTCCATAAGTCAATACCCAATCTTTAGTCCTCCGGAGGTACTTAAGAATGTTCTTGACAGCCAACCAATGTGGTTCACCTGGTTGCTGTTGGAATCGACTTGTCATACTCAATGCATATGCCACGTCCGGACGTGTGCATATCATGGCATACATGATTGATCCTATTGCCGAAGCATAAGGAATCCGTGTCATGCGCTCTTTCTCTTCCGGTGTCTCTCGTGCCTGAGACTTGCTCAAATGCACCCCTGGGGACATGGGAAGGAACCCTTCTTGGAGTTAGTCATGCTGAATCTCTCTAGGACTTTGTCTATGTAAGACTCTGATCGAGAGATAACATCCGTCGTGATCTATCTCGATAGATACGGATGCCTAGAATTCTTTGTGCCTCTCCCAGATCTTTCATCCGGAAATGGTTTTTCAACCATACTTTCACCGAAGTTAAGAGAGGTATGTCATTCCCAATCGGGAGTATGTCGTCAACATACAATATTAGGAAGACAATCTTGCTCCCACTCGACTTGATATATAGACATGGTTCCTCGATCGATCGAGTAAATCCATTTTCTTTTATCACTTGGTCGAAGCGATGATTCCAACTCCTTGATGCTTGCTTAAGTCCATAAATGGAACGCTTAAGCTTGCACACTTTCTTAGGATGTATTGGATCGATGAAACCTTCGGGTTGTACCATGTACAACTCTTCCTCCAAAAAGCCGTTTAAGAAGGCGGTTTTCACATCCATTTGCCAAATTTCATAGTCATGAAAAGCGGCGATCGCTAAGATAATCCGAATGGAACGCAAAGATAACTACGGGTGCAAAAATCTCATCGTAGTGCAAACCTGGCACTTGGGTGAAACCTTTAGCAACTAGTCGTGCTTTGTAGATATCTTGTTGACCTTCCACAGAATGCTTTATCTTGTAAAGCCATTTGCATTGAAGGGGACGAACCTTAGCAAGTAAGTCAACAAGATCCCACACGTTGTTCTCATACATGGAGTCCATCTCGGATTGCATGGCCTCAAGCCATAGCTTTGAGTCGAATCGGTCATGGCACCTTTATAGGTTGCGGGTTCACTACTCGTTAAGAGTAGAACGTCATCTATGTCATGTTCCTCGACCATACCGATGTATCTGTCCGGAGGAATAGAGACTCTTCCCGACCTCCTAGGTTCCTCAAGAATATTCACCGCAGCCGGGATTGAAGGAATAGGTTCCTCCAATGGTTGCTCGGTGTTTGGTTCTGGAATCTCCGACAAGTCGAAGGTTCTATCACTCTTTGCATTCTCGAGAAATTCCTTCTCTAAGAATGTCGCACTAGCCGCAACAAAAACACGTTGTTCGGTTGGCGAATAAAAGTAATGACCACGTGATCCTTTAGGATAACCTATAAAGTATGTCTTGACCGATCGCGGGCCGAGCTTATCCTCGTGTCTCCACTTGACATAAGCCTCGCAGCCCCAAACCCGTATAAAGGACAAGTTAGGGACCGTTCCCTTCCATAGTTCATATGGAGTCTTGTCAACAGCTTTAGACGGACTTCGGTTAAGTATTAGAGCGGCTGACATAAGAGCATAACCCCACAATGAATCAGGTAAAACCGTGTGACTCATCATGGATCGAACCATATCAAGTAGTGTTCGATTTCTCCGTCGGACACACCATTCAACCGAGGTGTTCCAGTGGAGTTAATCGTAGGGCAATCCCACAGTCCTTCAGGTGTTGATCAAACTCGTGAGAAAGATACTCGCCACCACGATCCGAACGCAGTGTTATTATCTTTCTACCCAACAGGTTCTGCACCCTATTTTGGTATTCCTTGAATTTCTCAAAGGATTCACTTTTGTGCTTCATTAAGTAGACATAGCCATATCTACTCAAATCGTCCGTGAAAGTGATGAAATATCTATAGCCTTCTCGTGCGGTGATTGACATAGGACCACATACATCCGTGTGTATGAGCCCTAATAGGTCAGCAGCGCGCATTCCAACACCTTTGAAGGAAATCCGAGTCATCTTACCGATGAGACATGATTCACACGTGCCAAATGATTGAAAATCAAAGGCCGAGATAGCTCCATGTTTGATGAGCCGTTTTACGCGTTTCTCATTAATGTGTCCCATACGGCATTGCCATAGATATGTTTGATCTTTGTCACCAACCTTTAACCTTTTATTCATTACGTGTAATATTTCCGAGGTCCGATCTAAAACATAAATTCCGTTCATGGAAACCGCCTTGCAAATCATATCGTGTAATGAGAAAATGCAAGAATTATTCTCTATTACAAATGAAAAACCAAGTTTATCAAGCGCAGAAACTGAAATAATGTTTTTGGAAAGACTAGGTACATAATAGCAGTCATATAATGACAACTCAAATCCGCTTGGAAGTGGATCACATATGTCCCCTTGGAGATGGCAAACTCTTGCTCCATTCCCAACACGCAGTCCACCTCACCCTTTACGAGGGGTTCGATGTTTCGGAGCCCCCGCACATGATTACACAGATGAGAACCACAACCAATATCAAGTACCCAAGTTCCGTAACTTGCGTGGTTAATCTCAATCATATGAATAAAAGTAGAAGAGAGAGAAGACATACCAACAGGTTTAACACGACCTGCCTTTAAGTCCTCATGATAAACAGGACATGTGCGTCTCCAATGCCCAGTCTTGTGGCAATGATGGCATTCCATGTTTTCACTCTTGCTCTTTGTCATGCCCGATGAGTTACTTGCCTCACCAGACCACTCTTCCCTGAACCCGACTTCTTGAACTTCGCCTTACCTCATCGTTAGGTTTGCCGGAGCTTTGCCCTTACCTTTCCCTTTGTTTGACACAACGAGAACATCCTGTTTGAACTCCCACCGCACTTCATGTCCTTCTCGGTGCATGTACGAGGAGGGAGTGCCATTCATGGGGAGTTTTCTTCAAATCATTCATATAGTAATTCGCTCTGAATTGCGAATAACCATCGTGGAGTGAATGAAGAATACGGTCGATAACAATATTCTCGCTGATGTTACGATTAAAGGTCTCCGCTTTCTCGACATTCTCAATCATGCTGAGAATGTGTGGGCTAACCGGTTGGCCCTTCTGGAGTCTCGCATCAAAGAAGCGAGTGGTATGCTCATAGGTCACGATTCTCGGTGCTTTCGAGAATTCCTTAGTGAGCGTGGTGAAAATCTTGTTTGCACCTTGGGCTATGAAGCGTTTCTGCAAATTGGGTTCCATTGCAAAAATGAGCACGTTTTTAATCGCACCCGCTTCCATGACGAAATCGTTATAAGTAGCGATCTCGTTAGCTCCAGCCGTGGGAACTGGGTGTGGCGGCATGGGCTCAAGTAGATATTTGAGCTTTCCGTCGCGGCGGCAGATTCCGTAATGCCGCCTCCCGGTCCGCGAAGTTGGATCCATCATTCTTCGATCGAGTAGACCGATTCATCCGATTCATGAAGATCCTAAGCCCGGACTCACGGTCCAATGTGGCACTTGGCATTGGGTTATCACTTGAACCAGCCATTTGATGTTTAGCAGTTTAAAACGTGATCTACACTGAAAAAGAAAGAAAAACAAAACGAAATAAGCAACTCATCGAGGTGATTTAAGTCTATTTTAAAATTCATTTTAAACATGTAGACTCTCGCACTTGCATAATTGATCTCCCTCAAGAATGATACAAGTGATCCCAAGACTCAATTTCGAAATTGATAAGCCAACTGTTTAGCTAATTCTTCCTAAGAACTCTCTTGGTCGATAGATTTCCGTAAATCCTATCTATAGTCCACCATAATCACAGGATCGTACGAGTGACCAAGTGTTGAGATAAAATAGGTCAATCGGTTCCAACTTACCCGACGTAGAAGGGGTCATAGTATGCCTACCGACGAAGAAGGGACTCATTGGAGTTTGACCTATAAAGACCGTTCTCAATTTTTGTTTATACGAGGAAGATCCCATCAACTAAATTATAATTCATTTTTAAGTGAACGAATAACTAGCGTCTGTCGTGAATGAATTAATTTAGATGATGGCTTAAAACGTGTGACATGAGAATGTCAATGAAAACTAACTCGTGACCTCTATATGTGTCAGTTTTCATGCAATAAATTAGGTGGTTTGGTTTTTAGGCGGAATATGATGCATATTATCGTTGCGAAAAATAAATAAATGAATGCAAAAACGTAAATAAAAATGTCCTAGTGTGGCCTATCCTAGTAAAAGAACATAATACAACTTTGGAATCCACCGTTGGACCCGAAAAGCTTGTCTTGATGTTCCATCTTGATCCAAGTAGCGGGAGTGAGCATCCGGTCTCCATCTTTGGTCTTCTCAAAAATTACAATTGAAATTACAAATATAAACCTATTTACATTCTAATTAAAACTGTAATTACAAGTGAAAAATCCAAAACGGAGATACAAGATCTCAAAATACAACCAAGACCGTGTTCCATCATTACGGTAACACGTTCTACTAAGGCCACACTAAGTTACAATCGCTTGTAAAATTAAATACGTAATTAAAAGGCATTCACGGCATTCAACAAAACGATAAATAAAAATGCATCAACTAAAACAAATTCATTCGTGACATAATTCTGTAATTATGTTAAATTTATCCAAACCACCTTTTAATGATTAAAATTCGTGTGATAAAACCGCTTCTATCATTTAATTTTAATCTATTATAATCCGTCATTTTAAAGACACTTTAAAACAACTATATGGTACGTGAGTGAACCGATTCACTATTAAGCGAGTGTACTATATCCGGATAAAGTACATATTAAAGCCAAAGGAAAATTTAAATCAAAAGAAACAAATTTTCAAAGCTGCTAAAGACGAAATCCCTCGATCCAGGGACATAAGTGCTCGATCGAGGATGGGAGCTCGATCGATCAATCGCAAGTTGATCGAGAGGTATGCTAATCAGAGGTGCTCGATCGACTAAACGGTGGTCGATCGAGTACCTATATCAAGAACACTACTCGATCGAAAGTACGAGGACAACTCGATCGAGCGGGGTTTAGAAAGGGGGTCGATCGAGTACAACAGGGACTCGATCGAGAAAAGGTTTTTGACACAGGGTCGATCGAGTACATCAGGGACTCGATCGAACAAAAACAAGCAGAAAAAACACTCGATCGATTGAAACTTTATTCGATCAAGTACAAAAATTTCTGAAAAATCCCAAACCCTCGTGAAAACTGATTTCGAGACAAAATCAATTGCAAATATGATCAAAAACGCATTAAAACAAATTTGACAATTGACAAAAACTTGACATGTTGCTATAATCTCTGTATAAAATAACAACATGTAAAAACAACATGAAATTTGAAGCAAAACAGCCGTGTAAAACATGACACGGTTTGGTTTTCGAGACAAAACAACAACAAGAGCAACCGTGTAAACAAGACACGGTTCCCAAAGCAACCATAAAAAAACGCAGCAAATTTAAAAAAAAAATTCTGCCGAGTGAAAAATAGGCTGCCGAGACAAATTTTTTTAGCCAAAACAAAATCGTTTCAAGATCGTTTTATGAAAAACACATGAAAAATTCACGTGGCCTCTCTCTGATACCACTTGTGGGTTAATATCCGTATACTACCCCTTAAATTGCAGGACTATAACGCAAAATTTACATGCAATTTATAGTCATAAAACGATAAAACAACAGAAACGATAAGTGTATAGAAATCAACCTCGGGTCCTTTTAATTGCGGCGTAAAGATCAGAAATCTAAGCAGATTCCCTCCTAATCGTTGCACCCAAGACTTGGTCCGAGATATGCCCTTGTGCTAGAACAGTGTTCTCCGATTGCCTTGCAATATAGGGAGAACTCGATGTGAGTTTTGTCGAGATGAGAGATCTCGGTTTGAGAGAAAAATTAATCTCTGAAACCCTAATTCTTTCACTAATGATGATTAGGTTAAACTCAAGGAGAAGGCTCTCCTTTTGTTCTCCTAGTTCGGCCAAGCCGAGTCCATGGGGAGGAAATGGGCTTTTCCATTTCCTCTTCTATTTGACTCGTAATCCGAACCCAAATGGCTAAATGTATATGACGCGGTCGATTATAAATCATTATCGGTTATCGGAAATTAAGGCATCAGCTAATAATGCGGGTTAGCTGAATTATTAATACGTGTCCGACAAAACAAAGATTTTATAATTTATTTTAATATACATTTAATTAAATATAAATCATGTATATTTAATTTTACGAATTAACTGGTTAATTCGCCTTAGCCCATGATATTTAATCCGTATTAAATATAATATCTCAACATCACATATTTGACTAATTACTTAGTCAAATAACTTGGACTAACTGGTTAGTCAATATTTGGCATCTACATGACAGTATTTTCATATCGTCACATCTCTCGAACGTATCCTATAGGTGTGACTTTTAGGGACCAGTTGATCACCGCCATCTGTATGACAATAACGTCAAACTTATCTAGCAAGCCAACCGTTATTGATAAACGTGGATCAACTGATAATAATACCAAAGTATGCCCTTTGATCCTTTTAGAGGTTTACAAGTCCTTGCACTAACTGTTAAGGACACCAACCCCAACAAAATTGACAAATTGACAAAGATAAAATGGAACCCATTTTATCTAATATATAGACCGAAATATGGGAGGGAGTATAATGTTTAATTTGTGTTAAATTATTAAGTGGAGAACAAAATGATTATAACTAGCTTATAGCCATGCAAGCCTATTTTTCTTGAGAAGAATTACTTGCCCATGCATTGGCTCACTTCTCCTCTCCTCTCTCCCCACCGATTTTCCAAGAGCCATATAGAGAGTTTCTCTCTCTTATTATTCATTCATACTTGAGATAATATTTCTAGTGTAAGAAATACAAAAACTCTCTAAGAAAAACTAGAGAAATAAAAACTGCAAAATCATCTTCTCTTGACCGAAATTACAAGAGACGAAAACAATATTTTGGGTCAATTTTTAGTAAGATTATTATTATTCTAGATCTAATAATATTAATCTATTAAGGGGTTATCTTGGGTATTCATCTTTGGGAAAGATTCTATCTTTGAATCTTTGTTCATCCATATAAGGAAAGCTCAAGAACAAGTAAGAAGGAGATCTTACTTGTGCCCTTTGATCCGAAATTTTATAGTAAGGAAAACGATTTCTTCTCTATATTTATTTATGTTTGCATGCATAAGATTTGTATTTAATTTTATGACTAAATTTATTGTTTCATATATGAATATGTAAATTAATGTGATTAATGATTTCTAACAACAACACCCACTTCGAATACCGGTAGATCTACTCAATGGCCAGTAACAGAAGATGAAGCCCTAATTTCGTCATTCATGAGAGTTTCTGAAGATAGTATAGTTGGCACGGACCAAGAAAAGGAAGCACTCTGGCATAGGGTTAAGCCGTTATACGATGAGGCCCAAGAAGCTAGACCTCGTGCCTTGAAGAAAGGAACTCGTGCTATGCTTGATGGTCGATTACGAAGAATCTCAACCCAAGTCATGAAATGGAGTGGATGTATGGAATTAGCCACCCGGAGGAAGGGGAGTGGGATGAATGAAGGCGATGTTATCGCTGAGGCTAGAGAATTATACAAACAGGTAAATTCGCTTTGGAGCATGCTTGGAACATACTAAAACATTATGAAAAATGGAAAATAGCAATTGCTCCATACGGTAATGTGAGTTATGAGAATACACCAAGTCGAGTTGGTGGTAACGATGGAAGTAACAGTAGCGGGAAAAGAGTATGCCTTGAGGGTGAAGAGTACTTTACACCCATCTCTATTGATGGCGAAACTATGGGTACTAAACGACCTGAAGGTGTCAAAGTTGCAAAGAGAAATAGAGGGAAGAAGAAGGTTGATGGTAGTACTTCTGGAGTTGATTCTAATAATCAAGCTGAAGTTAATAAGATAAAAGTAATGTGGACTGAAACAACCGCCCGGGAGCATGACATTCAGCAACGTAAGCTGGAGGTTAACGAAGCGAGGATTCAGTTACATCGAGAAAGGATGGAGTTTAATGAACGAAGAGAATCAAGAATGAAAAAGGAAAACGATTTTAATGCGCTTCAACAATTACTTAGGCAAACCAATTTGCCTCCCAAACTTAAAGATTATAAGCAAGAGTTGCTACAATCATTTAAGCGTCATTAATTATGTTTAATAGTTTATTTACTTGTGAGTCGGTGTTTACTTTTAATTGTTCAATGCTTTAATTAAGTTATGTTTTATTTGTTGTATGTTTTAGTTGTTGTAAGTTTTAATTGTTTGTTATTTATCCAATCTTATTTTTATCCTTATCTCATACACACAATCTGAATCTTATCCATATCTCTTACACACAATATGAACCTTATCCGTATATCTTACACACAATATTATCCTTATCTTTTATCTCTTACCTACAATCTTATTTACTCTCAACTTCAAACAATATGTCAAACAATATTCAGAAAATGTTGGCTTTAAAAAATGCAATTGATATTATTATAGAAGAAACTCAAAAACTATTTGTTCGCTTAATAATTGTTCTGAGGGAAGGTGTTATATGGAATAAACTTAACCAAAACCCAAATTGTGTTATGCTTGTTAAGATTATTCGTGGAGAAACACCAAATGAATTGCTTAACCCCGGCTATGCTCGCATGCAAAATGTCACTCGAGCATATTTTTTTTCCAAAGAGGGCAGTTGGCAATCATTGAAACAAGAGGTAGTAGATTTTTTTCTCTAGGCTTGAAAATGTCTTAACATGTAGTGCGCTGATAGATATCTGTTGTGGGGGACAAACTATATTCATCCTCCCAGAAGGAGAGCGTTCCAAACTTCAGTTATTGGACAATATATACTCAAGACTATTTAAGGGATGAAGAACTTGCATATCAGATGGAGAGAGCCAGGCAGAGGACGTTGCCATTATCCCCCTCTTCAGTTGATAGTTGCAACAGAGAGTTTCCGTAGTCTGTTGTTGAAGCGTAGATGTTTATTTTTATGTTTACCTTGTATTATGTTTTACTTTGTTTTAATTTTGTTATTGCAATGCACTATTTCCTATCTTTATTTGAAATAAGAAAATATTCGTGTTAAATAATGACTCGAGATTAAATATCGTAAAAAAAATGGAAACAAAGTGTGAGAGTTTCGAATTTACCTTAATTTATATGCAAAAAAACCATTAAAAAAAATAAATTCGAATTTGCAATAATATCAATAAAATAAATAAATTATAAAACCAAAAGATTTATATGATTACAAATAATGAAAATGAAGTAAAAATAAATATGGTGTGAGATAGTGGAATGTTGAGGTGGATAGTGTGGGGTATAGTAAGTATGAAAGAGAAGGAAAGTTGAGTATTTGTTGATGTAGGTGTTTTTTTTTTATGTTTTTTAGTGAATTTTTGTGATGAGTGAAAATGTGAGGTGGATGGTGAATTGGAGATAGAAGAGGTGAAAAAGTGTAGAGTGAAAATTGGTGAGAATTCACTGATGCGGATGGTCTAACATTCTTCCCATAGTTTTTAGCCGTCACTCCATCTTCTTCATTCCATATTTCGATTTTTAACCCTAACAGCCGTTTATCTCAAATTTTTAACCTTAAGATTATTTCTTTCTCATATTTCAAATAAATTACTCCTTTGCACCGTAATGTTTCTAAGATTTGGGATAGAAGTTTGATATTTTTTGCAATTTAGTGATTGCAATTTGGTTGTCGTAATTTTCAGTCTCTGTTAATTTGTTACTATAATTTCATAACTATTCTTTTGTTTATTCTATTGATAGGAGAGATCGTCCATCAATCTGTTCAATGTTGTGCAGCGGTATCTACCTATTTGAGTTTGCAACAACTATAGTTTCTTATAAAGCTTTCTCTTACGGTGCAGCGAGAACAGGAAGATTATAATTCAATCACTTATTACATGTCATTGTTATATCTAATTAAGGACTTAAGGTATGTTCAAAATACTAATAATGGTTATGTTTTATCTTATAAAACCCTTACTCATACTTAAGAGTATATATAACAGACTGACAGAGTTACCCTTTATCTCAAGACTCAAGGGTTCTCAAAAATAGTTGGGTTAAGAAGATCGATTGTACATCGTCTTTCTTATTAACTTCTTGAATCAAGAAGGTTGGTGGGTTGTTAATGTAGAAAAAAAATGTTTTAATAAGTTTTTCTGATTTTTCACTGGGTGCGATGATGCAACACTCAGAGGCTTGTTAGTTGGTAATCTAACATACGATCAAGCTTATTTTATACTAGTGTTCTAAAGCTTCTTTTGTATTCAACGGGCAATCTCTTTATGATATATGTTTTCCATTTCTACTGATTAAGTGATAAGTGAAATGCTCTCACCAACCCTAATTTGTTTATTCAATTGATTAATTAGTTATTTTCTATTTGCCTGTGATTTTTTCATGATATCAGATTCCTCATTTTTGATTGATCAATCAATTACGTATATTCTATTTTCATGGGCTTTAAATGATACTCCATCCAATTCATTGAAACTACAACATTTTTCTTATTTGGCATGTTCATGGTATTGATTACAGTTTAAATCTATAGTGTCTTTTAGATTTGCTAACATTAGTGGTTATACTCTCTATTTTCATTCGAAATTTTACATGTTTTCAAAGTTTGTACAATTTGGCAAATATGGACACTGGAAATGAGTCTAGATTTTGGAAATGAGTACTTACAGACTAGGTAGCACCAAAACGGACACGGACACGGACACGTGATACGGTATCCCATGAAATTTAGGACACGGGACACGCTATTTAAATTTAATAAAAAAAAATATTTTATGGTTATAAATAACGTATGATTTTATTATTGTAATGTATTTGACTCTAAATTTAGTGTATTTGATACTAAATTTAGGTAACTGAAGGTAAAATTCGACCTTAACTATACCTAATTCTAATTTCGCACCCAAACAAATCCTTTCACCAATCTTTTTTGAGAATTTATTCCTCGTGTAAACTATAACATGTTTAGGCGTGTGTCCGACGAGTGTCGGGTGTCCGAGTGTCCGACACGGTGTCGGACACGGGACGGCTAGTTAGGAGGAGTGTCCTTGCTACCTAGCTTGGAGATTGTTGAGTCTCACCCGGCTGCCGTTGCCTTTACTAAATATAGTTCGTTCTTTTCTCTCCTCTAACGACTATAATACGAGGGTTGGCAAGAAATTATCTTTATCTTCTGATGTACTCCCTTTGTCTCCATCCTTTTTTTATCTTTTATATTCTTTATGAATGGTATTTTAATCAAATATAAACAAATAATTGAGACGTAGTGAGTATGTGTTTATTGCAGTGGCTTGCATGTACTTTCAAGGTTATCATCATTTCTGTCTTAACAAACATAATACTAAAAATTATACTTATCATTTAATTAGGTTCTGATAAATAACTTACTGTACCACCCCCATGTACCAAGGAGCCTTAACAAGACCTTCCCCAGCAGATAAGGGCGTTGCCATCTCGGTTGCCCGAGGAGTAGCACATATCATAACGTCAACAAAAGAACAATAAAGTTTATTACAAGTTTAACTCAACTAAAGGAAAGATACAACTGATGCCAACAACTATTAACTACGGTGATACTACTCCGTGTCAGGACTTGGTGAGAGACTCGTCCCTGCGACGCACCCAGCTAATCTACACATATCAACACCTGCTAAGACTGACCGCTTACCATAATGGATCACGACAGACACATAACAAGAAGAAAGACAAATAACACCATACAAGGTCAGTAACTGAAGAACAACAGACACACCAAGATACAAGATACATACACATCCATCTCTAACTCCAGTCATCCAGTAATCATCTAACTAACCCGAAGGTAAAGTCCTGCCAGAATATCCATTGCAACAGATATTCTACACCGCCAATGGGGGACCTCAGCCTTTCCCACCTAAGCCCTGTTCATCTCCATCGAGCGAATAACCCATGTCCATTAATGTGCACATCCCCCTTATGGCGGGAACCACAAGGGGCGAATCAAGGGCGTGAATCCATTCTCTAGATGACTCCACTCAGCCAGGGACGCACCCCGTATACAAACACAACATTACTATCCCACAATCAACAATGTTATACACCACACAAGGCAATCAATCAACAGTACTGAGTAGGAAAACCTACCTTTAACAATCAGCATCAACATCGCGTACATCCGTATGAAGACAACGCAACCATCATAAACACCTATCACAAACAGAAGGAAACCCTATTACAAACAACCATAACCACAACAACCTAAGTACGATGATGATAATTACTTAATTATACACGACATTCCGGCGACAAGACCGCTACCCGACTCAAGTATCCATCCCCATGGTGTCTCCAAGTGAAAAGGAATCTCAAGGGTTAAAGGTGGGTGAAGGAGAAAAGTGTTGTTGATTAGGTTTAGGAGAAAAGAAAATGAAAAACTGATTTGGGGTTTACGACCTCACGATTTATAACTTTTCGCTAAAACCACCATACTCGATCGAGTATGGGACTTACTCGATCGAGTAGCCTACGCTAGATCGATTTCCCCACGTCTGAAGGTCATCAAGTTCTAAGTCCGTTTCTATGAAAGGTATCAAGGGTCTACCATATGTCCAAGGTCAGTCAACTACTAGACAACGGGTCCCTAATGGGGCGTGTATTACAATCTTCCCTCCTTACAAAGAACTTCGTCCCCAAAGTTCAACTCATCATCTCCTGCAACCAAAGATGTATGCTAAGTCAAGGCAACTAACACAACTTAACCTGACGAGAACTGTTATAGCCATACCCACATGCCACTCACTTCTCATGTCGACTACTCATCATCATCTACTTTTACGAATATGACCATCAAACACGACTCCCTTCCGAGTCATCATCCACAAGTTAACTATTGCAAAGGTATACTACCACAACTATCACTTCCTATTTACCGAACAACTTACGTCATGCGACGTCATACATCATACACACCATATACATTCGACGCAAACAACTTACTTACTTGACCAAAATTAAGCCATTAAACATCCAATGCATAAATTATCAACTACATTACTCAATGTTCGTCTAAATCATTCATACAACAATTATATTACTTAACAAATTTTTAAATTACTTGAACAACAATTAAATTATATAGCAGAAATAACAATTAAATTACCAATGAAGTACTTAAAAGACGACATTTTAGACATTTTTCACGCGCGACATTAGTCTTCCCCTCTTAAAAGGAACTTCGTCCCCGAAGTTCACCTTCAAGATGAGATATAAATGTTACAAGAAAATGAAAACCATTACTTAACCTTGACATTACGAGATGAACATACATTCTTGTGGTACATTAACTGACAATAATTAATACAAAGAGTTTCAATTTCGCGCAGCAATAGTACCGATTTATTTAAAAATTTTAGCAATTTGTCTAAGTGACATTATGAAAACATGGTTACTCAACAAAACTATCTCAAAACTATTGCTAACAAGACACAAATTTGGAAACCACATAGGAGAACAGTCAGACACAGATTAGCAACCATATCAAGTTACGACCACCATTTAACTTTTGGATACATTCCATACGTACAAATGAATACGGTCATAGCTCAACATATACGTCAAAAAAAAGTATACTCCAATAATCTCCATGTGACAAGCAAAAACGTTTAGAAACTCTCGTCGGGGTACTCGATCGAGTTCAGGTCAGGCTACTCGATCGAGTTAAGCGTACTCGATCGAGTATGAATAGAACAGAATGCTCCCTAGGATGTCATACGCAGGCACTCGATCGAGTTAAGGGCACTCGATCGAGTTACTGCAGGTAATAATGCCTTCGAATGCGATACTGAATAAAGAAAATATACCAATCCCGTGGTTTCATCCCCGACACCGCGTACCTACATCTCAAGTTTAGGAAATCCAATAAAATACAGCCTTATGGCCAAATGCAAACTGAAATGAATCCAAGTACGATAAAAAAAATGTAAAAAGTAAACACAAGTCCGCTAAAACAACACGACCAAAGAAATCACTCGAGGTCGCCACCTCGATCCTCCTCCATCTCATCCTCTCCTCCTGCTCCTGAGGTGCCAACTTCTGACGTCCCTCCTCTGGTATTCGCTCCTATGCCGGGGTCTCCTCCTGCTCTCCATGGTGCAAGGCACCCATAGGGGTAACTTGTGGGGTCTCCCTAAGTAGCCGGGTCAACTCCATAGGAATGAAAGACGCCACTAGCATTCCCCACGCCTCGCCACCAAACCGGATGGGCCAAGTCTGTAATACAACGGTTTTCTATGTCTATGGGTACTCTATCGAATGGGCCTTACTCTGTCGAGTAAGTATGTTTGGTTTATGAAACAATGTTCTGCTGAAGGGTACTCGATCTAGTAAGTTGGCGACTCGATCGAGTAAGGGACACTCGATCGAGTAAGTTACTTACTCGATCGAGTAAGTTGGTCTTGCGGGTTATTTTAGCCGGGTTTTGTTAGTAACGCGTGATTGGTATTTAAAGCTTTCCGTCACCTTCTTTATCACTTTTACCTTTTTCTAAAACCTTTCAAAGATAGAAACAGTTATGTTGCTTTTGTTCTTCACGTTACTATCAAATCCTAAAGGCTAAGGCAGGGGCTTCTTAAAACTAGTAGAGGTCCGGTGCGGAAAAACAAAATGAGGCCCTAAAACATAAGGTTGAAACTTTATCAAAACATATTGTTAAATTTTATTTGCTCAATGAATAAAAGTACACAAGTAAAATTTGATAACATCATCCAATCGTTCAAAACACTCCTCATTTCTACTTGAAAATGATCCTTCTGCGAGCCTTTCTTGAAGCAAAAATGTCGATCAAACTTTTATTATCAATCTTCTTCAACAAATCTTTCTCTATGGCTATCAATGCTAATCCGTTAAGTCGTTCTTGTAACACCGTAGAGCGTAAATAAGATTTCAGCAACTTCAACTTTGAGAAACTCCTCTCTGCAGATGCAACTGTCACAGTTATAGTCAACAAAATTCGATACGCAATAAATGAACTTCGGAAATAAAATTTACGTTTCAAAAACGATAAGATATCAATGGCTCTCATATCTTGATCAGGCAACATATCTTTGAGCAATTTTAACTCCATATAAAAATCATTTCCATCAATATCAAATCGTTTGCCACTAGTAAGAGCCTTTTGAAGATTAATACAATTAGAATGTAAGGTCTCATTATCTAATGATTTCAAATGACTAGAAGTGAACAAAAATCCAAAAGTATTTTGAAACTCTTGATATTGCTCAAATCTTCTATTAAGTGAACCAATAGCTTGATCAACAATAAATAAGAAATAATTCACTCGAAATGATTCTTCGGTAGTTTGGTGGACAACATCAGACGGGATACTTTGATTTTCATCAAAATGTTTTTTCCTTCGAATTTCTCGCCTTTTTGGAAATACGGGATCAACACTGAGTTCAATTGCAATGTTTTTTACTACACTTATAGCATCATGAAATCCAGATTCTCTATATTTTTCAACAAAGTCTTCCATCTTTTTGTTGAATTGGCAAAAATAGTGTATATTCGTTGAATGACTCCAAAAAAATCTTTTTCCTTAACACAGCTATTGGCAATATCACATAATGTTAAATTGAGACTATGAGAACCACATGGAGTAAAAAAAAGCTCGAGAATTTACATCTAAAAGCTTTCTTTGTACACCTTGGTGTTTACCTTTCATATTTGACCCATTATCGTAACTTTATCCTCTCACATTATCAACATCACGGTCAAGTGATTTCAACTCATTTAACAAAACACTAAAAAGACCTTGCCCAGTAGTATCATCTACATTCAAAAATGCTAAAAAAGATTCTTGAACACAAATAGAACTTGAAGACACATCAACATATCTCAAAATCAATGATATTTGTTCTTGATGACTAATATCAGGAGTACAGTCAAGAATAATGGAAAAATATTTTGCTTGCTTCACATTTTTAATAATTTCAGATTTGATAGTAGAAGCAATAAAAAGTATCAACTCATTTTGAATATTATGACCAAGATAATGAAAATGAATATCAGAATTGGTTACGCGCTTAACATGCTCTTGAATAATAGGGTCAAACTTCGTTAACATTTCAATTAATCCTAAAAAATTACCATTGCTATTTTGATACAATCTTTCTTTTTTGCCGCGGAAAGGCAAGTTCTGCTTTGCTAGAAATTCCACAACATATATAATTCTTTGCAACAATTTTTTCCAATGATCTCTCTCTTTTTTCATTTTCTTTTTAGCAATTTTATCAATTGTTTGATCCTTTTGAACTCGTTCTTGCGAATCATACCAAGTAGACATATTAGTAATATGTTCAACACCTTTTTCGTGCTCCTTGAGTCTAGCACTAACATGACACCAATCCGAAAAACCCTCATTATCTAGTTGACCTCTAGCCGCCCCTTTCCTAAATACTTTACAGCAAAAACAGAATATTTTATCAAGCTCCTTTGAATACACAAGCCAATCTCTATCACATTTCTCTCCATTTGACAAAATTCTAGTGAACCATGTTGAAGAAAATTGTCTAGACCATCTATCCTTGGGGCCTCTTTCAAATGATAAGTCTCTTCGGGGACCTTTATCCGCTAAAATACTGATCATATCATTGTCAAGCGCATTCCAATTTCTTTGATAAAAAATATCTAACACAATCTTAACATTATTAGCATTTTTACCATCGAGGGTCGCCTCTCCATTAACATCATCATTCCTATTGTTACTATTTTCATTATTGTTGTTTTCGTTATTATTAAAAACACCGTCATCATTAACATTACTATAATTATTCTGGTTGTAAGACCATCTTTATTATTATCATTAGCATTGTCATTATCAGCAATTAGAACCACATCACAAGAATTCTCCTTTATTTTGACCACAATTTGCAACAATTTCATCGACAATAACCATATTTTCACTATCAATTGCACTTTCAGCAGCAGTACTAGACTCTTTTATAATAAACTTATCAAGGGCTCCGGTTTGAGATCGGGTTAACTCTTCTATACGCTTTCTTTTTTTACGCTTTTCAGACCCACAATCAAACTTTCTTATTGTCGGTGGCATGTTAAAAATTGGTAAAAGGGAGAGAAACAACCTGATATAGCAACCTTAAAATTAATGCAAGTCTTCACAGTATGAATGTAATTCCATCAAAGTTGCAAATTCAATCACCAAACCTTCATTAAAATACAACATAAATAAATTAATCAAATTCACCAAAGTATATAATCATACTAAAATTTGGTCAGAATCATCAATTAAGAATCTGACCCATCTCAGATGTATTCGTCAATCGTCATAATCGTCAACATCAATAATTCAATATGAGTCTGAATTTTAATAATTGATACAAAGCAAATTGAAAAGAAAAATTACCTTATCATAGATTCATAGTTATCAGAAATCTCCTTTTGGGTTCAAATTGATGAGTTTGGTTGATTTCTTCTCAAAACAAAGTAATAGCTAAATTCTTAGTAATTGGTTAATCTGATTTCAAAGGAAAATTGAGAGATTAAGGTTGATTGTGAATTTGTGCTTGAGATTGAAAGATATATAGCTAGAATTTCTTGAACGTTTGATTGTTTACTTAGGTTTTTGGGTTTGGAAATCTGAAACGCCATTTGGGGAAAGAATATTAAGGCGTCAATAATGAGTGTGATTGCCGTGAATCGTGATATCATAAACGGTACTTTATTATTTAGTTGCAGTTTTTAGTTCCTATTTTTTTTTTTCTATAGAGGGATGATACCGAGTTTGGGACTAAATTTTGGAGGCCCTGTTCGAGCGCTCAGGGCTGATCTGGGCCTTAGCTGCCCTGGGCTAAGGTTTGTCGGATCGTCGTGTTCTTTATACCGTTGAGTTTGTCGTGTCGTGGGTAAGTTCCTTGCATGATTTTTATACCCTTTCGTTGATTTTGTTTAAAACCCTAATTGGGTAGATTGAGGGTTTTGGGAGTATAATGTTGCATTAGATGGTAATTGTATGATTATATGCTTATAGGAGGAGGTTTCGTTGAGGAGCGATATTGATTAGCTGCTTACGACGGCCTCGTGATTGCTTATTCCAGGTAGGGTTTGCCTACTCGGTTATTGGTTACAGAAGTGTTGATGGTGATTGTGTTTATTGTTGATCTATAACATGTTGGTTTTTGTGTTGGACTTGTTGTTGCATAATTATTGTTGTTTGTCTGTGGTTCTCGAGGTGCGCTCTCGGCTAAGTGGAGTCACTTGCGGGAGTGGCTTCACGCCCTTGATTCACCCTCTGTGGAACCCGCCACAGGAGGGGATGTGCACATTAAGGAACATGGGTTATCGCTCGGATGAGATGAGCGGGGCTTAGGTGGGAACGGCTGCAGTCCCCCACTGGCGGTGAGGAATACTTGTTGTGATGGGTATTCTGGCAGGACTACACACTTTAGTGTGTATTCAAGTGTGTGGAGTTGTGATGGAGATTGGAAATTTGTGTATTGTATTTGTTGTATTGTTTTTATGTAATCAGTAACTGACCCCGTTTAAATGTTTTGAAAACTGTGGTGATCCATTCGGGGATGGTGAGCAGTTGTTAAGCAGGTTTGAGATGGACACGCATGGGATAGCTTGGTTGACTCACCACGAGATGTCTAGAAGTCTTCCGCTGTGTCGTTAAACAATTATTTACTTTAGTTGGTTTCGTATTTTGGAACAGTTGTATTTTCATTTGACAGTTCTGGTTGGGACATGTACTGTTTCACTTTAAATTTATTTAATAAAGTACGTTTCTTTATTGTCTATTTGATATACATTGCCTCGGGTAACCGAGATGGTAGCATTCACATGCATTAGGTGGTCCTGGTAAGGCACTTGGTGTATGAGGGTGTTACAAAGTGGTATCAGAGCGACGATTTTGGAACATGTAACTAATGAACCCAATGAATCTAGGGAGACAAAATAAAATGAACCCGGGTAGGAGTTGTTAGGAGCTAATGCAAAGGCTTGGGAGACGTCCTAAAGTCGCAATCTTGCCCTATAACTTTGAACCGGTAACTATGGGGTGTGTCATGGGATCGCTATGTGTTTATTTCCGTTATGTTGCATATCTATATTGAAAATGTGTTGTATGAATCGGTGGATAAATGGATGTGGAGAATGGAGAATGTGGTGGCGAAAGGTACGTAGATTGTATGATTGTATGTTGTTGTGAATAATGAAGATTACATATGATGATTTATAATGTGGCTTGTTAGAAACATGTGAATAGGATGTTGAATTGTTGTATATACGTATGCATAATGATATATATATATATATATATATATATATATATATATATATATATATATATATATATATATATATATATATATATATATATAGTTGTTGTTGTGGAAAGTAGTTGAGTTGAGCATGTGGGTAGCTGATGAGTCAGCATGACTCGATCGAGTGGAGGGCACTCGATCGAGTATGTGAGGGACTCGATCGAGTGGGTAGGACTCGGTTGAGTGGGGGAGTGTAACATTTTTGAACAATCGTTGCTGTTTTTGGGCACTCGATCGAGTAAGTTCGGGGCTCGATCGAGTGGGTTGTTTGATGCTTTCTGGTCAGGTTCTGGAGTCGAGGCACTCGATCGAGTAAGTGGGCAACTCGATCGAGTGACCTTTCCTCGATCGAGTGGCCTTAACTCGATCGAGTGGGTTGTGTTGCTCGGTCGAGTGTGAGATGCTCAGGTCATATATGTCTTTAAGTTGTGGGATGTATGTTTTATGTTTACCTCTTCTCTTATATAGTTCAAAGATGCCGCCGAGGAGATCTGCCTTGTATGCTACGGCTGAGATGATGAGTATAGATGAAGTGGCCAAGATGCTTGAGCATCAGGAGGCGCTTACTGAGGCCTTAAAGAAGTTTGGGAAGGATAAAGAGGCTGGGGTAGATTTTGCTAAGATGAGTACTACGATAGCCCTTTTCAACCCAAAGGAATACATGGGTACCGGAGCGCCAATTTTGCTCGACAATTGGCATAGAGAGATGGAGAATATTCTGAATGTTCACTGCCCTGAGGACTTCAAAGTGGAACAAGTTGCGTTCTACTTGAGATATGCGGCTAGAGAATGGTGGGATAAGGTAAGAGAGAGTGCCTTAGATCTGTATGTGAGAGAGGGGAAGTCAGCTATACCTTGGAGTGAGTTCAAGAGAGCTATGCGCCGAGAGTTTGTACATGAGCATGTTCGTAGTAAGCTGAGAGAGGAGGTTGATGATTTCAAAATGACTCCGGATATGACGGTGTCTGAGTACTACCATAAGTTCAATGAGAAGTCTAGGTACACCGAGGATATGGGGTTGAACCAAGAGAACTTAGCATTGAGGTTTGAGAAGGGCTTGACCTATAAGATCATGGAGAAACTACCAGTTGGAGTCCTTACCGATAATGAGGAAGTGTGCGAGTGAGCCGGGAGAGCTGAGAGATTGGTCGAAATGGCCAAGGAGAATAGGGAGAGAGGTCCCGAGAAGAGAAAGGCAGAGAGTGAGGGTGGTGGTCAGTCCAGTTACAAGAGGGGCAACCATAATCAAGCGAGGGCTTACTCATCGGGATCAGGGTTTAGTGGTGGAGCTTCCTATGGGCGTGGTCGAGGTGGTGGTAATAGCAGCTATTGTTTAACTTGCTTTAATTGTGGCGGTGTAAGCCACAAGAGACATGAGTGTAACAGTGCTGTGGGAAGGGGTTTCCAAAGGCCATCACAGAGGAGTTTCTCTCAGGGTTCGTCTCAGAGTTATGCTAGTAACAGGTTGCCTGGGTCATGGAACAATCAGGGTGGTCAGAACAACAACAATGGTTGGGCTAACCGCAATGGCAGTAATTCATATCAGAAACTGGCAGCAAACAATAACCAGGGGTCGGGGTCGGCTGCTAAGTCGTCTACTTCTGCTAGTACTGTCCATGGAGGTGGACAGAAGACCAGTCGTAAGTTATTCATGATGGACAAGAAAGTTGCTGAGGATGACGCTCACGTGATCACGGGTACTTTTCTTGTTAATGGTGTCTTTACCTTTGTTTTGTTTGATTCGGGGGCGTCACATTCTTCTGTATCGTCGAGTCATGCTAAGCTTTTGGGTTTGGGGAAGTTTGAGTCTGTAAAAGATGAGGTTTTTATACCATCGGGTGAGTCTGTAACTTGTGGGAGGTTGTATAAGGGTGTATCTATGATAGTTGGGCAGGTAGACCTTCCAGTATATTTGTTAGAGTTTCCCATGGATGGCTTTGAGATGATAGTTGGCATGGACTGGCTGGGTAAGTACAAGGCTAGAATAGGTTGTCATCAAAAGAGAGACTCTTTGAGAGGTCCTAAGGGAGTTAGTGTGTCTTATCGTGGGTTTTTTGTCAAACCCAAAGTCAAAGTGATTGCAGCGGTGACATTGAAGTCCTATCTGAGGAAGGGGTGTCCTTTGATTCTATGCCATGTGAGAGACCATGGTAAGGTGAGTTCTTCAGCTGATCAGATACCAGTGGTGGGAGAGTTTCCAGATATTTTTCCGGAGGAGATATCATATATGCCACCAAAGAGGGATATAGATTGCAGTGTGGAACTGAAACCAAGGACGGGACCAATCTCTAAGGCCCCCGTACCGCATGGGTCCTAAGGAGTTGGAGGAGCTGAAGAAACAACTGGATGATTTGAATGATAAGGGATACATTAGACCTAGTGTATCGCCATGGGGAGCACCAGTTCTGTTTGTGAAGAAGAAAGATGGGAGTTTGAGGTTGTGCATCGACTACAGAGAGCTGAACAGGGTTACAGTGAAGAACAAGTATCCTTTGTCAAGGATAGATGATTTGTTTAACCAGTTGAGTGGGGCAGCAGTCTTTTCCAAGATTAATTTGAGATCGGGTTACCATCAGGTAAGGATTCGGGATGAGGACATACCGAAGACAGCTTTTACATCGAGGTATGGTCACTATGAGTACGTGGTGATGTCGTTTGGGTTATCTAATGCACTAGCAGTGTTTATGGATTTGATGAACCGGGTCTTCAATCAGGTTTTAAATCGGTTTGTGGTGGTGTTCATATATGATATCATAGTCTATTACCAGACTAAGGAGGAGCATGAGGAGCACTTAAGGTTGGTGTTACAGACTTTGCGTGACAATCAGCTGTATGCAAAGTTGTCTAAGTGTGAGTTCTGGCTCGAGGAAGTTGCCTTTTTGGGCCATATGATTTCCAAGAATTGTGTAGATGTGGATCCGACAAAGATAGAGGCAGTCACTCGGTGGGAAGCACCGAAGAATGTGGCAGAGATCAGGAGTTTCTTGGGTTTGGCAGGGTACTATCGTCGGTTTGTGAAAGACTTTTCTATGATAGCCAGACCTATGACAGCGTTGATGAGAAAAGAGAACAGGTTTCGTTGGGATGAAAGTTGTGAGACGGCATTCCAAACATTAAAGGAGCATTTGACCACAGCTCCAGTCTTAGCTTTACCTGAAGGGTGTGAGAACTTTGAGGTATATACGGATGCTTCAAAGAATGGTTTGGGATGTGTGTTGATGCAGAATGGGAAAGTAATTGAAGCCTTATGAGGAGAACTATCAGACACATGATCTAGAGTTGGGTGCAGTTGTGTTTGCTCTCAAGATTTGGAGGCACTATCTTTATGGGGCCACCTTTAAGGTGTTTTCAGACCATAAGAGTCTCAAGTACATCTTCACTCAAAGGAGCTGAACATGAGACAGAGGAGGTGGATGAAGCTGATAAGGGATTATGACATGGATATTATATACCATGAAGGGAAGGCAAACGTGGTTGCTGATGCGCTGAGCAGGAAGAGTGTGCATTCTCTATGCACAACTATGTCTTTGATGAGGTTGAGAGATGAGGTGGGGAAGATGGGGATACATGTGATACAGAAAGGGGATGTTAGAGGGGACTTGACAGTGGAGCCAGATCTTTATGATGACATTCGCAGGAAACAGGCTTTGGATCCTAAGATTGAGGAGTGGAGAGCTGGAGTAGAGAAAAGGATAGTGTCTCGGTTCCCTATTCATACAGATGGCAGTATGAGATTTGATGGGAGATGGTGTGTTCCTAATGATAGGGAGTTGAAAAAGATAATCATGACAGAGGCTCATTGCACACCATATTCGGTACATCCAGGTGGTGACAAGTTGTATAAAGATTTAAAGAAGACTTTCTGGTGGCCTGGGACGAAGAAGGAAACAGCTGAGTTTGTGGCTCGGTGTTTGATATGTCAAAGGGTCAAGGGAGAGCAGCGACGACCACAAGGTAAGATTCAGTCTCTTGAGGTACCTGAGTGGAAATGGAAATCTATCTCTATGGACTTTATAGTGGGTTTGCCGAGGAGTCAACAGGGTAACAACATGATATGGGTAATAGTTGACCGTTTGACTAAGTCAGCTCACTTTGTTCCGATAAAAGATACTTGGACCAAGATACAGTTAGCTTTGGGGTATAGAAAGCATGTGGTTCGGTTACATGGGGTGCCTAAGGATATTGTGTCAGATCGAGATGTGAGATTCATATCACGGTTTTGGCAAGAGTTGCAGGATCTGATGGGAACTACCTTAAAGATGAGTACTGCTTTTCATCCTCCTACATATGGAAAAATAGAGAGAACTATCAAGACCTTGGAGGATATGTAGAGAGCTTGTGTAATGGAGTTTGGTGGTAGCTGGGAAGATAGGTTGGAACAGATTGAGTTTTCTTATAACAACAGCTATCACACGAGTATTGGGATGGCACCGTTTGAGGCTTTGTATGGGAGGAGGTGTAGGAGTCCAATTTGTTGGGATGACAGAGCTAAGGCAGTGGTTTTAGGACCACAGTTGGTACAGGAGATGATATAACATGTTAAGCTGATGAGGCAAAAGCTGAAAGCGGCCCAGGATCTACAGAAGAGTTATGCAGACTTATATCGCCGTGACATAGAGTTTCAGGTTGGGGACAAGGTTCTTTTGAAAGTGTCTCCTATGCGTGGGGTTATGAGATTTGGTAAGAAAGGGAAGCTCAGCCAGAAGCTCATCAGACCATATGAGATTTTGGATCCTGTGAGAGAGGTTGCTTACCGGTTAGCGTTACCAGCGGCTTTGGATAGGGTACATAATGTGTTTCATGTGTCTCAGTTACGGAAGTATGTGAGCGATCCTTCACGTGTGCTAGAGGTGGAGAACATAGAGTTGGATGAGTCCTTGTCTTATCTTGAGGTGCCAAAACAGATTCTTGATCGGAAGGTTCGGAAAACTAGGTCCAGGGAAACAGTGTTGGTTAAGGTTCTATGGTCTAATCACGAGGTTGAGGAAGCTACTTGGGAGGCGGAAGAGGCCATGAGGGAGCGGTATCCGTCTCTTTTTTATCAGGTATGTATGGTTACGGGGACGTAACCATGTTTCTTTTAGGGGGGTAGGATATGATCGCATAAGGGTTTGGTATGGTTTCATGTTAGTTTTGCATAGTTAGTACTTGTTTTGAGTCGGGTTGAGTTGTGGTTGGGAGTTTTGTTTTAAGTTTTAGTTGCGTTGTTGTGTCGTGTTTTGAGTTAGTATGCTTTGTTTTTGTGTATGGGTTGAACTTCGGGGACGAAGTTCTTTTTAAAGAGGGAAGACTGTAATACTATGGTTTTCTATGTCTATGGGCACTCTATCGAGTGGGGCTTACTATGTCGAGTAAGTATATTTGGTTTACGAAAAAGTGTTCTGCTGAAGGGTACTCGATCGAGTAAGTTGGGGACTCGATCGAGTAAGTTACTTACTCGATCGATTAAGTTGGTCTTGCGGGTTATTTTAGCCGGGTTTTGTTTGTAACGCGTGATTGGTATTTAAAGCTTTTCGTCACCTTCTTTATCACTTTTACCTTTTTTCTAAAACCTTTCAAAGAGCGAAACAGTTACGTTGCTTTTGTTCTTCGCGTTACTATCAAACTCTAAAGGCTAAGGTTGTCGGATCGTCGTGTTCTTTACACCGTTGAGTTTGTCATGTCGTGGGTAAGTTCCTTGTATGATTTTTATACCATTTTGTTGATTTTGTTTAAAACCTTAATTGGGTAGATTGGGGTTTTTGGGAGTATAATGTTACATTAGATGGTAATTGTATGTTTATATGCTTTTTTTTATGTTGAATCCCCCCGAGCCCATGTATTCCCGCACCACCACATGGTCCATGTAAGCCACGCCCTTCGGGGCTGCAGTGGCCAAGTGATCATCGCCCCAGCTGGTAGTTGAACCCGAGACCTCTCAACTCCTGCACTTTTGCAAGTTTCAAGGTTTAACCAGGCTACCACTAGACTAACACCACTTGGTTGTTTGATTATATACTTATAGGAGGAGGTTTCGTTGAGGAGCGATATTGATTAGCTGCTTATGACAGTCTCAAGATTGATTATTCCAGGTAGGGTTTCCCTACTCGGTATTGGTTACATAAGTGTTGATGGTGATTGTGTTTATTGTTGATCTATAACATGTTGGTTTTTGTGTTGGACTTGTTGTTGCATAATTGTTGTTGTTTGTCTGTGGTTCTCGAGGTGCACCCTCAGCTGAGTGGAGTCACTTGCGGGAGTGGTTCCACGCCCTTGATCCGTCCTCTGTGGAACCCGCCACAGGAGGGGATGTGTACATTAAGGAACATGGGTTATCGCTCGGATGAGATGAGCGGGGCTTAGGTGGGAACGGCTGCGGTCCCCCACTGGCGGCGAGAATACCTGTTGTGATGGGTATTATGGCAGGACTACACACTTTAGTCTGTAGTCAGGTGTGTGGAGTTGTGATGAAGATTGGGAAATTTGTGTATTGTATCTGTTGTATTGTTTTTTGTGTAATCATTAATTAACCACGTTTAAATGTTTTGAAAACTCTGGTGATCCATTCGGGGATGGTGAGCAGTTGAGCAGGTATGAGATCGACGCGAATGGGATATCTGGGTTGAGTCACCACGAGATGTCTAGAAGTCTTCCGCTGTGTCTTTAAACAATTATTTACTTTAGTTGGTTTCGCATTCTGGAACAGTTGTATTTTCATTTGACAGTTTTGGTTTGGACATGTATCGCTTTAAACTTATTTAATAAAGTACGTTTCTTTATTATCTATTTGATATACATTGCCTCGGGTAACCGAGATGGTAGAATTCACAAGTATTAGGTGGTCCTGGTAAGGCACTTTGTGTATGGGGGAGTTACAAAGTCGGTCCCAATACCCTGCATGTAGGCCATCTCATGGAGGTTCTGAATCACCAAGGCGTTGGAAACTCTCTCTGGAAGCTCGCTAACCTACATCTATGGGCTGAAGAAAGACGGGTAGCTGGGATACTGGTACTGGGGCGGTCCAGGCTGCACAAGCTGGGACTCTCCAACCACCTCTCTCACTCTCCTGGGGCCTCTCCCCACCCTGGGCACCTGGTCCTTCGCTCTAGCGTGGTCTCCGCCGATCGGCTCATGCATCTCCTCTAGACGGTCGTCTATGATCGGTAGGTTTGCTCGGGGAGTTCACTCTCAGCCAATGGCTCAGTCATTGGAAGATGGTGTGGGTCGGACACTCTCATCCAATTCCTACCTCTCACCCTTCAAGCTAACCCACCATCACCCAACACTCTCAACCACTTCCGAGAGATGAAGTATGCCCTGTCCAAAGTCGGAACAACTGGAACAAAAGGTTTGAGAGTCGAATATGCCTTAAAACTGGTCAACCTCTATGCTAGGCGGGTGACAATAGCACCACAACTAAGGTAACGGGTCGAAGACTTGGCCATCAAGGCCAAACTGGCATATACTATGGCCGGGGCACTGTAAGCATCGCGCTCCTGTCGGGTAGGGTTCAGGTAAGCAACCAACCACATCACCTCATGTAAGTTAAGCTTACTCACATCTTTCCTACCATAGAGCAGACAGGTTAGGGCTCAGAGAAAGATCTTCAAAGTCACATGCTGAATGTCATTAATCAACATGGTACTCGAACAAAGGGCAGATCTACCAGTGAACAAGGGCATGTAGCCACTGGCACCACACTCAGTCGGGACATCTCTGAGATATCCCTTCTTGGCCCGTAAAAGGTTGAGGTGATCGGCAAACTAGTCACTACTACAAATACAGGCTATAACAACGGTCAAAAACCGTTGTTATATAAAAAAGCGGACGTTGTTAAAGCGTCCGTTGTAAAAGGTTATAACAACGGTTGGTTTTCTTAAGGAAACCGTTGTTAAAAATATTAACAACGGTTTTAAGTATAAAAACCCGTTGTGGAAAGTGTGACTCAATTTTGGGGGGAAAGTTATAACAACGGGTTTTAATATACAAAACCGTTGTTATAACTAAAGACAACGGGTTGTTTGTAAATAACTGTTGTTGTTTGTTCTTAAAAAATAAAAAAAAAATTAAATTAAATATTACTAGATGCATGCATAATTACGGCCCGTTAGAATTCCGATGCATGCATTATTACTGACATCACTGTACATATGAACGGATAATATGGAATGAGAAGGGTTAGTAATAAGATTTGAAGCAGCATTATTGAGAGATATGATGATGATTATGGCACAACTTCCTAACATATATATTAATTAAAAGGCAACTCAACCCACACATTGCTTAGTATAAATACATTGCATTATCTCAACTAACATTTCCATTATCTCAATATATTCATCTCCAAACCCTAACTGCTAAAACAAACTCTACTTAATCTTTCAAAACAAACTCCAAAAACTCCAACAAAATGAATGATTTCATCCTTAAGACTCTTACCATGATCGAGAACAACAACAACTTCATCCGCCTGGTTCCTCCATATTGAGGAAAGTTTCAGAGCTACCTTGCGGATGCTCGATCCGCACCAAGCACGCCAAAGAAGATGGCTTGACGGAGCAGCAGCAGTTGCAGCTATATGACGATATAGCAACTGCTGAACGGAACCTCCAAATAGCCAAGGAGGAGAGGACGGATACGATAGAGACGAATAAGATCCTCTATGAAAATATAAGAATTGCATTTTTATATATGTAATTTTTTTTTAATTTATGTATTTATAAATAAATAAATATATATATATATATATATATATATATATATATTAATTATGTTTATCTTGCTTCTTCATCTTGCTTCTTCATTGTTTTACTAACTAATTATGTGAACAATACTTAAACAAATAACATAATGGTCGATAAAAACACATACATGCAAAAGAATATAAATAGAAAAAGAAAATAATGACGATGAAACTAAGAGTGACGGCGAGATTTACCTGATAAATACAGAACGTAATAGACGATGAAATCAACAGTGACGGCGAGAAGAAGCGACGATGAGAAAGTGAGAAAGAGAGAAAGAGAGAAAGAGAGAAAGAGAATGTGTGTTTTGTGTTTGTTTGTCTGCTGTGTTTGTGTTTGTGTATTAAGGGTTGTGTTTTGTGGTCAGAGACTTCGTTTGTGTGGTTTATAGTATGGAAGGTATTGACAACGGTTATTAAACAACAACCGTTGTGAAATATGTTTTAACAACGGTTGTAAAAAACACCCGTTGTTAAATAAGTTTTAACAACGGGTTTCAAAAATAACCGTTGTGATTACTTTTCACTAACTTTGCGCCAATTTTGCGCCAAATTATTAACAACGGTTGTGCATGTATGACCCGTTGTTAAAACTAATAAAAACGGTTTTTATAACCATACCCATTGTAATTGATTTTAGTAAAATTCGCGCCATACATTCTACAACGTCTATTGTGATTTTCGTGAATAATCGTTGTTAAAGGGGCGTTGTAGTTGCCTGGATTTGTAGTAGTGAGTCAAGGGTCAAATAGAAACTAGTGTTCATCAACCGGAAACCTACCATCTTCTCAGCCACATCGTAAGAGAAAGAACTCATGAACTCTAAGGTAAAAAAGGCATAAGAGTGTTTCCTCATGTAGTACAACCCCTCCAAACCCTGTGTCTCAAAGATATGTCGGACATCTACTTCTATTTACAACCCTCTAACACACTCGTATCTATGCACATAGTTGGTCTCATGGGGCGACTCAACAACTCTACAACAGCGTCTCTCTGCTTGAAGTCAGTAAAGATTACCTTAGGGTATCTAGGAATGGGTGGGACAACGGGTCCCTGACTTCCTTCCTCTACCTCTGGCTCGGTGGCGCGTGACCTCTTGCTTTATCGGGTTGCAGCAGTAGTTCTCGACATCTGTTTCAACATAGTTTAGCCACACATCGGATTTTTACAAACTCAAGATAGAACTTTCAAATACATTTTATACGATGAAGATGATGCTTAAGATAAGTTCCTTGTCAAAGTATGTAAAGTTTTGAGACAAAACACGATTTTGCCAATTCCTCTTATCTTTCACAATCCATAAAAGATGGTTTAAAAGTGTCAACATATAAAGTTTAAACAAGCTGTAGAAGCAACCGGATTGAATGTCTACCAAACAAGCTCATTAAGTCAGTCACAGTAGTGAAATTGGAGCAACAATTCAGATTTGTTCTCTTTTAAGACGGAGTTTTAAGACAAAATTTTTGATGAAAAAAACGAAAATCAAGCACCAAATATGATAGTACTAATATCCCTTATCCTTTTTCAACACTTTAAGATGAATTTGATGAACAAAAATCGAAATTTGGGGCAAACTCTAAAAAAATCCGAGTTGAACATAGTTGCTAATTTTGTTTAATTTGAAATACCTAACATTAATAACAATGATTCAAGGTGATTTCTATTAAAATACAACAATTATAATGCAAAAACTTTGGGTATAAAACCGAAATTCCAGAAAATTCCGACACAATTACATGCCTAAAATTGATTTTAAAACCAAAGGAAAGAGTAGATGTTTACCTTGAATAAGTGTGTAAATGGATTTGGTGGATGAACTTAGGAAGAGAATTTTGGGAGAAAATTTAGGTTTTGAAGGAGTAAATAAAAGAAAAGAATGGAAGAGTTAAGGTTTATAAGCCTCGAAATTTTTAAAGGATCCCGTGTTACTGTAGCAGCGGTACTCGATCGAGTATCTGAGGTACTCGATCGAGTATCCTCTACTCGATCGAGTTGAGGTTGCTCGGTCGAGTTTTGACACTGGCAGAATTAGCATTGATCCTGTTTTCTATCAAACTCGATCGAGTGACCCTCCTACTCGGTCGAGTATGGCTTACTCGGTCTAGTTGTCCCTCGTACTCGATCAAGTAAGTCAAAACCAGTGACAAAAGATTACGAGTCTGATTAGTTGTTCCTGCAAAATAACAATTCGTTCGGAGTCTAAGGCATACTTAGAACTCGTCACTAATTATTTCTATACCATTAATATCGATTAAAATTACTTAGCATATAACACATTTACTGTAATCAAAACATTATAATTTCTATTCTACAACATTTCACATAACATACAATTCAATTTGACCATTATGTACCTTAATTCACATACCTGTTAAGAACAGTAACGATATTCTATTCATAATATGCATGTCAAATTCTACCACACAACATATTCAAACCATTTATCAAACATTACCAACCTGTAAATTAATTATCACTTACACGTCACCACATAATCTCATGTATACTTCTGGTCGGAATTTTCGGAGCTATATTCTATTTTTCGGAACAATTGTCGTTGGAAGCACCTAGACCAAAACACAATTTATAACTTCACAAACAACTCTACAATTAGTAAAGAGGCAAGTAAAGGTCGGATCCCAAGGGACGGGAATTGAGATGAGATTTCTATTGCAACTAGTGGTGTCTTAGGGGTGTCACAATTTGGGTTTGATGTAGAAGGTCACTAAACTAAATAGCAATGAAAATAAACAAGCAAGATGAATTAAAAGGGTTGTAAACAATTGATAAAAAGCACTAGGGTGTCATGGGGTCATAGGGGAATCATGGGAATTGATCATACAAACATGTTCTCAAATTATAAGCAAGCAATTATTGTTGTGATGGATTGAGTTGGGTTATATCTTACAATCCTAGGAAAGTTTGGGTCTCGGAGCCGAATCGATTAGATTGTACAACACCTACAAGTCGACTTAATCTTCCCTACTCAACAACATGCATGGTCTAATGAGACTCGAGTTGGTTTATGTCTTACGGTTCTCATTGAAAAGATAGGTGATGGGTAAAAAATGCAAGGATTCATAGGCTCGTATTTCATCAAACATAACATGTGCATGAGTTGAGATCAAAACAAGCAAGCAAATAAACCATGAAAGCATATTAATTTAAGCATGAATCATTCCCCATGTTGGTTTCCCCTAATTACCCATTAACCCTAGCTAGGTGACTACTCACTCATTACCATGTTGAACATGCTAGCAAGGTTGTCAATCATACCAACAAAGTGAAACATGATGAATAAATGAAAGTAATTAACAATATTTAAAAAGGGATTAAGAGAATTATACCTACTAATGATTCCAATAATAAAGCAAGAATAAAAGAAGTAGTTGATGCTTGATTGAGAGGTTGTCAATCTTCCAATAATAACCCAAATAATCTTCAATTACCCAAAATAAAGGATGAACAAAAGAGAGATTAAGAAAAAAAAAACTTGTATTAAAACTTGATTAATTGTTGATTACAAAACTAAAGAGAGATTTGATTGATATTAACTACACTAAAGATTGCTAAGAAGAACATGCTCTTCCAATTAGACTAATGGGGTATTTATAGTGGAAATTAGGTGGATGCATTAGGGTTAACTAAGGCTAAATTAGTAATTACACTTTTTAGATTTGAGCAAGGAAACGCCGGTATTTTTCGAAGGATGGGCATCTCTCATTGAGGCTTGAAGAAGATGAAATTGCGCTGCCTTGGAATCCATGCGTCTTAGGCACGGGACGTGCGGATTCAGGTGTCTCTGCCCGGGCGTCTTTGGGAGAAGACGGGCGTCTTCTGGTAGCTGCAGCCCGGGCGTCTTTGAGAGAAGACGCACGGATTTTGATGGTGGAGGACGGGCGTCTTCAGCACAATCCGCACGGATTGTTGCTCAGCTTTGTTTCTTCTTCTTTTCTTCCCTTTCTCTTCATAAAAACCTTGGGGATTTCCTTGGGGATGCAATGATCTTTCCTCAACATTGCACATATACTATAATATGTACAAAGGCCTTCTAATCTTGTCTCTCCATGATGCTTGGTCATTGAATTAAATCAATTTAGTCTCATTTTGCCATGAAAATGCAAGGTTTGCACTCCTTTCCTACCAAGGACACAAAACCTCAAAGAATATGCAAAACAAAGAACTAAAGACAATAAATGACCCAAATATGCACTAAAAAGCATGGGAACAAGGCTAATTCGGGGGCTAAATATGCTCTAATTATGGTCACATCAAATATCCCCAAACCGAACCTTTGCTCGTCCTGAGTAAAGAGGTGACAAAGACTAGGACCATTATTTAAACTAACCTAATAACATAGCCGATATGAGACAATTAGCGGGTCTCACTCCGCCCCTTCAACTCACAACAAGACAACAATGAGGTAGGATGCCTTCTTGCAAGGCAAGGTGGGTCTTGCCAAAATGGCGACACATCCAAACATTAAGCCCACAAAATCAAATAATGGATGCATCTACAAAAAGAATAGCCACTTCCTCATCAAGTGGCGGAGTCAACTAAAAAGGAACAAATTTAAGAGCATATATTCCTTCATAAATACTAGTTCAACAAATCACTAAGGCTAAGAGGATGACACTAAATCACCTCCAAATGGTGTTAAACTAGACTACTTTCGTCCTCAATTTCCAAATGCTTTCGTCAAGAGCGATCGGATGGTATAGAATGATGATCCCTATGATGCTAGTAGCATATGACATGACAAGTCTCGAATTCTCTACAAGAGTAAAGGTCATGGATCGTCCCAAGCTCGACAAAGTGGCTTGATAAAATGGCTTTTTGGAAATGAAATGCTCAAATCGTTGTAAACAAGGGTGGATATGACTAGTATTCAAAAATTGACCTCATTCAACTTTCACATTTCAAATATTAGAGATGGGGTTTGTCCCTTCCGTGCTAATGTCCTTTGCTTTAGCCAATCGCTTATTAGGCAACCGGTTAACCTCTAGACAATAGCTTTTCGATGTGATAGTCACTCTGTCTCTGGGCGGTTGAATTCACAACCGTGTGGGGGCCCAATTCAATGGATCCCTCTCCAAAGCACATCGAAGTGGTACGCCTCCATCAAAACGACTAAAATTCTCAATATTTCAACATTTCATACCATTTGAGGTTTCCTTAGCAATAAATTATTTCCACATAACAAAATCTTCGAAATGAGCACTTCAAACTTATTGATAGAAAGTATTTTTGGGTTGCCTTACCACAAGGTCAATCAAGGTCACCTAGACAAGTTAACCAAGTCCACATCGCATCACGGGGTTGGATAGGTGACTCACATGCAAACCCTTGACTAGGCTTTGGGTCATGGGTCGAAAGACACTAGTATGACACAATCTAGGGTGTTTTACAACCATTCTAGTAGGCGAAGTCTTAAGTTGAAAAAGTATTTGTAATGGCTTAGTTGCTCTTGTCAAAGTTCCCAATTAGGCACTTTTCAAAACATTTCATCTAAATGCAACTATATGCCATGATGCAACTATTATATACATCCTAATGCAAGTGATTCTACCAACTAATATGACATAAACTAAATGCAAGTCCTAAGTTCACATTGTTATACCGCATCAATCAAAATAAAGCCACATAGTCATTAACATAAAGAGGAAAAAGGAGATTGGAAAGACCATACCATGCGGTCTTCAATATCCTCATGTCTCGGATGTGGCATAGTCGATCAATGTGAACAAGTATAGAACAAACACAATATATACAAGAATATATACAAGACTACACTACAAAAGAAATGAACTTGTTTTTGGTTTTTTCAATTTTTCAAATTTTTATGGTTTTTTGAATAAGAGTCAAGTTAGAATTCCCCATCCCCACACTAATATGGACATTGTCCTCAATGGCTAAAATGATGGGAAATTATGCACATGATGCATGATTTCTACACTAAATGCAAGCTACACTAATCTACACTACATGATGCATTGTTTTTTGTTTATGACGGAGAGGATAATTTAGATTACCTCCCGTTGTGTATGCATTTACTTCCCCAAACCGAATTAGACATTATTGCTAATGTCCTAAGGTTGGGTGTAGTTCATGCACACACTATGCAATGCATGAAACTAATTCGTCATTTTGGATTTTGAAAGGTGGGAGCAATAAAATGAGAACACCTCAATGGGGCCGAGGTGTGAGTCCTCTATGGTGCTAGGACTACTCCAACAATGATCAAGAAAAATAATTAAAACAAAGAAAGAAGTAGAACAAACCTCAAGAGGGTAGGAGCCTCCAAAGCTTGCTAATCTTCCATCATATCATCACTATCATCACCTTCCTCATTAGAAGTGGACTCATCGCCACTTCCCTCTTCACTTTCTTGTTCACCTTGCTCATCATCCTCTTCTCCTTCTTCACTAGCTTCTTCATCAATGTTATCATCAACATCTTCATCACTAACAACCTCATTGTCACCCGGAAGCTCACCCCTAGATGCACTCGGAAAGAAGACTTCTCTATCCGCCCAACTAGGCAAAGGACATGAAGGATCAAGTAGTCCTTGCCTAGCTAAGTGTAGGAGGGGTGGATATTAAGCTAAGTAAGCGTCTTCCCGGTCCTTGAAGGCTTGCTTGTGCATCTCTTGCATAAGAAGAGTCACATAATCCTTGCTTGCTTCAACTCCTTCGGGTTTGAACTCTTGGTACTTGAAAGGATAGGTTGGTGTGACAATGGAAGAGGAGGGCATTTCAATTTCACCCTTTTGTTGTCGGATGATATACTCGGCCTCTTTTGAAAGGGGAAGGAGATAATTGGTCCGGTGGACACTTAAACGACAAATCTTCGAAGGCAAAGTAAAAGATCTATCCTCACTTGTGAGCCATCCATACGCGGTGTCAAGAGGGTTATGTGAGACCCACTTGTATTTGTTTATCATAGTATCAATATCAATGAGATGACCACCCTTCTTTGCCTCATACTTGTTATCCTTGTTGAAGTTAGGATCAAAGTATTTAGCTAAAATAGTGACTAGACCGCCATTCACAATAACGGTAGTGCCTTGCTTCCCACAATCAATGTTTAGCCATCTATCCACCAAAAGCCTTAGAGAGTTGAATGGTTTGGTGAATTCCCTTCCAATGTTCAAAGCCGACTCAAGAAGAACAAAATCGAGTTTGGTGAAATGGTTGGTGTCTTTTCTTGCAATGATGGTGTTTCCTATGACCTTGTGCCACACTCTAATGCCCGGATGGTGGACTAAAAAAGCGCGACTAGCATGAAAGTTCTCAAATTTCCTTCCGGAAATCGCCTCCCAAAGAGGAGCGGGGTCATATTTGCCAACATTCTTGAAATAACTCGGTGAATCACTAAGACCCAAAGCTTTACCCATTTCCTCAAAGGAGATACGCCTACTCACATTAGCTAGGCGAAACTCGATGCTTTCCATAGTCTCAACCTTGTTAACTTTTAAAGAACTCAAAAATTCTAAGGTAAGGGAGGGGTATGTTAATTCTTTTGATTCAAACAATTTTTCCAACCCCATGGCTTTAAAGAAGGCTCTAGTTTGCTCAAGGACACCCAAATTATCTAAGGCATCTTCACAAATAAACTTAGTGGATAAAAATGCTTTTCTAGCATACTTGGCAAAAGTGTCCCTATGGGATTTGGAAATGAAAATTACCTCCGGATAGTTCGAAAGTTGATCAATTTCCGGAGTAGTAGATGTTGTTGCTTCCATGGGAAGTTGTTGTTGTTGCACTTCCAGGTTTGGGCTAGCTACCATCATAGCCAATGCTTTCTTTGCTTGAAGACTCTTTTGCCTTGATGAGAGTGTCTTTGCCTTTGGTGCCTTTGCCTTTGTTGCTTTTGTTGCTCTCTTTGTCCTTGCCATTGATGATTAAACCAAGAAAAGAGTGAAAAGTCTTCAATTTCTAGTGTACCCAAATCGATTTAAAGGTGAAAGGCTTTGCCTTTATGAATTCAAAAATCGACTCAAAGGTTGAAGATTTTGTGCTTGGTTTTGATTTTTATTGAAAGAGGAGTGATTTATTTGTTGTTAAAAGGATGTTTTGATTTGATTTTGGTGAATGTTGTTGAGGAATCTTGTTTTTGTGATGGAGAGGATGAGGGTTTTGGAGTTATGGGGTTTATGAGTAATGTTTTGAATGAGGAAATGAAGAAATGAATGTGGGAGGGGGTTTATAATGAACCCGAAAAATTTGAAATGCAGGGGGAAGACGGGCGGCTTTCCTTCGGGACGGCCGGATTCTGCCTGTTCTGGGTTGGGAAATTCTCGCCTAATGACGGGCGTCTTTCAGCAAAGACGCTCGGATTCGTAAATGCGGGACGGGCGTCTTTCAGTGAAGACGGGCGGATTCCTTTACATAGATTTTTCTTGTTTTCTCAGCCAAAAAGACGGGCGTCTTTTCCTTCGGGACGGGCGTCTTTCTGAAGACGGGCGGATTCTGTTGCAGGACGCCCGGATTTGCTGACAGTCAGAAATTTCAAAAATTCAGCTCATGAAGGACGGGAGTCTTCTGCCCAATATGCCCGGATTGCCTGAAGACGGGCGGATTCCCTTGATTCTTCCCCTTTTACCCGGATTCAGTTCCATCTGTGTACTTTGCATATCCCTTGTCATTTTTCCGTTCTTCAAAATCGCGTGTTCTTCATTGTGGGGGCACTACTAAGGCATGAATAGCCTAGGCAATTGTTATCCCCACACTAAGCTAAAGCACTACACATTAATTGAAATCATTAGTCCCTCCCTCACTTCTCTCAAACATGACAATTATCTTGATCAAAGTATAAAAATCCAAAAAATAACAAAAATGCAATACAAGAATTGAAATGCGAGTTAGGGAGTTAGAAATATTTACAAATGGTGGTTTAGGGAGGACTCCACCAAACTCTCTTCCTTAGAGAGATTGTCATGGGGGCATGTCCAAGGTGTTGTTGATGTTGCTCAACACCTTGAAGAAATAATCAAAAGCTTGTTCATTATCGTGATAAAGATCTTCAATAGACCTTTGCCCTTGTTGTCGGTCTTGATCGATAGCATTGCCAATGTAGGGATTAAAAATCCCTTCAAACTCGTCGTCTCAAAGACCACAAACTTCATCCACTTGATCACTAAAGATCTCTTGAGTTGATAGAGACAACTCTCCCAATTTCTTGTCTTGGCCAATAAGGCCATCCTCTTCTTCTTTGCTTGACTTTGATGAGCTTTGCAAGCTCTCTTTGTTACAATTCACTTGTTCTTTGAATGGAGCATCTTCAATTTTCTTCTTCCATTGGAGTTCCGACTTCTTCCTATCATCCTTCCGGCTATAATGATCAATCATAAAACATGGTTCATGCAAACGTGGAGCTCTCATAGTCTTATCAAGATTAAAGGTTATACTCTCATCTCCCACTTCTAGAGTGAGCTCTCCATGTTTCACATCAATCACCGCACCCGCGGTGTGTAAGAAAGGTCTTCCTAGGATGATTGGAATGTTGGAGTCTTCTTCCATGTCAACAATGACAAAGTCCACCGGGATGAAAAATTTCCCAACTCTTACGGGAACATCTTCCCATATCCCTAATGGTGTTTTCGTCGATCTATCGGCCATTTGGAGTGTGATATTGGTGCATTTAAGCTCTCACATCCCCAACCTTTTACTCACCGAGTACGGCATAACACTCACACTAGCCGCTAGATCACATAAGGCTTTGTTGATCGTGGTATCGCCAATGGTACACGGTATTGAGAAGCTTCCCGGATCCTTGAGTTTTGGAGGTGAACTCCCTTGAAGTATTGCACTACTCACCTTAGTGAAGGCGATAGTCTCAAGCTTCCGAATCGACTTCTTCTTTGTGAGGATGTCTTTCATGTATTTTGCATAGGCCGGCACGTGATTGATTAATTCCGTGAAAGGAATTGAGACTTCCAAATTTTTCACAATTTCCATAAATTTTCCAAGTTGGTCATCAAATTTGGGCTTGGCTTGACGACTTGGAAAAGGAAGTCTAATCACAATGGGATCCTTCTCCTTGACCTTGTCTTCATTTCTCTTTGAAATTTATTCTTTTGATGGTTCTCCATCCTTGGAGTTTTGCACAATTTCTTCCTTGTCACTAGCTTCCACAACTTCATCCTTAACTTGCTTCTTCGGTGCTTCATACCTTGTCCCACTTCTCAAGTGAATGGCACTAACCGTTTCATGTCTTGGGGGATTACTTTGAGATGGTAATTGCCCCTTTTGTCTTTGTGAGCTTGAAGATGCTAGTTGAGTCAATTGGGTTTCCAACATTTTGGTGTGAGCTAGGATGTTGTTGATGGTGATTTCCTTTGCTTGACTATCTTTTTGCATTTGAGTGAAAAATTCTTATTGATTCTTTTGCATTTGGAGGACCGCTTTTTGAACATCAAAACCTTGGTCATTTTGTTGATTGTATGGAGTTTGATTTTGGTAACCTTGGTTTTGGTTGTAAAAGGGTCTTTGATTTTGGTTTCTCATGGGAGGTGGGGTGTATGTTGTTTGAGGGTTTTGAACATTTTGGCTTTTGTATGAGAAATTTGGATGGAATTTGGTGTTTTCATTGTAATAGTTGGAATAAGGGGTACCACTCTTGTATGCTTGGAAAGCATTCACTTGTTCATTTGTTCCCCTACATTCACTTTGGTCATGTCCCAAAGTTCCACAATTCTCACATACCCCACTTGGGATTGATGAAGATGCCGTCATGGCATTAACATGATGCTTTGGTGATTTTGAGGCTTCTTCAAGTCTAGTCATAGCTTTTTCAAACTTCAAATTGATTGTGTCAATGTGAGCACTAAGTTGAGCACCCAATTGAGTAATGGAGTCCACTTCATGTTTTCCTCCTCTAGTAGCCTTGCGAGGTCTACTATATTGTGAGTTATGGACCGCCATTTCCTCAATCTTGTTCCAAGTTTGATTGTCATCAACTTCGGTGAACATTCCATTTGATCCCATGTTGAGAATGTTCCTTGAATCTTCATAAAGACCGTTCCAAAATTGTTGTACCAAGAACCACTCGCTAAGTCCATGGTGAGGACATGAGCAACAAATTCCCTTGAACCGCTCCCAAGCTTCATACAAAGATTCTTCATCCCTTTGCTTAAAACCCGTAATTTGAGCTCTTAGCATGTTAGTCTTTTCCGGTGGATAGAACTTTTTGTAGAAAGCTAGAGCCAACTTCTTCCAAGAATCAATTCCGAGAGTAGCCTTATCAAGGCCTTTCAACCATTTTTTCGCATTACCAATTAGAGAAAAAGGAAATAAGACCCATCGAATTTGGTCTTGAGTTACACCGGTTTGAGAAATCGCATCACAATAGTCACAAAAGGTTTTCATATGAGAATAAGGGTCTTCACTAGGCATCCCCCCAAATTGGCTTCTTTCGACTAATTGGATAAATGCGGATTTGGCAATAAAATTTCCGGTTAGATGTTGTGGCGTGGGAGTACCATTGGGTAGGTTCTCCTCGGTGGGTACGGAATGTGATGAAAACTTAGGCATTGTGGGTTGATTTTGTGTTGTATTTTGTGTTGGGTTCTCCTCACCTTCTCTTGCAAAAGGGTTGATGAACTCAATAGTTGGTTGAATATCTACAACCTCACCAATACCTCTCAAATTTCTCCTAAAAAGTCTTCTATTGGTTATCAAAGTTCTTTCAATTTCACGATCAAAAGGTAACAAATCACCTTGTGACCTTCTAGACATGCAAAATATCAAACAACTCGAAAACAATTAGAACAAACCTCGAGGAGTTTTACTTCCCCAAGGCAAAGAAAGACACAACTAATAAAAATATAAGGAAATCTAAATCAAGTTAACACCGTCCCCGGCAACGGCGCCATTTTTGGTCGGAATTTTCGGAGCTATATTCTATTTTTCGGAACAATTGTCGTTGGAAGCACCTAGACCAAAACACAATTTATAACTTCACAAACAACTCTACAATTAGTAAAGAGGCAAGTAAAGGTCGGATCTCAAGGGACGGGAATTGAGATGAAATTTCTATTGCAACTAGTGGTGTCTTAGGGGCGTCACAATTTGGGTTTGATGTAGAAGGTCACTAAACTAAATAGCAATAAAAATAAACAAGCAAGATGAATTAAAAGGGTTGTAAACAATTGATAAAAAGCACTAGGGTGTCATGGGGTCATAGGGGAATCATGGGAATTGATCATACAAACATGTTCTCAAATTATAAGCAAGCAATTATTGTTGTGATGGATTGAGTTGGGTTATATCTTACAATCCTAGGAAAGTTTGGGTCCCGAAGCCGAATCGATTAGATTGTACAACACCTACAAGTCGACTTAATCTTCCCTACTCAACAACATGCATGGTCTAATGAGACTCGAGTTGGTTTATGTCTTACGGTTCTCATTGAAAAGATAGGTGATGGGTAAAAAATGCAAGGATTCATAAGCTCGCATTTCATCAAACATAACATGTGCATGAGTTGAGATCAAAACAAGCAAGCAAATAAACCATGAAAGCATATTAATTTAAGCATGAATCATTCCCCATGTTGGTTTCCCCTAATTACCCATTAACCCTAGCTAGGTGACTACTCACTCATTACCATGTTGAACATGCTAGCAAAGTTGTCAATCATACCAACAAAGTGAAACATGATGAATAAATGAAAGTAATTAACAATAATTAAAAAGAGATTAAGAGAATTATACCTACTAATGATTCCAATAATAAAGCAAGAATAAAAGAAGTAGTTGATGCTTGATTGAGAGGTTGTCAATCTCCCAATAATAACCCAAATAATCTTCAATTACCCAAAATAAAGGATGAACAAAAGAGAGATTAAGGAAATAAAACTTGTATTAAAACTTGATTAATTGTTGATTACAAAACTAAAGAGAGATTTGATTGATATTAACTACACTAAAGATTGCTAAGAAGAACATGCTCTTCCAATTAGACTAATGGGGTATTTATAGTGGAAATGAGGTGGATGCATTAGGGTTAACTAAGGCTAAATTAGTAATTACACTTTTTAGATTTGAGCAAGGAAACGCCGGTATTTTTCGAAGGATGGGCAACTCTCATTGAGGCTTGAAGAAGACGAAATTGCGCTGCCTCGGAATCCGTGCGTCTTAGGCACGGGACATGCGGATTCAGGTGTCTCTGCGCGGGCGTCTTTGGGAGAAGACGGGCGTCTTCTGGTAGCTGCAGCTCGGGCGTCATTGGGAGAAGACGCACGGATTGTGAAGGTGGAGGACAGGCGTCTTCAGCACAATCCGCACGGATTGTTGCTCAGCTTTGTTTCTTCTTCTTTTCTTCCCTTTCTCTTCATAAAATCCTTGGGGATTTCCTTGGGGATGCAAGGATCTTTCCTCAACATTGCCCATCTACTATAATATGTACAAAGGCCTTCTAATCTTGTCTCTCCTTGATGCTTGGTCATTGCATTCAATCAATTTAGTCTCATTTTGCCATGAAAATGTAAGGTTTGCACTCCTTTCCTACCAAGGACACAAAACCTCAAAGAATATGCAAAACAAAGAACTAAAGACAATAAATGACCCAAATATGCACTAAAAAGCATGGGAATAAGGCTAATTCGGGGGCTAAATATGCTCTAATTATGGTCATATCAACTTCCAACACATCTTACCGTTCATCCACACACTTACGCATATACGATTATATAAATAGTTACGCATCACATGTTCTTATCATCCACACACACAAAAAACATTACCTTTATACATATATATATCATACAAATTGCATATTACACACGCAGATACACACAGTTCCCGACTCAATATCCCCATTCGAAATGGCTGGCTTAAGCATATTGGGGCCGGGATTTTGGAATGAGGGCGCCTTCTCACCCAAAATCAATCAATTCAAGATGCTCCCAACACACATACACCAGGTTCATTTTATTAGACTCACTACGTTCATTAAATTCATTGGTTACAGGTTCCAAAATCGTCGCTCTGATACCACTTTGAAACACCCCCATCTACCAAGGAGCCTTAACAAGACCTTCCCCAACAGATAAGGGCGTCACCATCTCGGTTGCCGAAGAATAGTAAATATCATAACGTCAATAAAAGAAAAATTAAGTTTAATACAAGTTTAACTCAACAAAAGGAAAAATACAACTGATAGCAACAACTATTAACTACGGTGATACTACTCCATGTCAGGATTTAGTGAAAGACTCGTCCCTCCGATGCACCCAGCTAAGCTCCATATATCAACACCTGTTAAGACTGAATGCTCACCATAATGGATCACGGCAGACACATAACAACACAAGGTCGGTAACTGAAGAATAACAGACAAACCAAGATACAACATAAATACACATCCATCTCCAACTCCAATCATCCAGTAATCATCTGACTAACCCGAAGGTAAAGTCTTGCCAGAATATCCATCGCAATAGATATTGCACACCGCCAGTGGGGGACCGCAGCCTTTCCCACCTAAGCCCCACTCATCTCAATCGAGCGAATAACCTATGTCCATTAATGTGCACATCACCCTTGTGGCGGGAACCACAAGGAGCTAATCAAGGTCGTGAGCCATTCCCGAGATGACTCCACTCAGCCAAGGACGTACCCCGTATACAAACACAACATTACAATCACACAATCAACAATGCTATACACCACACAAGGCAATCAATCAACAGTATTGAATAGGAAAACCGCCTAACTTTAGCAATCAGCATCAATACTGCATATATCCGTAAGAAGGCAATGCAACCATCATAAAAACCTATCACAAACAGTAGGAAACCCTACTACAAACAACCACAACCATAACAACCTAAGTATGATGATGATGATGATGACGACTTACCTATACACAGCATTCAGAAGACAAGACCGCTACCCGACCCAAATATCCATCCCCTTGGTGTCTCCAAGTGAAAAGGAATCTCAAGGGTTGAAGGTGGGTGAAGTAGAGAAGTGTCGTCGACTAGGTTTAGGAGAAAAGAAACTGAAAAACTGATTTGGGGTTTACGACCTCACGATTTATAACTTACCGCTGAAACCGCCATACTCGATCGAGTATGGGACTTACTCAATCGAGTGCCCTCTACTCGATTGAGTCCCTAGACTACTCGATCGAGTAGCCTACGCTAGATCGAGTTCCCCACGTCTAAAGATCATTAAGTGCTAAGTCCGTTTGTATGAAAGGTCTCAAGGGTCTATCATATGTCCAAAGTCAGTCAACTACTAGACAACGGGTCCCTAACGGGGCGGGTATTACACTTGGTGCTTTTGAAACTTATAAACAAGTCATTCAGCCAGTCTTTGTTCTCTTAATAACCTTTATCATTGTAAAGTCATTTGTAAACATGACAAATACAAGTTGTCATAGCCATGGAGAAACATACATTATCCTAAATGTCTGTTATGATTTTGCCAGGTGTTCCTTACCTTCTCCCTTCCCGTTCATAATTAAAGTTTACAAGTATAATATCAATGTTTGTTGAATACTGTTATAAATTCAATCCCATTGTACTTCATATAGGAATTGTATCCTAAGACATTTCCGACAATTATTAAAGATAATATAGGATATAATATGGAGATAATTATTATCTTATTTTATTATTTTATTAAATCATAATTACTTGCCATATTATAATTATAGTAATTAGTCACAATAAAATTGGATTAATGACTAAAACAATATAATCTCATAAGGTCACACATATAAGCACGATCAAGAAATAATATCAGTCCTACTGTGAAACCCAGCTAAGAAATTACAATAAGAAAATGCGGAATTTTAGCAAATTTTTGAAACTTTTTAAAGTCTAAAGCGCGGGTTCAATAAAACCGACAACAAGATAAAGTATGCGGAAATGGAGTTAAGTTTATACAAACGTGATAGTCAAAGATGAGGGAAAATATATCCCTTGAATGACAAGATGATAAAAGGTGGGTCTAAGCAATCCTACTAGATAGACTACTAATCCAGAGTGCTCGCTAGCTCACACGTCTAAACCCCATAAAAGCATCTTCACAAACCTATCATTCATGTAAACATGAAAGCCACAGTCAGTGGGGAGTAACTCAAGGTTCTCCCAACCACAAATTGTCGAAACAAACATAACAAGGAACTCAAATAGATAAATCAGGTAAGATAACTAAAAATGATATGAACATCAAAACCTATATTTAACCATGATAATTAAATGAGATGGAACAAGATAGGTCAATATAGCATGATAAAGACTTAACTATTCATGTGAAATAATTAAATAATATAAAAGACCAGAATACGGTCATTTAGACAAAAGCACGCATTTTAAGGAAATATGACATAGATATGAGATTAGGATTCGAATCATATGAAGTAGATAAGTAAGGGATCAACCAATACAAAATACATGAATGGAAACCATAGCCATTACTTTGAAAACCTCTTAACTAACATTGCACGGGACGTGGCTACTAATGTCACACTCATACTTATGGCTTGCATCTCGCCATAAGAACGGATGGGAACATCAATCCCGGCTATCATATTCCAACTAGAAGGCTTGCATCTCACCTCTAGTATCTGATAGGACCAAGACTCTTACATTCAATCATATAAGACGTAAACTCTCATGTAAAAAGACATATGCCAATGACCATAACCAAGCAAGACACTTACTACTCTTAGGCTAAATTTTCCCGGAAAAGATTAAGATAAAACTCACTTGCCAGAACAGCACAAGTGACCAAAACTGTACTTTCCAGAACATCACAAGTAACCAAAATCGTACTTGCCATAACAGTACAAATAGCCAAAACCGCACTTGCTAGAATAGCACAAGTGACCAAAATTGTACTTTCCAAAACAACACAAGTAGCCAAAACCGCACTTGCCAGAACAGCACAAGTGACTAAAATCATACTTGCCAAAACAGCACCAGAATCCAAAACCGCAATTGCCAGAACAACACAAGTGACAAAACAGCACAAGTGACGAAAACCGCAATTGCCAGAACAGCACAAAATCGTACTTGCCAGAACAGCATAAGTAGGCCAAACCCGTACTTGCCAGAACAGCACAAGTAGGGCAAAAATGTATATCAAGCATACACGATAGTTTTATGGTATTTCTACAAGAATACGACTCTTTACAAGTAATTATTTATAATAATTCTTACACACTTGTATTATATTAATAAATATCTCATTTCATAAATAAACATGTCGGTTAAATAAAATATAACAAGCGCTAACGAAATATTTAGGTCGTGTAAAATTACGGAATAAAATGAAAACAAACACATGTGACTCATTCATGAGCCCACTTCAAAATATAAGGTTGGCCCAACAATTAAAACATGACAAACCCAACAAATGAAACATATCAAGCCCAATAAATGAAATATGGTAAGCCCGATAAATGAAACATAACAAACCCAATAAATGAAATATGGTGAACCCATCAAATATAACATAGTGAGCCCAATAAAAGATATATAATGTTCCCAACACATAAACATTACAACCCACAAAGAAGGGAAGAAAGGAAAACTAAGTACACAAGTCATCCACCACCCGTGCTCACCATGAGCCGTGGCTGGGCCGTGGTCGTGCTGCCAGCCACCACAACCACCCAGCCGCCCATGCCAGGCCCACAGATAGCCCCATGATCATGCCCAACACTACACAAGACGGATCCAAACTCGCCCAAAAATACTTACTCAAGGCAACACAAAACATGTAATTTACAAGACGATTTTATGAGCATACATGAGACGGACATATATACTAATTTTACCATACATATTAACCATCAATTGCCACCCAAAAACAGCCCGAAATCAGTCCATAAACAGCCTGCAAAAGACCACCCAAAAACACCATCCACGGATGCCAAACAGCCGTGGGACAACCCCACAAACACCCTGTTACGACAGACCAAACAGCCCAAAACAACAGTATAAAACGAGCTATACAAACCATTTCAAGATAACATCCAAGCGGGTTTTAAAGACATATGCAAGACGGAGTTTCTAAGTAACAACAAGATGATCTTGACATGTATGAGGCAGGCACAAAGCAGTCCCGAAGGCCACAAAAATTCGTTCCAAAACAGAGTCTAAATTGGTCCTTTCACTGCCCCAAACAGAGTCCAAAACTGTCCATATTGGGTCAATATTAAGACGGCATGGAAGACGAGTTTGAGAAGGAAACAAAGCACAACCAAAACGTGAATAAAAACCACTACACACATCCTAGCAGTGCTCAAAAATACATGAAAACAGGCCATACAAAGACGGACTTATTCGTCCGACACAAACCTCCATACCCGAAACATACATGGAGACACAAGTTGTGAAAATACACCAAGTAAGCATGTAAAATGACTACTAAATCTACACATTCAACCACACATATGAGGGAAGCATAAAGGACCAAACTTTAAGACAAATAAGAGTATAAAACCAAGCTAAGGGACAAAATTTCGACACTTTGTCGAGTAACCTATCAGCATTACCTCGAAATCTCTTTAATCTTCAAATAAACGGTCCACAATGCACGAGTCTTCCTCCGGGTCTTCAAATCCTTCATCAAGGAGCAAGAAAATGGAATATTAAGGCTCAAAACCGAAACTTTCATAAGGTGGGTCATTTCGAAACCACCACAAAAACGGGACTTTCTTACCTAGAAAGTTGAAGGATGGAATGGTGGCGCAAGAATCAAAGGAAACGGTTGAGAAAGGGAGGAGAAATTTTAGTTTAAAGGTCGGCCAAAAATGGTGTCCATGGCCTTCGTATGTATACTGCTTGTTGTTGATCTATTTTCGAAAAAAAGAAAGGAGGGATGTGAGGTGGAGTGAGGGGACGGGTGAGTGAGGGAATAAGAGAGTGAGGGATATTAAAAAAAAAAAATTAAATCATTAATTTAAGTATAGAGTGTAAGAGAGTAGGTGAGTGTGTATGTGTTGTCGATTTCCGGTTGGTCCACAATTTACCTAGGCTCAAAAGTGAAAGGTGGCGGTCTTTGTTAGACGGAAATACGTCTTAAATCTACTATAACTTAAGACCAAATTTATTATTATTATTACCACTAATATTACTATCCGACTAAATATATATTTTTATATAAATTAAGCTTTAAAAATATAATTTTATAAATATTAGGCTTAAAATATAATTAATTAGATTAAGTAATTTAAAAATACAAAATAAAGTGATAGTATGGTTAATTAAATTACAAATGTTAAAATGGGAAATTCGCGAGTGTTACACCTATAAGGAAACATATATGAGGCACCGGCTTTATGAAAGGAAAATATATATATATATATATATATATATATATATATATATATATATATATATATATATATATATATATATATATATATATATATATATATATATATATATATATACGGTTTCTAGGGTGATGAAAAAAGGATGATGAAGTTTTTCCATAAGAAACCACAAGGGAGAAATACATATTGTTCTTCCTATATACGGTCTGCTTGATGAAGCACCCATAAAAGTAAGAGAGTGATAGTGATTCATCTCTTCCATTCTAGCAGACGTAGGTTTCGGGGTTGTGCTTGTGGACCGAGTAGTGGAGCGGCAAGTGGGCTCTCAGATCTCTTATATTAGAAGTTTGTGGAATTTACGCTCCAAGAGGTAAATATTCTTTTTGCCTTTTATTATGATTCATATTATCTTATGCATGTGATCCTAGGGTAGATGTTAGGAAATTATTTCCTGAAATTCCGCTTTCGCATCTATAGAATCCTATAGTGGTATTAGAGCCACTTTCTTAAGCTTCTATAATCATAATCATATGCTAATTTATTATTTTTATTCTGTTCTAACGGAGGCGTCCCGTTACCCAATAGTTAGTTGATTATGGCGATAAGAAAAAAATATAGCGAATAATAAATAAAGTGACACACAGATATACGTGGTTCACCAGTAAAATAACTGGCTACATCCACCCTGAAGGAGAGCAAAATTCACTATTGTGGAGATAATAGTACAAAAGTAGACCGGTATACACGCGCTCAATATGAGCCAAAAGTATACCCTATTCTACCAACAAAATAGTAATCTCAAAGGAACAAAAGAGACTACCCAAACGAGATGAAGGACAAATGATCTTGTGGCCACCAAGATCCGAACGGACTCCTTCGATCTCCAAATTCAGACGAACGCCAATCTACTTGAGCCCGGAACAAACTGAAGCTTCCTCCCGGAGGGAACCTCACAAATCGACTCTCATAAAATTGTGCTCTCAAATACTATCTCCACCTCCTTAATTAACCTAGACTAATATAAGGGCTTTTATATAAATTTATTCCATCCTAAAATAAGAGATCTAGACTAATTAGAAAACAAAGACTATTAGGAAATTAATAACTAGTTTCCTAATAGAGATTAACAATAATTAGGAAACCTAAACCAATTTCCTAAACTAAGACAAAATCCACGTTAATAAAGAAACACCATTACACATAGTGGTGGGACCACTAACTTTGCATGGACAAATTGTCTCACGTGAATTCTAACAAAGAGCAATCAAACGACGACATACAAAACGGAGCTATCCCAGGACGATACGCGACTCGCATGAGTGACAGACTAAGTTGTCTTCCTCGTCTGTGTTTGATTCTTCTTTGATGCTTCGTCTTGTCTTAGCATAATCCGTCTTTGACACAAATTCAAGGCACAAATTCCTAACAATCTCCACCTTGACTTGAATTATCCAAAAACGAACTAAACCCAAATTAGCTTTAATCGAGTCGATCCTCAAGTCACTACTTGTCCCGGTAGTCTCCACTTTGACTTGAACACAACTCACAAATGAACAAACGAACCAAGTGTGCAACAAACGTGACCAAATATACAAAGTACCCAATGTAGTAAGCTGCGACTACCAAATGTACTAAGTAACCAATTTATCTTCATACCAGCGGGAAGGCCAAACATAGCAAACTTCGAAGAGGACAAAAGTTATCAAACGCCAACACAAATATATGAGATACCCAATGTCACTACTGATGGAACGGTGTACCAGAAACAAACACACACTAGATTCCAAAACAAAATCTCCTCCAAACTTCATGGCAAAATGTACCGTCGTACCAAATTGCCTCATAAAAGGACACAAACGCCATGATCAAAACATATGTCTCACTTGGTACAAAAGAGTGTCGCAAACACTATCAACATGCCTACACCAAGGCAACAAATACCCAAGTCGAAACCAAAAACAGCATTCTATGCGTGCACAAATCACCTCCATCAAAGATGCAAATTGTTAGACTAACAAGTCCAACCCAAAAGTTCCACAGAACAAACTCCCGTCGAAGTTTCAGATGACCTCTTACGAGATCCCAACGACTCTTTTTCAAGAACCCAAATAGCTCCACCTAGAGCCTAGATCGCTTCACTGAGACGCAAAAAACAGATGAAAATTTGTCTTGAGGATCCATTAGCTTGACCTATATAGTAGTAAACTCCACCTTACCGTCAACACTACCATCCTTCCACAAACTCACCAAACCCAAAAGTATGTCAAATTTCAAAATATTCGCTCTCGAAATCTTTACACCCATAAGTCAATAAACCCAAATTAACGCCTAAAAGACAAGTACAGCAGAAGCAGATCCCAAACCAGAACTCTAGCTCTGGTGCCAATTGTTGTAACGGAGGCGTCCCGTTACCCAATAGTTAGTTGATTATGGTGATAAGAACAAAATATTGTGAATAATAAATAAAGTGGCACACGGATATACGTGGTTCACCAGTAAAATAACTGGCTACATCCACCCTAAAGGGGAGCAAAATTCACTATTGTGGAGATAATAGTACAACAGTAGACCGGTATACACGCGCTCAATATGAGCCAAAAGTATACCCTATTCTACCAACAAAATAGTAATCTGAAAGGAACAAAAGAGACTACCCAAACGAGATGAAGGACAAACGATCTTGTTATGCTGAAGCGTGAATATCCCCTGTTGCGCCTCTGCTGCATCAGTGTCCACATCCCATAATAGTACGATATTGTCCGCTTTGAGCCAAGCCCTCACGAATTTAATCTTGGGCTCCTTCCCAAAAGGCCTCGTACTATTATATTTTGTAGACACTTATAAAGATGATCTTCCATCTTTATTCTACCGATGTGGGATAAGGGTTTGCACCCTAGCAATCCTCCCCTCAAACCAAGGACCATCATCTTAACTCGGACCTTGACCTCCATGGAGAACTCCCCCACTCTACAGCCCCAACTTTTAGAAACGCGAAACATCACAAGTCATGATAACCTCCCCTTAGCCAACACACCATGCTACCACGAGCCATGTGTTGCACTATATGTCACCGCCTGGTCAAGTAAATGCCCGCTCATGCTCCTGAGCCTGCATGTCCATGTGCGCTTGTTGGGAATTTGCTACACATGCATATAGAACATCCTCTGCATCCAATATACCCTAGACCGGGTCCGTCATTTTAAAAGTCCTAGAACACAAACGGTCTCGGGCATCCAACCTGAAAAGGACTCACCAGACCTGTGGCACCCAATCTGATAAGGGTCCACCTGATCAACTGTTCTCGTACACAAGTGGCCTTTGTCCCACAAGACCTATGATGCCTTTCATCCATTTAACCCTGGACCGGGCTTGCTCAAGGACTCACCCTGAGGTAGGAGTTCCATGACTTACAGTGTACAACTTCAAGCCTTGGGTCTGCTGATGCATCTTCGTGTCTAGCCCAAGTCAAACCTGTCTCTAATACCACTTGTAGTGCGGAAGCGTGAATATGCCATGTTGGGCCTCTGCTGCATCAGTGTCCACATCCCATAATAGTACGATATTGTCCGGGCCAAGCCCTCATGGATTTACTCTTAGGCTCCTTCCCAAAAGGCCTCGTACTCTTATATTTTGTAGACACTTATAAAGATGATCTTCCATCTTTATTCTATCGATGTGGGACAAGGTTTTGCACCCTAACATATTCAATTACGGAATAGACTTTAAACATGGAATAATTTGCATAATTAATATGAGGATGTTCATTGATTGGTAAAATTTTGTTTAGATTGGAAAAATTTGCATAATTAATATGTTGATATTAATTGGTTGGCAAATTTTTGAATTGGTTTTAATTAAACAATTAAAAAAAATTGTTTTTACTATTCACGCGGGTACTGTTCACGAGTCAGGCGTAAATTTTTATCATCAGGTCTGAGTGTCGGATTTTGATAAAAAAAAAATTAGTGTTTTCGAGTGCAAGCGACATTTTAAACAAGACTGCATACCAGGGTTGACGTTTTTATGCCAAATTCGAAGGTTTTGATTGACTTTTAGGTTGTTTTATGTTAAAAAAAAAAACGGTTTTTTACTTTTTCTAATTGTTTTTTGGGATTTACTCAATTTGGTTTATGTTTACAATGTTTGTATTGATTCTAATTTGATTAGAATAATCTTAGAAGTCCTAATTTGATTGGGAAAGTTGTTTAATGATGATTAGTTTTTTGTTTGATTAAAGATAAAACCAAAATAAAATAAAGTTTCAATTATTCAAATTATAGTAAATAATGATTATTATTTGATAATTGAATTAAAATAATAAAACATTCGTTTAGTTTATTACTTAATTGTTGGGTAGTACAACTATTTTGTTAGTTTGATTGTTTAATTAATCGTAAATTAGATAATGTTTACATTTATCATAAGTTATTATTATTTATATGATCAAATTCTTTTTGGTCCGTATTTATTGTGATTAAATTGTAATTTTGAGTTTATCAAGGGAAAATATGCATAACTAATATGGAGATATTGGTTGATTGATTTTTATTAAGCAGACCGTAAATTATGAATTTTACGATCAAAAAGTAATTTTTTTCTTTCATATCTCTATGATTATAAGATAATTCATAGTAATTGCTTGATCTCATTAAAGCCAAATTCTATAAAAGGGTTTTGTATGAGTTTGGGAAAAAAATAGGAAAATTTGTTTTTTTCTTATTTTTTTTGTTATAAGTTAATGAATTATGTTAACTCTTCGCCAATAAAAACCTAGTTTATTTGTGTCAATTAGGTAAAAGTGTGTATCTTTTTGTAATAAAATGAGTTTAGTTTTATTTTCCTTATTTAATTATTGGGTTTTGAAAAAACCGATTAATGATTAGGGAAAGAAGGGAAGGCATGCGATTTATCAATTTGGCTCACTCTAATTTATTTAATTTGATTGTCAAATTGAATGGGAGAATTGTTCTTCTTTTGGCCTATCAGGAAAACGTGGTTTTTCCTTAGACAAAAAAATCATATTTTTCAATTATGTATTTTTCGTAATTTGATTACTCCCCTGATAAAATATTAATGATTGAGTCATAATAAATTCGTTTGTTTAGTTTACAACTTAATCGTTAAGTCGTGTTACTATTTAGTTTTATTTTAAATCGTTAATTAGTATGATGAATGGTTCATTTATTACTGCGTATGGAATGCGGCGCTTAAATGACATCATATTTAATATTGTGATCGTTTGAGGTGACTAGAATGGCCTAAACTAGGATGGTTTACGATCTGCGTATCGTTATTTTTGTAATGCTTTACGATCTGCGTATCCTTATGCATTGTAATAATGTATTTTTCCGTCTTATTATCCAAGCAATGTGTAATTATCTTAGTTCCTACGATTGCATGCGGGCGCCTCGTATTACAATATAATAATTTATTACTTTCTTTTAATTTTTTATTAGCTAGTTTGTAATTAGTAAAAAATAATGTAATTCGAAGACGAAGTCCAGAGAAGATGGAGGATGGAGATCCAAAATATTCGAGGGAGGTTTGTTGAACGATGGAGATCCGGAAGAAACTTTTAGACCTAGTTAGTTTAGGGGCCATACTTGTAATACCACGGTTTTCGGAGTCTAGCTTACTCGGCCGAATAGGGCTAACTCGGCCGAGTAAGGTGTCGTGTATTTTCTGGTCAGACTAATGCCCAGGTTCACTCGGCCGAGTAAGGCGTACTCGGCCGAGTACTCCAGGTACTCGACCGAGTAACCGGTCTGACGGGATTAATTTTCGCGGTTTGAGTAAGGGTGATTAAAGATTATATAAACCTCGTTTAACAGTTTCTATTCATTTTACCAAAACCTAAACTACGTTCTTCACGCCTCTAATCACCCTTAATCATAGATTTAATGTTCGTTATTTGGGATGATAACCAAAGAGAGGGGAATGAATTGTTATATTTAGAGGTGATGGTAAGAGAGTAATTATATGAAAGATGGTGTTGTCGAAGTGTTGTCACTAGTGGTTAAGGATGATGTTAAATATGGAAGTTAGTCGTTCTAAAGAGGTTGAATTTGTGGAGGCCTGGTTGGTATGTATGGTTGTGAGGGAGTATGAGATGTGGATATGGGAGGTGTTTTCTAATAGTTGGGTACTTATAATATGGTTACGTTTATAGGATGGTGATAATTGTGCGGAGGGGAGGATATTTTATGAAGGGCATCTGAGTTAAGCTCGGGTGAGAAATATCCATTATCGAGTGGTAACTTACGTGATCGGGATTGGTTAGTTAAATTTGGTTATGGGTCTATGATGTGTGTAAATTATTGTGTGAGGTTCAGACCTCATAAGTAGTGGTATGATATTCATAAAGTTGTGATCTGGTTATTCTGTGTAATATGTGTTGTTTGGTGATCCAGTAAGATGATATCGACAAAAGGGTAATGGGTGGTTGGATGAGTCATGAAATGATCGATGTGTCGGGAATATATTTTTTTCCAATGTGGTTGTTTTGTTCCGGGTTGTGATTTGGGCACGGTACTCCGTGTTGCGATGCGGGTACCTTCACGCTGTGGTGCGGCTGTTGGTGACGGTGTTGCGATGCCGTCATCGGTTGTAGTGGAGTAGGTGGGGTACTTATGATATGAACTTTTTAAAGATTATGTCAGTCTAGTATGGGCATATAGATTGTTATTCTGTTTACTGCTGTTTCCAGTGATTTTGACTTGTAGGTGAGGCTAGAGTATAAATGGAAGAGAGAGTTGCACAGGTGGTCGAAGTTGGCATAGTTACCTGGATACCTTGTTGAAGAAACATAGTTGTGGGAGGTGGTTGGAACACTTTCGATCTTATGTAAGATGAGACTTTTGTTAACATAGTTGTGGCAAGTAATTAGCAGAACATGTTGGTACTGAGCTGGAAGTTGCAGTTGGTTCATAGTATTTTATCGGAGTAGTAAGTATTAAGTGTTTGGGAATTAGTATAATGATAAGTTAGGGATGAGTTTGATAAAAATAAAAAATGGAATTTGAGGATCAAGTGGGTGTGTAACAATTTTGGGTCGTGAGATAGGTGGTGGGGATAGGTATGTGAATAGAAAAGAATATGATTGTGCGGTAATGTGGGAGAGTTGTGGTAGTGGTCATGTTGAGGATTTTGTGGTATATGTTAGGTGGTGTGCGGAATGATTAGGAGTATAGAATTAGAGAGAGAGGGGGGAGAGAGCCTTGGAACTGGGAATGGTTATCGGTGTTAAGGTTATAGTCGGTTATCAGTGACATGAGATGGTGATAAGGGGAAGGAATAGCTAAGGATCTAGTACAAGTAGGGTAACGAGGGCATAACATTTATCTTAAGAGAAGTAGGATACGATAAAGAGAGTTTGATGGTTATGCGTACGGTGGTATATTTGGAAGTGTTGAGTTTTGATGTGGAATAAAGGATGGGCTTGTGGTTGATATTATAAAAGGTAAAGGTTATGCTTTTAGTAGTATGTATTTTATGTGTATGGGTATGGAGTAAGGTTGTAGGTAAGTATGGTTACGGTAGTGTTGACAGTTTTGGGTGGTGACGTTTATGAGTGTGAGTAAACTTCGAGGATGAAGTTAATTTTAAGGGTGGTATAATGTAAAAACTCGCTTGGCAGATGGTGGTGATATTGGATTTGCTAGTGAGCGGTATGGAAGTAAGACAAAATTGGCGGCACTTGTGTTGTTGGTATTTGATAGAGTTATGGAGTTAGGGGGGCTAATCTATGGTTGATGCTATGTTGTGAGCTGCGTTTTTAGTTAGGCGTTGTTGGATGAGTTAGTGTCGAGGATGGCGGATTAGAGTTGTGTAGTGATGGTTGGTTGAGTGGTATGTGTGCTTGTTATGTAGGTATGGGTGTGAACTTCGGGGACGAAGTTAGTTTTTAAGGTGGGAAGACTATATATAATACCACGGTTTTCCGAGTCTAGCTTACTCGGCCGAATAGGACTAACTCGGCCGAGTAAGGTGTCGTGTGTTTTCTGATCAAGCTACTGCCCAGGAACACTCGGCCGAGTAGTGTGATACTCGGCCGAGTACTCCAGGTACTCGACCGAGTAACCGGTCTGACGGAATTAATTTCCTCGGTTTGAGTAAGGGTGATTAAAGATTATATAAACCTCGTTTAACAGTTTCTATACATTTTACCAAAACCTAAACTACGTTCTTCACGCCTCTAATTACCCTTAATCACCTCAAGGCAATTGATTCTTTGTGAGTCTTCCGTTCATCTCTTTTGCATCGGTTTCGTCGGTAAGTCACTAGTTTCGTTTCTTTTGATTATATTTGTCTTTTAGGGTTTGCTCTAATGGTTAGTTTTGGGAAAAAGTTAGATTGCCATGTTTATGATTAGATTTGTTGTGGTTGTTGTTAGGTGAAGGATTCATAGAGGAACGATTCTAGCTTCCATTGTGTACTTGTGATTCGGATCAGTGATAAGGTAGGGTTTCCCTACTCAGTTGTCTGTTTAATTGATTTAAGACGGTGTTAATTGATGTATTAGTATGATTAATATTGTTACTAGAATTGTATATCCTAGATGTTGGATTGGTTGTTGTTCGTCTATGTTTGCGAGGTGCGTCCTCGGCTGAGTGGAGTCATCTTCGGGAATGGCTTCACACCCTTGACTCGCCCCTTGTGATTCTCGTCATAAGGGGGGTGTGCATATTAATGGACATGGGTTATTGCTATGATTAATATTGTTACTAGAATTGTCTATCTTGGATGTTGGATTGGTTGTTGTTCGTCTGTGTTTGCGAGGTGCGTCCTCGGCTGAGTGGAGTCATCTTCGGGAATGGCTTCACACCCTTGACTTGCCCCTTGTGGTTCCCGTCAAAAGGGGGATGTGCACATTAATGGACATGGGTTATTGCTCGTTGCGATTAGCGGGGCTTAAGTGGGCAAGGTTGCGGTCTCCCACTGGCGGTGAGGATTACCTGTTGCGATGGGTAATCTAGCAGGGCTACACACTTAGGTGTGTAGTTGGATACTGGATGCTAATAAAGTTGGTAGAATGGTTATATAGTTGAATTGGATTGCTTTGGTTGTTCTTTGTGATTTTCTTATCTTGATTATTCAGTGAACTGACCGCGTTTATTGTTTTCTAAAACTGTAATAAGTTAACGTTATACTTTAATAATTGTTTTTCGATGGTCACTGTTGATATACTTACCTTGGTCAACCGAGATCGTAGCACCTTTACATGCTAGGGTGGTCCTTGGTAAGGCACCTTGGTATATGGGGGTGTTACAATACTAGATCACGCTGTTGTTGTTTTTTTTATGCTTGGATTTAAGTTCGTTTTATGCATGCTTTTATTTTGTGAATGTGTTTATTTTGTTATGAGTTCACCGTATTATGACCGACATTCGATCCCTAAATTTGTAATATTGAGTATCATGTTTTTCAAAAGAACACCTATTAAGTCTTAGAACACACGTGATAGGTTCTGCCAAAGCAGGGTGCACTTGTATTTCCAAAGATAATAGGGTGGGTTTATGAAACCTATAAGTTAATGTTTGGTTTTAACTCAACAAAAATATCAAATGGCAAAGTTTAGGGTTTTGAAACAAAGTTGGTATATTAACAAGAAGTTGTTAATATATCCACCAAGAGTTATATCGTTTATAATTAGTAAGGTCGTTACTTACCTCAAACGCTATTTGTTAAAGGCATGGCCAAAGTCCGTTTGATGAATAATGGGAGAGGATCTTGGTTAAATGCCTTTTACGGGATAGTTTTTAAAGGGCGTTTAGTAGTTTAAAAGGTTGTTTTAAACAGCTTTGATGAACATTGTTATTTATTCGCCTTTTTTGCATTTTAAGTGGATATCATGTCTAGTAACAATCACAACTTATTTTCTTTAATTTGTACTCTATCCTTAAGAAGTACAAACTGAATGCTAATAATATCCTGAAATGGGAAATGAATATGAGAACTGTTGTAAGATGTGAACGAAAGAAGTCTGTTTTGAACACTCTCTCTCCACTGAACTCCCTAAATCAACATTAGATGTTGAAAGCAATGCTAGAGAGCGAATCATTGTGATAGCCGTGCAAGTTACGTGTCTAATTCTAGTATGCATGAAACTAAACTTTCAAAAATATTTTTGGTGAAAATGGATGTATATAGTATTATGACACAACAGAAAACGATGTTTCAAGAACATGGTAGGCTGGAAAGATTCGCGGTTGATCGTAAGCAAGTTGGCTAGAGGCCAACCAGTTAGCCCGCATGTGTTCAATTTGATTGAACATTTTCAGGTCATGGACAAACTGAATTTTGCTTAACCACATGAGCTGGCTAATGATATTGTGATCAATTCATTGCATGATGGTTTTAAAAAGTTGGGTTTGAACTTTTGCATGTAAGACGGGAAAACAAACTTGCAAAAATTGCATGATTTGTTGATTCGGACTGAGAGGAACATCCCAAATGAACCGGAAAAAGAACATAAAAATGTTCTTATGGTTTTTTAAAAGGAAACCGTTCAGAAGGACTAGGGCTAGGCCAATTCTAAATAATGACAAAAGAAAACATGATTCACAGTATGATTAAGGAAAGGCAGATTCAAAAACTAATGTTACAATTCTACATTTGTGCTTCTATTGTCTAAAAGTTAGTCATTGGAAGATGAATTGCCCTATGTATTTGAAGGGTGAGAGAAAATGGTTTTTACCTTTAGGTATATCATAAAAGTGATTGTAGCAACTCATGCTTTTTGGGTATCTGATACCACTTGTGGTAATCACATTATTTGTAATGTGTCGAGACCAAAAAGGAGCAGAACGCTAGATTATCAAATAGTTTGTATCATTGTTTATTTTAGAAGCACGCATCTATAACATCGACAGCAAGAAATATAAGACTAATGATTCAAATACTGCCTACCTACATATGATATTGTCATATAGGCCACATAATCGCAAAATGCATCGAGAAGCTTCATGATGATGAAAATTCTCTAGTCGTTTGATTTTAAATCTTATGACATATGCAAATATTGCTTGATGGGGAAAATGACAAATGTCACGTTCACGGGGACTAGTAAAAGAGCAAATGAAGTTCTAGCCCTAGTACATACGTATGTGAGGGACTATGAGCACATTAGCAAGAGGTGGGTATGGTTACTTCATAAGTTTGAATTCTTTGAAAAGTTCGAACAATTTCAAAGTTGGCGAGAGAGGTTTAACCTAGAGAGAGAAAGTATCAGCCTTCTTTGTAACACCCCCATACTCCAAGTGCCTTACCAAGACCACTCAGGTATAAGGATGCTACCATCTCGGTTACCCGAGGCAATGATAATCAAATAGACAATAACGAAACGTACTTTAAAAAGTATAACTTTAGTGAAGGGTTACAATCCAAAACCAAAAACCAAAATACGAATACAAGTTCTCAAAACCAACTGTCTACTTAGCTAACTGAAATGTTTATTAAACTACTAAAGCTACAGCGGAAGACTTCTATCATCAGACGGCGGCACATCTCAGCTATCCCAGTAACTCGACTCATACCTGCTCAATAACTGCTCACCATCCCCGAATGGATCACCACAGTTTTTAAAACATTAAACGGGGTCAGTACTAATCACACAATTTATATAACCAACAACACAGTAAACAAACAGCTTAAACGGTCACACACACAATCACACCCACTCCAATCAATCTCCGTCACCGACGTCCACTTTGGACCAACCACGCGATGGGAGACCACAGCCGTACCCACCAAATCCCCGTTCATCATACCGAGCGATAACCCTGTCCCATTAATGTGCACATCCCCTCCCGTGGCGGGTTCTACGGAGGGCGAAACTAGGGCGTGAAGCCACTCCCGCAAATGACTCCACTCAGCCGAGAACGCATCTCGAGAACCAGAGACAAACAATCACAACCATCAAACAGCAATCAAAACCAACAACCGTCACAATACGAATACGATAATATTCAACAATCACAAAACACCAACAATGCATCATGGGACTAATACTGAGTAGGGAAACCCTACCTGGAAAGTAACACAATCAGAATCAGACGGTCTCACAGCTGATATCAAAAGGCTTCTTCTACGAATCCTCCTCCTAACATACAAACATATAATCACTACCAATCACGAAATACAACAAAACCCCCAAATCCCAATATTAGGGTTTAACCAACTTTAACTAAATACTATAAAAACGGTACGTAGATCTTACCCTCGACGCAAGGATCACAACGGTATAAAGAAAGGTAAAATCCGACCTTCCAAGCTCCGGGATTTGCCAACAATGCGATTGATGAGAAGAACATAGTTTCTTTTCTCTTTTGAAAGCAATTAGGTTTTAAAAGTGTTTAAAGAAAAGTGGCAGAAGTAATTATATACTTAATCGCATTATTTACAAAACCCGACAAATCATCCCCCGTAAACCGGCTACTCGATCGAGTAGCTTAGGTACTCGATCGAGTGCCCCCTTACTCGATCGAGTATCAAGGTTACTCGATCGAGTACCCAACAGGTCAGAAACTATTTTAAAAACGCAACACACCCTTACTCGACAGAGTAAGGCCTACTCGATAGAGTACCCAGAGACTCATAAAATCGTAGTATTACAGTCTTCCCTCCTTAAAAAGAACTTCGTCCCCGAAGTTCAAACCACAACAACACAAAGACACGCACTACAACACTCCCGACTCAACAACCAAAACAAAATTCAACATAAAACATGTTACTAAGCCAAACTCACCCCGACTCAACCACAACAAACATACCGACACAACGTAAAAAGATATAAAAAGCTCTTAAAACTCTTCGCGATCATCTCCTACCCCCCTAAAAGAAACAAGGTTATATCCCCGTAACCATACATACCTGATCAAAAAGGAAAAGGCAACACTCTCTCATGGCCTCCTCTGCCTCCCATGTAGCTTCCTCAGTCTCGTGGTTAGACCAAAAGATCTTAAGAAAAACTGTCTCACCACTCCTAGTCTTCCTAACCTTCCGGTCAAGAATCTGCTTAGGGACCTCAAGATATGATAAAGACTCATCTAGCTCTAAGCTCTCTACCTCTAACACATGTGACGGGTCACTCACATACTTCCGTAACTGAGATACATGAAACACATTATGCACTCTCTCTAACGCAGCTGGTAAAGCCAGACGATATGCAACCTCTCCAACCCGCTCTAAGATCTCATAAGGCCCGATGAACTTCTGACTCAGATTGCCTTTCTTCCCAAATCTCATAACCCCGCGCATAGGAGACACTTTCAGAAGAACCTTATCCCCAACCTGAAACTCTATATCCCGACGATGTAGATCTGCATAACTCTTTTGCCTATCCTGAGCTTCTCCCATCCGTTCCCTGATCATCTTAATCTGTTCAACCATCTCATGTACCATCTCTGGTCCTCGAACCACTGCCTCAGCAATGTCGTCCCAACAAATCGGACTCCTACATCTCCTCCCATATAAAGCCTCAAACGGTGCCATGCCAATACTAGTGTGATAGCTGTTGTTATAAGAAAACTCTATCAAATCCAACCTCTGTTCCCAGCTACCACCAAAGTCCATCACACAAGCTCGTAACATATCCTCAAGAGTCTTGATCGTTCTCTCAGTCTGATCGTCTGTCGCAGGATGAAATGTTGTACTCATCTTCAAAGTTGTTCCCAAAGATTCCTGCAACTCTTTCCAAAACCTTGAGATAAACCTCGCATCTCTGTCAGATACTATGTCCTTAGGGACTCCATGTAACTTAAGCACATTCTTCCGATAAGCCATAGCTAATTATGCCTTAGTCCATGTATCTTTCATTGGCACAAAGTGAGCTGACTTGGTCAGTCGATCCACTATTACCCATATCATGTTGTTACCATGTTAACTCTTTGGCAAACCCACGATAAAATCCATAGAAATGGATTCCCACTTCCACTCAGGTACCTCTAAAGACTGAATCTTACCTTGTGGTCGTCGCTATTTCCCTTTAATTCTCTGGCATATCAAACAACGGGCCACAAACTCAGCTGTTTCTTTCTTCATCCCTGGCCACCAAAACGTGTTCTTTAAATCCTTGTACAGCTTGTCACCACCTGGATGTACTGAATACGGTGTACAATGTGCCTCTGTCATGATAGTCTTTTTCAGCTCCTCATCATTAGGGACACACCACCTCCCATCAAACCTCAAACTACCATCTGTATGAATAGAGAATCAAGACACTGTCCCTTTCTCTACTCCGGCTCTTCACTCAACCATCTTAGGATCCAACGCCTGTTTACCTCGAATCTCATCATAAAGATCAGGCTGTACTGTCAAATATCCCACAACATCCCCTCTCTGCATCATATGTATTCCAAACTTCCCCACCTCATCTCTCAACCTCATCAAAGATAGAGCTGTACACAAAGAATGCACACTCTTCCTACTCAAAGCATCTGCAACAACATTGGCTTTCCCTTCATGGTAGATAATATCCATGTCATAATCGCCAATCAGCTCCATCCACTTCCTCTGTCTCATGTTCAACTCCTTTTGAGTGAAGATGTACTTGAGACTCTTGTGATCCGAAAATACCTTAAAGGTCGCCCCATAAAGGTAATGTCTCCAAATCTTGAGAGAAAACACCACTGCACCCAACTCCAGATCATGTGTAGGATATTTCTCCTCATAAGGCTTCAACTGCCTAGAAGCATAGGCAATCACTTTACCATTCTGCATCAACACACATCCCAACCCATTCTTTGAGGCATATGTATAAACCTCAAAGTTCTTGATCCCTTCAGGCAATCCTAAGATAGGAGCTGTGGTCAAACGCTCCTTTAATGTTTGGAACGCCATCTCACAACTCTCATCCCAACGAAACCTGTTCTCTTTCCTCATCAAAGCTGTCATAGGTCTAGCTATCTTGGAGAAATCTTTCACGAACCGTCTGTAGTATCCAGCTAAACCCAAGAAACTCCTGACCTCAGCAACATTCTTTGGTGCTTCCCACTTTGTCACTGCCTCAATCTTTGCCGGATCCACAGCTACTCCCTCCTTAGACATAACATGCCCCAGAAAATCAACTTTCTCTAACCAGAACGCACACTTGGACAGCTTAGTATATAACTCATCCTCCCTCAAAGTCTGTAACACGATCCTCAGATGCTCCTTATGCTCCTCCTTAGTCTTGGAGTAGACGAAGATGTCATCGATAAAAACCACCACGAACTTGTCCAAAAACTGTCTGAAGATTCTGTTCATCAAATCCATAAATACAGCTGGTGCATTAGATAACCCAAACGGCATCACCACATACTCATAATGGCCATACCTCGACGTGAAAGCTGTCTTTGGTATGTCCACCTCTCTAATCTTCACCTGATGGTACCCCGACCTCAAATCAATCTTGGAAAAGACTGATGCACCACTCAACTGATCAAACAGGTCATCTATCCTTGGCAAAAAATACTTGTTCTTCACCGTCACTCGGTTCAGCTCTCTGTAGTATATGCACAACCTCAAACTCCCATCTTTCTTCTTCACAAAAAGAACTGGTGCTCCCTACGGTGATACACTAGGTCTAATGTATCCCTTCTCTATCAGATCATCTAACTGTTTCCTGAGCTCCTCCATCTCTTTAGGACCCATCCGGTACAGTGCCTTAGAGATTGGCCCCGTCCCCGGTTTTAACTCATCCGTGAAATCTATCTCCCTCTTCGGTGGCAACCCCGGAATCTCCTCTGGAAAGACATCTGCAAACTCATCCACCACTGGTATCTGATCAACTGTCGGACTCTCTATCCGGTCATCTCTCACATGGCACAAGATCAAAGGGCATCCCTTTCTCAGATAAGCCTTCAAGGTCACAGCTGCAATCAACTTAACTTTGGGTTTGACTACAAACCCACGATAAGACACACTAACACCCTTAGGACCTCTCAAAGACACTTTCTTTTGATGACAGTCTATCTTAGCTTTATACTTTCCCAACCAATCCATCCTGACTATCATCTCAAAGCCATCAAAAGGAAACTCTAGCAAGTCTACAGGTAGATCAACTTGCCCAACTATCATAGACACATCTCTATACAACCTCCCACATAATACAGACTCAGCCGAAGGTATAAAAACTCTCTCACTTACAGACTCATATACCCTCAAACCCAACCGTTTAACATGACTCGAAGATACAAACGACTGAGACGCCCCCGAATCAAACAAAACAAAGGTATGAATACCGTTAACAAGAAAAGTACCAGTGATAACATGTCCATTATCCTCAGCTGATTTCTTGTCCATCAAGAACAGCTTTCCACTGGTCTTCTGTCCACCTCCCTGGACAGTACTGGCTGATGTGGTCGGCTTAGCACCCGACCCCTGATTGTTGTTGTTGTTCGTAGCTGGTTTCTAATAAGAATTACCGCCATTGCGGTTACCTCCACCCTGATAGATCTGACTTTCCCGGTTAGACCACGACCCAGACGGTCTGTTGCTCGCATAACTCTGTGCAGGTCCCTGAGAATAGCTCCCCTGAGCCGATCTCTGAAAAGCTCCAGGCATAATCGTGCACTCATGTCTCTTGTGGCCTACACCGCCACAGCCATAGCAGGTCATCCCCCAACTACCACTACTACTCACACGGCCACGTCCAAAGGAAGCCCCAGCACTGAACCTTGACCCAGAAGAAAACCCTCTAGCTTGATTGTGGTTGCCTTTCTTATGACTAGATTGGCCACCACCCTCACTCTCAGCCTTTCTTTTCTCAACAACCACTCTCCCCTGAGCCATCTCCACCAACCTCTTAGCTCTCCCAGCCCTCTCATAAGCTTCCTTAACGTCAGTAAGGACTTCCACGGGTAGCTTATCCATGATCTTAGGGGTCAACCCCCTCTCAAACCTCAGCGCCAGGTTCTCCTCACTCAAACCCATATCCTCAGCGTACCTAGACTTCTCATTAAACTACTTGTAGTACTCAGCAACAGATATGTCAGATGTCATCTTAAACCCATATAACTCCTCCCTCAGCTTACTCCTCACATGCTCCGGTACAAACTCTTTCCTCATAGCCCTCCGAAACTCTTCCCAAGGTATAGCAGGTAAGCCCTGGTTCGCATACATCTCCCTAGCACTCACCTTCACCTTATCCCACCACTCGCCAGCTGCTTCCCTCAGGTAGAACGCAGCTTGTTCTACTCTCATCTCATCAGGACAGTGAACCAGGTCTAGTATGTTCTTCATCTCACGATGCCAGTTGTCAAGAAGGTTCGGTTCCCCGGTTCCCTTGTACTCTTTTGGGTTAAACCTCGCTATATAAAGGATGATCTTAGAGTGATCAACCTCCTTATCCTTTCCCACTTTCTTTAAGGCCTCCGTAAGAGCATCCTGATGCTCCAACATCTTAACGATATCATCTATGTTCATGCTCTCAGCTCTCGCATACAAAGCGTTTCTCTTGGGTGGCATCTTAAAACTATATAAGAAAGGGTAGACATAAACATACGCACTAAAACCTCAAAACACGAAAACAGGCTGCCTAGAACACACTCGATCGAGTGCCTAAACCTACTCGATCGAGTAAAGGCTACTCGATCGAGTGCCCACCATACTCGATCGAGTGCCCCGACATCAGACCCAAAACATACCTTCTGATCTCTAACACACTCGACCGAGTGACCCCCTACTCGATCGAGTGCCCTATGTACTCGATCGAGTGCCCAAAAACACGATTCTGGTTGTAAAAACGTCAAATACCCACTCGATCGAGTCAGACCCACTCGACCGAGTACCTCACCTACTCGATCGAGTACCCCCTTACTCGATCGAGTCATGTTGACTCGTATACACCACCCGCATGTTATCTCACATATCCCCATATATTATGCAACTTTATAAACTCGACATTATAATATAGTTAAGATGCAATTTTACCAACTCTTCATATGATCAACACAACAACTATATCATATTATCAAACGCCATATAGTAAACATCCAACATGCTTCGTGTTCAAACAACAGTTCTATATACTTCACCAACCTTTCATTCACAAACTCAGCCTTCTACTCCAAACATCCAACAATTGCAGCATACATCATCACATTCATATACAAACTAACAAACATCACATACGACCTTGACATATACCCCCCATGTGACCGGTTCAAAATTGTAGGGCGAGTTCGCGACTTTAGGACATCTCCCAAGCCTTTGCATTAGCTCCTACAACCTTTACCCCGGGTTCATTTTAATTGACTCCATATGTTCATTAGATTCATTGGTTACAGGTTTCAGGATCGTCGCTCTGATACCATTTTGTAACACTCCCATACTCCAAGTGCCTTACCAGGACCACTCAGGTATAAGGATGCTACCATCTCGGTTACCCGAGGCAATGATAATCAAATAGACAATAACGAAACGTACTTTAAAAAGTATAACTTTAGTGAAGGGTTACAATCCAAAACCAAAAACCAAAATACGAATACAAGTTCTCAAAACCAACTGTCTACTCAGCTAACTGAAATGTTTATTAAACTACTAAAGCTACAGCGGAAGACTTCTATCATCAGACGGCAGCACATCCCAGCTATCTCAGTAACTCAACTCATACCTGCTCAATAACTGCTCACCATCCCCGAATGGATCACCACAGTTTTTAAAACATTAAACAGGGTAAGTACTAATCACACAATTTATATAACCAATAACACAGTAAACAAACAGCTCAAACGGTCACACACACAATCACACCCACTCCAATCAATCTCCGTCACCGACTGTCCACTTGACCAACCCTGCCAGTGGGGGACCGCAGCCGTACCCACCAAATCCCCGCTCATCATACCGAGCGATAACCCTGTCCCATTAATGTGCACATCCCCTCCCGTGGCGGGTTCCACGGAGGGCGAAACTAGGGCGTGAAGCCACTCCCACAAGTGACTCCACTCAGCCGAGAACGCATCTCGAGAACCAGAGACAAACAATCACAACCATTAAACAGCAATCAAAACCAACGACCATCACAATACGAATACGATAATATTCAACAATCACAAAACACCAACAATGCATCATGGAACTAATACTGAGTAGGGAAACCCTACCTGGAAAGCAACACAATCAGAATCAGACGGTCTCAGAGCTGATATCAAAAGGCTTCTTCTACGAATCCTCCTCCTAACATACAAACATATAATCACTACCAATCACGAAATACAACAAAACCCCCAAATCCCAATATTAGGGTTTAACCAACTTTAACTAAATACTATAAAAACGGTATGTAGATCTTACCCTCGACGCAAGGATCACAACGGTATAAAGAAAGGTAAAATCCGACCTTCCAAGCTCCGGGATTTGCCAACAATGCGATTGATGCGAAGAACGTAGTTTCTTTTCTCTTTTGAAAGAAATTAGGTTTTAAAAGTGTTTAAAGAAAAGTGGCGGAAGTAATTATATACTTAATCGCATTATTAACAAAACCCGACAAATCATCCCCCGTAAACCGGCTACTCGATCGAGTAGCTGAGGTACTCGATCGAGTGCCCCCTTACTCGATCGAGTATCAAGGTTACTCGATTGAGTAACCAACAGGTCAGAAACTATTTTAAAAACGCAACACACCCTTACTCGACAAAGTAAGGCCTACTCGATAGAGTACCCAGAAACTCATAAAACCGTAGTATTACAGTCTTCTCTAGGGGTGATTACAATTTTTATTTTGGTTCAATCATGGCTAAAATATCAAATTCTACAAACAATACTAAACATCTTACAAGTTCGAAAAAATCTGTTACATCGAGTAGCATTAGATCAGAAAAAGACAAAGTATTGAAGAGGCCAGATGTTGATGTAATTGGTAAGGTTAAGAATATCCATGATATCAATGGTATCCCTGCCTATGATTTGGATGATGGCCTGGTGGAAGATGTGGAAGAAGAATCTACCTCCGATTCTGATTCTGCACAACAAGAAAATGAAGATGAAATCTGGTATCAAAGATATGAACGAAAAATAATACAACTTATAGATGAAGTTTCGGATGCTCTACTTCAATTGAATGATGATGATGTCCAGAGTGAATTGGATTATTGGCAACAAGTTGTCTTTGGCTTCATTGTGGGTGCTAATCCCCCTTGGCAGATATTGGAGGGATTCCTGAAAAGGATATGGAACAAACACACTATCGACAAGATATCATTTCTTCATAATGGAGTTTTTTTTTGCAAGGTTTCAGACAGAGGAGATGAAACAAGCAGTACTGAATAGTGGGCATTTTTTGTTTGATAATAAAACCCCTAATTCTGAAACCTTGGACCGCTGATATGGAGTTAGAAAAGGTAGAAGTTAAGTATCTGCCAGCATAGGTCAGATTGCAGCATCTGCCATTGAAATTTTAGGGCAACAGTCTAAAAAAAATAGCAGGTCTTATTGGTACATACATTAAAAGTGACACTGCTATAGAACTGAAAACTAGGTTGGGTTTTACTCAAGTCATGGTGGAATTGCAACTAGGTCAGGTCTTTCCTAACAAAGTTAAATTTTTGGATGAGAAGAACTAAATACAACACCTGTTACAAAACCTCTTGTTATAGTTCAAGAACCAATTTCACCTGTTAGACATATAAAGACTAAACAGGGACATGAGAATGTGAGCAGGGTTAGTCATTCCTCTCCAACATATATGGAGGTTTTGAGTCCTTCCAGCTCTCCTAAGCAAGGCAGTGGTATTAATGGTAATGTCTCTCTAACTCCTAATCCATAATGAATTTTGGGTTTTGGAATGTTAGAGAGATGAATAGGGAGGGTAAGCAAAAGTTTGTGAATATTTTTCTTAATACTAATAATGGTTTATTTAGTTTACTAGAGACCAAGATTAAATCTGTCAATTTGAATAAAACCGTGACTAATATTTTTCATGAGTGGAGTATTTCCACAAATATTGCATACCATAAGGGTGGGGGAATCTGGATTCTTTGGAAGCCCCATCTATATGATATTCAGTTTATGGAGTATGATGCTCAATATATTCACATGCATGTAGTTAATAAAAGCACTAAGATGCACTTTACTCAGACCATTATATATGCTTTCAATGTCATTACAGAAAGAGAATCTCTCTGGTTAAATCTTAAGAGGCTGGCTAACTCTATTCAGGGACCTTGATCAGTAGGGGGGATTTTAATTGTGTGCTTCAGGCTAGTGAAAGGCTAAGGGGTACTGTCATTGCTAATGAAACTGCTCCTTTTCAAGACTACTTAGACATATGCCAACTTATGGATATTCAAGCTTCAGGTGCTTTCTTTACGTGGAATAATAAACAACCTCCTAAAGCTAGGAAATATAGTAGACTGGACAGGTTTTTTGTGAATCAGGAGTGGCTGGATTTGTTTCCAGATTTTTATGCCAATTTCCTCCCTGAGGGTTTATTTGACCATACACCTTGTGTGGTGAGCACGACTGCCAATGGTACTAGCAAAAACAGGCCTTTCAAGTATTTCAATATGTGGAGTAAAGCTCCTGGCTTTTTTTATTGTGTTACTCAGACCTGGAATAAAAGTGTCCTAGGGACTAAAATGTACAAGGTTATAAAGAAATTAAAGCTTCTCAAACCTGAACTTAAGAAGATTAATAGGGTTTCTTTTTCAGACATTGAAAACAAAGTAGAGTTGGCACAGACTCAGCTCATTCATATTCAGAAGCAACTTATTAATAGACCTGGGGATGGAGATTTAATTAAGCAGGAATGTGAGGCAAGTCAATTTTGTAAGGAGTTTCATCTAGTTAAGATGGATTTTCTAAAACAAAAAGCCAAGGCTCATTGGCTTAAGGATGGAGATACTAACACTGCTTATTTCCATGGTATCATCAAAGCTAGAAGATCTAAGAATTTCATTCATCAAATATCAGAACATCAAGGGGGTTTACATAAAGATGAAAGGGGTATCCAAGAAGCTTTTCTGGATTACTATTAGATGCTACTTAGCACAAATAGTCCCACTACTAAGGTCAAGTATTCCATTGTACAAAGAGGCAAAATTTGTACTACCCAACACTCTCAAATGCTCATGTCTCCTATTACTGCTGAGGAAATCAAGCATATTATTTTCCATATCCCAAATGACAAGACATCTAGGCCTGATGGCTATTCGAGTAAATTTTTGAAAGACTCATGGGATATTATAGGGAAGGAGGTAACAAATGCAATCTTAGATATTTTTTTTTTCAATCAGGTTGTCTGTTAAAACAACTTAATGCTACTCCTGTTACTCTCATACCTAAAGTAAAAAGACCTGATACTGTCTTACAATATAGACCCATAGCTTGCTGCAATGTGATCTACAAATGCATCTCTAAATTATTGTGCAACAGGCTGGCCAGTGTCTTACCAGATTTGATTTCTCAAAATCAGAGAGGTTTTATAAAGGGTATGAGCATAATGGAAAATATCCTAATTTGTCAAGATATAGTTAAATTGTATGAAAGGGCAGTTGTGTCACCTAGATGCCTACTCAAGATGGATCTCCAAAAAGCTTATGACACAATTGAATGAGATTTTCTAGAACATATGCTCAAGGCACTCAAAATACCAGCTGGTCAGTTCATAAAGTGGATTATGCAGTGTGTCACTACTGCTTCTTATTCCCTTACTCTCAATGGTAATGTTTTTAGTTTCTTTAAAGGGCAAAGAGGACTGAGGCAAGGAAACCCTATGTTCCCCTTGCTCTTTACTATTTTAAGGGAATATTTAACAAGATTGTTGGCATACACTACAGAGGGGGATAGTTTTAAGTACTATCCTCTATGCAAATCTATGAAATTGATACACCTTATGTTTGTTGATGATCTCCTACTCTTGTGTAAAGGAGATGCCCAATCTATCATGACCATCTTAAGAACTTTCTCAACTTTTTTAAAGAGCTCTGGTTTGAACATGAGTAAAGGAAAGTCAAATACTTATTTTAATGGAGTAGATGAGGGTTTAAATAAGGAGATCCTACAAATTTCTGGTCTTGTGCAAGGTTCTCTCCCCTTTAGATACCTTGGAGTTCTCATTAAGACTACTAGGTTAACTGCTCAGGATTGTGGTCCTCTTATTGACAAGATTATAAACAGAGTGAGAGGTCTGGGGGCTAGGAAGCTATCCTATGCAGGAAGATTGGTCTTGTTCAATCTGTGCTTAAGACTCTACACAATTATTGGGCAACTATGTTTATTCTGCCAAATGGAGTTATTGCAAAAATTGAAAATATTTGTAGAAATTTCTTATGGGATGGGGGAGTGGACTACATTAGAACTCCCTTAGTCTCTGGGAAAAAAAACTGCAAGCCTAAGAAAGAGGGTGGATTAGGTCTCAAAAATGATGTCCTCTGGAATAAAGCCGCAGTAGGAAAATTAGTCCGGTGGATAGCTTCCAAATCTGATCAGCTTTGGGTTAAATGGGTCAATCATACATATATCAAAGGGGAAGACTGGCAAACTTACTCCCCGCCCACTAATTCCAGTTGGTATTGGAGGAAAATTTGCCAGGTTAAAGCTACTTTTGATGACGCATACGCTCAACAAACTTGGATTAGTTGCGAAAGTGTATGATTATATCAGACATAAGGGAACAGAAGTCAACTAGACACCTCACATATGGAATAGGTGGACAATCGTTAAACATGGATTCCTCACTTGGATACTATAGCATAACGGCTTAAACACTAAAGACAAACTTCACGGAATAGGAGTTATAGCAGATAATACCTGCTCTGTTTGTGGTCAAGGTAGAGAGGATAGTGAACATTTGTTCTTCCAATGCATATACAGCAGAAAAGTGGTTACAATCGTTGGAGAATATATTGGTATATATTTGCCTTACCAAGATCTGTTAAACTAGCGACTTCGCAGGAGAGGTTCAAAACTTAAACTAGGGATACTAAATGCTACCTTGAATGCCTGCATCTCTACCTGTGCGGGATTCGGATGAGGCTTGGATTAATAAGCTCATTGAGTAGGAAGATCGTATCCTTGAACTAAAAAAAACGCGAATGGAGATGGAAGATTGAAGGATGTAAGAAGATGAAGTGAGAAAGGGGAGAAATCTGATTTTGTTTTTGTCTATTCTTAGGGTTTTGTCCCCCAATTTGATTTTGTTGGCTTTTGTCTGATTTGTTTTTACTCTTTTTGGGTTTGGACGGGTTGGGCTAACTAGTATGTGGTCTAGTCTGCTTATGTAGTGGGCTATAGATTAGGTTCTCTAGGAGGACTATTCGATGCTCATGTATGGTGACGGTTTTTTGTTATTCAATATATTCTTACATTTTATCAAAAAAAACAATTTCAAAGTTAAGTGCAAAACCAATTTGAGCATAAAATAAAAATATTGCGATCCGATCATGGTAGTATATATATTTATTCTTAAGAGTTTGATGATCATTTAAAATATTGTGTAATTATTTCATAATTCGCCCGAAAAATGGAGTTTCCGAACGGAGGAATCGAACCATATTAGATATGGTTGGGTTCAGTATGAGTCTTGCTAACCTTCTAATTTAATTCTAGGGATTTGTATTTGAAACTGAAGCATTCAAACTTTATAAGACTCTGACCAAATATGTAGAAAAGACATCATGTGAGATATGGAGTGAAAATGTTATAAAGTTGTCTTTTATGAAGATTTGGGATTGTGAGGTCAATGTAAAACGTTTACTATTTGACAAGATCCCACCTAAATCCAATACATGTTTTTTGTGGGTTATCCTAAAAATATTAAGGGGTACTATTTCTACAACCAAAGCGGAAACAAAATGTTTGTTACTCGTGTAGGTGTATTTTCGGAAAAAGGAGTTTATTCCCGAAAAGTCAAGTGGGAGTAGTATACATATCGAAGGATTTCGTGATGGCGAGCAATAAATAAGTGACATGGCACAACATATGGGTGTTGTAGAAGATAAGATGGTGTGGGTTCGACCCACATCCCATTAACCACCTCACCAGTTGCCATTCCTCAGCGTAGAAATAGTAGATCTCATGTTCCGATGCAAAAAGGTTTATAGAAACTTATTTGACATAAACTTAATTAAATAATGATTTTGGAAAACGGACAACCTACTATCTACATAAACGCTTTGGTGAGTCACAACTCCAAAAATGACTAAGAATCATGCTAAAATGGATGTCAAAACCCCTTTCTTGAAAGAGTCCTTGAAAACAGATGTTAAGTTAAGTGGGAGTAATATTACTTTCTCAGTATTGTATGTGGATGACATACTAATCATAGGAAATGATGTATCCATGCTTGAGTCAGTAAAGAGATGATTGGTACATTATTTTTCAATGAAGGATCTAAGAATACAGATTACATATTTGGCATCAATATCTATGGAGATAGATTGAGGTGAGAATGATGATTGAACTTCTATCTGCAAAAGGAAGGAATAGGGAGGCCTGGGTTTGTTTGATAGCAAGTTGTGGAATATTACTGCTGTTGGTAGACTGGTGTGGTGGATTTTCAGAAAGAAAGATCATCTTTGGATAAAATGGATTGACAAAATTTATATGAAAGGCAAACGTTGGAGGGACTATACACCTACTGCTGCTAGTTCGTGGGCATGGAGGAACATATGTGAGATTAAGGAGAAAATGAATGAAGCATATATCAATGATAAATGGTTGGGGGGAGATGGTGAGTACACTATAGATAGGGGGTATGATTGGCTCACTAAGAATGAGGATCAGAATGTACCTTGGGTTAAGATAATATGGAATCATCTTAATATTCCAAAGCATTCATTCATAGTCTGGTTGATTAAGCAAGAGAAATTGCTTACCCTTGACAGGCTTAACAAGATGGGGATAACTACTCAGAGTACCTGCTATCTTTGTGGTATTTGTCCTGAAAATCATCATCTGCTCCAGGCTTGTCATTACACCAGGAAATGTTACAATAGGTTCATTGAATGGTTAAATATCCTGGTGAGTCCAGTAGTAAGTGCAGAACAGATGATGAGGCTAAGGAGATACTCGGGGTTTATCATACTGTTATTGAGCTCTCTGGTTGTGACTATTCAGTGTCATATATAGCAGGCCAGAAATGTTTGCAGGAATGATCATTATGTACCCAGACTAGTGAAACTTATTGGTACAGTGAAGGAGGAATCCAGGCTGAGATTGATGCAGTGCCATATTGGACAGATAAAGCAAGGAGATAGTGAGTGGTGTAAAAGGAGAGGGTCTTATGTGAAGAGAGAGTTTGTAGAGAGGCAGCATGTAATGAGCTATGTTATGTAATCCTCAAAAGTAAATCTATGTATCGTGTCATATATGGTGTCTGTAACAGGAAGGTGATTGCCCTATGGACCTTTTTTAATACTACTTATAATTACACCAAAAAGATGATTGAACTAAGTTAACAAAACTTGATAAGGTACTTGTTATGTTCAAAATGGATTCATCATGTATAACATGATGTGTGCTCGACCGGATGCTGCAAATGCTTTGAGCATATGCTGTAAATACCTGTCAAACGCAGGACTAGTGCTTGGGTTGGAGTGAAGAACATCCTTAAATACATGGGAAGAACTAAGGACAACTTCCTGGTATACGGTGGAGATGATGAGTTGGTTGTTATTAGTTACACAGATGCGAGCTTTCATAGTGACTTAAGATGACTTCCGCAGTTAGTCTGGTTTCATTCTTTGTCTCAGTGAAAGAGTGCTGAGCTAGAAGAGTTCTATGCAAAGCACCCTCCTACTTTCTATGTCTAAAACTGAGTATATAGCAGCGACAAATGCAACAAAGGAGGTTATTTGTAAGGTTCACACCAATGCAAATGTTGTAAACTCATTTGACTAAACTTATTCCACAACCTAAGTATGAGAGTTATACTAGGTCTATGGAAATTAAGTCAATGGCGTTTTCGCATTAAAATTGTATTTGAGGAAATACAGTTATTATATTAAACATGGTTGATGTTTTGGAATGTTCATCTATATTATAATATTGATTTCTTATTTAATTGTTGGTTTAGTATTAAATAAAATGTCTAGAAAGCGTGTGATTTCTCTATAGGATTATCAAAAGTCTTTTGATAAGTGGAAACTATAAGTGAACAGAGATCACAGCTTAATTTTGTCCCTAGTCCGTATCACTAAATTGGACATAAGTGTTACATGGAAAGACAAGCATGAGATTGTTTGATGGCGCATTTCCATGGGCTTTGGGAACATGAGGATGTTCACTCAATCGCGTGGATATATTGGATATATTGCGACTTGACCAAACTGGATTCTAAAGTAAAATCAATTTCTATATTTAGTAGATTCCTATGACATGAGTATATCATGTCAATCATAATATGATTAGTTATGCATTGACACTGTTATATATCGCGCCGTAAAAGGAGGTTATAAAGGCAGTAGTCATGGTGACTAAGAATTGAGAAATGAAATTTTATCTCAAAATTATGTCAATCACATTATATTATAACTATAATTTTTTTTATGGTTGATTTATATTTAGGTTTATGTATTATATATCTATATATGACCGTGTAATTTTATATGGGTCTAAGCTAGTAATGTTATCTATGATTATCAATTGTCCTAAAATATGCCATGTTTAGTTTAGTAATGTTATCTATGATTATCAATTGTCCTAAAATATGCCAGGTTTAGTTTATCAAGTTTACTATTTTTAATTCATATTTATCATCTTTTAAGTTATTCTCTTGAGTAATGATTGACAGGCTATATTTGTATACCTCATATTAACAATTTATATCACTTAAATCCAAATACTAAATAGTAGTAAATCGGAAATAGGGGTCAAACCCAAGGGAATCATACTAACAATTTATGTAAGCTATAATGAGGAAAAGTCGATCTCTAATGTAATTAAAGATCGTAGTAACTAAAAGGGAGGATTTTGAGTTGATTTTCTAATGAACTAAAATGAATAGCTAATGCAAATTAAGTAATAAAGTTACTGACTTTCGGTGTATCAAATGATTTAAACAGTCTCAGAGCCAAGCATATATCCACACTCAATAACAATTGATCATTGTAAGAGATTTCAACTACTAATCTTGATTACTCTATCGTGAATATGAAATTCCAATCCTCCTTACGAATATTCAATTAAAACGAATCACGTTCTTAATCAACCCTAATTATTAAACAACCTTAACAATTCAGTTCAAAGTTTAATTCAACAACAGCAAAATAATTTAGAGAATCCGATAGAGACTAAATAGTGCATACAATCCAGTTGCACTTTAGATATTTATGTGAATTACTTCTAAGTACTAATATCAACGTATCCCGTTCAATATTAATTCCTAACTGTTACTAATGTAAAGTTAATCAATTAACCCTATTCAATTAACAATACTAATAATAGAATGAAGAAATTGATCACTAGTTGTACACCTAGCAATAATCAATCAATGTTCAAATAACTAAGAACTAAGCAATTCACAATAATCAAGAAGAGGAATTAAAACATTCAAACGCACTATCGGATTTAGAGTGCTTCAATTGCTTGAATCCAAGAAAAAAGATTAGTTTCACATCGTCTGAAAATAACAGTAATAGGGTTTTTCTCTAAAACTTGCGTAAGTATTTTCTAAAACTCTAATAATAAGTTATATAGTAATTAGGTAAAATAACTTAAATAGGAAATAAAGTGTTAATAATAATAATAATAATAAATACTCATCGGAACAAACCGAGTAAATAAAGAAACAACCGAGTAAGTTGCTGAATTACGCGGCCATGAAACAAGCAGGTGTCAAATGTGTGTCGCGCGTAGGTCGCGCGTTGGTCGCGTTAGTGTCAAATGTGTGTCGCAAATTCTGCTGATGTCGTCTGCCTGTTTGTCGTATGCGCGCCTGATTAGTGCAACATATGACCAACGTTTGTGCACACATCTCAAGGCGTCTTCATAGGACTTGGACTCTGTCTCAAACATGCAAAACCGACCCAATAGCTAATCAAAACTCACTAACAAGTAACCTGCAATTAAGCTTCATAACACCACTTAACACAACAAATTCATACTAATTCTCTTCAAATAAGTACGACTAAATGACTTGTATCAACGATCAAACTTAGAATCAGAAGGAGATAATTTAATGAGGTGAAAGGAGTATTTCATAATGTATAGGGTAGTAATAATTTACTAAACATTTGTTTGTAGTGTGCATTGTCATATGGTGTGACGGAGAAAAAGAGGTAGGTATATGATAAAAAGTGATTATTTTTATATTAAAAAGTGAATATTTTTAAAGGTGGTCATTTTCTAATAACAAAAATAGTTACGTTTTAACATAAAATTCCATTTATAAGCTTAATATTGTTACTACTACTTTTATTTACTCAAAAAAATGGATTTCACTACATCTAAAACTCTCCCTGACCTCTCCAAACTTGAACTACTTGATGGAACCAACTACAAAATATGGTCCCAAAAATTGCTGATATTTTGATAGGATGTCAAAACCTAATAAAAAATAAATACCCTATACACATATGAATGTAGTAATAGGGGTCGAACACAAAGAGACGGGAGTTGCTATATGAGTTGTTATGGGGTGAATTCTATCTAGGGTGGTTATCGATTGATTGTATGATTGGGTTTATAAACAATAACAATAAAGGAAGAGTCTAGGGAGGTCGGGTCACACATGCAAATTATGTAAATATTCAAGTTAAACATAGGAGTTGATAAAATTGTTAATTGTTTAGGCTTAAAGACAACCACCTCTCGGCCTTATTGTCAACCATAGGTCGGGTCCTACAGAACTCTCGTTATGACTAGGTCGTCCTACTAACACATGTTTAGTCTAATTCAATTTTGTGTCTCTCGATTTATAAAAGTGAATTAACAAATTTAATCTAAGATAGTGATCATTTATCAAAGACTAACAATACAATGCAAACATGTGAAAGAAACAATGAAACGATATTATAACATCCTAATTCAACAATTGCAAAAACTACTTATGCATGGTTTCCCTTATTCCCTAGGCAAATTTAACTACACTTGCATAATGTAAATTAGACTAATGACAAATGATAAAGTGATCATAATTAGTAAATGGGAATGACAAAGGAATAACAAAGTAGTACTAGAAATCAGATTACCTTTATAATGGAAAAATAACTTGAATATAGAAGAACAAATACTTGAAATGGAAATCGCAAATGAACTTGAAATGTTTAAAGGAAATTACAATAAAGAAATGCTTAAGAGAAATCTAATCTAATCTAAACTAAGAACTAAAATAAGAGTATAAAAGTGGTGTAGAAGGTGTGTAAGAAATGTATAAGAAGTGTGTTTGAGGTCCCGGATCACCACCCTTTATATAGGAGTGAAAGATGAAACATAAACATTCAAGAGGGAGGTAACCCCGATCGGGGCCACCCCACCCTGATCGGGGTCGTGGGTTTTCTCATTCTTCTCTTAAATTCATCTTAACTTTGCACTTAATGTTGATGCGGAATCCGATGCTTGTTTCTTAATGCGTCCATCTAAGGTATCTTTGGCATCCTGTGGCATCCAATTCATGCATGTGGCTTGGGCTTTTATTTGGATTTCATTTGTTTACATATCCACCAACTAAGATTGGTTTTCTTTTGCTCGGGTTTTTCAATTTCTTCCCAAAATTCCCATATGCTTCCCGAAACACCTTTGCATGGTGAAGACTTGCCCTCATTAGCCTCGTGAACTTGGGTAATCGCTAATTTGACGGGAAAAAGCTATCAACAGCTTCATTTCCTACAAAATACAATGAATACTATTAAAAACACCTAGAACACGGAATTAGCTCATTAAATCACTAACATAGTGCAAATGACATGTAAAATAGAGCTAAAATAGGGGGTTAAAATGTATATAAAATGGACCTATCAAACTCCCCTAAGCTAAACCCTTGTTTGTCCTCAAGCAAGAATACAAAATAATGTATGATAAGGACAAGGGTACGAGCAAAAATCATCCCTTCCAAATGCTATTTTCGTCAAGTAACTTTAAAGAAAAATGAATCAAATCCCGAAACAACATTGGCATATAGAAAATACAACAACGTGGATGAGATTTACATGACGGCGTAGCATGAATGACTTCACATGAACTTTTCGGCCCTTGCATGATCATTTTTACTTTGGATTCTCACGATTCACTCGTTACTCATTTATATGTGAAAGGATTATTGTGTGAGTAGCAATCACCTATCCTCGACTCATGAGAGTGTGCCCGCAACTTAATATGGTAGTTATTTCAAATCACAAGTCAAAAACAATCAAAATGCAAGCATATAAAAGAAGCCAATGGGTAAGAAGAAGGCAATTTGTAATGAGAAAGGGGAACATGCAAATTATGGTATGTGGATCTAAATCAAGCTTGCAACAACCAAGTGAAAGGATGCTCAATCTCAAAACTAAATCCAAAATTTCAATGCAAACCATAAGAATACTCTCCAAAAATTCATGAATAAACATGAGAGCTTCTTATTTCAACTTTTTTTTTCAATCCAATTCATGCTTCTCTTTTTTTTTTCATTTCTTTACTCATTTTTTTCTTTTAATCTCTTTCATTCTTTTTTCATTTCTCTTTTTTTTTTCTCAACTTCCTTTTCACTTTTTTCTTTTCTTTCATAAACAAATTCCGGAAAATAGCAATTCCGGCATAACCAAGCTCACAAAGACTCAAAATAAAGCATATCCCAAATGAGAACCCTAACACCAATGACATAGCTACTAGCTTAACAAGGTATGAAAGTTTAAAATGTAGCTAGATAAGATGTAAATATGTGCTATTGGGAAGTATGTCTGGTGGATAGAAGCTAAAGCTGACCATCTTTGGGTCCGTTGGGTTCATGCCATCTATATAAAACAGCAGGTGTGGCAAGATTATGTTCCTCCTTCTTCCTCTAGCTGGGCTTGGCGTAAGATTTGTTGGGTGAAGACTTTGTTGAAACCGTTCTTGTTTAATGAGCAATAGAGAGGAACTAATCCTCATTACAAAATTAAGTTAGGCTACTCTTGGTTGGTTGATAAGGGTACGCCTGTTGGGTGGCATCCCTGGGTGAGTAATAGGATGCTATTGCCAAAGCATTCTTTCTTCATCTGGTTAACTGCTCAGAATAGACTATTGACTCAGGACCGTCTGCTCAAAATGAAGATCATTCAGGAGAACAGGTGCTTTTTGTGCGGTGCTGAAGAGGAATGCATTGAGCATCTTTTCTTTGCTTGTATGTTTAGTAGGAAATGTCTGGCTTTGCTGAATACATGGTTGCAGGTGGACAACCCTCTGAACGCAGTGCTTACTGGTGGGTGCAGCTGAAGGTGAAGTCGTTACTGATAAAGCATATTATTGGAACTGCATTAGCAAGCATGATGTATCATATTTGGCATTGTAGGAATCAGAGTCGAGTTGATCAGTTTATTCCTAGGCCTGGGAGAGTTTTTCAAACTGTAAGAATTGACTTGTTAGCTAGAGTTAGAAGCAGAAATGATCTGATTAAGAGTAGTATAGCTAAAGGTTAGATTGATAATAGCTTAAGTCGCGTAATATGCTGAGGGTGTAACTCGTGTATGTGTATGTTGGAAAATTGGCATTAATATATAACTTACCTTTTCCCAAAAAAAAGATGTAAATATGTGTATAAAGGGGCTAGAATTAGGCAACAATGTCAATGTGAATGGCTTCAAATGCAAGCATATTATGAAAGTAATGCTCATAAGAGATGAAATAAAAACCATACTTGTGCATTATTGATATAACACACACCATAAGGAGACCTACACTCACCTAAGTGAAACTGAAAATGGATGAACCGGTCCAAGGAGGCTCTACCTTACCATCTTGTGGCTTGGCAAAAGTCAAGATCAAGCCTATTTGGTTCAAATTTCATCTTCCACCTACTATGTCAAGACATCTCCATGAATGCAAAATCCGTCAAAAGCGCGACTCATTAGCTTTAAAAAGCTACAATATGGGAAATGCAAAGAGGAAAGATATTATGCATAAGACAAAAGGGTAGACACAACAAACACTTTTCATGCAATTTTTCCTTTTTTTTCAAATTTTTAGTTTAGTAGATTTCGCATAACTAGACTCACTAAACCCCTCCCCCAAGCTAGAACAACACATTGTCCTCAATGTGTAAAACAAAGAAGGACACCCAATAAGGGGAGATGGGATGACACATGCGGAAATAAATAAAGGAAAGAAAGCATACAACCGCGTAGAAGTTCCCCCAAGCTAGCTTGAAAACAGGGTAAAGTCCAATCCAAGTAGCAAAGTACCTGCGAAAGACAAGCTACTACATACGAAAGCAAGCTAAATTTCTTATTGTCCTAACTATTACATCAAAACGGAATTGAAATTGCAATTGTCCAAAAACTATAAATTGTCTTAAAAAGCAGAAATAAAACAAGAATTTTCCTAATGAATCATCTTTTATCCTCTAAAAAGCATGTCAACGCCCTTAGAATTTGATCATATTCCTGCGCATGAGCAATACTTAAGCATATGTAAGTAATTGATAAGATATAAGAATGAAAGATCAAAGGCAATAAATGACTAATCTTATCAAAATTCCCATGAGAGATTTCAAATATAACCACCGTACTACTCCACTCGTCAGCAAGAGATGGAGCATCATACTTAAGACCATAAAATAAACCGTTAGTGCACAAATTATCGTCATAAATGGTCTCAAATTCGTGGTATGAAAACTCTAAGTGGTAGGACTCGTCAAAAATGGGGAGTGGATCCCACTTAACCTCTATGTGTGCATCACTAAGTCCTTCATCAACCTTAAAAAGGTCAACCACATCCTCTACAAAAGGATTTTCAAAGGGTTCAAATGACTAGGAAAAAATCTCATCATTTTCATCACAAACAGGCCCAACATCATCCATGGTGAGTGTCTCATCTACTACAAGGTCATTTTCTTCAACACGAGTCTCTAAATTTTCAATTGGGATGACATCAAAGGGAATTTTAAAAGAAAGAGTCGTACCATCGTCATTGTCATCCAATAATTCAAAATCATTAGATTGAAAAGACTCACATTGGGGAGGTAGAAAGGCAAAATGAGAAAAGATAGGCTCACGTGGTCTCGATTTCTCTTGAGAAAATTGTTCCAAACGAGCCTGTAACACTTTGAGCTCCCCTTGCATGCACCACACATTCTATTGGCGTGCTACCTCCCGCATTTGATATTGGCTAGCCATGAAATCAAAGAAATGGCAAATTTCTAACCCGATCATGTAGTAGACACTCTCATTACTCAAGTTTAGAGCCATTTCTCGGGTCTCAAAATCCATGTCATCAAGCACGAGATGAACCATGTAATCCCCATCAAGGACATGTCCAAGAGAGAGGAGACTATCGCAAAAATAGTAGAGCCGGGCAAGATAGTCATGAAAAGGCTCATCTTTGAGTTGGGGGACAAATCCGTCATTCATTATGAAAGGCCAAGATTTATTATCTACAAAATAGGCACTAAAACTACAAGGAACTCGTGAGAAGATCTCAAGGAACAAGTGTTCCCCGAGATAAAATAAAACAAGATAAAATTCAACAACTAAATAGCAAACAAAACCGTGCTCCCTGGCAACGGCGCCAAAATTTGATAGGATGTCGCAACCTAATCAAATATAAATACACTAGACACAAATGAATGCAGTAATAGGGGTCGAACACAAGAAGACGGGAGTTGCTATATGAGTTGTTGTAGGGTGAATTCTATCTAGGTCGGTTATCGATTGATTATATGATTGGGTTTGTAAACAATAACAATAAAGGAAGAGTCTAGGGAGGTCGGGTCACACATAAAAATTATGTAAATGCTCAAGTTAAACATAGGAGTTGATAAAATTGTTAATTGTTTAGGCTTAAAGACAACAACCTCTCGGCCTTATTGTCAACCATAGGTCGGGTCCTAAAGAACTCTCGTTATGACTAGGTCGTCCTACTAACACGTGTTTGGTCTAATTCAATTTCGTGCCTCTCGACTTATAAAAGTGAATTAACAAATTTAATCTAAGATAGTGATCATTTATCAAAGACTAACAATACAATGCAAACATGTGAAAGAAACAATGAAAGGATATTATAACATCCTAACTCAAAAATTGCAAAAACTATTTATGCATGGTTTCCCTTATTCCCTAGACAAATTTAACTAATCTTGCATAATGTAAATTACACTAATGACAAATGATAAATTGATCATAATTAGGAAATGGAAATGAAAAAGGAATAACAAAGTAGTACTAGAAATGAGATTACCTTTATAATGGAAAAAGAACTTGAATATAGAAGAACAAATACTTGAAATGGAAATTGCAAATGAACTTGAAATGTTTAAAGGAAATTACAATAAAGAAATGCTTAAGAAAAATCTAATCTAATCTAAACTAAGAACTAAAATGAGAGTATAAAAGTGGTGTAGAAAGTGTGTAAGAAGTGTATAAGAAGTGTGTTTGAGGTCCCGGATCAACACCCTTTATATAGAAGTGAAAGATGAAACATAAACATTCAAGAGGGAGGTAACCCCGATCGGGGCCACCCCACTCCGATCGGGGTTGTGGGTTTTCTCATTCTTCTCTTAAATCCGTCTTAACTTTTCACTTAATGTTGATGCGGAATCTGATGCTTGTTTCTTAATGCGTCCGTCTAAGGTATCTTAGGCATCCTTTGGCATCCAATACATGCATGTGGCTTGGGCTTTTATTTGGATTTCATTTGTTTTCATATCCACCAACTAAGATTGGTTTCCTTTTGCTTGGGTTTTCCAATTTCTTCCCAAAATGCCCCTATGCTTCCCGAAATACCTTTGCATGGTCAAGACTTGCTCTCATTAGCCTCGTGAACTTGGGTAATCGCTAATTTAATGAGAAAAAGCTATCAACGGCTTCATTTCCTACAAAATACAATGAGTACGAGCAAAAACACCTAAAACACGGAATTAGCTCATTAAATCACTAACATAGTGCAAATGACATATTAAATAGAGCTAAAATAGGGGGTTAAAATATATATAAAATGGACCTATCATATTTTATGAACAACTTGAAGTCGATTACGTTCTGTTCTCTGAGTGCCCTGAAGTACTTTCTGATTCTGACCAAACCAGTCGACTTGAACTAGAAAAAATTAATTACAAAAAGCATAACAAACTGGTTCGTGGTCAGATACTTAGTCATATGTCTAATCCGATTTTTGATCTCTTTATTAATAACAAATCGGGTAAGTCTATTTGGGAGACTTTGGAAAAGAAATATGGAGCGGATGATGCAGGAAAGAAAAAATATGTGGTTGAAAAGAGGATTAATTTCCAAATGGTGGAGGATCGTCCAATTATGGAACAAGTTCATGAGTATGAAAACCTGGTAGCTGATATTCTGGCAAAAGGAATGAAGATGTGTGAGGTGTTGCAGGCTAATGTGTTGATCGAAAGGCTGCCCAAATCTTTTGGATGGATACCGTAACCATCTCAAACATAAGAAGAAGGATTTAACTCTTGAGGAGCTCGTTGGTCATCTCAAAATTGAGGAGGCCAAAAAATTGCAGGAGAAGAAAAAATTATCTAATGATAGTTTTATTAAATATAACCTTGTTGAATCTTTTGTTTCTAAATTTGACAGGTCCAAAAGACATGGTGGGGGCGCTAAGAAATTCCAAAAGAAGCTGAATGCACCCAAAAAGAATGTCACTTTTAAGAAAACAAAAGACAACAAGTTTGAGAAGGGCAATGGTGGATGCTATATTTGTGGAAAACCTGGTCATATAGCCTATCAATGTAACCAGCCTGCTGATCTTAACGATAACTAGAAAAAACCGCAAGCAAATCTAACCGAGAACAATGAAATTATTGCCGCTATGATTACTGAAGTGAACTTGGTTGGAAGCAAGACGGAATGGGTAGTAGATAAGGGTGCTACTCGTCACTTCTGTGCTAATGTAATAACCAGAATAAATTATAAGATATATTTACGTTTATATATATAATAAAGGACTACTAGAGACTTTATAGACTATACTCGTATATTTTTCTGTCTAATAAAAACGGCTCCACTTTAGGAATCTACTGAAAATATAGGAGTCGAGACTCGTATTAATAATAAAGTGCAATTTTTCTCCGTACGTTGTAGATTATACTATTCTAGATAAGTGTAAAAAAAAGAGTAAATGGATTTTTTTTACGACTCTACGTAGGGAGTCTAGGTGTAGGATGGATGACTCATCTAAGTTGGTTGCTCATACTTATCTACACCTAAGAGGTAAAAGCAACGGGATTAGTCCGTCACAAGCAAGACGCTTTGAAAAGCAAATCACATGACTTTGGAAGGATTAAACAGAGTACATTTACACAACCAAAACAGTAGGAAAAAAAAACAAAGCGAGAGAGCTTGGGACGAGGGAATAAGCGTTGACTAAGCCGGGTTTTTCTTAAACTAAATGATTCTTACGTCGTATCCGTATCAACCTTTACTATAAGATATGATTTCGGGACCCTTCGTCGATATAATTAATTATTTTATCGCCTTATATAGTCGAAATAAAATTATATTGTTAGAGCTCGTTTATATTATTTCGTTCGTAAGTTTTGCGTTAAAACTGTTATGGAGTATGATGCTCGTATGAACTTTGGACGTCACCATGAAACTTATTTGTTTGCCCTTTTCAATTAGTCTAAATAAAAGCTAAACCCAATTTAGTTATCATATTTTTTTTTCCTTATCTAAGAGGGTTAGCGTAAATTTACGATCGCCGCTTTTGAGGAATTGTGTATATAATTAGCCAAACGAGTGTTTGATGTAGGCATTTTTTTTTTTTTTTGCAGCTGTAAAGAAAGGCAAGACCGACAAAGTTCTTAGTTGCTCATAGCTCCTTTTGCAAGGGCATGAGCAACCCTATTGAACCTACGTGACACAAACTTAAACGATAAACAATGAAAAAAAGGAAATAAAAGACGCATGTCTTAAATGACACCATCAATGAGATGGTGCTCCTTCTCCAGCACGGCAAGTTGAACCAGAAGTTGAAGACAATCCGAGTTGACCTCCAAATGAAGAATCCCTTGTGAAAAAGCCCACCTCAACACATCCCCTAGTCCCAAAGCTTCGGCTTGTAATCCAGATTCCGCACAAATCCTAACACTTCTGGACAACAATGAACTACCACCATCCCCATAGGCCACCCACCCAATAGCCGCATGTCCCACAGATTTCCATCCTGCATCCACCATAACCCGGATAACCTGGCACCCTCCCCATCCTCCTACCACAAAGAAAGGCCGCCCTTCTCGTAAATGACGTAAGTCATTTGCGCATGTTTCCACCTCCACGCCCCCCCCTTTCCTTCTTACCAGCCTCAAATGCCCTCAACGCCGTCTCCACCGAGCATGACCATAAGCCAAAGAACATTTGAGGATGAAAGTGATCCCCCTGAAACAGAATCCGATTCCGCACCAGCCACAGGCACCACAAGGTGGCCAAGAATTTAATGACCTTGACCTCCGCATACTCCATTTTTCTTAAGTAGGTTATCCAGTTAATGACCCAGTCCCCAATATTGATGTGAGCACCGCCTAGTGTCCGAATTCTGAGGTCAGAATAAGCCCAGACCCGACGAGCAATTTGACAATCACGAAACAGATGAGCACTTGTCTCAGCCAGACCCTCAGAGGCCAAACACAGCTTACAAGAGGAATCCACCACAATTTTTCTCCGTGCAAACTCAGCCCCCATCGGCAGTGAGTTAGTCAAAAGTCGCCACAAGAAAACCTTCCAATAACTCGGTCCCGGTAATTTCCAAAGAATTTTCTTGCAGAAAGACACCCCTGCCTCATTAATTCGATCTCGATCCTTAGTGGTACCATGGATCCTCATATAGTCCGCAAAAGCAACACCATAACCACTCTTTACTGAATAGAGCCCATTACTAGTGTGTTTCCAATACACCTTGTCTCGCACCTGCGACAAACAAAGAGGAATGGCCAAAATCTTATCCACCGACTCCGGCGTGAACAAAAAGCGGAGGAACCCCTTATCCCATGTCCCATCCAACAACCGTATATCCTTCACTTGCAGATCCTTTAAAAAGACGTTGTCAGGTAGCATGGCGTTTTCACTTGGTTCGGGCCTTTCACCATTCACCCAACAAGAATTCCACACCGAAAGGCTAGAATTAGTCCCCGGCTTCCAAGCAATATTATGCAAAATGAGCTCCATCCCATAACGAATTCCTCGTACACCCCAGAAGACATTATTTTGCCGTGTAGGAGCTACTCCCGCAAACCACCCCTCACGGCCAAACAATTTGGCTTTAAAGACCTTACAAAACAAGGATTCCTGATCCGAAATAATTCGCCACGCTTGCTTGGCCAGCAACGCTTGATTCAAGCACTCAATATTCCGCATCCCAAGTCCACCAGCACTCTTAGGTAAACTAATAAATCTTCTACTGCACCAATGAGTACTCCTTCCAGATTTGCATCCAGCCCACCAAAAATGTGCCAGCATTGAAGTAATCTTGCTAGTCACACTTACCGGTAATTTGAAAACCGATAGAAAGTAATTAGAAATATTTGATAGGACGGACGAAATCAAGGTTAGCCTACCCTCTGGTGATAGAAAAATCCCATTCCAAGAGGACACTCTCTTCGAAACCATCTCAATAAGCCCTGCAAAGATCTCTCGCTTCGAACCCTGAAATTCAGTGGGTAAACCCATATATTTTCCAATTCCCGTATTATGTCGAATATTAAGCACCTGTAAACATTCCCTGACATGGCTCAACTTTGTACTTGGACTAAACAAGACTCCTGACTTATTATCATTAATGTGTTGCCCTGAAGCTCTGCAATAAGCATCTAAGATACCCTTAAGGCTGAAAATTGACTTGTTGGAGTCTTGTAGAAAGAAGACAGCATCATCCGCAAAGGATAAATGTGCCAAAGGAGGTACATTACGGCATAACCTTATGCCGCGAAGAGCCCCCGCATTCTGTGCCTGAAGAACTTTCCCGGACAACACCTCCATACAAAGAATAAAAAGATAAGGAGATAAAGGATCTCCCTGCCGAAGTCCACAAGTTGGCTGAAAAGCTTCCAGAGGGGAACCATTAAGGAGAACCTCATAGGACACCGTGGAAACACAATTCATGATTAGCTGAACCAGATTTTCAGGGAAACCAAACCTCCTCAGGGTTATATCCAAAAATTGTCATCGCACTCTATCATAGGCCTTACTCATATCAGCTTTAAACGTGAATCTGCCAGACTGTCCATATTTGTGCCTATTAATGACATGAATGGCTTCATGAGCAAGAAGGATATTATCACTGATCAACCTACCCGGGAGGAAAGCATTCTGGAACTCCCCAACCAGAGACCTCATCACCCTAGCCATCCGGTTTGCAATGCACTTAGTGACAATCCTCATAAAGACGTTACAAAGACTAATAGGGCGATAGTCCTGGACCTGTTCCGGATTGTCCTCCTTAGGAATAAGGGTAATGAAAGTGCGATTAGCCTCTCTCAACACCCTCCCGGAGTTAAGCACCGAAAGAACGGCCTTAGCGATAGTCCGGTTTGATGTAGGCATGTTAAAAGGGAAAGTTAGTTAAACTTCGCTCAAGTCTGCCTTTGACATAAATATTGATTTTCTTGTTAAGGATTCAGAGTCCATCAGACCATCATTTTGAGATCCCAAATTAATAAACGTATGAAGTAATAGGATTCTACCATTAGTTTAACACTTTAAATTGAATTAGTTATGGAAACCATACGTAAATAGTCTTATGGGAGGGACATTGGTAGTGTTTCTATAAAGGGATCACATAATCTCATAGTCTGACATCCCTGAATTTGCTCTTACGCTAGATAAATGTTATAAAATTGTCTTCATGGATATTTATGATTATTGTGCCTAGAGTTTATATATTGTATAATTGTCCAATTGTAGCATTCGGGATACGATTATTGGTTTGAGATGACATTATTATATAACCTGTGTACACAGAAGAGGCGTTTGTTAGAAAAAGTGGAGCAATATTACCGTAAATAATATTACAACAATATACAAAAATATAAATGGCGTAAATAAAAGAACAATAATATAAAATAGAGTAGAGAAGAAAGATGTAGCCTGGGTCGAATCGCGCTAGGCGCTTTCCTAAGAGAGATAACGCCTCCACTGCACTGATTACCAAATAGTGCGTTCCTCTCCCAAGATACGACAACCCGTTGGACTCCTTCGGTAGCAGCAAGAGGAGCCCCCGAACCGACGATCGCCCGATGCTCAATAATAATATTATATGATAAAAATAACTTTTAAGAATATTATAATAATGATAATAATAAAATGTTCTTATCCTTTGCATTCGTCGACTCGCATGATTGCATGTAGCTTCAAAAGCCATATTTGCAGAAGAACAAAGATCCTCATATATATTGAATAATTGATAAGGTGGTCAAAACCAATTAAGGTGAATAAAGACCAAGATCACACCATTTTGTAAAGGTAATTATAAACCCAATATAAATGCAATATCCAAAACGGACAAATGTAATAATAGTGATACTAATCACTCATTAGATCACCCACATAAATGTGATTGACCACCATCATATAAAAACCATTAACTACGGAAATAAATGGAGGATAAATCATATTTATATATTATTAAAACTCATTAAATAATTCTTAAATCACAAATATTTTCCAACAATCCCCCACATGATTTAAGAATCAAAAACTTTAAAAAATCAATATAGTAATCAAAATAAATAAAATAAATATTTTTAGAAAATAATAATAATAATGAGCATGCAATACCGCATAATAGGTGTAGGTACCTTTCGGGTTTGAACCAACACTTAGTGTAAGTGAGCTTGCACTCGAAAGGACCATAGTAGTATAAATACTTTGAACTAGGTCCCTTAGATCAAGCTTGGACTCACCACACACACACGGTACGGGCAATCGATCATGTTCTATCAGTGGTGCGCGTTAATGGTCATGCGCAGGTATCTTGTATCATGAGTGCATCTAGGGAGTTGCCCACGTCCCATAGTAGCGACCACACTACGAACACTCACTAGGTGAATCCTCCAAGGGTAGGTGTGACATCCACCCCGCAAAAAATTATGCCTTCGGATTCATTAAGAGTCAATGCTCAACCTCAAACCGTCACAACCAAAAACAATGAGAGCACCTCATAAAACACAATACCAGTATACCACACTTCGCCATAGGAATGAGACGCAGACCAAAATAAAATATCCGCCAAACAAATGGTGCTCTCCTTAATTAGCCCACCCACAGCTTCGTTATTACCCGTTGAACTTCTTTCATGGGATCTCCAATCTATGAAGACGGGTTTCCACTGCGATGGCTATCATATGGGCAATAAGTCTCATTCCCCTCGACGATTCAATTCTCATAATAATTCAAGTACGTACTTGCCGGCCGGCTTTTTCATAAACGGATCCGTAATATCACTTTAATCATATTCAAATAAAGAACATCATCATGATGGAAAACCATGTGTCTCAAGAACCACGTCTCAAATATCAAATATCTCACTTTCGATCGATCTCATCAAACTTTTGTTTTTAGCTTTAGCTAAAATTCTTCCACCACATAATAATGGAATAGGAAGGATAGGATAGGCGGCTTGAATAATATAAGTATATAGAATATGTCTCGATAACTCTTCGATCATTTCTCTTCCAAGCTTGTGGTTTCCAATATAATATAATAATAATAATAATCCACAACGAAAATCTCCATGATACCGCGCACATCTCTATAAAAATAAATAGCAATGATACCAGACCTCCGCCATATAAAAATAAATAGCCATGATAAGAGTCCTCCGGCATATAAAGATAAATATAATATATAACAATGGCTACCTTTGGTCTCAAAAATAAATAACCATCTCGCTTTAACATACCCTTCAAGTAAAGAAGGAAAAAACAATTAGTGAGATATATTATTGTTAGAAACGATAGACATTAATATCGATGTATTGTATTATTCCAAAACTGCTTTGATTTACATATGCTATAGCCTATTTATACCCATTACATATATACGGAAACAAATCATATTTACAACATATTAGGCAATCATATTATTCATTGCCTTGTGGGAGGTTTGGTTAGCCGTTTGGAGGCTCGGGTAGCCGTTGCTAGAGGCACGGTGTAATACCCCCCTCAAGTTGGCGCGTGGAGGGACGAGATGCCTAACTTGGAGAGCAGCGTATCAAATGGTATTCGTCCAAGTGCCTTGGTAAAGATGTCGGCCAGTTGGGCCTTCGTGTGAACATAGCCTGGACGTAGCGTGCCTTTGATTATCTCATCGCGGACGAAGTGGCAGTCGATCTTAATGTGTTTGGTCCTTTCATGAAAGACGGGATTTCGAGCAATGTGCAAAGCAGACTGGTTATCGCAAAAGAGATCAATGGGTGTGTCATGCTTGATGGCGAGAAAGGTGAGAAGGCCTTTGAGCCATTTAAGTTCACAGACCGAGTAAGCAATGGCGCGGTATTCGGCTTCGGCGGACGACTTGGAGACAGTAGATTGTTTCTTAGTTTTCCAGGAGATTGGAGAGCCTCCTAGGAACACGATGTAGGCGGACAACGAACGACGACTTAATGGGCAACTCCCGTAATCGGCATCACAGTAGGCATGTAGTAATAGATTAGTGTCGCGTCGGAATAATAAGCCTTGTCCGGGCCGAGTTTTAATGTACCGAACGACCTCTAAAGCTGCTTGCCAATGATCAAGGCGTGGTGCGTGCATGAATTGAGCGAGGATATGGACGGAGTAGAGCAATTCGGGACGGGTAATTGTGAGGTAAACCAGTCGTCCTACCAATCGACGATAAGCTTGCGGGTCCTTGATCAATGGCGAGGTCGAGAGACTGAGTTGATGATTAGGGTCCATCGGTATTGTCGCGGGTTTCGAGCCAAGCAGTCCGGTTTCTTCGAGTATATCAAGAGCATATTTCCTTTGAGATATAAAGAGGCCGGTTTTATTTTGTGCTATTTCGAGGCCCAGGAAGTATTTAAGTTGACCCAAGTCTTTCATGTGGAAGCACTCACTCAAGTATTTTTTGAAATGCGAGATAGTAGATGAGTTATTCCCACAAATGACGAGATCATCGACATAGACCAATACGTGTAGTTCGGTATCGGGTTTCGTAATAGAGAACAAAGAGTGATCATAAGGGCACTGTTGAAACCCATAAGTTTTAAGTGCAGAGGCGAGTTTAGCATACCAACATCGCGGGGCCTGTCGGAGACCATAAAGGGATTTTTGTAAGTGGCATACTTTACCATTCGAAGCCGACGAGTACCCGGGTGGTGGTTTCATGTATACTTCTTCATTGAGATCGCCATGTAGGAAGGCGTTGTGGACGTCCATTTGGTGTAGGTCCTAACCCTTAGCAGCGGCTATAGCGAGTAGTGTGCGGACCGTGACCATTTTGACGGTTGGAGCAAAAGTTTTGTTGTAGTCGATGCCTTCCACCTGTCGATTTCCGAGTACCACGAGGCGGGCTTTATAGCGTTCGATGGACCCGTCAGCGTTATACTTTATTTTGTAAACCCATTTGGACCCGATGGCTTTCTTGTTCGGAGGAAGATCTTCGAGAGTCCAAGTATTATTTCGTTCGAGGGCATCGATTTCATGTTGCATAGCAACGCGCCATTCCTTTACCTGCATAGCTTCACGAAAAGTGCTAGGCTCGTGATTGTTAGTCACGGCCGCTAAAAAAAATTTGTGAGTAGATGAAAATTTATCATAGCTAATAAAATGTGAGATCGGGTATTTCGTACCTGAAGATGATGCTGGTGTATGGATGGCATGAGTCGATGGTCGTCGAGGAGGTTGGACAAAGCCGGATAAGCGAGAGTTTGGGAATTTGGCGCGCTGTCCTTTGCCCATAGTCGTTGGTTCAGGGATGTTTACGGTTGGGTCGTTGGCTTGGGTGGGCTCGGTGTGGTTTTGGGCATTGTGTTGGGTTGTGTCGGGCGTAGGGATGGCGGGTTCGGTGGATGGAGTGTCGTGAGAGGTGGAGGAAGGGGTCGTGGTATCGGGTTGTGGTTGCTCATGGGTTGGTGTTGGTTGATTGGGAGAGGTTTGGTTGATAGTTTGAGAGGATGGTAAGAGGAGTAGTGTTTCAACGTGGGTTGTGGTGTCATCGAGAAAGGAGTGAGAGTCGGGGGACGGGTCGTTGATGTGAAGATTTTGATATGGGAACTCATTTTCAACGAAGACAACATCGCGAGAGGAAAAGTATGTGCCCGTGTCTAGGTCGTATACTCGCCAGCCCTTTTTCCCAAAAGGATATCCGATGAAGACGCATTTCTTACTTCGAGGGGCAAATTTGTTATTTGTTCGGTTGATGTTTCGTGCGTAACAGAGACAACCGAATGTGCGCAAATGACCAATGGGTGGTGGTTTTTGAAAGAGAATTTCGTAAGGGGTTTTACCTTTATGTAAAGACGACGGGGTACGATTGATAAGGTATACGGCGGTTAGGACACACTCCCCCCAAAATGAGATCGGTAGACTTGCTTGAAATAAAAGGGCACGAGCGACATTCAAAATATGTCGATGTTTTCGTTCGACTCTCCCGTTTTGTTGAGGGGTGTCAACTTGGGAGGTTTGAAAGATAATTCCATGTTCAAAGAAAAAATCGTTTAAGGATGTGAATTCGGTGCCATTGTCGCTTCGTAATGTTTTAATTTTCTTATGAAATTGTCGCTCAACCATGGCGAAAAAATTTAATAAAAATTGTCGAGTATCACTTTTCTTTCGAAGTAAATAAACCCAGGTAGACCTGGAAAAATCGTCAACTATCGTTAAAAAATAGTGTGACCCACACGAAGCATTTGCAGAGTATGGGCCCCAATAAATCGCAATGTATCAAATCGAAAATACCGTCAGCAATACTTGAACTTAATGAAAAATGTTCACGAGTTTGTTTAGCTCGAAGACAAATGTCGCAATGAGAGCTAGAAAACTGAGTTTTAGAACTTTTATTAAAACCAGGAAGAAAATGTAAAGTAGAGGAAGAGGGGTGCCCCAACCTCCGATGCCAAAGCTCGATGTTGTTAGGGACGGTGACGGAATTCGCTTGAAGCATGCTTTGTCGAACCCCAGTCAAAAAATAGAGCCCATCGACTTGCTCACCCGCACCAATCACCATCTTCGAGGAACGGTCCTGTATAAGACAGAGTTTATGAGAGAATTGAATGGTGAGTGTGGTGTCAAGAAGTAAACTAGAGACCGATATCAAATTACATGTTAATTTTTCGGCAAAATAAACATCGCGTAAGACCAAACGGGCCGAGAATCGAATGTCGCCTATATGGGTGGCGATTGTCAAGTCACCATTAGGCAACCCAACAGACAAATGTTTAATAGGTCGTAAGTTAGTAAAAAACGAACGGCAACCCGACATGTGATGAGAGGCGCCGGTATCAATTATCCAAGAGGAAGAGGAGAAAACATTACCATTCAGACGGTCCATGGAAGAGGTCTTATGAGCCTGCCATAGTGTCGCTAACTCGTCGAGTTCGTTGGAATTTAAATTGTTGAGGTCGATTTTGTCGAGCTTGGCCGAGGAAGAGGAAGGAATACCGAGGGACTTACCCGACACCATATGAGCGCGGGGGGTAGCTGTCTGCATATTGTTCTTAAGTGCGGCATACTTTGCGCGGCCTTGGGTATCGGGAATTACCGTACGACTCATATCTTTCTCATTAATAACAATTCTGTCGCGGGGACGGTCTCCCCACCAGTCGGGAAACTCCCCCGTAACGCGGAAGCAAACCGGATATAGGTGACCATGACGACGACAAGCAATGCAGTATGGTCTATTTGGGTCATCATTATCAGGTTTCGTGGGCCTAGGGTGACGGGTCTGTGGTGTTCCAGAGGGTCGGGGATTGTGGGACATACGGGTGGCAAAAGCCATGGAGTCGGGGCGTGATTCGGGTTTGTTAGTCGAGAAGGAACGGACACTTTCTTCCTGAAGGAGTCTATTATAAACAAGATTAAGTGTAGGCAGGGGATTGATACCTAGCAATTGAGATCGAGCATTATCGAACCGCTCATCCAAACCCATTAAAAAATCACGCACCTTCTTGCGTTCACGCCAAGCATCGACAATGGAAACCCATGAGCAGGAACACGGGTTGCACGGACATGAAGGAACCGGGTCGGCTTCAAAGGACTCATCCCAGAGGGTGATAAGTCGACTATAGTATGCCATAATTGTTTCCGTAGGCCCTTGACGACAAGCGACCAAGTCTGCCTGCAAGCGATAAATACGAGCATCGTTGTTTTGGCAAAATCGAGAACGGATGTCGAGCCATACCTGTTTCGCTTCGGGTCGTTTCGAGATGGATCGTTTGATAGTCGAGTCAAGTGTGTTAAACAGCCATGCCGTCACGAGAGCGTTTTGCGACTGCCAAGATGCGTAGGTAGCATCTGTGGAAGCCGGTTTTGGAATCGTGCCGTCGAGGAATCCACTTTTGCCTTTGGCTAAGAGAGCAAGGAGGAAGTCTTGCGACCATTCCTCGTAGTTTTGACCATTGAACTCAGTGGTGGTAATCTTGAGGCCGGGGTTTTCGATATGAGCATAAGAATAGATCGTGTTTTTCGAAGGATCGATGATTTGGGAATTTTCGGAAGTGGCGGTGGTGTTCGTCATGGTATTTGGGTGTCGAGAGAAGAAAAGGAGGCGGTATTATTGTTGATTTCGAAAACCTAAGCAATTGATACCATGTTAGAAACGATAGACAATAATATCGATGTATTGTATTATTCCAAAACTGCTTTGATTTACATATGCTATAGCCTATTTATACCCATTACATATATACGGAAACAAATCATATTTACAACATATTAGGCAATCATATTATTCATTGCCTTGTGGGAGGTTTGGTTAGCCGTTTGGAGGCTCGGGTAGCCGTTGCTAGAGGCACGGTGTAATAAATTAGTGAGATATATTATAAACATCCAATAAATAATATATGTCCCAAATTCTATGTATGCTTTCACCATATTTAACTAGTACATGTGATAAAATCTCATGAGTATATGTCACCAATTCAATAGTGATCAAAAATCACACACCAAACCAAAACTCCAGATGTTATCAATACACCACATATCAAATCTAAATAAACATGGTGATAAGATTAATAAAAATATTGAAACAACCGTTAATCTTTATAACATTTACAAAGTACAATAACACTTATCAACACTCATTAAACTACGAAATTCCGATGCACCATATTTATGAGTATCGCAATATAAATTCTCACTTCCATGCATTAATCCACAATACATAAAACAATGACTTTGCACATTGTCATGGTATATTATCACATATAAAAGTATAGACATAGATAAACCGATTGACTAAGATATGTCTGTCACCTACTCATTCAGTCAAAATAATAGGAATAACCATTAAAAATGCACTTATCCGCCAAATTCTTTATAGCGAAAAATTCACATATAACAATACTCTCAACATATAATCGAGAGCCATATAAACAATCATCAACTCTTTAAAGTATATCATCTGTTTGGGCAAACGTAAACAATCCATAATATAATTCTCGTAATCAAAAAAAAAAAAAAATTATCACAAACATGAATATTTGCGTCCCATTCATCGAAAAACCGCTAAAATCAAAGATATTCATACAAATTTATTGATTGAAAATAACCCCCACATTTGTTAAGTCCATAGTATTAGTTAAATAGAAAAGAATGATCAACTACATGCTTACTACAAGATATGCATGCAAACAAATATATTTAGCTACTAGGCAAGACTAAAATCCTAACAATGTAATCGCAAAGCATAATAGGATGATATCTATATATCCCTTCAATAACATTATTAATAATTCACCAAACAAGTACAAAAACCGCATAAATTAAACCGAAGTGCTTGTTCCACAATATGAAAATGAACAAAGATGGATAGATTATCATCCAATTAACACTGAGCAATCTATACACATGAGTAATAGCGGCGAATAAAATATGGAATTATGGAAGATGCAATCTCAAGTAAAAACTAGAGTTACGTGTTTCATGCAATAATTTTACTCACACGTTTACTCGTATCCCAATTACTTTAACAATACGGTAGTCAACAAAATAAAACAAGCTCCGAGACCATGACTTAACTAATTACGAAAGCACATTATAATACTATTTACGGTAACAGTTTATCTCTCTTAGATTGTTAGAAAAAGTGGAGCAATATTACCGTAAATAATATTACAACAATATACAAAATATAAATGGCGTAAATAAAAGAACAATAATATAAAATAGAGTAGAGAAGAAAGATGTAGCCTGGGTCGAATCGCGCTAGGCGCTTTCCTAAGAGAGATAACGCCTCCACTGCACTGATTACCAAATAGTGTGTTCCTCTCCCAAGATACGACAACCCGTTGGACTCCTTCGGTAGCAGCAAGAGGAGCCCCCGAACCGAATATCGCCCGATGCTCAATAATAATATTATATGATAAAAATAACTTTTAAGAATATTATAATAATGATAATAATAAAATGTTCTTATCCTTTGCATTCGTCGACTCGCATGATTGCATGTAGCTTCAAAAGCCATATTCGCAGAAGAACAAAGATCCTCATATATATTGAATAATTGATAAGGTGGTCAAAACCAATTAAGGTGAATAAAGACCAAGATCACACCATTTTGTAAAGGTAATTATAAACCCAATATAAATGCAATATCCAAAACGGACAAATGTAATAATAGTGATACTAATCACTCATTAGATCACCCACATAAATGTGATTGACCACCATCATATAAAAACCATTAACTACGGAAATAAATGGAGGATAAATCATATTTATATATTATTAAAACTCATTAAATAATTCTTAAATCACAATATTTTCCAACGGCGTTGGCCCCAAGGGTGGTGGCTCCAGGAGCGTTGGTTTCACATATAAACTGAGGGGCGTTGGCTCCAGGAGCGTTGGCTCTATATATAAACTGAGGGGTGTTGGCCCATGGGAAATTATTCTTATCCTGTGTACATGGAGGTGGGTCTTAGACGCAGTTAGAGTTTTTACTCCGTAATGTTCTCTTTTCAGTAATGGTATACCGATATTAATATAATGTGGTTTTATATTATTATTATTAGAATAATAAAGGTATAATGTCTCTGGGTACCAGGCAGGTACTTAGTAAAATATTGAGTTGTGGTAAGTATCGTATCGGGTGATACGGTGATAAAAATTGTTATCTAATAAAGAAAAGGACATAAAGTCGGTGGAGGTAACCGGGGTTATACTGCCTGTGGTTGGCTGATCCTGTTATTTTATATTCTTTTCAGGTTTCTGTGCTGGGAATTAATAAGGGGTGAACATTGACTGAAAGAGGAAGTTTGTTAGATATGTAATGTATAAAAAGAACGTTTTTTTTTTTTCAGTACCTGTTGAAAGAATAAGATTGTTGTCATTTTGTAAGTAGCCTTGTATTTTATGTAGGGAAAATACGGCAGTAACGTCTTTGTAAAATATGTTTTCTTCTTAACGTTGTGTAAGTTTTCGCTACTTAATAAGATAATGATACTGTTTGTACACCCGTTCGTATTTATATTTGCTCTTTTAAAATCGGGACGTTACAGCTAACCGTGACATGTTCACATATTTTGAGGTAACTTCTGACCATGTTTACATGGATAATGAAAGTTCATCTGAGGCGCTTGGTAAGGGTCAAATCCTACTCAAACTTAATTCTGGTAAAACCTTAGCTTTGCAAAATGTATTGTTTGTGTCATCTTTGCGTAGAAACTTAATTTCTGGTTATTTACTTTATAAGGTTGGTATTAAGTTGGTGTTTGAAGGTGATAAGCTTGTTTTGACTCGCGATGGCCAGTTTGTAGGAAAGGGTTATTGTGCAATATATTTTATTATTGTTTGTTTGGTTCAGTGGTAAGAAGTATTTATTCTAACCTAGAGGTTGTGCGTTCGATTACTACAACTAACAATTTCTGTTTTTTTTTTCTTTTAATTATTTTCACCTATCATTGTACAAAATAGGCCTAATAAATAATTAAATACTCTCTCCCTAATATAACAAGTAGTTTTAGTATTGTAATTATAAAATTCTTGATAAATATGTCCATCATTATTAAAAAAAATTACCAAAAAGAATAATTTGTTTGGTATATAATAAATGATTTTTCCGTAGTCTAATTTTGCATCGGTTTGATAGCCTCGTATTAAAAAATCCTTTTAAAAAAGACATCCTTTAAGAAAGGCGTATGTGAAATATATGAAATTTTATTATATTAATATTGATTTCGCCGTCACGAACTAAAAGTCTTTCGATTTTGTAAAATTTCCGCACCCCCTTTATTCAAATCCTAGAGCCGCCACTAATTCTTGTGGTGGCCGGTTTGTTTATGTTAGACACCATTGTTGAGATGAATAATAATGCTTCTACTTCAGCTTCTATTGTTGAGTCTTTTGATCGTACACTATAAGAGCAACTCCAATGGTTGCATTTATGGACATGCTTGCAATTATTTTAAATATTCAAGCGGTATGCTCACCATTGGAGTATAGAAATACGTCCCTGCTTGTAAGCTACATGCTTGGAATAAATTAGTAATTAAGAAAAAAATAAAATAATTTAAATTATGATATTTATTTGTTATGTGGGCCCTTTTAAACCAGATTTGTTGTAGTTTACCATTGGAGTACGTTATAACTTAAAAACCGTGTTGCTTTAAAAAACGATGTGACAAGACAAACTACAAAATATTATAGCTTGCCATTGGAGTTGCTCTAACATGCATTTACAAAATATGGTCAGGACATATTATAAAGCCACTAATTGTGTGGAAAAAGGGGGTCTCAAACAATTTGGAAAATAATACTGGTGAAAATATTACCCGTTGTGATACAGAGTTACAAATACGAAGTATCTTTTTATGTCTAAACAAAAAATTTGCTTATGGAAGAAGTTTTTACATAAAATTCAGTTGGTCTCTCTTCAGATGGAATATTTTGTTGATCTGAAATAATAAGATGGAATTTTGTAATCATTTTATAATCAAATGTAATCACTATTGAAAAACAAGTTACCATAACCTATAATACTGGTTGTACCATTATTAAATTTGGCAAATTCTCATTTGTGACGGCGATATCCGTCACAAATTTGTGACGGGTACCGTTTCCTCTCACAAAATACCCATTGAGAGGTGAGTGGGAAGCACATGGGGGGTGCTCCACCTTGTCCCCTCTCCCCTGTTTGTGAGAGGCAGGGCCGGCCCATAGGACGTGCAATTCGGTTCATGGAACTGGGGCCCAAAGGGAAGAAGGGCCTCATAATATGTATTGTTTGACTGCAATTTATATCAAGATAATAGGAGTGGCATAGTGGTGTAGTATATTAGTTGCACGATTAGATGGACTACGAGGGTTCAATCCTCATTCAAAGCATTTTTTGATTAAATTTTTAACGGAACTATTATGTTCAAACTTCTGATTAAATTTTCAATGGACTTATAATGTTCAAAATTCTAAAAATTAAGTGCGTTGAGAATCGATCCCTGTCAAATATGCTTCGCAAAGGTTGTAATGTACTAATGTAGTATCACTAGACCACTAAAGATTTGATAGATATAAAGTGAAGTAAATGGTCTATAATTTGTACATTAGTCTAATATTAATACACTAATTATCATTTTAAATCATGTAGAGTATACCCTTTTAAATAAATTTTTAATGAAAAATGTGAGAATGACATATATAAAATAATGGAGGGAGTACAATAAATTTTTAATTGTAAAAGTATGCAATTGATAAAATTCAATGGTCGGTAAATATAAGATAATATATTATGTAACTTTTTTATAACCATAATATATGGGGCCTCTTAATAAAACTTGAACAGGGCCTCCAAATATCATTGGCCGCCCCTGGTGAGAGGTCACAAGCTTGTGACGGGATTAGCCCGTCACAAGCAAGACTAGCTGATTAAATTTAACCGTAAAATAATTACATATATCTTTTGAAATTTCAGATAAAAAGTAGCCGTCTGAAACAAGAATTTGCGCATAAAATTAGTTTCGTGAGTGGGTTATACTTTATATAGCATATGATATGCGGCCTATTGTACATAATACACGGGAGGTTCGAAAATCGAAAAGCATGATTATGGATTTAAGTGTATGCTAATGACTACTTACACTAATAATTAAGCTCACAAAGCGTCTTGCTTGTGACGGGCTAATCCCGTCACAAGCTGAAGACCTCTCACAAAAAGGGAGAGGAGACAAGGTGGGGCACCCCCCATGTACTTCCCCACTCATCTCTCATGGGTATTTTGTGAGAGGAAATGGTATCCGTCACAAGCTTGTGACGGATATCGCCGTCTTCAATGAGATTTTGTGTTAAGCTCATTAGTACGTCGGTATTAACGCCCAAAAGGAGCTTTTCTTTTCATATAATTCCTTCCAATTCATTTTCACATAATTCACAACACTTGCTTACGTCTATCAACGCATGCTTTGATTAAATCAATTCCTGGCCACACGGCCTTGAAAACGGTTTATTGATTGATTTACAAAATAAGAAGTCTCGTATATGTATTCAGTTTTTAAAGTAGGAAATTAGTTTCATCTATATAAGAAACTTCGATTAAAAACATATAAGAAGATTTATGTACGATGATGCAGCAGTAAAAAGAGGTGGTAAGAAACTTCTATATTTATTATTATAATAATAAGATTGTTGTATGTCTTTTAATGGTTTTATGAGATGCTTCATTTTGTCCCAATTATTTATTTGTCTTTTTTAATCTTTGTGAAGGATATTTTAATTAAAGATAAACAAATAATTGAAACGGATGGAGTGTAAATTAATAGATGCTTAATAGATAATGAGAGTTAATTACGTTAACAATGTAAATGTCGAAATAATAAAGAACTATAATATTCAAAAAGCTTATTTAGGAGCATGTGTAATAAATGGAAACTCTATATCAATTTAATTGTTTCAGTTTCTTCATACATGATGCTTAATATTTCACTCTAAAAATGACGGTGGTGAGATTTAAACCCTTGACCTTTCAGTCACATGACTCTGATACCATGTCAAGGAAATTGTTAACTGTATTATTGATAATTGTATTATTGATGATGTTGTTTGCCATTAGAATACATCGACATATATAATAAACCATAATACTCTAACCCCTAGACGGTTGCCGTCGTAACTCATAACTCGTAACCTAACCCTAATGATAGCCGGCCCTAATGTGCCTAATATCCTAATACCCTCCAGCAATCGTAAAGGCAGTACGTAATACGAACTTTACGATTGGAGAAATACAAAGAAAAATATAAAAAGAAAGCGTTGTTCATCTTCACTAAAGATCTCCATCTCCGCAAGGTTGGTAAACGAGTATAAGACTCGCTAGAAAATTTCCGAACAAGAACGTTAATTTTTTGGGACTTGTCGGAAGTATGAGTTAATTTGCAGGAACCCTAATCGAACCTGACAAAGATCAATAAAACGAAAGATTATCCGTTAATTTTAAGATCCGGAGAACGTTAAGCTTTTCGAACTCCAAATAAATCAATTTAGGTACCACCTTGAACAAATTTGAAGAATTTTAATTAAGATTTCACAATAGAAGAATCATGGTTTTGTTTCTTAAGGGGTCTTGAGGACATTTTATTTTGGGTAAAAGAAATTGGGAAAAACCCTTGAATAGTGGTACAGCATGCTCTTATGATCATTTCATGGATAAAAGATGGAAATAATCCATGAAAGCATATTTCATAAAAGCTGACGTACGTGCATCCAATTATACAGTAATTTTTTTTTTGAAAGGCGAATTCAGTACAGATTATCATAAAATCCTACCGGTGAGCGCCATGAATTTTCGCCCACCGGCAAGATGGCGGAAGCGATTTTAAGAGTCCTCTAAGGAAAGAGGCTCTGATATGTTAACTGTATTATTGATAACTGTATTATTGATGATGTTGTTTGCCATTAGAATACATCGATATATACAATAAACCACAATACTCTAAACCTTAGACGGTAGCCGTCGTAACTCATAACTCGTAACCTAACCCTAATGATAGGCGACCCTAATGGGCCTAACACTACTAGAAAAACGACATATTGGGGCGCTAAGTTTCAGACGCTCTTATAATAAAAAGCACTAACTTAGATTCAATAAGCCCAAAACTGAGGCGCTTTTAAAAAACGCCGCCCAACAACACCGCTATGATTATATTCTACGCGGGACTTGGAAAATCTAAGATCTCAATTTCCCCAAATAAAAAGGCAAAAGGAATTAAAAAAAAAGCTTCCCCTACTCTTCAAGACTTCGCCTCTTTCAACATTAAGGGTTATTCTTCCATTAATTGAAGGCTTTATACTGTAAGTTCTCATGATAAATTGGTTTCTCGTATGAGTTCTCATCGCTCTTTTTTTATATTTGTGTTGATTTTGAAGTTTAATTATGATCTTACTTTTATTTGTTCGTTTTCTATTCAAAATTTGAGGTTTCTCCAATTTTACACAAAGTTCATTCTTTATGTCTTCTTTTTGAGTGGACATCATTTCCGAACCCAGTTTAATCTCATATTCTTAAAGGTAAAGTAAGAATTTTCTTCAGGTGTTCTAATTAAATGGATATTTGATCTCAGATCTGTTTCAAGCAAATAGTTAGGGTTTCTTAGTTTTTGTTGATTTTAGTAGATATTGAAATTGGATTTGAATTAATTCAGAATTTTATGTTGTACACTAATTGATTCAGTTATAAATGTTATTGTTCTAGTCATTGTTCTACTCATACTACTGTTTTTGAGAATATTTTTGTCTTTGTTAATCGACCAAAATCATACTACTGACTTTGAGAACGTTATTGCTCTAGTCATACTAATGATTCAATTAGGGATTGTAAAAGATCACAACTTTTAGTACTCATATTATTCTTCTCCTCATCTCAATTGATATTTCCGTTGGTTTGGTGAAACTTAATAAATTGAATAACAACTACACACTTTGAGGCACAATCTGATTGTTCAAGTTATTGTTGATAGGTTGTGACTAAATTTCTAAGCGCTCTTTATATTTAGTTTGTGTTAAATCCAAATGATGAAAGTGTAGATAAGACATTAGTTAACTTAGTTTTTGATCTTACTGCAGCTTATGAAAATTAAAGTGCTCAACTTGTAGATTGTGACGATGAATCATTACAATCAGGTATGCTTGATATATCGCAAGCGTCAAGAAGTTTAGACTTAGTATATTTGTTTTTTCTGTAAAATTTTGTTTGCTCTTTTCTTACGTTATTAACTATTGTAGGGACATTTGATCGTGTTGAATATATATGAGGACTTCAATCCAGAAGCGACATTCGACATCAGGTGAGTCAGGTTAATGTATATAATAACTTCCATAGTTTTATATGCTCACTAGGTATCTTATATGCTGATATGAAGTGTGAATTTTGTTTATTTTTATACTAAAATTTGTTGTTATTGGTTAGCTTTTAGAAACATTTGCCAATCTGTTAGATTTTACATACTGGACTGATCAATGTACCATTGCTAAAACTTTTGGGTGATTTCCTAGTTCCACAGTAGATAATTGATATTGTTAATAATTTCATCTTTTTCAGCTTTATTTGTTGTAAATAATCTAGATGTAATTTTATTCTTTTCCGATTACAGTTTTGTATATTTCTACATTATGGAGCGTAAGTTGACATCAATCAACTCTCTTTGAGTTAATGCATTCTACTTTTGTGGTACAGGTGGTTGTTTCAGGCATAAACCTAACATAGAAGATGGCAATGATGTTCCTCACTCCTTGTTGCATCCTGAGTACATGGCCTGACAATAATCATTTCATGCTTTCCCATTTAGTACTTAAGTTGTTCTTTTTCTTGTACAAGATATGTACGGTCTTGGATTGCTATCCGTATTTGACATTGTAATGAGTTTGAAATTTTGTATCAAAAAATTGTGAAGATATGTACAAAATATTAATAAGAAAGTTGTTTATTTGAAATATGTATTATGCGTATCATATTTTAATACTCTTGGTAAAAATGTGGTCTTTTAGCAATCTCAAAAGCTACTACAAGGTTTGAAATATATCTAGCACAACTAGCGCGATGCTTTTAGAAAGCATTGCTAGGCTTTCGCAACGCTACAAAGCGCTGTAATTTCACTCCTATAGCGCCTCAAACATTGCGGCGCTTTTAATTGATCTATACCGACGCTAATAAAAAGCGCCGTAATAGGGGGTAGCGGCATAGGCAAACGCAACGCTTTTTATAGCGTCGGTAAAACCCATTGCGACGCTATTTAGCGTCAGGACAAACAAATTAAAGCGCCGCAAGAGCACTTTTTTGTAGTAGTGTAATATCCTAATAAAACCATCTCAACCAAAAGTTTAAGTTAATGGTTGTAGTCTCAAGATCCGTTTTATACTTTTGACAATTTTCATATTGAAATTTCAGTCGTCAGCAATAAACTAACAATGAAATTATACAAAAATATGATGGCACTATTCTCATTTATGATGGTACTATTCCGTCACAAGCTTCTAACCTCTTACAAAAAATAAGTAGGTGAACAAGTTGAAGGACAAGTGCAAGGGATGTTGTGAGAGGCCGCAAGCTTGTGATCGTCCCAAACAAGACATCCTGAAAAAACATTTAAATAACCAAATGATCTAATAAGAAAAGTTCAAGATTCAAGAGTAAAGAGTAAAGACAAAAAAAACCATGCATGAGTAACTTCTACAATTAGGCCCTGTTCTTTTGGACTTAAAGTCACTTAATTTAAGTTCACTTCAGATCCTATAAGTTCAGTTCAGTTTACATCAGATCCTATAAGTGCAATTCAGATCCTATAAGTTCAGTTCAGTCAGATCCTATAAGTTCAGTTAAGATCCTATAAGTTTAGTTCGATTCAGATTCTATAAGTTCAGTTCAGTTCAGATCGTATAAGTTCAGTTCGAATCATATAAGTTCGGATCCCATAAATTCAGTTTAGAAAAGTTATATACAGAGTATTATTTTTAAAAACCGACGCAAAAATATTTGACATTATTAATTATTCGATACATATATGCATTATTATTTTTAAAACAAAATTATCACTCTTCTCATTATTTTTTATTTTAGTGTAACCGTAGTATAGTGTATGAACAAACCAATGTATATAAAGCGGAAAAATCTTATTATCTTACCTTATGTTTTAGACTATATTTTCTTATCAGGGTTTTCTCTTGGCTGCTCACTAATTTATTGTAAAATTTTTGTTTAATTACGTTTTTTTATAATAATAATAATAATAATAATAATAATAATAATAATAATAATAATAAAAGTTGCGGTTATATAAAAAAAATTCAAAAAATAACAATAATAATAATATTAATATTAATAATAACAACAACAACAACAACAACAACAACAACAACAACAACAACAACAACAACAACAACAACAACAACAACAACAATAACAATAACAAATAACAATAAAAATAAGTGTTTTTTGATAACTACTAACTACTATAATCTTACTTTCGACAACTACTACCAAAGAAATTTTGGGTTAAAAACTACTACCATTTTAATTGGTTCGGATTGATAACACTACCTAATCCTAAAAACCCCAAAATTGCTTAATCTCAGTCGTTCATTTTGAATTTGCCTCTTAAGTTCCAAATTGTCTTCCTATTTTACCCTTTTCCTCCGTTTATATTCAATCATCATTCACTGCCATGAATGTTCTTCTTCCATTTCTTTTATTTTTCATTATAATTCCAATTCTCTCTCTTCCTTACTTTTCCTGGGTTATTTTTGTTGAATGTAACTGCAAATTATCAGGTAACACTTCTTCTTCTTCTTCTTCTTCTTTGTTTCCATTCCTATGTTTTGTTTCAATCCTTATGTTTGATTTATTGTTTATGTGTCAATTAAGAGTTAATTGTTTCAGTCCTTTGTTTCAATTTAGGTTTATTGTCTCACTCTTTTTTAATTGTGTCCTAGCAGAAATGTCAAAGGGGGTTATTGTTGGTAAATGCAAGTGTGGTGTTCCATTGGCATTGTTGAAGTCTTGGACTATTGATAATCCAGGGAGAAGATTTCTAACCTGCAAATCTTCAAACCCAACTACAAAAAATCAAGGTTGTGGATTTTTTAGGTGGTATGATGAAGAACAAGTTGAATGGCAGAGGGATGTAATCAATAACCTTGTATTGGAGAAGAAAGTTGTTCAGTGCGATTTGAAGATGCTTAAGTGTGAAAATACACATTTGCAGGATCAATGTGAAAAGCTTAAAGAAGCTAATGGCTCACTTAGAAAATTCAAGTGAGGTGGTGAAGAAAAAAAGAGGGGATTGTTAGGGTTAAATCTTGGTTGCCATTTAAATGGCTTATGTTTCTTTGTGTTGTAATAGTTTTTCTTAGTATAGTGCCAAAGCTTTGATTGTGTCAAAGCTTTTAGGATGAATGGATGAATTGTAAAGGCTTATTAGTATTGTGCCAAAGCTCAACACAGAAAGATGTAATGCTTGAGCAATTTTCAAATGTAACCCTATTAAGGCATCAATAAAGTGGCAGATTAAGACACAATCGTCGCTTCAAATTTAACACAACTTAGAAATTGTATTCAAAAGCTTCCAAATATTGTCTTACAGCAAAATGAACACACATTGTCTTGCAAAAACTTATAGATACCTTGTCTTACAAAAGGGAAAGATATATTGTCTTACACAAGTTATGAAATAGTAATGTTTTAATTGAAACCAACATCTTTAATCTTCAAATCCTAGCTTTCTCCTTGAATTTTGAGCTGGTGGAGCATTGCTTGCACTTGCTTGACTTTCTTGATGCTGAAAGTGTTGGCTAACACTGGGTCCAGAAATCCCTTGCACCACTGCTGCATCATGTTATTTCTTTGCTGCCTTTCTTGTTGCTGCTTCTCTAACCTTAATGCTCCATGCTGAGGTGCTAGTTGATCTGGTGATTTTCACAGTTTGCTTCTCTTCAGTCATTGGGGGGTTCTTACAAGTTTTAACATTATGTCCTATTCCCCCACATTTGCCACAAGCCCTGGTTTGCCTCAGTTTTTTGATGTCTTACTACTTTCCTCACCTGCTTCTTTTCTCCTTTTGTTGAGCTTTGGCCTACTAGGTAACTTCTTAAATGAAGGTGGAAGAGGGGCTACCTGTCCAACCTTCTCCCATTCCTAGTTGTAACACCCCCATACTCCAAGTGCCTTACCAGGACCACTCTGGTATAAGGATGCTACCATCTCGGTTACTCGAGGCAATGATAATCAAATAGACAATAACGAAACAACATTTAAATAGTAATACTTTAGCGAAAGGTTACAATCCGAAACCAAAACCAAAATACGAAATACGAATACAAGTTCTCAAAACCAACTGTCTACTGAGTTAACTGAAATGTTTATTAAACTACTAAGCTACAGCGGAAAACTTCTATCATCAGACGGTGGCACATCCCAGCTATCCCAAAGAACTCGACTCATACCGCTCAATAATCGCTCACCATCCCCGAATGGATCACTACGCTTTTAAAACATTAAACAGGGTCAGTACTAATCACACAATTTATATAAACCAACAATACAGTAAAACAAACAGCTCAATCGTCACAGATATTCTCCGATCTCCAAACCCAACTCCACAATCCTGACTACACACTAAAGTGTGTAGCCCTGCCAGAGTGCCCATCGCAACAGGTCACTCCTCGCCGCCAATGGGGGACCGCAGCCGTTCCCACCTAAGCCCCGCTCATCTCCATCGAGCGATAAACCCAAATCCATTAATGTGCACATCCCTTCTGTGGCGGGTTCCACAAAAGGCGAATCATGGGTGTGAAGCCACTCCCGCAAGTGACTCCACTCAGCCAGGGAAGCACCCCGAAGAACACAGATAGATACAATCAATCACAACTACTATCAAAGAACCAAATCCAAAGAATCGTCACAATACGAGTATGATAATATTCAACAACCACAAAACACCACAACACATTATGGGACTAATACTGAGTAGGAAACCCTACCTGGAAAGCACAACACAATCGACGATCTCACAAACCGATATCAAAACGCTTCCTCTACGAATCCTCCTCCTAACATACAAACATATAATCACTACCAATCATAAAATACAACAAAACCCCCAAATCCCAACACTAGGGTTTAACCAACTTTAATGAAATACTATAAAAACGGTACATAGATCTTACCCTCGACGCAAGGATTACAACGGTATAAAGAAAGGTAAAATCCGACCTTCCAAGCTCCGGGATTTGCCAACAATGCGATTGATGCGAAGAACGTAGTTTGATTTTTCTCTTTGAAAGTAATTAGGTTTTAAAATTGTTTAAAGAAAAGTGACGGAAGTTATTATATACTTAATCGGATTATTAACAAAACCCGACAAATCAACCCCCGTAAACCGGCTACTCGATCGAGTAGCTGAGGTACTCGATCGAGTGCCCCCTTACTCGATCGAGTATCTACGTTACTCGATCGAGTACCCAACAGGTCAGAAACTATTTTAAACTGCATCTCACCCTTACTCGACAGAGTAAGGCCTACTCGATAGAGTACTCAAAGACTCATAAATCCGTAGTATTACACTAGTAACCAGGCATAGCTCTTATGGCATATTTAAAACACCTGATATATGTGGCTTTTGTATAAGCCTCATCAACATAGTCCACCACTTCCTCTATTTCCTCATTAATGCACACAATGGCATGTGGACATGGCAAACCAGTGAGCTCCCAAGTCTTGCAAGAGCATGTTCTGTTACCCAAGTGAACTGCTTTTTGAACTCCCCTATGAGTTACCTCATACTCACCACTTATTGAATGGACATAAAGCTACACAACCTTGCCTTATTATCAGCCCACTTTAGGTACTTAGTCACAAATGGCATGACTGTTCCCTCATAGCCAACAACCCCAACTCTTTTGTCATAGTGCCTCTTCATAACATATCTTCTTATCCATTCCATTAGGGTTATTATAGGCTTATCTCTTGCTTCTTTCAAGACAGCATTGAAAGACTCACACATATTGTTCAATAAAAAGTTGGTCTTACTTGTGGTGGAGAAGGCATGTCTTGACCAATGCTTTGCAGGAATTGAGGCCAGGTATTCATGGGCTTTTGGGCTTAGAAATTTGATTCCCTCCAATTCCCTATTGAACTCTGCCAAGGAAGTGGATTTGGCAGCCTTCCAGAAGGGTTCCTTATAATCTGGGCCACTAAACTGTAGCTTGAAATTTGCCCAAATATGCCTTACACAAAATCTGATCTCATCCTTCGAAGTGACAGTATTGAAAGCCTCCACAAGACCCTGACATCAAATGACAGTACATGTTACAACCTTCAAAATGACATGTTATAACATATGAGAACAAATAAAAATAAGAATTGATTATTAACCTTTTTTCAATCAGACATTATTGTTAACCCTTGACCATCCTCCTTCTCTAAATCTTCCATAGGAAGGGCCAAAAACCAAGTCCAAGTAGCTCTATTTTCAACCTCTACAACAGCCCATGCAACTGGATATAGGTTGTTATTGGCATCCATGACAACTGCTACCAAACACATGCCTAGGTAAGCCCCTTTTAGATGGCATCCATCAATACCAATAAATGGTCTACAACCAGCCAGAAACCCAACCTTACAAGCCTTCAAACACACATACATTCTTTGGAAAAGTTGGGGTGGATTCTTAACACTGTCAACAACAACAATGGCTGTTGAGCCTGGGTTATACTTAATCTATGCAGCTGCAGACTCCCAAATTCTACCATATTCATCATCCTCATCACCATAAATCATTAATTTTGCTCTTGCCCTAGCTAACCAAACTTGTGAATAGCTGATATTTATCCTCATATCCCTATAAACACGCTTCACAAAAATACTTAACAACCAAGTAGGATTCTCCCTCCATTCCTCTAAATATTTTTCAGCTAAATATTGGGAGGACAATTTCTTATTGTATCCATTAGAAGAGCAAGAATGATTTAAATTCATTGTTCTAATAACAATATAATCTTTTGAACTCTTTTTAGTAACATAAATTCTAAATGGACACAAGAATTGTTTGCAAACACACCTGATCTTAGCCCTGATTTTATCCCACTCACACTTACATTTGTATCTGCAGTATGTTGTTAATTTTTTACTACCATTGTGTAAAAATTAGTAATCATACCTGTTCTCTATGACATGTACCCTTAAAGCTTGCCTTAATACCTCAACTGTAGAGAACTTCAAACCAACATCCAGCTGAACCTTTCTTTTCAAATCAGTGTCAGGGTTGAAAATATTGTATCCATCTCCCTCATCTTCTGAACCATTTAGACTTCTCAATTCATCAGATTCACCTTCCTCCTACTCTAGTTCTGCCACAAAATCTTTACCATTTCCCTTCTCTACTTCAACTTCAAACACATCCTTAGCTACCAAGTCTTCTTCATCTACCTCAAAATCTGAAACTTCAATGTCAAACTCTTCACTTACATCAAAATCTTCCTCCAACTGTTCTTCCTCTACTACACTCTTCCTCTTATTCTGTAATTCCTTCTTCTTTCCCTTTCTTTTCACTAATCTCACTGTTTTTTTTTGTACCCTTCTTATTCACACTTTTCTTTTTACCATTCTTAGACACTGTTGTCTTTTTACCTTTCCCCTTACCTAAAACAACTTCACCTACCACAGATCCACCCACCTCAGCCTCCACCTCAGTCTCAATAGATCCACCTTCAACAGTTTAAATTAACCTGGCACAGATCCACCCACCTCAGTCTCTTTGCCCTTCCCTTCTTGCACACCAACCTCTTTGCCCTTCCCCTGTTTTACACCGGCTCTTCTAATTGGTAATTTTGAAGGTGGCAGATTTGAAGGTGGCAAAATAGTCTACAATGGTTGTATGTTCAGGGGTTTACTCACCAAAGAGTCCTCAAAAGGAGTGGGTTGTTTATGTCTTGGGCTTTTTCTTAAGGGTGTTGTAGGAATGGGCTTCACTTTAGGCTTTGGCTTTGTGGCCTGCCCAATTTTTGAGGTTGTGGTATGACTACTGCTATTAGGAATTGAGACATTTGCAAAGGGTATAACTTTTGTGGTAACATAGAAAGTCTACTCTATTATCCTTATCCCTGGAGTTTAAAACATCAACCATATCCATATCACCAAGTACAATAGTCCTACCAAGACCCATAGTCAACCCATGCTTTCTGAACCATATAAACACACTTACATCATGCCCCGCTACCTTTTTTGCTTTAGTCACTACCATGTAATAACTCAGTTTGTTACTCCAAATATCACTAAGAAGTACAACTACTCCACCAGTATACTGACTTCTCCCATTAATATATTGAAAACGACTACCACAATGAAGCATGACATCAATTTTAAAAGGATTCTTCATCCTATATAGATAACACCCATTACAATAAATCAATCATACAAACTTTAAGATTAACTAATTAAGAAAGCTGTAAATTTCTATATCAATTTAAAATTCCAAAATTAGGGTTAAAGTAATACTCCTTGCTGCTTTTCAATAAACTATTAGGCACGACAATCAAAATCAATTTTAAATTGTTACCAATAACCCTAAATTTTATATAAACAACTAAAGAATAATAATAAAGTAAGTAAATTTCAGTAAACAAGAATAACGCGCCTGTAAAGGAAATATGCAAGTATCAAGGTGAAAAGGATCGATAATCTGGGTAAAAGGGTTAATAATTGTATGTGATTCAAATGAAGTATTTTTTTTTTTTTTGGAGTAGATTTGATGAAAAGTGAAGGTGATTTTTCCTCAAATTAAGATTCACCAGATGATAATTTGTGTTTGTGAGATGGGGTAAGATGAAGAGTGAGGTAAGTAATAGAGGGTTAGGTTAAATAAGCGGGCAAAATGGTCTCTTCACATCAACGTTTCGGTTTTTTTAGGATTAGGTAGTGTACTAGTGTTATCAACCCGAACCAATTAAAATGGCAGTAGTTTTTAGGGTTTTTTTGTCAAATACAACCTTTAAAAAACTTTTTTTTTCCAAACATCACCTTTAAAAAAAAGTTTGTGAAACACAACCTTTAATAAAAAAATTTTTGTTAAACACGACATTTTGGCTAGAGCTTGAACACTTGCAATGAGGTGACTTTCAGTCGATGTTTGGGATAGCAAACGAGGTCGGTTTGAGATGTTTTTAGACTCGTTGGAAAGGTGGGAGTATAAGCTTTCTAGACATTATCAATACGGTGGTGATAGGTGGACTTATGTGGGGTCTATTGCTGTGTAAAGTAAGGTTGGTCAATGAGTGAATTGGTGTTTTTCTGATTTGTTTGTATCTCCAATTCACTCCTTGACCAGCCTTACTTTACACACCAATAAACCCCACATAAGCCCACATATCACCACCGTATTGGTAATCCCTGGAAAGCTTGTACTACCACCTTTCTAAAAAGTCTAAGAACACCTCAAATCGAACTCGTTTGCTACCTCAAATATCGACTTAAAGTCATCCTATTGCAAGGTGGTTAAACTCTTGCCAAAATGTCGTGTTTTACAAAAAAAAAAAAAATTATTAAAGGTTGTGTTTTACAAAAAAAAAATTAAAGGTGGTGTTTGGAAAAAAAAAGTTTTTTAAAGGTTGTGTTTGACAAAAAAAACTCTAGTTTTTAACCCAAAATTTCTTTGGTAGTAGTTGTCAAAAGTAAGATTATAGTAGGTAGTAATTATCAAAAACACTAAAAATACAATAATAATAATAATAATAATAATAATAATATTTAAGTTAAATTAATTTAAGTTAATTTCAATTCGGATAGTGTAAGTTCAGTTTAGATCGTATAAGTTTAGTTCAGATCCAATAAGTTCAGTTCAGTTCAGATCCTATAAGTGCAGTTCAGTTTAGATCCTATAAGATTTGTTCAGATTCTATAAGTTCAATTCAGTTCAGTTCATATCCTATAAATTTAGTTCAAATCCGTTTTAGTCCAAAAGAAGAGGTAGTGCATTGTAGTCTAAAGAGTGCGAACTGCGAAGTAAGGTTGCCGATGAAAGTGAAGAAAGACTTGAAAGTTAAGCATGCTTTCAAAATGAGCCACAACTCTGAAATTATTTTACTAAACAAATAACCAATTTACATGCATGCTTCCTAAATGTAATAAAAGACATAGTGCGTATTTACACCCATCATTTACATTTGACACTAACTAGCTTAGGGTTTTGTGCATCTTGTTCAAGAAACAATATTAAAGTTGTTCATCATTTGCATAAAGTCACGATCATTATTATCACTTTCAACAAATCAATTTTTAATCTTTTTATTTATTATTGCCTAATTATTAATTAGTTTACATCATCACTTGCCGTCCAGATGGATGAGAACATTGTTTTTTGACATCATTATTACCACAAATTCTACTCTAACACTGCCGCAGGTGCGACCAAAAAATAAATAATAATTTTACGAATACTTTTATTGCTATAATAAAATGATTATTTTTATAAAAGTGGTCACTTTTTAATATAAAATGATTACTACTCATTAAAAGTGTCACTTTTTGTCAATTACATGAATAAGACGGTCGTACCCAAAATTGCTGCATTATTACTAGGGAGACACTACTACAAAAAATGTATAAGAAACCGGTTATAAATGGCCTAAGAAACCGGGTTATAACCGGTCTATATCTCACAGGTGTCTTAGCCTAAGAGACCGGTTAACAAGCCGGTTTCTTTGTTAATTCTTAGGAGTCCTGTTATAGAAAATAACCGGTCTCTTTGCTTTGTATGTAGAAGACCAGTCACTACCAATAACTGGTCTATTTTCTTTGAATTTAAAAGACCACATGTCGGTTAAAACCGGTCTCTTTTATTAACATTAGAGACCAGTTTTTCAACGGAACAGGTCTCTTTAGCTTTCACCTAATTAAGAAAACCGCCTTGCTTGCTATACACTGATTTCACTATTGTCATTATCATGCTACATACACAAATATGCCCATTGATACATTGTTTCACCTGCAACTTATTATTGTTGTTCTGAGACAATAATAATATTAATAATGCTCATCTATTAATTTATACCATCAACAAAAAAATTCAATACATATCACCCAAATATCCCAATCATTACTACTCCAAAACTACAATTCCTTTTGATGTTCTAAAAAATAAAGCCTCCCTTCTAAAAAAATTATCAACTACAAAGGAAGTCAAAGAAAACTCGAGGTGAAAAAGAGAAGTTCTAACAATGACTACAATCCAATTAAGCTTTCACCAACATCCATATATTATGATCGCCTTTCATCGTCTTCAATCTTTTCATCTTCACCGCATAACCAACTACAAATGAACAATCTCAAAATTAGCTACCAAACTGATAACTTGACAAACAAAAACATTATTCAGCAATTAAAAGTCGTACTTGTTATAAATCAGTACAAATCTCACAATTATTCAAAAATAGAAATGTATAATGATGGCATCAAGATGATTACCATAATCACAGCATATATGATGAATCAAGGCCTTTCACGCATGAGATGTAGGCAATACATACAAAAGAATCGATTCGCTGATTGATGCTGGCAAAGTGTTTCATACGCACTTGAAATTTATGTATTCTTTATGTGGCAGTAAGCCATAACATGCTCATGTCCCTTCTCTAACCAATTTTAATATTCAAAAGTAACATCTCAGACGGGTAAAAAAGCAATCGCTATCTTTGACAACTCAAATTTGAGTTGTAGCAACATTCCAATAACTAAACAAGTCATCTTGCACATCCAATATTGCAATTTAGCCTACCATATACTACACATCTCATCCTAGTTTAAATTATGATATAGATTATCTAAAGTAATTTGTTATGCTACTCTAGATCAAACTACCATATACTACACATCTCGTCCTAGTTTAAATTCTGAAACCGCAATTGACAACCTATAAACCATTATTTTTGTGAGTGGATATAAGCTTTCATTAAAAAATCAGCCGTATTAAAATTCGTTTTGACCATTACCAGCCATTATCCCATTACAATCAAGCAAATCAACAGAAATTACTCTGCAACCCGATCAAATTTTGCTTCAACTTTTGAACAACTGATCAATGACTAAGAAACAATTAAGCAGTATTGCAAAAATAATTCTACACATACTACACCGCACACAATAATATATACACCTTAAAAGGACTTGAAATTTAAATAGTTTAGCGGAGATGAAATCAATTAACCTTTTAAATTGAATTTGAACAAACAAAAATAGGATCGGAAATAATTAATCAAAATCAGTAATTTCACCAATTGTTTATGAGCAGTAAACTGACTATATATACTCACACACAAATTCAAACTTCAAAGTAGCAAGAATAATTGTGATTCACATAGAGAAGAAAACAATCAAACCTAAGAGAGGTAGATGTGCGATGGCGTCGAGATCGCTACGGTCATCGCTGGTGATTCAAGTAGGAGACGAATAGACGATCGAGAAATACTTCAATGGTGATGCAGACTTGGCGGTGTGAGTAGCTAAACTGACGGCCGAAGAAAACAACGGCGGCACTAAAGCAGTTGTGTTTTCCTTCTTTGTTTTTTTTTATTTTGGAAGTGGTGGAGATGTTTTTAGGGCTTAATTAATAATTAATACGTATATCAAAAAAGTTAAGAGACCGGGTTTAGTGGGAACAGGTTTGTTATTCCCGATTCTATGAGACCGGTTCTTTCAGATCAATGGTTTCTTATATTAAGAGACCGGTTTAAAAACAAAATCGGTTTATTATTTCCAAATCTATGAGACCGGTTTTAAAAAATTAACGGTTTCTAATATTAAGAGACCAGTTAGAAAACCAAACCGGTTTGTCATTAGTAGTTCCTTTGGCCATTTTTGTAGTAGTGAGATTAGGAGCTGAAGTAGTAAGGCCCTTTTCTTTTGAACTTAAAGTCACTTAATTTAAGTGCACTCCAGATCCTATAAGTTTAGTTCAGTTCAGTTCAGATCCAATAAGTTCAGTTCAGATCCTATAATTTCAGTTCAGTTCAGTTTAGATCTTATAAGTTCAGTTTAAATCCCATAAGTTCAATTTAGTTCAGTTCAGATCCTATACATTACTTAATTGAAGTTCACTTCAGATCCTATAAGTTTAGTTCAGTTCAGTTCAGATCATATAAGTTTAGTTCAGATCCTATAAGTTCAGTTCAGATCAGATCTTATAAGTTCAGTTCAGTTTAGATCTTATAAGTTCAGTTCAGGTCCTATAAGTCCAGTTCAGTTCACTTCAGATCTTATAAGTTCAGTTCAGATCTTAAAAGTTTAGTTCAAATCCTATAAGTTCAGTTCAGTTCAGTTCAGATCCTATAAGCTCAGTTTAGTTTAAATCAGTTTCATTCCAAAAGAACAGGGCCTAATTCATCCAGGAATAATATATTTGATTGATTTAATGGAGTTCATATAGTGGAGCTACGTGTAGGGTTCGTAGGGAAGGTCGTTAAAAACAATAATAATATAAATTGTTTTTTAATACAAATATAATTTTTCTGTCTCACTATTTTTTTTAATTCGCTCTAAAAAATTTCAATCTGAATTTAGCTCTTTTAAGACCAAATATTGGTTTTGCTAATCAGTTTGTGGAATGGAGACATATAACGATTTGTAATAAAGTTATACCAAGTATTTTCTTTTTTATTTTTGGCTAGAAAGAACAATAAATAAAATAGTCCAACGATGCATTTGGTCTAAAATACAATTATATAGTATTCCCTAATGTATAGTTTTCCTCGTTTGAGATGTCGTTGGACTAAGTTATTTGCCCGTAATTGTAAAAGTGGACCTAAAAGTTAGCGCCTTACTCCGTAATACTTATATCAGTCTGACAATGCCACCAAATATTTAGACCAAACGCAGCTAGCTAGACAACATTTTAAATCAACAATCGACGTGCTTACTAAAACTGTTACTAAAATGGACCATTCACAGTGCACGCTAGTTCATTTCTCCCGTAATTTGGAGCTATTGAAAATACAAGTAATATCATGTACACTATATTATAGAGTACTCTATAATACTCGTATATCAAACATTATAGAGTACTCTATAATACTCGTATATCAAACGGCAGTAGTACTCCGTATATTATAACTATCCTCGATCTCCGTATATTATAACTATCCTCGATCTAATGTATCCATTATTAATACTCCGTATCACAAGTGATAACTATTAATCGTGACAGGGGAGTACAAATCTCCCATTTACACATGGGCTATAAATGAACAATATAATGATAACTATTGATCGGGACAAGGGAAGTACAAATCAACGAGACTCTAATCATAAAATCCTGACTCAAATTGCCCACCTTATTTGAAAGAGTTCATGGAGATGAAACCCTCCATTGATGAAGATCAATCAAACTTGAAGAATGAATGGGTTGTAACTGAATTGTAACAGATTAGAGAGAGAAAGAATTGTTGAGAGAGTAGGTAAATAAAATTTGGGAATTGTATTAATGAATCTAAATAATTACAGCTGTACATGGTGTTATATACAAATGAGTAAGGTTGACTTGGGTCGTATCACCACGAATTTTTAGCTCAAATTTGGCCAGGGTCGTATCACCACGAATTTTGGCTTACGTATAGTTGAAATTTTGCAGGATGCGTTTGGCTTGAAATTTTCAAGTTGGACTTGCTACGCGGACAAAGGTGATTTTGTCCTCTTTACTTGGACGAAATGAAAATGAAAACATTAAGTAGCATTTTTGGCCAATTTGTCACTGCCTTTCACTCAGGGGCGAATCCAGGATCTAAAATATGGGGTAGCGAAGTTGTTGTACAAAATAAATCTGCTAAAAGACGGGTAAAATTAAGAAAATGGATTTTTATCAAATGGCTTGTGTTTTTATCCATAAATTCCATATTAATCATATTTTTCATTTTGAGGATCCGATAAAAAATTTTGCAGCTATGACTATGGTGTGTTGATTATTTCTCACGTCTTAGGATGTTACCACTTCTAACAAAATATTTTGCGTGAATAAGTTGTTTGACCATCAAGTATAACTAACATACGAGATTTCATTTAATATGATTGTATTATATCATTGTCAAATTTTGTATGTTTTCAAATGCATTTAACAAACTGATTTTTTTTTTGTCATATTTTCACTTTAAAAGTTAAAAAGAAACACAAAATCATGGGAAAAAGAAATGAACTAGGAAAAAGATATACATCAAACTTATAAAATGAAAAGCGATCAAAATAAATGTGAAAGAAGTAAATTAGGAATAAATGTTAAAGAAGTAAATTAGTGAAATTAGGAGAAAGAAAAATAAATAAACAACTAAATATATTAAAAGTCGAGTGGCAAGACAAGCATAGATTAAGCTAGATAAGTAAATTAGGAATAAATGTTAAAGAAATAAATTTGTGAAATTTGGAGAAAGAAAAATAAATAAGCTAGATAAAACAAAACATTTAAAAAAAAACGCTGCTACCAGGAGTCGAACACCTATGCTCTTGGAAGTTAGATTGAAGCCTTAACCACTACACCCAATCAGATTGATATGAACAACATGGTCTTGTTATTTATTTATTATTTATTAACTGTGAGACGGGGTAGCAGAATATCTTCTTCTTCATTAATTTTTCTGGGTTTGGGGTAGCAGGGGCTACCCTTTGCTACTCTTTAGCTTCGCCCCTGCTTTCACTTTTTTACCAATTTGGTATTAGTTTGTCCCCTTTAATTCAACCTAAAACCCAATTTGGCATTTGTCATTGCCAAGTCTAATCCATATGAATGACAAACTAAAAAGACACACATCAAACTAAAACTCCAAAACTAGAACCCCATAAAAACCAAAGAAAACGAGACAATAGACAAAATACAAGAATATGACAGACTGACAGTTACGCATTTATGCCTACTATTTCGGGTGCTAAATTTTACTGTTATGTAACACTCCAACTTTTTACTACCTACGAAATGAAAAGTCGAAAAATAGGAATGTGATGACAGATTAATTTAACAATGGCCCGCATTTCGGTAAAATACGCGTGGTGGTACATTCTCTGCACAAGTGCGGCGTTGTATTCACTGCTCACTAATTACTGCAATCAACTTTCTGTGCTGCTACATACTCTGGGTGGTTTATGAACTGTACATTTTTGTTTACTGTCACTGTAGTCAACTACGTTTGGTCTTGTTTATGCCCCACATTTACCTCGGTGCTTGCTCTTTTGGTCCCTCCTTCCATCCTTTTCTACTTTTTTTTACCAGTTTTCTTGTTTCACCTATTTCAAAGCCAATTAGTCTTGCTGAATACGGGTTGGAGCAAGTAACGGATAATGCCACTCACAAAACGAATAGGGGGGACAAGGTGTGGCACCCCCATGTACTTCCATCTCTCCTCTATTTGGTCATTTGTGAGAAAAAATGGTATCCGTCACTTCAAAGTGACGGATACGTGCCGTCACAAATGAGATTTTGTGTTTCAAAGCCGGCTTATTGATTTTTATTTTTATTTTAATTCCTGCGTGATATGGTTAAAAAAAATATTTTTTCAAAATGCGATTACAAAAAAAAAAAAAAAACAATTTAGCTAACACAAATTCTTGTTTAAAACCATAATATTCGTCAATTTTAAAACGGATCACAAACGACTCAAGTATGGTAGATGAGATAAAAATATTATGCCTAGGACTAACAAACGATTTATATATACACAAATTCTCATTATAGACGGGCACTGTCCGTCTATAATGAAAGACGGAGTCAAATACAATACCACTTTTCTAACAGGACAAACAACAAGTGTGAACATATTTGACCTAGGGCTGTTTTTTTTCCTAAGATGAATATTGTCGTTTTAAGAGAGACATAATATTTAGCAAGTTAGGTCGGAAATAAAAGTATTTCTCATTACAGGGTTTATTTATGTAAGATCTTGCCCAAGTAAGGTCAATTGCTAGGTCATGACCTTACTTGGTCACACTAATCACCATTTAACTAGAAAATTATGGTGACCTTTGGGGAGAAGAAGTCAATTTGTAACCTTTGGTGGAGCAAGTTGACCCAACTCATGACCTTATATGTGGAGATATGTGATTGGTTGACAATATTAATAATTAATAAAAAAATATATATATGAAAATGTGATATAATGTGGAGAGATGCATGTAATTGGTTAGAAAGTGAAAAATGATTGGGTTGATGACCTAGGTCGTGACCTTCTGCTTGGGAGGGTGAAAGTAGGTCAAAATAAATAAATTGGAATTAAGAGTAAAATTGGGTCGCGACCTAATTAGCGCGACTTCTGCTTGGGGATGGTCTAATGAACCTGCACCTAGAGGCGGTTTTGCATTAATTGAATACAATGTTAGATCAAGTTAAGACTTTTTTTTAATGCGGACTGTCATTGCGAGTGGCGATTTTAGTGCCTAAACATTCAGTCAATCGCCACCAGCCCGCTCATAGTTACAGTTTTAAGATGGGTATTATTCCCTTTTTGAAATTAACTGGCCTGAAAACTGACACCAGAAGTGACGGTTAACTTCCACTTCCTAATCCAAAAACGAATCATACATGAATAACAAAATGGTAAAAATTTTCGATCATTATAAATGATACTAGTATTTAAATCGTGAAATTAACCTACATAATTAGTTATTTGAGGTAGTATAACAATTACATCGTCAATCATTATACATGATACTTCCCCCTGTTTTGTGGAACTGAAACATTCCATTGAAATATTTCTCATATATAATAAAACAATGTTGGCATTCAAGGAATAAGACGGATTAGTATCCTAACTCTGAAAAAAAAAACATTTACCTAAACACAAATTATTGAATAAGCTCCTTTTACACCGAGATGGTTCTTTTATTAATTAAAACTCATTTCTTTACTATTAATTAATGAATAATTTTATATATAAATTAACCGTCTTACACTATAAAACAGTCTCAAACTACAAATTGTTATTGAACTAGTATAGACCCCGTGCAATGTAAGCACGGTATCTATAGAATTTCATTTATTTTTCATGTTTCTAGCAACTCATTGTATTTTGATTAGAGAAATAAAAATTTAAATCGTAATAAGTAATGAAATGAGTATTTTCTGAAAGCTTTTTTTTTGTTTTTTTATCGAGAAATTAATGATGTTAATTTACAAATATTTACTAATAACATATTTTTTAGCCGTAACTTTTTATCATAAAAAGTCAATAAATTTTTAACAAATATTTACTAATAACATATTTTTTAGCAGCAACTTTTTATCATAAAATGTCAATAAATTTTTAACAAATATTTACTAATAACATATTTTTTAGCAGCAACTTTTTATCATAAAAAGTCAATGAATTTTTATCGTAAAGTTCTTTAAAAAAAAAGGGATTTTTTTTATCATAGAATGATCGGAGATAAATTTCTGCATAATGTGAAATATTGAAAGTTATAAATATTTAAACACAAAAGATTATGTACATTTATAACCTATCATGTCCATACATATAATATATGTTAAAAATACCAAGCACTATTTTAGGAAATATGTTTTAGGCGGGAAAAGTTGGAGTTCCGCCTATTCATTTAGTAAATAGGGGATGTGCATATTCCACCAAAATAAACCAATGAAAGAATAGTTGTCATTACTTATTAGTTATTACGATAGTACTTAAAGTAGTTCAAACATTTCCATTAGTTGAAAAATTGAACCACCCTTAATTAAAGCTTTAAACACATTTACTGACATAGTCCATTACACAAACAAAACCAATAAATACTCCTAAAATATAAATCTGACATACAAAAAAAAAAGCTAAAATAATTTAATTCCATTTGGCCCACTCTTTAAAAACCCCTTAACTCTTCCCGCTTATCTTCCACACCAACATACCCAACTCTTTAAGGACACTTAGAAAGACACCTGAAAACCATACCTAAATTAGTAAACCATCAAATATTACTCCATTCTATTTAAACCTTAAAGCTTACTTATTCTTACCATATCTATCAAAACGGGTCTTCCTTTGTGGATGCTTGGCCTGGCCGCTCAACAGCTGCGTGCCGATATGAATCGCTTGCTCGGCCTTCTCTTCCACCAAGTATGTTTTAATTTTCTTATACGATTTTGTAAAATGTTCAAATTCTGTTAGCATCAAATAGTAATATTAGTATTAGTATTCCGTATTATTTTTGCGCCTCATTTTCGATAGAATGATGTAAATTTATGTTGTAATTTATGAATGTGAAAATGTGTAGGGGGTGTTGGATGAACAATTCTTACAACTACAACAACTAGAGGATGAGAGCTCTCCAAATTTCGTGTCCGAGGTTGTCAACATTTACTTCCATGAATCCGAGAAGCTCCTTCGCAATCTCCGAGCATACTTGTAATTTATACTACTCTTTATCTCTCAAGTTAATACCAACCTTTTGATTTATAATTTTAAAGTAACCTAGCTAGTTGATTAAAAGTCATTTTAATTATTGAATTCTTGATTAGGGTTTTGTTGAATTTAAAACCAAGGTTGATCATTATGTATAAATCTTTATTTCTAAATGATTTGCCCAATTATTGATTAATAGTGGTCTCAACCTAGCTATTAATTTACATTTTACAATTGTCATGATTGTTTAAATATTCTCTTGAATATTGAGAAAAAATACATAGATTTCCTAATTATTACATACTCCATAATTTAAAAACTAATATTTCGTAATGATTTTCATATAATGTATTGTCGTTTTATCTAATTTTAGGTATTAAGAGTACGACTTTTTATAAGTAATAATTTCGTGTCATTTCAAATTAAATTAAAAGAGTACGTTAAACCGCTAACTCTCGTTATCAAGACATTAAACCATTGTTCTCTCAAACTCATAAGATATCAAAATATTAGCAAGGGGGGTCATAATGCAATTCCAATGGTCCATCTTACTCTTCCAAGACATTTATAGATTATACGACTAAATGCAAAAAAATTAAATCCATTTAATTAGCTCATAAATTTAAATCCATTTTTTTATTTTTTTTTTATAGTAATCACAAATTTTTTCATGAAATTTTACGAAGGTTTGACTTTTATTAGTAGTGTTATTAATTAAAATTGTGTGACATGAACATGAAGGATGGATAGGGAGTTTTCGGACTACAAGAAGATAGGAATGCATTTGAATCAGTTCATGGGGAGCAGTTCGAGCATTGGTGCTAAAAGGGTCAGAAATGTTTGCGTTGCCTTTCGTGCTGCTTCTGACCAAAATAACCGTGCTGGGTAATTTTCCTTTCTTATTCATTGCTTTACCAAAATACCGAAATACGAGTATCAACTAATCGGTTTTTTCTAATATGTGACCTTGAGATATAAGACGGCTTTTTAATTCGTTAAATACTCATATACTCCGTACATATCAATCAATGGGGTATCTAACATACAAAAGAAACATTATGTAGTAACGTGTAGTATACAACAGTCTTATATAATAGCTACTGCGGAAATGGATATATATCGCAATAGTGACTCAAACAATACTTAATCTCTATTATTTAAATTTTTTACTCATGCTTGTATTATTGTTTGCGACTTTTAAGGCCATACCTCTATTACTTTTAACATCCGCATGAACTAGGTATTATAAAGTTATAATATGTCAGTAGTTAATTAAGTAGTAGCACGATTATTAATCCTATAATTTGTTTGTCTTATCTTAATTATGTAGGTGTTTGAGGGCATTAGAGCTTTTGGAGCATGAGTATTGCTACCTTAAGAACAAATTGCACGAGTTTTTCCAAGTAAGTCGTCCTCCCCGGACTCCATGTATTTATTTAATAGAAGTATTTGCAATGAAAAAATCCCAAATAAGACCTTTTTTAAGAGTTTCATTCCATATTACTCCCTACTAACATATTGGAAAAAAAATACCTTTTTTAAAATATGAAATTGAACGGATACTTGGATCAAATGACCAGGAAATTTTAAATTTTATTGTAATAAAAATATCAAATAACTATAAATATATTTTTGTCCACTTGACTGCATGTTTTCATAATAATACTCATTTCATTTTTCTATTTTTTCTTCCAATTTGACTGCATGTTTTCAATGCGCTATAATTTGTAAAAGTTGTGTTACTATAAGTTGCAGTCGATTTTTCTCCTTACATAACTTAAACTATAAAATACTCGATTGGCTTTATATGTATGTTTTGATAATTTTCATTTGATTTTTTTTAATTGTGTTAATTTGTGTAATTAATTAAATGAAAATGCAGATAGAGCAACAAAGAGTACTTGCAGCAGGAGTGAGATATCCAGTGCAACACAATTGAAGTATCAACAACATTAGTTTCGTCGAAAATTTTATTAGCTCCTTGAGGGTTTCAGAAATAGGGTTCGTGATGATCAAAGAAATAAATGCGTTAAAGAAATTATGTAGGCAAATAATAATGATACAACATATTTGTATTATTATTATTATTATTATTAGTATTAGTATTAGTATTATTATTATTATGTTACTACTCCGTATTATTAAGCATTTAAGTGTTATGATGATGTGTAGAGCAGAAATGCCATGCATGGAAGTTTTTAATGAAAGATCAGTAATTGTGAGTTTAAATGTTTGTCGCAGATGGGAGTTATTTACATAATGAATGGGCAGTTAATTTTATATGACTGATTGTTTTGTATGTTTCAGATCTTTGATCAAATCAGAATCCCACTAAAAATAAATACTGCACTGTCTTCTCATATCTTACCGTTACCAATTTTTTTTTTTTTTAGATAGAAGGAACTTGAATTAAAAGAAAATAAAGTAGTTAGAGTACATCATGGGGGCGGGTCAGGGGAAAGAGGCGCGGAGGCCAAAACAAAGTCACTAGTACAAAGATCAACAACAAAGGAGGGGGCATGAGCCCACTCAAAACAACCTAAGAAGGAACTAGTATCATGGACGGAGTGATGAGCAATAGCATCCGCCACACGGTTAGCAGTTCTCTTCTCAAAAATCAGCTTCAAATGAGGTGAGTCCTGCAAGAGGGCCCTACACTCAAGAATGATGTTAGGGGCCACAAGGGGCAATAGACTGCAAGATAGAGTTAACGGCATCAAGACAATCAGAGGCAATCAAGACATTGTTCACAAGAGCACTAGAACGTAAAATCCCTTCTCGGATGGCAAGGACCTCACAGAGGTAAGGGTCACGACCAGGGAAGCGAAACGACCAACCTAAAACCCAGGACCCATAACAGTCTCTAATGACACACCCCAGACTGGCTAAACAAGAAGAGGGGGAAAGAGCCGCATCAACGTTGGCTTTGTGCCAACCCAGCGGCGGAAGGGCCCAGCTAACAGGATAGCTAAAGGCATCAAGGGGGGCGGTACCGGTGCAAGGGGCAGTGAGGGTGCGGTCATTGGCTCGGGTCCAGGTAGAGGCTTGGGTGGAAATGGAGGCGCAGAATGAGAGAGAAGGACGGGGGTTGGGGGTGCAGAATGAGGCGCAGATGACAAAGGAGAAGAGGGTGTTCCAACTAGGGGAAGGGGAATTACAGTTCTCAAAGATCCAGTGATGAAGATCAAGAATGAAGAAAGTGTGGGGGACATTAAGGGAGGTCCAAGTATCAAAGGCAAGGCTACAATCACGGAGGACATGGAGGGAGGTCTCGGGGATAATGGAGGGGCTGTGACAAAGAGAGCAAGACGGGTTAGGAAGGATGTTTCTGGCAAAGAGGGAGACTTTGTGCGGTAGCTTGTTCCACCACACGAGCCAAAGAAAGACTTTAATCCTAGGTTGAGTATGAAGATCCCACAGCCAGGACAAGTCAGAGGGAAGGGAGGAGATAGGTGGCGAGAGGGTGGCGGGGGCCCCCGAGAGATAGTGGTAGGTTTCACCAACAGAGAACTTGCCTTTGGGGGTAAGGGAGGTGGAGAGGATGTCACATCTAGGAGAGGAGGGAATAGGGAGAGATAGAATGGTTTAAGTGATATGATCAGGAAGGTCAAAGTCAAGGGAGTCAAAGGACCACGTACCATTAAAGATAATGGTGCTAAGTCTCGCAGTAGAGGAGGTAAGGCTTAGAGGACCTGAGATGGCGGCCCGGAGAGGCCCCAAGCTGGACCACAGATCATACCACAACCGGATAGTGGAACCATCACCAATAGACCAAGTGAGGTGGTTTTTGAGGAAGCTCCACCCTATTCCCACATTTTTCCAAATATGGGAGCCATAGGAGAAGGAGCGAGGACGGGGGTGAGGTACTTGCTATGCAAGGCTTTGGCGGCAAGGGAGGACTTGTCAAGGAGGACTTTCCAGCTCAACTTAGCGGAAAGAGAATCATTGAGCGGTTTTGCAGCCTTAATACCAAGTCCACCCAGAGAGAGGGGAAGGGTAATGAGGTCCCAGTTGGCGAGATGAAGTTTCTTATAAGAGTGGCTAGACCAAAGGAAGCTTCTAGTGATTTTGTCTATGTCATTGAGAATGGAGGAGGGGAGACGAATGCATTGCATTGTGTGATTGGGAATAACATTAAGGGTGAATTTGATGAGACAGATTCTCCCAGCCTTAGAGAGGAAGCGGGATTTCCAATTAGCAAGTTTGGTTTGAATGTTGTCAATGATGAAATGGAGATCGGCTCTCTTAGGTTTCTTACCATGAAGAGGATAGCCAAGGTAAGTGCCAAGGTGGTTGGTTTTTTTGATACCTAAGGCTTCCTCAAAGAGATGGACGTCCGAGGAGGGGGTGTGCATGGAGAAGATGATTTTGCTCTTAAGACAGTTTATTTTTTGGCCCGAGGAGGAGTAGAAGGAAAGGATGGTTATCTTGAAGGGCATAGAGATTTCTCTCAGAAGATCTTCCGAAGACGAGAATGTCATCAGCAAAGACAAGGTGGGAGAAAGAGGCATCACCTTTCCCGAGGGGGTAAGGGGTCCACTCATTATCGCAGCAGGACTGGTGGATGAGGCGAGAGAGAGCCTCATACAAATAATGAAAATGTAGGGAGAAAGGGGGTCACCTTGGCGAATTCCCCGGGAGGGAAGGAAGTTGTCAAGAGCGGAGCCATTAAGGGTTACCTGAGTGGAGACCGTAGTAATGCAGCTCATGATAAGGGAAATGATGTCGGGGTCAATGTTAACCGCGATAAGGCAGGTTCTAATAAATTCCCACTCAAGTCTGTCAAAGGCCTTTTCAAGGTCAAGTTTGAGGGCAAACCAACCCAATTTACTCTTTGAGAAATGAATGGAATGGAGATCTCCAAAGCAATGATGTAGTTTGTATCAGTCCCTCGCCCAGGGATGGAACTCCCTTGGTTAGGGGAGATAAGGTTGTGCATGTGGGGCTTGAGACGGCTAACAATGATTTTTGTAATCATCTTGTAGGTGGTGTTGTAAAGACTAATGGGTCGGAAGTTTGTGATCGATTTTTTGAGGGGAAGGGATCTTTGGGATGAGGGAGATAATGGTTTGGTTGATGGAGGGAGGAACAAATTTGGTTGATAAAATATTTTTAATGAAGGGGATGAAGTCAGGTTTGATGATGTCCCAGCATCTTTTAAAGAAACCCGCATGGAATTCGTCGGGTCCGGGGGCCTTGTTGGAGCCAAGGGAGAACAGAGCAGATCTAATTTCTTCATCAAAAGGGATCGTGAAGGTTGTGATGTAGGGGGTCCCGGGGTTGGGGGACCAAGAGGGGGAGGTGAAGAGAATGAAATCTTTCCCAGAGGTAAACAAGTTGGGAAAATAGTGAGTTATATGACTGTTGAGGGCGTCGTGGCCAGAAATGGTCATGCCCACATCATTAGTCAGGGAGAGGATACGGTTGAAGCTCCTACGGAGGGTGACAGATTTCTGGAAAAAGGAAGTTTTCCGGTCACCGTCAGTAAGCCAGTTGATGCGGGACCTATCCTTCCAGTAGTGGTGTTCGAAGTCAAGGACACAGTTTAGGTCGTGGGTGAGAGAATCATTGAGGTTAATGAGGAAGCTAGAGGAGGGGTGGTTGCAAAGGTCTTTTTGGACCCCAAGAATTCGGGAGGAGAGTCTCTTTTTCTTTTTAGGGAGGCTACCAAAAGTCACGGCCGCCCAGTCACTAAGAGTAAGGCTGAGACTGGTAAGTTTGGTAGGGGGGCAGCCGCACAGGGAGTGTAACACCCCGTAATTTCGGACCGTTAATATATTGCGAAAGTAATTTATTAATCAAGTTGAATTTAATATTAACGTATTTGAAGTAAAAATAATTCAAAGAAATATAATTTTATTATATTTTGAAGAAAAGTATTTATTTTGATAGTTTCGAAATGTTTAAAAATAGTTTTAACCGTGTAAAAACTATTTATTTCGAAATAAGGGCATATCGGGGGGAAAATGACAATTCTATTGAAAATTGGGCAAACGATTTTGGAAATGGGTCGTATGAATACTCAATTTTCTTGTAATCTCGTGTTTAAGAACTTTGGTCTTGTCGGAATTTGCGTTTGACAAACGGTTTTAATTATTATCCAAACGAGCCAAACCCGACTCGTAAAATCCCGACTAAAACCCGTCTCCCTCCTTTCCTTTCTCCCTTACCCGCGGCTCCCCCTCCCCCTTCCTTTCTTTTTCTGATTTTTTCTTATGTTCATCTTCATCAACATCTTTCCAAAAACCAAACACCATTAAAACTTATACAATTTCAAGCTAATTTTCGACATAACTTCTTCATTTCTTGTCGGATTTTCGCATAATTTATATTTCCGGAATCCTCTCGTCGAGATCTACAACCTAGTATGTTTTAATTTCAGTTTTCATTAAGTTGTTTTAAGACGAATTTCGGTAATTTCGGTAATTTATACTTATTATTGTGTTTTTATTGTTTAATTAGGTGAAGAATTGGAGGACGAGTTTGGGGACTCGTATATTGTCGAAGATAGCGGCTAGTTGCTTGTTAGGGTTGGTTTTTAAGGTGCTAAATTGCTCATTTTCTAGCTTAAGGTAACATATTTCGAGTTACTCGACGAATAATCGTCACATTCTTTGTTGTTTTTGTATGTTTTGTGATTTTTGGTTGAGTAGTAAATTTTCACATGATAGATTTGGATGCATGCATGTCTAATGCTTGTCTTTTGTTAGTTTAAGTTAGCATATTAATTTAGGAACGATTAAGTAAGGTTTAAAACGGAGTTTAAATGAACAAAAACGGAAAAATGGAGGTGTAGGGGTGGCGGCAGCAGGCCCGGCAGGCCCACGGCAGGCCCACGGCTGGCCCACGGCTGGCCCGGGTTGGTCCGTTGCATGTTTCGTGGTTTTCCATGCAATATTTGTCATTTCGGGTTTATTAATGTCATAGTTAGAATAAGTACACTTTTGAATTAAATCATTTTAGTAGTAAAAATTATGTTAAAGGTAAAAATTATGTTTATATTGGTAGTTGCACATGTTAGTATAGGTTAGAAAATGAAATTGTAAAGAATAGGCTCAGCATGAATTATATAGCGATAATTGTAATGTTGGATGATTATGCCGAAAACTGAGCCTTGGTCCCTTTGACTGATTCGATGTCAGTCAATTGTGTGATTGGTCAGCCGCAATTTAACCCGTACCTGTCGCAGGGCTGGGGTTGCGAGTAAAAATTCGGTTGGATGAAATTTTATATGAATTGGAAAATCGGCCTTTTTCTTGTTTTAGGCCATTCATTATATCTTTATTTCACATGTGTAGTTAGTTGGTTTAAGTAGTTTCTTATATTGTAAAAACGGCCCTAGATTCCCTGAAGCCTTTAATATTGTTAATTTTGCTAGAAATGAAAATTGGGATTTAATACTTCTTGCAGGTTGTTGTGTTTGTCATAGATAGGTCTTTATAGTCTCTGACGAGTATATGTTCACTGCTTGATAGCCTTTGTGTTCCTGACTAGTGGATTTATATCCAAGTTGGGGCATGACCTCGTTACTTATTTTGATAGTAAGTGGTCAGCTTAAGTACTAGCCAACCCTTTGGTGGGCTCCTTAGGGTACTCACTTTGTTTTAGAAAAATTGTGGGTCTTGGGTGCGGTGGTGTGTATCCGCATGTCTAGGTCCGCACAGATTTTAGGCTAGGGTTGTGTTGTGTCTTGGCCATGTTTTATTAATATTAACCGCTGAGCCAAGATACCGGTTCGATTACCTTCCCTACCTCGTGGTATAGACTCGAGTTACAGAGTGACTATTGACGGTACTAAGAACTTATGCCTGTCTTTGATATATTGCCCTTTTTTGTATGGTGACTTTATGAATTGTAATAGGTGAGATGTAAGCCGGTTACAATTGATAAAGTTTGGATTACTACTTGTTATATGTTTCACATGATAGTTTAAATTGGTCAGTTTAGAGTTCCCATGTTAGAATACTTGATAAGTAAATGGTTTATCAAATTGTTTACATGTTATACTACATGTTACATTAAATATGACGTTTCGTGGCTGGGAGGACTCGAAGTTACTCCCCACTGAATTGTGGCTTTCGTGTTTGCATAAAATGCGATTGACAGGTTGAAGATTTAGATGGGGTCACAGACGAGCTAGTGAGCATAAGAAACCTTGGACCTAGTTTGGCTAGTTTTGTAGTAAACCTTTTAACTTTTGGTTATGTATATATATTTTGAAGGGACATATGTCTCCCTCTTTTTCTTTCGGTTGCATCATTATATTTTCTTATCGTTAGCTATGGCATGTAAATTAGTTCGTTAGCATTGCAGGTTTTGGCACCCTCCTCTTGGGAATGTTGGAAATGTTTGTGGTTGGTTTAGGAAAGTTTTAAAAATTACAGGCTTTGTCTAGTTGAACCAATTACAAACATATCCTGTCAGTTTTTCTGTAGAATTTACGCGTTTAATTATCGGGTTATTTAAGGGTGTCACAATTGGTATCAGAGCTTGTTGCTCCCGACGCACGTTTGTGCACCCCACTTAAAATCACTTGACCTTTAAATAATAAACTTGAGAGATGGGTAGGATGGGTAGATTTAGGATTTTGTGTGGTAGTCTGTTTGTGATTGCTAATTGTTAGGTACTAATTAATTTTCTCTTTTGTAAGATGGCTCCGCCAAGAAGAGGAGTTGATGATGCTATTTTATTAGTTCTTACTCAAATTCTCCAAAACCAACAAAATCAGCAGAATCAACAAGCTCCTCCTCCTCCTCCGCCTGCTGAGGGTACTCCAGGCACCTATACTTGGGTGGCTAATCAGTTAACCCGAATCAACACTCCCACTTATGGTGGAGAGATTGATCCAACTGCTCTTACAGGGTGGTTTCGGGAGTTGGAGAAAAGCTTTACACTGTATGATGTTAAGGAGGAACATAAAGTGAAGCTAGCCTCTCACTTCCTAGTACGAGAAGCAGATCGATGGTGGTCCATGACTGGGCCTACCGTTTCATCTGAACCGGGATTTGATTGGGAACGTTTCAAGGAGTTAGTTGAGGCCCGATTCTATCCACAAGAACTTAAACAGCAGAAGTTGAAGGGATTCATGGAGTTGAAGCAAGGAAGCCTTCCTGTTCAGGTCTTCACCGATAAATTCAATGAGTTGGGTCATTATGCAACTAGATTGGTGAAGGATGACAACGAAAAAGCCTTCTTTTATCTTGAAAAGCTCTCTCCTAAAATCAAAAGTATGGTCCGTCGAGACTCCACCAGCTTTGTTTCAATTTACAATGATGCTTTGTGGGCTGAGAATTCATTGAAAGAGATTGAAAATGAAGCTCGTGCAACTAGTTCCAATCTTGGCAAGAGGCCTTTATATCCATCTTCTAGGCCCTTTACTCCTTCACCTAGGTTCATCTCTTCTCCCTCTGACTCAAACAAGAGGAGATTTGTTTCTAATGTGCAAGCTAACCGGGGTGGTCAATATTCAGCTTTTAATGATAATAAAGGTACTAAAGACCGAGTGTGCTATAACTGCAAGAAACCAGCACACCCTGGTAAATGCTTTGTTGATCCTATCATATGTTTTTCTTGTAACAAACCGGGCCACAAGGCCAATGTTTGCCCGGAGAGGAAGGTGACGGCTCCTACTACTCCTGCCGCCCCAGTGAGGCCAGTGAGGCCGAAGGGTCGGATCTTTGTCATGAGCCGAGCGGAAGCTGAGGCACACCCTGATATCATTATTGGTACATTTTCTATGTTTGATGTTCCTTGTTTGGTACTATTTGATACGGGTGCCTCTTTATCTTTTATTTCAATAAAACTCTCCAATAAATTATCACTTGAATCCTCACAAGAAGAAAGCACATCTATATCCTTACCCTCTGGTAATGTCTTTTCCTGTTCAAAAATCTATCCGGAAGTCCCTATTTCTATTGTGGGATCTATATTTCCAGCAAATCTTTTCCAATTTCCGCTTGAAGAATTTGATGTCATTTTGGGCATGGATTGGTTACATACTTATCATGCTCGATTTGAATGTCGAGACCAGAAAATAATTCTTACAAGCCCGTCAGGTCACCGTGTGTCTTATCAGATGGTTAAAAGACAAACCGGTACTAAATTAATTTCTGCTATGAAGTTTGTCAATGCGATGAAAAAGGGTCATCAAGCCTTCTTGTGTATGGTGACTCCTTCTGATTCTTCCTCTCTACCTCCTAAAGAGAACATTCCTGTAGTATGTGAATTTCCCGAAGTTTTTCCTGATGAAGCACACCTCTCTCCTTACTCCATTCATCCGGGAGGTACCAAAATGTACAAAGATTTGAGATTACAATTCTGGTGGGCTAGGATGAAAATTGAAGTTATGGAGTATGTCAGTAAATGCCTCACCTGCCAGAGAGTAAAGATAGAGCATCAAAAGCCCGGGGGTTTGCTTCAACCCTTGGATGTTCCTCTTTGGAAATGGGAGTCTATTTCCATGGATTTTGTGATGGCTTTACCCAGGACTTCCACTGGGAAGAATGCTATTTGGGTGGTTGTGGACCGATTGACTAAGTGTGCTCGGTTTATTCCCATCAAAGAGACCTGGAGTTTAGAAGTTCTAGCTCGTGTCTATGTGGATGAGATAGTGCGCTATCATGGGGTTCCTAAAGATATAGTTTCAGATCGAGACCCTCGATTTTGTTCTCGTTTCTGGACTGCTTTACAAGAGGCCTTGGGTAGTAAACTATTAATGAGCACGGCTTTTCACGCCGCCACTGATGGTCAAACTGAGAGAACAATTCAAACTTTAGAGGATCTTCTTTGTGCCTGTGCCTTAGATTTCCAAACTTCTTGGGAGAAATGTTTACCTCTGGTTGAATTTTCTTACAATAATAGCTATCAAGCCTCCATTAAAATGGCACCATATGAAGCTCTGTATGGTAGAAAATGCCGTACTCCAGTCTGTTGGGATCAAACCCAAAATGTTCCAATGTTAGGACCCGATTTGGTGACCGAGTCCATTGAACAAGTTAAAATCATTCGGGAGCGGATGAAGGCCGCTCAGGACCGTCAAAAATCATATGCTGATGTCCGTCGTCGACCACTTTCTTTTGAGGTTGATGATCAAGTATTCCTTCAAGTGTCACCTATGAAAGGGGTGAAACGGTTCGGCGTTAAAGGGAAGCTAAGCCCTAAATATATTGGACCTTTTCGGGTGATTGAAAAGATTGGTCCTGCTGCTTACCGTTTAGAATTGCCCCCAAATCTGAGCAAGGTTCACAATGTCTTCCATGTTTCTCAATTGAGGAAGTACATTAGTGACCCTAGCCATATCATCCAAGAAGAGATTCTTGAATTGGAGCCTAACTTGGCGGTTGAAGAAAGGCCAATTCGGATTCTTGAAAAAGCCAACAAGCAACTTAGGAGCAAAGTTGTACCTCTAGTCCGTGTTCTTTGGCGTTGTGGAAATGTCGAAGAAGAGACTTGGGAGACTGAAGCTTCTATGTTAGCTAAATATCCTGAATTATTCTCGTAAGGTATTCCTTTTCTTACTCTTTTTCCGAGTTACTAAGCCTTATTTAATCATAATTAGTAAAGATAGTATTCTTACTATAGAACTTTAAACTAAAATTTTGAAAATACTTATATGATTTTTAATGGTTTTAACATTAATGAGTGTTTAATCTCGTTGTTGGTGACGTCCCAATAATGGGTTTTCTCATTTATTGGTGTAGAAATATTTTTATATCTTGATATGAATGTGGATGTTCTTGTCGATCAACGAGTATCACCGTTTCATTGAAAAGATACCTATATTTTCTTATAACTATATTATTAAGATGTTGTTTACTATAATTTCTCCTTCTAAGTTTCGAGGGCGAAACTTTTTAAAAGGAGGGGTGATTGTAACACTCCGTAATTTCGGACCGTTAATATATTGCGAAAGTAATTTATTAATCAAGTTGAATTTAATATTAACGTATTTGAAGTAAAAATAATTCAAAGAAATATAATTTTATTATATTTTGAAGAAAAGTATTTATTTTGATAGTTTCGAAATGTTTAAAAATAGTTTTAACCGTGTAAAAACTATTTATTTCGAAATAAGGGCATATCGGGGGGAAAATGACAATTCTATTGAAAATTGGGCAAACGATTTTGGAAATGGGTCGTATGAATACTCAATTTTCTTGTAATCTCGTGTTTAAGAACTTTGGTCTTGTCGGAATTTGCGTTTGACAAACGGTTTTAATTATTATCCAAACGAGCCAAACCCGACTCGTAAAATCCCGACTAAAACCCGTCTCCCTCCTTTCCTTTCTCCCTTACCCGCGGCTCCCCCTCCCCCTTCCTTTCTTTTTCTGATTTTTTCTTATGTTCATCTTCATCAACATCTTTCCAAAAACCAAACACCATTAAAACTTATACAATTTCAAGCTAATTTTCGACATAACTTCTTCATTTCTTGTCGGATTTTCGCATAATTTATATTTCCGGAATCCTCTCGTCGAGATCTACAACCTAGTATGTTTTAATTTCAGTTTTCATTAAATTGTTTTAAGACGAATTTCGGTAATTTATACTTATTATTGTGTTTTTATTGTTTAATTAGGTGAAGAATTGGAGGACGAGTTTGGGGACTCGTATATTGTCGAAGATAGCGGCTAGTTGCTTGTTAGGGTTGGTTTTTAAGGTGCTAAATTGCTCATTTTCTAGCTTAAGGTAACATATTTCGAGTTACTCGACGAATAATCGTCACATTCTTTGTTGTTTTTGTATGTTTTGTGATTTTTGGTTGAGTAGTAAATTTTCACATGATAAATTTGGATGCATGCATGTCTAATGCCTGTCTTTTGTTAGTTTAAGTTAGCATATTAATTTAGGAACGATTAAGTAAGGTTTAAAACGGAGTTTAAATGAACAAAAACGGAAAAATGGAGGTGTAGGGGTGGCGGCAGCAGGCCCGGCAGGCCCACGGCTGGCCCGGGTTGGTCCGTTGCATGTTTCGCGGTTTTCCATGCAATATTTGTCATTTCGGGTTTATTAATGTCATAGTTAGAATAAGTACACTTTTGAATTAAATCATTTTAGTAGTAAAAATTATGTTAAAGGTAAAAATTATGTTTATATTGGTAGTTGCACATGTTAGTATATGTTAGAAAATGAAATTGTAAAGAATAGGCTCAGCATGAATTATATAGCGATAATTGTAATGTTGGATGATTATGCCGAAAACTGAGCCTTGGTCCCTTTGACTGATTCGATGTCAGTCAATTGTGTGATTGGTCAGCCGCAATTTAACCCGTACCTGTCGCAGGGCTGGGGTTGCGGGTAAAAATTCGGTTGGATGAAATTTTATATGAATTGGATAATCGGCCTTTTTCTTGTTTTAGGCCATTCATTATATCTTTATTTCACATGTGTAGTTAGTTGGTTTAAGTAGTTTCTTATATTGTAAAAACGGCCCTAGATTCCCTGAAGCCTTTAATATTGTTAATTTTGCTAGGAATGGAAATTGAGATTTAATACTTCTTGCAGGTTGTTGTGTTTGTCATAGATAGGTCTTTATAGTCTCTGACGAGTATATGTTCACTGCTTGATAGCCTTTGTGTTCCTGACTAGTGGATTTATATCCAAGTTGGGGCATGACCTCGTTACTTATTTTGATAGTAAGTGGTCAGCTTAAGTACTAGCCAACCCTTTGGTGGGCTCCTTAGGGTACTCACTTTGTTTTAGAAAAATTGTGGGTCTTGGGTGCGGTGGTGTGTATCCGCATGTCTAGGTCTGCGCAGATTTTAGGCTAGGGTTGTGTTGTGTCTTGGCCATGTTTTATTAATATTAACCGCTGAGCCAAGATACCGGTTCGATTACCTTCCCTACCTCGTGGTATAGACTCGAGTTACAGAGTGACTATTGACGGTACTAAGAACTTATGCCTGTCTTTGATATATTGCCCTTTCTTGTATGGTGACTTTATGAATTGTAATAGGTGAGATGTAAGCCGATTACAATTGATAAAGTTTGGATTACTACTTGTTATATGTTTCACATGATAGTTTAAATTGGTCAGTTTAGAGTTCCCATGTTAGAATACTTGATAAGTAAATGGTTTATCAAATTGTTTACATGTTATACTACATGTTGCATTAAATATGACATTTCGTGGCTGGGAGGACTCGAAGTTACTCCCCACTGAATTGTGGCTTTCGTGTTTGTATAAAATGCGATTGACAGGTTGAAGATTTAGATGGGGTCACAGACGAGCTAGTGAGCATAAGAAACCTTGGACCTAGTTTGGCTAGTTTTGTAGTAAACCTTTTAACTTTTGGTTATGTATATATATTTTGAAGGGACATATGTCTCCCTCTTTTTCTTTCGGTTGTATCATTATATTTTCTTATCGTTAGCTATGGCATGTAAATTAGTTCGTTAGCATTGCAGGTTTTGGCACCCTCCTCTTGGGAATGTTGGAAATGTTTGTGGTTGGTTTAGGAAAGTTTTAAAAATTACAGGCTTTGTCTAGTTGAACCAATTACAAACATATCCCGTCGATTTTTCTCAGAGAATTTACGCGTTTAATTATCGGGTTATTTAAGGGTGTCACAGTTGGTATCAGAGCTTGTTGCTCCCGACGCACGTTTGTGCACCCCACTTAAAATCACTTGACCTTTAAATAATAAACTTGAGAGATGGGTAGGATGGGTAGATTTAGGATTTTGTGTGGTAGTCTGTTTGTGATTGCTAATTGTTAGGTACTAATTAATTTTCTCTTTTGTAAGATGGCTCCGCCAAGAAGAGGAGTTGATGATGCTATTTTATTAGTTCTTACTCAAATTCTCCAAAACCAACAAAATCAGCAGAATCAACAAGCTCCTCCTCCTCCTCCGCCTGCTGAGGGTACTCCAGGCACCTATACTTGGGTGGCTAATCAGTTAACCCGAATCAACACTCCCACTTATGGTGGAGAGATTGATCCAGCTGCTCTTACAGGGTGGTTTCGGGAGTTGGAGAAAAGCTTTACACTGTATGATGTTAAGGAGGAACATAAAGTGAAGCTAGCCTCTCACTTCCTAGTACGAGAAGCAGATCGATGGTGGTCCATGACTGGGCCTACCGTTTCATCTGAACCGGGATTTGATTGGGAACGTTTCAAGGAGTTAGTTGAGGCCCGATTCTATCCACAAGAACTTAAACAGCAGAAGTTGAAGGGATTCATGGAGTTGAAGCAAGGAAGCCTTCCTGTTCAGGTCTTCACCGATAAATTCAATGAGTTGGCTCATTATGCAACTAGATTGGTGAAGGATGACAACGAAAAAGCCTTCTTTTATCTTGAAAAGCTCTCTCCTAAAATCAAAAGTATGGTCCGTCGAGACTCCACCAGCTTTGTTTCAATTTACAATGATGCTTTGTGGGCTGAGAATTCATTGAAAGAGATTGAAAATGAAGCTCGTGCAACTAGTTCCAATCTTGGCAAGAGGCCTTTATATCCATCTTCTAGGCCCTTTACTCCTTCACCTAGGTTCATCTCTTCTCCCTCTGACTCAAACAAGAGGAGATTTGTTTCTAATGTGCAAGCTAACCGGGGTGGTCAATCTTCAGCTTTTAATGATAATAAAGGTACTAAAGACCGAGTGTGCTATAACTGCAAGAAACCAGCACACCCTGGTAAATGCTTTGTTGATCCTATCATATGTTTTTCTTGTAACAAACCGGGCCACAAGGCCAATGTTTGCCCGGAGAGGAAGGTGACGGCTCCTACTACTCCTGCCGCCCCAGTGAGGCCAGTGAGGCCGAAGGGTCGGATCTTTGTCATGAGCCGAGCGGAAGCTGAGGCACCCTGATATCATTACTGGTACATTTTCTATGTTTGATGTTCCTTGTTTGGTACTATTTGATACGGGTGCCTCTTTATCTTTTATTTCAATAAAACTCTCCAATAAATTATCACTTGAATCCTCACAAGAAGAAAGCACATCTATATCCTTACCCTCTGGTAATGTCTTTTCCTGTTCAAAAATCTATCCGGAAGTCCCTATTTCTATTGTGGGATCTATATTTCCAGCAAATCTTTTCCAATTTCCGCTTGAAGAATTTGATGTCATTTTGGGCATGGATTGGTTACATACTTATCATGCTCGATTTGAATGTCGAGACCAGAAAATAATTCTTACAAGCCCTTCAGGTCACCGTGTGTCTTATCAGATGGTTAAAAGACAAACCGATACTAAATTAATTTCTGCTATGAAGTTTGTCAATGCGATGAAAAAGGGTCATCAAGCCTTCTTGTGTATGGTGACTCCTTCTGATTCTTCCTCTCTACCTCCTAAAGAGAACATTCCTGTAGTATGTGAATTTCCCGAAGTTTTTCCTGATGAAGCACACCTCTCTCCTTACTCCATTCATCCGGGAGGTACCAAAATGTACAAAGATTTGAGATTACAATTCTGGTGGCCTAGGATGAAAATTGAAGTTATGGAGTATGTCAGTAAATGCCTCACCTGCCAGAGAGTAAAGATAGAGCATCAAAAGCCCGGGGGTTTGCTTCAACCCTTGGATGTTCCTCTTTGGAAATGGGAGTCTATTTCCATGGATTTTGTGATGGCTTTACCCAGGACTTCCACTGGGAAGAATGCTATTTGGGTGGTTGTGGACCGATTGACTAAGTGTTCTCGGTTTATTCCCATCAAAGAGACCTGGAGTTTAGAAGTTCTAGCTCTTGTCTATGTGGATGAGATAGTGCGCTATCATGGGGTTCCTAAAGATATAGTTTCAGATCGAGACCCTCGATTTTCTTCTCGTTTCTGGACTGCTTTACAAGAGGCCTTGGGTAGTAAACTATTAATGAGCACGGCTTTTCACGCCGCCACTGATGGTCAAACTGAGAGAACAATTCAAACTTTAGAGGATCTTCTTCGTGCCTATGCCTTAGATTTCCAAACTTCTTGGGAGAAATGTTTACCTCTGGTTGAATTTTCTTACAATAATAGCTATCAAGCCTCCATTAAAATGGCACCATATGAAGCTCTGTATGGTAGAAAATGCCGTACTCCAGTCTGTTGGGATCAAACCCAAAATGTTCCAATGTTAGGACCCAATTTGGTGACCGAGTCCATTGAACAAGTTAAAATCATTCGGGAGCGGATGAAGGCCGCTCAGGACCGTCAAAAATCATATGCTGATGTCCGTCGTCGACCACTTTCTTTTGGGGTTGATGATCAAGTATTCCTTAAAGTGTCACCTATGAAAGGGGTGAAACGGTTCGGCGTTAAAGGGAAGCTAAGCCCTAAATATATTGGACCTTTTCGGGTGATTGAAAAGATTGGTCCTGCTGCTTACCGTTTAGAATTGCCCCCAAATCTGAGCAAGGTTCACAATGTCTTCCATGTTTCTCAATTGAGGAAGTACATTAGTGACCCTAGCCATATCATTCAAGAAGAGATTCTTGAATTGGAGCCTAACTTGGCGGTTGAAGAAAGGCCAATTCGGATTCTTGAAAAAGCCAACAAGCAACTTAGGAGCAAAGTTGTACCTCTAGTCCGTGTTCTTTGGCGTTGTGGAAATGTCGAAGAAGAGACTTGGGAGACTGAAGCTTCTATGTTAGCTAAATATCCTGAATTATTCTCGTAAGGTATTCCTTTTCTTACTCTTTTTCCGAGTTACTAAGCCTTATTTAATCATAATTAGTAAAGATAGTATTCTTATTATAGAACTTTAAACTAAAATTTTGAAAATACTTATATGATTTTTAATGGTTTTAACATTAATGAGTGTTTAATCTCGTTGTTGGTGACGTCCCAATAATGGGTTTTCTCATTTATTGGTGTAGAAATATTTTTATATCTTGATATGAATGTGGATGTTCTTGTCTGATCAACGAGAGTATCACCGTTTCATTGAAAAGATACCTATATTTTCTTATAACTATATTATTAAGATGTTGTTTACTATAATTTCTCCTTCTAAGTTTCGAGGGCGAAACTTTTTAAAAGGAGGGGTGATTGTAACACCCCGTAATTTCGGACCGTTAATATATTGCGAAAGTAATTTATTAATCAAGTTGAATTTAATATTAACGTATTTAAAGTAAAAATAATTCAAAGAAATATAATTTTATTATATTTTGAAGAAAAGTATTTATTTTGATAGTTTCGAAATGTTTAAAAATAGTTTTAACCGTGTAAAAACTTTTTATTTCGAAATAAGGGCATATCGGGGGGAAAATGACAATTCTATTGAAAATTGGGCAAACGATTTTGGAAATGGGTCGTATGAATACTCAATTTTCTTGTAATCTCGTGTTTAAGAACTTTGGTCTTGTCGGAATTTGCGTTTGACAAACGGTTTTAATTATTATCGAAACGAGCCAAACCCGACTCGTAAAATCCCGACTAAAACCCGTCTCCCTCCTTTCCTTTCTCCCTTACCCGCGGCTCCCCCTCCCCCTTCCTTTCTTTTTCTGATTTTTTCTTATGTTCATCTTCATCAACATCTTTCCAAAAACCAAACACCATTAAAACTTATACAATTTCAAGCTAATTTTCGACATAACTTCTTCATTTCTTGTCGGATTTTCGCATAATTTATATTTCCGGAATCCTCTCGTCGAGATCTACAACCTAGTATGTTTTAATTTCAGTTTTCATTAAATTGTTTTAAGACGAATTTCGGTAATTTCGGTATTTTATACTTATTATTGTGTTTTTATTGTTTAATTAGGTGAAGAATTGGAGGACGAGTTTGGGGACTCGTATATTGTCGAAGATAGTGGCTAGTTGCTTGTTAGAGTTGGTTTTTAAGGTGCTAAATTGCTCATTTTCTAGCTTAAGGTAACATATTTCGAGTTACTCGACGAATAATCGTCACATTCTTTGTTGTTTTTGTATGTTTTGTGATTTTTGGTTGAGTAGTAAATTTTCACATGATAAATTTGGATGCATGCATGTCTAATGCTTGTCTTTTGTTAGTTTAAGTTAGCATATTAATTTAGGAACGATTAAGTAAGGTTTAAAACGGAGTTTAAATGAACAAAAACGGAAAAATGGAGGTGTAGGGGTGGCGGCAGCAGGCCCGGCAGGCCCACGGCTGGCCCGGGTTGGTCCGTTGCATGTTTCGCGGTTTTCCATGCAATATTTGTCATTTCGGGTTTATTAATGTCATAGTTAGAATAAGTACACTTTTGAATTAAATCATTTTAGTAGTAAAAATTATGTTAAAGGTAAAAATTATGTTTATATTGGTAGTTGCACATGTTAGTATAGGTTAGAAAATGAAATTGTAAAGAATAGGCTCAGCATGAATTATATAGCGATAATTGTAATGTTGGATGATTATGCCAAAATCGAGCCTTGGTCCCTTTGATCGATTCGATGTCGACAATTGTGTGATTGGTCACCATAATTTAACCCGCACTGCCGCAGGTGGGGTTGCGGGTAAAAATTCGGTTGGATGAAATTTTATATGAATTGGATAATCGGCCTTTTTCTTGTTTTAGGCCATTCATTATATCTTTATTTCACATGTGTAGTTAGTTGGTTTAAGTAGTTTCTTATATTGTAAAAACGGCCCTAGATTCCCTGAAACCTTTAATATTGTTAATTTTGCTAGAAATGGAAATTGGGATTTAATACTTCTTGCAGGTTGTTGTGTTTGTCATAGATAGGTCTTTATAGTCTCTGACGAGTATATGTTCACTGCTTGATAGCCTTTGTGTTCCTGACTAGTGGATTTATATCCAAGTTGGGGCATGACCTCGTTACTTATTTTGATAGTAAGTGGTCAGCTTAAGTACTAGCCAACCCTTTGGTGGACTCCTTAGGGTACTCACTTTGTTTTAGAAAAATTGTGGGTCTTGGGTGCGGTGGTGTGTATCCGCATGTCTAGGTCTCAAGAGATTTTAGGCTAGGGTTGTGTTGTGTCTTGGCCATGTTTTATTAATATTAACCGCTGAGCCAAGATACCGGTTCGATTACCTTCCCTACCTCGTGGTATAGACTCGAGTTACAGAGTGACTATTGACGGTACTAAGAACTTATGCCTGTCTTTGATATATTGCCCTTTCTTGTATGGTGACTTTATGAATTGTAATAGGTGAGATGTAAGCCGGTTACAATTGATAAAGTTTGGATTACTACTTGTTATATGTTTCACATGATAGTTTAAATTGGTCAGTTTAGAGCTCCCATGTTAGAATACTTGATAAGTAAATGGTTTATCAAATTGTTTACATGTTATACTACATGTTACATTAAATATGACGTTTCGTGGCTGGGAGGACTCGAAGTTACTCCCCACTGAATTGTGGCTTTCGTGTTTGTATAAAATGCGATTGACAGGTTGAAGATTTAGATGGGGTCACAGACGAGCTAGTGAGCATAAGGAACCTTGGACCTAGTTTGGCTAGTTTTGTAGTAAACCTTTTAACTTTTGGTTATGTATATATATTTTGAAGGGACATATGTCTCTCTCTTTTTCTTTGGGTTGTATCATTATATTTTCTTATCGTTAGCTATGGCATGTAAATTAGTTCGTTAGCATTGCAGGTTTTGGCACCCTCCTCTTGGGAATGTTGGAAATGTTTGTGGTTGGTTTAGGAAAGTTTTAAAAATTACAGGGTTTGTCTAGTTGAACCAATTACAAACATATCCTGTCAGTTTTTCTGTAGAATTTACGCGTTTAATTATCGGGTTATTTAAGGGTGTCTCAAGGAGGGCCAGGTCGAAGACACAAGAGGGAGGAAGGAAGGATCACAGTTCCAAAAGCTTTAAAACTTGAAGGGTTTAGTCACAGGGTGGGGGGGGGGGGAGTTTTAAGGATGATAGGTCAATGGTCCGAGGAGAGGCGAGTCAAATGAAAGTTATAGGAGTTGGGGTACTGGTCAAGCCACAATTGGTTCACCCAAACCCGGTCAAGCCTTTCCAAGATAGGGCTAACACGTCGTCTATTGGTCCATGTGAACTTGGGTCCAGAGAACCCAATGTCAATGAGGTCACAAGAGTCAAATGTGGTCTTGTGGTCCAGAGAACCCTTACCTATTGTTGATAAGCTCATTATCTTACCATCTAATTAACTTATTTTATGCATAATAAAGGGGTATTGGGACGTGGTTTCACATTATTTACGTCACATTTACCATATTCTTAATGTCGGGTTAGTAATGGAGTTTTGAGAAATGATCGGAAGTAAAGGCATGTCTTGAAGGCTACCATGGTAACTACTACAAAACATTTACAAGCAAGAAGGAAGACTAGCTAAGACATGAAGAAGTGAAAGGATGAAGCAAATGAAGATTTGAGGATCGACTTCAAGTAGGTATATCTTGAGTTCTAGAGCTCTTATCGATGCAAGGCTTAATGGAGGTGAAAGCTTATGTTCTTAGCTTTTCAACGCCTCTCATTTGGCCAAGTAACGAGAGAGATATAGATTTCGGAAAAAGTGTTGTCCAGGAGGAAAACCGCACCGTGTGGTTTTCTCATACCCAAAACTCGCACGGTGCTTGTGCTCCTCTGGAACTATGCATTGCTGATTACGGGCTTGTGTTCATCTTAAAGCCCATTAATCCTTCTTATGTTTGGACTATATATAGATGGATATCATTAGGTTTTCATCATCTTAAGCTTTGTTGTGGAATCAATTTGTAATTTGAAGAATTATCATCTTTTAATTGGGTTTTAGATCTAGCATGGAGAACTAATCTCCTTTTCTTAATCCAACTCAAAGGTGTAAACTTTGGTTGTAAGACACCCTAATATTTCCTTAATTTTCGTTATTGCCATTAATCTCTTGTGTTTTATTTGTTGAATTTTGGAATCCTTGTTTGATTACAGTAATTAAGTGTGATTTACTTATTACTTAATTAAATCAAGTTCATTAAATTATTGTTGTTGGGTTTATTAAGTGTGATTTTCTTGTAATCCCATCTTGCAACAACTTGTTATTAGACTAATGAATGTGATTTTTTCTTGGTTTAATTGACAATTGAGAGATTAATTTGTGATTACTCATTAATTGTGTTTTCATTGCTGTGAGTAATTACACCTATTAGATTCCTATTACTTCATCTTCTTGTTAACTACTCTATGTGTGTGATTTTCACTAGGGGAACTAATAAGTTGGGTCAATTGCTAAGTATGAATTCCTTGTTGTTAGCTTCTATTAAGGGAATTTGGAGATTTTATCTCACTAATAGGGCAATAATATTAGTTAAAGGATTTATTGTGTCAAGGATCAACTAAAGTGTCTCACTTTATTGAGTTAAGTTTAGTCTTTCTCAATATTTGAAAATTCTCCATCTTAAAATCGATTTGCTTGCTTACTTGCTACTCACTCTTGCTTGAATTTTGTTTTGCTTTTGTTATATTTGAAAACCAAAGTATTCTTGTTTTTAATTAATCCAAGCTCACCCTTTTCACCCAGTGATAGTGATTGGTGCGAGCGGTCTCGGGCAGGATTGGTGTGCGTGCCTTGAGTGTTTTATGTTTTGCTCCATCCGATGGGTTTTTTCGGTCTTCCATGGCCTTTTGTGTTCATGGAATGCTTGTGGTGTAATAAATTATTCCTTTTCCATTTTAGTCTTTTAAAGTGATAATTTAGACCGAATGTTGGGTTTGGCATTTTGTCTTTTTTTGATGCCCCATCTGTGTCGGGCTCTTGTCCCTCCCTACCCTTATCCTATCACCGTAAACCGTGCGTGCAACCTAGGGGTTATCCCCCAATTCCCCCCACCCCTGGTATGGCCTGTCTTTTTATTGTTTCATTGGAATGTGCAGACGCGCTTGGCTCATCTGTTGTTCTACGGAGTCGAGTTGTTGCTGTTCTTTGTGGTGATGTTTGGGTCTGATATGGTGTTTCCCCCTTTCCCCCACCTATCAGCCCATTTCATGTGTCACTAATGTTTTGTCATTGTCGTCCCTTTGCTCGGCCTTGTTGCATGTATGGCGGTGGTCCTGGGAGGTGTCCTTAGGTGAAATTGGGTGTCTTTTGTGGGGTTCCTAATCAATCATATTCACCTTATTTTGTGCCTATATATGGTAACGGTCTGTGTTGGCCCATGTCCTGGTGGTTACTGTCACGTTTGGTGTTTTATTGATAGTTGGGGTGGCTGTAGTCTAGAGGTTTATGCCTTCAAGCTCATGTGTTTGTTGCGGTTTTATAATTGGTTCTCTCAAGTGAGTGCTGGATGTGTAGTGCGTAAGTTTGGACTGATTTGGTAAGGGACTGTGGTGGTCCATCTTTAGTTCCACTTTTCAGTCGGTTTTGTGTGAGATTTATGGATGGTTATTGTTTTCTTTCGACTGCCTCTGGTGAGCCTTTATGGGTTGGATTCTTGTTGGGGTGAATCGTTGGGTTGTGTCGATATGAGTCTGGTGTGGAGTTGGTTGGTCTTGCTGTGGTGGTTTTCCTCTTCATGAAAGGACTTTGTTGGAATGTAAGAGGATTAAATAACCCCCATGCCCCTACAATTGCAAAGACTAGGGCGGCGCTTTTTTCCAGTACTTATTTTGATTTTATGTTCTTAGCTCAAACAAAATGTAAAGTAGACTTAGTTGATCCTATGTTTCGTTCTTTTAGGTTTTTTCGGAGTTTTGGTGTGGATGCTCATAAAACCAAAGGAGGCCTCTGGTTTGGCTTTAGAACTGATGCCCATTTTAAGTGTATTATAGCATGTCAAAACTTCATTATCATCAAAGTCATGCAATGTAAATGTAGTTTTTGGTACTTATATCTTATCTATGGCGAACCGGTCACCCATAAACAAGAAGCTGTTTGGAATGATCTTAGTCAATGGATCCGCTCTTTTGAAAACCTTTTCCTACTTATAGGGGAGTTTAACCAAGTTGATTATCAAGAAGATAAATGGGGGGTAGTAAGGGTCGGATTCCGGGAGCTACTTTTTTTAATAAATAGAAGGCTGAGCATTTTTTGATGGATATTCCATATAAGGGGCCAAGATTTACTTGGTGTAACAAGAGGGAAGATCATTGTGTAGTGTTAGAACGACTTTATAAGGGTTATGGATCGTGGGATTGGAATGATATTTTTCCGAATTCTGATATTACTCATCTTCATATTTATAACACCCCATACACCAAGATGCCTTACCAAGACCACCCAATGCATGAAAGTGCTACCATCTCGGTTACCCAAGGCAATGAATATCAAATAGACCACAAAAGAACGTACTTTAATAGATAAGTTTAAGTGATTACATAACAAAACCAACAGTAAAGTAAAGTACAACTGTTCTAAAACCAAACTACAACTAAAGTAACAAAAGGTCTCATGATAACACAGCGGAAGACTACTATCAGACTCGTGGCGACTCCATCCCCAGCTAATCTCGTGCGCATCCATAGTATACCTGCTAGACAACTGCTCACCACCCCCGAATGGATCACCACAGTTTTCAAAACATTTAAACGGGGTCAGTTACTGATTACACAAAACACAATATATAAGATACAACACACACATTACCCAAACTCCGTCACAACTCCACACACCTGAATACACACTAAAGTGTGTAGTCCTGCCAGAATACCAATCGCAACAGGTATTCCTCGCCGTCAGTGGGGGACCGCAGCCGTACCCACCTAATCCCCGCTCATCTATTCCGAGCGGTAATCCATGTTCATTAATGTGCACATCCTCTCCTGTGGCGGGTTCCACAGAAGGCAAATCAAGAGCATGAAGCTACTCTCGCAAGTGACTCCACTCAGCCGAGGACGCACCTCGAGAACCACAGACAATTACACAATCAATTATGCAACAACAACTCCAACACAAAACCAACATGTTATAGATCAACAATAAACACAACCTCCACCAACAATTATGTAATCAATAACTGAGTAGGGAAACCATACCTTGAAAAGCAATAGCCAAGATTGTCACAATCAGCTAATCAAAATCGTTTTTAACGAAATCATCTCCTATCAAACATACAATCATACAATCACCATCTAATAAACACAATACTCCCAAAAGCCCCAATTTACCCAATTAGGGTTTCAACCAAAATCAACGAAACGGTATGAAAATCATACAAGGATCTTACCCACAACACGACGAACTCAACGGCGTAAAGAACACGACGATCCGACAATCTTAGCCCTTGGGATTTGATAGCAACGCGAAGAACAAAAGCAACGAAACTTGTTTTCTCTCTTTAAAGGTTTTTAGAAAAGATAAAAGTGATTAATAAAGTGATGAAAAGCTTTAAATACCAATCACGCGTTACTAACAAAACCCGGCTAAAACAACCCGTAGAACCAACTTACTCGATCGAGTGACCCTTACCCGATCGAGTCCCCAACTTACTCGATCGAGTACCTTTAACCAGAACACTGTTTCGTAAAACAAACATACTTACTCGACAGAGTAAGCCCCTGTAACACCCCCATACTCCAAGTGCCTTACCAGGACCACTTAAGGTATGAGAACGTCACCATCTCGGTTACCCGAGACAATGATAATCAAATGACAATGAGTAAACATAATTTAAATAACAATATAGTTTAAGGTGATTACATGATCAAAAGCAAAACTGTTAAACTGAAATACAAGGTGCTCAGACGGTCTACTGATAAAACTGTCAAAACTATACAACATCGTCTGACACAGCGGAAGACTTCTAACTGCCACGTGATGACTCTTCCCAGCTATCCCATACGCATCATATCATACCTGCACAATAACTGCTCACCATCCCCGAATGGATCACCATAGTTTTTAAAACATTTAAACGGGGTCAGTACTAATTACACAATCAAAGCCACACTGAAACAATCATACAAACAACTCATACACAATCCCAGTCCCCGTCTCCAATCACCTTATAACTGACTACACACTAAAGTGTGTAGCCCTGCCAGAGTACCCATCGCAACAAGTACTCCACGCCGCCAGTGGGGGACCGCAGCCGTACCCACCAAATCCCCGCTCATCTCCATTGAGCGATAAACCAATGTTCATTAATGTGCACAACCCTTCTGTGGCGGGTTCCACAGAAGGCGAATCAAGGGGATGAAGCCACTCCCGCAAGTGACTCCACTCAGCCAGGGACGCGCCCCGAAGATCAAAGACAGATACAACAACAACAATGATAATATTCAACAAACGTCTGAAATAAACAATAATATGAAATCACAACCGTCTGAATCAATCAATCACCACAAATCATGTAACTAATACTGAGTAGGGAAACCCTACCTGGAATGCAATCATAGAATCAGACGATCTAGCAGCTGTCTCAAAACCTCTCTTCTACGAACCCTCCTCCTACACATACATTCATACAAATACTACCTTAATCATACAATCATAAAAACCCCCAAATTAAGGTTTAACCAAAATCAATGAAACAACATAAAAATTATACAAGGATCTTACCCTCGACACGACGAACTCAACGGTATAAAGAACGTGACGATCCGACAACCTTAGCCTTTGGGATTTGATAGTAACGCGACGACGGAGAAAACGTAACTTCTTTTCTCTTTGAAGGGTTGTTAGAAAAAGTAAAAGTGATGAATAAAGTGACGGAAACCTTTAAATATGAATCACGCGTTATTAACGAATCCCGTCAAAAAAAACCCGTAAAAGTAACTTACTCGATCGAGTAAGTAACTTACTCGATCGAGTGCCCCTTACTCGATCGAGTGCCACACATACTCGATCGAGTACCCATCGATGTACTCATTTGTTTCGTATAAAAACATACTTACTCGACAGAGTAAGCCCCACTCGATAGAGTACCCATAGACATAGAAAACCGTAGTATTACAGTCTTTCCTCCTTAAAAGGAACTTCGTCCCCGAAGTTCAACCCATACTCAAAAACAAACATACTTAATCGACCAAGACACAACAGCGCAACTAAGAACTCAAAACAAAACTCCAACCTACCAAACATGAACTCGTAACACCAACTCCACCAACTATTCCTACCTCCACAACATGGCTCACGATATCGTATCAACTTCATTATATCTCTCTCGACACCAACTCCATACACTACCAACTACCGTCCACAAACGTTGCTAGCTCCGCAATATATCATATTATCCACTAGAAAATCCAATATCAAGCCACTCATAAACATCAAACGGAATGTTACATTCTACCACCTTTAAAAGGAACTTCGTCCTCGAAGTTTACTCACACTCATAAACATCATCATCCAACTGCCAAAACTATCGAACTCATAATCATCATCATCCAACTGTCAACACTATCGAAATATTCTCGCACTCCTAGACATCACACTACTACAAGCACGGTCATGACCTTTAACAAAATCAACCACAACAGAAAACCATCCTTTATTCTCCATTAAGACTCAAACTTCCAAATATACTACAACATCTACAACCATCAAACTCTCTTTGCCGCATCCTACTGCTCTTAGGATAAATGTTACGTCCTCGTAACTCACTAATACTAAATCCTAGCTATATCTTCTCATTATCCTCATCACCACCGCATGTCAAAGATAACCACCTATACTCTAAACACTCGTCATGCATATATCTAAGGCTCTCTTACTTAAACAATTCTCATACTTCAATTCACTCGTCACACCACCTAACCTATACCTCAAAATCTTTAGCTTAACCAAAACTTCAATTGTTCCCTATTACTGCCAAAACGACATAATCCTCTATACATGCACCTATCTCCATACACATAACTCATGATCCACAATTATTACATACACTCACACTAGATCCTCAAGTTCTTTTCTTTCATTACCGCAAAACTCATACATAACTTAACAAGAAACTAATTTCCAACACCCTATACTCACTGTCTCAACAAAAGATTATGAACCACCTGCAGCTTTCAGATCAGTACAACACATGGTCCACAAATCGCTTACCATGACTATGTCTACCGATTCCCCATCTTAAAACAAGATCAAAATTACTATAACAACTTCTCACAACTATGGCCCATCAACAGAATATTAGTATACCATGACAACAACGAAAACATACGCAGCTTTCTTTTATATCATACTCTACCCTCATTCCCAAACTGAAACTGGTAAGAAATATCAACAAACAAAACAACAGTTTATGTATAACTGGTATGTACTTTCGAAAACTCGTATCATAATCATCTCGCCTACTCCACCACAACCGGTGACGGCATCGCAACACCGCCACCAACAGCCACACCGCAGTGCGAAAATACCCGCATCACAACACTAAGTATCGTGCCCGGATCACCACTCGAGGCACAACAACCACATCGATAGACATCACAACTACATACAATTCCCATAAACACTGACTCATAATAACTTTCCGGACAATAAAACTTACTCAAGACTGCTTTACTAGATCACAACACAATATATTATACGGAATAAACAAACAAGAATCTCATGAATACCATCCATACCTTTTCACGGAATAAACATATATCATGAAAACACATGCAAGTATAACTAGTCATGCCAGACCACCCAAACTATCACTTTTGATCACCATTCCATTAAGTTACCGTATCCAACATATATTACAGAACATTCAGATAACAACTTTATGACTTTCACACCATACCACTTATCGTGAGGTCAGAACCTCACACCAACGTTTATACACATCATAGACCCATAATCATATTCAACTAGTCAATTCTGATCACGTAAGTACCACCTGGTAAAGGTCACCTCTCGCCCGAGCTTAACTCGTATGCCCCTCATAACACATTTTCCCATTCGCATATCCTTCACCCCCTGCCCAATGTAACCATACCATTAATACTCAACTACTAACAACCGCCTCATATAACCACATCTTATACCCTCTTACAACCATACATATCAATCTGGTTTCTACAAAATCAACCTCTTTAGAATTGCTATCTTTCTTATCTATCATCACCCTTAACCACTAGTGACAACACCTCAACACTACCGTCGTTCGGACATCAAGCCTCTTACACTCATCTCTAAACATCACGGTTTCTTTCCTATCTTCGGTTAATTTCCCAAATAACGACCATCAACCTATCAACAAAAATTTACCTCAACATTCTTCCCAATACTATCCTTAATTGTATCGTCACTCAACTCACCACCAAGATCTCATATGGTTCAAATTATTTACCTAACTTTTACTTCCCTTAATTCCTCGAAACGCATGATTATCATGTTGTCCTGAAACTCCTATATAATCATTAACTAGCATCTTCGTGATAACATCACACATCTCGACGACTCCTTACCTCTATATCACATAACTCCAGTCAACATTTTCTTAGCTTATTTTTATCCTTCTTTTCTCTTTAAACTCAACAATACCAATTAATAATTCAACTCCTTATTACTTCTATCTAACTCTTTAGTGCTTCGGTTACCTTCTCATTGCTCCAAAACTCAAATCCCATTATTTCTTATCGATATTATCTCACTCTTTCTTACCATGGATCTTCTCTTATCATGCTATCACTCACACTTATCAGCAATCAATCCACACGGTCAGTCCACTCCATTTTTTTTTGTATCCCAAAACTCATTTCATACTGTTAACTGCCCAAGGAATCACACATTAGTTCCTGTTGGGGTTGGTGTCCTTAACAGTTAGTGCAAGGACTTATAAACCTCTAAAAGGATCAAAGGGCATACTTTGGTATTATTATCAGTTGATCCACGTTTATCAATAACGGTTGGCTTGCTAGATAAGTTTGACGTTATTGTCATACAGATGGCGGTGATCAACTGGTCCCTAAAAGTCACACCTATAGGATACGTTCGAGAGATGTGACGGTATGAAAATACTGTCATGTAGATGCCAAAATTGACTAACCAGTTAGTCCGAGTTATTTGACTAAGTAATTAGTCAAATATGTGATGTTGAGATATTATATTTAATACGGATTAAATATCATGGGCTAAGGCGAATTAACCAGTTAATTCGTAAAATTAAATATACGTGATTTATATTTAATTAAATGTATATTAAAAATAATTATACAATACTGTTTTGTCGGACACGTATTAATAATTCAGCTAACTCGTATTATTAGCTGATGCCTTAATTTCCGATAACCGATAACAGTTTATAATATAAACCCGTCATATACATTTTAGCGATTTTGCGAACCAGACCATGAGCCAAGACTAAAAGGAAGTGGAAGCCCACTTCCCTAGGTAGCCCATGGCCGGCCGAGTGAGAGGGAACAAAAGGGAGGGTTTCTCCTCCCTTCTAACCTAATAAAAACATTTGTAAAAAAACTAGGGTTTCGGGAGAGAAATTTTCTCTAGAGAAACCGAGATCTCACATCTCAAGCAAACTCACATCAGTTCTCCCTATATTGCAAGGCAATCGGAGAACACTGTTCTAGCACAAGGGCATATCTCGGACAAGGTCTTGGGTGCAACAATTAGGAGGGAATCTGGTTTGATTTCTGTTCTTTACGCCGTTCATCAAGGACCCGAGGTTGATTTCTTGTTCCTTATCGTTTTTATGTTTTATGACTATATTCACATGTATATTTTACGTTATAGTCCTACAATTAAAGGGGTAGTATACGGATATTAACCCACAAGTGGTATCAGAGCGAGGCCACGTAAATTTTATATATGTGTTTTTCATAAAACGTTTTTGATACGATGTTTTGTGCTTCGAATTCCGTGCCATGTATACACGGCAGAAATTTTTTTTAAACCGTGTCATGTATTACACGGTAATTTCATGCTTTTTCGATTTGGTTTTTGCATATTGTTGTTTTATACGGAGATTATAACAATATGTCATGTTTTGTAAATTGTCAAATTTGTTTTGATGCAATTTTGATCGAATTTGCAATTGTTTTTGTCTCGAAATTTGTTTTCACGAGGGTTTTGGTTTTTCCAGAGGTTTTCAGCCACTTTTGCATTCGATCGAGCATATTTCTACTCGATCGAGTCTTTTTTCTTGTTTTTGATCGATCGAGTCCCTATTGTACTCGATCGACCCTCTCAAAACCTTTTTGCTCGATCGAGTCCTTGCTTTGTACTCGATCGACACCGCTTTCAAAACCCTCTGCTCGATCGAGTTGTCCTCGTACTCGATCGAGTAGTTTTGTTGATATAGGTACTCGATCGACCACCGCTTTAGTCGATCGAGCACCTCTGATTAGCATACCCCTCGATCGACTTGCGTTCGATCGATCGAGCCTTCGTAGTTCCTCGATCGAGCACTTATGTCCCTGGATCGAGGGATTTAGTCTTTAACGACTTTGAAAATTTGTTTCTTTTGATTTAAATTTTCTTTTGGCTTCAATATGTACTTTATCCGGATATAGTACACTCGCTATGATTGTGAAACGGTTCACACACGTACCATTAAGTTATTTTAAATTATATTTAAAGTAACGGATTATAATAGATTAAAATTAAATGATAGAAGCGGTTTTATCACACGAATTTTAATCATTGAAAGGTGGTTTGGATAAATTTAACATAATTACGGAATTATGTCACGAATGAATTTGTTTTTAGTTGATGCATTTTTATTTATCGTTTTGTTGAATGCCGTGAATGCCATTTTAATTACGTATTTAATTTTTACAATCAATTGTAACTTAGTGTGGCCTTAGTAGAACGTGTTACCGTAATGATGGAACACGGTCTTGGTTGTATTTTGAGATCTTGTATCTCCGTTTTGGATTTTTCACTTGTAATTACAGTTTTAATTAGAATGTAAATAGGTTTATATTTGTAATTTTAATTGTAATTTTTGAGAAGACCAAAGATGGAGACCGAATGCTCACTCCCGCTACTTGGATCAAGATGGAACATCAAGACAAGCTTTTCGGGTCCAACGGTGGATTCCAAAGTTGTATTATGTTCTTATACTAGGATAGGCCACACTAGGAAATTTTTACTTACGTTTTTGCATTCATTTATTTATTTTTCGCAACGATAATTTGCATCATTTTCCGCCTAAAAACCAAACCACCTAATATATTGCATGAAAACTGACACATATAGAGGTCACGAGTTAGTTTTCATTGACATTCTCATGTCACACGTTTTAAGCCATCATCCAAATAAATTCATTCACGACAGACGCTAGTTATTCGTTCACTTAAAATGAATTATAATTTAGTTGATGGGATCTTCCTCGTATAAACTAAAATTTAGAACGGTCTTTATAGGTCAAACTCCAATGAGTCCCTTCTTCGTCGGTAGGCATACTATGACCCCTTCTACGTCGGGTAAGTTGGAACCGATTGACCTATTTTATCTCAACACTATGGTCACTCGTACGATCCTGTGATCATGGTGGACTATAGATAGGATTTACGGAAATCTATCGACCAAGAGTTCTTCCGGAAGAATTAGCTAAACAGTTGGCTTATCAATTTACTGAAATTGAGTCTTGGGATCACTTGTATCATTCTTGAGGGAGATCAATTATGCAAGTGCGAGAGTCTACATGTTTAAAATGATTTTTAAAATAGACTTAAATCACCTCGATGAGTTGCTTATTTCGTTTTGTTTTTCTTCCTTTTTCAGTGTAGATCACGTTTTAAACTGCTAAACAACAAATGGCTGGTTCATTTGATAACCCAATGCCAAGTGCCACATTGGACCGTGAGTCCTGGCTTAGGATCTTCATGAGTCAGATGAATCAGTCCACTCGACTGAAGAATGACGGATCCAACTTCAAGGATCGGGAGGCAAAGATTACGGAATGCTGCGCCGCTGACTGACGAAAGCTCGGATATCTGCTTGAGCCCATGCCGTTAAACCCAGGTCCCACGGCTGGAATTAACGAAATCAACAAGTATAATGATTTCGCTTTAGAAGTCAAAAGCGGTAAAGAACGTACTCATTTTTGCAATGGAACCCAATTTGCATAAACGCTTCATAGCCCAAGGTGCAAACAAGATTTTCACCACGCTCACTAAGGAATTCTCGAAAGCGCCGAGAATCGTGACCTATGAGCATACCACTCGCTTCTTTGATGCGAGACTCCAGAAGGGCCAACCGGTTAGCCCACACATTCTCAGCATGATTGAGAATGTCGAGAAACTGGAGACCTTTAACTGTAACATCAGCGAGAATATTGTTATCGACCGTATTCTTCATTCACTCCACGATGGTTATTCGCAATTCAGAGCGAATTACTATATGAATGATTTGAAGAAAACTCCCCATGAATCGCACTCCTCCTCGTACATGCATCGAGAAGGACATGAAGTGCAGTGGGAGTTCGAAACAGGATGTTCTCGTTGTGTCAAACAAAGGGAAAGGTAAGGGCAAAGCTCCGGCAAACCTAACAGTAGGTAAGGCGAAGTTCAAGAAGTCGGGTTCAGGAAAGAGTGGTCCTGGTGAGGCGAGTAACTCATCAGGCTTGACAAAGAGCAAGAGTGAAAACATGGAATGCCACCATTGCCACATGACTGGGCATTGGAGACGCACATGTCCTGTTTATCATGAGGACTTAAAGGCAGGTCGTGTTAAACCTGTTGGTATGTCTTCTCTCTCTTCTACTTTTATTCATATGATTGAGATTAACCACGCAAGTTACGGAACTTGGGTACTTGATACTGGTTGTGGTTCTCATCTGTGTAATCATGTGCAGGGGCTCCGAAACATCGAACCCCTCGTAAAGGGTGAGGTGGACCTGCGTGTTGGGAATGGAGCAAGAGTAGCTGCCATCTCCAAGGGGACATATGTGATCCAGCTTCCAAGCGGATTTGAGTTGTCATTATATGATTGCTATTATGTACCCAGTCTTTCTAAAAACATTATTTCAGTTTCTGCGCTTGATAAACTTGGTTTTTCATTTGTAATAGAAAACAATGCTTGCATTTTCTCATTACACGATATGATTTACTGACAAGGCGCTTTCCATGAACGGAATTTATGTTTTAGATCAGACCAACGAAATATTACACGTAATGAATAAAAAGTTAAAGGTTGGTGACAAAGATCAAACGTATCTATGGCACGGCCGTATGGGACACATTAATGAGAAACGCGTAAAACAGCTCATCAAACATGGAGCTATCTCGGCCTTTGATTTTCAATCATTTGGCACGTGGGAATCATGTCTCATCGGTAAGATGACTCGGATTTCCTTCAAAGGTGTTGGAATGCGCGCTGCCGACCTATTAGGGCTCATACACACGGATGTATGTGGTCCTATGTCAATCACCGCACGAGAAGGCTATAGGTATTTCATCACTTTCACGGACGATTTGAGTAGATATGGCTATGTCTACTTGATGAAGCACAAAAGTGAATCCTTTGAGAAATTCAAGGAATACCAAAATAGGGTACAGAACCTATTAGGTAGAAAGATTAAAACACTGCGTTCAGATCGTGGTGGCGAGTATCTTTCTCACGAGTTTGATCAACACCTAAAGGACTGTGGGATTGCCCTACGCTTAACTCCACCGGAACACCTCAAATGAACGGGTGTGTCGAACGGAGAAATCGAACACTACTTGATATGGTTCGATCCATGATGAGTCACACGATATTACCTGATTCATTATGGGGTTATGCTCTTATGTCAGCCGCTCTAATACTTAACCGAAGTCCGTCTAAAGCTGTTGACAAGACTCCATATGAACTATGGAAGGGAACGGTCCCTAACTTGTCCTTTATACGGGTTTGGGGCTGCGAGGCTTATGTCAAGTGGAGACACGAGGATAAGCTCGGCCCGCGATCGGTCAAGACATACTTTATAGGTTATCCTAAAGGAACACGTGGTCATTACTTTTATTCGCCAACCGAACAACGTGTTTTTGTTGCGGCTAGTGCGACATTCTTAGAGAAGGAATTTCTCGAGAATGCAAAGAGTGATAGAACCTTCGACCTGTCGGAGATTCCAGAACCAAATACCGAGCAACTATTGGAGGAACCTATTCCTTCAATCCCGGCTGCATGTGAACATTCCCGAGGAACCTAGGAGGTCGGGAAGAGTCTCTATTCCTCCTGGACGATACATCGGTATGGTCGAGGAACATGACATAGATGACGTTCTACTCTTAACGAGTAGTGAACCCGCAACATATAAAGGTGCCATGACCAGTTCGACTCAAAGCTATGGCTTGAGGCCATGCAATCCGAGATGGACTCCATGTATGAGAACAACGTGTGGGATCTTGTTGACTTACCTGCTAAGGTTCGTCCCCTTCAATGCAAATGGCTTTACAAGATAAAGCATTCTGTGGAAGGTCAACAAGATATCTACAAAGCACGACTAGTTGCTAAAGGTTTCACCCAAGTGCCAGGTTTGCACTACGATGAGATTTTTGCACCCGTAGTTATGCTGCGTTCCATTCGGATTATCTTAGCGATTGCCGCTTTTCATGACTATGAAATTTGGCAAATGGACGTGAAAACCGCCTTCTTAAACGGCTTTTTGGAGGAAGAGTTGTACATGGTACAACCCGAAGGTTTCATCGATCCAGTACATCCTAAGAAAGTGTGCAAGCTTAAGCGTTCCATTTATGGACTTAAGCAAGCATCAAGGAGTTGGAATCATCGCTTCGACCAAGTGATAAAAGAAAATGGATTTACTCGATCAGTCGAGGAACCATGTTTATATATCAAGTCGAGTGGGAGCAAGATTGTCTTCCTAATATTGTATGTTGACGACATACTCCTGATTGGGAATGACATACCTCTCTTAACTTCGGTAAAAGTATGGTTGAAGAACCATTTCCAGATGAAAGATCTGGGAGAGGCACAGAGAATTCTAGGCATCCGTATCTATCGAGATAGATCACGACGGATGTTATCTCTTAGTCAAGAGTCTTACATAGACAAAGTCCTTGAGAGATTCAGTATGACTAACTCCAAGAAGGGGTTCCTTCCCATGTCCCCAGGGGTGCATTTGAGCAAGTCTCAGGCACCAGAGACACCGGAAGAGAAAGAGCGCATGACACGGATTCCTTATGCTTCGGCAATAGGATCAATCATGTATGCCATGATATGCACACGTCCGGACGTGGCATATGCATTGAGTATGACAAGTCGATTCCAACAGCAACCAGGTGAACCACATTGGTTGGCTGTCAAGAACATTCTTAAGTACCTACGGAGGACTAAAGATTGGGCTTTGACTTATGGAGGCGAACAAAAGCTATGCGCAACCGGTTACGCAGATGCTAGCTTCCAAACGGATCGTGATGACTCGAAATCTCGGTCGATTCGTTTTTACTCTTAATGGCGCTGCATCACCGGAAGAGTTCAAAACAAATCACATGAAAGAGATTCTACGACCGAGTCCGAGTACTATGCCGCGTCCGAAGCAACAAAGGAAGCGATATGGATGCGTCAATTCTTACATGGGCTCTCTGTAGTGCCTAGTTCGAATGACCCAATCACCATCTATTGCGACAATAGTGGTGCCATCTTCCAAGCTAAGGAGCCAAAGTCTAGCAACAAGTCTAGACATGTACAACGGAAAGCTCATCTAATCCGGATTACGTGGAGCAAAAGACAAGAGTGATAGAAAAGATTGCTACGATGATAACATAGCAGATCCTCTCACTAAAGCATTACGACAAGATAAGCATGAAGGGCACGTAAATTCCATGGGAATCAAACGTGTTCCTGAGTTGTAGCACTCTTTTATGGATCAGATTCATTCTCCTTTGTACTCTATACGACATCATCGTTTTGATATTTTATATATATATTTTGTTTTTCATGTGGAATTGTACGACAATTTTGAACACCACAAAGTGAACTGAACAAACATCATATCTTGTTAGTCCTTAATTGCCCACATGAGCCGATAACTCGCAATTATTCGTGACGTTGGTTGATGGTGGGTTCAACGAGCCATAAGTCAACCGGTTGACTGACCAATCACGGAGGCGATTTATACGGATATTTCGTAGGACACAATTGTGACATCGACGTGGAGTCCTAAATGTTTTATAACATTCGGTGCCCGGTCGTGGATAGGACTTCCATGGTGATCCTAAGAGTCGATTCTTTTAACTATCGACTGTCTCTTGAGACTAAGGCCGATTTTGGGTGACTTTGGTTTCTTTCTCACGGTCATCCGTGAATCGGGGCCAAGTAGATTTTTTCTGGGTCATTTCATGTTGTGCTTAGATCGGAAGGAGTCGAGTTGAAGGAAATATTCAGCCTTTATCGTACTCGATATTTCTCGGGGCCACTCGAGGAGTCAGAATCGAAATGCATGGCCATGCTCGGATACGGATTCGTTTTATCGGTTAAGTTACTCTCTAGTCGGGGAAACCACTCTAGATACAGATCGATTGTAAAATACGACCTTTGTGGATCCAGATCTGCAAATTGTTTTACATTGAGTGGGAGAGATTTTAAATGAATATGAGAATCGGTTATCGCACATACACTTGTACGGACAAGTGGGAGTTTGTTGAGCTTGTGTCCTCCAGTTAGTGCGGATAACGTCATTGCACATGCACTTGTACGGACAAGTGGGAGCTTGTTGGGGTTGGTGTCCTTAACAATTAGTGCAAGGACTTATAAACCTCTAAAAGGATCAAAGGGCATACTTTGGTATTATTATCAATTGATCCACGTTTATCAATAACGGTTGGCTTGCTAGATAAGTTTGACGTTATTGTCATACAGATGGCGGTGATCAACTGGTCCCTAAAAGTCACACCTATAGGATACGTTCGAGAGATGTGACGGTATGAAAATACTGTCATGTAGATGCCAAAATTGACTAACCAGTTAGTCCGAGTTATTTGACTAAGTAATTAGTCAAATATGTGATGTTGAGATATTATATTTAATACGGATTAAATATCATGGGCTAAGGCGAATTAACCAGTTAATTCGTAAAATTAAATATACGTGATTTATATTTAATTAAATGTATATTAAAATAAATTATACAATACTTTTTTTGTCGGACACGTATTAATAATTCAAACTAACTCGTATTATTAGCTGATGCCTTAATTTCCGATAACCGATAACAGTTTATAATATAAACCCGTCATATACATTTTAGCGATTTTGCGAACCAGACCATGAGCCAAGACTAAAAGGAAGTGGAAGCCCACTTCCCTAGGTAGCCCATGGCCGGCCGAGTGAGAGGGAACAAAAGGGAGGGTTTCTCCTCCCTTCTAACCTAATAAAAACATTTGTAAAAAAACTAGGGTTTCGGGAGAGAAATTTTCTCTAGAGAAACCGAGATCTCACATCTCAAGCAAACTCACATCAGTTCTCCCTATATTGCAAGGCAATCGGAGAACACTGTTCTAGCACAAGGGCATATCTCGGACAAGGTCTTGGGTGCAACAATTAGGAGGGAATCTGGTTTGATTTCTGTTCTTTACGCCGTTCATCAAGGACCCGAGGTTGATTTCTTGTTCCTTATCGTTTTTATGTTTTATGACTATATTCACATGTATATTTTACGTTATAGTCCTACAATTAAAGGGGTAGTATACGGATATTAACCCACAGTTCCACCTCTTGATAAACCAAATTTCCCAAACTAAATCTCAATCTACAAATCCACATCGCTGCATAACTCAATCTAAGCTCTTAATACATCATTCTTTTCCATCTATCTACAACGATCTTTCCATTACATATATTCTTAACCAACTCGGTTATAACTATCTCCTTTCATAATCCTTAACATCTCAAGTTGCTACTATCCACATCCTTCCTTCCTGATGCGTGCATTTTATATAGGTATTTTGTACTTTATTTGCACGCTTTTCAATGCTTTTTGTGTAGTGTTTAGCTACAAATATCCCCCGAATTGGCTACTTTGGTTTGTCTTGTATTATTTGCAGGTATGAACCGGAAAGGAGCATAATCAAGCCTAAAACATGTCCCTATGCATGCATTTAGGAGATTAGTTGAGTCGGAGCTTGCAAACTACTATTTTGCGATGCACAAAGGAGTAAGATAGCTAGGCGAGTAAAGGAAGAACTTCAAATTACGAGTGACTACTTTGAAGAGCCATATCTCGAGTTCTACAAATTATTTTCAGGTGATTCCAACTGATGAAAGCTTGTCATCTTAGCTTTCCAACGCCACTGGAAACGCCCTGTTTGCCCAAGTAACGAAGAAATGGCAGCCATTTGAAGTTCCGTGCGCGAAGCAGGAATTGTGCGCTGAAAAGTACTCGATTGAGTACAATTGTGTTCGATCGACTCCTTTTTCTACTTGATCGAGTAGTGCCTATTTGATAAGTGTTCGATCGAGTACCTAAAGTACTCGATCGAGATGTTTCAGCTTGGTTTTGCTCTATCGAGTGATATAAAAGTCTTCGATCGAGTAAATCTCTATTGGGCTCGGGCTTTTTCGCTTTAATTCTTTATTAGGTCAAATAAAATCCTATTTCTTATAAATAGGAACGATCAGACGTCATTTGCACGACACGATATACATTAATCTTTTCCCTTTCTCTCTGTTGAACGTTACACTACTTCTCTTTTCGGGATCTTAGTCTGTAATCTCTTTCCTTACTCTCTCTATTTAATTCTCTTTTTCATTTGCAATGTTTATTTCTTCTTTATCTTTCGCTCTTATTTCCTTTATCATTATCTCTAGCTAATTATCCTTGCTAGGATTTAGGGGAGTTGATGATTATTGTTAATTGTTAATTAGTTTGCAGATCTGTCGTTGTTATTATGTCTCTGTTATTTATCACTGCTTTTAATTGTAACTAGTTGATTGAATCGATGCAATTAGCTTATTTAACATTGGTAAGCATTGACCTAGACCGGAAGGTTGGAAGGGGTGAGACCTGCAGTGAGCATTAGGGCACTTTAGTGAGGGCGGAAGCTAAGCTATTAGTGTTTTAGGGCGAATTGAGACCGGAAGGAGATATTCGTTGCCCCTTAGACCGATACAACTGACTGATCTGTGACCTTAGCTGCAATTGACCGATAATCATTGATGACCCGACATCCTAGTTCCCTTTTCTTATTGTTAATCTCTCTTTTTATTTCCTCTTGCCTTAATCTCAGTAGTTTAGTTAAATCAATTCAAACCCCCTTCTGGTGACTTTAGACAGACCGAGTTGATAAGTAGATAGTGACCGCCTCCCTGTGGAGATCGACCCTACTTACCGCTGACTTCTATTAGTAGTATCTAGGTATTTATTTTTGGTACCTGACGACGGTATCAATTTGGTGCCGTTGCCGGGGAGGCAACTACTTTATTTACTTGTTTTAATTTTGTCTGTTTTTAGCCTCAAGGAATGATTCCTCGAGCCCGTTCTCATCTTTTTCTTTAGTGCTGTTTTGATAGGTCCTACAGGTCCTACCTAGACAGTTCTAGGTAAAAGATCGTTAAAGGGAAGGCTTGAGTACCTTTGACCTCCACCTATGTTCCATTCCATGGCGCAGCAGGTGGTTTACTGTGGGAGATGTGGTGCTGCTAGACACAATGCAGCTATTTGCATGGCAGAGAACGACGAGGTCTACGCGTTCAAGCACCGCAGACAAGCTAGCTATTCCGCTGTAGTTGTGCTGCCACATCTACCTTATCAACAAGGCTATCAAAAGCCTCCGTTCGTCTTGCCACCCCGACAACAAGCTCTTCCTCCTGATAGACAGAAAGAAGAGATTGCGGAGCTGAAATCTTTGATCAAGACACTTGCATTAAAAAAGCAAGAGTATGATAGACATACGTACGCTCAAATCGGTGAGCTTGAGTCTCAAATAGCTCAGCTAGCCGCTGAGACGACCTTTTGGCACGCGGAGAGTGTTCTTTCCCAGGGAGGACCCGAGTTGCCTATCGTTGCTGATAGTTTATATGACTCGGAGTACGAAGATCTATCCGAAAATGAAGCGAGTTATGAAGATTTCTGCGATGCACTGCAAAGATCACTCGATCGAGCTAGTAATAGTGCTCGATCGAGTGGATTACCAGAGAAAACGTTCGATCGAACAGTTGATTCCACTCGATCGAACAATTGTGTTGAGGAATTCCTCGATCGAGCAGTTCACTGTGTTCGATCGAGTGAAAATCAGGAAGGAAGCTCTCGATCGAGTTCTATTTTTGCTCGATCGACTAGTTTGGCCAAAGAGTGCATTGATTTGTCACATGGGTTCGTTTTGGGTGACGATTTTTATGAAGACAATGGATACGGTGAATCTCCCCTTTTCAAAGCCGAGTTGGATGACTTGGAGGCTGCAATTTACGGGACAGAATCCACTGAGGAGGGTAACGAGAAGACAGCTGAGTCGGTAATTGCTCCGAGCACGGATGAGGTAATATATTCTTTTGTCAATGATTCCGACTGTGAGAGCAACCCACCTGAGATAGTTAGCGATAATTTCATTGTTGTTAGTATTAATAGTACGCTATCTCATATGACTCCTATTTTTTCTTCTTCCGATGCTCTACCCCCTCTCAGTTGGACAAGTAATTTAACAGTTTTTCACCATACTTGTCATCGTAGATTTGTTAATCTGAAACGGTACCCTAGATTATTACTAATTGCTCCTGAGCTCCTTTATTTTGTGGACAAATTTAGGAGCTGTCATAGGAAATTTGTTAGGCTTAAACGTTTATACATGTTATTTTCCTATGTTGCTATTATACCTTGGTGCAACTTACAGTTTTGTGTCGCACATGCGCAGCTATTTGATCGGTTGCTGCGCGCTTTGAGCTGTTTTAACCAGGCTAAATTAGAGAGGCTCGAAGAAAAGAAGGTCGAGCTGGGACCTGTCTGAAACTAGCGCTATCCGGGAGGCAACCCGGAATTTACGCTTTTTAGTTGTTTTCTAACGTTTCGGTTTTTGTTGTGTGTTTAATAATGTGTCTTCTCGATCGAGTGCCCTACTTTCTCGATCGAACACTTTTACAGCCCATTGCACTCGATCGAGTAATCTTCTCTCTCGATCGAGTTGGTTTATCTTGATTCGCTTCCTGTGACGATGTCCTGCAGCTATTTGTGACCTCCCATGTTGCTGGCTGGTTTGGGGAGGTCCCTACTTCGTGTTATCTTGTAAGTTTTCCACAGTCTCTCTATCCTTTTTAGTTTGCATTTCCTTTCCCTATTTTTGGGTACAATGAGGGCATTGTACGGTTTTGTTTGGGGAGGTTATGCATCCATATCTGTGTCTGCGTTCAGTTTTTATTGCATTCTTGTTATCACGTTTAATTTTCGTATGCATTGTTCTTTACTCTAAAAAAAAAAAAATTATAAAAAAAAAAAACGAAAAATCAAAAAAATTTCATGTTTATTTTTGCATATAGGTTGAGTCGGAAATGTAGATTTCCGTGATGAAATTGCACTTTAACTTGTCATTTTTACTTGAGCCTTGCATCTAATTGACAGTTATTAGTTTAGTCCTGCGCATATCTACCAGTTAATGTCAAATTTTAGCTGGCTGTTTAGACTTGACCTGATAAATTGGCAACCTACTTACAATTTCTGAGATTTAGAGCCTTATAACTGGTGACATTCATGACCGGTTTACATAGGTATTGAGAGTAGTACTCCTTGCATAACATGTTTATCACTTTTGCACGTTTATGAAATTCGATTTCTTGTCAAATGCATACATTCGGGTTTGTGGTCGGTGTCACATGCAGGGAGGTACTTGCAAATTTTCCCTTTTCTTACATTTTTCACCCATTTAGCTCCACTTAAGCCAAATTTAGCCTTTTTGACCCATCAGCTACATCCAAAACTGAGCCTGCCTAGTCAAGCTAGTTTAGTTTGTCTTTTGTGGTATATTTTTCCATCTGCAGTTTGGCCGTGTGTATTTTGATCGGAGTTGGTGGAGGATGCATGAAGGAAAGGAGTATCAGAATGAAACGAAAAAAAAAAGAATTGAAAAAGAAAAAAATGAGAAAAACGTGAATGAAGAGAAAAAGAAAAAAAAGAAAAAAATTTGAGAAAAATGGATTCACGTGTAAGTCAGAAAGAAGAGAATGAAGAAAAAAAAAGAGTTTATTTGATTTGTTTTTGCTATTTAATTGAGAACGTATGTGCTCACTTTTATCTTGTGACGGTCTCACTCCTCTGTTTTATTCTATATTTTTTTTTTGAGGAGATAGTGTATTTGGATAGTGAGATGCGTGCCAGTGAAGGGCACTGGTATTTATTTTTCAGTCAGTTGAGATTCGGACGGTCTTATATGGTCTTGTTTAGGAACTAGCTTGGCGTTTTTACCTCCACATTTCCATAATTTATTTTGCCTTTTCTCACCTGAACCTCACTTTTCCATACTATTTGTAAGCCCTCGGCTGTGACGGACATTGTTGGTTGGAATGTATGCATTAGTACTTGAATCGTCTATCATTTTTTTTGCATGCATGTTATGTAGGTCGCAATTTAGGTGAGTGACTGTATTCTCTTTCTCTCTTACATACATATTCACCCTTTGCTTCATGAGAGAAGACTGACCCGTAAGAGTCCGATTTTGTCGGTCTTGCAAGGTCGATAGGTCAGCTTTATTTATGGACATCTTATAACTCGTTTGCGTGTTGACTGCTGTGGCTATGACTGTTGATTTTTGTTTGCATTAAATTGGTTCAAGTAGACAAGTTATAGCTAGCTATGAGTTTTTATATCTGTTCCATTAGTTTGCATTTAATTTGCTTGAGGACAAGCAAATATTTGGTTTGGGGAGATTTGATGCGTGCATTTTATATAGGTATTTTGTACTTTATTTGCACGCTTTTCAATGCATTTTGTGTAGTGTTTAGCTATAAATGTCCCCCGAATTGGCTACTTTGGTTTGTCTTGTATTATTTGCAGGTATGAACCGAAAATGAGTATAATCAAGCCTAAAACATTCCCTATGCATGCATTTAGGAGATGAGTTGAGTCGGAGCTTGCAAACTACTATTTTGAGATGCGCAAAGGAGTAAGATAGCTAGGCGAGCAGAGGAAGAACTTCAAATTACCAGTGCCTACTTTGAAGAGCCATATATCGAGTTCTACAACTGATTTTCAGGTGATTCTAATTTGATATGAAATCTTGTCCTCTTAGCTTTCCAACGCCACTGGAAACGCCCTGTTTTCCCAAGTAACGAAGAAATGGCAGCCGTTTGAAGTTCCGTGCGCGAAGCAGGAATTGTGCGCTGGAAAGTACTCGATCGAGTACAATTGTAATCGATCGACTCCTTTTTCTACTCGATCGAGTAGTGCCTATTTGATAAGTGTTTGATTGAGTACCTAAAGTACTTGATCGAGAGGTTTTATCTTGGTTTTGCTCGATCGAGTGATATAAAAGTTATCGATCGAGTAAATCTCTATTGGGATCGGGCGTTTTCTCTTTAATTCTTTATTAGGTCAAATAATATCATATTTCTTATAAATAGGAACGATCAGACGTCATTTGCATGACACGATATACATTAATCTTTTCCCTTTCTCTCTGTTGAACGTTACACTGCTTCTCTTTTCGGGATCTTAGTCTGTAATCTCTTTCCTTACTCTCTCTATTTAATTCTCTTTTTCATTTGCAATGTTTATTTCTTCTTTATCTTTCCCTCTTATTTCCTTTATCATTATGTCTAGCTAATTATCCTTGCTAGGATTTAGGGAAGTCGATGATTATTGTTAATTGTTAAATAGTTTGCAGATCTGTCGTTGTTATTATGTCTCTGTTGTTTATCACTGCTCTTAATTGTAACTAGTTGATTGAATCGATGCAATTAGCTTATTTAACATTGGTAAGCATTGACCTAGACCGGAAGGTTGGAAGGGGTGAGACCTACAGTGAGCATTAGGGCACTTTAGTGAGGGCGGAAGTTAAGCTATTAGTGTTTTAGGGCGAATTGAGACCGGAAGGAGATATTCGTTGCCCCTTAGACCGATACAACTGACTGATCTGTGACCTTAGCTGCAATTGACCGATAATCATTGATGACCCGACATCCTAGTTCCCTTTTCTTATTGTTAATCTCTCTTTTTATTTCCCCCTTGCCTTAATCTCAGTAGTTTAGTTAAATCAATTCAAACCCCCTTCTGGTGACTTTAGACAGACCGAGTTGACAAGTAGATAGTGACCGCCTCCCTGTGTAGATCGACCCTACTTACTGCTGACTTCTGTTAGTAGTAGCTAGGTATTTATTTTTGGTACCTGACGACGGTATCACTTCCAATCTTTTCATTCTCATGTTCCTTAGACTTATATCATGTCTTGCCCACATTCACTTACTTTTACATCACTCAATACACAATCTTATCACTCATCTAATCTCACAAAACATGCTCCACACCTCAATAAGCCATACCGACCTTCCTTTTCTTTTTCCACTATCTATCACAACACATATAACTCATGTCCTCCCACCGAACTCATACTCACCACAGGTGCCACTCCTTACATCATAAGATTGGGTAACTTACGCATCAGGACCAACACATACGTAAAACAATGCATGAAGAAGCCAAAGAACACCTTTGAATTAAATATAATATGCAACGAAGCCAAAAGATAAGCATACGACTCAAAACAGGGGTCACTAGATCGAGTACAGGCCACTCGATCGAGTGAGTGAGTTACCCGATCGAGTAGGTGAAGGTCAGAAGCACGTAAAACAAATTACCAGGACTACTCGATCGAGTAAGGGTTACTCGATCGAGTAACAAGAGGTGCACTCGATCGAGTGAGGGCCACTCGATCGAGTACCCTACGCATTTCTCAGCACTGTCCAGGTATCGTAAAACGGTCATAACTCACTCGTTTCTTGGTCGTTTTGGGCGTGTGACCTATCGTTAGAATCGTAAAAGAACAAGATATCACCTCCAATTGGAATAACTTCAAAATCATATATACATCTCAAGTTATAACAGTTTAAAGACAATCTCTCTATAATCGAAAACACAACTACTTGATTTTACTTCCGAACAACTTAAACGACAACAAGGTAAACAAAAATAACTCAATGCTCATAAAACCAGTATCCCTAACCACATGTTACTGCTTACCAAAAGCCAAACAATAACATCTATCATGCTCATATAACATTCAACTTATCAATCATATACTACCGCATAATTTAACTTTATAACTTTTCGTAAAACAAAACATACTCATACATTACAAATCCTATTTCCATATTACGATATATTACAAATCCACTTTGTCCCCTAAATATATTTATAATCACAAAATTCATATTCTCATGGAATTGCCACTTCATCTTTCCAATCAATTCATCTAGTTCAATCACATTCTCCATCTAACAAGTGCATATGATACAACAGTAGACAATTATATGAACTTATAATATAACTTTACGCAAACAAAATATACGTATACGACACAACATACATATTCACATGTTCCTTATTATGCCAGATCATAATCATTCATCATGCCATTCATATATTCAACCAACAACATATAAAATCATATCATCATCTTCCTTCACTACACATCTCCTATCCTCCACATACATGCATCCACCGTTTCACACAACTCATTACTATATGAATACATAGCACACAAGGTAAACATATAGCGATCCCAACTCACATCCCATGGTGACCGGTTCAAAATTGTAGGGCGAGTTCGTGACTTTAGGACGTCTCCCAAGTCTTTGCATTAGCTCCTACAACTTCTACCCCGGGTTCATTTTAGTTTGACTCCCTAGGTTCATTAGGTTCATTGGTTACAGGTTTCAAGATCGTCACTCTGATACCACTTTGTAACACCCCCATACTCCAAGTGCCTTACCCGAGACAATGATAATCAAATGACAATGAGGAAACATAATTTAAATAACAATATAGTTTAAGGTGATTACATGATCAAAAGCAAAACTGTTAAACTGAAATACAAGGTGCTCAGACAGTCTACGGATAAAACTGTCAAAATTATACAACATCGTCTGACACAGCGGAAGACTTCTAACTGCCACGTGATGACTCATCCCAGCTATCCCATACGCATCATATCATACCCGCTCAATAACTGCTCAACATCCTCGAATGGATCACCCCAGTTTTTAAAATATTTAAACGGGGTCAGTACTAATTACACAATCAAAGCCACACTGAAACAATCATACAAACAGCTCACACACAATCCCAGTCTCCGTCTCCAATCACCTCATAACTGACTACACACTAAAGTGTGTAGCCCTGCCAGAGTACCCATCGCAACAAGTACTCCACGCCGCCAGTGGGGGACCGCAGCCGTACCCACCAAATCCCCGCTCATCTCCATTGAGCGATAAACCCATGTTCATTAATGTGATCCCTTCTGTGGCGGGTTCCACAAAAGGCGAATCAAGGGCGTGAAGCCACTCCCGCAAGTGACTCCACTCAGCCAAAGACGCGCCCCGAAGATCACAGACATATACCACAACAACAATAATAATATTCAACAACCATCTGAAACAAACAACAATATGAAATCACAACCGTCTGAATCAATCAATCACCACTAACTACAGCACAATCACCACAAATCATGTAACTAATACTGAGTAGGGAAACCCTACCTGGAATGCAGTCACAGAATCAGACGATCTAGCAGCTGTCTCAAAACCTCTCTTCTACGAACCCTCCTCCCACACATACATTCATACAAATACTACCTTAATCATACAATCATAAAAACCCCCAAATTAAGGTTTAACCAAAATCAATGAAACAACATAAAAACTATACAAGGATCTTACCCTCGACACGACGAACTCAACGGTATAAAGAACGTGATGATCCGACAACCTTAGCCTTTGGGATTTGATAGTAACGCAACGACGGAGACAACGTAACTTCTTTTCTCTTTGAAGGGTTGTTAGAAAAAGTAAAAGTGATGAATAAATTGACGGAAACCTTTAAATATGAATCACGCGTTATTAACAAATCCCGTCAAAAACAACCCGTAAAAGTAACTTACTCGATCGAGTAAGTAACTTACTCGATCGAGTGCCCCTTACTCGATCGAGTGCCACACATACTCGATCGAGTACCCATCAGATAGACTACTGTTTCGTATAAAAACATACTTACTCGACAGAGTAAGCCCCACTCGATAGAGTACCCATATACATAGAAAACCGTAGTATTACAGCCCCACTCGATAGAGTACCCAAAGACATAGAAAACCTTAGTATTACAGTCTTCCCTCCTTAGAAAGAACTTTGTCCCCTAAGTTCAAACCAACCTATAAAACATGAACTCTTAACACCAACTCCACCAACTATGCCTACCTCCACAACATGGCTCACGATATCGTATCCACCACATTATAGTCTGTCGACACTAACTCCATACACTTCCAAGTACCATTCACCAACGCCACTAGCTTCGTCTCACTAACATATTATCCACTCGAAAAAAAATTCAATATCAAGACACTCATAAACATCAAACGGGATGTTACATTTTACCACCCTTGAAAAGAACTTCGTCCTCGAAGTTTACTCATACTCATAAACAACATCATCCAACTGTCAACACTATCGAACTCATAAACAACATCATCCAACTGTCAACACTATCGAACTCATAAACATCATCATTCAACTGTCAACACTATCGAAATATTCTCCCATTCCTAAACATCGCACTACTACAAGCACAGCCATGACCTTTTAACAATATCAACCACCATACAAATGCATCCTTTATTCTACGCCAAGGCTCAAACATCTAATTATACCGCAACATGTACAACCATCAACCTCTCTTTGTCGCATCCTACTTCTCTTAAGATAAGTGTTACGTCCTTGTAACCCACTAATACTAAATCCTTTGCTCTACTTCCCAAAATCCTCATGACCACCGCATGTCAATGATAACCGACTATAACCTCAACACCGACAACCGTTCCTATATCCAGATCTCTCTTCCTCTAACAGTCCTCATTCCCCAATTCATTCTGCACTCCATCTAATCTATACCATAAAATCCTCAGCAAAATCACCACACCAACTCTTCCACATTACCGCAAAAAAACATACTCCTTTATACATGCGCTTATCTCCATAATCATAATTTACGATCCACAATTGTTACAGACACTCTCACTAGATCCTCAAGCTCTCTCTTTATAACCACAACTCATCCACAACTTAACATGATACTAATTTCCAACACCCTATACACATTGTCCCAATAAAAGACTATGAACCACCTGCAGCTTCCAGATCAGTACAACACATGTTCCACAAATCACTTGCCATTACTATGTCAACCAATGTCTCCTCTAAAAGAATATCACAAGTACTCCAACAACCTCTCGCAACTGTGTCCCACCAACAGGATATCACTATACCATGACAACCACGGAAACATACACAACTCTCTTCCATATCATACTCTACCCTCACTCTCAAGCTGAAACTGGTAAGAAACATCAATAAAAAAACAACCGTCTATCTGTCCTAACCGAAACTCGCAGAAAACAGCAGTAAACAAAACAACAAACTATGTATAAGTGGTATGTACTTTCTAAAACTTGTCTCATAAGTATCCCGTCTACTCCACCACAACCGATGACGGCATCGCAACCCCGCCACCAACAGCCGCACTGCAGCGCGAAAATACCCGCATCACAACACGAAATACCATGCCCAGATCACCACCCGAGGCACAACAGCCACAACGATAGTCATTGCAACTTACACAATTCACATAAACACTGACTCAGTAAAACTTCCCGGAAAAGAAAACTACTCAAAACCGTTTTACTAGATCACAACGCAACATATTACACGGAATAAACAGATTAGAACCTCATGAATATCATCCATACCTTTTCACAGAATAAACATATATCATGAATATACATACAAGTATAACTTGCTATGCCAGATCAGTCAAATTATTACTTTTTGAATATCATTCCATTAGGTTACCGTACCCAACATATATTACAGAATATTCAGATAGCAACTTTATAACTATCACACCATACCACTTCTCGTGAGGTCAAAACCTCACACAAACATTTATACACATCATAGACCCGTAATCACATCCAACTAGTCAATCCTGATCACGTAAGTTACCACTTGATAAAGGTTATCTCTCGCTCGAGCTTAACTCGCATGCCCTTCGTAACACATTCTCTCATTCGCGTAACTATCACCTCCTGACAAATGTAACCATACCATTTATACTTAACTACTAGAAACTGCCTCCTATAACCACATCTTATACTTCCTCACAACCATACATATTAATTTGGTCTCTACAAAATCAACCTCTTTAGAATGGCTATATTTCCTGCTTATCATCACCCTTAACCACTAGTGACAACACCTCAACACTACCACCGTTCGTATATCACACCTCTTACACTCATATCTAAATATCACTATTTCTTTCCCATCTTCGGTTAGCATCCCAAATGACGAACATCAACCCCATCAATAAAATTTACCTGAACATTCATCCCAATTCTATCTTTAATTCTATCGCCACCTAACTCACCACCAAAATCTCATATCGTGCAAATACTCTACCAACTTTTACTCCCCTTAATTCCTCGAAACTCATGGCTAACATGTTGTCCTGAAACTCCTATATAACCATTAACTCACATCCTCTCATGATGTTATCACACATTTCCATGATTCCTTACTTTCATGTTCCTTAACTCTGGTCGACGTTTTCTCAGCTTACTTTCATCCTTCTCTTCCTTTTACACTCAGCAATACCAATTATTAGTTCATCTCCTTACTCCTTGTACCTAACTCTCTGGTAATCCAGTTACCTTTTCGTTGCTCCAAAACTCAAATTCCATTACTTCATATCGGTATCTTCTCACTCTTTCTTACCATGGGTCCCCTCTTATCATCCTACTCACTCACACTTGCCACTAATCAATCCACAAAATCAATGTTTACTATTTGCCTCTAGAAACCAAAACTCATTTCATACCGTTAATTGCCTAAGGAAATCACACACTAGTTTCACCTCTTAATAAACCAAATTTCTCAAACTCACTCACTATCTACAAATCCACGTCGCGACATGTCTCCATCTTAGTTCACTATATACCACTCTTCTCAATCCCTCTACAACGACCTTTCAGTACATATATTCTTAACCAACACAATCCTAACCGTCTCCCTCCATAATTCCTTACACATCTCAAGTTGCTAATATCCACATCCTTCCTTTCAATCTTTTCATTCTCACGTTCTGTAGACTTACATCATCCCTTGCCCATATTCACTTAGTTTTACATTACTCAACACGCGACTATATCACTCACCACATCTCACAAAACATGCTCCCTGCCTCGATAACCTCATCAATCTCCCTTTCCTTTTTCCACTATCCATCACAACCACATATAACTCATGTCCTCCCCACCGAACTCATACCCATCACAAGGTATTACTCATTACATCATAAGATCTGGTAACTTACGTATCAGAACCAACACATACGTAAAACAATGCATAAAGAAGCAAAAGAACACCTTTGAATTAAACATGATATGCGACGAGGTAAAAAGATAAGCATATGACCCAAAACAGGGGTCACTAGATCAAGTATAGCCTACTCGATCCAGTAGGTGAAGGTCAAAAGCACGTACAATACATTACCAGGGCTACTCGATCGAGTAAGTGGTACTCGATCGAGTAACAAGAGGTGCACTCGATCGAGTACCCTACGCATTTCTCAGCACTGTCCAATTTTCGTAAAACGGTCATATCTCACTCGTTTCTTGGTCATTTTAGGCGTGTGACCTATCGTTAGAATCGTAAAAGAACAAGATATCACCTCCAATTGGAATCACATAAAAATCATATATACGTCTCAAGTTATAACAGTTTAAAGACAACTTTACTGTAATTGGACAACATAACTACTTGATTCCTACTTCCAAACAACTTAAACAACAACAAAGTAAACAAAACCAACTTTATACTCAACTAACCACATGTTTCTATCTACAAAAGTCAAACAATAACATCCATCATGATCATATAGTATTCAACTTACCAATCACGTTCTGCCCGCACACTTTTATTCTATAACTTTTCGCAACACAATATATATGTATGTATACATCAAACGCAAAAATATATTCACATGTTACTAACATAACAACATTATAAAAATTCACTTCCGTCATATAAACATGCTTAAAACATGAAATCATATTCTTATGCAACATTACTTTACCTTTTCCACCAAATCATCCATCATACACTTTATCTAACATACGCATATTAAATAACAATAAACAAGTAGCTTAACCACTAATCATATTACCATATACGATTACTTTCATCCTTTCCACCACATCCTTCATTCAACCACATACCATTCATCCAACAAATTCATATATATACATATTCATCCAACATATGCAATAAAACATTGGTAAACACATAGCGGTCCCATAACACTCCATAGTGATTGGTTTAAAGTTGTAGGGCGAGTTCGCGACTATAGAACGTCTTCCAAGTCTTTGCATTAGCTCCTAATAACTCCTAACCGGATTCATTTTAGTTTGACTCCCTAGATTCATTGGGTTCATTAGTTACAGGTTCCAAAATCGTCGCTCTGATACCACTTTGTAACACCCTCATACACCAAGGTATCTTACCAAGACCACCCAATGCATGAAAGTGCTACCATCTCGGTTACCCGAGGCAATGAATATCAAATAGACCACAAAAGAACGTACTTTAATAGATAAGTTTAAGTGATTACATAACAAAACCAACTGTAAAGTAAAGTACAACTGTTCTAAAACCAAACTACAACTAAAGTAACAAAAGGTCTCATGATAACAAAGCGGAAGACTACTATCAGACACGTGGCGACTCCATCCCCAGCTAATCCCGCGCGCATCCATAATATACCTGCTAGACAACTGCTCACCATCCCCGAATGGATAACCACAGTTTTCAAAACATTTAAACGGGGTCAGTTACTGATTACACAAAACACAATATATAAGATACAACACACACATTACCCAAACTCCGTCACAACTCCACACACCTGACTACACACTAAAGTGTGTAGTCCTGCCAGAATACCCATCACAACAGGTGTTCCTCGCCGCCAGTGGGGGACCGCAGCCGTACCCACCTAATCCCCGCTCATCTATTTCGAGCGATAACCCATGTTCATTAATGTGCACATCCCCTCCTGTGGCGGGTTCCACAGACGGTGAATAAAGGGCGTGAAGCCACTCCCGCAAATGACTCCACTCAGCCGAAGACGCACCTCGAGAACCACAGACAATTACACAATCAATTATGCAACAATAACTCCAACACAAAACCAACATGTTATAGATCAACAATAAACACAACCACCACCAACAATTATGTAACCAATAACCGAGTAGGAAAACCCTACCTGGAAAAACAATCACCAAGATCGTCACAATCAGCTAATCAAAATCGTTCTTCAACGAAGTCACCTCCTATCAAACATACAATCATACAATCACCATCTAATAAACACAATACTCCCAAAACCCCCAATTTACCCAATTAGGGTTTCAACCAAAATCAACGAAACGGTATAAAAATCATACAAGGATCTTACCCACAACACGACGAACTCAACGGCGTAAAGAACACGATGATCCGACAACCTTAGCCCTTCGGATTTGATAGCAACGCGAAGAACAAAAGCAACGTAACTTGTTTTCTCTCTTTAAAGGTTTTTAGAAAAGATAAAAGTGATTAAGAAAGTGACGGAAAGCTTAAATACCAATCACACGTTACTAACAAAACCCGGCTAAAACAACCCGTAGAACCAACTTACTCGATCGAGTAAGTAACTTACTCGATCGAGTGACCCTTACTCGATCGAGTCCCCAACTTAATCAATCGAGTACCCTTCAGCAGAACACTGTTTCGTAAACCAAACATACTTACTCGACAGAGTAAGCCCCACTCGATAGAGTACCCAAAGACATAGTAAACCGTAGTATTACAATATTCAAGTTTCAGATCATGCGCCTATTATCTTTGAAACAGAATTAATTACTTGTAATTTTACAAGACCTTATCGAATGGAGGCTTGGAACCTGGATTATAAGGAATGTATTTGTTTAGTACATAACGGATGGCCTGACCCTGTCTTAGGCTCTGTTATAGTCAGAATGATACATAAGTCATCCAGAGCTGGGAACTGTATGCGTGAAAGGTCTGCATGAAATTGAGACAAGGGGAGTGACTCGAACTTCCACTACTGCATATGCTAGTCAAGTGGAGTATGCTAAGCTCTCGGCTAAATATTGGAAACAGAGGGCTAAGATTAAATGGAACATAGAGGGAGATACATGCTCCAAGTACTTCTTTAATTGGGTTAAGGGAAGGGCAGACAGGAATTACATAGCTGGGATTAAAATGGATAATGGGGAGTGGAAGTTTGACACTGAGGACATTAAGGGATTATTTGTCCAATTCTATACTAGACTCTTTAAGGAAGGAGCGAATCAGATCACTTTTGATGAGTACCTCCCTACTGTAAAGAATTTGTTCAGTATCAATAAAGGGTTTCTTTCTCCTAATAACAAAGATGCACTTGGCATTCGTTTCACTCTTAAGGAGGTTTGCACAAGTGTGTTTCAACTTGGTCCGTTAAAATCTCCGGGATATGATGGTATTTGATGCGTGCCTATTTCATATATTTACTTTACTCATTTGCACGCATTTCTATGCTTATTTAGTAGCGACTAACTACTATTATCTCATGAATCGGCTACTTTGGGTTATTTTGTATTTTATGCAGATATGGACCCGAAAGGAAGATTAAACAAACCAAAACCCGTCCCCGGAGTTGCATTCGGGATACTAGTGAAGTTAAGCTCGGGAATGATCATCTTGGAATGCGTGAAGATGAAAGGAAGCGTGATTAAGTGACGATTGTCGCTGCTGTTTACCCAGAAAAGTCGATCGACTGAAGATAGTGGTCAATCGACTGCTTTTGCTCAGAGAACTAGTCGATCGACTGGAATTCTGGTCGATCGACTATTTTACTTACCAGGCCGTGTTTGCTTAGTTAGTGTTTCGACCCATTAGCCGTTTATTCAATAATTATCAGCTATTTCTATATAAACACATGCTGAGAACTTTATTAGGGCATCTTTACTTTTGCAAAAATACAGTTTTACGTTACTTTGCTCTTTTAATTTTCGAATCTAAACTTGTAATCCCTCTCTTCCAATTTCGGTAATTTCATTTGTTCTTCGTTCTTCAATTTATTCGTATTGCTTATTTCTTCCTTGTTAGTTGCAAGTTTTGTGTTCAAGTATTATTTACGTTTTGTCATCATGTTTAATTCGATTAATATCATTATTGTTTAATTAGTTAGTTTAATTATGCATAGCTAATTCTCTTGTGCTAGGATTTAGGGGATCCGCGACTCTATGACATAATATGTTAGGGTTTTAGGTCTAGCTGTTTACTCCGTCTGAATTGTTAATCGTGGCATCTGATAGCGGTTTGATTAATTAAGTGCACATAATTAATTGACCATCTTGTTAAACCTTGACCTGGATCGAGAGATTGGAAAAGGCGAAGACTTGCTGTGAACAATAGAATATTCTAACTAGGGCGAGAGCTACATTAGAGTTCTAGGGCGAATAGTGGACCGAGAGGACCTGTTCAGTACCCTTTAGACCATTTATTGCTGACCGTTGACCTTACCTTAGATCGTTGTAGACCGCGGTGAACCGACCATCCTAGCTGTTTTCTCTCTTATTTGAATTCGTTTATAATTTATTTTCTTTTGTTTGCTACTTTAGTTAATAGACAAACCCATCTCAAAACCCCCAACTTTGTGACTTTGACAGACTTGAATTGACATTTAGATTTGCAAACAACCTCCTTGTGGATACGATCCCGACTTCCCTAGCTATATTAGTTAGAGACCAGTTGGTTATTTTTGGTAGGTATACGATTAGCCTGTCAGTATTCCTGCTATTTTCTTCCATAAATGTTGGCACTTTACTAAGCATGATGTTGTTGGGACTGTCTTGGCTATTCTCAATGGTAATAGCTCACCAGAATTCCTGAATAAGACTTTCTTAGTTCTTATCCCTAAAACTAGTGCCTCTGAAATGGTTGATAACTTCCGACCGATTAGTCTATGCAATGTTATAATGAAAGTCATTACTAGATATATCACTAATCGACTGAAGAAGTTCATGGGAAAACTAGTGGGTAACTTTAAAAATGCATTTGTTCCTGGAGGAATATTGGTGATAATATATTAATTACAAATGAAATATTACAAAAAATTTATTCATCTAGAAATGGTAGGATAGGTAGGATGGCCTTTGAAGCAGACATGAGCAAAGCCTATGACCGGTTGGATTTGAACTTTATCAGAGGTACACTGCTCCTGATAGGATTCCCTCCTAACTTCATTCAGCTGATTATGAAGTGTATCACGACGGTGTCTTATGAAATACTGGTAAATGGAGTTCCTTCAAGACGTATCCACCCGAATTGCGGCCTTCTTTAGGGCGATCCTCTTTCCCCTTATATATTTGTTCTGTGTACTGAAATTCTCTTTTTAACCATACTACATATGGAGAAGGAGGGGCTTATACAAGGAATTAAGTTCAGCAGAAACAATATCCCTATCTCCCATATGCTCTTTGCGGATGATTCTATGTTTTTTTTATTGAAGTTAATTCTAAGAGTTGCGTAAGCCTGGACAAAGTTATTAAGGACTATTGTCATGCCTCCGGTCAAGTTATTAATAATAATAAGTCCTCTATGACGTTAAGCTCGTGCTGTAGTCTATCCTTTGCTCGAAAATGTTTGAAAACCTTCAACATACCGTGTGGTACTAATTTGGGTTCTTACTTGGGTACTCCTACTGATGGCGGACTCTCAGGTGGTAATAAAAGTAACAGAGAAATTTTAGAGTTTATCATAAACAAGATTAGGAAGTGATTATTTTCATGGAATTGCATTCTTCTATCGTTGGTAGGTACATTGGCGTTGATTTCTCCTGTCTTGTCCTCCCTCTCTGTTTACTTTCTATTGGTATTTAAAATACCGGTAAGTGTGACAAAAATATTAGAAGCTATTTTGTCACATTTTTGGTGGGCGGGTCATAAAAAATCTCCTTCTATTAGCTGGTGTAGTAGGCTTTTCCTAAGCCAACCTAAAGGGAATGGTGGTCTGGGCATTAGACGTACGAAGGAGTTCCATCAAGCACTTCTAGTTAAGATTGGATGGAGAATGATCACTCACCCAGATTCTATTCTCAGTAAGTCTATTGGTGTTACATATGGCTTAAAGTGGCGTGATGGTGATTTGCTTTTTAATGATGGCAAGAGTAATTCTTCATGGGGATGGAAAGGTATTGTTTGGGGCCTTCAACTCAGCAAACCTCTTTTAGCGTGGAACATCTCTCCATTTTCTGATCCTGGTGTTTGGAATACTAACTGGGTTCATGGAACGATGCCGAAACCACGATGTGTAGAGCTTCTAATTGATTCAGCCAACTTGTGTAATTTGAGAATCAAAGATCTTATTTGTAACAGTAACTGTTGGGACCATAGACTCGTGTCTATGTCTTTTGATGAAACTTCTGTGAATGACATTCTTGCTATTCCGATTCGATGCTCTGAAGGCAGCGACAACTTCTATTGGTCGGCTTCGTCGTCCGGGAATTACTCAGTTAAGATTGGCTATCACATTGCACTACAAAATTCCTGGAATACTTCAGCTACCGCGAAGGACCGTTAAAGAGTTCCAGCTGCATGTATGGGTGTTTTTCAGAAAATCCTATGGAACCTACCAGGGCCGAAAAGCTGGATCATTCTCATTATGGAAACTTCTCACGGAATCGTTGCCCACTGGGGAAGGATTCTTAAGGTGGGGTTTTGATGGTCCCTTTACTTGCGTGCTTTGTGATTCACAAGAAACGGAATCACTTGACCACTTGTTCCGGGACTGTTCATTTGCTAATAGAGTTTGGGCTGGAAGTCTTCTTTTTGTGTACCTTTTGGACTATTTGGGTGGTAAGGTGCAGAAAGATCTTTGATAATACCGAGTGCTCGCCTATTAGTGCTATCTTATTATATCAAGATTCCCTTAATTTAGCTTTCTACAATTAACTCATTATAATGCCAAGTACTACGAATTGAGTTGATAACACATAAATTATCACCTTCTACAATTAACTTCGAGATTCCTAAGTATTTAGTTGCTAAAATGCCTTCTTCTAAAGCGAGAGTTTCAGCAACAAGAATACTATTAGATCCGCACTTTTTTTATCCTTGCAAAATGACTTTACCATTATGATCTCTTATAACATATCCTAGAGCAGCTTTATTACCATCTATTTTTGATCCGTCAAAATTTAGCTTTAGAAACCCATTTTTAGGTTTCTCCCACCAAATTTCTTCATCACTAATAGTATTTCTAACTGACACGTCTTTATCAGGATTGTTAAGATCTTTATGTCTAGTCTCATTCCAAATCTTTATGCTATTAATACATAAAAGGATAAGTTTGCTGATATTAAAATGAACATCATTTAAAATATTGTCATTTCTATGGAACCATGCATTCCACCAAATGTAACACCCCCATATACCAAGGTGCCTTACCAAGGACCACCCCATCATATAAAGGCTATACCATCTCGGTTACCCAAGGTAAGTAGATCAAATAAAAAATAATAGAACATTTATTAATTAACTTTATCCTTTACAACATAAACCAACGTGAAACAGATTACAACATATACAACTGAAAGAACTATTAGACATGTGTGACAGCGGCATCTAGTTCGACAGCGTGATGACTCGATTCCCTTCTATGTCCTGAAAGCAACGTAGCAAGCAACACCTGCTAAACCAACTGCTCACCATCCCCGAATGGATCACCACAGTTTTAGAAAACACAACACGGGGTCAGTCACTAATTAAACAAAGTAAGCTACGCACAAGAGAGACAACCAAGACAACCACTCATACAACCATTCTTCAACTCCAATCACATCTCATATCCGACAAGACACTTGAGTAACCCTGCCAGATTACCCACCACAACGGGTAATTCATACCGCCACTGGGGGACCGCAGCCTTCCCCACCTAAGCCCCGCTCATTGCAACGAGCAATAACCAATGTCCATTAATGTGCACATCCTCCTTTGTGGCGGGAACCACAAGGGGCGAATCAAGGGCGTGAAGCCATTCCCGAAAATGACTCCACTCAGTCGAGGACGTACCTCACCAATATAGCCAATCCACCACAATTCCAACAATCAAGAAAGACAAGCCAGCAACGATATTAATCAAGCCAATATAATCATAATCATCTTAAATCAATTAAATAAACAACTGAGTAGGGAAACCCTACCTTTTCGCTATTCCATGTAAGTGCATCCAACAAACAAGCCACGCAAGATTCCGTGATGAATCTTACAAGTAGCAACCACATCCTATTACAAGACTATTCACGACCTACTGAAAGATGACGATGAAACACAAACTCACCTTGAGACGCAGACCGATGCCAGTAACGGCGACAACCCGACTCGATGACATAAAGCATAAACCATCTCCCTTCTTGGGTTAGTGTCAAGGCCATGTGAGAGCATAGGGTGATAAGAGATATTTTGGAGAGAGAGAGAGAGAAAGATATTAGAGTTAGAAAGAGAAAGGAACCGTCGAAAAGTGAATTGGGTGTATGATTCCGCGTTTTATAAAAACACGTTAACTGACGTGGTACTCGGTCGTACTCGGCCGAGTACGCCCTACTCGGTCAAGTATCCAAGCTACTCGGCCGAGTGACCCTAACTAGGTCGAGTAACAAGCAACGTTGGTCTACTAACCTCTCTGTATCCCTTGCTAAGGCTCTCCTTTGGTCAAGAGGTCAGTCAACGGGTCCTTAAACAGGGCGGATATTACAGTCTTCCCCTTTTAAAAAGGAACTTCGTCCCGAAGTTCGTCCCACACTTCCCAAAATAAAAAGACAAGGCAATTCAAGGAATCACCTAATACTCACACGACAATGAACACCAAGTAAGTCTATGACGCATACAAGACTAAGTTATTATCATTACTTAACATAGTTTTGCCAAACATGAAATCACTACACCATCACTATATGCAACCGTCAAACTATTTAGGAACAAAGTTGGTATTGTAAATTAATTTAAGTTATGAAGTGACGACTTAAAGGTTCAAAAGTAACACATTAAAGATGTTTTGTGACAACATAAGGACTCAAAGGTAAAACATTGAAGAAATTCTTTTAACTTTGCCAGGATTTTGACCGCGATGTTATCTACCCCTCTAAAAAGGAACTTCGTCCCCGAAGTTCACTCCGACCATAAAACAAAACTTGTGTACACTTAAATACAACAATCATGGAACACATATCACTTTTCTTAACAAGTAAACATACCTGAACATGAGTAAGATAATAATTATATTCATGCCATTAAGAAATAAGTAACATGCAACATCAACGAGGAGAGGATTAAACTACACGCAGCTTTAACTAGTACAATACAATGGTCATGCCAACATCCACACCAACTCTTATATCGTTACCGTCTTAATACCAAGTCAACCGATATACCGTCAACATATAAGCTGTATTAATACCATTTAAGACTCATGGCGATACTAGGACACCCAAGGATACATATATAATAAAAGTAACTACTAAAGTTTAAGCCTAAACAATCATGAATGCAATGTCCAGATACTCGGTCGAGTATCTAAGAGTACTCGGTCACGTACGCGATACTCGGCCGAATTTTCGAGTTCAGAACTCAATTTTTGCAATTCATGTCCACGACATAGATATATTAACTTGCAAAACACATCATATATCCACTACTAACACAATGTTCACGGCCTTAACGACTTACTAGCAATACGGGAAAACAAGTGGTGGCCTTATGGCCGATTACAAGCTCTCAAATATAAAAGAAAGTACGATAAAGTCTAACAAACATCCAACAACTACTCCATAAAAAAAATAAGTCCAGAAACAAAGCGGAGCTCAAATACCCGCATCCTCCACCATATCCTCTCCACCCCCGGTACCGGATGTCCCTCCTCCCTGATAAGCTCCAGATGAGTAGCCTCCACCGCCGGTCCACCTCCCTGCCTCGTCTAGCTAGCTAGATCCTTAGGAATATCTCAGGTTTGATGCCTTTGATAGACATGTAATCTTTGAAAGCACGAATGTGGTTCAAAGGGTTTTCATGCCCCTTGAACTTTGTAATGTCAGTCATGTTGAAGTTGGTTGGCAATTGAGCATTCACGGCCTCATACTTACGATTATTCTCCTTGTAGATGTCATCTCCCTTAAGGTACATTAGTTGCTCCTCCAAGTATTGGAGTCACTTTTCAGCTTCAGTAGGACCTAGTGGAGGGTTGACTTCTTGTTGTCCAACAAAGGGTGGAATGTCATCATGCACACTCGCGTTAGGGACATCATTCTCTGCAGGAGGAAGCCTGGTTTCTACAGCAAAAATTTGTCCTTCAATAGCGTTGAGGCGAGCATAAGGTTGGTCTTGGCTTATTTGGAGACGGACGAGCGCAGCTAGGATTAGATCATTACCATTTTTGGGTTCTCCATTAACACTTGCGTGACTAGTTATAGGCATCTTGGAGACTGGGGATAAGAGATCGATGACGAATCAAAACACGATCGACCATTTTAGCACACTTACTCAAAAAAGACTCAACTTGTGAAGTGGGAGTGTGCCACTGTGTTAAGTAAGGTTTGAATATGACAAAGTTTTGAAATGTTTGTCCTAAGCAACTGTAGTGTAGTTGTAGGAGTGCTGACTCGAAGTAAAGTTTTGAAATGGGTTTTGAGGCCCGAATTTCGACTGGACATTTGGACAGAGTTTCGACTCATTTTGCGCTATTTTTAGGCCACTTTCGAAAATGTTTACATTTTAAAAAGGGGTTTTGATTTTACAGAAGTTTTCTCATGGTTTTGTTTTACAAAATGGTGATCACATATGGTACAAGCATTCATACATGCATTATAACAGTATGTTGAGTGCATTTAAAAGGGTTTTGGCTTAAAAGGTGGGTTGCCATACCAAGCAATCAAACCCTGGTCTGTGGAGAGGCCCGTGCCAAACATGAGTAAGGTCGGTTCCTAGTCCATTTCCTCGAGTAGTGAAAGCCCTTGATACAAACATAAGTATGTACCACGGTATGGTTGACGTCAATCGCTATCTATCCTTAGGTCCAGATAAGAATGTGGACCGTCCAGACGGGACGATTGGTCGAATGGGTTGGGTTCGGCCTAGGAAGGCCGAATAAAACGACCTAAGAAGGTCGAGTAATGAAAACCGACAACTGTCTCGTATATACTATTCCCCAACCGTGTTCAAGTTTCACCCTGGGTAACACGTAAGTGTATGATCCCCAGCGGAGTCGCCAAACTGTGGACACGGGGTCGCTCGGGACAAGCGTTGCATTTGTGGAGTCGCCACCAATTTTTATGGGAAATTGGAACCGTTCGAATACCTCGTGTCATGTCAAGACACAAAGTAGTGACATGAACACTAAGAACTCGTTACCCTTAACACTCTATGTCTAGAATGACTCTCGCGGATGCCAATGAACACGGATGTTCACAGAGATCTGGAGTAAGGGGTGAGGGTACGTATTAGGAAGTCCTTTTACTGAACACCTAATCCCGCCCGCCTCGATAGCGACCTCTAATAATGATTGGGGAAATCGTTCATAGTTGATATGTCGTCGATTATATGCATGCAATGCAACATCCAATGTTTTAATCCTAGCATGTGAATTAAACTAAGTCGGTGAACAAGTAATTAGCACTTATTGATGTCGAATTGGGAATTAAAATTAATTACATGTGAATACAAGCACAGAAATTATACAATAAATGATAAATAAATAGCAATAAATAAAATAGCAATAATTAAAATTACAATGAATTACAATGGATTAATTGATTTACGTCAAAAATACACTCAAGACGGAAATTTGAAGAAAAGAAAAGGGGTAAAAATTAAAGTAACAAAGATAAGACGGATTAAGAGTGGTATTATGGTTAATAGTTGATTAATTGCGTAATTAAGGATTAGGTCAAAGCGAGAACGGAAGTTCAGGAACAGAACTCACCCTAGAACAGGCGCAGCGTTGCTGCGTCCCTTGGAAGAGCCGCAGCTATCACTGCGTCTGTTCCTGGGTTGAGTTCTGGCTGTGCTGTCAGAACCGCGGGCTGGTTAATATTCGTTAGTGTGTTTAATGGTTGATTATCGATATTTGACTCAAGTGAAGGTGATTTAATGGGTTAATTACATATGAAGCCGTCATAAAAGCAATGAACACAAATTAAAATGAATTAAAACGGGTTAGAAAGGAATTATAAACGAATTAAGACGAATTAGGTTTATTTACGAAGACGGAAACTAACTTGAAAGGACGTAAAAAAAACTGGAAATAAGCAATGGAAATATGTACAAAGGGTCGAATTCCAGAAACTTGATATGAACAAATCGAGTTTCTAAAATCCGGGTTTGATTTAATGACGAAAACCCGCGAATATCGATTATAAGGGATCCAAGTCGTAAATAAAACATGATAATTAAAAGGAATATATTAAAATTTATTTATGTACAAAGAAAAGAGAGAAAATAAAAAAGGTAAAACAAAAGAACCAGAACAACAGAAAAACCGAGGAAGAAGAAGAAGAAGAGCAGAAGCAGCGGCAGACTCTGGAAGAGGCGCAGCAGATGCTGCGACTCTTCGAAGAGGCGTAGCAGCTGCTTTGTTTCTTCTCGACGTCTGGTTGCTGCCGATCCGTAAAAACAGTTTTGATAAAAGGGTTTTAGAAGTCGGTTTTGAATGTACTTTTGACGTAAATCTTACATTAATAGATACAAAAATAAAATACAATAAAAAGACGGGATTTACACTCTCAGACTTACATGATTGACGAAACGAGATTGACTAAGTTAACGTTTAGTGATTGCTCGACTCGAATGTATGTAGAAAGTGCCCTCGTTAGAGAGTTTAGATTAAATTGATTGATGCGTAGTGGTCAAATTGGTCGGTCATGCAACGTGACTGGAACTCAGAATGATCTGAGCTTACGTGATCGATTGATCAAGCACGTAGGTGTCGAAAGCTTAGAGTACGGTCTTTAGAATGCAAATGGAGAAGAGAAGGGCGGACACTCGCGTGAAAAAATATGTGGAACGAAGGTCCCTATTTATACTAAAAAATGTGAAGAGTTATGGAATGACTCAAACTTTGGAAACAAATCACGGAAAAATCTGAAAATAGGCAGAAACGAGCTGGGGAAGAGGCGCAACAGCTGCTGGCTGCTGCGATCCTTCCAAGAGGCGCAGCAGTTGCTGCGTCATTTCTCCAGTGGTTTCCTCTTGCGGAAGAAAGATTTCCGCGTTTCTTTTAAGGAATTGCGGTGGATCTCTACTTCCTTATTCCTTAAAATAATATTTTCGGGATATATTTTACCAAAAGATATAAAATTAATTTATGGAATAAATATCCGGAATATTCTAGAGCATTCCGACTCGGCATTTTAAACGGTTTCTTAGAAAATGAAGCGGTTTTTGACCCGGAATCCAAATGAACTCTAATTACTGTCAAAACGACCGTATCGGCGTGTAGATGACGACCAAGGAGTAGACACAAATATTTGAGCTATCACTTGACGATAAATTTACGAACTGTCATAAATCGTTCCGCCACTACTAGAAAAAAAGGCCAAAGAGACCATTGCAAATTGACCTAAGAAACCAACATAGAGATGGTCTCAAGCTCAAAGGTCTCTTAGGGTAAGAGACCATGTAAATAAAAATGGTTTCTTTGAATAAAAGTTAGAAAGCATCCATCCTAGATAAATGGTTTCTTTGTCCACTGAAAAAGAGACCACTAAAGTCAAAAAAATGGTTTCTTAACTCAAGATTAAAAACCATGGAATAGAGAAAAATGGTTTCTTTACCCAAACCAAGGATTAGAGAAGTATGATCTCTTTGATTTTTTTTATTATTATTTTTTCGCCTCACCTATTGCGTTGTTATACGAGTATTACATATGAGTGCCATAATAAGTCGATTGTGTGCATACTCATGTTCCACGCAACAAAACACACATACCATAAAAAGATTCCATATATATAAAATAAAGTGTATTCTTTTTTACAATCACTTGAAGCAAGTAATATTTGGTGGACAAATACAAAAAAGATGACAATATAATCCTAAAAAAGTACCTAAAAAATAAAAATCTAACTCCCATTGATCAGCTTTGGTCCATCTTCTTCCTCCTCTACTTCGTTGCGTCTCAGAACAAATGAAATCCACATTTTCCTAACCAACAAAAAAAAATCATAACTGAAAAACAATACTAATAGATGAATTTGAACTTACTAGACTACTCATGTTTAACAAAGTAACACCAAGTCAGCAGCCAATAAGCCAATAAGTCATCTGGTACAATATATCAGTGTCCCTCCAAAGCGCACTATAGTACCTGGAAATTGTTACATGTAAAAACATGGCATCGTAAATTCAAAAGTGTTGACATATTTCATGCGCTCAATGTGATTCTCGACTGGCAAATCACCAAGAAACCCGTGCAACCTCAAAGGCGACACAATAAATCAAGAAAAACCAAAAAAAAGGCAGCAGTAGTAATCGAAGATGTAACAACCCAAAAAAGGCGTGTAATAAAGTAGTAATAAGATGAAAAGGAGTGCAACCTGATATCAAATGTAAAACTTGTGTAAAATTGGAAGTAAAATAAATCACATAGCTCACAGACACGTAACCATTCATATGCTATGCAGGCTGCAGCAGAAGAGAAAATGAATTTGAGGCTACAACAAAACAGATTACAAGCAGCGAAACTGTGTTAAAAAAATATAGCAAACGAAACTTCATCATAACAGATTACAAGCAGCGATGCGATAAAAAAGGTAATCGGTACCACCATAAATAACGCAGCGTAATTGGATATCAGCCTAGGAAAATTTAGGATTTTTTGGAAATTGTTACTTTAAAAAAGTAAGATGGACTCTCCCAAGAGTTTGTTCACAAACAAATAGAAATGCAAGAACAAACAGGAGAACAGAATGCCTTTCAAGTTCCAAATGACTTGTTACTCTAGAACACAACAAAATTAGGACGAAAAAAACAGCAACCGTCTCAATCAACATCATTTAACTCAGTGAACTTATGCTTCAAATTTTTCTTACCCAAAACATGATCACAAACACTCTGAAGGTCAGCCTTCTTTTGCTCAAACAAAGACACATTTCCACATAGATAATTCCAATCTAACCATCCCATTGTCTACTCAATTGCATCCTCAATTAATCTCTTTTCATCTTCGCTCATTACATCACATGTTGGGTTATTATGGACAGAAAATAAGTAGAAGCAACTTCTCCCGCTGCTATTTGTACAATACTCCTTAAGAGCAGACAAATGAAAATAAAAAATACTACGTTGGACCAATGTCAAGGAGATAGAAGATATGTGAGGGACGTTTTGAAGTGACAAAGGTTCTTTGGGAATACCAACCTACATACTTAGACTACCCAGCACTCCAACATTGAATAGCATTTTCCGATTGTTCAAAAATACATCAGAGGGGTGCGAGTGTATCAAAATCATAGAATTACCTCAACTGTAGGGGTAACTGGGTTGATCAATCATCCTGCATAAAACATAATAGTTGAACATCACTAGTAACTGATGCTAAAACTAAAATATCTAAACATGGTTAAATTCCAAAAACTATATGAATTCACATTCCCAATTAATAAACTCCCTTCGGAACCTCATTAACTAAGATGTTCACTAAAATGTAAAAGCTAAATAAATTACCTTCCTACACTTGCCGCTGAGTAAGTAACACGTCCTTGAGCCTGAAGCGGCATATGGGTTAGTGCCAATCAAGTAACACACAACCTGTTCTTCCTCTCCCATAAAATCAAACCAATCCAAATTAGACACAGTCTTAGTACAAATTACTTAATGTCCAATTATCCAAAATGAAAATGAAACTGAAATTAATTACTGAGTTAGGGTTCGAGTAATTAATAATTTTAATTTACCTAAACAAAAAAATCAACCCAGGAAACTTAAAATTAGGGAAATAAACCAATAATAAAAGAGTAATTAGTCTAAAAGAAATTATATAATTCAATAAAAGGATCCTATAACCTAAATAAAATTGAAATTTGAGGGGAAACAAACCTTGCAATTGCGAACTCGCAGTACCACGGAGTTGAGGACATTGTGACTGCTCACAAAAGTCGACGACAGCGTATCGCGTGTGGTGGAGGTGGCCTAGTGTTGGCAGCGTATCACGGGTGGTTGGCCGGAGAGGAGGCGCCTGGTGTGAGGGAGATCCGGGGAAGTAAGTAGTGAGAGAAAAAGGGGTTGGGAGAAATGGAGTATGGGAGAAGTAGCGAGGATTTGGAAAATGAAGTCCCTAGGTCAATTATTGATCAATAGGTAGGGGACAAGGTGGGGCACCCTATGTGCTTCCCACTTTATGGCAAATGGGTATTTTGTGAGGGAAAATGGTATCCGTCTATATGTATAGACGGATAGTGTCCGTCTATAATGAGAATTTGTGATTATTGATAGCTGTTTTGATTTTTTTTTTTTTTTTTCTATATGGAACCATTTTTCAAGTAGAGTGGTTTCTTTGATATTTTCTAAGAAATCATCTATCTTTAAAAATTGGTTTTTTATACAAAACAAACCATCTCCATACTTACATGGTTATTTATTGATGATTCCTTTTCTCCTTATTTTAGTAGTGCGCGTATCAAACATGCGGCCCAATCATCACCGGGTGGTTGGCAGAAGGTGTAGAAATGAGGTATCTACACTTTCCAGTAATGGTGTTCTAGGTTCAGGACACAATTGAGCTCGAAGGTGAGCGAGTCATTTAAATTCTAAAGGAAGGAGGAGGTGGGGTGAGAGCAAAGCTCTCTTTTGATGCCAAGGAGTCGAGAAGTGAGATTCTTTTTCTTTTTTGAAATGTTTCCAAAAGTAACAGAAGCCCAATCCGTTAGGGTGAAGCTTAAGTGTGTAAGCTTGGCAGGGATAGTGTCACTAAGAGTGGGCCAGGTTTGAGACACAAGGGGGTGGGAGTCGGGTCACACAACCAGAAAGACTCAAACTTGAAAGGCTTGTTTAAGGGGGAATACTCGATAGTGGGTTTCGAGATAGTAGGGCAATGGTCAGAAGAAAGACGGATTAAGTGATAGTTATGGGAGTTTGGATAATGTTTCATCCATATTTGGTTGACCCAAACCCGATCAAGACGATCTAAGATAGGGGCAGTGCGACGCTTATTAGTCCAGGTGAATTTCGGTCCGGAGAAACCAATATCAATTAAGTTGCAGGAGTCTAAGGTCGATTTGTAGAGGTCAGCTCTATTGAGCTTAATACAACGGCCTCCTAACTTTTCAGAAGCAAAAGTGACTTTGTTGAAGTCCCCAATACAGACCCAAGACAGGTTTTGGTTGATGGGGAGGTTAAAAGATTGGTCCACAGGTTACGACGGAGTCTAAATTTAGGACTCGCATAAACTTCATAAAGCAAGAAATTAAAGTTACAAAGAAGTACCTGAACCACCACATTGATAAATTGATCGCATTTAGTGAGAAGAGTAACCGCCGCATCTCTCGCATTCCAAAGAATGACAATGCCACCCGTAAATCCAACCGAATCCAAGACCTCAAAAGAATAAAAAAGGAGCGAGCGTACGATGGTAAGAGAGTTAGGGGATCTGACTCTAGTTTCTAAAAGAATCACAATGGCAAGTTTGTGAGCATTAACAAGGTAAGACAAGTGGGTATGTAGTAAAGAATGGCCTAGCGATGCAACGCCAATTCCAATAAAGAATATTCATGCCAGCAGGGAGAAGGTAAGAATTAGTTAGCTCGGCTTGAGCTCTCGGTCTGTCCGCGTCTTCTACCACGTCCAGCTCTCGTCCTAGACGAGCGCTGTACAACTTGCAGTTGGACCCGCTGAGAGTCATTAGCATCTACATGTGACTCAGCCCTGGTTCTTAATCCCAACTGATCAACACGCCCACTTCCCTTCTTTGTAGTGCAATTATGAACGCCACTACCAAGTTCGAGTAACTCGCAACTAGGAGATCCTTGGAAGTTAAGCTCAACAAATAGACCATTCTTAATCGAGGTAAGATGGGCATAAGGTACATTAGGAATCGTAGTTCCGGTGGGACGACCAGAGATTGGTACATCATGTGCCATTCACCACATCAGGAAGCAATGGATGACCCGTTGTAGGAGTTGGAGATCTGCAATATCTAGGAAGTTGGCTGGTGTTATGCACCCCATTTGCATCCAGGGATTGACAAGACAAATGTTTAGGGATGGTGTTGGGGGATTGTATGTGATGGGGCATATTCTGCACCGCTGACCAAGTCAACACATTGAGCAAGGTCAAGGATATCCACAGCAAAGTCAACGACTTAGACAGCCTAGCCGATGCAACTCATCGGCCTGTCACTTGGGTATCGGCCTGGCAACCGGCCAGCCAGGACACATATCCGCGTACTCATATCCAAGACCCTCGGCCGGCCTGCTATGGGTCCATCGGCCGAGGTAGAATAGTCTTTCCACCTGCTAGCCACTTGGCCACTTGGCCACTACGTGACAAAAGGTGAAAGTCTATAAATACTCCTCAACCTTCATTGAGGAGAGGATCCATAAATTAACCTAAGAATCACTATTCATCTGGTAATATCTCCCTTATCTCTCTACAATACATCCTTAGCCAAGTAACAACTTATCCCTCTAAGTTTACTGACTTGAGCGTCAGAGTGAGTACGCTTGTCACAAAGCCAAGCCCTCAGTTCGTTCATTGTTGCAGGAGAGGCCGAGGGGAACGATAAAAACAAGAAGGATTCAACTCAAGACATCATTCTACAAGCCACGGGTGGTAACAATACTTGCTCTGGAATTACACCCGGAACAATTGGCGCCGTCTGTGGGGAAGACACTAGAAGCTAGTCACATTCATTCCCAAACAAAAAAAAAACACACAAAAAACCCACCCCAGAAGCCAAGAAGATGTCGAAACAACAAGAGGTATTCGCGACTGACGAAGCCGAATTTTACCAAGATGATACCGTCCACAAATCTGGAGTTGTGCAACCCTCCGCCGGTCAAGTGATTCAACCGGAGTACGGGATGCCAATAATACCACACTCCGCCGCCTGCCGACCAGGTCACCATCATGGGACATGTGGTTGACGCAAAGAAATCAAGAAGATGCTCCCGGACCTAATTGGGAGTACGCCGCTCACCGTCACGCCGACAAGAGCGGCGGAAACCTTCCAGAGACCAGCCCCAAAATGTGACCCCAAGAAACTTGAACGGAGCATTAGGAGAAGTCGACCTGTCAAGACACCGGAGGAGCCCAAAGTGGTCGTGGTAGACCTAAGTCCTTCTCGCACTCATGAGAAGACAGCGTCGCCGCGGCACGAACGAGGCACACCCCGGAGGAGCGAAAGAAGCCCAACTCGTCAGAGTTGGAGAAGAAGCCCGACTCACCAGAGTCGGAGGAGAAGTCCTTCTCACTACGAGGAGAGAAGCCGGACTAGGAATGCGAGGAGCCGATCGCCGCGTGTCGTTCGACATGTGGTCGGGCACCCCTCGCGCCTCGTCCTAGATACCCCGGTGCCGACTAAGTCGGGTTACCACCTATAGCATACAAAGGAGAAGGTGACCCAACCGACCACGTCGAGGCTTACGAGTCTCACATGTCGGTATGGGAGCAACCCGATGAGGTTTGGTGCCGAATCTTCCCAACGACACTGCGGGATGGCACGAGTTGGTACAAGGGGCTACCCGACGGCCGGATATCTTACGCCGACCTAAAGGACACGTTCTTAGCCCAAAGATTCTGCAACAAGAGGAGGGCCGTGGAGACATCGGACCTCCCGACTATCGACAGAGGGAGGCGAGTCTCTCCGGGTTATGTGAAGAGGTTCGACGCCAAGGTTCAAGAAATTCGTGTGAGCCGAATGAGCAATGAACCGGCAACCTTCGCGGCTGATGAAAGGCCTCCCAAGGGGAGACCTAAAAACGAGCTCATCAAAAGCGGCGCCCGACCTTGGACGCCGCTAGGAAATTGGTTGATCAAGCCATCAAATTGGAGGACTACCACAAAACCTGGGTAGGCCCTAGCGAGGCCAAACCCTCAAAAAAGAAGAGCCGCCGGGAGGACAACCCGGATGAAGGACGCCGTGACAATAATCGGTCACGATCTCTGTTGAAAGACGCCGCGACAATAATAGGTCACGGCCCGACAAGTCCGCCAGAGATGAGCTCGGCAGTGCCGGGAGTTCGGGAGCGTATTACCAGCATCGGTACAAAGATCGCACCCCCCTGGTCGTATCGGCCGCGGAGGTCTTCGCCCTGAGCAAGAACGAGGGCCAGAAGTGGGAAAGGCCCCCCAAGCCGAAGGGAGACGGTGACACGAGCCAGTACTGTGAGTACCACGGCCACACCGGTCCACCTTATCGACAACCGTCGATCCAAGAATGCCATTGAAGAGCTGATCCGGAAGGGGAGTCTCGGCAAGTACGTTGCCAAAAGCCAAAAGATTGACGCCGGCGGTTCAGATAAGAAATCCGTCTTCGAACGGATAGGAGTAATCCATGTTGTCATCGGGGGCAACGAGAACGGAGGGTCCGCTCATGGGCACAAACGACACCTAAACGAGCTATATCAGGCCATCAACTTTGTGCCCAACGCAGCGATCCCCGCTTCCAACATCCCCGATATGACTATTGGAAGGAAGGACTACGAGGGAGTCATCGCTCCTCACAAATGACCCACTCGTAGTCAATTTGGACATATCCAACCACCTGGTCAAGAGGTGCCCGATTGACACAGCGCCTACACGTACATCATGTTCGGGAGTGCTTCCTCGGCCTCGGCCTCGAAAGCCAAGGATTTAAGCCCCTGCACCAATCCACTATACAGCTTCTCTGGGGCCGGCCTGGTACCGTTGGGGTCAATCAGACTACCGATGATGTTCGGCGAAGGGAATGCGGCTAAGAATGTCCTAGCTGAGTTCGTGGTCAATGACGGCTCGTCCGCCTACAACGTTCTCATAGGCCGAGTCACCCCCGAGCGAGGCCGACGCAAGGATGTCCATCCGGCCCTAACACCGATGTATGTCTCGGACCGTGGGGAAGCGCATAAGCTCGTCTCCAAGGACGAGAAGGACGAGGTGGTCAACGTCCCGTATAGCCGCGCAGGATGCGACATGCAATCCCTCAAAGTGGCAAAGAAGTCAGAGAAAGGGAAAAGCCCATCCTTACAACAGGAGGGCGACCTCATGGATGCAACAAGCGGCTGACTCGGAAGGTGTGCCTTTGATGAGCCATTAGGACGCTGGTAATCTCGGGAAAACTTTGTATAGCGGCGGAGGTGTCCAAGATGGGCACCCCAACGCATGTTTATACCTAATGAAAAATCATCCAAGTCTTCCATCAAAGTGTCCATTCTCCCCCATCAGTCATCAACAGGAAGTAGACGCCGACTCACACTGTCACACCGACAAGAGTGGCAGTCTCCACCAAGAGGTGGACACCGTCGCAGTCACTCCAAGTGGTAGACGCCACGGCCGTCATCATCAAGAAATAGACGCCGGCTCACACTGTCACACCGACAAGAGCGGCAGTCATCAACAGGAGGTAGACGCCACGGCAGTCACCATCAAATAACATGACGCCGCCACACCGTCACACACCAAAGAGCGGTGATCACCCTCGTAGCGTACACCGCGACGATCACGACCCGGTAGCGATTGATACTCGGCCAAGCGGTCAAAATGCCTTGAAGCGTTAAACGCACCGAGATACGCACTTAGACGCTTCGGCTAAGCCGAGGCGGAAACAAAAGAGACGCTCAATTAATAACGTAAGAAGACAACTCAGACGAAGACGAGAAAAGACCTCGGCCAAGTTAGAGGCAAAGTAAAACGCTAAGTACAGTTGAGACGCTCAACCATTAGCGCAAGAAAAAGAAATGAGGTAAAAACCTCGGCCAAGCCGGAGGCAGAAGAAACGGACTCTTATTAAAAATAATAACAGGTTACAAGCGAGGAGAACGCAGACGACGGCCGTCCCCATAGGGACAAGCCAAAACACAACCTACCAAAGTTATACAAGTACAGGGAAAAGAAAAGCAAAAGTTACAAATGTCATTTGGAACGCCAAAAGATGGCAGGGAGGAAGGGCTTAATAATTGGCTCCCGAGCAGTGAAGCTATCCGAAACGCCGGTGAGCTCGGTGACAACCGCCGCCTCCCTATGCTGTTCTTTGTTGTCATCGGCAGCAGAGAGCGACATCTTTTTCGATGGGCAACCCAAATAGCTTTTCCTAGCGGCCTCGGCTTGGCCTCAGCCTCAGCCTTAGCCTCGGCAGCTAAGCTGCCCTCATTCTCTCGGCTTCCTCCTTGGCCGCCTTAGCCTTCTCATCAAGGGCTGCTTTATCCGCGGCCGCCTCTTCCTCTATCTTCACCCTCACCGCCTCCTTGGCCTTCTCCGCCACGCCTTCTCCTCGCTTCGAGCTTGTCGTCAAACAAACTCGTCAAATTTGCTCCACGGAAAGGAACCATCAAGCATGAAGAGCTCTTCAATCACTTCCCCGGCGGCTTCTTCGGCGGATCCGGAATCGGCGCACATATTAGGGAGCATGACGGTTTGGAGCATCTCAATGTCGTCCTCCTTTTGCCTAATGATGGCCTCCTTGCTCCGAATCACCTTCCCCGGATCGATGCATGCCCCCGAATTCGTTCCTCTGCTGAAATAAAGGTCGGCGTGCCTCGAACAAGGTCACACTTCTCCGGAGCTTTGCAAACTCGGCCGCAGCAGCCTCGGCCTTGGCTCTCTCGGCGAAGGACCTCCTTTTCAAAGATCGCATCTCCCCTAAGCCTCTGCTCATTGAGGAGATCCAACTTCGCCTTCACGGCCACCTTCTTAGTGGCATTAAGCTCAAGAGCGGATTGAGCCACGCCTTCTCCCCGCTCTATAATACGAGCACCGGCGGCCGTTCCACCTCGCCACCTCTCGATCAACCTCGCGCTTTCCGCTACAAGGTCGGGAGGGGAAACCTTCGGATGAAAAGTCGGTGACGTTTCGATCACCACTGCAATCGGGAGGGGAAAACCTTCGGGATGAAGAGTCGATGATGACGTTTCGATCACCACTGCGATCGGGGGGGAAACCTTCGGGGATGAAGAGTCAATGGGGACGTTATGATCACCAGCCTGCGCGGGGTCCTCCTCCACTTCTTGCCGCTCTGCGCGGGTCCTCCTCCACTTCTTTCAATAAGAGCGACGGCCGACAATGGTGACCTCAAGATTTAACGAAAGCATCGGATCAACATGCATAGACATGCCGAGGGCTGTCATCGGCGGCGCTAATGAATCCTATTAAATCAACCACAAGATAGATCGCATACCATGCTTCGCCTTCTTGGCGGGATGACGCATTTCCTCGCCAAATAGCCGGCTAGCAGCAGCGGCGGTAGATGCTTTGTCTCCTTTCTCTTACGGATAAGGGGAGACCCTCCTCATCGAGTCCTCCCCATCGGAGATATCAACGATCCGCACCGCCACCTTCGAACAACGGGGATGGGAGGTGGAATCGATGTCGACGCCGTCGCCGCCGACGAAGACTTTGTCTTTCGCGTATGGCGCGGCATGTTACTAACAACCTTCGCCTGGCCTCCACCACATTCAAGCTTTTCACCGGCGATCCATGAGATCATTCGGCGACGTCCTGCGGTCGGGTTAGAGCCTTGGGATGCAAGTTAGCAATGTCTTATCTTTGTGCGGCCCCATTCTCCGAAGGATATCCTCGATGTCCTGGTCCCAAAGTGGTCTGCAAAGGAAACAAAGCAAGAGTTAAGTAGAAGAAATAAGTCGAAGTTCGAGAAACAGAGCATTGAGAGCGGTGATGGGCCTCACACCGACCCCACTCACCCCGTGCTAGGGCCTGTATGATGAGGCCGACACGGCAGAGCGGCTCATCCCGGAGGATGATCTCAAGCGTTGGGGGAATCCATCTTTTCGGACTCCCACTCTTGTCCGCCTCAAAGAGCCTCATCGCGCCTTCTCATCCTCCTTAAGAGGGACCTTGCGGCATCCATCTTGAGCTTTTTCCGGTGACCCATCCGTCGTGCTCCGCCTTAGTCTCACACCGCAAATTAACTTGGTCTTTGAAAGAAGCGGGGCGGCGGATAGTCATCCCAAGACCTTAACGTACACCCACCGATCTTTCCAAATCCTTGCAAGAAGTAAGTTTGTCAACAGAGACATAACCCCGCTCCCATTTGCACACCGTACCATCCGACGCGCCGAGAGATTGATGGCCGGAGATGATGAAGCCGACGGAATAAATTCACCGTTGGGGCCTCTCCTCAAGAGACAAAGCCGACAAAACCGACTATGGTCCTCACAACAACCAACGGTGCGGTTAAGGCAACAAGAACGTTCATGGCCCTAATGATGGCCATAACGTACTCATTCAGTGGAAACCGGAGCCCGTACTCCAAGTGCCGCATGTATACGCCAATGTGGCCCGGGGGAGGGCAACAGACCGCTGACCCTCCTCGGGGATAACAATTTTGTATCCCCCGCCAAAGAAAAAATGGCCCTCGAAAAATGTCTCGCCGAGCAATCGGCGAACTTATGGGTCCAAGCACGGTCAAGGCGGACCTTACAGCGCCGCCGTGATCCATAACGCATCGCCTCCCCTCATTAGGACGAGCCTTTTCAAAGATCATCACCAAAATCGTCACGTCGTCATGATCGACATCATCGTCATCCTCCCATTCCTCCAAAACTTGAGGATCAACTTCAGGAGAAGGAGACCTAGGGCCCCCAAACCTTATCGGGATGGCATCTAGTATCCCCTCCCCATCGAGACGCGACGGGGAACCCCGGCGCGAGAGTGCTAGTCCGGCGTCAAGAGAGGACATGATAGCAATGATTATTTAACAAAATAAGAAGTGAGGAAATTTGTTTGTTTACCTTGAAGAAAAACACTCGCCGGAGTAACAACTCTGAAAATTAGAAGACAAAGAAGCCCTTAAAAGTATAGAAAGAGAAAATTTTGGAGAGAATGAAATTGGTGGCCAATTTCACTAATAACCGCCCTATTTATAGAAAAAAGCCCATGAAGAAGGACCAATAAGAGAATGACCCATGAAGCGCCAAACCAATCAAGAACAGACACGTGTCGGACATGCAACCATGAAAAAAGTCAATCGTCGCAACGAATACCAAACGTCAATCAATGCAATAAAGCGATGATGAAGCGTCTTCAACACGCCCCTTCACCTCTCTTCGCCTATTCATCTTCCTCAACAAATTCCTAGGTATCTCGCTCTCCGCCGCCACATGATCAACCAAGCTAGGAAGCACCTACTGGGGCAATCAAAACAACCGCACTCCAACCCCGGTCTCGGCCAACGTCACTTTCTTTTCCACATCGGATGCCCTTTACACATCCATGTGGAGGGGGATATGGTACGGCCTAAGCAAAACCAGTAGAGGTAGAAGAAGCCGATACCGAAAAATTTCGAAATTACTTGCGCGAGAATATACGCTCAAAGATACATCTGGAGCCCGTACCACGGCATAGACTACGCTGGGGGCAAATTGATGGGGCATATTCGCACCACCGACCAAGTCAACACATTGAGCAAGGTCAAGGATATCCCCAAAGAAAGTCAACGACTTAGATGAACCTAGCCGTCTGAACTCATCTACTGTCACTGGGTATCGGCCGCAACCGGCCAAATGGGACACATATCCGCGTACTCATATCCAAGACCCTCGGCCCGCCATGGGTCCATCTACCGAGGGTAGAATGGTCTTTCCACCTGCTAGCCACTTGGCCACTTGGCCACTACGTGACAAAAGGTGAAAGTCTATAAATACTCCTCAACCTTCATTGAGGAGAGGATCCATAAATTAACCTAAGAATCACTATTCATCTGGTAATATCTCCCTTATCTCTCTACAATACATCCTTAGCCAAGTAACAACTTATTCCTCTAAGTTTACTGACTTGAGCGTCGGAGTGAGTACGCTTGGCACAAAGCCAAGCCCTCAGTTCGTTCATTGTTGCAGGAGAGGCCGAGGGGAACGATAAAGACAAGAAGGATTCAACTCAAGACATCATTCTACAAGCCACGGGTGGTAACAATAGTTGCTCTGGAATTACACCCGGAACAGTATGGATTGGCCAGAATGGACCGAAGGCTTGGAACGGTTACCTGACGCGAGATGAGGCGATGCTCGTAGATAAAGGTTGTTTCGTTTATTGGAACTTCTGGAAGGGTTAATGTGGGGTTGGTAAATGCCCTTCGGATCGCCTCTTGGTGGAGGATGAGGAGAGTGATTGGGATTCGGGATGGTTGGCTTGATATGAAGAGGGTCTGGTGTGGGAGGTAGGAGGGTGGGATGGTTACTTTGGCTAGGATCATGATGGAGGCAGGTGGATGTGTCTGACTCTTGGAGAGATGGGGTTGGGTTTGACATTATTGTAGTTCTGCGAATCTTTTTTTTTTTAGTTTTATTTTTTTATCGAATAGGAGCTTTGATTTTTGAAAAAAATAAAAGATGGGAGGAGGGGAATAGGTAAAAGGGAAACAGGTTAAGAGAGAAGAGAGAACAATGAAGGAAGTCCAAAAAGTTGGTCAAGAGTAAATTTTGTGAAAAAGGGGGAAGGGCCCTGGATAATAAGAGGGCTATTATCCAAAGGACATGGAGTAGATGAGATGAACAAGGCAGGAGTTTCTGAAGCAATTAAAGGAGCTTTAAATTTAGGGTTTTGATATATACAACCCATTGGGTTGTATTTAAGAAACTAAATATGGAAAGAAGTTGTAAATATATGCATTAATTACTGCATAATTTAGTTTTGAATTCCCAACTTAATTCCAAATATGGAAGATATTAAATGCTTAAATACAACCCAGTGGGTTGTATATATCAAAACCCTTAAATTTATCCTTAAAAGGGACCATCCTCCAAGTATCCGAAGAGGTCAAAGGAGGAGCCAACGGTTCACAAGAGCTGAAAGTTTTTCCTCCACAGTTTTATTTTTATTCATTTGTTGGACCACTATATTCTCCCTGGAAGATGATATATCCAGGTTGGCAAAGTCTTTTGTTTCATGACAAGAACCATTGCAAAAATTACGGCAGACCCTACAAAAAATCTGTTTTTCCGCAAGCTTAATTTCCTGGCAGAATGAACCCAACCAAACCTTGGTAGGAGCCGGCTTTGACTGATCGAGATGGACAGAAATCCTAGCAAACCTAACATTATTTCTATTAAGCCCGTTTGAATCATGTTTGATGAATCCACCTAGTGAATTCCTGATCACTTTGAGTATATCTAGACGGTGATACTCAATTGGTAACTCTGGAAGAATGATCCATGTTGGAATAGTTTCAATTGTCGCCGTCGAAGGTTGGAAGTTTGGTATCCACGGTTGAACATGAAGGTAGTGTTCTTGAAGGAACCACGAACCATTTTCTTTGACATTTAAAAGGTCAGAGCTAGCATCAAGTTTGCAGGATTAATAACCTCTACCCAAACCGATTAAATCAATTTTTTTTTACAATTCCACAACGATTTAAGAGAAGATGCAAGATGAGTGGAATCAATTGATTTACCTGTTAATTTGATGATCAGGGTGGTCTCCCACTTGGAGCAAATCGAATCAATCACTGACTGAGGAAGCACGATAGTCGGGTCGGATTTCTGGTTAGTTTCAATTGAATTGGGGGAAAATTTAGGGGTTTGGACAGATGGAGGTATGTGGTTTGATGCGAGTAGGGAGTTTGTGAGGGCAGATTTGTAGGTGGTTTTTGGTGGTAGAAGAGTACCAGGAGAGGGTGGTTTTGGTGGTGGCTGATGAGTTTGCGAAGTACCATCGTGCGCGTCGATCGCCTTGGAGCATCCATAAGAGGCAAGGATGGAGGAGGATGAGGTTCTGAGGAGCGAAGGGACAGCGGCGGTTACCCGAGTCGGCGAGGGCTGTGGTTCAGGGCAGTGGTTTTGGGTTTTTTTTTGGTGTCATCACTCTTATCTCTCTTTGTCTCTCATCAGGTTTTTTTGTGCACCCATTAGGCCGGCCTTGAACCCATAACATAAAATCGAAATATAGAACTCCACTTCGGCAGTTGGAGTGGGCAAGAAGGTACATCTGATGTATTGCATCAGTGCCTTTTTTTAGTGGTAGGTGGGTTAATTATTTTGCTAGTTAAGATTATTATGGGGGATATATTATACTCCCTCCAATTTCCTATTATCTTCCCTCTTTCTTTTTTCACACAAGTTTGATTATCTTCTCTCTTTTCTTTTTTTGGTAAGTTTTATTCATTTTTTAATTAATTTCTCCCTGCTAAAAAATCAACAACTCTCATTATTTTATCTATTCTTTATTCATCATTCATTCTTTATTATTTTATCTCACCTATAAATTTCACAACTTACAATACTTTATTCTACTTTATTCCTTCGTTCTCCCCCTTTCTTAATTTTTGTCCCCAAAAGAAAGGGGAAGATATAAGGAAATAGGAGGGAGTACCTATTAAATAGATAGAAAAATTATTGTTTTACTCTCGAATATATTACATCTGATGTACTATTCTCTTAGTGGCGAGAATGAGTGATATACGTGTAAAAAGGGAAATCAGAAGGCACTTAATTTCCTAAAAAAAACTAAGAAAAAACGAAAGTTTCCATAAAAAACCCTCAAAAATCAAATCCAATAAACAGCACTACAAATCTCAATAACCGATTCTGGCAATACAAATCAAACCCTAATGCCGCTACTCAATATTTCAAAAAAACTTCCATAAGTTTAAACCCTAATAATATAAACCTGATCTTTAATTTCTTCACTTTAATCATTAATCAATCACAACACTTCATTCATCAATGTTCACTCTAACCCGTTACATATCCACTATTCAAAAATCAGTAAGAGTAGATGTTACACCATCTATTACTCAAAACCCTAAACACCATGAGAATAATCATGAAATCAAAATCGCTGTTGATATAAAATACAAGAATTACATCAATGGTGTTTTCGATGCGTGCTTGACGTTCATGTTGCCATTAGAAGAAGGTATTACATACGAGAATATCTACGAAGGCTACTTTCGGGATTTTGTGGAGGAGCGTTTGGATGAACTTAATGTGGAAATTTTTGCTAGAGACACGGTTACTGAAGCCATTGCTAGAGGTTACTTGGGGATGAAGGAAAATCGTGTTGTTGTTGAGTCGGCTTCGTCGTGTTTGCTTTCTATGTCGGTTATTGTTGAGGTTGATGAGTATTTTGAGGAGATTCATGGGTTAGCCATCGATCTTGATCAATATTATAATCACAATCATAATGATAGCGATAGCGATATTGATAATGATGATTATGATGATAATATTGATAACAATGGTGGAGTGGTTAAGGACGTCAAGGAAATTAGGGCATTCTTGGAAAAGTGTGGGGTGAGTTTTAGTAGGGCGTCAATGAGTGGGTCCCATTGCACAATATGTTTAGAGACTATGGGTAGCGGTGGCGAGACGGAGTTGGCTAGGTTGCCGTGTAATCATGTATTCCATGGAGATTGTGTTGTTGAGATGATGGCTATGGGGGATGCTATTCATGCGTGCCCTTTGTGTCGTGCGGAGCTTATTGTTGTTCAAACTAAGTAAAATTAAGTCGTGTTTTTGAAGGCTACCCATCTATAATTAAGTCGTGTTTTTGGGTAATTGTAGTTTATGCCATAATTGTTAGGAATAATAAGTTGTAATTGTAATGATCAGCTTATTAATTAGTGTACCGATTTACTTTGTCAAGGATGGATTATAAGTTTTCTTTGTGTTATCAATTTGTCATGGCTCACAAACGGGAGCTGATTTTGTGTCCAAGGCTTATTGCCTTATTTGATTGATGGATCGATAGCGCTAGGTTAACTTCTTATACGCCCAATCAGAGTAGTAGAAAATTAATAGCCAATGTATAAATCTACCGAACAAACTTTGTGAAAGAGTTCAATAATTGACGGTTAGAGTGATATAATGCTGTTAGTTATAGGCTAGTGATATTGCCAAAGGGAAGATGACATCGCGACTCGTTAACTGAAAATATTTCGTGGTATTATCGAAGTCAAAAATTATGTTATAATATCTATTGAAATAGTGAGGAGATTTGGGGTATGCAGGAGACTTACTCAAGACAACTAGTGAAAAGAATTAAAGAGCCATTGTTAGAGTTTTTGCAGTGAATGGAGCCGGAGATGTTACGATTTTTTTTTTGGTACACAGATGTTAACATTGTTATGAAATCATCGATTGATACACATAATCATAGATTCAAAATTTTCGGTTGATTTAATCTTTTCACATGGTATCAAAGCTTTATAATCCTGAAGTCTCAAATTTTAATACGGGTGAGCTTGTGAACTATACACTTTTCGAAATCAAACGACATTTAATTAAGGGGACATGTAAGTGAAGATATAAAATCATTAATTGAACCGTAACTATTTGTTTTCCTCTATTGAACCCTAACCATCTATTTCTTCTCCTCTGTTTTCTTCCCTTTTTTATTTTCTTTTCGTGGCTTCAAATTTAGCAATTATCTTGTTCCTCATAATTATTTGTAACATTTAATTAAAATCTTAATGGTAAAGAATATAAAAGATAAACAAATGAGTGAGGCTAACCAATGAGAACAAACATTTTTCATTTCTCTTGGAAAATGGAGTGCCTCCCCGCCGGATGTTTGAACGACGCGAGAATATAAAAGGTACAAACAACTAACGTTATTTACATGAGCAACACAAGACCACAACGGAACAACCTCATTAGACCATCCCCAAACAAGTTCATGAGGAAGGTCATGATCTTGTTGGGTTACCCTAATCACCCATTTATTGATTAAGTAGCTTGTCCGTTGAGTAAAAGAGGTCAATTGGTGACTTTTCAATATAACAATACAAAATTTGGGCGGCTAAAAATGGCGACTGAATACAGTCGCTGATGTAAAATTGCCTACTGGAAATGGACGCCAGAACCCAGTCGCAGGCCTTAGTCGCCTAAAAGCTGTAACACCCCCTTCCTACCCGGCCAAGGTAACGGAAGGATGTTACCATCTCGGTTTTCCGAGGCGGTGAAATCGAAGTTGCAATTAAGAAAAGCCTTAAATAAATAATAAGTTTAGTGATTTACAAATGAATAAATAAATGAATAATAAACGTGAACTAGACATTATACAATTTGTCTACCATCTAAGTTATCTAGCTACGCTACTCGACTCCAGGTCCAAAGCTCGCCCCATCTCCCGCGTGACATCAAACCAACCTATACTCAACATGCTCCCCATATGATAAGAAATGTCATATGAATCGACACAAGCCAGCCCGGAAATAGGTGACAATTTACACAGACACACAACATGTCACTTTCAATAAATAAACCTAAGACACAACATTATAGATGAATATGCAACATGTCAATGATATGAATGAGACAATATTATACAATCACCACGCTGGTACCGAGACACGCCCAGATGTACCCACAACCACTGGTGCCAGGGACACTTGTAACACCCCCACATACCGAGGAGCCTTAACCAAACCTTCCTTAGTATATAAAGGCGTTACCATCTCGGTTGCCCAAGGTAAGTAATCATCAAAAATCGATAAAAGAACAATTAAAGTTATATTACAAGTGTTACAACCAACTAATAAAATAAAGGTACAACTCGCCAGCTACACACTATCTCTATCAGAACTCGTGACGACACACCCCTGCCAGGACTCCAGCTATCAACCACATCAACAGCTGCTAAGACTGACTGCTCACCATAAGGGATCACGGCAGACACATAAACAAACAAGACAACCACACAAGGTCAGTAACTGAGACAAGACACAACATAAACCAACAATAATCGTTAACACAATACAAACACAACCAGTCACACACAATCATACCCATTCCAATTAATCTCCGTCACCGACCGTCCACTGGACCAGCCCTGCCAGTGGGGGACCGCATCCGTTCCCACCTAAGCTCCGCTCATCATACCGAGTGATAACCCTGTCCCATTAATGTGCACATCCCCTCCCGTGGCGGGTTCCACGGAGGGCAAAACTAGGGCGTGAAGCCACTCCCGCAAGTGACTCCACTCAGTCGAGGACGCACCTCGAGAACCAGAGACAAACAATCACAGGCAAATGTAATATAACAACAATCGACATCCAGTATACACCAACCAACTACCACGTATACTCAACTACACGGTCACAACAACAATACAACATCACACAATAACCGACACTCTAGACATTCAACAGAAACTGAGTAGGCGAACCTACCTTTAAGCGACTGCGACGATTCCATGTCCATACACGCAACACCCAGCAAACAAGCAACACTTATACACACAATATAATCATCTATCACTACCATTCTAACCCTAACTGACAACAACAAAGATACGGATGATGATGACGACATACCAACATGAGGAAAATTGGCAAAGGACCGCTACCCGACTCAAGCTATGCACTTCTAAGGCACAAGGACCTTCAAAGGCTCCCATGGAAGGCATATGGTGAAAGGAAGAGGAAGGGACGACATCTAGGTTTAGAAGAAAGAGGCGGAAATGATTTGTGGTTTTAGGAAAACACGATTATAAACCCTCGCTGAAAAGACGCTACTCGATCGAGTAACTAACATACTCGATCGAGTGGCCCCTACTCGATCGAGTATCCAAGCTACTCGATCGAGCAGCCTCTACTCTATCGAGTACCACCCACAACTCAAGACACAAGGTAACTATGGCACGTACTCCCAAGGACCATTACTACTCCCAAGGTCAGTCAACGCTGGTCAACGGATCCCTAAAAGGGCGGGTACAACACGCCCATGACACCACACCTCACAAACAGGTACCGGGACACGCCAAAACGTACCAGATCCCCTTCCAGACGTCGTGCCTCAACCACACGAGTCTCTCAGTACTCAAGTCATTAATGTACATCCCTCTTGGAGTGGTAAGCTCCAAAAGGCGATTCAAGCGTAAGACGGTCTTCCAACCGTCTTACGTCTCCTCAACAACAAGTATCACCACCAAAAATTTCCAACCATCACATGTATCATTAAATGCATCATAATATGCCAATATGCCCAGTACACAATGAATATGCATAACTCTTACCAATTATGCCTTTTTTCTCATATGACATGAATACAAATCATACCACATATCCATGTATGCTAACAACCACATGTTATAATGCAAATCCAATAAGAAACCAATACTAATGACTCATTAATATGTTATGACGAAATCCCAACAACACTATGAGACTAACAACAATTACCCACAACAATCATGTCATAATGCAATAACAACACAATAATGACACATGCAACCATTTACACTTATTGAAACCGAGTAGGATTAACCTTCTTTTAGCATACTCCATAAGCCATCCGAAACCACCAAGCATCCATATCATAAATCTGTCTCATCCTATATAATTACGTAATAACTATCACAAAACATTCTACAACAATTAATACTACTAATTCAGCCTTAATTAGTCAAACCTAATTAAAATCCCATAATATAAATACTAGAAAACTAGAGTTTAATTACTAACAAAAGAATAAAGAGGAGATAGTGAGAACATTACTTACAAGGTATGAACAATGAAAAGGAATGAAGATTCGAAGGCGAATCTTCAAGGTATGCACAAGATCTTTAGGGTAAGGCCTGAAGGGATTATTTGTGAATTTTATAGTGATGAGAGGATAAGATTTTAGAGAGTATATGAGAGGAAATCTAAAAAGTACGGATTAGAAAGTGATAGGCCACCTACCACAATCCCATGTAAAAGCTGGACAGCGACAGGGCACTCGATCGAGTGCCCGGTTCACTCGGTCGTGTAAAGCTCCACTCAGTCGAGTGAACCGCCACTTGGTCGAGTGACCCAACATCAGAATGCTTTCCAAGGTTACAGGTCTCACTCAGTCCCTCACTCGATCGAGTGGGATCCACTCGATCGAGTACTCGGTTTACTCGACCGAGTATAGGTCTTATAAACTATGGGGTATTACAATCTTCCCCCCTTATAAAGAACTTCGTTTCCAAAGTTCACCTCACACTCACTCCTTTCCGATTACTCCCTGAAACCTCATCACCAATTCTCAAGTACTCTTTTGAGGTTCTTACTGTCATCATCACTCCCATTATGCCAATATGATTTTCATCTCTCCCACCAAGCTCGCACGTTCCTTTATTATATACCCATTTATACTCATATGCTCACTCATACGCTACTCATATACATACCGCTCGTTCTTCTTCTATAGATTCCAAATTGTAACAAAGGCATTCGAGCGACTGATGAAATAGTCGCAAAATTGCCAAAACGGCAACCTTAAGTAATCGCCAAAACGGCGACTGAAAGTCAAGGTAGTTGCCAATTGGCGACTGAAATCGGCCGACTATCTGTTTGACTTTCAGTCCCCAAATTGGCGACTACCTTACCTTTGGTCGCCATTTGCACTGGCAGATCAGTAGCTACTGGTTTGGGTGCTCTATTTTGGTGAGTGACACACACATTTTAGTAGCCAATGGAGTTGGGTTTTTTCATGAAAAATCGGTTTTCCTACGTCCCATTTCATTGTTTACCTGCATTTTCCCATTTCGCAATGTGGAAAGAAAACCCAACAACACAAATGGAACACCAACAACCAACATCTCATATATATGAGAATAAATCCAAGTTTAATTACAATTGTACCACCACATGAGAAACATGTTTTTAATATCAGAATAAAACAAAGTTCACAAGTCTAGCTATCTAACATACCAACTTTTTAAGTTTTGGGAAAGGGGCACCTAAATCAAGCAACATGAAAGTAAATTCCCGCTCCAAACCGCATCCTCCGGATGGATCATTAAGATCTTGACAATGGGGACAAGGATCGGGGTTGCATGAAGCGAAGAACACAACCCAAAACTAACTACAACCCAAAACTAACTACATACTTTAAATGGCGAAAATGGTCATTATTATTACTACTCTACATCTAAAGCTATATTTTTATAAATATTAGTTTTAAAATATAATTGTTTTAAATAAAACGATTAAAATATCTTAAAACTATAACGTGAAAAGCGCGGGTGTTATAATCATCCCTCCTTTTAAAATGTTTCGTCCTGGAAACTTGAAGCAAGGGAGGATATCTCAAGAAAACAAATTCGGATACTTGGTACGCATAGAATCTTGCGGTTCCCACGTTTCTTCTTCCAAGTTGCCACAGTTCCACAAAACTTTCACTAAGGGTACAACCTTACTTCTCAACTTCTAGTCCTTCTTGTCCAAGATGCGAATTGGTCTCTCCTCAAAAGATAGACTAGGCTCAAGCTCGAGAATCTCATTTCGCAACACATGACTAGGGTCATTAATGTATTTACTAAGTTGAGATACAATAAAAACATCATGAATTTTACCCAAACTCGGGGAAAATCCATTTTGTAGGCCACGTACCAATTCTCTTTGTAACTTCATAATGTCCAATGTACATTGAACTAAACTTCCCTTTGACTCCGAATCTTTTCACTCCTTTCATAGGGGACACTTTCAAGAATACTTTATCGCCAACTTCAAATTCCAAGGGTCGACGACGAACATCGGCATAAGACTTGGCGATCTTGAGCGGCTTTTATTCTCTCTCGGATGAGCTTCACTTGGTCAATCATCTCGGCTAGCTTGTCGGGTCCTAGATAACGAACATCACTTGCTTGATCTCAACAAATCAGGCTACGTCACTTCCTTCCATACAAGGCTTCATAAAGGGCAACCATCTTGATAGAAGCATGATAACTATTGTTGTAGGAGAATTCCACCCAAGGTAAGCTCATTTGCCAACTAGTATGAAAGTCTAGGGCACAAGTACGCAACAAATATTCAAGAGTTTGAATTGTTCTTTCGGTTTGTCCATCGGTAGCGGCATGAAAAGCGGTACTCATCAACAACTTACTACCCAAAGCATCTTACAAAGCTTTCCAAAATATTGACCAAACACTAGGGTCACGATCTGACACGATCTCTTTAGGAACACCATAATAATGAACGATCCCTTCCATATAGGCACTAGCAAGTCGAGCCAAATTCCATGTCTCTTTAATAGGAATGAACCTAGCACATTTGGTCAATCTATCCACAATTACGCAAACGGTATCCTTTCCACCAACGGTCTTTGGCACTGCCATTAAAAAAATCCATGGGGATAGATTCCCATTTCCACAAAGGAACATCCAAGGGTTGTAGCAAACCTCCGGGTCTCTTATGCTCAATCTTCACTTGTTGACAAGTGTGGCACCTTCCAACATAGGTCACAATGTCATTCTTCATGTTGGGCCACCAAAATTGAGTTTTCAAATCCCCGTACATCTTGTCACCTCCGGAGTGAATCGAATAAGGGGATAGATGAGCTTCATCAAGAACTCTCTTTCTCAAGTCAACGGAGACAGGAACGTACATGCGGCCTTGGTAACGAAGATATCACTTATATTCTCACAATCCTTAGTTTTTCCTTCAAGAATATTTTCTTGAAATCCTTTGAAAGTATCATTATCCACAAGGTTATCACGGATCTCACGGTGAAGAAAGGGTCTCGGAAGCCATAACACCAAGATAATCAAAACCACTTTCCACAAATTGGATGCTCAATTTACAGAACTCGTCACAAAGGTCATCGGGGGGCACTCGGATAACACTCAAAGAATGAGTCGGCTTCCTACTAAGGGCATCGACAACCACTTTTGCCTTTTGTTCATGATATAACAACTCCACATCATAGTCATTCACCAACTCCAAGCATGGTCTTGTCTCATATTCAACTCTTTTTGGGTGAAGATATACCTTAAACTCTTATGATCGGTCTAGATATGGCAATCAACTCCAATGAGGTAATGTCTCCACATCTTTAATGCATGAACAACGGCGGCTAACTCAAGGTCATGAGTAGGATAGTTCACCTCATGAACTCTCAATTGTCGCGGAGCATAGACAACAACTCTCGTATTTTGCATAACAACACACCCTAAACCCATCTTAAAAGCATCACAAAACACATCAAAATCAACTCCATCTTTGGACAAGGTCAAAATAGGAGCGGTAGTAGTCAACCTTCTTTTCAATTCTTGAATGCTTTTTCACAAGCTTTGTTCCATAAAAACTTGGTCTCTTTCTTCAAAAGTTGAGTCATTGGTCTAGCAAGATTGGAAAAATCTTTCACAGAGCGACGGTAGTAACCCGCCAAGCCCAAGAAAATTCGAATCTCACCAACATCGGTAGAACTCTTCCGCTGAATTACGGCTTCAATCTTTGAAGGATCCACCATAACACCTTCCTTGGAGATCACATGGCCAAGAAAAGATACCTTAGACAACCAAAATTCACACTTAGAAAACTTGGCAAACCACTTTTGACGACGAAGAATTCCCAAAATGGTACGAAAATGCTCGGCATACTCTTCTTCGGACTTGGAAAAGATGAGAATATCGTTGATGTAAACCACAACACATTTATCCAATAACTCACTAAAATTTTGGTTCATTTGGTGCATAAAGATAGCGGGAGCATTCGTCAAACTAAAGGGCATCACCTTAAACTCGAAATGTCCATATCTCGTGCCAAAAGGCGGTCTTAGGGATATCGCACTCACTAACGGGGATTTGATGATAACCGAATCTCAAATCAATCTTGGAAAAAGTAGAAGCACCTTTGAGTTTATCAAACAAATCTTCAATTCTTGGTAGAGGGTACTTGTTCTTGATAGTAACACGGTTGAGCTCACAGTAATCTATCTTTCTTCTTCACAAAGAGAATGGAAGCACCCCAATGTGAGGCACTAGGTCAAATGAATCCTTTATTCATAATCTCATCAAGTTGCTTTCTCAACTCCTTTAAATCGGTTGGCACCATACGGTATGGAGCTTTGGAAATCAGACCGGTTCCAGGCACAAGGTCGATAGAGAACTCTACATCACGCTCGGGTGGTATTCCGGGCAACTTATCGGGAAAAACATTGGTGAACTCAAAAACAACGGGCTTCTTCAAGCTTAAGCAACGAATAGGAGGTAGAGGTCACCATACACAAACAAACTTGGTAACCTTTCATCTCCATACTTACCAACTTTAAGGCGAAAATCAACGTCACACCCACTTGGGAACGGATTCCCTTATAGGTTACATGGGTACCTAAAGAACGCTTAAGACAAATCTTTTGATCTCTACACTCGAATCTAGCATAGTTCTTGGATAACCAATCCATACCCAAAATCAAATCGAATTTCTGAAGGGAAAAACGAACTAGGTTAGCGAGGAATATATTTCCCGAAATAGAGATGGGAACATCGAAATATGAGAGAGAACAAGAAATAATATCTCAGGATGGTAAGGATACAGGAGTATCTTCACTAGGAATAGGCTCAAGGGCTAGCTTTTCCGAAAACATGGAAGATATAAAAGATAAAGATGCGCCAGTATAAAAAAGAATGAGGTAAGGTTGGTCAAGAATGAAAAACATGCCCGTAATTATATCATGATGGGCGGCAACTTCAGTATGATTCATGATAAAGATAGTTCCTCTTGGCTTGGCATTAGTAGTCGGCGTGTTCTTCCTCTCATGGCAATCATTGAACCGATGTATGGGCTTCTTGCAATAGAAGCAAGTAAGGGCGTTGGCTTTGCAATCAAAGTCAGGGTGATAGGGCTCCTTGAAAACAAAACACTTATGATCCATTTGTTGCCAATTAGTTAATGGAGGGGCTTGTCCTCTTGGCACAAACTTTTGCCTGTTAGCATGGTTTGATGAAGATGAGGGCACAAAGGTTCTCTTTCCATGGAAGTTAGGGCGATGAGAGTGATAAGCGGTGTGAGGCTTGGCTTCTTCTTCAATAGCCTTCAAAGAACTTTCGGCCCAAATGACATAATCATAAACTTCCATGAAAGATGTTGAGTTTCTTCTCACCATTCTCTCCAACTTGGGATTCAACTTGTTCTTGTAAAAGTAGAAACGATCCTCTTCATCTTTCACGTACTTAGAGGCATAGTGAGCAAGGTCATTGAACTTGTTGGTGTACTCTTGAATCGATAGCTTTCCTTGCTTGAAGTCCATGAACTCCTTCAATCTTTATTGTTTGAGCTCTTTAGGATAGAAACGAGTCTCCACAAGAGTCTTGAAATGGATTCAATCAAATTTAGGGTCTTGAGTAGCGGTAGCACCGGTCAAACTCCACCACCTATCGGCTTCCGTCACAAGAAAGAGAGAGGCTAACTTCACTTTATCCCTCTCTTGAACATCATAAAGAGAGAAATTCTTCTCCATGTCACGAAACCACTCTGATACCTCAATGGTATCCTCTTCACCACCATAGGTCCTAACATTACAAATATTATACTAATACAGACTAACTTCAACAATATCAACATTACACTAACTTATTAGTTATTACTAATTATGTCAATCAAAAATACTAACATTATCAAAATCATTCTTCATTTTACATCATAACTCCACTACACATAATTCTAACAAATGATCAAAAATCTCCAATTTATATAAACCCTAACCCTCAATTTATAAAAACCCTAATTAAGTAACAATTAAAGTCATACCAACACCAATAATGTAATACTACTCATTTCTATGCATAGAGTACTCGGCCGAGTAGGCTGCACTCGACCGAGTGTGTCTGTCGCGATATTTGGATAAGCTTCAGACATAGTGGAACTCAACCGAGTAAGAGTGACACTAGATTGAGTAGCGTGTATTCGATCGAGAATGTTTGACACTCAACCGCGTGCCCGGTCTGAGAACGGTTTTCTGCGCGATTTTGATTAGGATGGTTAGGATATAATACCTTAATCAATTTTGTTAATCATTTTATAACCTAAAAAAATTTCTCTAATCACTTCCTAATCACCCTAATCATCTACCAAGCAAGAATTTGGCTTTTGTTCCCCCGATTTCATCATTGTTGTGTGTCGATCGAATTGTAAGTATTAGTCTCATCTTTATTGCACTTTATACATTATATTAACCCTAGGTTTGGTTTGTTTGGGGATTTTGGTAGTATTGTTAAGGAATGATGGTAGTAATGGTAGGATCTTATTGTTTTTCTAGGTGACGACTTTGTAGAGCAACATTTCTAGATATGGATTGTGATTGCCAGAGTTTGCTAGTCAGGTAGGGATTCCTTACTCAATACAGTTGTTTTGATTGGTTCTGAGATGAACTGTGTCCTTATGATTGTTGTGATTGAATATTATGATTACTGTGATTGTGTTTGTTGGAGATGCTGGATTGGATATCGTGCGCCATCTCGGGAGATGGTTTCACCCCCTTGTTTCACCTATTGTGACTATCGTCACAAGGGGGATGTGCACATTAATGAGCTTGGGTTAGCTCATTGCGATGAGCGAGAATTTGATGTCCATGTTGCGGTTTGGCATTGACAGGGGTAGGTTACCTGTTTCGATGGGAACTCGACTACTCGTTGCAGTGAGAGCCATTAACTACAATGGAATATAGGGTAATGGAAGATTGTGATGATCTGTGTGGATTGCTTATTGTGTTGTACGTTACATCTTTGTGATTTCTTATGTAACTGTTACTAACCTTATGTGGTGTTTTCTTGTTTTATTTTACTTGTCTGCGGTAATCCATTTAATATTGCCGGCAAATGGTGAGCAGGTAGTCTTTTCAGGTGTTTTGGTGGATGTTGTGAGTTGTTGCTGGGGTTCTTAGAGGGCTTATGTAATCACTGAGTCTCATCTAGTTCAGACGATCGATAGTTTCGTTATTTGTACTCTTCCGATGTTAGATAATAGATTTGAACTTGACTTGTATCAGTATCTTTAAGTGTTATATTTAATAAAGTTGTAATTCTTTTTTCAATGTCAATTTGATATGAACTACTTCGGGCAACCGAGATGGTAACATCCCTAGCTACTAGGGAAGGGCTTGCTAAAGACTCTTTGGTAAATGGGGGTGTTACAAAGTGATATTAAAGCGGCAATTTTGGAAACTAAAACCAATGAACCAATGAACGTAGGATGTCTAACTAAAATAAACCCGAGTACTTGTTGTTTGGAGCTACTGCAAAGATTTGATAGACGTCCTAAAATCGCACTATGGCCCTTACAACTTTGAGCCGGTCACTACGCGGATGTGTTATGGGCATTATTTGCATGTGTGTGTTACTTTATATATATAACATGAATGTGTGTTCATATGATAGAAGAAGTATCATGAAGTGGTTTTTGTGAATTTCTAGTGAAGAATAAAGTATGTGGAACCTTAGTATTTGCGTGTATAACTTTGTGCCTTATATGTTTAGAAGCATGTGAAATAGGATTCTATGGTATATGTGTTGGAAATCTTTATCTCATTAAACAACATATTCTTATATGTTTCAAATTAATTTAGTCATAAAATTAATTTAGATCTTATGCATGCAAACTAAATAAGAGGGGATAAGAAAATCGGTTTTCATACCATATAAAACGGACCGAATTTGGGCACTAGTAATTTCACCTTCTTACTAGATCTTGAGCTTTCCATATTTTATAGGATGATCCTCCAAAGACTTCAAGTGTAGAAGTCACTCCTCTTGATTGCACCCAAGATAAACCCATATCTCTACTAAATAATATGTGCTAGATATTTATTTAATAGTTTACCTTAAAATTGATTACTAACACTCATATATTATATTAATAATTTTAGTAATCTTTTATGAACAATTTGGATCAAAAATCTCATGTTTTGATGAAGATAAAGAGAGAGAAAAAGAATAATGCATGAACTTGCATGTCATAATGTATGAATGAAAATAAGAGAACTCATATTCTCTATTAGAGGAGGAGGAGCACGGTTGGAGAGGAGGAAATGCCAAGGATGGCATCTTTTCTTTATGCTTTTTCACTTCTCCAAATTGTAGGCATGTAAGTCTACTTAGTGTAGGTGTGTAAGCTAGTGTAGGTTAGCCATGATTAGGTCATTTTATCTCATAAAATAATTCACCCACTAACACCTTCCACCTCCATTATTTCGGTCCATATACATAAAATGGACTACCATTTTATTTTGTCAATTTGTCATTTGTCACACAATATGTCACATGTAGTATGATACATGTTATTAATTAATTAAATGCATATTTATCACATAAATATCATTTTATAAATTAATTAAATTACATTCAACAAATTGACTAGTGATACTTGATCACATAAATAAAATGGGTCATTTAATTATAATTCACAATACCTTGTAATTATAATACCATTCATTCCTATCTCTATTGTTTCTCAAACAATAAATAATTTTAGTAACAAAGCATTTTATTACTAAAATAAATCTTATTTAATCCCATTACAATAAGATATTTATTCTCTCTCACAAATCGAATTGTTCAATTTTAAGGAATTGATCAACTTGCATCGTCATACAATTAATCAACTTTATAGATAAGGGCATCATCCTTTAGGTGTGACCTTAAGGGATCAACTGACCACCACCGTCCCACGATAGTAACGTCAAACTCTAGCAAGCCAATCGTTACCGATTAATGTTTATCAGTCGACTATATAATTGAATCATCCCTTACGTATTCTTTATATGAGATTTAATAATGATATTTAAATCATGTGATCGCATTATTGTTGAGGACACATTTCCCAACAATCTCCCACTTGTCCTCGACAAGTGTGCGTCACCAATTCTCTTGTCCTATTACTATCTCCCACTCAATGCAAGGTGTCTTTCGGGTCGTACTTGCAAGTGATCATATCGAGAGTGGTTTCCTCGATCTGGAGAATAACTGATTGACCGGATTTATCTATCATAGATACCTTCCGAGCGTGGCCACGCATTTCCAGTTCATTACTCCTCGAGTGGCCCTGAGATATTGTTATAACCCCGACAAGGGGTGGACAATTCCTATCGCACTTATTCCCTTCGACTAGCCACAGCCATCATAACCCAAAATATGCCCATTTGACCCCATTTACGAAGGTCGTAGTAACACAAATCAAAGTTAATCTGAAACTGTGCCACCTTAGGCGAACAGTCTTTAGTCAAAAGAATCAACTCATTAGAATACTATAGTAGTTCTTGCCACGACCATGCTTTATAAATTTGCCAGAACTCTATAAGCGGTCACTGCCCGACAAAGTGTTCCTAACAATCTGCCTATGTGATCGACTAGTCATCTCACATGACTCTATGGCACTTGAACTTGCCATCAATCGCATCACACTCTAGTCACTTCGAGACGTCACCTCATACAAGCGACTATGGGCTAATACTATGTTAATCCGGGTTCACTTTAACGGGGTTCAATGTTGTCTCTACAACCCGTTTGGATGTAACAAAGTATAATAAAAGAGTTTTAAAGTAAAACTCGAACGACAAATGCGATTATCACATATGAATAGTCAATGTCTGATTACTATTTCATGTTCTATAATCTAATTTGATCTTGAATGTAGTTGTTCATCTCAATTTAATTGAAATGACATGACTTATCATGTTAAGCCTATGAGAAGGCTTTGGTTAGTAGGTTTTATCAACTTCTTGTACCTTACTCAACCTTACTACATACTTGTTTTCCTTTGCAATGTATACATTTGCATTACAAAACTTTCTGAGTACGTGTCGAGATACAATCAAGACATAGGCCCTCTAGCCTTAGAATAGCTCCCACTGTTTTCACAGTGTGCGGGACTCATCCTGCTTGCACCTCTCATGATTGCAAGTGTACTCAATTTCCGTTGTAAACATTTCTCATTGTTCTTTATTGCCTAGAACGATTCTAGAAAATCTACTTCTTAATTAACATAGCCACAATGGTATCTTAACCATCCTAATGTGTTTTGATTATGGTTTTGTCAGAAACCATGTGCAATCTCAATTGTCACTTGTCACTTGTGTAACACCCTTACACAAAATTGTATCATAAACACTTTGCTTTACTTCCTTAATGCTTCTGCAAGCACTTAAGGATAATCTTTATGGCTTACTTGATAAAGATTACTTAAATTCGATTTTGAAAACAATTCATCATACTCAAAGTATATGAAGTGTTATACATCATTTTCTATTTAATTGATTTGGCAGCGGAAGCAAATGGAATCAATCAAATATGTTCAACTTGGTTGAACTAGTCATGAATCTTATCAACATAAGACTTCTTATTGACGCTAATATCATGTGGATTTATCTTCATAAATCCGGATATTAAAGATGTATTATAATACTCCAAAAGTCTTACATCATTCGCAATGATCAATATATCATCCACATATAAGACTAATTAAAATTTCCGTAACTCCCACTAAACTTCATGTGTAAACACAACTTCTCGACTTATCGAGAAATGTTTTATCACACGATCAAAATGTTGATTCCAACTCATTGATGTCATACTTAAGACCCTCTCTTAAGTTTCACATTATCTTAGGATTGCAAGAATCTACTAAACTCAAGACATGTATTGAATGCATTCCTTCTAATTGAAGAAGTGGGTTTTAGATTCACTCGCTATGTATTTCATAATAATGAAACACAATCCCTAAGCAGATCCAAATAGACTTAAGCATTTCAACTGGTGCAAAACCCTTTGCAGCCAATCAAACCTTGAAATCTGTCTTTATTAGTGCAAAACCCTTTGTCACTAATCAAGCCTTTTATTTCGGATTCTCATGGCTCTAAGCCTTGTATTGAGTTGTGACTTTAAACACTCTTATGTAAGTCATTTGTTTATTACTTTCCAGAAGTAATCAACTTGAATCAAACAATTTCTTTGTAAGTTGCAAGCTCTTTACTTTCTTAAAAGTAACATGAATTCATCATCTTTAACAAGTGACGAATTTAACCTCCTAGGTTTTGAAGAAACAATGTCTTACACAAAACGTCTCATGTAGCCAAGAAAGACCAGTTTCTTGCGACATAACATTCTCTGTGGCATTCTTTGTGGCTCTTGAATAAATTCTCCCACTCTGTCTTCTAGAAATAAACTTGTATTTTAGAAAGACAGCTTCACGAGCCGCAAACCCGTCGTACTCGTGATAACTGAAAAGGGAAAAAATGAGCATTTGTTTCTTGTGAAAACTTACAAACATGGTACCCTTACCATTTCATATCTCATATGATTCGATTTAGTGGAAAAATAATTTAGACAAAAATGATAAAATCCCCAAAAGGATCAAGTAACTCAAAGTAACTTGATTGAAGTCCAAACCATATCGAATAGCGTTTGATTTCTTATCCAACCACACATTATTCCATAATGCGTGCTAAGAGAGATTAACTTGTGATACTATATCACATTTCCTTTGGCTTATATGAAAGTCTTCACTTTGATAATCCCATCACGACTAAATCGTGATTCCTTGAACTCTTTAAACTTCTTCAAAGATTTTTCTATTTACCTTATTAAGTGAACACATTAGCGTCAACTTAAATCGTTGGTAAAAGAAAATGATCAACCTATTTTGGATCGATGATTTACAACCTCGATCTCCTTTTCAACCAAAAGGCACGAGACATCTTGCTTTGAATACAAGATACGCATATACCATAAGATCTAATGGTTTCAAGAGTACTCGATAACTCTTTGCGTTCATCATTCCAGAATCTTAGGTTTGATCTTGGGTTACCATTTTGAGTCTTGCATCATCTTCATGATATATCATTCTAGTTTGGTTTAGAATATAATCACCTTGATAATGGGTTAGCCATACATCAAATCGTGGTGTATAGGGTCACAAAAGTGAAACCTCTTTTGTATCGTAACAAGTATATATTCTTATGTAGAGTTTATGTACTTAATAGTCATAATTAAGTACAACTATAAACCCAAAACTAGATTGATTACATAATGACTCTATCTCTCGATATTATTGTTGCTAGTCGTCATATTCTAATCATCTTATGTGTCGAATACAATGATGAAAACCTCCACTGGTTTCTAATACTGACGAAATGGTACTAGCAAAATTTTATTTAAATCATATAAACATATAAAGAAAAAGATCCTATTAGATGTCCCACAACTAATTTGTTGATTCTTCAATAATTTGGGGTAGTTTCCTTTCTTGTGTCCAACATTTAAGACAATGGAAACTTTATCGGTCGGGATTGATAGGTTTAGTATCGTTATTCTCAACAACTTTACTTTTAACATTACCTTGTATCAATTCCATTTACTTCTTGAACCTCATCCTTTTCTTAACGGTTTAAGAGAATGCTCCCACTCATTTAAATGAGTCTTTGCTTTGAGAAGAAAAATTGAATTCATGAAGATTACTCTTCATTTGTTCGTTTTAATCTTTAAAACTTTCATTGAAGTGGTTGCGTTATTTTGGTCAATTACGAATTCTTGACAAAACTAATTACCAAAACAATTTATCGCTTCAAGGTACTTAATTCAATTAAGTATATGAATATCAATCCATTATAAGTAGATGTGTTAGTCAAGAATCAAAAACCTGTTTGATAATGAATAACCTTTATCTATACTCTTTACAAGAGATCCTTAGCAATGGTTCATTTGAGGTTTTAGAAGCAAATTCATATTTGTCTTTAGTTACGATGGATTAATGGAGATTTGAATCAAAAAACGAAATGATATCGTATATGAGTGTGGTAAAGAAATAGAACAATGTAATAACAGAACAGTGGAAAAAACTTTACATTTATCATTTTAATAATACTTGTAAACAACTATAGCATTTACATAGTGACCTCTACCCAACTATGATAAATGATTCCATGATCCAAATTCATATTAACTTGGGCACGGTGTGGCCGATACATCCCTTATCAATATAACACGGTGGATTAACTCTTTAATCGATTCTACTTTTAGAACTCTTGGTCGATAAAATTACATTAACATTTATCTTTAGCCCAAAACACATCCGACAAGGGCACGGTGTGGCCGATACACCCCTTATCAAAAAACTTTTGTTGAGTTCAACCCAAATTTCGAATAAATGTGTCCATGATCCAAATCCACATCAACTTGGGCACGGTGTAGCCGATACATCCCTTATCAATATGAATTCGGTGGATAGACATTTATCACCCACTTCCCCTACGTAACAAGGTTTGTACCCTGGTGTCGCCGAGTGCACTCCCTCACGAAATAGGTTTTCATGGTTTCTACTCTTTGGTAAGGCTATGTCTCAATTGATTGTTTTAGCGAGAGGTCATGTCAATTTATTATCTATCACATTTTAAGTGAACTAAAGTGGTGAACTACGATAATTCTAATTGACACGGTCGATGAACTCGATAAAATGATAATGCATGTTTTAGTTATGGCGATTTAGCGATGCATGCGACATATAAATAAAATGAAAAGCATAAATTTAAATCCTAGTATGGCCTTCCTAAAATAGAAAATCTAATTAACTATTACATATTCGGAAACCAACTCCATTGGTCCCTTGAACTTCGGTTGAGGTACGCATCTCGAGGTAACACCGTCTTTATGTATCGCCTTCTTGAAGAAATCCGTCTTTATGGAACTCCGGAATAAATAAAATACATAATAAATTACATAATTTCCTATTATACATTTGTAATTAAAATAAAATAAATCTATTAAATTACAAAACGGTGATACGAGATCACAATAAATTACAACCGAATCGATATTCCCATACATTTCGGGTAATACCAATTAAAAACTAAGGCCATACTAAGTAAAAATTACATAATTCAAAAATTACATAAAATAAAATTATGACAATCATAAAGAAAATGCAGCATTATAATATGTATGAACATGCCCAAATTTATGCTAAATCGCCTTTAAGGAGCCAATATCGTATATGACACGGTTTTTACGGATATGCGTGATTCAACGTTTTATAATCACCAAAATTACATAAATTCATATTTATGCATAAGTTAATTACCCTAACCTATTAGGACTCAAAAATTAGTCTCCACTAACCATTTGACCATAATTAACTCATATTTCTTATTATTGTTCATAAAAGGACTTAAAATAACAATGAAAAGCTATAAACTTCAAATAAATCACAAAATTTCAAATAAATTCAAAATTTAAAATTTAAAACTCATGAGTATTCTGGAAAAATACCATGACACTCATAATGTTCAAAAACTTAGGTTAAATATTTCGAAAGTTATCGGGAAAAACAATGTTGCGGTTTATCGGATTTATCAATAAAAATCATAAAAACATGAGAAAAATTATACTCATCAACTTTTCAATTTTAGATCTGAAAAAGATAATAAAATGCAACATGTGACGTTTTTTCCTTAGTCATGAAGTATGTTTTAGCAATTATTCACTAATTAAGTCACTATTTATGCTATTTTTCATCAAAAATCCATAAATCATGCATGAAGACTTCATTATAGCCTATTATTTTACACACATCTTGTAAAATTGCATGTGACAACATACTAAATTTCTATGACCAGATTCGAAATATTTCTCATATTAACCTATTTTTCATTTAAATTCGATTTTTAACATGAAAAATCCATATTTCGAGCATAAGAACTCATAAAATTATGAAAATTTCCAGATCATCTAAAAATAATATATGTGAAAACATATCCAAAAACCACTGGAAAATTCTAAATTTAGCACATCTTTGTGATTTCTTATGTAACTGTTACTAACCTTGTGTGGTGTTTTCTTGTTTTATTTTACTTGTCTGCGGTAATCCATTTAATATTGCCGGCAAATGGTGAGCAGGTAGTCTTTTCAGGTGTTTTGGTGGATGTTGTGAGTTGTTGCTGGGGTTCTTAGAGGGCTTGTGTAATCACTGAGTCTCATCTATTTCAGACGATCGATAGTTTCGTTATTTGTACTCTTCCGATGTTAGATAATAGATTTGAACTTGACTTGTATCAGTATCTTTAAGTGTTATATTTAATAAAGTTTTAATTCTTTTTTCAATGTCAATTTGATATGAACTACTTCGGGCAACCGAGATGGTAACATCCCTAGCTACTAGGGAAGGGCTTACTAAAGACTCTTTGGTAAATGGGGGTGTTACAAAGTGGTATTAAAGCGGCAATTTTGGAAACTAAAACCAATGAACCAATGAACGTAGGATGTCTAACTAAAATAAACCCGAGTACTTGTTGTTTGGAGCTACTGCAAAGATTTGGTAGACGTCCTAAAATCGCACTATGACCCTTACAACTTTGAGCCGGTCACTACGCGGATGTGTTATGGGCATTATTTGCATGTGTGTGTTACTTTATATATATAACATGAATGTGTGTTCATATGATAGAAGAAGTATCATGAAGTGGTTTTTGTGAATTTCTAGTGAAGAATAAAGTATGTGGAACCTTAGTATTTGCGTGTATAACTTTGTGCCTTATATGTTTAGAAGCATGTGAAATAGGATTCTATGGTATATGTGTTGGAAATCTTTATCTCAATATACAACATATTCTTATATGTTTCAAATTAATTTAGTCATAAAATTAATTTAGATCTTATGCATGCAAACTAAATAAGAGGGGATAAGAAAATCGGTTTTCATACCATATAAAACGGACCGAATTTGGGCACTAGTAAGTTCACCTTCTTAATAGATCTTGAGCTTTCCATATTTTATAGGATGATCCTCCAAAGACTTCAAGTGTAGAAGCCACTCCTCTTGATTGCACCCAAGATAAACCCATATCTCTACTAAATAATATGCGCTAGATATTTATTTAATAGTTTACCTTAAAATTGATTACTAACACTCATATATTACATTAATAATTTTAGTAATCTTTTATGAACAATTTGGATAAAAAATCTCATGTTTTGGTGAAGATAAAGAGAGAGAAAAAGAATAATGCATGAACTTGCATGTCATAATGTATGAATGAAAATAAGAGAACTCATATTCTCTATTAGAGGAGGAGGAGCACGGTTAGAGAGGAGGAAATGCCAAGGATGGCATCTTTTCTTTATGCTTTTTCACTTCTCCAAATTGTAGGCATGTAAGTCTACTTAGTGTAGGTGTGTAAGCTAGTGTAGGTTAGCCATGATTAGGTCATTTTATCTCATAAAATAATTCACCCACTAACACCTTCCACCTCCATTATTTCGGTCCATATACATAAAATGGACTACCATTTTATTTTGTCAATTTGTCATTTGTCACACAATATGTCACATGTAGTATGATACATGTTATTAATTAATTAAATGCATATTTATCACATAAATATCATTTTATAAATTAATTAAATTACATTCAACAAATTGACTAGTGATACTTGATCACATAAATAAAATGGGTCATTTAATTATAATTCACAATACCTTGTAATTATAATTAACCATTCATTCCTATCTCTATTGTTTCTCAAACAATAAATAATTTTAGTAACAAAGCATTTTATTACTAAAATAAATCTTATTTAATCCCATTACAAAGATATTTATTCTCTCTCATAAATCGAATTGTTCAATTTTAAGGAATTGATCAACTTGCATCGTCATACAATTAATCAACTTTATAGATAAGGGCATCATCCTTTAGGTGTGACCTTAAGGGATCAACTGACCACCACCGTCCCACGACAGTAACGTCAAACTCTAGCAAGCCAATCGTTACCGATTAATGTTGATCAGTCGACTATATAATTGAATCATCCCTTACGTATTCTTTATATGAGATTTAATAATGATATTTAAATCATGTGATCGCACTATTGTTGAGGACACATTTCCCAACAATATGTAGTCTGGATGTATATTGGGAGGCGTTTTTGCATGACTCGACCGAGTAGGACATGGTACTCGATCGAGTGAGAGCTACTCGATTGAGTATCCCTCGCACTCAACCGAGTGAGGAATTTAGTGATTTTGGGTGCAGCTACTATAATATGGTCACTAGGCCGAGTAGAGTTGGTACTTGACCGGGTGGGGCAGGGGACTCGACCGAGTAAGGGCTAGTCGATTGAGTTTCCCTGACACTCGACCGAGTGAGGCTTTTGTGTTTTGAGTTCAGCTAGTGGAGTGTGTGCACTCGACCGAGTGACTTTTGTCATTAATAGCATTGTTTCGGTTTTAATGCATTGTTGTACATATGTATTGGTCTTGATGCATGAGTTAAGCGGATCTTATAACGTGGAGAATACCACCTTATGATTGGTATGATTTTTGTGGGAGGGACATGTGGTTATACGAGGTTGTGATGGATAATGGGAAGAGGAGGTGAAGTTGATAAGTTTATTGAGTTAAGAAGGAAGCTTTAAGATGTATGATGAATGGTATTGACGTAAGGCTGAGTAATGTGGTAATGTTTGGTTACGGTCAAGTGGTAATGTGGTTATGGTGAGTGTAGGAATAAAAGATTTAAATGAGAGAAATGAATTGTTGTAATTCGGAATATGTAGGGATTAATGGAGGGAAATGGTTGTTACTATGTTGGCTAAGGGTATATGTAATGGAAGTCATTATAGAAGAGTGGAAAAGAATGGTGTTTAATGAGCTTAGATCGATTCATGTCGCAATGTAGATTTGTATATAGTGGTTGTGTTTGGGAATTTGGATTACTAAGAGGCGAACCTAGTTTGTGTAAGTTCTTTGGGAAGGTAATAGTATGAGGTGAGTCTCGGTCTTCCGGAGATGTTAAGGGAAGGTGCAATTAATTAAAGAGTAATCATTGATGGTTTGGACTTGTTGGTGGTGAGTGTGAGTGAGTAACATGTTGCGAGAGATTATTGATAAGAATGAATGAGAAATTATTGATTTGAATTAATGGGATTTTATTTTTGGAAGTAATGAAAAAATAACTTCATTACTAAAGAGCTAGGTAGTAGGAGTAATTAGTTAAGTTGTTAATTTGTGTTTTCGAGTGTAATGGGACAAGAAAGATGAAAGAAAGTTGATTGAATGTTCACAAGAGTGATGGGACATGAAAGTAAGGAGTAAGGGAGATGCAGAGTACGATAATGAGGATGTGAGTTAAAGGATAATATATGGGATACGTGAGATGGCATGTAAGTCGTGAGTTTTGAGGAACTAAAGGAACGAGAACCTGATAGAGTAATTACATGGTATGAGACTTTTGTGGTAAGCTAGGTGGCGATATAAACAAGGACATACCTGGAATAAATATTGGGGTAATTTTGTTGATGGGATGTATAGAGTTCGTTATTTGGGATGGTAACTGAAGATAAGGAATCAGATTGTTATATTTCGAGGTACTTATAAGAGGGTAGTGTCATGAATGATGGTTGTGTCGTGGTGTAGCCCTAGTGGTCAGGGTAATGTTGTTAAACATGAAAGTTAGTCGCTCTAAAAACGTTGATTTTATGGAAGCTGATTTGTAATGCATGATTGTAGAGGAGCATAAGATGTTGAAAGAAAAGGCGTTTGTTAGTAGTTTGAATATTGATTATATGGGCACAACTCTCTGTTGGTAGTAACTACGTGAATTATTGAGTAATTTGAGTACTTAACTATGTTGACGGTAAGTGCTTAGGTGGGATTTCAACCCTGTAATAGTAGTATGGGATCTCGGTGTTGTGCGTAATATCAAAGTTATATATGTATTGTAATCTAGTAAGGCGATATTAACAAAGAGTAATGGTGGTTGGAATGAGTTGTGCGGTTGTTATTATTTCCTGTCAAAGAAGTTGTACTGAGACAATGTTCATGTGTGTGTGTGTGTGTGTATGTGTGTGTGTGTATAGTTGAGATGAATATCGATGTGGTTATTGTGTTCTGGGTTGCGATCCGGGCACGGTACTCCGTATTGCAATGCGGGTACGTTCCCGCTGCGGTGCGGCTGTTGGTGGCGGTGTTGCAATGTCGTCATCAGTCGTGGTAGAGGAGACGGAATGGTGGAGAACCGAATTTTGAAATATGTTATTGATTCTAATATTGGTATATGATTGGTGGCATGTTTTAATATTGTTGTCCCTTTAGTTTTCGATTTGTTGGTGGGAGAGTAGACTATATTATAGATAGGAATTTCATATACGATTTCTTTGTCGTCTTATTTTTAAAGATATTTTATTAATGAGGCATGGTGGTTAGAGTACTTTAGAGCTTGATTGGATGAATCATGTATAGACTTAGTAGTATCAAGTGGTTAGTGAAGTCTTGTGTCGTGTTGAATTAGAAGTTGTAGGTGAAGCATAGTCTTTTGTTGGCACAATAAAGATGGAGTATTGAGGGTGAATAACATGTATCATATGGATGAGTTTGGTAACAATAGAAGAGCTTTGTTAGGTAGTGTGTCATTGTAACACCCCCATACTCCAAGTGCCTTACCAGGACCACTCAGGTATGAAGATATTACCATCTCGGTTACCCGAGGCAATGATAATCAAATAAACAATAAAGAAACAACGTTTAAATAGAAATACTTGGTGAAGGGTTACAATTCTCGAAACCGATACCAAAAGTATAATACATGTTCTCAAACTGACTGTTTACTGTTCTAACTGAAATGTAAAGAAACTACTAAGCTACAGCGGAAGACTTCTATCATCATATCGTGGCAATCCCAGCTATCCCAGTACTCATCTCATATCTGCTCAATATCTGCTCACCATCCCCGAATGGATCACCGCAGGTTTACAAAACAACAACTGGGGTCAGTACTAATCACACAACTCAATATATATCAACAATAAGATAAACAGACAGCTTAACTGCCACACACACAACCACACCAATTCCAATAATCTCAATCACCGACTATCCACTGGACCAGCCCTGCCAGTGGGGGACCGCAGCCGTACCCACCAAATCCCCGCTCCTCATAATGAGCGATAACCCTGTCCATTAATGTGCACATCCCCTTTCGTGGCGGGTTCCACGAAGGGCGAAACTAGGGCGTGAAGCCACTCCCGCAAGTGACCTCACTCAGCCGAGGACACGCCTCGAGAACCATAGACAACAATCACAATCACAATCACAACCGTCACAATACAATTATTATATCAAACAATCAATCTCAACACATCAACAATCATCCCATTATGGGACTAATACTGAGTAGGAAATCCTACCTGGAAAGCACACTATCAGACTGTCTCTACTGCTGTATCAAAAAGCTTCCTCTACGAAACCTCCCCCTATCATACAACATACAAATGCTACCAAATCACATACTACTCAAAAACTCCCAAATCCCTATATTAGGGTTTAACCAAATCAAAGGAAAGACAACAAAAAGGGTACATAGATCTTACCCTCGACGCAAGGATCTCAACGGTATAACCAACGATGAGAACCGACCTTCCAAACTCCGGGATTTGCTAACGATGCGATTAGGATTAAGAACGTACTTGCTTTCTCTCTTTAACAGTAAATTAGGATTTGCAAAAGTGTTTAGAATAATGACGACGAAGGTTATATATCTTAATCGCATAATTAACAAAACCCGAGAAAAATTCCCCGTAAACCGGCTACTCGATCGAGTACCCAAGGTACTCGATCGAGTACCCCCTTACTCGATCGAGTATCCTAGTTACTCGATCGAGTACCCAACAGGTCAGAAACTTTTCTAAAACGCAACTTACCCTTACTCGACAGAGTAAGGCCTACTCGATAGAGTACCCGAAGACTCACAAATACGGAGTATTACAGTCTTCCCTTCTTAAAAAAAACTTCGTCCCCGAAGTTCAAACCACTACTAAACAAAGGTACACCCCCAACGCTTCCGACTCACTACCAAAACAAAACTCAACATAAAACATGGTACTAACCCAACTCATCCCGACAAACATACCGACACAACATACAAAAAGGGTATAAAACGGTTAAAAACTCTTTGCGATCATCTCCTAGCCCCCTAAAAGAAACAAGATTACGTCCCCGTAACCATACATACCTGATCAAACAAAAAAGGGTATCACTCTTTCATAGCTTCCTCTGGCTCCCATGTAGCTTCCTCAGTCTCGTGGTTAGACCAAAGGATCTTAAGCAAAACTGTCTCACCACTCCTAGTCTTCCTAACCTTTCGGTCAAGAATCTGCTTAGGCACCTCAAGATATGATAAGGACTCATCTAGCTCTAAGCTCTCTGCCTCTAACACATGTGACGGGTCACTCACATACTTCCGCAGCTGCGATACATGAAACACATTATGCACTCTCTCTAACGCCGCTGGTAAAGCCAGACGATATGCAACTTCCCCAACTCGCTCTAAGATCTCATAAGGCCCTATAAACTTCTGACTTAGCTTGCCTTTCTTCCCAAATCTCATAACCCCACGCATAGGAGACACTTTCAAAAGAACCTTGTCCCCAACTTGAAACCCTATATCTCGGCGATGTAGATCTGCATAACTCTTTTGCCTATCCTGAGCTGCTCTCATCCGCTCCCTGATCATCTTAATCTGTTCCACCATCTCATGCACCATCTCTGGTCCTAAAACCACTGCCTCAACACTATCGTCCCAACAAATTGGACTCCTACATCTCCTCCCATACAAAGCCTCAAACGGCGCCATACCAATACTAGTGTGATAGCTGTTATTGTAAGAAAATTCTATCAAGTCCAACCTCTATTCCCGGCTACCACAAAAATCCATCACACAAGCTCGCAACATATCCTCAAGAGTCTTAATTGTTCTCTCAGTCTGTCCGTCTGTCGCAGGATGAAATGCTGTACTCATCTTCAAAGTTGTTCCCAACGATTCCTGCAACTCTTTCCAAAACCTTGATATAAATCTCGCATCTCTGTCAGACACTATGTCCTTAGGGACTCCATGTAACTTAAGCACGTTCTTTCGATAGGCCATATCCAATTGTGCTTTAGTCCATGTATCTTTCATTGGAACAAAGTGAGCTGACTTGGTCAGTCGATCCACTATTACCCAAATCATGTTGTTACCTTGTTGACTCTTTGGCAAACCCACGATAAAATCCATGGAAATGGATTCCCACTTCCACTCAGTGCCGTTAAAGACCGAATCTTACCTTGTGGTCGTCATTGTTCCCCTTTAACTCTTTGGCATGTCAAACAACGGGCCACAAACTCTCTGCTTGTTTCTTTCTTCATCCCAGGCCACCAAAACGTTTTCTTCAAATCCTTGTATAGCTTGTCACCACCTGGATGTACTGAATATGGTGTACAATGCGCCTCTGTCATGATTGTCTTTTTCAACTCCTCATCATTAGGGACACACCACCTATCATCGAACCTCAAACTACCATCTGTGTGAATGGAGAATAGAGACATTGTCCCTTTCTCTACTCCAGCTCTCCACTCAACTATCTTAGGATCCAACGACTGCTTACCTCGAATGTCATCATAAAACTCAAGCTGCACTGTCATATCACCCATGGCATCTCCTTTCTGCATCATATGTATCCCAAACCTCGCTACCTCATCTCTCAGCCTCATCAAAGATAGAGCTGTACACAGAGAATGTACACTCTTCCTACTCAAAGCATCAACAACTACATTGGTCTTCCCTTCATGGTAGATAATTTCCATGTCATAATCGCCAATCAGCTCCATCCACCTCTTCTGTCTCATGTTCAACTCCTTTTGAGTGAAAATGTACTTGAGACTCTTGTGATCAGAAAATACCTTAAAGATTGCTCTATAAAGGTAATGTCTCCAAATCTTGAGAGCAAACACCACCGCACCCAACTCCAGATCATGAGTAGGGTAGTTCTCCTCATAAGGCTTCAATTGCCTATAAGCATAGGCAATCACTTTACCTTTCTGCATCAACACACATCCCAACCCATTCTTTGAGGCATCTGTGTAAACCTCAAAGTTCTCGTTCCCTTCAGGCAATGCTAAGACAGGAGCTGTGGTCAAACGCTCCTTTAATGTTTGGAACACCGTCTCACAACTCTCATCCCAACGAAACCTGTTCTCTTTCCTCATCAACGCGGTCATAGGTCTGGCTATCTTGGAGAAATCTTTCACGAACCGTCGGTAGTACCCAGCTAAACCCAGAAAACTCCTGATCTCAAGAATATTCTTTGGTGCTTGCCCACTTTGTCATCGCTTCTATCTTTGCCGGATCCACAGCTACCCCATCTTTAGAGATCACATGCCCCAGAAAAGCAACTTTCTCTAACCAGAACTTACACTTGGATAGCTTAGCATACAACTCATGCTCCCTCAAAGTTTGCAACACGATTCTCAGATGCTCCTCATGCTCCTCCTTAGTCTTGGAGTAGACTAAGATATCGTCGATAAACACCACTACAAACTTATCCAAAAACTGTCTAAAGATCCTATTCATCAAATCCATAAACACTGCCGGTGCATTAGACAACCCAAACGGCATCACCACATACTCATAATGGCCATACCTCGACGTGAAAGCTGTCTTTGGTATGTCCACCTCTCTAATCTTCACCTGATGGTACCCCAACCTCAAATCAATCTTAGAAAACACTGATGCACCACTCAACTGATCAAACAGGTCATCTATCCTTGGCAAAGGATACTTGTTCTTCACCGTCACTCGGTTCAGCTCTTTGTAGTCTATGCACAACCTCAGACTCCCATCTTTCTTCTTCACAAAAAGAATCGGTGTGCGCCCACGGCGATACACTAGGTCTAATGTATCCCTTCTCTATCAAATCATCCAACGGCTTCCTAAGCTCCTCCATCTCCTTAGGACCCATACGGTACGGTGCCTTAGAGATTGGCCCCGTCCCCCGGTTTCAACTCTCTTTGTGAAATCTATCTCTCTTCCCGGCGGCAACCCCGGAATCTCCTCTGAAACACATCCTCAAACTCTCCCACCACCGGTATCGATCAACCGTCGGACCCTCTATCCGGTCATCTCTCCCATGGCACAATATCAAAGGACATCCCTTCCTCAGATATGACTTCAAAGTAACAGCTGCAATCAACTTAACTTTGGGTTTGACTAGAAACCCACGATAAGACACATTAATGCCCTTAGGACCTCTTAAAGACACTTTCTTTTGATGACAGTCTATCTTAGCTTTATACTTTCCCAGCCAATCCATCCCAACTATCATCTCAAAACCGTCTAAAGGAAACTCTAGCAAGTCTACAGGGAAATCAACTTGCCCAACTATCATAGGTACATCCCTATATAACCTCCCACAAGATACAGACTCACCCGAAGGTATAAAAACTTTCTCACTGACAGACTCATACACCCTTAAACCCAACCGTTTAACATGACTCAAAGATACAAACGACTGAGAAGCCCCCGAATCAAACAAAACAAAGGTATGAATACCATTAACAAGAAAAGTACCGGTGATAACGTGTGCATCCTCCTCAGCTGCTTTATTCTCCATCATGAATAACTTTCCATCGGTCTTCTGTCCACCTCCCGGACAAGATCTTGGCCGATGTGGTCGGCTTAGCACCCGACCCTTGATTGTTGTTGTTGTTCGTTGGTGGTTTCTGATAAGAATTACCGTCGTTGCGGTTGCCTCCACTCTGGTAACTCTGACTTCCTCGGTTTGGCCATGACCCAGCCGGTTTATTGCTCGCATAGCTCTGCGCAGGTCTCTGGAAAGTTCTCGGTGCCCTTGTGCACTCATGTCTCTTGTGGCCTACACCACCACAGCTATAGCTCGTCAGTCCCCAACTACCACTAACACTTCCACGGCCACGCCCAAAGGAAGCCCCAGCACTGAATCCTTACCCAAAAGAAAACCCCTTAGACTGATTGTGGTTGCCTTTATTTGTGATTAGATTGGCCACCACCCTCGCTCTCAGACTTCCTTTTCTCACCACCTGACCTCTCCTAAGCCATCTCCACCAACTTCTCAGCTCTCCCAGCTCTCTCATAAGCTTCCTTAACATCAGTAAGGACTCCCACGGGTAACTTATCCATAATCTTAGGGGTCAACCCTCTCTCAAACCTCAACGCCAAATTCTCCTCACTCAAACCCATATCCTCAGCATACCTAGACTTGTCATTGAACTGCCTATAGTACTCGGCCACAGACATCTCAGCGGTCATCTTAAAACTGTCAAACTCTTCTCTCAACTTACTCCTCACATGCTCCGGTACGAACTCCTTTCTCACGGTCCTACGAAACTCCTCCGAAGGTATAGCAGGCAAACCTTGGTTCACATACAACTCCTTAGCACTCACTTTCACCGTATCCCACCACTTACCAGCTGCCTCCCTCAGATAGAACGCAGCTTGTTCCACTCTCATCTCATCAGGACAGTGAACCAAATATAATATGTTCTCCATCTCTCTAAGCCAGCTATCAAGAAGGTTCGGCTCCCCAACCCCCTTGTACTCTTTCGGGTTAAACCTCGCTATATAGAGGCTGATTTTAGAGTGATCAACCTCTTTCTCCTTATCCTTATCCTTATCTTTCCCCACAGTCTTTAAAGCCTCAGTGAGAGCATCCTGATGCTCCAACATCTTAACGATGTCATCTATGTTCATAAGCTCGGCTCTCGCATACAAAGCAGTCTTCTTGGGCGGCATCTTGAAACTATATGAGAAAAGGGGTGGATATAAACATACACGCTAAAACCTCAAAACACGAAAACAAGATGCCCAGACCCTACTCGATCGAGTTCCCAAACACACTCGATCGAGTAACAGGCTACTCGATCGAGTGCCCAACATACTCGATCGAGTGCCCCAACATCAGACCTCAAACAGACCTTCTGATCTCTAACATACTCGACCGAGTAGCTAGGCTACTCGATCGAGTGACCCCCTACTCGATCGAGTGCCCGAGGTACTCGATCGAGTGCCCAAAAACACGATTCTGGACTCAAAATCGTCAAAAACCCACCCGATCAAGTCAGTCCCACTCGATCGAGTCATGCTAACTCAGAAACGCTACCCGCATGCTATATCATATGCTAACATGCTAAAAACTTTATAAAACCAACATTATATCATAACTAAGCATATAATGCTACACATCTTTTCATACGATCTACGAAATCATTATATCATGTTATTAAACGCCACATTGTAAACATCCAACATGTTTTCATTCCAACAACAAGTCTACATATATCATCAACCTTTCTTTCATATTCTCAGCTTTCTACTTCTCCAACAGTTACACACACTTCATCACATTCACACACAAGTTAACCAAACACACATACGACCTTGACATACACCCCCCATGTGACCGGTTCAAAATTGTAGGGCGAGTTCGCGACTTCAGGACGTCTCCCAAGCCTTTGCATTAGCTCCTACAACCTTTACCCCGGGTTCATTTTAATTGACTCCCTATGTTCATTAGGTTCATTGGTTACAGGTTTCAGGATCGTCGCTCTGATACCATTTGTAACACCCCCATACTCCAAGTGCCTTACCAGGACCACTCAGGTATGAAGATATTACCATCTCGGTTACCCGAGGCAATGATAATCAAATAAACAATAAAGAAACAACGTTTAAATAGAAATACTTAGTGAAGGGTTACAATTCTCGAAACCAAAACCAAAAGTATAATACATGTTCTCAAACTGATCATTTCATCGTTCTAACTGAAATGTAAAGAAACTACTAAGCTACAACGGAAGACTTCTATCATCATATCGTGGCAATCCCAAATATCCCGACTCATCTCATACTGCTCAATATCTCGCTCACCATCCCCCGAATGGATCACCACAGTTTACAAAACAACAACCGGGGTCAGTACTAATCACACAACTCAATATATATCAACAATAAGATAAATAGACAGATTAACTGTCACACACACAACCACACCAATTCCAATAATCTCAATCACCGACTGTCCACTGGACCAGCCCTGCCAGTGGGGGACCGCAGCCGTACCCACCAAATCCCCGCTCCTCATAATGAGCGATAACCCTGTCCATTAATGTGCACATCCCTTCTATGGCGGGTTCCACAGAAGGCGAAACTAGGGCGTGAAGCCACTCCCGCAAGTGACCTCACTCAGCCGAGGACACGCCTCAAGAACCATAGACAACAATCACAATCACAATCACAACCGTCACAATACAATTATTATATCAAACAATAAATCTCAACACATCAACAATCATCCCATTATGGGACTAATACTGAGTAGGAAATCCTACTTGGAAAGCACACTATCAGACGGTCTCTACTGTTGTATCAAAAAGCTTCCTCTACGAAACCTCCCCCTATCATACAACATACAAATGCTACCAAATCACATAATACTCAAAAACCCCCAAATCCCTATATTAGGGTTTAACCAAATCAAAGGAAAGACAACAAAAAGGGTACATAGATCTTACCCTCGACGCAAGGATCTTAACGGTATAACCAACGATGAGAACCGACCTTCAAAACTCCGGGATTTCCTAACGATGCGATTAGGATTAAGACATACTTGCTTTCTCTCTTTAACAGTAAATTAGGTTTTGCAAAAGTGTTTAGAATAATGACGACGAAGGTTATATATCTTAATCGCATAATTAACAAAACCCGAGAAAAATTCCCCGTAAACCGGCTACTCGATCGAGTACCCAAGGTACTCGATCGAGTACCCCCTTACTCGATCGAGTATCCTAGTTACTCGATCGAGTACCCAACAGGTCAGAAACTTTTCTAAAACGCAACTTACCCTTACTCGACAGAGTAAGGCCGACTCGATAGAGTACCCGAAGACTCACAAATACGGAGTATTACAGTCATGTATATTGGGATAGGTGCGTGAATCACGGATGATGTTATCTAGTAGGGTGTGGATGAGTTAATTAGTTGATTATCGTAGGTGATGTTGGGAATGATTGGAAGCATGGGAATTGTTTGAGAGTGTATGAAATATGGGAGCAGTTATTAGTGTTGACGTTACAGAGGTACTAGTTATCGATGAGACTGGATGGTGTTATGAAAATAAATAGCTAAGGATTTTAGTATTTGTAGGGTTTCGAGGTCGTAGCATTTGTTGTAAGAGAGGTAGGATGCTACATTACGGTGATGGCTCTACATTTTGGGGGTTATTTCGTTTGTTTAGTTGTGTTGTTAAGTTATTATTAAGCCAGAAGCATGAGGGGCCTTAGTCATGGACTTGAGTGTTGAGGTTGTCGAGATGTTGATAGTTTGAGTGGTATCACTTATTGGAATGAATGGATATATAGTAAAGTTTTAAGTGTGGATGATTGCGATAGTGTTGACGATTTTGGGTAGTGACGATTATGAGGATGATCAAACTTCAAGGACGAAGTTCATTTTAAGAGTGGTAGAATATAACATTTCATTTTGGTAGTCGTTCTTACTTGGTGGATTGTATTGGTATTAGACTTGTTAGTGAGTGGTATGTTAGTAAGATAGAGTAGCGGTGCGTTGGAACTTGTGTTGTTACTGGCACTTGTGTTGTTGGTATTTGATAGTATTATGGAATTAGGTAAGCTATTCTATGGTTGATGCAATATTGTGAGCTACGTTGTTGATTGAGTTAGTGTCGAGAATGGAGGAAGAGAGTTTGAGTTGTGTTGGATGGTGAAGTGATATGTGTACATGCTATGCAGGTATGAGTGTGAACTTCGAGGACGAAGTTTGCTTTTAAGGAGGGAAGACTGTAATACTACTCATTTCTGGGCATAGAGTACTCGATCGAGTAGGCTGCACTCGACCAAGTGCAGAGTTTATCGCGTTTTTGGTCAGGCTTCTGACATAGTGGCACTCGACCGAGTTAGGGTGTTACTCGGTCGAGTAGTATGTACTAAGTCGAGCATGTTTGACACTCGACCGAGTACCTGGCCTGGGAACTTTTATACGCGGTTTTGATTAGGATGGTTAGGGAGTATATAATACCTTAATCAGTTTTTTTAATCATTTTATAACCTAAAAACATTTCTCTAATCACTTCCTAATCACCCTAATTATCTACCAAGCAAGGATTTGGCTTTTGTTCGTCTGATTTCATCATTTCCGTGTGTCGATCGGATTGTAAGTATTGGTCTCATCTTTATTGCATTTTATATATTGTCTTAACCCCAGGTTTGGGTTGTTTAGAGATTTTGGTAGTATTGTTATGGAATGATTGTAGTAATGGTAGGATCTTATTGTTTTTCTAGGTGACGACTTTCTAGAGGCGCATTTCTAGACATAAATTGTGATTGCTGGAGTTTGCTAGCAAGGTAGGGTTTCCCTACTCAGAATAGTTGTTTTGATTGATTAGGAGATGAACTATATCCTTATGATTGTTGTGATTGACTATTGTGATTATTGTGATTGTGGTTGATGGAAATGCTGGATTGGATATTTTGCGCCATGTTGGGAGACGGTTTCACCTCCTTATTTCGCCTCTTGGGACTCTCGTCACAAGGGGAATGTGCACATTAATGAGCTTGGGTTCACTCGTTGCGATGAGCGGGGGTTTTATGTCCACGTTGCGGTTTGGCATCGACAGAGATGGGTAACCTGTTGCGATGGGAACCTGGATACTCTTTGCGATGAGAGCCATTAGTTTGGAGTATAGGGTGACGGAGGATTGTGATGGTCTGTATAGATTGCTTATTATGTTGTACGTTGCATCTTTGTGATTGTTATGTAACTGTTACTTACTTTGTGTGGTGTTGTGTTGTGTTGTTTTCTTGTTTTTTCTTTTACTTGTCTGCGGTGATCCATTTGATATTGCCAGTAAATGGTGAGTAGGTAGTCTTTTTAGTTGTCTTGGTGGATGTTGTGAGCTGTTGCTGGGGTTCATGGAGTGCTTGTGTCATCGCTGAGTCTCACCTAGTTCAAACGATCGATAGTGTTTGGGCTAAAAATAGCGCAATAAGGAAGGCCCACTTAATAAAATAAAAAGCTATAGAAGGAGTGATAAGGAGGAAGGAAGCCCGCGGTTGGAGAAAGGGGAAACGGGCTAAAGGGAGATCAAGAGCCCATCATGAGAAGGCATCCGGATTAAGGAAAAAGGAGCTAGGGAGAAGTTAGGGAGATCAGGGAGAATTGGGAAACGCGGCCAAGTATGGAAAGAGTTCTTATGGAAATTATATTCCCTTTCCATAATCAAAGTAGGACATATCTAGGGTTCTTACCCTATAAATAGCCAAGAAAGCAAATCAAGAAGGGGATTCACGGAGACACACATTCAACAAATCCGCATTCCCACATTCACATTCAAGAACGCATCAACACCACGACATATTATTATACTCAAATATACATTCGTCCAAGATCTTGCAGGCCTGATGCCTAGGGCCAGCAGGATTAGCTTTGTGCCCCAATTGTAATCATCCTCCTATTCAAATAGTGCAATACTTGGCAGGGTACCGTCCCTCCCGCGGTTGTTCCCACATTGGGTTTTCCGCGTCACCAAAATCTTACGTGTCAATTAACATTGCGTACCTTATTTGTTTACTTAAATAGCAACAAACGAACAATCATACAATTAACCAACGAGTAAGACTGCATTGACCCTAATCAATCAACTTGGTAAAAAATACCTAAACAGTTTGGCGCCCACCGTGGGGCATTGTGGTCGTCAATCGTTGATACTCTAGATACACAATGGATAAGCAAGCATCGGACGCCGTGTCAGGGAGCAGACAGCCATCGCCACCACCACCCTCTACTCAAAATCCGACATCAACAGTGGCTACACAGGCTCCCGGGCACACTTCAAGAATCATACCGACAACAAAAACCTCTTTACCTCCTAGGACTCCTGCTGTCGTGGCCCAAGCCAGATCAGATAAGGGAACAGCAAGTTCAGGCCTCACTCCGCCACCTAGTCCCACACAAATCTTACTCACTGGCGTAGAAAATCTTCAGAAAGCTATGGAAAACATGAGAGAAGACCAGAAGAAAGCTGAAGCTGAAGCAAGAAAGAGGGACAGAGTGCTCTAGGCACAGATAGACATCCTGAAGCAGCAATCTGCCACCCCAGCAAGCAGGACAGACGTGGGAAGGCCTACACTAGTAGATCTGACGTAAGGGGCATCAGGGAGCAGGAATCCACTTCGACATGTACCGGCTGAATTGATAACGAGATTGGATCTGTGCACGATACCATCAGATGGAAGAATAACCCCACAAGGGCTGGGATAACTCACGCCGGGTAATTGGCCTACGACCAGCTGTGTGGAAGCACGAGCAGGTGGCATCCCCGTCAGCAGCCCCGCCACGATCGATCAGACGCCTGGAGTAGGATCCGAGTCAAACCAACAAATGGACTGGCAGTAGGGGATAGTCGTCACAACAACTCCTCTAGCAGCTGGAACACATCAGAATCTTCAAGAGCTCGGATCAGGAGGCAATACCTTGAACCACTAGGCAGGCCGACAAAGGACCCGACCCAGCAAAGATAACGAATTAGCGGATTGGAGTTAAAAGAAAGACTGAGCTGGGTCCCAGGGTTGCCACCCCCACTCGAGAAAGCAGCTCTAGACAGCTACGCCGACTCACCATTCGTGGACACCATATCCATCACAGTCATGCCAAAGGGATTCACAAATCCAAATATGCCTCTCTTCGATGGCACGGCAGATCCCTTTGATCATATAAGCCAAGTCAAGCGAGAAAATGATGACGAAGAATGGCTATAGGGCAAGTCAAGGAGGCTTGCATGTGCAAAGGGTTTGGGTCCACCCTAACAGGACCGGTACTTCGATGGTTTGTGAGCCTGCCCAACAGGTCGATATCTACATTTGCTGAATTGGTGAACGCATTTACTCAACAGTTCGCAAGCAGCAAAAAACCACAGAAGCATGCAGGAGATCTGTACAGAATCGTCCAGGGGGCAGGAGAGAGCATTGGAGAATACAATACTAGGTTCAACAATGAGAAGGTAGTAGTACGAGAGGGTGATGTCTCAACAGCAGTAGAAGCCTTCAGAAGAGGCCTCCACCACGACTCCGACCTATATAAGCAGCTAACCATGCATCCATGCCATAGTTTCTAGGCGGTACAGGAGAAGGCAGCTGCCGCAATCAGATTGGAGGAAGATATCCTAGCCAGAGCCAGCTTACTAAGTACGCCAAGTATCTCTAGTACTTCAGCCGTGGAGAAATCGGGAAGAAAGCAAACCACCAACAGGAAGGATGAGAGGCACAGACCATATGGAAGGGGAGTCAACAGAATAGAGGAAAATCAACAACTCCCTACTCTGGCAGAATATGGATTCACTACAGGTATCAGAGGAATCTTGAAGGCCCTCAGGGAGATGGGAGATGGAGTCAGGTGGCCCAACCCGCCAGTGGGAGAGCAAGCATGGAGAAAGGATATCAAGAAGAAGTGTGACTTCCATCGTGATATCGGACACAACACTGAGGACTGTTACACATTACGAAGAGAGATCAAGCGCCTGTACGAACAAGGAAAGCTGAGCCACTTATTACCACTTGGGGGCAAACAGCAGGATAAGGTAGGCTCCGCCAAGCCTGCAGACCCACCCACATGCACCAAAATCATAAACGTGATAACAGGCGGCTCAGACTTAACCGAGCTGACATACTTAGCAGCTAAAAGACGTGCCACCGAGATCAAAGGAGACAGGCCAGCCAATTCTTGCAGAATTTCTTACAGCGACCTACCAGCGGTCAGCTTTGATGAAGGAGATACATACGATGAACGAGAACATCATGGCGCGCTTATTATCACCTTATCAATGGCCAATTGCACAGTTAGAAAAGTCTTGGTAGATACAGGAAGCTCGGTCAACCTAATCATGCTGAAAACTATAGAAAACATGGGATTCAGCGAGAAGAATTTACAGAAGAAGACTATTCCGCTAGTAGGCTTCAAGGGAGAAACAGCCAGCTCACTAAGCGAGATAGTCATCCCAACCTATGTGGGAGGAGTCAATAAGCAAGTCAGGTACCTGGTTATAGACGGCCCCTCCACCTACAAGGTCATCTTGGGAAGACCATGGTTGCACCAGATGAATGCAGTCCCATCAACATACCACCAGTGCATAAAGTTCCCCACACCATGGGGAGTAAAAACAATAAGAGGAGATCAGGAGGAAGCCAGAGGCTGCTATAAAAAGGCACTCAAGTGCACTGTCAGCCCTCCCGCATAGCAATTGCAGAAGCAGCCTATCCAGGACGAGTACATCGAACCCCCAGCAGAAGAGCTGGATCAAATCAACCTGGACAAGCTGCACCCAGAAAGAACCGTGCTCATTGGAGCAGGATGCATAGGAAGCTTAAGACAGCAACTAGTCAAGTTATTACAGGATAACATGGATTGTTTTGCATGGTCACACGATGACATGATAGGAATAGATCCGTCCATCATAACACATAAGCTCAGTGTGGACCCAAAGTGTAAACCCATCCAGCAGAGAAGAAGAAAGTTTGCAGCGGAAAGAAACAAAGTGATCAACCAAGAGGTAGATAGCCTGCTGGCAGCGAAGAAAATAAGAGAAGTAAAATATCCCGAATGGCTGTCTAACGTAGTGGCAGTGCCCAAGAAGAATGGAAAGTGGAGAGTATGTGTGGACTTCACCGACCTCAACAAAGCATGCCCTAAAGATCCATTCCCGCTGCCTCATATTGATGCAATGGTGGACGCAACAGCTGAACACGAGATGCTGACATTCCTGGACGCATGGAGTGGGTACAATCAGATTAAGATGGATCCTGCAGATCAAGAGAAGACGGCATTCATGTCCGAAAGAGGAATATATTGCTACAACGCCATGCCATTCGGTCTAAAGAACGCATGCTCCACATATCAAAGGCTGATTAACAGAATGTTCAAAGAGCAGATAGGAAGAACTATGGAAGTGCATATTGATGACATGGTGGTGAAATCAGAGAAGGCTAAAGATCACATGCGGCATCTAGCAGAAACATTCAGCACCCTCAGGGAATACAAAATGAAGCTAAACCCATCTAAATGCACCTTCGGAGTATCTTCTGGCAAATTCTTGGGTTATATTGTAACTCAAAGAGGGATAGAAGCCAACATCGAGCAGATCAAAGCCGTCTTGTAGCTAGAGTCACCTGAGAAGCCTAAGGATGTTTAAAGACTAGCTGGAAAGGTAGCAGCCTTGAACAGGTTCATTACAAGATCTTCAGACAAATGCAGGCTGTTTTACGACATACTAAGGAAAAGCCATAAGTTTGAATGAACCTCTGAGCACGAGCAAGCCTCCAGAGAGCTGAAGCACTACCTCAACAGCCTGTCGCTGCTGTCGAAGCCAAAGCCAGGAGAACCATTATTCCTATACCTAACCGTCACAGAGGTGGCAGTAAGTGCTGTTCTGGCCAGAGAGTAGGAATAGGGGCAGAAGCCAGTATACTACGTGAGCAAGTCTCTACTGCCGGCGGAGACCAGGTACACATCTCTTGAAAAGTTAGTACTAGCACTGGTAGTAGCATCTCGCAAACTGCGCCCCTATTTTGAGTCCCATATCATACATGTCGTGACCAACTACCCGCTAAAGTCTATCATGAGGAAGCCTGAACTATCAGGCAGAATGTCAAAATGGTATGTACACCTCAGTGGGTACGATATCCGATATGACCCCGCAATAAAGAAATCAAATCGCAAGCACTGGCCGATTTCGTGTCAGACTTCAGCCCAGCCATCCAGAATCTGGCAGATACGGAGATCCTCACCTTAGAGGGAATCAAGGAGACAGAAGTCTGGCAGATGCATATTGACGGAGCCTCCAACCAAAGGGGGGCAGGTGTGGGATTAATCCTGCGATCACCACAGGGAGACCGATAAGCAAGCGATAAGATGTGAATTCAAGGCAACCAACAATGAAACAGAGTACGAGGCCTTGATATTAGGAATGAAGCTAGCTTTGGAGTTAGGGGTCAGGCACCTGCTCATATCCAGTGACTCTCTATTAATAGTCAACCACGTGAATGATGAGTTTATAACCAGAGATTCGAAGATGATTGCATACCTAAAAGTAGCAAGGGAGTTAAAACAGAAATTCGAAACTTGCAAGCTTAAGCAGATCCCCAGATATCAGAACGTGGAAGCAGACGCCCTAGCAACCTTGGGGGCAACATTTAAACCAACGGAGCTATCCAACATTCCAATAGCACACATGCTGGAGCCTTCCATCCAGAAGGCAAATGAAATAGATAGAGGTGAACTGGAGGATCCACATAGCGGAAAAAAAGTCCAGGCAGTTACAGAGGAAGGTGAGAACTCCCAGCCAAACAGGCAGACGCTTGACCAAACAGCCGAACAAGCAGGCGACTGGCGCACATCTTACCTAGACTGGCTGCGCCATAACAAGCTACCAGATGACAAGAAGGAAGTGAGAGCTTTCAGAGTGAAGGCCTCCAGATTCATACTTATTGATGATATATTATTCAGAAAATCGCTAGCAGGCCCCTACCTACGGTGCCTGGACAAGGAAGAAGCACAGACTGTGTTACATGCTCTCCATAGTGGCGAATGTGGAAATCATGCAGGGGGCAGGAGTCTGGCAAAAAAAGCCCTCAGACAGGGATACTATTGGCCTACAATGAAGGTAGATGCAGCAGAGTACGCACGTAAATGTGACGCCTGCCAGCGTTCAGCACCAATGATCCATCAGCCAGCAGAGCCCCTGCACCCAATCATTTCTCCCTGGCCATTCATGGCATGGGGCATGGACATAGTAGGCCCTCTACCACGGGCCACAAGAAACAGAACTTGGATGCTAGCAATGACAGATTACTTCTCCAAGTGGATAGAGGCAGAAGCATTCAAAGAGGTAAAAGATAAACAGGTCATTTTGTTTATAAAACGAAACATCGTTTGCAGGTTTGGTATCCCATCAGAAATCATATGTGACATTGGCTCACAATTCATCTCCAATAATACCGAGGGATACTGTGCCAGGTGGAACATCACCCTAAAAAAGTCAGCACCTAGGACTCCAAAGTCCAACGGGCAAGTGAATCCAGCAACAAAATCATCATGGATAATCTAAGAAGGAGGTTACGGGAGTTAGGAGGAAAGTGGGCGGATGAATTGCCACTAGTGTTATGGTCGACAAAACTACACCAAAGATAGCAACAGTCAAACACCCTTGACTGGTGTTTGGCGCGAAAACGATCATTCCGTCAGAAGTTCTAGTTCCCACTCGCAGATATGAAAATATGACAGGGGAACTAAACAATACAGAGATGATCAGAATCCTGGACACAATTGACGAGCTGTGAGCAAGCGCAAAAAACCGTCTGGCTGCCTACAAACAGTCATTGGCCAAGAGTTATAACAAGAATGTGAAAGTCAGGCTCCTGGAGGTAGGAGACCTGGTTCTCCGAGAAGTGTTCCAAAACACCAAGAATCGAAAAGAAGGCAAATTCGCCTACAAATGGGAAGGACCATACCAGGTAGAAAGAGTTGTTGGCCATGGTGCATACAGACTGATGACTATGGACGGTCAAATCATACAACACCCATGGAACATACTTCACCTGAAGAGATATTACTTTTAATAATAAGTAGACTTTAGCTTTCAGAATGATGTACTATGAAAAGTCAAATCACTTTTAACGTTAAAATAAAAATCCGGTAGTAGGCATACTGCCAATTTCACTTTTATTTCAGGTGTCTATAGCTCTTTTAAAACTCTAAACTACTATTAGATGGTGTGGTCTGCCAGCGTCCTGGGACCACAATTGCTCTGGTACCCCATGAGATGGCGACAAGTACTTCACATCATTTTAATAGATTTTCTTATTTTCAGACTTCTTTAAGTACATCACTTTGAATCCTAGTGTCTTTGGTACTTTGAAAGGATGTCTAGCAGGACTGTCAACTGCCAACGCGGGGTGACAAGGCACACGGAACTCCAACATGCCTAACCTATTTTCTCCACAAGGAGCACCCTCACCAGGCGGACTGTGGAACATACGAAAGGGAGCCTGGTTGACAGCTAAATACGTTTATCCATCTACCCCTGATACCACCCCCTGGACGTAGCTCGCACTAATCGCAATTAATCAGGGCCCCAGCATGCATGCACACAAAAATAGAACGTGGGGATATCTGCGCTACCAGAATCCTGCAGCGTCCCATTGGTCCTAGAACGACGATAAACTTGCCTAAATTATGCCCATGCTGGCTTTAAGCGTGATGAACACACCTTGCGTCATGAACAAGGTTAAGTAGTCCAAAATTGTGGCATACGCCTAAATCAGCCATCAGGCTGACACGGCAGCTAGCTTAGTCTGAATCAGCCTTTTCAGGCTGGTCTAAATCAGCCTCTTAGGTTGACACGGCCACTCCTCCTACATTGCGGCATATGCCTAAATCAGCCATCAGGATGACACGGCAACTAGCTGAGTCAGAACGTCAGCCTTTTCAGGATGACAAGACTCGCCTAAATCAGTCAAGCAGGCTGACACGGCAAATTTCCTAAAAACTAGGAAAATAAATAACAAGCACACGATATGTAAGCTGAAACCTTGCCAAACTACGGCAAGGATATTTCAAAATATGGCCAAGATACGGCCCCAAGTTTTAACAGCCACATTGGAGGAGCAACCACAAAAGAGAGTTTCAAAACTTACAGGTCTGCCACCTCTGGGCCAGACTACCAAAATTCACCAAAAAACATAAAAATACTTAATTATCGGTCACATTAATGACCTTCACCTCTGGCATCTCCTCTGTCTGCTGACCTACCGTTTTAGGTACCGCACCATCTTGCACATCCTCAGCTGCCATAGCCCCCTGAGCTCCGTCAGCAGCATCCTGGGACATTCCAGCGTCACCCCCGGCAGCTTGCTCAGCCTGTGCAGGAGAATTCACCTCCCCAACTTCAAGCATCAGCACACTCAGATCAGGTTGGGTGGGGTAGAGCATCTTCAACTGCTTCTCCTCTTCCTTTATAGCCTGCTGGGTAGGAGCCTCCACGAGAGCAGCACGCATCCCGCTGATCTTTCCCCGCCAGGTAGCATAGGCAACAACATTGGTGGCCAGAGGGAGATCAGCTCGCTGATCTTCTCATCAGAGCACTTGAGGGAATCAGAGAAAGTGCTGCACACCGCTTGAGTACGAGCCAGCTGATCAGCCCCATCCTTCAGCTTCTTCTTGGTGACAGCAAGCTCAGTCTTCAGCTCCACCACACGCTCCTTCATATCAACCCGCTGCTGTGCTAGATCAGCAATAGTCCCCTTCAGCTCCTGGTTTTTGACGTTGGTAGCACGGCTGGTGGTCTGCACTATGTTGATCATCTTCCTATTATAGAGTGCAGACTGAAGGGTCTGGGGCAGGAAAAATCAAAAGTCAGCAAGGAAGTCAAGAGGCAGAATCTAAGCAAAAGCAGACAAAAAGACAGGTGGAAAATGAAGAGTATTTACCATGAAGGCATTGTGCACGTCATTCTCAGCCATCTCTTCTAGGGAGAACTCTGAGAATTTCTCCTTAAGAGGAGGGAAGAGCAGCTAGTCAATCTCCGGCCAGTATGGCACCTTGTCCACATTCCCAAAGCCCTCCGGGAAATGAAAAGTAATGCCTCCACTGGATAAAGCGCGAGGACTGGCAGAAGGAGTAGGCAGATGACGAGACAATGGGTCGACCTCCAAGGGCTCGCATGCAGCAGAACTGGAAAGCGTGGGAGGAGTCTGGAAGGAGGCAGCAGAAGCACTCCTTTTGGAGGCAGAGGCCACATCAGGGTTGGCGGAAGGTCTCTTTCTTTTGGCACTTTGGAGGATGATTTCTAATTGATCAACTTTTGAACCTGCAAGAAGATATAGTCTCAGACGACAGGATACTTAAAACATCAGGGGGAATAGCATGCAAATTAAAACGGTTGTAGAAGTCTTACCAGAAGACATACTGTGAGCCGACTGAGGAGGATTAGAGGAGGAAGCAGGTGAAAAACCAGGGAGCAGGTCTGGCAACTTTCTCTCAGATTTAGAGATGTTGAACAGTTTGTTGCAGACAGGGATCTTGGCACCAATTCGGGTCAGGTCACAGGGGCCTGCACGAAGACGATGAAGTAAGCTATTAAGAAGCAGGATAAAATAAATCAGGTGACAGGAAGGCTACTTACTGGAAGTCAGAACCCATTTCTCGAAGATATAATCAGCAGGAGGCTGGATGGAGTCCTTCCTCACAAAAAAGAAGTCCTCAAACCATTTCTCATCACGGAATTTTGACACGTGTCTGAAGGGAGCCTCTCCACGGCCCCGGAATGAGAATTAACCCCTGCCCAAGGATCTGATGTTGTACATATGGGCTAGATCGCCCAGAGTGACAGATTTACCAGTATTCTGGCCGGCGGCCAGAGAATAGAGAAGAACTCTCCAAATGGTAGCAGAAATTTGTGCCATGGCAAAGTTGTTGGTGAAGATGAAGTCTTGAACGAGTTTAGGAAAAGGGAAACGGAGGCCGTATCTGAATGGGTACAAATAAAAACTAACCCATCCTCGACGGAGGGCGTCAGTTTTCTTTCCCGGTTCAGGGATGGCGATGTCCGCCCCGTCACCAAGACCAAGCAGATTCTTGATCGTGGGAATGTCGGCCGGAGTCAAGGTGGAGTCACAGTCGTGGGGGTGCTTAAAAAGTCCCCGAGAAGGAAAAATGGGGTCGAGATTACGGTCAGAGGGTGTGGAGGTTGATGAAGATTGTTGAGTTTTACCCATGGTGGAAAGAGAAAATGGAAATCAATAGAAGGAAGGAGGGAGAAATACCTGGTGAAAGAGACGGAGGAAGTGGAACAGTGAAGCCGACAAAGTAAAGAAGAAGGAAGGTTGAGGGTTTAAGAGAGAAGAATATTTTTGAAATGGTTAGGGATTAATGAAAGTGAAAGCTGGAGGTTGGAGTTATAAAGAGGAGAGAGGGAGTAGGGTGCGAGAAAAGAGGAATAAGGCGGCTGACATGATGGATTGCATGGGAAGGAGTGTAAAAGACGGCTTAGGGTTTTTGGCATTCGGTTACGTAAAGTCCTTGCTCGACACCTAGAAGCGTACTTCACAAGAAATTTGGGGCAAACTGTTTGGGCTAAAAATAGCGCAATAAGGAAGGCCCACTTAATAAAATAAAAAGCTATGGAAGGAGTGATAAGGACGAAGGAAGCCCGCGGTTGGAGAAAGGGGAAACGGGCTAAAGGGAGATCAAGAGCCCATCATGAGAAGGCGCCCGGATTAAGGAAAAAGGAGCTAGGGAGAAGTTAGGGAGATCAGGGAGAATTGGGAAAGGCGGCCAAGTATGGAAATAGTTCTTATGGAAATTATATTCCCTTTCCATAATCAAAGTAGGATATATCTAGAGTTCTTACCCTATAAATAGCCAAGAAAGCAAATCAAGAAGGGGATTCACGGAGACACACATTCAACACATCCGCATTCCCACATTCACATTCAAGAATGCATCAACACCACGGCATATTATTATACTCAAATATACATTCGTCCAAGATCTTGCAGGCCTGACGCCTAGGGCTAACAGGATTAGCTTTGTGCCCCAATTGTAATCATCCTCCTATTCAAATAGTGCAATACTTGGCAGGGTACCGTCCCTCCCGCGGTTGTTCCCACATTGGGTTTTCCGCGTCACCAAAATCTTACGTGTCAATTTGCATTGCGTACCTTATTTCTTTACTTAAATAGCAACAAACGAACAATCATACAATTAACCAACGAGTAAGACTGCATTGACCCTAATCAATCAACTTGGTAAAAAATACCTAAACAGATAGTTTCGTTATTTGTACTCTTCCGCTGTTATATACTAGATTTGGAGTTGACTTGTATCAGTATTGTTTAGGTATTTTTACCCAAGTCGAATAATTTGGGTCAATGTAGTCTATATTCGTTGGTTGGATGTATGTTCGTTCTTATGTAAATAAGTAAATAGAAAAAGAAAGTGCGTAATGTAAATTAACACGTGAGATTTGGTGATGCGGAAAACCCAATGTGGGAACAACCGCGGGAGGGATGGTACCCTGCCAAGTATTGCACTATATGAATAGGAGGATGATTACAATTACGGCACAAAGCTAATCCTGCTTGCCCTAGGCGTCAGGCCTACAAGATCTTGGACGAACGTATATTATATGCTGAGATGTGATGTTGAGTGTTGATGTATGAATGCGGGTGTTCAATGAATGTCTTCTTGATTCGCTTCCTTGGCTATTTATAGCGTAAGAACCCTAGATATGTCCTACCTCGAATATGGAAAGGGAATATAATTTCCATAAGGACTATTTCCAAACCCGGACTCCCTTGCCAATTCTCCCTGATCTCCCTAACTTCTCCCTGACGCTTCTTTCCTTAACACAGACGCCTCCTATGATGGGCTCCTAATCTTCCTTAAGCCCGTTTCCCTTTTCTCCAACCGCGGGCTTCCTTCCTCCTCACCACTTCTTTCATAGTCTTTACTTTATTAAGTGGGCCTTCTTTATTGTGCTGTTTTTAGCCCAAACAGTTTGCCCCAAATTTCTTTTGAAGTACGCTTTCAAGTATCGAGCAAGGAATTTTACGTAACCAAATGCCAAAAAACCCTACGCCGTCTTTTTTACTCCTTCCCATGCAAGCCGCCCTTCTCCCCTTTTCTCGCACCCAACTTCCTCTCTCCTCTTTATAACCCCAACGTCCATCTTCCACTCTCATTAATCACTTCAAATCATTTCAAAAATACTTCTCCTTTCTTAAACCCTCAACCTTCCTTCTTTTCATCTTTCGCCGGCTCCACTGTTCATCTTCCCCGTCTTCCTTATCAGGTAATCCTCCCTCCTTCCTTCTTTAATTTTCACTTTCTCTCTCCACCATGGGCAAAACTCGTCAATCCTCCACACCTTCTGATCGCAATCTCGACCCCACTTTTCCATCTCGGGGACTTTTTAAGCACCCCCACGACTGTGATTCTGCTTTAACTCCGGCCGACATTCCCAGGATCAAGAATCTGCTTGGTCTTGGTGACGGGGTGGATATCGCCATCCCTGAACCGGGACAAAAAGCTGACGCCCTTCGTCCAGGGTGGGTTAGTTTCTACCTGTACCCGTTTAGATATGGCCTCCGTTTTCCTTTCCCTAAACTCATTCAAGATTTCATCTTCACCAACAATTTCGCCATGGCACAAATTTCTGCTGCCATTTGGAGAGTTCTTCTCTATTCTCTGGCCGTTGGTCAGAGTACTGGTAAATCTGTCACTTTGGGTGATCTGGCCCATATGTACAACATCAGATCCCTGGGCAGGGGTCAATTCTATTCCGGTGCCGTGGAGAGGCTCCCTTCAGACACGTGTCAAAATCCCGTGATGAGAAATGGTTTGAGGACTTCTTCTACGTGAGGAAGGACTCCATCCAGCCTCCTGCTGACTACATTTTTGAGAAATGGGTTCTAACTTCGAGTAAGTAGTCTTCATGTCACCTGATCTTTTTTATCTCGCTGCTTACTAGCTTACTTCATCGTCTTCGTGCAGGCCCCTGTGACCTTACCCGTATTGGCGCCAAGATCCCTGCCTGCAGCAAACTATTCAGCATTTCTGAATCTGAGAGAAAGTTCCCAGATCTGCTTCCTGGTTTTTCACCTGCTTCCTCCTCCAATCCTCCTCAGTCATCTCACAATATGTCTTCTGGTAAGACTTCCGCAACCACTTTTATTTGCATGCTGTTTCTGCTGACGTTTTAAGTATTCTGTCGTCTGAGGCTATGTATGTTTGCAGGTTCAAAAGTTGATCAATTGGAACTCATCCTCCAAAGTGCTAAAATAAAGAGGCCTTCTGCCAGCCCTGATGTGGCCTCTGCCTCCAAGAGGAGTGCTCCTACTGCCTCCTTCCAGACTCCTCCCACATTTTCCAGTTCTGCTGCACGTGAGCCCTTGGAGGTCAACCCGTTATCTCGCCATCCACCTACTCCTCCTGCCAGTCCTCGTGCTTCGTCTAGTGGAGGCATCATTGCACACTTCCCAGAAGGCTTTGGGAATGTGGACAAGGTGCCCTACTGGCCGGAGATTGATCAGCTGCTTTTTCCTCCTATTGAGGAAACGTTTTCGGAGTTCTCCCCAGAGGAGATGGCTAAAAATAACGTGCACAACGCCTTCATGGTAAATATTCTTCATTTTCTACCTGTCTGTCTGCTTTAATTAGATTCTGCCTCCTGACTTCCTTGCTGACTCTTGATTTTTCCTGCCCCAGACCCTCCAGTCTGTACTCTACAACAGGAAGATGTTCAACATAGTGCAGACGACCAGCCGTGCTACCAGTGCCAAGAACCGGGAGTCAAGGAGACTCATTGGCGATCTAGCACAAGAATGGATCGATCTGAAGGAGCATGTGGTGGAGCTGAAGGCTGAGCTTGCTGTCACCAAGAAGAAGCTGAAAGAGGGGGCTGATCAGCTAGTGCGTACTCAGGCGGTGTGCAATACCTTCTCTGACTCCCTCAAGCGCTCTCATGAGAAGATCAGTGAGCTGATCTCCCTGGCCACCAACATTGTCGCCTATGCTACTTGGCGGGGAAAGATCAGCGGGATGCGTGCTGCCCTTGAAGAGGCTCCTACCCAGCAAGCTATAGAGGAATAGGAGAAACAGCTGGAGATGCTCTACCCCACCCAACCTGATCTGAGTGTGCTGATGCCTGAAGTTGGGGAGGTGAATTCTCCTGCACTTGCTGAGGAAGCTGCTGGGGATGGAGCTGGGACGTCCCAGGATGCTGCTGACGGAGCTCATGGAGTTATGGAGGCTGAGGATGCACAGGCTGGTGCAGTACCTGAAACAAGGGGTCAGCAGGCAGAGGAGGTGCTAGAGGTGGAGGTCATTAATGTGACCGATAATTAAGTTTTTTTGTGTTTTGATGAACTTTTGGTAGTCTGGCCCCCAGAGGTGGCAGACATAGTAATTTTTCAAAACTCTTTCTGGGTTTGCTCCGCCAAGGTGGCGGTTAAACTTTGGGCCGTACTTTTGGCCATATCTCGAAAATGCCCCTTGTCATAGTTTGGCAAGGCTTTAGCTTATATATCGTGTGCTTGTTGTTTACTTTCCCTATTTTTAGGAAATTTGTCGTGTCAGCCTGTTTGACTGATTTAGGTGAGTCTTGTCGTCCTGAGAAGGCTGACGTTATGACTCAGCTAGGCTACCGTGTCGATCCGGTGGGCGATTTAGGCGTATGCCGCAATGTAAGGAGGAGTGGCCGTGTCAACCTAGGGGCCGATTTAGACCCGGCTGGTCGGCTGAAAAGGCTGATCCAGACTAAGCTAGCTGTCGTGTCAGCCTGATGGCTGATTTAGGCGTATGCCGCAGTTTTGGACTACTTAACCTTGTTCATGACGCAAGGTGTTTTCATCTCGTTTAAAGCCAACATGGGCGTCATTGAGGCACGTTTATCGTCATTCTAGAACCAATGGAGACGCTGCAGGATTCTGGTAGCGCAGATATCCCTACGTTCCATGTTCGTTTGTGCATGCATCTTTGGGGCCCGATTAATTGTGATTAGTGCGAGCTACGTCCGGGGGTGGTATCGGGGGTAGCTGGATAAGCGTATTCACCGTCAACCAGGCTCCCTTTCGTATGTTCCACGATCACTTTGGTGAGGGTGCTCTTGTGGAGAAAATAGGTTAGGCATGTTGGAGTGCCATGTGCCTTGTCACCCCGCGTTGGCAGTTGACAGTCCTGCTAGACATCCTTTCAAAGTACCATAGACACTAGGATTCAAAGTGATGTACTTAGAGAAGCCTAAAAATAAGAAACCCTATTAGAATAATGTGATGTACCTATCGCCATCTCATGGGGTACCAAAGCAATTGTGGTCCCAGGATGCTACCGGACCACACCATCCAATAGTAGTTTAAAGTCTTAAAAATAACTAAAGACGCCTGAAATAAAAGTGAAATTGGCAGTATGCCTACTACCGAATTTTTATTTTATCTTTAAAAGACGGTTTGGCTTTTCATAGTACATCATTCTGAAAGCTAGAGTCTACTTATTATTAAAATTAATATCTCTTCAGGTGAATTATGTTCCATGGGCGTTGTATGATTTGACCGTCCATAGTCATCAGTCTGTATGCACCATGACCAACAACTCCTTCTACCTGGTATGGTCCTTCCCATTTGTAGGCGAATTTGCCTGCTTTTCGATTCTTGGTGTTTTGAAACACCTCTCGGAGAACCAGGTTTCCTACCTCCAAAAGCCTGATTTTGACATTCTTGTTATAACTCCTGGCCACAGACTGTTTGTAGGCAGCCAGACGGATTTTTGCGCTTGCTCGCAGCTCGTCAACTTTGTCCAAGCTTCTGGTCATCTCTGCATTATTTAGTTCCCTTGTCATATTTTCATACCTGTGAGTGGGAACCAGAACTTCTGATGGAATGATTGCTTCACGCCAAACACCGATCAAGGGTGTTTGGCTGTTGCTATCTTTGGTGTTGTTCTGTCTGACCATAACACTAGTGGCAATTCATCTGCCCACTTTCCTCCTAACTCCAGTAACCTCCTTCTCAGATTGTCCATAATGATTTTGTTGCTGGATTCAGCTTGCCCGTTGGACTTTGGAGTCCTAGGTGCTGACTTTTTTAAGGTGATGTTCCACCTGGCACAGTATCCCTCGTAATCATTTGAGATGAATTGTGAGCCATTGTCACATATGATTTCTGATGGGATACCAAATCTGCAAATGATGTTTCGTTTTACGAACGAAATGACCTGTTTGTCCTTTACCTCTGTGAATGCTTCTGCCTCTATCCACTTGGAGAAGTAATCTGTCATTGCTAGCATCCAGGTTCTATTTCCTGTGGCCCGTGGTAGGGGGCCTACTATGTCCATGCCCCATGCCATGAATGGTCAGGGAGAAATAATAGGGTGCAGGGGCTCTGCTGGCTGATGGATCATTGGTGCTGAGCGGTTGCAGGCGTCACATTTTCATGCGTACTCTGCTGCATCTGCCTTCATTGTAGGCCAATAGTATCCCTGTCTGAGGGGTTTATTTGCCAGACTCCTGCCCCTGCATGGTTTCCACATTCGCCACTGTGGAGAGCATGCAACACAGTCTATGCTTCTTCTTTGCCCAGGCACCGCAGGTAGGGGCCTGCTAGCGATTTTCTGAACATTGTGTCATCGATAAGTGTGAATTTGGAGGCCTTCACTCTGAAAGCTCTCGCTTCGTTCTTGTCATCTGGTAGCTTGTTATAGCGCATCCAGTCTAGGTAAGGTGTGCGCAAGTCGTCTGCCTGATCGGCTACTTGGTCTGGTGTCTGCCTGTTTGGTTGAGAGCTCCCACCTTCCTCTGTAACTGCTCGGATTTGTTTCTCGCTCTGTGGATCCTCCAGTTCACCTCTGTCTATTTCGCCTGCCTTCTGAATAGACGGTTCCAGCATGTGTTCTATTGGAATACTGGATAGCTCTGTTGGTTTAAATGTTGCCCCCAGAGTTGCTAGGGCGTCTGCTTCCACGTTCTTATCTCTAGGGATTTGTTTAAGCTTGCAAGTTTCGAATTTCTGTTTTAACTCCTTTGCCACTTTTAGGTATGCAATCATTTTCGAATCTCTGGCTATAAACTCGTCATTAACGTGGTTGACTATTAATAAAGAGTCACTGTATATGAGCAGGTGCCTGACCCCTAACTCCAAAGCTAGCTTCATTCCTAATATCAAGGCCTCATATTCTGTTTCATTGTTGGTTGCCTTGAATTCACATCTCACTGCTTGTGCTATCAGGTCTCCCTGTGGTGACCGCAGGATTAATCCTACGCCTGCCACCCTTTGGTTGGAGGCTCCGTCAATATGCATCTGCCAGACTTCTGCCTCCTTGCTTCCTTCTATGGTGAGGATCTCTTTATCTGCTAGATTCTGGATGGCAGGACTGAAGTTTGACATGAAGTCGGCCAATGCTTGTGATTTGATTGCTGTTCTGGGGTCATATTGGATGTCGTACCCACTGAGGTGTACAGACCATTTCGACATTCTGCCTGACAGTTCCGGCTTCCTCATGATAGCTTTTAGTAGGTAATTGGTTACGACATATACAATGTGGGACTCAAAATAGGGGCGCAGTTTACGAGATGTCACTACCAATGCTAGTACTAACTTTTCAAGGGATGTGTACCTGGTCTCTGCCGGCGGCAGAGACTTGCTCACGTAGTATACTGGCTTCTGCTCCCTTTCTTGCTCTCTAACCAGGATAGCACTCACTGCTACCTCTGTGACGGCTAGGTATAGGAATAGTGGTTCTCCTGGCTCCGGCTTTGACAGCAGCGGCAGGATGCTGAGGTAATGCTTCAGCTCTCTGAAGGCTTGCTCGTGCTCAGAGGTCCATTCAAACTTCTGGCTTTTACTTAGTACGTCGTAAAACAGACTGCATTTATCTGAAGATCTTGAAATGAACTCCGTTCAGTTTGCTACCTTCCCGGCTAGTCTTTGAACATCCTTAGGCTTCTCAGGTGACTCCAGCTGCAAGATGGCTTTGATCTGCTCGATGCTGGCCTCTATCCCTCTTTGAGTTACGATATAGCCCAGGAATTTGCCAGAAGATACTCCGAAGGTGGATTTAGATAGATTTAGCTTCATCTTGTATTCCCTGAGGGTGCTGAATGTTTCTGCCAGATGCCGCATATGATCTTTGGCCTTCTCTGATTTCACTACCATGTCATCAATATACACCTCCATTGTTCTTCCTATCTGTTCTTTGAACATTCTGTTAACCAGCCTTTGTTATGTGGAACCTGTATTCTTAAGGCCGAATGGCATGACGTTGTAGTAATATATTCCTCTTTCAGACATAAATGCCGTCCTCTCTTGATCTGCAGGATCCATCTTGATCTGATTGTATCCACTCCATGCGTCCAGGAATGTTAACATATCATGTCCAGCTGTTGCGTCCACCATTGCATCAATATGAGGCAGCGGGAATGGATCTTTAGGGCATGCTTTGTTGAGATCGGTGAAGTCCACACATACTCTCCACTTCCCGTTCTTCTTAGGCACCACCACTACGTTGGACAGCCATTCTGGATATTTAACTTCTCTTATTTTCTTTGCTGCCAGCAGGCTATCTACTTCCTGGTTGATTACCTTATTTCTCTCCGCTGCAAACTTCCTTCTTCTCTGTTGGATGGGTTTACACTTTGGGTCCACACTAAGCTTATGCGTTATGATGGACGGATCTATTCCTGTCATGTCATCGTGTGACCATGCAAAACAATCCATGTTGTCCTGTAATAACTTGACTAGCTGCTGTCTTAAGCTTCCTGTACATCCTGCTCTAATGAGCACGATTCGTTCTGGATGCAGCTTATCCAGGTTGATCTGATCCAGCTCTTCTGCTGGAGGTTCGATGTATTCGTCTTGGATAGGCTGCTTCTGTAATTGCTATGCGGGGGGGCTAGCAGTGCCTTCTTATAGCAGCCTCTATCTTCCTCCTGATCTTCTCTTATCGTTTCTACTCCCCATGGGGTGGGGAATTTTATGCACTGGTGGTATTTTGAGGGGACTGCCTTCATTTGGTGCAACCATGGTCTTCCTAAGATGACGTTCTAAGTAGAGGGGCCATCTATAACCAGGTACCTGACTTGCTTGTTGACTCCCCCCACATAGGTCGGGATGACTATCTCTCCTAGTGAGCTGGCTGTTTCCCCAGTGAAGCCTACTAGCGAAATAGTCTTCTTCTGCAAATCCTTCTCGCTGAATCCCATATTTTCTATAGTTTCCAGCATGATCAAGTTGACCGAGCTTCCTGTATCTACCAAGACCTTTCTAACTGTGAAATTGGCCATTGATAAGGTGATGATAAGTGTGTCATGATGTTCTCGCTCATCGTATGCATCTCCTTCATCAAAGCTGACTGCTGGCAGGTCACTGTGAGAAATTCTGCACGAATTGGCTGGCCTATCTCCTTTGGTCTCTGTAGCATGTCTCTTAGCTGCTGAATATGTCAGCCCGCTCAAGTCTGAGCCGCATGTTATCACGTTTATAATTTTGGTGCATGTGGGTAGGTCTGTCGGCTTGGCGGAGCCTACCTTATCTTGCTGCTTGCCCCCACGTGGTAATAGGTGGCTCAGCTTCCCCTGTTCGTACAGGCGCTTGATCTCTCTTCGTAATGTGTAGCAATCCTCAGTGTTGTGCCCAATATCCCGGTGGAATTCACATTTCTTCTTGTTGTCCTTCCTCCATGCTTGCTCTCCTACTGGTGGGTTGGGCCATCTGACTCCATGTCCCATCTCCCTGAGTTCCTTCAAGATTCCTCTGATTCCTGTGGTGAATCCGTATTCTGCCAGAGTGGGGAGTAGCTGATTTTTTTCGATTCTGTTGACTCCCCTCCCGTATGGTCTGTACCTCTCCTCCTTCTTGCTGGTGGTTTGCTTTCTTCCTGATTTCTCCACGGCTGAGGTACTGGAGATACTAGGCGTGCTTAGCAAGCTAGCTCTGGCTAAGACATCTTCCTCCAACCTGATTGCGGCATCTGCCTTCTCCTGTACTGCTTCGAAACTATGGCATGGATGCATGGTTAACTGCTTGTATAGGTCGGAGTCGTGGTGGAGGCCTCTTCTGAAGGCTTCTACTGCTGTTGAGACATCACATTCTCGTACTGCCACCTTCTCATTGTTGAATCTAGTATTGTATTCTCCAATGCTCTCACCTGCTCCCTGGACGATTCTGTATAGGTCTCCTGCGTGCTTTTGTGGCTTTCTGCTGCTTGCGAACTGCTGAGTAAATGCGTTCACCAATTCAGCAAATGTAGATATCGACCTGTTGGGTAGGCTGACAAACCATCGAAGTGCCGGTCCTGTTAGGGTGGACCCGAATCCTTTGCACATGCAAGCCTCCTTGACTTACCCTATAGCTGTTACCGTCATCATTTTCTCCTTATACTGGCTGATATGATCAAAGGGATCTGGTGTGCCGTCGAAGAGAGGCATATTTGGATTTGTGAATCCCTTTGGCATGGCTGTGATGGATATGGTGTCCACGAATGGCGAATTGGCGTAACTGTCTAGAGCTGTTTTCTCGAGTGGGGGTGGTAGCCCTGGGACCCTGCTCAGCATCTCTTTTAGCTCTGAGTACTGCTGATTGGTTATACTGGCTGAATCTGGGGTCCGTCTGTCAGCTGTCTGCGTATTTCCTCCTGATCCGAGTTCTTGAAGGCTCTGATAGACTCCGGCAGCCAGGGGGTTGTGGTAACGATTGTTCCCTGCTGCCAATTCACTTGCTGGTTTGACTCGGATCCTGCTACAGGTGTCTACTCAATCGTTGCGGGGCTGCTGACGGGGAGGCCACCTGTTTGTGTCCCTATGCAGTTAGCCGGCTGCCAGCTATCTGATGTGAGGTATCCTAACCCTCGTGGGGTTATTCTTCCATCTGTCGGTACTGTAGCCAAATCTAACCTTGTTATTAGTTCAGCTGGTATCTGCCTGCTGCCCGATACTCCCCGTGTCGGATCTATCAAAGGAGATCTTCCTTCACCGTCCCACTTACTTGGAGTGACAGATCATTTTTCAGGATATCAATCTGTGCCCAGAGCTCTCTGTCTCTCCTTCTTGCCTCAGCATCTCCTCTCCTCCGGTCTTCTCTCATGTTTTCCATAGCTTTCTGAAGATTTTCCACGCCGGTGAGTAAGATTTGTGTGGGACTAGGTGGCGGAGTGGTGCCTGAACTTGCTGTTCCCTTTTCGACTGGCCGGATCACGACGGATGAGTCCTGGGAGGTAGAGAGGCTTTTGTTGTCGGTATGATTCTTGAGGTATGTCCGGGAGCCTGCGTGGCCACTGTTGATGTTGGATTTTGGGTAGATGGTGGTGGTGGCGATGGTTGCCTGCTCACTGACACGGCTTCAGATGCTTGCTATTCCATTGTATATCTAGAATATCAATGATTGACGACCACAATGCCCCACGGTGGGCACCAACCAGTTTAGGTATTTTTACCCAAGTCAATTAATTTGGGTCAACGTAGTCTATATTCGTTGGTTGGATGTATGTTCGTTCGTATGTAAATAAGTAAATAGAAAAAGAAAGTGCGTAATGTAAATTAACACGTGAGATTTGGTGACGCGGAAAACCCAATGTGGGAACAACCGCGGGAGGGACGGTACCTTGCCAAGTATTGCACTATATGAATAGGAGGATGATTACAATTACGGCACAAAGCTAATCCTGCTTGCCCTAGGCGTCAGGCCTACAAGATCTTGGACGAACGTATATTATATGCTGAGATGTGATCTTGAGTGTTGATGTATGAATGCGGGTGTTCAATGAATGTCTTCTTGATTCGCTTCCTTTGCTATTTATAGGGTAAGAACCCTAGATATGTCCTACCTCGAATATGGAAAGGGAATATAATTTCCATAAGGACTCTTTCCAAACCCGGACTCCCTTGCCAATTCTCCCTGATATCCCTATCTTCTCCCTAACTTCTCCCTGACGCTTCTTTCCTTAACGCGGACGCCTCCTATGATGGGCTCCTAATATTCCTTAAGCCCGTTTCCCTTTTCTCCAACCGCGGGCTTCCTTCCTCCTCACCCCGTCTTTCATAGTCTTTACTTTATTAAGTGGGCCTTCTTTATTGTGCTGTTTTTAGCCCAAACAAGTATCTTGAAGTTTAATTTAATAAAGTTGTAATTGTTCTTTCATTGTCTATTTGATATATATGAACTAACTCGGGCAACCGAGACAGTAGCAACCCTCGTTACTAAGGAAGATCTTGCTAAAGACTCTTTGGTAAATGGGGGTGTTACAAATAAATCTAGCAACATTATATTAATCTAATGACAATCACTAAATGTACAAATAAAAGAAAAATAAAACTAAAAATTGAAATTAGAAAAAAATTAAATAAAACTTGATTAATTTGAATAAAGTGAAGAAGGAGGAGAGAAATGTGGGGCGACGGAACCCGATGATATTTGGACACAGCCACCCGCGCCAAGCGCACCCGCGTGTTGGTTTCGAGGTGGCGACACTTCTCCCACGGAACTCCGGCGTGTGCCAAAACACGTCATAGGCCATTACCAATTTGAAAGGCATTGAAACCAGTGAAAGATTTGACAAGCCTGCATTTGTGGTGTCGCCACCAATTTTTATGGAAAATTTGAACCGTTCGAATATTTCGCGTCATATCAAGACACAAAGTAGTGACATGAACACTAAGAAATTTGTTACCCTTAGCTTCTATGTCTAGAATGACTCTCGCGATGCCAATGAACACGGGTGTTCACTGAGATCTTGAGTAAGGGGTGAGGGTACGTACTAAGAAGCTCGTTTATTTGAACACCTAATCACGCCCGCCTTGATAGCGGCCTCTACTAATGATCAGGGATGTTATTTATACTCGATATGTTGTCAATTATATGCATGCAATGCAACATCCATGGATTAATCCTAGCATGTGAGATTCAGACTAAGTCGGTGAACAAACAATTTAGCACTCAATTGGGTCGAAGTTGGAAGTTAGATTAATTACATATGAATATGCCAGAGAAATAAATAATACAAGATAAATATGAAATATTACAAATTACAAAGAAATAAATTACAAGTGACAAAGATCTATGTCATAAACATGCCAAATGATTTTAGGAAAGAAATAAAGGAGACAAAAGAAAATAAAAGAAATAATGAAATTGAAAGAAAAATGGAAATTGGAAAAAATAAGGAAATTGAAAGAAATAAGGAAATTGAAAGAAATAAGGAAATTGGAAAAAAGAAACTAGAATAAATTAGGAAAATAAAAATAAAGAAATAAAAATAAAATAGAAAATATGTAAAATATGAATTATATGGAAAATATGAATTATGGAGAATATGTCGAATTATGGTGATAATATGAATAATAGTCGATTAGAAACCTAATTAGAAAGCCTACGTCAAAACGAGAAAGAGTTCGAGAGGAAAACCAACCTGCAATGCACGACGAAAGAACAATCAAGCTGCGTCCTCGAAACAAAGCATCACTTGTTGCGACTGTTCTTGAGCTGGGTTCGGGCTGTGAAAGTCAGACTCGCGGGTTAGTTATTGTTCGTTGGGTAATTTACATTGATTATTGATGTACGATTCGAATAGAAGTGCTTTAGCATGTTTATGTACAAAAAACGAATTCTAAAGACACGATATGGAAGAATCGAACCTATAAAATCCGGATTTGAATCAAGTGACGAAAACCTGCAAATATTGATTATAAAGGATTTAAGTCGCAAGTTTTTAAAAGAAAATTTTATAAAATAAATAGAAACAGAAACTCGAAAAGGTTTGGAGAAATAAAGAAAAAGAAACGAAAAGAAGAAAAGACAAAAACAAACAGACTCGAGGAAGAAGAAGAAGAAGAAGAAGAAGAAGAAGAAGAAGAAGAAGAAGAGCAACTGATAAGCAGCCCCTGGAATAAACGCAACAAGTGATGCGACTGTACCAGGAGGCGCAACAGCTGTTGCATTTCTTCTCGACAGTCCCTCTCTGCCGTTATGTCAAAAGGGTTTTAAAACATGATTTTTGAAAATGGGTTTGAGCATGCTTATGACGTAAACTCGTACATTAATTAATACAAAATAAAATATAATAAATAAATTGGGACTTACATCCTCAGACTTACATGTTTGACGAAGCAAGATTAACTAAGTTGTCGTATTAGTAATTGTTTGACTCGATGTAGTATCAAAGTGCCCTCTAAAGAGGATTTATAACAAATTGATTGAGTTGATTAAAGTGTAGTGGTCAAATTGGTCGGTCATGCAAACGTGACTGGCACTCATAATGATCTGAGCTTACGTTGTCGAATTGATCAAGCACGTAGGCGTCGAAAAACAAAAGCGCGGTCTTAGAATGAAAAGGGAGAACAGAATGGCGGACACTCGTGTGACGAATATGTGAGGCGGAGGCCTCTATTTATACTAATCGCACGGAGGAATTATGGAAAAAGTAGGAATAGGAAAGAAATTCGGAGGAAATCTGGAAATTGGAGAAAAAGCAGCCTAGGAAGAGGCGCAGTACTTGCTGCACTTTCTCTTGTGCAGTTTCCTCCTCAGCAAGAAAGATTTCCGCGGTTGATTTTAGGAACTAGGGAAGATGTAGGCTTCCTTATTCCACAAGGTAGATATTTTCGGAATAATAAATAAAATTTAGGAATATTACTCCGGAAAATTCCAGAATATTTCGACTCGGGTTTTAGACGGTTTAGAAAATGGAAGAGGTTTTTAACCCGGAATCCAAATGAACTGTAATTACTTTCAAAACAACAGTATTGGCGCGTAGATGACGACCGTGAGGTTGACTCGACTGTTTGAGCTATCACGTGTTGGCGAACTTACGAAATGTCATAAATCTCTCCCCATAATCAGACATGCGGCCCAATCATCACTGAGTGGTTGGCGGGAGGTGCAGAACCGAGGTGTCTACATGTTAGTGGTCATGGGTGTTGTGGTGGAATTCGGTGGTGGTACTGGTGGTGACGAAATCCGGTGGTAGTGTTGGTTGTCTTTTTTTGGGTAAAGTGTATAATGAATGAGCGAATGACCCGAGGAACTCGTGTTCTGCCTCTATTAAAGGGTTTGACGACTGATTTTGGTCGCCCGAATTAACAAGTAGTCCCCAATTCTAAAGATAGGTAGTTACCAATTTGACCACTAATATCAGTCGCCCAAATTCCTTTTTCAGTCGCTTTTTTGAGTCGCCCGATTATAGATTTCTTGTAGTGTTTTGTGGAGTAAATTGACCCATTCCAAGACATTATATGTGTCATAATATTATAGGTTGACACAATTAAAAAATAAAAAATAAAAGTAAATGAAATAAGCAACAAAGTGGCAGCAGCCGTTGGTTTTTTTGCTTTGGGTTTCCAGCGTGTTTTTTCTTCCTTTTTACCTTTTCTTCATTTTGGAGCAACTTCTTTTAAGAATTGCCCTAGGTTAGATTGTGAGCCGAAATTGCATGCTCCCAAAAATAAGTAATAAAGTCATATTACCTTAACTATATAGTAGAGGAAAGTCGAGTGTCGAATCCGCAGGAAAGGCGATTGATACGGTCGTTTCTGTACCAAAAATAAATACCTAAATATAACTAACAGAAGCTAGCGATAAGTAGGGTCGATCTCCACAGGGAGGCAAGATATATTTAGAAGTCCTTATATTTGGTCACAAATGGGGGGGTTGTTTGAATATGATTTCTAAACTACGAGGTTTAAAGGAAGAGAAATAAGGATAAGAGCAGTAAAAGCAAGGAAAAAAGTTTAAACTATCAGATAGAGAGGGACATGTCGCGAATTCGGTTCACTACGGTAGTCCAGTGACTCAGCTGTAAATAACTCAGACGAATAAATGTAAGACGGATGTTGAAAGGTCCTTTCGGTCCACTTTCTATCCTAAAATACCACTAACTTAACTTTCATTCTTGTCAGGGTAGTCTACTGTTCATAGCAGGCCTATTTAGTCCAATCTTTCGATCTAGGATTAATTTTAGCCAGATTAAAGAAATAACTCAGAAGCGTGCACTCAACTAAGTCAGTAAATACAATTAAATTGCTATGGTGACAGAGTCTCGTAATTAATTCATCTGTTTCATTTACTACATCGTCACATTCCTACCGCAGATCCCCTAATCCCAACATGAAAGGGGTTTAGCTACTCATAACGCTAATTAAACTATCAATACTAGCAAAGAGATAAATTTCCAAAGAAAAAACATATTAAAACTATAATAAAATCGCATAAAGAGTAAATTAGGGCAGAAATTAAATGTAACGAAACGAAGAATTAAAGCAAACAAAAGATTAATTATTATTAAGAGAAGAGGAAGGAATTACAATCAAGCGAATCCGGCGTAAAGAACACAAAATCCGAGCAAAGTAAATCCGAGAACAAGGTTACATTGAAGAAGAATGTTTAACGCAGTAAAGTTTGATAAAGGCTAAGTAGTGAGTAAAATCTGATACTAATGACCTAACTAAAGCTTGCTTAAATAGAAAATAAATAAGTTTTGCGGAATAAAACATAACACGGGCTAAATAAAAGCCCATAACAGCGAAACCACTCGATCGAGTAACTCGTCTTTCAGCAACTTAAGGATCGAGTAGAAAACTACTCGATCGAGCAATAGAGGACGTAAAAACAACTCGATCGAGTGGTAAACTGCTCGATCGAGTTCTTTGACTTCAAATCAGCTCAAGTCCTCGCCTAAATGCCTCGTAATCCGTGCCAACACGCTTCCCAACGCAGTATCTCACTCTGGGAAAAATCCCGTCTCCTCTAAATGCATGCAAAAGGGACGAAAAAGAGTACGATTCCACTACTTTCGCGTTCATTTCTACAAAATGGACAAAACGAACCAAAGTAGCCAATTCGGGGCAAAATACTATAAAAGCAGTATAAAAATGCATAGAAATACGTGCTGAAATAGGCTAAAAAGACTATACGGAATGCACGTATCAAATCTCCCCAAACCGAACCTTTACTCGTCCTCGAGTAACTAAAATGCAACTAATGGAACGGAAATGGTAACTCAAAGCTTGCTTAACTTGTCTAATTGAACCAATTTAATGCAACAAAAACTAACAGTTAAAGCTAAGCAGTCAATACGCAAATGAGTTATAAGCTGTTCAGAAATATAGCCAACTTATCGACCTTGCAAGACCAACAAAATCGGACTCTCTCGTGGTCACTCTTCTCTCATGAAGCAAAGGGTGAATGTTATATGTAAAAGAGAGAAGAAAGGACAGTCACTCACCTAATTGCGACCTACATAGCATGCATGCAACAAAAATGAAAGACAATTCAAGTACTAATGCACACACTCCAACCAATAATGTCTGTCACAGCCGAGGGCTTACAAATAATATGGGAATAGTGAGGTTCAGGTGAGAAAGGCAAAACAAGTTATGGTAATGTGGAGGTAAAAACGTCAAGCTAGTTCCTAACAGGACCATGATAAACCTTCCGAATCTCAACTGACTGAAAAACTAAGTACAAGTGCCCTTCATTTGGCACAAAACTCACTAAACTCAAACACAATCTCCTCAAAAATATAGAATAAGAGTGGAGGAGTCAGACGGTCACAAACTTTCCCTTTTTTTAATACCGTCTATATGAATCTCAACAAACAAATCAAACTTATTTTTCAATTCATTCTTTTCCTATCACTGTAAACGTGATAATCTTTTTTTTTTTTCATTTTTCATTTTTTTTTTCTTTTCTTTTTCTTTCCACGTTTTTTTCTTTTCAATTCCTTTTTTTTTTCTTTCCTCCTTTCTCTATTTACACCAACTCCATACAAAAGATACGGGCCAAACTGCAGACGGAAAATTGTACCACAAAAGACATACTAACTAGCTTGACTAGGCAGGCTCAGTTTGGGATGTAGCTAATGGGTCAAAAAGGCAAGTTTTGGCTTAAGTGGAGCTAAATGGGTGAAAAATATAAGGAAAAGGGGAAATTTGCAAGCACCTCCCTGCATGTGACACCAACCACAAACCCGAATATGTGCATTTGACAAGAAATTGAATGTCATAAAAGTGCAAAAATGATGAACATGTTATGCAAGGAGTACTACTCTCAATTCCTACATGAACCGGTCATGAATGTCACCAGTTATAAGGCTCTAAAACTCAGAAATTGTAGAGTAGGTTGCCAATTTATCAGGTCAAGTCTACACGGTCAGCTATATTTGAACAAAAACTCGTAGATATGCGCAAGACTCAGCTAATAACTGTCAATAAAGTGCAAAGCTCAAGTAAAAAGATAAGTTAAAGTGCAATTTCATCACGGAAATCTACCGTTCCGACTCAACCTATATGCAAAAATAAACGTGAATATTTATTTGAATTTTTGAAAATTTTCAATTTTTATGAGATTTTTGATTTTTATGAAAATAAACAACAATGCATACTGAAATTAAACGTGATAACAGAAATGCAAAAACAGATACAAATGCAGACTCAAAAGGATGCAATACCCTCCAAAACCAAAACGGACAACGCCCTCGTTGTCCTCCAGCATACACCAGCAGATATATACGGGGAAATGGGAATATACAACCAAAAAGAAAAATAAAAGCAATAAATAAAAGGAGACAAAATAAAAGAGTAAGAGATACATACAAAAGACGAACTTCCCCAAACCAGCCAGAAAACTGGGGAAGTGAGTAGACCAATAGCTACTTGTCGTCGTCGCCGTCGTCGTCCACCACCGTGTACTCCGGGCCTCTCTCCTCCTCTCTCCTCCTCGGCTCCTCCTCTCGGGCTCTCTCCACTGCCACCTCTGGGTCCTCGTCCTCCTCCTCCTCAGACACCGGGTACCCCTCAGGTGGGTACCTGTAGAAGGAAGGGTGTGGCCAACCCTCTGGGATCGGACGGCGTCGCCGCAAGTGGTACTCGTACAGAGGGTGTAAAGCAAGAGCTAAATCTCTCTCCATACTAGCCTGACGCTCTGCAACCTCAAGCAACAAACCGTAAACGGCGCCCCCTTGGTCCAGGACTGCGGGAGCCACAAAGGGTGGAGGTGGTACGAAAGTAGCCGGTAGGTCCGGCTGAGCCTGTGTCTGGTCAGTGGGAGCGGGAGTAGGAGTGGGAGTAGGGGTCGAAATGGGAGTAGCCGTGGAAGGCTGGGTACTCCCTGAAGGTGTGGACCCTTCTCCAGTCTCAAGGCGCCGCTTCTTGGCGGCGGGTGCAGCTGGAGTAGGTCGGAGTGGAAGGAGAAGGTGAGGCAGTGGTGGCAGACGGGCGCCCCTAGCAATAGTAGGAAGGGGCTCTAGACGGGGGAGAGTGTCACAGGGTAAGTCAACGACAAAGAGCCGTCTATCTTCCAAGTCTGGTAGTCTGGGGTAAGCAAATGCTGAGAAAGCATGGCATCCAGATTCAGTAGCCTCTCTCCCTCGAGGTACTGCAAGTCACGAGGCCAATCGGGGAAAAGGGAGCGGGCAAGAATGGTGGCTATGCCACCACAGGCAATGGTTCCCGTCTCCTTCTTCCCCTGGCTCTGAAGGTACTGGGCGGTCAAGTAGGCAATGTTGAGGGTAAAAGGACCCTCACAGTCGATGTTCAGGTAACCGCCCAGGATGGAGAGTTCGGTGTTTCTGATGTTATTCGGCTCCTTTCGGCCGAAGATAGTGCTCCCCATCAGTCTAAGGAAACAACGGACAGGGGGAAGGTGGACCTGTTGGAGCTTTCGCTCCCTAAAAGTGGTATGTGCCAGGGTCCTCCAAAGCTGACGGAAGACCCTCCTAGGGGCTGCAGTCTCGCCCGTAGAGGTAAGGCCAAGTAACCTACCAAACTCCCCTAAGGTCATCGGAAAAGTCCGGTTAAACAACCGGAAGGACACTGAAGAACTAGTGGGGTCAGCATCGTGTGCCCCTGAGGAGAAGGTAAAGGAGCTGAGAAACTCAAGGCTCAGCTCTAAAAAGGTACGGCCGCTCATAGTGATGAGTCCGGCCATCCCCGTGCCCCGTAGTAAGTCACAAACCGACTCGTAAATGCCGAGTCTCTCAAGTGCCGATTTCTCTAGAAATCGGGAAGGTATAAACACACACAGAAGAGGTTATAAAACTTCTTACGATGTAAGGCGTTAACAAAAAGTACCTGCGGGTAGTCTGGGTGAGGGTCGAGGGAAGCGTCCCCTCGAACTGTGACCGTGCCAGAAGTAGAAGGAGCAGCAGTTGTAGAAGTAGTAGCAGCAGAAGTAGAGGTGACAGGAGCTGGCGTAGAACGAGACTGTCTACGACCCCGGCCTCTGGAACTCAAGGCAGAAGCCCATGCAGTGACGGTGTGAGGTACCGTAGTCGCTCTAAAAGCAAGCAAGCGCTGCGGCGAGTGCACCACAGACGTGAAAACAGTGGCTGGTATAGAAGGAGTGGTTGTTGTGGCCACCACTGAAGAGAAACTAGCATCCGTGCTAGCGGTGGTGGTGACCGTAGAGGAAGTGGCAGCCTGAACTAAGCTAGCAACAGAGCTAGCTGGAGCGAAAACTGTACCTGCAGCTAAAACTAGGAACACTGGGGCTGCAGTACTCACTAAAGTGGAGACAGTGGCAACAGCAGGGGCCCCTGTCCCAGACAGAGATGGACTAGAAGTGGTACTGGTAGAAGGCAATGAACTAGACTTCATCCTATAACAAGGGTAGGGGACTGGATAAGATAACAATGGCTAAAACAGCAAGAAACCAGCATGAAAACAGCATTGCAGTCCCCGGACAGTCGAAAAAAATCGACTTCAGCCCCAAAAATTTCCAACATTCCTCGAAAAACTCGAATTAGAGCATGCAAACGGTGATAAGGAGTGGGATAGCAGGTAATGACAGCAGTAATTAACAACAACGAAAGTTAATTAAGTCAAGGAAGCATATAACCCGTCTGACAGTCGAAAAATTTGACTGAAAGACCCCTAATCGCGAAATCTCGCGCAATATTCGAATTAAAACAAGCAACAACAGCGAGGAATGGGGGTTTGATCATCAAGCAAGACAAGTAAGGGCAAACAAGGGCAATTAAAGTCGAAAAATTCGACTAAACCAAAATTTCGAACCCTAATTCAAATTTTTCCTCATGAAATTCAAAATAATCGAAATTAAAATGCATAGAGGATGAAGGAATCACTTACTTGATGATAGAAATCCTACAAATGCAATTAATCTTCAAATAAACAAGCAAAATAGGCGATTTTTCGAGCTAAAAACCGCAAACCCTAAACCCTCTTTAAAACCGAGAAAACGGGCATCAATCAAGGGGAAATTAGGGTTTAAACAAAGTCAACCAAATGCTATAAAAATGGTACGTGGATCTTACCCTTGACGCAAGGATCACTATGACGCAAAGAACAACGAAATCCGACCTTCCTAGCTCCGGGATTTGCCAATAATGCGAATGGGGAGAACAACGTAGTTTGCAATCTCTTTTTGAGTGTATTAGGTTTATAAAAGTGTTTAGGAAAGATAACGGCGTATTATATCTATACTAATTCGCATTATTCACAAAACCTATCAAAATTTTACCCGATAACCAACTTACTCGATCGAGTAAGTAACATACTCGATCGAGTGCCGCTTACTCGATCGAGTGCCAAGGCTACTCGGTCGAGTACCCTACAGGCAGAACACTGTTTCGTAAAACTAAACATACTTACTCGACAAAGTAAGCCCACTCGATAGAGTACCCAGAGACTCATAAAACCATAGTATTACAGTCTTCCGTCCTTAAAAAGAACTTCGTCCCCGAAGTTCAACCACAACAAAATAAAAACACACCAACACTCTCCCGACACAACAACAAAACAAAACTCAACATAAAACTCCCAAAACATACATACCAACCAAACTCAACCCGAGTCAAACAACTACTAACTATATCAAAAGCAACATGAAAATATGCAAAAACTCTTCGCGACCATCTCCTACCCCCTAAAATAAACAAGGTTACGTCCCCGTAACCATACATACCTGACCAAAAAAATGGATAGCGCTCTCTCATGGTCTCCTCCGCCTCCCATGTAGCTTCCTCAACCTCATGATTAGACTAAAGAATCTTAAGCAAGACTGTCTCACCATGTCTAGTCTTCCTAACCTTCCGGTCAAGAATCTGTTTAGGCACCTCAAGATAAGACAAGGACTCATCTAACTCTATGTTATCCACCTCTAACACATGTGACGGATCACTCACATACTTCCGCAGCTGAGACACATGAAACACATTATGTACCCTATCCAAAGTAGAAGGTAAGGCCAACCGATAAGCAACCTCTCCAACCCGGTCTAAGATCTCATATGGTCCTATGAACTTCTGACTCAGCTTGCCTTTCTTACAAAATCACATGACTCCACGCATAGGAGACACATTCAGAAGAACCTTATCCCCAACCTGAAACTCTATATCCCGGCGATGTAGATCTGCATAACTCTTTTGGCTATCCTGAGCCGCTCTCATCCTCTCCTTGATCAGCTTAATCTGCTCTACCATCTCATGTACCATCTCTGGTCCTAAAACCACTACCTCAGCACTGTCGTCCCAACAAATTAGACTCCTACATCTCCTCCCATATGAAGCCTCAAATGGTGTCATGCCAATACTGGTGTGATAGCTGTTGTTGTAAGAAAACTCAATCAAATATAATCTCTATTCCCAACTACCACCAAAATCTATCACACAAGCTCGTAACATATCTTCAAGAGTATTGATTGTCCTCTCTGTCTGACCATCTGTCGCATGATGAAATGTTGTACTCATCTTCAATGTAGTTCCCAAAGACTCCTGCAACTCCTTCCAAAATCTTGAGATAAACGTTGAATCTCTGTCAGATACTATGTCTTTAGGCACCCCATGCAATCTCAGCCCATTCTTCCGATAAGCCATAGCTAATTGTGCCTTAGTCCATGTATCTTTCATTGGCACAAAATGAGCTGACTTGGTCAGTCGATCCACTATAACCCATATCATGTTATTACCCAGCTGACTCTTCGGCAAACCCATGATAAAATTCATAGAAATGGACTCCCACTTCCACTCAGGTACTTCAAGAGACTAAATCTTACCTTGTGGTCGTCGCTGCTCCCCTTTAACTCTCTGACATGTCAAACAACGGGCCACAAACTCAGTTGTTTGTTTCTTCATCCCAGGCCACCAGAAAGTCTTCTTTAAATCCTTGTATAGCTTGTCACCACCTGGATGTACCGAGTATGGTGTACAATGAGCCTTTTTCATGATTATCTTTTTCAGCTCCTCATCATTAGGGACACACCACCTCCCATCAAACCTCAAACTACCATCTGTATAAATAGAGAATCTAGACACTGTCCCTTTCTCTACTCCAGTTCTCCACTCCACCATCTTATGATCCAGCGCCTGTTTACCACGAATATCATCATAAAGATCAGGCTGCACTGTCAAATCTCCCATGGCATTCCCTTTCGGGATCATATGTATCCCAAACTTCCCAACCTCACCTCTCAATCTCATCAAAGATATGGATGTGCACAAAGAATGTACACTCTTCCTACTCAAAGCATCTGCAACTACATTGGCTTTCCCTTCATGGTAGATAATATTCATGTCATAATCGCCAATCAACTTCATCCACCTCCTCTGCCTCATGTTCAACTCCTTTTGAGTGAAGATGTACTTGAGACTCTTGTGATCTGAAAATACCTTAAAGGTCGCCCCATATAGGTAATGTCTCCAAATCTTAAGAGCAAACACAACTGCACCCAACTCAAGATCGTGTAGGATAATTCTCCTCATAAGGCTTCAATTGCCTAGAAGCATAGGCAATTACTTTACCATTCTGCATCAACGTGCATCCCAACCCATTCTTTGAAGCATCTGTATACACTTCAAAGTTCTCACTCCCTTCAGGCAATGCTAAGATTGGAGCTGTGGTCAAACGCTCCTTTAATGTTTGGAACGCCGTCTCACAACTCTCATCCCAATGAAACCTGTTCTCTTTCCTCATCAAAGCTGTCATAGGTCTAGCAATCTTGGAGAAATCCTTCATGAACCGTTGATAATACCCAGCTAAACCCAAGAAACTCCTGATCTCAGCTACATTCTTTGGTGCTTCCCACTTGGTAACTGCCTCAATCTTTGCAGGATCCACGGCTACCCCTTCCTTTGAAATCACATGCCCCATAAAAGCAACTTTCTCCAACTAGAACTCACACTTGGACAACTTTGCATACAACTCATGCTCTCTCAAGGTCTGCAACACAATCCTGAGATGCTCCTCATGCTCCTCATGCTCCTCCTTAGTCTTAGAAAAGACTAAGATGTCATCTATGAAAACCACCACAAACTTGTCCAAAACTGACTGAAGACTCTGTTCATTAAATCCATAAACACAGCGGGGGCATTAGATAACTCAAACGGCATCACTACATACTCATAATGGCCATACCTCGACGTGAAAGCTGTCTTTGGTATGTCCTCCTCTCTAATCTTCACCTGATGGTACCCCGACCTCAAATCAATCTTAGAAAAGACTGCTGCACTACTCAACTGATCAAACAGGTTATTTATCCTTGGCAAAGAATACTTGTTCTTCACCGTCACTCTATTCAGCTCCCTGTAATCTATGCACAACCTCAAGCTCCCATCTTTCTTTTTCACAAACAGAACTGGCGCTCCCCACGGTGATACACTACGTCTAATATATCCCCTCTCAATCAGATCATCTAACTGCTTCCCGAGCTCCTCCAACTCCTTAGGACCTATCCGGTACGGTGCCTTAGAGATTGGCCCCGTCCCCGGTTTCAGCTCAACACTGAAATCTATCTACCTCTTCGGCGGCAACCTCAGAATCTCCTCTGGGAAGACATCTAGAAACTCCCCCACAACTGCTATCTGCTCAACTGTCGGACTCTCCATCCTGTCATCTCTCACATGGCACAAGATCAACGGGCACCCCTTCCTCAGATAGGACTTCAAGGTCACAGCTGCAATCAAATTAACTTTGGGTTTGAGAACAAACCCATGATAAGACACACTAATGCCCTTAGGACCTCTCAGAGAAACTTTCTTTTGATGACAATCTATCTTAGCTTTGTACTTTCCTAACCAATCCATCCCGACTATCATCTCAAAGCCCTCTAAAGGAAACTCTAGCAAGTCTACAGGTAGATCAACTTGCCCACTATCATGGATATATCTCTATACAACCTCCCACACGATACAGACTCACCCGAAGGCATGAAAACTTCCTCTCTTACAGACTCATACTCTCTTAGACCCAACCTTTAGCATGACTCGAAGATACAAACGACTGTGACGCCCCCGAATCAAACAAAACAAAGGTATAAACATCATTAACAAGAAAAGTACCAGTGATAACATGAGCGTCGTCCTCAGCTACTTTCTTCTCCATCATAAACAGCTTTCCACTGGTCTTCTGCCCACCTCCCTGGACAGTACTAGCTGAGGTAGTCGGCTTAGCACCCGCCCCTGGTTGTTGTTAGTGTTCGTAGACGGCTTCTGATAAGAATTACCGCTATTGCGGTTACCTCCACCATTGTTGCTCTGGCCTCCCCTGTTGTTCCATGACCCAGCCGGTCTGTTGCTCGCATAACTCTGCGCAGGACCCTGTGAAAAGCTTCCATGTCCCGGCCTCTGGAAACCCCTACTCAGCGCACTGGTGCACTCATGTCTCTTGTGGCCTACACCACCACAGTTAAAACAGGTCATCCCCTAGCTACTGCTACCACTCCCACGGCCACGCCCATAGGAAGCCCCAATATTAAACCCCGAACCAGATAAATATGCTCTCGCCTGAGTGTGGTTGCCCTTCTTATAATTGGATTGGCCACCACCCTCGCTCTCAGCCTTTCTTTTCTCAACACCTCTCTCTCGGGTCATCTCCGCCAACCTCTCAGCCCTCCCAACTCTCTCATAAGCTTCCTTAACATCTATAAGGATTCCCACAGGTAGCTTCTCCATTATCTTGGGGGTCAACCCCTTCTCAAACCTCAATGTTAGGTTCTCCTCACTCAAACCCATGTCCTCAGCGTACCTAGCATTCTCATTAAAATTACGGTAGTACTCAGCCACCGTCATATCAGATGTCATCTTAAACTCATCGAACTCCTCTCTCAGCTTACTCCTCACATGTTCTGGTACAAACTCTCGCCTCATGGCTCTCCTGAACTCATCCCAAGGTATAGCAGGCAGCTCCTGCTTCATGTACATCTCCCTAGCACTCACCTTGACCTTATCCCACCACTCACCTACCGCTTCCCTCAAGTAGAACGCAGCTTGTTCTAATTTCAACTCATCTGGGCAGTGCAGCAACTCCAGGATATTCTCCATCTCCCTGTGCCAATTATCTAGAAGAATTGGCTCCCCGGTCCCCTTATACTCTTTCAGGTTGAACCTCGCTATGTGGATGCTGATCTTTGAATGATCAACCTCCTTATCCTTTCCCACTCTTTTCAACGCTTCCGTAAGAGCATCTTGGTGCTCCAACATCTTCAGTATGTCATCGATGTTCATGCTCTCAGCTCTAACATATAAGGCGGTTTTCTTTGGCGGCATCTTGTAAGTATATAAAAAAAGGTAGATATAAACACGCATACTAACCCAAAACACGTATATAACCTGCACAAACCCCACTCGATCGAGTACCAGAACCCACTCGATCGAGTTGAGGCTACTCGATCGAGTGCCTCGACTCCAGAACCTAATCAGACCTCTACTCATAAACATACTCGACCGAGCTGACACGACACTCGATCGAGTGGCCCCTACTCGATCGAGTGCCCCTATGTACTCGATCGAGTACCCAAAAACACGATTCTGCAAAGAAAACACTAAACTACCTACTCGACCGAGTCGCACCCACTCGATCGAGTACCTCACCTACTCGATCGAGTGCCCCCCACTCGATCGAGTCATGCAGACTTGTATACACTACCCGCATGTTCATATTACTTTCCCAACATAACATACAACTTTTATAATTTCAATAAAATAACCATAGCTACGCATGCATACATACGCAACTCCTTATGTAATCAACAAAACGATCTAATTCATATTATCAAAATGTCACATCATAAACATACATCATGCTTTTCATCCAATTCAACATACGAATCACTTATCGTTCAACTTCTACTCCATACCTCCAATCCTCCACATTCAACATCCTACAATTCACTACACATGCCACTACGCACACATACAAACCAAAAGACAACACATACGACCCTGACACATACCCCATGTGACCGGTTCAAAATTTCAGGGCGAGTTCGCGGCTTTAGGACGTCTCCCAAGCCTTTGCATTATCTTCTACAACTTCTACCCCGGGATTCATTTTAATTGACTCCCTATGTTCATTAAATTCATTGGTTACAGGTTTCAGGATCGTCGCTCTGACACCACTTTGTGACACCCCCATACTCCAAGTGTCTTACCAGGATCACTCAGGTATAGACATGTCACCATCTCGGTTTCCCGAGGCAATGATAATCAAATGACAATAATGAAACATAATTTAAATAGTAATAAAGTTTAACGTGATTACAATTCCAAATCCAAACTGACCAAAAGCACAATACATGTTCTCAAAACCAAATGTCTCAATAACTAAAGTATGACAGCGGAAGACTCTAATCAGCTCGTGGTGACACATCCCAACTAGCCTAAATGCCTCTAATCAAACTTGTTCAACAACTGCTCACCATCCCCGAATGGATCACCACAGTTTAACAAAACAAAGACGGGGTCAGTACTAATTACACAACATAAATCACAATAAAACAAGTACCAAACAGCTCAGTCGTCACATCCAATCCCAACTCCATAATCAATCTCCTCATAACTGACTACACACTAAAGTGTGTAGTCCTGCCAGAGTACCCATCGCAACAGGTACTCCACACCGCCAGTGGGGGACCGAAGCCGTTCCCACCTAAACCCCGCTCATCTCCATCGAGCGATAAACCCAAGTCCATTAATATGCATATTCCTTCTATGGCGGGTTCCACAGAAGGCGAATCATGGGCGTGAAGCCACTCCCGCAAGTGACTCCACTCAGCCAGGGACGCACCCCGAAGAAAACAGACAGATAAACAATAACCATAACACCAAAATCAACAGTCGTCTGAATCAATCAACAATATACAATCACAACCGTCTGAATCAATCAACAATCACTAACTACAGCACAATCACCACACATATCATGTAACTAATACTGAGTAGGGAAAATCCTACCTGAAATGCAACACAAACAGCAGATGATCTAGCAGCTGTCTCAAAATCTTTCTTCTACGAATCCTCCTCCTATTCACATAATCATACAATCACTACTAACACAACAAATCATAAAAACTCCCAATCCCCAAAATTCGAGTTTAAACAAAGTCAACCAAATGCCATAAAAATAGTACGTGGATCTTACCCTTGACGCAAGGATCACTATGACGCAAAGAACAACGAAATCCGACCTTCCTAACTCCGGGATTTGCCAATAATGCGAATGGGGAGAACAACGTAGTTTGCAATCTCTTTTTGAGTGTATTAGGTTTATAAAAATGTTTAGGAAAGATAACGGCGTATTATATATACTAATTCGCATTATTAACAAAACCCGTCAAAATATTACCCGATAACCAACTTACTCGATCGAGTAAGTAACATACTCGATCGAGCGCCGCTTACTCGATCGAGTACCCTACAGGCAGAACACTGTTTCGTAAAACAAAACGTACTTACTCGACAGAGTAAGTCCCACTCTATAGAGTACCCAGAGACTCATAAAACCGTAGTATTACAATCACGGCCCACAAACATCTGTACTCGACACAACAACAATAACTAACAACAACAACCATCCCAACAACAACACCCCATGTTTTAAGGTTTTCTGACCACCACCATCACCAACCACCATCCCAGACCATCCCACTACCACCTATGGAACCGACTAACCCCCACAAACCCAACCAACAGGTTCGAGCCAAGCAAGTCTCGGAAAAGGGTATAAAACCGGTAAACAACACCCTTGCCCTAAACTCGTAATTCCGGCAACCACCGCGCAAAACACCAGCAACAACCACCCAAGACCACCACAAAGTGGTCGACTATCACCCCTGGTGTCAACCCATCCTAGCTCAGGTCCAATTAGAGGAGTTTCGTGGGTCAAAATCCGTATAACCACATATTGTATTCCCTCTTCAACCACCCTCGAAAACCCGCCTGAAACTGTCCTCTCCCGTCAGTCAACAATGGTCAAATCAGGTCAACGGTGATCCTTGGTCATCCACGGTCACAACGGTACTTACGGCTTGATCTATGGTGGCCTAGATAACAAGTTATAAGGAGGCAAAATGTATACATAAGACGGTCTAAAATATTACCTTGAGGCGATAATAAAAGTTAATTCCTTTGCTTTCTCTTCCTTTCTCCTTTCCTTCTTTCTTTTAGATCTCTTCCTTCTTCTTTTATGAATTATTTTCAGATTTATTATGTATTTATAGTCTAGGTTTAGAGAGTATAGGATACCAATTAGGAAACTATTGCCTTTTCTAATTATTATTAGGAATTACCATATTATTATTCTTACTATTTTATTAATAAATCCCGCTTCAAATCCCGACTACAACTCATACTAGGCCCAATATAATCAGCCCATATTTATTTCACACAGCCCAAGGCTTAATTGGCTTCAAATTAAATTCCCGACTCGCTTTCTTACTTTATTATTTAATTAACGTCTTACTTGTAATTATTATTAGAAATGTCTTTAATCAATTATTAAATTACATAAATTATTCTCATAACTTACTATCAAAATATGGGGTATTACAGTCTTCCCCCCTTAAAATAAACTTCGTCCCGAAGTTCGCCCACAACTTCTACCACAACACTTACCTCACAACTAAGCACCATCCAACACAATCATCCATTTACGATTATCAACCACACCAATCTTATCACAAAATATCACAACAATAACTCAAAACATTCGTAGTATCACACTCCGTGTTTCTTATTTCTTTGTTTCATTGCAGGCCTTCACTTCTTCACTTGTTAACCCAAAGTGAGACAAATCCAAGTGACCTTGCCTCTTAGTGGGCTTTCTTCTTTTAATTTCCTTTACTCCACTCAAGCTCACAATAATAAACTTGTATCATGTTGTAAGATCAACCCATAAACTTATTGGTCCATACTTCACATAATTATTCTCATCCCTCTACTATTAGGAGAATAAAAGTTCTCTAAAATTTTCCTGCTCAACTGAATGCTCTATGATTGGTCCTCACCCCTCACAATATATCATAATTATATCGTATTAATTATATGACATAAATAGAAGATACTACTAGTAATTTTTAATTGGTACACACATTAATGGGATATTTTTATTTTCTTATACATGTGTCATTGCATTAATAATACGTATGAGACAAAATATGTTGCACAATTTTATTGTATAAATAAGTCATTACTTAATTTTATTCTTCTTTTGGTAAATATAATCGTATAATAATATACTCCCTAATGTATATAACTAGATTCGGCTAAAACGTCAATCGGTTTTTTCTCTTATTGTACCCTTAAACACGTTACCAAGATATATAACATTTAACGTCTTTCTACATTATTATCTAAAAAGCCGCGCATTTGCGCGGGATCTACACTAGTATAGTGTTAATAACATAAAACGAGAATTTATCCAAATTATACTTCTAAAACTCTACTTCTTCTATCAATTACTCACATAAATCGACAGTCCTATAACATATTAAACCCGTCTTATCACATGACCTACTGGATGGGAGGGTATAAATGGATAAAGGTAAATAAGGTAAAATTAAGAGTAAAAATGAGTGGTGATTCAATTAACTTGCACAAATTCTCATTTGTGACGGCATTATTCTGTCACAAGCGTGTAACCTCTTCTTCTTTAAGTTTCTCTAACCGCTTTCCACTTCCCTGCCTAATCTATCCACAATCACCTCTACTTCAACTCGTCTCTGCCTAATTCCCCCTAATTTGATGAGTTGTCTTTCATGCAAGGCCTCTGTTTGACACCTCACCTCCCCTTTGTCCCCTCTCCACCTTCAAAACCACCACCAAACCACCGTCTAACCCTAATCCAACAATAAACCCTACTTAATCCTTTCTTTAACATGCTTTTTAACCTATGTTTTCCTATATCAGACCCTTTTCAATCATGGCTTCTTCATCTTCATCTAACCCTTGACGTGCCGGTGTAAGTCTTAAATTACAATTACATCTTTGCGCAGACTTCACTGGAGTTGATTTCTCTAAAGCTCTCATTGCCAAAATCCTAGATCAACGCTATTTGGATATTCCTCGACTTTACGCACTGATTTTCCAACACTGGAAGCTTCATGGTTCCGTCTCTATTCGTGCCATGAAACCTTATTATATCTTTGAATTCTCTTCAGCTGCTGATCTTGCCTATTTCCACCAAAGACAAACGGTTAATATTGAAGGGAGCTTATTTGTTTTTAGAACGGTTTCAGCTTCCACAATCCCTGACAATTTACTCTTTCACATTATTCCTCTTTGGATTCGTGTGAAACACCTTCCAATTCCGTTAATGAATACCTCTGTTGCAGCTTCTCTCCTCTCGCATGTTGGAGATATTTGTGAGGAGGAAACTTACCCTTCTCTAATCCCACCTCGCAATTTTGTGCAGGTCAAAGTTTGGGTTGATCTTTCAAAGCCGCTCATTCTAGGTTGTTACTTGGCTTTTAATGACAGGGAACATCAGTGGATTGGATTCTCCTATGAAGGAGTTTTCCGTCTCTGTAAAACGTGTGGACAAATGGGCCACCGTGTATCTTTCTGCCCCTCTGGAAAGGTACAGGGGACTTGTGGTATACAGGCAAGATTAGACAAACTCACTGCTCGTGGGCTAATGGTGTTGCATGGCCCACCAGGGTCGTCATTTTACAGTCCTGAGATTTTTAGACTTCCTCCTCGTCTCAAATATTTAAACTCGGATATCAATACTATATCTACCCCTGACTCTGTTATCGTGGACTCTGGTGGAGCATCACCAGTTTTCTCTTTTTCATCATCGACCTTGGATGATGATTTAAATGGACAGTGCTTTACTTATCCTCCTGACTCATGTGTTCATGAGGATGAGTCTCGTGAAGTTTTTCTTGAGAGCTTCCCTCTGGTCAGAGGACCTGTTGTACTTGGTCCTTCTACTTTTGATGTTGGTGAACCATCTCATGGTGGTGAACCATCTCATGCTAGAGATCCTTCCCCGTCATTTCGTATTGCAGTGCCTGATGATGAGGTTGATGCCTCACTAGATCTTGGCCTGCCTAAACCATCAACTCCACCACATTCAGTTGATGTCAGCTGCCTTTTTCGCCCCCCTGCTAATTCCTCTAGCACTCACCATCCTGCTATGGACTCTCTTGGTAGGACGGTGAATGTTTTCAAACCCAAGGTAGGAGTTGGTTTTAATTTCTAAAGCCGCACTCGTTTTAAACATTCTAATAGATCGAGTTTTATTGATTTGGCTGTGGATTCTGTGTTTGAACCAACTCCGGTTGAGTTATTACTGGGAACCTTATCTGCTCAGCCTTTTCAATATATGCAGCCTGATATGTTAAGTTCTTCCTCTGCTTATAGTCTGGGTGACAAACGCCCTCTGACTCCTTTTGAGTTCACTACTCTTGACTTGCCTATATCAAAGAAACCTTGTCTGGAACAAGCTGGTCCTATTAATTTTATGGACGGACCATTACTAATGCTTGTTCCCTCTTCTTTGTCCAGAGATAAAGCCGTTGTTCCTGATATAGGTCTGGTGGCGGACCTTAATTCGCCACCCGTTTATCAATGAAGATCTTTTGCTGGAATTGTAGGGGCCTACGTTCGACGAATGATCCTACAATTCCTTTTCTACATCGAAGCGTCCAACAATATCATCCGTCCATTTTGTTTTTGCAAGAAACCATGACTACTTCTGACTCGGCTTCAACTAAGACTTCTCATCTGGGCCTGCCTAACTATTGTGGAGTTGATTCAACTGGACGTAGTGGTGGCCTTCTTTTGAGATGGGACAATTCTATAGAATTATCTGCCTTATGCCTAGAACCTCACTTTATCTTATGTAAATTAACAATCCCTAGGGCACCTTGTACAAATGATGTAATATATATTTTATTTATATATGGTGAAGCACGGTTTGAATATCGACAAGCTTTATGGAATCATATAAATTCGAAGGTTTTAGGCCTTTCTTCTTTGTTGCTAATTGTAGATTTCAACCAGGTTGAACTATTTGCTGATAAGTTTGGAGGTGCAAACTTTATTCGTGGTCAACGTGATTTCACGACGTGGAAAATTAACAACGGCCTTATGGATGTTCCTTTTTTTGGTCCCCGGTTTACTTGGATGAACAATCAATAAAATGGCAATATTATCATGGAACGTCTTGACCGTGCTTATGCCAACCAAGAATGGTTTAATCTTTTCCCGTCTGCTTCCATTTCGCACCTTCCTATTCTTATCTCTGATCATGCACCCATCATTCTTTCAATGTGTCCGATTTCTAAACCACGCAAAAGACCATATCGTATTGATAATTGGTGCTTATCATACCCTGAGGTTCGTGACCTGGTTTCACAAGTTTGGGAAACTCCTTTTTTTGGATCCTCGATGTTTGTGTTGTCTCGTAAACTGGCCACGGTTCGACGTGCTATCTTGCAATGGGTTATAAATCATCGCATTTCTCACGGGATTAACTGGTCGGAAATAGAAGCTGATTTAGACTTAACTGCTGCACATATTGTTGATGAATGTTTAGCATCATCTTTTCTGCATCTTCGATCCTCTCGCCTACAAATGTTGCGCAATCAACGTCATTACTGGGTTCAACGCTCAAAAATTAAGGCTGAGGTTTTAGATGGTTTTCCTACACGCTTTCTTTATAGTCGAGTGAAACAAAGAACAACAAAGTATCGTATCATGGCTCTTCGATCTGCTGATGGCGTGTGGTTGGAATCACCCGACTCTATTAAAACTGAGATCGTTAATTATTTTAGAAGTTTGCTAAGCTGCAATACTACACAAGCTCCTGCCAGCCCTGTGTCGTCTGTTTATCCATGTCTTGCTGGACTGGATTTGCCCAAGCTAGGACCCGTTGAATTCTCTTTATTACAAGCCCCTTTCTCGGAAATTGATATTCTGAATGCTCTCTGTGGTATGGATGCATCAAAATCTCCAGGTCCTGATGGCATAACACCTAAATTTTTCCACACTTTTTGGCCACAAATAGGCCATCTAGTGACTTCGGCAATTCTTCAGTTTCTTAATTCAGACGTCATGCTGAAGAAGTGGAACAATACCATTGTTTTGACCGGATTTTACGCAGGCTGGAATCCGGCCATGCATTCTAGGGTATTCCGACCAGGGTAGATTATGGTGAGGTTAACTAGGATCATCCTATTATGATGGTATTGTGGTTGTACCTTTGCAGGGTTGATTATAAAATAAAAATAAATAAATTAGAAGTAAAGAATAATAAAGAGAGACATGACACAATGATTTATACGTGGAAAAAACCTTGAATGGGAAAAAAACCACGGGCACCAAGCCAGGAGAGGATTTCACTATGTATTTTGCGTAATATAAGAACAATGTTGTAATTGCTAAATAATTGTAGTATTTGCTTAAGGTAGAGTAGATGAGAGTGGAATAAGATGTTCCTTGAATTAGCTTCATCCCTTCTTATTTATAGTGACCGTTGGAGAGCAACAACCCCTTCCTTAAGATGTGGTGGTTGTTGCTAGTTTGTAGGTAAGACTCCTTAAATATAGTTGACTTTTCCTTATTAGTTGCTGCTACCTTATGCTCATTCTTCTAGGGTTTTGATCCTCACCTCATGCTTATAAAAATGTGGACTTAGTCTCCCTTGATTATAGGAACTACCTTTGACTTAGTTTATTTCAACATGTGCTTAATTGCTTAGCCCCCAATATTTGTAAATATCTTCTCCATATTATATGTTGGTCGTCCACTTCATCCCTGGATACCTCTCCTGGCTTGTATCAATGCCTATCAGGCTAAACTGCTTTGTACGCAAGCCTGACTGTGTCTGTTGTACTCTGACAATGCATGTTGTACTGTTGTACCCTGACAATGCCTGCTGTACTGTGCTGACTTATAATAATGCCTGGCCTGAGTTGTACCCTGATCAGTATTTTCGATGATGCCCCGTCACTTTGATATAGTCTTCTAGCCTGTCTCTTTGCCTGGACCGCTACGTTGAACTCGCCTGAACGGTAATGCTGAGGCCGAATTCTAGCCTGACGGTAGTGTAAAATATCAGGCTCAACAATTGCCCCTTATCTCCTTATTTATTTGTGGTTCAAACCAATATTGAGGAGATAACTTCATTCCAATCATAGACAAAGCTTGATCATGCAGTTTGTACATATTCCTGACTTAATGTTTCTTCACACGCTACTGGGTCGTGCCATATATGAAAAAATAACCGCTTTCTTACGTGTCTAAGGATTCTTTCTAACCTGCATACAGTTGGTAGGGCTTGTTTTTGCCCCACTTATATGATAGATAAAATTAGAGTAAAGTGCAGATCGACAATGTTAGTAACTTGATCAAGTGTATTTACCAAGTGTGTATGAATTAATATCCCTGCAATATTTTTTGTACTAGCATTTAGATAGTCGTAAACAAAATTAGATTAGTCATGCGCTCTGTGTCCTGCACGTGAATGATAGCTCCTGATAGGTGGAAAATATAAAGAAAAACAGGAGAGTGAAATATGAAATATAGGAAAGAGTAAACCTGGTGGCAATAATCAAGCAATCGCTGACATATTGTTTTTTGTAAGTGTATTGGAATCACTCATGAAGCTTTTGCCAAGTCACGAAAGATATAGCTTTGATGATATATACCCCGACTTTCATTAGAAGCCTGACGATGAAGTTGAGGTGAAATTTCCTCCTTAAGGACATGATGATGAGTATAAGACAACCTTTGAACAATCTGTTATGTAGGATGCCCCAATGCTGATGAAGATAAATAATGTTATAACTTTTCAGAACACCTTTTAAGTGAAGGCATTAGTTCCGAACAATCCGGGATCGTAAGTGATGGAGGTTGATGTCCTTCATGAGAAAAGAAGAATTATGGTGCTCGGTCAAAGCGAGAAACAATTTCGACGGTGATAGTATTTGATCCTGTTTTGTTTGTTTTTCGATGTACTTTTGAAAGGATATTTGCCTGTCCTGGAGGGCTTATGATCCTCGGCGACCGAGGGCTTTGTACGAGTTGTCAGGATCTTTTACCTTCGTCCCCGTATAAAATGATTTTTGCCTGACTGGAGGGCTTATTATCCTTAGCCTGACTAGAGGGCTTTGATTATGCCTGTCTGGAGGGCTCATGAATATAACTTTTCGTCTGGATCTGGCCATTTTGGATGTGTACTGGATCTGGCCAGTTATTCGACTGGATCGGGCCAGTTTTTTTTGTTGGATCTGGCCAGTTCTTTGTGTTATGGGTGGGGTTATTGCACATGCCTGGAGGGCTTATGTCCCCGCCTGCCTGGAGGGCTTATGACTCATCTATGTTATACAAGCCAGGAAAAGGTTTTCCAGGTTTGTATATTAAATTGAGCTCAATATTTTAAGGCCTGTTTTTGCAACTGAAAGTTGGATATCAGTTGGATATCAGTGGGGTGGCCCCCAATCTTTAAAATTTGTTTTAAGTAAAGTATAGTATGTAAAACAAATATTGAAGATTCTACTCCATAAAGGGAAATACGAGAATATTGACAAGTACTTGGGCACATAATGGAAGAAATCATATAAGGCATTTATTCATATAATGGCAAATATCATAGATTTAGTTTCATATCAGGTCAGGCAGGAAATGGTAAGATGAAGATTATACCTGGGCTAGGAGATATATTTTATATGTGAAATAGTTTTAAGTGTGCAATATTCCAAGCTCTTGGGATCATTTCGCCGTCCAGGGTTTGTAGTCTATAAGCTCCCTGGCCGACTATTGAGTCAATCAGGTAAGGACCTTCCCAGGTTGGGGCCAATTTGCCAGCATTCTTCTCTTTTGTGTTTTTGAAAAACTTTTCTGAGAACAAGGTCTCATACCCTGAATACTCTAGCTTTGACAGTCTTGTTGTAGCTTTTTGCAACTCTTTGCTGATATGCTGCTATTCTAATGTTGGCTGCATTTCTTAGCTCTTCCATCAAGTCCAGGTTGTCCTCCATTAGAGGTATATTGCTCGTTATTGTATTCAGGCTGCATCTGGCTGATGGAATGTCGACCTCAGCTGGGATTACTGCTTCACATCCATAGACCGAGGAGTAGGGGGTTTGTCCTGTGGATGTTTTAGGCGTGGTTCGGTCAGCCCAAAGGACCAAGGGAAGTTCTTCAGCCCATCTTCCTTTCTTTCTTTCTAGCTTCTTCTTTAGGCAACTAATTATTACTTTGTTGCTAGATTCTGCCTAGCATTTTGTTTTTGGATAGCCTGATGTTCTGCTGATAGAGAAAAAAGGAGACAAGTAATCGTTTTAGATTATTGGAGCATGTTTGTGTCAAGCTTCACATTTTGTGTTATAGTCCAGGCAATTGGCCCTCAGTGTTAGCCAATAATAGTCAGCCCAGAGCACTTTGCTGGCCAGGCTTTTTCCTCTTTGTGGTTGACACAACATCCATCATGTCTGTCCTGGAGATCTTAGTTAGTTTTGTGTGGTTCAAGACATCTCAAGTATGGTTCAACCCTGAGCCTTGCTATGAGAGCTTTGTATGGAGCTTCATTGTTGACAATTTTGAATAAACAGCTTACAACATGCGCTATTATGTCCCTTTGTGGCGATTTTAGTACTAAACCTAATCATGTCCCCTGCATGTTGGTTGCCCCATATGTAAACATGGTTCATCCCTGACCGGAGGTCTAGGTGTCTAATTGATTTAAAGTTTGATTCTAGGTTAGGACTGAAATCAGCCACAAAGTTTTCTAGGGCATGGGATTTGATTATTATCATGGGTTAAAGGTGATATCATGTGTGCTTAGCTGGACATACTACTTGGTCATCTTACTGCCTAACAGTGCAGGCTTCCTCACGACAGGTTTAATGGGGAGGTTAGTTCTGACTATAATAGGGCGACATTCATAGTAGGGACGATGTTTAGTACATGAAATAATTATATCTAAAACATATTTGTCAAGAAAGCCATAACTCATGTCCGCATCTAGTAGACTTTTACTTACTGAATAGGCTGGGTGTTGCTGATCATTATCTTTCCTGACCAGGACTCTACTGACGGTTGTTTCAGTCACAAGAATGTGTAAACTGATAGTGGTTGCCTTTTGCTTGGCCAGGCCAGTAACAGAGGAGTGGAAAGATAGTTTGTAATGTCATCTCATGAACAGGAGTCCACACGAATAGTTGTGTTTTCCTTTCAGGGAGGTTATAGAAAGCTTTGTATGTTTCCGAGGGCCTCGATAAGAATTTGTCCAGGGTCTGTAACTTTTCCCCAAAGCGAGAGCTTTTTGATGCCCCCCGACTGACTTTGGTGATTGGAGCTCCAGTTTGCTTTAATCTGCTTCAGACAGTGCTTTTATGCCTCTTTTGGTTTCCTTGTAACTTATAAACTTATCACATGGCACACAATGTTTTGTATTTGATAGGACTAAAATTATATCATATCTTCCAAAATAGTCACAAGTAGTTTCTTAATGATTCACATAAATTATTCAATTACAACTATGTTGACTAGCTGGTCAGGATAGATTGTGTCTTTAATTGTCCAGGCATTATCAACCATTAAAGGTAACAATTCTATTGGTTTAAAGTTTTTAGTTTTATGCTACAAAAGTTTGTAACATAATAAGGAAAAGTTAATGAGTAATAATGTGAGAATTCATTAAGGTAGTGTGATGATAGATCTAAGCATATCGGGACTGACTGGTCAGGCCAGGCCAATTTATCTTTCCAAAACAGTCAGGCCAGGCTGATTTTCTATCCAAAATCAGTCATGTCAGGCTTGACTAACACTAGTGTATCAGGATAGATTAAAAATATCATATGTAAGATGGTTATATTTTTTTTTTTTTTTAAAATATTTGATCCTTAGTTGACATATATATTTAAATGTTATATAAAGGATAAGGACTTATCTGTGTAGAAATATTTGAACACCTATGTTGGGCCAGGATAAATTATATTCTGACCAGACTTTGTGCAGCTTGGAAACATTTGGTCAGGGCATTCTAGCCAGGCTAGCAGAGATGACGACCAGGCATCACCATGAGGGGGAATGAAGGACTGACCTATCATAGTAGCCCTGCACAATAATTCTTGGTAGAACTTTCTCCCCTGCATGAAATTTTCCTAGAACAGCCCTTATGATTTGTTCCTGGCTCTTTGCGTTATATAGTGTTGGTAAGCATTCCCCGTCCCGATAAGACCGGTCTGTGCTTTGCACCAAGCATCGTTCGGGGTGACTTTTAAGCTGTTTTCGGTCGGGGCTAAGTTGTCCAGCCAGACTTGTATTTTGATGTTCAAGGCTTTGAATTTCCTAAGAACATAAAATTATTAGAATTAACAAAATCTAAAATTTAAATGTAGAAGTAAGATCAAAGTACCAAAATTTTAAGATATATTGTTTAGAGTTTGCGAAACTTGTATTGGATATGAGAAAGACTTATCTTTGAATTTCTTTGGAAAGAAATTTTCACTTGAACTCCGCATTCTCCTAAGCAATGTTATACTTGTTGTTATTGGAAGGGCTTCTAGCTTGTCTTGACAATATTTCTCTTGGATTCAACGTTTGTAGTGTAGAGATGGAAATTTTTGTATCGATCTTTCTTAAAGCTCTCAAAACTTATTGTGGAGAAAAAAAGATATTGCGAATAATGTATAGGAATGATAAACTAGTTGCCCCACGGTGGGCGCCAATTGTTTTGACCGGATTTTACGCAGCCTGGAATCCGGCCAGGCATTCTAGGGTATTCCGGCCAGGGTAGATTATGGTGAGGTTAACTAGTATCATCCTATTATGATGGTATTGTGGTTGTACCTTTGCAGGGTTGATTATAAAATAAAAAGAAATAAATTAGAAGTAAAGAATAATAAAGAGAGACATGACACAATGATTTATACGTGGAAAAACCCTTGAATGGGAAAAAACCACGGGCACCAAACCAGGAGAGGATTTCACTATGTATTTTGCGTAATATAAGAACAATGTTGTAATTGCTAAATAATTGTAGTATTTGCTTAAGGTAGAGTAGATGAGAGTGGGATAAGATGTTCCTTGAATGAGCTTCATCCCTTCTTATTTATAGTGACCGTTGGAGAGCAACAACCCCTTCCTTAAGATGTGGTGGTTGTTGCTAGTTTGTAGGTAAGACTCCTTAAATATAGTTGACTTTTCCTTATTAGTTGCTGCTACCTTATGCTCATTCTTCTAGGGTTTTGATCCTCACCTCATGCTTATAAAGATGTGGACTTAGTCTCCCTTGATTATAGGAACTACCTTTGACTTAGTTTATTTCAACATGTGCTTAATTGCTTAGTCCCCAATATTTGTAAATATCTTCTCCATATTATATGTTGGTCGTCCACTTCATCCCTGGATACCTCTCCTGGCCTGTATCAATGCATGTCAGGCTAAACTGCTTTGTACGCAAGCCTTGATCGTGTCTTTGTACTCGACAATGCATGTTGTATCTTGTTGTACCACGACAATGCCTGCTGTCTCTTCTTTGTCTTGTCTTTGACTTATAATAATGCCTGACCGAGTTGTACCGATCGCATTTTCGGTATGATGTCCTGTCCGCCTGATATAGTCTTCTAGCCTGTCTCCTTGCCTGGACCGCTACGTTGAACTCGCCTGAACGGTAATGTTGAGGCCGAATTCTAGCCTGACGGTAGTGTAAAATATCAGGCTCAACAACCATCATTGTTCTAATACCAAAAACTGATAAACCGGAGTTGGTCTCGCAATTTCGGCCAATTAGCCTATGCAATGTCATATACCGTTTGGCTTCGAAGTGTATGGTTAACCGTCTCAAATTGGTAATTCCATCAATAATTTCTGAATCCCAGCAAGTGTTTGTTCCTGATTGTCTCATGTCTGATGGTTGCCTTATTGCTCATGAAATAATGCATTACATTAACAAGATTAAGAAAGGCACAAATTGTTACTCTGTGATCAAGCTTGACATGCATAAAGCATTTGATTGTGTCTCCTGGCAATTCCTCATGTCAGTCTTAGATCAATTTGGTTTCTCGACGGCTTGGCGTAATCTCATATGGGAATGCATCTCCACTGTGACCTATAGTATCATGATAAATGGTGAACCTTCGCCCTCCTTTCAGCCATCTTGTTGGTTATGCCAAAGAGATCCTATATCTCCTTACTTGTTTATTATGTGTATGGAAATTCTATCTCGTAAACTTCAGGCAGCTGAGTCCCGCCACCACATCCTTGGCCTCAAGATTTCTCGGTATGCTCCGCCTCTCTCGCACCTTTTTTATGCTGATGACGCTTTTATTTGCTGCAAGGCAACGCCTGCTTCCTATGAGTCTAACCGAGATATTTTTCAGGCCTTTGAGGATGCCTCTGGTCAGATGATTAATCTTCAAAAATCATTTATTAAATTTAGTCCCAATTCACCGGCTGATTTCAAATCCCATATGACCTCTATTCTGCGTATGAAAGCATCTGATTCCTTTAGTACATATTTGGGCATTCCAGTTGACCTACCTAAATCTAAGAAGATCGCTTTTCATGACATTCTGGACAAGATTACCACACGTATTTCGTCATGGTCTTCTCTTCACTTATCTCAAGCTAGCAAGTTTGTTATCATTAATTCTATCCTACTTGGTTCGTTGGTTCATATTCTTGCTGCTGTTCCTATACCACTCTCCGTCTCTAGGAAACTTGACTCCTTAATTGCGGCTTTCTGGTGGAGTAAGAGTACTTCTCAACGATCTATTCACTGGCTCTCTCAGCCACACTTGCATATTCCAAGGGATACGGGAGGACTTGATATTAAATCGGTGACCATTTTAAGTCAAGCATATCTTATGAAAATTTTTGGCGCCTTCATCATAGGCCGACTGGTATTCTTGCTAAATATCTCACGCCAAAGTATCGGAAAGATCTGCCTATTCCCAATCTAAAGTCCAAAGTTACACAGCCTTCTTTTGTATGGCAAGGTATTTGTCGAGTTGCTGCAAATTGCACTGATGCTATGGCTTGGAAAGTTGGCAATGGAAATTCGATTAATCTTCTATCCAGTCATTGGGTACAAGGAAACCCACCAGGTGTTCGCCAAGAACAATTTAACACCACTCCTACAATTTCAGATTTTGTTCACGAGAATGGCTCATGGAAAATGCCACTTATTTTTCGAGTCTTTGACAATTCAACTGCAAAAGCCATCTTGGCTATGGAACCGCCTATACTTGCAACTGATGACTACCTGTACTGGAAGTACACTGAGGATGTTTGTTATAATATGCAATCGGGATACGCATATCTTTTATCTAAGCTTTCGACAAGCCTACCGCAGCTAAGTTTCTTTCCATGGAAATTGGTATGGCTATTTCCGTTTTCAAGCAAATTTCCTTTTTTTATCTGGCGGCTTGCTCATCACATCATCCCGACTCAGACGATCCTAGCTCATAGAGGAGTTTGTCTTGATACTTCTTGTCCGTTATGTCAAGCTGATATAGAAACTCCTGAGCATTTATTCCGCTCCTGTGACATAATTCAACATGTCTGGCGGTCTTCGTCGCTCGGCATTCAATCTATGGCTAACCCAAATGTTTCGTTTATCCGATGGCTAGCTGATCATATTTCTTACCTTCATCGGACTTCCTCAACGGGTTTTAATTGTTTGCTTTATTTCCTTTGCATCATGCGATCCATCTGGCTCACCCGCAACTCCATTGTTTTTGAAAATAGTGCGATTGTGCATGAACGGATACTTCATCTAGCAGAAGCCTTGCACCATTCACATTTATGCTTGCCTTCTCTCCGCCATGATGGAGCACAGTCCCGAGAGATTTCCCATACGGCAGGTAATTATCAGTCAACTCCGCAGTTTTCTCTTTCTTACCGGCTGTACATCTGCAGGAATTCAGTTCAAAATGGTTACATGGCTACTGTTGCATCGGAATCTTGCTCGCCTAAATTCTACTATATGCGTGCATCATCACCCTTCGCTGCATATTCTCAAGCATTGCTCCAGCTTATGATGAGCCAAGAGTTCCCTACATCCACCGACATTACTTTTGTTGTCAAATCACGAAAATTATGTTCAGTTTTGGCCTCTCAAAAGCCAGTCCCAATTGCTGTGCATAATTCATTACGTGAAATTCGCACACTTTTTCGTTTACATCGTAACTGGTCGGTTAGCCTTGCTACTGGTTAAGTTACTGCTATTTACTTGTATCTGTAAAGACGCTTTCATTTTCGTTTTAATATAAATGGTTTACAATTGTCGGAAAAAAAAATGTATATATGCTTTGATCAACTATGGCCTATGGGTCCTTTCAGGGTCATTTCATATAATGTGCATTCCCCGTTGTAACCAATAAAAACACCAAAGTTACTCTTATTTCGTGCATATATTGCTCCTACTAGGCAAACCAACAATTGAAAAGATGTAGCCCGACTTTATTTCGTGTATATATTGCTCCTACTTTATTTCAGAACATGTTGTTTCCTTCTAAAATTAAAGTGAAAGGCAAGAAAGAAATATTCATTTCATTTGTATATTCATGATTGATTTATTCAAAAACGTGACTATTACTCTATTAGTATATGCATTTTTTCATAGATGCCTTGTTTTTCTTTATTTTACCTATACTCGCACACTTTATATTTCTTTTCTGAAAATGAGAACAATGTACGACTTTGTTGTGAAAATCTTCCATAAAGTGTGTTGCGGATATCTTATTATCTTTCAACCATCAGTTTGTAATTTGAATTGAATCAAATGGAAATGTAACAGAGTGATGAATAATAAAATAAGTACAACTGATATTGCAATAAATAAAATAGAAACTACCTGTTATAAAAGAGGCCGTTTACTAACATTGATGAGAAACCATTTCTATTAAGAATTGGTCTTGTACATGACCAAAGTAACTACGGAGTATTATGTTAATATGAATAAATTAGGTGCATATATATAACACATAATTAGATTATGTTAGTTGATAGATTATTGGAGTCCAATTGTTTGCGGGATCCTCAAAGATTATATGACTAAGCATATCTCAAGTATAGGCCGCTTTATTAAATTGTATACTTCGTATTATTGAAACTTTTCGAGCACATGCAGACTAGCATATACAAATACACAATGTTTAAATTGCTTCTAATAATTCTGTAAAGACAACTAAGGAAATAAACAACTCGTATTATTTGAACAGATTGACACTTCTTCTTTTGAATTGAATATTTTCAATCAATTGGTCTCCCTTGTGACGGGTTATCATTTGTGGCGGATATTTTGTGAGATAAAATGGTAACAAAATGGGTTAGTGGAGAAAGGGGACCACATAAATAGTGTTGCAGAGAGAGAAAAAATGGGTACTTTGTGAGGTAAAATGGTATCCGTCACTCAAGAGTGACGGATATGTGCCGTCACAAATGAGAATTTGTGATTTTCAATAGGTATGTGGTCCCTCATCTCAAGCATTTGTTCACCTCTAACTAAAAGACAGATTGGATTGGGCTAATGGCGAACCAAGCGAATTGGGATAAGACGGCTAGAAAGGTCATGTGAGCCCGACTGGGGCGAGCCAGCCCGTAATATTGTCGAAGTCTACTTGTAGTCTTGCTTGACTCCAAATTGCAAGTAGTTGATAAAAGGATGCAAACACAATTTTAATTTGAAAAAAAAAAAAAAAAAGGGGGGGAAAGTATCTTGATACGAGAATCACGTTGTGTCGCAGTTCATTGTGCACCACTATCTCCGAGTACCCATGATATAACATAAAACACATTGACACGGTCTATTGTCTACACGGACCACACGGCCACACTACACCGTGTTGTTGCTCCGCTATAACAAGTGACACAAAAATATCTACACGTACATACTACCTAAAAATATGGTGGACTTGTAAATTTATAAGCCTTGGAAGAAGACACTCAAACTAGCGAACTTGATCTGAAATATTTAACTCCAGATCATCGAATATTTTTGAAGGGGTGTTTGTTTTGCGCATGAGCATGGATTTGGAATCAGGAATTATATTTGGGTGGTATGGGGTTAGAACTTCATTTCTCATTTCATGTGTTTGTTTCAATTTCGGGTGATATGGTTTGAAACTCAATTAAAGTTAAAATATTTTAAATCTAATATTTTAAATAATATTTTTTAATATTATAAAATCATGAAAATAAAGATTTAATCAAATAATTATATAAATGTTCATTTACAATATTGTCATAATTTTTATTTTTACATTTTTGTTTGTTCTAATTTGATACCGACAGATATCGATCTCATACTCACCCCTCTCGCTCCTTGGGTATGAGATGTTAAGATGTTATGTGAATATCTTTTAAGTCATTTCCTTATCTTTATTTTATGTTAATTGTATCTTTAGTCTTTCCATATCTCTTGTAATTATCTTTTTGGTATATTTGTATCTCGGCTATAGGTTTAGGTTAGCTTCTTACTTCAGTCTTTGTATAAGTACGCTTCATTATTGTATTACGTTCTGATATACATGAGAAACTCATAACTCATGCGATTTGAGGTATGGGTATGAAACTCTTATGTTTGACAAATAAACACTTGGTATGGGTACGTTTGACTCATTCCTTTTGTCTTTGAACCAAACACCCTAAATAAGTACTGTATAACATAAGTTAGTTGTTATCATTAACATCAACCATCTAATTGAATAAAACAAAATCAAGATTGAAATTATCCTAATAACACTAGTTTGAATTTGTTAATAATAAACTTAAACTACATCTATAATTCTATAAGTCAACAATAATCAACTTCTAAGGTCAAATAAAAACCTAAAAGGGTTATTTGGTTGCCCTCTTAAATTATGGGAAGTAAAACTTCCCATAAATTGTTTAAGTGGAATTAAAGTAAGAATTTATGGGAAATTTACCCGTTTATTGATGTCATTAATGCTTATTTTAAGCTTTTATTTCTCTTTTGGAGCCTTAGATACAGCCCCTAGGGCTGTATATATCATTCTCCAATTCTTAAATGTGATATTGTTTGTAGAGGTGGCAAACGGGTCAATCGGATCAGTTTCGGTTCGGGTTCTTTCGGATCGGGTTATTTCGGTTTATCTTTTATTTCGATTTCAGTTCAATTCAGGTTGGATTCAGTTTTCACTTTTAATCGGTTGTAGATATTTCGGGTCGGTTCAGGTTCGAGTTAGGTCAATATCGGTGCAAATAAGGTTCGAGTCGGGTCAATATTAGAACAGATGAGGTTCGAGTCAGGTCATAATCGGATCGAATGTCAAGGGATTAAGCCTTTATTCAAAAGAATGGATATAATACGAATAATATTCTTAAAAAAGTAATAAATAATGTTTTTTTTGTATAACTATGATATAATATTAATTCATTGACGTCAAAGGGGTGACACTCATGTACAAAAAGACACTCTAGATGTGACGCCTAGGTACAGTTCAGGTATATATCGGTTCGAATTAAAACAATTCAGGTTGAAACAGTTCAGGTTCATTCGATCTTGGGTCTATTTCGGATATTACAAATTCGGTTCGATTTCTAATCAATTCAGGTCGATTCAGGTTTCGGGGTGAAGTTCAGTTATACCTTTCGGGTGTACGGTCAGGTGTCGATTCAGGTATTTTCGATCGGTTTTTCGGGTTCGGTATACTTTTGCCAGGTTTAATTGTTTGGTTGCCCATTATGGAAATTAGAACTTCCCAAAGAATTTTAATTCCTATAAATTACTTAAATATGATATTGTTTGGTTGCCCATTTTATTGAAATTAGAACTTCCCAAAGAACTTTAGTTCCTATAAATTGCTTAAATATGATATTATTTGGTTGCCCATTTTATGGGAACAGTTGGTCTTGTTTGTGACGGGTACTATCCGTCATAAGTGAAAGACGGATAGTACCTTCTCACAATACTGCAAGTGGAAGGGCAAGTGGGGGCAAATGGAGCACCCCATAAATAGTGACACTTGCATATTTCGAGAGGAACATTATTTGTCTTTAGCTTCTGACAAATAATACCCATCTTCAATGAATTTTGTGTTATAGGAATTAGAACTTCCAAAAGAACCTTTAACCCTTATCCGTAACATGTGCATTTATGCCCCCACCATCTTCAAGGTACGTACTCTTTTAGTTTCCAGCAAAGATTTTTTAACCTATAGTTAAAAGAGAAGTATAATAAAATACAAAACGTTTTGTTTGTGACGGGATTAGCTGAAGACCTCTCACAAAACGGGAGAGGGGACAAGGTGGGGCACCCCCATGTGCTTCCCCTCTCATCTCTTATGGGTCATTTGTGAGAGAAAACGGTATCCGTCACAAGCTTGTGACGGATATCGCCCGTCTTCAATGAGATTTGTTGAATAAAATAAGTGTTAAGTTGGAATTTCATAGTCATTCTAAATAGAAAACTACACGACCTTGTAGTTTCCATTGCAACATCTTTTATTTTAACCAACAAAGCTTTCAACTTTCAAGCTAAAATATCCTTCAATACATAGCAAGTTACAATAAATCTAACTTACAAAGAAAAACATAACAACAAATATAGTAAGAAAAATTATTTTATTGTTTATTTTATTCCTTTTAAAAGTCGAAGTACGTACTTTGAAAGAGCTACAACCGCTTGCTAGCGGGAATGTATTTTTGTACTCCAATATGAGTATGTTGCTTGATGATTTACAATAATTACAAGTATGTCACTAAATGCAACCATTAAAGTTGCTATTTTACTGTTATTGTGACTAATTTAACACCAGGAAAAAAAAGAAAAAAAAATTGAATTTTTTTCCAAAATGGGTTTTAATAACAAACAATTTAACGAAATAGGGTAACTTTGAAACTAATTACCAAAAATGGGTCCACGTAGGCTCGGTTTTGGCGATGGTAGGTTCAGGATTAAGGTCGCTCAGCGGGAGAGCGACTTGTAGGAAAAACGCTCAGCGGCTGGGCGACTTGGCCAAAAAAAAAAAAAAAAAAAAAAGAAGAAAAATAAAAAAAGACAAGTGAATTGTAGCTGATGGGAATGGAACACGGAATCTACTAACACTTCTTTAACTCCCTTACCATAACACCAAGTGTAAATTGATGTCTTATTAAGGGGATTAAATTTCCATATTTAATGCTAACAGCAATAAATGTGTTTTGGAACTTGAATAACGATTACTCAATATTATCTTTAATCACTTCCCTTTAACATATAAACTTTCTTGCACTGATGGTTAGGTAATATTGAATAAGTATTAGTTTTGTGGAAGGTCCTGTGTTCGACTCTCCTTAACAACCTTTTTTTTTTTTTTTTTGTGGCAAACACCTAAGTCGCTGTGGGGGTAGGCGATTTGAGCTAAAATCGCTCACTCCCAGAGCGACTTGCCGTTTAAGTAGCATACTGAGGTTTGGGTGGACATTAAGTGACACTTTGGGTAAGGTCGTTGAGCGGGAGAGCGACTTGAATCCGAGCCTAGCTTCGATGATGACGTGGACCCATTTTGGGTAAATACTTTGAAACTCAACCTATTTCGTTAATTTGTTTGTGTTTACGCCCCATTTTGGAAAAACATTCAAAAAAATTAGTAGTGGTGGTGATAAGTTGATAACTCGAGGAGGATATATAACTATTTTGAATGTTTGAATTGTCTTCTTTCTACAATTATATAATATTTTTTTCAACACATATTAAAAGCTTACTTTTTCCATTGTTTATATATTTATTTTCTATTAAATTAAGTCGAGTATAATTAATCAAAGTTAAAATAAACCGAGGGAATTCATAGTTTTCTTGATGATGTCAATTATTTCTTACATATCCATATTGGTTGGTTTAAGTAGCAAGGGAACTCATCTCTTAAACAAATGATAATAAGTTCGATTAAAACCAAACCTCAGAGGAGTCTATTCTTAAAGTTATCTTCAATACCCTAAAAAAATTTATCCTACTTGTTAGACTTTGTTTGGCAAGACATTTTGACCATTATTTCAGTTACTTAGTTTTTTTGCATGTGTTTACTAAGTAACTTTTTTGATCAAATAAGCTACCTGAAATGTCAGGTAGCATTTGAGAAATGACTTATCTTCTAATTTCACCTTTAATCTATAATATTTAATTATGATCATATATTCATATTCTTTTACGCATTTTATCTAAATCAGCTATCTTTTCAGCTAGTTTGCCAAACACATTTTTATATAATCAGTTACCTTATCGGCTCCTAATTTTCAGTTACCTTTTCAGGTTTCAGTTAGCTTTCAGGTTTCAGCTATCTTTCAGGTTTCAGCTATCTTTCAGGTTTCAGCTATATTTTCGGTTAGTTTTACCAAACAGAGCCTTAGTATGAAATAATAGGAATACTCCTAAATTTCCTAAGATTTTTTCATGTTTATCATGGCTCTGTTAAGCAAGGCATTTCAGGTAGCTATTTGACAAAAAATTTAGCTACCTTATTCTTGTACAAGTGTTTGGCAAGTATGTAACACCCCACGGTAATTGAAGAGGTCCAGTGATAGGCTTAAATGACTAGTGCTTAAAGGGATTGGAAGTACTACTCATATCAACAAAGTGCACTTTCTTTTATGGTCATCCATGCAAAAGAACTCCATAGTTAAGCGTGCTTGGCTGGGAGTAGTCTTAGGATGGGTGACCTCCTGGGAAGGTTCCCAGGATGCGCATGAGTGAGGACAAAATGCGCTATAAAAGACCCGTGTTGATCTGTGGGCCATGTACACAGCCTGGTGAGCTATCATAAGTAACCGCTCCCGACCTGGTTTGGGCCGGGGTGTTACAAAGTAGCTATCTGAAATGAAATGGTATCTAGGGTTGAGAACAGTAGGTCTCATGAGGGACCGTCTTCCACTAATTTAGTGGAAGACATAATTGGGAAAAAAGAAATCCAGTGGGTCCCCTACCCCATCATGTGAGAGGTCTCTTAATAACACTATTGAGAAATCGTCTCTCTAGAGTTTTTGTGGGTTGATAAATTAAATAAACTACCTGATCTTATATTACCTTCCTTTTTTATCTCTTAAATCAATAATATTAAATAATTATCGTATCTTTTTACGTCATTTCACAAAAACAACCACCGTTTCATCTAGTTTGCCAGACATTTTCTCATATACTATCTACCTTATCAACTCCTACTTTTCAGCTACTAATAAAACTTTTCAGTTTTCTTAATTTTTCAAATTTCAGTTATCTTTTCAATTATTTTATCAAATAGAGCCATATCTTAACTTAAGCACTAAATTAAGATCCTAATGTTATGCTTTACATTGAGAAAAAGCTAATTTCGGCATTCAATAATAGTGCGCGGAACACTAAAATAATACGGACATACATACGGTCCACACCACATGCCATCCATATATAAAACCTCCTTTAAGCTCTAGCTATGCAAATTATTACTCCTTATTTGTGAACTACTCGTTCATCTTTAAACCCAATACACATAGAGTCTTAAGAAACGGAGATAATTAAGAGGAGAGAGATCAAAAGAAGATTATTATTTAGGAAGAGAAAAATGAATTTATCCCAAAGTAACGGCGGATTTACTTGTGAAAAAGATACTATTCTGACGGTATGTAAAACGTCGCTTTTCTTTACTGGTGACGGTTTTACTGTTTACGATTGTCATGGCCAACTCGTCTTCCGAGTTGACTCTTACGGGCCCGATTGGCGTGACAGGGAGGAGCTCGTTCTTATGGATGCTTCTGGCCATTGCCTCCTCACCGTTCGCCGCAAGGTATATGTAGTCTTTAATCTTTATCTCTAAACAAAAATACGTACCTGTGATGGTTTCATTTTATGTTATACTCGGTATATACTTATACAAATACAAGTATTCAACCATCTTAAACAAAATTAATTTATTTTATTTCTTTGGCGAGACGTGTATCTTAAATGCTTAACGACTAGTTATAAACAAGTTTTTGTTAAAGGGTAGGCTAATTGCCTTCTAGATTAGGGTATATAACAAACAGTGTTTAAAAATTTAAAGTGGAATTTACGAATCATCTATAATAACAAGGAATAAATTTTACTTTACTGTGATAATGAAACATTGTAATATGAAAACATGCAGTACAAACCAAGATCTAGATTTGTTAGTTTAATTTGTTTTCGAGGTACTTCCAAATTTAAACGTGTGGCATGCAGTGCTTGTAATTTCTGATATTTTCATCTGTCCTTATATACGAAGTATGTCGTTCTCCTACATTTTGAGATTCTTTTTAAGTACATGTCGATTCTATTTCAACCTTGCAAGACTCGTTACACAGAATGACAGAAATAATACTCTGTATTTTTTAGACGGTTTTTTCATAGACTTACTAATAGCAAAATGTACTCCGTATTAATTAAGGGATAATATACTACCATCGGTCCAGAGCAAATGGTAATATTCACGTTTTGGTGGTCAAAATTTGATAACTTTGATAAGACTATCGTTAAAATTATGAAACTTTGAAAAACAAAACTTATATTATAGATTTGCTATTAAAACGTTTTTCATAAAATTTTAGTTTTATACCAAAAAATCACGTATATAGGAAGAAAAATACGGTTATAGTATCTCCTCGAAAACCACGCAAAAGTAAGTATTATCTTTGATCTGAATTGGAGGGAGTATAAGAGACTTTATTAAATTAGAAAAAGAAAATTATAAAAGTACACATTAAATTTCAAGTTTTTTGTTAAACTAAAAGTCAAACTTGATTTCTCCAAAGTTGAAAACATCCTCAAATCATCCTTAACCCGAAGAAATGGAGCGAGTAGTAACAAAGTCTTAACTAAGATCGTAATCTGAGTATGATACGGAGTATATATATATTACGGTAGTTAGGCAATGATGTGCAATCAGAAAATGATGATCGAAGAGAGAGTAGTACTGAGAATCAGGAAATGATATGGAATCGGAAAGAGAGTAGTATTGAGTTTCGGTATAAACAATATCGAGTTGAACACCACCTAATAATTAATTAAATGTCATGTATGTACCCTAGTTGTAATCTAAAATAATCGTTCATCTCCCTTCGTTTTCGTATTAATTTTCCAAAATATTATAAACAGGGTTAGATAAGTTGTTACTTCAATTGTGTAAAGTTGAATGGATCTCAATATCGGAGCCCTTTGATTAGAAATGTGTTTTTGGACTGATATTAATTGCATAGGCCATACGAAAAGATAAGAATATTTTGTAAGGCATCGTATCCTTGTGAATTGTGATAGTGGAAGAACCAAAGAAAAGAGAAAAAAAACAGTAGGACCATTTATACGTAGACTATCTTATTTATTTTAATTCAATTATTCATTTCTTTTTAAGTGGTCTACAGTTTAGTGCTTTGAGCCACATAGAATCTTATCTTTCTTCCAAATTAATTTTAATCGAAAATTGAAAATTCTTACACGGTATTTAGAGAAAAAGTTATGTCGTTTCACATTGATGGTGACCCGAAAATTCCGCACCTTTAGTTAAATCTATAAACAAAGTTAGTACATAAAGCATCATTTATCATTTTCGAAAAATTCGAAAATTTTAAAACGCATTGACAAAATGTAGTTTTAAAGTCAAGTAGTCAACGGATTAAATGATTTATAAACAAAGTTACATAAAGCATCATTTATCATTTTCTTGGTTGTAGTTGTAAGTTGTACTCCTTAAGAACTTTCCTTGTCGATTCAGTAATTAGTTGTTTTATTTTTTCTTTATAATTTAATTGTTCTTAGAAAATGTTGATAAAACGTTGACAAAATGCACACGTAAAAGTCAAATTGAATGGATGCCTTTCAAACGGAGGCCGCATCAGTGCATCACTATGTAAATTTATGGTCGTTTATAGTTCTAATAAGCTGTTGTTTTTTTCTTGGTTAAGTCATAAGTTGTTAGATGGTAGATGGTTTTGGTATTTTGATTAGACATAATTCACACACTTTTTATTCTAATTTTTCGTTTTGATTAGATAATGAAAGGGCATTATCGAGTGATACTGAATTTCTCGTATATCCAAGAAGAACCCTAATTACTGAAAGAGAAATATGTATAGTTCTTCAATATCACCGGATAACGCTATTTCATTTTTCATTAAAATTTGGCATTACTAAGTGTTTTATATATCGTGGATTAAATATTTATTAATGTATTTTTCATTATACGTCATCTAAAAGTAGTCTATTTATGCTTTTTAAATTTATACGTGTAAAGATGACTGTATGCATTTGAACCATAATATTAAATATCGATTTGAGACATGATTTCAGAATTAACACTATTTTGATTTTAGGATGATGTTCTTACAATATACTCTCCCTGTCCCGGTCATTTGTTGTCCTTTTCCATTTTAGGGTTTCTAGTCATTTGTTGTCCTTTCTATTTTAAGAATGAACTTGATGAGTAATTTGATTATTTTCATTCAATTTGTTCCACGTGTTATTTAGTTATTGGCCTTCTCCTATTGCCTTGGTCTTTGTGCCAAAACGAAAGGACAACAATTGATCGGGATGGAGGGAGTAATTTCATTTTATTCTAAATTCACGTTACATTACGCAGCGACCGAGCTTGCACAACAGATGGGAAGGATACCTAGGTGAAAGAACAGAGGGATCAAAGCCAATATTCAGCGTAAAACGAGCATCAATAATCGGACGATCTGGGGTGACGGTCGAAATGTACGAGAATGCCGGAGAAGAGTACCAAATTGAAGGGTCATTTACACATAGAAGTTGTACAATATACGATGCATCAAGTAGGGAAGTGATGGGTGAGATACGAAGGAAAGTGGATGCTTCGGCTAACGTAGTGTTGGGTAAAGATGTCTTTTCACTTATTGTTAAACCGGGTTTTGATGCGGCTTTTGCAATGGGCCTGGTTCTTGTTTTGGACCAGATTAATACTGAGGGGCTTGCTGATGTTTTGGGTTCGGCTGATGTGTATGATAGTTGTCAGGTAGACCCTGCTAGCCCAACTATGGCCCTTTAATTTTATGTTATATGTTGAAACTCTTCTATATGACCGTCTTATGGTGGGACTGTTTAAAAGAGACGTGTTGGAATATAAGCAATTGTATTTATTTCTCTTTAGATTTTATTTTGGTAATGTGGAATTTTATAATGACGAATTTTTTTAAGTATGTTAATTATTATTACAAAATATCATAACACCGAAACTGAAATTTAATTTAAGTGAATAAAACAGTATAGAGTATCTAACCTAACCATGGTTATTAGAGTCCCGATTCGATTTTACGACCCTATTGACTCTGATCCCACGACTCTTTTAGCGGCGGTAGAATATTGTGATTCTATTCATGTGAAATTTCTAGAGGTAGGACCATAATACAATCTTTCGATTCGGTTCTATCAAAAAAATATATATATTTATAATGACATTGCAAAACCCAAATCCCGTGTAAGTTGTAAAAACATTTCATATAATGAAACTAAAGTTATAGGTTATTAATATTTTATTGATAAATCTTGTTTTGATCTTCAAAATTATATATTTTTAATAAATAAAAAAATATAATTTATAAGTTTATAGGAATTTGGGATCCAATTCAACCATCCGATATTCCGATCCTACTTATTATTCCATCGATATAAAGTAGAATCACGATCCTAACAATATTAAACATAACAAATTGTGCAAGTATTTTAAAAGAGAAATCAAATCTATATGTCATTTTACCATTTTCCATGTATTAGATATCCCTTGCATTTTTCAAATCATCTATATAAAAAGACAAACTAACCAATACATAGGGATGTCAGCGGGGCGGGTACAAGTGGGTACCGCCCCGTACCCGCCCCAGTTGGGGCGGGGATGGGTAGAGCTTTGACGGGTGGTGGGGCGGGTGCGGGTACGAAAATTATACCCGCCATGGGTCATGGGGCGGGGATGGATTTTGCATCTTACCCACCTAATACCTGCCTACCCGCAAATCATTAAAAAAACTAGTAGGATTATGATAATTTTATAAATCTTATTTAGTTATAATTAAGATATAATGTTAATAATAACTATTTTATAAAGTTTTTTACTAACTTATTTGGTGAAAAAATAAAATTATAAAGATAAATTCAAAAAAAATGAAAATTAATAGTGATTAAACCAACTTTTACGAAAAAAATTTATCGGAAAAAATTATGGTGTAGCGGGTTAATGGGTAAGCGTGGCGGGTACGGTTTTATATTTCCACCCGTTGGGGCGGGGATGGTTTTGGAATCTTGTACCCGCCACGGGTGGTGGGGCGGGGATGGGTATGAGTTTTTCTTGGTGGGTACGGGTACGGAGGAGCCTATATCCACCACCGCCCCGCCCCAATGACATCCCTACCAGTACATATCTTAATGTCAAATAAACATTTTCAATTATCTACATACCACCTCTACATCACCAAGTCATTTAAAAACAATAAAGGAAAAAAAAAGCACTACATAACCACAAATAGGATCCTACATCCTGTTGTACAGTAGCATGGTACAACAGGCTCATATATTATATATATCTATCTAAGCCCAATAAAAATAAAAATAAATTCTACGCATCTCCTTTTTTCCTAATTCTAATTTCTCTTCAGTCGACAAACCCTCTTCTTTTCCTTCTCTAAATTTCTCCTAAACGACAAATGGTGAAAGGGAAGCAATTTACATCATCATCAAGAAGGAAAAACGCATCTAACAATATTTCGTGAACGAGAAGCAATTTATATCGTCACTAGGAAGGAAAAATGTATCTGGCAATAGTTTGAAGTAAATTTTTACCCCAATCATACGAATTATTATTAAAAGAATACGGACTAAAAATACGACCACCTAAGAATATGAGCTATTAAGATAAGAATATGAGCTAATGTAAAAAAAAACACGAGCTTAAAAGGATCACGAGCTTAAAAATACGAACACATAAAAATACGAGCTATTAAGATAAGAATACGAGCTAATGTAAAAAGAATACGAGCTTAAAATGATCATGAGCTTTAAAATACGAGCACATAAGAATACGAGATATTCAGATAAGAATACGAGCTAATGTAAAAATAATACGAGCTTCAACTATTTTCATGCATTATAAATTTTGGATAAAAAAAACTCCTTCAAGATGATGCTCAGTTCCGCATAGTCAATTAATTATAATAATTTAAGGGAGAAGATGATTCATTAACTGGATAATGGAGGAAGATGAAGAGAAGTTAGAAAAATATGGAAACAGTCAAAGAGAGAATGAGAATTAGATTGAAAATTGAATTACGTTACCCTTTTTTTGCAAAAATATTTGAAAAAAAGACTAAAATAACCTGGATGTACAATGCTCATTGTACATCCAGTTGTATAGTCTTGGAACTGCTACATAACATCATTACCTCTTTTAAAAGAATTTTAACATGTCACACTATTATTTTTTATTTAAAAAAGAAAAAAAAGTAAAGGTTTGAGCAATTTGTAGCATTAAATATAGACTAGAACACCACAAACATTAAAATTTATCTTTTAAACTTTAAAAGTCAACTAAATAACTTAAACAACAATTAAAAATCAACATAAATTCTAAATTTTAATTTTAATTTTAAGATTTTATTTTAAAAAATAAGTTATCTTACAAAAAAAAAAAAAATTAAAAATATAAATAAGCTTTTACTATTTCATTGTTACAACATCATAATAATTTAATTGTGTAATATTATGTTGTATAATTATAATATTAAATAAGCTTAAACTATTTTATTGTTAGTTTCAATTAATTGGTTACATATAAAAAGAGTTTAAAAAATAAAATAACATAGTTTTTTCATCTAGCGTACTTTAAATATTATATAGCGTAGCAAATTAAAATATCATAGTACAAAGATAACATAGAGAGTACCAAGAATGCTCTTTTAAAGCTATGTTATCTAATGAAACAACAAAAAGTATATTGCAATGAAATCACAAATTAATGCCAAAAAAAAAAAAATCACGGCCTACAATAACTGGTGTTCATGTGAAATTCACGGTTACTGATGAAAATAATGAGAATATATAAGAAACACATTAAAAGTAAAAATAATATTGGCCGATGATGAAAATGAGCAACAAACCTATTGTCTATTCAATTAACACGGATATTTTTTTTAATCACAGTTCTCAACGCCCAATTAAGTAGTTCCATATCACAATCATCTGGTATTACGTCTACTTACTCATATAATATCGTAACTTAAACTCCCCCCGTTCCGGTCATTTGCTTGCCTTTAATTTTGGCACAAAGACCAATGAAAGAGGATGGGGCAATTATTAGATGACACAAGTGGAGTAAATTGAGTACGAAGGATCCAATTGTCAATCAAAGGCATTGGTAAAATTAAAAGACAAATAATTGACCAAGACATCCAAAAATAGAATAAGCAAACAAATGAGCGGAACAAAGGGAATATAAAAATAGATATTAAAATGTTGTTATTGTTCTCACTAAACTAAATGAATTATAATTTAGGTGAAATATTTTTGTGTGTATGTGTTAGTAACAAAAATGTCAACATGTTTCATATTAATGAGGTTACAATAAATTTGAACAATTAATCTTAAACACATCCGTGATTTTCATGGGTCTAAAAACTAATTATAAATTAAGAAAAAACGTACTTTAGTCATTTAACTGGGAGAAAAATGATTACTGTACACTATTTCGAGACTTTCTCAGTTCATGTCTAACTATGCAAGATACCAAGGAGCTTGTTTGGTTGCCCCTTGTAAATCATGTGAGTTGGAAAATCCCATGAATTGCAAAACAAAGACTTGTTTGGTTGCCCATTTTTTGGCAAAGAGTTGAAATTCAATATTTCAAGGAATTTCCAACTCCTCCATAATGGAACAGTTGGATTACCTAGGCACCCCTATGCAATTACAAACTCCCATGGAGTTGAATTCCTATATAGATAACCAAACGGATTTGTTAAAATCGTAGGAATTTCATGCGGGAACTTAATTCCCATGAATTCTATTTTCCTATGGAGTTGTATTCAAATGGGCAACCAAACGATGCCTAAAATGATATACGGAACACTCCCTCTCATCCACAATGATCTTCGTATTTCAATAAAATACTCCTCACATATATTAGAGAAGTAAAAAGATAATTTTGAATGTGCGGGAGTATTAAAAAACAACAAAGGGATTATTTCTTTTTTAAGGTAAATGAAGAGTTAAGAACGATTAACACCTAAGAGGAGGAGGGGGTGAATTAGGTGTACCTTTTAAAAATTGTATCCTTAACTTAGTTAATTAGTTACTTTAAGCTAAGAATAAAGAAGTACAAGACTTGAGAAACTTAATTGAATGTAAGTTCACAAGAAGGTACAACAGTTCTATGTCACAGTATAGGTGACTGTGACACAGAGCTTGATTAGGTACATGCGAGAAATAGCAAAGTGGAAGAACGTAAAAGTAAATGAACAAACAAACGACATTTAAAAAATTGGTTCAGCCTCTACTCTGAGCCCTACATCCAACCGTTATTTTATTGCTTGTTTAGAAATTTACTCAAACTTACTAAACCCCTTACAATGAAAATAACTCGCCAACCTACTCCGCTTGCACTCAAACTTAAAGCTACTCCGCTTCAAGAGTTTATGGGTTCTATCTCAAGGTGTTACAGAATCTTAAATCTCAAGAGTTCACTTAAATGAACATGGAGATTACAATGAAGATCTAACACGAGAATCATGGAACAAACTCATTATGTCACAGTACAGCGAACTGATACTTGGAGGTTTTACAGCTTTTTTCGAAAACAATTTTGAAGACTTAAAATCAGAAAAACGTTTTGCAAATACTTGAAGAACAAAGCTTTAAATGCACAAATGATTTGCAAGGTTTTTACAATAAATGCTTTGGAAGTCTTGAGAAATAAATGTGACTAAGTCACTCTATTTATAGTGGATTTAGTCTTAGGTAAGTACAACTTAGAAAGATTAAATCCAATATTAAAATGATAGCTTTGAGTGATGGTAAGTGTTAGACTATAGGCTTGGGGCTTAAGAAATCAGAAACTTAAGCTTCTACACTCAACATGTGACAATTTACCAAAATGGCAAAAAGCTTTTCTTACTTTAGAAGTTTGACAAGTCTTCTTTGCCATTTTAGTAAAAGGTGTTTGCACAAATCTAGAGGCTTAGACAATTGGGCTTGTGACTCCAAAATTTCAGATTATTTTCAAGCTTTTGAAAATTCAAATGTTTAAGGTTTAAAGTTTGCAAAGTTTTGACACTTAAAAACATTTGGTCGAAATTCCTCCTCCGTATGATAGTACCAGAAACCACAGTACAGCGTATTGTTGCATGGTTTTGCCATTACTTGACTTAAATGAGAATGTTACACTTACTCTTACATATGTCGACTAAGGCTTGGAAAATATCATTGTCTTGACTTCCTTGATTAGCTTGATCATCTTGAATCATTGTTGAAGGTCCATTTGATTGCTTCAATCACTAATTATTTCAACTAAGAGCAAACAATCAAATAACAAAGGGACTTGACATCATCAATCCAATGTGTTCTAACAAATTCCCCCTTTGATGATGACAAGTCTCAACATGTGTGATATTCCCCCTTAGCCCATGGTTAGTCGGTCTTTGGTCATTTCAACATAAACATGATTATAAACATGATCAAGGTAGTCGAAAGGTGCAACATGCTTGGCCAAAGTAAAACATCTAATCATGGAAGCTAAGACATAATTAAGGTGGACGTTAGCCTAAGAGTTAGAAGATCACACATAGCATAATTAAACTACTTCCCCCTCTTGACATCGTCAAGGGAGGATAAAATATGTCCAAAAGTCAAGCAACACGATTTAAACACACACAAATAGTTCAAGCAAGATAAAAACAAACATCGGAAAGTGCAAGAGAGTGTCTTTAAAAAACAGCAAAGAGCCAAAGTTCATAAGGAGAGACGGGTTAAGGAGGCATGAGCTTAGGAGGCATTCGGCTTGGTGATCTGAAGACGTTCAAGTAGATCTTCATTCATAGTGCGAAGATCACCCACCTCATCCCTTAGCTTGCCCTGTTCTTTGACCAACCGATTGACAATTCCAAGAAGTTCATCCAACTTTGCGAGCACCACACCCAACTCAACAGTAGAACCTGCTGTAGAACCCGACTGCTTTTTTCTTTCCAATTTCCCATCCTTAATCTCCAAGCTCATTCGAGAAAGAAGGCCCGGTGTCATTTCATCACTCAATTTCTCAATTGCAGGGCTTCCTTTCAACACTAACCCCTCCCTCATAAAGATGATCGAGAGCCACATACCATAAGGGACCACGACATTTTTGTCAAAGTTGCCGCTTTGGAACTCAGTGGACATCTCAAGAATGCGGTGAAACATAAGGCGATGAAGGTTAATGGGTTTGTGCTTGACAATGTGATGAATAAGGAGCATATCAAGGAGAGAGCATCTCCCACGGCTATTGTTGGAAGGGACTAGGTTACGAAAAACAAGGTTGAAGATGAACCGGATGGGTGCGGTTAATTAAAAGGCATATATGTTGGTTGGGCCGTCATCATGAGGTCGAAGAACCTTCATGACCTGGGTAGAGTGTGGACAGCGGGCCACCCACGAGGGCGCTTGGTGAGAACGAAACAAGCGTTTGCATTTTGTAAGGAGTCGCCACCAATTTTTATGGGAAATTGGAACCGTTCGAATACCTCGTGTCATGTCAAGACACAAAGTAGTGACATGAACACTAAGCAATCGTTACCCTTAGCATTCTATGTCTAGAATGACTCTCGTGGATGCCAATGAACACGGGTGCTCACGGAGATCTGGAGTAAGGGGTGAGGGTACGTATTAGGAAGCTCTTTTGATCGAACACCTAATCCCGCCCGCCTCGATAGCGGCCTCTACTAATGATTAGGGAAGTTATTCGTACTTGATATATTGTCGATTATATGCATGCAATGCAACATCCAAGTTTTAATCCTAGCATGTGAAGATTTAACTAAGTCGGTTGACAATTAGTTAGCATACAATTGGGTCGAAGTAGGATTTAATGTTGATTTACATGTGAAAACATACAAGCAATAAAAGGAATACAATAAAAGAAATACAATAATGAAAATTACATTAATTACATTGGGATAGGCGATTTATGTCGAAAATACCTTTAAAACGGACAATTTGAGAAAAAGAGATAAAAGAATAAATCAACGAACAAAACAGAAGGTGATAATACGGTTAATAGTTGATTAATACGTAAACTAATTAAACTAGGTCAAGGCAGAAACGGAGTTCAGGGACAGAACTCAGCCAGGAACAGGCGCAGCAGAGCTGCGTCCTTTGGAATAGGCGCAGCAGACGCTGCGTCTGTTCCTTGGCTCAGTTCTGGCTGTGAAGCCGTAATTGCAAGCCGTTAATGTCGATTGGTGATTTTAATGATGGATTAAATTATTTACTCGGATGAAAGTGATTAATATGTTATCTTACATATGAATAGATCATGAAAGCGATGAACATGAATGAGACGGATGCAAACAGATTAATTACATGATGAAATAGAAGTGAAAAATATTAATGAGTCCTCTATTGAAATCAATTAACTACGTTAGATAAGATGGATTAATGACGAATATGCAACGAACATGCGAATAAACAGATGAAAACTATATCAAAGACGAATTCCAGAAACCCAATATGAACAAATTGAATCTCTACAACCCGGAATTGAATTTAATGACGAAAACCCGCGAATATTGGATTATAAGGGATTTAAGTCGGATTTATGACAATTAAAACATATTAAAGACGATGAATAATATACACATGTTATTTATATGTTATCATGATGAAGAATAGACAAACGAATAAGCAAAAGAAGGATTTTGAACACGGATTACAGAGGACGAACGAAGAAGAAAGGAAGCAGGAATTGCGGCAGCCTCACGAAGAGGCGCAGCAGGAACTGCGCTCCTTCGAAGAGGCGCAGCAATTGCTGCGTCCTTTCTCGACAGTTATCTACTGGAAATCCGCAAAAACAGGTTTTAAAGCATGGTTTTAGAAATCGGTTTCGACGGTATTTTCGACGTAAACCTTATAATTGATGATACGAAAAGTAAAATACAATAAATAAATAAGGATTATACACCCTCAGACTTACATGTTGACGAAACGAGAAGGACTAAGATATCGATTAGTGATGCTCGACACGAATGCAAAGAGAGTGCCCTCGTAAGAGGAAAACGATTGATTAATTAAATTGATTAAGTGTAGTTGGTCAAATTGGTCGGTCATGCAACGGAGAGGCTGATACCCGGAAGGATTCGAGCTTACGTGGTCGAAAGTTCAAGCACGTAGGCGCCAATAAGTAAGAACAAAGTCTAGAATGCAAAGGGAGAAGAGAAGGGCGGACACTCGCGTGAGAAATATGAGGAACGAAAGCTCCTATTTATACTAATCACGTGAAGGAATTAGGGTTTCGGAGACTCTTTGGAAGTGAATCTCGGAAAGATATGAAAAAGATACGAGAAACATGCAGAAAAGGGCCTGGGAAGAGGCGCAGCAGCCACTGCGTCTCTTGGAAGAGGCGCAGCACCTGCTGCGTCTATTCCCAGGAGGTTTCCTCCTGCTGAAGAAAGATTTCCGCGTTTGAGTTATGGTAGGACGAAAATAATTCGATTTCCTTAATATCTTATATGAATATTACGGGATATTATTTGCCAAAAGATAAAATTTGTGAAATATGGAATAGAAATATCCGGAACATTCCAGAACATTCTGACTCGGGATTTAACAGTTATCAGAAAATGGAGACGGTTTTAGGCCCGGGACTCCGAATGTACTCTAATTACTGCCAAAACGACCGTATCGGGACGTAGATGACAACTAAGAGGTCGACATTAATATTTGAGCAATCACTTGACGATAATCTTACGAACTGTCACAAATCGTTCCGCGAATTAAACATGCGGCCCAGTCATCACCGGGTGGTTTGCGGGAGGTGCAGAAATGAGGTATCTACAGAGCCCCCACTTTGACTGAGGCTTGGACAAGGCGAAAGTAAAAGTATAGCCATCAGGTCAATCGAAGATTACAACCTGACGACTATGGCGACGCGAGGCGGTTCAAGGGGTCTGAACCAAGGACCTGTCGTCGGGAACATTTTAGAGTCTGTCGACTATCGGGGAGGGTCGTTTAAAGTCCATTAGACTGCGTAAGGAGGCTCGCCAGCCATAAGAAGAGACCATACCTGAGACTTCTTCCTCGAGATGCTTCCGAAGTTGCGTAGGAGCTAAGGTTGAGCATGGGAGCTAAGGGTAAGACCTAAAGGATATATAAGGATTGTGCTAGGGTATGGGACCCTAAAGGAAAGTATCGATGGGAAGGAGGCCTAAAGTAAGTTCAACTTAAGGGGTAAACCGGAGTTTGGGTATAGGAACTCTATTGGTTTGGGGAATTTGAAGGCTTATGAACCTAAAGGATTGGGATCCTATAGTTAAAAAGTCCTAATTTCGGGTTTACGAACCTAAGAAAGAAGGCTTTGGGTTTGGGAACTTCTGGAGAACGACACCCTCGTCGAACTCCGCGGGAATCGAGAAATATTGAAAGCAGCAGGACACGGCTGGGAACTGCTGGAGGGAAAACTGTTTGGATAATCTTCGGGAAAATATTGCAAGTAGCAGGACACGGCTGGGAACTGCTGGAGGGAAAGATCTGCTTGGGTAGATGTTAATCCTCGCGTCTTGAGAGAGACAGTACGTCCGCTTACTCTCGCTAGAGACATAGTTGGGATTGTTCTTCTTGTCATGAGAGGGAAAGTATATCCGCTTACTCTCGCTTGAGACATAACGAATGTGCGTCGAATTTTTGTAAATAAGTAAATGCTTGTTGCGACAAGCAAAAATGAGTCTCGGAAGGAATAAACAGTCTGCTGCTGGCTTGGAAATGCGAGCCAGAACGAAAGAAAATCGTCGAGCGGACCAAAAGAGTAAAATAGCATCGGGGAAGAGGCGCACCAAAGATGGGCCCACAAATAACGAACTTATAACGAATTTTTGAAAATCCGTATGGAGGGAACAAAAGGAAGAGGCGCAGCAATAGCTGCGTCTCTTGGAAGAGGCGCAGCGCCTGCTGCGTCTATTCCCCAATTTGGCTTTCCTGCGTAAAAACGCGAAAATCAGAGGGATTGTTTCATTTGCATTCGAAACATAAATCACTCATTTCTCTCTCAAATCTTCACCATTTCCGCCAAGGTTTGACTCAAAAGCTTGCTTTAAACATGACTAATCGAGGTATGTGTCTTAATCTTGCATTAATCTTCTATATTTGTTGAATTTTGAGCCGCGAAATTTAGGGTTTTCGACCCTTTTGATCGAAAATTTGGGGCTTTTCCCCCAAATGGATTTGCCATGTCAAATTGATGTTAGAAATGGATAGTAGGCGATGTTAGGAACATAACCATGTATTTGTTTCTTATGGGGATACCGTCGAGTTTTGAGCCTTTGAGTGAAATTTTGAGACGGTTTTACAGCTAAACCATAAATTGCTTCGAAAATAGCCTTAGGATTGCCCATTTGCGATGAAATTTGATATTTGGGATCCTTGGGTGACGGGTAAACTTTCTACCATCTCGGAATTTTGGTTTGTAACCACTTTTTCAGGACACCTTTCTAGGGCATTATCGCCGTTATAGCGAAATGCTGCCGAATTTTCGACTTGAACCCGGAACTAGGCTTCGAATTGGACTTGACTTGACCCAATTTGTCACATGAGTGATCGGGTTGATGGGAATATGGCCAAGGATGGCAAGGAAAGGGCGTTTTCAGGGCTTTGAAGGCTCGAAAACTCCTTAACAAAGGCTTGTCGTCATGTGACGCGGCCTGAATTTGCTTTAACGTTGCAGGTGATGAGGCTTCTACTTCTGGGAGAGCTCCCATGGAGATAGACGCCGCTACTATTGAGGAGGCTTTAGAGCAGGCCTTCACTGCTGCGGTGATGGCTGCTGAGTTTCACGAGGAGGAGGCCGTCGAGGAGGAGGAGATCCCGAGACGAGCCAACGTCGGGCGAGGAGGTCGTCAGCTGAGGGGAGCTCCTGCGTGGGCCGAGACCTGGGAGAGTAGGCACCTCGTGTGGGCTGCAGAGGGTCACCTGTCCTACAGGACGGTGAAGAGCCTGGTAAATAGGAATTCGCTACTCACTACTCATCCTCTTTCATTCTTTTTGTCCAAATTTCTTTCAAATTTCATTCAAAACTAAAGATAGCTTTGTTTCAAATCATAGTAGGAGGCCGGGAACATCAGGTCGTTCTCGGGGTACACGACGGCGATGGAGCACTACGAGCGGCTGTCGGCGGAGGAGAGGGCCATGATCGAGCGCGGAGCGTTCAGTCCTCTGGTTCAGGTCTGGAGGGATATCGTGAAGAGGAAGTTGCAGGCTAACCTTAGCCTGGTCCGCGCTTTCTTGGACTGATTCTGGGACACGACTTCCACATTTCACATGCCTTTTGGTGAGGTGGGAGTCACTTTGGAGGATTACGACATGATTTCTGGTCTGCCGTATGGGACTGAGGAGATGGTGTGGCCGGAGACTGCCATGAGGGCGGACTCGGCCGAGGCAAGGAGATTGATCGGCTGGAACTTGTCGCCGAAGGCTGTTACAATGTCGGGTTTGGTACCCAGTTCTTACGTTCGAGACTACTTTGCGGGGAAGACCCCGGCGCTGGTGACGATCGAAGGGAGGGAGACGGCTCCTCCTCCCTGCACACCGAGCGAGGGCTCGTCCGTGGCTTTGGTTGTTTCTTCTTCGATTTACCTCGGAGACAAGGGCGAGAGGTCGTCGACGAAGCTTCTTCCCTTCCTTTCGACCCGAGTTCCCTAGGACGTTGGGGCCGGGTCACTTTGCTTGGTTTTGCGGTCCTCATCCGCTTCATGAGGGCCATGGTTCGTCCGGAGTCGATGGAGAAGGGGACTTCTCCAGTCTTTGTCGGACTGGACTACCGGAGGTATGAACCTTCCTTTAGACCAAAGTAAATTCCTTTCTTCACCAAATCACGAAAGATTGTCATTGATTATTTTGCTACGGGCATGGGTGTACTCCTACTTCCCGAGCCTCGCGCCCAAGAGGACGGAGCCGCCGGAGAGGGCCTATCCCGTGGTGAGGATTGGGTGATGTGCGGACGAAGAGCAAGCGTTCTTCTCACAACGTCTACCGGCGGGACGTGAACGCCCTTCACCGAGCAAATGTGAGTATCCCATTTGTATTCATTTATACTTCTTATACTTTGCCTTTAATTGATCATAGGAATGATCTTTGCCTTATCTTGTCATAGTGGGTGCCCAGACCTTGGGCGGAGTACGCTGGAGCGCCTCCTTTTGTCGCTGAGGTCCTTCGACTTAGGAGCCCGAGCCGGCTGCTGTCGAGGACGTCGATGGGTCCTGTGTGGTACTTGGGCGAGCGGTTGGCTCGTCAGTGCTCTCGGGACGCGTTGACGGTTCCCGTCGATCCTCCCAGGACGATGTTTAGGGAGCCTTCGAGGCCGAGAGGGAGGCGGACTTGGCCGGTGCCGGGGGGGACGACCTTCTTCTTCCCGGCGAGGACTACTCGGCGTTCCTCGGAGGTCGCGTCGGCCGAGTAGTGGTGAGTATCTTTTACTTTTTTCCTGATTTGATTTTGAGAATTACGACGAAAGATCATCGATTAGTGAGAGCTATTTGTCTTTGCAGGAGGTCGAGGCGGCGGGCATCGAGCCCCCAGTGTACCCCGAGACCCTCGAGTACACTGACGCGACCGGGAGGACGACGATCTCCGAGCTGCGTGACTTTGACGTAGCTGTGACGGATGCTGGCCTAGACGACTGGCAGCATCTGATTCGGAGGGTGAGCCTCTAACTTGTATAACTTTCGTGTAGGAACACGTTTGATTGAGCTTGTTCAATTTGCTGAGAATTTCCTTTGAAAATGCAGGTCGCGCCGTCCCGGTTCGTGGCACTATGGAGGGTGGCCAACCGACTGCGAGCTACTGCCATCGAGGCACTCGTCGGTGGTCGAGGTCGTCAGGTATGAACCTTATTTGATTTTTTGATTTTTTGATTTCCAATCTTGCTTGCATCGATTGACATGAGCCAATTTATTGCTGTTTACAGGGTGACCGCGAGCTGGAGCGAGAGTTGACCCAGTCTCGGGAGGAGACAGCTCGCGTGTTGAGGGAGCTCGAGGTTCGGGATGCCGAGATCGCTGCTCTTGTGGCGAGAGTTGCCGAGTTGGAGGGCGCCCAGCAGTAGTTTTGTGTAGTTTTGTAGACTTGTACATTTGGACATCTGATTTTGAACATTTTTTGACTTTGTTTGGGGCGCAAGCCCCCAGTTTGCTTGTACATTTGCTCTGTTTGATGTATATATGACGGCCTGAGTGCCTTTGCTGCTGGGTTGTGTTGCTTGTATCTGCAGGTTAGTTCTTGAACAGGTTTGGTAGACAACGGTTTACGCCGTCATGCTGCCGAAATTTACATAGAAATCACGCAAAACATACATTTATATATACATATGGCCTTAATTAGCGCAAAATGAGACTCAAAAGAACACAAAAATGCAAAAATTTTGCCGGAAATGACCGGACGGTAGGGAGGGTTACCCCCTAAAAAAAAAGAAAAAGAGAAATCTATAAGTTAGAAAATGTAGAAATGAAATGCTGAAATGCGTTAAAAATGAAAACAAAAGAAAATTATTTTCCAAAAAGAAAATGAAAGTTATTTCCTAAAAAAAAAAAGAAAATGAGAATTATTTCCTAAAAAGGAAAGGAATTAAGTGTGTTGAAATGGCGAAGGTGTCGACGTCGTCTCGAAATGCGTGCCCGCGAATTTAGGAAACCTGAAACATGGTAATCTTCTCGTATTTACCAAAATAAAACCCCGCAGGAATAGGAAATCATGCGTTACAGAATTAGGAAAGTGTTGGAGCTGTGTCCTCCAGTTAGTGCGGATAACGTCATTGCACATACACTTGTACGGACAAGTGGGAGCTTGTTGGGGCTGGTGTCCTTTACAGTTAGTGCAAGGACTTATAAATCTCTAAAAGGATCAAAGGGTATACTTTTGTATCATTATCAGTTGGTCCACGTTTATCAATAACGGTTGGCTTGCTAGATAAGTTTGACGTTATTGTCATACAGATGGCGGTGATCAACTGGTCCCTAAAAGTCACACCTATAGGATACGTTTGAGAGATGTGACGGTATGAAAATACAGTCATGTTGATGCCAAAATTGACTAACCAGTTAGTCCGAGTTATTTGACTAATAGTTAGTCAAAATGTGATGTTGAGATATTTTATTTAATACGGATTAAATAAAATGGGCTTAGGCGAATTAAACAGTTAATTCGTAAATTAAATATAAACGGTTATATTTAATTAATGTATATTGAATTAATTATACAATATTGTCTTTGTCGGACATGCATTAATATATCGGCTAATCCTCGTTATTAGACGATATTTTAAAATACCGATAACCGATGACAATTTATAATGAGACCGCGTCATATACATTTAGTTATTTGGGTTCGGACCACGAGTTTAAATGAAGAGGAAATGGAAAAGCCCATTGCTCCTCTCCTCACTCGGTTTGGCCGAATGAAATGAACAAAAGAGAGGCTCACTCTCTTTTGTTAACCTAGGCATTTTCATTTGTAAAAGAATTAGGGTTTTGTGAGAACATTTTCTCTCAAAACCTAGATCTCACATCTAGCAAAACTAAAATCAAGTTCTCTCAATATTGCAAGGCAATTAGAGAACATTTTTCTAGCACAAGGGCATATTCTTAGACGATCTTGGGTGCAACAATTAGGAGGAGGTCTACTTTGATCTCTCATTGCCGAATTGCACTAGGACCGAAGGTTATTTCTAATGCTTTATCGTTTTCTCATGTTTTTCGTTTTATGACAATAATCACATATAAAATTTGCGTTATAGTCCTAATTTTATAGGGTATTATACGGATATTACCCCACAGAAAGATCCAACGTGGAAATCACAGAAGTGAGACTGGGGAAGAGGCGCAGCATGAGCTGCGTCCCTTTGAAGAGGCGCAGCAGGAGCTGCGCCTGTTCCTAAGCTGGTCCATTCTGGCGGATTTTTGAAAACAGCAATTAGTATAAATAGAAGCGTCGACGGAGCTTTAATTCACATAAATCTTCCGTCTCTTCTTCGTCTATTCACATAAAACTCCCAAAATAAATCTTCAAAAGAAAATCGTCATCATGAATACTTTGGAGATCCGCTTGAAGGAATGGACCAATGAATTTTCAAATATGGAGAAGCATGACATGGGTACTTATAACCTTGGGTCTTTATTGAGTTTGAAACTCATCAAGGTTGTAAAACCGTTCTTGGATGCTTGCCTTGACTATTGGGACCCGATTTATCATGTTTTCGCGTTCCCCGGAGGTGACATTTGCCCATTTCCTGAAGAAATTGCTGCTTTTGGTGGGTGGGACCCCGAACATTTACCTGCCATTCCTTCCACTTCACAAGGGTATAAGAGCAAATTCAGAGACTTGCTTGGACTGACCAGACTTGAGGTGGACCGTCTAGTTACCCCGAAAGGCGTGAGGATGTTGGATTTTGTGGACCGATTTATCAACAAGGCCGACCCTACTGTTTCTCATGTTGCTAGGAAGAGGGCATTTGGCTTTTGTTTGTTGCATGTGTATGTCTTCCAAGGGCATGATGATGAAGACTTGAGAGGTGATCCCCGTCTTTTGGGCCGTATTGAGCAAATGGAGCTGCGCAGGAGCCCAACTTGCTTATGCTTAGGGGAGATTATTTTGGGTTTGGATAATAGGAAATCCAACCGCGATCTGCCGTTCTTGGGGAGTCCCGTCATTTTGCAGGTAAAAGACATCTCTCTCTCTCTCTCTTTTTTTTTTTTCGTTTTCGTTCGTTTTGTTTTTCGTTTCTTTTTTTTTTTTTCTTTTTTTTTTTTCCGTTTTTTTTTTTGATGTCTAATGCCTGCTTTTGGTAGGTTTGGCTTATGGAACGGCTACGATTGATTGAGCCCCCAGTTCATGCACTTTCCTATCATTCCCGTTCGATTGCGATGAGGACGCGGTTGTACATGGTGGACTTCACTCGGGTTTGTGATTATTGGAAGAACAAGCTGAAGAATGATGATGGCCCGTTGATCAGGTGGGTCGTACCGTGGTGGCACCTCAAGTCTGTCACTGGAGTGTCTTCTTTGGATCCCACTAGGTCCGTGCGCATTCCTGGATTGGAGTTTATGGTATGCATCTTCCCGGAAAGATTGATGAGGCAAGTTGGGCTGAAGCAGATGATCCCGAGGCTTGACACCGTCCCGCAGACTGCTATGGCGCTTACTACCGAGAGCCGAAGGGAGTGGGCTATTAAATGGGCCCAAAGAAACATGTGGTTCTTGAACTTCTCCGCCAATGCTTTGTGGGCGTCGGATTCTTATCTGAGGTGGAGAAAGGCTGCAACTCCGGAAGAGCGCGAGAGACTGAGGAAACGCGAGCCTGTTGACTACAAGGTGCGCGAGGGAGAGAAAGAGAAGGAGAAGCATCTGACAGAGGGAGAAGAAAAGCCGGGTTTCAAGTCATTCATCCTTCAAAGAAATCAAAGACTACTCCTGTCGCAGAAATGGTGGTTGGCAAGAATGGAAGAGTCAGGCCTCGAGAAAGACCGTTGGTGATTAGGTCTGAAGTGGTGCAAGAGCGCCCAGCTCGAGGTCGTGACAAGAAATATGACAAGAATGACAAGGGCAATGGGAAGATGGAGGAATAGCCCGAGTCTTTATTTATTATTTGATTATTATTATTATTGTTGTTGTAATAAAAAGGAGGGATTTTTTTTAGAATCCTAGCCTATTCTATTTTATTATGTAACGTACTATTATTATTTAGGAAGCGAATGAAATAAAAGGTTAAATGGTTATGAAACCGTTGGGATTTTCTACTTATTATTCTTGTCGAATTTCAAATGCAATGCAAATGTCCTTCTATTTACATTTTAGATATAATGGGTTGAATCCTGTGAAGGATTGCCTACGTATTCACTTGAAATACGAAATCAAACCCTTGCGCGTAGTTCGAGTAAATGTAAAAGAATAATTGTTCGAAGCAAGAGCTTGTAATGAACATAGAAAATAAGCATGAGCTTTTGCTTACTCTGGAGGTGCGAATTTAGTTTATTTGATGATATGAGGATGACAATTTTGTCAAAATGCAAGAGCACCGTGACATTTAGCTTATTTCAGCTCGGCCAGGGGCCGTTTATTTAGTGCCACAAGAGCGACACATGGGTTTACGCGAGGCGCGTGTTTGGTCCTATTCTAGGCATAGTACCGTTTCAGTTGGTCAAGGTTTGTGGGGTTTGAGAACTCATTCCCATCTAGGTCTGTGATTCTAACCGCACCCCCTGGGAGTATGGATTTGACTAGAAATGGTCCGGCCCAATTAGATTTGAATTTTCCCCGTGGGTCGACAGGTAAAAGAGCTCTAACCGATTTGAGTACTAAGTCTCCTTCTTTGATGTTTCTTGGCCTAACCCTTTTGTTGAAAGCTCGTTTGATACGTGCTTGATATGTTTGGACATTATGTAAGGCACGCAGCCTACGCTCATCCAGGAGGATGAGTTCTTCATACCTATCCCTCTTCCAATCGGCCTCTGGGATTTGACTTTCTAGTAGAATACGCAGGGATGGTATTTCTAGCTCGACTGGTTGTACGACTTCCATGCCGTAGGTCAAATAGAAAGGAGTAGCCCCAGTGGGCGTCCTGACAGATGTACGGTATCCCCATAAGGCAAAGGGTATTTTGCTTAGCCAATCTCTGTAGTTGTCAATCATTTTCTTGAGAATCGTGACAACATTCTTGTTTGCCGCCTCTACCGCGCCGTTAGTCTGTGGTCTATAGGGCGAAGAGTGGTGATGCTTAATCTTGTATTTGGCTAGCAATCGCTCGGTTTCAGCTTGGAAGTATGACCCATTATCGCTAATGATCTCATGTGGGCAACCATATCGACAGATGATGTTGTTTTGTATGAACTTTGCCACATTTTTGGCCGTAAGACCGGTGTAGGAAGCCGCTTCTACCCATTTGGTAAAATAGTCAATTGCCACTAGAATGAAACAGTGACCTCCTGTTCCGGCTGGGGTTATCTTTCCGATTATGTCAATTCCCCATGCAGAAAATGGCCAAGGAGATGTCATCGTGTAGAGCAGTGAAGGAGGGACATGTTGTACATTCCCGAAGATTTGACAATTGTGGCAATGTCTTACGTATTTGATGCAATCGGATTCCATTGTGGTCCAATAATATCCCAAACGTGTGATTTTCTTTGCCATCATAGGCCCACTCATGTGGGGACCGCATTGTCCGTTGTGGACTTCTTCCATCACCTTTCGTGCCTGTGAATGATCAAGGCAACGTAGGACTACACCAAGAGGTGTTCTTTTGTATAATTCTCCTTGCATCAGAATGTATTGGGAAGCTAATAGGCGTATAGCACGTTGTCCCCTCTTGTCCATATCCAGTGGATAGGTACCATTAAGCTTAAAATTCAGGATTGCTTGGAACCAGGGCTCCTGTGCGATTTCTTCTTCATCGGTGATTTGGTGGACATAAGCCGGCTCTGACCGTCGTTCGATGCACAAAGGCATTTCCATCATGTGATCCGGCATATTTATAAAAGATGCAAGTTTCGCAAGAGCGTCTGCAAATTGATTTTCCTCCCGAGGTAGGTGTAGGTATGTTACGTGATCAAAGAATTGAGCGACTTGGTCTATCCTAGCCTGATAGGGAGCGAGGCTTTCGCTTCGGATTTTCCAAGATCCTGTAACTTGGTTGATGATCAGTGATGAATCCCCATGTACTCGGAGGTTTTTAATGCCTAAGCTTACTGCCGCTTGTAGTCCAATGAGACAAGCTTCGTATTCTGCAGCATTGTATGTCACCTCGAAGTCGAGTTTGACAGCAATTGGTGTATGCTCACCTTCAGGAGAAATGAGTAACACTCCTATTCCGAATCCTCTTAAGTTGGATGCTCCATCAAAGTATAGGTCCCAGGAGTCTACATCTGTTTGAAGTATATCCTCGTCGGAAAATGACCAAGTATCTATGGTTTGTGCGTCGTTGATAGAATTTTCTGCGAAGAATTCGGCGACGGCGCGACCTTTTATGACTTTCAGTGGCACATATTTAAGGTCGAATTCTGAGAGCATCAGAGTCCATCTTGCCAGACGTCCATTGAGGACGGGTTTCTCGAAGAGGTATTTGACGGGATCCATTTTAGAGTATATCTTGACGGAGTAGCTAAGCATGTAATGACGTAGCTTCTTCGTTGCCCACACAAGAGCGAGGCATGTCTTTTCGAGTTGTGAGTATTTGCACTCATATTCCAAGAACTTCTTACTTAGATAGTAAATAGCTCTTTCTTCACTTCCTACAATTTGAGCCACCATAGCACCCATTGCGGTTTCAGTTACTGTGAGATATAAACCAAGAGGTTGATCTCGTTGTGGCGGCATGAGCACTGGTGGTTTAGCCAATATTTCTTTGATTCGGTCAAATGCCTTTTGACAATCATCATCCCACATGGTGTGGTCTGTTTTCTTGAGTTTCTTGAAGATAGGCTCACAAATCATCGTAAGTTTCGATATGAATCGACTTATGTACTGTACTTTTCCCAGGAATCCTCTGACTTCTTTTTCCGTTTGAGGTTATGGCATTTCAATCAGAGCTTTGATTTTGGAAGGATCTATTTCTATACCCCGTTGGCTAACAACGTATCCCAGGAGTTTGCCAGATGTTACCCCAAATGTGCATTTCTGAGGATTGAGCCTCATGTTGTACTTTCGTAGCCTTGCGAAGAACTTGCGAAGGTTCGCAATATGTCCCTCTCTTTCCTTAGATTTGACGATCATGTCATCTACGTATACCTCAACTTCTTTGTGCATCATGTCATGTAGGAGTGTAGTTGCGGTGCGTTGGTATGTAGCTCCGGCGTTGATTAATCCGAACGGCATTACTGTATAGCAATAGGTTCCCCATTGGGTGACGAATGCGGTCTTATGCATATCTTCCATGGCCATATTGATTTGGTTATAACCTGCATATCCATCCATGAAGGATAGTAATGCGTGGTCTGTTGTATTGTCCACTAATATGTCAATGTGAGGTAGAGGAAAGTCATCTTTTGGACTCGCTTTGTTCAAGTCCCTAAAATCAACACAAACACGGATTCTCCCATCCTTTTTGGGTACGGGTACTATGTTAGCTACCCAGTCAGAATACTCGGAAACTTTGATGAACCCGGCTTTGAATTGCTTGTCAACTTCTTCCTTAATCTTTAGAGCCCATTCTGTTCTCATTCGTCGAAGCTTCTGTTTCACAGGTTTGAAACCTGGCTTAATCGGAATCCTATGTTCGGCAATATCCCTGTTGATTCCTGGCATGTCTTTGTAGGACCAAGCGAAAACGTCTTTGAATTCATTTAGGAGGTCTATGAAATCGGCCCTTTCGGTAGAGCTCAAGGTAGTCCCTATCCTAAGTTCTTTGGGTTCTAGTTCGGTTCCTACGTTGATGGGTTCGGTGTCCTCTATTACTGGTCCCCCTTCCCCTTCCTGTAATATTTCTTTGGCTACGTAGGGAGGTAGTTCGATTGAGTCTGGGTCTTGGTCATCCTCAGTATCATCCTAAACAGAATTGCACTCAAGATAACACAAAGAGTAAGCAGAACCTAATTTATTCATATTAAGATTTGAGTAAAGTTGAAACAAAGAAGCCAACAGATCCATGGTCAGTGGCGGTAAAGGGACAGTGGTTGGGGCATTTCCCGAACTACTGTGACTACTCGAGACTAAGCTAGGAGTAACGAAGGGAGTGGGGATGACGACAGGAGTGGACTCTCTAATGACTTCTCTAGACTCAGACTCTGACTCCGACTCCGACTCGAACTCATCGTCTTCTGGTTCTCCTTTGAACATCTCTCCTTCTCCAGTGGTGAGTTTGAAGAGTCTTCCTTGATTGTTGGTCCATTTGATTGATTTTCTCCATCCTTTCTGCTGCTTCACGTCGGTTTCTGTGATCAACGCGGTGGGGTTGAAGCGATCGTCTTGAAGTATCATAGTAATGATCTCATCCTGCGCGGCCCTAACGAATCGATCTTCTCCAAACAATAGGCTAACAGCTAGTTCGTCTAAGCAAGGTGCTTGACGGGTTTTGACGGTAGGAACCGTTTCTGGAGGAATGAAGTAGCAATCGTGAAAGATCTCGATTCCGGCTAACTTCCTCTTAAGATAATGCCAAGGTTCGGAAAATCCGTGAAAGAGCTCTGAACTTCCTTCTTGAACAAAGTACCCATTTAAGGTAGGGAGATATGGCCTCATTTGGATTCCTATGTGCTTGCGGTTTTGGACTTGGGCAAGCATTTCGAGGACTTCCTCTTTTGTAGGTTTGTACCCTAGTCCAAGTGGTATCCTTGTTGAGTTGCCTTCCTTGTATGGTGCGAAGGTATTCTTCCGAATAGGGTTCAAAGGCTTTCCAGGGAAGTATCCCTGGGATTTGAGTATGTGGTTGACCACCAAGTTGGAGTAGGGATTATAGTATAAGGGTGCCAACTCACTTTCTATAACGCTTACACTTTGGAAGCCCCCAAGTTCGTATACAGGATCCGCAAGGACTTGATTGTTCGATTGTTTTTCGATTATTGCTTTGATGGATGACGAAGTGATCGTCACTACTTTGCCATTTAGTGGGATCTTGATCTTCTGATGAAGGGTGGATGTTACCGCTTTGGAAGCATGAATCCAAGGCCTTCCCAGAAGTATGTTGAATGAAGCTTCGATGTCCACTATTTGGAAGTTAACCTTTCGTTCGATTGGTCTCGTGGCTATGGTTAGGTTAGCAAGTCCTACCACTTTTCGTCGTGTACCGTCATATGCACGTACACCTTGATTGGTGGGAGTCCAATCCGACTCTTTCATGCCTAGCTTGTATGCCGTTTTGAGGGGTATGACGTTGACCGCGGAGCCATCATCTACCAAGGTCATTGGCACATTCTTCTTTAGACAAATGACAGTGATGTATAGAGCAAGGTTGTGACTAGCGCCAAAAGGTGGCAAGTCTTCGTCTGAGAAAGTAATAGGATTACTTAGCTTAGGTGATTCTTGGAAGACCAAGTTGACTACATCTTCAGGAGTGGAGTTATGTGCTACATTTAGCTTGGCCAAAGCTTGCGTGCGCTTGGCGATGTGGGAATGAGCTTGCTACTAGTTGCCGACTGAAAGATCAGCCTTTGTTTTCTGTAATTGCTTGAGCAAATGATCAGTGGGGTCATCTTCGTTGTCATTTGGTGTGATGACGTTGGTTGGACCGTTTTGAGTAGTGTTTTGATATGGGCGACCCGAACGAGTTAGGTGATCCACATCTTGGTCTTCACCATTTTGGACTATTTCTTTGACTAGGGAGTTTTCAATGAGATATTCGTCCTCATCATCATCGGCCCAAACCCCATTGATTGCAGCTAGTTCCCTCATTCTCACGATATCATCTTCTAGTCGTATGATTTGATCGACTAGTTTATCAACCACGGTGACTACTTCTTGCATAGTGGCATTTTGAGAGAAGATCAATGGTACACGTTCTTTGGGTATTGCGTTGGGATTGCGTAAGGTTGTTACCATGCTTTCTAGTTCCCAAACTTGTCTATCTACACTCCTTGCCCATGTGATGAAGTCGGAAATGGTAGGGGAGATAGTAGAGTAGAGCCCTTCTTTCTCAATTGCATGAATTTCATTTTCGGTGGGAGAAATGAGGTGTGAGCAATCTAAGGTAGATTCATCACTTGTGATCACTAGAACTCCAAGAGGATTCTGAGTGTTGTTGGGCTTACCTCCTGGTGGTATTGGGAGTCGACCATCTTCAATCATATCTTGAAGCACGTGTTTCAACTTGTAGCATTTTTCTGTGTCGTGCCCTTTGCCTCTATGGTATTCACAGTATGAATTTTCATCCCAAAACTTGGACTTCCTTTCGGGTTCGGGAGTAGGTCCAAGGGGTTGGAGTTTACCTTGCTTCATTAACCTTTTTAGAGCGTTGGAGTAAGTATCCCCAAGGTTTGTGAATTTCCTTGGTGGGGTAGTTTTCTTGGATGGCTCGAGAAGGTTAACCTCATCGGTCTTGCTAGTAGAGCCGTATGAACGACTTGTGGACCCTTGATATCCTCGACCTACCGTTTTGGACAAGAGTCCTTTACGGATGTCATCTTCAATTCGTGTCCCTAATACGGTTAAGTCCTTGAAAGTCTTGATGTTTTGATATCTCAAATGATTGGCATAGATGGGTTTGAGATTATCAACAAACTTTTCCACAATAGTAGCCTCATCCGGACGCTCAACTAGTTGAGTGCTAGTCTTCCTCCACCTACTTAGGAAGTCGGTGAATCCTTCTTTGTCATTTTGGGTAAGAACCTCTAGAGTACGCATGTTGACTTGGATCTCGGCATTATCCGCATATTGTTTAGAGAACTCGATTGCGGCGTCCTCCTAAGTAGCGACCTTCTTGTGATCTAAAGTGTAGAACCATTGCTTCGGGATGGTGTCAAGAGATGAAGGAAAGATCCTTAAGAACATCTCGGGTTTGATGCCTTTGATAGACATGTAATCCTTGAAGGCACGGATGTGGTTCAAAGGGTTCTCGTGTCCCTTGAACTTAGGGATATCCGTCATGTTAAAGTTAGTTGGCAATTTGGAATTGACGGCTTCATACTTGCGAGTGTTCTCCCTATAAATGTCATCCCCCTTAAGGTACATCAATTGCTCCTCTAGGTATTGGAGCCTTTTCTCAGCTACAATCATCCCCATGAAAGGATTTTCATCCCTAGATTCATCGTCGGAGTTACGTAGCACTTCACTTTCAAGGGGAGGCAACCTTCCCTCTACAGCATAGATACGGCCTTCGATGAGTTCAAGGCGGTCATAGGTTTGTTCTTGAGTAGATTGCATTTGGGCTAGCGCAGCCAGGATTCGATCATTACTATTCTGGAGTTGGTGGAAGTTTGTTTCATCACTTGATCCGGGCATCTTGGAAACTGGATAAGAGATCGGCGACGAATCAAAACACGATCGATCATTCTATCACACTTGCTAAAAGAGGAAAAGTTTTGACTCGTGAAGTGGGTGAGTGCCACTTGTGTTGAGTGAGTTTTGAAGAAAGACAAGGTCTTTGAAAATGTGTGTCCTAGTCAACTGTAGTGTAGTTGTAGGAGTGGACTCGAAGTGAGGTTTTGAAATGGGCTTGTGGCCCGAATTTTGACACGACAAACGGACAGAGTTTTGACCGGATTTTGCGCTAATTAGAAGCCCTATTTCGAAATTCTTGTTTGAAAAAGGGTTTTGATTTTTGGAAATTCGTCATGGTTTTGTTTAGAAATGGTGATCATGTAAGGTTTACACATTTATACAAGCATTATAATGGGATGCTGAGTGCATTTAGAAGGGTTTTGGTTTAAAGGGTGGGTTGCCATACCGAACCATCAAACCCGAAGTCTGTGGAGAGGCTCGTGCCAAACAAGAGTAAGGCCGATTCCTAGTCCATTTCCTCAAGTAGTGAAGGCCCTTGATACAAACAAGAGTAAGCATCATGGTATGGATGACGTCAATCGCTATCCATCCTTAGGCCCAAATAAGAATTAGGACCGTTTAGACGGGACGATTGGTCGAATGGGTTGGGTTGGGCCTAGGAAGGCCGAATTAAACGGTCTAGGAAGACCGAGTTATGAAAACCGACAATTGTCTTGTACAAACTATTCCCTAACCTTGTTCAAGTTTCACCCTTGGCTACACGTAAGTGTATTATCCCCAGCGGAGTCGCCAAACTGTAGACAGCGGGCCGCCCACGGGGGCGCTTGGTGAGAACGAAACAAGCGTTTGCATTTTGTAAGGAGTCGCCACCAATTTTTATGGGAAATTGGAACCGTTCGAATACCTCGTGTCATGTCAAGACACAAAGTAGTGACATGAACACTAAGCAATCGTTACCCTTAGCATTCTATGTCTAGAATGACTCTCGTGGATGCCAATGAACACGGGTGCTCACGGAGATCTGGAGTAAGGGGTGAGGGTACGTATTAGGAAGCTCTTTTGATCGAACACCTAATCCCGCCCGCCTCGATAGCGGCCTCTACTAATGATTAGGGAAGTTATTCGTACTTGATATATTGTCGATTATATGCATGCAATGCAACATCCAAGTTTTAATCCTAGCATGTGAAGATTTAACTAAGTCGGTTGACAATTAGTTAGCATACAATTGGGTCGAAGTAGGATTTAATGTTGATTTACATGTGAAAACATACAAGCAATAAAAGAAATACAATAATGAAAATTACATTAATTACATTGGGATAGGCGATTTATGTCGAAAATACCTTTAAAACGGACAATTTGAGAAAAAGAGATAAAAGAATAAATCAACGAACAAAACAGAAGGTGATAATACAGTTAATAGTTGATTAATACGTAAACTAATTAAACTAGGTCAAGGCAGAAACGGAGTTCAGGGACAGAACTCAGCCAGGAACAGGCGCAGCAGAGCCGCGTCCTTTGGAATAGGCGCAGCAGACGCTGCGTCTGTTCCTTGGCTCAGTTATGGCTGTGAAGCCCTAATTGCAAGCCGTTAATGTCGATTGGTGATTTTAATGATGGATTAAATTATTTACTCGGATGAAAGTGATTAATATGTTATCTTACATATGAATAGGTCATGAAAGCGATGAACATGAATGAGACGGATGCAAACGGATTAATTACATGATGAAATAGAAGTGAAAAATATTAATGAGTCCTCTATTGAAATCAATTAACTACGTTAGATAAGATGTATTAATGACGAATATGCAACGAACATGCGAATAAACAGATGAAAACTATATCAAAGACGAATTCCGGAAACCCAATATGAACAAATTGAATCTCTACAACCCGGAATTGAATTTAATGATGAAAACCCGCGAATATTGGATTATAAGGGATTTAAGTCGGATTTATGACAATTAAAACATATTAAAGACGATGAATAATATACACATGTGATTTATATGTTATCATGATGAAGAATAGACAAACGAATAAGCAAAAGAAGGATTTTGAACACGGATTACAGAGGACGAACGAAGAAGAAAGGAAGAAGGAACTGCGGCAGCCTCACGAAGAGGCGCAGCAGGAACTGCGCTCCTTCGAAGAGGCGCAGCAGTTGCTGCGTCCTTTCTCGACAGTTATCTACTGGAAATCCGCAAAAACAGGTTTTAAAGCATGGTTTTAGAAATCGGTTTCGACGGTATTTTCGACGTAAACCTTACAATTGATGATACGAAAAGTAAAATACAATAAATAAATAAGGATTATACACCCTCAGACTTACATGTTGACGAAACGAGAAGGACTAAGATATCGATTAGTGATGCTCGACACGAATGCAAAGAGAGTGCCCTCGTAAGAGGAAAACGATTGATTAATTAAATTGATTAAGTGTTGTTGGTCAAATTGGTCGGTCATGCAACGGAGAGGCTGGTACCCGGAAGGATCCGAGCTTACGTGGTCGAAAGTTCAAGCACGTAGGCGCCAATAAGTAAGAACAAAGTCTAGAATGCAAAGGGAGAAGAGAAGGGCGGACACTCGCGTGAGAAATATGAGGAACGAAAGCTCCTATTTATACTAATCACGTGAAGGAATTAGGGTTTCGGAGACTCTTTGGAAGTGAATCTCGGAAAGATATGAAAAAGATACGAGAAACATGCAGAAAAGGGCCTTGGAAGAGGCGCAGCAGCCACTGCGTCTCTTGGAAGAGGCGCAGCACCTGCTGCGTCTATTCCCAGGAGGTTTCCTCCTGCTGAAGAAAGATTTCCGCGTTTGAGTTATGGTAGGACGGAAATAATTCGATTTCCTTAATATCTTATATGAATATTACGGGATATTATTTGCCAAAAGATAAAATTTGTGAAATATGGAATAGAAATATCCGAACATTCCGAACATTCGACTCGGGATTTAACAGTTTATCGAAAAATGGAGACGGTTTTAGGCCCGGACTCCGAATGTACTCTAATTACTGCCAAAACGACCGTATCGGGACGTAGATGACAACTAAGAGGTCGACATTAATATTTGAGCAATCACTTGACGATAATCTTACGAACTGTCACAAATCGTTCCGCGTATTAAACATGCGGCCCAATCATCACCGGGTGGTTTGTGAGAGGTGCAGAAATGAGGTATCTACATAGAGGTAACCTCGTCAACTTCACCCCAATTATGTTTGGGAAAGGAGGTAAGCCCGACATCACATATGTCCAGATGGGCAGCAAGTTGGTTGATTGTAAGGACAAAGGGTTTCTGATTTATAAAGGCAGAGAGAGTTCCAGATTCAACATCTACCTTGACTGTTGCATAGAATTGGATGATTTCGGACAAGTACATGGGACTATATTTGTCCAACAAATTCAACCAACCCTGTGCATACATAGCCTCTTTGAAGTATTTAAAAGCAAGAGAGGTGTTATACCAAGATTTCTTATAACGTCTTCCATTGTGGAAGCAACAAATCAGCATACCGTGGCATATCTTGAAGATCTCATCCGGAAGATCGAGAGAACTAAGATGATTGAGGATGTCATTCTTGAATGATTCGGCATAAGGAGCAATGACAAGGTCCATGCATGTGTTGAGTGGAACCTTCTCCTCAATGATCTCATTCTCATCTATGCTTGGCAAATCCCGATGATAACGAGCCCGTTTGGGTGCTTTGGTTTTGGATCCGGATCCCCTTTTCCTTTGAGTGACTTTGGGTTTTTGAGGGGATGCCTCCGGTGTCACATCAGAATCATCATCACCGAATATTTCAAGCATCTTTCGCTTGGACCGGGTTCTTGATGCCGGTTTCGAAAATAATGGATCAAGCCCATCATCAAACATCTCATTGGCATCACCATGATCCTCAACATCAACTACCACTTCAACATGTGCCGTCTTTGTTGAAACAGTTTTTGGATCTTCATTAATTTTTTCAGCATTGGGACCGATTTCTTCTTCAACAGTGGAAGCCACAATTGCATCAATTTCACTCCTCTCATCCTTCTCTAAAGTTTCACTCACCAAATCTTTCAACAGCACATCATCATCATTCTTTTCAGTAGCATCATTTTCATTTTCACTATTCTCCTTCTTTTCCTCTTCTCTTGAGTCCCCTTCATTTTCTTTTGATTTTTCCTCACTTTCCTTTGATTTTTCGTTGTCTCCCTCTAATTTTTCTTCACTTTCTTTTGATTTATCATTGTCTCCCTCTGATTTTTCCTCACTTTCTTTTCCCTCTTTTGATTTCTCACTTTCAAGTTCCCCCTCTTTCATCTCACTTGAGTGATCTCCTTTTTCAATTGTTTCGACAACATCACTTGATTTTCGAGTGTCTTCATCCTTTTTGGTTCCCTTAGAACCGGAATCTTCCTCATCGGTGTCATAGTCCACCGCAGCATCTAATTGTAGAGAGATAGGAGGGTTCCTACTTCTACCTCCTCTGCCACGGCCACCGCCCCTTTTGGCGGTTGTCTTTTTTCGTGCAATGGTTGGCTTGGCAGTGGCAGGGCTGATCTCATTAGTTTTGGCAGCGGTTTTAGGAGCCATTTTCTTCTTGGCAATATATTTTGGATTGAAAGTGTTTCTGAGTTGAAGAACTTCTTTTGAAAACCTTGGAGGCATTTTAAGAGGGTGGAAAAGGGAAATGGTGTTGACGGTTTTGGGAATCCGAAAAAGGTGAGGATTGGTTTTTGTTTAGTGGGTAATAGGGAGTGTTAGTGGAAACATGGAAGTAAATGAGGGGTTGGTGTAATTAATCAAGGTGAGAGGACGGTTGAGTGTTAAGAGAGTGAGGCTAGGGTGTAGGCTTTAGGGGTGATGGGACATAAAGTAATTTGGGAAGCTCAATGCAAAAAATAACTCAAGTGCACATAGACAATTGTTAATTTCATCTTGTTCGACATATGCATGCATTTTAACCATATTAACTAAAATTTAATTACATGTAAATCCTCCTTCTAATCAATCATTGGAAAAAGTAATCTAATTTAGCGGTATGTCACCCAATAAACCAATTTCCGACCGAAGTCTTTCGAATTGTTATCTTTCTAACGGTTTTGTAAGAATGTCCGCAATTTGATTTTCTGTTTTACAAAAGCTTAGACAAATATGACCTTTCTCAACTTGATCACGTAGAAAATGATGTCGTATGTCGATGTGTTTAGTTCGTGAGTGTTGTATAGGATTCTTTGATATATTAATTGCACTAGTGTTGTCACAAAAAATAGGGGTAGTCTCGAAAGTAAGGCCATAATCATGCAATTGTTGACGTACCCAAAGAATTTGTGCACAACATAGAGCGGCACTCACATATTCACTTTCGGCCGTGGACAATGTAACGGTGTTTTGCTTCTTAAAAGCCCATGAAATGAGACACGGTCCTAGGAAAGTAGTAATGCCCGAAGTGATTTTCCTATCCAATGTATCACCGGCATAGTCCGCATCCGAAAAACCTACAAGATCAAGTTCGTAGTGAGTTGGGTACTAAAGATAAAGCCCTTGTGTTCCAATCAAATACCTAAAAATCTGTTTGACGGCTTTGAAATGAGATTCTTTAGGATTTGCTTGGAAATGGGCACAAGCACACACACTAAATTGTATGTCGGGTCGACTAGCGGTTAAGTAAAGTAAGGAACCGATCATACCTCGATATACCTTTTCACTAATGCTCTTACTGTTTTCGTCTTTGTCAAGCTTTACTTTAGACACCATTGGTGTAGGCATAGGATTAGAATTAGTCAACCCAAACTTACTTAGCATTTCTTTTAAGTACATTTGTTGGTGAATCATCGTTCCATTTTCACATTGTTTGATTTGAAGACCAAGAAAGAATCCAAGTTCTCCCATCATACTCATTTCAAATTCCGAAGTCATCAAATCAGAAAAGTACTTATAAAGAACATTGTTGGTTGCTCCAAAAATAATGTCATCGACATATACTTGCACAAGCAACAGTTCATCTCCTTGTGACTTGATAAACAACGTTTTATCCACAGACCCACGTATGAAACCATTTTCCAATAGAAACTTAGAAAGCCTATCATACCAAGACCTAGGAGCCTGTTTTAAACCATAAAGTGCTTTATCTAGTTTAAAAACGTGGTTGGGAAACTCGTTGTTTATAAAGCCCGGAGGTTGTTCAACAAACACTTCTTCATCAAGGTATCCATTTAAAAATGCGGTTTTGACATCCATTTGAAAAAGCTTTATACCTTGAAAAGACGCAAAAGCTACAAGCATTCGTATGGCTTCAAGCCTAGCTACCGGTGCAAAGGTTTCATCGTAATCAATTCCTTCTTGTTGGTTAAAACCTTGCACCACTAGTCTAGCTTTATTCCTTACTATTTCTCCAACATCATCTAGCTTATTGCGAAAGACCCACCGTGTACCAATTACAGTACGTTGGGAGGGCCTAGGGACAAGATGCCATACCTTGTTTCTTTCGAATTGCTCCAATTCCTCTTGCATTGCAATCACCCAGTATTCATCAGTCAAGGCTACTGTGACATGGTCTGGTTCGATTTTTGAGATGAAAGCATTGTGTGCACAAAAATTTTGAAGCGATGATCTGGTTTTTATTCCAGAGGTTAGGTCACTGGTTATGTTTGATAAAGGATGTGAGCTTTGGTGTTTCCATTTCTTGGGGATAAGTGAGTTAGAGGATTCGGTTTGTTCGTCCGCAACAGTAGAGGGGACTGTTGCATGAGGATTGTTTGAAGGAGGTGATTGTGGTTCATTTATGTTTAGATTGGGCTGTTCTTCACCATCCTTGTTCCCCTGGATGAGGTAGCATCATCTTGTGTAGGAGGACGATTAGCTCCCCCTGAGTTTTGGACATCCTCCTCATGCAACAGTGGCTCCAACTGTTGCTCAACCTCTTCTACCACTTGATCCATATCATGTCGTATCAAACCAATCTCAAAATCGTCATCATATTCATCATCCTCATCATCAACCTGTGTGTTTGACACAAAAAGACTAGATTCATCAAATATTACATGAACGCTTTCTTCCATTTTCATAGTCCTTTTGTTATAAACCTTATAGGATTTACTATGATCAGAATAACCAACAAAAACTCCTTCATCACTACGAGCATCAAATTTGCCAAGGTTGTCTTTTCCATTATTGTGCACAAAGCATTTACTACCAAAGCATTTTAAATGTGAAAGGTTAGGTTTTCTTCCTCGTAATAGTTCATAGGGAGTTTTCTCAATGATTTTTCTAATCATGACACGGTTGTAAATATAACAAGATGTGTTTACGGCTTCGGCCCAAAAATTCTTAGGAACTTTAGAGCTAATGAGCATGGTTCTAGCCATATTTTCAAGAGTTCGATTCATTCGTTCCACAACCCCATTTTGTTGTGGGGTTCTTGCAGCCGAGAAGTTATGACTAACACCATTCTCATTACAATAAGAGTCAAATGACGAGGTTTCAAACTCGGTTCCATGATCGGATCTCAGTGAGACAAGTTTATAGCCAAATTTGTTTTGAACATTTTTGACCCAAATTAAGAACTCATCAAATGTTTGATCTTTAGAACTTAAGAAGAGAAGCCAAACAAATCTTGTGAAGTCATCCACAATGACACAAATAAAACGACTTCCACCTCTACTCACAACTCGCATGGGACCACATAAATCAATATGAATGAGTTCAAGAGTTAAGGAAGTGCTAACAACCTTTTTGGATTTAAAAGAGCATTTAACTTGTTTTCCTTTAACACAATCATCGCAAAGTGATTTAAATTCAAACTTAATGTTAGGAATGCCGTCAACTAGATCATGTCTCTTGAGGGTGTTAAGTGTCTTAGCATTTACATGACCAAGTCGTTTGTGCCAAAGCCAAGGGTCGTTCTTTTGAACACTCATGCATGATAATGATTGACCCGACAATGAATATAAGTTAGTCATGTAGACATCTTTGACACGTTTACCTTCAAGTATGAGTTCTCTAGTTTTTCCATTGATGATTCTACATTCACTAGCAAGAAATTCAACAATATTACCTCGATCACATAGTTGTGAAATGCTCAAGAGATTGTGTTTCAAACCTTTGACAAGCAACACTTTGTCCACGTATAATGACTTTGACTTACCAACTTTTCCAATACCAACGATTTCACCTTTCTTGTTGTCGCCAAAAGTCACCATGCCACCATCGTAGGCTTCTAGCGAGAGGAATTGGTTTTCATCTCCCGTCATATGACGAGAGCATCCACTGTCTAAGTACCAATTGCTGCTGCCCCTCACTAATGCCTATAAGAAATCAAACATTTAGTTTACGAACCCAAACAAGTTTGGGCACCTTCTTGACAACGACCTTTTTGACTTCCTCTTTCTTTATCCACACTTACTTAGCATTTTTAGTGTTTCTTTCTAAGTCACGGACTCTTTTATCACAACCATTAAACTCATGACCTATTTTGCCACAGTAGTTACAAATGATGTACTCAGGAAGACCATCATACTTTCTTCTTCGGAAGTCAGTTTGACTTGGATCCAGTTTTGAGTGCAACAAAGTGTGTGCTCTTTGTTGCATTTGAAACCAAGTCCAAAGATTCTTTGAAAATTTTTCATATTCTTGTGATTGTTTCAAGAGAAACTCCAAAACATTCTGACTTCCTTCCCATTTTAAGTAGAACATCTTAGCCTCATCTAGCTCTTTAGTCAATGTTTCGATTTTAGCAAGATGATTAAGATTCAATTTACCTAAATTGTCGAAAGCTTGTTTTGCAAGTCTTGCTTCGTCACTAAGTAACATCCTAATTTGTTCCAATTGTTTATTATCCCTTTGACATAATTTGAGGTCAGCTAGAAGAGTGTCACGTTCCTTAGTTAAAGAAGACACTAATTTTGTGAGAGTATCTACTTCTTTTCTCGACTCAGATGCCACAGTAGAGACCTCTGTGGCATGAGTCTGTTCAGCTCTTTTTAACATCTCAATTTGAGCAAGAAGGTCATCATTTGATTTTTGAGCTCGTTCTAAGGCACTTTTGGCATAACTAGACTCATCATTTAACATTTCAGCAATTTTAACAAGATCGTCTTTTTCGTTGTTACGAGTAGCTAAGTCAATCAAAAGTTGGTCACGTTCTTGAGTTAATGATGACACATTTCCTTTGTTAAAACTGGATGCAACAGTGTAGGGATCTGTTGCACCGGTTTCATCAATTTTGTTGGCTAGAAACAAGTTTTGTTTTTGAAGCTTTTTGATTTCTTTCTCAAGACTCAACATGAAACTAGGTTGATCATTCTCATTTAGACTTTCTTTTAGGACTACATTTTCCTCAGCTATGTCCTCAATTTCGATTTGCATAGCTTCCAACTTATTAGTTTGGACACGACATTTATCTATGAATTGATCTAGGAGGAGACAAATTTTGTCTTTAGAGAAAGATCGAACCTTTTTCTTGAGCTTAATTACCTCATGGTCCAATCGAGTCCGAATCATGGAGTGAGCCATAAGATACTTGATGTCTTCTTTCTTTGATGATTTGGAAGCAATTTTTGAGGAACTGGACGAGATGCTAAGTTTGGCGTCTAATTCATCCTCAAGGACATCGTCCTCTTCAGAATCAGACATGCCCCAAATAGCAGTCATTACTTTGTTTTGTAATCACGTTTTGCAAAGTCACGTTTTTCCTTAGATTTGATATCGTTCCACTTTGGGCATTCCTTGATTTGGCGACCTTTGTCGCCACACTTAAAGCAACCAATAGTGGAGTTAGATCTTCTCTTAGGAAAACGGCGTTTACTAGAGTTGTTGCTATACCTTTGAGAGTTTCGACCATTGATCATGCCAACAATGTTTTTAGTGAACATTGCAAACTCATCATCTTCATCCTCCTCATCACTTGAGAGAGCATTAAGAGCGAGTCCTTTCCCTTTAGAGCTTTCACTAGAACGCTTCATGAGAGTTAACTCATGAGCCATAAGTGAGCCCATAAGTTCATCAAGGGTGAGCAATAAAAGGTCCTTAGCTTCCTCAATAGCCGTAACCTTCGGTTGCCACTTTTCAGTTAGGCTACGAAGGATTTTACGGACTAAATCCTCGGATTGAAAACTCCTACTTAAACTCTTAAGGTCATTGACAATACTAGAAAAACGTGAAGACAAACTATTAATTGACTCATCTCGTTCCATATTGAACATCTCATATTGTTGCATGAGAAGATCAATACGGTATTTCTTGACTTGTGACGTTCCCTCATAAGCAAGGCTTAGGGTGTCCCAAATCTCTTTGGCCGAAGCACATCCAGATATACGAACCGATCCCATATTGAAGAATGGACATGGCCTTAGAGTTTTTCTCGATTTTCTTATAGTCGGCCTCAACATACTTATCCTCACTTTTCAAGGAGCTAGTGCCATCAGCATTAGTCACTTCGATTTTGAGGGGACCCTTTTGAATGATTAACCAACATTCATAGTCCGCACTTTTGACATAGTGCTCCATGCGATGTTTCCACCAGGCATAGTTTTCTCCCTTGAAAATGGGATACTTAGTGTGTTTTGAATCGTCCATAACTATAGGATCAACTCTTTGGATTTAACCAATATCAAGAGCACGAGGCTCTGATACCAATTGAAGAGTTAAGAACGATTAACACCTAAGAGGGGGAGGGGGTGAATTAGGTGTACCTTTTAAAAATTTTATCCTTAACTTAGTTAATTAGTTACTTTAAGCTAAAAATAAAGAAGTACAAGACTTGAGAAACTTAGTTGAATGTAAGTTCACAAGAAGGTACAAAGAGTTCTCTCATTACGGATAGGTGATCGTGACACGAGCTTGATTAGGTACATGCGAGAAATAGCAAAGTGGAAGAACGTAAAAGTAAATGAACAAACAAACGACATTTAAAAAATTGGTTCAGCCTCTACTCCGAGGCCTACGTCCAACCGTTATTTTATTGATTGTTTAGAAATTTACTCAAACTTACTAAACCCCTTACAATGAAAATAACTCGCCAACCTACTCCGGTTGCACTCAAACTTAAAGCTACTCCGCTTCAAGAGTTTATGGGTTCTATCTCAAGGTGTTACAGAATCTTAAATTTCAAGAGTTCACTTAAATGAACATGGAGATTACAATGAAGATCTAACACGAGAATCATGGAACAAACTCATTATGTCACAGTACAGCGAACTGATACTTGGAGGTTTTACAACTTTTTTCGAAAATAATTTTGAAGACTTAAAATCAGAAAAACGTTTTGCAAATACTTGAAGAACAAAGCTTTAAATGCACAAATGATTTGCAAGGTTTTTACAATAAATGTTTTGGAAGTCTTGAGAAATAAATGTGACTAAGACACTCTATTTATAGTGGATTTAGTCTTAGGTAAGTACAACTTAGAAAGATTAAATCCAATATTAAAATGATAGCTTTGAGTGATGGTAAGTGTTAGACTATAGGCTTGGGGCTTAAGAAATCAGAAAACTTAAGCTTCTACACTCAACATGTGACAATTTACCAAAATGGCAAAAAACTTTTCTTACTTTAGAAGTTTGACAAGTCTTCTTTGCCATTTTAGTAAAAGGTGTTTGCACAAATCTAGAGGCTTAGACAAGTGGGTTTGTGACTCCAAAATTTCAGATTATTTTCAAGCTTTTGAAAATTCAAATGTTTAAGGTTTAAAGTTTGCAAAGTTTTGACACTTAAAAACATTTGGTCGAAATTCCTCCTCCGTATGATAGTACCAGAAACCACAGTACAGCGTATTGTTGCATGGTTTTGTCATTACTTGACTTAAATGAGAATGTTACACTTACTCTCACATATGTCGACTAAGGCTTGGAAAATATCATTGTCTTGACTTCCTTGATTAGCTTGATCATCTTGAATCATTGTTGAAAGTCCATTTGATTGCTTCAATCACTAATTATTTCAACTAAGAGCAAACAATCAAATAACAAAGAGACTTGGCATCATCAATCCAATGTGTTCTAAAAGTAAAGATAATTTTGAATGGGCCGGAGTATAAAAAACAACAAAGGGAGTATTTCTTTTATAAGGTTTGCTCGATGATGGACACATGAATGTACCGTGGTACCATTCTGATGGTGCAAACTGCAAAGTGTAAAAGTAATGCAATTTCTTTTGAGCTTTGTGATTTTGTTGTGCATTAGGTAAGCCGTTTGTCTTCTTTTTGTAGATTTTTTGTATGAATCATAGCACATACTTTATCGGTGCTCTATTATACAAGTATATGTTAGGTTAGGTGTGAATTTCTCGTATGTGTGTATTATGTAGAAGGGCACGTACTATATTAAGCACACATGCCAAACAACCAAATCAATTAGCATAAGGACGGTGTGTGAATTATTGGGGAAGATATGGTTTATTGAAAAATTGCATGAATATTAATGAAATACAAAATGTTATACTAGTACGAAGATTTCTAGCTTTACGAAACTAAGTTAGGAAGTGCGATCTTGGAGAAGACAATGTTTTTCGCCAAGATGGTGGTTAGAATGATGAGTTGCTTGGTAGCGTTGTCAATGATGGTAAATCTCACCGGTAGATTTTGATGTGTAACTTGAAGGTAAATTTAGGTTAGTGACCGAAACGGTGGTGGTCAAAAATCGATAGTAGCCAAAAAGATTGTGACTAGGTTTTGATGGCATAAAAAGGTTCTCGCCAAGTTTTGATGGTTGAAAGGACTATAGCTATAATTATAGCGGTGATCTGAGTTTGATAAATGGTAATGACCAAAAGGAGTGGTGACCATAAAGATAGTGACGAGTTTGATGCAATTTTCAGGGCAATTGGTCTCCCTTGTGACGGGTTACCATTTGTGACGGATATTTTGTGAGATAAAATGGTAACAAAATGGATTAGTGGAGAAAGAGAACCACATGAATAGTGTTGCAGAGAGAGAAAAAGTGGGTACTTTGTGAGGTAAAATGGTATCCGTCTTCAGCTTGTCACGGATATCTCATGTCTTCAATGAGAATTTGTGTTCTCAGGGTGGTAACAACAAAAAAAGAGGTTTTGGATATAGGCCGAGCAAAGTCGGTCATGGATATAGAAGTCGTACGAAGTCGGGTTTTGGGTGAGTGTACGCTGAGGTGTTATCCTTCTTTAAGAACACGAGGCTCTGAAACCATGTTGGAGAGATATGTTTTATTAATAAATTGCATGAATATATATTAATAAGATACAAGAACAAAAACTCCCAACTTTCCTAAATTAAGTTACTCATACAACAATAGGAAATTAAGTTACTCATACAACAATAGGAAGGACAAGAGTTCTAGACAGAGAAATCATAGGACTATAAAATAGATAATTTCAATGTAATTAAGAAAATTAATTTAATTAGGAAAAGACGTTATTGTTCTAGATAATATTTCCAATATATGCCAATTCTGGCTAAAAAAAAGGATTGTACATACAAAGACACGTTGATATGCACTTTAATTTCGCTCTACTCATGACAATTATATGGGAGGTGAGAAATGAAGCTATTTTTGAGAACAAGATGTCTTGCTGTCGTTGGCCCTCCATGGTGGATAAATTGCTTTTAAGGGTCGGTGTGTGGTGCAAATCAAGGAAGGAAAATATACTTTATACGTTGGAGGAATGGTTGAACAACTGGAAATCGTTGCGATCGTGGAAGGAACAAAGGATTTTGGAAAGAAGGGCTCTGAGGGTTGGTGCTTGAACCCAATATACAGGGCTTTCATTTTTTTTTTTGAAAGGATTCAATGTTTTAGTTGTCTTGATTTTTTCGGTTTACTTGTGAACTTTTATTTGGGATTCTATTCGCTATAGGTCGCCGGGTTTTACCCCTTCTTAATCAAAAAAAAAAAAAAATTGATCTACTCATATCAAATATAATATGCGCTTTAATGGATGCGTATTATAATAAGTCAGTGACTACGAGCCATTTTATCCATATCCTTTTGGCTATGTTATATGACAGTGATAATTACTTAACCCATTTTAAACTTATGATAGATAATATTCGTTTTAAAGGAGAATTTGTGAACTACAAAAGACTTCTAGATTCTGTACATTTATAATTTCCAACCATGCATGCACTGCGTATCATCAAGAAACATGGACGGACCGTTGTAATCAATTTGCAAACTTTTTTTGAGCGTACGACAAAATTCTTCCAAGCTTTTCTGATCTCTATACGAAGCACACTTTTCACCAAAACAACACTATTGTTTTATAATTGCTTTCTCATTAGACGACCAAGACACTATTATTCATGGCACTAGAGGCGTATCTTGGACATAATACATAAAGACCTAAAGGCTCAAAAGATAATTAACTACTCAATTATTGAGTCAATTATAAAGCCAACTAATGATGTCTTTCCTAAATTGCATAATCTTATATCAAAAAAAGAGGATTGAGGTCTGACATTACTTTTGACATGCTTCTATTCCTCATTGACGTCATATTTTACAAAAATGCCATCCAATACAACTTCTTCTTCTGTCGTTCTTATCCTTTGTCTTTTATCACCTACTGATATTTCTCATTTTTTAATTTTTGTTTCTCTGTTCTCGATTTTATCGATGCTAAAGATAGACACCGTCACATATTTCACCTTCGATTTCTTAGATCAATCAAATAATTTGATCTGGGTTTGTAATTGTAGCTATGAATTCAAGAGAGGGTTGTTTGAAATCAGATTATCCTCCTCCTAACTAAGAAATAGTCTTAATCCATTAGACTCACATAACTAATATGCTCCTTTACTAAAAAATACTGTAATTATTTTTGGGGAGAGGGGGTGCAGATGAATCTCTGCACCCCCGCCAAAAACGCCTCTGCGTCTTGGCCATGACGTAACATAACCACGATTTTACATATGCAGTGACAAAGACAGAAAATAAATAAGAGCAAAAATTCTCCGACTTTTACATAAGACGGTTTTACGATAGACATGCTGAATGAGTTGGTCTCATGACACTCTCATACAAGCTTTTTGGCAGCATTACTGTGCATGAAACAGAACATAGAATGAAGTAGAACCAATGAATCTTTGTGACCTATACATTACTATAGTAAACATTAGCTATTTACGTAGTCAAGAGATCATGTCTTCACCCATAACAGATTCATTACAAAAAATGAAAACCATCTTTCATTTATCCAAACTGCGGTAAGGCCACATTTGAATCGTAAAAGAAATTAACATCATCAGGTATTAGAAGACCGAAATCTATGTACCATAACATAGAAAATGAATGCGGAAAATAGGGATAAGGGCCTGAAAGAAAAAGCATTCGATTTTTAGTTGGGATAATTCACCGAACAGCTGGTGAGCATAATCAGAAAGTAAGTTTGTGATAACAAAATATGTGTAAAATTTTTTAAAAAACCTTAGAAATTAAAATTCACACCAAAATGTGGAATGACACCAATTCAGAATAAAAAACATCAACTCTAAAGGTACGAAACTGACCAGAAAAGGCAATAATAAATTCGCAAAATCGTGAACTTCAATTGTGTACAGATCTGATCGGTGTCGAAATCGTTTTTTCATTGGGACTTCTCAAAGGTCGCATTTTTATCTAGTTTCTGGGTTGGTATAGAGTTTGGTACTCCGTATTATTGTATTTGTGCAATATAATCTTTGTACAGTTTGAGTGGAATTGAAATTTGTAAATGTTTAAATTCAATTTACTATGGTTTTGTCGGATTAAATTTCAGTAAGAGGGATGTTGGTTATTAATTGTTAGCCTCTGATGATTGTGGATTTGTGGGTGCTTAAAGAAAAGAAATCTAGGATGCTGAGTAATGGTGAATAACAGAGAAGCGGTGATAAAAGAAATCAAGTGTGTGACATTTCCGTAAATAATGATGTCAGTAGAGGGTACAAGCACCTCAAAAGTTGTGTCAGCGTGGTACTCTCTTTTTTTGGGGTCTGACATTACTTTTGACATGCTTCTATCCCTCATTGACGTCATATTTTACAAAAATGCCATCCAATACAACTTTTTCTTCTGTCGTTCTTATCCTTTGTCTTTTATCACCTACTGATATTTCTCATTTTTTTATTTTTGTTTCTTTGTTCTCGATTTTATCGATGCTAAAGATAATCACCGTTAGATATTTCACCTTCGATTTCTTAGATCAATCAAATAATTTGATCTGGGTTTGTAATTGTAGCTATGAATTCAAGAGAGGGTTGTTTGAAATCAGATTATCCTCCTCCTCCTGCTTTCTTAGGTTTGGATATGTACGATGAATTCAAAGAGAGATAATCCGATTCATCCTGAGGTCTTATAATCTTATCTTATGTCAGACGGCAATCCCCATCTACACCGTCTTAATCGCCGTCGCCGTTGCCTGATGTTGCATCTCTTCGAATGGATGAAGCTAAGTATATATGGCCGACGAATATGATATGGAGGACATCGATGACGATATGCAAGAAACTTTTCGAGACAGAGACGGCTGCTCAGATTTGGATAATGAAGAATATGATTTCATGGTTAGTTGTTTTGATTGTTGTAGTTTGTAGTCTATATTAGTATTTTTCTTTTGATTCAATTTTGATTTTGCTCATCCAAAATTATTTAGGTTGTTTATTACAGTATTTTGAATTCTGAAGTTTTGTTTTTTTGTTCTTGATTTTATCGCTGCTATAATCACTCTCACAAATCTCACCATTGATTTCTTAGATCAATCAAATATTTTTCCCCAATTAATTTCCAGAAATTGAAAAAAAAAATCAAATTAGGTTGACACCCGAAACCCATTAACAACCTTGTCTATGTTTTCTTGCATATATTTCATTGGGTGATAACTGATCGTCGCTATGCTTTATTAGATTAATCTTGGTTTGCTTTTTCGATTGTGCTTATGTTAATTATTAAACTAATCTTTGATTGATAACAGATCTTTGTTTTTCGATTGTTATTATATGAATTATTATATTAAACTTGATTAGTTGGAATGATAGCCGATCCTCAATATGTTTTATTAGACCAGGCTTAATTTGGGTTTTTGATTGATAACTTTATTGATTAATTGGGTATGCAGATTATCGTGTGTAGTCGTGATTTGTTAGTGATGCCGTGTTTCTCTTGTGGTGTTTTGCAGCCTGTTCCATGGTTGAGCTTCCTTTTGTTGCTTTTGACAGAAGCAGATCTTATATTCTATTATGACCGGGAAAAGAAGTGTCATATTGAAGGTAGATTACTATGGTGAGTTAGTGTTTTTTTCCTGGTTGTATGAATTATTGTTGGTTGATGTGAATTTGAATGGTTTGGCCTTAGAGTCTTGGACACATCCAAAATAGATTACAACTAGACCTTAATGAACTATTGATCGGGTACATTTTAGATTATGAAATATTGAGTTCCAATTGAATCAAGGGTGAAGTTAAAAGTGACGGAGAACTGAGTGGTAGAAAATCATTTACCACTCATGATCTAATTATCACCCTTTTTCCCCTTTCACCTCAAAATTAATAATAATGGATGTTTCACTTCACATTAGCCCACCTACTATTTCTTCCAATAATCATTTTTATTATGCGAAAGTCATTAGAATTTCTTTATATGTGTATGAATGTTTATCCTTTTCTTGGGAGATTTAAGAACTATATGGTGTATTGTCCCGTAGATTCGGGTTGCCAGTAGACAAGTTGTGGGTTAATGTGTATAAAGATGATGATGAAACTTTTGCTATATGGCGTGAACAGGTTGTAATACCCGCCCTCTTAGAGACCCGTTGACCAGCGTTGACTGACCTTGGGAGCGGTAATAGTCCTTAGAAGTGCGTACCAAAGTTATCATGTGCTTTGAGTTAGGGGTGGTACTCGATAGAGTAGAGGCTACTCGATCGAGTAGCTTAGATACTCGATCGAGTAGGGGACACTCGATCGAGTAGGTGGGACACTCGATCGAGTAACGTGTTTTCAGCGAGGGTTTATAATCGTATTTTGTTAAATCCGCAAATCATTTCCGCCTCATTTCTTCAGATCCTTAGGTCGCCTCCTTCCCTTCCCTTCACCATATAACCTCCACGGAAGCCTTTGAAGGTTCTTGTGCCTTAGGAGAGCATAGCTTGGGTCGGGTAGCGGTCTTTTGCCAGGTTTCCTCTCGTAGGTATGTCATCATCATCATCCGTATCCTCGTCTTTGTAGTTAGGGTTTGCTTGGTAGTGATAGATGGTTGTGTTGTATATATAGGTGTTGCTTGGTTGCTGGATATTGCGTGTGTGGACATGGAATGGTTGCAGTTGCTTAAAGGTAGGTTCGCCTACTCAGTTTCTGTGGATGGTCTAGTGTGTCGGTTGTTGTGTCGTGGTTGTTGTGTTTGTGTGACAGCGTATATGCGGTAGTCGGTTGGTGTATACAGTTTGTTGGTTGTTGTTGTATTGCAGATATCTGTGATTGTTTGTCTCTGGTTCTCGAGGTGCGTCCTCGGCTGAGTGGAGTCACTTGCGGGAGTGGCTTCACGCCCTAGTTTCGCCCTCCGTGGAACCCGCCACGAGAGGGGATGTGCACATTAATGGGACATGGTTATCGCTCGGTATGATGAGCGAGGATTTGGTGGGTACGGCTGCGGTCCCCCACTGGCAGGGCTGGTCCAGTGGACAGTCGGTGACGGAGATTGATTGGGGTGGGTGTGATTGTATGTGACTGGTTGTGTTTGTAACGTGTTGATAAGTGTTGTTGATTCAGGTTGAGTCTTGCCTCGGTTACTGACCTTGTGTGGTTGTCTTGTTTGTTTATGTGTCTGCCATGATCCCTTATGGTGAGCAGTCAGTCTTAGCAGGTGTTAATGTTGTTGATAGCTGGAGTCCTGGCGGGGATGAGTCCTCACGAGTTTTGACAGAGATAGTGTGTAGCTGACGAGTTGTATTTTTTTTTTGTTAAGTTGGTTGTAATGCCTGTAATATAACTATAATTGTTCTTTTATCGACTTTTGATGATTACTTACCTCGGGCAACCGAGATGGTAATGCTCTTATATGCTAAGGAAGGCCTAGTTAAGGCTCCTCAGAATATGGGGGTGTTACAAAGTGGTATCAGAGCGACGATTTTGGAACCTGTAACTAATGAACCTAATGAACATAGCAAGTCTAATAAAATGAACCTGGTGTATGTGTAATGGGAGCCCCAGCTGATGCTAAGTTTTGGGTAAGTAGGCGCCCTCATTTCAAAATCTTGGCCCCATTGTACTTAAGCCAGTCACTGGGTATGGGAATGTGGAGTCCGTGAGTATGTGCTTAACGTGAATGTGAATTGCGTTGGAACTATCCGTGGTTGAGTCTTTGTTAAAGTTGGTATAGGCATGATAGTTGCGTTTGGCTTGTGTATGGTGAAGTTTTGGTAGAATTAGTGAGCTTATGCGATGAATATGAAGAACGTAAAAGGCTTTATTTAATAGAATTGCGTGAAAAGTGTGAAAGTGTATGCTGTAATATGAAAGTGATCATGTTGGTGTTTGCTTAAGGTTGTTAGAAATGTTGATCCCATATAAGTTTATAAGTCCTACCATAGCTATAATGATGATAGTTAAAGGAATGTTGAGTTATTATGTGAGAAATAGCCAATAGCGATGCATTTGTGCGATGTTTAATGGCTGAAAGTTTCCGCTCACGTGGTGATTAATTTGTGTAGAATGGCCTGTTTATGTTGAACTGGAACATGATAGTAATACACTTGGATGACATGTGGGTATTTATCGTTAATTATATGTTTTCATTAACGTGAGAATAAGCTGATAGCCATGTGGTAAGACGAGTTTAGATATGATACAATGACATAATTGTGTATATGAATGACTCAGTAGCAGGTAAACCATGTAGTGTGCAGTTGTTGTAGCGTAATATGATATGAACCTTGTCTGATGAGACGGTATGATATGTTTGAATAATAATGGTGATATAGAAGTGAGTACGATAACCAGTGATGAATTCCGAACTTAGTTTGGAATCGACACGCGATATTGTTTTTGCAGGAACCTTCAATTAATTTCGTATTTCTGACCGAGTACTCAACCTTACTTGACCGAGTGCGAGTGCTTACTAGACTGAGTAGACCTCACTCGATATAGTTAGGAAGCCATGACGTCGGAATGTAGAAATTTTCTGCAGATACTCGACGAAATAGCACCTACTCCATCGAGTAGAGGGCACTCGATCGAGTAGTCTACAGTACAGAGGCTCTTTCGGGTTTCATAAAACCCTTGTTTTTCCTCATTCTTCTCATTCTTTCTTCTTTATTCGAACCCTAACCTCCTAAATCCCTCAAAACCTCTCATATTCTTGTGGTTGTGGTGATTGATTTGGGTTGTTTTTCCTTGTTTAATTGCATCCTTTTTCTTTCCATCTAATCAAGGTATGAATTTCTTCTCTATTTACATGTTTTCATCACTTTGAACCTATTAGAATGATAGAATAGTCCGAAAATTTCGATTCATATGGACAAAAATTGCTTGTAATTGTTGTAATGTGACTCATATGCTTCCCTTTCATGGTTATTGATGTTAATTGTGCTAAAAATAGAGTAGAAATTGCAAAATTGGGGGCGAATTTTCTAGGGTTTGCAAAATCAAAATTGATTTTTGGTTGTTTTCCACATGTTGGATGATGAAATTGAGTACTATATGTTACATATGTGATGTTAGAAGTTGGATTTTGGTAATTTTCACCTTAAAACTTGCCTTAAAACTCCGTCTTAAAAGTGCCCCAAATTGAAATTCGTTTCCTATGACTAAGGTTTTGTGTTGGATATGAATGTATATGCAAGAGTTAAACTTTTAATATGGTAATGGTGATGTTAATTGTCGATGAATGTGTCAAAATTGTTACAGCTGTAGAGACCGTCTGACTAGTTTAATTGAGTTGTTTGCTTCTAATGTTGAAGGTTGATGATGACATGTTTTAAGTTGCCTTTCTATGAACATATATGAATATTTCACATGTTATCAAGTATTTATATGGGGTAGCATTTGAGACATGCCATGATAGCCGAATTGGTCGAGTAGATTATGTTTATCATGTTAAACTTTTCACAACAATAGAGATCGTCTGAGTTACTATAAACTGAATTTATGTATCAATTGAGAATTTGTTGGTGAAAGTGTGTACCTAGATGATTATTCAATGTTCAGTTGTGTAAATTCTATGTTTTAAGTGCCTATGCAAATTTGTTTAAACCGTATGCTGAAATAGATGCCGAGACTAAACATAGGGACCCGTCAGAGTAAGAGGGGGAGGGCTTCACAACCCGAAGTTGGGGAAGGTAGTGGACCCGTAGTACCCGCTGTACCGGAATACCCTTCGGTGGTGTTTGTGGACTTTAAACAGAGAGAGAGATTTGTGGCGTTGCAAAAACGCAAAATGAGACCCACCCGTTGTGTGGATACCACACTTCTTGATGACTTGGGAATTGAGACAGATGTCCGTCATATCTTTGAGACTTTGGGATTTATGGGGTTGTATCGGTTGAGGAAGCATTCCTACCCATTTCTGACTTTGGAGTTTATGAGCTCGTTTAATTACGAGCCAGCTGCACAAACTGTTGAGTTCCGTCTTATGAACACGAGTTTCGTGTTGACCATGGACCTTTTTGCTTCTCACCTTGGGTTGGCCAAGCCTCCCAAGGATTCCATCAGTGAGATTCCATCTGAGTGCGGTGTTTTTCGCCTTATGCCTTGTCTTTCCGGAAAGTCAGCTCCCGCCTCCAGCAACATGTTGATTAATGATGTTCAACATGTTACTTTGAGGATCTTTCTTCATTCTATTTCAAACCTTCTTTATGAGAGGCCGGATATGAGTAAGCTGAACAATCATGAACTGTTGCTTTTGATGTCTTATCTGAACCCGGAGCGGACCGAGAGGGTGGTCTTCAATGCTCCTGCCATGGTGTGTGCTAGCCTTGCCTTGATGGTTACTTCTACCACCCGGTACCTGAGTTGTGGTGCTATCGCCACTCGGCTAGCTGAAAAGCTAGCCTCCTTTGAGGCTTCTTCTGAGTACGTGCCTCTATCTACACCGGTGCCTACCATGGACAGAGACTACTACCTCGACCTGAAATGGTTGAGAACTTTAGCTGACGGTAGCCTAGCTTGGAGAGTGTGGGGTATGAGCTGGATGAGGATCCCGGCTCCTGAGCACCTCCAACCGACAGAGCCGTTAGACCCGGTGGTGGTAGCTATTGACTCTGATGAGGAGGAGGAGGATGATGACGTACCTCGGCAGTTGCAGACATACCTCATTGATGACACGATCTTTCAGGTGATGCCCGTGCCGAAGAAGGGGGAGAACGTGGCAGCGGTGGAGGAGAGACCCAGGTTGGGGAGAGGACCTCGTCGTGTGAGGGAGAGGATAGCTGAAACCAGACCACGGCCAGCAGCACCACCGCAGCAGCACCCTTTTCCTTGTTACCCCTACCTCGACACCCCAGAGACGCATTCGAGCTACTTGGCAGAGAGAGTGTCGTCCACTTTGACACTCCGGAACATGCATGAGATGGCGTATGCTCAGGGGATTGGGACAGAGGGACCACATCCAGTGTGGTGGAGCGGAGTTGGGGACTATAGTGGGGTTTTCCACTCTTATGGGGTGGACCAGACAGCTTGGGGGACACCTCAGTCCTTTGCTTTTGGTGGCTTAACCCCATGGTATGTGAGTCCTGGAGCTGGGGCAGGGGTTGATGCGGGTATTGGGTCATCGGGATCAGGCACCTCGGGAGGAGATGGTGGTGGAGATGAGATGATGGATGAGCAGCAGCAGCAGGAGGAGTGATACTCCTTTTTCCTTCTTTTGTTTATGGTTGATGATGTTGGATGATGGTAGTCGTTCTTAGTTGGAACTTTTATTTTGGTTTGTATGGATGGCCATAAGGCCGGATTTGCTTAGCTTGAACTTGTTTACAGGATTTTGGGGGTCGGGTTGTCATCCCGACTCGCGCGTATGTGACGTTATATATATATATATATATATATATATATATATATATATATATATATATAGATTTAGGATCCTATGAGAACCCTCTTCCCATGAGAACCATGAGAACCCATGTTCAGAACTTTAATACCAAATGTTCAGAACCTAAAAACTCCCTTATCACCACCATAGCTGTACCACACTACATTCTCACAACCATTCACGCCTATACCAATCGCCACCATTCCCGATTACCACCATCACCCCCATTCGCCGCAATAACCTACTACCCGACACCGCCGCAGCTACTGTGAACCAAGAACCACACACTATTCTCCCTCCACTTCGACCACCGTTTCCGCATAAATCACCATCACCATCGACACTAACAACAAATGCAAACAGCCCAAAAAGCTAAACTACCTCCATCATTACTGTCGATCATAAAATCGACACCGTTAACCAAACTCTATTCACCACCGTGAACAACCTGTTACTCACCATTCGCCGCCAATCACCACCATCAACCACCACGGCCTTATTCTCCCCTGTTTTCCCCTTTTCTCGCCGATATCCTCTTCGCGTCTCACCACAGCCACCACCCTTGCTCCCTCCTCCTTCCGTCGAGCCTAGTGTAGGCCAAGACCACCGCAAGTTACCAAGTAGTGAAGGAAACAAATGAAACTATAGCAGAGAAAATGGCGGAATATGAGGCAATATGAAAGGCTTTTGCCGATAATTACTACCATATTTTCGGTACTGAATAACGTCCTTCGCTTGAAGGCCAACAGTTTGAAGGCGTAGATCTTATATATAGCAAGATCAATAGTTTGCCTTTTGATCAATGTCGTCATTTGATCAGCTTTATTGATTCTCAACCTTTTGGAGTTACCTAGGTATTATCGTCTTTGTAAGTGGTAGCTTACAACCATTTTATTATATTTAAAAGCACCATTTGTGAAAATCGGGTTCTGTGAGACAAAAACATTAAGCGGATATCGCGTGTGTACTTGAATTAAAAATGGCAGTGATTACCGTACTTTCTTAAATGGCTGAACCTTTGGTACAAAAGTTCTGAACCTGATATATAAAGGTTCTGAACCTTTGGTACAATAGTTCTGAACACGAGGTTCTCATGGTTCTCATGTAAAGAGGGTTCTCATGGGATCTCAACCCTATATATATATATATATATATATATATATATATATATATATATATATATATATATATATATATATATGGTGTTATGACAGGAATTTCTAAGGTTTTGACCTGTGGTTACTCGACAGAGTGCCCCACACTCGGTCGAGTAGCTGCAGGTGTGACAGGAATGAGGTATTCTGATCTCAGGGCTACTCGATCGAGTAGCGGGCACTCGATCGAGTACCCTATATACTCGATCGAGTAGCACTGTTACAGAAACTTTTCGTAAAATTAAAATTTTTTAATGGTTATATAATTACATGTTTGGTGTTTAACATGGTTATTGATGATTAGTAACATGTTTGAACCGTTTATTTCATATGTTGGAAGTCGTGTTTGGATTTTAGATGCGGATTCATAACAAATAGTGGAGTAGTAATTGTTTCTTATTGCATTCATTTTACATCCGTAATGTCTACTAATTATATTGCACCGGAGATGTGTCCTTCCATATACTAATACAAATGATATATACATGCATTCTTGTCGGTGGCTAGTTATTCGAATATGGTTGCATACGTTTTTATGGTTTAATGGTTGTCTAATTAATGAGTAATGTCAATAATGAATGATATGGGTTAGATATATGTGTCAAGACGTAAGTAGTACATAACATGTGTAGTGATTTGGTGGTGAACTTCGGGGACGGAGTTCCTTTTAGAGGGGAAGAGTAATGTCGCAAAATAAAAAGGCCGATATTGCAATTTTTTTGTTGTTTGTTTATAAGGTTTTCTATTACTTTGGTTACATTTATTGTATGAAATTGTAATTGTTTGCATTGGTTCGTTGAGTAATTCGTGTGTCGAAGTAAAAGTTGATAGTATGTTTTAAAAGACGGTCATAAAGAGATAGTTATGATGTCATGTGTTGGAATAGAATCGCGTTGTTGAGTAACATGGTGGTATAGTCATGCTGCGTATTGATATGAGACATGTTTCGTGTTGATGGTTGTTGCTAGTGAAAGGGTAATCTCGTAATGTGTGGGTAATCGTTGGTTGTGACGGTTCGTGTTGTGAGGTTGGTATTTCAAGTGGTAGCTTGTAGAGGTCGATCTATATAGAGCGTTAGACAGTTGATGATGATGACATGGGGGATGGTATTTCCGGGGAGTAGTGACCTAGGTCGAAAGAGTAGTGATGTCGTTTTGTTTCCGTATCGTGTGCCTTGGTTGGGTGAGTTGAACTTCGGGGACGAAGTTCTTTTTAAGGGGGGAAGACTGTAATACCCGCCCTTTTAGAGACCCGTTGACCAGCGTTGACTGACCTTGAGAGCGGTAATAGTCCTTAGAAGTGCGTACCAAAGTTATCCTGTGCTTTGAGTTAGGGGTGGTACTCGATAGAGTAGAGGCTACTCGATCGAGTAGCTTAGATACTCGATCGAGTAGGGGACACTCGATCGAGTAGGTGGGCCACTCGATCGAGTAACGTGTTTTCAGCGAGGGTTTATAATCGTGTTTTGTTAAATCCGCAAATCATTTCCGCCTCATTTCTTCAGATCCTTAGGTCACCTCCTTCCCTTCCCTTCACCATATAACCTCCATGGAAGCCTTTGAAGGTTCTTGTGCCTTAGGAGAGCATAGCTTGGGTCGGGTAGCGGTCTTTTGCCAGGTTTCCTCTCGTAGGTATGTCGTCATCATGATCCGTATCCTCGTCTTTGCAGTTAGGGTTTGCTTGGTAGTGATAGATGGTTGTGTTATATATATAGGTGTTGCTTGGTTGCTGGATATTACGTGTGTGGACATGGAATGGTTGCAGTTGCTTAAAGGTAGGTTCGCCTACTCAGTTTCCGTGGATGGTCTAGTGTGTCGGTTGTTGTGTTGTGGTTGTTGTGTCGTAGTTGTGTTTGTGTGGCAGCGTATATGCGGTAGTCGTTTGGTGTATACAGTTTGTTGGTTGTTGTTGTATTGCAGCTGTCTGCGATTTTTTGTCTCTGGTTCTCGAGGTGCGTCCTCGGCTGAGTGGAGTCACTTGCGGGAGTGGCTTCACGCCCTAGTTTCGCCCTCCGTGGAACTCGCCACAGGAGGGGATGTGCACATTAATGGGACAGGGTTATCGCTCGGTATGATGAGCGGGGATTTGGTGGGTACGGCTGCGGTCCCCCACTGGCAGGGCTGGTCCAGAGGACAGTCGGTGACGGAGATTGATTGGGGTGGGTGTAATTTTATGTGACTGGTTGTGTTTGTAACGTTTGATAATTGTTGTTGATTCAGGTTGAGTCTTGCCTCGGTTATTGACCTTGTGTGGTTGTCTTGTTTGTTTATGTGTCTGCCGTGATCCCTTATGGTGAGCAGTCAGTCTTAGCAGGTGTTGATGTTGTTGATAGCTGGAGTCCTGGCGGGGTTGAGTCCTCACGAGTTTTGATAGAGATAGTGTGTAGCTGACGAGTTGTATCTTTTTTTTTGTTAAGTTGGTTGTAATGCCTGTAATATAACTATAATTGTTCTTTTATCGACTTTTGATGATTACTTACCTCGGGCAACCGAGATGGTAACGCCCTTATATGCTAAGGAAGGCCTAGTTAAGGCTCCTTAGAATATGGCGGTGTTACACAGGTAAGCTGGCTTATAAAAATATATTCACACTAAAATTTGTATAGGACTATCTCACCTGCGGGGCTTTACAATATATGTTTAGATTCTAAGATGATTCAATTTCAAACATTCAGAAACCTCATTCTGCCATCTTGAAACCTTTTTATTTGTATATTACTATTAAATAGATTCATACTAACAAAACAATGAAATAGTATAACAAGATAAGATAAGAACAATCATACTTACAATTTTTTAAAGAAGTTGTAAAGAAGTAATGCAATCAAAGAGAGATCTTTACTGTATTCATACTAATAAGACAAGAACAATCATATTGAAAAGGTTTTTATCCGTCAACGCAAGCGGTACCCTGAGTAGTATGGGTAGCGAGATTAGTTGTCCGGAACCTAGGTTAAGTTTAGGGTTTGATTAAATGGGTCATCATGTTAATCAACTTGTTTATAATCAGCATTATAATTATAATTATAATTATAATCATCATCATCAACAACATTATTTAAATAGTCAGCAGCCGTAAATTAATGGTAGAGATTTTAAAAGGAGTTCAGCAAGATCAATGATTAAAAGGAGTATTAGAGCTCCAAGAATGAGATGGACTTGTACTCTTCATGCTCATTTTGTTCATGCTGTTCAACTTCTTGGTGGTCATGAAAGTATGCTCCTTTCTTTTCTTCTTTGCATTTTCAACATGTTAATTATTGTGTAATACTTCGTACCGTCTTATATATAGTGAACTTTGAATGTTGTTTTGTTTAATGTTGGAGGGATTAAAGAACATTTTTTAAATGTTTAATTGGATGAATTTTGAATAGGAGCAACACCAAAATCAGTTCTTGAGTTGATGAATGTAAAGGATCTAACTTTGTCACATGTTAGGAGTCACCTCCAGGTGAGTTATTATGCTTGATTTATGTTACAATCGATAATGTATGGTTGCGTACATCTGACCCCATTCTTGAACCTTTCATCAAATGAGTCTAGGAATTCTCTACAGGTTCTGATCGTCAATTTACTAATTTTTTTTTTTCAAAATTATAATAAATTTATTCTTTTTTTTGTTGTTTTTTTGTATTTACGTATTAAATTTGGGCATATGATGAAATTCAATCTTTCAAATGGGTAATTTGCGTCTGAACTTTTCATTGATGTTATCACCTTGGAGAACTGGTGCCCTTTTCATATTTTCTCGATACTAATTCTCATATGAGACGGTCTCACATTAATTTATCGTCAAACGGTCTCATACATTATAATAAAGGGATTGTAATGAGGATAACAAGCTTCCTCTTCTGAGTAAAGTTGAGGACAATCGCTGGCTGAATGTAACCAATATAATTACTGCCGCTACTGAACTATCCCTTATTATGTATCATTAAAAATTCCTGTATAAGACGGTTTTATATAAAACTATAAACAAAATTCACTAAACTGTTTATCTTAGCCGAATGTGTCACAAGTTAGAGGGCAATTACATATTGTGAGAGGGAAACTATACGTTTTTAGATTGTGACGGGTTGTGTTCGTTTTTAATGAAATTTTTTTTGTAACATATAGATAATATTTAATGGATAAGATATAAGGTAACATATTAGGAATAGAAATAAAATCTACTTAATATTAAGTGAAATTGTTTATTTCTAACATTAAGCTTTCGCTATAAGCCGTCGTAAGTTGTAATATGTTAATTTTGTATGCATTGCTTGTGTATGCTCTGCAAGATAGGCATGTCCAGTAAAATTTCAAGTATTACGTGTATTAAAATGTACATCCGTCTGATTTTCACAATTTTTTTTTTAATAGAGCAGTTTTTGTTTTTGTTGTCTACTGCCACTTGTGTTATGGCACTCTGAAATGCAAAAAACTAAAGGATATGTATGCATTAATAACTTCTGACTTATTATGCATGTGCAAAGAAAGTGAAAAAAAGGTGAAAATAGAGTAAAAATTGTACTTTCGCTACACATGTACACACATGCATATCTTGTGTTGTGACTATCTTCAATTCATCTATAGTTTGACAGACATACATACGCATGTTAAACTAAGCATAGGACATCTGTTTGGTTTTTAATTTTTTTTTTTTTGTGAAGATAAAGGAACCACATTTTTTCTTCCCACCTATGCTTTGTTTAAATACCCAAGTACCTAAGATTCACTTCGGCTTATAACTACAACAAATATCTTTACAATATTTCTCTTCTTTCTAAATTTTCTGAAAAGCTTTTCCAAATTCTATAATTTTTTTTGTGGTTTAGTATATACTGTTAGCGTTAGGAAGAGGTACAGGTTACCGCGAAGTTGTCTGTCTATAATTTCGGGTTAGTATATGCATGTAATTGTATTTAAATATAGCTTCCCTTTTCACTTAAATTGTATTTAGATAATGTATATAGTATATAATTAAAAAAAATATAGCGTATAACTTCATTTATATGTTCACATTTTTTTTCGTACTGGAAGTGAATAACAACTACAACTTTTGCAGGTGATAATTGGTAAACGATCAGCCTACAAAAAGAAAAAAATACTTTGTAACTTTTTAAGGGAATTTGAAGGTTAGTACGAGAAAGGTTGTTTTTTACATTATTTAGTAATATTTTTGTTTAATGGGATTACCATATTAATTAGATGTAACTGTATTCTAACTTTCTATTGTTACCATTGTTAAATTATTCACCTAGGTGCCAACGTTTCTGTGTAAGCGGTATATTTTCCTTACGCATCGTCCTTTTTTTTGGTTGAAACTATAAGATTTAGTGTGTGTGTGTGTGTGTGTGTGTGTGTGTGTGTGTATATATATATATATATATATAATGACGATAAGGCGCCACCCGGTGACGCTCAGCACCAGCTTAATTAAAAAAGAGAAATATTATAAATTTAATTATTAGTTTTCGATTTTGCGCCAAAGTCTAAAGGGTAGTAACGTAATCTTATATTTATTCAATTAAATTGAAATTGTAACTAAATTAAAGCAGATATTTTCTTTATCAATTGTTAACCTAAAAATCATTTGTTGACTGAGCAATCCAATCATCTATAATCTCAAAAATAAACATAACTGAATCAAGTATTTATGTCTATTGGTGTTAGCAAATATCAAACATATTAGAGTTGTAATATTCACTTGAAAAATCTGCAATCCCATGCTCGTACCCAGGATTTTATATACGAGGTAGCGGAATTTTTTTTAACATTTCCTCGGTTAGAATAAACACGGATGAACACAAATTTTTTGTAATAGTAACTTTTTTTCAAATTTGAAAAAAATATTTGTTTTAGCGTAATTGTTTAATGAATTAACAAAAAAAACTAAATTGCACTCAATTGCAAGTAAATAAGGAAAAATAAAAAATGCTGCTTGTTAGGATCAAACTTGAGTTGTCTATGTAAGTGGCTTAAGAGCTCAACTTCACCACTTTGGCACAGACAATATACTGCTATTATGATGGTTTTACTTGTATTTATATTTCGATTACAGCCATCTATACGGGGCAGCAAAAGGTCATTTTTCTTACTTATTTTTCCGGTTTCGGGATAGCGGCCACTACCCCTTGCTACCGCCTGGATTCGCCCCTGCTCCTACCTTTCTAATTCATTAACAATCATATCATTTTGATGCATCTTCAACCTTTGTAATGATGTTTGATAACATGCAACGAACTTCCAATAAGTGGAACCTTAAGTCATATATACATACTCTTGCTATATAGCCCAAAATGCTTAATGGTGAATTCATCGTGCATGATGATTGAGTTTGATGCCGAATTGTAATCAATTTAAAAAAATTTATTCGTAGGAACGTATATAGACTATAGTTACAAACTGTGTATTTTGTTTGTTCTAACTTGGAACTCATTTCCTCAAAAAGATACAAAATGTTAGGAACAAATCAACTGTTTTTCTTCCAATTATCTATAACTATAATTAATTATGCAATTTAAAGTTCCCAAACTACCCATTTCAATTAGTGACGATGAAATTCAAATTTTAGTGGAGGAAAATGAAAATACATAATTAATTTAATATAATACCCGTGATGGCGCCCAATTTGAGTACCACCCGGTAGCTCCATCTCATTTTCCACATATATATATATATATATATACCTTAATGTTTACGCATTTAAATATAAAAAAAAATTAAACTGGAATAATAAAATTATAAGACTACAGATATTATTAATAATCAATATTTATTATAAAAATTATAAGTATTCCATCTTATATGTTAATGCAAATTGTACATATTTTTGCCGTCAAACAACTTCAAAATCTCAAGAAAAATATTCAGATATGTGTGTAATTACAGTTACGAATTTATATTATTTATTTATCATTTAAACGTAATAGATTTATTTTATTAGTTCGCCTTTGCCTTTTACTTATACTGGTTATATAGATTGTTTTTTAAATTTCTATTTACGATTTATGACCGTTTAAATTTACTTAGTTTAAAAACACAAACAAAAAAAATTATGTACATGATAACTATGCGTAATTTTATTATTTAAGGTTTTTTTTTTTATTTTTTTTTTCGTTTCTTAATAAATCTGTTAAATTATGTATTAAACAGTTTTTTTTTTGCTATTTTTAAAATAAATTATTGTCATACTGCTTCGGATATATGAATTACGAAAAAAAATATTTTTTTGAAAATAGGTTATATTTATAATTGACACTAACTTTGCACTGTATCATAGCGACATTTCTACATATTTTTTTTACCCCCCTGCATATCAGTACGTTTTATAGTCGTTATGCGCTTTCATTTATACTTTAATATTTACACAAAAAAATTTCAAAACAAACTGATGTTGTTATCCAGCAACTACTAACTCTATAAATAAATTTGCCATTTTATGTTATCTATAAAAGTTCTACATTGGTAGTCGTATTTTAAAAAATAAAATGTCCTACCTTAGACAGAAAACGAATATTTTTACTTTGTTTCACGTATTCTTACATTTTATTACTTCTTTTTAATGGCAAAAAAAATGAAAATATAACAATAGACGCTTCATTTTAAATATGCATACCTTTACAAACTGAATATAAATATAAATACTTTAGTTTGTTTTTAAATTTTTCATATTTTTTTTTTTGACAATGTCAGTGTCATTTTTTTTTTAAATTGTAAGTAAATAAAACACAAAATTATTTTCTTCCCTAATTTATTAGACGCATGCAGTTACACTTTAACGGTTACTTAAATTTAACTTTTTCGATACAGTCGTAATAAGAAATTTTTAAAAGTTCACATAATATATATCGTTTTGCACAATTTTTTTTTTATTTTTTTTCCACAAAAAATCATAATTTCTTTCACAGAACGACTTTCTTAAATATAATAGAATTTTATATACTTCATCTAATGATGAATATTACGTTCACAATGCCAATATAAGCGAATGTAGATATTTTTTTATAACATTCTGTAATTTTTCATCTAATGATGAATATTGCCTTAGTAATGCCTATATAAGAGAAAAAATCTTAAATTCTGTAATATATACTTCATAAATGCTTTTTTTTTTTTTAAAAATCCGGTAACAGCCTACTTATATAGAAGTTATACATAAATCGTTTACGTATACTTCGATAATATTTTTTGAAACAAAAAGATAAATTTTTTACTTTGTCTGATATTTTTAATCACTGCGGAATTGTCAAAAGGAAGCCATTGATGATTAACAGAGACGAATAACAGACGTAATGAAAGACAGCGGGTTCGACCATGGCAACCACAACGTAAATTTCTGCAATAACGATGATGAGTAATGGAGAATGACAGAGAAAGGCAAGTAAAATCAGGAAAAACATTTGTAATACCCCGTATTTTCTATAATCAATTAAACGGATATTATTATATATTAATTATTATACATTTTATATTACTAATTATATCGAGTTAATTATTTAGTCGTGTTGATATCGTAAGACCGAGTTACTCGTAAACTTGTTGAGACGGGTTTAATTGAACGATAGCTTACCCATTTACCAATCACGTTACCCATGACCCAATTACCATCTAACTTGATCTTTAACCTAAATTTTAACCGAGTTTTACCCTAACCATACACGCCCCTCCTCTCACACGCCTCCCTTCTTCATCAACACCAATCTCAGCCTTTCACGCATAGAGAGAGAGAGAGAGAGAGAGAGAGAGAGAGAGAGAGAGAGAGAGAGAGAGAGAGAGAGAGAGAGTGGCCGTGGGTGTTGACGGCACAACAGGGAAGAGCTAGAGGCTTTTTTCGACAACCGTGGGTGGCCCTGGTGGCGGTAGTGGCGGCAGGAAAAGGTAAGAGCAACCCATCTCCTCTGTTTTCGCATTTATGTCGGGTTTTGTGGGTGGTTGCGTGTCTGATAGGGGCATTTCTGGTGGTTGTTGACGGGGTATATGGGTAGGGTGGTTAGTGACGAGGGTAGTGGTGGTGGTTAGGGTGGTTATAGGTGGTGTTAGTGGCTGTGCAAGGCGGCATCGACAGAGGGGTAGTAAACGTGTTTAAGCAGGGGTTTTCAGGCGGTTTAGATGGTTAAGTTGGGGTGGCACCACCGCGGACTCGGGGGAGGTCGAAATGGTGGTGCCACGGTGTCTGGGTTCGTGGGCTGACGGCGAGCAGGACTGTGGTGGTGTGGCAGGTTATAGGTGTTGGCTGCAGTGGTAGTAAGGAGAGAACAGAGGGCGTTTGGTGGGGCTTGGCGGTGAACCAGGCCAAAGGGCAGCACTGGTTCGACTCGCCGGCGGCAGTCGACCAGGCTGGTGGTGGTTGTTGGTGGTGGGGTCGAAGTGGGGAACACGGCTGGTGGTTGTCACGGTGGTTCAGGCGGCGCGTGAGGGTTTGGGCGAGTGAGATGTCACGGGTGGTGGATTCGGGTTTTTCCAGTTGTTTTATGTTTGATTCGGGTTTTCTTAAATCGTTTAATTCGTTTAATATTTTATTTATCATATTAGTTACTAAATGCAGTTCCCGAGTCATTTAAATAATTTATTTAATTTAAATTCCCGAGTCTTTTAAAATAATTAGAGACGGATTTTGAGTCGGGTTAGTTAAAAGGGAAAAGTTACTATATCGGGAAAGTTTCCATTTTAAGAAGTTCTACTTTAGTAACTTTCTATTTTGGGAAGTTGGGTCAAATACTAACCGGGTTATTTTAGTTATCAGTTGGGCACAAGTTTGGTGTCGGGATTGTATTTCGGGAAAACTTCTATTTTAGGAACTCTCTATATTGGGTAACCTATCTATTTTTAGTAGCTTCTACTTTGGGAGATTTCTATGTTTAGTAGTTAGTAATTATAAATATTATAATTGTTTTAGGTGACGGATTCGTGAAGGATCGATAATCAAATTCGTTGCTTTATGTTCTGGACTGCTTGAACTGCTTAATTGGATTTGCTGGCACTTTGAGGTAGGGAAATACACTTGACCTATTATCGTTGTTGTTGAATTGTGTTGACTTGATTCGTGGTTGTTGATTTACGTTATGATTCATATACGGGAAGGTGATTGACTGAATTGATCGTGTTGAGTTTGTTATCACAACATTCGGTAGCTGGCATGATTTCATTCATTAATATATATATTGTGTTGCATTAATTTCTGTTGAGCATTTCATATGCATTGGAGTTGGAAGATGGTGTAGGAGTGACGATGTTGAGATACGATGTGGGTTGTGATAAGGCCCAGGCGGGTTCAAAGAGACTTGCCCTGGTGTCCTCAACAAGGAGTGGCGGATCGGCTACGGTCGATATATATAGTCTACCGGGATCGGTATGGTCAAGGTTGTCCGGGGTATGAGATATGAGATATGAGTTGAGATGGAGATGGAGGTGACGGAGGAGCATGCATATCATATTTTGTTGTTTTATTGTTTTCCCTACTCAACCTCGTGGTTGACCACGTGTGTCGTGAACACCCGTGATGACCCAAATATTGGCGAGCAGACTTGACAGGTTAAGAGATAGAACGGGAGCTGGATGGGCGTGAGACACTGGATCAGACGACTTAGTAGCTAGATCATCATCTAGAAGACTTTCACTTTTATTTTTGTTAGTTCTTGTAATTTGACGTAAAGAGGTTTTGTAATGATTCAGTTAAAAATAATTATATAAATTGCCTTGGAGTTTAATTTGTTATTCACTACCTCGGGAAACCGAGATGGTAACAGTCCGGTTTATTAGGGAATGTCTTGACGAAGGCTTCTTTTATAACCCGGGGTGTTACAAAGTGGTATCAGAGACGAACGATCCTCATGCCTAAACCAATGAACTCAATGAACGTAGGATGTGTCTAAATAAAATGAACCCCTGGGAATAAACTGTTAGGAGCTCACAGTGCGGTTAAGAAGGCGCCCTTAATACATACTCTTTTGCCCTCTCAGTTTTGAATCAGGTAACCCGAGAGAAATTGAGTGAATGGGGTAGTTAGAAGGAAAACCTTGGATATAATCGAGTTGATGTATACCTTGAGACCCATATATTCTAACCATTCTGCAGGACAACGTTACGGTAAGTGTTTTGTATGAATGATGACGTGATCATATGATGTCGTGGAGATGAGAATAAATTTTCGTGTTCAGTTTAATAATCAATGAAGTGTTGGATTGTGGTAATCGTGAGCGTGAAAATAATTGCGAATTGATGATAATTATCTGGATAGATGTTGAATGATGTGTTGATAGTACTACTATGTCTAGTAATATGTGGTTATGTGATCCCGAAGCCATGCTAGTATAGTATTGTGACAATAATTAGAAACACTATTGAATTGCATGTTTATAGTCATAGCTATCGTGATTTAGATGTAAGAGTAGATCGTGATGCGAAAGGATTCTTTGGGGTAGATGTTACGAAATACACAGTGTGAGATTTAAGTTAGGATGAGTTAGTATCGATAGTATGGTTGTAAGAGTTTGGGACATAGAAAATGAACGACTTAGTACTGAAACTTGTTTTGTTTGATTGTACCCTTTAATTGACCTTGCTGCCATTTCTTTTCTGTTTATTACCTATGGATGAAAATTTTATGAGAGATAGCCTTGGGAGTTAGTATTCATTTGGCGTTGGTTTCATGCTTATATGATATACGGATTAGGAGTAATAAATATTTTAGTGAGCTGTGGTTAGGAAGTTCCTGTGCAGTGATGTTTTGACCAACGATTTTGTAAAAATCCTCATTTAAATTGTAGTAATAATTTTTGCATAATTCCAACTCCATCGATCAGAAGATTCACATATGTTTTCAAATTAATAAGCCACGAAAAATCTTGATGTCTCTATATTAAATAATAAGTTTTGCAAACTGACCCAAGTTCTGGACCAATTGCTGTCACATGTTTGTTTGGACCAACTGAGTTGTAAAATTCTTTAAAAATGGAATTCTTATGCTTTAGACCTAATTATTTTTCCCCCGATGTTTATAACCCTCCGTGTTTTATAAAAATAATATGAACCAAGTTTTAATCGAACGGTTATTTATTCGTGATCTTTGAAAGTTACAACGTGAATCATGACTTGTAAAATGTGTGTTCTAGGTTGAGTTTTCATACAGTTGTTTGATTAATGCATGTGCTTGAGTAATATGAATTTATAATGTCCTTATATGATGATAGTAGCGGGCATGTTCAGTAGTTATGTATCTTAACCGGTGTTAAAATTAAAGTTTAGTTGATAACATTGTTGGCATGATAGTATGAGTAAAATTGAATAGCTTAAATTGATTCTTAATCAAGGGTGAAATATTTTATACGAGTCCAGTTGTTTGCATATTTTACATACGTTTGGCATGTTGTAATACCTCTGGTGTGTTCATCATATCTGCATAGTGGTCGGATATAAATAAATATAAAACTCTATTGACATATCTTGGTAAAATTGATGGCATTAAAAGTTAATTTGATGGTTCTAATATACTTGCATGAATAATTATAATAATTATGTTTAAATGTTTACACATGGATGGTAATAATGAGTATGTCTAAATGTTCACACATGTAGGATGCATCTGAGTTCTAATGTCTTTCATATGAGTTGTGTGCCCATAGTTATATTTATTACCTTCATCGCATTAAATTATTTCAGTTGGACCTACACCTATAACATGATAATAAACAGTGTTGTTATTCCTTATTGAATATGTTCGTTATTACAATGTCATAAAATGCTAAAGTGATTCTTGCAATTGTAGGGGTGTGATATAAAGGAAACTGTTGGATATAACACGACAATTGGCATATCTATATTCTCGAGTCGTTACTATCAATTAGATTATAATAAAGATTGTTATGATAACTATGTTGACAATTATAATAGGATAACCCTTTGATGATTCACATGATATGCATTGGTTTAAATGATAGTCGTTATAGTTACGTTTAATTAAGCCTACGAGTTGCCTAATTATTCAAACCGTACAAGTCGGAGAAAGTTTGTTCAAGTTGTTAATCTTTTATCATAGCTAGTGTTCTACAAAGTATATGATGGCAAATGTATATGTCTAAGTTATTTATACGATATCTTTTGTTTTGCTGAAAATGAGTATACTAAGTTGCTAGACACAATTGAAAGATATGATTGCTAAAATCTGAAACATATGTGGGATATGAAAGTGATGTTGTTGTTGTCATAGATCATATGTAGTTACTTTTATTGGGAAATATGTTTTCAGAATTGATATCGTGCAAACAATTTTTATAATTTAAAATATGAATTATGAGTATGTTGTTGATTGCTTAAATTCATCGACCCAATTCGTGACCTAAACCAGTGAGTGAGTAAATGATTGTACGGACATGTCAATAATATCCCGTGAGTGTGATGGATGGTTGTGGTAGATCTCTTTTCTGTGATATGTTTGCAATGTGAGAAGTTCTTAAATTGTTTTGTTGATTTTGCTCTCGCTCGTTCATAGTCTATAATTGATCATCAAATTGTTTAGTGGTGAAACCGTGTAAACCTTGGTTCCTTTCTTGTTGATTCTTTAGTTTGATGTTGTGTTTTTAAGTTAAGCATGAGCTAGTAATAAATGTTACTTGTTGACAATCAGTTAATTCCATAATAAAACCTTGTTTCGACCTTAATGTTAATGCGCAATCTTTTATCATATGTTCTTTCCTGTCACATGTGGTTGATAATGACTTTGTTGCATATGTATATGAAAATTGAAAAGAGGTTACGAGGACGTAACCATGTTTCTAGTCGGGTAGGATTGTAAAATCTTAATGCTTAAATTGCACTTGTTTGTAGATAGTAGTTTTGATCAAGTAGATGTTTCGTTGTGGGGTACCTATGCAAATGAGTTCTATATGCTTTATTCCTACTTCTGTTAGTTGGTGTAGTTAAACTACTGGTATTGAGTTATGAGTTGTGGGGCCTTTGTGCCGAGTTACGTTTACGGTCCAGTGTGACCATGGTTATTGAGTTATTTGAGTTTTAGATCGGAATTTAAATGGAAGATGACGGTGTTCTCAGGTGATTATTTAGTTGCTATACATTTGTGTTCTCAGGTAGTTATTAGTTGTAGTTAGTTGGGTTAAGTGAAGATGAGTTAAACTTCGGGACGAAGTTTATTTTTAGGAGGGCAGAATGTAACATTTCGTGTCTGTTATGTTTAATTGATGTGTCAAAAGTGTGTGTTAACTGTGTTAGAAATGCGTGACGTCCGTATGTACGATATACAATACCCCTTTTGATATTTGAGTACGGGAGCGAACTTCGGGACGAAGTTCAGTTTAAGGGGGGAAGACTGTAATACCCCGTATTTTCTATAATCAATTAAACGGATATTATTATATATTAATTATTATACATTTTATATTACTAATTATATCGAGTTAATTGTTTAGTCGTGTTGATATCGTAAGACCGAGTTACTCGTAAACTTGTTGAGACGGGTTTAATTGAACGATAGCTTACCCATTTACCAATCACGTTACCCATGACCCAATTACCATCTAACTTGATCTTTAACCTAAATTTTAACCTAGTTTTACCCTAACCATACACGCCCCTCCTCTCACACGCCTCCCTTCTTCATCAACACCAATCTCAGCCTTTCACGCATAGAGAGAGAGAGAGAGTGGCCGTGGGTGTTGACGGCACAGCAGGGAAGAGCTAGAGGCTTTTTTCGACAACCGTGGGTGGCCCTGGTGGCGGTAGTGGCGGCAGGAAAAGGTAAGAGCAACCCATCTCCTCTGTTTTCGCATTTATGTCGGGTTTTGTGGGTGGTTGCGTGTCTGATAGGGGCATTTCTGGTGGTTGTTGACGGGGTATATGGGTAGGGTGGTTAGTGACGAGGGTAGTGGTGGTGGTTAGGGTGGTTATAGGTGGTGTTAGTGGCTGTGCAAGGCGGCATTGACAGAGGGGTAGTAAACGTGTTTAAGCAGGGGTTTTCAGGCGGTTTAGATGGTAAGGTTGGGGTGGCACCACCGTGGACTCGGGGGAGGTCGAAATGGTGGTGCCACGGTGTCCTGGTTCGTGGGGCGACGGCGAGCGGGACTGGTGGTGTGGCGGGTTATAGGTGTTGGGCTTCTTTGTGGTAGTAAGGAGAGAACAGAGGGCGTTTGGTGGGGCTTGGCGGTGAACCAGGCCAAAGGGCAGCACTGGTTCGACTCGCCGGCGGCAGTCGACCAGGCTGGTGGTGGTTGTTGGTGGTGGGGTCGAAGTGGGGAACACGGCTGGTGGTTGTCACGGTGGTTCAGGCGGCGCGTGAGGGTTTGGGCGAGTGAGATGTCACGGGTGGTGGATTCGGGTTTTTCCAGTTGTTTTATGTTTGATTCGGGTTTTCTTAAATCGTTTAATTCGTTTAATATTTTATTTATCATATTAGTTACTAAATGCGGTTCCCGTCATTTAAATAATTTATTTAATTTAAATTCCCGAGTCTTTTAAAATAATTAGAGACGGATTTTGAGTCGGGTTAGTTAAAAGGGAAAAGTTACTATATCGGGAAAGTTTCCATTTTAAGAAGTTCTACTTTAATAACTTTCTATTTTGGGAAGTTGGGTCAAATACTAACCGGGTTATTTTAGTTATCAGTTGGGCACAAGTTTGGTGTCGGGATTGTATTTCGGGAAAACTTCTATTTTAGGAACTCTCTATATTGGGTAACCTATCTATTTTTAGTAGCTTCTACTTTGGGAGATTTCTATGTTTAGTACTTAGTAATTATAAATATTATAATTGTTTTAGGTGACGGATTCGTGAAGGATCGATAATCAAATTCGTTGCTTTATGTTCTGGACTGCTTGAACTGCTTAATTGGATTTGCTGGCACTTTGAGGTAGGGAAATACACTTGACCTATTATCGTTGTTGTTGAATTGTGTTGACTTGATTCGTGGTTGTTGATTTACGTTATGATTCATATACGGAAGGTGATTGATCGAATTGATCGTGTTGAGTTTGTAATCACAACATTCAAAAGAGGCATGATGATTTCATTCATTAATATATATATTGTGTTGCATTAATTTCTGTTGAGCATTTCATATGCATTGGAGTTGGAGGATGGTGTAGGAGTGACGATGTTGAGATACGATGTGAGTTGTGATAAGGCCCAGGCGGGTTCAGCAGGACTTGCCCTGGTGTCCTCAACAAGGAGTGGCGATCGGCTACGGTCGATATATATAGTCTACCGGGGATCGGTATGGCTGGGTTGTCCGGGGTATGAGATATGAGATATGAGTTGAGATGGAGATGGAGGTGACGGAGGAGCATGCATATCATATTTTGTTGTTTTATTGTTTTCCCTACTCAACCTCGTGGTTGACCACCGTGTGTATTCGTGAACACCGTGATGACCCAAATATTGGCGAGCAGACTTGACAGGTTAAGAGATAGAACGGGAGCTGGATGGGCGTGAGACACTGGATCAGACGACTTAGTAGCTAGATCATCATCTAGAAGACTTTCACTTTTAGTTTTGTTAGTTCTTGTAATTTGACGTAAAGAGGTTTTGTAATGATTCAGTTAAAAATAATTATATAAATTGCCTTGGAGTTTAATTTGTTATTCACTACCTCGGGAAACCGAGATGGTAACAGTCCGGTTTATTAGGGAATGTCTTGACGAAGGCTTCTTTTATAACCCGGGGTGTTACAACATTAGTCGGTGCTTAAGAAAAAAAATCAAATTTGTGGCATTTTTGTAAATAATGATAATGACATTACTTTTGACATGCTTCTATCCCTCATTGACGTCATATTTTACAAAAATGCCATCCAATACAACTTCTTCTTCTGTCGTTCTTATCCTTTGTCTTTTATCACCTACTAATATTTCTCATTTTTTAATTTTTGTTTCTTTGTTCTCGATTTTATCGATGCTAAAGATAATCACCGTCACATATTTCACCTTCGATTTCTTAGATCAATCAAATAACTTGATCTGAGTTTGTAATTGTAGCTATGAATTCAAGAGAGGGTTGTTTGAAATCAGATTATCCTCCTCCTCCTGCTTTCTTAGGTTTGGATATGTACGATGAATTCAAAGAGAGATAATCCAAAGAAGCTTAATTCGGGTTTTATGGAAGATGAAATAGAGTAGTAATGAGAAAATACCGTCGGAAATCACTGCGGAATTGTCAAAAGGAAGCCATTGATGATTAACAGAGACGAATAACAGACGTAATGGATGACAGCGGGTTCGACCATGGCAACCACAACGTAAATTTCTGCAATAACGATGATGAGTAATGGAGAATGACAGAGAAAGGCAAGTAAAATCAGGAAAAACATTAGTCGGTGCTAAAGAAAAAAAATCAAATTTGTGGCATTTTTGTAAATAATGATAATGACATTACTTTTGACATGCTTCTATCCCTTATTGACGTCATATTTTACAAAAATGCCATCCAATACAACTTCTTCTTCTGTCGTTCTTATCCTTTGTCTTTTATCACCTACTGATATTTCTCATTTTTTAATTTTTGTTTCTTTGTTCTCGATTTTATCGATGCTAAAGATAATCACCGTCACATATTTCACCTTCGATTTCTTAGATCAATCAAATAATTTGATCTGGGTTTGTAATTGTAGTTATGAATTCAAGAGAGGGTTGTTTGAAATCAGATTATCCTCCTCCTCCTGCTTTCTTAGGTTTGAATATGTACGATGAATCCAAAGAGAGATAATCCGATTCATCCTGAGGTCTTATAATCTTATCTTATGTCAGACGGCAATCCCCATCTACACCGTCTTAATCGCCGTCGTCGTTGCCTAATGTTGCATCTCTTCGAATGGATGAAGCTAAGTATATATGACCGACGAATATGATATGGAGGACATCGATGACGATATACAATAAACTTTTCGAGACAGAGACGGCTACTCGGATTTGGATAATGAAGAATATGATTTTATGGTTAGTTGTTTTATTGTTGTAGTTTGTAGTCTATATTAGTATTTTTCTTTTGATTCAATTTTGATTTTGCTCATCCAAAATTATTTAGGTTGTTTATTACAGTATTTTGAATTCTTAAGTTTTGTTTTTTTGTTCTTGATTTTATCGCTGCTATAATCACTCTCACAAATCTCACCTTTGATTTCTTAGATCAATCAAATAATTTTTCCCAAATTAATTTCCAGAAATTGAAAAAAAAAATCAAATTAGGTTGACACCCGAGCCCTTTTCATATTTTCTCGATACTAATTCTCATATGAGACGGTCTCACATTAATTTATCGTCAAACGGTTTCATACATTATAATAAAGGGATTGTAATGAGGATAACATGCTTCCTCTTCTGAGTAAAGTTGAGGACAATCGCTGGCTGAATGTAACCAATATAATTATTGCCGCTACTGAACTATCCCTTATTATGTATCATTAAAAATTCCTGTATAAGACGGTTTTATATAAAACTATAAACAAAATTCACTAAACTGTTTATCTTAGCCGAACGTGTCACAAGTTAGAGGGCAATTACATATTGTGAGAGGGAAACTATACGCTTTTAGATTGAGACGGGTTGTATTCGTTTTTAATAAAAAAAAATTTTTGTTATATATAGATAATATTTAATGGATAAGATATAAGGTAACATATTACGAATAGAAAATAAAATCTACTTAATATTAAGTGAAATTGTTTATTTCTAATATTAAGCTTTCGCTATAAGCCGTTGATACGTGCATTTTATATAGTCTTTTTAGCCTATTTTATGCACGTATTTCTATGCTTTTATCGTAGTTTATGCTACGAAATGCCCCGAATATGCTACTTTTGGTTATTTTGTCTTATTTGCAGGAATAAACCAGAAAGTAGTGAAATCAAGCCTTTGACCGTCCGTTTTGCATGCATTTGGAGGAAGAGTAAATTTGGAGCGGAATTGTTGCTGTCTTGGGATGCGTGAAGATGTTTCGGGAGCTAAAAAGACAAGTCAAAGTCAAACTAACGAGAATTATGAGCTGCTGAAGTTAGTATTCACTCGATCGAGCACTTTACTAGTCGATCGAGTGGTTTTAAATTCAATAATCAGTCGATCGAGCACTTTATATGATCGATCGACCAGTTGCTTAATTGTGTTTAGTCGATCGAGTGCTTTATTTGGTCGATCGAACGGTCTGAGCCTTAGTTTGCTCGATCGAGTGGTTTCTCCTACGGGCTTAGGCTTTTTAGTTTATTTTCGTCATTAGGTTAAATAATTCCTATTTTCTTATAAATAGGAAGCTAGGACGTCAGTTGTAATCTCTCCTTCTTTCCTCTAACTCGGGTTCAGACGCTGTTTTCCCTTTTACTTTGTTCTTCCTTAATTCCGGATTTATTTCAGTAACATTTCTCTCCCTTTTCCTCTTTAATTTAATGTTTATTTCTCTTCCTCTCTTTATTATTTATGTTCTTCATTTAATTATGTTTAGCTAATTTCTTTAATATGTTAGGACTAGGGAAGCCGTGGTAGCAATATGTTAGGATCGACTTGATTAGATTAGTTTTGCGACAAGAATTGTATTAGGCAATATAATTGTGATTAGGTTGAATGAATGCATGCAGGAGACCGATTTATTTAGTTACCCCCGACCTGGATCGAAAGATTGGAAGGGAAGGCTTGCTTAATTACAATAGGTGATACCTAATTAGGGTGAAAGCTAAGTTAGGGAGACCCTAGGGCGAATAGAGACCGAAAGGGTATAATCGTAGGTTTAAGGACCTGTGGACAGCGGGCCGCCCACGGGGGCGCTTGGTGAAGGTCGAAAAACAAGCGTTTGCATTTTGTATGGAGTCGCCACCAATTTTTATGGGAAATTGGAACCGTTCGAATACCTCATGTCATGTCAAGACACAAAGTAGAGACATGAACACTAAGCAATCGTTACCCTTAGCATTCTATGTCTAGAATGACTCTCGTGGATGCCAATGAACACGGGTGCTCACGGAGATCTGGAGTAAGGGGTGAGGGTACGTATTAGGAAGCTCTTTTGATCGAACACCTAATCCCGCCCGCCTCGATAGCGGCCTCTACTAATGATTAGGGAGTTTATTCGTACTTGATATATCGTCGGTTATATGCATGCAATGCAACATCCAAGTTTTGATCATAACATGTGAAAATTAGACTAAGTCGGTGAGACATGTAATTTACCATGCAATTAATGTCGAAGTAGGAATTTAGGTTCAATTACATGTGAAAACATACAAATGATACGAGAAATATGACAAATACAAATTACAATAATGAAAATTACAATGAATTAGGCGATTTATGTCGAAAATACCTTTAAAACGGATAATTTGAGAAAAAGAAGTAAAAGAATAAATTAACGAACAGGAATTAGCGATATTACGGATAATAGTTAATTAATTACGTAAGCTAATTAAACTAGGTCAAGGCAACAACGGAGTTCAGAGACATAAATCATCCTGGAACAGGCGCAGCAGAGCTGCGCCCTCTGGAAGAGGCGCAGCAGTTGCTGCGTCTGTTCCAAGGGTGAGTTCTGGCTGTGAAGCCGGAACTGCAAATCGTTAATGTTAATTGTTAATTTTAAGGAAAAATTTTTTACTCGGATGAAAGTGATTAATACTTTTATTACATGTCAATGGTGGTCATGAAAGCGATAAACATGGATGAGACGGATGCAAACGGATTATTTACATGAAATTATGATGGAAACATTAATGAGTCCTCTATTGAAATAAGTCAATTAGGCTAAATATGACGGATATACAACGAATATGTGACGAACATGCGAATAAACAGATGAAAATTATATCAGTGACGAATTCCAGAAACTCAATATGAACGAATTGAATCTCTAAAACCCGGGTTTGAATTTAATGACGAAAACCCGCAAATATTGATTATTTGGGATTTAAGTCGGATTTGTGATAATTAAAACATATTAATGAATGATGAATTATGTGATACAATATACATGTGATTATTAAACTATTGTGATGAAGAATTAAAGAAAATAAACGAAACAAAATAACAAACACACGAATTACGAGGATTTAGGAAGAAGAAAAGAAGCGAGAATCTGCGGCGGCCTCACGAAGAGGCGCAGCAGGAACTGCGCTCCTTCGAAGAGGCGCAGCAGTTGCTGCGTCTTTTCTCGACGTCTGTCTACTGGAAATTCGCAAAAACAGAGTTTTAAAGCACGGTTTTAGAAATCGGTTTTAATGGTGTATTCGACATAAATCTTACAATAATGATTACAATAATTAAAATACAATAAATAGAAGAGAGATTATACACCCTCAGACTTACATGTTGATGAAACGAGATGAACTAAGATATCGATTAGTGAATGCTCGACGCGAATGCAAAGAGAGTGCCCTCGTAAGAGGAAAACGATTGATTAATTTAAGTTGATTATTGGTGTAGTTGGTCAAATTGGTCGGTCATGCAACGGAGAGGCTGGTACCCGGAAGGATCCGAGCTTACGTGGTCGGAAGTCCAAGCACGTAGGCGCCAATAAGTAAGAACAAAGTCTAGAATGCAAAGGGAGAAGAGAAGGGCGGACACTCGCGTGAGAAATATGAGGAACAAAGGCTCCTATTTATACTAATCACGTGAAGGAATAGGGTTTCGGAGACTCTTTGGAAGTGAATCTCGGAAAGATATGAAAAAGATATGTGGAACATGCAGAGAAGGGCCTGGGAAGAGGCGCAGCAGCCACTGCGTCTCTTGGAAGAGGCGCAAAGACTGGCATGCGTCTATTCCCGTGGAGGTTTCCTCCTCGTTTGAAGAAAGATTTCCGCGTTTGAGTTATGGTAGGACGGAAATAATCCGATTTTCCTTAATATCTTATATGAATATTACGGGATATTATTTGCCAAAAGATAAAACTTGTAAAATATGGAATAGAAATATCCTAACATTCCGAACATTCGACTCGGGATTTAACATTATCGAAAAATGGAGACGGTTTTTGACCCGGACTCCGAATGTACTCTAATTACTGCCAAAACGACCGTATCAGGACGTAGATGACAACTAAGAGGTCGACATTAATATTTGAGCAATCACTTGACGATAATCTTACGAACTGTCACAAATCGTTCCGCGAATCAAACATGCGGCCCAATCATCACCGGGTGGTTTGCGGGAGGTGCGAAATGAGGTATCTCTGAGCCCCCACTTTGACCGAGGCTTGGACAAGGCGAAAGTCAAAGTATAGCCATCAGGTCAATCGAAGATTACAACTTGACGACTATGGCGACGCGAGGCGGCTCAAGGGGTCCGAGCCAAGGACCTGTCGTCGGGAACATTTTAGAGTCTGTCGACTATCGGGAGGGTCGTTTAAAGTCCATTAGACTACGTAAGGAAGCTCGCCACCATAAGAAGAGACCATAACGAGACTTAATCGAACTTCGCGGGGAAACAAGAAATATTGAAAGCGGCAGGACGTCGGTAGAAACTGCTGGGGAATCCGCTGCGTTAGTCTCAAGCGAACTCGGCGAAACTTGAGGTTGAATCGCTTGCGTCGGTCTCAAGCAAACTCATGCTTTGGGAATATACTTGACGACTAGGAACATCTAGATCGTCATGGGAGAAATCTTGAGTGAGCAAAGATCTTGCAAAATACTACTGCTATTGGATATAATGATCTTGAGCAATCTCAAGCAAAATCTTTCTTTGCTACTGGATAAAATGAATTGAGCAATACCGCAAAATACTACTACTACGGATAAAAGGAATTGAGCAATACTTGCAAAATACTCTGCTACTGGATAAAATGCGGGCGGAACGAAAGAAAATCATCGAAACGGACCAAAAGAATATAACAAATCAAGGAAGAGGCACACCAAAGATGGGCCCACAAATAACGAACTCATAACGAATTTTTGAAAATCCGTATGGAGGGAACACAAGGAAGAGGCGCAGCAAGAGCTGCGTCTCTTGGAAGAGGCGCAGCAAGAGCTGCGTCTCTTGGAAGAGGCGCAGCACCTGCTGCGTCTTTTCCCCAAATTGGCTATTTCTGCGTAAAAACGCGAACTCAGAAGGATTGTGTTCATTATTTCGAAACACACTTCTTGCAATTTCTCTCTCAAATCTTCACCATTTCCGTCGAGGTTTGATCCAAAAGCTTGCATTAAACATGACTAATCGAGGTATGTGTTCCAATCTTGCATTAATCATCTACATTTGTTGAATTTTGAGCCGCGAGATTTAGGGTTTTCGACCCTTTTGATTGAAAATTTGGGGCTTTTCCCCCAAATGGATTTGTCATGCCAAATTGACACTAGAAACGGATAGTAGGCAATGTTAGAAACATAACCATGTGTTTGCTTCGAATTTTTGTCGAGTTTTGGGCTCTTGAGTGAAATTTGAGACGGTTTTACAGTTGAACCGTAAATTGCTTCGAAAATAGCCTTAGGAATGCCCATTTGTGATGAAATTTGATATTTGAGATCCTTGAATAATGGGTAAACTTCCTACCATCTCGGAATTTTGGTTTGTAACAACTTTTTCGGGACACCTTTCTAGGGCATAATCGCCGTTATAGCGGAATGCTGCCGAATTTTCGACTCGAACCTGGAACTAGGCTTTGACTTGGACTTGACTTGACCCAATTTATCACACGAGTGATTGGGTTGGCGGGAATATGGCCAAAGATGGCATGGAAAGGGGCGTTTTCTGGGCTTTGAAGGCTCGAAAACTCCTTAACAAAGGCTTGTCGTCATGTGACGCGGCCTGAATTTACTTTAACGTTGCAGGTGATGAGGCTTCTACTTCTGGGAGGACTCCCATGGAGATAGACGCCACTACTGTTGAGGAGGCTTTAGAGCAGGCCTTCACCGCTGCGGTGATGGCTGCTGAGTTTCACGAGGGGGAGGCTGTCGAGGAGGAGGAGATCCCGAGACGGGCCAACGTCAGGCGAGGAGGTCGTCACCGAGGGGAGCTCTGCGTGGGCCGAGACCTGGGAGAGTAGGCACCTCGTGTGGGCTGCAGAGGGTCACCTGTCCTACAGGACGGTGAAGAGCCTGGTGAATAGGAATTCACTACTCACTTCCTGTCCTCTTTCATTCTTTTTGTCCAAACTCCTTGCAAATTTCATTCAAAACTAAAGATAGCTTTGTTTCAAATCATAATAGGAGGCCGGGAACATCAGGTCGTTCTCGGGTTACACGACGCGATGGAGCACTACGAGCGGTCGTCGAGGCGGAGGAGAGGGCCATGATCTAGCGTGGAGCGTTTGGTCCTCTGGTTCAGGTCTGGAGGGATATCGTGAAGAGGAAGTTGCGGGCTAACCTTAGCCTGGTCCGCGCTTTCTTGGACCAATTCTGGGATACGACTTCCACGTTTCACCTGCCTTTCGGTGAGGTGGGAGTCACTCTGGAGGATTACGGCATGATTTCTGGTCTGCCGCGTGGGACCGAGGAGATGGTGTGGCCGGAGACTGCTATGAGGGCGGATTCGGCCGAGGCGAGGAGATTGATCGGGTGGAACTTATCGCCGAAGGTCATTGCGATCTTGCGGGTTTGGTACCCGTACCTACGTCGAGACTACTTTGCGGGGAAGACCCCGGCGCCGGTGACGATCGATGGGAGGGAGACTCGCTCCTCCTCCTTGTACGGTGAGCGAGGGCTCGTCCTCGTGGCTTTGGTGGTTCCCGTCTTCGATTTATCTCGGAGACAAGGGCGAGAGGTCGTCGACGAAGCTTCTTCCCTTTCTTTCGACCGAGTTCCCTAGGACGCCGGGGACCGGGTCATCTTCTGGTTTTGCGGTCCTCATCCGCTTCATGAGGGCCATGGTTCGTCCAGAGCTGATGGAGAAGGGGACTTCTCCAGGTGCTGTCAGACCTGGACTACTGTTGGAGGTATGAACCTTCCTTTTAATAGCAAATTCCTTTCTTTATCGAGTTACGAAGGATCGTTCTTAATTATTCTGCTTTACAGGCGTGGGTGTACTCCTACTTCCCGAGTCTCGCACCGAAGAGGACGGAGCCGTTGGAGAGGGCCTATCCCGTGGTGAGGGATTGGGTCATGTGCCGGACGAAGAGCAAGCGTTCTTCTCACAATGTCTACCGGCGGGACGTGAACGCCCTTCAGCTGAGCAGCGTGAGTATCCCATTTACTCTTCTTATACTTTGCTTTTAATTGATCATAGGAACGATTTGTTTGCCTTTATCTTGTTGCAGTGGGTGCCCCGACCTTGGGCGGAGTACGCTGGAGCGCCTCCTTTTGTCGCTGAGGTCCTTCGACCTAGGAGCTCGAGTCGGCTGCGGTTGTGGACGTCGATGGGTCATGTGTGGTATCTGGGCGAGCGTTTGGCTCGTCAGTGCTCTCGGGACGCGTTGACGGTTCCCGTTGATCCTCCGAGGACGATGTTCAGGGAGCCTACTGAGGCTGAGAGGGAGGCGGACCTAGCTGGTGCTAGTGGCGACGACCTTCTTCTCCCTGGCGAGGACTACTCGGCGTTCCTTTACGGGAGGTTGGCGTACTGGCCAGTAGTGGTGAGTATTTTCTACTTTTCCTTGATTTGATTTTGAGAATTATGACGAAAGATCATCGATTAATGAGAGCTATTTGTCTTTGCAGGAGGTCGAGGCGGCGGGCATCGAGCCCCCAGTGTACCCCGAGACTCTTGAGTACACTGACGCGACCGGGAGGACGACGATCTCCGAGTTGCGTGACTTTGACGTAGCTGTGACGGATGCTGGCCTAGACGACTGGCAGCATCTGATTCGGAGGGTGAGCCTCAAGCTTATATACCTTTCGTGTAAGAGCACATTTGGATGAATTTATTCAATTTGCTGAGAATTTTCTTTGAAATGCAGGTCGCGCCATCTCGGTTCGTGGCACTATGAAGGGTGGCCAACCGGCTGCGAGCTACTGCCATCGAGGCACTCGTCGGTGGTCGAGGTCGTCAGGTATGAACCTCATTTGATTTCTTTTGATTTTTGATTTCCAATTTTGCTTGAATTGATTGTCATGAGCCAATTTACTTCTGTTTACAGGCTGGCCGTGAGTCGGAGCGAGAGTTGACCCAGTCTCGGGGGGAGACAGCTCGCTTGTTGAGGGAGCTCGAGTTTCGGGATGCCGAGATTGCCGCTCTTACGGCGAGGGTTGCTGAGTTGGAGGGTGCCCAGCAGTAGTTTTGTGTAGATTTGTACATTTGGACATTTGGACATCTGATTTTGAACATTTTTGGACTTTGTTTGGGGCGCAAGCCCCCAGTTTGCTTGTACATTTGCTTCGTTTGGTGCATATACGACGGCCTGAGTGCCTTTGCTGCTGGGTTGTGTTGCTTGTATCTGCAGGTTAGTTCTTGAACAAGTTTGGTAGATAACGGTTTACGCCGTCATGCTGCCGAAATTTACATAGAAATCACGCAAAACATACATTTTATACAAATGGCCTTTGACCAGCGCAAAATGAGACTCGAAAGAGCACGAAAAATGCAAAAATTTTGTCGGAAATGACCGGACGGTAGGGAGGGTTACCCCCTAAAAAAAAAGAAAAAAGAGAAATCTGTAAGTGTAGAAATGAAGTGTTGAAATGAAAACAAAAGGAAATTGTTTCCCAAAAAGAAAATGAAATTTATTTCCTAAAAAAAGAAAAGGGATTAAGTGTGACGAAATGGCGAAGGTGTCGACGTCGCCTCGAAATGCGTGCCCGCGGATTAGGAAACTCGAACATGGTAATCTCCCCGTATTTACCAAAATACAACTCCGCAAGAATAGGAAATCATGCGTTATAGAATTAGGAAAGATCCAACGCGGAAATCACAGAAGTGAGACTGGGGAAGAGGCGCAGCATGAGCTGCGTCCCTTTGAAGAGGCGCAGCAGGTGCTGCGCCTGTTCCCAAGCTGGTCAGTTCTGGCGGATTTTTGGAAATAGCAATTAGTATAAATAGAAGCGTCGATGGAGTTTTAATTCACATAAATCTTCCGTCTTTTCTTCGTCTATTCACATAAAATTCCCAAAATAAATTTTCAAGAGAAAATTATCATCATGAATACTTTGGAGATTCGCTTGAAGGAATGGACTAATGAATTTTCGAATATGGAGAAGCATGACATGGGTGCTTATAACCTTGGGTCTTTGTTGAGTTTGAAACTCATTAAAATTGTAAAACCATTCTTGGATGCTTGCCTTGACTATTGGGACCCGAATTATCATGTTTTCGCGTTCCCAGGAGGTGACATTTGTCCATTTCCCGAAGAGATAGCTGCTATTGGTGGATGGGATCCCGAACATTTACCTGCCATTCCTTCTACTTCACAAGGGTATAATAGCAAATTCAGAGACTTGCTTGGACTTACCAGACTTGAGGTGGATCGTCTAGTTACCCCGAAAGGCGTGAGAATGTTGGACTTCATCGATCGATTCATCAACAAGGCTGACCCTACTGTCTCTCATGTTGCTAGGAGGAGAGCATTTGGCTTTTGTTTGTTGCATGTGTATGTTTTCCAAGGGCATGTTGATGAAGACTTGAGAGGTGATCCTCGTCTTTTGTGCCTTATCGAGCAAATGGAGCTGCGCAGGAGCTCAGCTTGCTTATGTTTAGGAGAGATTATTTTGGGTTTGGATAATAGGAAATCCAACCGCGATCTACCGTTTTTGGGGAGTCCCGTCATCTTACAGGTAAAAGACACCTTTTTGTCTTTTTTTTTTTTTTTTTTTTTTTTTTTTTTTTTTTTTTTTTTTCGTTTTTTTTTTTTTTTTTTTTTTTTTAAATGTCTAATACCTACTTTTTGGTAGGTTTGGCTTATGGAACGGCTCCGATTGATCGAGCCCCCAGTTCATGCACTTTCCTATCATTCCCGTATGATTGCGATGAGGACGCGGTTGTACATGGTGGACTTCACCCGGGTCTGCGATTATTGGAAGAACAAGCTGAAGAGTGATGATGGCCCGTTGATTAGGTGGGTCGTACCGTGGTCGCACCTCAAGTCTGTCACTGGAGTGTCTTCTTTGGATCCTACTAGGTCCGTGCGCATTCCGGGATTGGAGTTCATGGTATGCGTCTTTCCGGAAAGATTGATGAGGCAAGTTGGGCTGAAGTAGACGATCCCGAGGCTTGACATCGTCCCGCAGACTGCTGTGGCGCTTACTACCGAGAGCCGAAGAGAGTGGGCTATTAAATGGGCCCAAAGAAACATGTGGTTCTTGAACTTCTCCGCCAATGCTTTATGGGTGTCGGATTCCTATCTGAGGTGGAGAAAGGCTGCAACTTCGGAAGAGCGCGAAAGACTGAGGAAACGCGAGCCTGTCGACTACAAGGTGCGCGAGGGAGAGAAAGAGAAGGAGAAGCATCTGACAGAGGGAGAAGAAGAAGCCGGGCTTCAGGTCATTCGTCCTTCAAAGAAATCAAAGACTACTCCTGTTGCAGAGATGGTGGTTGGCAAGAATAGAAGAGTCAGGCCTCGAAAAAGACCGTTGGTGATTAGGTCTGAAGTGGTGCATGAGCGCCCAGCTCGAGGTCGTGACAAGAAGTATGAGAAGAATGACAAGGGCAAAGGGAAGATGGAAGAATAGCCCGAGTCTTTATTTATTATTTGATTATTATTATTATTGTTGTAATAAAAAGGAGGGATTTTTAGAATCCTAGCCTATTCTATTTTTATTATGTAACGTACTACTATTATTAGAAAGCGAATGGAATAAAAAAGGTTGAATGGTTATGAAACCGTTGTGATTTTCTTTTATTATTCTTGTCGAATTTCAAATGCAATGCAAATGTCCTTCTATTTACATTTTAGATATAATGGGTTGAATCCTGTGAAGGATTGCCTACGTATTCACTTTAAAAAAGCGAAATCAAACCCTTGCGCGTAGTTCGAGTAAATGTAAAAGAATAATTGTCCTAAGCAAGAGCTTGTAATGAACATAGAAAATAAGCATGAGCTTTTGCTTGTTCTCAAGGTGCGAATTTAGTTTATTTGATGATATGAGGACGACAAATTTGTCAAAATGCAAGAGCACAGTGACACTTAGCTTATTTCAGCTTGGCCAGGGGCCGTCTATTTAGTGTCACAAGAGCGACACATGGGTTTACGCGAGGCGCATGTTTGGTCTTATTCTAGGCATAGTATCGTTTCAATTGGTCAAGGTTTGTGGGGTTTGAAAACTCATTCCCATCTAGGTCTGTGATTCTAACCGCACCCCCTGGGAGTATGGATTTGACTAGATATGGTCCGGCCCAATTAGGTTTGAATTTTCCCCTTGGGTCGACAGGTAAAAGAGCTCTAACCGATTTGAGTACTAAGTCTTCTTCTTTGATGTTTCTTGGCCTAACCCTTTTGTTGAAAGCTCGTTTGATACGTGCTTGATATGTTTGGACATTATGTAAGGCGCGTAGCCGACGTTCATCCAGGAGGATGAGTTCTTCATATCTATCCTTTTTCCAATCGGCTTCCGGGATTTGGCTTTCTAGTAGAATACGCAAGGATGGTATTTCTAGTTCGACTGGTTGTACGGCTTCCATGCCGTAGGTCAAATAGAAAGGAGTAGCCCCAGTGGGCGTCCTAACTGATGTACGATACCCCCTTAAAGCGAAGGGTATCTTGCTTGGCCAATCTCTGTAGTTGTCAGTCATTTTCTTGAGAATTGTGACAACATTCTTGTTTGCCGCCTCTATCGCGCCGTTAGTCTGTGGTCTATAGGGCGAGGAGTGGTGATGCTTAATCTTATATTTGGCTAGCAATTGCTCGGTTTCAGCTTGGAAGTGTGATCCATTATCGCTAATGATCTCATGTGGGCAACCATATCGATAGATAATGTTGTTTTGTATGAACTTTGCCACATTTTTAGCTGTAAGACCAGTGTAGGAAGCCGCTTCTACCCATTTGGTGAAGTAGTCAATTGCTACTAGAATGAAACAGTGACCTCCTGTTCCGGCTGGGGTTATCTTTCCGATTATGTCAATTCCCCATGCAGAAAATGGCCACGGAGATGTCATCGTATAGAGCAATGAAGGAGGGACGTGTTGTACATTCCCGAAGATTTGACAATTGTGGCAATGTCTCACATATTTGATGCAATCAGATTCCATTGTGGTCCAATAATATCCCAAACGTGTGATTTTCTTTGCCATCATAGGCCCACTCATGTGGGGACCGCATTCTCCATCATGGACTTCTTCCATCACCTTTCGTGCCTGTGAATGATCAAGGCAACGTAGGATTACACCAAGAGGTGTTCTTTTGTATAATTCTCCTTGCATCAGAATGTATTGGGAAGCTAATAGGCGTATAGCACGTTGTCCCCTTTTGTCCATATCCGGTGGATAGGTACCATTGAGCTTAAAGTTCAGGATTGCTTGGAACCAGGGTTCCTGCGCGATTTCCTCTTCATCGGTGATTTGGTGGACATAAGCCGGTTCTGACCGTCGTTCGATGCACAAAGGCATGTCCATCATGTGATCTGGCATATTTATCAAAGATGCAAGTTTCGCAAGAGCGTCTGCAAATTGATTTTCCTCTCGAGGTAGGTGTAAGTAGGTTACGTGATCAAAGAATTGAGCGACTTGGTCTATCCTAGCCTGATAGGGTGCAAGGCTTTCACTTCGGATTTTCCAAGATCCTGTAACTTGGTTGATGATCAGCGATGAATCCCCATGTACTCGGAGGTTTTTGATTCCTAAACTTACTGCCGCTTGTAGTCCAATGAGACAAGCTTCATACTCTGCAGCGTTGTTTGTCACCTCGAAGTCGAGTTTGACAGCAATTGGTGTATGCTCACCTTTAGGAGAAATGAGTAACACTCCTATTCCGAATCCTCTTAAGTTTGATGCTCCGTCAAAGTATAAATCCCAGGAGTCTACATCTGTTTGAAGTATATCCTCGTTGGGAAATGACCAAGTATCTATGGTTTGTGCGTCGTTGATAGGATTTTCTGCGAAGAATTCGGCGACGGCGCGACCTTTTATGACTTTTAGTGGCACATATTTGAGGTCGAATTCTGAGAGCATCAGAGTCCATCTTGCTAGCCGTCCGTTGAGGACGGGTTTCTCGAAGAGGTATTTGACTGGATCCATTTTGGAGTATATCTTGATAGAGTAGCTAAGCATGTAGTGACGTAGCTTCTTCGTTGCCCACACAAGAGCGAGGCATGTCTTTTCGAGTTGTGAGTATTTGCACTCATATTCCAAGAACTTTTTACTTAGATAGTAAATAGCTCTTTCTTCACTTCCTACAGATTTGAGCCAAAGATAGCACCCATCGCAGCTTTCGATTCTTGTGAGATATAAACCAAGAGGTTGATCTCGTTGTGGCGGCATGAGCACTGGTGGTTTAGCCAATATCTCCTTGATTCGGTCAAACGCCTTTTGACAATCATCATCCCACATGGTGTGGTCTGTTTTCTTGAGTTTCTTGAAGATAGGCTCACAAATCATCGTAAGTTTCGATATGAATCGACTTATATATTGTACCTTTCCCAGGAATCCTCTGACTTCTTTTTCTGTTTGGGGTTGTGGCATTTCGATCAGAGCTTTGATTTTGGAAGGATCTATTTCTATTCCTCTTTGACTAACCACGTATCCCAGGAGTTTGCCAGATGTTACCCCAAACGTGCATTTCTGAGGATTGAGCCTCATGTTGTACTTTCGTAGCCTTGCGAAGAATTTGCGAAGGTTCGCAATATGTCCCTCTCTTTCTTTGGATTTGACGATCATGTCATCTACGTATACCTCAACTTCTTTGTGCATCATGTCATGTAAGAGTGTAGTTGTGGTGCGTTGGTATGTAGCTCCGGCGTTGATCAATCCAAACGGCATTACTGTATAGTAGTAGGTTCCCCATTGGGTGACGAATGCGGTCTTATGCATATCTTCCATGGCCATCTTGATTTGGTTATAACCCGCATATCCATCCATGAAGGATAGTAATGCGTGGTCTGCAGTATTGTCCACTAATATGTCGATGTGAGGTAGAGGAAAGTCATCTTTTGGACTTGCTTTGTTCAAATCCCTGAAATCAACACAAACACGGATTCTCCCATCCTTTTTGGGTACGGGTACTATGTTAGCTACCCAGTCAGAATACTTGGAAACTTTGATGAACCCGGCTTTGAATTGCTTATCAACTTCTTCCTTAATCTTTAGAGCCCATTCTGTTCTCATTCGTCGAAGCTTCTGTTTCACAGGTTTGAAACCTGGCTTAATCGGAATCCTATGTTCGGCAATATCCCTGTCGATCCCTGGCATGTCTTTGTAGGACCAAGCAAAAACGTCTTTGAATTCATTTAGGAGGTCTATGAAATCGGCCCTTTCGGTGGAGCTCAAGGTAGTCCCTATCCTAAGTTCTTTGGGTTCTAGTTCGGTTCCTACGTTGATGGGTTCGGTATCTTCTATTACTGGTCCCCCTTCCCCTTCTTGTAATATTTCTTTGGCTACGTAGGGAGGTATTTCGGTCAAGTCTGGGTCTTGGTCATCCTCAGTATCATCATAAACAGAATTGCACTCGAAAGAACACAGAGAGTAAGCAGAACCTGATTTATTCATATTAAGATTTGAGTAAAGTTGAAACAAAGAAGCCAACTGATCCATGGTCAGTGGTGGCAAAGGAACAGTAGTTGGGGCATTTCCCGAACTACCGTGACTACTCGAGGCTAAGCTAGGAGAAACGAAGGGAGTGGGGATGACAACAGGAGTAGACTCTCTAATGACTTCTCTAGACTCCGACTCTGACTCCGACTCCGACTCGAACTCATCGTCTTCTGGTTCTTCTTTGAACATCTCTCCTTCTCCAGTGGTGAGCTTGAAGAGTCTTCCTTGGTTGTTGGTCCATTTGATTGACTTTCTCCATCCTTTCTGCTGCTTTGTGTCGGTTTCTGTGATCAACGCGGTGGGGTTGAAGCGATCGTCCTGAAGTATCATGGTAATGATCTCATCCTGCGCGGCCCTAACAAATCGGTCCTCTCCAAACAATAGGCTAACAGCTTGTTCGTCTAAGCAAGGTGCTTGATGGGTTTTGACGGTAGGAACCGTTTCTGGAGGAATGAAGTAGCAATCGTGAAAGATCTCGATTCCGGCTAGCTTCCTCTCAAGGTAATGCCAAGGTTCGGGAAATCCATGAAAGAGCTCCGAACTTCCTTCTTGAACGAAGTACCCATTTAGAGTGGGGAGATATGGTCTCATTTGGACTCCCACATGCTTGCGATTTTGGACTTGAGCGAGCATTTCGAGAACTTCTTCTTTTGTGGGTTTGTACCCTAGTCCAAGTGGTATCCTTGTCGAGTTGCCTTCCTTGCATGGTGCGAAGGTGTTCTTCCGAATTGGGTTCAAAGGCATTCCAGGGAAGTATCCCTGAGATTTGAGTATGTGGTTGACCACCAAGTTGGAGTAGGGATTATAGTATAGAGGTGCCAACTCACTTTCTATGACATTCACACTTTGGAAGCCCCCAAGTTCGTATATGGGATCCGCAAGGACTTGATTGTTTGATTGTTTCTCGATTATTGCCTTGATGGGTGACGAAGTGATCGTCACAACTTTGCCATTTAGTGGGATCTTGATCTTTTGATGCAGGGTGGATGTTACCGCTTTGGAAGCATGAATCCAAGGCCTTCCCAGAAGTATGTTGAATGAAGCTTCGATGTCCACTATTTGGAAGTTAACTTTTCGTTCGATTGGTCCCGTGGCTATGGTTAGGCTAGCAAGTCCAACCACTTTTCGTCGCGTACCGTCATATGCACGAACACCTTGATTTGTAGGAGTCCAATCCGACTCCTTTATGCCTAGTTTGTATGCCGTTTTGAGGGGTATGACGTTGACCGCGGAGCCATCATCTACCAAGGTCATTGGCACGTTTTTCTTTAGACAAATGACAGTGATGTATAGAGCAAGGTTGTGACTAGCGCCAAAAGGTGGCAAGTCTTCATCCGAGAAAGTAACTGGATTACTTAGCTTAGGTGATTCTTGGAAGACCAAGTTGACTACATCTTCAGGAGTGGAGTTATGTGCTACATTCAATTTGGCCAAAGCTTGCAGTAAAGCTTGGCGATGTGGAAATGAGCTTGCCACTAGTTGCCAGACTGAAAGATCAGCCTTGGTTTTCTGTAATTGCTTGAGCAAATGATCAGTGGGGTCATCTTCGTTGTCATTTGGTGTGATGACGTTAGTTGGTCCGTTTTGAGTAGTGCTTTGATATGGGCGACCCGAACGAGTTAGGTGATCCACATCTTGGTCTTCACCATTTTGGACTATTTCCTTGACTAAGGAGTTTTCAATGAGGTATTCGTCTTCATCATCATCGGCCCAAACCCCATTGACTGCAGCTAGTTCCTTCATTCTCATGATGTCATTTTCTAGTCGTATGATTTGATCGACTAGTTTATCAATCACGGTGGCTACTTCTTGCATAGTGGCATTTTGAGAGAAGATCAATGGTACGCGTTCTTTAGGTATTGCATTGGGATGGCGCAAGGCTGCTACCATGTTTACTAGCTCCCACACTTGTCTATCTAAATTCCTTGCCCATGTGATGAAGTCGGAAATGGTAGGGGAGATAGTAGAGTAGAACTCCTCTTTCTCAATTGCATGAATTTCATTTTCGGTGGGAGAAATGAGGTGTGAGCAATCTAAGGTAGATTCATCACTTGTAATCACTAGAACTCCAAGAGGATTCTGCGTGTTGTTGGGTTTACCTCCTGGTGGAATTGGAAGTCGACCATCTTCAATCATATCTTGAAGTACGTGTTTCAACTTGTAGCATTTTTCTGTGTCGTGCCCTTTGCCCCTATGGTATTCACAGTAGGAATTTTCATCCCAGAATTTGGACTTCCTTTCGGGTTCGGGAGTAGGTCCAATGGGTTGGAGTTTACCTTGTTTCATTAGCCTTTTTAGAGCGTTGGAGTACGTATCCCCAAGGTTTGTGAATTTCCTTGGTGGAGTAGTTTTCTTGGATGGCTCGAGAAGGTTAACTTCATCGGTCTTGCTAGTAGAGCCGTATGAACGACTTGTGGACCCTTGATATCCTTGACCTACCGTTTTGGACAAGAGTCCTTTACGGACGTCATCTTCAATTCGCGTCCCTAGTACAGTTAAGTCTTTGAAAGTCTTGATGTTTTGATATCTCAAATGGTTGGCATATATGGGCTTGAGATTATCCACAAACTTTTCCACAAGAGTGGCCTCATTCGGGCGTTCAACTAGTTGAGTACTAGTCTTCCTCCACCTACTTAGGAAGTCGGTGAATCCTTCTTTGTCATTTTGGGTAAGGACCTCTAGAGTACGCATGTTGACTTGGATCTCGGCATTATCCGCGTATTGTTTCGAGAACTCGATTGCGGCGTCTTCCCAAGTAGCGACCTTTTTGTGATCTAAAGTGTAGAACCATTGCTTCGGAATAGTGTCAAGAGATGAAGGAAAGATCCTTAAGAACATCTCGGGTTTGATGCCTTTGATAGACAAGTAATCGTTGAAGGCACGGATGTGGTTCAAAGGGTTCTCATGTCCTTTAAACTTAGGGATATCCGTCATGCTAAAGTTAGTTGGCAATTTGGAATTGACGGCTTCATATTTGCGATTGTTTTCCCTATAAATGTCATCCCCCTTAAGGTACATCAATTGCTCCTCTAGGTATTGGAGTCTCTTCTCGGCTGCAGTTGTTCCTATGATAGGATTCTCATCTTTAGACTCGTCATCGGAAAAACGTAGTACTTCACCTTTAAGGGGAGGCAACCATCCCTCTACATCAAAGATACGGCCTTCGATAAGTTCAAGGCGGTCATAGGTTTGTTCTTGAGTGATTTGCATTTGGGTTAGCGCGGCTAGGATTCGATCATTACTCTCTTGAATTTGCTGGAGGTTTGTTTCATCACTTGATCCGGGCATCTTGGAAACTAGATAAGAGATCGGAGACGAATCAAAACACGATCGACCATTCTATCACACTTGCCAAAGGAAGAAAAGTCTTGACTCGTGAAGTGGGTGTGTGCCACTTGTGTTGAGTGAGTTTTTGAAGAAAGACAAGGTCTTTGAAAATGTGTGTCCTAGTCAACTGTAGTGTAGTTGTAGGAGTGGACTCGAAGTGAGGTTTTGAAATGGGCTTGTGGCCCGAAATTTGACGCGACAAACGGACGGAGTTTTGACCGGATTTTGCGCTAATTAAAGGCCTATTTCAAAATTCTTGTTTGAAAAAAGGATTTTGATTTTTTGAAAATTCGTCATGGTTTTGTTTAGAAGTGGTGATCACGTAGGGTTTACACATTTATACAGGCATTATAACGGGATGCTGAGTGCATTTAGAAGGGTTTTGGTTTAAAGGGTGGGTTGCCATACCGAACCATCAAACCCGAAGTCTGTGGAGAGGCTCGTGCCAAACAAGAGTAAGGCCGATTCCTAGTCCATTTCCTCAAGTAGTGAAGGCCCTTGATACAAACAAGAGTAAGCATCATGGTACGGATGACGTCAATCGCTATCCATCCTTAGGCCCAAATAAGAATTAGGACCGTTTAGACGGGACAATTGGTCGAATGGGTTGGGTTGGGCCTAGGAAGGCCGAATAAAACGGTCTAGGAAGACCGAGTTATGAAAACCGACAATTGTCTTGTACAAACTATTCCCTAACCTTGTTCGAGTTTCACCCTAGCTACACGTAAGTGTATATTCCCCAGCGGAGTCGCCAAACTGTGGACAGCGGGCCGCCCACGGGGGCGCTTGGTGAAGGTCGAAAAACAAGCGTTTGCATTTTGTATGGAGTCGCCACCAATTTTTATGGGAAATTGGAACCGTTCGAATACCTCATGTCATGTCAAGATACAAAGTAGAGACATGAACACTAAGCAATCGTTACCCTTAGCATTCTATGTCTAGAATGACTCTCGTGGATGCCAATGAACACGGGTGCTCACGGAGATCTGGAGTAAGGGGTGAGGGTACGTATTAGGAAGCTCTTTTGATCGAACACCTAATCCCGCCCGCCTCGATAGCGGCCTCTACTAATGATTAGGGAGTTTATTCGTACTTGATATATCGTCGGTTATATGCATGCAATGCAACATCCAAGTTTTGATCCTAACATGTGAAAATTAGACTAAGTCGGTGAGACATGTAATTTACCATGCAATTAATGTCGAAGTAGGAATTTAGGTTCAATTACATGTGAAAACATACAAATGATACGAGAAATATGACAAATACAAATTACAATAATGAAAATTACAATGAATTAGGCGATTTATGTCGAAAATACCTTTAAAACGGATAATTTGAGAAAAAGAAGTAAAAGAATAAATTAACGAACAGGAATTAGCGATATTACGGATAATAGTTAATTAATTACGTAAGCTAATTAAACTAGGTCAAGGCAACAACGGAGTTCAGAGACAGAAATCATCCTGAACAAAGTAGCAGAGCCGCGCGCTTCAGAAGAGGCGCAGCGATTCTTGCGCGCGTCTTTCCAAGGGTGAGTTCTGGCCGTGAAGCCGGAACTGCAAATCGTTAATGTTAATTGTTAATTTTAAGGAAAAATTTTTTACTCGGATGAAAGTGATTAATACTTTTATTACATGTCAATGGTGGTCATGAAAGCGATAAACATGGAAGAGACGGATGCAAATAGATTATTTACATGAAATTATGATGGAAACATTAATGAGTCCTCTATTGAAATAAGTCAATTAGGCTAAATATGACGGATATACAACGAATATGTGACGAACATGCGAATAAACAGATGAAAATTATATCAATGACGAATTCCAGAAACTCAATATGAACAAATTGAATCTCTAAAACCCGGGTTTGAATTTAATGACGAAAACCCGCAAATATTGATTATTTGGGATTTAAGTCGGATTTGTGATAATTAAAACATATTAATGAATGATGAATTATGTGATACAATATACATGTGATTATTAAACTATTTTGATGAAGAATTAAAGAAAATAAACGAAACAAATAACAAACACACGAATTACAGAGGACGAAGGAAGAAGAAAAGAAGCGAGAATCTGCGCGGCCTCACGAAGAGGCGCAGCGGAATCTGCGCTCCTTCGAAGAGGCGCAGCGATTCTTTGCGTCTTTTCTCGACGTCTGTCTACTGGAAATTCGCAAAAACAGAGTTTTAAAGCACGGTTTTAGAAATCGGTTTTAATGGTGTATTCGACATAAATCTTACAATAATGATTACAATAATTAAAATACAATAAATAGAAGAGAGATTATACACCCTCAGACTTACGTGTTGACGAAACGAGATGAACTAAGATATCGATTAGTGAATGCTCGACGCGAATGCAAAGAGAGTGCCCTCGTAAGAGGAAAACGATTGATTAATTTAAGTTGATTATTGGTGTAGTTGGTCAAATTGGTCGGTCATGCAACGGAGAGGCTGGTACCCGGAAGGATCCGAGCTTACGTGGTCGGAAGTCCAAGCATGTAGGCGCCAATAAGTAAGAACAAAGTCTAGAATGCAAAGGGAGAAGAGAAGGGCGGACACTCGCGTGAGAAATATGAGGAACAAAGGCTCCTATTTATACTAATCACGTGAAGGAATAGGGTTTCAGAGACTCTTTGGAAGTGAATCTCGGAAAGATATGAAAAAGATACGTGGAACATGCAGAGAAGGGCCTGGGAAGAGGCGCAGCGGCCACTGCGTCTCTTGGAAGAGGCGCAGCACCTGCTGCGTCTATTCGCAGGAGGTTTCCTCCTGCTGAAGAAAGATTTCCGCGTTTGAGTTATGGTAGGACGGAAATAATCTGATTTTCCTTAATATCTTATATGAATATTACGGGATATTATTTGCCAAAAGATAAAACTTGTAAAATATGGAATAGAAATATCCGGAACATTCCAGAACATTCTGACTCGGGATTTAACAGTTATCAGAAAATGGAGACGGTTTTTGACCCGGACTCCGAATGTACTCTAATTACTGCCAAAACGACCGTATCAGGACGTAGATGACAACTAAGAGGTCGACATTAATATTTGAGCAATCACTTGACGATAATCTTACGAACTGTCACAACTCGTTCCGCGAATCAAACATGCGGCCCAATCATCACTGGGTGGTTTGCGGGAGGTGCAGAAATGAGGTATCTACAGGACCGAAAGGTGACGACCTCGCTCTTCTTATCAATAATTTAATCGACTCAGTTGACCCGATTGTGTAGCTGCCACGGTAGACCGATTCCTAGCATATTTCCCTCTTTTATCTGATTTACCCTTGTATTTCTTCATTATTTTCTCTTATTCATCTCCCTCTTGCTTTAGCCTCATTAGTTTAGTCAAAACATTTTAAACCCCCAATTGTAACATTAAACGGATAGAATAGACAAGTAGATAGTAAACCGTCTCCCTGTGCTGATCGACCCTACTTACCGCTAACTTCTGTTAGTAGTACTTAGGTATTTATTTTTGGTACAGAAGCGACCGTATCAAATTTTGGCGCCGTTGCCGGGGAGGCAACTATTTATTTATCTGTTTAATTCTGTCTGTTTTTAGCCTCAGGGGATTTTTCCCTTAAGGTCGTTCTAATCTTTTTCTTTAGTGCTGTTTTGATAGGCCTTACAGGTTCTACCTAGACAGTTCTAGGTGAAATATCGTCAAAGGGAAGGCTTGAGTACCTTTGACCCGTCACCTATGTCCTATTATATGGTGCATCAGGTGATTTACTGCGAGAGATGTGGTGCTGCTGAGCACAATGCAGCTCTTTGTATGGCAGAAAATGATGCGGTCTATGAGTTCAAGCGTTGGGGACGTGTTAGCCATTCCCCTGTAGTTGTGCCGCCACATCCACCCTATCAATGGCCACCGCAACAAGATTCTCCTGATATACAGAAAGAAGAGCTTGCGGAGCTGAAATCTTTGTTGAAGACACTTGCATTCCAAATGCAAGATGATGATAGACGCATTTGTGCGCGATTTGATAAGCTCGAGTCTGAAATTGATCAGTTAGTAGCTGAGTCGGATAGTTGGCAACCAGAAGAGGTATATTTTACCGAGAGCGGTTTTTCCCCTGAAGAACCCATGTTGCCCAATGCTGAGGATGATTTTTATGACTCGGATGACAAATTTCTATCATATTTCACTGCCTTACACGAAGAATTCAGCGCTGTACAGGAAGAATCACTCGATCGAGTGACTTATATTAGTCGATCGAGTGAATGTCCAGGAGTAAGTTCTCGATCGAGTGATATTTCTACTCGATCGAGTGAAATGCAGGAGGAAAGTACTCGATCGAGTAATAATTCTGCTCGATCGAGTGAGTTGGCCAGCGAGAGCAATGATTTGTTGCTTGAGTTCGTTTTAGACGACAATTTTGATGATGATAATGGATACGGTGAGTCGCCCCTATTCAAGGCCGAGTTGGATGCACTTGAGGCTGCGATTTACGGGACGAAATCCACTGAGAAGGGTGACGGAAGGACAGCTGAGTCGGTAATTGCTCCTAACACGGAAGAGGTAATAAATTCCTTTATCTATGATTCCATCGTTGAGAGCAACCTACCTGAGGTAATTAGCGATAATTTTATTATTGTTAATATTCAAAGTACGCTACCTCGTTTGACTCGTGCTTTTAATGCTATAGCCCCTTCCATGTGGACGTTTAATTTAACGAATTTTCACCGTCCTTGTCATTTTAATTTTGTTAATCTAAAACGGAGCCCTAATTTATTGTCAATTGCTCCTGCGCTCCTTTATTTTGTGGATAAATTTAGGAGCTCACATAGGAAATTTGTTAGGCTTAAACGGTTACATACTTTTATTTCCTATGCTTGTATTCCACTTTGGTGCTACCTACATTTTTGTGTAGCACATGCGCAGATGTATGATTTAATGCTGCGCGCTTTGAGCTGTTTTGATTGTGACTAATTAGAGAGACTCGAAGAAAAGAAGGTCGAGCTGGGACCTGACTGAAGCTAGCGCTACCCGGGAGGCAACCCGGAGAATTTATTTTTCATTTTATTTCATTTCAGTTGTAATAAATGGTTTTCATACCATAGACTATCTCAGTATGCTTGTTTAGTTAGTTTGCGGGCTGTTTTTAATTGCGTTTTGCAGGAACACACTGAGGATCACTCGATCGAGTACTTTTTGTACTCGATCGAGCACTTTTGCTGCTAAATCCACTCGATCGAGTGATTATTTTACTCGATCGACTGCTATTCTTCTCGATCGAGCAGTTTTAGATGCCCAGTTCACTCGATCGACCACTGCTCGACTGCTATCGAGTGCTTTTGACTTGGATTAGCTTCCTGAGACGGTATTCCGGGCCTTTAGCAACCTCCCATGTTCATGGCTGGTTTGGGGAGGTCCCTTCTTCGCGTATTCTTGTGAGTTTTCCGCATTTACTCTCTTTCTCTTTCAGTTTGCATTTCCTTTCCATGTTTTGGTACAATGGGGGCATTGTACAGTTTGGTTTGGGGAGGCTATGCATCCATATCTGTGTCTGCATATTGTTTTTTATTGCATTTCTGTTATCATATTTAATTTATGTATGCATTGTCTGTTATTTTTATAAAATTCAAAAAAATCTCATAAAAATTCAAAAATTGTTAAAAATTCAAAAAATTCACGTTTATTTTTGCATATAGGTTGAGTCGGAACGGTAAATTTCAATGATGATATTGCACTATTATTTGTCTTTTTGCTTAAGCCTTGCATTAAACTCTTATTCTTTTTAGCTTTGTCTTATTGCATATGTACGAGTTAATGTTGAATTTAGCTGAACGAATAGACTTGACCTGAAATTTTGGCAACCTACTTATAATTTCTAAGGATTAGAGCCTTATAAACTGGTGTCATTTGTGGCCGGTTTCATGTAGGATTGTGAGTAGTATACTCCTTGCATATCATGTATCATTAATTTGCACGTATATGAAATTCAATTGCTTTTTGCCTTCATACATTCGGGTTAGTGGTTGGTGTCACATGCAGGGAGGTGCTTACAATTTCCCTTTCTTTCATTTTTACCCATTTAACTCCACATTAGCCAAATTTGCCTGTTGACCCTTAACCGCATTCCAAATTTAGCTTGCCTTGTCAAGCTAGTTTAGATTGTTCTGCGGTATATTGTCTATTGTATCAAGTTGGCTCGTATTCTGTTGATTCGTAGTTGGTAATCTAAGAAGAAAGGGAAGATGATGAAAAAAGACGTGAAAAAGAAAAAAAAAAGAAGATGAAAAAAAAAAGAACTCGAAAAGAAAAAAAAAAAAAACAGAAAAAAACGTGAAGAAATGAAAAGAAAAAAAATAGAAAGATTTCGAAAAAAAAAAGATGTTGTTTGGTTGATGGTTTCGCTCCTATGCTTTATTTACATCTATTGAGGAGTATTTTCAGTTCGGTTTGGTGAGTTTTATGCCAATTGAAGGGCATGTGCTTAATTCAATAATTGAGTTGGAAATGGATGTTGTTATTTGGTTCTGTTTAGGTACTAGCTTGATCACCTATACCTCCACATTCCCATAAATGTTTTGCCTTTTCTTACCCATTGCCTCACTTTACCATATTTTTGTAAGCCCTCGGCTGTGACAGGACCTTATTTGGTTGGAATGTGTGTACGGTAGCTAGAATTTTCTATCATATTAGTTGCATGCATGTTTATGTGGGTCGTAGTTTAGGTGAGCGACTATTTTTCTTTCTCTCTTATATATATGTTCACCCTTTGCTTTATGAGAGAAGAGTGACCCGTGAGAGTCCATTATTAAAGGTCTTGCAAGGTCGACGGTTGAGCTTTATTATAAACATCTTATAACTCGTTTGCATTTGACTGTTTGCTATAAGTATTAGTTGCTTGCATTAAATTGGTTTAAGTGGGCATTTGTAGCTAGCTCTGAGTTATCTTTTCCGTTCCATTAGTTTGCATTTAGTTTACTCGAGGACGAATAAAGGTTTGGTTTGGGGAGATTTGATACGTGCATTTTATATAGTCTTTTTAGCTTATTTTATGCACGTATTTCTATGCTTTTATCGTAGTTTATGCTACGAAATGCCCCGAATATGCTACTTTGGGTTATTTTGTCTTATTTGCAGGAATAAACCAGAAAGTAGTGAAATCAAGCCTTTTACCGTCCGTTTTGCATGCATTTGGAGGAAGAGTGAATTTGAAGAGGAATTGTTGCTGTCTTGGGATGCGTGAAGATGTTTCGGGAGCTAAAAGGACAAGTCAAAGTCAAACTAACGAGAATTATGAGCTGCTGAAGTTATTATTCACTCGATCGAGCACTTTACTAGTCGATCGAGTGGTTTTAGATTCAATAATCAGTCGATCGAGCACTTTATATGGTCGATCGACCAGTTGCTTAATTGTGTTTAGTCGATCGAGTGCTTTATTTGGTCGATCGAACGGTCTGAGCCTTAGTTTGCTCGATCGAGTGGTTCTAAAGCACTCGATCGAGTGGTTTCTCCTACGGGCTTGGGCTTTTTAGTTTATTTCCGTCATTAGGTTAAATAATTCCTATTTTCTTATAAATAGGAAGCTAGGACGTCAGTTGTAATCTCTCCTTCTTTCCTCTAACTCGGGTTCGGACGCTGTTTTCCCTTTTACTTTGTTCTTCCTTAATTCCGGATTTATTTCAGTAACATTTCTCTCCCTTTTCATCTTTAATTTAATGTTTATTTCTCTTCCTCTCTTTATTATTTATATTCTTCATTTAATTATGTTTAGCTAATTTCTTTAATATGTTAGGACTAGGGAAGCCGTGGTAGCAATATGTTAGGATCGACTTGATTAGATTAGTTTTGCGACAAGAATTGTATTAGGCAATATAATTGTGATTAGGTTGAATGAATGCATGCAGGAGACCGATTTATTTAGTTACCCCCGACCTGGATCGAAAGATTGGAAGGGAAGGCTTGCTTAATTACAATAGGTGATACCTAATTAGGGCGAAAGCTAAGTTAGGGAGACCCTAGGGCGATTAGAGACCGAAAGGGTATAATCGTAGGTTTAAGGACCGAAAGGTGACGACCTCGCTCTTCTTATCAATAATTTAATCGACTCAGTTGACCCGATAGTGTAGCTGCCACGGTAGACCGATTCCTAGCATACTTCCCTCTTTTATCTGATTTACCCTTGTATTTCTCCATTATTTTCTCTTATTCATTTCCCTCTTGCTTTAGCCTCATTAGTTTAGTCAAAACATTTCAAACCCCCCAATTGTGACATTAGACGGATAGAATAGACAAGTAGATAGTAAACCGCCTCCCTGTGGAGATCGACCCTACTTACCGCTAACTTCTGTTAGTAGTACTTAGGTATTTATTTTTGGTACAGAAACGACCGTATCAGCCGTCGAAGTTGTAATATGTTAATTTTGTATGCATTGCTTGTGTATGCTCTACAAGATAGGCATGTCCAGTAACATTTCAAGTATTACGTGTATTAAAATGTACATCCGTCTGATTTTCACAATTTTTTTTTTAATAGAGCAGTTTTTGTTTTTGTTGTCTACTGCCACTTGTGTTATGGCACTCTGAAATGTATAAAACAAAAAGATATGTATGCATTAATAACTTCTGACTTATTATGCATGTGCAAAGAAAGTGAAAAGGGTGAAAATAGAGTGAAAATTGTACTTTCGCTACACATGTACACACATGCATATCTTGTGTTGTGACATCTTCAATTCATCTGTAGTTTGACAGACATACATACGCATGTTAAACTAAGCATAGGACATCTGTTTGGTTTTTAATTATTTTTTTTTTTTGTGAAGATAAAGGAACCACATTTTTTCTTCCCACCTATGCTTTGTTTAAATACCCAAGTACCTAAGATTCACTTCGGCTTATAACTACAACAAATATCTTTACAATATTTCTCTTCTCTCTAAATTTTCTGAAAAGTTTTTCCAAATTCTATAATTTTTTTTGTGGTTTAGTATATACTGTTAGCGTTAGGAAGAGGTAAAGGTTACCGCGAAGTTGTCTGTCTATAATTTCGGGTTAGTATATGCATGTAATTGTATTTAAATATAGCTTCCCTTTTCACTTAAATTGTATTTAGATAATGTATATAGTATATAATTAAAAAAAATTAAAGCGTATAACTTCATTTATATGTTCACATTTTTTTTCGTACTGGAAGTGAATAACAACTACAACTTTTGCAGGTGATAATTGATAAACGATCAACCTACAAAAAGAAAAAAATACTTTGTAACTTTTAAAGGGAATTTGAAGGTTAGTACGAGAAAGGTTGTTTTTTTACATTATTTAGTAATATTTTTTGTTTAATGGGATTACCATATTAATTAGATGTTACTGTATTCGAACTTTCTATTGTTACCATTGTTAAATTATTCACCTAGGTGCCAACGTTTCTGTGTAAGCGGTATATTTTCCTTACGCATCGTCCTTTTTTTTGGTTGAAACTATAAGATTTAGTGTATATATATATAGAATGACGATAAGGCACCACCCGGTGACGCTGAATTCCAGCACCAGCTTAATTAAAAATAAGAAATATTATAAATTTAATTATTAGTTTTCGATTTTGAGCCAAAGTCTAAAGGGTAGTAACATAATCTAATATTTATTCAATTAAATTAAAATTGTAACTAAACTAAAGTAGATCTTTTCTTTATCAATTGTTAACCTAAAAATCATTTGGTGATTGAGCAATCCAATCATCTATAATCTCAAAAATAAACAAAACTGAATCAAGTATTTATGTCTATTGGTGTTAGCAAATATCAAACATATTTGAGTTGTAATATTCACTTGAAAAATCTGCAATCCCATGCTCGTACCCAGGATTTTATATACGGGGTAGCGGAATTTTTTTTAACATTTCCTCGGTTAGAATAAACACGGATGAACACAAATTTTTTGTAATAGTAACTTTTTTTCAAATTTGAAAAAATATTTGTTTTAGCGTAATTGTTTAATGAATTAACAAAAACAAAAAAACTCAATTGCAAGTAAATAACTGAATACAAATGCCTCTCAACGAATCCCATCAGCCCTATGATATATGGACAGAAACAAAAAAATGACGTGAGGAAAAATAAAAAATGCTGCTTGTCAAGATCGAACTTGAGTTGTCTATGTAAGAGGCTTAAGAGCTCAACTCACCACTTTGGCATAGACAATATACTGCTATTATGATGGTTTTACTTGTATTTATATTTTGATTACAGCCATCTATACGGGGCAGCAAAAGGTCATTTTTCTTATTTATTTTTCCGGTTTCGGGATAGCGGCCACTACCCCTTGCTACCGCCTGGATTCGCCCCTGCTCCTACCTTTCTAATTCATTAACAATCATATCATTTTGATGCATCTTCAACCTTTGTAATGATGTTTGATAGCATGCAACGAACTTCCAATAAGTGGAACCTTAAGTCATATATACACACTCTTGCTATATAGCCCAAAATGCTTATGGTGAATTCATCGTGCATGATGATTGAGTTTGATGGGGCATATTCTGCACCGTTGACCAAGTCAACACACTGAGCAAGGTCAGAGACATCCACAGCAAAGTCAACATATCAGACAGCCTAGCCAACGCCACCTGTCGGCCTGCCACCTGGGTCCCGGCCCGGCACCTAGCCCGCCGGGATACATATCCGCGTACTCATATCCAAGACCCGTCGGCCGGCCTGCCATAGGTCCATCGGCCGAGGGTAGAACGGTCTTTCCACCTGCTAGCCACTTGGCCACTTGGCCACTTGGCCACTACGTGACAAAAGGTGAAAGTCTATAAATACTCCTCAACCTTCATTGAGGAAAGGATCCCACAACTTAACCTAAATACACTATTCATCTGGTAATATCCTCTTTATCTCTCTACAATACATACCTAGCCAAGTAACACAACTTAATCCTTTAAGTTTACTGACTTGAGCGTCGGAGTGAGTACGCTTGGCCAAAAGCCAAGCCCTCAGTTCGTTCAGTGTTGCAGGAGAGGCCGTGAGGAAAGATAGAAGCAAGAAGGGTTCAACTCAAGACTTCATTCTACAAGCCAAGGGTGGTAACGATACTTGCTCTGGAATTACTCCCGGAACAATTGGCGCCGTCTGTGGGGAATAGACACTAGAAGCTAGTCATATTCATTCCCAAACAAAAAAAAACAACAAAAACCCACCCAAAAAGCTAAGAAAATGTCGAAACAACAAGACGCAGTCGTGACCGACGAAACCGCGTTCTACCAAGATGATGCTTTCAACAACTCTGGAGTCGTGCAGCCCTCCACCGGCGGAGTAATCCAACCAGAGTTCGGATGCCAATAATACCCGACACGCCGCGCCAGCCAACCAGGTCACCATCATGGGGCGGTGGTTGACGTAGCAAAACCGAAAATGCTCCTGGACCTAATCGAATACGCCCGCTCACACTTTGTCACGCCGACAAGAGCGGCGGAAACCGTCCGGAGACCGGGGCCCTAAACGTGACTCCAAGAAATTTGAACGGAGCACTAGGAGAAGCGACCCACCAAGACACCGGGAGCCCAAAGTGGGCGCGGTAGACCTAAGTCCTCCCCGCACTCGTGGGAGGACAGCGTCCCCGCCACACGAACGAGGCTCACCTCGAAGGAGCCGAGGAGTCCGACTCGGCGAGTTGGAGAAGAAGTCCGAGTCGAAGAAGGAGCCCCTCCCGCTACGGGGAGGAGCCGAGGTTAGGGATGCGAGGAGCCGATCGCCGCGTGTCGTTCGACACGTGGTTAGGCAGCCCCTCAACGCCTACGTCCTAGAAGTCCCGGTGCCAACTAAGCTCAAGTTGCCACCTATTTCATACAAAGGAGATAGCGATCCATCCGACCACGCCGAGGCTTCGAGTCTTACATGTGGGTATGGGAACGGCTGATGATGAGGTCAGTGCCGAGTTTTCCCAACAACTTTGCATGGGATGGCTCGGAGCCGGTACAAAGGGCTTCCCGACGGCTCGGTGTATTATTACGCCGACCACGAAGGGCGCTTTCCTAGCCCGATATTCTGCAACAAGAGAAGAGCCGTAGAGACATCGACCTCCCGACTATCGACGGGAGGGAGGCGAGTCTCTCCTGAGCTATGTGAAGAGGTTTGATGGAAAGGTCCAGCAGATTCGAGAAATTAATCCCGAGCCGGCGGCCTTCGCGATGAAGGGCCTCCCAAGGGGAGCCTTAAAAAATGAGCTCATCAAGAGCGGAGGCCTGGGCTTGGACGCCGCCAGGAAGTTGGCCGACCAAGCCATCAAGGTGGAGGACTATCACAAGACCTGGGTAGACCCCACCGAGGCCGAGCTCTCAGAAAAGAAGAGTCACCGAGAGGACAGCCAGGGCGAAAGACGCCGTGACAACAACAGGTCGCGGTCCGATGAAAGACGCCGTGAGAATAATAGGTCACGGTCGGACAGATCCGACCGGAAACAGGACTCGGCGGGCGCCGGGTGGAATTCAGGAACGTACCACCAGAGGCGGTATAGTGAAAAAACCCCTCTCGTCGTATCAGCCGCCGAGTTCTTCGCCCTGAGCAAAAACGAGGGCCAGAAGTGGGAGAGACCCCCCAAGCCAAAAAGTGACGGTGACACGAGCCAGTACTGTGAGTACCACGGCCACACCGGCCATTTAACCAACGACTGCCGCCATCTGAAGAATGCCATAGAGGAACTGATCCGGAAGGGAAGCCTCGGCAAGTACGTTGCAAAAGGTCAAAAGACTGATGCCGGCAGTTCAGATAAGAAGTCCGTCTTCGAGCGGATAGGAGTGATTCATGTTGTCATCGGGGGCAACGAAAACGGAGGGTCCGCTCATGGGCACAAACGACACCTGAACGAGCTATATCAGGCCATCAACTTTGTGCCCAACTCAGGGATCCCCTCTGCAAATATCCCCGATATGACTATTGGAAGAAAGGACTACGAAGGGGTCATCGCTCCTCACAGCGACCCGCTTGTAGTCAATTTGGACATATCCAACCACCTGGTCAAGAGGTGCCTGATTGACACAGGCGCATACACGAACATCATGTTCAGAGAGTGCTTTCTCGGCCTCGGCCTGAAGATCAAGGACTTGAGCCCCTGCACCAACCCCCTATACAGCTTCTCTGGGGCTGGCCTGGTACCGCTGGGATCAATCAGACTCCCGGTGACGTTCGGCGAAAAGAATGCGGCTAAAAATGTCCTAGCCGAGTTCGTGGTCATCGACGGCTCGTCCGCCTACAACGTTCTCATAGGCCGGGTCACCCTGAGCGAGGCCGACGCAGTGATGTCCATCCGGGCCCTAACACTGATGTATGTCTCGGACCGGGGGGAAGCGCATAAGCTCGTCTCCAAGGACGAGAAGGATGAGGTGGTCAACGTCCAGATAGCTGTTCGAGGATGCAACATGCAATCCCTCAAAGAGGCGAAGAAGTCCGAAAAAGGAAAAAGTCCGTCCTTACAGCAGGAGGGCGACCTCATGGATACAACTAGTGGCTGACTGGGAAGGTGTGCCTGTGATGAGCCATTAGGGCATTGGTAATCTCGTGAAAATTTATGTAGCGGCGGAGGTGTCCAAAACAGCTGTGGACACCCCAACGCATGTTTTCACCTAATGAAAAACCCTCCAAGCCTTCCATCAAGATAAATTTTTCCCATCAGACATTTAAAAGAAACCGACGCCGGCTCACACTGTCATACCGACAAGAGCGGCAGTCGCTATCAAGAAACAGACGCCGGCTCACACTGTCACACCGACAAGAGCGGCAGTCAGTATCAAGAAACAGACGCCGCCTCACACTGTCACACCGACAAGAGCGGCAGTCGCTATGAAGAAATACAGCGCCGTCGCAGTCACCCCAAGAAGTAGACGCCACGACAGTCACCCCAAGAGGTAGACTCCGTCGCAGTCACTCCAAGTGGTAGACGCCACGTAACACGCTATCAAGAAACAGACGCCGGCTCACACTGTCACACCGACAAGAGCGGCAGTCGCTATGAAGAAATACAGCGCCGTCGCAGTCACCCCAAGTAGTAGACGCCACGGCAGTCACCCCAAGAGGTAGACTCCGTCGCAGTCACTCCAAGTGGTAGACGCCACGTAACACGCTATCAAGAAACAGACGCCGGCTCACACTGTCACACCGACAAGAGCGGCAGTCGCTATGAAGAAATACAGCGCCGTCGCAGTCACCCCAAGAAGTAGACGCCACGGCAGTCACCCCAAGAGTTAGACTCCGTCACAGTCACTCCAAGTGGTAGACGCCACGTAACACGCTACCAGGAAACAGACGCCGGCTCACACTGTCACACCGACAAGAGCGGCAGTCAGTATCAAGAAACAGACGCCGGCTCACACTGTCACACCGACAAGAGCGGCAGTCAGTAACATGGAGCACTCGCCGGCTGACACCCTCACACCGGCAAGAATGGCAATCACACTAAGGAAATAAACACCTAAGACTGCCTCGACCAGGCCAAGGCGGAAGCAGAGGAGGCGCCCAATTAATAACATAAAAAAAAAAACAGACAAGGATGAGAAAAGACCTCGGCCAAGCCGGAGGCAGAGGAACCGAGCTCTTATTAAATATGTTCAAGCAAATTACAAAGAATACAGACAATGGCCGTCCCCATTGGGATGAGCCAGAACACAACCTGCCAAAGGTGTACAAACTACAAGGAAAGAAAAGCAAAAGTTACAAGTATATCATTTGAAGCGCCAAAAGATGGCAGAGAGGAAGGGTTTGGTATTTGGCCCCCGAACGGCTGAAACAGATCTGCTGTAAACTTGTTCTCATCAAGCAGCACATAGTAGTGTGTGAAGAGATAAGGCAATCCGAGACGCCAGGTGAGCCTGGTGACCGCCGCCCGTCCCTCTATGGCTGTTGCTGCTTGCCGTCAGCAGCGGTAGCCGCATCTTCTTCAAGGGGCAACCCAGCAGCTTTCCTAGCAGCCTCGGCCTTGGCCTCGGCATCATCAGCTGCCCTCATCCTCTCGGCTTCCTCCTTGGCCGCCTTGGCCTTCTCAGCAAGAGCCGCTTTCTCCGCGGCCGCCTCCTTCTCCATCTTCGCCTTCACCGCCTCCTTGGCCTTCTCCGCCACGGCTTTCTCCTTAGCCTCGAGCTTATCATCAAGCAGCTCGTCAAATCGGCCCCACGGAAAGGAACCATCGAGAGGAAAAAGCTCCCCGGTCACTTCCCTAGCAGCATCTTCGGCCAAATCCCGGAATTCAGCGCACAGTTTGGGGAGCATGACAGTTTGGAGCATCTCAATGTCCTCCTCCTTTTGCTTGATGATGGCCTCTTTGCCCCGAATCACCTCCGCCTGAGCCTTAAACAGGCCCCTGGATTCGTCCCTCTGCTGGAGATAGAGGTCGGCACGCCTCTGAACAAGGCTACATTTCTCCAAAGCGACTTCGCGGCTTCGGTCCGCCGCCCTCGGCCTTGGCTCTCTCGAAGAAGGACCTCCTTTTCAGCGTCCTCCTTGAGTTTTCTCTCAGCCAAGAGCGCCTTCTCAGCATCCCTCCTAAGCCTCTGCTCATTAAGGAGATCCAGCTTCGCCGACGCAGCCACCTGCTTAGTGGCATTACGCTCAAAAACAGCTTGAGCAACGGCTTTCTCCTGCTCCATGAGACGAGCACCGGTAACCACGTTCCACCTCGCCAGCTCCTTAATCAGCTTCGTACCTTCCTCTATAAGCTGGGAGACGGAAGCCTTCTGGGATGAGGGGTCGGTGGTGACACTGTGACCACCAGCCTGCAGCTGGGAGAGAGAAGCCTTCTGGGATGAAGAGTTGACGGTGACGTCTTGATCACCAACCTGCGCGGAGATCCCCTCCACTTGCTGCCCAATGAGAGCAAAAGCCAGCGGCGGCTGGTCTACAAAAATTTAATAAAGGCATCAGTATCAACATATTTCGACATATCAGAGAGCCTGTCATCAGGGGCACCTAATGACCCGGCTAAATTAGAGCCACAGGATAGATAGGTACCATGTTTGGCCTTCTTGGCCGGAAGAGGCACCTCCTTGCCAACGGTAGAGGCCGTCCTTTTCCTCTTACAAATAAGGGGAGATCCCTCCGCATCAGAGTCCCCCTCATCGGGAATATCAACAATCTCCACCTTCTTAAGGGAGGAGATGGGAGTTGGAACCGGTGTCGACGCCGTTGCCGCTGAAGACTTTGTTTTCCGCGTCCGACGCACCACGCCGCTAACAACCCTCGCCTGCGCCTCCTCCTTGCTCAAGACCTTCAGCCGCTTCTCCATAAGATCATTCGGCGACATCCTGCGGTCATGGGCTAGAGCCTTGGGATGCAAGTTAGCAACGGTTTTATCTTTATGCAGCCCCATTCTCAGAAGGATATCCTCAGATAGGTCCGGTCCAAAGTGGTCTGCAAAAGAAACAAAGCAAGAGTCAAGTAGAGGAAATAAATCGAGGTCCGAAAAGCAGGAACATCGAGAGCGGTGGTGGGCCTCACACCGACCCCACTCACCCCGTGCTAGGGCCGGTATGAGGCCGACATAGCAGAGCGGCTCATCCTGAAGAATGATCTGCGTCGGGGGAATCCATCTTTTCGGCATCCCACTCTTGTCCACCTCAAAGAGCCTCATTGCCAGCCTCTCATCCTCCTTGAGAACGACCCTGCTAGCATCCATTTTAAGATGCTTCCGAGTGACCCATCTGTCATGCTCCGCCCTAGTCTCACACCGCAAATTAACCTGGTGCTGGAAGGAGCGGGGCAGCGGATAGTCATCCGGCACTTTAACGTACACCCACCGACCTTGCCAGTCCTTGCAAGAAGAAAGTTTGTCAACAGAAATATAACCCTGCTCCGTTTGCACACTGTACCATCCGACGCGGCCAGGGATTGACGGTTTAAGATGATGAAGCCGGCGGAATAAATTCACCGTCGGAGCCTCTCCCTTAAAGAGACAAAGCCAGACAAAACCGATTATAGATCTCATAGCCAGCGGGTGCAGTTGGGCAACGGCAACGTTCATGGCTCTAATTATGGCCATAACGTACCCATTCAGCGGAAACCGGAGCCCGTACTCCAAATGCCGCATGTATACGCTAGTATAGCCCGGCGGAGGACAACATACGGCCTGTCCCTCCTCAGGGATAACAATTTTGTATCCCCTACCAAAGAAAAAATGGTCCTCGAAAAGTTTCCCGCCGGAACAACTGGCAAGCTTATGGGACCAAGCACGGTCAAGACGAACCTTACAGGCATCGCCGTGATCCATGACGTATTGTCTCCCCTCATTAGGACGAGAACTTTCCGCATCATCACCAAAGTCATCACCAAAATCACCTAGAGAATCATCATCTTCCCATTCCTTCAGAATTTGAGGATCAACTTCGGAGAAGGAGACCTAGGGCCCCCGACGCAGTGTACTAGTCCCGGCACCAGCAGAAGACATGTTCACAACAATTACTAACGAAATAAGAGATGAAAAAGTTCGTTTGTTTACCTTAAAAGGAAAAAACACTCGCCGGATCAAAGAGACTGAAGATTGGAAGAAAAAGGAAGCCCTCGAAAGTTTAAAAAGACGAAGATTTTGAGAAAAATTTGAGAAAACGAAATTGGTGGCCAAAATCACGGAAAAACTGCCCTATTTATAGGGAAAAAGGCCCATGAAGAAGGACCAATCAGAGCACAGCCCATAAAGCGACAGCCAATCAGCGAGCAGACACGTGTCGAGCATGCAACCACGGAATGTCAATCGTCGCAACAGTTAAACGTCAATCAATGCAACAGTGACCAAGCGTCTTCAATACGCCCATTCACATCTCTTCGACTATTCATCTTCCTCAACAAATTCCTAGGTACCTAGTCTCCGCCGGCCACCTGATCAACCAAGCTAGGAAGCACCGGCCGGGGGCAATCAAAATCAACCTAAGACTCTCGGCCCTGGTCTCGGCCAGCGTCATGTTCTTTCCCACATCGGATACCCTTTACGCATCCATGTGGAGGGGGATATGGTATATGGAACAGACCTAACAAGAGCCACGCCGATGCACAAGAAGAAGCCGATCTGAAAAATTTGCGAAAATTACTTGTGCGTAGAATATATGCTCGAGATACATCGGAGCCCATACCACGGCATAGACTACGCTGGGGCAAATTGATGGGGCATATTCTCGCACCGTTGACCAAGTCAACACACCGAGCAAGGTCGAGACATTCACAAAGAAAGTCAACATATCGAACTGACCTAGCCAACGCCACCCAGTCGGCCGCCACACTGGTCCCGGCCCGGCACCTAGCCCGCCGGGATACATATCCGCGTACTCATATCCAAGACCCGTCGGCCGGCCTGCCATAGGTCCATCGGCCGAGGGTAGAACGGTCTTTCCACCTGCTAGCCACTTGGCCACTTGGCCACTTGGCCACTACGTGACAAAAGGTGAAAGTCTATAAATACTCCTCAACCTTCATTGAGGAAAGGATCCCACAACTTAACCTAAATACACTATTCATCTGGTAATATCCTCTTTATCTCTCTACAATACATACCTAGCCAAGTAACACAACTTAATCCTTTAAGTTTACTGACTTGAGCGTCGGAGTGAGTACGCTTGGCCAAAAGCCAAGCCCTCAGTTCGTTCAGTGTTGCAGGAGAGGCCGTGAGGAAAGATAGAAGCAAGAAGGGTTCAACTCAAGACTTTATTCTACAAGCCAAGGGTGGTAACGATACTTGCTCTGGAATTACTCCCGGAACAGAGTTTGATGCCGAATAGTAATCAATTTAAAAACTTTTATTCGTAGGAACGTATATAGACTATAGTTACAAACTGTGTATTTTGTTTGTTCTAACTTGGAACTCATTTCCTCAAAAAGAGACAAAATGATAGGAACAAATCAACTGTTTTTCTTCCGATTATCTATAACTATAATTAATTATGCAATTTAAAGTTCCCAAACTACGCATTTCAATTAGTGACGATGAAATTCAAATTTTAGTGGAGGAAAATGAAAATACATAATTAATTTAATATAATACCCCCGATGGCGCCCAATTTGAGTACCACCCGGTAGCTCCATCTCATTTTCCACATATATATATACCTTAATGTTTACGTATTTAAATATAAAAAAAAAAATTAAGCTGAAATAATAAAATTATAAGACTACAAATATTATTAATATTCAATATTTAATATAAAAATTATACGTATTCAATCTTATATGTTAATGCAAATTGTACATATTTTTGCCGTCAAACAATTCCAAAATCTCTAGAAAAATATTCAGATATGTGTGTAATTACAGTTACGAATTTATATTATTTATTTATCATTTAAACGTAATAGATTTATTTTATTAGTTCGCCTTTGCCTTTTACTTATACTGGTTATATAGATTGTTTTTTAAATTTCTATTTACGATTTATGACCGTTTAAATTTACTTAGTTTAAAAACACAAATAAAAAAAAATTATGTACATGATAACTATGCGTAATTTTTTTATTTAAGGTTTTTTTTTCGTTTCTTAATAAATCTGTTAAATTATGTATTAAACAACTTTTTTTTTTGCTATTTTTAAAATAAATTACTGTCATACTGCTTCGGATATAAGAATTACGAAAAAAATATTTTTTTAAAAATAGGTTATATTTATAATTGACACTAAATTTGCACTGTATCATAGCGACATTTCTACATATTTTTTTTTACCCCCCTGCATATCAGTACGTTTTATAGCCGTTATGCGCTTTCATTTATACTTTAATATTTACACAAAAAAAATTCAAAACAAACTGATGTTGTTATCCAGCAACTACTAACTCTATAAATAAATTTGCCATTTTATGTTATCTATAAAAGTTCTACATTGGTAGTCGTATTTTAAAAAATAAAATGTTTTACCTTAGACAGAAAACGAATATTTTTTTCCTTCAGGAATATAAATACTATTTTTTTCATTTATATCAAGTTTTAGATTTACTTTGTTTCACGCATTCTTACATTTTATTACTTCTTTTTAATGGCAGAAAAAATGAAAATATAACAATAGACGCTTCATTTTAAATATGCATACCTTTACAAACTGAATATAAATATAAATACTTTAGTTTGTTTTTAAATTTTTCATATTTTTTTTTTGACAATGTCAGTGTCATTTTTTTTTTTTTAAATTGTAAGTAAATAAAACACAAAATTATTTTCTTCCCTAATTTATTAGACGCATGCAGTTACACTTTAACGCTTACTTAAATTTAACTTTTTCGATACAGTCGTAATAAGAAATATTTAAAAGTTCACATAATATATATCGTTTTGCACAATTGTTTTTTTTTATTTTTTTTTCCACAAAAACTCATAATTTCTTTCACAGAACAACTTTCTTAAATATAATAGAATTTTATATACTTCATCTAATGATGAATATTACGTTCACAATGCCAATATAAGCGAATGTAGATATTTTTTTATAACATTCTGTAATTTTTCATCTAATGATGAATATTGCCTTAGTAATGCCTATATAAGAGAAAAAAATTTAAATTCTGTAATATATCCTTCATAAATGCTTTTTTTTAAAAAAATCCGGTAACAGCCTACTTATATAGAAGTTATACATAAATCGTTTACGTATACTTCGATAATATTTTTTGAAAAAAAAAGATAAATTTTTTACTTTGTCTGATATTTTTTGCACAGTCTGTTACTTAACATTATACGTTTTACGTCTTAAATCTTTTTTCAACAATTTCGTTCTATTTCACATTTTTTAAATATTATTAAATTTTATATATCTAACTAACTAACATGTTATGTTTGTAGAATTGTATAGCCTAATAAACTCAACTCAAATTTGACTTAAAATTACTCTGTATAAACTTAAAAAAAAAGGGATACAAAAAAAAAAATAATGATGTACAAATTTATTTGTAATGATTGATGCATTAGTATTATTTCAGTAATCACATATTTCCTGTATTCTTTATTATTATAATTCCTTTTTCTTTAATTTTTAGTTCTTATGTTTGTTTTCTTTACATATTTTAGTTGATATATTACCTGGACTATTTATTTTCTCCTCAAGATCTATACAACATGAATCTATCGAAGCACATCGCTTCGTGCTCCCGTACAAAATCATCCTAAAAAAAAAAGTCGGTCGCTTTCTTCAGCTACTTCTCCAAAGGGTAAAAAAGTTTACCTGTAAATATATATAGCTTCTTCGTTTCTGCCAATATTTTAAGTATTTTTCATGCAAATTACACATTGCACATGTAATTTTATTTAAATGTTTTTAACACATTTAAAGGTTTTCCAAATCCCCCGGATCATCCAGACGTTCTTCCTTTGCCTTCATTATGTACCCACTGCGGCGCTAAACTTTTCAAAAATGAATCAAAAAACTTTTGTTGCTGCCAAGGGGACATATGTCTTGCTCAAAATTTGATGCCAACTGATCTCCGCATGTTGTTCCTATCAAACGATGCAGCATCACAGAATTTCAGAAAATATATTATGTTGTACAATAGCTCTTTCGCTTTTACATCCTTTGGAGTTAAAAAAGACGGCGAACTCGCGCAGAGAAATCGCGGAATCTATACATTTAGAGTACAAGGTCAAGTATATCATTTCATTAATGATATCCTGCCAAATGAACGACGACCTAGATATATATAGTTGTATTTCTTAGATACAGACCAAGAATTATGGCAAAGACTCCAGATTTCTTCAGATATTGAGCAGAATGTTGTACGTATTTTAATGAGAATCATGGCTCTTAATCCTTACACGTAATTTTTTAGATCAGTAAGGGACGTTGGTATAGACGAAGAAAGTAGAATTGTAATAAAATCAGATCCGATGCAAGTTCAAAGAACTCACAACGCTCCTACGGCATCGCAAGTTGCAGCCATTTGGATTGACGATGAAGAGTCGTCAGAACCTCCTCGACATGACATCGTCATATATGCAATTTCTGGAACAAGCCACAGAATATTACACTACTACGGTTGTTATGACCCTTTACAGTATCCCCTTTTATTTCCTTTCGGAGAAACAGGATGGCATAGACGTATCTATCGAGTTAGCAGCAACCCCAGACGTCGTCCTGATCCCCCAACTTTTCCAATAAATGAAGTCCTTATACAAACTGCGGAAGATTTACTTGATAACGAAGAACAAGGTTTGTGCTTTCATATCTATTTTCTGTGTTTTTACATTAATGCTGAGGCTACAGCGTATTTTTACTTACAGTTGCAGGTACCTCTGAATCGGAGAAAAAAGTATCCTGTAGAGAGTACTACTGCTATTGCTTACAAATTCGCCCAACAAACTCTTCAATATTATTAAGAAGTGGAAGACTTCTTCAACAGTATATAGTAGATATGTATATGAAAATCGAGACAACTCGACTTGATTACATAAGAAATAATCAAAATGTGATTCGCGCTGATTTGTACCAAGGTGTTATCGACAGCTACGCTGCCGGTCAAACACGTGGTGGTAACATTGGTACATGTTTTATACTGCCCGCGAGCTTCATCGGTTGTGATCGTGACTTCCGGCGCCGTTATCTTTGTTCAATGACGGTTGTACAACGTTATGGAAAACCGGATATATTCCTAACCATTACGTGCAACCCGCGTTGGCCCGAAATTGAACGAGAATTGTCACCTTTTGAGGAATCACAGAATAGACCCGATCTTCTCTCTCGAATTTTCCGGTCAAAGCTTATTGTGTTAAAGAAAGACATCTGTGTACGTAAGATATTTGGTAATGTTGCAGGTTACGTTTATGTTGTGGAATTTCAGAAAAGAGGTCTACCTCATGCACATTTCCTAATCATTTTGGATTCCGATAGTAAAATACGTACACCTGATCAATATGATGAATTCGTTTCCGCCGAACTGCCTGATGTTGCTGATAATCCTCACCTATTTTCTGCGGTCGTTCGTCACATGATGCATGGTCCATGTGGAGAAGACAACCCTACAAATTCGTGCATGAAAAATGGTCATTGTAAAAACCATTATCCTCGTGAATTTGCGGATACAACTACATGCGGTCGCAATTCATATCCCATGTATCGGCGAAGGCGTACATGTGTTCGTGTAACTGTTCGTGGATCCTAACTTAACAATCGATGGGTTGTTCCTTACAATCCGTATTTGTTAGCGACGTACGACTGCCATCTAAACGTGGAGATATGTTCAAATATTAAAGCAGTAAAGTATATGTACAAGTACGTATACAAGGGACATCATCGCGTATCATTTGCTGTAACTGATCCTAGAGAACAGTTATCTTTTGATGAGATCACAGCCTACCAGTCTGCTCGATGGATATCACCACCAGAAGCAGCATGGAGGATTTTTGGATTCCACATGAATGAGATACATCCCAACGTTGTTCCTTTATAAGTACACTTACCAAACATGCAAACTGTGAGTTTTCATCCTTGGGAAAACCTCGGGAACGTTTTGGAAGACGACGCTCGTAAAAAAACAATGTTAAGAACCTTTTTTGAGCAAAACCAAAATGATACTTTTTCTCAAACGTTGTTATATAATCAGCTTCCAGAATTTTATGTTTGGCATAATAAAAGAAGGGACAAATTTTGGAGTCACCGAGAAAAAGGATTTGCCTTAAGCCGCTTGGTTTATGCAAATCCTTCCGAATGAGAACGATATTACTTACGTCTTCTGCTCTCAAACATTCGTGGGCCCAGGTCTTTTGAAGATCTCCGTTCAGTAAATGGTGTCCTTTGTGGTTCTTTTAGAGAGTCTGCGTATAAGCATGGTTTACTTGAAGCAGACAACTGTATTGAACATTTCTTAGAGGAGGCTGTTAGATATCAGATGCCATCAGCGTTTCGCAGATTATTTGCAACTTTGCTCATTTACCGTGAACCCAAAAATCCTAGATTGTTGTGGGATAAATACTATGATTCGCTATCAGAGGACTACGCATACAATTTTCCTGCTCAACAACAAAAGGTATTACAGCTTACTCTTTCAAATATTTATTGCATACTTGAATCAATGGGCAAGAGTTTCAGTACCTTTGATTTTGGCAATCTCAAACTCGATAACGTTTATTTATGCCATTCAAAGACGAAAGAAATTGAGGAACAGCTTAATATTCCAGTAAGTTCTGAAGACATACAAGCCGTAAACATGTTAAACGATGAACAACGGCATGCTTATGAAATAATTTATAGACGTGTTACAGAAAATGCAAGAGGTTGTTTCTTCTTAGATGGTCCAGGAGGCACAGGAAAAAAAATTTTGTATGCAACACTCCTTGCAAATCTGAGAATTAAAGGAATTATTTATGTTGCTGTTGCGAGTTCTGGTATTGCAGCTGCTAATCTCGCAGGTGGTAGAACTGCAAACTATCGATTCAAGATTCCTCTTGATATAGAACAAAACCAGCGTTCTCAGATCTCTAAACAAAGTTCTTTAGCAGAACTCATCCGTGCATGTAAGTTAATCATTTGGGATGAAGCCCCCATTGCCAAACGACAATCAATTGAATACTTTGAAAGTACGCTGCGTGACGTTTGTTTAAACAACCTGTTGTTTGGTGGTAAAATAGTGGTATTTGGAGGAGATTTCCGCCAAGTTTTACCTGTTATACCTAAAAGTACATTACAGGAGGCGCTGAATTCAAGTTTTGTTATGTCTTCATTGTGGCCAAAACTTGAAAAATTACATTTAACTGTAAATATGCGAGCTATGCGTGATCCTGCTTTTAGCGACTTCGTTCTACGCGTCGGTGATGGTTCTCCTCCTTACGAAAATGGCAAGGATATCAAATTACCAAGACCGATTGTTATATCTGAAACAGAAGAAAATGTGCTAATTGATCGGCTCATTGCTGCAGTTTATCCGGATATACATCTTATTACTGCAGATCCATCGTTGATGACTGGAAGAGCAATACTGACTCCAAAAAATGATGATACACGAGCAATAAATTCTATATTAGTTTCTCGACAACAGGGCGAAGCATTTACCTACAGAAGCTTCGATGAGGTCGCAGATGTTGCAACGGAATAGTATCCGACAGAATTTCTTAATACATTACAGCCTAGCGGTCTTCCACCACATGAATTGGTTCTTAAAAGAAACAGTCCTGTTATTTTGTTGAGAATCTTAGATCCTGCTGATGGCCTCTGTAATGGCACACAACTTATTTGCAGAGCTTTTGCCAAAAATGTTATAGATGCTGAAATTGTTGTGGGACATCACAAGGGACAAAGAGTTTTCATACCGAGAATTCCACTGCAACCATCTCCTACCGATAAGTTTCCTTTTCACTTCATAAGAAAACAATTTCCTATTAAATTAAGTTTTACGATGACTATTAATAAATCGCAGGGACAGACACTTAATAGAGTAGGCATATATCTACCTCGTCCTGTTTTCTCGCACGGTCAACTATATGTAGCCCTTTCCAGAGCAACACAAAGCTCAGACATCACGGTTGCCATCCTGCCGCATTGTACTTTAACTGATAGTTGGAGACGTACTAGAAATATTGTATGTTATGAAGTACTAAATAATGCAAGATTAGACTAAATACGTATGTCAACATTATTATTTGTTGTTTATAATATGATGTTAATATATATATATATATATATATATATATATATATATATATATATATATATATATATATATATATATATATATATTATTGGTTAATATATATTTTTTTAAACATTTATGCATTGTTACGTAAATTATTATTTCAATATATGCTATTCTTAATAAATATTATAAAAAATTATTGTTATCACCAACTTATTTTTAATTTCAATAGTACAAATTAACATCGCTTGTACATACATAAATAAAACTTATCGTACTATTAAGTCTACAACAAAAATTTGGTGCTAAAAATATATATCTAAAATATTTATCTATTAGGATTTTTATTAAATGTTCGCAATAGACTTACGATAACAGTTATCGAAATCTAAAATAAATGTCGTAATTAATCTATTGTCATTTTTACAGTACTTCCTCACCCAATCATATGTCCCGAAAAATAAGGAATTGAGTAATGTTTATGTTCTCATTAGCTGCTTCTATATTTTTTTTGTAAAAAATTGTAAGATATAATTCATCTGTTACTTTAATAGTCATACTTTGCAGAATACAATGACTCCCCCAAGAATACCTCTTGCCTCAGTAACAGATCGTACGAAGAATTTACTGTTGTTGTAAAACTTGAGACTCTACTTGCATCAAAGAAGTCATATCGTGGAGATGAGACACTTCAAAATTTGCTGTTTACCGATAGAGAGGTATCACATTACTAAAAAAGTACATTTATGAAAAAAAAAATATATTTATAAATACTTATTTTCTATCTATAATTGTGAAACAGGGAACAGAAATGCCTGGTGTAATATTTCAGGAAGATATTGGTGATTTTAAAGATATTTTACACGAAGGCCACGAATATGAAATTAAAAATCCTTTTGTCAAAATGATTCCTGAACAATATAGATTTGGCAATCAAAATTACCAAATTCAATTAAGAGGAGGTTTGCATATAATTGACCTAGGTCCTACAGAAACTAGAAGAACATATTGGGTACCAGTGAATTCTGCAAATGAAAATCTCGAACGCAATGACAGAATTGGTATATATTTCTACACTTACCTTAATTAAATACCTTTTCCATTTTATAATCAATTCGTTTATTAATTATTTATTTTCTTTGTTCAGATTTATTAGGTGTTGCAATTTATGTTCGACCCCTAAGACAAGGTTCAAGTACATTAACCGGCAAAGAATACGAAGCAAGAGATATTATAATCGTTGATCAAGTGTAAGAAAAAATTTCAAAAAACTGTATTTTTTATCTTTTTTAAAATGTAATTTATAGATACATATATATTTAAATAAACTATTTATGCAGCATGAGACCAGTCGTGGTAACTGCGTGGCGTAATCTTGCTCTTGAGCCTGTTGAAAAAGTTGCACGCACAATAGAATCACTACCCGTTATTCATATTACTCGTGTTAAGGCTTCCACATATAGAAGTATATATACATAATATGTAAGAAAATAAATTTTATAAAAACATATGATAACCTTTTATATACGCAGGCGGATCTTGGAGTACTACTAAATTTTCTACTCTAAGATTAAACAGCACAGACGCAGCCGCAGAGGATTTACGCATCTGGTAAATTTTTTTTTTAATACATTTGTAGTTCGGATTTAAAATAACAAAAATGTATCATAAATATAGGGCAACAAACAACATAGAAGCAATTCAACATGTTCGTCGTAATTTTCAAGCAAACTTTTTCGGAGAAAGTTCAACACAGCCGAGTGCCTCAGAAGAAAGCTTTGAAACGCTTGTGCCTATTAGCTCCCTTGAAAATCAAGAGGTAATCCTTTACGTAAATATATTCGACTATATAATTTGTCACATTTTGTCTTTACCATATGTTTAAATTTTTTTAACAATAAATTTGTAGGCTAACAAAACTATACTGGTGAAAGGAACGATAACATCTATCACAAATCCCGATAATTTTATTTACAACTCCTGCAATACGTGTAGAACTTCTACTACAGTCGAAAGCGGTGAGCACTTCATATGTGAAACTTGGCAGACACCACACGAAGGCATTTTTAAGTCGACGTAAGTGAAAACTCAGTAAATAACTTAACTACAACGATACTCTACATTTATATAGGAAATCTAACAATTGTTATCTTGATTTATAATAGATGTGCTCTACGAATCATTTTCACCGACGACATAGGCGACACCCGCATAACTTTGTATGATTCGTTAGCCGAAGTTATTCTAAAGAGAACTGTCAACCAACTTGCAGCTTTATCGATGGAGGTTTTTTGCCTTTTCTTTTTTTTCATTTACCTAAAATATGAAAACAAATTACTATTTTTTTCAGTCTAACATTATTCTACTACTATCTTATCATTTTCAGATCGACGTTCAGTAATTGATGAAACTCTTACTAGAACAAAGGACCGAGACTTTGTTATAAAGATGGTTTCGTACACGAAATCCGGTACAGTCGGACATGTGCGTTTCAGTCCCCAACAAATTACAGAAGCAAATGTGTAGTTCAAAAAAAGGTAGTTGTAAACATTTTATGGTTTCTTTTTCTCAAAGGCAGACTCTTTACTTTCCGTTTCTAAAATAAAAAAAAAACGTAATTTTTTTTTTAAATCCATTGTATTATAAATAATTTCCTTTTTTTTTCCTGATCAGAAAATAACTATGTAAATAAATAACCTTTTAAATAAGATGTTATTTATTTTCCTTCAATTTTTAATTTTACAATAGATTTTACCAAATGTACTTAATATTTTTTGAATGAAGGCTATCTAATATGCAAAATACGCTTCAACAATGTTTTCGTTTTACAGATTTGACGAATGAGTCATAATAGTATATATTTGATCCGAGTCGTGATTCGGTAACAGTTAGCAGAAATTTTATCCACAGATCTTCGGGTTATATGTAACCACAACAGAACGCTACTATCAATCCACCTGCTCTCTTACCTACATGTAGTATTAACATGTATGAAATGAAATATTGTTTCTTGTAGAAAAGTATTAAAGTAACACATTTTGCTAAAAATCACTCAACCGTAAAGATATAAAAACATAAAAGATAAAACATAAGTTGGTTAAACACAATTAATACACGAATATAGCACAATGAAAAGAACTAATATTTCCCAATCACAATAACATCCTTGTATATCATATCGATTAACTCTGGCTTTTTTTTGTCGTTGAAATAAAGAAAAAAAATACTTAAACAGAATTTTTTAAACTACTAATATTTTAACATAATATATATAACGCTTACCTCTAAATTTTTTTTAAAAAAAAATGCATTTTAATATTATATTATATTTTATAAAAAATAAATTCGAATACGTTACACATGCTTAACTATTAACAACACCAATAAAAAAATTACAGAAAAAATAGTATATCAATACTTATTAGGTAAAAACTATTTTCTAACCGCTACATCACTCGTGTTTACATCATCTTCTCCGAAAAATCTATATTATAGACATAACTATTATCGAGTCATATAAATTGTGTTGCTCAAAAATTAGGATTGCTTGCAACGTTATTTTATGAAAAAAAAATAAACAATAGCGTACAGTCCAAGTGACAAACAAAATAACATATACTTAATATTGCATACTCATATAAATCTAGTTTCCATAGAAACAAAAACAGAAGTTATCCAGAAATTACGTTTGTTTAACATGTCATTTTATGAAAGAACAATAAAAAGACACGTGCATTCCAAATGGCAATCGAATTAACACACCAGCTAATTTTGCATGCACTTAAATTTCTCTATAAATACAAATCATCAAATTGCCACTTAAAAATCAATAAGCATAGCAAGACATATCGTAATGGGTATTATTTTTCGTCTATACTTTCTAAATTAGTTTTACTTCGTTACTATTTATCTCATGCATCTTCACGTTTATGTTCAATATATAACACTGATTAAATCTTATATTAAATTACACTAATTTTACTATGGTATTTTTTTTCAGATTCATCGGAAATACAGCGTCGTCCGGTTGAAGTTAACATAAAAATTATGTTAAATGATATACTAAGGCAACTTAAGCTGCCTACTGCGGAATTTGGTATTCACGCAGTAACTGAAGACGAACAAAGAGCATACGTTCTAATAAAAGGCCTTGGTGCGCCTTCACAAATTTTAAAAATTATCGGATCACCTTCGAAACTTTTAGGCCCATCTCAGCAAAACTGTGCGAGAAAAGCTATCAAATTTCTGCAGGATTTGTATAAGTTAGATGTTTTGGATTTTAATTACTATGAACTACAACTGGTTAAGCATAACTACAATACGTTGAAGAATGCATACTACTCAGCCATCGGAGAGGTGCTAGCACCTGAACTTGAACTTCTTTCAATTTCAGATAACGACTGAGAATCGAAAAAATATGGTTGTATAAAATCTATAATGTTAATAAGGTATAAGGGATACAATAATTGTATAATATATCCCATATATGTTTTATGTATGCTTTAGTAAAATAGTAGCACCTGAACTTGAACTTCTTTCAATTTCAGCAGACTACTAAGAATCTAAAATATCACTGTATCAAATCCATAATGTTAATAAGGTATAAGCAATGCAATAATTGTACAGTGTATCCAATATATGTTTTATGTATGCTTAATTATATATAAATAAAATCAAATTGTAAATATTTTGACCATTATTTGATTGATCTAAGAAATCAAAGATGAGATTTGTGAGAGTGATTATAGCAGCGATAAAATCAAGAACAAAAAAACAAAACTTAAGAATTCAAAATTGAATCAAAAGAAAATTACTAATATAGACTACAAACTACAACAATGTAAAAAACGAAGAAGCTATATATATTTACAGGTAAAATTTTTTACCCTTTGGAGAAGTAGCTGAAGAAAGCGACCGACTTTTTTTTTAGGATGATTTGTACGGGAGTACGATGCGATGTGCTTCAATAGATTCATGTTGTATAGATCTTGAGGAGAAAATAAATACTCCAGGTAATATATCAACTAAAATATGTAAAGAAAACAAACATAAGAACTAAAATATAAAGAAAAAGGAAATATAATAATAAAGAATACAGAAAATCTGTGATTACTGAAATAATACTAATGCATCAATCATTACAAATAAAGTTGTACATCATTAATTTTTTTTGTATCCCTTTTTTTTAAAAAGTTTATACAGAGTAATTTTAAGTCAAATTTGAGTTGAGTTTATTAGGCTATACAATTCTACAAACATAACATGTTAGTTAGTTATATATATAAAATTTAATAATATTTAAAAAATGTGAAATAGAACGAAATTGTTGAAAAAAGATTTAAGACGTAAACCGTATAATGTTAAGTAACAGACTGTGCAAAAAATATCAGACAAAGTAAAAAATTTATCTTTTTTTTTCAAAAAAAATATTATCGAAGTATACGTAAACGATTTATGTATAACTTCTATATAAGTAGGTTGTTACCGGATTTAAAAAAAAGCATTTATGAAGGATATATTACAGAATTTAAAAAAAAAAATTCTCTTATATAGGCATTACTAAGGCAATATTCATCATTAGATGAAAAATTACAGAATGTTATAAAAAAATATCTACTTTCGCTTATATTGGCATTGTGAACGTAATATTCATCATTAGATGAAGTATATAAAATTCTATTATATTTAAGAAAGTTGTTCTGTGAAAGAAATTATGAATTTGTGGAAATAAAAATAAAAAAAACAATTGTGCAAAATGATATATAATATGTGAACTTTTAAATATTTCTTATTACGACTGTATCGAAAAAAGTTAAATTTAAGTAAGCGTTAAAGTGTAACTGCATGCGTCTAATAAATTAAGGCAGAAAATAATTTTGTGTTTTATTTACTTACAATCTTAAAAAAAATGACACTGACATTGTCAAAAAAAAAATATGAAAAATTTAAAAACAAACTAAAGTATTTATATTTATATTCAGTTTGTAAAGGTATGCATATTTAAAATGAAGCGTCTATTGTTATATTTTCATTTTTTTTTGCCATTAAAAAGAAGTAATAAAATGTAAGAATGCGTGAAACAAAGTAAATCTAAAACTTGATATAAATGAAAAAAAATAGTATTTATATTCCTGAAGGAAAAAAATATTCGTTTTCTGTCTAAGGTAGGACATTTTGTTTTTTAAAATACGACTACCAATGTAGAGCTTTTATAGATAACATAAAATGGCAAATTTATTTATAGAGTTAGTAGTTGCCGGATGACAACATCAGTTTGTTTTGAATTTTTTGTGTAAATATTAAAGTATAAATGAAAGCGCATAACGGCTATAAAACGTACTGATATGTAGGGGATAAAAAAAATACGTAGAAATGTCGCTATGATACAGTGCAAAGTTAGTGTCAATTATAAATATAACCTATTTTTAAAAAAATATTTTTTTCGTAATTCTTATATCCGAAGCAGTATGACAGTAATTTATTTTAAAAATAGCAAAAAAAAAAAAGTTGTTTAATACATAATTTAACAGATTTATTAAGAAACGAAAAAAAAACCTTAAATAATAAAATTACGCATAGTTCTCATGTACATAATTTTTTTTTATTTGTGTTTTTAAACTAAGTAAATTTAAACGGTCATAAATCGTAAATAGAAATTTAAAAAACAATAAATATAACCAGTATAAGTAAAAGGCAAAGGCGAACTAATAAAATAAATCTATTACGTTTAAATGATAAATAAATAATATAAATTCGTAACTGTAATTACACACATATCTGAATATTTTTCTAGAGATTTTGGAATTGTTTGACGGCAAAAATATGTACAATTTGCATTAACATATAAGATAGAATACGTATAATTTTTATATTAAATATTGAATATTAATAATATCTGTAGTCTTATAATTTTTTTATTCCAGTTTAATTTTATTTTTTTATATTTAAATGCGCAAACATTAAGGTATATATATATATATATATATATATATATATATATATATATATATATATATATATATATATATATATATATATATATGTGGAAAATGAGATGGAGCTACCGGGGGGTACTCAAATTGGGCGCCATCGGAGGTATTATATTAAATTAATTATGTATTTTCATTTTCCTCCACTAAAATTTGAATTTCATCGTCACTAATTGAAATGGGTAGTCTGGGAACTTTAAATTGCATAATTAATTATAGTTATAGATAATTGGAAGAAAAACAGTTGATTTGTTCCTAACATTTTGTCTCTTTTTGAGGAAATGAGTTCCAAGTTAGAACAAACAAAATACACAGTTTGTAACTATAGTCTATATACGTTCCTACGAATAAATTTTTTTAAATTGATTACAATTCGGCATCAAACTCAATCATCATGCACGATGAATTCACCATTAAGCATTTTGGGCTATATAGCAAGAGTATGTATATATGACTTAAGGTTCCACTTATTGAAAGTTCATTGCATGCTATCAAACATCATTACAAAGGTTGAAGATGCATCAAAATGATATGATTGTTAATGAATTAGAAAGGTAGGAGCAGGGGCGAATCCAGGCGGTAGCAAGGGGTAGTGGCCGCTATCCCGAAACCGGAAAAATAAATAAGAAAAATGACCTTTTGTTGCCCCGTATAGATGGTTGTAATCGTAATATAAATACAAGTAAAACCATCATAATAGCAGTATATTGTCTGTGCCAAAGTGGTGAAGTTGAGCTCTTAAGCCTCTTACATAGACAACTCAAGTTCAATCCTGACAAGCAGCATTTTTTATTTTTCCTCACGTCATTTTTTGTTTCTGTCCATATATCATAGGGCTGATGGGATTCGTTGAGAGGCATTTATATTCAGTTATTTACTTGCAATTGAGTGCAATTGAGTTTTTTTTTGTTAATTCATTAAAGAATTACGCTAAAACAAATATTTTTTTTTTCAAATTTGAAAAAAAGTTACTATTACAAAAAATTTGTGTTCATCCGTGTTTATTCTAACCGAGGAAATGTTAAAAAAAATTCCGCTACCTCGTATATAAAATCCTGGGTACGAGCATGGGATTGCGGATTTTTCAAGTGAATATTACAACTCTAATATGTTTGATATTTGCTAACACCAATAGACATAAATACTTGATTCAGTTTTGTTTATTTTTGAGATTATAGATGATTGGATTGCTCAATCAACAAATGATTTTTAGGTTAACAATTGATAAAGAAAAGATTGCTTTAGTTTAGTTACAATTTTAATTTAATTGAATAAATATTAGATTACGTTACTACCCTTTAGACTTTGGCACAAAATCGAAAACTAATAATTAAATTTATAATATTTCTCTTTTTTAATTAAGCTGGTGCTGGGATTCAGCGTCACCCGGTGGCGCCTTATCGTCATTTTATATATATACACACTAAATCTTATAGTTTCAACCAAAAAAAAAGGACGATGCGTAAGAAAAATATACCGCTTACACAGAAACGTTATTCACTTCCAGTTTGATCATTTACCAATTATCACCTGCAAAAGTTGTAGTTGTTATTCACTTCCAGTACGAAAAAAAATATGAACATATAAATGAAGTTATACGCTATATTTTTTTTTTAAATTATATACTCCCTCCTATTCTCCATTTTGTTCCCTATTTCCTAAAACGGATTATTCAGGTTTTCTTCCCCTTTCCTATTTTGGTAAGTTTTTTACCTATACATTTACCATTCTATCCTTGTTTCTTTTTTGTATTTACATTTTATGCCACCCAAATTTGTACTAACCCAAACACTAACCCACCCCAATTAGCCCAACCCATTAACACTAATCATAATCAACTAATTAACTTAGCCCAATTACCCACTAACCCTAATCCCTCCTGCCATATTTAGGGCTTCTAATCAGAAAACCCTAAATCTCAACCTCTCTCTTCCGCCATTGTTATCACACACCCCCTCTCTCTCTCTCTCTCTCTCTCTCTCTCTCTCTCTCTCTCTCTCTCTCTCATTCCTCTCATCTCCTCTCACCATCAGTCGTCTCCTTCACTTCTATTCAACCTCCTCATCAATGATCTCATATTTACCTCTCTCTTTTCCCTAAATCTTTCATCATGTCGATGGATTTGTTCTTCAATCGCCTTAAATTTGAATTTTTTTTTAATTTTTCTTCAGATCTGAGTTATCCTAACTCCGATCATGAAGACGGTCCTTGTTTGTTCAACATTTGTGATGATTATGTTGGGGATGATGAGGATTGTTTTGATTCTGTGATTGAACCTGGGAAAGATGAATTTGAGAAAGCTCGGGAAGAGAAGGCGGAAATTATTAGGATTGATGTTGAGCGCAGGATGAAGAAGATGAAGGAGCGGCGTGAAAGCCCAGAGTATCGTCGTTGTGTTATGATGCAACTTTCAAAAATTATGCCTCAGTTCACCTTTGATCTTGAAGATGGTGAGGGGATGAAGGGACATGATGTTATTGCGGATGAGTTGGATGATTCTCATGATTTTGCTGGTTACAGTCAGGCCATACATGATTCTTGTGATGTTGTTCTTGATAGCTATGGGGATATGGATACTTTTGTCCCTGAATCACAGTATTAGCCTGCTGGAAGGTCTAATTCTATCTCTTATTCTCTATTTTTTTTGTTTTTCTTATAAGTTGGGATTTGAAAAGGACTAATGATGATAAAAAAAAATTATGGATTAAATATACTCCTTTTATCTAAGTTAGTGCTCAATGATATTTATGAGAGCATTACTCAGTCTAAGAATACATAATCAGTGCATTACGCCGCCACAGAATGTGATGAGGCTATGCAATGGTTATGTATTCTGGTTTTGTTATTTTACCATTCCAAATGTTGATAACATTAGTCTTACGATAACAACAGTCTTACCTTTAACATTTCATTCAAACAAATGTACCCAATAGACTAAATAAACATGTGCAAAGTTCTATTTTAGGACGAAAAAATTGTCTGATTTGGGTCTGTTTGATTACTGGTTACTTCATCTTGCATTGTTGCATCCAAAATGTTGTCTGATTCTGATCTGCTTCATCTTATATTTACTGCATGCCTTTGTTTGCTGCAAAAAGTTGTCTGATTCTGATCTGGTTCATCTTATATTTACTGCATGCCTTTGTTTGCTGCAAAAAGTTGTCTGATTCTGATCTCCTTCATCTTATATTTACTGCATGCCTCTGTTTTCTGCAAAACCTTACCTGATTCTAATCTGTCTGATTTCTGCATGCTTCAACTTTGACTGTTGTACCCAAAAACTTGCTTCACACTTCTTCTATTACTGGTTTGAATAACCTGCACACATGTTAGTGTACAACTCTGGTCTGCCATCTTCATTTGTAACTGCATTAAGAGGAGCAAATTGCTGAGTAATGTTACCAACAGGTACATTTCCACCTGTTGGGGCATTACTACAACCCAGTTTGCTCTTCTGAATCAACTGCACACATGTCAATGTATAACTCTTGTCTGCCTTCTTCATTCTGACCTGCATTAGGATGAGTAAAGCTTTCAGTAATGTTACCAACAGGTACAGTTTCACCTGTTGGGGGATTACTGGGAGCAGTCTGCTCTTCTTCATTCTGATCTGCCTGCACACCTGAAGTTTCACCTGTACTAGTAATTGAATCCACTAAATCACTAATAGAGCTTCCATGACCAACATTTTGTACATATCTTATGCACTGGTTAACCAATTTGATCTGAAAGCGATTTAAATATTCAGTTGTAAACCTTGTGCTGCTAGTTTAGTTTTGTGCATATGAGGTATATGATAATCAATACCACCTTTAAGTGGCATAATTTCTAACATGCATGCCTGCAATGTGATAAAAACATAGTTAAGCTTCACCACATCTAACTCTTCAAATGCCTTCATGGTATTGTGAACTAGTTCATCTAAAACATTTGACTTCTTTTTTTGCTGTAGAGACTGAATTGCTCTAAAAAAACCCAAATCAAGTACATTTAAATCAGAGGAATTTGGTGGTTGATGAGTAAACTTTATATTCCACCCATCTGCTGAAGCAACCTTTCTGAAATCTTCATCCCTATTTGTTATATGAGGTCTTGCATTATTCTGCTGTATGAGGATATTTTTACTATAATTAGCAGGCCATTTTGCTTTGATAGTAGGTAGCACTTTGTTAATCAGCATATCTTTGGTTACTTTCTTAGTGATAGATTCTATACACTTGGTTTCTAATGTGTCAGCCACTCTCTTCTTTGAATTCCTTTTAGCTGGTACATCCATTACAAATGGCCATATACCAAGTTTCCCATCACAAAGTACTTCTTTGTTTGGACCATATTTTGGTCTTGATACAACACACATAAACATAACCTTACTTATGAACCTTTTTAATTGACAAGATCTATGAGGTCTTCTTTCTTTTTTACCAACATAAAACCTTTGACTAGGTTTTGTTATAAAAAACCATTTTTTATCTATATGAACTAAATTACTCTGATCTTTGAAAACAAATTGTTTGGTATGTTTATCATATTGAAGTTGTGAAAGACAATAAATTAACCTATCAAGTTTGTTCTAATCTGTAAGTTGTGGCTTGATTGCATTTGTATGTGAGCCAATGAGCTTTGCTGAAACCCATCTGCTGACTGTTGATTGACTAACACCCAAACCTTCACTTACTTCATGCTGAGTGGTTCTCTTGGCCATCTCCAATTTCTCTAGCTGAGTAGTGTCAAAGGTTAGTCTATGAGGCATTCTCCTGCCTTTAAGCTTGCTGTTGACATTGATACCTTGTCCACTTGCATGCTGTTTCTTTGCTACTTTCCAGATGTTTGTTATTGTCTTTCTACAAACCCCAAACTGTGCTGCCACCTCTGACAATGAGCCGTGCTTTGGTTTTCCATCAACTGTTTTTCCAGTAAAAGTTGACAGATTCTTGTTCTTTCTAAGTTATCCAATTTTTTTGTCTTCATTTATTGATTCTGTTTTTTTTTGTTTCTGAGTTGGTAATGAATTTGTTCTTTGGATGTATGCAAATAAATGAGTCAGAATCATGTGGGGCTTTCTATTTATAGGATTAATGAACTTTGCACATTGTTTTAGTAATTTGGGCGCAAAAATGAAATGTTTGAGAAAATTTGGCTCCTTTTTTGAAATTTGGTGCCAATTTTTCAATTGAGACTACTTGCTTTGAAGGACAGCTGATTTTGACATTTTGGTTTTGGTTCAAAGACAACCAAATTGGCTGAAAAGAAAGGAGTATCCATCATCAAATCTGAAGTCCTCTAATCCAGATTTATCGGCCATTTTGTTTTGGTTTAATATTGTGACACCCCGCGATAAAGCGGAAAGTATAACTTATAAATTCAAGCGGAAAATAGGGAATTTTTGAAACTTTTAAAATTTAAAGCGCGGGTTCACCAAAATCTAAAACATAAATAAAGAGTGCGGAAAAGAAAAGATTTTAAATTATACAAACGTGATAGTCGAGGTGAGGGAAAATATATCCCTCGAAAGACAATACAATAAAAGGTAGGTCTAAACAATCCTAATAAACCATCTACTATGCCGAAGTGCTCGCTAGCTCACACATGTCTTCACCCCATGAATGCACCACTAATACCTGTCATTCATGTAAACATGAACGCCATACGATCGGTGGGGAGTAACTCAAGGTTCTCCCAGCCACAAAATGTCAAAACGAACATAACAAAGAACTAAAACAGGTAAGTCATATAAGATACTTACGACAGATGTGAATATGAAGTTATATTTAAACATGGCAATTCAATGAGATGGGACCGGATAGATCAACATTAGCATGATAGAGATTCAACTAATCTTGTGAGACAATTATTTAATACGAAAGACAAGAGTACGGTCATTTATATAAAGGCACGCCTTTCAAGAAAATACAACATAGATATGAGATTCGAATTCGAATCATGTGAAGCAGTTAAGTAAGGGATCAACCAATGCAATTTACAAGAATAGAAATTGTAGCCATTACTTGGAAGACCACTTAGCAAACATTGTACGGGACATGGCTACTAATCTCCCATTCATACTTATAGCTTGCATCTCACCATAAGAACGGATGGGAACATCAATCCCGACGATCATATCGCAACTAGAGGGCTTATAGCTCACCCCTAGTATCCAATAGGACCAAGGCAAACAACAAAAGGCATAACTCTTACCTTAAAAGACAAATACCAATATCTATAACCAAGCAAGACCTTTACTACTCATATATCAAAATATAATTCCCCTGGTAGGACGACAATGGTACTCCCAAGACTCAGTCCTAGTCTAAATCGCCGGACTCTCGGGCGAACGGTCCCCGATTCGACATGCGGCAGAACAGTCCGCATCCAAGACTCGAAGACAGATCGGAAATCGAGAACCCACAATCGGCAGAACAGTCCGAAAGAGGCGGAAAATATGAGCTAAACCCACAATCGGCAGGACAGTCCGAAAGAGGCGTAAAGATAAGTCAAGCAATACGGTATAGCATAAAGGCATCATCAAGAGAATACGACTCAACCAAGCGATACGAATCAACTTGGAAAGAGACTACTACTATATGAACCGATGATAATTCAAGTGAGACGTTTCATGCCAAAACATAATCATGAATATGAATAAGTAACCTATTTCTTCAATATTTGTCAATTGAATAGAAATGTAAACAAATGAAGATGAACCATTTATAATAAGCAAGACAAGCATCCGATTATAAATGACTCAATTTAATTAAATAATTAGAATGATTCACTCATATTTGAGATGCGATAAATAAATGAGAATGGACGGATTAAAAATTCATATAATAGGTAAGTGAGACATTTTATCGAATTTTGACTTGAATAAATAATAAATTCCACATTTATGATTAATGTGAGAAAAATAAATGAATGAACGATATTTAACGAATTAAGTTATATAAAACACGAGGCGGGGTTTTAATAATTCAAATAACCAACTTATGCCGAGACAATCATTAAACACGACTCAAAGGACCTACAGACAACACCCAAACACGACCCAAGGGTGTTATTCGGACAGCCCTAATCACGCCTCACCACTAAGCCGCGACCAACCTGCCTAGCTCACGACCAACCACTGCCTAAGGAGCCGTGGCCACCCCCACCGAGCCACACTGTCCAGCCCAGGACATGTCAATACAGGCCACAACCGAGTACCAAGACAGGCCATGGCCGACCCAAAAACTGACCACACAGCAAACTTAAACCAGACCACAAGGCAGGCCAAATAAACTGTCAAAACAGGCACTAATGCAGGCCGTAACAGGCCATCAAAACAGTCCCCAAAGCGGTCCTAGAGATGTGTACAAAGGTACCACAACCATCACGAAAACAGTCCAAAAAAAAACAGTCGCATAAACCCCTACACAATCCCTCGTGACAACCAAAAAAAACTCCTAAAACAGACCCAACCAGGCCGTGACAGGCCGCCCAACCAACACCATTGCGACCACCCGAAACAGAGTTCAAACACCCCTTCCACAGCTCTAAAACAGGGTCCCAAAACGGTCCATTCGACTCAGAATTAAGGACATGACAGCAAGGTTGAGACGGAAACAAGCGCAAGTAATACGTGAACAACAACCATTAAATTTGTCCTTACACAACTCGAAGATGGCGTGTAAAGACAATCCATTCTACCCGTCTGTTGAGTCGTAAATATACTCTAAAACATCGTCAATCATTATGGGGCCTGCAATCTATGACTGATGCGCATAAATGACTCAAACGAGAACAAACATTGACAACAAAAGGGAGGAAGGTAAGTATGTTTTCCTAGTCATGTTCACTGTTCCAGAAAATGTGTAATAGCAGCAGGAAGGAACGAAATACAGACTAGCAGCAGCATAACAACCACGACATAAGCATGTGAACTCGGCAGTCGCTTCTCATACCCGAATCCAGTATTAAAACGAGCCAAAGGGCATCCAAACAAACATGTAAAGTAACCATCTACATCACAAATTTAACCACATACATGAGGAAGACGAAAGAACTAAACTTTATCAATTAAAAACATATAAAATGACACATAAGACGGAATTTCGACTTTTTGTCGAGTAACCTATCACCGTTACCTGTTTTTGATCTCTGAGAGTCCAAGGAATCGCCCAAGGATGATCTTAAACCCAAAAACCGAAGAGATTAACCCAAAATCCGAATCCCTTGTAAGACGGCCGTTTTGAATTAGGTGGAAAGTCGGCACTTTTCTTACATTAAAAGATGAAGGAGGAAGTAAGGAGGAGAATGGTGGAAGAATTAAGGAAAAACGTTGAGAAATGGAGTTGGGATCTGAGGTGGAAGCTTGGCGGAAATGGAGTTTAAAGTTTGTATTTGAGCCTGTGTGTTTGCTGCTGTGTTCGAAGAAAAAAAAAAAGTTGCAGGTGGGTGGGGAAATGAGTGATGCCCGGTTGGTGAGTGTGTGAGATAAAATAATAATAATAATAATAATAATAATAATAATAATAATAATAATAATAATAATAATAATAATTTAAGTTGGAGTGTAAGAGAGTAGGTGAGTGTGTTGTGTTGTCGAAATCGGGTTGGTCTGAATTCAAATAACTTTATAAGAGAAATGCGACGACCTTTGCTAGACGGAAATGTGTCTATAAATTAAGACGGAAAACTATTATTATCGTCACAATTATTATTATCCGACTGAAATGTTTAGTTTTATATAAACAAGCTTATAAAAATGTAACTTTTATAAAATTTGTGTTTGACAAAAAATTAATTAAATTCAAAAATATATAATAAAGTAATTAAACGGTTTAATAAATTTTAAATGTCAAAATGGAAAATTCGCGGGTGTTACAATCACCCCATCTTTTAAAAAGTTTCGTCCTCGAAACTTGGAGGTAGAAAAGAAAGGTTATAAAAATAAAACTGAACTTTTAAAATCGATAACCAAAACATTAAAAGGTCAATTACTTGTAAGAATTAAAATTCTTTCAAAAGTTTCGACTAAAATTTTCCGACAAAACCAAGTCGAAAGGCAAATCATTTGTATAAATCAAAATCAAAACACTTTCAAAAACATTAACGAAGAGTTTTCAAAAGTATAAGTCTCATTCATGGAACGAAATTGCTCTTGTCGTGCACACAAAGAACGCTTACTTTCCAAGTCAAAGACAAATTAAACAAAATCGGTTAAGCGACAAGCGTAGAACAAGTTATCAAACGTCTCCAATAACGAGTTCTAACATCCTATCAACGTTAAAATCAAAATAAAATGTAATTCAATCAAATTTTCTTTTGCAAAAGCCAAAATAGAGGTAAAGGTTTCACCTTTAAACTCAAAAGAGAGTCAAATTCCTGAAAATATAACATTAAACTTTCACCAAGAAATTTTAAATAGGTCAAAGTTAATAGGGATTGTATAAAATTTAAAGAAATTTCGGGTTTAGCAATTAAAATTATGATAAATGAGTTTATATTCAAACAACAAATAGGGAACTAAGTCAAGTTTTTATTTTCAAATTTTTAAAATAGGTAAGGTGTTGCAAAGAAAATAATATAAACTTTTAACACCGAATCAAAAGCTTGAAAGTTTAGAAGTTGAACAAAAGAAAAGTAATTTAGACCATCATAAGGGCAAATTACGCTAAGAGAGACCAAACTTAGCTAACAAAAGAGCTATGATAAATTTCATAGGGTAAGAATTGAAGTAAGGTCAACAAGGATGTCAAAGATAGAGTTTTCATACGTCACTAGCATCAAACTTAAGGGAGGAGCGAGATGAAGCGAGGAAAGGAGGTATGAACGGTAACACTTATGGTCAAAGAGTAAGGGGAATTAGACAATAAGGAAACGCCAGGTACTCAAATCTCGAACAACAACATCATCCTGAACTGTCCCGAAAACTTCCTAACCACAAAACTTATAATCACATAGCTCCCAAAGATTTCCTCAAAACACTTGTGTTACATCACCTTAGGCTATCCCATGAAACAAGTTAGTTCACTATAAGTGTGATGTCACCGCTTCAAATCCTCAACATCTACAAACAACCTCCACGAGATCAAGGTCAAAACTTCTAACAAAGCTATACTCATATCCAATTAGTGTCAACTATGAGTTCCTCCAAATGGTAAAACTCTCAATCAAAAATCCAAATTCAAAAGTTCTTTTGCACATTGTATCATCCCAAGGAGATCTTTTTATACTCTCGAAACCTAAGGCATAAATGGTGACATTCTCCAAACTACGAGACAACCACTCAAACATCTAACTCATCTGAGCTCAATATCTATCGATCCCAACTTATAATTACATCTCAAGAACTCTGGCTACTAATCCTGATTACCGCGAAGTGGATACCCAAATGAGATTCCAAAACTAGCAAGAACTCTCACCTAACATGGTCCCTATGTAATCGTCAGAACACTCACAAAAGTATACCGACTATGCTAACCTCGAGCTCAACTCAAACTTCCAGGTATAAACAACAAGGCTAAGTTCCATAACTTTAGTAACATAGGCAACTCACTCTTAACACACATAATCCACCAATCAATTATACTCACTTTATCAAAGAACTAGGCATAAGAATCACTAAGTATGTCTCACCACACTACCTAAGTCCTTCCAACATCATAACTTCTCAAAACCAAGGGTTATGGGTCAACCACAAACAAACTCCATAAAGCTAAATTATCCTACCACAATTAACATCTCACAAAAGAAAGAGAACTATAAAAAGGCGTTAAGGGAGGATAAGCAAGGAACAAAGGACAAGTTGGGAGGGTACAAGAATAACTTCCAAGAAAAAAAAAGAAAAAAGAGTTTAGAAGAAGAAGTAAACATTAAGAAGTAAAGAATGAGGTAGGGTACACAAAGAATGAGAAATATCTTCGAGTAAGTAGAAGCATTCTTCAAAAGTTGAACAAATCTTCAATTTCTAGCAATAGGCACCAAGTCTTGATCGCAACACGGGTAAGCTCATGGTTTGTCGATCCAATGGCACAAAAACAGATGACAATCAACAAGCATGTTAGAACCTACCACGGAGCATACACAAAGAGACTACCAACTTAGGTCCTTATTTCTACCCATCTCTCATTCATTATTTAAGGTCAAGTTCAAATTAAATTTGGGGTACACGTGTGTGCGTCGGGAGCAACATAGGCTCTGATACCAACTGTGACACCCCGCGATAAAGCGGAAAGTATAACTTATAAATTCAAGCGGAAAATAGGAAATTTTTGAAACTTTTAAAATTTAAAGCGCGGGTTCACCAAAATATAAAACATAAATAAAGAGTGCGGAAAAGAAAAGATTTTAAATTATACAAACGTGATAGTCGAGGTGAGGGAAAATATATCCCTCGAAAGACAATACAATAAAAGGTAGGTCTAAACAATCCTAATAAACCATCTACTATGCCGAAGTGCTCGCTAGCTCACACATGTCTTCACCCCATGAATGCACCACTAATACCTGTCATTCATGTAAACATGAACGCCACAGTCAGTGGGGAGTAACTCAAGGTTCTCCCAGCCACAAAATGTCAAAACGAACATAACAAAGAACTAAAACAGGTAAGTCATATAAGATACTTACGACAGATGTGAATATGAAGTTATATTTAAACATGGCAATTCAATGAGATGGGACCGGATAGATCAACATTAGCATGATAGAGATTCAACTAATCATGTGAGACAATTAGATAATACGAAAGACAAGAGTACGGTCATTTATATAAAGGCACGCCTTTCAAGAAAATACAACATAGATATGAGATTCGAATTCGAATCATGTGAAGCAGTTAAGTAAGGGATCAACCAATGCAATTTACAAGAATAGAAATTGTAGCCATTACTTGGAAGACCACTTAGCAAACATTGTACGGGACATGGCTACTAATCTCCCATTCATACTTATAGCTTGCATCTCACCATAAGAACGGATGGGAACATCAATCCCGACGATCATATCGCAACTAGAGGGCTTATAGCTCACCCCTAGTATCCAATAGGACCAAGGCAAACAACAAAAGGCATAACTCTTACCTTAAAAGACAAATACCAATATCTATAACCAAGCAAGACCTTTACTACTCATATATCAAAATATAATTCCCCTGGTAGGACGACAATGGTACTCCCAAGACTCGGTCCTAGTCTAAATCGCCGACTCTCGGGGCGAACGGTCCCCGATTCGACATGCGGCGAAAGTCCGCATCCAAGACTCGAAGACAGATCGGAAATCGAGAACCCACAATCGGCGAGAACGTCCAAAGAGGCGGAAAATATGAGCTAAACCCACAATCGGCAGGACAATCCGAAAGAGGCGTAAAGATAAGTCAAGCAATACGGTATAGCATAAAGGCATCATCAAGAGAATACGACTCAACCAAGCGATACGAATCAACTTGGAAAGAGACTACTACTATATGAACCGATGATAATTCAAGTGAGACGTTTCATGCCAAAACATAATCATGAATATGAATAAGTAACCTATTTCTTCAATATTTGTCAATTGAATAGAAATGTAAACAAATGAAGATGAACCATTTATAATAAGCAAGACAAGCATCCGATTATAAATGACTCAATTTAATTAAATAATTAGAATGATTCACTCATATTTGAGATGCGATAAATAAATGAGAATGGACGGATTAAAAATTCATATAATAGGTAAGTGAGACATTTTATCGAATTTTGACTTGAATAAATAATAAATTCCACATTTATGATTAATGTGAGAAAAATAAATGAATGAACGATATTTAACGAATTAAGTTATATAAAACACGAGGCGGGGTTTTAATAATTCAAATAACCAACTTATGCCGAGACAATCATTAAACACGACTCAAAGGACCTACAGACAACACCCAAACACGACCCAAGGGTGTTATTCGGACAGCCCTAATCACGCCTCACCACTAAGCCGCGACCAACCTGCCTAGCTCACGACCAACCACTGCCTAAGGAGCCGTGGCCACCCCCACCGAGCCACACTGTCCAGCCCAGACATGTCAATACAGCCACAACCGAGTACCAAGACAGCCATGGCCGACCCAAAACTGACCACACAAAGAAACTTAAACTGACCACAAGGCAGGCCAAATAAACTGTCAAAAACAGGCACTAATGCAGCCGTAATAGGCCATCAAAACAAAGTCCCAAAGCGGTCCTAGAGATGTGTACAAAGGTACCACAACCATCACGAAAAACAGTCCAAAAAAAAAAAAATGAAATAAACCCCTACACAATCCCTCGTGACAACCAAAAAAAAAACTCCTAAAACAGACCCAACCAGGCCGTGACAGGCCGCCCAACCAACACCATTGCGACCACCCGAAACAGAGTTCAAACACCCCTTCCACACTCCAAAACAGGGTCCCAAAACGGTCCATTCGACTCGAAATTAAGGACATGACAAAGAAGGTTGAGACGGAAACAAGCGCAAGTAATACGTGAACAACAACCATTAAATTTGTCCTTACACAACTCGAAGATGGCGTGTAAAGACAATCCATTCTACCCGTCTGTTGAGTCGTAAATATACTCTAAAACATCGTCAATCATTATGGGGCCTGCAATCTATGACTGATGCGCATAAATGACTCAAACGAGAACAAACATTGACAACAAAAGGGAGGAAGGTAAGTATGTTTTCCTAGTCATGTTCACTGTTCCAGAAAATGTGTAATAGCAGCAGGAAGGAACGAAATACGACTAGCAAAGAAGATAACAACCACGACATAAGCATGTGAACTCGGCGATCGCCTCTCATACCCGAATCCAAAGATTAAAACGAGCCAAAGGGCATCCAAACAAACATGTAAAGTAACCATCTACATCACAAATTTAACCACATACATGAGGAAGACGAAAGAACTAAACTTTATCAATTAAAAACATATAAAATGACACATAAGACGGAATTTCGACTTTTTGTCGAGTAACCTATCACCGTTACCTGTTTTTGATCTCTGAGAGTCCAAGGAATCGCCCAAGGATGATCTTAAACCCAAAAACCGAAGAGATTAACCCAAAATCCGAATCCCTTGTAAGACGGCCGTTTTGAATTAGGTGGAAAGTCGGCACTTTTCTTACATTAAAAGATGAAGGAGGAAGTAAGGAGGAGAATGGTGGAAGAATTAAGGAAAAACGTTGAGAAATGGAGTTGGGATCTGAGGTGGAAGCTTGGCGGAAATGGAGTTTAAAGTTTGTATTTGAGCCTGTGTGTTTGCTGCTGTGTTCGAAGAAAAAAAAAAAAAGTTGCAGGTGGGTGGGGAAATGAGTGATGCCCGGTTGGTGAGTGTGTGAGATAAAATAATAATAATAATAATAATAATAATAATAATAATAATAATAATTTAAGTTGGAGTGTAAGAGAGTAGGTGAGTGTGTTGTGTTGTCGAAATCGGGTTGGTCTGAATTCAAATAACTTTATAAGAGAAATGCGACGACCTTTGCTAGACGGAAATGTGTCTATAAATTAAGACGGAAAACTATTATTATCGTCACAATTATTATTATCCGACTGAAATGTTTAGTTTTATATAAACAAGCTTATAAAAATGTAACTTTTATAAAATTTGTGTTTGACAAAAAATTAATTAAATTCAAAAATATATAATAAAGTAATTAAACGTTTTAATAAATTTTAAATGTCAAAATGGAAAATTCGCGGGTGTTACAAATATAGCCTAATTATATGTATTTAGTTAAGAAAACACTAATCTTATGTAATTTTATTTATTACCCAGTTAATTATTAGTAAATGGAGGTATGTCTCCATATGTAATGGTTGTTAAACAACCTTGGTTTGTATAATTATCTAATTTGGGTGAGAAATTCTGATTTTGTAAGCTAATTACCTTTCCTAATTTCGACAGTTTAATCAAACACTTAATGCTATCAAAAAATGTGGTTAACTTTTTGAAGGGAACAATTAGTACTTTGCTTTATCATATTTAACTCATATTTATTCATTCCTCTCTCCAATTCACAAACCCCGCCTTACTCCTTTATTAGTTGTTTATTAAGCTCCTTAAATCTTGTGCCCTTATGAAAGGGGAACAAAATGGAGAATATGAGGGAGTACTATATACATTATCTAAATACAATTTAAGTGATAAGGGAAGCTATATTTAAATACAATTACATGCATATACTAACTCGAAATTATAGACAGACAATTTCGCGGTAACTTGTACCTCTTCCTAACGCTAACAGTATATACTAAACCACAAAAAAAATTATAGAATTTGGAAAAACTTTTCAGAAAATTTAGAGAGAAAAGAAATATTGTAAAGATATTTGTTGTAGTTATAAGCCGAAGTGAATCTTAGGTACTTGGGTATTTAAACAAAGGATAGGTGGGAAGAAAAAATGTGGTTCCTTTATCTTCACAAAAAAAAAATAATTAAAAACCAAACAGATGTCTTATGCTTAGTTTAACATGCGTATGTATGTCTGTCAAACTACAGATGAATTGAAGATAGTCACAACACAAGATATGCATGTGTGTACATGTGTAGCAAAAGTACAATTTTCACTCTATTTTCACCCTTTTTCACTTTCTTTGCACATGCATAATAAGTCAGAAGTTATTAATGCATACATATCCTTTAGTTTTTTGCATTTCAGAGTGCCATAATACAAGTGGCAGTAGACAACAAAAACAAAAACTGCTCTATTAAAAAAAATTGTGAAAATCAGACGGATGTACATTTTAATACAAGTAATACTTGAAATGTTACTGGACATGCCTATCTTGCAGAGCATACACAAGCAATGCATACAAAATTAACATATTACAACTTACGACGGCTTATAGCGAAAGCTTAATATTAGAAATAAACAATTTCACTTAATATTAAGTAGATTTTATTTCTATTCGTAATATGTTACCTTATATCTTATCCATTAAATATTATCTATATGTAACAAAAAAAAATTTCATTAAAAACGAACACAACCCGTCACAATCTAAAAACGTATAGTTTCCCTCTCACAATATGTAATTGCCCTCTAACTTGTGACACATTCGGCTAAGATAAATAGTTTAGTGAATTTTGTTTATAGTTTTATATAAAACCGTCTTATACAGGAATTTTTAATGATACATAATAAGGGATAGTTCAGTAGCGGCAGTAATTATATTGGTTACATTCAGCCAGCGATTGTCCTCAACTTTACTCAGAAGAGAAAGCTTGTTATCCTCATTACAATCCCTTTATTATAATGTATGAGACCGTTTGACGATAAATTAATGTGAGACCGTCTCATATGAGAATTAGTATCGAGAAAATATGAAAAGGGCATCAGTTCTCCAAGGTGATAACATCAATGAAAAGTTCAGACACAAATTACCCATTTGAAAGATTGAATTTCATCATATGCCCACATTTAATACGTAAATACAAAAAAAACAACAAAAAAAAGAATAAATTTATTATAATTTAAAAAAAAAAAATTAGTAAATTGACGATCAGAACCTGTAGAGAATTCCTAGACTCATTTGATGAAAGGTTCAAGAATGGGGTCAGATGTACGCAACCATACATTATCGACTGTAACATAAATCAAGCATAATAACTCACCTGGAGGTGACTCTTAACATGTGACAAAGTTATATCCTTTACATTCATCAACTCAAGAACTGATTTTGGTGTTGCTCCTGTTCAAAATTCATCCAATTAAACATTTAAAAAATGTTCTTTAAACCCTCCAACATTAAACAAAACAACATTCAAAGTTCACTATATATAAGACGGTACGAAGTATTACACAATAATTAACATGTTGAAAATGCAAAGAAGAAAAGAAAGGAGCATACTTTCATGACAACCAAGAAGTTGAACAGCATGAACAAAATGAGCATGAACAGTACAAGTCCATCTCATTCTAGGAGCTCTAATACTCCTTTTAATCATTAATCTTGCTGAACTCCTTTTAAAATCTCTACCATTAATTTGCGGCTGCTGACTATTTAAATAATGCTGTTGATGATGATGATTATAATTATAATTATAATTATAATGCTGATTATAAACAAGTTGATTAACATGATGACCCATATAATCAAACCCTAAACTTAACCTAGGTTCCGGACAGCTAATCTCGCTACCCATACTACTCAGGGTACCACTTGCGTTGACGGATAAAAACCTTGTCAATATGATTGTTCTTGTCTTATTAGTATGAATACAGTAAAAATCTCTCTTTGATTGCATTACTTCTTTACAACTTCTTTACAAAATTGTAAGTATGATTGTTCTTGTCTTATATTGTTATACTATTTCATTTTTTTGTTAGTATGAATCTATTTAATAGTAATATACAAATAAAAAGGTTTCAAGATGGCAGAATGAGGTTTCTGAATGTTTGAAATTGAATCATCTTAGAATCTAAACCTATATTGTAAAGCCCCGCAGGTGAGATAGTCCTATACAAATTTTAGTGTGAATATATTTTTATAAGCCAGCTTACCTGTTCACGCCATATAGCAAAAGTTTCATCATCATCTTCATACACACTAACCCACAACTTGTCTACTGACAATCCGAATCTACAGGACAATACACCATTTAGTTCTTAAATCTCCCAAGAAAAGGATAAACATTATACACATATAAAGAAATTCTAATGACTTTCGCAGAATAAAAATGATTATTGGAAGAAATAGTAGGTGGGCTAATGTGAAGTTAAACATCCATTATTATTAATTTTGAGGTGAAAGGGGAAAAGGGTGATAATTAGATCATGAGTGGTAAATGATTTTCTACCACTCAGTTCTCCGTCACTTTTAACTTCACCCTTGATTCAATTGGAACTCAATATTTCATAATCTAAAATGTACCTGATCAATAGTTCATTAAGGTCCAGTTGTAATCCATTTTGGATGTGTCCAAGACTCTAAGGCCAAACCATTCAAATTCACATCAACCAACAATAATTCATACAACCAGGAAAAAAACACTAACTCACCATTGTAATCTACCTTCAATATGACACTTCTTTTCCCGGTCATAATAGAATATAAGCTCTGCTCCTGTCAAAAGCAACAAAAGGAAGCTCAACCATGGAACAGGCTGCAAAACACCACAAGAGAAACACGACATCACTAACAAATCACGACTACACACGATAATCTGCATAGCCAATTAATCAATAAAGTTATCAATCAAAAACCCAAATCAAGCATGGTCAAATAAAACATATTGAGGATCGGGTATCATTCCAACTAATCAAGTTTAATATAATAATTCATATAATAACAATCGAAAAACAAAGATCTGTTATCAATCAAAGAATAGTTTAATAATTAACATAAGCACAATCGAAAAAGAAAACCAAGATTAATCTCTGTTTATCGTCATTCTCTATATATACACTAAATCTTATAGTTGCAACCAAAAAAAAAAGGATGATGCGTAAGAAAAATATACCGCTTACACAGAAACGTTGGCACATAGGTGAATAATTTAACAATGGTAACAATAGAAAGTTAGAATACAGTTACATCTAATTAATACGGTAATCCCATTAAACAAAAAATATTACTAAATAATGTAAAAAACAACCTTTCTCGTACTAACCTTCAAATTCCCTTAAAAAGTTACAAAGTATTTTTTTCTTTTTGTAGGTTGATCGTTTACCAATTATCACCTGCAAAAGTTGTAGTTGTTATTCACTTCCAATACGAAAAAAAATGTGAACATATAAATGAAGTTATACGCTATATTTTTTTTATTATTATATACTATATACATTATCTAAATACAATTTAAGTGAAAAGGGAAGCTATATTTAAATACAATTACATGCATATACTAACCCGAAATTATAGACAGGCAACTTCGCGGTAACTTGTACCTCTTCCTAACGCTAACAGTATATACTAAACCACAAAAAAAAATTATAGAATTTGGAAAAACTTTTTAGAAAATTTAGAGAGAAGAGCAATATTGTAAAGATATTTGTTGTAGTTTTAAGCCGAAGTGAATCTTAGGTACTTGGGTATTTAAACAAAGCATAGGTGGGAAGAAAAAATGCGGTTCCTTTATCTTCACCAAAAAAAAAAATAATTAAAAACCAAACAGATGTCCTATGCTTAGTTTAACATGCGTATGTATGTCTGTCAAACTACAGATAAATTGAAGATAGTCACAACACAAGATATGCATGTGTGTACATGTGTAGCGAAAGTACAATTTTCACCTTTTTTCACTTTCTTTGCACATGCATAATAAGTCAGAAGTTATTAATGCATACATATCCTTTAGTTTTTTGCATTTCAGAGTGCCATAACACAAGTGGCAGTAGACAACAAAAACAAAAACTGCTCTATTAAAAAAAATTGTGAAAATCAGACGGATGTACATTTTAATACACGTAATACTTGAAATGTTACTGGACATGCCTATCTTGCAGAGCATACACAAGCAATGCATACAAAATTAACATATTACAACTTACGACGGCTTATAGCGAAAGCTTAATATTAGAAATAAACAATTTTACTTAATATTAAGTAGATTTTATTTCTATTCGTAATATGTTACCTTATATCTTATCCATTAAATATTATCTATATGTAACAAAAAAAATTTCATTAAAAACAAACACAACCCGTCACAATCTAAAAACGTATAGTTTCCCTCTCACAATATGTAATTGCCCTCTAACTTGTGACACATTCGGCTAAGATAAACAGTTTAGTGAATTTTGTTTATAGTTTTATATAAAACCGTCTTATACATAAATTTTTAATGATACATAATAAGGGATAGTTCAGTAGCGGCAGTAATTATATTGGTTACATTCAGCCAGCGATTGTCCTCAACTTTACTCAGAAGAGGAAGCTTGTTATCCTCATTACAATCCCTTTATTATAATGTATGAGACCGTTTGACGATAAATTAATGTGAGACCGTCTCATATGAGAATTAGTATCGAGAAAATATGAAAAAGGCATCAGTTCTCCAAGGTGATAACATCAATGAAAAGTTCAAACGCAAATTACCCATTTGAAAGATTGAATTTCATCATATGCCCAAATTTAATACGTAAATACAAAAAAACAACAAAAAAAAGAATAAATTTATTATAATTTTGAAAAAAAAAAAAATTAGTAAATTGACGATCAGAACCTGTAGAGAATTCCAAGACTCATTTGATGAAAGGTTTAAGAATGGGGTCAGATGTACGCAACCATACATTATCGACTGTAACATAAATCAAGCATAATAACTCACCTGGAGGTGACTCTTAACATGTGACAAAGTTAGATCCTTTACATTCATCAACTCAAGAACTGATTTTGGTGTTGCTCCTGTTCAAAATTCATCCAATTAAACATTTAAAATATGTTCTTTAATCCCTCCAACATTAAACAAAACAACATTCAAAGTTCACTATATATAAGACGGTACGAAGTATTATACAATAATTAACATGTTGAAAATGCAAAGAAGAAAAGAAAGGAGCATACTTTCATGACCACCAACAAGTTGAACAGCATGAACAAAATGAGCATGAAGAGTACAAGTCCATCTCATTCTAGGAGCTCTAATACTCCTTTTAATCATTGATCTTGTTGAACTCCTTTTCAAATCTCTACCATTAATTTGCGGCTGCTGACTATTTAAATAATGCTGTTGATGATGATGATTATAATTATAATTATAATTATAATTATAATTATAATTATAATGCTGATTATAAACAAGTTGATTAACATGATGACCCATATAATCAAACCCTAAACTTAACCTAGGTTCCGGACAGCTAATCTCAATACCCATACTACTCAGGGTACCGCTTGCGTTGACGGATAAAAACCTTGTCAATATGATTGTTCTAGTCTTATTAGTATGAATACAGTAAAAATCTCTCTTTGATTGCATTACTTCTTTACAACTTCTTTACAAAATTGTAAGTATGATTGTTCTTGTCTTATCTTGTTATACTATTTCATTGTTTTGTTAGTATGAATCTATTTAATAGTAATATACAAATAAAAAGGTTTCAAGATGGCAGAATGAGGTTTCTGAATGTTTGAAATTGAATCATCTTAGAATCTAAACTTATATTGTAAAGCCCCACAGGTGAGATAGTCCTATACAAATTTTAGTGTGAATATATTTTTATAAGCCAGCTTACCTGTTCACGCCATATAGCAAAAGTTTCATCATCATCTTCATACACACTAACCCACAACTTGTCTACTGGCAACCCGAATCTACAGGACAATACACCATTTAGTTCTTAAATCTCCCAAGAAAAGGATAAACATTCATACACATATAAAGAAATTCTAATGACTTTCGCAGAATAAAAATGATTATTGGAAGAAATAGTAGGTGGGCTAATGTGAAGTGAAACATCCATTATTATTAATTTTGAGGTGAAAGGGGAAAAAGGGTGATAATTAGATCATGAGTGGTAAATGATTTTCTACCACTCAGTTCTCCGTCACTTTTAACTTCACCATTGATTCAATTGGAACTCAATATTTGTAACACCCCCTCATACCAAGATACCTTACCAAGGACTACCCCAGCATGAAAGACTGTTACCATCTCGGTTTTCCAAGGTTAGCATATCAAAGTTACCAATTCCAAACAACCTTTATTAAAGTATAAAGAGTTAGTGATTACATGTTTCCAAAACCAAACCAAAGTATAACTGTGAAAGGTCTAACAACTACAAAGAATGCAAGCTAAGTCTTTTAACGGCGGAAGCTAGACTCGAGTGATGACTCCCCATGACTGTCCCATAGCTAAACATCTGCATTACCTGACATAATCTGCTCACCATCCTTGAATGGATCACCGCAGGTTTTACAAAACAACAACAACGAGGTCAGTACCGTTCAATCAAGATAGGACAAACAAACAATGTAACCGGTTGATCATCCTCCACCCCCGGTCTCCCGATCTCACACAGTAACCGACTACACACCGAAGTGTGTTGCCCTGCCAGATTACCCATCGCAACAGGTAATCCTCGCCGCCAGTGGGTGACCGCAACCCATCCCCACCTAATCCAGCTCATCAACGAGCGACTAACAATCCCTGTCCCTTAATGTGCACATCCCCTCCCGTGACGGGTTCCACGAAGGGCGAACTAGGGTGTGAAGCCACTCCCGCAAGTGACTCCACCACAATCACACACACAAAGATCACAAATGTCACAACACCACAACCGTCACAACACAACCACACCAACACCGTCACCACAACACCCAACCTCCGATGATCAGCAGATAACAACAATTATAAAACATATGCAATCTCAATCAATTAACAGTACTGAGTAGGAAATACCCTACCTTTTCGCAATCCGCTATGCTGCAATCAATCATACAAATGCATAACTAATACCACATCGTCACCTACAACAATGGTAATCAACAATCAACACATATATGATGAGCAAACCCTAAACCCCCAAATTAATCCAAACTAGGGTTTGCTAACTTATAAGGACAGCAATAGATCAATAAAGATAGGACACTTACTATGACGACTGACACTGAATATGGTGCTAGAAGCCACAAACGATGACCTTTGCCTTGGAATTGATGAAATTGATTAGAGGGGGAAGAAACGTAGTTTATGTTTTTGGAAGAAAATGCCTTTAGAAACTGACAAACGATTATATAAATAATCTCTAATCATTTTAATCACAACCGCGGAAATAATACCCGACAGGATACTCGGTCGAGTATAAAGTATACTTGGTCGAGTACCCTCTACTCGGTCGAGTATTCAGCATACTCGGCCGAGTGTTCCTGGGCAATAGCCAAACAGGCTACACGATACACTCTACTCGACCGAGTAGGCCATACTCGGTCGAGTACCAGCCTATAAAATCCGTAGTATTACAGTCTTCCCTCCTTAAAAAGAACTTCCTCCCCGAAGTTCCAACCCAACCTAGGAAACCTGGACACCTAACACTAGGTCTACCAACCACACTTACTTCCACAACATGACTCACGATATCGTCCCAACTACAACATATACTCTCAATACTAACTCCATAATATTACCAAATAACCACAATATAATGTTGCCAACCTTGTCTCACTAACATAATACTCACTAGTAACTCAATACCAAGACAATCCACCGGACAAGATCAACCATCAAGACGGAATGTTACATTCTACCACCCTTAGAATGAACTTCGTCCTCGAAGTTTACTCACACACATAAACATCCTCACACAATCCGTTACTCTCACTCATAAACATCATATATACTACTAAGAGCACTGCCATTACCTGTAATAAAATTGGCAATCACACAAATCCATCCTTATTCTGCACCAACACTCAAACTTCCAATTGCAACCTGTATGACCATCAAACTCTCTTGTCGCATCCTACTCCTCTTAAGATAAATGTTACGTCCTCGTAACTCACTAATACTAGGTTCTTTGCTATATCTCCCATAATCCTCATTATTACTGCATGACAACGATAACCCACTATAACCTTAACACCTACAACCAATCCTATATCCAGGACTCTCTTTCTTTAACAGTTCTCGTGCCTCCAATTATTCTTCACTCCCATAACATATATCATAAAATCCTCAGTATAGCCACTACTCCATCTCTTCTACATTACCACAACACGACATATTTCTATATACATATACACTCATCTCCATAATCTTATCTCACAATCCTCAAGTGTTACACATACTTACATTAGCTTCTCAAGTTCATCTTCTTTATTACCACTACTCTCTTAACTTGACATGATACTAAGTCATAAAACTCCTTACTCCCTGTCCCAAGGAAAGGTGCTAAACCACTTGTAGTTTCAAGTTCAATACCATACATGTTCCACAATTTCTTTTCACAACTATGTCCACCAATGCCTCATCTAACCCAAGATCAAAAGAACTCCAACAACCTCTCACAACGGTGTCCCATTAACAGAATATTACTTTACCATGACAATAACATAACCATACCCAACTCTCTTTCATATCATACTCTATACAAACCAATAGGAACATACCCATACCGACACTGGTAAGAAACATCGGGAAATAACACAACGGTCTATATGCCCCGACCGACAATGACAAAAAATAGTAGTAAACAAACAGCGACCTATGACAACACGAAAATACTCGTATCACAACACGAATTACCGTGCACAGTGCACAAAAACCACATCGATAGCCATCACAACTTTTAAAATCTCATTACACTGACTCAGCACAACTTCCTTGACCATAAGACTTTCTTAAAACTGCTCTACCAGATCACAACGCAGCATATTAGACGGGATCACAAATACCAACCTTATGATTATTATCCATACCATGACTCTTGAGGCTGGAACCTCACACCATTACTTACAAATATCATACATACACATATAAGTATAGCATATGACGCGGAACACACATATAACAACTCGTAACTATCACGCCCCACCATTACTCGTAAGGCCATGACCTCATACAAAGTTTTACACACCTTATGGACCCATAATCGAATCTAACTAGCCAATCCTGATCACGTAAGTTACCACTTGATAATGAATACCTCTCATCCGGACTTAACTCAGGTGCCTTTCATAACATATCCTCTCATACACACAATTATCACCCCTCCGGCAAATGTAGCTATAACATCAGTACCCTGAAGGAAATGTAGATCTATATACATACTAACATACTCATATATGTTGAAATTAATTTGTCATAAAATTAAATACGGATTTTATGCATGCAAACAATATGATAAAATAGAGAAGAAATCATCTTCTTACAATGGGTATTTCGGTTTTATGGGCACAAAAGAAATCTCCTTTTCTTTTGTTCTTGAGCTTTCCTTTAATGGAAGAAACAAGATCCAAGTGTAGGATCTCTCCTTAGGAATTATACCCAAAGCTAACTCTTAATAAGATCAATATTATATGAACTAGTATAATGTTAATCTTGTGAAAAATTGAACCAAAAATGGTTGGTTCTTGGCTCCTATAACCGGGCAGGAGAAGAGGGATTATAGAGGATTTTCTCTTTCTAAAAACTCTTATTTTTTTTTAGATGAATGAATAATCATTCACATAATATTGTCAAAGTGAATAATAGGCAAAATAATAAAAAATCACTAGGATTTTGTCTTCCCCAAAACCGGTGGGAGTGGAGGGAAAAGGAGAGCCAATGCATGCCCATGGTTACCTTCACAAGAATATGTAGGTGTGCATGGCTAGCAATAGGTTTTCATAATTATGTTTTCCATTAACATAATCAAACAATTTTTAGTCTAATTCTCCTCCTTATTTCGGCACAAAAGGATAACATGGATTCCATATTATTTTTGTCAATTGTCAATATGTCACATGTCAAATGTAACATAAAATTGTTATGTATTTTTAACATATTAAAAATCAACGTATTATTAAAAATACGTCACATACAAAAATCGACTTAGTAATTCATAATTACGTGTACCAAAATATTTTACCAATTTATAAATCGCATTTATAATAATTTATTCAAATTCAATTGTTTCCTTAAACAATAATTTCATCTGAGTAATGATACAATTCGATTACTCAGACCGTATCTCATTTTAATGAGATACGTAAATATTACATCCAAAATCGTCCGTCAATTTTTCAAGTAATTTAATTAACTCGTAACGTTATACGATTAATTAAATAATCAATTAAGAGTGTTGCCCTATAGGTATGACCTAGGGGGTCAACTGATCACCACCGTCACACGACAAGAATGTCAAACTCTAGTCGACCAATCATTACCGATATATGTTGACCAGTTGACTTTAAAAAATATTACATCCCACATGTATTCTTAAAATGAGATTTAATAATGATATTTAAATCATGTGATCGCACTATTGTTGAGGACACATTTCCCAACAATCTCCCACTTGTCCTCGACAAGTGTGCGTCACCAATTCTCTTGTCCTATTACTATCTCCCACTCAATGCAAGGTGTCTTTCGGTCGTACTTGCAAGTGATCATATCGAGAGTGGTTTCCTCGATCCGGAGAATAACCGATTGACCGGATTTATCCACTCGGATACCTTCCGAGTGTGGCCACGCATTTCCGATTCATTACTCCTCGAGTGGCACTGAGATATTGTTTTAACCCTGACAAGGGGGTGGACAATTCCTATCGCACTCATTCCCTTCGACTAGCCACAGCCATCATAACCCAAAATATGCCCATTTGACCCCATTTACGAAGGTCGTAATAACACAAATCAAAGTTAATCTGAAACTGTGCCATCTTAGGTGAATAGTCTTTAGTCAAAAGAATCGACTCATTAGAATACTATAGCAGCTCTTGCCACGACCAGGCTATATAAATTGCCAGAACTCTATAAGCGGTCATAAGGCCCGACAAAATGTTCCTAACAGTCTGCCTATGTGATCGACTAGTCATCTCACATGACTCTATGGCACTTGAACTTGCCATCAATCGCATCACACTCTAGTCACTTCGAGACGTCACCTCATACAAATGACTATGGGCGAATACAATGCTAATCCGTGTTCACTTTAATGGGGTTCAATTGTCTCTACAACCCGTTTGGATGTAACAAAGTATAATAAAAGAGTTTTAAAGTAAAACTCGAACGACAAATGTGATTATCACATATGAATAGTCAATGCCTGATTACTATTCCATGTCCTATAATCTAATTTGATCTTGTATATAGTTGTTCATTTCAATTCAATTGAAATGACATGACTCATCATGTTAAGCCTATGAGAAGGCTTTGGTTAGTAGGTTTTATCAACTTCTTGTACCTTACTCAACCTTACTACATACTCGTTTTCCTTTGTAATGTATACATTTGCATTACAAAACTTTCTGAGTACGTGTCGAGATCCAATCAAGACATAGGCCCTCTAGCCTAAGAATATCTCCCACTGTTTTCACAGTGTGCAGGACTCATCTTTCTTGCACATCTCATGATCGCAAGTGTATTCAATTTCCGTTATAAAAATTTCTCATTGTTCTTTATTGCCTAGAACGATTCTAGAAAATCTACTTCTTAATTAACATATCCACAATGGTATCTTAACCATACTTATGTGTTTTGATTATGGTTTTGTCGGAAACCATGCGCAATCTCAATTGTCAATTGTCACTTGTGTAACACCCTTACACAATATTGCATCATAAACACTTTGCTTTACTTCCTTAATGCTTCTGCTAGCACTTAAGGGTAATCTTTATAGCTTACTTGGTAAAGATTACTTAAATTCGATTTTGAAAACAATTCATCATACTCAAAGCATATGAAGTGTTATACATCATTACTCATTTAATTGATCCTGCAGCGGAAGCAAATGAAATCAATCAAATATGTTCAATTTAATTGAACTAGTCATGAATCTTATCAACATAAGACTTCTTACTGGCGCTAATATCATGTGGATTTATCTTCATAAATCCGGATATTCAAGATGTATTATAATACTCCAAAAGTCTTAAATCATTCTCAATGATTAATATGTCATCCACATATCGGACTAATTTAAAAATTCCGTAACTCCCACTAAACTCCATGTATAAACACAACTTCTCGACTTATCGAGAAATGTTTTACCACATGATCAAAATGTTGATTCTAACTCATTGATGTCCTACTTAAGACCCTCTCTTAAGTTTCACATTATCTTAGGATTGCAAGAATCTACTAAACTCAAGACATGTATTGAATACATTCCTTCTATTGAAGAAGTCGGTTTTAGATTCACTCGCTATGCATTTCATAACCTCATGATGAAACACAATCTCTAAGAAGATCCAAATAGACTTAATCATTTCAATTAGTGTAAAACCCTTTGCAACCAATTTTGCTTTGAAATATCTCTTTATTAGTGCAAAACCCTTTGTCACTAATCAAGCCCTTTTGTTTCGGATTTTCATGACTCTAAGCCTTGTATTGAGTTGTGACTTAAACACTCTTATGTAAGTCATATGTTCATTACTTTCTAGAAGTAATCAACTTGAATCAACCAATTTCTTTTGTAAGTTATAAGCTCTTTACTTTCTTAAAAGTAGCATGAATTCATCATTTTTAACAAGTGACGAATTTAACCTCCTAGGTTTTAAAGAAACAATATTTTACACAAAACGTCTCATGTATCCAAGAAAGACCAGTTTCTTGCGACATAACATTCTCTGTGGCATTCTTTGTGGCTCTTGAATAATTTCTCCCACTCTGTCTTCTAAAAATAAACTTGTATTTTAGAAAGACAGCTTCACGAGCCGCAAACCCGTCGTACTCGTGATAATTGAAGAGGGAAAATTGAGCATTTGTTTCTTGTGAAAACTTACAAACATGGTACCCTTACCATTTCATATCTCATATGATTCGATTTAGTGGAAAAATAATTTAGACAAAATGATAAAATCCCCAAAAGGATCAAGTAACTCAAAGTAACTTGATCGAAGTCCAAACCTTATCGAATAGCGTTTGAATTCTTATCCAATCACACATTATATCATAATGCGTGCTAAGAGAGATTAACTTGTGATATTAGATCACATTTCCATTGGCTTATATCAAAGTCTTCACTTTGATAATCCCATCACGACTAAATCGTGATTCCTTGAACTCTTGAACCTCTTCAAAGATTTCTCTATTTACCTTATTAAGTGAACATATTAGTGTCAACTTAAATCGTTGGTAAAAGAAAATGATCAACCTATTTTGGATCAATGATATACAATCTCGATCTCCTTTTCAACCAAAAGGCACGAGACATCTTGCTTTGAATACAAGATACGCATATACCATTAACAATCTAATGGTTTCAAGAGTACTCGATAACTCTTTGCGTTCATCATTCCAAAATTTAAGGTTTAATCTTGGGTTACCAATTTGAGTCTTGCATCATCTTCATGATATATCATTCTAGTTTGGTTTAGAATATAATCACCTTGATAATGGGCTAGCCATACATCAAATCGTGGTGTAAAGGGTCACAAAAGTGAAACCTCTTTTGTATCTTAACAAGTATGTATTCTTATTTAGAGTTTATGTACTTAATAGTCACAATTAAGTACAACTCCAAACCCGAAAACTAGATTGAGTACACAATGACTCTATCTCTCGACATCATTGATGCTAGTCGTCATATTCTAATCATTCTATGTATCAAGTACAACGATGTAAACCACCACCGGTTTCTAATATTGACGAAGTGGTACTGGCAAAATTTTATGCCAATCATATAAACATTTAAAGAAGAAGATCCTATTAGATGTCCCACAACTAATTTGTTGATTCTTCAATAATTTGGGGTAGTTTCCTTTCTAGTGTCCAACATTTAAGACAATGGAAACTTTATCGGTCGGAATTGATAGGTTTAGTATCGTCATTATCAACAACTTTACCTTTAACATTACCTTGTATCAATTCCATTATTATCTTTACTTCTTGAACCTCGTCCTCATCTTAACGGTTTAAGAGAATGCTCCCACTCATTTCAACGAGTCTTTGCTTTGAGAAGCAAAATTGAATTCATGAAGATTACTCTTCATTTGTTCGTTTTAGTCTTAAAACTTTCATTGAAGTGGTTGCGTTATTTTGGTCAATTACGAATTCTGAAAAAACTAATTGCCAAAACAATTTATCGCTTCAAGGTACTTAATTCAATTAAGTATATGAAACATAATCCATTGTAAGTAGAAGTGTTAGTCATGAATCAAAAACCTGTTTGATAATGAATAACTTTAATCTATACTCTTTACAAGAGATCCTTATCAATGGTTCATTTGAGGTTTTAGAAGCAAATTCATATTTGTCTTTAGTCACGATGTTTTAAGGAGATTTGAATCAAAAATCAAAATGATATCGTATATGAATTGTGGTAAAGAAATAGAACAATAATAACGGAATAGTGGAAAACTTAACATTTATCGTTATAATAATACTTGTAAATAACAAGTAAAGCATTTACATAGTGACCTCTACCCAACTATGATAAATGATTCCAAGACCCAAATTCATATTGACTTAGGCACGGTGGGGCCGATACATCCTTTATCAATATAACTCGGTGGATTAACGTTTAATCGATTCTACTTTTAGAACTCTTGGTCGATAATATTACATTAACATTTATCTTTAGCCCAAAACACATCCGACAAGGGCACGGTGGGGCCGATACATCCCTTATCAAACACTTTTGTTGAGTTCACTCCAAATTTCGAATAAATGTGTCCATGATCCAAACCCACATTAACTTGGGCACGGTGTGGCCGATACATCCCTTATCAACATGAATTCGGTGGATAGACATTTATCACCCACTTCCCCTACGTAACAAGGTTTGTACCCCGGTGGGGCCGAGCGCACTCCCTCGCGAAATAGGTTTTCATGGTTTCTACTATTTGGTAAGGCTATGTCTCAATTGATTGTTTTAGCGAGAGGTCATGTCAATTTATTATCTATCACGTTTTAAGTGAACTAAAGCGGTGAACTACGATAATTATAATTGACACGGTCGATAAACTCGATAAAAAGATAATGCATGTTTTAGTTATGGCGATTTAGCGATGCATGTGACATAAAATAAAATGTAAGCATAAAGATAAATAAATCCTAGTATGGCCTTTCCTAAAAAAGAAAACTATTTAACTATTACATATTCGGAAACCAACTCCATTGGTCCCTTGAACTTCGGTTGTGGCACGCATCTCGAGGTAACACCGTCTTTAATGTATCGTCATTCTTGAAGAAATCCGTCTTTGGGAACTCCGGAATGAATAAAATTACATAATAAATTACATAATTTCCTATTATACATTTGTAACTAAAATAAAATAAATCTATTAAATTACAAAACGGTGATACGAGATCACAATAAAATTACAACCGAATCGATATTCTCATACATTTCGGGAAATACCAATTAAAATCTAAGGCCATACTAAGTAAAATTACACAATTCAAAATTACATAAATTAAAATTATGACAATCATAAAGAAAATGCAGCATTATAATATGTATGAACATGCTCAATTTTATGCTAAATCGCCTTTAATTAGCCAATATCGTATATTACTCGTTTTTTACGGATTTGCGTGATTTCAACATTTTTATAATCACAAAAATACATAAACTCATATTTATGCATAAGTTAATTACCCTAACCTCTTAGGACTCAAAATTTAGTCTTCACTAATAATTTGACCATAATTAACCCATATTTTATAAAATTGTTCATAAATGGACCAAAAATTACAAAAATAAGCTATAACCTTCAAATAAATCGCAAAATTTCAAATAAATTCAAAATTTGAAATTTAAACTCATGAACATTCTGGAAAATTACCATGACACTCATAATGTTCAAAATCTTAGGTTAAAAATTTCGAAATTTTTTTCCGGAAAAACAATGTTGCGAATTTATCGATTTTAACTAAAATAATCATAAAAACATGCAAAAATTATATTCATTAACTTTTCAATTTTAGATCTGAAAAAGATAATAAAAGGCAACATTAGACGTTTTTCCTAAGTCATAGATTATGTTTTATTAATTTTCACTAATAATGTCACTATTTATGGTATTTTTCTTCAAAAATCCATAAATCATGCAAAAAGACTTCTTTATATCCAATTATTTTTCACACATCTTGTAACATTGCATGTGACAACATATTAATTTTCCATGACCAGATTCAAAATTTAACTCATATTAACCTATTTTTCACCTAAATCCGAATTTAATAATGAAAAATTCATTTTTCGAGCATAACAAGTCCAAAAATTATGAAAATTTACAGGTTATCTCAAAATAATATATATGACCACATATCCAAAAATCAATGGAAAATTCGAAGTATAGCTAATTTTAGACCAGAAATGACATTTTTACTCATAAAATCATAATTAAATGTCATTATTGTAAATTATGAACAATAAAAATCCGTAAAATTAACCAAAATATCCTAAAACATTTTAGGACCAGAAATATTAACATGCATGAATTAATTTCGTGATATATCATAATAACACAAATTTTACAAGTTTTATTTGTTATTCTTATAACTCGGAAAAACTTTTAACCGATTTGCATGCAAACAACTGTGGCTCTAGCTACCGATTGAAGGAAATGTAGATCTATATACATACTAACATACTCATATATGTTGAAATTAATTTGTCATAAAATTAAATACGGATTTTATGCATGCAAACAATATGATAAAATAGAGAAGAAATCATCTTCTTACAATGGGTATTTCGGTTTTATGGGCACAAAATAAATCTCCTTTTATTTTGTTCTTGAGCTTTCCTTTAATGGAAGAAACAAGATCCAAGTGTAGGATCTCTCCTTAGGAATTATACCCAAAGCTAACTCTTAATAAGATCAATATTATATGAACTAGTATAATGTTAATCTTGTGAAAAATTGAACCAAAAATGGTTGGTTCTTGGCTCCTATAACCGGGTAGGAGAAGAGGGATTATAGAGGATTTTCTCTTTCTAAAAACTCTTATTTTTTTTTGAGATGAATGAATAATCATTCACATAATATTGTCAAAGTGAATAATAGGCAAAATAATAAAAAATCACTAGGATTTTGTCTTCCCCAAAACCGGTGGGAGTGGAGGGAAAAGGAGAGCCAATGCATGCCCATGGTTACCTTCACAAGAATATGTAGGTGTGCATGGCTAGCAATAGGTTTTCATAATTATGTTTTCCATTAACATAATCAAACAATTTTTAGTCTAATTCTCCTCCTTATTTCGGCACAAAAGGATAACATGGATTCCATATTATTTTTGTCAATTGTCAATATGTCACATGTCAAATGTAACATAAAATTGTTATGTATTTTTAACATATTAAAAATCAACGTATTATTAAAAATACGTCACATACAAAAATCGACTTAGTAATTCATAATTACTTGTACCAAAATATTTTACCAATTTATAAATCGCATTTATAATAATTTATTCAAATTCAATTGTTTCCTTAAACAATAATTTCATCTGAGTAATGATACAATTCGATTACTCAGACCGTATCTCATTTTAATGAGATACGTAAATATTACATCCAAAATCGTCCGTCAATTTTTCAAGTAATTTAATTAACTCGTAACGTTATACGATTAATTAAATAATCAATTAAGAGTGTTGCCCTATAGGTATGACCTAGGGGGTCAACTGATCACCACCATCACACGACAGTAATGTCAAACTCTAGTCAGCCAATCATTACCGATATATGTTGACCAGTTGACAGTAAAATATTACATCCCATATGTATTCTTAAAATGAGATTTAATAATGATATTTAAATCATGTGATCGCACTATTGTTGAGGACACATTTCCCAACATACCCAACTTCGAGCGAACACCTCATATATCCACATCTTACACTCCCTCACAACCAAACATACTAATCACCTCCACAAAATCAACCTCATTAGAACAACTAACTTCCCTAAAGTAACATCATCCTCAACAACTAGTGACAATACTATGACACCAACATCCTCCATGTGACTACTCTCTTACTATCACTTCTTAATATAACAATCCGTTTCCTCTCTTTGGTTATCATCCCAAATAACGAACATCCAATCCATCAACAAAATCTACCTCAACATTATTCTCAATTCTAACCTTTATCATATCGTTACCTAACTCTCCATCAAAATCTCAGATCGTGCAAACACTCTACAAGCTTCTCATTCCATTAATACCTCGAAACTCACGGCTAACATGTCGTCTTACTCTCCTATATAACCACTAACTCACACCCTCTAGTGATGCTATCGTACATTTCCATAATTTCCTACCTTCAAGCTCCCTAACTCCGGTCAACATTCTCTCAACTTACTTCCATCCTTATTTCCCCCCCTTTTACTCAATAATACCAATTAATAATTCATCTCCTTTCTCTTTCTACCTCACTCTTTAGTAATTCGTTTATTTTTCCATAGCTCCACAACTCTAATTCCCTTAATTCATATCAATATCTTATCATTTTATCCTCTCTCATCTTGCTTCTCACTCCCCTTGTCACCATCAAGTCCACACACTAACAGTTACTCTTCAATTAGTCGTATCTCCCTTTCGTATCTCTAGAAAACCAAAAATTTACCTCATACTGTTAATTTCCCAAAGAATTACACACTAGACTCACCCCTTAATATTCCAAATTCCCAAACTCAATCACTATCTACAAACCCACGTCGCGACACAACTCCATCTACGTTAACTATATACCCCTCTACTTCATCCCTCTAAAGCAACCTTTCATTACATATAACCTTAAGCAACACAATCCTAACCGTCTCCCTTCCATAAATCCTTAAATATCCCAAATTGCCACTATTCGCATCCCTCATCTTGATCTTTCATCCCCACATTTCTTTACCCTTATATCACTCTTGCCCATAAACAGTGGCTTTTATATTACTCAACACACTACTATATCACTTACAATATCTCACTTTGTAACACCCCCTCATACCAAGGTACCTTACCAAGGACTACCCCAACATGAAAGACTGTTACCATCTCGGTTTCCCGAGGTTAGCATATCAAAGTTACCAATTCCAAACAACCTTTATTAAAGTATAAAGAGTTAGTGATTACATGTTTCCAAAACCAAACCAAAGTATAACTGTGAAAGGTCTAACAACTACAAAGAATGCAAGTTAAGTCTTTTAACGACGGAAGCTAGACTCGAGTGATGACTCCCCATGACTGTCTCATAGCTAAACATCTGAATTACCTTACATAATCTGCTCACCATCCCCGAATGGATCACCGCAGGTTTTACAAAACAACAACAACGGGGTCAGTACCGTTCAATCAAGATAAGACAAACAAACAATGTAACCGGTTGATCATCCTCCACCCCCGGTCTCCCGATCTCACACAGTAACCGACTACACACCGAAGTGTGTTGCCCTGCCAGATTACCCATCGCAACAGGTAATCCTCGCCGCCAGTGGGTGACCGCAGCCCATTCTGTAACACCCCCATTTATTCAGAGCCTTTAGCTAGACATTCCCAAATAAATAGGACTGTTACCATCTCGGTTTCCCGAGGTAGTGAATAACAAAGTACAACAATACCAAAGTACTTTAAATTAAAACTTTAATGATTACATGTTTATTACAACTTAATCAACTAAAACTTAATATAAAAATAAATACATCTCGCAGCGGAATTTAAATAAGTGATATAACTACATTTGTGATCTAGACTCCTGCAGGTCCGAAAGCTCACACGCCCAAGCTCCCCATATCCAGCTAACTCAAAACCTGCTATTTAAATCTGCTCCCCATTTAACCGGAAATATTAAATGGTTCACCACAGGATGCCATCAATTAAAGCAGGCATCAATTTTATTTTGACACAGAAGCAAACACGTCAACCAATGGTTGAGTAGGATAAAATATATTAAAACAACCAATCTTTCACAACTGTCAATATTCCAATCTCAACTGATTCACATGTCACATCTCAACATCAACTATCCACGTTATCCACCAGAGACTAAGCCTGGGGCAGTCCAAATACTCACACACGTTATCCACCAGAGACTAAGCCTGGGGCAGTCCAATCACCACTCACGTTATCCACCAGAGACTAAGCCTGGGGCAGTCCAATTCTCATAAACCGTTCCACAATATAATCGTATAAAATATACACAACTCCAACAATTAACAATGTTAATCACTCAATTAACTTAATTGAACAAGCAATCATAAAACAATCACCCTTCCAATAACATCCATGCATTAAACACGATAACAGATATAGTTGAGTAGATTATCCTACCTGGCAAGCAAGCACTCCAATTACGCAATCCAAATAAATAAAGCAAATCCAATCCGATTATAATTCTTCACAATTTCCGTCACCTATATAATAATAACAATTACAACAATTATAATTACTAACTTTATTTGTTTATTTATTGATTCCTTTTATTCAATTATTCAAATTAATTATTTACTATAATTATTAAAGGTTTATGATAACTAAAAACCCGATTTAACCCGACTCACCCGAGCTAATTAAATAATTAAAACCCGTCACACTACAAACACATACCACCTTAACATGGTTTATAAACCATGGCCAACACCTCTCTTAAAACCCACCAAACCCGACACCACAAGCCACCACAGCCACCACCCAACCTCGACACCCCTATCCTGCAACCCCACGCATCCAACTCGCCCTTAACCACCAGCTAAACCACCACCAACAACGCACAAACCCACGCCCTATCACACGACACCAACCGCAACACTCACCTGACACCCCATAAAACCCGTCCCAAAACCACTACCTAACACCACCTTCACCGCCACCTACAACCACTAATCAACTCACCAATCTACCCTCGACAAAAACCACCCAAAACCACCCCAATCCAGGCCTCTTACAACCACTAAAAACCCCCTCGAAACAAATGTACTGCCCAAAACACGAGTCCTTCCCCTGTTTTCGCCACCACCGCCATAAACCGCCACCTGCCACCATTCCGCCACCACCAAAAGGACCGACCACCTTCCCCCATCACAACCCCTCTATACCCAGGTCAAGTCGAGGTCAATTAGGGGTTCAATTAACCGTCTCAATCACCCACAACCAACCCGTATAACCCCTCCTGACCAGCCACCTTTAGCCGCCCTAAACACCACCCTAGAAAGGTCCACGTCGGTCAAATAAGGTCAGGTCAGAATCACGGCAGTGCAAGGTTGCTCTAGGTCCAAATTTCGAGTCCTATGGTGGTCTATAGAGGTCACACGGTTGTCTTAAAGATGCTTGCATGAAAAGATTATAAATCGATTTTAGATGAATAATTACCTCGAGTTGATTAATTGATTTATGTTAATTCCTTCTTCTTCCGTCTCCTAAAGCTCATTCTTTTAATTTATGAATTATTTCTCAGATTTAAGGTGGTATTTATAGTGTAAGATTTAGAGAATACGAGGCCAATTAGGAAACAACATAACTTTCCTTATTCTAATTAGTATAGGAATTGTCATTATAATTATATCATTATTATTTATCATATACTATTAATCCTATCACAACTATGATTTCCTCATATAACATTTACTAATTTATTATTGCCATAACTTTATTATTATTATTATAATTATAATTACCTTTATATAATATTATTTCCTTGTTATATTATTATTAATTCCGATATAAATCCCGATTATTCTAATACCAATTTAATAATTTCGGCCCATACAATAACAACACACGGTCCAATCACTCGATCAACAACTAAGCCCAAAGCACAAATATTAGCCAAACCCAATTCCCGACTTTAATTATTAATTTATTATTTAATTAACGTCTTACTTGTATTTATTATTAGAAATGTCATTTAATCACTCATTAAATTACATAAATTATCCTTATAAATTATTATTAGAAATACGGAGTATTACAGTCTTCCCCCCTTAAAATGAACTTCGTCCCGAAGTTCGCCCACAACTACCACCACAACATTTATAAACATTCTTACAACTAAGCATCTTTCAACACCATCATCCATTTACGATCATTATCCATACCAATCGCATCACAAGGTATCACAACAACAATTCATAATATTCGTAGTATCACATTCCTTCCCCCTAAAAATTAACTTCGTCCTCGAAGTTCGGAATATCAAACAATAGGAACAACCAAACCATTATTGTAACGTCACCAAAACATGAAACACACATTGTAATATAAGACAACTATTATTTCCAACAGAATACCCATTAATGCCTAAATGAATAAAAAAAAAATCTTTGATTTAGTTCTAAATAGCAAAACCACAACATACAGTATACTCGAACTAACTTTATTTAAACTCAACTACTTCACTTAACTACCGACGAAAACGTTGCCAAGATAAATAACAATCTATAACAAAATAAAGACAATTGTTTAGTCTTTTCTTAATAATGATATCTAACTTAAACATGGATGCAATTATCGTGAACATATATATGGCTTAAGGCAACACATTCCGCACATCACTAGACATGTTATTCTACCTCACATAATTGACAACATCAAACATAATGTTCAAGAGATCAAAAACAAAACTTGTTATACATTTTTCATGTTATAACTTCTAACAATCTTCAAGGCTAGGAAAACATGCTAACAATCATTAATATATAATAGCATAACTACTTATTGAGAACATAAACTTTTTAGAAAAATAAAGAAAGTTAATAAACCATTAGAAAAAGAATCAAGTCAAAAACTCATAGGATCGATTTATAATGCATTTTACAAACTACTTGATCGAAACAGAAATTTTACAGCAACTTATCAGAAACTTAGGTCAACTTGTAAAAATCACCATAAATTGTCAAAATATTTTCTTATAACGTGGCTTACCAATTTAGAAACATACATGAGTCTATTAAACATTGGCGTTGGAATTATAACAATTAATTACGTAGTTTTTAAATGACAAATTTTACAAAAACATGGCGCGAAAACATCACTGTACAGGAACATTTCGACTACTGTCCACTAAAATATTTATTTCTCCTAAACAGTATATTATTTGAATATGAGACCAGTGGTATATGAAAGCTAACTCATAAAGCTATTACTCATAAAATTTGCATACGAGAATTTTAAACAGGTAGTAAATGGCAGCCAAAATAATCAAGGGTAAAATTCCGGGAAATCAACTAAAATTACGTTCTTTACAATTTCGCACAATTCCCTTAATACTCCACATGTTAATCACACATGCCAACATATTTATCTCATAATCACATGTATATATCAATGCTTAAAACCATATCACATCCCCTCTTCCTAAAGGCAAAGTTACGTCCCCGTAACCACAGCATCAATGAAAACAATATTCAAACAAGGCAAACAAAACTATTAAGGCAAACAAATGGTTTTTCATTTTAGATTACCCCACACTCTCAAATATTCCCTCAGGGTTACCGGTTCAAAACTGAAAGGGCCGGAAGTTTGGTTTGAGGGGCCCTACTCATCCCAAGCCTTAAGTGGCTCCTAACAGTTTCTACCCGGGTTCATTTTATTAGACACAACCTATATTCATTTATTGTTCATTAGTTAGGCCTGAGGATCGTTTTGCTCTGATACCACTTTGTAACATCCTCATTTATTCGGGAGCCTTTAGCTAGACATTCCCAAATAAATAGGACTGTTACCATCTCGGTTTCCCGAGGTAGTGAATAACAAAGTACAACAATACCAAAGTACTTTAAATTAAAACTTTAATGATTACATGTTTATTACAACTTAATCAACTAAAACTTAATATAAAAATAAATACATCTCGCAGCGGAATTTAAATAAGTGATATAACTACATTTGTGATCTAGACTCCTGCAGGTCCGAAAGCTCACACGCCCAAGCTCCCCATATCCAAATAACTCAAAACCTCCGCTATTTAAATCGCTCCCCATTTAACCGTAAATATTAAATGGTTCACCACAGGATGCCATCAATTAAAGCAGGCATCAATTTTATTTTGACACAGAAGCAAACACGTCAACCAATGGTTGAGTAGGATAAAATATATTAAAACAACCAATCTTTCACAACTGTCAATATTCCAATCTCAACTGATTCACATGTCACATCTCAACATCAACTATCCACGTTATCCACCAGAGACTAAGCCTGGGGCAGTCCAAATACTCACACACGTTATCCACCAGAGACTAAGCCTGGGGCAGTCCAATCACCACTCACGTTATCCACCAGAGACTAAGCCTGGGGCAGTCCAATTCTCATAAACCGTTCCACAATATAATCGTATAAAATATACACAACTCCAACAATTAACAATGTTAATCACTCAATTAACTTAATTGAACAAGCAATCATAAAACAATCACCCTTCCAATAACATCCATGCATTAAACACGATAACAGATATAGTTGAGTAGATTATCCTACCTGGCAAGCAAGCACTCCAATTACGCAATCCAAATAAATAAAGCAAATCCAATCCGATTATAATTCTTCACAATTTCCGTCACCTATATAATAATAACAATTACAACAATTATTGTTCCGGGAGTAATTCCAGAGCAAGTATCGTTACCACCCTTGGCTTGTAGAATGAAGTCTTGAGTTGAACCCTTCTTGCTTCTATTTTTCCTCACGGCCTCTCCTGCAACACTGAACGAACTGAGGGCTTGGCTTTTGGCCAAGCGTACTCACTCCGACGCTCAAGTCAGTAAACTTAAAGGATTAAGTTGTGTTACTTGGCTAGGTATGTATTGTAGAGAGATAAAGAGGATATTACCAGATGAATAGTGTATTTAGGTTAAGTTGTGGGATCCTTTCCTCAATGAAGGTTGAGGAGTATTTATAGACTTTCACCTTTTGTCACGTAGTGGCCAAGTGGCTAGCAGGTGGAAAGACCGTTCTACCCTCGGCCGATGGACCTATGGCAGGCCGACCGACGGGTCTTGGATATGAGTACGCGGATATGTATCCCGGCGGGCTAGGTGCCGGGCCGGGACCCAGGTGGCAGGCCGACAGGTGGCGTTGGCTAGGCTGTTTGATATGTTGACTTTGCTGTGGATGTCTCTGACCTTGCTCAGTGTGTTGACTTGGTCAACGGTGCAGAATATGCCCCATCAATTTGCCCCCAGCGTAGTCTATGCCGTGGTATGGGCTCCGATGTATGCTGAGCATATATTCTGCACAAGTAATTTTCGCAAATTTTTCTGTATCGGCTTCTTCTTGTGCATCGGCGTGGCTCTTGTTAGGCTGTACCATATACCATATCCCCCCTCCACATGGATGCGTAAAGGGTATCCGATGTGGAAAAGAACATGACGCTGGCCGAGACCAGGGCTGAGAGTGCCGGTTGATTTTGATTGCCCCCGGCCGGTGCTTCCTAGCTTGGTTGATCAGGTGGCCGGCGGAGACTAGGTACCTAGGAATTTGTTGAGGAAGATGAATAGTCGAAGAGATGTGAATGGGCGTATTGAAGACGCTTGGTCACTGTTGCATTGATTGACGTTTAACTGTTGCGACGATTGACATTCCGTGGTTGCATGCTCGACACGTGTCTGCTCGCTGATTGGCTGTTGCTTTATGGGCTGTGCTCTGATTGGTCCTTCTTCATGGGCCTTTTTCCCTATAAATAGGGCAGTTTTCCGTGATTTTGGCCACCAATTTCGTTTTCTCAAATTTTTCTCAAAATCTTCATCTTTTTAAACTTTTGAGGGCTTCCTTTTTCTTCCAATCTTCAGTCTCTTTGATCCGGCGAGTGTTTTTTTCTTTTAAGGTAAACAAACGAACTTTTTCATCTCTTATTTCGTTAGTAATTGTTGTGAACATGTCTTCTGCTGGTGCCGGGACTAGTACTTCTGCGCCGGGGGGTTCCCCGTCGCGTCTTGACGAGGAGGGGATACTAGATGCCATCCCGCTGAGGTTTGGGGGCCCTAGGTCTCCTTCTCCCGTAGTTGGCCTGTCCATTCCGGAGGAAGGGGAGGATGAGGATGATGTTGATGATGATGGTGAGAGGGCTCCTGTTGATGGTGAGAGGACGACCATCTCGGATCATGGTGAGGCCTGCAGGACTGGCCTCGACCGTGTCTGGACAAACAAATTCGCAAGCAGTTCCGGAGGGACTCTTTTCGGAGATCATTTCTCCTTCGGTGAGGGGTATAAAATTGTTATCCCTGAGGAGGGTCAGGTGGTCTGTTGCCCTCCCCCGGGCCATATCGGCGTGTACATCAAGCATTTGGAGTATGGGCTCCGGTTTCCTTTGAACGAACACGTCGCGGCCATCATCAAAGCTATGAACCTTGCCGTGGCCCAACTGCATCCGTTGGCCATGAGGACGATAATCGGCTTTGTGTGGCTCTGTCTCTTTAAAGGGGAGGTCCCTACGGTCAACTTATTCCGCCGACTTCATAGTCTTCGGCCGTCCATCGCCCGAAAGGTGGGGTGGTACAGCGTGCAGACGGAGCCAGGATATGTCTCCGTAAATAAGCTTACTTCCTACAAAGACTGGCAAGAGCGATGGGTGTATGTCCAAGTGCCGGAGGACTACCCATTGCCTCGGTCTTTCCAGAGTCCCGTTCATTTGCGGTGTGAGACCCGGGAAGAGTATGAGAAATATATCTCCCGGGGTAGCAAGGTCAAGATGGACGCTTCATTGGTCCCTCTTACTGCGGATGAGAGGCAGGCAATGCACTGCTCGATCTTTGAGAAGGGATGGTTGCCCCCACTCGATTATTCTTCGGACGAGCCGCTATGCCGCGTCGGCCTCATCCGCCCTCAGCCGTGGTGAGTAGGGTCGGTGTGAGGCCCACCTTTGCTTGTTATGTTCCTGTTTGGAGCTTTCTTACTTCCTTTATGTAACTCTTGTTTGATCCCTTGCAGATCGGTTTGGTCAGGATCTGTCTGAAAAAGACTTGGAGAGGCTGGGGCTTGATAAGGACGGGAAGGTTCTCATCCGTCATCCTACGGCTGAAGCGCGTGATCGCCGACTGTCCCCTAACGAACTCATGGACAAACAGACGAGGGCGTTGGATCAGGAGACGGCTCAAGCACGGGTTCTTGGCGGCGTGCCGAAGAGATCAAAGAAGTCAGCGTCCAAGCCGACGGCGGCGTCTGTGCCAGCTCCCTCTTCGACCCTCGTGGTTCAGAAGCCTGTGGAGGTCGTCGAAATCGTTGACGGGTCGGTGACTGTTGCTAAGGGCTTTTCTCCGAAGAAGAGAAAATATCCTCCGTCTGCTTCCAACGCTGCCGGGGAGAAGACTGACTCAGCCGGCCCTCGAACCAAGAGGGTCCAGACTGGTACGGATCTAACTTGTGGTTCGGATTTAGCTGGTTCGTTGGACATCCCAGATGACCGGCTTTCTGATGTGTCAATGCATGGTGACATGGATGCTTTGTGTAAATTTTTTGTAGATCCTCCTTCGGCAGCCGCCGTTCTCACTGAACGGCAATTAGAGAAACAGCCTGAGAAGGCGGGTGACAGAAACATCGTCGTTGACTCCTCGGCTCAGAAGATTTCTCCCTCCGAGCTTGTGGCAGAGGGTGTGAAATGTTATAAGAGGATGGCCAAGTGGACCCAACAAGCCGGCTCCTATATCTTGGAGCAGGAGAAAACCATGGGCCAAGCTGCGCCTCTGATCGCAAAGCTTAAGCTCGATCTCTCTGCCGCAAAGGGGGAAGCCGCGAAGGCTAAACAGGATCTCTTTGCTGCCAGCCGGCGTGTGGGGGAGATTGAGAAGCTGCTAGGGGCCGAGAGGGCCAAAGTGGAGGAAGCTGATGCCGCCACTGCCAGGATGATGGGAGAGCGGGACAAGTACAAGGATGCTTATGACGCCGTGGCTGCCAAGGGAGAAAAGTGGAAGGATCTGTTCCACAACCAGGCCGAGGCGCTCAGGGACGCGCAGGCTGCCCTTGATCAAAAGGAGAAGGATATCGAAATGCTTCAAGATGTTCTTCTCCCTAAAATGTGCGCCCAATTCCGGGACCAGGCCGAGGAGGCGGCCAGGGAGGCAATAAGAAGACTCGTCCCCGAGGGCTCTTTCCCGTGGGATAAATTTGAACAGCTTACGGACGAGATGGCGATCTTTGAGGAGGCGGCGGCGCAGAGAAGGCAGAGGCAGCGAAGGCGGCTCAGATAGCTGAGGCCAAGGCGGCCCATGATGCGAAAGTGAAGGAGGGTGAGAGGCTGAAGTTGCTTGAAGATGTTCAGCCTTCCTCAAAGCCGGCCACCGAATATGCTGTTGCTACTGATGGAGGGCAGCAACAGGCATAGGGAGACGGGCGGTCGTCACCAGACTCACCCGGCGTCTCGGATAGCTTTAGCTGTTCGGGGGCCAATTATTGAGCCTTCTCTCCCTGCCATCCTTTTGGCGCTTCAAATCCCAAGTCTGTAACCTTTTGTTTTTTTTTTGTTTCCTCGCTTTTTGTAAAGCTCTGGTAGGTAGAGTTTAGGCTATCCTTATGGGGACGGCCGTCGTTTGTACTCTCCTTGCAATCATTTTTAATGAATTTATCTTATCGGCCTTTGGCTTGGCCGGGGCTTTGATCACGATTCCTCGTTTGTCTCTTTGCGTTATTAATTGAGTGCCTTCGTTTTTACACTCGGCATGACCGAGGCAGCTTGAATGCATGTCTCAACTGTGTTTAACGTCTTTAGCGTTCGTAACTGTAGGCATATTGACCGCCAGATTGGCGTCTCAATTGCACTGAGTATACGTTTCTTCTTTAGCGTATCGGCCGACGTGTTCCCCGTCGCTCTCGGCTTTGGCCGAGGTAATCGGGGTTGCGGCTTCGATAGCATTCGTAACTGTGTAGGCATATTGACCGCTAGATTGGCGTCTCGATTGCACTGAGTATACGTTTCTTTTTTAGCGTATCGACCGGCGTGTTCCCCATCGCTCTCGGCTTTGGCCGAGGTAATCGGGGTTGCGGCTTCGATAGCATTCGTAACTGTGTAGGCATATTGACCGCTAGATTGGCGTCTCAATTGCACTGAGTATACGTTTCTTCTTTAGCGTATCGGCCGACGTGTTCCCCGTCGCTCTCGGCTTTGGCCGAGGTAATCGGGGTTGCGGCCGATAGCATTCGTGAATCGTGTAGGCATATTGACCGCTAGATTGGCGTCTCAATTGCACCGAGTATACGTTCTTTTTTAGCGTATCGACCGGCGTGTTCCCGTCGCTCTCGGCTTTGGCCGAGGTAATCGGGGTTGCGGCTTCGATAGCATTCGTAACTGTGTAGGCATATTGACCGCTAGATTGGCGTCTCAATTGCACTGAGTATACGTTTCTTTTTTAGCATATCGACCGGCGTGTTCCCCGTCGCTCTCAGTTTTGACCGAGGTAATCGGGGTTGCGGCTCCGATAGCAATTCTTCTCTTTGAGTTCCTGCCCGGTGGCAATTTGTCGAGGGGACAAACACTTTGACGGGAAACTTGGGCGATTTATTTGTTCATGATCGTGCGTTGGGGTGTCCACAATGGGTTTGGACACCTCCGCCGCTATACAAAGTATTTTCTCAAGTTATCGGTGTTCCAATGGCTCATCAAAGGCACGCCTTCCATGTCTGTCAGCCGGTATGTACCCGGCCTCATCTCTTCGACCACTTTGTAGGGACCCTCCCAGTTGGCCGTCAGTTTACCATGAATATTTCCTTTGTTGGTGGCAGCCGACTTCCTTAGGACTAGGTCTCCCACTTTTAAGTCCCTTTTGTGGACCCTGCGGTTGTAGGCTCTCTTCATCCGGTTTTGGTATACGGCCAAGTTGAGGCGTGCGGTATTTCGGCTTTCTTCGACCAGGTCTAGGGAAGCTCTCAGGCCTTCCTCGTTCTCAACCGGGTTGAAGGTAGCCGTTCTGAATGTTGGCACCGCGGCTTCAATTGGTAGGACTGCTTCGAACCGTAGACTAGGTGGAAGGGGTGTACCCGTTGCTTCTTTCTCCGTGGTCCGAAGGGACCACAGGACGCCGGGTAGTTCATCGGCCCACCTTCCCTTAAGGTCCTCAACTGTCTTCTTCAAACCGTTGAGGATTGTTTTGTTGGCCCTCCGCCGCCCGTTGCTCGTGGGTGGCGGACGGAGGAGTACGCAAACTTGATGCCAAGCTCTTCTAACCGATTCATTATCGGTCGCTCCAAAACTCCCGGCCGTGGTCAAATACCATAACTTGGGGTAATCCGAAGCGAGTTATAACATTTTCCCAGATCACCTTTCTGACGGCTGCTGTGGTCTTCGCTGGTACTGCTACGGCTTCAACCCATTTGGTGAAGTAATCGACGGCGACGATTAAGAACTTCCTTCCTCCGGAGGCCGTTGGGAACGGCCCTAGCATGTCCATCCCCCACTGTGCGAAAGGAAGGGGACTAAGCACCGGTTGTAGGTCCCTGGAGGGAGCGTGTATCACCGGGGCATGCATCTGACAGTTCGTGCACTTCTTGGTCTTCGTTCTGGAATCTTGAAGCATGGTGGGCCAGAAGTAGCCGGCTCGGAGAGCTTTGTGGGCTAGTGTTCTTGCCCCCATGTGATGTCCACAGATGCCTTCGTGAATCTCTGTCAGTATCAGTTCTGCGTCGGCTGGACCGACACACTTCAGGAGTGGTCTTATTACGGATTTTCTGTACAGTTCCCCTTCGAACACCAAGTATCTGGCGGCGATCCTTTTCATTTTGGCCGAGGGATTGCGGCCCTCCGGTAATTCACCTGTAAGTTTGTATTTTATTATCGGGGTCATCCACGTTGTCTCGGTCTCTATGTTACCTATCATGCCGACGGTCTCAGTGATGCTCTTCGCATTCCTGATATCTACTAGTACGGTTCGGCTGACATTCTTGATGGTTGAGCTGGCCAGTTTGGAGAGAGCGTCGGCCCGGTTGTTCTCGGATCTGGGAACGCAATGGATTTGGAAAGATTTCAACTTTGCTATGTCGGCTTTTACCCTCTCTAGGTACCTTACCATTCCGTCGTCTCGAGCCTCAAACTCCCCTCTGATTTGGTTAGTAACCAACAGTGAGTCTGTCTTCAACACAATGTGTTCGCTCCGTGACCCTAGCTAGCTCGACTCCGGTTATCACCGCCTCGTATTCGGATTCATTGTTCGATGCCGAGAAGGTGAATTTCAAGGCGTACTCGAACTCGTCCCCGTTTGGGCTGATGATAAGGATGCCGGCTCCTGAGCTGTTCGTCGTGGAGGAGCCATCGGTGTAGACTTCCCATATGCTTGGGTTTGGCACTTCCTGATACGTGCATTCGGCCAGGAAATATGCAAGTGCTTGCCCCTTTATCGAAGGCCTTGGTTTGTCTTGAATCAATGCCGAAACCGAGAGCTCCACCGCCCATTTGATGAGCCTGCCGGATTGTTCGAATTTTTCCAAAGCTTTTTCCAACGGTGATCGGTTTAGGACCGTCACGGGGTGTGCGTCGAAGTAGGGTTTTAACTTCCTTGTGGCAACGACGACAGCGAAGGCTGCTTTTTCGATTAGTGGGTAATTTCTCTCGGCGGCAACAAATGCATGTATGGTGACAAAGTAGATTGGGTGTTCTTTGTTTGTCTTCTTCCCGATGATCACGGATCGACCGTGGCCGAGGTAATCTTGCTATGTATAGGTATAGCATCTCCCCCATGTCGGCCCGGACGAGTTGGGAGAGTCTGAAGATGAGCTTTCGGTTGCTTGAAAGCCGTGCTCTGTTCCTCCCCCACCAAGTCTTTATTTCCTTTCAACACTTTGAAGAATGGGGTGCTCTTGTCGGCCGACCGAGAGATGAAACGGGCGAGCGCCGCCATTCTTCCGGTCGGCATCATAACCTCTTTTCGATTCCTTGGTTCCGGCAGTCTAGGATTGCTCGGACTTTGTCTGGATTTGCATCGATGCCTCTGGCACTGACAAGTACGCCGAGGAATTTGCCTGCCCGGACACCGAAGTTGCATTTCATTGGGTTGAGCTTCATCTTGTACTTCCTTAGTGAACAAAACGTTTCGTGTAAATCGGCCAGGTGCTCGCTGTCGGACTTGCTTTTTACAATAGCATCGTCGACGTAAGCCTCAATGTTTCGTCCTTTTTGGTTTTGGAACACTTTGTCCACCAGCCTCGTGTACGTTGCTCCGGCGTTCTTCAAACCAAACGGCATCATTTTGTACATGTATGTGCCGTTGGCGGTGATAAATGCGCATTTAGGCATGTCTTCCTCGGCCATAAACACTTGGTGATACCCCGAGAAGGCGTCCGGCAGCTCGATGGTGTAGCCCGCCGTGGCGTCGATTAAACTATCTATTCGAGGCAAGGGATAACAATCTTTGGGGCACGCTTTATTAAGGTTGGTAAAGTCTACACACATTCTCCATGCCCCCGATGACTTCTTCACCATTACAACATTGGCTAACCACTCGGGATAAGTACAAGGCATGATGAAACCTGCCGCTAGTAATTTATCTACTTCGGCTTTGATGGCCTCGTCCTTCTCGGCCGAGGAGTTCCTCATTCTCTCGCTTGATCAAGCGAGCGGTGGAGAGTACGTTCAGCTTGTGAACAATCACCTCCCGATTCACGCCTGGCATCTCGGCCGCTGAGTATGCGAAAACATCTTTGTTCTTCCTCAGCAGATCCAGGAGGTCGGCTCTGAATTTTGGTTCCAGGTTGACACCGACGGTTACGGTGCGGCCCGGATCAATCTCTACCTCCTCGGTCTCTGCTCCTTCGACCATGCCGATGGTCCGGTCGTTCCCGGATCTGGGGGTGTACTGTATCCGGAACGATTTTAGTTCTGAAGCGACAGCTCTCACCCTCACTAGATACCTTATCGTCTCGTAGTCCTGGGCTTCGCGCTCTCCTCTGATCTGGTTGGTCACGAGGAGCGAATCTGTCTTCACCATGATACGCTCTGCCCCGGCGGTTTTAGCTAGTTCAATTCCGGTTATCACCGCCTCGTATTTGGATTCTTTGTTTGAGGCATGCTCGAATACGTCTCCGTTTGGGCTGATGATAACGATGTCGGCCTTCGCGCTATTCGTCGTGGAGGGGCCGTTAGCATAAACCTCCCATAAACCGGGATCTTCCTCTTTCTTCGAGATGAGCTTATGTGCCTCCCCCCGGTCCGAGACATATATCAATGTCAGGGCCCGGATGGATATTACAGCGTCGATTTCCTTCAAAGTGATCCGGCCTATGAGAACGTCGTAGGCAGGCGTGCCGTCGATGACTACGAATTCAGACATAACATTCTTGGCTGCACCTCCCTCGCCGAACCTCACCGGCAAACTGACTGACCCCAGGGGTGCCAGGCCGGCCCCAGAAAAGCTGTACAACGGGTTGGCGCAGGGGCTCAAATCTTCAATCCTCAGACCGAGACCGAGAAAGCATTCTCTGTTCATAACATTCGTGTAGGCGCCTGTGTCAATCAGGCACCCCTTCACCAAGTGGTTGGCTATGTCTAGGTGGACCATAAGTGGGTCGCTATGAAGAGCGACGACTCCCTCGTAGTCCTCCTGTCCGATGGTCATATCGGGGATGTTGGAAGCGGGGTTCTTGTGTTGGGCACAAAGTTGATGGCCCGATAAGGTTCATTCAGGTGCCGTTTGTGCCCAGGAGCGGACCCACCGCTCCCGTTGTCCCTGACGATGACATTGACTACTCTTACTCGCTCAGGAGCGGACTTGCTATTTGATCCGCCGGTATCTGGTTTTTGGCCTCTGGCAACATATTTGCCGAGGCTCCCCATCCGGATCAGCTCTTCAATGGCATCCTTCAGGTGTCGGCAATCGTTGGTTAAGTGTCCGGTGTGGCCGTGGTACTCACAGTACTGGCTCGTGTCACCGTCACTCCTCGGCCTAGGGGTCTCTCCCATTTCGGCCCTCGTTCTTGCTCAAAGCAAAAACCTCGGCCACGACACGACTAGGGGTGTGTGATCGTCGTACCGTTTTTGTAGTATGTTCCCGAGATCCCCGCATCCGCCGAGCTTTGTTTTCTGGCGGACTTTTCTGACCGTGACCTATTATTCTCACGGCGTCTTTCGTCGGACCGTGACCCGTTGTTGTCACGGCGTCTTTCGTTCGGGTTATCCTCCCGGCGGCTCTTCTTTTCTGAGTGCTCGGCCTCGTTGGGGCCTACCCAGGTCTTGTGGTAGTCTTCTACCTTGATGGCTTGGTCAGCCAACTTCCTGGCGGCGTCCAAACCTAGGCCTCCGCACTTGATGAGCTTATTTTTTAAATCTCCCTTTGGGAGGCCCTTCATCAGTGCGAAGGCCGCCAGTTCGGGATTGATTTCTCGAATCTGCTGGACCTTTCCGTCGAATCTCTTCATATAGCTTCGTAGAGACTCGCCTCCCTCCTGTTTGATAGTTAGGAGGTCCGATGTCTCCACGGCCCTTCTCTTATTGCAAGAGTACTGGGCTAGAAAGGCGTCCCTTAGGTCGGCGTAATAGTGTACCGAGCCGTCGGGAAGCCCTTTGTACCAGCTCTGAGCCATCCCATGCAAAGTTGTTGGGAAAACTCGGCACCAGACCTCATCGGGCTCCTCCCATACCGACATGTAAGACTCGAAAGCCTCAGCGTGGTCGGCTGGATCACTATCTCCCTTGTATGAAATAGGTGGCAACTTGAGCTTAGTTGGCACCGGGACTTCTAGGACGTAGGCGTTGAGGGGCTGCCTAACCACGTGTCGAACGACACGCGGCGATCGGCTCCTCGCATCCCTAACCTGGCTCCTCCCCCCGTAGCGGGAGGGGCTCCTTCTTCGACTCGGACTTCTTCTCCAACTCTGCTGAGTCGGACTCCTCTGGCTCCTTCGGGGTGAGCCTCGTTCGTGTGGCGGGGACGCTGTCCTCCCACGAGTGCGGGGAGGACTTAGGTCTACCGCGCCCACTTTGGGCTCCCCCGGTGTCTTGGCTGGGTCAGCTTCTCCTAGTGCTCCGTTCAAATTTCTTGGAGTCACGCTTAGGGCCCTGGTCTCCTGGACGGTTTCCGCCGCTCTTGTCGGCGTGACAGTGTGAGCAGGCGTATTACTGATTAGGTCCAGGAGCATTTTCAGTTTTGCTACGTCAACCACCTGCCCCATGATGGTGACCTGGTTGGCTGGCAGCGGCGTGTCGGGTATTATTGGCATCCCGAACTCTGGTTGGATTACTCCGCCGGTGGAGGGCTGCACGACTCCAGAGTTGTTGAAAGCATCATCTTGGTAGAACGCGGTTTCGTCGGTCACGACTGCGTCTTGTTGTTTCGACATTTTCTTACCTTTTTGGGTGGGTTTTTGTTGTTTTTTTTTTTTTTTTGGGAATGAATATGACTAGCTTCTAGTGTCTATTCCCCACAGACGGCGCCAATTGTTCCGGGAGTAATTCCAGAGCAAGTATCGTTACCACCCTTGGCTTGTAGAATGAAGTCTTGAGTTGAACCCTTCTTGCTTCTATCTTTCCTCACGGCCTCTCCTGCAACACTGAACGAACTGAGGGCTTGGCTTTTGGCCAAGCGTACTCACTCCGACGCTCAAGTCAGTAAACTTAAAGGATTAAGTTGTGTTACTTGGCTAGGTATGTATTGTAGAGAGATAAAGAGGATATTACCAGATGAATAGTGTATTTAGGTTAAGTTGTGGGATCCTTTCCTCAATGAAGGTTGAGGAGTATTTATAGACTTTCACCTTTTGTCACGTAGTGGCCAAGTGGCCAAGTGGCTAGCAGGTGGAAAGACCGTTCTACCCTCGGCCGATGGACCTATGGCAGGCCGGCCGACGGGTCTTGGATATGAGTACGCGGATATGTATCCCGACGGGCTAGGTGCCGGGCCGGGACCCAGGTGGCAGGCCGACAGGTGGCGTTGGCTAGGCTGTCTGATATGTTGACTTTGCTGTGGATGTCTCTGACCTTGCTCAGTGTGTTGACTTGGTCAACGGTGCAGAATATGCCCCATCAATTATAATTACTAACTTTATTTGTTTATTTATTGATTCCTTTTATTCAATTATTCAAATTAATTATTTACTATAATTATTAAAGGTTTATGATAACTAAAAACCCGATTTAACTACGAACCCGACTCACCCGAGCTAATTAAATAATTAAAACCCGTCACACTACAAACACATACCACCTTAACATGGTTTATAAACCATGGCCAACACCTCTCTTAAAACCCACCAAACCCGACACCACAAGCCACCACAGCCACCACCCAACCTCGACACCCCTATCCTGCAACCCCACGCATCCAACTCGCCCTTAACCACCAGCTAAACCACCACCAACAACGCACAAACCCACGCCCTATCACACGACACCAACCGCAACACTCACCTGACACCCCATAAAACCCGTCCCAAAACCACTACCTAACACCACCTTCACCGCCACCTACAACCACTAATCAACTCACCAATCTACCCTCGACAAAAACCACCCAAAACCACCCCAATCCAGGCCTCTTACAACCACTAAAAACCCCCTCGAAACAGCCTGCCCAAAACACGAGTCCTTCCCCTGTTTTCGCCACCACCGCCATAAACCGCCACCTGCCACCATTCCGCCACCACCAAAAGGACCGACCACCTTCCCCCATCACAACCCCTCTATACCCAGGTCAAGTCGAGGTCAATTAGGGGTTCAATTAACCCTCTCAATCACCCACAACCAACCCGTATAACCCCTCCTGACCAGCCACCTTTAGCCGCCCTAAACACCACCCTAGAAAGGTCCACGTCAGTCAAATAAGGTCAGGTCAGAATCACGGCAGTGCAAGGTTGCTCTAGGTCCAAATTTCGAGTCCTATGGTGGTCTATAGAGGTCACACGGTTGTCTTAAAGATGCTTGCATGAAAAGATTATAAATCGATTTTAGATGAATAATTACCTCGAGTTGATTAATTGATTTATGTTAATTCCTTCTTCTTCCGTCTCCTAAAGCTCATTCTTTTAATTTATGAATTATTTCTCAGATTTAAGGTGGTATTTATAGTGTAAGATTTAGAGAATACGAGGCCAATTAGGAAACAACATAACTTTCCTTATTCTAATTAGTATAGGAACTGTCATTATAATTATATCATTATTATTTATCATATACTATTAATCCTATCACAACTATGATTTCCTCATATAACATTTACTAATTTATTATTGCCATAACTTTATTATTATTATTATTATTATAATTACCTTTATATAATATTATTTCCTTGTTATATTATTATTAATTCCCGATATAAATCCCGATTATTCTAATACCAATTTAATAATTTCGGCCCATACAATAACAACACACGGTCCAATCACTCGATCAACAACTAAGCCCAAAGCACAAATATTAGCCAAACCCAATTCCCGACTTGAATTATTAATTTATTATTTAATTAACGTCTTACTTGTATTTATTATTAGAAATGTCATTTAATCACTCATTAAATTACATAAATTATCCTTATAAATTATTATTAGAAATACGGAGTATTACACCATCCCCACCTAATCCAGCTCATCAACGAGCGACTAACAATCCCTGTCCCTTAATGTGCACATTCCCTCCCGTGATGGGTTCCACGGAGGGCGAACTAGGGTGTGAAGCCACTCCCGCAAGTGACTCCACCACAATCACACACACGAGATCATCACAAATTGTCACAACACCACAACCGTCACAACACAACCACACCAACACCGTCACCACAACACCCAACCTCCGATGATCAGCAGATAACAACAATTATAAAACATGTGCAATCTCAATCAATTAACAGTACTGAGTAGGAAAAACCCTACCTTTTCGCAATCCGCTATGCTGCAATCAATCATACAAATGCATAACTAATACCACATCGTCACCTACAACAATGGTAATCAACAATCAACACATATATGATGAGCAAACCCTAAACCCCCAAATTAATCTAAACTAGGGTTTGCTAACTTATAAGGACAACAATAGATCAATAAAGATAGGACACTTACTATGACGACTGACACGGAATATGGTGCTAGAACCCACAAACGATGACCTTTGCCTTGGAATTGATGAAGATGATTAGAGGGGGAAGAAACGTAGTTTATGTTTTTGGAAGAAAATGCCTTTAGAAACTGACAAACGATTATATAAATAATCTCTAATCATTTTAATCAAAACCTCGGAAATAATACCCGACAGACCGGATACTCGGTCGAGTATAAAGTATACTCGGCCGAGTACCCTCTACTCGGTCAAGTATTCAGCATACTCGGCCGAGTGTTCCTGGGAAGTAGCCAAACAGGCTACACGACACACTCTACTCGACCGAGTAGGCCATACTCGGTCGAGTACCAGCCTATAAAATCCGTAGTATTACAATATTTCATAATCTAAAATGTACATGATTAATAGTTCATTAAGGTCCAGTTGTAATCTATTTTGGGTGTGTCCAAGACTCTAAGGCCAAACCATTCAAATTCACATCAACCAACAATAATTCATACGACCAGGAAAAAAACACTAACTCACCATAGTAATCTACCTTCAATATGACACTTCTTTTCCCGGTCATAATAGAATATAAGCTCTGCTCCTGTCAAAAGCAACAAAAGGAAGCTCAACCATGGAACAGGCTGCAAAACACCACAAGAGAAACACGGCATCACTAACAAATCACGACTACACACGATAATCTGCATACCCAATTAATCAATAAAGTTATCAATCAAAAACCCAAATCAAGCCTAGTCTAATAAAACATATTGAGGATCGGCTATCATTCCAACTAATCAAGTTTAATATAATAATTCATATAATAACTAAATGGTGTATTGTCCTGTAGATTCAGGTTGTTAGTAGACAAGTTGTGGGTTAGTGTGTATGAAGATAATGATGAAACTTTTGCTATATAACGTGAACAGGTAAGCTGGCTTATAAAAATATATTCATACTAAAATTTGTATAGGACTATCTCACCTGCGGGGCTTTACAATATACGTTTAGATTCTAAGATGATTCAATTTCAAACATTCAGAAACCTCATTCTGCCATCTTGAAACCTTTTTATTTGTATATTACTATTAAATAGATTCATACTAACAAAACAATGAAATAGTATAACAAGATAAGACAAGAACAATCATACTTACAATTTTGTAAAGAAGTTGTAAAGAAGTAATGGAATCAAAGAGAGATTTTTACTGTATTCATACTAATAAGACAAGAACAATCATATTGACAAGGTTATTATCCGTCAACGCAAGCGGTACCCTGAGTAGTATGGGTAGCGAAATTAGTTGTCCGGAACCTAGGTTAAGTTTAGGGTTTGGCTATATGGGTCATCATGTTAATCAACTTGTTTATAATCAGCATTATAATTATAATTATAATTATAATCATAATAATTATAATCATCATCAACAACAACATTATTTAAATAGTCAACAGCCGCAAATTAATGGTAGAGATTTTAAAAGGAGTTCAGCAAGATCAATGATTAAAAGGCTATAAAAGCCCAATTTGAGTACCATGCTGACACAGCTTTTGAGGTGCTTGTACCCTCTGCTGACATCATTATTTACGGAAATGCCACACACTTGATTTCTTTTATCGCCGCTTCTCTGTTATTCACCATTACTCAGCATCCTAGATTTCTTTTCTTTAAGCACCCACAAATCCACAATCATCAGAGGCTAACAATCAATAACCAACATCCCTCTTACTGAAATTTAATCCGATAGAACCATAGTAAATTGAATTTAAACATTTACAAATTTCAATTCCACTCAAACTGTACAAAGATTATATTGCACAAATACAATAATACGGAGTACCAAACTCTATACCAACCCAGAAACTAGATAAAAATGCGACCTTTGAGAAGTCCCAATAAAAAAACGATTTCGACACCGATCAGATCTGTACACAATTGAAGTTCACGATTTTGCGAATTTATTATTGCCTATTCTGGTCAGTTTCGTACCTTTAGAGTTGATGTTTTTCATTCTGAATTGGTGTCATTCCACATTTTGGTGTGAATTTTAATTTCTAAGGTTTTTTAAAAAAATTTACACATATTTTGTTATCACAAACTTACTTTCTGATTATGCTCACCAGCTGTTCGGTGAATTGTTTCAACTAAAAATCGAATGCTTTTTCTTTCAGGCCCTTATCCCTTTTTTCCGCATTCATTTTCTATGTTATGGTACATAGATTTTGGTCTTCTAATACCTGATGATGTTAATTTCTTTTACGATTCAAATGTGGCCTTACCGCAGTTTGGATAAATGAAAGATGGTTTTCATTTTTTGTAATGAATCTGTTATGGGTGAAGACATGATCTCTTGACTACGTAAATAGCTAATGTTTACTAAAGTAATGTATAGGTCACAAAGATTCATTGGTTCTACTTCATTCTATGTTCTGTTTCATGCATGGTAATGCTGCCAATTCAAAAAGCTTGTATGAGAGTGTCATGAGACCAACTCATTAGCATGTCTATCGTAAACCCGTCTTATGTAAAAGTCGGAGAATTTTTACTCTTATTTATTTTCTGTCTTTGTCACTGCATATGTAAAATCGTGGTTATGTTACGTCATGGCCAAGACGCAGAGGCGTTTTTGGCGGGGGTGCAGGGGTTCATCTGCACCCCCTCTCCCCAAAAATAATTACAGTATTTTTTACTAAAGGAGCATATTAGTTATGTGGGTCTAATGGTTATTAAGACTATTTCTTAGTTAGAGGTCATGGGTTCTACTCTTGTATTGAACAATTTTTATTTAAGGTTTATATATCATACATTTGGTCCAACTAAACAATTTTTTTTTCATATAATTCGATATTTTCATTGTTAAAAAATTTTACGCACCCCCTTCCATCAAATTATAGAACCGCCTCTGCCAAGACATAGAAAAGACTCAAGAGTAACAATTTGTGTTATCGTCTTCCGCTTTAAATGTTTGGGACCAGTTTCATGCTTTAATTCATTTTTCAATTTCACACCCAAAAACAAAATAATTGCCTGAAGAGTTCAATCTATTTGCCTGTATTGAATCAAGGAGACTATGTTTCTCAATTCTCATACAAGATTTGAAATATTACATGGAGTAATCGTAATTGATTTACTCTATTAACTAATAACTGCAGGTTTGCTCAGCAATTGAAAACACTTTCTAAATTATACGGAGTATCATACACCAAGGATATGTTTCTGCCAGTTTATGGTTTTCTACGATTTTGTGTAAAATGAAACACCATATACATGCATCACACACACACATTTCTAAGAGATAACTGGTTGTGTCAGGTTGTCTACTTTTCTTTATATATGCTTTTGATGTCTATTCGCTTTTTGAGGAGTGCGTTCACTCATGGACGGTTCTAAAGGATGATTCATGTCAGCCGACCCCAAATTATTTTGGAATTAAGGCTCTGATGTTGTTGTTGTATGCTTTTAATATCTATGAGATTCACACTTTCTACATTTTGTTGTTTGTGTTGTAAACAACTGTTTTCTTTTGTGTATATTCTCAGGTTATATTTTATGAGCAAGATTGCAGTCCTTAGGTTGATTGACAAGCACTGTAGCGGGCACATCTAATTGAACAGATTAATCATGTGCTATCAATTAACGTCGTTACAGAGCGTATTATCGAAGAGGCCAGGTAAGAACATATAGTTGTATGTCCCAATTATTTGCCTCAGCACACATGTGTGTAACAAACACTGAAGCAGTCAATTATATTTATCAGGTGATTATGCAGAGAGCAACAAAGAGGTTAAAACTTATTCTTGATGTTTTTGTTGAAGCTACTTCAGACCATGTGGCAAAGAACACTCTTGAACTGTACCTGGGGATTTGAGTTCTATGATATATGGTTTGCGACTATTTGACCCTGAAGAGAGTACTAAAGATAGGGTTAGCAGACGAAAGTTGTCAGAATTGAGTTCAGTGGCTGACAAAGTACTTAACATCCGCTAGGACAAGAATCTTGATGAAGAAATGGGGGTTATTGGACTAAGTTCTATCAGCTTCGATGGACAATTACACCAACAAGAATCATTATACAAGCAAATTACTAGCAGGAAACGTGTTTTATGTATGTTTAATTGTATATAAATAAAAGGGTAAGGTTAACAATATTTTTACCGTTTTAACAGTTTAAATAAGTAGAGTCTGATCAACCGCAAACACTACTGATTCAAAGATAGAAAATTTTTATTCCGCGTGCTGCGTACGCGGACTTCAAACTAGTTATATAAAAACACAAATTATGTTCTGAAATATTATAGTATAATATTATATGAATGTCCAAATCTTAAAATATTCTACAATGTATTATCTTATGGAAACGCTACCTTCATTGTATGTGTATATATATACCCACTACTACAATTTTGATCAAAGAGAACGGTCAAACACCGTTCTTAAAGCCATTTTGGACCGTCCTGTGGCTAAGAGCTCGGTTAAAAAAGTCAATCCGTTCTCTTTGTAACAACAAACAGAACGGTTGCGCTCCATAACCGTGCTCGTTGATATATCACAGAGAACGGTTGCATATGAGAACCGGTCTCTTTGATATAGTTGTCGATTTATTTGGCGCCTTTGTTTACCTTTTCAAAGAGAACAGTGAATGATACAACCGTCATGTTTGCTAATTTCAAAGAGAGCAGGTTTTACAAGTAAGCGTTCTCTTTGAACCTGACATTATTAAAAAAAAATCTATTTTTATCATAACCCCTACACTATTTAAATCGTATAGCTCCTAAGAATTAAACTTGCATTACAATTCAGAAACTCCAGCATGTTTTACGCAACAAAAACCTTCAAATAAATTTAATTTGAATTTATAAGGACAAATCCTTGAAAAATATACAAAGTCCTATCATGTTTTTAAGAGCCTATAGGCTACAAATATAGAAAATACTTGCAAAACATAAATAAAAATCCCTGAATCTTCATCACTTAGTCGTATCCAAGTGCAATAACTGAACACCAAGAAACTGTATCATCGTCTTCATCCACCATTACTTTTGGGCTTAAAATAGAGTGTAAATTCAGCCCAAATATTCCGCACCTCGTCAATTTGCTCAACAGTATATGTCTTTGAGCGTTAAGCATGAACTATATACATAGGACACCCAAAAATTTAGTTAATACACTATATATGACGTGTAAAGTAAAACAATTACTAAGATCAAAATGAGAAAAAACAAAGAGATGAAAATGATTGAAATGAAGAAAAAAAACATACAATTGGGGTAATATATTAATATATCTTCCTTTGATAAGCTCCAACATATATCGGCTGGTGTACAACTGGTGTTATAGAATCCGAACTTTTTAATAATGTTTTCGAGTTTTGTTTTAAAGAGTCCGAGCTATACCATAAAATTTCTGAACTCATCCACTTAAACATTAAAAAAATAAACTTTCAGAAAGCTTATAAAAATCACACATAAGCTCAGTTAAATATAAGTTGGTTGTTATAATGTTATTTGTGGTTTTATATATTCTCCCCAGGAAAAGATTTTCATATCAAATTCTGGTGTGTGAATATGATCAAACAAAATTGAAAATACTTGTCTTGCTGCTGTAATGGCTGTCTACCATAATGTATGGCAGCAACGTACTCTGGCCAGACTGAAAGGGAAATTGTTGAGTCCTAAGCAGGGGCGGCCCCGAGAATTTGGAGGCCCTGTTTCAAATATTAGATGGAGGCCCTTACGATAAGTGCATCATCGATAATAACATGTTTGTAATAGTTGTTTTTTTTAGGAGATGATCCATTTTTTTAACACTATTCGTATTTAAGACCGTCTTAACTTAAGATGGTTTTCACCCTGATTAAAATAGAGCTAAAAGTAAAACAAGGGTGTTCGACGGTCTTATGCAACACGAACAATTTTTTTTAAAGTGACAATGTTTTCAAGTAACTTACACTAAAATGGTGAAAAATGATTAATTAGTTGACTGGGTGTCATCATTCATCAAGTTTCCGAGCCTATTGGTATGTACGAGAATGAGGTGGAAAATGGAAAAGGAAGGCAAAAAAAACCCAAAAAAAATTAATGTAAAAATTACAATACGAAGAATCGAGCCCAGGACCTCCTCCGTAGGACTTCAAAGTTGTTTACTCCTAGGCCCACTACCATTATGCCAAAAGAAAGGTATGCTTACATTATAGAATGTTTATACATTAAGTAGAATTGTTTCCAGATGAGGCCCCCAACCCTTTTGGGCCCCCGTTCGATGAACTGAATTGAACAATGTAAGGGCCGCCCCTAGTCCTAAGATATTGATAGTATAAATTCAACACCTGCTTAGAAGTAAGATTCAGCAGATAAAATTGGATACTGTGACTGTAAGAGATAGAGCTTGGCTTAGTTTGGTAGTTCCTAGCAGTATTTAAATGTATTTGGAAATCTCGCTAGATTGTAATAGTTTCTTTTGAGCTTAATGAGAATGCTTATATTCTACCAAAAAAAATTGAAAAGACATACATTATCGAACAAATTAATAAACCATTTCATACCGGAAGAAATTATATAATCTTTTGTACAAAGAATTGTTCGTTCATGTTTTGAACATGCTAATTATACATTTCTCAACTCCTGTTTACATTTACAAAAAGATCAAGAGGCCAAAGTTATAAGTAGAGAGGCCACACAAATAATGAAAACTATGAAGCATGATAACCCTAGACCACCTTGACCTTTTAGTCCCTGCAATAAGATCAAATATAAATATTGTAAAATCACTAACTATTCTTTACACTAATCTACATGTAAAAATACATATAAGATAAAATTATCGACACATTTTTCATTATGGATCTCCATGGAAGACATAATTCGTATATGCTTTTGTCATTATAACATAGTGGTAAAATTACGTACATTTGACCCTTTACCGAGTCTTTTAAGTTGTAAAATAACGGTTTATCATATAAATTTATCTTATTATCCAAGGGCAAGAGACAAAATTAAATCAATGACTAGAAGAAAATATAAAGAGTTGGTCTCCCTTAACACGTGTCATTTTTGTCTGGATTAATAAGACGGAGTTTTGAGATTATTTTAAAGGTCAAATGTGACCACGTTTAGAAAAAAAAGTTACTAATATAAGATGTAACACTAACTGAATCATTATGATTATATTTAACCATAAAATGGTCACAAATCTCCGTCTTTTTATTTCAGATCATAATAACCCGTCGGAAACAAGAATTTGCGAAAACCAAAAATCTCTATTAGTAAGGAAACATACCTTAAAGGAAAACTTAGATGATGAAGCAGAGGAAGGAACAAGGCCAGTAAATCCAATATCATACGAAATGCTACCATCATGATTAAACAGCCCAAAGTTTCTTTCAGAAGTTGGCCCAGGTTTCAAATCCTCATTAAATAGTGCAAATATATATGCCTTAATAGCCATATGTGGCCTATAAGGTGTCCCTTTTTTCTTCATCAACAATTTCTTAAGATTTTTGTTATAAGTCCTAGCATTTTTCAATGTGGCCCCGTCTTCGTTCGGGTCGCCTTTTGAAGCCCACCCGGTTTCCGACACAATCACCTCCATTTTTTCAAACCCGACCTTTTCTAACGCGGCATAGGCCGCGTCAATTTGGGCCATAAACATATTGTCATAGTGTAACTTAGTCTTAGTATCGTAAATTCCCGGGTTTTTCTCGAATAGGGCGTAATGAATGTCGATATGGGTCGGGTCACTTATATATGCTAGAAAAGGGTATGCATTTATATAAAATGGAGACCCAATTTGCCAAAAGATTTGTAACAATGGTCTCATGTAAGGCATAATTTCTTCCTTAAATGCCCCTGAAGACGGAGGGAACGAAGCAGCGAAAACCCCTTCGGAATGAGGGCTAGAGACCTCAATTGTTTTCGCTAAGTTAAGTCGATAAAGGGCAATATAGACATTTCGTACCGCGGGAACTAATGCTTCCCAAAGGTCTTGCCCACCTTGACTCCCTAATACTTCATTTCCTACAGCAATTCCTACAATTTTTGTCCCTGGTAAGAAAGGCTCTACATTCTCTTTAATCCAATCAGTTGCTCGGAAATCATTGGCCGCAATGTCCTTCAAGAATTCATTCCCAAGGCCTACAATTATTTCGATTCCAGTGTTGTTGAATGCGGATAAGACGCTATGATCAGCATCGTAAATTCTGGTGTTTTTTATTCTGGCTGCTTTAAGGAGGGTTGCCACGCTTTCTGGTGCCGGGAGATTGTCTGCTATTCTTCCGTAGTTCACCCCGTATGTTCCAGAGAATGCGTCAGTTGTTAAAACTGTCAGGAAATAAAAATTACCCATCAAATTTAACAGCTGTTAAGACAGATCAGAGTAAATTGGTTGATACTGTACAGAATGCTGAAATTTACTGCAAAGTAAGAAAACGTCTAATATCGCTACCAGGCGACATTGAGTTTGCCAGTTCATGTACGGGAATGTGACGAATGTATGAATTTGAAAAGACTGTTGGTCTATGCATGAAATATTTTACAAGTTTAGGCCAAACGCGACTTACCGTTATGAAAGAATGAAATGATGAAGAAGACAAGACATGAGAATCCCATTGGTGTCATGAACTTGTTATTGTGATTGATAAACCATCCCATAAAAGAAAGACTACTTATTTAACATGAATAGCCCTACAAATATAGGGTAGATTGAAGAGGGTTGCTAAAGAATCTGAGCTATATGAACAATGAAAACAGTCTTAAACTCATGGAAATTATTATAAGTTTGCTAAGAAAGATTCCAAATCCTAAGTCCAATGTAGGAGATGATGTTAACATTTGGGTCATTGGTTAAAGGAGGCTTGGAATATCTTAAATCAACTTACCTTTCTATCAAAGTATACCTTTTGTTCAAGATTCATTTTTAGGCACATTTGTGTCTTAAGATTTGCAGTTTTTCTGATATTGGAATATAAATATTCCTTACTTGGATTCTGAACTTTAGAAGCTTCTTGGATTGTTTAGGTGATGGATGTTGCTCATACACTTCATTTCCCGAGTACTCGTGTCTAATACTCGACACCTGAGGTTGAAGATAGACGCGTATACTTTATGTTTGAGCCTCAACCCTGAAAATTGCTCTGTTTCAGGGATGTCTCTTGTACTAATTAAGAACAAGTTCCACTATACATGAAATGAGTACTTAAACATGAATGTTAATAGTTGGGTGCAGAAGAAGCTGCAAGGATAATATTGATGCAGACGGGTTTTGAATTGACATTCTACGACTATAGTACCATCCGACTAAGCATTTTCTGATTCAAAAACAAAAAACTTGGCAATTTCGACGTCTGCTTAACATGTTTGAACCAAATTTCTCGTACAAAATACATACATTTACATTTAGTCGTTAACCAGATTTCTAAAGTAGTAACCAGAGTTACATTATCATCCTGAACGACACTCATAGTGAGCGGCGTTTAACATAAGTTCATGCATCATTCAACTACTTGGGTCCGAGGATATGTTTACAATTTTACACCATGGAGGCATGGATAGATGCATTTGTTCCAGAACTAGATGCTACATCTTCTTCAGTCACCTAACATGTTACATTAATGCTCCCTATAAAAGGAAGAGGTCGTGAAGACATAACCACAATCGCTTTTTTCTTCTGGTTCAATTTCCGTCTCAGTCCTCAGCTACCACACGAAACAACATTGAGGGATCATCTCTTTAGTCTCGATTCTATTGCTCTTCTTCTTCCACATCCCACAGAAATTTTGCATATGACGCGAGAACATAACTGAATCATAGTATTACAAACAATGAGCTACCCATAAACAAAAGTATATTGATTTCGAACATCTAGGAATTGGTTGAAGCTTCAAAATTGAGTACTTACCAATCATCAGGAGCAAATTGGACAGCCTGTTTAAAGTAGGTTTCGGCTCGTTGAGCATCTCTGTGGGATTGCCAAATAATGTCAGCGTATAAAGCAAGCATGTTTGCATCAGTTGGACTTGCCAATATTGCTCTTCCACAATACTCCTCTGCCTTGTTTACATCTCCATATACCTGCAAGTCCAACAGTTGATTAAAACTAGACTAGATACCATATATACTGTCGACTGCCATCAATCCTCATCTAACAAACTATTTTATCTTTTAATTTGTTTTTCGGCACAAAGACTAATGTGAAAAATAATCTTGTAACTTTAAAACTACTCCCTCGTCATTTGTCGTCCTTTGGTTTTTGACACAAAGACCAAGGAAAGGGGGAAGGGGTCAATTACTAAATGACATGTGGAATAAATTGAATGTGAATGACCAAATTACTCATCAAATTCATTCTTAAAATATAAAGGACAACAAATGACTGAGACACCCCAAAATAGAAAAGGACAACAAATGACCGGGACAGAGGAAGTAATTGTCCAATGACGGAAACAAATGAAGTATTTTTGGTAGTGCACCCACTAGTTAGAGCGGTTCATGTGCGTCCCCAAGGGACGCGGGAATTGGGCCTCCGGTTTTGATCATCAAATTTACAAGCTTTATTGATGAAATTCAATTCAAACCTCGAAGTATAGTATACTTAGGCATTCATATTTAAGGCCTCATTTTTTTTGTAGTCCATAGGGCCTCCATTTATTTAAAAACGCCCCTGCGCATCTGTCATCAGATCTGCCAAGGGATGGCAATGAGCCAAATTTAGGTCAGTTCCTACACGATCCATCCAGATCTAGATTCGCATTGTTCATATTGGACCCGGCATCCGATCCAAATCCAACTGATTGTCACGGATTTGTTGCCATATCCCTAGATCTGCTCCATACAGCTCATTTTTCCCGGTCAATCTGACCCATAAAAGAAGTAAGGAAAATACATTTACATACATGTATAGATTTACAGCAAATTGAAAAATGTTAAAATTTCATAAAGTGGATGCCTCACTTTAGTAAGCAAAAGGTGAAGAAGAAGAAGGTAGTAGAATTATGTAGATAGTTCATTTGTTCCCATATATGACTCACACCACATACATACAATATATACTTATACGTCCAAAATTGCACTTGTCAACAACAATTGCACCAGTCTAGAGATTTCTGCTGCTTGCATGTATGTATACTTGTCCAACATCCTCAGATTCCTTCTTGTCCTACTCATATTTCTTAGATCAGATTCCTTACTACAAAGTTAATTAATCCAACTAATTTAATTCAATTCCCTCGTATTGCACCTCTCTTTTAGTTTAGTCGATATATTTTACCATCAATTATTAGTATGCAAATAGGCGAATTTATGTTTATTTAGATTCAGATTTTGTAAGAGGAGAAGGTTAGAAAAGGTATAAAAGAGAAGGTCGATAAGAACTCTCGTGGTTCTATATACAGTATTATGTAGGTAACTATAATATATGCACCTTACCAAGTATATATACATTTAGTTTTACAAGATTTGTGACTTTACTTAATTATAGCATTATAGCTCATGCATCAGTTATTATCAAGCAATCCTAAAACTCATGATGGGGATTTTAACTACTGTTAATGTGATTCTACCCAACTCGAATTTAAACTAATAAATGTAATAATTTTCGTCACAAAAATAAAATTCATGCACCTAAAAAACTTGTATGCGACAGTTGTATTGTACGACAAAGTGTTTAGGGCATATAAACGTCATGTTTTTATGCCCTAATTAATAGACAATAGAAACATGCTGTTTCTATTCCTTGTCTACGGATAAGATCGACTTGATGAAAAATTTGCGTCTTCTGGAAGGACCGTACTTTTTACACTTAAATTTTTAGAATATTTCATTTGATAGATTCATTAGATTGTCTTTAGACATATGAAGGACAGTCCTCCGAAAAAAAAAATTCCTTGTTGATTACTGTATAACATAAAAGCAACGTACCTGCATTAAAAACTTGGCATAATTACCAAGTAAAAGTGAATTGCCAGGATTAACCTGAATCATCTTGTTATAATAAGCTTCCATACTCCCATGTCCATGATAATTATTACTACTATTACCACACTCATTAAACCCTGATCCACCACCACTCTTCCCATCATCCCCTCCACCACCACCACCACCCACCTCCTCCTCCACAGACGCCGCCAGCGCCTCGTCAAGGCCAGAGCTCGAAAACAGCCTCTGGAGAGGCGTTGACGTTGGCGAAGTCTTTTCAGGAGGAGGGGGAGGTGAGTCCCATTGACGGGTTTCAGACACGGTACATATAGCGGGTTTTGTGGAGTGGTGGTCATGGGATAAGGTGGATATAGATTTGGTCCTAGAGAGGGGTATGAGGTTGAGTTCGTGTGTGTTGTGATCAGGTGAAGGAGAGGATTCTCTTGAAGTAGAGGAATTATTGGAAGTGTAAGAGTAGTTGTAGTGAGGTGGTATCCATGAGTTTAGTATTGGTGTTGATGAACTTCTTAGTAGCATTTTTGTTTTTAAGTTTTGAGAGATTTTTGATGTGGTGGTTGAAATATATTTGTGTAGTTATTATAAAGTGATCAAGTGCTAAAGGAAATGGAGTGATACTTATATCCATTCTTCTGGTTTACCAATACTATTTGACTCAATCAATTATTTACCTTTTTATTTTGAAAATGTATTTAATGGACAATTTGATCATACTCACTCAATTTGGTTCATTCAGTGGTGGAGCTAGGGTATATATAAGGGCCTAATAGAGGGGCCCTCGCCCCCTAGTGGTTGAGATTTTCAAAATTTTTAGTTAAATTTTTTGAATTTTTTTCGAGTGTACCTTATATCATTACTCATCTGCATCGGAGGTATTACCTCCAACTTTTTTGTTTTTGAGCATATATTTATATTTTTTGAGCTTATTTCCACAAACTTTATTTGTTTTTGAGTATATGTATGTTTTTTTTTGAGCTTATTAAAATTTATTATAAGGTAGATTTTAATTTTTTTCCGTCAAAACTCAAATTTTACTAAACTTATATGTAATGTTTTTGAGTATTATTGCAATTTTTTAGAGTTTAATATTTAAGTAAATAAACTCAAAAAATTTATATTAAAACTCGAAATTTTTAAAATAAAACTCAAAAAAATTATTATAATGCTCAGAAACTATAAATTGATGGTAATACATCAGATGTATAATCCACTTATCGCTCATAAGCCCCCCCCCCCCCCCCCCCCCCCCCCTAAAAATTTTTAGCCTCTTAAACTCAAATCCTGACTCTGTGACTGAATCCACTTGTCATCCAATAATTGATTTTCTCCTCTTTCTTTAATCTTTGTTTCTTGAGCCAAAATCAAAGGTAAATAAATAATCAGAAGGGAGAGACTATACACTCGTCTTCAGGATTTAGCTTTAATGGAAAGTGACATTACCCAACTAAATATATAAAGAAATATGTTAATTAGAGGTTAATACGACCTAGTCGGTCTCAATTGCTTATTTACATTATATGATTCGAATAACTTTTATAAAGAATATAAAGGGTAAATAAATGAATAAGATGGAGGTAGTAGTATGACTTTACGCAAAGGTAGCTAGAATTAACTCCATGCTCACACATCTAAAGTTATGCAAAATACGTCAACAAAAATATTAGCAGGTTATGATTAATAGGTTATAACTCATTTCAGTAATTGAGTTAACACAAAGACAACATAAACAAAGTCGGGTCAAGGATACAATCTTTGATACGAAGCTCACACAAATTAAACTGATATTGTTCTGTTTTTTATTTGTCGAAAACCGCATACCCGATTTAATTTATTGAAGGGATCCAAATACGATTTTAAAACATTGGTATTGTATATACTACGGAAATGGATTTAGATCTCTCCATTTCCTTTCTCTCCATTTCCTCTCACAATCTATTTAAATAATAATTACCCCTTCACTTTCATTTCCCCTTTATTTTTATGCGTAAATTTAGAACCTTTAGATGTTGCTAAAATGCGGTTCGAACCATTCATAGGAATTTGCCTCTCCATTTCTTTTTAGGAAATGGAGAGAAATTGGGCTCCCAAAATTCGTATAGTTTAAACCGCCTGGAATATCATACCATTAATTTTGGTTATCATACCTTTAGATTGGTGTTCGGTCCCACCGAAAGTATCTACATTTGTCATTTAAATTTCATTTTATATGAATACAATCTTTTTAACTTGCTTAATTTACACACATAAAAGAGTAGGAGTGTTGATATTATGAGAATAAAGTGTGTATTGATACAATTAATACATGCAGTGATGCACGTAGCCGAATTCTTGAATTATTGGCACATCTTATCGTAGAAATAACGGCAGCAAAGTTACAAAATACAGCAGCCACGCCAAAGTACAAGTTCTATTAACAGGGCACACGGTTGTGGTTGGTCACGTGAAGTAGGACACAGATCAATATCATAGACACATAATACAACTCCTAAAACGGTATCTTTGAGTAACTATCTTTACTCACTAAAAAATTTATGATTAGATTCGTTTTACAATTACATTAATATAAAACCGTCTTATACCAGACTTACTCGACATAATAATACACTACTTCATATTTTTATCCTTTCGTCATACTTAATTAAATAACTGTGGCGAAGGGAGTATTATAATATTTCAGAAATATAATTATTTTGACATTAAGATAAAACTTTATTTATTGGCTAAAAAAAAGATAAAGTTTAATTTGTGAATGAATATCTTGAGACAAACAAATTCAATTTGGGTTTAATATATGATAATGCACATTTTTTATTATTCTCATCTCAAAATCGAAATTATTAGAGGAGAGTAATAATTCAAACTCGGGTTATTTTGAAAAATGGATGAAATTTGAGATCGTCTTAGTGACCTTTTGTTTTAAAAATAAGTCTAATTTTGTCTGCAAGTAATAATACTCAAATGTAAACATTTGATTTAGACCGCGCATCACCAGAGCCCTCAAACTCAGGTACCCCATTGAGTGAAGGTGAAGTGAGGATAATATAACATGCAATTGACGGTTCTCCAAGCTCTTCTACTCTTTTAGTCGGTAAGCAGACAAAAGCGTCGCTATAAATCATTATTCTCAAATAGATCCTTGACACGCCGAGGGTTTTGATAAGTGCTTCCAAGCTACTAGAATAATACTTTCTCCCCGGGTTATATCTGTCCCTTGAATCTGTTAGTCGTCCCCAAAAACTAACCGGTATCTGATTAGGTTTTTCTAATTTTTGTTTGGGTTAGGGTTCTTTTTTAATAACCATTTCTAGGTTTTCTGTATTTGGTGAGAGTATTTATATACACTCTCTAAACCGCACCCTAACAGTTAAGTATTTCATAATCTAAATCTAAATTTAAATCTAAATCTAAATCTTTAAATTCCTCGATATCAATAGCACTCTTCTCCCTCCTGTCCTGTGAACGCAACCAACACACGTAACAAACTTACATTTCTCTTTATCTTGTATCACATATGCTATAACACTCTTCACATGAGGGTAGAAATTAAGCATGGCCAAACTTATCCGATCCAAATGACTCAATAGGATAATTTGACTTAGACCTGGTAAAGTACCCGGATTTTACCAAGAACCTGATATGAGCTGATTCTAATCTATTCAAATTGGCACGAATGTTTATTGTCGCAATTGATCATTGTGCATAGAAAACTTGATGACAACTAACACACCTAAAAGTGAAAAGATCCGGTCCAATTAAACCTCAATTCTTGATTGTGAAATGGCCTGACTTGGTTGACCTGTTGGAGAAGTTTAATATCAATGGGTAATACTAGACCTGGCAAAATTAACCTAACCCGGAATGACCTGGCCTAAAAAACCCGATGGGCGTACCCGGCCTACACACGAACAAAGGACTAGAATATGACAACCCAAATTGACCTAGCCTTGTAAGATCCGACTCAGATGTTTATTATAGCATGCATAGTGACTATTATGTCTAAGAATCTAAATAACTTGATAAAGCTCACCCGGAAATTACTACAACTCAAAATGACCCAACCTCGCCAGACCTAAACCGAATTCGTACAACTCCAAAATGACATTCCCAAGTCCGATTAAACCGTTTGTCAGATCGACTAGGTAGTATGTATAGAATAAGCCAATGATTTATTTTAGAGTAAGATACAATATCAAAAAATACTTGTTTTACGTTTGGTCGTAAATCGCACAACTTTGATCGTAAATCGCACAACTTTATGTATAGAATATGCCAAATTAAGTGAATAAAGTTGTGCGATTTACGACCTCAAGGCCGCTTCATTTATGTATAGAATATGCCAAATTAAGTGAATAAAGACCGTTAATGAAGCGGCCTTGAGGTCGTAAATCGCACAACTTTGATCGCCGTGTCAATTTGGCATATTTGCAAGCTTTTGGAAGGATAGGCAAAGTGAAGAAATAAATGAAGAAGAAATCGACCCACCTAAAGGCCCATATGGAGGTGGAAGGAAGTCCACAAGACGGGTCAACGAAAGTCAAGAAGGAAGAACGAAACTCAAAAGGTCGAGACGACGACAATAATATTGTTTTCATTTACTCTGTTTATTACATTGCAACTTCGTTATCCGTTACATTAAGATGGATCTGTATAACACAATCTCTTGAAAGTCTGTGACTTGCGCTCGATGTGATAAATTAAACCGACCTTAGAAAATCAATCTACACGCTCTCCTCCTCGGCCAAAAGGGACATGATCGATAAATTAAACCTGCTTTGCAAAATCAACCAACGTTCGTTCCTCAGAAAGCGATAACAAGAATCGACGTTTACAGGCTAATCAAGAACAAGCATCCATCATACCTTAAGCATTATACATTGGTGACAATAACAAATTGGGCTTCAGTAGTCATTTATTACCACCTCTACATTGTTGTAAACATACGACTAGTGGCGGAACCAGGATTCAAGTTTGGGACATAAACTACTTACAAGCTGACCAGCACACAGAAAACACTATTACCATTATTCTAAAAGACTCATAAACAGATCACTGAACTGTAACTTCCTTAACATCCTTGCCATGAGACTCCGATTTAGGAATGGTGATATTGAGCACCCCATCCTTCAATTCGGCCTTAATGTCGTCGTGTTTAGCATCATCAGGCAGGACAAGGCTTGCATTGTAGGAACCGTAACTCATCCAATATTCATCTTCTGTCTCATCCCCTTCTTCCACCTTCCTCTCGCCTCGGATCCTCAACACCCCGTCATCAATTGTGATCTTGATGTCATCGTGAGTCAGCCCTGGCACGTCGTAACGTAGCTTGTAGCTGTCTTTGGTCTCTTTGAACCGGCCCATTAGTTGTGAGGGTAGTTCCATTAGTTGGGGTGGTATCACATTTTCGAATATCCTGTTCATGTTTTCTGCTGCCTCCATTAGGGCGTTTCCTAGAGTGGCTACTGGCATGTTTTCTGCAATCATGTGAAACAGTTAAGAATCATGTTGACTGGGTTCGCACCTAGGTCATGAGGACTAGAGCTGGCCATCAGCACGGGCCAACCAGGCCCGGTCCGGCCCACCTTGGCCTGTTAATATATGCAGCTTGGCATGACCCGGCCCGGCCTTAGCCCACCGTTAACCCTGGCCTTGCCCAGGTCTCAAAATTCCAGCCCGGCCCGGCCTTGGCCGGGAATTTTAGCAAAAATAAAACATTAAAAAAAAAATGATAAGGCCCGCCAGTCCGGCCCGCTCTTAGCCCGCCTCTGGTCCTGGCCCGGGTTAAGCATATCTCGGCCTGGCCCGACCAAGCCCGTTCCTTCCTCCTGGCCTGGCCCGGGTTTGACCAGGAGAAGCTGGCCCGCTCCCTGGCAGCCCAGCCCGGCCCGGCACTAGCCGGGCCCAAGTACCGGTATAATGAGAACCACGATCAGACTTTACTAGCTAAGCTAATTGACATGATCAAGCTGCGAGTCTACATTCTACAAATAAAGTGTCGAAGTAACATAGACATGTACAACAACGCGACAAATACGAAAATTGAACTAGATGAACGTCTTACCAAAGGGATCACGATTGTCCTTCCTCCTCCAAAGACTAGGCCTTCTAGAAAACCTCCTAGGTAACAAAGACTTCCACTTACCTTTTTTACCACCTTGATCTTCACTTTTTACCGCAACTTCTTTACCCTCAGAAGTTACAGCAGATGACATCATCCTTTGAAGTAGACCATAGCTCCACCCATGCTCCTGCACACCTCTACTTTGTCCTCCAACGTAATTACCAACAAGTTTAGGGGTGAAACCATAATTATTGGAAAGTGAAGCCCTTTGTTGCAAATTCTTTAAAGCTAGCCTTGCCAAAGCCATAGTGATATATATATACGATGTCGTTTAGATTGTTTGGTTGTTTGCTGAAGTTGGTAAGTATGTTATTAGTGGAATAATTAATGAGATTGTATGATGGGTTAAGGGATGGTTATAAAGAGGAAGAAAAAGGTCAGGAATAAAGGAAAAGTTCTAGAGTTTGTAGGACAATTACGAGACGTGTCATGTCATGGAGAAACATATGGAGGCTTCATGTTCTTTCTTGATTCTTTTTTTTTTTTTGAAGAACTTTCTTGATTCTTTAGTTTACTCTTTTTGTATAAGTAGTAGAGTGTTCCAGAGTTCATCTAGCTTCGTTCATTGTTGTTTATCTTCTCGAACCAATTAAGAGATGCTCAGGTTTTAACACCAATATGCGGTTTTTCGAAAGACGGTTTCTTGATAAACTTATTGCAAGGTTTTTATGCTATTTGAAATAAAAATGTTACAAAGGTCAAGGAAAGAGGAGGGGGCAATTATAGGATAACAAATGGACGAAATTAAGTATGAAGGATCAAATTGCTCATCAAATGCAATCCCAATATAAAAACGACAATTGACTGAGATATTCCAAAATAGAATAAGACATCAAATGATCGGGACGGAGGGCATATAATATAAAATGACTGACTAAGAAAATGGTCATATGCTACAATAAAATGGTTATGCTTCGGAATATGTACCCTTATAAGTAACGGTGTGTTCACAATGACGAACCTGTTTGTGACTAAAGATCATAATGAGACGAGACAGCTCGTGAGCAGCTCGGTCAAAGCTCGGCCCGTGCGAGCTTGGCTCGAGCTCGAGCTCAGTAACCTAACGAGTCAAGCCAAACTAAGCTCAAAGCTCGCGAGCAGCTCGAACTTATGTCAAAAGTTAATATTTTGTTTTTATTTTATACAAATATTTATTATTATTATATCTTTGTATAACCATATCAAATGTCTTCATTGATTTTTCCAACATATTTATATGTCGAGTCTTGTTATTGAGTCTATCGAAAGAAAAAAAAAAAAACCATAAATGAACAATTATATATCGGCTCGAGTTGAACTCAAACTCTGCTCAAGCCCGGGTTAAAGCTCCCGAGCATGGTAATGAGCTCATTTTTAACTTTGAAGCAGTAACTGAACAAAATACAAATAAACCAAAAGACAATTTTTCAGCCAAAATTTCATTGCTCTCAATGTTTTACTTAAATACTCTGTAGTTGAACCGCTGCAATTGAATGTATGTTGATAATTGGTCCTTAGCCCATATAAGTTCACACATGACTTCCCCATACTGAGCATGGAGGAGAGATTTAAATACCCAATGGCTCACTGACTCTATGACTGTCTTACAAGGATTACAAACCATGTATATCAGAGATTTCATTTTCTAGAGAAAATGGTTACCCAATGAGTTACTATAAGTCGATTTTACACGAGTCATTATCGAGCTGACACAGACTACTTACTCTTGAAACAATCAATGGAGAACAGCGATCTCTATTAGACGGTGAACCAAGTACAGTATAAGAATACACAGCGAACACAAAATGTAAAATTACTTGAGTTATATATCCAATGCAGTCAATTATCCTAGCTTCAGTCATACATGCCTTCCTGCTCCCATACATCAACAAGAAAATCTACCATTTCCTGAACAAAATTGTCATAAATAACGTAGATTAGAAGATTTTGCTGAAAAATAAAAGCTTTTTTCCCGGGCTGTGGGGAAAATCTAAAGATAGAGCTTACAGCAAGAGGAACAGGCTGTGAAAAGGCTTTGTTGCTTCCAAGTAAGCTTTCGTAGGTTGTGGTCTTCCAACTGAAAGGCCATAACGAATCAAGTACGCTGAAACGACGATTTCTGAAAGGATAAAAAAGATTCAAGGTTTAATTACATTACATTACTATACAAGCAGGCGTGCAGGCAGAGGAAAGAGGAACAGGATATGATCATTTATGAATGAAAATGAGGTTCAGTTTCTAAGAAACCTGGGCATTTGTTTTTCATTAAGGTTAGTATCGGATATAAATTGTGAGTATACGATCAATGAGGGGACTTCAATGTATTCAACGAGTTATTAGCGGGCAAACTGAATGGTCACACGAAAAACAGTGTGAAATCATATCTTTTGGGAATTTGTGTTTGCATAAAACGCTGTCAAATGAGAGCAATCACTTCAAACTTAAAAGTGAATCACATTTGAGATACAAACTAGTTTCCAGGCATTGACTAAAAAAACTAGTGCCCTCACAATGTAGACAAAATAAAGGTTTTGAGTTCGTTTTTGAGCGGTCTTCAATGCCACAGGCACAGCAACAGGAGTCATGAATAATGTTTGGGAAAACAACGGTGAAGAACAGAATATAAGCAAATCAAGCCGTTCATCAGGGCAATCACATTATTCACCCTCAAAAACAAGGGGTTTGCCTAGAACAAAGCCAATTTTAAACGACGTTAATATCAAAAGAAGGCAACTATGCACGTCATCTATTTCTCTTTGCATCTAACCTATGTTACTCGGACTTGGGTGCGGGTGTAGGCACGGGTAGACATCCAAAGTGTTGGGCTCGGCATGACTTAATTTTCAGACACAGACCCTGTCCTAAAATAAGAGCATGGATGCCAGGACGTATCTTAGGATATAGCTATGAATTTGAACATTTTAGCACCCTTTAAAGTAGAAGAGAGATTTGAAATTTTAGAAACGTTAGCAACAATGTCGTTATATATAATACTAACAGCTTTAAATATAGTTTTTTCCTCTACTGTCATCACGTGGCCTCCCTTTTTTACTCTTTCAAGAGAAGTGTCAGAGTGGTATGAGCCGTGTACGATTCCATACCCATAACTAGAATGTTGGGGTATACGAGCCTGAAAATGAAGAATTGAAGTAACATAGCTTTGAACACATGTTTAAAAAGATTCGAAGGCTTGAATTATACAAAGAAGTATCTTTAGAAAAAGTAGAGTAAAGATGAAAAGAAGCAAATAACGAAAGACTCAAACCTTAATTTAGAATCTCGAGTCTGCTGCCCTTTGCTAGTCTCGTTCTTACTACTTACCCAATCTTGCCTGGTCTGGTTCCAGTGATTGAGACCTTCAACCCACAAAATTTAACAGCAGTGAAAACAAATATGCAGCAAAACAAAAAACACAAGTAAAGCTAGAGTAATCAAAAGTCACATATCAGAAGCGAAACAGCGTATATGCGACAGTCTAAGCCGTGATGGAAACAACAAAAGAGAAACATGTACAGCTAAAAACTATCCTGAATTTCATAAACCTGAATTTCTAAGCGATTCTAAAATTAATGTGTTACTACACTATTATCCTCGATTTCACACTATTAGCCCCATTTGGGAGTATAGTTATGTAACAACTAAAGGACGATAGAGAAAAAGTATGCAGTGAAGACACATTTCTGCACAGTTCAGAACATACCGAGATTGACAAATTCTGAAGGAGGATCAGAACTGCTGACACTAGCTTGTGTATTGAGGGCTTGGACTGATGATATGCTTCCCTGGGACTTCACTGCACTGTTTTCCATCTCACATATACTTGTCCAATAGTTACTAGAAATGCTTGACGTCTTGTTCGTTAAACTTGGACGAATCCGCTTCTTGGGTCGCACGTCTAGCGATGCTATAGAGTCACGCTTAGAACAACATGAATGATAGGCACTGCTCTGTTACAAACTTACAAGCATATGATATGTTGTTAGAACTTGGAAATCAATCATTATTCATACGTTATTATTATGTAATACTCCGTATATGTCAAATAACATCAATATTCTTCCAACACTACATACGCTCATCTTCACTCTCCCTCTTAGACATATCATTTTACTTACACCAACATGAAACAGTTTTATTTTTATGTTTGCCCAAGGCCTACTTTTGATAGAAGGGAAGGGATCATTTGTGAGTGATATTGGCTAAAAAACGTCAATAAACGTTTGGTGAGAGAGTTGGAAAGAAAACTATATAAAAGGTGGAAAGTTCAGAGATCGGTTATATAAAAGTGTGAGTTACCAAATACCAACTATATTTAGTACTGAAGTACCCCCTCCGTCTCAATCATTTGTTTTACCTTATAAAAGAGAGTTAAAGAAATGAATTGGACGGGGGAGTATATGTCAAACGCTCCAGAAAGTTTCACAACCTTCTCCTCATATCGTTTATTTTGCTTGATTTACTTGTCTTGTGACCCCACTCGATACATATTAATTTTCGGTTGTGAGAGGGTGAAGGGAGAAGGTTGGAAAAAGAAGGTGGTAGCACCCCTCAACATTTAAAGTAAGAGAATATACAATTAAGCTACACCAGCTTGAAGATATAAACAGATTCTAAATACGGAACCGTATACTTCCTCCGTTCTGGTCAATAACTTTTTTTCCGAATGACTTTCAAACAAGGATAACTATTGACAGGGACGTAGGAGGGAGTACTCATACAAGCAACAAAAATACACCAATGTGAAGATAACATTATAGCATCCAAACAAAATTAAAAACCCAGCATCAAAATTACATAACAAGATAAAATTAAGCAAAACATTAACCAAAAAACAATCATTAAACATGAGGGAAAAAAATTAATTACCCCATCTAGAGAATAATATGTATGATCCCGTATGAACCAAAGCAAAGATTGTTGCTACAGTATCCAATTTTTTGCAATTTCCATTTCAAGAATTACCCAGATTAAACCTGAAATCAGAATTACATATCATGCCACGAATAATTAAAGGAACATAATCATAGAATGATTAAATAAATGATAAAATATAAAGAAGAGATGTTGTAACCTGGATAGGAGAGGATACTGAGAACAATGAGAAGGCTTTCTGATCGCCTTCTCTTCTTCTTCTTTGGAAATGAAAAAATGAGAAGGGAAGATGGAAATTACAATGATTTTAGGATCGGTAAATGAGTAGGATGTGGCTAAAAAAACAATCTGATCCGAACCGTTAACCCGAATTAAAACTTGAATTTTAAAAACTCGGAAATTTAGCTTTTTTATCAGTTTGGGTACTTTGAAGGAGATTGTCCCACTGTCGGTAGAGGGATACTTCTGGTCAACATCAGTTTGGGTAGTTTTTAAAGTGACAATCCGAGCAGCATTCGAGTCTTAATCCATGATCGTGTACCTGAATTCTAAATCAGAATCTAAAGAGACAAAAAAAAAGGTAGCAAATGAAAATTTGGGTCGTCTTGTCTTAGCAATCTAGTACTCGATCTCTGAACAAATTAGGTTTTGTTGGGCTCGGATTCATGTTAACGTTTAATTTTTTATGGGAAAATGTAAGTTATATTAAAAACGAAGCGAACCATATAAGGTAAGACGGACTAAACCTCATGTTAACGTTAATCGGGTAATTATCCACCTAACTCAAACACGGTCCAATTACATAATTACGTCGATTGTCTCCAAGGGTCAGGTCGTCTAGCCAACCCTAACTTGTGTTTGTGTTAAGTCCACTCCGCCCTGCCCCTACCTAGCCCAACTTGTCCCGTCTTGTGGTCACGGGCTAGTCGGGCCACCTATACTCCTTAATCAAAAGAATCAAATGATGTTAGAAATCAGTCATCGAATGTTCCAATCAGGGATGTTTAAAACGGTTCGGTTCCGTTCGGCAAAACTCCAAACCTAAACCGCATCGTTTTTAACGATTATAAACGGCTCGGTTAACTTTAAACGATTGTAAGTGGTTCGGTTAACATTTAACCAATAATCGTTCTACCTATATTTTTTTCAGTTTCCGTTTATTTTTTCTTGCAACTTAATTAAATTTTCACTTATATATTATACTCAACGATAAAGTTAATTAAATAAACTTTATAACGGATTATTACGCAATTTTTTGCTTATTTTTTAGTGAAACGATTCGATTCAGTTAAACTGTTTTCTAAAATTGCGAATCTTAACCGAAACGTTTCCATGACAAAGTTAAGTTCGGTTCACCGAACCTCTTTATCGAAACGATTCGGTTAACCAAACCTAAAAAATACCCTTTTTTTCGATTCTTTAGTTCAATTATTGCCCTAGTTCCAACGTCCAACCCTTAATTCCCCGAAAGTCTTCATTAGCAACAAAACATGTTTTTGAAGTACAAACCCCACAGTAACAGAAACTACCGTTCAAAATGTTAGGTAAAACAATCTCCCTCTCTCGAAACAGAGCAACCTCAACTCTTCTCTTCCGCATCTTCTCTTCCCCCTTCTCATCTCCCTCAACACCACCACCACCACCATTGTCATCACACCAAGAAATCAACGAAATTTCTCGCATTTTAAGCGATTTTCGTAGACCCCATCACGACATTGAGCAAGCACTCTCCCCATTTTCCTCAAAACTCTCCACAGATTTAGTCCATCAAGTGCTCAAACGGTCCAAAAATCTGGGATTTTCTGCACACAGATTCTTTCTTTGGGCTAAGAAATTTCCGGATTTCGAACCCGATATTGATAGTTACAAGATCCTTGTAAATGTTCTAGGTGGTACTAAGCAGTTCCCTTTGATTTGGGATTTGCTTAGTGAAATGAAACAATGTGAAAGTTTCGATCTTCGCCCGGAAATTTTCTGGGTTATTTTTGATGCGTATTGTAGAGCAAATTTACCAAATGATGCAATTAGAGCTTTTGATAGGATGAGTGATTTTGGGGTTGAACAAAGTGTGAATGATGTTGAACATTTGTTGTATTTGTTGTGTAGAAGGAAGTTTGTGAGTAATGGGCAAGAGTTTTTTGATAAGGTGAAGGGGAAATTTGATGTGGGTGTCAAGAGTTATACCATTTTGGTAAGGGGTTGGGGAGAAATCGGCGATTCGGAGAATGCACGGAAGGTGTTTGATGAAATGCTTGAGAGAGGTTTAGCTGTTGATGTTCCTGCTTATAATGGATTGTTGGAGGCATTGTGTAATGGAGGGGAGTTAGACGAGGCGTATGCTATGTTTCGAGAAATGGGGTCTAAGGGATTAACTCCTGATGCTTTCACTTACTCGATATTTATTCGGTCTTATTGTAAGAGGGACAATGTACATTCAGTTCTTAGGGTTCTTGATAGGATGAAGAGGTACAATTTGGTTCCGAATGTGTTTACTTATAATTGTATTATTAAACGGTTGTGTGCTAATGAGAAGATTGAAGAGGCTTATCAGCTCTTAGAAGAGATGATAGAAGCCGAGGTTATTCCTGATAGTTGGAGTTACAATGCAATTATGGCTTTCCATTGTGATCGAACCGAGGTTAATAGAGCTCTGAAGTTGTATTCTAAGATGGAACAGGGAAATTGTAAGCCAGATAGGCATACATATAACATGCTGTTGAAAATGTTGATTAGGATAGGAAGATTCGACAAGGTCGAAGAAGTGTGGGATAGTATGCCAGTGAGGGGCTTTTATCCTTCAGTTTCGACATATGCTGTCATGATTCACGGCTTTCTTAAGAAGAAAAACAAGTTAGAAGAAGCGTGTAAATATTTCGAGACTATGATTGATGAAGGAATCCCACCTTACCCTTCGACTCTCGAGTTATTGAGGAATCGACTGATAGGATGGGGAATTTTGGACAAGATAGAGATATTGGCTGATAAGATGAATAGAAGTAGTTCTTCAACAATAAAAGATATGTCCATGACAATGCGAGGTCATAGGTCCAGTCGAAAGAGAATTGAGCAAGATAATTCCGAACTTAGTGAAGAAGAATGGCCCTTTAGACCCGATGCAACATGATCCGAATTTCTTACAGAGCGCGCAACTGATTTCAACTTCGATCATTAGTTTTTTAAATACTTCATGTAATAATGTAATGTAGAATTTGTCATGTTTGATTTATCAAAATAACTGTTTTCATATCTTCATTTTTTAAAAGTTATCTATATTCATACCAACGGAATTTGCGTTATAAATGCGATATACATCAGAAATCGGAATACAAAACTCCTTGTACTAACAATTGTACAAAAAGAACAGAGTTTGTGAAATGATACACTCAACATTCCAATACTTGTCTTAAGCTATGTTTAAGAACAATAAATTGGGTTTGACTCGAAAAAAAAATCTATAACTTGAGTTAAAAAACAGGAGCAAACGATACTTATTATAGAAACTATAGTATATCCAACACCGATAAAGAAAAAATACAACGTAATCATCTTACATTATGCACTTCATTTAACGACAACAATAATCGTGTTATGCCATATCAACATAATGTCGATTCAAAGGCCTCTTGCGAGCATTTGATTAGCGTTCTCAATGGATTCAAGACGTTGAAGAAGCAATTGTTGCTTAAAATTTTGGATAAATTTCTCAGCACTTTCATTTATATCTTCAAATTTCTTGCTCTCTAGCTCTTCAAATTTGGTTGTTATAGACACTTGACACCCTTTTTCCTCGGCACAATTTTCGACAACTTGGTGCAATTTATTGTTATTGACGATATTAGACCTTATATTAGTAGTACTAGTACTCATAGTACTACTTTGTAGCACATCTTCATCTATAGTACTTACCATTTTGTAGTTATTTGTAACCTTTAGATGAGTACTACTTGTATGTTCTCCCAATTTACGAAGACATTCGAGCTCATCTTCATCGATTCTCGACATCTTGTAGCTCATGAACTTGGCATTGTTTTCCATGGATCTTGTTTTGAGTAATTTGCTCTGAAACCTTTATAATAGTTGGATGAATATGGTTTAATAAATTTATATATCTAGTATATATAGAAGTTGAAAATATTTAGATGAATTATTGAAATGGGTTATAAGGGGATGGAGATAATAAATGGTATGGAAATAAAAGGGTATTTATAAGGGGATGGAGATGGTTTATGATGGAAGGAAGTTCATGCATGTGGAAGATAGTCAATTGCGTATTATGTATGATTATTGATTTAATGTTGATAATTGGTAGTATAATAAAGTCGTTTTTGTTGTTACTTTGGTCGGTAATTGGGGGAGAAATTAATCAAATTGTGTGCATGATCCGTTTATGTTTAGCTACATGTTATTTTTAGCTATTTTTATATATGTCACTATATTATATTACATTACGAGACATATACCGTTGGAAATATAGGATCAGGTAAAGATATATCTATAGAATAGATGTTGTAAGTGGTATGGAGGTTATTGAATGAGAAACGAAATAACCCGACTATGGTACCAAATCAATATGGGCGTCGTCCCCAAGGTCACACGACACTCTTAAAAATTGTGTATTCAACTATTAGCAGTTGGAACTCATGTGGTATACTCAAAGTTATCATAGAGAAGTAGTACATGATATATGAAAGATGTATATATCAAATGATCGACTACAAACTTCTCATATTTATAGTGGTAGGAGAGAAAAAACAAAGGTCAAAGCAATTAATTGGCACCATAATCACAAAGTTAATGGCATAATAACCAGGCCACCACCATAAACATAGGCCATAAACACCAAGTTAATGGCTATAACCATGCAATTAATGGTGAGATTCCTTTATGATACAATGTAAGGCTTCTGTATAATGCAATGAATTTAGACAACATCGCTAGTCTTTGTATTACTTCCAGCATATACTTAGTACCTTACTATTTCTCGGAAAACATGCTTTAAACTCCGATATCCTCTGTAAAAAAAACATACTTCGTATATAAATGTTTTGAAAGACATAATTCGATGAAAAATTTCTTCATTATTATTATTATTATTATTATTATTATTATTATAAATACAGTAGCGCATTATTCATATTTTTGTATGATTTCGATTTTTTTTCTGAAATATTGTTCTATAAGCTTCGATACTTCAAATTCAACAAGGTGTGAATGTGTGATTATAGTAGCGGAGCTCTAATTCCAAATTAAGAACACCAAAACAAAGATTTGAATCCTCTAGAGAAACAAAATACAGTAACAAATTAGTAATTCGATGACTAATGTTTAGGTAAATACAAAATTGAAAATTAGATAGACTTCGTATCAAACATCGACACTTGTACAACTAAAAACGTAATCCTCATTCAAAATTCTATTATGCATTACGTTGCTAATTGTCTTGTAATAGTACTTCAACGTAGTAAACAGTAAGCTTTAGATTATTTTATAGCATCAAACAATAACACAACGTAAATATTTTAGTATTAGGATCAATTATGTTTCTAAAAAAACAGTGTAACGATATAATACAAGGTGAACTGCCAAGATTTGCTCGACTCATACAACAATGACAGACTGCCTATCACTAAAAGCCACTCTCAACACTATTAACTTAATAACAACAGTCTAAGACTCCCACACGCTTAGCTTGCTTGACCTATAAAATATACGCGGAAAATCCACGCGGTACTCCTAAGATTTTACATTTTACACGAAATATCCAATTTGAGTGACCATATCTCTTGGTCATGGGTTTCAAACTTGACATTTTTTTTTTTCAAATCGTGGTAGTTCTCAGAAAGATGATCGACTTGAAAAAAAATCGTTAATTTCTAAACTCGTAAACACGAGTTATGCCCTCTTAAAGTTTTCCTGAATCAAAAAATTAGGTATTTTGTGGAAAACGACAAGCCTCGGGATACCGTGTGAATTTTTCGAAATATTAATGATTTCCAATTTAACATCTATGCTAGAGTTATCCAAAGGCAGTAAATTGAACCCGAATTATTCGAATGAATAGCGAAATTGTCTTAAAACTACTATCTCTATGTTAGAGTATAAAGTTGATCTTGGAACTCTAATCATCAGCTTAAAAGCTTTTGATTAAGATGGTTTTTTGACACTCTATGTTAAATTTGACCCGTATCGTCTTAAAACCGTATTGAATAACGTCTATTATTATCCATATGGTTTGCTAGAAAGTTAGTTGTTGGTTATAAATTGGGTAGAGTGTTAGATGAAGCTATGGATTAAGGGTTATGGGTTTATGCATGGAGCCGAAAGGGACACCCATGCTGAGACATCAATTTTGTAGGTTAGATTAAATAATGAGGGGATCAGTACGTGAATCTTGACTTGACTATTGTTTGTTTTGGAAGAACATCGTTAGCTGATTGTTCATTGCTAATTTGCCTCAATATGATCACTAAAATAAGAAAATCGTCACTAAACTAACGGTACAACATGCTAACTCATCGTGTTCGAAATTTAATAATACTGAGCATTAGTTTTCGGTACAACAAGTCACTAGGATAAGAGCGGATGGTTTTGAAAGGATTAAAATAGGAAAGGATAATTTCGGTCTCATAAAGTTCAGTTCACATACAGGGCCGTCTCGGTAGTTTTGGAGGTCCTGTGTGAACTCTTCAAGAAACCCCCTGTACCATTTTTATTACAAATATAAATTTTGTTCCACTTTAACAATAATAACTAGTTTTGGTACCCGTAGAAATCACGAGTTTTTTTGTTTTTAGCTTCTCGGTTGGTTTTCATTCTGTAAGCCTGCATTACGGTTTTTAGTTGAATCCGTTTGGGCCCATTTGCGTGGCCCAAATTTGTTTATGTGTTTTGGGGCTTTGTTTCTTTTCCCCTTTGTGGTTTAATATGACCTCTTCCCGGTATAGTCTCTACGATGAATAAAACTGATATCAACTACAATCATGTGTCTCAAGCACCGACAATTTCCATACATGGCTAATGAAATCATTTAATGCGGTCCCAAGAAACATAGAAGCCTAAACTACTTGAAATGGATTACCATCTCGAAACCAGGTCGACGGCGCATCAACATTTATGAAACCAACTGTGAGGGATGTTCAAATACAACCAAATGGGACAATATCACTGTACTAAATCTGCGAAAGTTCAAGTTCTACTCTTCCTCAAGAGCAAGTCATTGCTCAATTACATCTTAAATTCTACAACAACACCATAACAGTATATCATATTAACCCAAAAAGCAGGCCAACAGACGGTATGCTACACCCATAAATGAGTAAACATCCAAAGTTCAAAAAGCCTTTTATTATTAGAAATTGTAAAGCAAAGTTGACATTTGAGAACCAGATTCTATACCAGTAACATTTGCTTTACCATTACCGGCAGTTGACATTGCACCACTAAAACAAACTAACATTTATTAGAGAGGCTTCTCTATAACCATATCAGAAAACGATAAACGGAGACTCCTCCCTCTACTTTCGGAGATTACAAAGTATCAAACCTTTATCCTTAACAGGCCTGCTAAGTAATCACTAACATTCAGCCTTCAATATCAAAATAATCTTATAAATCTAAATTCAAGTCCCCAAGCAATAAGATGACACAAATCCTTGAAGATCATTCTCATAGACTTTAGGAAATTGCTTACATCGGTAGTACGTGTAAATATCAAAAATGAAGTACACTCATGTTTGAGTTATGCGGTTACGCCATTAGAGACACCTTTCAGAAAGCAATTCAAGTAAAAAAGGTGTATCATGAAGTATTCAGTATCTTCTAACTTACATTGTTCAACTAAAATGTAAGCATAACAACCTAAAATTCGAACATTGTCTGGTTACAAAACTGTCTCACAAAAGCTACAATAGCGATCTACAACCAATTCTAAATAACCCCTAATAAATCATTCATCGTGAATGCCTTACAAAATTGTGCACTATAAGATGAAAATCAATCAGCCTTATCAATGTAATGCACTCACCAAAGAACAACCACAAGCGTACAAAGGATAACAACATAAAGGAATGCTACAAGCGTACAAAGGACAGCCACAAGTGTATGGAAGGTATACCTTACACGGGTAAAATAACACAGATAAATTTCCGAGTAATACCGTTTAACAACCTGCAACAACCACGTTCAAAGCGGGATCAAAATAAGGCATTGAAGGTGGGGTCAACAATATTGGAACGTAATATCAACTGAATACTAATCAAGGACCGGAATAATACTGCAATAGTGAAATTATTAACCCAAAAAATAGGACAACGAACGGACAAACAAAAGTGTACGAAGGGTATACCTTGCAATGGGAAAATAACACAGCTAAATTCCGCGTAATACCGTTTAACAACCTACATCAACAATATTCAAGGTGGGGTCAAGTTTTAAAATATGGAGTAAGTTAATTCCGCGTCAAAGTTTTCGTAAAAAACATTATTAAGAAGAACAATAGCTCAAAGAAGGAAAACCAACCGAGAATTAACTAAAAAATAGGTGCAAGAAACGGGGAATGTAATCAAACCCCAAATTAAATCATATAGTATGGCGTAACCGATATGGGGAGTCCAACAGATGACAATAATATGTAATCAATTCTTTATTTAGTAACCGAAAAAATCTGGAAATGAAAAGTTGTAAACATTAAAGGCAATAACTAACCTGCGGCGAGAATCCGTGGCCGCCACAACCGCTTGTGATACACCCTTTCAGGGCTGAGTACAATCGAGAATGGTCTGTGGCAAGTCGGTCAGCGAAGTGGGGGATTCCGACAACCATATGACGGAGGAATGAACAAATGAAGGGGATAATATGGGTAAACCATGATGTGAAGGTGGAGTATGGCGGTGGTTGGTGTGGAATGTCGAACGGCGCTTGACGGAATGAGCGGAAGAAAGTGGGATGAGGGTCGTTTTCGGTTTGAAGTGATGAATGGAGACAATGTTTGCGTGGCAATTGAAGTTGCTGACATTTCCTTCGATAGTGACGTGGCTTTTCTTGATCCTACGTGGCATTGTCTACATAGTGTAAATTACACATTTTAGGGTAGCCTTTTAATTATATTTTATAGATAGATAGAAGTGGCATAGTGGATAAAGAAGCAACACAACCAGGGTTCAACTCTTCATAACGTTATTTTGCTGAGAAACGAATAAACATTTCATTGTAAAAATTTAACCAAATAAAGCATTGAGCAAGAATCGAACCCAAGACCATTGATAATAAATACCATTCCTTTACCACCAAGTCATAGTGAGAATTGTGTTACAATAATAACCTAAATTTATTAGCAATTAACACTACTAATCCTTGCGATTGGGGCTCTCAAGTCGGGAGCCCTGTGCGGCCGCACCGCTTGCACGGGTCCAGGACCGGCCCTATCCACATAATAATTCCTCCAATTTTAGATATAGTCTCCATAAAAAGGATTTGAATAGGAAAGGATAACTTCAATCTAACAGATTAAAGAAATATTAGTGTAAACTAATTACCAAGAAAGTGATTAGAAAAGATGAATACTTGCTAAATCCCCTAAATCTTTTTTAAGAGGTGTAAACAATGTAATAATGAGTAATGGGGTTTTAGGGTGAGTTTCAATGTGTAAAAAGTGATAGTGACGGCACGTATAAGGTATATATAGAGATCCCAAAACACTTGTCTTAAAATAAGGTAAAACCGAGCTAAACTCCCCAGATCAGCCCCACTCGAACGAGTACCAGGACCCACTCGATCGAGTGGCCCCTACTCGGTCAAGTAGTAAAGCACACTTGGTCGAGTAAACACCTTCCAAAAACCACCCATAACTCCAACTCGGTCGAGTACGCATCCGGAGTACTCGGCCGAGTGACCTATAATAATGCGCGGTATTAAACTAAGAGTCCGACAACCACGGTCAATCAAGATTATTGTGCAAAAATGTAGCATTTGTATAGAGCAACATCGGCAGCAACTCATGGAGCGTATCACAAAGGATAAAGTAAAAGACAACATTTTTCATATTCTTAATGATAAGGCACCAAATCCTGATGGTTATTCATGAAAAAATTTTAAGGACACTTAGGATATTGCAGGAGGGGATATAACATATGTAATTATGGATTTCTTTCATATGTAACTTGGAAAATTTGGGAATCCGACACTATGAAGTTGTCACATAAGGAGGACAAACTTAGACTTGTGCCAACATCGGATTCAATATTTATGAAATATGAACGAGTCATGTCTTCATCAAGTCATCCATCATCTTAGAATTCCTTCTTTTAGGACACCTCCTTCTCCTCCTCTTATTAGAGATTGCTTTAGTCCTCTTCTTAGTAGTCTCAATATTAAGAATCCGGATAGATGTGGTTGACGAATCTCTTTTATGATAAAAGTTCAATTCTTTTCCTTCAAGGAGCTTTTGATAAGATTGTTTGGGGATCATGAGATGAGAGTTTCCTCCATCCCTTATAGAGAACTCAATAAAAGACATCATATAATCCATATCACAGTCACTAACATCCGTCACCTCCATATTCACCCTCTTATTATCTTCTTTTTTTATATCAGTTTCCTCCCCACGATTACTCTGACTATCCGACAACTCCATGTTAGTTCTCACTCTCAAAATCCCTTAAACTCTCAAAAGGATTGGAGACATAAACATGCTTCTTACTGTTCTTATTCAAGTTTACCAAATAAGCAACCTCCAAAGCTCTTTTACCATTTTCTTTCATTAGAAGACGATCTTTCACCAAGGCTAATTCCCTTAAGACATCCTTATTCCTAAGTTCTACCGCCAAGCCTCATTCAAATCCATTTCATCCTCTGAAAACCATTTCAACTTCATAAATGTCATCGCTCTACGAAATAGAGCTTTAACATTCCGAGGAAATGTGTCAAAAATCATGGAGCACAAATCCACATCAGCTTGATACTCCACAAGTTTAAGGGCACATGCAGAAAGATTAGAATTAAGGGAAACAATAATAATGTCAGAAATAGATTGGGCATCATCACCCCCATTAACTCCAATACTCAAGCTTAGAAGTTAGAATCTTACAAGCTTCGTCGTAACAAGCTGCCGCTCTATGAAAATAGTTGTGCCTTAAAAGACCATTCTCTTTGTCTTTTAGCTCCTTGACCACAAAGCTGACCCCTGAAGATTATTCATAAACGAGCCTAACATTTGCACCCAACTATCCTCGATAAACGCATCATTAACATGAGAACAAGCAAACTTTTCCAGAAATTTATGCTAAACACTACTGGTGTTCGTACAAAACCAAATAAAAGGATTCACCATACTAAGAACCACAAATAAACTTAGAACACCATGTTAAGACGGCTAAAACTGAACCCTTGACACCAATCAAAATGTAATACCACGGTTTTCTGGCCCTTAGTTACTCGGTAGAGTAGGTGGAACTCGACCGAGTAGGTCGTTGTGTGACTTTTGGTCAGGTTACTGGCTAGGAGCACTCGGCCGAGTACCCGGTCTGACGGGATTATTCCGCGATTTTATTAAGGTGATTATATATATATATATATATATATATATATATATATATATATCATGTTTAACAGTTACTAATTCTTTTTACAAAACCTAAACTACGTTTACCATCTCTCTAATCACCCTAATCACTCCCAAGTCAAGTGCGATCGATCTTTGAGTCTTTTTTCCGTCTTTTCCGTAACGGTTTTGTTGGTAAGTCTCTAGTACCTTATTAACTAGTTTATGGTTGTACTTTAGGGTTTGCCCTAACTGATTAGGTTGGGAAAAAGGGTTGATTGGAATGATTATGATATAGTATTCCAGTGATTATTGCTAGGTGACGAGTTCGTAGAGGAACATGTCTAGCTTCCGTTGTTAATTGTTGATTTTAGATTTGCGAATAAGGTAGGGTTTTCCTACTCAGTTGATTGTGTATTTTATTTGAGAATGATTGTGATTGTGATTGTGATTGTTTGTATAACATGTTTCATTGGATTGAGATTGGTTGAGTTGATATTGTGATTGGTATTGTTGTGATGGTACCATGTTCGGGAGATGGTTCCAACCTCATGTTCGCCTCTTGTGGCTCCCGTCACAAGGAGGATGTGCACATTATTGATCTCGGTGTGCTCATTGCGATGAGCGGGGCTTAGGTGGGAACGGCTGCGGTCCCCCACTGGTGGTGAGGGTTACCTGTTACGATGGGTAATCTGGCAGAACTACACACTTAAATGTGTAGTCATTTATTAATTGGTGATGTAGTTGGAGATTGATATTGCAATTGAATTTATTGTATTGTTTGTATTATGAATTATTAACTTGATTATACATGATGTAAAATAATCAATATTTAATTGTTTGTTTTAGAATAATAAAGTTGCAGTGGAATAAAATGTGTTTTTGTTTGATTTTTTTGTATGATTTGAATGAAAAATAAAGGGATATGAATTAGTTTTGAAAATTTCGCAAGACCTTTCAACTAAAACTAGGATATGAAGTAAATTGCACTCCTTCCTTGTAAGAAATTTGTAACAACTCACATACAACTGGGTTGTATGACTCTCACCTCGAAAGGATTGACTCACACTCAAATCTCTCCCTCGCAGAAAAGAAATAGGAAACTTATAACTCGCAAGAAATAAGCACACAACAAGAAATTCTTGTATTAATTCTGAAACTTCGATGCATAAAACTGATTACATTGGCTTCTATTTATACTAAACTAGTTCTCCTACACTTACCTTAAAACAGACAAAGTAACTTTCCTAAAACAGGTCTGAAACTGACGCCACAATCAGCTCCTCAAACCGACTCCTACTATGGCACAATTGCCTTATTTTGAATACTAAGATTAGGAAGGAAACAATAAGGAAATAACAACACTACCTTAAATTTATTAACTATAATAATGAAAATAGAATAAGGAAACTAATAATCATCAGCTCAGAACCGACTTTGGCAACCCTCCATAACCGACTTTAGCTAGCTTCCTTCGTTTTCCATGTTATCATTTCCACTAGACTCGAGCTCATTTTGATCCTTTCAAAATATCTGGGACACATTTCGACTTCATTTTTATTATACCCTAATGCTCCCGCATCAATACAGTTGACTGACCCCGCTATTGGTTTCAAAACTTTGGTGATCCATTCGGGGATAGTGAGCAGTTGATTGAGCAGGTATAGCTGTGGATAGCTCGCGGGTTTGGATGGGGGTCGAGTCATCACCAGTCTTTATCTAGCTTCCGTTGGCAGTTTGTACTTTAGTTCCTTTGATAGTTTTTGGCTGTAAACGTTTTGAGTTAAAACTTCGGTTGTATTTATACTTTAAACAATTTTGGTATTTTTATAATAATTTTTCTTTGATGGTCAATTTGATATACTCTACCTTGGGCAACCAAGATAGTAGCACCTTGTTATGCTAGGGTGGTCCTTCATAAGACACCTTGGTGAATGAGGGTGTTACACAAAATCCCAGCAACAAAGATTCAATTGAAACAACACCTAGCCAAAGAACAAATCAAACACTTAATCACACCCAATCAAACCCAATTTGTGACCAAACGATCAAAGACAAAAAAGCAAAAAACGAGTTGATCGAAGGCAGACGATGAACGAAATAAATCAGAGATTTGGTAATCAATAATAAAATTAAATTTAAGAGGCCCAAAGCAGAAACATGCAAAAGGAAAAAACCCGATTCAATTTGGAGAAATTCGATCAAATTCGAGCAAAATCCATTGGGTCAGTACGAAAGGAAAAGGGAAAGTGCTAATAGAAATAGAAAGTCAAAGTGAGGCCTCGTCGGCGATCGAAAAAAGTATACCGTAGAAGTCGCCGGCGAGTAGATCCTTTTAGTATTTTTTGGATTTTTCTCTCCTGTTTTTTCTCTCTCTATGGTATATCTAGAATATAAGCAAATAATATGACTGGGATAACGTATGAAGAACTAGTGTGCATAAGTTTCAACTTGTCTTTTGTACATGCAACATTTATTAACCAAGATAAGACCGCGCCTGGTTAAATTATCAATAGTAGCAAGTCCTTTTTGTGCAACTAGCATATCAAATTAACAATAATACCATGACAATGTATCATAGTCTTACCAGTTAACACTCTGGCTCAAAGGAGGGAATAAGAATGACTCCTAAAGATATCATTTGCCTTAGAGAGATAACATATCCTATTTTTAGCACATTTTGAGAGGGTAAACTATACCTTCTCAACACCACATAATAATTATATGCAATAGCCTTAACATGTAGAGTACTCTTAAAACTCTGTGCATACTTATACATAGCTTGAGCAATCCTAATATCAGCACCATTCAAATTATAACGCTAGTTCCAATGATACTGATGCCACCATTGCCTTGATCCAAAATCCAGATGAATCTATTCTTTGTTCTCCTCTCCCTACAAATCAATCAACCTTAAAATGTAAATCTATTCTTTGTATGACTGGATTCAAACTCACGTTGTCGGTACGACCACTTACGATTTCCACCAACTGATTAAGACGATAACCTTATTTTTTTTGTTAAGGGAAAATTCAAAGCTACCGCTTCTAATCCTTTGAAATTTCCCCAATTTTTACTTTCATTTTATTCTCAAAATAACTCTATTTGTATTTTGATCTATGTGAAAATTCAGTGTTGTGATAGTGAGCCTTATCATCAATTCACACTCATTTACATAACTTAATAGTTGTTCACAAGTAAACAACATAAAATCAAAGAATCGAATGAACTACTCCTTCCACACACTTATTTACACCCCATTTGCTTTATTGCGGTTTTTAAGATGACACTTTGACCATAACTTTCGACGTCTATATGTTACTATTTTTTCTTGAAATTTTTTTTTCTATGAAAGATGTCATGAAAATAAGCGTGAATGTTTTTGTAACACCCCAAGGTATTTAGAATAAAGTTGTCCCTCATCGGGAAATTGAGGAGCTTGTGATATGTTTATAAGGGATTCCACTCACCATTTAGTAACTGATGTGTCTCAATTTTATATGATTTTCATCCCTCTTTTAGCTCATTTTTACATGATAAATTGCACTTTACAAGGTGATTTTGTGAGCTAATTTCGTGTTCTAGGTGCTTTGCATGTGTTGGTTGTGTTTTGTAGGAAATGAAGCAATTCATGGCTTTTTCTTGACATTTGCCATCCACCGAGTGTCACGAGGCTATGAGGAACGAGTCTTGGCCATGAAAGGGCGTTTTGGAAAGTTTCACGCATCCTAAGGAAGAAGGAATGGGATTTGATCGAGTCTTGAGTGAAGAAATGGAGGCTAATTGGAGTTCTAGTGGAGATATGAAGATTTCACGCATCCCCATATGCATCCCCTACCCCTAGGGGATTTAGGTTGATGATTTTATTGAAGAATTAAGCTCCAAAAATAATTAGCTATGTCCCCTATCGGGAATATGTCCCCTACCCCCATGGGAAGCAAGTACTTAGCTCCTAGAAGGAAATTTGGCGAAGCCCAGCTAGAGAACCACGTCCTCGATTAGGGATGTGTCCCCGGGGTACCGGGGATGCAGTTCTCAACGCCAAACGTTTCACCTTCCTCCATTTTCTTATTTAAACTCCTATTTTCCGTCGTTTGTAATCATCCAATAATTTACATTTCAGTATTCCATAAAACCCTAATTCTAATAATTTAGTTGGTAATCGTTTTGCAACAATCGTTCAACTTATTTCAAGTTGATTTCCGGGTTATATTATTCTTATTTTCTCCAAGTTCTTGTTCTTATTTCTTCAACTTGGTAACTTCTGTCCCCTAGTTTATTTTATCATTTCATTTCTAATTATATATATCGTCATCATGTTCATGTTTATATACATAATCGTTGCTAGTTTCATCGTTAATATGTGTGAGTAGTTTCTTAATCTAGAGGCATGAAGCCATGTTTGATTAACATTTCTTACATGTTAGATTACAGAATTTAAAATCAATTTGTTGTTTATAATATATGCTTGTTTTATATTGTTAATCTTTGATTGTTGGCCATAATCGTTGATTAATTTTTTATTCTTTTCCTAAGAGCGAAAGTCGGGGATTGAATTAGGCAAAGCATGTTTTAGTAGTTCGATCTAACTTATGCGAGAGCTCGTTGGTAATCGTTCTATGGTTGGGTAATAGGTCGAGAGAAAATTGCTAATAATCCAAACAACAATTGGTTTTATGTTCATATAATTTGACATCGTTTTATGCTAATCTATACATGTGTAACCCCTTTCCCTCTAGATCTTTTATCATCATTGTTTACATCTTAATTTCGCTTTTTCTTTCATCTTTATTAACCAAACTAAAACCCAATCGTGACCAACCTTGATAGAATTCTACACATAGCTTGCCATATTGCATCTACCGTCTCCTTGAGATCGACCCCTACTTTCCTAACAACATTTTTTTGTTAGCTAAGCCTAGGGTATCTTTGTTAGGTACGCGATAAGCCTATCAGTAACAAGGCCTTGTACTTTTGAGCTTAAGTGAGAACTAGTAATGGGCCCAAAGATACATATCCTATCTTATTGGGGTTGTGTTACGAGCGTGGTAGGTTGGGTTATTATAAATGGTATCAGAGCAACCTTGCGACCGTGTGGTGAGCTTGTGGTCAGGAGTACCCGGATCACCCACCTAGCGAGAGAGGATTTTGGGCTTGGCTGTGGTCAGCTTTAAGGCACAACGAGGACGTTGTGTTATTTAAGTGGGGGAGTTTGTAAAACCCCAAGAGATTGAGAGTAAAGTTGTCCCACATTAAGAAATTGAGGAGCTTGTTATATGTTTATAAGAGATTTCACCCACCATTTAGTAACAATGTCTTGTGCGTTTGGGTTTAAGTGAGGACAAGTAATGGACCCAAAGGTATACGTCCCATCTTATTGCGGGTATGCTATGAACTTGGTGGGTCGGGTTGTTATAAAGTTATTCCGAACTTTGACCTCCCAAAAGCAAATGTGGTGAAAATAGGTGTATGGAGGGACTAATATTTTAGTACTTAATCCATTCAACTGCACTCTATCACTATGCTTTTTCATGTTTGGCAACGCGTACTTTACGCGATAAATATCGTTAACTACGTATTTGCAAAAATTTTACTCTGTCATATTCACCATTTTCTTCCATGTTTCCTTAAACGGATTATTCAGGTTTTATTCACTATTTCCTTTTTTTGGTTGCTTTGTGTGGTCCAAATTCAATAGCATGCGACATTGTGGGGTAGTGTTTTTTGTGTGATCCAAATTCAATTTTTATTTTTTGTGCAAAAAGGAAAGTGGAAGAAAATGGTGAATTAGAGGGGGTAAAAGTTAGATATTTTTAATGTGAATCAAACAAGATCAATATGAATATATTTTTACTTATATATTAAGAGAAAATTGAATACTGACTTGTAAATAGAGTACAAAATAGAAAGTGATAGAGTGGAGTTGAATGGAGGGAAGTTATCAATCAATATATCTGACTTGTGAATTATTGTCCATAATATCCCGTATCAAACTATCAACTTCTAGTCTGAACCCATCCCCTTGGATATTACTACCTCCTATTTTCTAACATCTTCCACGTTTTCTAAAATGACAAATTCATTAAGAGCTTTCACTTTCCTAATTAGTCTATAATTTTTGGTTCTTAGGACTTGTGACCTCATTTTCGCTCTCTCTCTCTCTCTCTCTCTCTCTCTCTCTCTCTCTCTCTCTCTCTCTCTCCCCTTCATTTCCACCATAGTTACTCTTAAAAACTACTCAAAAAAAAAAATGTGGAACATCATAGTGAATAGGTGAGAGTATATATTATTGTAGAAATGAGCATCATGATCAAGCTATAATCAACACTCAACAAACACACCACACGGATTGATGACTTGGCATAACAAACTTCTTACTAACTGATGTATATATATAGTTGACTTTACTTTTACACCTTAATTATCTCATTTGTAACAAACACAATTTACTCAATAATAATACCTCTTTTATTTAGCTTTGTGTTTACTGTGATACAACATAGAGCTTAGTTGATCAACAATGGTGAAGTTAGGTCTTCTTCACATGGTATCATTCGCATGGTGACGATCTTTAAATTCATCAATTCGCTTCCGCTATACCTAAATTCCGGTGATAATCGCTTCTTTCTTTACTTTCAATCTACATAATTCGTTTGAATTTTAGATTTTTCACCTCTTTTTTCCGTATAAATCCTTCGAATTATAGAAAATTAGGTCAATTCTTGATAATCAATTGTTCATACATTCATACTTCTGTCGAAGTTTAGCTCAATTGTTTACATTTCTCTGTATTTCCTGATTTCAATTCGTCAATATGCCGACTGATGATAACATTGATACTTCTGTCGCAACTTCTTCATATACTTTTGATGATCCTCTTTATGTTTCTTCTTCTGATCAACCAACACATAGCCTTAGTGATACTCTGTTTTCTGGTCACGACTTCATGAGTTTGAAGCGTGAGGTTATGCTTGCTTTAATGGCAAAAAATAAGGACGGTTTCATTACTGGAACCTGTCTAATGCCTGATATTATTGATAAGAATCATTATCGTTGGCTTAGATGTGAACTTCTTGTTAGAAACTGGATTCTGTATTCTCTGGATAAATCATTGCGTGATAATATGCTTTTTGTGCATTCGTCTAAGCAACTTTGGGGAGAGTTAATGCTGGAAATTGGAACATAGCAAGTTTGGGGAAGCTCGTTAATTGGTTGTATCTTAAAGCTGATAGACTATGGGTACTCTGGGTACATCATGTCTACTTGAAAGGCCAGCAGTGGACTGATTATGATCCTCCTCCAGATTCCAATTAAAAGTGGAGGAACATCTGTAAAGTTAGAAATGTACTAGCCTCAGGTTATGTCGGGAGTCATTGAAGTTTGGATGGACGTGGATATAGTGTCAAATCTGGTTATGCTTATTTGCATGGCCAACACCCTCATGTACAGTGGCATAGAGAGGTGTGGGATAATTGGTGTGTTCCTAAACACTCAATTATCAGCTAGATTATACAACATGAAGCTTTGAATACAAGGGATAAGCTGCACAGATTGATGATCTGTGACAGTAATTTGTGCATCATTTGTGAGAATGGGATTGAGACTCACCAACACTTATTTACTGACTGTCAATATGGAAAGTGTATTGTGGTGCAGCTGGAGGAATGGATGAGGATGTCTCTGACTGGTGGACATTAGAGGAGAACTAAATTACAACAGAGAGTGTGTAGAATGAGTCAAGCTGCTGTTTATTATACAATTTGGATGGAGAGGAATAGCTGCAGGTTGGAGATGAAAATTAGAAAACCAGATGTCCTGGTGAAAGAACTCAAGGGGCTGATACGGGCTAGGCTGAATATGCTGATTACTAGGCCTGTAGGAAGGTTAGATAGGACCTGGTTAGAGCATATGGATTTTATTTGTTAAAACCTCATGATGTATGATACGTGCATTTTGTACAGTCTTTTTAGCCTATTTTAGCACGTATTTCTATGTACTTTCGTACTGTTTATATTGCATTTTGCCCCCGAATTGGCTACTTTGGTTCGTTTTGTCCGTTTTGTAGAATTGAACGCGAAAGTAGTGGAATCGTACCATTTTTCGTCCTTTTTGCATGCATTTTGAGGAGACGGGATTTTCCGGAGTGAGTTCCTATATTGGGAAGCGTGAAGGCACGGTTTACGAGGCAGTCGGGCACGAGTTTGGGCTGATTTGAAGGAAGAATACTCGATCGAGTGGTTTTATTACTCGATCGAGTGGTTTCTATGGCCTTGGTTGATCGATCGAGTGGATTTATACTCGATCAAGAAGAGCTGGAAAGACAGGTTACTCGATCGAGTAACATTTGTGTTCGATCGAGTAGATTATCTGGAGTTTTACTCGATCAAGTGGTTTTGGCTTTCGTGGGCTTTAATTAGCCCGTGAACTTGTTTTAGTTATTGAACTTAGTTTATTTTCTATTTAAGCATACGTTAACTAGGTTTTTAGCATATGATCTATCATCTATTCTAAGTTTTATCTATCACTTCCAAGACTGCGTACTCTCTCTTCTTCACTGTAACTTTATTTTCGGGGTTATTTCGCTCGGATTTGCTTGTTCCTTACGCCGGATTCTTGCGATTGTAATCTCTTTCTCCCTCTTTAATATTAATCCTTCATTTGTTCATTTTAATTACTTGTTTTGTCTCATTTAATTTCTGCCTTAATTACCTTTTATGCATTTTTATTATTGTTTTATCATGTTGAATATTGGTTATTTAATTGTTGTTAGTATTGATAGTATTAATAACGATATGAGTAGCTAAATCTGTTTCATGTCGGGATTAGGGGATCTACGGTAGAAATGTGACGATGTAGTAAATAGGTTAGATGAATTAATTGTGAGATTCTGTCACCATAGAAATATAACTGTATTTGCCGACTTAGTTAAGTGCACGCTTCTGAGTCACCTTTTTAATCTGGTTAAATTTAATCCTGGATCGGAAGATTGGACTAAATAGACCTGCTATGAACAGTAGACTACCCTGACGAGGACGGATGTTAAGTTAGTGGAAGTTTAGGATATAAAGTGGACCGGAAGGACCTTTCCATATCCGTCTCGCAGTAATTTATCTAAGTTGTTTACAGTTGAGTCACTGGACTACCGTAGTGAACCGAAATCCTAACATGTCCCTTCTTTATTGGTAGTTTATCATCTTTTTCTGCCTTTATTGCTCTTTTCTCTGCTTCTCTTCCTTTAAACCTTTTAGTTTAGAAAACCAATTTAAACACCCTCCATTTTGTGACCAAATAAACGGACTCTTACAGATATCTTGCCTCCCTGAGGAGATCGACCTGACTTCCCTAGCTATATAGTTAGTTTAGTTAGTTATTTTTGATAGGTATACGACAGCCCTGTCAAATTTTGGCGTCGTTGCCGGGGAGGCAATCGCCCTATCTGTCTTTGTTTCGTTTATTTTATCCGTCTCAGGGAATTTTTATTCCTTGAGGCAGTTCTTATTTATTTTCTTTCAGTGTTGTGTATGCCCAGGTCAGACAGGTTTGAGTTAGTTTCAGCTGATTCTGAGCCAGAGAGACTATTTAGGCATAGACTCCGTCTGCAAAGAGAATCACGAAAGGAAGACTTGAGTACTTTCGAACCAGAGCTTCAACATTTCCTTTTTACAGAAAATCCATCTTTTGAAGAAGATATTGTCAGTTCTATAAGTCAACTAGTAAAGATGCCGAACATTGCAAGTTATTCGGAGCCTAAAGCATTATCAATTCCAAAAGGTTTCAATCTCCAGACTGAGGATGAGAATACATTCGACATCCGTCCTTCCTATATCAATTCCAAAAGGTTTTGATCCATGGTTTCTGTCCAACCAGTTCTATAATGGGCTTTACGATGATCACAGAGTCATACTTGATGCATCATCTAACGGTAGATTCCAAGAGAACACTGACGATGATAAGGGATTGGCTCTTATTGAAGAGATGGCGAACCACTGTGCTGAGTATGGAAACCCGAGGGATGGTATTAGGACAGTTCATGTAGTCGATAAGCAAGTTGTGGCTCAGCTAGAAGCCATGAATGCTAGATTTGATAAGTTGGACTTGCATTCTGCAGGGGAGCCTCAGACGGTTCATCTGCTTACTAGAGGGGAGACTGTTACATGTGAGAGATGTGGGAGCGATGACGGTCACACTGCTGTTGGCTGTCTTACGGAGAAGGAACATGTCCTTGCTTTTCAACAATACAGGCAAGGAGGGGGTTCCTATTATAACAACCAAGGGGCAGTCCATCCCAATTTTAGGTGGACTAGTCAAAATGTGCTCAATCCTACCCATCCTCCGCAGCAGCAGCAGCCATATGTCCCTCCTCATAAGGCTCAACAAGGCTTTCGGAAGCCCCCTTCCTTTCCTACACCTAATCAAGGTGCGTCATCTTCTGGTGGAATAAGTGAGCTAGGTGAGTTGAAGACAATGCTGCAGTCTTTGACAAAGCAGTAGCAGCTGAGTGATCAACAAAAAGATGCATCAATCAAGGCACTTGAAACTCAAGTTGCCCAGTTAGCCGCGAACCAGTCCACAAGGAAACCGGATCATTTACCGTCACAAGCTGACAAAAATCCACATGAGACGGTAAATTTAATTAATTTGAGGAGCGGTTGTTTATATGAGGGACCGGATATGTTGAAATCAGACTCGAGGAAGGAAATTATAGCTGATGAACAGTGTTCTGGCGAAAAAAAGGAGCTGACGACAAGGAAAGTACTCGATCGACTGATTACTGGTGGTCGATCGAGTGAATTTGCTGAAGAAAGGGCTCGATCGATTAAAAATTCTACTCGATCGAGTGAACAGGGAAAAGAAGCTGCTCGATCGAGTGAACTTTCTACTCGATCGAGTGATTTTGTTGAAGAAACAGCTCGATCGAGAGCCTGCTAGTGCTCGATCGAGTGAAAAATCGCCTGAAAGACCTCGTTCGAGAGGAAAGAAGCGTTCGAAAGATTTGGAGCTTAATCCGGCTGACACGTTGGAAGAGAGGAACAAGGGACTCGAGATACCCATCATGGTGCCCTTCCCGAGGCATCTGCAGAGTACTAAAGCTAATCAACAATTCGGCAAATTTGCCGAACTCCTGAAGAGCTTGCAGGTCACTGTGCCATTCGCCGAGCTGCTGACACAGGTACCCTCTTACCTTAAATTTATGAAAGAAATTTTATTGCGTAAGAGGCACATTAATGATCATGAGACGGTAGCTTTGACCGAGGTAAGGACAGCCCTAGTTCAGAATAAGTTACCTCCCAAACAGTCAGACCCCGGGTTGTTTCTCGATTCCGTGTTATATTGGTACCCATTTGATTGATAACGTGTTATGCGATCTTGGCGCTAGCGTGAGTGCCTTACCGCTGTCTCTGGCTAAGAGACTTGGTTTGACAAAGTTTAATTGCACAAACATGACTGTTCAGATGGCCGACCGTAGCATATCACGGCCACTAGGTGTAATAGAAGACATACCTGTTAAGATTGGGAGGTTCTTTATTCCCGTTGACTTCGTTGTACTTGACATCCCCGAAGATGCCCATACCCCTATTATTTTAGGGAGACCATTTTTATTTACTGCCTGTGCAGTAATAGACGTCGGGGGAAAGACATTGACTTTTCAGGTTGGGGACGAGGAATTGATATTCCATCAGTCTAAGTTCCGGAGGGCTCCCATGCAAGCTCAGCCTTGCAATGCCTTCTCTTCTACTGACCCTATTATTGACACTCCAAATGAAGATTTGGAGCATTGTGCTGCTATTGTGACCCCTCCGCCTCAGGTTGAGAGCAAAAAGGAGGAAAGTTCGTCTGTTTTCCTTGCTGCAGGTACAGATGAAAATAATGCAGGAGCTGTCAAATTTTGGATGTCAGTCAAAGTGGGAGTGACGAAGTTAAAGCCGGTGAGAAAGGAGTAAGGACGAGAAAAGTTTGCGCGTATGTGGACGTCAACTATTCTACTCCTAACAATTCAAGTTCAAGCTCGTGGAAATTGAAGAGGACGATCAATGTTGCTGAGATGACGTCCTCCAGTCAGGATCCCTCTAAGGGGCTACTGAATTGCTTCGAGAAGTGAGCGGGGAAATGCCCCGTGTAACAAATTGTAAAAACGATTTTTACATTCTCCGTCGAATTTCATTTATTGCTTTTAATTAGGACAATTAGAATTTAGACAATTTTTAGCGCAGATTAGAGACTATAGACTGTTACTTTGCGTATTTGGTATTTTGGGATACTTTTGCGAGTGTTTCTATGCAGGTTTGGGAAATTTTACGCAAATTCAAAGGAATAATGGTGAATTCAAGAGCTTACACGAGGAAAAGAGCTCGATCGAGTACTTTTCGTACTCGATCGAGTGAAGTTTGCTCGATCGAGTGGTTCCATATTACTCGATCGACTAAAGCTGAAAAGGGGAGTTCTCGATCGCGTAACTTTTTACTCGATCGAGTAGATGAATCCAAAAAGTCCTCGATCGAGCAGTTCTAAACCACTCGATCGAGTGAAATTGCAAGAGACACGCAGGGAGTTTTCTTTAACTTCCTTCTTTTTTCTTTGCTATTTCATTTTACCCCAATTTTTCGACATCCCTCCGTATTTGCGATCAAAAACACCCCAAATCCCCCATATTTCTTGCCCATTTGCCAAATCCGTCACCTACATTCTGTTACTTGTTAATTAATCGTGATAAGCCCTCTGTTTTCCCCTTGATTCACGCCATTTTACACGATCAATTGGGGATTTTAGGGTTTGCGGTTTCTCTATTAAAAATCGCCATTGTTGCTTGTTTCTTGTCGATTAATTGCAATTTATAGGTTCCTAATCATCAAGTAAGCATTTCCTACACCTCTTTGCATTTTAATTTCATAAATTTTGCTTTTTATGAGGTGAATTAGGATTAGGGTTTCGAAATCCGTTATTTGGTTGAGTTTTTCGTTTATAATTGTCATTGTATGCCATTTTTGTCTTGCTTGATGATCAATTCCTATGCCTCATTGATTTTTACCTGTTTAATTCGAATTTTGCGAGAAATTCGCGATTAGGGCTAATTTTCCGTCGAAATTTTCGTCTGTTAACTGGGTTTTGCTGCTGCCACTAGGGGTGAGCAAAAATATACGATACGGTTTTATAACACGGATACGATACGGTATACGGTTTGAGTTATACGGATTTCCGTATATACGATACGAAAATCCGTATATACGATACGGTTTTATGAAAACCGTACCGTATCCGGGTCGGGCAAAAACGAAACCGTATATACGGTTTCTGACACGGTTTGAAGTTTTTATATAAAAAAATTTAAAAAATGCAAAGTTCCTCTTTCAACTCCACTCTTTTAATGTTTTTTACGACTTTTTTTTACTAACTTAGCTCAATAAACAAAAAGCAGCCCTTTGTAAGAGGTGGTCATATTAGAGGTAATTACTAGATCTTGAATAATTACAATGTTTAATTGGGCATTTGGCACCAAACCGTATCCGTATATACGGATTCCGTATACACGGTTTTTCCGGGTACCCGAAAAGCGTATATACGGTTAAACCGTATCGGATTCGTATAGTGATTTTTGCACTTTTTAAAACCGTATACCCGATACGGTTCTCAAAACCGTATCGGCTACACGGTTTTGCTCACCCGTAGCTGCCACATGCTTAATCTCCCTCTATTGTTGCTTAATTTGCTGCCATTGATGCCTGCTACCCCGCCCCTATCGCTGTTTACCCGCAGTCATTCGAATTTTTGAGGGAATTTTGGGAATTTTTGGGGTATAGTCGAATTTTCGACTGGTAAGGGGAATCGTCATACTGTTTTCATGCTGTTTCACGCTGTTTTCATGCCATTTTCTTATCAAATTCCGCTGCCTAATTTATTTAGGATGGATTCTAGCTCGATGCCTTCTTCGAGCTCTGCTCCTAGTCCGTCCCTGTCTCTGTCGGAGACGGTAGTCCCTGCTGTTACTGCCGTCTCCACACCTGCCAGTACCTCTGTTCTTCTATTTTCTACTGCCGGTACTGTGTTTACTGCTGCTAGCCCTGTTTTAGCTGCCACCTTAGTCACAGCCACCACCACTGCTAGCACTACTGCTAGTCTTTCTTCCTCAGTGGCGGTCACAGCAGCCACAACCTCTACTTTAGCCACGGTGAGCACACGTGTGGCGGACTCACCCGCAGTTGCAGCTGCTTTACGGGCGGCCCTAGTTCCTCTTACCGTCACTGGATGGGCTTCTACCTCAGGTTCTAGAGGCCGGGGCCGAGGTCGTGGACATGCTCGTGCTACGCCAGCTCCTAGTCCTTCTGTTACTACTTCTGGCACGGTCACTGTCCAAGGGGACGACTCCCTCGACTCCCACCCTGAGTACCCACAGGTAATTTTCGTTAATGGCGTACATCGTAAGAGGTTTTATAACTTAGTTGGCTGTGAGTTTTTCCCTACCCGTTTCTTAGACCGTCCGGCACTTGAGAGGCTCGGTTTCTACAAGCCAGTTTGTGAGCTTTTACGGGGCACGGGGATGGCCGGACTCATCACTATGAGTGACCACACCTTTCTGGAGCTGAGTCTTGAGTTCCTCAGCTCCTTCACCTTCTCCTCCAGGGCACACGACGCTGCCGCCACTAGTCTTACCGTGTCATTCCGGTTGTTCAACAGGACTTTTTCGATGACGTTGGAGGAGTTTGGTACCAGACTCTGCCTTTCCTTTACGGGGGACACTGCTGCCCCTAGGAAGGTCATTCGTCAGCTTTGGCGGACCTTGGCCCAGACCACCTTTTCCGAGCGAAAGCTCGCACAGGTCCACCTTCCCCCTACCCGTTACTTTCTTAGACTGACGGGAGCACCATTTTTGGCTGAAGGGAGCCAAACAACATCAACAACAACGAGCTCTCCATCTTAGGCGGTTACCTGAACATTGACTGCGAGGGTCCTTTTACCCTCAACATCGCCTATCTGACCGCCCAGTACTTCCAGGCCCAGGGGGAGAAGGTCACGGGATCTATTGTCTACGGTGGCATAGCCACCATTCTTACCCGTTCCCTTTTCCCTGTCTGGCTTCGTGACTTACCGTACCTAGAGGGAGAGAGGTATCTTAGCCTAGATGCCATGCATTCTCAGCATTGGCTGACCACAGACTACCGGACTTGGAAGATAGACAGTTCCTTGTCCGTAGACTTACCTTGCACCACTCTCCCCCGTCTAGCCCCTTTGCCTACTGTCGCACGGGGCGCCCGACTTCCACCACTACCTGACTACCACCTCCAGGTCCGCCCACCTACTACTTTACCCGCCGCTAAGAAGTGGCGCAGACTTGAGACCGGAGAGGGGTCCACACCTTCTGGGAGCGGCCAGCCTTCCACGGCCACTCCTACACCCATCCCGATCCCTACTTCTACTCCTACTTCCGCACCTGCCGACCAGACACAGCCGGTCTTACTGGCTAATTTTGTACCTCCACCACCCTTTGAGGCGTCCTCGGTCAAGGACCAAGGGCGCCGTGACGGTTTGTTAGTTGAGATTGCAGAGAGACAAGCTCGTATGGAGCGGGACTTAGCTTTGACTTAGCTTTGACTTTGTCCATACCCTTCCTTTTACCGGTACCCAGCTGAGGGGTACTCGGAGTCTGTTGAGGAGGAGGAGGCCGACGAGGACCCGGCGGCAGCGGCGGAAAGAGCTCGAGCTGAGCAGAGGAGGAGGAGAGAGCGGGAGGTGGACCCGGACTTCACAGTGACGGTGGAGGACGTGCGTGACAGCGACGAGGAGGCCGACGAGTAGCTACTGGTCTACTCACTTCCCCAGTTTTCTGGCTGGTTTGGGGAAGTTCGTGTTTTGTATGTACATCTCACTCTTTTATTTCTGTCTCCTATTTCTTTTATTATTTTTTTATTCTTTATTGGTTGTATATTCCCGTTCCCCTGTATATATCTGCTGGTGTATGCTGGAGGACAACGAGGGCGTTGTCCGTTTTGGTTTGGGGAGGGTATTGCATCCTTTGAGTATGCATTTGCATTTGTTTTGTTTTCACATTTATTTATTTCAGCTTGCATTGTTTATTTATTTCATTAAAAATCAAACAAAAAAACGAAAAAAAAAAGAAAATTAGAAAATTTCAAAATTCACAAATTTTCACGTTTATTTTTGCATATAGGTTGAGTCGGAACGGTAGATTTCTGTGATGATTTTGCACTATAACTTGTCATTTTTACTTGAGCCTTGCACTTCTGTTGATAGTTATTAGCTTTGTCATACGCATAGTCTACGAGTTTTTGTTCAAATATAGCTGACTGTTTAGACTTGACCTGATAAATTGGCAACCTACTTTACAATTTCTGAGGTTTAGAGCCCATAACTGGTGACGTTCATGACCAGTTCATTAGGAATTGAGAGTAGTACTCCTTGCATAGCATGTTCATCATTTTTGCACTTTTATGACATTCGATTTCTTGTCAAATGCACACATTCGGGTTTGTGGTCGGTGTCACATGCAGGGAGGTGCTTGCAAATTTTTCCTTTCTCCTATATTTTTCACCCATTTAGCTCCACTTAAGCCAAAACTTGCCTTTTTGACCCATTAGCTACATCCCAAACTGAGCATGCCTAGTCAAGCTAGTTTAGTATGTCCTTTTGTGGTACTTTTTTCCGTCTGCAGTTTGGCCCGTGTGTATATGATTGGAGTTGGTGGAAATAGAGGAAGGAGAAAAAGAAAGAAAATTGAAAAAAAAGGGAAAAACGTGAAAAAAAATGAAGAAAAAAAATGAAAAAAAAGGGAAAGTTGTGTTTCACGTGAAAAGAAAAAAAAAAGTTGAAAAAAAAATTGATTTGTTTTAGTTAATTCATTTAGACGGTGTTAAAAAGGGAATTTTGTGACCGTCTAACTCCTCTATTCTTATTTCATATTTTTGAGGAGATTGTGTATGAGATTAGTGAGTTGTGTGCCAAATGAAGGGCACTTGTACTTTATTTTTCAGTCAGTTGAGAATTGAACGGTCTTATATGGTCCTGTTTAGAAACTAGCTTGACGCTTTTACCTCCACATTACCATAACTTGTTTTGCCTTTTCTCACCTGAACCTCACTATTCCCATATTATTTGTAAGCCCTCGGCTGTGACGGACATTATTGGTTGGAGTGTGTGCATTAGTACTTGAATTGTCTTTCATTTTTGTTGCATACATGCTATGTAGGTCGCAGTTAGGTAAGTGACTGTTTCTCCTTCTCTCTTTTACATATAACATTCACCCTTTGCTTCATGAGAGAAGAGTGACCACGTGAGAGTCCGATTTTGTTGGTCTTGCAAGGTCGATAGGTTGGCTATATTTCTGAACAGCTTATAACTCGTTTGCGTATTGACTCGCTTAGCTATGATTTGTTAATTTTTGTTGCATTAAATTGGTTCAAGTAGACAAGTTAAGCTAGCTCTGAGTTTTCATTTCCGTTCCATTAGTTGCATTTTAGTTTACTCGAGGACGAGTAAAGGTTCGGTTTGGGGAGATTTGATACGTGCATTTTGTATAGTCTTTTTAGCCTATTTTAGCACGTATTTCTATGTACTTTCGTACTGTTTATATTGCATTTTGCCCCCGAATTGGCTACTTTGGTTCGTTTTGTCCGTTTTGTATAATTGAACGCGAAAGTAGTGGAATCGTACCATTTTTCGTCCTTTTTGCATGCATTTTGAGGAGACGGGATTTTTCGGAGTGATTTCCTGCATTGGGAAGCGTGAAGGCACGGTTTACGAGGCAGTCGAGCACGAGTTTGGGCTGATTTGAAGGAAGAATACTCGATCGAGTGGTTTTATTACTCGATCGAGTGGTTTCTGTGGCCTTGGTTGATCGATCGAGTGGATTTATACTCGATCAAGAAGAGCTGGAAAGATAGGTTACTCGATCGAGTAACATTTGTGTTCGATCGAGTAGATTATCTGGAGTTTTACTCGAGCGAGTGGTTTCAGACTACTCGATCGAGTGGTTTTGGCTTTCGTGGGCTTTAATTAGCCCGTGAACTTGTTTTAGTTATTGAACTTAGTTTATTTTCTATTTAAGCATACATTAACTAGGTTTTTAGCATCTGATCTATCATCTATTCTAAGTTTTATCTATCATTTTCAAGACTGCGTACTCTCTCTTCTTCACTGTAACTTTATTTTCGGGGTTATTTCGCTCGGATTTGCTTGTTCTTTACGCCGGATTCTTGCGATTGTAATCTCTTTTTCCCTCTTTAATATTAATCCTTCATTTGTTCATTTTAATTACTTGTTTTGTCTCATTTAATTTATGCCTTAATTACCTTTTATGCATTTTTATTATTTTTTTATCATGTTGAATATTGGTTATTTAATTGTTGTTAGTATTGATAGTATTAATAGAGATATGAGTAGCTAAATCTGTTTCATGTCGGGATTAGGGGATCTACGGTAGAAATGTGACGATGTAGTAAATAGGTTAGATGAATTAATTGTGAGATTCTGTCACCATAGCAATATAACTGTATTTACCGACTTAGTTGAGTGCACGCTTCTGAGTCACCTTTTTAATCTGGTTAAATTTAATCCTGGATCGGAAGATTGGACTAAATAGACCTGCTATGAACAATAGACTACCCTGACGAGGACGGAAGTTAAGTTAGTGGAAGTTTAGGATAGAAAGTGGACCGGAAGGACCTTTCCATATCCGTCTCGCAGTAATTTATCTAAGTTGTTTACAGTTGAGTAACTGGACTACCGTAGTGAACCGAAATCCTAACATGTCCCTTCTTTATTGGTAGTTTATCATCTTTTTCTGCCTTTATTGCTCTTTTCTCTTCTTCTCTTCCTTTAAACCTTTTAGTTTAGAAAACCACTTTAAACACCCCCCATTTTGTGACCAAATAGACGGACTCTTATAGATATCTTGCCTCCCTGAGGAGATTGACCTGACTTACCTAGCTATATAGTTAGTTTAGTTAGTTATTTTTGATAGGTATAGGACAGCCCTGTCAATGTAATCCAGGTTGTATGGAATAGCTTAAGTAGTAGAATGGTTTATCAAAGATATATGTAATGTTTGATTATTATTAATACAAAAAGCTTACATTTGACCAAAAAAAAAACTTTGGGGAGAGTTAGTTGAGCGCTATGGTCAAGTTAATAGTTAAAGAAGGATTTAAGCTCCATAACTCAAGAAAACACTGTTGTGCTTGATTACTATAGTCGTCTCAAACGAACTTGGGAAGATATTGATTCTATTGATCCAATTCCTGATTGCACATGTGGTGCTCTGAAAGGTTGTTCTTGCTTGTTTATGAGACGTTTAGTGGACAGAGAATTACAATCTAAACCGATTCAGTTGCTCATGGAACTAAACCCTAGCTATGAACACGTCAAGAGCAACATCTTGACCATGGAACCTATGCCTCATCTTAACAAAGTCATAGGTCTGTTACAGAAAGTTGAGAAACAGAAGGCGATTAGTGAGTCAGTAGAGTCTCTAGAGGAGGCCACTGCTTATGCTAGTCAGAAGTATTCCAATACTTAGTCTTAATCCTCTTGTAAGAAACTGTAACACCCCCATAAGTCGGGATCCTTTTCCTTAGGAATTCCCAACGCATGGAGACATTACAAGACTTGGTTTCCCAAGTTTGTAGTGCGAACAATCATCTAAAGAAGTTCTCAACTCAATATAAAAATAGATAAATTATGGTAGTTAAGTGGTTACCAGTTGGGGGATGCAAATACCATCCCAATTATACAACTAAATCGAAAAAGGAGTTTAAATGTCAAAAACTAAGACAAGTGTTCTGTGTAAGTAGTGACAACAATGAAGACCACTCCCAAAGTCCACGACTCAATATGCACACCTGTCACAGTGCTCCCCATATGGGCAGAAATCACCATATGGTTCACCACAGAAAATTCAAAACCCAAGTGTTAGCTTAACAATATAAATGTTCAATGCATGCAATCCTAAATTTACCTAATCATCTGAAAATGCAAAATGAAACCAACAAAGTATGATGAAAGATAGGAATCACCCTCCAACATACATCTCCACAAACCGGTGACCGGGACACACCCACGACGTCACTATCACAAAAGGTACTCGGAACACGTCTGTGGTACTGTGGACATGGCCCACCTACAAGCCCAGCCGATCTGTGGACATACAGCGGTCTTTTGAAAGCCACACTCGGCGGCGTAAAAATTCTTTCGACCGGATCATTTTAGATCGGTCGGTTTCGTCTCGGCAAGGGTCTCGAAACGATTAGAGATGTTCGGAGTCGCCACCAAGCATTTGTGGGATGCTTGGAACCCGTTCGAATCCACTTTATACCTCGGTCAAACGAAGCACAAAGCAGTGTTTGACATAGGTACTAAAGATAAGGAATCATCCCTCTTTAGCATCTTATCTCTAGAATGACTCTCGTACGCCCTGGATAAGGTCGTCCACTATCCAAAGTTTCTGAGTAAGAGGTGAGGGTACGTATTGGGAAGCCCTTTAATCAAACACCCAATCCCGCCTGCGGTAGCGGCCTCTACTGATCGATCTTGGTTGGTTGAATGCAAAAGTTGATAAAACGGTTTAAATGCATGAATGTGCATCTAATAATTTAAACCTAACATGTGAGAGCTTTCTAAGTCGGTTGATTTAATCCAAGTATCAAGTATAAGATGTGGAGTTGGATTAATAGTTGATTTGCATGCAAGATGGAAATTAAACATCCATTTACCCAATTAGGTTTATGGTGCATAACGTTATCCATTTGTCTTAGTAAAGCATTTTGCAAGTATGATTTTCGAATGAGCAAATAGTCATCTGATCCATCCTATATCCGGGCTAACCGGAGTCGGGATCGTCCTAGACTAATGCTGGAAGGGAACAGGCCCTTTGCCAGGCGGCCCTATGAGGCGCGAGCATGTTGGCGATGCAAGGGAGTCTCCTCTGGTTTTGCAAATAGGAAAAGAAAAGGCCTATTTAGGCGCGGGTCAGTCAACGGTTTAAGACGCGTTCTGACCATTGAAAAAAACGTTTATAAAACGTGTTAAAAAATGGGTATTTGAACCCGTTTTGGTTTGAAATGGTCGTTTAGACCGCATTTGTTGATTTGAGGAACGAGACTCGAATAATCATCATTATTTTGATGATATTCGGTGTCAGGTTCGACTTGGCAAGCTTGACATGAATAGTTTTGAAAATAATTATGAACTAATTGTTTTAAGTTCATTTGAATATGATTAGTCGAAACTCATCATCGTACTCGGGTTAAAATCCGACATGGTATGTACAACCAAGGATGACTTTGTGTTGGTGACTAAATACAAAATGTAAAGAAATGATGAAAGGCTTTAAAATACCTTCCAAAATGTAAAGAAATGAATTAAAAGGCTTTAAAATACCTTTTAAATGTTATTAACCAAATATTATCACGAAAACACGGATTTAACCGTCATGGTATGAGGAACCAAGAGTGAAAAATGTTTTATGGTTAAAAACAAATAAAATAAAATAAAAAAAGGTTTGAAAATATTTGAAATGGTAAAAACCGATTACAAATATGAAAATGGATTAAAGGGGAAAGACGAGAACAAACACGGTTGAGTTCTGACCTGGGCACCCCATTGAGGCGCGAGCCTATGTGCACAATAAGGGGCTTCTACTTCAGGCCAAAACTCAGTTTTGACTCGTTTATCCGATGTTTTGGACCGTGTTATGCATGTTTTAGCATGTTTTAGTCACAAAACAAATGACGACATGATAAAAGAAGGATTTTTACACCCTCATACTTACATGTTTGGTTATGGCGAGAAACCGACGTAAGTGTAACAACTCGTTTGGTCGGAAAAGACTCGGTTTAAAACCGTTTTGGTAAGTAAAAAGAGTGTTTTATTAAGATTAGTGCCGGTGTAGTGGTCGAAGTGGTCGGTCAAGTGATTTAATGCACGATGACGGTACCAAACAATGTGTAAGGCTTGTATTTACGATCGGTAGGTCGTAAATACGCGTCGGATTGTGACTTAAGAAGTCGAGTCGAGAATTTTAAGGGAGAAAAGAGGGGGCAGACACTCGCGTAAGTTCTCCAATGGGGGCATTTGAGGGGTATTTATAGGAAAATGAGTGGTTGCGTGAGTTTTGAGAAACGTGGCCACCTAGGCTGCTCAAAGAGGCGCGAGCCACGTCGCGGGTCTTCGAGTTGTCCTGTCACTTTCAGACAAGTGCAATCATGATTTGTTCAATCCTAGGATTTGTAGTCACATGTTTGGTACTTGACCATTCATGAATCCGGGAAATCATAGTATCGAAGGCTTTGAATGTTTTGTTTTTGGTGGTTGACTCGGTTTGACTCGTTGTTGGAGTCGGGATTTGAATTTTTGAGGTTGTTTTTGGTCCGGTGTCGGTTTTGTCTCTAGTTAGTGTCATTGCGACCCCGTCATCGTGCATCAAACACACCAGGTACTTTTGAAAAGTTTTGAAATGTTTTATTTTCGAAATTGTTTTAAGTTTTCCGACGTAAAGTTGTACACAAACTGTCGATCAAACGCCGCGATTCCAAAGCATGTTATAGTCCGATAATCATCAGGTGTTTGTTGGAGTCTCAGCAGATACTGGGTATCTACAGGTACTAGGCCCGAGTGCGACTCGAGTCTCCTGCCAGACATCGTGTCTCACCACACGAGTCCCTCCATAACCCAAGTACTAAATGTGCACATCCCCCTTGGAGTGGGAAGCTCCAAGAGTGACTTGAGCGGAAGACGGTTTCCCAACCGCCTTCCGTCTCCAAAATCGTAACCAAGAATCCTCCAACATCCTCCATTGTCACCCAATCACCAACAAGCCAAATACATCAAAACAAGGCACATGTACAACCACATCAACACAACAACTAAAATCATGCTTAATTCTTCATTAATCCATTTCTTTTCATTTAATTGCTTTTAACATGTTATAATGCAATATAATCAACATTGTGACCATTCACCATACTCCATAATCATTTTTTTTTGAAAGGATACTCCATAATCATTATGAAGTATCATTATGTGATAAACCCTAATTATCCAAAACATGTTACAATGCAACTAACATGAAACAAATGCAATTAATGGTAATAAATGCACAATGAAACACTTATATCATTATGGCTAAGTAGGAAAAATCCTACCTTAAGCTTGTCTTGCCAATTCCTCAAGCTAGGCACTAGAAGTGCTCCTCAATGAAGCTTTCTACACAATTAATTACTACATTTATTACTACAATCTATTACAATAACCATACTAATTAAACCCCTTAAACATCCCCTTTAATTTCTACAACTTAATTAAATATGGAGTAGTCTACTAAACTAATTAAGACTATTAAGATAAGATTAAAGGAAAAAGGAGGATAAATTAACTTACAACAAAGTGGTGAACAAAGGAGGCAAGAATTCTTCTTCAGAGAATTAGGGTTTTGAGAGGATATGAAGATGGGGGTTTTTAGAGAGATGTTTGGGATTGTAGAGAGTGGTGAAAAGTGTTTAGGAATGGGTTTTGGGTGGGGAAATATGAAGGGATAAGGCATGAAAATGGCATTCCACCAACTCAACTTCCCATATAATCCACACTCGACCGGCACTCGGTCTAGTGGTCGCTCCACTCGATCGAGTGGATGGTCACTCGATCGAGTGACCATTCTTACAGGCTTCCAGCCTACTGCCAGATGGCACTCGATCGAGTGGTGCTTCACTCGGCCGAGTGAATCGTTTACTCGGTCAAGTCTCAGTCTTTATAAATACGAGGTATTATAGAAACCAAAACTTGACACAGATGGACAACCACCAAAGCAGTGCACTCACTACAAAACGAAAGGTCATAATGTCACAGAATGCTATAAATTGCATACATGTCTAGTCTATAATGTCTTTGGGCATGTTGAGTTCCAGTGTTATTTAGTTAGAGGACTGGGCAGAGGGAGAGCACCTCAGCCTGCTTATGGACCTAAGCCTGGTTATGGAAGGGGTAGGAGGAGAGCCAACACTACCTACCTCAGAAAAAGCAGGAATTCTTACAAGAGACCCACCTCTTGATAATTCTGCTGGTCATGACTATTATGCTGCAGAGGATGAGTAGTATCAGTACCAGGAGTATGCATTACAGCATCTTGGGTGCAGGTCACACTGGCCAAAATTCTGACATGGATACTGTTCTGGTGGACAAATTAGTGAAGAGGGTTATCAAGGCATTATCTGGACACTCAGTTTACCACTGCCAATGCTAATGGTGCTTATACTTTGCTTGCAACTAGCTTTGTAGGTATAACTTGCACTTCTGCTTTTACTGCATCAAATAAATCACATTCTGCTACTTGGATTGTGGATTCTGGTGTATCTGATCATATGACTTCTTGAATTTCTATGGTACATAACATAAAGATCTTGAAACATCCCATAATGGAAGGTTTACCAGATGGGAGCAATAAAACAGTCAATAAGATAAGAATTGCTCATTTTTCAGAGACCATTACATTGCATAATGTTCTCATTATACATGAATTCAAGCAAAATCTTTTATATGATGGAATGTAATTACAACATTCCATGTAACACCCCCATAAGTCGGGACCCTTTCCTTTAAGCATTCCCAATACGTGGAGGCATTACAAGACTTGGTTTCTCAAGTTTTGTAGTGCGAACAATCAAGTAGAGAAGTTTCAAACTCAACATAAAGAAATAGATAAGTTGTAGTTAAGTGATTACAAGTTGGGGGATGCAAATACCATCCCGAATGTTATACAACCAAATCGAAAGGTAGGAGTTTAATAGTAAAAAAAAGCTAAGATAAAAACAAGTGGAGATGACAAGTGAAGACCGCTCCCCAAGCCCTCGAATCAATCATGCTAACCTGTCAACACTGCTCCACATATGGGCGAAAATCACCATATGGTTCACCACGGGTAATTCAAAACCCAAGTGTTAGCTCAATGATATAATGTTCTATGCAAGCGATACTAATCTTACCTAAAAATATGACAATGCAAAATGAAACCAACAAAGTATGGTGAAAGATAAGAAATCACCCTCCAACATACATCTCCACAAACCGGTGATCGGGACACGCTCACGACGTCACTAATTGTAATACTACGGTCTATGTTTGTGGGTACTCTATCGAGTGGGACTTACTCTACCGAGTAAGTATCTTTTTTACGCAAAACAGTAGTCTGCCTGTTGGGTACTCGATCGAGTAAGTGTGGCACTCGATCGAGTAAGTGTGTCTTACGGGATTAATAGCCGGGTTTTGTTAATAATGCGAGATTAATATAAAAGTGATTCCGTCACTTTGCTTAATCACTTTTAAAATTCTAAAAATCTTTCAAGAGAAGAACAAGATTTACGTATATCGCATCTATCGCATTATTAGAAAATCTCAAGGCTAGGATCATCGGATTGTCTCGTTCGTTATACCGCTGTGATCATTGTGTCGAGGGTAAGCTTCTCGTATAATTTTTATAATGATTTGATAAGTTTCTTTAAAATCCTAATTGGGTATATTTGGGGGTTCTGGGTGTATCGTGATGATTAGATGGTAATTATGTGATTATATGTTATAACAGGAGGATTTGTAGAGGAAAATTTTTGATTAGCTGTTGTGATGGTCTCATGTGATTGCTATTTCTAGGTAGGGTAGTGTGATTGCTATTTCTAGGTAGGGTTTCCCTACTCAGTATTGATTACATGGTTTTGTTGGTGATTAGTTGTTGTTGTTGTATATCTTATTGGTATTGGTTTTGCAGTTGGTGGTTGTTGATAGTATAATATGATTATCGTATAGTTATCTGTGGTTTGCGAGGTGTGTCCTCGGCTGAGTAGAGTCACTTGAGGGAGTGGCTTTACTCCCTTGATTTGCTTTCTGTCGAACCTGCCACAGAAGGGATGTGCACATTTAGGAACTTGGGTTTATCACTCAGATGAGATGAGCGGGGCTTAGGTGGAAACGGCTGCGGTCCCCCACTGGCGGTGTGGAATACTTGTTGCGATGAGTATTCTGGCAGGACTACACACTTTAGTGTGTAGTCAGGTGTGTGGTGATGTGATGGAGTTGGGTTGATTGGCTTGATTTGTAATATTGTTTTATTGAAGCTGTTTGTTTTGTGTAACCATTACTGACTCCGTTTAATTGTTTTAAAAACTGTGGTGATCCATTCGGGGATGGTGAGCATGCAGTTGTTGAGCAGATATGAGTTGATGCGCATGGGATAGCTGGGTTGAGTCATCACGAGTTGTTTAGTAGTCGTCCGCTGTGTCATGAACTAGTTTATCAGTTTTGGATTTGGTTTTGTATCGCTTTAAACTTAATTATTAAAATATGTTTCTTTATGGTCTATTTGATATTCATTGCCTCGGGTAACCGAGATGGTAGCATTTTCATGCCTTAAATGGTCCTGGTAAGGCACTTAGAGTATGGGGGTGTTACAGAGTGGTATCAAAGCGACGATTTTGGAACCTGTAACTAATGAACCCAATGAACTTAGGGAGTCTAAATAAAATGAACCCGGATAGGAGTTGTTAGGAGCTAATGCAAAGACTTGGGAGACGTCCTAAAGTCGCGATCTCGCCCTACAACTTTGAACCGCTCACTATGGGGTGTGTGTCGGGATCGTTATGTGTTTATTTTATATGTTGCATGTCTATATAGAAATGTGTTGTATGAATCGGTGGATGAATGCATGTGGAGGATAGGTGGTGTTGTGGTGAAGATGATGGTAATGTGATGATAGAGACTACTATAGCTCGTGATTCTACCACAAACCAACAGTACCTGCTAAGCCAACTGCTCACCATCCCCGAATGGATCACAGCAGATACCACAAAACAACAACCACGAGGTCAAAACTGTTTAATCAAGATAAGACAAACAAACAATGTAATCGGTTGATCATCCTCCACAGTAACTAACTACACACCGAAGTGTGCAGCCCTGTCGGATTACCCATCGCAACAAGTAATCCACTCCGCCGGTAGGGGACCGCAACCCATCCCCGCCTAAATCCCGCTCATCAACGAGCGACAACCCTGTCCCTTAATGTGCACATCCCCTCCCGTGACGGGTTCCACGGAGGGCGAACTAGGGTGTGAAGCCACTCCCGGAAGTGACTCCACCACAATAAACACACACGTCACAGTACCACAGCATCACAACTGTCATAACACCACCACCGTCACCACACACCCATACTCCGATGATCAGCAAATAACACAATTACAATACAAACACAATCTTAAATCAATAGTAACTGAGTAGGGAAACTCTACCTCATTGCCAATCATGAATAACATCCACATATAGCCAAGCAAGACTCCGACGTGCATCCTAATAACGCGAATCGACGGTGATACGGACGATGACCACACACGCATCCTTCCTAAGCAAAACCCGAACTTCCCATGGTTGAGGTGTAGGCTATGAACATGAGAGTGTATGGAGGTAGGGGTGATAGGAGAGAGTGCTAGGTTAGGGTTTGAGAAAGAGGAACTGTCGAGAAAATGAGAAAAATGAAATGAGTCTCGCGAACTTGCATTTTTATATTAACGCGTCAATAGCAGCCATAGTCGGTCGAGTACTGGCATACTCGGCCGAGTAGGCTCTACTCGGCCGAGTATAAACAATACTCGGCCGAGTAGCCTCTGCTAGGTCGAGTAAACACTCCGGTAAGGTACCTATTCCAACCTAGTCTCTCACCTATTCCTTCCTAAGGTCTTTCTTGGTCAAAGGGTCGGTCACAAAAGTCCTTAAACATCCTGGGTATTACAGTCTTCCCCCCTTAAAAAGAAATTTGTCCCCGAAGTTCAGCCCACGCAACTCCAACAGCGAGGTTACACACTATGAACACGATCCACATACATGAAGACATACGAACTTTGGCTATCATTTATACCACCACTACATCGCATTATTCAGACAACGTCCATACGACCACAAAACTATACTTCCATGTATTACCGACCAACAACTAGCACTTGCAAAACATACAGCAAAAATAGTTTCCTATCATAGATTCACAACAAAATATATTCCATCATACACCCACCACTAACGATCATACAAAGTTGTTCAAACACTTGTTCATATAACTTAAAATGCCACCAAGTACCAAAGCACTGTAACCACAAACACAATTTCAATAACATAAACATAAGTACAATTTCAATAACATAGACATAATTCCCAATTTCAATAACATAGACATAATTCCATCATTTACTTTTGCGACATTACTCTTCCCCTCTTAAAAGGGACTTCGTCCCCGAAGTTCTCCACTAAACCACTTCCCCGATTCAAATTGACACACATATCCTTCTACTGACATTACTCGCAACTGCAACCAACATTGGTTCATGCTGATGGAAACTAAGCTATGACATTACACAACTACAAATCATAGCAACAGAATCTGACGTAAATTTGGTAATATATATCTCGAGATGTTATTACTGGATAATAGTAAGTTTATCAATTATCTGTTATTTAATCACGTAATTTATGTTACAACATTATAGCCATTGCGCTTCACTCATCCCATTTGACCTGTTATAACTATAATCAATCACAGACACCATGAAAGATTGTGTTAAATAACCAAACATATATATGTATAGGACTCGTGACAGCTACCATACTCTCTTGTCATTATATAATCATGACCCACACAACATATAGAAGGACACCCAATTGTAGCACTTTGAACAATGTAATAGCATTCCTGTGAAGCACGGCAAGGTGATAGAACATTCATATTTTGACGGGTTATCCAAGCACATACTTACATATAGACAATCGGTTACACTAAACGACATTATTAGGCACCCACAAGCTTTGACATATAAACATCCAAAGGAAATCTGAAGATCTAAGAAAAATATGAAACACAAAAAGTTCCTGTAACAGTAATAATCAGCCGAGTGTGAGTGGCTACTCGGTCGAGTAAGCTCTACTCGGTCGAGTATAATAGCATACTCGGACGAGTAAGTTCTACTCGGTCGAGTTTTTACAGGCGGAGAGCTTCTTCTGGCAATTCCACACAATTCATCCACGACTTAACCTGCAACCAAACTCAACTACCACACTACCAAGCATATCCAAGTCAATAAGTCACCATATAGTATGCTAAATAAGTAACGGTCTTATGGCCGAGTACAGTCATCCAAAAGTAAAAGGTAAATCCGGAAGATAAGTATCCAACACAAATGAAACAAATCCACGAAATACAATAAAAGGATCAAAAGCCAGGACCCTGCATGTCCTCATCACCACCTGTGCCAGATGGGCCTGCTCCAGCGCTACCTGCTCCCTGAAAACCTGCTGCTGCTGAGTAGTCCCCTCCTAGCTGGCTGCCGTAGTTGGCTCCCCACGGTCCCGCGAGGCAGCCAAACTCGGTCTCCTCATGTGGCCTCCAAAAATCGGGATCAACTCCGTAGCTGTGGAAGACTCCCGTGTCCACTCCAGGTCCCCTCCACCTAACAGGCTGTGCCAACTGAGTCCCTATGCCCTAATTAAGAGCCATCTCGTGCATGTTGCAGAGCACGAGGGTGGTGGAGATCCGCTCAGTCAAGTCACTCGGCTATATCCTAGGGTCATGCACCGTGGGGTAGAGCGAGTACTGGAGAGTGTAGAAGTCAGGGGCGTAGTAAGAGGGCTCAGGCTCGACCGGGTCTGCCCTAGACTGCCTCACCCGACGGCGCTCACGAGGTGGGGGAGGTGCCGGCTGTCCCTCAGGTACCGTGACAGGCTCAGGTAGATCCAAGAGAATGGTAGGATCAATCAGATAGGTCTGGGGCTCAGGTCTAGGTACGGCACAAGGCTCCCACTCAGCTAAGTGGTCAACAATATGGAGATGGGCAGGGTCGGGAAGTACCATCCACATAGATCCCTTCACTCTCCATGCATAAGACCCATCAGGCATCTTCCTCAACCATCTGTTCTAACACCAATACTTGGCGTTCATGGTAGGCACAGTCTCAACATACTCATCCCCCGAGGGAGGTGGGGCCTCAAAATCAGTCAGACGCTGAGCTAGGCAGGTCACTATGGCCCCGCAAGCAATGTGCCGGTTCGGGGACTGTGCTATGCGCTCAAGACTGGAGCACACTACCTCCGGAGCACTATAATAGAACGGCTTCCTACGGTGCATGTTAAGGTAAGACACAAGCAACATGACCTCGTGAGAATTAAGCTTGCTCATGTCATCTCTCGCATACAACAAACAAGTCATCATCCTCAGAAACATACGAAGAGAAACATGTTGTACATCATTGATCAGCATAGCACTGGCACTAGGGGCAGGTCGACCAGTCAAGTAAGGAAGATAGCTAGGTGCTCCACTATTCTTAGCCACATCACTAAGGTATCCCGTCCCCTCAGCCTCTAAACCCAAATGACCCGCAAACTCATCCAAAGTCAGCTCGTGATCCTCATTCATGAGGCAAAAGGAGACAGTCTTCCCCTTCGCATCATACTCGTAAGAGCTCAAGAACTCCAAAGTCAGGTGGGGGTAGGACTTCTTCCTCAAATGGTATAATCCCTCCATTCCCAAAATCTCAAAGATATGAGTTATGTCCCCCTTAATCCCCAAGGTCTCTAAAATCTCGAGGTTAACACAACGGGTGGGACAAAAAGGGCGACTGATTAAGGCTACAAAGGCCTTACGCTGCTTAAAATCAGAGAAGATTACCGATGGGTAAGCCTCCACCGGTGGAACCACGGGATCTTGACTAGACTGACCCGTCTCAAATTGGGCATTAGGGCGGGTTCTCTTGTTTGTTAAACCTCTGGTTTTCACCATACAGCAAAAAGACAAGTTTTAACAAGGGTACTTGACACACCAAAATTTTGCAAAAGATGGACTGTTTTTCGATTGTATACAATTTTGAGACGAACTTTTAAGGCGAATTTTCTCAATAAACACCAATTATTTTTCCCAAAACATCATTACCAACATCAAGAAACTTGAAACAGTATAGTAATCAAACAAAGAATGAAATTTTTCCATTTTAGCTAACCCTAAAATTAAAATCAAATTAAATCATGAAATTGCTCTAGTAACCGGTATAAATGATGTTTATATGCAATTAAATCCAAAGAATCACAAGAAAGAGGCTGGTTTTCAGTTACCCATAATGGGATTTCGAAATATAAGCAAAATCATACCATAACTTTGATAATAAAGGAAGAAATTGAGTTAAAACCTTACCTTGAATAGATTTTTGGCAAGCAAGAACAATTAACCACCAAGAAATTACCCAAAAGCTTAAAAGTTAAGAAATATAGAGTTTTAGAGAGAAGAAGAAGAAGAAGAAGAAGAAGAAGAAGAAGAAGAAGAAGAAGAAGAAGAAGAAGAAGAAGAAGAAGAAGAAGAAGAAGAAGAAGAAGAAGAAGAAGTGGGAGGCGGAAATAAGAAAAGAATGAGCCAAAAATAGGGTTTTTGTATAACCCGGATGGGTCCCGATAAAGCAGTGCTCGGTCGAGTATTGGGTCTACTCGGCCGAGTATCGACTACTCGGTCGAGTATTCTGAATACTCGGTCGAGCTTTTAAGAACAGAAGCGATTTTAAATCTGGCAAAAATGAGCACTCGGTCGAGCACAACCATACACGGCCTAGTGTGGTCTACTCGGTCGAGTATGCGTCTCTACTCGGTCGAGTGTCAGAAAACAGGAATGAAATTTCGTATTTGAATGCACCTGCAAAACACGTAGCATAGTTCGGAGTTTCGTGCAATCGGCTCATCACTATTAGAGCTTACTTCTACCACATAAACACGCGTCAACACGAATTATGCATATCCATTACCAATTCAATGAACATTTCTACCTACATTCCTTACTTATTATTAAAACAACTTAAACGCAACCCGTAGGCATATATAACAACTAACTACTTCACCCACAAAGTTTAATCTATATACCACATCATTACACATTCATTTGTTCATGTTATACTCACCTTAGACCAAACGTTTGTAAAACAGCAACCATCATATAACGCAGCCACTATCAAACAAATCATTTGACTTAACCTTGTCACACATTTCGGAAAACTCATTCACCAATTCAAGACTATTCCATGCACCTTGATACACATTATTCTATCCACATATGCACGCAACAACCATCGTTAAGCAACGACTCTTACTAGCTACCCCCGTGACTGGCTTAAGTATGATGGGGCCATGATTTTGAAATGAGGGTGCCTTCTCACCCAAAATCTAGCATCGGCTGGGGCTCCCAACGCACATACACCAGGTTCATTTTAGTTTGACACCCTATATTAATTTAGTTCATTGGTTCAGGTTCCAAAATCGTCGGCTCTGATACCACTTTTTAACACCCCCGTACACCAGGATGCCTTACCAAGGACCGTCCCAGTATATGAAGGTGTTACCATCTCGGTTACCCGAGGTAGTAGATCAAATAGACAATGAAAGAACATTTATAATACATTACCGTACTCTTTACAACTCGGTAAAAATCTAATTACATATGATGACAGAGACTACTATAGCTCGTGATTCTGCACTTCTAAACCGGTAGCGTGATGACTCGATCCCTCCAAGCCCAGAAGCCACAAACCAACAGTACCTGCTAAGCCAACTGCTCACCATCCCCGAATGGATCATAGCAGATACCACAAAACAACAACCACGGGGTCAAAACTGTTTAATCAAGATAAGATAAACAAACAATGTAATCGGCTGATCATCCTCCACAGTAACTGACTACACACCAAAGTGTGCAGCCCTGCCGGATTACCCATCACAACAAGTAATCCACTCCGCCGGTGGGGGACCGCAGCCCCTCTCCACCTAAAACCCGCTCATCAACGAGCGACAACCCTGTCCCTTAATGTGCACATCCCCTCCCGTGATGGGTTCCACGGAGGGCGAACTTGGGTGTGAAGTCACTCCCGCAAGTGACTCCACCACAATCAACACACACGTCACAGCATCACAGCTGTCATAACACCACCACCGTCACAACACAACCACATCACCACCGTCACCACACACCCATACTCCGATGATCAGCAGATAACACAATTACAATACAAACACAATCTTAAATCAATTAATATTAACTGAGTAGGGAAACCCTACTCATTGCCAATCATGAATAGCATCCACATATAGCCAAGCAAGACTCCGACATGCATCCTAATAACGTGAATCGACGGTGATACGGACGATGACCACACACCCATCCTTCCTAAGCAAAACCCTACCTTCCCATGGTTGAGGTGTAGGCTATGAACATGAGAGTGTATGGAGGTAGGGGTTATAGGAGAGAGTGGTAGGTTAGGGTTTGAGAAAGAGGAACGGTCGAGAAAATGAGAAAAATGAAATGAGTCTCGCAAACTTGCATTTTTATATTAACGCGTCAACAGCAGCCATACTCGATCGAGTACTGGCATACTCGGCCGAGTAGGCTCTACTCGGTCGAGTATAAATAATACTCGGCCGAGTAGCCTCTGATAGGTCGAGTAAACACTCCGGTAAGGTACCTATTCCAACCTAGTCTCTCACCTATTCCTTCCTAAGGTCTTTCTTGGTCAAAGGGTCAGTCACAAAAGTCCTTAAACATCCTGGGTATTACATATATCGTATGTATGTTTGTCGTTTTGCATATAAGTAGAGATGGTTGGAAGTGTTGAGTTGAGCATGCGGGTAGTATACGAGTCAGCATGACTCGATCGAGTGGTGGGCACTCGATCGAGAAGGTGAGTGGCGCGATCGAGTGGGTTATTTTTTTTTGTTTCTGGGCAGTAGACTGTTTTTGGGCACTCGATCGAGCAGGTTTGGGCACTCGATCGAGTGGGGTCAGCTCGATCGATTAAGTTTGAGGCTCGATCGAGTACGTTTTTGGATGCTTTCTGGTCAGGTTCTGGAGTCGAGGCACTCGATCGAGTAGGTGGGCAACTCGATCGAGTGGGTTGTGGTACTCGATCGAGTAGGTTCTGCGCAATTCGTTTTCGTGTTTGAGTATGGGATGTATGTTTACGTTTACCTTTTCTTATATAGTTTCAAGATGCCGGCAAAGAGAAACGCGTTGTATGCCAGGGCTGAGAACATGAGCATATATGAGATAGTTAAGATGTTGGAGCACCAAGATGCTCTCACTGAGGCTCTAAAGAAGTTTGGAAAAGACAAAGAGGTGGGTGTGGATTTCGCCAAGATGAGTATAAACATAGCGAGGTTTAACCTAAAGGATTACATGGGCACTGGTACGCCAATTTTGCTGGATAATTGGCATAGGGAGATGGAAAACATACTCAATGTGGTTCATTGCCCGGAGGATTTTAGAGTGGAACAAGCTGCGTTCTACTTGAGGGAAGCGGCCGGAGAGTGGTGGGACAAGGTTAAGGAGAGTGCTCTAGACCTATTTGTGAGACAGGGGTTATCTGCTATACCTTGGGTTGAGTTTCAGAAGGCTATGAGGCGAGAGTTTGTACTAGAGCATGTGCGTAGTAAGTTGAGAGAGGAGTTTGATGACTTCAAGATGACTTCTGATATGACAGTTGCTGAGTATTATCACAAGTTCAACGAGAAGTCTAGGTATGCAGAGGATATGGGGCTGAACCAGAAGAACTTGGCGTTGAGGTTTGAGAAAGGTTTGACACCTAAGATTATGGAGAATTTACCGGTAGGAGTCCTTACTGATGTTAAGGAGGTATATGAGCGTGCCGGGAGAGCTGAGAGGTTAGTTGAGATGGCTAAGGAGAACCGGGAGAGAGCTTCTGAGAAGAGGAAGGCCGAGAGTGAGGGTGGTGGTTAGTCTAGTTATAAGAGGGGCGACCATAACCAGGTGAGAGCTTACTCTTCGGGGTCAGGGTTCGGTGGAGGAGCTTCTTTTGGGCGTGGTCGTGGTCGTGGTAGTAGCAGGTGGGGTTTATCTTGCTTTAACTATGGCGGTGTGGGCCACAACCGACATGAGTGTACCGGTGCTGTTGGCAGGGGTTTTCATAGGCAGTCGCAGGGGAGTTTCTCTCAGGGTCCATCTCAGAGCTATGCTAGTAACATGCCGGCTGGGTCGTGAAATAATCAGGGCGGTTAGAGTAACAAAAATGGAGGGGCTAACTGCAATGGCAGTAATTCATATCAGAGACCAGCGACGAACAACAACCAGGGTCGGCTGTTAAGCCATCTACTTCAGCTAGTACTGTCCAGGGAGGTGGACAGAAGACCAGTGGTAAGCTGTTCATGATGGAGAAGAAAGCAGTAGAGGATGATGCTCGCGTTATCACGGGTACTTTTCTTGTTAATGGAGTCTTTACCTTTGTTTTGTTTGATTCGGGGCGTCACAGTCTTTTGTATCATCGAGTCATGCTAAGATTTTGGGTTTGAGAGAGTTTGAGTCTGTAAAAGAGGAGGTGTTCATACCGTCGGGTGAGTCTGTATCTTATGGGAGGCTGTATAGGGGTGTATCTATGATAGTTGGGCAGGTTGACCTACCAGTGGACTTGTTAGAATTTCCTTTGGATGGTTTTGAGATGATAGTTCGCATGGACTGGTTGGGTAAGTACAAGGCTAAGATAGGCTGTCACCAAAAGAGAGTCTCTTTAAGAGGTCCTAAGGGAGTTAGTGTGTCTTATCGTGGGTTTGTTGTCAAACCCAATGTAACACCCCAATTTAACCAAGACCCTTAACTAGGCCTTCCTAGATAAAAGGAGCTATTACCATCTCGGTTGCCCGAGGTAAATGATACAAATTAAAACAAACCAAAGTACTTTAATAACTTTAACTGAAATAACAGTCTTATTACAACGCCAACCGAATAAATTTAAACCTTAACATTATAATTTACTACGCAGCGGAAATTACATAAATAAAGTTGTATAAGTCAACTAAGTGATCTAGACAACAACTATGGTCCAAGTCGAGCTCACGTCCCAATGCTCCCAAGTCAGCTAGTCTCAAGCACCTGCAAGTCTGCTCCCCATTTATGGTTCATCACAGGTGTTCACGAATACACTGTCAACCACGAGGTTGAGTAGGATAATCACACAACATTAAACATACAAACTTAACAGATGCAATCACTTGGAATAAATACCACCACCAATTCTCCATCATATCCACACAGTCGTCCCGGTCCCTGACCGAGGCTCCACCACTCCGTCGTCCCGCCAACTCCTGGCCCGGGGATAAACACAAATGCCGTCCCAGTTTGAGACTGAGGATATCTCATAACTCATCGTCGTCCCAGTCCGAGACTGAGGATAATCTCGTAACAATATTATGTCCCACAAAATAAACACAAATGTCGTCCCAGTCCGAGACTGAGGATAACCAATAAAATAATATGCCAATACGAATATTCCCACCCAATAATAACAACCACAATAATCCAACTTTAATAATAATTATTAATCCATCCGAGCACACAAGCCAATTAGTAACAATCTTCTACAAAGCCGGATCCTACAATTATAACATATATTAATTAATTAATTACTAAACAACTAACTAATTAACGCATAAATCGCTAGTTACCACGTACTTATTTCAATTAGCCTTACCAATTCAATGCCACACAACTAAAAGTGATGCACTGATTTGTACTACTCTTAGTGCCACACAAATTAACACATGATGACCACGCACCACTCACTACAATTCCCCCTCAATTACGACTACCAACGACAAAACAATTAACAATAACTATAATAACTGACCGTACACGCTCTTCTTCTTCTTCCTTACCATGCACCACCATCACACAGCAGCTCCGAACTCGCGCAATCTACCTTACCCTGCCTACCCACAACCATACTCCTCAACTCCGTACGACACCACCTTACGGCCAAAACAGCGAAGTCATTCAATTGTCGCGATGGCAACGAATAACACGAAACGAACACCATTACGCTACCCGTCAGCAACTAAGACATGCGATAATTTCAGAAACTAAGTCATCCTATATCTCACCCATAACATCAACGAAACCTTCGTGACATCGAACTAGAACAGAGTACTAGGAGCTACTGTCCTGCTCCTTTTTCGAATCTAAAACGACTCCATAATGTCATGAAAATTACTCTCAAGTGCAGTTCCATAGACGCCCTATTAAGCAACATCGGAAACTCGCATCCCGACTCCAAACCAACTCGAAACCCATAATAGGGTAACGATTCTGCCACATGCGAGACACTGGATGACTCTGAAACTGACCTATAAACATCCCAAATCGACTACCCTTGTACTCATCACAACTATACTAGATCACGACCCAAAGCTCGGAACCTGACCCGACTCATCCAACGCACACGAGCTCAACGAAGTTTTACGGTAGCAATGGCAAAACAGAGTATACAATCTGCCCCGGCCAGCCCTATTCCTTGACCCTAAAACGCCACAAATAAACCTTAAAACGTAACCAACAACCTGATATGAAAGTCTCTGAAACCCGACACAGAACCGTCAATCAACTCACTAACCATTAATTAACATATTTAGCAAAGACGGGTTTATTACCTTGTTTAATAAGGGGATAGTGAAGGCAATTGAGATGGTGAAGGTGACTAAGACGGCGCACAACGCGGGATACCTCGACTATCTTGTTCTCGTCATTCGCTGTCTCTCTCTCTCTCTGCCTCTCTTTTCCTTTTCTTGCTTTTGGTATGTTTTTAGAAAACACGGGGGAGGGAGTATCTATGTATTAGGGCATCTATAATAATATTCAATTGGTCTTCCTTGTGACGGGTTACCATTTGTGGCGGATATTTTGTGAGATAAAATGGTAACAAAATGGGTTAGTGGAGAAAGGGGACCACATGAATAGTGTTGCAGAGAGAGAAAAAGTGGGTACTTTGTGAGGTAAAATGGTATCCGTCACTCTAGAGTGACGGATATGTGCCGTCACAAACAAGAATTTGTGAATAATAATAATAATAATAATAATAATAATAATAATAATAATAATAATAATAATAATAATAATAATAATAATAATAATAATAATAATAATAATAATAATAATAATAATAATAATAATAATTGATGGGGCATATTCTCGCACCACCGACCGAGTCAACATATTGAGCAAGGTCAAAGATATCCACAAAGAAGTCAACGTATCGATACGACCCTTAGCCGACTCAAATGTCGGCTGTCACTTGGTCTCGGTGTCAATCACCACCAGAAACATATCCGCGTACTCATATCCAAGACCCCTCGACCGGCCTGCCATGGGTCCATCGGCCGAGGGTAGAACGGTCTTTCACCTGCTAGCCACTTGGCCACTACGTGACAAAAGGTGATAGTCTATAAATACTCCACTTCTCTCAACGAGAAAAGGATCCAAAAATATAACCAAAACTCACTATTAATCTGGTATAAACTCCCTTATCTCTCTACAATATACTTTGCCAAGTATCACACAACTTAATCCCTTTAAGTTTACTGACTTGAGCGTCGGAGTGAGTACGCTCGGTACCAAGCCGAGCCCTCAGTTTGTTCATTGTTTCAGGAGAGGCCGAAAGGAAGAGTCAAGCAAAGTCATCATTCAACAAAGCTTACGTGGACATAACACTACTCCGTAATCACACCCGGAACAATTGGCGCCGTCTGTGGGGAAGTCTTACTAAAAGCTAGTTAAATCCCTTACAAAAAAAAACACAAAACAAAATCCACCCAACAAGCTAAGAAGATGTCAAAACAACAAGAAGTAATAGTGAGCGACGAAACTGCATTCTACCAGGATGACACCGTCCCTAATTCTGAGATCGGTCAGTCCCCCACCGGCCGAGTAATTCAACCGGCGTACGGGATGCCGATACTACCGTGAACACCGCTGCTCACGCCAAGTCACCGTCATGGGACATGTGGTCGATGCAAAAATCGAAGTCGCTCTCCCGGACCGATGGGTAATACGCCGATCACCCCCGCCGCAACGACGGTGACGGCAGCACACCCACAAGTGAACAGAGCCCATAAAATGACCCCGAATAACTTGTCCAGGGCAATAGAAGGAGCCATGCATACTAGGACGCCGGCGGTGCCCGTGGTGCTAGTGGCAGACCGAAGTCCTTCCCCCGCTCGCGGGAGGACAGCGTCGCCGCCGCAACAACGAGGCCACCTCCGAAGAAACGAAGAAAGAAGTCCAACTTTCCAAAGTCGGACAACAAGAAGCCCTTCCCATCACGGGGAGAGAAGCCGGACTAGGATTGCGAGGAGCCGATCGCCACGTGTCATTCGACACGTGGTCAGACAGCCCCTCAGTGCCTATGTCCTCGACGTCTCCGTGCCGACCAAACTGAAGCTGCCGTCCATATCATACAAAGGGGACAGTGACCCAACCGACCACGCCGGCTTTCGAGTCTTACATGTCGGTATGGGAGCAAACGATGAGGTATGGTGCCGAGTCTTCCCAACAACCCTGCATGGGATGGCCCAGAGTTGGTACAAGGGGCTGCCTAACGGTTCGGTATACTGCTACGCCGACCTAAGGGATAACTTCATAGCCCAGTACGCCTGCAACAAGAGGAGGGTTGTGGAGACATCAGATCGCCTCACTATCCGACAGGGGGACGACGAGTCTCTACGAAGCTATGTGAAGAGGTTCGACGCAAAAGCTCAGCAGATCCGTGAGCTAAACACCGAACTGGCGGCCTTCGCACTGATGAAAGGCCTCCCGAAAGGCGAGCTCAAAAATGAGCTGATCAAGTGCGAGGTCCTCAACCTGGACTTCGCCAGAAAGATGGTCGACCGAGCCGTGAAGGTGGAGGACTACCACAAAACCTGGGTGGGCCACAGTGAAGTTGGGCACCCAGAAAGGAGGAGCCGCCGGGACAACGATGATGAAGGTCGCCGGGACAATAATCGGTCACGACCTGAAAGATCTAACAGGAAACAGAACTCGGCGGGCGCCGGGGGAGTTCGGGACCATACACCCAGAAGCGGTACCACAGTCTCACCCCCCTGGTCAAATCACCGGCCGAGGTCTTTGCCCTGAGCAAGAATGAAGGGCAGAAGTGGGCAAGACCCCCCCAAGACGAGGGCGGAAGGCGACCCAAGCCAATTTTGCGATTACCACGGCCAGCCCGGCCATAAAACCGACAACTGTCGGCATCTGAAGAATGCCATCGAGGAGCTGATCCGAAAGGGGGCCCTCAGCAAGTACGTAGCTGGGGCCCTGGAAACAAGCTCCGACGGGGCGAATAGGAAATCAGTATTCCAGAGGATGGGAGTGATCCAGGTGGTTACCGGAGGAGACGAGAACGGAGGGTCAGCTAATGGGCACAAACGGCACCTAAATGAGCTTTACCAAGCCATCAACTTTGTGCCCACCACAGCGATCCCCGCTTCCACCGTCCCCGATATAACCATCGGAAGGAAAGACTACGAAGGAGTCGTAGCCCCGACAAATGACCCGGTGGTAGTCCACCCGGACATATCCAACCACTTGGTTAAGAGGTGCCTAATTGATACAGCGCGCCTACACAAACATCATGTTCGGGAATGCTTCCTCAATCTCGGTCTCGAAGATTGAGGACCCGAGCCCCCGCACCAACCCACTATACTGACTTCTCGGGGCCGACCTGGTACCCCGGGGTCAATCAATTGCTTGCGGTGATGTTCGGCCAAGACGATGCGGCCAAGAATGTTTTATCTGAGTTCGTGGTCATTGATGGTTCGTCCGCCTACAATGTCCTGATAGGTCGGGTTACTTTGAGCGAAGCCGACGCTGTAATGTCCATCCGGGCCCTGACATTGATGTATGTCTCGGACCGGGGGGAGGCACAAAAGCTCGTCTCAAAGGACGAGAGAGACGAAGTTGTCAATGTCCAAATATCTGCCAGAGGGTGTAACATGCAATCCCTCAAAGTGGAAAGGAAATCAGAGAAGGGGAAGAGCCCATCCTTACGACAGGAGGGTGATCCGATGAGCACCAACAACGTCAGCATGGTCGAGGGAGCCGAGACCGAGCAAGTGGAAATTGACCCAGGACGCACCATAACTGTCGGTGTCGGCCTGGAGCCAAAGTTCAGAGCCGACCTCCTAGACCTGCTAAGGAAGAACAAAGACGTCTTCGCGTACTCAGCCGCCGAGATGCCAGGCGTGAGCCGAGAGGTGATCGTTCACAAGCTGAACGTGCTCTCCAACGCTCGCCCTGTCAAGCAGAAGATGAGGAACTCCTCGGCCGAGAAAGACGAGGCCATCAAGGCCGAGGCAGATAAATTATTAGAGGCAGGCTTTATCATGCCTTGTACTTACCCTGAATGGCTAGCAAATGTTGTAATGGTGAAGAAGTCATCAGGGGGGTGGAGGATGTGTGTCGATTTTACAAATCTTAATAAAGCATGCCCCAAAGATTGCTATCCCTTGCCTCGAATAGATAGTTTAATTGACGCAACGGCAGGCTACACTATGATGAGCCTGCTCGACGCCTTCTCAGGGTACCATCAGGTATTCATGGCCGAAGAAGACATGCCTAAGTGCGCATTCATCACCATTCACGGCACATACATGTATAAAATGATGACGTTCGGTTTGAAAAACGCTGGCGCAACTTACACTAGGCTGGTGGACAAAGTATTCCAAGATCAAAAAGGGCGAAACATCGAGGCTTACGTCGACGATGCTATTGTAAAAAGCAAGTCTGACAGCGAGCACTTGGCCGACTTGAGCGAAACATTTTGTTCACTAAGGAAATACAAGATGAAACTTAACCCAACAAAATGCAACTTCGGTGTCCGGGCAGGTAAGTTCCTCGGCGTGCTTGTCAGCGCCAGGGGAATTGATGCCAATCCAGAGAAAGCCCAAGCAATACTGGACCTACCGGAGCCGAGGAATCCAAAAGAGGTTATGATGTTGACCGGGAGGATGGCGGCTCCCGCCCGTTTCATCTCTCGGTCAGCCGACAAAAGCACCCCATTATTCAAAGTGTTGAAGGGGAATAAAGACTTCAGCTGAGGGGAGGAACAGAGCACAGCTTTCAGGCAACTGAAAGCTCATCTTCAAACTCTCCCGACCCTATCCAGGCCGATGCAGGGGGAGACGCTATATCTATACATAGCAGTTACCTCGGCCACGGTCGATCTGCGTAATCATCGAGAGAAGAAGACAAACAAAGAACACCCAATCTACTTTGTCGGCCATACACTGTTTGCCCGCCGAGAGAAATTACCCACGATTGAAAAAGCGCCTTTCTTTGTCATCGTTGCCGCAAGAAAACTGAAACCTTACTTCGACGCGCATCCTGTGACGGTCTTAACCGACCAACCATTGGAGAAAACATTGGAAAAATTTGAACAATTCGGCAGGCTCATCAAATGGGCAGTAGAGCTATCTGGCTTCGGCATTCAATACAAGCCGAGGCCCTCGATAAAGGGGCAGGCACTTACAGACTTCCTAGCCGAGTGCACATACCAAGAAGAATCCCAGCCCGGCGTATGGGAAGTATATACCGACGGGTCCTCTACGGCAAACAGCTCAGGAGCCGGCATCCTTATCATCAGCCCAAACGGGGACGAGTTTGAGTATGCCTTGAAATTTACCTTCTCGGCCTCAAACAACGAATCCGAATACGAGGCGGTGATAACTGGAGTCGAGCTAGCTAGAGCTGCCGGGGCGGAACACATTGTGTTGAAGACAGACTCGCTATTGGTGACTAACCAAATCAGAGGAGAGTATGAGGCTCGAGACGATGGGATGGTAAGATACCTAGAAAGAGTAAAAGCTGACACTGCTAAATTAAAATCTTTCCAAATCCAATGCATCCCCAGGTCTGAGAACAACCGAGCCGACGCTCTCTCAAAACTTGCCAGTTCAAGCATCAAGAATGTCAGCCGGACCGTCTTGGTGGATATCGTGAATGCTAAAAGCATCACTGAGACCGTCGGCATGGTGGGCGACATCGAAGCCGAGACGACGTGGATGACTCCGATAATGAAATACAAACTAACAAAAGAGTTACCGGAGAACCGCAGTCTCTCCCAGAAGATAAGGAGGATCGCCGCAAGGTACTTGGTGTTCGAAGGAGAACTATACAGAAGGTCCGTAATAAGACCACTTTTGAAATGTGTCGCCCAGCCGACGCAGAGCTCATACTGACAGAGATTCACGAAGGCATCTGTGGACATCACATGAGGGCAAGAACGTTAGCCCACAAAGCTCTCCGCCCCGGCTACTTCTGGCCTACCATGCTTGAGGACTCCAGAGCTAAGACCAAGAAGTGCAAGAATTGTCAGATGCATGCTCCGGTGATACACGCACCCTCCCGAGACTTACAACCAGTACTTATTACCCTACCATTTGCACAGTGGGGGATGGATTTATTAGGGCCATTTTCGACGGCCTCCGGAGGAAGGAAGTACCTAATCGTCGCCGTTGATTACTTCACCAAATGGGTAGAAGCTGTCGCGGTACCTGCCAAGACCACGGCGGCCGTAAGAAAGGTAATCTGGGAGAATATTATAACTCGTTTTGGGTTACCCCAAGTCATGGTATTTGACCACGGCCGAGAGTTTTGGAGTGACATGGTGATGAACTGGCTAGAAGAGCTCGGTATCAAGTTTGCATACTCCTCCGTCTGTCACCCTCAGAGCAACGGGCAGGCGGAAGCAGCTAATAAAACAATCCTAAACGGGCTGAAAAAGAAAGTTGAAGATCTAAAGGGAAAGTGGGCTGATGAACTACCCGGCGTCCTATGGTCCCTTAGAACCACGGAGAAAGAAGCAACGGGGTACAGTCCATTCCACCTAGTCTATGGGTCTGAAGCCGTCCTGCCAATTGAAGCATCGGTGCCGACGTTCAGAAGGCAAACCTTTGACCCAGTCGAGAATGAGGAAGGCCTGAGAGTTTCCCTAGACCTGGTCGAAGAAAGCCGAGACACAGCACGGCTTAACTTGGCAGTGTATCAAAATCGAATGAGAAGAGCATACAACTGTAGGGTCCACAAAAGAGACTTAAGAGTAGGAGATCTAGTCCTAAGAAAGTCAGCCGCCACCAACAAAGGAAACATCTATGGCAAGATGACGGCCAATTGGGAAGGACCCTACAAAGTGGTTGAAGAAATGAGGCCGGGTACATACCGGCTGACAGACATGGAGGGAGTGCCTCTAATGAGCCACTGGAACACCGACAATCTTAGAAAATACTTCGTATAGCGGCGGAGGTGTCCGAGACCGTTGTGGGCACCCCAACGCTTGATTATATCTAAGGAAGAATGTTCAGAGTTTTCTATCAAAATGAAGTGTCCCTCCCATAGTCATACCAATATATTTACAACAGCAGTCAAAACGTAAACTCGATCACCTCGGCCAAAGCCGGGGGTGACGAGGGAAATGCGACTTGCCCCACAGCAGTTGATCCAACATGCTTAGGAACGTATAAGTACGGTTGAGAAACGCAAATCGGACGCCTCGGCCAGACCGAGAGTGAAAGAGGAAGCGATCAACACGTCTACAGATACGAACGCTGTCGCGCCGTAACCCCGATTACCTCGGCCAGACCGAGAGTGACGGGGACACGACGACCGATACGCTAACATGTTCACAACGGCGGTTGGGAAACGCAAATCTGACCGCCTCGGGCGGTGGAGGAAGCGACCGACACGCCAACATGTTTAAAAACGTTAAGTACAGTTGAGATACGCATTCTAACTGCCTCGGCCAAGCCGAAGGTAGAAACGGGAAAAAGCGCTCAACTAATAACGAAAGAAGACAACTCAGATAAAAATGAGATAAAGACCTCGGCCAAGCCGGAGGCAAAATGAACAAACTCTTATTGAAATGTTTACAGGTAATACAAAGAAAGAAGTCGACGGCCGTCCCCATAGGGATAGCCTAAACACTACCTACCAAAGTTCAAAAAAAGAGAAAGGTACAGCAAAAGGTTACAGACATGAGAATTGAAAGCGCCAAAAATGATGGCAGGGAGGAAAGGCTCAATAGTTGGCCCCGAACAGTGAAATCGTCTCGAAGGGCGGGTGAATCCGGTGACGACCGCCCGTCTCCCTATGCCCGATTCTGCTCACCATCGGCGGCGATAACGGCATCACCATCGATGGGCGACCCGAAGCCGACTTGGCGGCCTTCACCGCCTTTGCCCTCTCGGCTTCCTCCTTGGCCGCCTTCACCTTTTCGGATTGGCCGCCTTCTCCGCAGACCTCCTCGGCGGCCTTCTTAGCCTCTGCCTCCTCCGCGACCTTTGCATCCGCAATGACCACCTTATCATCAAGCGGTGGTCGAATTTTTGCCACGGGAAGGAGCCGTCGGAAAGAGCTCTCGATTACTTCCCTGGTAGCTTCTTCGGCTGTTCCGTATTGGCGCACATGTTAGGGATGACGTCAGTTTGGAGCGTCTCAATGTCCTCCTCCCTCTGGGCGAGGATAGCCTTTGTGTTCCTGTGTGCCTTCGACTGAGCCAAATACAGAGACTTCCATTCTTCCCTCTTAGCAACAGCAAAGTCGAAAGCGGGCTGAAGCTTATCCCGCTCCTCCCGCAGCTTAGCGGCGTCAGCCTCCGCAGCCTCAACCTTGGCCCTCTCGGCTAGAACCGCCTTCTCAGCATCCTCCCTGAGCTTTCGCTCAGCGAGGAAATCATTTTCGGCGGCCTGGAAGTCCTTCTTCGCCCTCTCGGCCTCTTGCTTAGAAGCATCAAGCTCAAGCCTAAGCCGTTCAAGCGCAGGGGCAGCTTCAGCCATGACCTTTTCTTGCTCCATAATGTGAGCACCTGTAGACACCTCATTTCTGCACCCCTCGCAAACCACCCAGTGATGATTGGGCCGCATGTTTGATTCGCGGAACGACTTGTGACAGTTCGTAAGATTATCGTCAAGTGATTGCTCAAATATTAATGTCGACCTCTTAGTTGTCATCTACGTCCCGGTACGATCGTTTTGGCAGTAATTAGAGTACATTCGGAGTCCGGGTCAAAAACCGTCTCCATTTTCTGATAACTGTTAAATCCCGAGTCGGAATGTTCTGGAATGTTCCGGATATTTCTATTCCATATTTCACAAGTTTTATCTTTTGGCAAATAATATCCCATAATATTCATATAAGATATTAAGGAAGATCGGATTATTTCCGTCCTACCATAACTCAAACGCGGAAGACTTTCTTCACCAGGAGGAGAATAGACGCAGCAGGTGCTGCGCCTCTTCCAAGAGACTCAGTGGCTGCTGCGCCTCTTCCCAGGCCCTTCTCTGCATGTTCCACGTATCTTTTTCATATCTTTCCGAGATTCACTTCCAAAGAGTCTCTGAAACCCTAAATCCTTCACGTGATTAGTATAAATAGGAGCCTTCGCTCCTCATATTTCTCACGCGAGTGTCCGCCCTTCTCTTCTCCCTTTGCATTCTAGACTTTGTTCTTACTAATTGGCGCCTATGTGCTTGAACTTTCGACCACGTAAGCTCGGATCCTTCCGGGTACCAGCCTCTCCGTTGCATGACCGACCAATTTGACCAACTCCACAATAATCAACTTAATCAATCAACTCAATCGTTTTCCTCTTACGAGGGCACTTTCCTTGCATTCGCGTCGAGCATCACTAATCGATATCCTTAGTCCTTCTCGTTTCGTCAACATGTAAGTCTGAGGGTGTATAATCCTTATCTATTTATTGTATTTATTTATCGTACCATTATTGTAAGGTTTACGTCGAAAATACCATTAAAACCGATTTCTAAAACCATGTCAGAAAACCTTTTTTACGGATTTTCGAAGATCGACATCGAGAAAAGACGCAAAGAATCGCTGCGCCTCTTCGAAGGAGCGCAGTTCCTGCTGCGCCTCTTCGTGAGGTTGCCGCAGTTCCTGCTTCTTTTCTTCTTCCTTCGTCCTCTGTAATTCGTTCTTTGATTATTTGTTTCCGTATGTTTCTCTTTAATTCTTCGGTACAATAATTTAATAATCACATGTATATTATTCATTCATTCGCATGTTTTAATCATCATAAATCCGACTTAAATCCCAAGTAATTCATATTTGCGGGTTTTCGTCATTAAATTCAAACCCGGATTTTAGAGATTCAATTTAATCATATTGAGTTTCTGGAATTCATCTTTGATATAGTTTAATCTGTTTATTCACATATTCGTTGTATATCCATCATATTTAGCCTAATTGACTTATTTCAATAGAGGACTCATTAATATTTTCATCATTATTCCATGTAATTAATTCGTTTAATTTCATCCCATCCATGTTTATCGCTTTCATGACCATCATTTACATGTAATTAACCTATTAATCACTTCCATCCGAGTAAATATTCTAATCCATCATTAAATTCATCAATTCAAATTAACGATTTGCGCTTTAAAACTTCACGGCCCGAACTCACCCTTGGAACAGACGCAGTCTGCTGCGCCTCTTCCGAGGGCGCGATCTGCTGCTGTTCCAGATGATTTCGTCCCTGAACTCCGTTTCTGCCTTGACCTAGTTTGTTTAGTCTACGTATTAATCAACTATTATCCGTAATACCACGCTAGTTCCTATTCGTTTATTTAGTTTCTTTCTTTTATTCTTTTTCTCAAATTATCCGTTTTAAAGGTATTTTCGACATAAACCGCCTAATCCAATGTAATTATTGTAATTTTCATTATTGTAATTTATAATTATTGTATTTCTTTCATTGCTTGTATGTTTTCACATGTAAATGAGCATTAAATCCAACTTCGACATTAATTGTTTGCTAACTACTTGTCAACCGACTTAGTTAATCTTCACATGCTAGGATTAATTTATTGGATGTTGCATTGCATGCATATAGCCGACGGTATATCGAGTACGAATAACTTCCCTAATCATTAGTAGAGGCCGCTATCGAGGCGGGCGGGATTAAGTGTTCGATCAAAAGAGCTTCCTAATACGTACCCTCACCCCTTACTCCATATCTCCGTGAGCACCCGTGTTCATTGGCATCCACGAGAGTCATTCTAGACATAGAATGCTAAGGGTAACGATTGCTTAGTGTTCATGTCACTACTTTGTGTCTTGACATGACACGAAGTATTCGAACGGTTCCAATTTCCCATAAAAATTGGTGGCGACTCCATACAAAAATGCAAACGCTTGTTTTCGCTCCTCACCAAGCGCCCCCGTGGGCGGCCCGTTGTCCACAGTTTGGCGACTCCGCTGGGGATAATACACTTACGTGTAGCTAGGGTGAAACTCGAACAAGGTTAGGGAATAATTTGTACAAGACAATTGTCGGTTTTCATAACTCGGTCTTCCTAGATCGTTTAATTCGGCCTTCCTAGGCCCAACCCAACCCATTCGACCAATGGTCCCGTCTAAACGGTCCTAATTCTTATTTGGGCCTAAGGATGGATAGCGATTGACGTCATCCATACCATGATGCTTACTCTTGTTTGTATCAAGGGCCTTCACTACTTGAGGAAATGGACTAGGAATCGGCCTTACTCTTGTTTGGCACGAGCCTCTCCACAGACTTCGGGTTTGATGGTTCGGTATGGCAACCCACCCTTTAAACCAAAACCCTTCTAAATACACTCAGCATCCCTTTATAATGCTTGTATAAATGTGTAAACCTTACGTGATCACCATTTCTATACAAAACCACGACGAATTTTCAAAAAATCAAAATCCTTTTTCAAACAAGAATTTCGAAATAGGCCTTTAATTAGCGCAAAGTCCGGTCAAAACTCCGTCCGTTTGTCGCGTCAAAATTCGGGCCACGAGCCCATTTCAAAACCTCACTTCGAGTCCACTCCTACAACTACACTACAGTTGACTAGGACACACATTTTCAAAGACCTTGTCTTTCTTCAAAACTCACTCAACACAAGTGGCACACACCCACTTCCCGAGTCAAAAACTTTTCTTCTTTTAGCAAGTGTGATAGAATGGTCGATCGTGTTTTGATTCGTCGCCGATCTCTTATCCAGTTTCCAAGATGCCCGGATCAAGTGATGAAACAAACCTCCAGCAAATTCAAGATAGTAATGATCGAATCCTAGCCGCGCTGGCCCAAATGCAAATTACTCAAGAACAAACCTATGACCGCCTTGAACTTATCGAAGGCCGTATCTTTGATGTAGAGGGAAGGTTGCCTCCCCTTAAAAGTGAATTACTACGCTTTTCCGATGACGAGTCTAAAGATGAGAATCCTATCATAGGGACGACTGCAGCTGAGAAAAGACTCCAATACCTAGAGGAGCAATTGATGTACCTTAAGGGGGATGACATTTATAGGGAAAACAATCGCAAGTATGAAGCCGTCAATTCCAAATTGCCAACTAACTTTAGCATGACGGATATCCCAAAATTCAAGGGACATGAGAACCCTTTGAACCACATCCGTGCCTTCAAGGATTACATGTCTATCAAAGGCATCAAACCCGAGATGTTCTTAAGGATCTTTTCTTCATCTCTTGACACCATCCCGAAGCAATGGTTCTACACTTTAGATCACAAGAAGGTCGCTACTTGGGAAGACGCCGCAATCGAGTTCTCTAAACAATATGCGGATAATGCCGAGATCCAAGTCAACATGCGTACTCTAGAGGTTCTTACTCAAAATGACAAAGAAGGATTCACCGACTTTCTAAGTAGGTGGAGGAAGACTAGTACTCAACTAGTCGAACGCCCGGATGAGGCTACTCTTGTGGAAAAGTTTGTGGATAATCTCAAGCCCATAAATGCCAACCATTTGAGATATCAAAACATCAAGACTTTCAAGGACTTAACCGTATTAGGGACGCGATCTGAAGATGACATCCGTAAAGGACTCTTGTCCAAAACGGTAGGTAGAGGATATCAAGGGTCCACGAGTCGTTCATACGGCTCCACTAGCAAGACCGATGAGGTTAACCTTCTCGAGCCATCTAAGAAGACTACTCCACCAAGGAAGTTCACAAACCTCGGGGATACGTACTCCAACGCTCTAAAAAGGCTAGTGAAGCAAGGTAAACTCCAACCCATTGGACCTACTCCCGAACCCGAAAGGAAGTCCAAGTTCTGGGATGAAAATTCATACTGTGAATACCATAGGGGCAAAGGGCACGACACAGAAAAATGCTACAAGTTGAAACACGTGCTTCAAGATATGATTGAAGATGGTCGACTCCCAATACCACCAGGAGGTAAACCCAACAACACTCAGAATCCTCTTGGAGTTCTAGTGATTATAAGTGATGAATCTACCTTAGATTGCTCACACCTCATTTCTCCCACCGAAAATGAAATCCATGCAATCGAAAAAGAGGGGTTCTACTCTACCATCTCCCCTACCATTTCCGACTTTATCACATGGGCAAGGAGTGTAGATAGACAAGTTTGGGAACTAGAGAGCATGGTAACAACCTTACGCAATCCCAATGCAATACCCGAAGAACATGCGCCACTAATCTTCTCTCAAAATGCCACTATGCAAGAAGTAGTCACCGTGGTTGATAAACTAGTCGATCAAATCATACGACTAGAAAGTGACATCATGAGAATGAGGGAACTAGCTGCAATCAATGGGGTTTGGGCCGATAATGATGAGGACGAGTATCTCATTGAAAACTCCGTAGTCAAGGAAATAGTCCAAAATGGTGAAGACCAAGATGTGGATCACCTAACTCGTTCGGGTCGCCCATATCAAAATACCACTCAAAACGGCCCAACCAACGTCATCACACCAAATGACAACGAAGATGACCCCACTGATCATTTGCTCAAGCAATTACAGAAGACCAAGGCTGATCTTTCAGTCTGGCAATTAATAGCAAGCTCATTCCCACATCGCCAAGCTTTACTGCAAGCTTTGGCCAAGCTAAGTGTAGCACATAACTCCACTCCTGAGGATATAGTCAACTTGGTCTTCCAAGAATCACCAAAGCTAAGTAATCCTATTACTTTCTCAGACGAAGACTTGCCACCTTTTGGCGCTAGTCACAACCTTGCTCTATACATCACTGTTATTTGTCTAAAGAAGAATGTGCCAATGACCTTAGTAGATGATGGCTCCGCGGTCAACGTCATACCCCTCAAAACGGCATACAAGCTAGGCATGAAAGAGTCGGATTGGACTCCCACCAATCAAGGTGTACGCGCATATGACGGTACACGACGAAAAGTGGTTGGACTTGCTAGCCTAACCATAGCCACGGGACCGATCGAACGAAAAGTTAACTTCCAAATAGTGGACATCGAAGCTTCATTCAATATACTTCTGGGAAGGCCTTGTATTCACGCTTCCAAAGCGGTGACATCCACCCTTCATCAAAAGATCAAGATCCCACTAAACGGCAAAGTAGTGACAATCACTTCGTCACCCATCAAGGCGATAATCGAGAAACAATCGAACAATCAAGTCCTTGCGGATCCCGTATACGAACTTGGGGGTTTCCAAAGTGTAAATGTCATAGAAAGTGAGTTGGCACCCTTATACTATAATCCCTACTCCAACTTAGTGGTCAACCACATACTCAAGTCCCAGGGATATTTCCCTGGAATGCCTTTGAACCCCATTCGGAAGAATACCTTCGCACCACACAAGAAAGGCAACTCGACAAGGATACCACTTGGACTAGGGTACAAACCTACAAAAGAGGAAGTCCTCGAAATGCTGGCCCAAGTCCAAAACCGCAAGCACGTGGGAGTCCAAATGAGGCCCTATCTCCCTACCTTAAATGGATACTTCGTTCAAGAAGGAAGTTCGGAGCTCTTCCATGGATTTCCCGAACCTTGGCATTATCTTGAGAGGAAGTTAGCCGGAATCGAGATCTTTCACGATTGCTACTTCATTCCTCCAAAAACGGTTCTTACCGTCAAAACCCGTCAAGCACCTTGCTTAGACGAACAAGCTGTTAGCCTATTGTTTGGAGAGGGCCGATTCGTTAGGGCCGCGCAGGATGAGATCATTACTATGATACTTTAGGACGATCGCTTCAACCCTACCGCGTTGATCACAGAAACTGACACAAAGCAGCAGAAAGGATGGAGAAAATCAATCAAATGGACCAACAACCAAGGAAGACTCTTCAAGCTCACCACTGGAGAAGGAGCGATGTTCAAAGGAGAACCAGAAGACGATGAGTTCGAGTCGGAGTAGTCGGAGTCAGAGTCGGAGTCTAGAGAAGTCATTAGAGAGTCTACTCCTGTTGTCATCCCCACTCCCTTCGTTTCTCCTAGTTTAGCCTCGAGTAGTCACAGTAGTTCGGGAAATGCCCCAACCACTGTCCCTTTGCCGCCACTGACCATGGATCAGTTGGCTTCTTTGTTTCAACTTTACTCAAATTTTAATATGAATAAATCAGGTTCTGCTTACTCTCTGTGTTCTTTCGAGTGCAATTCTGTTTATGATGATACTGAGGATGACCAAGACCCAGACTTAACCGAAATACCTCCCTACGTAGCCAAAGAAATATTACAGGAAGGGGAAGGGGGACCAGTAATAGAGGACACCGAACCCATCAACGTAGGAACCGAACTAGAACCCCAAGAACTTAGGATAGGGACTACCTTGAGCTCTACCGAAAGGGCCGATTTCATAGACCTCCTAAATGAATTCAAAGACGTTTTCGCTTGGTCCTACAAAGACATGCCAGGGATCGACAGGGACATTGCCGAACATAGGATTCCAATTAAGCCAGGTTTCAAACCTGTGAAACAGAAGCTTCGACGAATGAGAACATAATGGGCTCTAAAGATTAAGGAAGAAATTGATAAGCAATTCAAAGCTGGGTTCATCAAAGTTTCCGAGTATTCTGACTGGGTAGCTAACATAGTACCCGTACCCAAAAAGGATGGGAGAATCCGTGTTTGTGTTGACTTTAGGGACTTGAACAAAGCGAGTCCAAAAGATGACTTTCCTCTACCTCACATCGACATATTAGTGGACAATACTGCAGACCACGCATTACTATCCTTCATGGATGGATATGCGGGTTATAACCAAATCAAGATGGCCATGGAAGATATGAATAAGACCGCATTCGTCACCCAATGGGGAACCTATTGCTATACAGTAATGCCGTTTGGATTGATCAACGCCGGAGCTACATACCAACGCACCGCAACTACACTCTTACATGACATGATGCACAAAGAAGTTGAGGTATACGTAGATGACATGATCGTCAAATCCAAAGAAAGAGAGGGACATATTGTGAACCTTCGCAAATTCTTCGCAAGGCTACGAAAGTACAACATGAGACTCAATCCTCAGAAATGCACATTTGGGGTAACATCTGGCAAACTCCTGGGATACGTGGTTAGTCAAAGAGGAATAGAAATAGATCCTTCTAAAATCAAAGCTTTGATCGAAATGCCACAACCCCAAACAGAAAAAGAAGTCAGAGGGTTCCTAGGAAAGGTACAATACATAAGTCGATTCATATCGAAACTTACGATGATTTGCGAGCCTATCTTCAAGAAACTCAAGAAAACAGACCACACCATGTGGGATGATGATTGTCAAAAGGCGTTTGACCGAATCAAGGAGATATTGGCTAAACCACCAGTGCTCATGCCGCCACAACAAGATCAACCTCTTGGTTTATATCTCACAAGAATCGAAACCGCCATGGGTGCTATCTTTGGCTCAAATGTAGGAAGTGAAGAAAGAGCTATTTACTATCTAAGTAAGAAGTTCTTGGAATATGAGTGCAAATACTCACAACTCGAAAAGACATGCCTCGCTCTTGTGTGGGCAACGAAGAAGCTACGTCACTACATGCTTAGCTATTCCGTCAAGATATACTCTAAAATGGATCCAGTCAAATACCTCTTCGAGAAACCCGTCCTCAATGGACGTCTGGCAAGATGGACCATGATGCTCTCAGAATTCGACCTTAAATATGTGCCACTAAAAGTCATAAAAGGTCGCGCCGTCGCCGAATTCTTCGCAGAAAATCCTATCAACGACGCACAAACCATAGATACTTGGTCATTTCCCGACGAGGATATACTTCAAACAGATGTAGACTCCTGGGATTTATACTTTGACGGAGCATCAAACTTAAGAGGATTCGGAATAGGAGTGTTGCTCATTTCTCCTGAAGGTGAGCATACACCGATTGCTGTCAAACTCGACTTCGAGGTGACAAACAACGCTGCAGAGTATGAAGCTTGTCTCATTGGACTACAAGCGGCAGTAAGCTTAGGCATCAAAAACCTCCGAGTACATGGGGATTCATCACTGATCATCAATCAAGTTACAAGATCTTGGAAAATCCGAAGTGAAAGCCTTGCACCCTATCAGGCTAGGATAGACCAAGTGGCTCAATTCTTTGATCACGTAACATACTTACACCTACCTCGGGAGGAAAATCAATTCGCAGACGCTCTTGCGAAACTTGCATCTTTGATAAATATGCCAGATCACATGATGGACATGCCTTTGTGCATCGAACGACGGTCAGAACCGGCTTATGTCCACCAAATCACCAACGAAGAGGAAATCGCGCAGGAACCCTGGTTCCAAGCAATCTTGGATTTTAAGCTCAATGGTACCTATACACCGGATATGGACAAGAGGGGACAACGTGCTATACGCCTATTAGCTTCCCAATACATTCTGATGCAAGGAGAATTATACAAAAGAACACCTCTTGGTGTAGTCCTACGTTGCCTTGATCATTCACAGGCGCGAAAGGTGATGGAAGAAGTCCACGATGGAGAATGCGGTCCCCACATGAGTGGGCCTATGATGGCAAAGAAAATCACACGTTTGGGATATTATTAGACTACAATGGAATCCGATTGCATCAAATACGTAAGACATTGCCATAACTGTCAAATCTTCGGGAATGTGCAACATGTCCCTCCTTCGTTGCTCTACACGATGACATCTCCTTGGCCATTTTCCTCATGGGGAATTGATATAATCGGAAAGATAACCCCGGCCGGAACAGGAGGTCACTGCTTCATTCTAGTAGCAATTGACTACTTCACCAAATGGGTAGAAGCGGCTTCCTAGACTGGTCTTACGGCTAAAAATGTGGCAAAGTTCATACAAAACAACATCATCTGTCGATATGGTTGCCCACATGAGATCATTAGCGATAATGGGTCACACTTCCAAGCTGAAACCGAGCAATTGCTAGCCAAATATAAGATTAAGCATCACCACTCTTCGCCCTATAGACCACAGACTAACGGCGCGGTAGAGGCGGCAAACAAAAATGTTGTCACAATTCTCAAGAAAATGACTGACAACTATAGAGATTGGCCAAGCAAGATACCCTTTGCTTTATGGGGGTATCGTACCTCTGTCAGGACGCCCACTGGGGCTACTCCTTTCTATTTGACCTACGGCATGGAAGCCGTACAACCAGTCGAGCTAGAAATACCATCCCTGCGTATTCTACTAGAAAGTCAAATCCCGGAAGCCGATTGGAAAAGGGATAGATACGAAGAACTCATCCTCCTGGATGAACGTAGGCTACGCGCTTTACATAATGTCCAAACATATCAAGCACGTATCAAACGAGCTTTCAACAAAAGGGTTAGGCCAAGAAACATCAAAGAAGGAGACTTAGTACTCAAATCGGTTAGAGCTCTTTTACCTGTCGAGCCAAGGGGAAAATTCAAACCTAATTGGGCCGGACCATTTCTAGTCAAATCCATACTCCCAGGGGGTGCGGTTAGAATCACAGACTTAGATGGGAATGAGTTTTCAAACCCCACAAACCTTGACCAATTGAAGCGGTACTATGCCTAGAATAGGACAAAAACGCGCCTCGCGTAAACCCATGTGTCGCTCTTGTGGCACTAAATAAACGGCCCCTGGCCAAGCTGAAATAAGCTAAATGTTACTATGCTCTTGCATTTTGACAAGATTGTCATCCTCATATCATCAAATAAACTAAATTCGCACCTTGAGAACAAGCAAAAGCTCATGCTTATTTTCTAAGTTCATTTCAAGCTCTTGCTTCGAACAATTATTCTTTTACATTTACTCGAACTACGCGCAAGGGTTTGATTTCGCTTTTTTAAAGTGAATACGTAGGCAATCCTTCACAGGATTCAACCCATTATATCTAAAAATGTAAATAGAAGGACATTTGCATTGCATTTGAAATTCGACAAGAATAATAAGTAGAAAATCTTAACGGTTTCATAACCATTTAACCTTTTATTCATTTCCAAAATAATAGTAGTACGTTACATAATAAAAATAGAATAGGCTAGGATTCTAAAAATCCCACCCTTTTATTACAACAATAATAATAATAATCAAATAACAAATAAAGACTCGGGCTATTCTTCCATCTTCCCTTTGCCCTTGTCGTTCTTGTCATACTTCTTGTCCCGACCTCGAGCTGGGCGCTCTTGCGCCACTTCAGACCTAATCACCAACGGTCTTTCTCGAGGCCTGACTCTTCCATTCTTGCCAACCACCATTTCTGCATCAGGAGTAGTCTTTGATTTCTTTGAAGGATGAATGACCTGAAACCCGGCTTCTTCTTCTCCCTCTGTCAGATGCTCCTCCTTCTCTTTCTCTCCCTCGCGCACCTTGTAGTCAACAGGTTCGCGTTTCCTCAGTCTCTCGCGCTCTTCCGGAGTCGCAGCCTTTCTCCACCTCAGATAGGAATCCGACACCCATAAAGCATTGGCGGAGAAGTTCAAGAACCACATGTTTCTTTGGGCCCATTTAATAGCCCACTCTCTTCGGCTCTCGGTAGTAAGCGCCATAGCAGTCTGCGGGACGGTGTCAAGCCTCGGGATCGTCTGCTTCAGCCCAACTTGCCTCATCAATCTTTCCGGAAAGATGCATACCATGAACTCCAATCCCGGAATGCGCACGGACCTAGTGGGATCCAAAGAAGACACTCCAGTGACGGACTTGAGGTGCCACCACGGTACGACCCACCTAATCAACGGGCCATCATCACTCTTCAGCTTGTTCTTCCAATAATCGCAGACCCGAGTGAAGTCCACCATGTACAACCGCGTCCTCATCGCAATCATACGGGAATGATAGGAAAGTGCATGAACTGGGGGCTCGATCAATCGGAGCCGTTCCATAAGCCAAACCTACCAAAAGCAGGTATTAGACACCAATAAAAAAAAAAAAAAAAAAAAAAAAAGCCCAAAATGACGGGACTCCCCAAAAATGGCAGATCACGGTTGGATTTCCTATTATCCAAGCCCAAAATAATCTCTCCTAAGCAAGCTGGGCTCCTGCGCAGCTCCATTTGCTCGATAAGGCCCAAGAGATGAGGATCACCTCTCAAGTCTTCATCAACATGCCCTTGGAAGACATACACATGCAACAAACAAAAGCCAAATGCTCTCCTCCTAGCAACATGAGAGACAGTAGGGTCGGCCCTGTTGATGAATCGATCAATAAAGTCCAACATTCTCACGCCTTTCGGGGTAACTAGACGATCCACCTCAAATCTGGTCAGTCCAAGCAAGTCTCTGAATTTGCTCTTATACCCTTGTGAAGTGGAAGGAATGGCAGGTAAATGTTCAAGATCTCATCCACCAATAGCAGCTATTTCTTCAGGAAATGGGCAAATGTCACCTCCGGGGAACGCGAAAACATGATAATTCGGGTCCCAATAGTCAAGGCAAGCATCCAAGAATGGTTTTACAATCTTAATGAGTTTCAAACTCAATAGAGACCCAAGGTTATAAGCACCCATGTCATGCTTCTCCATATTCGAAAATTCATTGGTCCATTCCTTCAAGCGGATCTCCAAAGTATTCATGATGATAATTTTCTTTTGAAAATTTATTTTGGGAGTTTTATGTGAATAGACGAAGAAAAGACGGAAGATTTATGTGAATTAAAACTCCATCGACGCTTCTATTTATACTAATTGCTGTTTCCAAAAATCCGCCAGAACGGACCAGCTTGGGGACAGGCGCAGCACCTGCTGCGCCTCTTCAAAGGGACGCAGCTCATGCTGCGCCTCTTCCCCAGTCTCACTTCTGTGATTTCCGCGTTGGATCTTTCCTAATTCTATAACGCATGAGTTCCTATTCCTGCGAGGTTTTATTTTGGTAAATACGAGGAGATCACCATGTTTCGAGTTTACTAAATTCGCGGGCACGCAATTCGAGGCAACGTCGACACCTTCGCCATTTCATCACACTTAAATTCCTTTTCCTTTTTAGGAAATATAATTCATTTTTTTAGGAAATACATTTCATTTCTTTTTGGGAAATAGTTTTCTTTTGTTTCATTTTTAACGAATTTCAACATTTCATTTCTACACTTATAGATTTCTGTTTTTCTTTTTTTTTCAGGGGGTAACCCTCCCTACCGTCCGGTCATTTCCGGCAAAATTTTTGCATTTTTATGTTCTTTTGAGTCTTTTTTTGCGCTAATTAAGGCCATATGTATAAAAATGTATGTTTTGCGTGGTTTTTATGTAAATTTCGGCAGCATGACGGCGTAAACCGTTATCTACTAAACCTGTTCAAAGAACTAACTTGCAGATACAAGCAACGCAACCCAGCAGCAAAGGCACTCAGGCCGACGTATATACACCAAATAGGGCAAATGTACAAGCAAACTGGGGGCTTGCGCCCCAAACAAAGTCCAAAAATGTTCAAATTAGATGTCCAAGTGTACAAGTCTACAAAAACTACACAAAACTACTGCTGGGCACCCTCCAACTCGGCAACTCTCGCCGTAAGAGCGGCAATCTCGGCATCCCGAAACTCGAGCTCCCTCAACAAGCGAGTTGTCTCCTCCCGAGACTGGGCCAACTCTCGCTCCGACTCGCGGTCACCCTGTAAACAATAAATTGGCTCATGTCAATTGTTTCAAGCAAAATCGGAAAATCAAAAATCAAAAATGAAATGGGCGTAAGGTTCATACCTGACGACCTCGACCACCGACGAGTGCCTCGACGGCAGTAGCTCGCAGCCGGTTGGCCACCCTCCATAGTGCCACGAACCGAGATGGCGCGACCTGCATTTCAAAAAAAAAAATTTCTCAGCAAATTGAACAAATTCAATCAAATGTGTTCTTACACGAAAGGTATACAAGCTGGAGGCTCACCCTCCGAATCAGATGCTGCCAGTCGCCTAGGCCAGCATCCGTCACAGCTACGTCAAAGTCACGCAGCTCGGAGATCGTCGTCCTCCCGGTCGCGTCGGTGTACTCAAGAGTCTCGGGGTACACTGGGGGCTCGATGCCCGCCGCCTCGACCTCCTGCAAAGACAAATAGCGCTCATTAATCGATGATCTTTCGTCGTAATTCTCAAAATCAAATCAAGGAAAAATAAAAGATACTCACCACTACCGGTCAGTACGCCAACCTCCCGTAAAGGAACGCCGAGTAATCCTCGCCCGGGAGAAGAAGGTCGTCGCCACTAGCACCAGCCATGTCCGCCTCCCTCTCAGCATCAGAAGGCTCCCTAAACATCGTCCTGGGAGGATCAACGGGAACCGTCAACGCGTCCTGAGAGCACTGACGAGCCAAACGCTCGCCCGGTACCACACAGACCCATCGACGTCCACAACAAAGAGTGACTCGGGCTCCTAGGTCGAAGGACCTCAGCGACAAAGGGAGGCGCTCCAGCGTACTCCGCCCAAGGTCTGGGCACCCACTGCAACAAGATAAGGCAAAAATCATTCCTATGATCAAGTAAAGGCAAAGGATAAGAGATATAAATGAATACGAATGGGATACTCACGCTGCTCAGCTGAAGGGCGTTCACGTCCCGCCGGTAGACGTTGTGAGAAGAACGCTTGCTCTTCGTCCGGCACATCACCCAATCCCTCACCACGGGATAGGCCTTCTCCAGCGGCTCCGTCCTCTTAGGCGCGAGACTCGGGAAGTAAGAGTACACCCACGCCTGTAAAGCAAAACAATAAATGACAATCTGTCGTGATTCGATAAAGAAAGGAATTTACTATTAGTCTAAAAAAGGAAGGTTCATACCTCCAGCAGTAGTCCAGGTCCGACAGCGCCAGGAGAAGTCCCCTTCTCCATCAGCTCCGGACGAACCATGGCCCTCATAAAGCGGATGAGGACCGCAAAACCCAGAATGACCCGGTCCCGGCGCCCTAGGGAACTCGGTCGAAAGAAAGGGAAGAAGCTTCGTCGACGACCTCTCGCCCTTGTCTCCGAGATAAATCGAAGACAAAACCACCAAAGCCACGGGCGAGCCCTCCGCTCGGTGTGCGGGGAGGAGGAAGAGCCGTCTCCCTCCCATCGATCGTCACCGGCGCCGGGTCTTCCCCGCAAAGTAGTCTCGAACGTAAGTCTGGGTACCAAACCCGAAGATCGCAACACCTTCGGCGACAAGTTCCAGCCGATCAATCTCCTCGCCTCGGCCGAGTCCGCCCTCATGGCAGTCTCCGGCCACACCATCTCCTCGGTCCCACACGGCAGACCAGAGATCATGCCGTAATCCTCCAGAGTGACTCCCACCTCACCAAAAGGCAGGTGAAACGTGGAAGCCGTATCCCAGAATCGGTCCAAGAAAGCACGGACCAGGCTAAGGTTAGCCCGCAACTTCCTCTTCACGATATCCCTCCAGACCTGAACCAGAGGACCGAACGCTCCACGCTCGATCATGGCCCTCTCCTCCGCCGACAGCCGCTCGTAGTGCTCCATCGCTGTCGTGTAACCCGAGAACGACCTGATGTTCCCGGCCTCCTATAACGATTTGAAACAAAGCTATCTTTAGTTTTGGCTGAAATTTGAAAGAAATTTGGACAAAAAAAAAGAATGAAAGAGGATGGATAATGAGTAGTGAATTCTTATTTACCAGGCTCTTCACCGTCCTATAGGACAGGTGACCCTCTGCAGCCCACACAAGGTGCCTACTCTCCCAGGTCTCGGCCCACGCAGGAGCTCCCCTCAACTGACGACCTCCTCGCCCGACGTTGGCTCGTCTCGGGATCTCCTCCTCCTCGACGGCCTCCTCCTCGTGAAACTCAGGAGCCATCACCGCAGCGGTGAAGGCCTGCTCTAAAGCCTCCTCAAAAGTAGTGGCGTCTATCTCCATGGGAGTCCTCCCAGAAGTAGAAGCATCATCACCTGCAACGTTAAAGCGAATTCAGGCCGCGTCACATGACGACAAACCTTTGATTAAGGAGTTTTCGAGCCTTCAAAGCCCTGAAAACGCCCTTTCCATGCCGTCTTTGGCCATATTGCCGCCAACCCGATCACTCATATGATAAATTGGGTCAAGTTAAGTCCAAGTCGAAGCCTAGTTCCGGGTTCAAGTCGAAAATTCGGCAGCATTTCGCTATAACGACGATTATGCCCTAGAAAGGTGTCCCGAAAAAGTTGTTACAAACCAAAATTCCGAGATGGTAGAAAGTTCACCCATCATCCAAGGATTCCAAATATCAAATTTCATCACAAATGGGCATTCCTAAGGCTATTTTCGAAGCAATTTACGGTTTAGCTGTAAAACCGTCTCAAAATTCACTCAAGAGCTCAAAACTCGACAAATATTCGAAGCAAGCACATGGTTATGTTCCTAACATTGCCTACTATCCGTTTCTAACATCAATTTGGCATGGCAAATCCATTTGGGGAAAAAGCCCCAAATTTTCGATCCAAAGGGTCGAAAACCCTAAATCTCGCGGCTCAAAATTCAACAAATGTAGGTGATTAATGCAAGATTGGAACACATACCTCGATTAGTCATGTTTAATGCAAGCTTTTGGATCAAACCTCGACGGAAATGGTGAAGATTTGAGAGAGAAATTGCAAGATTTGTGTTTCGAAATAATGAACACAATCCCTTCTGATTTCGCGTTTTTACGCAGAAAAGCCAATTTGGGGAAAATACGCAGCAGGCGCTGCGCCTCTTCCAAGAGACGCAGCTCTTGCTGCGCCTCTTCCTTGTGTTCCCTCCATACGAATTTTCAAAAATTCGTTATAAGTTCATTATTTGTGGGCCCATCTTTGGTGCGCCTCTTCCTTGACGCTGTTATATTCTTTTGGTCCGTTTCGATGATTTTCGTTCGTTCCGGCCCGCATTTCATCAGCCAGCGGTGAACCGTTGCATATTATTATCCATTTTATCCAGCGCAGCAGTATTTTGCAGTATTGCTCAATTCCTTTTATCCAAGCGCAGCAGTATTTTGCAGTATTGCTCAATTCCTTATATCCGGCGCAGTAGTATTTTGCAGTACTGCTCACTCAATATTTCTCCCATGACGATCAAGATGTTCCTAGTCGTCGGTATATTCCCCAGCAGTTTCTACCGACGTCCTGCTGCTTTCAATATTTCTTGTTTCCCCGCGGAGTTCGACCAGGGTGCCGTTCTCCAGAAGTTCCCAAATCAAAGCCTTCAGATCTTTCAGAAACTTATCTTAATCTTTCATCCTTGAGAGAGGTAGCCTTGAGTTAGCCTTGAAGTATTAAGAAGTTTCTTGAGAATCCTGTGACCCCTAATGCCTTGGACACCAAGTTATCTTCGGACCAAAGAGTTTTGCCGAAGCGTCTTGATCCGTTTCACCCGGGGGTATCTCGGTATGGTCTCTTCTTATGGTCAAGTGAGCTTCCTTACGTAGTCTAATGGACTTTAAACGACCCTCCCCGATAGTCGACAGACTCTAAAATGTTCCCGACGATAGGTCCTTGGTTCAAACCCCTTGAGCCGCCTCGCGTCGCCATAGTCGTCAGGTTGTAATCTTCGATTGACCTGATGGCTATACTTTGACTTTCGCCTTGTCCAAGCCTCAGTCAAAGTGGGGGCTCTGTAGACACCTCATTTCTGCATCCCTCGCAAACCACCCAGTGATGATTGGGCCGCATGTTTGATTCGCGGAACGACTTGTGACAGTTCGTAAGATTATCGTCAAGTGATTGCTCAAATATTAATGTCGACCTCTTAGTTGTCATCTCTGTCCCGGTACGGTCGTTTTGGCAGTAATTAGAGTATATTCGGAGTCCGGGTCAAAAACCGTCTCCATTTTCTGATAACTGTTAAATCCCGAGTCGGAATGTTCTGGAATGTTCCGGATATTTCTATTCCATATTTCACAAGTTTTATCTTTTGGCAAATAATATCCCGTAATATTCATATAAGATATTAAGGAAGATCGGATTATTTCCGTCCTACCATAACTCAAACGCGGAAGACTTTCTTCAGCAGGAGGAAACCTCCTGGGAATAGACGCAAAGCAGTCTTTGCCTCTTCCAAGAGACGCATGGCTGCTGCGCCTCTTCCCAGGCCCTTCTCTGCATGTTCCACGTATCTTTTTCATATCTTTCCGAGATTCACTTCCAAAGAGTCTCCGAAACCCTAAATCCTTCACGTGATTAGTATAAATAGGAGCCTTTGCTCCTCATATTTCTCACGCGAGTGTCCGCCCTTCTCTTCTCCCTTTGCATTCTAGACTTTGTTCTTACTAATTGGCGCCTACGTGCTTGAACTTTCGACCACGTAAGCTCGGATCCTTCCGGGTACCAGCCTCTCCGTTGCATGACCGACCAATTTGACCAACTCCACAATAATCAACTTAATCAATCAACTCAATCGTTTTCCTCTTACGAGGGCACTTTCCTTGCATTCGCGTCGAGCATCACTAATCGATATCCTTAGTCCTTCTCGTTTCGTCAACATGTAAGTCTGAGGGTGTATAATCCTTATCTATTTATTGTATTTATTTATCGTACCATTATTGTAAGGTTTACGTCGAAAATACCATTAAAACCGATTTCTAAAACCATGCTTTAAAACCTTTTTTTACGGATTTTCAGAAGACTGACAGTCGAGAAAAGACGCAGCAACTGCTGCGCCTCTTCGAAGGAGCGCAGTTCCTGCTACGCTTCTTCGTGAGGCTGCCGCAGTTCCTGCTTCTTTTCTTCTTCCTTCGTCCTCTGTAATTCGTTCTTTGATTATTTGTTTCCGTATGTTTCTCTTTAATTCTTCGGTACAATAATTTAATAATCACATGTATATTATTCATTCATTCGCATGTTTTAATCATCATAAATCCAACTTAAATCCCAAGTAATTCATATTTGCGGGGTTTTCGTCATTAAATTCAAACCCGGATTTTAGAGATTCAATTTAATCATATTGAGTTTCTGGAATTCATCTTTGATATAGTTTAATCTGTTTATTCACATATTCGTTGTATATCCATCATATTTAGACTAATTGACTTATTTCAATAGAGGACTCATTAATATTTTCATCATTATTCCATGTAATTAATTCGTTTAATTTCATCCCATCCATGTTTATCGCTTTCATGACCATCATTTACATGTAATTAACCTATTAATCACTTCCATCCGAGTAAATATTCTAATCCATCATTAAATTCATCAATTCAAATTAACGATTTGCAGTTCCGGCTTCACAACCAGAACTCACCCTTAGAACAGATGCAGCGTCTGCTGCGCCTCTTCCAGAGGGCGCAGTCCTGCTGCGCCTGTTCCAGGATGATTTCTGTCCCTGAACTCCGTTTCTGCCTTGACCTAGTTTGTTTAGTCTACGTATTAATCAACTATTATCCGTAATACCACGCTAGTTCCTATTCGTTTATTTAGTTTCTTTCTTTTATTCTTTTTCTCAAATTATTCGTTTTAAAGGTATTTTCGACATAAACCGCCTAATCCAATGTAATTATTGTAATTTTCATTATTGTAATTTATAATTATTGTATTTCTTTCATTGCTTGTATGTTTTCACATGTAAATGAGCATTAAATCCAACTTCGACATTAATTGTTTGCTAACTACTTGTCAACCGACTTAGTTAATCTTCACATGCTAGGATTAATTTATTGGATGTTGCATTGCATGCATATAGCCGACGGTATATCGAGTACGAATAACTTCCCTAATCATTAGTAGAGGCCGCTATCGAGGCGGGCGGGATTAAGTGTTCGATCAAAAGAGCTTCCTAATACGTACCCTCACCCCTTACTCCAGATCTCCGTGAGCACCCGTGTTCATTGGCATCCACGAGAGTCATTCTAGACATAGAATGCTAAGGGTAACGATTGCTTAGTGTTCATGTCACTACTTTGTGTCTTGACATGACACGAAGTATTCGAACGGTTCCAATTTCCCATAAAAATTGGTGGCGACTCCATACAAAAATGCAAACGCTTGTTTTCGCTCCTCACCAAGCGCCCCCGTGGGCGGCCCGCTGTCCACAGCACCGGCCACGTCAGCCCACTTCGCCAGCATCTTCCTAATCTGGGCGGGGGAAGGCTTCGGAGAGGAGGAGACGACGGCGGCATTCTTATCATCCATCTGCACAGGCCGCTTCTCTAATCGCCATTCAGAATGACCGGTAGACGGCGGCGGTTGATCTACAAAAAATTCGGACAAAGCATCCATGTCAACATTCATTGACATGCCAGAGAGCCTGTCATCAGGAACGCCTAATGAACCAAATAAATCCCGAGCCACGGGTTAGATCTGCACCGAGGCTTGGCCTTCTTGGTTGGAGGACCCATTTCTTTGCGGCCTCGGTAGCGATGGCAGCGGCGGCAGCAGAACAGACATCTCTTTTTTCTCTTACGTAAAAGAGGAGATTCCTATGCAACGGTGACCTACTCATCGGTAATATCGACGACCACCACCTTCTCCTTTTGGACCGCAGGGATTGAAGGTTGAACTGAAGTTGACGCCGTTGCCGCCATAGACGTTGCTCTTGGCTTTCGGCGCGGCACGTTACCGGCGATCTTCCTCTGAGCCGCCCCCGCATTCAATGCCTTCAACTGCTGGTCCATGAGTTCGTTAGGGGCCGGTCTGCGATCACATGCCTCAGCCTTAGGATGCAGCTCAACAATTTTCCTGTCCTCGCCGAGTCCCAACCTCTTGAGGGTATCCGCAGACAGATCCGGGCCAAAACGGTCTGCAAAAGAAACGAAGCAGGAGTTAAGCAAAAGAAATAAATCAAGGTTCAAAAACAGAAGCATAAAAAGCAAAGATGGGCCTCACACCGACCCCACTCACCCTGTTCGAGGGCCGGTATGAGGCCGACGCGCAGAGAAAGCGGCTCATCTGAAGAATGATCTGCGTCGGGGGCATCCATCCCTTTGGCGTCCCATCCTTCTCAGCCTCAAACAGCTTCATTGCCCGTTTTTCGTCCTCATTAAGATGGACCCTGATGGCGTCCATCTTAAGCTTACTCCGGGAGACATATTTCTCACGCTCCCCCCGATTCTCACACCGCAAGTTGACACGGTGCTGAAAGGACCGGGGCAGTGGATAATCCTCCGGAACCTCAATGTATACCCACCGCCCCTTCCAGTCCTTGCAAGAAGTAAGCTTAGAGACGGTGATATAACCCGGCTCGGTCTGTATGTTGTACCACCCCGAGCCGGCTTGGGTAGTCTGTTTAAGATGATGGAGCCGGCGGAAGAGGTTCACCGTTGGGGCCTCCCCTTTGAAAAGACACAACCATACAAAACCAACAATCGTCCTGATGGCGAACGGATGCAGTTGGGCCACGGCGACATTTATGGCTTTAATTATGGCCATAACGTATTCATTCAGAGGAAACCGGAGCCCATACTCCGTGTCGATGTATATCCGATCTGACCCTTGGGAGGGCAACAGACCGCCTGACCTTCCTCAGGAATAACAATTTTATACTCCCTGCCAAAGAAGTAATGGTGTTCAAAAAGCTCAGAACCGGAGCAGCTAGCGAACTTATTTGTCCAGGCACGATTAGGACCGATCGAGCAGGCATCACCGTGATGCAAAACAAGCGGCCTCTCTACGGCAGAAGGGGTCGCCTCATCATTAGTACCCTCAGAATGGGTCCCTTCATCATCATCATCCTCAAAACTCTCCAAAAATTTTGGATCAACTTCAGGAGAAGGAGACCTGGGGCCCCCAAACCCTATCGGGGTGACGGCCAGCGCCTCCTCCTCATCAGGACGCGGCGGGGAGCCCCCCGGCGCAGAAGTACTGGGTCCAGCATCAGCGGAAGACATAATGACAACGAATATTTAACAGATAAAAGTTGAAAAATTTTGTTTGTTTACCTTGGAAGAGTGTTACGCCGAGTAACTCTTTGAAGACTAGAGAGAAATTTCGTCGAAGAAAGCTAAAGAGAAGAAATTTTTTTTCAGAAAATGAATTTTGGTGGCCAAAATCGGAGGGTAACTGCTCTATTTATAGAGCAAAGCCCATGAAACGGACCAATCAGGGCAAAGCCCATGAAGCGTCAACCAATCAATGCCGAGCCACGTGTCAGACATGCAGCCACGGAATGTCAATCGACAAACAGTTGCAAAACTTCTTCAACACGCTCCTTGACAGAATGCCAATCGACGTATCTTCTTCAACACGCTCCTTGGTATCTACTTGCCAAACGGCCCGCTGTTCAAACCAAGCTTGGCAGCACCGGCCGGGGGCATTCAAAAGCTCCGGCACTCTCAACCCCGGTCTCAGCCAGGGCCATTTTCTTTTCCACATCTGATGTCCATTACACATCCATGTGGAGGGGGGATATGATATGATACGGCCTAAGCAGAACCAAGCCGAGGAAGAAGAAGCCGGGGAAGAAAATTCAACTTGCGCAGAATACGCTCAACACTCATCGAAGGTCCATACCACGGCATAGACTACGCTGGGGGCAAATTGATGGGGCATATTCTGCACCCGCTGACCGAGTCAACATATTGAGCAAGGTCAAAGATATCCACAGCAAGTCAACGTATCAGACAGCCTAGCCGACTCAGCCTGTCGGCCTGTCACTTGGGTCTCGGGTGGTCAATCAGCCAACCGGGAGACATATCCGCGTACTCATATCCAAGACCCCTCGACCGGCCTGCCATGGGTCCATCGGCCGAGGGTAGAACGGTCTTTCACCTGCTAGCCACTTGGCCATTATGTGACAAAAGGTGAAAGTCTATAAATACTCCACTTCTCTCAACGAGAAAAGGATCCAAAAATATAACCAAAACTCACTATTAATCTGGTATAAACTCCATTATCTCTCTACAATATACTTTGCCAAGTATCACACAACTTAATCCCTTTAAGTTTACTGACTTGAGCGTCGGAGTGAGTACGCTCGGTACCAAGCCGAGCCCTCAGTTTGTTCATTGTTTCGGGAGAGGCCGAAAGGAAGAGTCAAGCAAAGTCATCATTCAACAAAGCTTACGTGGACATAACACTGCTCCGTAATCACACTCGGAACAATAGTAATAATAATAATAATAGTAATAATAATAATAATAATAATAAATAAATAAATAATAATAATAATAATAAATAATAATAATAATAATAATAATAATAATAATAATAATAATAATAATCATAATAATAATATATAACATAGTTATAGTATAATTATTAGTAGTATTATAATATCCTTATTATATAGTTTCAATTATTACATCTTATCGCTATACAACTGAATAGTATCCTATTATAATTTAACCCGATACGATTCCCGAGTAATAATTCTAATAAAAACATTTACGAAAGTAATTATTCATCCCAAAATTACAGGGTATTACACCCAAAGTCAAGTTGATTGCAGAAGTGGCCTTAAAGTCCTATCTGAGGAAGGGGTGTCCGTTGATCTTATGCCATGTGAGGGACCACAGTATGGTGAGTTCGATAGTTGATCAGATACCGGTGGTGGGGGAGTTTCCAGATGTCTTTTCGGAGGAGATACCATGTTTACCACCAAAGAGGGAGATCGATTTCAGTGTGGAGTTGAAACCAGGGGAGGGACCAATCTCTAAGGCCCCGTACCGCATGGGTCCTAAGGAGTTGGAGGAGCTGAAGAAACAACTGGATGAGTTGATTAAGAAGGGGTACATTAGACCTAGTGTATCACCGTGGGGAGCTCCAGTTCTGTTTGTGAAAAAGAAAGATGGAAGTTTGAGGTTATGCATCGATTATAGAGAGCTGAATAGGGTTACAGTGAAGAACAAGTATCCTTTGTCGAGGATAGATGATTTGTTTGATCAGTTGAACGAAGCAGCGGTCTTTTCTCAGATTGATTTGAGGTCGGGTTACCATCAGGCGAAGATTCGGGATGACGGCATATCGAAGACAGCTTTTACATCGAGGTATGGTCACTATGAGTATGTTGTGATGCCGTTTGGGTTGTCTAATGAACCTGCAGTGTTTATGGATTTGATGAACCGGGTCTTCAATCAGTTTTTGGATCGGTTTGTGGTGGTCTTTATAGATGATATCTTAGTCTAATCTAAGACTAAGAAGGAGCATGAGAAGCATTTGAGGTTGGTGTTGCAGACTTTGCAAGACAATCAGCTGTATGCAAAGTTGTCTAAATGTGAGTTCTGGTTAAAGGAGGTTGCTTTTCTGGGGCATGTGATTTCAAAGAAGGGTGTAGCTGAAGATCCGGCAAAGATAGAGGCAGTGACTCGGTGGGAAGCACCGAAGAATGGAGCAGAGATAAGGATTTTCTTGGGTTTGGCAGGGTACTATCGTCGGTTCGTGAAAGACTTCTCTAAGATAGCCAGACCTATGACAGCGGTGATGAGAAAAGAGAACAGGTTTTGTTGGGATGAAAGTTGTGAGACGGCGTTCCAAACATTAAAGGAGCATTTGACCACAGCTCCAATCTTAGCATTACCTGAAGGGTGTGAGAACTTTAAGGTATATACAGATGCTTCAAAGAATGGTTTGGGATGTGTGTTGATGCAGAATGGGAAAGTAATTGCCTATGCTTCTAGGCAATTGAAGCCTTATGAGGAGAACTATCCGACACATGATCTGCAGTTGTGTATGCTCTTAAGATTTGGAGGCACTATCTTTATGGGGCGACCTTTAAGGTGTTTTCAGATCACAAGAGTCTCAAGTACATATTAACTCAAAAGGAGCTGAACATGAGACAGAGGAGGTGGATGGAGCTAATTGGGGATTATGACATGGATATTATATACCATGAAGGGAAGGCTAATGTGGTTGCAGATGCCTTGAGCAGGAAGAGTGTGCATTCTCTATGCACAGCTATCTCTTTGATGAGGTTGAGAGATGAGGTGGGGAAGATGGAGATACATATGATACAGATAGAGATGCGAGGTTCATATCACAGTTTTGGAAAGAGTTGCAGAAGTTGATGAGAACTACCTTGAAGATGAGTACTGCATTTCATCCTGCGACAGATGGGCAGACAGAGAGGACCATCAAGACTTTGGAGGACATGTTGCGAGCTTGTGTTATGCACTTTGGTGGTAGCTGGGAGGAGAGATTGGATCTGATTGAGTTTTCTTATAACAACAGCTATCACACGAGTATTGGTATGGCACCATTTGAGGCTTTGTATGGGAGGAGATGTAGGAGTCCGATTTGCTGGGATAATAGAGCTGAGGCAGTGGTTTTAGGACCACAGATGGTACAGGAGATGGTAGAACAGGTTAAGCTGATCAGACAAAAGATAAAAGCGGCCCAGGATCGACAAAAGACTTATGCAGATTTACACCGTCGTGACATAGAGTTTCAGGTTGGGGACAAGGTTCTGTTAAAAGTGTCTCCTATGCATGGGGTCATGAGATTTGGTAAGAAAAGGAAGCTGAGCCAGAAGTTTATCGGACCATATGAGATTTTGGATCCCGTGGGTAAGGTTGCTTACCGGTTAGCGTTGCCAGCAGCTTTGGATAGAGTGCATAATGTGTTTCATGTGTCTCAGTTACGGAAGTATGTGAGTGACTCTTCATATGTGTTAAAGGTAGAGAACATAGAGTTGGATGAGTTCTTGTCTTATCTTGAGGTGGCAAAACAGATTCTTGATCGCAAGGTTCGGAAAACTAGACATGGGGAAACGGTGTTGCTTAAGGTTCTTTGGTCTAACCATGATGCTGAGGAGGCTACTTGGGAGGCGGAGGAGGCTATGAGGGAGCGGTATCCGTCTCTTTTTTATCAGGTATGTGTGGTTACGGGGACGTAACCATGTTTCTTTTAGGGGGTAGGAGATGGTCGCATAAGGTTTTTCTGTGGTTTATGTTGGTTTTAGTACAGTTAGTAGTGGCTTTGAGTCGGTTTGAGTGTTGGTTGGGAGTTTTGTTTTGAATTTTTGATATGTTGTGTCGGAGGGGAGATAGTATGTTTTGTTTTTGTGTATGGGTTGAACTTCGGGGACGAAGTTCTTTTAAAGGAGGGAAGACTGTAATACCATGGTTTTCTATATCTGTGGGTACTCTATCGAGTGGGACTTACTCTGTCGAGTAAGTATCTTTTTACGCAAAACAGTAGTATGCTTGTTGGGTACTCGATCGAGTAAGTGTGGCACTCGATCGAGTAAGGGGCACTCGATCGAGTAAGTCACTTACTCGATAGAGTAAGTGTGTCTTACGGGTTTAATAGCCGGGTTTTGTTAATAATGCGAGATTAATATAAAAAGGATTTCGTCACTTTGCTCAATCACTTTTAACATTCTAAAAACCTTTCAAGAGAAGAACAAGAGTTACGTATATCGCATCTATCGCATTATTAGCAAATCCCAAGGCTAGGATCATCGGATTGTCTCGTTCGTTATACCGTTGTGATCATCGTGTCGAGGATAAGCTTCTCGTACAATTTTTATAATGATTTGATAAGTTTGTTTAAAACCCTAATTGGGTAGATTTGGGGGTTTTGGGTGTATCGTGATGATTAGATGGTAATTATGTGATTATATGTTATAGGAGGAGGATTCGTAGAGGAAAAGTTTTGATTAGCTGTTGTGACGGTCTCGTGTGATTGCTATTTGGGTTTCCCTACTCAGTATTGATTACATGGTTTTGTTGGTGATTAGTTGTTGTTGTTGTATATCGTATTGGTTTTGGTTTTGCAGTTGGTGGTTGTTGATTGTATAGTGTGATTATCGTATAATTGTTTGTGGTTTGCAAGGTGCGTCCTCGGCTGAGTGGAGTCACTTGCGAGAGTGGCTTTACGCCCTTGATTCGCCTTCTGTGGAACCCGCCAAAGAAGGGATGTGCACATTTAGGAACTTGGGTTTATCACTCGGTGAGTATTCTGACAGAACTACACACTTTAGTGTCTAGTCAGGTGTGTGGTTATGTGATGGACTTGGGTTGATTGGATTGATTTCTAGTACTGTTTTATTGCAGATGTTTGTTTTATGTAACCAGTACTGACCCCGTTTAATTGTTTTAAAAACTGCGGTGATCCATTCGGGATGGTGAGCAGTTGTTGAGCAGGTATGAGTTGATGCGCATGGGATAGCTGGGTTGAGTCATCACGAGCTGTTTAGTAGTCGTCCGCTGTGTCATGAACTAGTTTATTTCTTTTGGATTAACATTTTTTAGAACGGTTATATTTTACTTTATCAGTTTTGGATTTGGTTTTGTATCGCTTTAAACTTAATTATTAAAGTATGTTTCTTTATGGTCTATTTGATATTCATTGCCTCGGGTAACCGAGATGGTAGCATTTTCATGCCTTAAGTGGTCCTGGTATGGCACTTGGAGTATGGGGGTGTTACACTAACACACAAGGTGCTCGGAACGCGTCCGTGGTACCGGGCCTAAGTGCGACTCGAGTCCCCTGCTAGACGTCGTGCCTCACCACACGAGTCTCTCCGTAACCCAAGTACTAAATGTGCACATCCCCCTTGGAGTGGGAAGCTCCAAGGTTGACTTGAGTGGAAGACGGTTTCCCAACCGCCTTCCGTCTCCAAAATCAGAACCAATAATCCTCCAACACTCTGCATTGTCCACCAACCATGAATAAACCAACAAGCCCAAACAACACAAATATGTACCCATGTTAGCAAAACAAGTACAATCATGCTCAACTCTTCACTAATTCATTTATTCTCATTTAATTACTCTTTAACATGTTATATGTCAATGTAATCATCTTTGTAACAATTTTTCCATCCTTATCTTAACTTAATTAACATGAAGTCATCTTATATGATAATCCCTAATTACCAAAAAATGTTACAATGCAACTATCATGAGACAAATACAATTAATGATAATAAATGCACAATTAAACACTAATATTACCATAGCTAAGTAGGGAAAACCCTACCTCAAGCTTGTATTCACAAATCCACAAACTACTTACTAGAAATGCTCCTCAATGAAGCTTCCTACACATATTAATTACTATAATCAATACTACAATCTATTATAATAACAACACTAACTAACACCTTAAATATCCCCTTTAATTCATACAACTTAATTAGGTATAGAGTAATCTACTAACTAAATAAGATTGTTAAGACTAGATTAAAGGGAAGAAGGAGTGTAGATCAACTTATAACAAAGTGGAAGAACAAGGAGGCAAGAATCTTCTCTAGAGAATTAGGGTTTTGAGAGGTTTTGTTGGTGAAGAGTTTAGAGAGATGTTGGGGGAGTTTAGAGAGTGGTGTGAATAGTGTTTGAGAAGGGTTTATGTGGGAAATCTGAAGTGATCATAAGGTTCCGAAAGCGATATCTCACCAACAATTTTCCCGTATAAGCTGCACTCGACCGGCACTCGGTCAAGTGGCCGGTCCACTTGATCGAGTGGAAGCTCCACTCGGCCGAGTGGATGGTCACTCGGTCGAGTGACCGTTTTTACAGACTTCCAGATTACTGCCCAATGGTACTCGGTCCTCCACTCGGTCGAGTGATCGTCTACTCGGTCGGGTCTAGTTTATATAAATATGGGGTATTACAATCCCCCCCACCCCCCCTAAAAGGAACTTCGTCCCTGAAATTCTCACCCGACACTCTAAAAAGTCAAAATTTTATATTCCATAAAATTCTCAGGGTGAAAGGCGGTGAGTCGGAGTATCATGAACTAACGCGCTATGGTCCACAAAACTATTAAACTAAGTAAAAGAAAGAGAAAACTCGTGTTACTTGTACTTGCGTAATATGCCCTACCCATGTTTTCCTCGGCCTCCCAAGTGGCTTCTTTAACAAGATGGTTGGACCATAACACTTTCACTAAGATTGTCTCTCCATGTCTTATTTTCCTAACCTTCCGGTCTAGGATTTTCTTGGGTGTTTTCACATATTTTAGGGCGTCATCAAGCTCTATCATCTCCGCCTCGAGCACATGAGAGGGGTCACTTATGTATTTACGCAATTGAGACACGTGAAAGACATTGTGAACATGGTCCAAGGTCGGTGGGAGTGCTAAACGGTAGGCCACTTCCCCGACTATTCAATATTTCGTAGGGGCCAATGAACTTTTGGCTCAACTTGCCTCTCTTTCCAAATCTCATGACTCCTTTCATGGGTGAAACTTTGAGTAGTACTTTGTCTCCTACCTCAAATTCAATGTCACTTCTCCTCAAGTCGGCATTACTCTTTTGTCTATCTTGTGACGCTCTCATCTTCTCTCGGATTACATGGACTTGGTCAATCATGTCTTGAATCATTTGAGATCCCAATAGCACGGCTTCTGTGCTATCATCCCAACATATCGGGCTTCAACATTTTATCCCATATAAGGCTTCAAATGGTGCCATGCCGATGCTAGTATGGTTACTATTGTTGTAGGAGAACTCAATCAAATGTAGTCTTTCTTCCCAAGAGCCTCCAAATTCCAAGACACAAGCTCTCAACATATCTTTCAATGTTTGAATGGTCCTCTCCGTTTGTCCATCGTTGCCGGGTGAAAGGCCGTACTCATATTCAATTGGGTGCCTAAGGAGCTTTGAAGTTCTTGCCAAAATCTTGAAATAAACCGCGAGTCTCGGTCCGATACAATGTCCTTTGGAAACCCATGAAGCTTGACCACGTATTTGCAATAAGCATTAGCCAACTCTACCTTACTCCAAGTGTCCTTCATTGCGATGAAATGAGCTGACTTGATCAATCTATCCACGATGACCGAAATCATGTTGTTTCCTTTTTGGGTTCTTGGTAGTCCAACTATGAAGTCCATTGATATCGACTCCCATTTCCATTCCGGCACATCCAAGGGTTGTACTTTCCCTTGAGGTCTCTTGTGTTCTCCTTTTACTCTTTGGCAAGTCAAGCACCTTGCCACGAACTCTGCCACTTCCTTCTTCATGTTTTCCCACCAAAAGTTCTTCTTGAGGTCCTTGTACAACTTATCGCCACCCGGATGCACCGAATAAGGTGTGTTGTGGGCTTCATTCATAGTCTTCTTCTTAAGTTCGTCATCATTCGGTACACACCATCTCCCTTTGAACATAAGACTTCCATCCTCGTGTAACTCGAATCTCGAGGGTTCTCCCCTTTCTAGTACTCCCTTTCATTCCAGAATATTTACATCACTTGTTTGCCTCCCCCGGATTTCATCATATAACTCCGGCTCCAAGGTCAAATCTCCAATTGTTTTCCCTTTTCGTATTACATGGATACCCATCTTACTCACTTCTTTCTTCAACCTTAGCATGGATAAGGCGGTACACAAGGAGTGCACCGATTTCCTACTCAAGGCATCGGCCACCACATTAGCCTTTCCTTCATGATAGACTATCTTCATGTCATAGTCTCCAATGAGCTCGATCCACCGCCTTTGCCTCATGTTCAACTCCTTTTGGGTGTAGATATACATCAAGCTTTTGTGGTCGGAAAACACCTTGAAGGTTGCTCCATACAAGCAGTGCCCCCAAATCTTCAAGGCAAAAACAACGGCTCCCAATTCTAGGTCGCGGGTTGGGTAGTTCTCTTCGTAGGACTTTAATTATCGCGAGGCATACGCAATGACTCTACCATTTTGCATAAGTACACATCCTAGACCATTCTTTGAAGCATTGGTGTATACCTCAAAATTTTCACTCCCTTCCGGCAAGTCTAGTATCGGGGCCGTGGTTAGGCGCTTCTTTAGGGTCAAGAAGGTTGTCTCACAACTCCCGTCCCATTTGAAACGGTTCTCTTTCCTCATCAATGATGTCAAGGGTCTAGAAATCTTGGAGAAATCTTTCACAAATCGGCGATAATACCCGGCTAGGCCTAGGAAGCTTCGAATTTCTGCCACATTCTTAGGTGCCACCCACTTAGACACGGCCTCAATCTTGGTAGGTGTTGGAGCTTGTGTCCTCCACAATTAGTGTGATAACATTTATAAATCTCTTATAGGTTCACAAGGGTATGCTTAGTATTTTATCAGTTGATTAACGATTACCTAATAACGGTTGGCTTGCTAGAAAGTTTGATGTTATTATCATACTGATGGCGGTGATCAACTGGTCCCTAAAAGTCACACCTAAAGGATGTGTATGAGAGATGTGATTGTATGAAAATATAATCACATTGATGCCTGACTAAAAGGTTAGTCCATGTATTTGACTAAACAGTTAGTCAATGTGATGATGAGACGATTATTTAATACAATTAAATAATATTAGGTAGAGCAATTAATTAATCAATTCGTAAAATTGAATATAAGCTGTTATATTTAATTAATGTATATAATGTTAGCTTAAACGAATTAAGATGTTAATTCGTGATTAAATGTAACCAGTTATATTTAATTAGCGAATTATAAATATGTTATATTTATAGTTAATGTATATATTATGCGAAATTGTCATAATAAAATGTTGACAGACCGGTATTAATAAATCGACTACAAACTGTTGATTGTGGACTTATTAAATACATGTTAACATAATTGACAATAGATAAATATACACATTATATATAATTAGATAATAACCGAAAATAATAGGATTTTATCCTTATTTTTGGTTGTTGCTAAAACCGAAAAAAAGAGGAAAGAAAAATCTCACCTAACACTCTCCCTCACACGGTTTTAAGGGGAGGAGGGGACTCATTTTTCTAACCTAATTCACTTGACCTAATTCTCTCATCATTCACACAAAAACCCTAAAAATTAATTTACATCTTGGGGATCTATTCTAGCAAGAACAAGGGCATTTCTCATGGCATCTTGGGTGCAACGATTAGGCGAATATTGATTTCGATATTGTTCTTAGGCCATATTTGCTAGGACCAAAGGTTGATTCATAATCTCTTCTCTTTTTGTTTATGTAAATTCGTTTATGACTAGTTTTCATAATTATAATTTCGTTATAATCCGTATTTTCTTAGAGGAAGTATAACGATATTTCCTACAAGTGGTATCAGAGCATAGGCCACAAAATTATTTTATATGATTTTAACAAAAATTCGAGAAATAGAAAAAGAAAAAAATTTCGGCCGAATTGAAAATTTTTCCAGCCGAGATGTTTTTTTTTATTTTGTTGTTCTTGTTTCCATTTTGATTTATTCATATTGTTGTTTTAATTAGTTAAGATGATAATATGATAAATTTGTAGATGTTTTGATTTAATTAGAATTAAATTAAAATGTAAATGGAAATTGTTTGATATTGTTCAATTGTTTTTGCTATATTGTTTTTGGTATACAAGTTAATTTAACAAATGTTCAAATCAATTGTGATGATCGGTTAATCATGATTTAGATATTCATTTTAATAGGTTAAATTGAATCATCTAGTTTGAATATATGTTTAAATTAAAAGGATGATTATGCCAATCTTGTTATAATAGCAACTTTAAACAATTGTTCATAACAAATGAGTTGTTTTAATAAAAAAAAAACTTGTTTTTGTTTTTTTAGGGCTTAATGCCGAAAATAAAAAAAAACTGCTTTTATTTTTTTTTTTGGCTGAAAGCCGTGAGCAAAGAAAAAAAAAGGGTTGTTTTTTTTATTTTTTTGCAAAAGGCCGGGAGCATAGAGAAAAGAAGAAAAAAAAAACCGTTTTTTTGGTTTTTTGCTGAAATGCCATGAGCATTTTTAAGAAAAATTTTCTGTTTTTTTCTTTTATTGTTGTATTTTGGCCAATAATTATAATTATACATTACTTTTATAATGTATGATTGTATGTTGTGAAACAGTTCACAATTTTAAGATACCTAATTATTTTAAAGAGGTTTAAAATATTGTTGGATTAATTCATATTATAGGTTAATGTGAATTAAGATTAGAATTATTGTGAGTAATTGAGGAATTGTCACATAATTTGATCATTTAAATAGGTGGTTTGGATAAATTACTCTACATAATTAAGGAATTATGTCTTGAATGTTTAATTTATTAGTTGATGCATTTTTTATTTAGTTGGATGTTTTGTTGAATGGTTTAGTTTACGTATTTTTGCAATCGGTTGTAATTTGTAATACCTAGTGTGGCCTTAGTTAATTATGTTTTCGTAATGAAGGAAACATAATTTTAATGTAATTTTGAGATCTCGAATCTCCTTTATTTTTCTTTAGTATTGTTTTGGGAATTAGAATGTAAATAGGTTTATTTTGTAATTTATTTAATTGTAATTTTGAGAAGACTAAAGATGGAGACTAGATTGCTCACTCCCGCTACATGGACCAAGATGGAACATCAAGACAAGCTTCTCGGGTCCTAGGAAGGACTCCAAAGTTGTATTTATGTTCATTTTGGTATATAGGCCACACTAGGACTTTATTTTTGTTTTACGTTTTTCCATTCTTATTGCTTTTCTTCACATGATAGTTAATGCATCATATTCCACCTAAACCAAACAACCTACTAAAATGCATGAAAATTGACTCATATAGATTGAATGTTAGTTTTCATAGACATACAGATGTCACACCATTTTAAACCATCATTTTAGTTTATTCATTCTCGCATGCTAGATATTAGTTCACTTAAAATGAATTAAAACAAAGTTGATGGGATCTTCCTCTAAAACTGAAATTGAGACTAGTCTTTATAGGCCAAACAGCTATGAATCCCTTCTTCGTCGGTAGGCATATAGGACCTTACTCTCCATATGACCCCTTCTACGTTGGGTAAGTATTTTGTGTTGACTTAGTTTACCTCAACATTATAATCCGAAGAGTTTCTCGTGATTATGATGGACTATAGATAGAATTTACAGAAATTTATCGACCAAGAATTCTAAAAGTAGAATTAGCCAAAAGGTTGGCTTATCAATTTACAGATAATTGAGTCTTGGGATCATTTATATAATTCTTGAGGGAGGTCAATTGTATAAATGCTTGAGCCTTCGCGTTATAACAGTATTGCTTTAGACTTAAATCATAAACGATGAGTATGCTTATTATATTTTTCTTCTTTTCGCAGTGTAGAATACGTTTTATTTCGATAATACTGTTACAACAAATGGCTGGAAATAACGAAATCCCTATGCCAAGTGCCACACTTGGACGCGAGTCCTAGCTAAAAGCTTTCATGGACCACATGAATCAGTTCACACGACTGAAGAATGACGGGTCCAACTTTGCGGACTGGGAGGCATCATTACGGAATGCTGCCATTGCTGACGGTAAGTTCAAGTACTTAACTGAGCCAATACCGGTAAACCCAGGCCCCAATGCAGGAGTTAACGAGTCACTTGCTTATAGTGACTTCGTCATAGAAGCGGATGCGATAAATAACGTACTCATTTTTGCAATGGAAACCAATTTGCAAAGACGCTTCATTGCCCAAGGTGCAAACAAGATTTTCACCACGCTCACTAATGAGTTCTCAAAAGCACCGAGAATCGTTACTTATGTTCTTTGATGCGAAACTCCAGAAGGGCCAACCGGTTAGCCTACACATTCTTAACATGATTGAGAATGTCGAGAAATTGGAGGCACTTGATTGCAAAATCAGTGAGAGCATAGTCATTGACCGTATGCTTCATTCACTTCATGATGGTTTTGCCCTCTTCAGGGCAAATTACTACATGAATGACATGAAGAAAAGTCCTCATGAGCTACACTCACTTCTCGTACAGACCGAGAAGGATATGAAATTGAGTGGGAGCATGAAGCAAGATGTTCTCATGATTTCCAACAAGAATAAGGGTAAGGGCAAAGCTCCCGGCGACCTAACTGTAGGAAAGCCAAAGTTTAAGAAGCCAGGAAATGGTAAGAGTGGGCCTGGTGAGACTAGTGGCTTACAAGGCAAGACAGAGAGCAAGGGCGGTGACATTGAGTGCCACCATTGTCACAAGACTGGACATTGGAGGAGGAACTCTCCCGTGTACCGTGAGGACATAAAAGCAGGCCGCGTCACTCCTGTTGGTATGTCATCTTATATTCATATGATTGAGATTAACCATGCAAGTTTCGGAACTTGGGTACTTGATACTGGTTGTGGTTCTCATCTGTGTAATCATTTGCAGGGCCTAAAAAACATCACACCTCTCGGAAAGGGTGATGTGGACCTGCGAGTCGGGAATGGAGCTAGAGTTGCTACAGTCTTAAAGGGAACATACGTAATCCAACTCCCAAGTGGTTTTGAGTTATATTTATATAACTGTTACTATGTACCCAGTTTGTCTAAGAACATTATTTCTGTTTCCGTACTTGATAAAGATGGTTTTTCATTTTCAATAAAGGATAATAGCTGTATTTTCTCTTTTAATGAAATGGTTTATGGCAAAGCAGTTTCCATGAATGGAATTTACGTCTTAGACCAAACCACAGATATATTACACGTGAATAATAAGAAATTAAACGTTGGTGAAAAAGATCAAACTTATATAAGGCATTGTCGAATAGGACACATAAATGAAAAACGTGTAAAGAAACTCGTCGAGAATGGGACTATTCCCGCATTCGATTTTTTTACATTTGGCACGTGTAAATCATGTCTCATCGGCAAAATGACTCGAATTTCCTTCAAAGGTGTTGGAATGCGCGCTAGTGACCTATTAGGACTCATACATACTGATGTATGTGGACCTATGTCAATTACCGCTAGAGATGGCTATAGATATTTTATCACTTTCACGGACGATTTGAGTAGATACGGATATGTCTACTTAATGAAACATAAAAGTGAGTCCTTTGAAAAATTCAAGGAATAACAGAATAAGGTTGCGAACCAACTGGGAAGAAAGGTTAAAGCACTCCGTTCAGATCGGGGTGGCGAATATCTTTCAAATGAGTTTGATCAACACCTTAAAGACTGTGGAATCGTTTTACAGTTAACTCCACCTGGAACACCTCAATTAAATGGTGTGTCCGAACGGAGAAATCGAACATTACTTGATATGTATCGATCCATGATGAGTCACACGGTAGTACCTGATTCATTATGGGGTTTTGCTCTTTTGTCAGCTGCTCTTATACTTAACCGAAGTCCGACTAAAGCTGTCGACAAGACTCCATATGAAATGTGGAAGGGAACGGTCCCTAACTTGTCCTTTATTCGGGTTTGGGGCTGCGAGGCTTATGTCAAGTGGAGACACGAGGATAAGCTCGGCCCGCGATCGGTCAAGACATACTTTATTGGTTATCCAAAAGGAACGTTTGGTCATTACTTCTATTCGCCTACCGAACATCGAGTTTTTGTTGCGGTTAGTGCAAAGTTCTTAGAGAAAGAATTTCTCGAGAACAAGACAAGTAATAGAACCTTCGAGCCGTCGGAGATTCAAGAACCAACAACCGAGGAACAGATGGAGGAAGTTATTCCTCCAACTAATGATACGGTTAATATTCCTCAGGAACCTAGGAGGTCGGGTAGAGTCTCTAATCCTCCAGACAGATACATTGGTATGGTCGAGGAGAATGACGTTTTGCTCCTAGAGAGTAATGAACTCGCTACCTATAAAGGTGCAATGACCTGTTCCGACTCAAAGCTATGGCTTGAAGCCATGCAATCCGAGATGGACTCCATGTATGAGAATGACGTATGGGATCTTGTTGATTTACCAAATAAGGTAAAACCTCTACAATGCAAATGGCTTTATAAAATAAAGCATTCTGTAGACGGGCAACCAGATACCTATAAGGCACGATTAGTGGCAAAAGGTTTCACTCAAGTGCAAGGATTGCATTATGATGAAATTTTTGCACCCGTAGTTATGCTGCGTTCCATTCGGATAATCTTAGTGATTGCCGCTTTTCATGACTATGAAATTTGGCAGATGGATGTGAAAACCGCCTTCTTAAACGGTTATTTGGAGGAAGAGTTGTACATGGTACAACCCGAAGGTTTCATAGATCTTGAAAATCCTAACAAAGTATGCAATCTTAAGTGTTCCATTTATGGACTTAAGCAAGCTTCTCGGAGTTGGAATCATCGTTTCGACCAGGTGATAAAAGAGTATGGTTTCACTCGATCGGTCGAGGAACCATGCTTATATATCAAGTCGAGTGGGAGCAAGATTGTTTTCTTGATATTGTATGTCGATGACATACTCTTGATTGGGAATGACATTCCTCTCTTATCTTCGGTTAAAGGATGGTTCAAGAACCATTTCCAGATGAAAGATCTGGGTGAGGCACAACGCATATTGGGAATCCGTATCTACCGAGATAGATCACAACGGATGTTATCACTGAGTCAGGAGTCTTATTTGGATAGGATTCTTGAAAGGTTCAGCATGACCAACTGTAACACCCCTAATTTCCGTAATATAATTCTATAATTTTATTTTCCCATATTTTATATTTTTTTATTTTCGGGAAATTATCCGTTTGTCGTCTTCTGGGCTCGTTGGGCTCGAAAAACGGTGAAGATCCGTTTCCTCCTTGGGTCTCGCGTGATTCTTAGTGTTGATGGGTGAGTTTTGGGCCTAAACCTAGAATAAACCCATGAGCTTCTCTATAAATATGAAGGGAAACCAAACCCTTGCTCTTCTTTTCTCATAATCTCATAAAACCCTAAACCTAATTCTCTCCTCCTCTCTTCCTCCTCGTGCCGCGCGCCACCCTGCCTAGGGTTTCGTGCCATCCTCTTTTCTTCTTCGTTCTTCATCGTTCTTTCGTGCTTAGATCGATCCTACTTCTTGGATTTATCTATCCTCTTCGTAAGTTTTTATGTTTCGCGTAGTTTTTATAGTTTTATAGTTTATATATATATATAGTTAGTATATTTATTAGATTTGTTATCTTTGGCACGTGGATGATTTAATGAAGGCGTGGAAGTTGCTCCTGGAGAGGACGTTTACATCGTTGAAGATGATCTTTAGGGTTATTTGCTTATTAAGGTAACTAGGTGTTTCTCTTTTAATTGTGTTTATGCCAATTGATGTAATTAATATGATTTAATGATTGTTTTGCATGATTGGTACATGTTTGATTATTTGTTATCATGATTAAATATGTTTCACATGTTTGTATATGTTTTTATGCATTAATTATATATCATATGTTGCTTATGCATTAAATTATGGGTGTCATGAGCGTAATTAGGGTTTACGAATAAACCCTAGTGGCGGCATGATAGGCGGCCAAGGGTTCTTTCCAAAGTTATAGCTAAAGCTAGTATAACATTGATGATGATTCAAGAGTTATAGCTTAAGTTAATGCAACTTTGGGTAGCTACTCTAGTTATGGCTGGACCTACTATAACATTGAAGTACGAGATAAGGTTATAGCTGTAACTAATGTAACCCTGAGATTTATGGCTCAAGGTTATGGTTAATGCTAGTATAACTTTGAGTTTCGTATCAAGGTTATAGTTGAGGTATATATAACTTCAAGTTATATATACTAAAGTTATTGTAGAGGTTACTATAACCTCGCGTCCGAAGTTTATGGTTAGGGTTACAATAACATTGAATGGTTAATGTTAAAGTTATAGCTGAGGTTACTATAACATTGAATGGTTGATACTTGTTTCACATGTTATGTGGTGTTCAGTTTCATTATATAACGTTATGGTTGCATATATCGTTTGTTACTCTTGTTTATATAGTTGTAGGATAGTCAGTTATATTATCCTATGATTTGATAGTGATGTTATTCACATGTATGTATGGTCAGTTATACATAATTGTTTGTGGGCTGGTTGTATAGATGACGTGAAGTATCAGTTACATACCGAACGGAATGAACTAATGCAACCCTTCGGGGTCTGGTGTATGGTCTATGGTCGGGGGGGGGTAATGGAGGCAGTTGTTATACGCTCTATTCCCCGAGTGTCGTTCGGTGTACAGTTATTGCACCGAGAGTCCGCCAGTCTTAGACATATAGGCAGTGGTTATACGCTATACATAGTACCTTGGATGCAGTTGTTATACGGTCCACACCGATGGAGGCAGTTGTTATACGCTCCGTCAGTTAGAGGCAGTTGTTATACGCTCTAAGGCGTTCATTTTATACACCGTGCTTGTGATTAGAGGCAGTTGTTATACGCTCTAGTAGGTTGTTGGTTTGGTCACATGTTATCTGATTGGGGTAAACATTTCGAATACTTATCTTTTTATGCCATTATTTTGGTAGTGAGTCGTTGTCAAGTTTTTCATGAGTATAGATGGTCTCACATGTTTACTAGTTTTGCATTTCAATTGTTAATGATTGTTAGTTATATTCAATTGTTGTAAACATGAATGGGAGAGCATCTAGTTACTCCCGACTGATTGTCGACCCCCTTCTCAGGTTGTTCAGATTGTTGCTGTTTTGGATGATATCTTGCTGGGAAGTTCTGTGCGGCGAGATGAATAATAAATTAGGAGTTTGTTTTTAAGTTTTAAGAACCTTTTGAATAATGTATTAGTTTGTTTTGGATTTTAGTAGCGAACCGGATTGGTCAGGTGTTTCCGCCACCTTGACCCTTTTTATCAGTATCGTACTCTGATATTTACTTTATATAAGTTTTTCCTTTGTTTTATAATCCGGGTTGTATTAGTTGGTATCAGAGCGAACACGCTCCTAACTCTCGCTTAGTTAATGACTAAAATAAATGACCTAGTTAATGAGTGAGAGTAATTGGGGTAGAAACCAATAGGATTGGTTGGTTTTCTTATGTTTGTAAAGTGTGTGAGTAGTTGTTTGGAGTGGTACTTAGGTTCTACCACTTATAACGAAATTTCGTTCTTGCAGATGGTACGTAAAGCTAATGGTGAGACCGATGCTGACCGCATCAGGAGACTAGAGGCCGCTTTGGCATCTATGGCCGAAGGTTTCACCAACCACCTCAACAACAACAACAACAACAACAACAACAACAACAACAACAACCATCCGCAGCAGACTGTGTTTGATCGCTTTGCTCGTCATCGTCCTCCGACTTATGATGGTGCGAATGATCCTACTGCTTTGGAGGCTTGGATTCGAGAGATCGAGAAGTTGTTCCTCGCTACTGGATGTCCTGAGGATCAGAAGGTGGATATCGCCACCTATTATCTGAAGGACGAGGCCGACAACTGGTGGGCTCTTGCTAGAGCTGGTTTGGAAGTTCAACCAGGATATGGTTGGGCTCTTTTCTCTGAGGCTCTGAAAAAAGGTTTTATCCTGAGGAGATGCGCTGGCAGAAGGAGCAGGAGTTCCTTCGTCTACAACAAGGTTCCATGACCGTTGAGGAGTACACCAACAAGTTTGTGAAGCTGTCACGTTTCGTTACTTCTGTAGCTATGGACGAGGTTTCGAGGACTCGTCGCTATGAGAAGAATCTAGATCCTAAGGTCCGGACTGCTATGTCTGGCATTCCTTCGACTTCTTTCCAGCAGGCTTATGATCGTGCTCTCAGCATATACGATTCAGTTCTTGCTACCGAGGCTGAGGAGAGTGCGAAGAGTAAGTTCGTGAAGAGACCATATGTTGCTCCCAATGCTTCCCAGAAGAAACAGAAGTATGAGGCTCGTCTGTATGCCCCGCGTGATCAAGGTCAAGCTAAGAAGGACTGGTCTTGCTTCCGGTGTGGAAATGCTTACCATCCGGGTAAGGACTGCGACGGTAATGTTCTTACATGTTATCTTTGCAAGTCACCAGGTCACAAAGCTGTTGACTGTCCTCAAAAGCCGAAGACTGATGCCCCGAAGACTAGTGCGCCGAAGGCTGATGCTCCCAAGACTGGGCGAGTGTTTGTTATGAGTCGTGCTGAGGCTGATGCTAATCCAGATGTGGTTACGGGTACCTTTCTCGTTCACTCTTTATCTGCTTTTGTTCTTTTTGATACGGGTGCCTCGATGTCTTTTGTATCCGAATCCTTTTCCGTCCGAGCTGGACTCTCTTCCTCATCATCCGTTCATACCTCTATATCCCTTCCTACGGGTGAGATCGTTTCTTGCTTCGTTCTTTTCAAGGACGTACCTGTCAGTATCACAGGGGCGATCCTTCCTGCCGCTCTCGTCCAATTCAAACTCGGAGAGTTTGATGTGATTTTGGGTATGGATTGGTTATCTCGCTATGACGCTAGGTTCCTGTGTCGTGATCAGAAGATCGTGCTTAAGAGTCCCACAGGTTCGAGGGTTTCTTACCAAGGTGTTAGGGTTACACCTACGGTCAAGTGGGTTTCTGCTATGAAGATGGTTAACATGGGTAGAAAGGGTCATCAGATCTATCTGTGCAGTGTCCATGGTGTTTCTGTTGAGCCTAAGTTAGAGGATATCCCTGTGGTTAAGGAGTTTCCCGATGCCTTTCCTGAGGATCTACCTGGTATTCCTCCTGAGCGAGACGTGGAGTTCTCGATTGAGTTGCTACCTGGAACCGGTCCCATTTCGAAAGCTCCTTATCGTATGGCGCCAGCTGAGTTACAGGAACTTAAGAAGCAACTTGAGGAGATGATCGATAAGGGTTTTATCCGACCGAGTGCTTTGCCGTGGGGTGCTCCTGTTTTGTTCGTCAAGAAGAAAGATGGTAGTATGCGGTTGTGCATTGACTATCGTGAGCTGAACAAGGTCACTATCAAGAATAAGTATCCATTGCCGAGGATTGAGGATTTGTTCGATCAACTCCGTGGTGCTAGTGTGTTCTCGAAGATCGATCTGAGGTCAGGATACCATCAGATTCCAGTTAGGAATGAAGATATTCCTAAGACTGCTTTTCGTTCAAGGTATGGCCACTATGAGTTCGTGGTGATGCCGTTTGGTTTAACGAATGCACCTGCCGTTTTATGGATCAGATGAACCACACTTTCAGTGAGTATTTGGATAAGTGTGTCGTGGTGTTCATAGACGACATACTGATTTACTCGAGAGATGAGGCTGAACACGAGAATCACCTTCGTGTTATCTTGGAGACTCTGCGTAAGCAGAAGTGGTATGCTAAGTTCTCGAAGTGCGAGTTTTGGCTAAGGGAAGTTACCTTCTTGGGTCATGTGATATCTGGCGATGGAGTTATGGTTGATCCGTCGAAGATTCGAGCCGTGGTCGATTGGGAAAGTCCAAAGAATGTGAACGAGGTTCAGAGTTTCCTTGGTCTAGCTGGGTATTATCGTCGGTTTGTTCATGATTTCTCTAAGATCGCGAGACCGATGACTCAGTTAATGAAGAAGGAATCCAAGTTCATTTGGACTGAGGCTTGTGAAGCTGCTTTTCAGGAGTTGAAGAAGAGGTTGACTACCGCTCCTGTGTTGACTCTACCAGAAGATGACGTTGAGTTCGATGTTTTCTGCGATGCGTCAAAGTTTGGGTTGGGTTGTGTATTGATGCAGAAGGGTAAAGTTGTGGCTTATGCGTCCCGTCAGTTGAAAGTTCACGAGATGAATTATCCGACTCACGATCTTGAGTTAGCAGCAGTGGTGTTTGCACTTAAGCTGTGGCGACACTACTTGTATGGGGTCTCTTGCAACTTTTATACGGATCATAAGAGCTTGAAGTATATCTTCACTCAGAAAGATCTTAACATGAGGCAAAGACGTTGGTTGGAGTTGCTTAACGACTACAAGATTGAGCTGCTGTATCATGAGGGTAAGGCAAACGTGGTTGCCGATGCTTTGAGTCGCAAGGTGTGCCATGGTATGAGATCTGTGTTGGTGTTACCAGATGACTTGAGTCGAGAGTTCCAGAAGATGAGCCTTGAGGTAGTTCTTCCTGGTACTTTAGATTTGAGTGCGATGGTTGCTGAACCCGAGATCCTTCATGAGATCCGAGTTAAGCAAAGAGAGGATGAATACTTAGAAGGAGTTCGAGTCGCTATAAGCGAAGGACGTGCCAAAGACTTCGACGTTGGACCTGATGATGGTCTACGATTCCATGGTCGTTGGTGTGTGCCTAGCTGTGAGGTCTTAAAATGTAAGATTCTCAAAGAGGCTCATAGTACTCCCTATTCGGTTCATCCTGGTGGTGATAAGATGTATAAGGATCTGAAGCTAAAGTTTTGGTGGCCGGGTATGAAGAAAGAGATCGCCGAGTTTGTGAGCCGTTGCTTGGTTTGTCAGAAGGTTAAGTTCGAACATCAGAGACCTGGTGGTCTACTGCAACCTTTGGAGATTCCCACATGGAAATGGGATTCGATTTCGATGGACTTCGTTATGGGTTTGCCGAGGTCGTCGAGGGGAATGAATGCGATTTGGGTCGTGGTTGATCGTTTGACTAAGGTCGCGCATTTCATTCCGATGAAGGAAACTTGGAGTCTCGAGGAACTAGCGAATGCTTATCAACGAGAGATCATTCGTCTTCATGGGGTTCCTAAGGATATCATCTCCGACCGTGATCCGAGGTTTTGTTCTCAGTTTTGGAAGAATCTTCAGTTGGCTTTGGGTAGTGAGCTTAAGATGAGTACGGCTTTTAATGCTGCAACTGATGGTCAGACTGAGCGTGCGATTCAGACGCTTGAGGATATGTTGCGAGCTTGTGCTTTGGAGTTCCAAGTTAGTTGGGAGAAGAGTTTACCGCTTGTGGAGTTCTCCTACAACAACAGTTATCAAGCTAGTATTCAGATGGCTCCGTTTGAGGCACTTTATGGAAGAAAGTGTCGTAGTCCTTTGTGTTGGGACGATTCTAGTGAGGCTGTCATTCTTGGCCCAGAGTTGGTTCAGGAATCGATTGAGCAAGTGAGGTTGATCCGCGAGAAGCTTAAGGCGACCCGGGATCGACGAAGACGTATGCAGACTTGCGGCGTAGGCCGATTGAGTTTGAGGTTGGCGATAAGGTTTTTCTTAAGGTTTCGCCGATGAAAGGAGTTAAGAGATTTGGACTTAAGGGCAAGCTTAGTCCTAAGTACATTGGACCGTATGAGGTGCTCGAGAGAGTTGGCGAGGTAGCCTATAGGTTGGCTTTACCTACGAATATGTCGAGGGTTCACGATGTGTTTCATGTGTTGCAGTTGCGTCGTTATCGCAGTGATCCTTCTCATGTTTTATAGGCTGATGTTATCGAGGTTGAGCCTAACCTGACTTATGAGGAACGTCTTGTTCGCATTTTGGAACGTCAGGAGAAGAGGTTAAGGAATAAGGTTGTACCTTTGGTTCGGGTCCTATGGAGGAGTCAGAAGTTTGAGCAAGAGACTTGGGAAACCGAAGCGTCTATGCGAGAGAAGCATCCACATCTTTTCGAGTGAGGTAGTTCTCTTATCAAGTTTCGAGGACGAAACTTCTTTTTAGGGGGTTGGATTGTAACACCCCTAATTTCCGTAATATAATTCTATAATTTTATTTTCCCATATTTTATATTTTTTTATTTTCGTGAAATTATCCGTTTGTCGTCTTCTGGGCTCGTTGGGCTCGAAAAACGGTGAAGATCCGTTTCCTCCTTGGGTCTCACGTGATTCTTAGTGTTGATGGGTGAGTTTTGGGCCTAAACCTAGAATAAACCCATGAGCTTCTCTATAAATATGAAGGGAAACCAAACCCTTGCTCTTCTTTTCTCATAATCTCATAAAACCCTAAACCTAATTCTCTCCTCCTCTCTTCCTCCTCGTGCCGCGCGCCACCCTGCCTAGGGTTTCGTGCCATCCTCTTTTCTTCTTCGTTCTTCATCGTTCTTTCGTGCTTAGATCGATCCTACTTCTTGGATTTATCTATCCTCTTCGTAAGTTTTTATGTTTCGCGTAGTTTTTATAGTTTTATAGTTTATATATATATAGTTAGTATATTTATTAGATTTGTTATCTTTGGCACGTGGATGATTTAATGAAGGCGTGGAAGTTGCTCCTGGAGAGGACGTTTACATCGTTGAAGACGATCTTTAGGGTTATTTGCTTATTAAGGTAACTAGGTGTTTCTCTTTTAATTGTGTTTATGCCAATTGATGTAATTAATATGATTTAATGATTGTTTTGCATGATTGGTACATGTTTGATTATTTGTTATCATGATTAAATATGTTTCACATGTTTGTATATGTTTTTATGCATTAATTATATATCATATGTTGCTTATGTATTAAATTATGGGTGTCATGAGCGTAATTAGGGTTTACGAATAAACCCTAGTGGCGGCATGATAGGCGGCCAAGGGTTCTTTCCAAAGTTATAGCTAAAGCTAGTATAACATTGATGATGATTCAAGCTAAGAGTTATAGCTTAAGTTAATGCAACTTTGGGTAGCTACTCTAGTTATGGCTGGACCTACTATAACATTGAAGTACGAGATAAGGTTATAGCTGTAACTAATGTAACCCTGAGATTTATGGCTCAAGGTTATGGTTAATGCTAGTATAACTTTGAGTTTCGTATCAAGGTTATAGTTGAGGTATGTATAACTTCAAGTTATATATACTAAAGTTATTGTAGAGGTTACTATAACCTCGCGTCCGAAGTTTATGGTTAGGGTTACTATAACATTGAATGGTTAATGTTAAAGTTATAGCTGAGGTTACTATAACATTGAATGGTTGATACTTGTTTCACATGTTATGTGGTGTTCAGTTTCATTATATAACGTTATGGTTGCATATATCGTTTGTTACTCTTGTTTATATAGTTGTAGGATAGTCAGTTATATTATCCTATGATTTGATAGTGATGTTATTCACATGTATGTATGGTCAGTTATACATAATTGTTTGTGGGCTGGTTGTATAGATGACGTGAGGTATCAGTTACATACCGAACGGAATGAACTAATGCAACCCTTCGGGGTCTGGTGTATGGTCTATGGTCGGGGGGTAATGGAGGCGTTGTTATACGCTCTATTCCCCGAGTGTCGTTCGTGTACGATTATTGCACCGAGAGTCCGCCAGTCTTAGACATATAGGCGTGGTTATACGCTATACATAGTACCTTGGATGCAGTTGTTATACGGTCCACACCGATGGAGGCAGTTGTTATACGCTCCGTCAGTTAGAGGCAGTTGTTATACGCTCTAAGGCGTTCATTTTATACACCGTGCTTGTGATTAGAGGCAGTTGTTATACGCTCTAGTAGGTTGTTGGTTTGGTCACATGTTATCTGATTGGAGTAAACATTTCGAATACTTATCTTTTTATGCCGTTATTTTGGTAGTGAGTCGTTGTCAAGTTTTTCATGAGTATAGATGGTGTCACATGTTTACTAGTTTTGCATTTCAATTGTTAATGATTGTTAGTTATATTCAATTGTTGTAAACATGACTGGGAGAGCATCTAGTTACTCCCGACTGATTGTCGACCCCTTCTCTCGAGTTGTTCGATTGTTCTTTGTTTTGGATGATATCTTGCTGGGAAGTTCTGTGCGGCGAGATGAATAATAAATTAGGAGTTTGTTTTTAAGTTTTAAGAATCTTTTGAATAATGTATTAGTTTGTTTTGGATTTTAGTAGCGAACCGGATTGGTCAGGTGTTTCCGCCACCTTGACCCTTTTTATCAGTATCGTACTCCGATATTTACTTTATATAAGTTTTTCCTTTGTTTTATAATCCGGGTTGTTACACCAACTCCAAGAAGGGGAACCTTCCAATGACTTCTGGGATGCATTTGAGCAAGTCTCAGTCACCCACAACGCCTGAAGGGATTGAGCGCATGAGTCGTGTTCCTTATGCATCAGTCATAGGATCAATCATGTATGCCATGATATGCACACGTCCAGACGTGGCATATGCATTGAGTATGACGAGTCGGTACCAAAAGAATCCAGGTGAAACACACTGGATAGCTGTTAAAAACATCCTTAAGTACCTACGGAGGACTAAGGATTGGACATTGACTTATGGAGGAGATACTAAGCTATGCGCAATCGGTTACGCAAATGCTAGCTTCCAAACGGATCGAGATGATTCGAAATCTCAGTCCGGGTTCGTCTTTACTCTTAATGGTGCTGCGGTCAGCTGGAAGAGTTCCAAACAGGAAGTTGTAGCATATTCTACTACTGAATCCGAGTACTATGCCGCTTCAGAAGCAGCGAAGGAAGCTATATGGATGCGTCAATTCTTACAAGGACTATCCATAGTTCCTAGTTCGAATGACCCAATCACTATCTATTGTGACAATAGAGGTGCCATCTTCCAGGCTAAGGAGCCAAAGTCTAGCAACAAGTCTAGACATGTACATCGAAAAGCTCACCTGATCCGTGATTACGCGGAGCAAGAAGAGATAGTGATTGACAAGATAGCTACGGATGACAACATCCCGGATCCTCTCACTAAACCGTTGAATTATGATAAGCATGTAGGGCACGTTATTTCCATGGGAATTAAACGTGTTCCTGAGTTGTAGTAGTTGATTATGAATTTGATACATTATCTTTTTCATATACTATTTATAACTTCATCGTTTTATTTCATATTTTGTTTTTCATGTGGATTGTACGACAACATTGAACGCCACAAAGTGAACTGAATAACATTATATTTGTTTTGGTCCGTAATCGCCTACATGAGCTAATAACTCTGGCTATTATTTTGTGAAGTTGATTGATGGTGGGTTCAACGAGCCATAAGTCAAACAGTTGGCTGATCGATCACAGATGCGAGTTATAACGATACCTCGTAGGATAAATTGTGACAACGTAATGGAGTCCTAAATGTTTAATAACATTCGGTGCCAGGTCGTGGATTGGACGTCCATTGTGTTCCTAGAGTCGATTCTTTTGACTATCGACTGTCTCTTGAGATTAAGGCAGTTTTTGGGTGACTTTGGTTTCTTTCTCATGGTCTGCCGTAACAGGAGGCTAAGCAGATTTTTTCTGGGTCATTTCATACTGTACTTATATCTGCAAGATTCGAGTTGAAGAAAATATCCAACCTTTATCAGGTTTAGTTATTTCTCAGGGCCACTCGAGGAGTTGTAACTGAAATGCATGGCCATGCTCGAATGATGATTCGTTTATCAGTTAAGTTACTCTCTAGTCGGGGAAACCACTCTTGATATTGATCACTTGTAAAATACGACCTTTGTGAATACGGATTTTGCAAATTGTTTTACATTGAGTGGGAGAAATTTTAGGATATGAGAATCGGTTATCGCACATACACTTGTGAGGACAAGTGGGAGATTGTTGGAGCTTGTGTCCTCCAGAATTAGTGTGATAATATTTATAAATCTCTTATAGGTTCACAAGGGTATACTTAGTATTTTATCAGTTGATTAACGATTACCTAATAACGGTTGGCTTGCTAGAAAGTTTGACGTTATTATCATACTGATGGCGGTGATCAACTGGTCCCTAAAAGTCACACCTAAAGGATGTGTATGAGAGATGTGATTGTATGAAAATATAATCACATTGATGCCTGACTAAAAGGTTAGTCCATATATTTGACTAAACAGTTAGTCAATGTGATGATGAGACGATTATTTAATAAAATTAAATAATATTAGCTGAGACGAATTAACTGTCAATTCGTAAAATTGAATATAAGCTGTTATATTTAATTAATGTATATAATGTTAGCTTAAATGAATTAAGATGTTAATTCATGATTAAATGTAACCAGTTATATTTAATTAGCGAATTATAAATATGTTATATTTATAGTTAATGTATATATTATGCGGAATTGTCATAATAAAATGTTGACAGACCGGTATTAATAAATCGACTACAAACTGTTGATTGTGGACTTATTAAATACATGTTAACATAATTGACAATAGATAAATATACACATTATATATAATTAGATAATAACCGAAAATAATAGGATTTTATCCTTATTTTTGGTTGTTGCTAAAACCGAAAAAAAGAGGAAAGAAAAATCTCACCTAACACTCTCCCTCACACGGTTTTAAGGGGAGGAGGGGACTCATTTTTCTAACCTAATTCACTTGACCTAATTCTCACATCATTCACACAAAAACCCTAAAAATTAATTTACATTTTTGGGGATCTATTCTAGCAAGAACAAGGGCATTTCTCATAGCATCTTGGGTGCAACTATTAGGCGAATATCGATTTCGATATTGTTCTTAGGCCATATTTGCTAGGACCAAAGGTTGATTCATAATCTCTTCTCTTTTTGTTTATGTAAATTCGTTTATGACTAGTTTTCATAATTATAATTTTGTTTACGACACCTCCTTCCTTTGATATTATATGTTCTAGGAAAGCCACCTTCTCCAACCAAAACTCGCACTTACTAAGCTTTGCATAGACTTGGTGTTCCCTCAAGGTTTGTAAAACAATTCGTAGGTACTCCTCGTGCTCTTCCTTGGTCTTGGAGTAGACCAAAATGTCGTCTATGAATACCACCATGAACTTGTCCAAGTATGGGCTAAACACTCTATTCATGAGGTCCATGAAGGCGGCCGGGGCGTTTGTTAACCCGAATGGCATTACCACAAACTCGTAATGTCCATACCTTGATCTAAATGCGGTCTTTGGAATGTCCTCATCCTTGATCTTCAATTGGTTATAGCCCGATCTTAGGTCAATCTTTGAAAATATTCCGGCTCCACTAAGTTGGTCAAATAAGTCATCAATTCTCGGTAGAGGGTACTTGTTCTTGATGGTGACATTCAACTCCCTATAATCAATGCATATCCTCAACGTCCCGTCCTTCTTCTTTACAAAGAGAACCGGTGCTTCCCATGGTGAAACACTCGGTCTAATGTAACCTTTATCCGCCAATTCCCAAATTTGCTTCTTTAACTCTTCCAATTCCTTTGGACTCATTCGGTACGGGGCCTTAGAGATTGGTCCCGTACCCGGTTTCAAGTCCACTCCAAATTCCACCTCTCTAGGTGGAGGTAACCCGTGTAATTCCTCCGGAAACACATCTTCAAAATCTCTCACCACCTGAATATCTTGATCTTGCGGTCTTTCCATGCTAGTGTCCCATACATGACACAAGAGCATAGGACAAACTTTCTTTAAACATGTCTTCAAGGTCATCACCGAAACTAGCTTTACCTTTGGTTTGACTAAGTAGCCCTTGTATGACATCCTAGTACCTTTAGGTCCTCTCAAGGTGATCTTCTTTTGATAACAATCTATATTGGCCTTGTGCTTACTTAGCCAATCCATCCCTAGGATCACTTCAAACCCCTTTAGAGAAAATTCAAAGAGGTTTGCTGGAAAGTTGGTCTCATGCACTATGACCGACACTTCTTTATATACTTTTGAACATAAGATTGACTCCCCCGAAGGTAAGGACACGTCATCATTGGCTAGTTCTCCGTCCCCCAATCCTAGGGTCGACGCATGACTCTTAGACACGAAAGAATAGGTAGTCCCCGAGTCAAATATAACGAAACAAGGATGAGAATTAATAAGGAATTTACCGGAGACAACGTGGGCATCCTCCTCGACACTCTTCTTATCCATGGCAAAGAGCTTGCCACTAGACTTGGGTTCACCTTGCATCATGCTTGCCGATTGGGTTGGCCTACTTCCTGAAGCATTGCCTCCCCTGAAGCTAGTCGCCCTAGATGGAGCTCCCCGGTTGAAATTTCCCCGATTGTTTCCGCCATTGAAGTTATAGTTAGCATTCCTTGGGTTACTCCAATTCCCGAACTGTGGTTATTAGTCCCACTTTGACAAGGAGTGTAGTAGGAGTTCCCTTGCCCGAACCTCCGGTTGGGCCCTCTTGGGGTGCTCGTGCACTCCACCTTCTTGTGGCCAAAGCCACCACAATTATAGCATCAAGGTCCTCCTCCTTCACTCACGGCTCTTCCGCCGTAGCCGTCCGACTTCCCGTAGCCACTTGTAGGCGCTCCTCCCGAATAAGATCTAGCTTGATTGAAATTAGTCTTCTTGGGTTGGTATCCTTCATTCTCACTTTGCTCTTCTCCCCTGACCTTTCCTTAGCCTCCTTTGCCATGCCGAGTGCCTCTCCGTGTTCCCGGCCCTCTCATAGACCTCCTTCACACTTGACACGTCTCCGGGTTAAAGCTTCTCAAGGATCTTGACGGTTAGTCCTCCGTCAAGCTTGAGAGCCAGGTGGGATAGGCTAAGATAAAGGTCTTCCACATATGTAGCTAGTTTGTTGAAACGGATGTAGTAATCTTGAACGGTCATAGCGTCGGTCATGACAAAGGAATCGAACTCCGCCCGGAGTTTGCATCTCACATGCTCGGGAATGAATTCATTTCTCATCTCTACCTTGAAATCGGTCCATGGTATTGCGGCTTCGCCTCTTTCTTCATAAAACTCTCTCATAGCTTCCCTCTCTTTAAAACACCATCCCTGATGCGTGTCCTTCATATGATGTTTTACACCCTATTTTACACGCATTTCAGAGCTCATTTGTGTAGTTTGAGCTACTATTTTCCATATTTCCGTCTACTTTCGTGTTTTTGTATAATATTGCAGAAATGTGAAGAATTCAGAGGAAATCAAGCCGAATCCGTCCCCGAGTACTTAGCATTGCATTTGACATGGAGTAAAGACTCGGGAAGCGAACTTGGTGCGCGTATCGAGGCTCGAAAGACGAATTTACGAAGCTTTTGGAGCCAAGTACTTGTTGAAGTGGTCGATAGACTGGTGCTTTCAGTCGATCGACCAGAGCACGATTTACAGAAGCTACTGTTCAGCGCATCTCAGTCGATCGACTGGCCTCCGTGGTCGATCGACCACTCCACGAGTTGATGCGGAAATCAAAAGGACGAGAATTAGGAAGCCCATTGTAATTAGGTTATGAGGATTAGGTTACGTGATAATTCCTATATAACGTAACTCTTCCTCAGCATCTATCATCGAGTTTTTCATCATTGAGTTCTTAACATACAATTCAGTATTCATTAGTTTAGTTTAAATTTTCGTCAATAAAATTTACTTTTCGCATTGAGCTTTGGTTCTTTCCTTTTCAGTTCTTCTTACGGTATTCTTCTGTTTCTTTGTTCAATTTCATTGCTTTAATTCTTCCATAGTTTAGAATTGCTAGATAGGATCCCAAAGCCAATTTATCGCTTCATGTTAATTATTTGTTTAGTTAATTCAATTATGAAATCATCTGCTTTGTTTATCAATTTTACTGTTATTATTATTGCCAATATGAGTAGCTAAACCCATCGTGCTAAGATGTAGAGGAACAGTAGTGTAGGCGGCGTAAATTTTGTAGGTTTGAGTCGCGCCATGGTCGACCGACCGCCTACCTTGGTCGATCGACCGGCTCACGTGAGAACAACTTCGTTTTAATTAATTTAATTGCTATATTTGACGAATCGAGTGCACGCGACTAGTTGAATGCTTAGGAATTGACCGACCCGATAAGATCGAGAGATAGGGGAGGGAAATAGACTGCTTAATTAAGACGACTAAATTAATAAGATCGAGAGATAAGTTAATTTAGACTTTTAAATCACTTTTCAGGACGAGAGTCGGTACTAGTGATATTAGGGACCCGTAGCGAGATCGAAAGATGCTACTTGTTAAGAATGGACCGAGAGGACTTCTTATTTTCCCGTCTCACGTGATTATCTCAGACTTACCTAGGATACTGCCGCCGAAACTACAGTGAACCGATCATCTTAGCATCCTTTTAAAATTTGATTTCATCCAGTTCTTTTATTATTCATTTAATTACTTTAGTTATAGAACAATTCAAAACAACCCCCACACATTTGTTACTTTAAGACTAAAATAGGACAACTATTAATTATATCGCCTCTATGTGGTTCGACCCTGACTGCCACTAGCTATAGTAGTAGTTTGGATTATAAATTTATCTTTGGTACTCTACGACGGTATCAAATTTTACGTAACTCTTCCTCAGCATTTATCATCGAGTTTTTCATCATTGAGTTCTTAACATACAATTCAGTATTCATTAGTTTAGTTTAAATTTTCGTAAATAAAATTTACTTTTCGCATTGAGCTTTGGTTCTTTCCTTTTCAGTTCTTCTTACGGTATTCTTCTGTTTCTTTGTTCAATTTCATTGCTTTAATTCTTCCATAGTTTAGAATTGCTAGATAGGATCCCAAAGCCAAATTATCTCTTCATGTTAATTATTTGTTTAGTTAATTCAATTATGAAATCATCTGCTTTGTTTATCAATTTTACTGTTATTATTATTGCCAATATGAGTAGCTAAACCCATCGTGCTAAGATGTAGAGGAACAGTAGTGTAGGCGGCGTAAATTTTGTAGGTTTGAGTCGCGCCATGGTCGACCGACCACCTGCCTTGGTCGATCGACCGGCTCACGTGAGAACAACTTCGTTTTAATTAATTTAATTGCTATATTTGACGAATCGAGTGCACGCGACTAGTTGAATGCTTAGGAATTGACCGACCCGATAAGATCGAGAGATAGGGGAGGGAAATAGACTGCTTAATTAAGACGACTAAATTAATAAGATCGAGAGATAAGTTAATTTAGACTTTTAAATCACTTTTCAGGACGAGAGTCGGTACTAGTGATATTAGGGACCCGTAGCGAGATCGAAAGATGCTACTTGTTAAGAATGGACCGAGAGGACTTCTTATTTTCCCGTCTCACGTGATTATCTCAGACTTACCTAGGATACTGCCGCCGAAACTACAGTGAACCGATCATCTTAGCATCCTTTTAAAATTTGATTTCATCCAGTTCTTTTATTATTCATTTAATTACTTTAGTTATAGAACAATTCAAAACAACCCCCACACATTTGTTACTTTAAGACTAAAATAGGACAACTATTAATTATATCGCCTCTATGTGGTTCGACCCTGACTGCCACTAGCTATAGTAGTAGTTTGGATTATAAATTTATCTTTGGTACTCTACGACGGTATCAAATTTTACGTAACTCTTCCTCAGCATTTATCATCGAGTTTTTCATCATTGAGTTCTTAACATACAATTCAGTATTCATTAGTTTAGTTTAAATTTTCGTAAATAAAATTTACTTTTCGCATTGAGCTTTGGTTCTTTCCTTTTCAGTTCTTCGTACGGTATTCTTCTGTTTCTTTGTTCAATTTCATTGCTTTAATTCTTCCATAGTTTAGAATTGCTAGATAGGATCCCAAAGCCAAATTATCTCTTCATGTTAATTATTTGTTTAGTTAATTCAATTATGAAATCATCTGCTTTGTTTATCAATTTTACTGTTATTATTATTGCCAATATGAGTAGCTAAACCCATCGTGTTAAGATGTAGGGGAACTGTAGTGTAGGCGGCGTAAATTTTGTAGGTTTGAGTCGCGCCATGGTCGACCGACCACCTGCCTTGGTCGATCGACCGGCTCACGTGAGAACAACTTCGTTTTAATTAATTTAATTGCTATATTTGACGAATCGAGTGCACGCGACTAGTTGAATGCTTAGGAATTGACCGACCCGATAAGATCGAGAGATAGGGGAGGGAAATAGACTGCTTAATTAAGACGACTAAATTAATAAGATCGAGAGATACGTTAATTCAGACTTTTAAATCACTTTTCAGGACGAGAGTCAGTACTAGTGATATTAGGGACCCATAGCGAGATCGAAAGATGCTACCTGTTAAGAATGGACCGAGAGGACTTCTTATTTTCCCCTCTCACGTGATTATCTCAGACTTACCTAGGATACTGTCGCCGAAACTACAGTGAACCGATCATATCCTTTTAAAATTTGATTTCATCCAATTCTTTTATCATTCATTTAATTACTTTAGTTATAGAACAATTCAAAACAAACCCCCACACATTTGTTACTTTAAGACTAAAATCGGACAACTATTAATTGCATCGCCTCTCTGTGGTTCGACCCTGACTGCCACTAGCTATAGTAGTAGTTTGGATTATAAATTTATCTTTGGTACTCTACGACGGTATCAATCCCCCCGCGAGACCTCCTAAGTAGAAGACGGCTTGCTCCACCTTAAGCTCCTCGAGACACCTTACGACCTCGAATACATTCTCCATTTCCCTCACCCAGTCACTAAAGAGACAAGACTCCCCACCTCTAAGGTACTTGGTGGGGCGGTGGTGCGAGATGGCGGTGCTCTAGGCGGAGGCATCCATTGCCGCATATCTCTCTATAGTGACATTCCTAAGGGCCTCGGTGAGGGCTTCATTTTGAGCTATGAGTCGCTCCATCCCCTCTTCGGATATGCGGGATAGAGGTGATGTGGTCCTTGCACGGGTTCTCGGCATTATGTCTCTTCGATAAGCGTAACAAACGTCAATACACACTCCAAATTGGAAGGCAAACGGCATTGACCACAACACAGGTCCACTCGATCGAGTGTGTAATATCACTCGGTTGAGTGGTGAGCCCGATTGGTCAAGTGGTGTCCCACTCGGTCGATTGACTAGGCTTACAGAAACTCTCCCAGAAATCCCCCAAGTCCACTCGGTCGAGTGGTCCTTATACTCGGCCGAGTGACACACACTCGGTCGAGTAGATCCTCCACTCGGTTGAGTGCCCACGTTTACAGGATGCCCTAAGGGTCTGTAAATATGTCCACTCGGTTGAGTGACAGGGGCACTCGGTCGAGTGCCTTCTAGTCGACCGAGTCCCTTCTTCCACTTGACCAAGTACGTCTCTTAAAGGCTATTTATCCAACCCAACTTCTATAAGTCCACATATAATCCTATTTACATGTTACTAAACACATGTACGGGAAAAGTAGAGGCATTGATACGACATACAACTCACATATGACGACAATTAGAATATGGTCACATTAACACATCCTTCATAATTGTATCATCATCAACATGTTGTCACATAGGATATTATCAAGCATGTAACAAATCCGCAACACTAAGCAAGAAATATGCAACAACCATATGCATCACACACGCCCCATTGCCCCCGCATAGTGACCGACTTAAGTTAAGAGTACAATGGCACAGCCTTGGGACATCTCCCAAACTTGTTACAAGTTCTCTATGACTCAAACCGGGTTCATTTTAGTGACTCACCCTAGTTCATTGGTTCATTGGTCTAGGCTCCAAAACCGATGCTCTGATACCACTTTGTAACACCCCCATAAGTCAGGACCCTTTCCTTTAGTCATTCCCAACACGTGGAGGCATTACAAGACTTGGTTTCCTAAGTTTTGTTGTGCGATCAAGTAGAGAAGTTCCAAACTCAACATAGAGAAATAGATAAGTTAAAGTTAAGTGGTTACAAGTTGGGGGATGCAAATACCATCCCGAATGTTATACAACCAAATCGAAAGGTAGGAGTTTAATAATCAAAAAGCTAAGATAAACACAAGTGGAGATGACAAGTGAAGACCGCTACCCAAGCCCTCGAATCAATCATGCTAACCTGTCAACATTGCTCCCTATATGGGCGAAAATCACCATATGGTTCACCACAGGTAATTCAAAACCAAGTGTTAGCTCAATGATATAAGGTTCCATGCAAGCGATACTAATCTTACCTAAACATATGACAATGCAAGATGAAACCAACAAAGTATGGTGAAAGATAAGAAATCACCCTCCAACATACATCTCCACAAACCGATGACCGGAACACGCCCACGACATTACTAACACACAAGGTACTCGGAACACGTCCGTGGTACCGGGCCCTAGTGCGACTCGAGTTCCCTGCCAGACGTCGTGCCTCGCCACACGAGTCCCTACGTAACCCAAGTACTAAATGTGCACATCCCCCTTGCAGTGGAAAGCTTCAAGGGTGACTTGAGCGGAAGATGGTTTCCCAACCGCCTTCCGTCTCCAAAATCATAACCAATAATCCTCCGGCACTCTCCATTATCCACCAACCATGAATAAACCAACAAGCCCAAACAACACAACTATGTAACCATGTTAGCAAAACAAGTACAATCATGCTCAACTCTTCACTAATTCATTTATTCTCATTTAATTACTCTTTAACATGTTATAATGCAATGTAATCATCTTTGTAACAATTTTACCATCCTTATCTTAACTTAATTAACATGAAGTCATCTTATATGATAAACCCTAATTACCAAAACATGTTACAATGCAACTATCATGAGACAAATACAATTAATGATAATAAATGTACAACTAAACACTAATATCACCATAGCTAAGTAGGGAAAATCCTACCTCAAGGTTGTATTTATAAATCCACAAACTACTCACTAGAAATGCTCCTCAGTGAAGCTCCCTACACATATTAATTACTATAATCAATACTACAATCTGCTATAATAACAACACTAATTAACCCCTTAAATATCTCCTTTAATTCATACAACTTAAGTAGGTATAGAGTAATCTACTAACTAAATAAGATTGTTAAGACTAGATTAAAGGGAAGAAGGAGTGTAGATGAACTTATAACAAAGTGGAAGAACAAGGAGGCAAGAATCTTCTCTAGAGAATTAGGGTTTTGAGAGGTTTTGTTGATGAAGAGTTTAGAGAGATGTTGGGGGAGTTTAGAGAGCGATGTGAATAGTGTTTGAGAAGGGTTTTGTGTGGAAAATATGAAGTGATAAGGTTCCGAAAGCAACATCTCACCAACAATTTTCCCGTATAAGTTGTACTCGACCGGCACTCGGTCGAGTGGCTGGTCCACTTGATCGAGTGAAAGCTCCACTCGGTCGAGTGGATGGTCACTCGGTCGAGTGACCATTTTTACAGACTACCAGATTACTGCCCAGTGGTACTCGGTTCTCCACTCGGTCGAGTGGGGTTCCACTCAGCCGCGTGATCGTCTACTTGGTTGGGTCTAGTTTATATAAATGCGGGATTAGATTCCAACCTGAAACTCATTTTCTTCCATCATGAGTGTTGGTTTCAGGACCCTTTAAATAAGTCTGTTGTGGCCAAAGCTCAAAGACATTTGAATCTCTATCTCTTGAGAAGTGCATTGCAACCTGGCAAGCCCAATATTCCCTCAAATGCTATACTTCTGTAAATAAAGAGTTGCCTATGCAAACTCCAAAAGCTTTAGAAAACCCTGTAAATAATTGTGTTCAGACTGTTGATGTAAAATTGTTGCATCAAAGATTAGGGCACACTTCTTTTGATAAGATGGGATATCTTTCTGGTTTTCATTTGACTAGTAATGCTGTTTTTGATTGTGAAACCTGTGTAATGGCAAAACATCATCGATTACCATTTAATATCAGCGTTTCTCATTCCAAATAAAAGTTTGCTTTAATTCACCTTGATGTTTGGGGCCCATATAGAACTAGGGCACTATTTGGTGCTAAGTTCTTTCTTACCGTTTTGGATGATTACACAAGAACTACATGGACTTTTTTTATACAAACAAAGGATCAAGTCCCTCACTTGATCAGAGATTTCTTGAATCACATTGAAACATAATTTGGTGCAAAAGTAAGGGTTATTAGAACAGATAATGGGACTAAATTTGTTCAAGGCCCTTGCAATGCTATGTTCAAAGACAGAGGTATACTCCATTAGAAATCTATGACACGTAGACCTCAATAAAATGAGCGTGTTGAAAGGAAACACAGGCATCTCATTGAGACTGCTAGAGCCCTCAGATTACAGGCAGGTTTGCCACTTAAGTTTTGGGGAGATTGCTTGCTCATAGCAACATGCCTGATTAATAAGATGCCTACACCCATTCTTAAGTGGAAAACACCTTATGAGATGTTATTTGGAGAGCAACCATCTTATTCTGAATTAAGAGTATTAGGCTCATTATCCTATGCTACTATGCCTATTACTCATAGATATAAGTTTGGTGCAAAGGCTAGAAGATATATCTTCATTGGATATCCCTTTGGGTAGAAAGGATACAAGCTCTATGATTTAGATAATCATACAGTTTTACAAGCAGAGACATAGTATTCAAAGAACACATTTTTCCATTTCTTGAAAAAGATAGACCTTCAACTTCAACCAATTTTCATTCAAATTACAATCCTTATTTTTCTGAATATACACCTGAAAATAGTACAAATAATATTACACAAAATCCTAATACTAATATCACTACTTCTACTACTAATATCAATACTTCTCCAAATACTATAAATACTGCAGCTAATAGTGGTGACAATGCAACAACTACTATCATACACAATGATAGTACCAGAACAACCTCTGATACTGTTCCTCAGGTCCATGGGTTTGATACTGCTAATGGAGTCCATGGATTTGATCCAGTTGCTAGAAGATCAGACAGACCAAAGCAATTGTCTTCAAGGCTTAAAGGATATCAATGCAATCGTAAACTTCCATTCCAATTTTCTAAATCCACCACTGTTGCATCCACTTCTGTTGCATATCATACATCAATTCTTCAGGAACTCACTATATTTGATTCTGAGTACATCAGTTCCTTGAATGTTGTACTGTAAGAGTATGCACGTGGCAATTTGTTTGAAGCACAAAGGGATAAGAAATGGATAGAAGCTATGGATAAGGAAATCCAGGCTCTAGAGGCCAATCACACTTGGGAACTTAGTGACCTACCTCCCAACAAGAAAGCCATTGGGTCTAAATGGGTGTACAAAATCAAACATAGAGCAGATGGTAGCATTGAGATATTTAAAGCAAGATTGGTGGCTAAGGGATATAATCAGGTCAAGGATAAGGATTACAAGCATACATTCTCCCCTGTAGCAAAGTTTGCCACTCTCAGAACTTTGATAGCAGTTGCAGTAAAGGGATGGCCATTACACCAATTGGACATAAACAATGCCTTCTTATATGGCTACATTGAGGAAGAAGTATACATGAGGCCACCTCAAGGTTATATAAAAGCAGGAGCAGGTCAGGTTTGCAGGCTTAAGAGATCACTATATGGTCTTAAGCAGGTAAGCCGGCAATGGAACATACAATTGTCAAGACATTTGTTAAGTCTAGGGTTCATTCAATCCAACCAAGACTATTCTCTCTTTACAAGGGAGAGCATTGTTTCAGGGAGTTTTATTGTTATCCTAGTGTATGTTGATGATTTGATCATCTAAGAGGACAGTCATGAGGAAATCACAAAGATTAAAGAGAGTCTGGATGTTACTTTCACCATCAAAGACTTAGGGCTTATGAGATATTTTTTGGGTTTGGAGGTGGCAAGAAATAAAACAGGGATTCTCCTAAATCAAAGGAAATACATAACTGATATAATAAAGGACTTGAGGATGGAGAATTGTACAGAAACTCCTTTTCCTATGCCAAGAGGACTCAAACTCTCTACTGATTAAGGTGAGTTGTTGCCTTATCCAGAGAGATACATAAGGTTGGTGGGCAGACTACTCTATCTTAACCTTACTAGGCCTGAATATCTTACTCAGTTCAGCACCTTAGTCAATTTCTAAGTCAGCCTAGAGTTCCTCATATGCAAGCTGCCTTACATGTTGTGAAATACCTAAAACACTCAGTCAATGCATGGCTGTTTTATCCTGCAAATTCTGAGCTAGTTACAGTTAAAGGCATTCTCTGATGCAGACTGGGAGCAATGTGCTTTCAGTTGCAAGTCTTTGTCTGGATATTGTGTTATGTTAGGCAATTCTTTGTTATCCTGGGAGACAAAGAAGCAAAAGACAGTTAGTGAAAGCAGTACAGAAGCTGAGTACAGATGCATGTCTTATACTGCTGGTTAAATAGTGTGGTTGGAAAGATTACTGAGAGATCTAGAAGTGACAGTGCCTACACCTATAGATCTTCACTGTGATAATAGGGCAGCAGAGCATATAGCCCCCAATCCTGTCTTTCATGAAATGACAAAACATCTTGACATTGACTGTGATTATGTTAGAGAGAAAATACAGGAAGGACTTATTGTTCCAATCCATGTGAAGCCAAGCCTTCAACTTGCAGATATAATGACAAAGCCCTTAGGAGAACAACAACACAAGTTTTTGGTAGAAAGACTAGGATTGCAATTGATAGGTAATTAACTAACTGATGTGTATATATATATATATATATATATATATATATATATATATATATATATATATATATAGTTTACTTTACTCTTACACCTTAATTATCTCACTTGTAACAAACACAATTTACTCAATAATAATTTCTCTTTTATTTAGCTTTGTGTTTACAGTGATACAACATAGAGCTTACTTGATCAACAATGGTGAAGTTAGGTCTTCTTCACAATTACGATTACTACTAAGAGAATAAAAGTTATCAAAAGTTTCCCCTCCAAGCTCCACTTAGGCCCTACTCTTTTGGACTTAATTTCAGCTTTAATAAGTTCGATTCGATTCAAATTCTATTAAGTTCGATTCGATTCAAATAAGCTCCATTCGATTCGATTCGTTGATTAGTTTATTCAACATTAATATTATTGTTCTTATTTTATATTCTTATTGTTATCATTGTTATTATATTAATTTATTTACTATTGTTATTATTATATTAATATTTCTTTTTAATATTTATTATATTACTATTATTATTATTATTATTATTATTATTATTATTATTATCTAATATATTTATTTATTATTATATTATTATGATTAATGGTATTATTATTATTATATTATTATTATTATTATTATTATTATATTTTATTTATTATTTTATTAATATATTCATTTTTATTAATATTATTAATAACATATTTATTATTATTATTATTATATTAATAAATTATTATATTACATCTTATTATTCTTATTATTAATTGTTATTATTATTTATAATATTTATATTATACTTATCATATTTATTTTTTAGTTATTTTTATTATTATTAATATATTATATTATTTAATATATTATATTCTTATTAATAATGTTATCATTTATATTACTAATATATTATATTATTACTATATTTATTATTATATTACTATTTTATTTTTTATATAACTTATTAAATTATTACTATATTATTATTAATAATAATGAATAATATTATTATAATATTTATTATTATTATTGGTATTATTGTTATTATAATATTTATTATAATTATTATTATTATTATTGTTGTTGTTGTTGTTGTTGTTATTATTATTATTATTTTTTTATTTTATTTTTAAACAGCAAATTTTTATTAATCAATCAAAAGTTTACAAGAAATCGGTGGGCAGCCGAGATACAATCTGGGCGCCCACTCCCTTAGCAATAGTAAAGCTAAGTCTAGTAAAAATAAAAGTAGCAGCGCGAGCACCGGCATCCTGGGACACATAAAATTTCTGAATCTGCTTGAGTAAGGCAATAGCATCTGTCCCCAACTCCCCCAATGAAGAGAAAGAAAAAGGTAAGAAACCATAGGCAACTGCCTCACACAAGCTCTGATACTTGGCGCATTTGCGCTTTACATATCTTAATAAGTCTATGATTGGTTCGAAGAATGCCTCGAGATTCAGGCAATTGCGGATGATATAACTCCTCCACTCTCTTATTATGTTGTTGTTGTTGTTATTATTGGTATTATTATTATAATGTTTTTATTTTTATTTCAGTTCAATTCAGTTTAGACAATTTCAGTCCAAAAGAATACGGCCTTACTCATATAAGAAAAAAAAATGATTTTTCCATTAAATTATTATCTTTTCGGGATCTATACTAATTATTTATTATATGACTTAACAGAAAAAAGAAAGTTTTTTTTATTATATGACTTAAAAGAAAAAAGAAAATTGAAGGGCAAGATATTTGCTCCTAATACAGCAGAATCCTTATTATATGGATTGACAATAGTCCATGTCGTTTGTTGCTGTTGTTGATAATACACCATTACACTTTCCCTCCCCTTTCTGAACAAATTACCTGTTTCACCATTCAACTTCTTCTAAACTCCATTACACAGGTGAGAATTTTCTCTCTTTTCTGCTCATTTTCTATATTCATGCTTAACTGCCCTTTTCTTGTCTTCTCTTAAAACTTCTCTTTGTTCATGTCATTTTGTAATGTTACTACCACTTTTTACTGTTCTTTCTATGTTGTTATCTACTTCCAAAGCCCCTTAGCAAGAGATAAAAATGCATACTTACTGTGCAGTAATTTGTTGTGCTTACCTTGTTTTATAGGGGAAATAGAAGAAGATAAGTGGGACCCACTGGGTAATTTTAATGGCACATTTTAATGGTTATATTCATAGGGTTTACTTCAATTTATATTTTTTGTTTTGGGAAATAGATTGATGTTTCTGTTCTTTTTTGTTCAATGGCGGTTTCAAAAGTTGTCAGCCGGCCCCAAATCATTTTGGAATTAAGGCTTGTTGATGCTTCTTATCTGTTGAATTTATTTTCCTGCAATTTCTTTAGTTTTGGTTGCCTTTATCTTCTACGAGTATTTTTTACTAAATTCAATCTTATACTGCAACAAATTTGATGGTAAATGGTATATTGTAGTTGATTTTTGAGGCAATGAACAACCTAGAGCTGTATTTTTAGCAAATTTTCGGGGGTGCAATTGTGATTATTTTCTTGTAACAGCTAGGGATTAGGAGAGTAGAATGGAAGGAGGTCCCTTGATGTTGAGTACTTGCAGCAGCAGCATTAGCAGTAGCACAAAAACCCTTTTCGGGCATTTCTCGATAAATTTGCGGCCCCACCAGCAAATTTCATCTTCTTACTTTAGTTGTAGTTATAACAGCAGCAATAGTACTAGCAGTTTCAAGAATTTCAAGCCCCGACGACAAATTAAGAGCCAACTTTTTGTTTCAAGTGTTGGGTCTCTACCTGTTACACTCAAAGAAAATGAATCTTCCTCCTCGTTGTTAACTGATGGTAAAGAAGATGACACATATACATTGCCAAGACTTGATAAGAATGGGAGATTTTGCAGTCCAAGAGCTGCCCGAGAACTTGCCTTGTACAGTAATTTCGACCTTTTCCATATTGCTTTTGGATTTGGGCTTACTTCTCTTTATATTGTTTATTTAGTTTGGATTTTGAAGTACATGTTGCGTGTTTGGAAAATGGAAAGGGCAGATTGATTGTATATGCTTCGTGTATGGATGGGCATGATCCGGTTCGTTTGTTTGAGAAGCGATTGAATGCCCCTAGAGGTCAGTGCCATTTGTTTACTCAAAAAGCTTGCTTTGATTAATGGAGGCACTCTTTTCAAGGGTGAAACGCCTTTATCCACAGAATGTATATTACATGCGTGACAGTGATTGTTCCGTGGACAAAGTTGTTTCACCCGTGGATATATAGTTACCCTTGATACAAAGGTGAGATTTGTTTTTTGTAAATTAGTAATGTATCTACTGAAATTACTTTGCTGCTGTAAATCAGAATCTGAGTACATCTTTGACAAAAGCTCCATACATCAATATGATCACATGAGGTTCGGAGGACCCCCCATTAACACCTCCACTGTTGAAGAAGCTGAGCAACTTCGCAACCAATTTGATGCAGAATCGTTGATTGGTAAGTTTCACTTTATAACTTTTATATATGTAGATACTGACTTTAATTTTCATGCTAGTACCAGATGTATCTCGGGGCAAGGGGAGAGGAAGAGGGATAGTTGAAATTGTCCTTCAAATTTTCCCTTCATTTCCCACCAACCCATTTGGGTATCCAAACAGAGATAATCTCTCCCTCTCTTCTCCCTCTCCAAGTCATTTGAATCCCATCAAAGCTTTTGTGTCGATGTCAAGTTTCAACAATAGAGCTGAATGAAAGTCATGGTTACCAGCTTCACTCCGTAGTCCATCCCGAAAGATTGACAAATTGGTTTGAGCTTATTACGTGATGGTGTTAACTTAAAATCTACTCCCTCCCATTCTCTGGGGCTGCAACATTGTTGCATTGTATAAGTATTAGAGTAAGAAAGCAACTAACATCTCCATACTTTCTTTCCCCTCCTCAGAAGAAGGATAAATGATGTGGTTACCTTTAGCCTAAAATGAAAATGTATGCAAGTCCAGTGAATTTGCCCAAAATAGATGTTGCAAATCCAGTGAATGGAAGAGAGCTCTATTAAGAGTGTATTGCATAGCAGGATGTGGCAATTCATATCAAATTAGGCAACGGTGATGAAAGTTGAATACTTGAGCCCCCTGCTCTATAAGTCCCTGTTTTCCAAAAGTTTCATATCACTATTTGGCCGTTTAGACTTTAGATATGGCGTCCTCTCTGATAGGCTAACCACAGCTACGATTTTTAATGGATCGCAATTCGCAAAAGTGATATGTAAGCTCATTTCCTTGATCTGCACTCCATTTTTCTGGTTTATGTCTTGTTGTCTGCAAGTCTGCAACTGCTGCTGTCATTAAATCACTAATCCACTTACTCTGCCACATCTTTTTGATTTTGCTTTGACATCTTTGTCAAAGGTTTAAAACAGATATATATTTTTACAGTGGATTCAATCATGGCATGCTACTTTTGTTCTTTTTAAACATTATTTGTATACAATTATTCATGGTTCTTTTTCGTTCTATGTTATTCTTGTACCTACTCTCTCTTGTTCAGGAACTAAAATAGAAAAGAGAGGGTCAACCAGCGAGAATAAGGTAGGGATTAGAATCGGGGTAAAACACAAAACCAAGACTTTTATGTATGAACTCGTAGACTTATTTGTCAGCTGAATGCTTCATGTGCTCATTTACACACTATTGTAGCCACTTCACACTCATCAGTCATCGGTTTAAGCTTTGTGGCATACTTCTTATACTAAACTTGAGAATATTGATTGACGATATGTACTTGAAATGACAGAAGCAGAAGTTCTTTCAGCTCCTCTGAAGTTGGTGTATGGCAAATTGCTTCTACGGCAAGTTTCACATACATTCTTTTGCTTAATTTGTATGATTTACATATAGAGCTTTGAGCTTATTAAGGCCGCTAATCTCTTCTTTAGATTCACAAGGAAACTCTTGGTTGCAACAGTTGACAAATGGGACGAACATGTTCTGGTGATAGACAAAGTAGCCCCATCTAATTGGAAGGTTAACATTCTACCGATGGCTCCTCTTTTTAACTCTGCGTTATTATCAATTTATTGCTGTGAAATAAGTCGTTTGAAAGAGGTTTTGCATGTTACATATACTGTGAGACCAACCCAATTTATATACCTTGTCCATTACCCATTATTACTCCAATTTATTCTAAGTTTTTATAAAAGAATCCGGACTTCGATTTTAAAACCTATAAGTTTACCTGATTTTTGTATTACGTATGTTTTACTCCCCTTTTGTTTTGCACCTTTTCTTTTCTATTTTTCGCATTTTTGAGGTGTGCGTTCACCCATGGACGGTTCTAAATGATGATTCATGTCAGCCGACCCCAAATCATTTTGGGATTAAGGCTATGATGTTGTTGTTGATGGGATCTTGAGACCGTCTCATGTGAGAATTTGTGGTGTCTTGGAATGCCCTTAACAATCGTATCAGTTTTTGTACTCTTTTTATTTCCCGGTTGCTTTCTCTTATTTGATCCTGATGCATTTCCACCATTCTGAATTCTGAACTGGCAGGCAGAGCCAGCTGGAAGAATTTTGGAGTTCTCTATTCTTCATTTAGCAATGTCTGAAATTTCCATGCTGAAAACACGACACCAGATTGTCATCAACGAGGTACTGTTTTCTTTACTCAAGTTCTTATATGAGACCGTCTCACTGTAACTCGAGCATTTTGGGTGGTCTCACTGGAAGACGGTGTCATACAAGACTCAATACTTTCTTTAAGATATTTGGAACACATTCATCACATCACGAATTTCTTTCCAAAACCTGTCAATGCATGTAAAGGCCGTGGATCTTTCCAAACGGTTTTGTGACGGTTCAGCACCAAGAGTAATAAACGGTTGCCTAAGAACCTTTGTCCAAGATATATCTTGAAGAAGCAAGAGCCTTTCCAGCATCAGCAAAGTGACTAAAGTAATCAAGTACAAAGGGCTAGAACAGCTGACCATCTTACAGAAGACTGGATCCCGAAAATGAACTGCGCATGGATGGAGCATCGGAAATGCTCTGCCGCCTGGCAGGTGACACAGGAGGGTTTTGCTATTTGTATTTTGGAAGGTTTATAGGGAAAGAATGCTGTGTTCTTTTTTCATTAAATTTACAACATATCCCACTTAATTTGGGCACTGTAAGACCACTTTAAGTACATAGAAAATCTTAGACGTCGTAGCTTTCTTTCGAGACAGTAGATTACTCTTATAATGCCTTAATTTTTTAGCACTGGTTTGAACTCTCTTTTTAAGCTCTCTTCGCAATATGGAAGAACCTCTGAAATAGCGGACAAATGTCATCCACAGCTTGGTTTTTTTGTGTATACCATCTGGGTTTAGCCCGAATTCGAGTCGGGTAGGACCACTAGGGTGTTAAAGCTCTCCTCGTAAGCTTTAACACTGTTGCATTCCGGCTTGAACCTGAGACCTCTAAATAAGGTAGAAAAACCCCTTACGAGTTGATCAAAGTGCTCATTGGTACAAAACTCTATTGGTTAGGCCCTAACAATCGGCTTTTAAAGGATAATAATACATGAACATTGTTCCGGTGTACGTATTATATTGATACTAGATTTAATGCCCGTGCGATGCACGGGCCACTTGTTAGAATCTCTTATTACTATTTTTAGTTATAATACAGATTTAATTATTTATACATTAAGAGATTCTAAATGCTTTGTCAAATGCAAAAATTAAAGGAAATACTTTCAAAATATAACTTTCGAAATAAGCCAGCTATTAATATAAATTTCTCTATTTACCCATTTATGGTGCACTTATATAGAATAAACTTTCGAAAGAATAGATTTTGTTTTGAGAAATGCAAAAACGAAGTTTATAGTTGGTAAGCAAGTAAAAAAAATAAGCTAGAGAATTATACGTAGTAATGACAAAAGGAATTTGTTCCCATCGTGTAAGAAAAACTTATAGCCTTAACCTACCATTCGTAAGTTATTATTGAAAACTTGAAGATGCATTGGGTTTATATGCACAATCAACTGTTACATTAATTAATTTTATCTCAATAATGTCTAAAAGCGATCGATAAACCGGCACGGAGAAAGTATGAAATATAGTTTTTGTTTTGTTATGATGGAAAAGGATAAGAGCATTATAAAATAAGTACATGTTTGATTCCATGTAATATGACTGATCACATATTAGTTATTCCCGCTCATAAAACCTTGTAATACATGCATTTATGTAAAATACTAAGGAAGTTAGCCATATAATATGAAGAAAAAACAACTGAAATCTACACCATCCCTTACATAAGCACAATAGGACTAAAATAATGCCTATAAAAACACTGAACTTTAGAACAATGCATATATATGAGAATCTAATATGATTAAATGGACATAATATATGTATATAAAAGACTCAAAAAGGTTTAATTTGTTCTTTGGTGAAGGCGGAAAGCTTCATGTTGCTTCTTGGCCATCAATCCTCAAATCTCAAGCATACTGTGCTACTGTAATATCTACGGGCAAACAAAAAAAAATACGGGATACAAAATTGTGTTCACAAGAAAAGGGCATATAATCAATAGTTTTAGAGTCCTTAATTTAACAAATCAATAGTTTGAATCCTATTGAAACTAAAATTGGTCAATAAAGAGTTCTTAATTTAACTATAGTATTAACTGTAGAATACATTTGTGATATAATTATATATATTGTGAAATTCCTTGCAAAATATATTGCATTAATGCTCTATACTCTCCAAGTCTTAATCGGTACTCATGTAGGCATAATGGTTACGTAAAATCTTATGGTCAAAATATAATTAAGATTTTAGGTTAGTTGGAGTATATTTTATAGAATTTGACTCCTACCATCTTTTATACCTCATGATAACAATCGATTGTGCATAGGGAGTAACCAACTTCTACACTCGATATACTTCTTTATAGGCATGATAACAATTGGAGTACAAAAGTAATCATATATAAGTCTATATAATTTAAAAGACATTCTTAATAAGAGGGTGTAGTTATCGACTTACCGTCAATATTATCAATGATAGTAAATAAACGTCGCAAGGATTCAATTCTTGACTTTTAAATAATGTCTATCCTGTATTGTGTCCTGAAAAAAATATAACGACATTAGATCTCACTTCATAAAAATACTGTAAGAGTTCCAGAATTATTATAAAGACATTAGATCTCACTGCATAAAAATACAGTTCCTCACTAATATGGGACAATTGGAAACACTTCAAAGGCAAAAAGCCCTTATATTTTCCAACATCACGAAAGTTGCAAAATGGAAGAAAAAACAAACTTCAATGAATAGATGATAGTTTGAATCATCATCGATTTATTTTTCTAATACATATCAAGATGCAAACACCAAATATAGTGTTACCCAAGTTAAAACAAACCGAAATAAGTACCCAAATAAATAAATCAACAAAAAGCTTGAAGAGATAATACTCCTTTTGTTTAGGACTTTTCACGTTTCGAGACACTCAGTACTGTTTTCAATATATCTCAAAATTTATGATTAAATACTTATATAAGAGAAAATATAATCATGTGGAATTTTGTTTGATTTATCGTCGTAAATATTTTATGCATATAAATTTATAAATTTTTAATGATGTGGAACTAAAGATATCTACGTTGCAAAACACGTCTTGAGTAATAAAGCCAATGTAATATAAATAATTGTAGCAAGAGTTATTACGTACTTTATAGACTAACAAAGTTACGAACCAATAAGTTAGCTTGTACGTGCTTGTTTATTTGGTCACCGCTACTTTCACTTCAAGTTTCCGACTTTCGTAGCCTGCATTACCCATATTTGCTTCCTACAAAAACAATTTGAGGAGATTATTAGCAAAATTCATCGATCATGCCCATAGTCAATACAAACAACAGATGCAATGATTATAAATAATGTGCAATAATGTCAATATAGTTTAGGCCAACATGTGTAAATCTCAAATTGGTGTGAGCGATAGTGTTTGCTCATCCTTTATATAGCCTTACAAAGTTTGGTAGAAGACTCCAATTATGAATCAAATACTATCTTATGTACATAGGCAGAGAAGACACTATATCAACTCCGTTATTTATTTAAAAGAAATTCAATCAATATCTTTTGTTTAAATTCTTATATTTAAACAATATCTTTCAGATTTTTTTATTTATTTTAATTTTAAGAAGTTCGGAAAACTTGGACTCTCTGTAATCGCTCGGAAAAAGCTTCCTTTATTAATATAGATAGATAGATTTTGGCGATTGAATAGATAAAAGTGTAAGGCTAATGACATTTGAATCATTTATTTTAGAACCTTCCATAGATTTATTATTATACCGTCACTCTTAATATGTATTCGCTACTCACACTAGAAAAATACCTTAGAAAATAAACGAGTGACATAGCACATATTCTTTTGCCGTTAGCCCGTTACCACTTCTTATACCTAGCAAAACTGACAATTATCCCGAATTCATCCAACTCAAATGTTCATTGTCATATTGACTAGATCTGGCAAATGGGTAAAGATCGAGTCATTTCGGATCGGGTCAACAATTTATCGGGTCTTTTTCGAATCGGGTCATTGTTGAATCGGGTCGTTTGGGTAATTTCGGGTCATTCGGGTCATTTATGGTCACTAAATCGGGTCACTTTCTCTTCAGATCTATCAGATCATTTTCGGGTCTCGGTAAGCCTCATCAGGTCGAATAGTTTTGCCAAGTCTGGTGTTGACCATCATCCATCCATATATATAGAAGTTGAAAACAAGCCCGTAAGGGCGGAGTCTAGTGGTTAAAACTTGGGTGAAATTCCCAGGAGACCCAGGTTCAAGCCTCCCCAAGAGCAAAATCTTGTGGAGTATTCTTGGTCTGAGTCGCGCACCGAAGATAGCAGCTGCGGGTTCCCTCGTTAGCGCACAAAAAAAAAAAAAAAAAAATTGTAAACAACCCCAAAAAACGATTCGACCCATTAAGATCCAACCCGAATTCTTACTTTTAATCGGCCTATAGTCCTATACCCGAGCTGGTTAAAATCTTCATTCAAAGGTCGGGGGAAAGCTCGAGCATAGAAAACACACCACTTCCAAGGATAAACTAAGAATGGAGGTTTTCCCTCGAATCTCAAATCGCTTCCTTTCTTTCTCCTCCTCAAACCCGACTACCATTTTCCGGGTCACCCCATTTCTCCACTTTAACACCCCTTCTCAAATTTCCTCCCTTAAACCCGCTTCACCCATTTACCCGAACCCGGTTACCCCTGCCCGTTTTTTCTCTTCTCCTGCTTCAAGATTATCAGCTCCCCGGGCAGGATGGTTACTGGGTCTCGGCCAGAAAGAGCAGAAACCAAGCCTGCCCGATTTGGTTAAAGCGGGTGACCCGGTTTTGCATGAGCCAGCACGGGAAGTTGACCCGAATGATATCGGGTCGGAGAAGATACAAAAGATAATAGATGATATGATTAGTGTAATGAGGAAGGCTCCTGGTGTTGGACTTGCTGCTCCTCAGATTGGTATTCCTTTAAAGGTTTCATCTTTTTAACCTTTTCGACTTTTCTAATACTCGCTAATTCGCTTGTAAAACGGTTTTATATAAGAATTGTTGTTGTAGTTAGGGCATCATTGTCTTTCGTAGATGGTTTTATAGTGTTTTATTGTAAACTGTTTTATACCATTATTTTCTTCTTGGTGTAAAAGGAGCCACAAGGACAAGTTTGATGCTGACGGGATTTGAACCCAAATCATGTGTAGCAACTCTCGTAACTTTACCAGCTGATAATGTTTCTTTTTGTGAAATAATGTATTGGAACATTATGTTCATGATTACTTGTTAGTTGTTAATAGTTGAAGGTTGCATTTAACCTGTATAAATGTCCCATGTGGAGAGTACAAAATTGATAAAATTATGTGAAAGTTGGTCATTTGTAAACTAGTGAGCTAGTCGTAAAATGGGTTTAAGATGAAACAATCAGTGTAGCTTTAGTAGTTCAGTTATATATTTACCTTACTAATGTTCTGTAACTGTCACTGGATTTTGGTTATTGGTATGACCTTGTTTGCTTAAATTATACTATCAGTTTGTTTTATTGTTTTTTTTTTCGGTTCAAATGAGCGCACTATGTCGCAGGTAAGAAACGAACCCCCAATTTCATGGTTGGGGTTAGAGAGCTCTTACCACTTGAGTTTTATTGTGATGTTAGCATTTTATTTGCTTTACTTGAGTTCAAACTCTCACCCTCCATTCCTCCTCCCCTCTTTTCCCCTCCTCTCTCTTTCCCTCCATTTTTGGTATCCAAACAATGCCTAAATGTATGAAAAAAACACATGGACTATTTGGGGAGCGCTTATAAAGCCACTATTGTACATGCTAGGGGTTTAAGGCTTGTAATCTTGTATGTGCCTGACGTCTGAACCTGTGGATGTGACATTATTCGTTAAAGATTTCATACATGTGTGCTTTTATGGGTGAATTTTTGAGCTTGTGTATGACGGCATGTCACTCTTTTTGAAGCATGCGCTTTGATCCAAAATAGAAATTTGCTCTTTTAATAATCTCTCCCTCGTAACGCAAATTTTGCTCTATTATTCAGATTATTGTGCTGGAAGACACAAGGGAGTACATCAGTTATGCACCCAAGGAGGAAATCAAATCACAAGACAGACGTGCTTTTGACCTTTTGGTATGATTAATATCGCAAACTATTAAACCATAAAACATTTTTTTGTAAATTCATCTTCTATTGTGTTTCGTTTTCTGTGTTGGGCTGGATGCTCTACATAATGTGACAAGCTTTTAGATGTGAGGCAGGTTCTAGTGAATCCGGTACTTGAGAAGAAGAGCAATAAAACGGCGCTTTTCTTCGAAGGCTGCTTAAGGTATGAGGCATATTCCTCTCTTTCTACTCTATCAAAAATTGAAAGTTGCACCTATCTTGGTACATATATTCTCTCCGTTGAATAAAACATGAGCTTCACGAATGTTAAATGGGCTTCATGTGCATACGCCAACTCTTCCTTATGGTAGACGAGAAGTTCCATGAGTTTCTTCTTGTAATATTGTTTCTGCACAAATGAGTACTTGATGTTCGTATATTTATCTGCATTGTGTATAATACATATGCTGATATGCTGGCGTAGCAGTTAGGGAAATGTCAGCACTGTGAAGATTTTTTTAATAACTGCAACAGATAGATGATTCTCTTTGTGATGAAAATTTAGCAACTTGCGAATCATCACAGGAAATATTTAATTACTAGTAAAAAGTTTATAAGATGCTCTGTTCATTTCTATCCGTGAAAGGAGAAGGAGTGAGAAAAACTGTGACGAAGGATTCATGTATCTTACTCCGTGTTACTTCGACTATTCCCGTTTGGAGTCGTAGTTGCGTCTGAGAAGACACTTATGGATACAGGTATGGAACCCGTACACAAACCAGTTGTGACAAAAAAGGAGTCTTACTTTGGAACGATATATATATTTTTATTTCGGAGTAAAGCTAGATTTCTAGTTAATTTTTCTTTTCCAGGCGTGAAAATTTGAGTCATTGTGACTCTGACAGTTTGAATATGTACACTCATATTTGACATCCATACCCGTGTCAAAGTATCCTAGCTCCGACCATTGATAAATCTTTTCCTTTATTGCAAGATGAAAGCTTGACTGATAATTCTGGCAAAGGAAGTTTATACCTCTGAATATAGCATAGGTCATCTCACCTCTATTTAGCTGTGCTCTCTCCAAGTATTATACAATGGATTGGTTTTCTATCTAATGCTTTGACAATTTTACAGTGTCGATGGATACAGAGCAGTTGTAGAGCGATATCTTGACGTTGAAGTCAGAGGACTAGACCGTTATGGGCAGGCTATCAAAGTGAATGCTTCAGGTTGGCAGGCACGTATACTTCAGCATGAATGTGATCATCTAGAAGGAACCCTCTACGTTGACAAGATGGTAAAAAGGACATTTAGAACTGTGGAGAACTTAGATTTACCACTTGCAGTCGGCTGCCCGAAGCTTGGGGTGCCCTAGTTTATGGACTTGGAAGATTCAGCCATGATCCGTGGCAGAATAGTCACTAATGATCTTAGCTTGATACTCCGCAAGGAAATTCATCAGCATCATTTGGAAAATTCTTTCATTGTTGATTGTGATACGTTTTACCGGAATACTAGTCATTTTTAGGATGTTCTAATATTCTACCTTTGAGTAATTATAAAGACATTACTTTTGTGCTCATTTGCTATGGCTGTCTACAATTTTTGCAAAGGAAATTGGATGTACTGTCTTAGCCCAGTTATCCTTAGAAAGACGGTTTACAGATGACCTATCAATGGCACCGAATCACTGCTACTTTTCAAAAAGAAAAAGGATAAGCAGTCATGGATTCATTATGCTTTACACTATCATAATCGATTATCACAGAGTAATGAATCTTTCTCTCCATTAAAAATTCTCTCGACCTCGAAGTAAAAAATATTATGCCTCTAAAAAGCATGCGTGTTATTCAGATAGCTAACAAAAACATGCTATCAGTTCATTACCCACAGAAAAGCTTTGCCATGATCAAATGCATCCTGCTCCTCTAATTTACAGCTAGATGCACTTATACATCCAGAAACACATGCCCTTTATAATTTCAGTAACCTAATTCCTTTCTGCATTTGCAGAAAATGATTTCATAAATTCAGATGACTGTAGCTTCAGTGACCCAGAAAGCTTTTCCGAGGATGGCAGATTGCTGCAATAATTTCCTTAATATCGCAATAACCCTGTCGTCAGTTTGACTGTTTTCATTTCGGGACAAGTTGGCAGGTCTTATATCAGATTGAATTATGAGAAGCAGACAAAGTATTCTGCACAGCCAAACTGACAGTGGTCAGAAAGCAAGGAGGAGGAAATACAATCCCAGAACTTGAACCATAAGCATTCCAACAGAATGATGTCGCCACTCCTGTGTACGTCAAAAGCTGGATATCTTCTAAATATAACTGTTGGCATGGAATGGTATCGCTGCATGCAAATCGTATGGCTTCTTCAGAAGCTGAAGTTCCCTTGATGCCCACAAATGATATATCGTTGACGTTTACATTTGCTGTCTGCAATAACATCGAAAAACTCTCACTTTAGCTGAGTGGTTAACATTTGTACTCCTAAAGTCCTAACCACAACAACTTTCATGGTCGTAATTGTTGTCACTTCAATACGTCCTAACATCAACCTGATGCCATTCTTTGGCTTTAGAATATGCATGGACTCATGGAGCAGAAATAATACCTGATTTTGACATGGATCTGGTGCATCACAATAATATTGATCAACAAGAATTGGATTTGTGACATTTTCCATCCATACATTTTTAAATATAATTTTTGTTGCAAATCCAGAGCCTCCCTGTTGACAACAAACATAGCACATACGTAACTACGTAAGTAGAAGATAAGACGACAACAACAAATACGACAGCACCCCAATGCAGCCTTACTTCCATTCTAAACCACAGAGATGCTGTTTCTGGATGGCCTATATTATATAAATTGCATTGCAGACCATTTAGTGAGTCATTTTGCTTTATTTATCGTTTTTCAAAACCGAAAAGCCAGTCTTGGTCTCCATTAAAGAAAATACAATTACACGGCCAATTAGTCGCCAACCAGTATTGTAAGTTAGTACAACTTGAGATACCTGCCAAGTCTTCACTCTTACGCCATTTTGCGTGTTGGATAGATATGCCCCATCAACCATTACATCATGAACCTCAGACCATTCATTCCATTTCCCCAAGCTTCCAATACTAGCAACATTTCAAAGAATCAGATAAGGTCTCCAATGTAAAGAACACGATGGGTATGAAAATAAGTTGCAAATAGTAAACAAGTCCGTACCTAATGCCATGTGTACCTGGACCGCAAACAATATTCGTCACCATAACTCTTGAAGAATTGCTCACAATAGACACACAATCATCCCCTACATACAAACACTTGATTAAATCATATTCCATTGATATAAAACACAGGAATAACATTTTTAACGAGCGAGTAACTAACCTGCATTAATTGTACTATCCCTGACTTCAACATTAGTGGAGGCACTAATGTGAATTCCATCAGTATTAGGGCTTTCTGCAGGTGTTGATAGTGTGACATTTGACACAATAACGCCAAGGCAATCGGTAAAGGACATGTGTGTTTGTTGACTGTTAACAATACTGATGTCTTTAACGTTTAACCCCGTGCACTTGTGAAAAGTAATTGCCTGCAGCATGATTGTTCAATGATAATAAATACTGTAAGAGTGTGACAAACAATACTGAGTTCTGTATGAGACTGTCTCACATATAAGACAATTTCGTGTAAGTTTTTGGACAATCGATGCCAAAGACACCAAAATTAAACCAAACCTGTAGCTTTTAGCAAGCTGAAAAACTAACCGTGGGAGCATGATGACAAGGCTGCAGAATGAAAAGAAAAGCATATTGAAGATTAGAACAGTAACATTTAAAAAATGCCATTCTGAAAACACTGTATGAATTCGAGCAAGTATATAGGTCAAATAACGACGTACAATTGTAGTATTGATCTTGCAGGACCGGGCCCACCATTCTTCACCCATGCCATTGATTGTACCTCCGCCTTCTAGAGTTAGATGCTCCACACTGTGAAAGTATAGCCATTTACGATGGTTCAAACCACGCCAGTAATGAGGATCTTTAGGTGCTATAATTGCTCCATTAATCTATTGACAATACAAGAGATATATGTGAAGGTCAATTTGTAACAAGAAAAAAAAATCATCAGATCAAGCAACATTGTAAGTAGAACTTCATACCCTCAGAGTGATCTTAGATCGACATCCAGCAAAGTCAATTGGGTGTACCAAATAAGTATATCCCTCTGGAATCAAGATTGATGAGTGGAGAGATAGAGAACATGCCATTTTCCAAGCATTTCTGAATGCCTAAAGATAACTAGCATTGTGAGGCATCCGATGTAAGAATACACTTCATGTATCGGGAAAACAGTACAACACTTCATATCGAAATCATGCTCAATTATTTTTGTTGTTAGACACAAAAACAACCAAAGTCATATCAAATGTTATATATCAATTATTCCGAAGTTGATTTGTTCAAGGAGTACTTGGATCGTCAAAACAACAAACGAACCTAATAAAAATTACATCAGGTAGCTGAAAGAGTCTCTGACTCATTATCCCAATCCAAAACCCAACCTCAAAAGCATTAAAAATTTCATAGCTTCGGAATCAACAAAGACCTATACATATATTAACACACAATGCCTAATTCACGAGTTGTTCGAGAAATAGATGGTTCATTTCTTTTTTTTTTTTTGGTGTAAACCATCCGGTTTAATCCGGATTCGAGCCGGGTAGGACCACTAGGGCGGTAAAGCTCTCCCTCATGAGTTTTAACACTGCTGCGTTCCCAGGGCTCGAACACGAGACCTCTGGTTAAGCTAGAACAACTCCTTGCCAGTTGATCTAAGTGCTCATGGGTAGATGGTTCATTTCTCATCACCTAAAAATGTGCTCTTAGGGTCTTAACCTACAACTCCTCTACACATATCGCCCTGCACAATCGCAAATTCGCAACCAACACAGCTGATATCACAAGTCTAAAAGCAATAACAGTAAGTAAACTACCCATTTCTCATGCAAATTTAATTAGCTAAATCATCCTGTAACATATATATCAATCGGATGTCAATATTATTACAATGCCTCTACACAGGCACTCGCCCATGCTACGGAGGGCACCGGTCCAAAACCGGACCGGAACCAGAATCAGCAAAATTCACGGACCGGGACCGGACCGGATTACAAAAATTCCGGTCCGGGACCGGACCGAAAAAATTCCGGTCCAAGACCAGACCGGACCGGTTGGACCGGAATTACCCACTTTTTCAAATTCCGGTCCAAAAATTCCGGTCCATTGGACCGGATCGGACCGGAGTAAAAATACAATTTTAAGAAAAAAAATGAAAATAACCATAATTCCGGGCATTCCGGCCCAAACCGGTCCGGACAGGACCGAAAACCGGAATCTTGGAAAATGGTGGACCGGAGACTGGACCGGAATTTTTAATTCCAGTTCTAGTCCACTCGATTCCAGTCCGGACTGGTCCATTTTCCCGGTCCGGACCGGATTATGCCCACCCCTACTACGGAGATTAAAGGGCAATCAAATATACGCAACCTTACCCTAAGAATGAGCATTTTCGATACACTCTGGATTAAAGTAATTAAAAACATTTCACTATCAACATAAGAAAACAAAATACATTTTCTATTTTTTAGACAAACAAAAAACCAAAAAAATCATTTGACAAATTCGCATTTGTGACGTACAAAATCCGTCACTTTGAAGAGACATGAGCCAAAGGGGCAAGTGGGGAGGGGCTATCAGTTATGAGAGGTCTCTTTGAAGAAACAGTCACAAGCAAGACTATTTGATAAACTAAACACCACACACTTTGTTACAGCAAATACATTATATCATGTACTCTCTGTCCCATTGAGTTGTACTCCATACATATTTCAAAATATATATGTGAGACAGTGAACTTTAAAAAAACATACACAATTCAATAGAACGAAAGAAGCAATCCTTGCATCCCAATCATTTGTTTACCTTTTTATTACGTATAACGGGTATTTTAATCAAAAGTTAAACAAATGATCGGTATCAAATTAAACATATGCATAAGAGTATACCTCAGTGTCATCATGAAGGCCATCACCAATAGCACCATAAGCATGAACATGAAAAATGTTTCCTTTTCTGGGTTGTTCATGTATTGAAGACCCAATTCCTGGCAGCTGAAGAAAAGACTGATAATCATACACTGATGCATAAGTTACATGCAAAATCATAAGTATAAAAATCAAAATTATATAATTATTAAAATATGTGGGTTGGTCCATTTTATTATTATTATAATAATTATAGTATTATCATCAATTCATCATGATTTTTGTATTGTTGGATAATGATAGTTTAGTTAAGTGAACTTTACTCAAACTTTATATTTTTCTGGGGAATTTTGGATTTGATGATGCAACAATCAACAGACGAATTAGTTAATTAATTAAATAATTAAATGTGATTAAGGTTGTATAAATGTGGAATGAAAAAATTAAGGAAGATTAATGAAAAAATTAAGGAAGATTAGTGGAAAAAATTAGTAGTTTGTTATTGTCGAATGTTTATAGTGAAAGAAATTGAATGGTAGCCGACAGTTTAGCAGACAAAAAAGCAATAGATCATAACAAAATTGTGAATTAACATATCACAAAATCTCATTGAAGACGATATGTATCCGTCATTTTGGAATGACGGATACCATTTTTTCTCACAAATGACCCAAATAAAGGAGAGAGGGAAGCACATGGGGGTGTCCCCACCTTGTCCCCTCTATCCGTTTTGTGAGTGACATTACATCTTCACTTCTCCGACTGCTTTTTGAAGAAGACTAAGGCCCTGTTCTTTTGGATCAAATTGTCTCAATTGAATCGAATCAACTTAATGGAATCTGAATCAATCAATCAATCAATCGAATCGATCAATCAATCAATCAATCAAATAATAATAAAAAGATTATATTATTAATAATAATACTAATAATAAATATTATAATAAAAATAATACCAATAATAATAATAATAATAAATATTATTATAATATTATTCATTAATAATAACATATTAATATAATCTAATAATAATAATCTAATAAGATATATAAAAAAATAGTAATATAATAATAAATATAGTAATAATAATAATAATAATAATAATAATAATAACAATAATAATAATAATATATTAGTAATATAAATGATAATATTATTAATAATAATATAATATATTAATAATAATAACTAAAAAATAAATAATAATAATATAATAATAGGTCTAATATAATAACTTATTAATATAATAATATCAAATATAATAATAATAATAATAATAATAATAATGTGATTAATAATATTAATAATAATGAGTATATTAATAAAATAGTATTAATAATAATGAATATATTAATAAAATATTAAATATAATATAATAATAATAATGATGATAATGATAATAATAATAATAATAATAATAATAATAATAATAATAAATATATTAAATATAAATATAATAATATAAACAATATGAATAAATTATTAATAAATATAATAGTAATATAAAAAATATAATAATAATAATAATAATAATAATAATAACAACAATAATAATAATAATAATAATAACAACAACAACAACGACAACAACAACAATAGTAAATACATTAATATAAAAATAATAATAATGATATCAATAAGAAATAATAATAATAATAATAATAATAATAATAATGATATCAATAAGAATAATAATAGTAATATTGAAATAAACTAATATGAATCAATCAATCGATCTCAATCGAATCGAATCAATCGAATGGAGTGAATCAATCGAATCAATCAATGGAGTCAATCAATCAATCAACTTATTAGAACTGAAATTAAGTCCAAAAGAACAGGGCCTAACTATTAACATATTATGAGCAAAAAAATCTTCGAAAATTACTCGTATTCAGTATAGAATATACAAATTGTCTTTTTAAAGCAACAGGATTTTGTAATTATTTTATGGTCAAATGTAATTATAATGGTCTGCCTAATTTTATAGCTTGTGATAACTTATTTTCCAAAAGTAGTCATATTTGGTTGTAAAATGGTATTAAGTAAAATATTTTGGTGTAAAATAATATTGTTAAAACTTCATTTAGAGTTTTATTTTAATTAAATAGATATTAAATAGGTAAAATTACTTATCTACCCTTCAAACTTTGGGCGCAAAAACAAAAATTTACATTTTTATTTTTCTTTAATTATAATGGTGCCAAGATTCGAACACTGGGTAACACCCTATAGGCTATCCTTTTTGATAAATACGGAGTACTTAATTAAAACGGAAAATTCGCGTGGTACCCCCGAAGTATGTTATTTTGTACGTGGTATCCAACTTTTTAAGTTGGTGCACATGATAACCTTGAGGGCTTGCCTGGAATCCATGGAATAATCAGGGGGTAAATTTTAACTGGGCGATAATTACTGGGGAAGTTAATTACTTGGGTAATGAGTTCCTTGAAGATAGGTTTGGCATATGAGTAATGATTACTGAGTAGATGTTTTACTCCCTTAATCATTACCCAGGGGGAGGGTGGGTAATGTATTACCCCTTCATGAGGGTAATAGATTCGGGAGGTGAATAATTACCCTCATACCAAACATGGAAAACGTACCTTACATATCACTCCCCTATTTATTCCCCCTTTTACCCTCAATCCAAGCAAGCTCTGAAGTTTGATTTTTAAGTACGACATGTTCTTTCTATCGTATTTAAAATCTTCAATTGAGCATAAATCATAGACCATAATTCAGAATTGGCCATTTTTTTTTTTTTGAAATTGATTATCTCTTTGAGTTCTATAATTTGATAAAACAAAAAATTGTCATTCGGAAATTTAAAATCGAAGTTATGGTCGATTTTAGATTTCCGTGAGAAAAAACCCGAGAAATGTCAATCGACAAATTTTTTTTTCCTCTAATCGTAGATTATGACAAGAAAATGTGCGTAGAACAAAAAATTGATCTATTCCGAATTGCGGTGCATGGGTTATGCAGAATTGAAGTTTGTTAGAGCAACAAAAAGGACATTTTGTGCATAAAAATCAAGCGTGGAGGGTAACATGTATTCAAACTTGAAATATTGGGTACCATGTGCAAAATGACAAAGTTTAGGGGTATCACGTGAATTTTCCGTAATAAAAAAGTAGAAGTATAGTAAAACATAAAAAAACAAAGAAACAAAACTACATAAATCAATCAAGCTACAAAACGCCTAATTTCTACTAATTCCTAATTCGTAAATCCCCAATTCTAAGTCATACTTTGTGTTACGGGCTTACGGCAATCAAATCGTCAGGTACAACGGCTTTTTCTCTCTTCTCTTTGTAGTTTGATGCAGTAATTTTATGAAAATTTATAATTACGACACAAAAATTCTCAATTATGAGATTGATTTGAATGTTGGGCAGATATAATTTGATCTAAAAATGGCGACAACAGCTTGTTTCATGATTGTTAGTCGCACTGATATCCCAATTTATGAAGCTGAACTTGGTTCTGCTCTTAAAGTATGCTTCTTTCCCTTTTCTTGTTATTTTTTTGTATTAATTTCATTTGTATTTTTTAGTCAAATCCATCCATTTTATCTGGTAATCATCTTACAAAAGATGGGTCTTTGTTAATTTCATCAATGGGCTAAGCTGTGATTTTGATGGTGTTTTGTATAGTAATGTTAAAGGTGGGATTTTAGAAGGTGAATTGGATGTTTGATGTGATCTACTTTGATTCATTTGATCCTAGACGTTTTCCCGAAGCCCTCTTGCATATTTTGAAAAACGTATATAATCAAATGGAACGGAGGAGGTCTTAAAGTTTTGGTAGATGGAACAATCTTTGATGGTGTGATTTGGGTTAGATTTTTGCTGGCACATTGTTCTTTGCCCTGGCATTGAGTTTCACAATTATCATCTTTGTTGTTTGAGGTGATATGGGAGTGAAATAGTGATCTAAATGGTGGATATGTGATTGAACTCAATACACACTGTAAACTGTATGCATCTTAGCACGATGGCTTTTTTTAATCATGGATCAAGTATTATCTGTGTCAGATTGTACTCCTTCCGTCCCGGCATTTGTTTACCTATTCTATTTGTGTGTGTCTCAATTATTTGTTCACCTTTCTATATTGGGAATATTTTTGAAGGGTAATTTGATAATCCACGTAACCTATTATGCACTTGTCACTGAACAATACCACTCCCAAATGGTCTCCTCCTCTCTCCTAGGTCTTTGTGACAAAACCAAAGGTAAACAAATGACCTGGACGGGGACGGAGAGAGTATTCCTTCTGTTTGTTTAAGAGTTTCACAGTTTGGTTAGCTTTGATCTGCAATAAGTTAAAAGCTAGCAATTCCAATAACTTTGTGGTCTCTAAGGATGTTGTAAAGTTTTAAACAAGAAGGGGTGTGTCAAAAAAAGAGACGTAACAGAATATGGATGAGAAGTATAGAAATAAAGCTTTTTTTTTTATTGTTGTTGGATATTTGACTCAAAATGATCTCTTTATGCTATCCATTTTGCAACATGTAAAGTAATTGATGTAGTGTCAAATCATTTATCTATGACGCTTGAAATAAAAGAAGGAAACTCAAAGGGTCAAATGGTGGTACAACATGGATGTTTAACTTTTGTGGGTTTAAGGTAGTTCCTCTCGTTTTGAACGCTAATTGAATGTAGCTAATCTTTTAGGTGCAGAGTTTTTAACTTTACTTGCATGAATTATTATTAACTGATACAATTTGTTGCTTGATGTCATTGGTCAAATAAAGTGTCACCTTTCTATTTACAGAAAGAAGATGCTGCACAGCAGCATCAGTTCATATTGCATGCAGCTTTGGACATAGTTCAGGATCTTGCTTGGACAACAAGTGCTATGTGAGCTTCAGTTACTTGTCTTGCTTGTTCTTTTCTTTTTGGGTCCAATCTACTGTTTATGAAAATTTATTCACTGCTTAACCACCTTTGATATCAAAGTCAGGTGTTGTAGCGTGATTCTGGTCATTGTGCCATAAATGCGGCCAATAACGCGTTACAAATGCAGTTGCCTTAACTTTTAAATGCTAGATAAATTTGTCCTCTATTTGATCTTGCAGCCTAGCTTTTATATCTTGACCTTAGGTTCTATCTGCGTTCTCATATTGTGATTACTGTGCATCCTATTCTCAGGTTCTTAAAAGCAATAGACAGGTTCAATGATCTGGTGGTCTCTGTATATGTCACTGCTGGTCATATCCTTTAAAACCTGACTAATTTTGCTTCCTCTTCCCCTCGTTTAATTTTATCGTTTCTCCCTTGTGTTTTTCTAGCTTTTCACAGTTGCATGTAGTAATACCTGTGTTACTCCGACTCTCAGACACACTGTCGTGTTTGACACGTGTCGGAGTGTCGGATACGGCAACTATGTGCGAAAGTATATTTTGTGGTCTAAAGCAAAGTGTCGTGTCGTGTTGGACACGATACGTGTCGAACACACGACACGATCGTGTCGAACACGCGGCACGGCAACTAACTGAAGTGTCGGAGTAATATTGCACTCACATCGTCATATGTGGACCATTAGCTTATCATGTTTTTTGTGCAAGTGTAGTTGGAGGGAATTGGACGGATCCATTTTCCCTCCCTCCCTTACCCCCTCCCCTCCCTTTCCCTCCTTTTTTGTACCGAAACAAAGGGTAAATGTGCTCATTATTATTATTATTTAGTTTAGCCTTTTGGATTCTTTAATCTATTATCACATACAAGATTCATGCTTCTCCACGACTCCCGCAATGAGGATGGGGTAAAAAGTTTCTTTCAGGAAGTGCATGAGTTGTACATCAAGGTATGCCACGACTTCTTTGGCCTTCACATGATATGCTATGCTGCTGCTAGAAAATTTTTCCCTTTGTGAATAGACAATAAACTGAATGTCAAATACATGAAAGAGGACCTTGTTTAGAACTTGGATATTCTTAGATTGTTACTTTGTGATTATTGAGCTCTATCATTTTTTTCAACCTCTCGAGATTTTATAGGCACTCTGACTTGATGAGTGTAATTTATTTTGATGTTGCTAATGCCCATTTCATAGTACAAAAATAAAATTACCTCTGTGCCTTAGCCCTTAAGAGCTCCCGCGAATTGCAGGGCAAGGGGGTTTGGATATATGTAGCTTGACCCCTATGCTAACACGCACTAGCTGTTTCCAAGATAACCCAAACTGAAAATTATGTCGAGAATTGTATGAAAATTTGCCCAATTAGTTGTATAATGGAAAAAATGTATTTTTTTTTTACTATTGTAAAAAGGGATGCTTACATCATTATGATGAAGCTATTTGTTAAATTAGGAGCTTTGGGTAGCGGATGGGTTTTTATCCTTTTGGTGTTTGTATGGGTATCCTCTACATTTCAGTCTTCGTTGTGATTTCTTGAATAAGGACTGTGTTGCATTGGAGTTTCCCCATGGCTTTGGTTTCTGTAAGATGTATGGACTCCCTGTGTGCTTATAGCCTTATATGTTCCCTACTGGAAACAGTGTAGGTTTTCATTTGCTTATATATTCTCTAACCTAATGAATGCAATTTCCAGACTCTTCTGAATCCACTATATTTACCGGGTTCTCGCATTGCATCATCCCATTTCGACACAAAGGTACGAGCGCTATCCAGAAAATACCTTTGAAATGGATGCTGAAAGCAAGAGGAGTTAATGGCCTTATTGGACGTGTTGGAGTTGAGTTTCTTGCTCCCCTTGCTTTTGTTTGGTCGATTGTTTGGTCGACATGTTCTTCTTCAGGAAGAACCCTCCCAATCATGCTGAGCTCCATAATTGATAGTGTTTGTTATGTACAACCTTTGTCATGTTTTGATTGTCTCCGTTTAAATTTGTTAGTCCGCTGATGTCAATTATGTAAGTCCGTTCTTTCTGAAGGATTCTTTGTGAACACCTCATTTTTTATTTCGAGGGCTCGAGGCTACAAGCTTATATAGTTGTATTCTTCTCCAACAATCTCAACAATGGTCTTTACTCTTCTGCTGCTGCTCTGTATTGGATGTTTATATAAGATTGCATAGACTTGGTTACCTACCTCACTACAGCTGGAATTCTATAAGATTGCATATATCGAATGACACAGCTCACTGTGTCTGCAGGCGGAACTCTATGACGCATGCAATGGGTTTTATAACATTGTCGCCATTGCTCAGCTCACCTTTCTCTTCATTATATGATAATCCTACAAAGTACAATACACACAACACATTAGTTTCGTCAAGTATACCAACTAAATCGTCAAATACAAAGCGATATGCATAATATATATTGAAATTGGCTTATATCATTCCCAAAATCCCTACCCAAAATAATCGTCATATTTCAAACACTCGGAAATGAACTGAAAATTCGAAGAAAACACTTCCGCTGCACACCTGGTAAAAAGGTAGCGACAACCGATTTCCTGATATCAAAAAAAAGATTTACTGCCATTCATCTTCAATAATGTTGGTGGACATATGATTGCAATGAACAAGTTGATGGTACAGATAACGTAAAGATTAATTGACAGCATTGTGACTTGTCAGTTGTCAGCAAGTAAAGACAAATTAAACAGGAAAATATAGAAACTCAAATAAAATTTGGGTACTGGACCAACCCATTTTTGGAATGTTTGTTGTAAATTTTATGGCGTTTTCAGAACATTTCACTCTCCTTGTCTTTCCACATTCAATTTCACCTCTTTCATGAATCATCATCTTTTTTTATTGGTCTATGTTTTTCATTTTCTATTCAGCTGAAAATGAAAATTTGTTGAAAATTTGGCTATTACTGCTCTTTTCTGTGCAAAAAGTTGTTGAATTTTAGTGTTTTTAGGGTTCTGATTCAGATTTTTGAGGTGGGTTTTGCTTAATTAATCATATTATTGAGTGGGTTTTGCTTAATTGATCATATCATTGTTGGATTTTGCTTAACTGATCATATCATTGTGTTGGGTTTTGCTTAATTAATATTATTGGGTGGATTTTCCGGGGTCGTAATTGTTGTCTGAATTCAGATTTCTGATTAGGGTTTGGTTCAATTTAGCAGATTGTTTTGTGGGGTTGTTGTAAAGAGAGGTACTGCAAGCTTCTGTAGTTATGCTGGTTAGATTAAGGGTATTTACTTGTTGATTTAAGTTTTTGATTGATGAATGTGATTAGATATGTTTGATGGAAGCATGTCAGTGTCGATTCATACATCGAGTTTTCGGGCAAATGTATTGGGGAAGATGTCTTTTTCTAAGCATGGAACATTAAGGAAGACAAGAGTAACTCTATCTCTTGCTAATTCACCCTCTTCAATTCTGGTGCACATTGATGAAAGTGACAGTTCCCAGAAATGTGGAAGAAACACTGTGCCGAACCCAAATATGTCGTTGTCAAGCAAAGATTTTAGTACTAGTTCGATGCTTAACCAATCGAATGCGATTGGTATAATAGGAGGGGTATGTGTGAGTTCTACTTTGAATTTCTTGCAAAAACTCGTGCAATGGGGATCAAAGGAGGGGAAAGAATGCCCTCCATTTGTTCTTTGTTCTGATCCAAAATTGGGAGAGGATCTACTGATGTATGAGAGAAGCTCTTTTCCTTCACTTTACGCAAGAGTGGGGCCCTCTAATGTGGATCATACTCCGATTGTAGAGAATTTGAGGCGCAAAAGAATGTCTCTTGAGCAAGGGGGTGCTCGCTGCATTGTTATGCCTTGCCATTTGTTGCATTCGTGGCATGCTGATGTTTCTATTGGATGTGATGTGCCGATTCTTCACATGGGCGAATGTGTGGCTAGGGAGCTTAAGGAAGCAAAATTAAGACCCCTTGAAGCTGGATGTCGTTTGAGGATTGGCTTGATTGCTACTGATGTTATTCTGAAATCAGGGTATTATCAGGACAAATTGCAGAATGAGGTATATGTTCTCGACTTCTTGTCTTTGCTACTTTATTTTGTGTCCCTATTGCTTGCTTCCTTGATATTTTATGTGCAAGATTTCAACTGAAATAGCTTGAACATGAAAATTGAATTAAACAGGGCTCAATCTAGAGATTTGTCGTGAGTAGGCCAAAACCGCATAATTTTAGAAGGATTAAACAATATCCTATTGCTGATTGCAATGCCAAGGAAGGACTTAGACGTACGTCCTTACCTAAAGTATAGCTGGTACTAGACCTGTCAAAACTCGACCCGACCCGAAACCCGACCCGTTTTTTAGGGTTACAAACCCGGTTTTTTCGACCCGCAACCCGTTTGACCCGAACCCGAAATGACCCGTTATTTTAGGGTCGAGACCCGACCCGAACGGGTCGACCCGTTGGGTCAAGGGAAAATCATGAATTTTATAAAAAATATTGATATTTATATATTATATTTGAAAATATAGTTAAAAAATTATTTTTTTATTACTTAAAATTAAAAATTCAACTAAAAAGTCAATTTTATATAACTTTTATAATATTTAATAATAAAATAATTATTAAAAAAACTTCATTTTAATAATTATATCAATATAATTATTGTATATGATGAATATGGTTAAAATAATAATTTTAAATATATTTTACTTTTTAAAAAAATATTTTTTAAATTAAAAAAATCGTTTAAAAAAGACGTTAAAAATTATTTCTTGACCCGTATTCTGACCCTAACCCGACCCGTATGACCCGACCCGTATTTGACCCGACCTGTATTCTGACCCGACCCGGGACCCGACCCGCCCGACCCGTTTGACAGGTTTAGCTGGTATATTATTTATATGTGTGAGATCAATCTAATGCCTTTTGTGCAGTTTGAGAGTACATCCCCTAGATAAGTGACAACATGTATTACTGGAGAAGGTTTGAAGATGTATTGTACCGGAGGAGGTTAAACATTCCCCTGACAATGCCTTCTGAAACATCCCCCTAACATGTATTGCTAGTAGCAAAATCATTGTTTAAAACCTTCTCTGTAGGACATGTGACGATCATAACTCTGATCGCCGTCTATTGAGGATTGGAAATAGCTTTGAAGGACTGCGATTATGATAGAGTTCTACTCTCACATATACCCTTTAGGGAAAGAACATTTGATTTTGTGCTGAAGTATATGAATATTGTTGTGGAATGTCAAAGACATTCTCGGACATCCTGCAAAAAGGCTTAGCTCGTAAACTTGCAATTGTGGGGGTAGTTTTCTATATTGGTTTATTATGAACTAACGAACTAGTGAATACTGCACACTATTACTAGAGTACTTGCTCTATAGTTGCTTACAACATGTGAAGAAGAGTTGGCAAGTGCTGTGAAATGTTTCCTTATTGTTCTGAACATTGCTACAACCTACAACTATATGATCCAAGTGTAAAAGAACTGTCAATTATTGGAAAATGCTAGTGTCGCTAGAGCTGGCCACTGGCCGGGCTGATCCGTGGTCTTAGACAGGCCAAAGGGCAGGCCGGGTTCGAAAAATAGAACCCGGTCCCGGCCCGCATATAGGGCGGGCTGGGATGGTTGTGACCCATGAGACGGGCCGGGCCGGGCTGTCCCGTTGCTTTGGCCAGGTCTAAGTGTCCCCATGAGTTTCCTTTTCCAATGAAGTCAAAGACTCGCCATCTTTGTTTTTTCTATGATGCCAACAGGAAAAAAAAAGTGACTCAAAACTGGTCTCCCTTCTTTTTAATACGAATATGAATTAGCAGTAATTTATGCAATTCTTAACGCAAATATCACCAGGAGTCATCCCAGGAAATACTGTATTCATGTTGCTAATACATAAATAAGGCTACATACCCGCCATTGGCGGGAGCCCTTGATGCAATGGGGTAATGTAATTGTTTTGTTACTATAACGTCACTAAACCGACTGATTAACTTATCTTCCACCTGAATTACGTGGAAAAGATTGGGTTGGTGAATCAACAACTGTGGGAAACTAGGAATAGTTTGCTACACAAACTGTAATATGAGGCGGCCTCATGGTGTTATCATCATGAGACTGACCGTATTTCCTTTAATGGCACCACGACCAGCTGGTTGACTTTTTTTCCTGCCTGAATAACTTGCTAGGGATTTGAGGTGGTTCTGCATGATAAAGCAACCATGGAACACACAGTCATTCCTGCAATACAAGCCTTGGACAGAAAAGACATAGAAGGAGCTCGAAATCTGTTAAGAGTTGCAGTTCAAGTATTGTTGGTTAGGGCGGTGAACATGGTCATCATCTCTTCTCATGAAATGTGTGGACTGTTACCTCATGACGATCCTCTACGAAAGAAATGTGTTGATCCTATTGATGCACTTGTAAGGGAAACCATCAGATGGTCTTATTCTCTGGAATGAAGGAGGTTCATAATGCACTTATATTCTTGGAATTTAGCGAAGCTGCATTCACACGATTCGTCATTGTACAAACCCCCCACCCTTTAGCCATTATTTGATGCAGTAATATATAGGTCATTCAGTCATTGTTAGACTTCTACTATTGTAAGGATCGAGAACATCAGCGAATATCTTGTTGATGTTTGATTCTATTTAATTGTTTTTAAGTCAATGTTCAATTATCTTTAAACAGTTCTTTGAAGGAGAATCTCATATTTGAACAGTTTCCGCTAAATGCTCAGCATATCGTGGTTCTTGCACAGGGTTAGAAACTTAGAACTCAGAAACTTTTCTTATCTTGTGCGTTTTTCACAAGCATGTTGCTTAGGATATGTATACTACTATACTGTGAGTATACCATTTACAAAATTCTTTACATTCGCCACACTCGCATTCATTGAGATATAAATCTCAATCGGCTTTGGAATTTGACATTATGTTTTGCTTACATGGATGACAAGTACAAGTCGCTTGAATATATGATTTTATCGGTCTGTGACAGGAAAAGATCGAAGAAGACCCGAAAGAGACTGTTCATAGTATTGCGCTAACATAGATATCAAAGGGATTTCAATCAGCTGATGCAACAGCTTCTCAGATTCCATTGAAAGGGCAAATAACAAATGAAAGATTAATAATTCAGCAAAAAAATTCACTTGTTATCCTATAACTTGGTTGCATTACAATATTCGACTGTAACAAATGCCTTGTGGTGTTACTATGCCTAAAAATAAGTCTCATTCTCTTCCTATGCTAAACAATTCATCTACTCTAAAGATCATCCATCTCCATATTCTTCTATCCGAAGCTTCACTGAAACCTGTTGTTACTCAAAAAGTTGCTGTTCTGACAATCTTAAACCTACTGTTATATCAGATACTGTGTTCCTGAACTTGTACTGTTATGGCTGCATTAAAGTCAACTTTGGGCGAGATCTTGCTACTGTTGCTGGCTAGATGACGCAGACCCAAGTGAGTCCTCGTCAATCCAATCAGCGTAAATGCCAATAATCTTCTTGTTGTAGTTCCACTTGAAAGGGCATACTTTTGGTTTGGATGGCACTTTCCGATCATAAGGAGCAGGTTGTTCATCAGAGTTAGGAGCCGCGTCATTGTTGTTTATGGTCCTTAATGTTGGATTACTTCTCCTCAGTTCTGAAACAGTAAGGGGAGAATTTCAGTGGCAATGATTCTTAAAAACATGATGAGCATATTTATATCAGGGCAAACTTAGGTTCATGACTTCATGCTAATGCAGCTAGCATCCAGATCATGAAATGCCGATAACAGCAAAGGTTTCTTTCCTTTGTGACAGTCGTATAGTACGAGACCGACCCAGATCAAGTGTAACTCCACAACAAAATTACTTGTATTTGATTACATCCTATTTATATTGAACAGTCTAATATTTAATTACGATGATGTAAGTCGAGAACTATTCAACTTAAATATACGTCCTCATCACAAAATATCATGTCGTCAAATTAAAACTGCGCGTCATATATTCAGTCAGGTCTTACTTTAGGTTGAACTTATTGGAAATGGGTTATAAGTTGGTCTTACGGATGAGACCTTCCTAGACAACAATTTAAGCAACGACAATCATTGACAAACGATAATCAATCAGATGGTTTGTTTGTTTGTATGAATTTTTCAGAAGAGCACATAAATGGTTTGTTTGTACCTGCTAGTCCATGGGCAAAGGTGCATTTGTCTCCATATTGGCAGCTCTTACGCTCGCTCCACTTGTTACATAGCCTCGTCTTCATGTAAGTTGCATCTCTATCTTCTACTCTCTGAATGCTAATGGAAGCGCTCTCTCGTGGCATATCCCTCTTTTCCACAGACCCCTGCAATTTCTGATGAACATATTTACACCTCTCATATGGGCACCTCATTCCTCTGGAGAAGTAATTGCAGATTGGCCTTTGATAGCTGCCTTCATTTGTCGACTTCAGAATCATCCCATCATTAGACACATGAGCAAAAATGCAATTTTCACCATAGTGACAGCACCCAGTTGTCCGAAATCTCCTACAGATCTCTTTTCTTGTGTTGGAATTAGGACGAACATCGTCTCTAACATTAGACTGTTGACCAAGCTCTGAGTTACTAAGATCAATGCCTACACCATAAGACGGGCTTGAGGAATGTCGGGCAAAGGAACGAGCATCCATTGTCAAAATCGTAAACTTCTAGATCGAAAACAGACTTTTTTAACTGATTAATGTACCTGCAACAATCACAGTTTCACCCTGCTGTTACTATTACAGTAAATCAGATCAGTTATCAGAAAATTTTACACAAACAACTTGCAATTTGCACAAAAACAAGTAATTCCAATGTTTACCCAACAGTAAAAACCCACATTATAAAACCGAATGAAATCGCAATTTCACGAAATAAAATGACATTTAACATCTAAATTTCTAGTACCCATAAAACTTTTTCAAGAAATTTCTACATTCAACAGCAAAAACCCATAAAAAATTACAACCCATCATGAAGTTTTACGCAATTCACAAGTTAAATGCACAAGTTAACATCTCTAAGCACCTAAAACATTGTGGGTTACATGAAAATGCGAATGGAAGTCGGGTTCGCGTCGAAAGTCTAATGGGTTTTATTTACTACAAACACCGCATCAACTACCCACTAAGCAGGGTGAATTTTTTCTACAATGTATGTAAGCATTACATAACAACGATGATTTTGGGTAAAATTTTAAAGGGTTTTACTGCAAGTAACTACCCACAAAGGCACAAACCAGGGTAAAACAGTAACAATAATGTATGTAGTTTTACACAACAAAAATGCAAAATTAAGAAGAATTTAGGGAATTGAAGTAAAAAAAAAAATTAAGACTTACTTGATGAGAAAAAAGTTGGAAGAGAGGAAGTTTTAATGAGGGAAGATGGTAAAAGAGAAAGGCGGGGTAATAGGGAAAATTGGCATGACTACCATTTTTGTGACATTCGTACTTTATTGTGGAATTGTTTGATGGGACTAAGAAATTTCCATTTTAGGACACCATACAGTTTTTTAATGATTCTTTTGTTGTTGGTCAGTTGAGGGGTCAGGGGTCTTACTATATTTATTACCATTACCCTCTCATATAGATCGGGTCTTGTCGGGTTTATGTTCGTATCACATGTAAACGACTCACAAACCCTTCAACCCAAACCCGACCCGATTAAATATAATGTTATGTTCGTGTTGACCACTTACATAAATGAGTCATTAAGCTCTCAACCCAAAGCCGTTTATTTCGTGTCGGGTTTTCGTGTTTTATCATTGTTTGTCCTCTTTATCTTTTATGGTCGGTTACCGAATTAAACCTATATAAAATCGTCTCACAAGGTAAAGATAATACTTCGTTCAATTTAATTCAAAGGTAACATGCATTTTTGCACAAGTTTTGAAGTTTGTTCTTTTGGTGGGAATAGTATTGAGTAAAGACGAGAGAAAATGGGATTGGAATGTTTGGATGTATTAAATGAATGTATTTGATGTAAATATGGGTGCATTGTAAGGACAATGATGGCAATTTTCTCATTTTCAGAATGGGTAAATTATAAGGAATATCATATTACCGTAATAATAGAAATCACAATATTACCATATTGTGATTGTCTAAGATTATAGTAGTCCTAATTTTCTATATTGTGTCAAATATATCTTTATGATATATTCTAGTAAGATTGAGTTTCCAATTATTATTGTCTTGTAATTGCTATATAAGCACCCCTTTGTAATCAATAATATTCAAGCTATTCAATACAATTTATAATTTCTACATGGTATCAGAGCGGTAAAATCCTAGGGACCTCTGCTTACCCAAACCCTACTACAAAAACAACCACCACCGTCTTTCCGCTGCCGGCCGGAGATGGCTGTCATCTCTTCCATCTCCGGCAGGCTTAATAATTAGCCTATCCTTTAAAACTTCAATTTTTTTTTTTGCTTTATTTCTCGTTCCAATCCTTTAGTTCTCGTGATATCGATATCAAAAGAAAATAATTACTCTAACCCTTCTTATTATCTCGTCAATGTAAAATCTCCTTCTCACATCTTCCAATATGCTTATCCTCTTTTCTCGTCTCTCTTGTCCAAGCCTCTGTGTGACTGTGCCTATGGCCATCTACAATCTTTACTGACATCATCAACACATTCCATTATTTACACTCTGACCTTGCTCTTCCTTACGTTGGAGGTACAAATTTGCAAGTCCTTACTTGTCTCTAAGCACATACTGCTATTTGCTAGCTATCTACTTGATTTTTGAATAATATTGTTCAACCAATTTTCCTATCTTCTCATTTTTTAATCCTATCTCACAATTAAAAGTCTTACACTTCTCATCGTTCTCTTGTTGACGAGAAGCTCCCTCAAACTTTGCTCCTCTTCTTAATTGGCTGTCCTTGCCCAGTTGCGCTCTCTTATTTCTCTTACAAACTGATACCCACTAATCAATTATCTCAAATTTAAGTCCATCGTCAAAGCCTTTATCTTTCTTTAATGCTATCGTGATAATGGATGTGTTCTCTTTCAGACAATTTCTACTTCTGCCCTACTCTTTCTTACGTACCAAAGTCATGTTTTGCTTTTCCTTACATTGTTATTTCTAATATCCCGACGCAAATTGCTAGCCACTTGAAAACCTTGCTCACAAATTACTGTCTTCCTATCTCAAATTTACTCATCTACTTCAAATATGAAGTTCCTCTCAAAAAGACGTCTTCTTTACCTCAACTCAAATTTTCTTTTCCAATTTCCTACATATCTCCATACTAAACCTCTTTCTCTTGGTCACCGTTATTATTTCGATAAAATTATACGGAGTATATCTCTCCCGGCCTTTACAAAATACAGTCAAAATAGTTTTTTCTTCACCTCTCACAAAGTCACAAGTCACAAAAATAAATTATGTCATCTTTCTCAAAGTATGCCCTAACCTTTGACAATCTTTCCCAAATTACTCATCTTCTTTAAATTTCGGCCATCGTTTCATCTGGCCACCTTTAATTTCTCTCAAATTATGCCATAGTTTTTGGCCTTTTCTCAAATTCGTCCCTCTCAACAAATATTCTTCTCATGATCCAACGATCAAATTTGGATTCCTATAAGACCGTACAAATTTTACGGTGCAAGTTTATTTCCCAAAATCCTCAAGCTTACAGCGTACCAACTAATCACATTTACTTCCTTTCCCAACTTTCTCCCCTTTATTTACTATGCAGAATTAAGCCTCTACATCTCGTCTACTGCTACTTTGGCTCAAGATTGCAGTCCCGTCTTCTCTCAAGATTGTCTTTCCCCGGAACATTGCGGTCCCGTCTTCTTCTTCTCAATATTGTCCTTCCCCTCCGGTCGTCCATCTTGCGGGGGCGTATAAGGAATATCATATTACCGTAATAATAGAAATCACAATATTACCATATTGTGATTGTCTAAGATTATAGTAGTCCTAATTTTCTATATTGTGTCAAATATATCTTTATGATATATTCTAGTAAGATTGAGTTTCCAATTATTATTGTCTTGTAATTGCTATATAAGCACCCCTTTGTAATCAATAATATTCAAGCTATTCAATACAATTTATAATTTCTACATAAATTAGATTGAATTGTTCAAATAATTAAGATAATACCTTTAAAATGGATTGCTCGTTCGAGAATTTCGAAAACCTTCCAGATTAATACGATGGAAGTTTAATTGGAATAAAATTATAATTTTTCATATATCAATCGATATAACATCATGGATTTTTTTGTCAAACACAACCTTTAAAAAACTTTTTTTTCTAAACACCACCTTTAAGAAAAAAAAGTTTGTAAAACACAACTTTTAATAGTTTCTTTTTTTTTGTTAAACACGACATTTTGGCTAGAGTTTGAAAACTTGCAATGGGGCGACTTTCAATCAATGTTTGAGATAACAAACGAGGTCGGTTTGAGGTGTTTTTAGACTCGTTGGAAAGGTGGGAGTACAAGCTTTTCAGGCGTTATCAATACGGCGGTGATAGGTGGCCTTATGTGGGGTCTATTGGTGTGTAAGTTAAGGCTGGTCAAGGAGTGAATTGATGTTTTTCTGATTTGTTTTTACCTCCAATTCACTCCTTGACCAGCCTTACTTTACACACCAATAGACCCTATATAATGCCACCTATCACCACTGTATTGGTAACCTCTGGAAAGACTATACTCCCACCTTTCCAAATAGTCTAAGAACACCTCAAATCGGCCTCCTTTGCTACCTCAAATATCGACTTAAAGTCACCCTATTGCAAGCGGTTAAACTCTGGCAAAAATGTCGTGTTTTACAAAAAAAAAAAAAAAAAAAAAAAAATTATCAAAGGTTGTTTTACAAACTTTTTTTCTAAAGGTGGTGTTTGGAAAAAAAAGTTTTTTAAAGGTTGCGTTTGACAAAAAAACCTAATATCATCAAGACAACAACCCATAATTGGGTTAGCTCCGCCTAAACAAATAAGTGCGTGGGCCACAAAGATCATATCTAATACTCCCTCCATTTAACTTCATCTTACATGTTTCTCTTTTGCACACTATTCACAAGCGGACATTCAATTTCAATTTTCTTTTGATACATAAGTTAAAATTTATTCATGTGAGATCTTATTTGATTCGCCTTTAAGAATACATTAAAAATATCTAACTTTTATAATTTTTGCAAATACGTAATTAAAGATATTTATCGCGTAAAAATTGCATTGACAAACGTGATAAAACAAACATGTAAAGTTGAGTTGAATGGAGGGAGTAGAGTAATTAGTCTTATTATTATCCGTTTATTATAGTGAATGACGGGTCAAATATTCTTAAAGTGGTAACTTTTTTGGACTCACCATACAACTTGTTGCTTGTATTATGCTTAAAAGTGGATGGATATTTCACTCTTTATAATTATAAACGGATATCTACTCTATAATGAGAATTTGTGAATAGAGAGATAGTTGGATCAATTATATATTTTCGATCAATTTTTCAGAGGCTGGTTATATATTTTCAATCAATTTTTCGGTTTCTCGTTATTGTTTCGTGAGCTCTAATCCAAATCACACACTTTGCCATCCGTAATCATTCACTCATTGTACATAATAAGATCATCAAAATAAATCGGGAAAAGAAGAGAGTGAAAAGATGTCAATGGGTAAAGGTGATGCACAACAACTATTTGACCTTCTTTCCCATCTCCTCAGTGAGGTATATACATATATTACACATAAATCCCCAACCCAATCTCTTTGATTTCTTAATAATTGCATAATTTGCCATTGCCTGTTGTAATTGTGAATTATGCAGATAGTTAGTTGTAGAAATTTGATGCCCTTGTTCGATCACAAATTCTTGTGTAAGACAGTTTTACAGTTAGTGTAAAAACGACCTTATATAGCCAAGCTTTAGTGAAGGGTATATGTGTCGTTAATAGATGGTTTCTTGTAAATCCGTAAAACCGTTTTACACAAGACCAACTCATGTTTGATTGGATTACTGGACAATGATGTATGAATCAGTCCATTTATTTGATGGGATTTTGTTGTTTTATTTGATGCTGTTGTATATAGGTTTCTGATTATAGGAATGCTGATTAAATTGTGCTGAAAGTTTTGCATATCTGAAGATGTAAGGATGATGATCTTTTGTGTTTTATTGATTACAAATCCTTACATAAGACAGTTGTAAGTGTAAAACAGATTTAAAGAACCCATATAACCGGTTAGTAAGGATCTTTAACTAGTGTTTGAGATATGTTTTTGGACCTGTTTCACGCTGAAAGACAGTCTTCAGAGAGATTTACCATTGATTGGTTGACCAAATTTGGCTTTATAACATACTCCGTATGTAAGAGGAGGAATATGTGTTTTTTTGAATCTGAATTCAGTTTTCTGTATGGGATATCCTTAAAACAAGGTTGCCTAATTCAGTTTACGCCACATCCAATTTGGGATATGCTCTTAGTGTAGCGGCTGGTATATAGATTTTGAAAGGAACAGGACAGAATACACTTGAACCTTTTTGCTATTTCCTAGGGGTTGAGCGAATCCAGTAACACACCCTTAAACATCTATTTCAATGTAGGGGTAACTAAGGTAAGGTCAAAGGTGGGCACTCTCTCCTTTCTTCTCCAATTCTGCATTTCCGCCTTAGGCAGGACTGCAGGATCCTTAGACTGTGAGTGAGTAATTAATAGTTAAGCTTGGATGGAAAATGGGAAAGTCTAAAATGAAAAAATGTTAGTAGTGTTTTGCACAAGGTGTTCTTGAGTTGCTGTGTCCAGAATTATATAGTCAATTTCTATGAGGATGTATTACTGGGTGTAATTTTTAGAGGAATTGTACTTAGAGTGAAGTCTTGTTAAGAGCTTTTTTAGGGTGTGAGTGCCTCTATGCTGATGGAGACTGTCAATGCCTAACTGTCATTATGGCATATTATCCGATTTCTTCCTTCAAACATGCCCCTATGTTTTGTACGATTCTACTAAGCGTTTGAATGTAAGCGAAGGTGACTTGGTCATTCTCTTGAGAATTATAATGGCGGAGCTTAGAGATATTGCTTTTTGCATTGTTTTGTGTTATATTGGTGGTTCTCAAGAATGGGGTCGGATGTCAACACTCTATTTTCAGTCAGAGGGTAGTCTATAAATATAAGGAATGTTTGGTTGTTTGCTTTTCCCCTCTTTGGAGACACTCACCTAAGTTCTACAGATTAATTAGCTTGAAGTTATCACAATTTTCTATGCTTCTTCTCTCTTTTGGTTGTCGCTGTAGCAAGGGGTGAGGTGGCAGTTGTGCATTGCTGCTAAGAAAAGGTTTTAAGAAAATAATACAAAGTCATTTGGAACTTGTATGAGAAAACATGAATACCAAATTTTGGGAATTCAAAGTAGTATAAATTGTCCCAGTTTTACGATTCTATTTCCATTCCACAATTAATAGTTAAACTTCGTATGCTCCTTAAGTCCTTAGACCGCCTACTCTCTGTCCAGTTTTCTTTACATTAAATCATTGTATCTGAGAATGGTTTAAACTTTAAACCAAAACATAAATCAAATATTGATGCATTTGGGAAGGGCTCAACTTTCAAATATGAAAGAGTATACTTTGAGGGCAAATCCGGTCTTCAAGGTTTTCTGTTCCATTGTCATAATTTTGATTGTATTTTTATTCTGTTTATTTCCTCCCTGGTATGCTTTGTAATGCCTTCTTGTCAAAGCTTAACATGTTCCCAACTGCAGTAATACATCCAATTCTGATTTGACGGGATAACAAGTTAGTCACTCTGATAAAAGTTAGTGATGAGAAACATGGTAGTCGTCGTTGCTTATTGCCTGATCTCCACTGTTGATGGCCAAATTGTCCTAACTAAACCCAGCTAAAGTAGAAGCTTATTGTGTTTAATGGTTGTTGGCTATAGTTGAAGAGTGACGAACACAATACTCGCAAATAAGCTCATTGAAACCGGGTGACCGTTGTGAATTATTTATTGACCTATAGAATCTGTCAGTACAATTGCCTTGCCTTTAGTTGTGTCTCTTTTATTTCCATTCTATGGATGGCTTCTTTTGTTTGTACCCTGATTACTCTTGCTGCTCCTTTCTAAAGGTGGAAACCATATCAAATCAAGAAGAGGTCGATCTGCGCGCCAAAATTGATGCCCTTAGATCAGAAGTTACGAAAGTCCCTTCCTCATCCGCACTGCAAACTGAAGATACTGAGGTACTGGACTTATGACCTATATCTTCTTGTTTGTAAGTAGAGTGGACAAAAGTTGGCTTGATCTAAGAAACCTGTCTCAAACTGCCTAAAACCAAACCCAATAACCAGTGAAAATTGGTTAATCAGAGCCGAACTGATCTGAGACCAATCCAATAACCGATACAACACAATTTGTCTCGACCTAACTCGAACAGAAATCGACCTAATATGATCCTGTACTTTGAAGTTTGAACTATAATCTGATTGGTGTGACCTGACCAATCTGAGACCTTTCAATTAATGATCTAAATAAGTTTGACTTCATTTAACTTGATTATCTTAATTCTTAGCTTAAATTTTTTTTTTGACCTAGAGACGGTACAAACATGAAATTATTGCTCTAGACAGTATAAACATAAACTAGACAAAAGCTTATCCCGGATATAACTTGGCCTGCCTTGAGCAAACCAAAACCAACCCGAGTGACTGGATTGAACCATATATGTGAGGTTACATCGTGTTTTCCATGCATAACTCAGTTGGAAGTAGCGAGGAGGTTGGATAACTTATCAATGAAGTTAGATAAAGTGGATGAGATGATTTCGTCAACAATAACAGCAGATCCACAAGTGAAGTCCATCTTGAGTAGTACATCAGATATATGGATGCCTGTAATTACAGCTACTTCTGATGAACGTCGCAAGTTTTCGTCACTGGTGAAAGATGAACATGAAGCTGACGAAAACAAATCCACTTAGTCACACCACACCGATTCTCTCTCCTTGTTTCCGGCTTCACCTTCTTGTCGTCCTTTGCTTCTCCGCCTTTTCTGCCCATTTCTATTTCCCTTGTAAATGTCATGAGACATAAAACTGTAGCTAAATACTCACTTGAGCAATTCTTTTGTCACATTGCACTTTTGCACGGTATGTTAATCTCAATAAACTCAAGCATTTATACCATTCAGCCATTGGCCCACTGTTACCAACAGTTTTGCAGTCCTGGCGAGTTGTGACGAGTTTTTGTTTCTCAAGTGAGCATTTGAGCAATGCAAAACTGCAATAGTTACTGTTACGCGATCGGTAAGTACTCCATATGCTATTTGTAGTTATACGCTTTCTAGAGTTATAAATAAGTGTGACTCCTTTGAGTCACACCTTTACTATGTAATTAGACCTAACAAAATGAACCAGAATCCTATAACCATGCGAAAATATCTGAATTGATAACCTAGCGAGCACCCGATATGACTAACCTAAATAGTACCCGAAACCGTACTCAATCCGAGTCGAATCGAAATTGAACCGAATGATACCTGAACTTGAATATATCCGAGCTGATAATAACTGAACCGATAGACCAAAATTAAAAACATTTATTTTCTCATAAAACGCTCATATTTTGGTAGTTTTTTTTCCATTTATCTTCTCATTATTTTATTTGAGTTGAGAAAATAAATTAAAACAACAAAATTAATCAAGATATTTATGTAATGACATGAAATGTGTATTTTAATGAAAATATTTTTTTTTACGCGAAATGTAATACCCGCCTTTTTAGGGACCCTTTGACCAGCGTTGACTGACCTTGGGAGCGGGAATAGTTCTTAGAAGTGCGTGCCAAAGCCATCTTGGATTACGAGTTATGAGTGGTACTCGATAGAGTAGAGGCTACTCGATCGAGTAGCGTAGTTACTCGGTCGAGTAGAGGGTCACTCGATCGAGTATGTGGGGTACTCGATCGAGTACCGAGTTTTCAGCGAGGGTTTTATATCGCGTTTTGTTATATCCGCAATTCATTTTCGCCACTTTCCTCCTATCCTTTGGTCGCCTCTTTTCCTTCCCTTCACCATAAAACCTCCATGGAAGCCTTTTGAAGATCCTTGTGCCTTAGGAGAGCGTCACTTGAGTCGGGTAGCGGTCTTTTGCCGAGTTTCTCCTTGTAGGTACGTCATAATCACCATCCGTATCCTCATCTTTGCAGTTAGGCTTTGCTTGGTAGTAATAGATGTTGTGTTGTGGTTATAGGCTTTGCTTGATTGCTGGATATGTCATATGTTGGCATGGATTGGTTGCAGTTGCTTAAAGGTAGGTTCGCCTACTCAGTTTCTGTGGATAGTCTAGTGTGTCGGTAGTCCTATCATTGTTGTTGTGTTATGGCTGTGTTGTGTGGCAGCGTGTATGCTATGGTTGGTTAGTACATACAGTTTGTTGGTTTTGCGTTGCAGCTGTCTGTGATTGTTTGTCTCTGGTTCTCGAGATGCGTTCTCGGCTGAGTGGAGTGAGTGGAGTCACTTGCGGGAGTGGCTTCACGCCCTAGTTTCGCCCTTCGTGGAACCCGCCACGGAAGGGGATGTGCACATTAATGGACAGGGTTATCGCTCGGTATGATGAGCGGGGATTTGGTGGGTACGGTGCGGTCCCCCACTCGCGGTGGTCGTCCAAAGGGACGATCGATGTGACGAGGTTGATTGGATTATTGTGATTGTGTGTGAGATTGATAGTGTTGTGTCGTGTTGATAGCTATGTTGTTGTTGTCGTATCTTATCTCAGTCCTGACCTTGTGTGGTTGTTTTGTTTGTTATGTGTCTGCCGTGATCCCTTATGGTGAGCAGTCGGTCTTAGCAGGTATTGATGTTGTTGATAGCTGGAGTCCGGGCAGGGATGAGTCTTCACGAGATTCGATAGCTTTAGAGAGTAGTAGTAATACTCCGTATTTATATGTCTTGGGGGTACTCTATCGAGTAGCCCTTACTCTGTCGAGTAGGGGCAAGTTGCGGAATAAAATAGTTTCTGACCTGTTGGGTACTCGATCGAGTAGCTGGGGCACTCGATCGAGTAGGGGGGTACTCGATCGAGTGCCTTGGGTACTCGATCGAGTGTCCGGTTTTACGGGGGAGTTTTCTCGGGTTTTGTTAATTACGCGATTAAGGTATTTAAACATATTCGTCATTGTTTTAAATCACTTTTTACAAAACCTAAAACCTGTTTAAGAGAGAAAGCAACTAGTTCTTCTTCCTAATCGCGTTCTTGACAATTCCGAGTTCGACGACGGTCGGTTCGTATCGTTGTTCGTGTCGTTGGATTCCTTGCGTCGAGGGTAAGCTTTTAATATAATTTCTATAATGTTTTGTTAAGATTGATGAAACCCTAATTTAGGAATTGAGGGTTTTTATGAGTAGTATTTGAATGGTAGCATCTATGTGTTGTATGGTAGGAGGAGAATTCGTAGAGGAGCCGTTTTGATACAAATTTGTAGATACCGTCTGCGTGTTGTGCTTTCCAGGTAGGATTTCCTACTCAGTATTAGTCCCATAATGGGATATTGGTGATGTGCTGTAGTTAGTTGTTTGATATGATGATTGTGATTGTGATTGTGATTGTGGTTTGGTTTTGAGGATTGTATTTATCATTAAACTATTTATAATAAATATTGTTTCCGTTTTGTCTATTTGATTATCATACCTCGGGCGACCGAGATGGTGATGTCTTCATACCTGAGTGGTCCTGGTAAGGCACTCGGAGTATGGGGTGTTACAAATGGTATCGAGCGACGATCCCGAAACCCGTAACCAATGAACTTAATGAACATAGGGAGTCAATTAAAATGAACCCGGGTAAAAGTTGTAGGAGCTAGTGCAAAGGCTTGGGAGACGTCCTAAAGTCGCGGGGTCGCCCTACAACTTTGAACCGGTCACATGGGGAAAGTGTTTGTCGAGTCATCATCGTATGTTTGATTAACGTGTGCAACAAAGTGATGAAGTGTGTTGATTGTTTGGTGTTGAAATAGGAAGTTGAGCAAGTGAAAGGAAATGATATGTGGAACATGTTAATGAGATGATAACATGTTGAATGATTTACAATGTGGCTTTAATAGCATGATGAATTGATCTTGTTGATAGTAGAATAGATGCGTAGCATATTTATTCTGATAGCATGTGATTTTATAAGGTTAGCATGTAGCATATGACGTAACATGCGGGTAGCTTTTACGTATTGGTGGTACTCGATCGAGTGGGGTGACTCGATCGGGTGGGTTTTTGCGATTTTGAGTCCGAATCGCGTTTTGGGGCACTCGATCGAGTAACTAGGGGTACTCGATCGAGTAGAAAATCACTCGATCGAGTAGCCTAGATACTCGATCGAGTGGGTTAGAGATCGAAGGTCCGCTTGTTCTGGAGTTTGGGTACTCGATCGAGTACATGGGGGCACTCGATCGAGTAGCCCATTACTCGATCGAGTGGGTTTGGATACTCGATCGAGTAGGTTCTGGGCAGCGTGTTTTCGTGTTTTGAAGTTTAGTACGTATGTTCATATCTACCCTTTCTTATATATGTATAGTTTCAAGATGCCGCCAAAGAAAAATGCTTTGTACGCGAGGGCAGAGCTTATGACCATGGATGACATCGTAAAGATGTTAGAACACCAAGATGCTCTCACTGAGACCCTAAAGAAAGTGAATGAGGACAAGAATAAGGATAAGGAGAAGGAGGTTGACCATGCTAAAGTCAGCCTCTATATTGCGAGGTTTAACCCGAAGGAGTACAAGGGAGTTGAGGAGCCTAACCTTCTTGATAGTTGGGTGAGGGAGATGGAGAACATACTAGATTTAGTTCACCGTCCCGATGAGATGAGAGTGGATCAGCCGCATTCTATCCGAGGGAGGCAAATGGCAAGTGGTGGGATTCGGTGAAAGTGAGTGCCAAGGAGATATATACCAACCAAGGGTTACCCGCTATACCTTGGGAGGAGTTTCGTAGGGTCATGAGGAAGGAGTTCGTACCTGAACATGTGAGGAGTAAGTTGAGAGAGGAGTTCGACAAGTTTAAGATGACCGCGAGATGTCCGTGGGTCGAGTACTACAGCAGCGTTCAATGAGAAATCTAGATATCTTTGAGGATATGGGTTTGAGTGAGGAGAATCTGGCTTTGAGGTTTGAGAGAGGGCTAACCACGAAAATTATGGATAAGTTACCCGTGGGAGTCCTTGCGATGTAAAGGAAGCGTATGAGAGGGGTGGGAGAGCCGAGAGACTAGTGGAGATGGCTCGGGAGAGGTCGGGTGGAGAAAAGAGGAAGTCGAGAGCGAGGGTGGTGGCCAATCTAATTTCAAGAAAGGCAACCACAATCGATCTAAAGGATTTTCTTCCGGGTCCGGGTTTAGTCTTTGGGACTTCCTTTGGGCGAGGCCGAGGGAGTGTGAGTAATAGTTGGGGAGTGACCTGCTTTGGTTGTGATGGAGTAGGCCACAAGAGACATGAGTGCACGAGTGCACCGGATCTGCTCGAGACCCGCACGAGCTTTGCGAGCAACGCGGCCACCGGATCATGGCCAAACCGGGAGGTCGAGCTACCGAGTGGAGGCAACCGCAACGGCGGTAATTCTTATCAGAGGACACCGATGAACAACAACAACAACAATCAAGGGTCGGGTGCTAAGCCGACCGCATCGCCAATACTCGTCCGGGGAGGTGGGCGAAAGACCGATGTGGCAAGTTGTTCATGATGGACAAGAAGGCAACTGAGGAGGATGCGCACGTTATCACCGGTACATTCCTTGTTAATGGTATTCCTACGTTTGTTTTGTTTGATTCGGGGGCTTCTCGGTCGTTTGTGTCTTGAGTCATGTAAAACAGTTGGGTTTGAGAGTATATGAGTCTGTTAGGGAGCAAGTTTTCATACCTTCGGGAGAGTCCGTATCGTGTGGGAGGTTGTTTAGAGATGTATCTTTGATAGTTGGGCAAGTCGACTTTCCTGTAGACTTGCTAGAGTTTCCTTTTAATGGTTTTGAGATGATAGTTGGGATGGATTGGTTAGGAAAGTATAAAGCCAAGATAGACTGTCATCAAAAGAAAGTGTCCTTAAGGGGTCCAAAGGGTGTAAGTGTGTCTTATCGTGGGTTTCTAGTCAAACCCAAAGTTAAGTTGATTGCAAATTGTTACCTTACCTTGAAGTCTTATCTGAGGAAGGGATGTCCTTCGATCTTGTGCCATGTGAGAGATGACCGGATAGAGAGTCCGACAATTGATCAGATACCGGTGGTGGGAGAATTTGCAGATGTTTTTCCGGAGGAGATTCCGGGGTTGCCACCGAGGAGGGAGATAGATTTCACCGTAGAGTTGAAGCCGGGGACGGGGCCAATCTCTAAGGCACCGTACCGTATGGGTCCTAAGGAGATGGAGGAACTTAGGAAGCGATTGGATGATCGATAGAGAAGGGATACATTAGACCAAGTGTATCGCCTTGGGAGCACCGATTCTGTTTGTGAAGAAGAAAGATGGGAGCTTGAGGTCGTGCATAGATTACGGGGAGAGCCGAACCGAGTGACGATAAAGAACAAGTACCCTTTGCCAAGGATAGATGACCTGTTTGATCGGTTGAGTGGTGCAACAGTCTTTTCTAAGATTGATTTGAGGTCGGGGTACCATCAGGTGAAGATTAGAGATGTGGACATACCGAAGACAGCTTTCACGTCGAGGTATGGCCATTATGAGTATGTGGTGATGCCATTTGGGTTGTCTAATGCGCCGGCGGTGTTTATGGATTTGATGAATAGGATCTTGAGACGCCTTGGACCAGATTCGTGGTGGTGTTTATCGATGATATCTTAGTCTACTCTAAGACTAAGGAGGAGCATGAGGAGCATCTGAGGATCGTGTTGCAGACTTTGAGAGATCATGAGTTGTATGCTAAGCTGTCCAAGTGTGAGTTCTGGTTAGAGAAAGTTGCTTTTCTAGGGCATGTAATCTCTAAAGATGGGGTAGTCAGTGGATCCGGCGAAGATTGAGGCCGTGACAAAGTGGGAAGCACCAAAGAATGTTCTTTGAGGTGAGGAGTTTCTTGGGTTTTTTGGATACTACGGACGGTTCGTGAAAGATTTCTCCAAGATAGCTAGACCGATGACAGCGTTGATGAGGAAAGAGAACAAGTTTCGTTGGGATGAGAGTTGTGAGACGGCGTTCCAAACATTAAAGGAGCGTTTGACCACGCCTCCTGTCTTAGCATTGCTGAAGGGAGCGAGAATTTTGAGGTTTATACGATGCTTGAAGAATGGGCTAGGATGTGTGTTGATGCGAAATGGTAAAGTGATTGCCTATGCTTCTAGGCAATTGAAGCCTTATGAGGAGAATTACCCTACTCATGATCTGGAGTTGGGTGCTGTGGTGTTTGCTCTCAAGATTTGGAGACATTACCTTTATGGAGCAATCTTTAAGGTATTTTCGGATCACAAGAGTCTCAAGTACATCTTCACGCAGAAGGAGTTGAACATGAGACAGAGGAGGTGGATGGAGTTGATTGGCGATTATGACATGGAAATCATCTACCATGAAGGGAAAGCCAATGTTGTAGCTGATGCTTTGAGTAGGAAGAGTGTACATTCTTTGTGTACGGCTCTATCTTTGATGAGGCCGAGAGATGAGGTAGCGAGGTTCGGGATACATATGATGCGAAAGGAGATGCCATGGGTGATATGACAAAGATCGACTTGAGTTTTATGATGATATTCGGGATAAGCGGGCTTTGGATCCTAAGATAGTGGAGTGGAGAGTCAGGGGTAGAAAAAGGGACAAAGTGTCCGGTTTTCTATTCATAGAGATGGTAGTTTGAGGTTTGATGGTAGGTGGTGTGTTCCTAATGATGAGGAGTTGAAAAAGACTATCATGACAGAGGCACATTGCACACCATATTCGGTGCATCCGGGTGGAGACAAGCTTTACAAGGATTTGAAGAAAACGTTTTGGTGGCCTGGGATGAAGAAAGAGACTGAGTTTGTGTCCCGTTGTTTGACATGCCAGAGAGTTAAAGGGGAACAGAGAAGACCACAAGGTAAGGTTCGGTCTTTGGAGGTGCCTGAGTGGAAGTGGGAATCCATTTCCATGGATTTCATTGTGGGTTTGCCTAAGAGTCAACAAGGTAACAATATGATTTGGGTGATAGTGGATCGTCTGACCAAGTCGGCTCACTTTGTTCCAATGAAAGATACATGGACTAAGGCACAATTGGCTATGGCCTATCGAAAGAACGTCTTTGAAGTTACATGGAGTCCCTAAGGACATAGTGTCTGACAGAGATGCGAGATTTATATCGAGGTTTTGGAAGGAGTTGCGGGAATCGTTAGGGACAAATCAAGATGAGTACGACTTTTCATCCTGCGACGACGGGCGATCGAGAGAACAATCAAGACTCTTGAGGATATGTTGCGAGCTTCGTGATGGATTTTGGTGGTAGGCCGGGAGCGGAGGTTGGACTTGATAGAATTTTCTTACAATAACAACTATCACACTAGTATTGGTATGGCACCGTTTGAGGCTTTGTATGGGAGGAGATGTAGGAGTCCAATCTGTTGGGACGATAGTCTTTGAGGCGATGGTCTTAGGACCAGAGATGGTGCATGAGATGGTGGAACAGATTAAGATGATCGGGAAAGGATGAGAGCGGCTCGGGATCGACAAAAGAGTTATGCAGATCTACATCGTCGGGACATAGAGTTTCAGGTTGGGGACAAGGTTCTTCTGAAAGTGTCTCCTATGCGCGGGGTTATGAGATTTGGGAAGAAAGGAAAGCTAAGCCAGAAGTTTATAGGGCCTTATGAGATCTTAGAGCGAGTTGGGGAAGTTGCTTATCGTCGGCTTTACCAAAAGCTTAGAGAGAGAGTACATAATGTGTTTCATGTATCGCACTGCGCGAAGTATGTGAGCGACCCTTCACATGTGTTAGAGGCCGAGAACTTAGAGCTTGATGAGTCTTTATCATATCTTGAGGTACCTAAACAGATCCTAGACCGAAAGGTTAGAAAGACTAGGGGTGGTGAGACAGTTTTGCTCAAGATCCTTTGGCCTAACCACGAGACCGAGGAAGCTACATGGGAGGCAGAGGATATCATGAAAGAGCGTTACCCCTTCCTTTTTGATCAGGTATGTATGGTTACGGGGACGTAACCTTGTTTCTTTTAGGGGGTAGGAGATGATCGCGAGCAGTTTCTAAGAGTTTTATACACCTTTTTTATATGTTGCGTCGGTAGGTTGTCGGGATGAGTTGGGTAAGTAGCGTGTTTTATATTGAGTTTTGTTTTGGTTGTTGAGTCGGGAATGTTTTGGAGAACCTTTGTCTTTGTAGTGGTTTGAACTTCGGGGACGAAGTTCCTTTTAAGGAGGGAAGACTGTAATACTCCGTATTTATATGTCTTGGGGGTACTCTATCGAGTAGCCCTTACTCTGTCAGTAGGGGCAAGTTGCGGAATAAAATAGTTTCGACTGTTGGGTACTCGATCGAGTAGCTGGGGCACTCGATCGAGTAGGGGGTACTCGATCGAGTGCCTTGGGTACTCGATCGAGTGTCCTGTTTTTTCGGGGAGTTTTCTCGGGTTTTGTTAATTACGCGATTAAGGTATTTAAACATATTCGTCATTGTTTTAAATCACTTTTTACAAAACCTAAAACCTGTTTAAGAGAGAAAGCAACTAGTTCTTCTTCCTAATCGCGTTCTTGACAATTCCGAGTTCGACGGTCGGTTCGTATCGTAGTTCGTGTCGTTGGATTCCTTGCGTCGAGGGTAAGCTTTTAATATAATTTCTATAATGTTTTGTTAAGATTGATGAAACCCTAATTTAGGAATTGGGGGTTTTTATGAGTAGTATTTGAATGGTAGCATCTATGTGTTGTATGGTAGGAGGAGAATTCGTAGAGGAGCCGTTTTGATACAGCTGTAGATACCGTCTGCGTGTTGTGCTTTCCGGGTAGGATTTCTACTCGATTAGTCCCATAATGGGATATTGGTGATGTGCTGTAGTTAGTTGTTTGATATGATGATTGTGATTGTGATTGTGATTGTGGTTTGGTTTTGAGGATTGTATTTATCATTAAACTATTTATAATAAATATTGTTTCCGTTTTGTCTATTTGATTATCATACCTCGGGCGACCGAGATGGTGATGTCTTCATACCTGAGTGGTCCTGGTAAGGCACTCGGAGTATGGGGGTGTTACAGTAGTCTTTGAGTTGTATCTTTTATATCGTTGTTGGTTTTAATTCACTTGTAATATAACATAATAGTTCTCTTATCGACATTTGATTATTACTATCCTCGGGCAAACGAGATGGTAATGCCCTTATATGCTAAGGAAGGCCTACTTAAGGCTCCTCTGAATATGGGGGTGTTACAAAGTGGTATCGGAGCGACGATTTTGGAACCTGTAACAAATGAAAATAATGAACGTAGTGAGTCTAATAAAATGAACCTGGTGTATGTATAAGGGGAGCCCCAGCTGATGCTAGGTTTTGGGTGAGTAGGCGCCCTTATTTCAAAATCTTGGCCCCATGATACTTAAGCCAGTCACATGGTACGGGAATGTGGAGTCCGTGTGTATATGTGTGATATGTATGCTAATTGTGTCGGAGCTACTTGTAGTTGAGTCTTTGTTAGAGTTAATAAGGATGTGATAGCTGTATTTGGGCCGTGCATGGTAATCGTTGGTAGAATTAGTGAGTAAAGGTGGTGTTAATGTAATACTCCGTATTTATAAGTCTTGGGGTACTCTATCGAGTAGGCCTTACTCTGTCGAGTAAGGGTAAGTTGCGTTTTAGAAAAGTTTCTGACCTGTTGGGTACTCGATCGAGTAACTAGGGTACTCGATCGAGTAAGGGGGTACTCGATCGAGTACCTCGGGTACTCGATCGAGTGTCCGGTTTTACGGGGAGTTTTCTCGGGTTTTGTTAATTATGCGATTAAGGTATATAAGCTTTGTCGTCATTATTCTAAATCACTTTTGCAAAACCTAAATTACTGTTTAAGAGAGAAAGCAAGCAAGTTCTTCATCCTAATCGCATTATTAGCAATTCCTGGAGTTTGGGAGGTCGGTTCTCGTCGTTGGTTATACCGTTGAGTTCCTTGCGTCGAGGGTAAGATCTATGTACCCTTTTTATTGTCTTTCCTTTGATTTGGTTAAACCCTAATATAGGGATTTGGGGGTTTTTGAGTAGTATGTAATTGGGTAGCATTTATGTGTTGTATGATAGGAGGAGGTTTCATAGAGGAGGCCTTTTGATACGGCGAGAGACCGTCCGACAAAGATGTGCTTTCCGGGTAGGATTTCCTACTCGCATTAGTTCCATAATGGGATATTGGGTGATGTGTTGTGATTGGTTGTTTGATATAGTAATTGTATTGTGATTGTGGTTGTGATCGTTGTCTATGGTTCTCGAGGCGTGTCCTCGGCCGAGTGGGGTCACTTGCGGGAGTGGCTTCACGCCCTAGTTTCGCCTTCATGGAACCCGCCACGAAGGGATGTGCACATTAATGGACAGGGTTATCGCTCACTATGTGGAGCGGGGATTTGGTGGGTACGGCTGCGGTCCCCCACCGGCGGTAGTCCAAAGAACGGTCAGTGATTGAGATGATTGGATTTGGCGTGATTGTGTGTGTGTGACACTTAAGCTGTCTGTTTATCTTATTGTTAATATATATTGAATTGTGTGATTAGTACTGACACCGGTGTTGTTTTGTAAACCTGCGGTGATCCATTCGAGGATGGTGAGCAGATATTGAGCAGGTATTGAGATGAGTACTGGGATAGCTGGGATTGCCACGACATGATGTTAGGAGTCTTCCGCTGTAGCTTATTAGTTTATTTATATTTCAGCTAGAACAGTTAGTTTGAGAACATGTATTACACATTTGGTTTGGTTTTGAGAATTGTAACTCTTCGCTAAGTATTTATATTTAAACGTTGTTTCTTCATTGTTTATTTGATTATCATTGCCTCGGGTAACCGAGATGGTAATGTCTTCATACCTGAGTGGTCCTGGTAAGGCACTTGGAGTATGGGGGTGTTACAAATGGTATCAGAGCGACGATCCTGAAACCTGTAACCAATGAACCTAATGAACATAGGGAGTCAATTAAAATGAACCCGGGGTAAAAGTTGTAGGAGCTAATGCAAAGGCTTGGGAGACGTCCTAAAGTCGCGAACTTGCCCTACAATTTTGAACCGGTCACATGGGGGGTGTATGTCAAGGTCGTATGTGTTGTTTGGTTACCTTGTGTAAGAATGTGATGAAGTGTGTGTAATTGTTGGATGTTTGAAGTAGAAAGTTGAAAATGTGAAAGAAAGGTTAATGATATATGTAGACTTGTTGTTGGAGTGATAACATGTTGGATGTTTATAAGGTGGCATTTAATAACATGATATAATGATCTCGTAGATCGTACGAAAGGATGCGTAGCATTATATGCTTAGTTATGATATAATATGTGGTTTTATAAAGTTTTTAGCATGTTAGCATATGATATAGCATGCGGGTAGCGTTTCTGAGTTAGCATGACTCGATCGAGTGGGACTGACTCGATCGGGTGGGTTTTTGATGATTTCGAGTCCAGAATCGTGTTTTTGGGCACTCGATCGAGTACCTGGGGCACTCGATCGAGTAGGGGGTTACTCGATCGAGTAGCTACTCGGTCGAGTATGTTAGAGATCAGAAGGTCTGTTAGAGGTCTGATGTTGGGGCACTCGATCGAGTATGTTGGGCACTCGATCGAGTAGCCTGTTACTCGATCGAGTATGTTTGGGAACTCGATCGAGTAGGGGTCTGGGCAGCGTGTTTTCTTGTTTTGAGGTTTTGGCGCGTATGTTTATATCCACCCCTTTTTCTATGATAGTTTCAAGATGCCGCCCAAGAAGACTGCTTTGTATGCGAGAGCTGAGCTTATGAACATAGATGACATCGTTAAGATGTTGGAGCATCAGGATGCTCTCACTGAGGCTTTAAAGACTGTGGGGAAAGATAAGGATAAGGAGGTTGATCATTCTAAAATCAGCCGTTATATAGCGAGGTTTAACCCGAAAGAATATAAGGGAGTTGGGGAGCCTAACCTTCTCGATAGTTGGCTTAGAGAGATGGAGAACATACTAGATTTGGTTCACTGTTCTGATGAGATGAGAGTGGAACAGGCTGCGTTCTATCTGAGGGAGGCAGCTGGCAAGTGGTGGGATATAGTGAAAGTGAGTGCTAAGGAGATTTATACAAACCAAGGTTTACCTGCTATACCTTGGGAGGAGTTTCGTAGGGCTGTGAGAAAGGAGTTTGTACCGGAGCATGTGAGGAGTAAGTTGAGAGAAGAGTTTGACAGTTTTAAGATGACCGCTGAGATGTCCGTGGCCGAGTACTACAGGCAATTCAATGAGAAGTCTAGGTATGCTGAGGATATGGGTTTGAGTGAGGAGAACCTGGCGTTGAGGTTTGAGAGGGGTTGACCCCTAAGATTATGGATAAGTTACCCGTGGGGATCCTTACTGATGTTAAGGAAGCTTATGAGAGGGCTGGGAGAGCTGAGAGGTTGGTGGAGATGGCTCAGGAGAGGTCAGGTGGTGAGAAGAGGAAGTCTGAGAGCGAGGGTGGTGGCCAATCTAATCACAAGAAAGGCAACCACAATCGATCTAAGGGGTTTTGTTCAGGTCGGGTTCGATCTTTGGGGCTTCCTTTGGGCGTGGCCGTGGAAGTGTTAGTGGTAGTTGGGGAGTGACTTGCTATAGCTGTAGTGGGGTAGGCCACAAGAGACATGAGTGCACAAGTGCACCGGATCTTTCCGAGACTGCGCAGCTACGCGAGCAACAGTGATGGGTGGGTCATGGCCAAACCGGGAAGTCGAGTTACAGTGGAGGCAACCGCAACGGCGGTAATTCTTATCAGAAACCACCGACGAACAACAACAACAATCAAGGGTCGGGTGCTAAGCCGACCACATCACCAATCTTGTCCGGGAGGTGGACGGAAGACCGATGGAAAGTTATTCATGATGGAGAAGAAAGCAGCTGAGGAGGATGCTCACGTTATCACCGGTACTTTCCTTGTTAATGGTATTCATACCTTTGTTTTGTTTGATTCGGGGGCTTCTCAGTCGTTTGTATCTTCGAGTCATGTTAAGCGGTTGGGTTTGAGGGTATATGAGTCTGTTAGTGAGCAAGTTTTTATACCTTCGGGTGAGTCTGTATCATGTGGGAGGTTGTTTAGAGATGTATCTATGATAGTTGGGCAAGTTGATTTCTCTGTAGACTTGCTAGAGTTTCCTTTTGACGGTTTTGAGATGATAGTCGGGATGGATTGGTTGGGAAAGTATAAAGCTAAGATAGACTGTCATCAAAAGAAAGTGTCTTTAAGAGGTCCTAAGGGTGTTAGTGTGTCTTATCGTGGGTTTCTAGTCAAAACCAAAGTTAAGTTGATTGCAATTTATTACTTTGAAGTCATATCCGAGGAAGGGATGTCCTTTGATATTGTGCCATGTGAGAGATGACCAGATAGAGGGTCCGACAGTTGATCAGATACCGGTGGTGGGAGAGTTTGAGGATGTGTTTCCAGAGGAGATTCCGGGGTTGCCGCCGGGAAGAGAGATAGATTTCACAGTAGAGTTGAAACCAGGGACGGGGCCAATCTCTAAGGCACCGTACCGCATGGGTCCTAAGGAGATGGAGGAGCTTAGGAAGCAGTTGGATGATTTGATAGAGAAGGGATACATTAGACCTAGTGTATCGCCGTGGGGAGCACCAGTTCTTTTTGTAAAGAAGAAAGATGGGAGTCTGAGGTTGTGCATAGACTACAGAGAGCTAAACCGAGTGACCGTGAAGAACAAGTATCCTTTGCCAAGGATAGATGACCTGTTTGATCCGTTGAGTGGTGCATCAGTCTTTTCTAAGATTGATTTGAGGTCGGGGTACCATCAGGTGAAGATTAGAGAGGTGGACATACCAAAGACGACTTTCACGTCAAGGTATGGTCATTATGAGTATGTGGTGATGCCGTTTGGGTTGTCTAATGCACCGGCAGTGTTTATGGATTTGATGAATAGGATCTTTAGACCGTTTTTGGATAAGTTTGTAGCGGTGTTTATCGACGATATCTTAGTCTACTCTAAGACTAAGGAGGAGCATGAGGAGCATCTGAGGATCGTGTTGCAAACTTTGAGGGACCATAAGTTGTATGCTAAGCTATCCAAGTGTGAGTTCTGGTTAGAGAAAGTTGCTTTTCTGGGGCATGTGATCTCTAAAGATGGGGTAGCTGTGGATCTGGCAAAGATAGAAGCAGTGACAAAGTGGGAAGCACCAAAGAATGTTGCTGAGGTTAGGAGTTTCTTGGGTTTAGCTGGATACTACAGACGGTTTGTGAAAGATTTCTCCAAGATAGCTAGACCTATGACAGCGTTGATGAGGAAAGAGAACAGGTTTCGTTGGGATGAGAGTTGTGAGACGGCGTTCCAAACATTAAAGGAGCGTTTGACCACAGCTCCTGTCTTAGCATTGCCTGAAGGGATCGAGAACTTTGAGGTTTATACAGATGCCTCAAAGAATGGGTTGGGATGTGTGTTGATGCAGAACGGTAAAGTGATTGCCTATGCTTCTAGGCAATTGAAGCCTTATGAGGAGAACTACTCTACTCATGATCTGGAGTTGGGTGCGGTGGTGTTTGCTCTCAAGATTTGGAGACATTACCTTTATGGAGCAATCTTTAAGGTATTTTCTGATCACAAGAGTCTCAAGTACATTTTCACTCAAAAGGAGTTGAACATGAGACAGAGGAGGTGGATGGAGCTGATTGGCGATTATGACATGGAAATCATCTACCATGAAGGGAAGGCCAATGTTGTTGCTGATGCTTTGAGTAGGAAGAGTGTACATTCTCTGTGTACAGCTCTATCTTTGATGAGGCCGAGAGATGAGGTAGCGAGGTTTGGGATACATATGATGCAGAAAGGAGACGCCATGGGTGATATGACAGTACATCTTGAGTTTTATGATGACATTCGAGGTAAACAGACGTTGGATCCTAAGATAGTTGAGTGGAGAGCTGGAGTAGAGAAAGGGACAGTGTCCCGATTTTCTATTCATACAGATGGTAGTTTGAGGTTCGATGGTAGGTGGTGTGTCCCTAATGATGAGGAATTGAAAAAGACTATCATGACAGAGGCACATTGTACACCATACTCAGTACATCCGGGTGGTGACAAACTGTACAAGGATTTGAAGAAAACGTTTTGGTGGCCTGGGATGAAGAAAGAGACAGCTGAGTTTGTGTCCCGTTGTTCGACATGCCAAAGAGTTAAAGGGGAACAGCGACGACCACAAGGGAAGATTCAGTCTTTAGAGGTACCTAAGTGGAAGTGGGAATCCATTTCCATGGATTTCATTGTGGGTTTGCCAAAGAGTCAACAAGGTAACAACATGATTTGGGTAATAGTGGATCGACTGACCAAGTCAGCTCACTTTGTTCCAGTGAAAGATACATGGACTAAGGCACAATTGGCTATGGCCTATCGAAAGAACGTGCTTAAGTTACATGGAGTCCCTAAGGACATAGTGTCTGACAGAGATGCGAGGTTTATATCAAGGTTTTGGAAGGAGTTGCAGGAATCGTTGGGAACAACTTTGAAGATGAGTACAAAGATTTCATCCTGCGACAGACGGAGACGAGAGAGAATAATCAAGACTCTTGAGGATATGTTGCGAGCTTGTGTGATGGACTTTGGTGGTAGCTGGGAACAGAGGTTGGACTTGATAGAATTTTCTTATAATAACAGCTATCACACTAGTATTGGTATGGCACCGTTTGAGGCTTTGTATGGGAGGAGATGTAGGAGTCCAATCTGTTGGGACGATAGCGCTGAGGCAGTGGTTTTAGGACCAGAGATGGTGCATGAGATGGTGGAACAGATTAAGATGATCAGGGAACGGATGAGAGCAGCTCAAGATAGGCAAAAGAGTTATGCAGATCTACATCGCAGGGACATAGAGTTTCAAGTTGGGGACAAGGTTCTTTTGAAAGTGTCTCCTATGCGTGGGGTTATGAGATTTGGGAAGAAAGGCAAGTTAAGTCAGAAGTTTATCGGGCCTTATGAGATCTTAGAGCGAGTTGGGGAAGTTGCATATCGTCTGGCTTTACCACCGCGGATTAGAGAGAGTGCATAATGTGTTTCATGTATCGCAGCTGCGGAAGTATGTGAGTGATCCGTCACATGTGTTAGAGGCAGAGAACTTAGAGCTAGATGAGTCCTTATCATATCTTGAGGTGCCTAAGCAGATTCTTGACCGAAAGGTTAGGAAGACTAGGAGTGGTGAGACAGTTTTGCTTAAGATCCTTTGGTCTAACCACGAGACTGAGGAAGCTACATGGGAACCAGAGGAAGCTATGAAAGAGCGTTACCCTTTCCTTTTTGATCAGGTATGTATGGTTACGGGGACGTAACCTTGTTTCTTTTAGGGGGGTAGGAGATGATCGCGACGAGTTTTTAAGAGTTTCATACCCTTTTTGTATGTTGTGTCGGTATGTGTGTCGGGATGAATTGGGTTAGTAACACGTTTTATGTTGAATTTTGTTTTGGTTGTTGAGTCGGGAATGTTATGGGAGTACCTTTGTTTAGTAGTGGTTTGAACTTCGGGGACGAAGTTCCTTTTAAGGAGGGAAGACTGTAATACTCCGTATTTATAAGTCTTGGGGTACTCTATCGAGTAGGCCTTACTCTGTCGAGTAAGGGTAAGTTGCGTTTTAGAAAAGTTTCTGACCTGTTGGGTACTCGATCGAGTAACTAGGGTACTCGATCGAGTAAGGGGGTACTCGATCGAGTAAGGGGGTACTCGATCGAGTACCTCGGGTACTCGATCGAGTGTCCGGTTTTACGGGGAGTTTTCTCGGGTTTTGTTAATTATGCGATTAAGGTATATAAGCTTTGTCGTCATTATTCTAAATCACTTTTGCAAAACCTAAATTACTGTATAAGAGAGAAAGCAAGCAAGTTCTTCATCCTAATCGCATTATTAGCAATCCCCGGAGTTTGGAAGGTCAGTTCTCGTCGTTGGTTATACCGTTGAGTTCCTTGCGTCGAGGGTAAGATCTATGTACCCTTTTTATTGTCTTTCCTTTGATTTGGTTAAACCCTAATATAGAGATTTGGGGGTTTTTGAGTAGTATGTAATTGGGTAGCATTTATGTGTTGTATGATAGGGGGAGGTTTCATAGAGGAGGCCTTTTGATACAGCAGTAGAGACCGTCTGACAGTGTGCTTTCCAGGTAGGATTTCCTACTCAGTATTAGTCCCATAATGGGATATTGGGTGATGTGTTGTGATTGGTTGTTTGATATAGTAATTGTATTGTGATTGTGGTTGTGATCATTGTCTATGGTTCGCGAGGCGTGGCCTCGGCTGAGTGGGGTCACTTGCGGGAGTGGCTTCACGCCCTAGTTTCGCCTTCTGTGGAACCCGCCACAGAAGGGATGTGCATATTAATGGACAGGGTTATCGCTCACTATGTGGAGCGGGGATTTGGTGGGTACGGCTGCGGTCCCCCATCGGGGGGTCGGTCCAAAGTGGACGATCGATGATTGAGATGATTGGATTTGGCGTGATTGTGTGTGTGTGATTTAAGTCATTTTATCTTATTGTTAATATATATTGAATTGTGTGATTAGTACTGACCCCGGTGTTGTTTTGTAAACCTGCGGTGATCCATTCGGGGATGGTGAGCAGATATTGAGCAGGTATTGAGATGAGTACTGGGATAGCTGGGATTGCCACGACATGATGTTAGGAGTCTTCCGCTGTAGCTTATTAGTTTATTTACATTTCAGCTAGAACAGTTAGTTTGAGAACATGTGTTACACATTTGGTTTGGTTTTGAGAATTGTAACTCTTCGCTAAGTATTTATATTTAAACGTTGTTTCTTCATTGTTTATTTGATTATCATTGCCTCGGGTAACCGAGATGGTAATGTCCTCATACCTGAGTGGTCCTGCTAAGGCACTTGGAGTATGGGGGTGTTACAGTTAATGCGTGGGAATGTGAATGGGTGTGCTATAATGGAAGAGTGAACATGTTGGTGTTTGCTATAAGTTGATGATGATGGTAGTCATATACGAGTTTATAAACCCTACCGTAATTACGATAATGATAGTTATAGAATTGTTGAGTTATAATATGAAACATAGCATATAGTAATTCGTTTATGCCTTGTTTATTGGTTGAAATTTTTCCGCTGCGTGACAATCGATTTGTGTAAGATGATTTGCTTATGATTGAATTTGAAACATGATAGATTAATTTGTTATGAAGAGTATGCATTTATATAATATATGAAAGAATTAATTAATGTTAATTATATGCTTCAAGTTGAAGTGAACACGTGTTCGGTAGTAATGTGTAAAGTAATTTTAAGTGTAATATGATGACGTGATTATGTTTATGAATGATTCGGTAGAAGGTAAACCGAGTTGGGAAATTTGTGTAGCGTAAGGTGGAATAAACCTTATTTGTGTGACGATATGGTATGCTTTTGTAATAATAGTAATGCGGGAATGAGCTTGATAATTAGTGCCGAATTCCGAACTTAGTTTGGAATCGACACGCGATGTTGTTTTTGCAGGAATCTTCGATTTACTTCATACTTCTGACCGAGTACTTAACCATACTTGACCGAATACGAGTGTTTACTAGATCGAGTAGACCTCACTCGATCTAGTTAGGAAGCTATGACGTCGGGATGTGGAAAAATTTCTGCAGATACTCGACGAAATAGCGCCTACTCGATCGAGTAGGGAGTTACTCGATCGAGTACCCTAGACACTCGATCGAGTAGGTTACTGTACAGTGAATCTTACGGGTTTATTAAAACCCCTATTCTTTCTATTCTTCTCATTCTTCTTCTATATTTCGAAACCTAGGCCTAATTCCTCTCAAAAGCTTTCCTCATCTTGTGTTGGTTGTGATTCTTGGGGTTGTTTCCTTTGTTTGATTTCGTTTCTTTACTTTACTACTTAATCAAGGTATGCTTTTCTTCCTAATTTACATGATTTATTGATTTGAATGTGTTAGAATAATGATACAATCTGAAATTTTCGATTCTTATGATCAATTTATTGCTTTTAATTGTTGAAATATGATTCACATGCCCTCTTTCTTTGATTGTTGGTGATTAATTGCTGTAAAATAGGCTAGAAATTGCCAATATTGAAGCCGAAATTTCTAGGGTTACAAAAATTGAAATTGATTTTTGATTGTTTTACATTGATTAGATGATGGAATTGAGTATTATACATTGTTTATATCATGTTAAAGGATGGATTTTGATGATTTTCACCTTAGAAAGTTGCCTTAAAACTCCGTCTTAAAAGTGTCTCAAATGGAAATTCGTGATCTATATTTGGAATTTGGTGTTGTATATGGCTGTTTAAGTAAAGGTTGAACTTCAATATGATAGTAGTAATGATAATTGATGGAAAATATGCCAAAATTGTTACAGATGTAGAGACCGTCTGACAAGTTTAATTGAGTTGTTTGTTTCTAACATTGAAGGTGATGATGATATGTTCTAAATTACTTTTCCATGAGCTTGTACAATTGCCTCACATGTTACTAAGAGTGTTATGGAGTAGCCTTAGAATCATGCTAGGTTGTTGGAATTGGTTGAGCATGTGTATTAACCATGATAAATTTTTCACAACTATGGTTTATGAGTAGCTATAAACTGAGTTTATATATCAAATTGAGGAAACTGTTGGTGAATGTGTGTACCTAGCTGAGCATTCAAAGTTTAATGGCATGAATTATGTGCTTCACATGTCGAACTTGTCAATGAATTGGTGTACTTAGCTGAGTATGTAAATCCAAATTGCGGAAAGTATATGCTTTACATGTTTATGCAAGTTGCTTAAGTCATATACTGAACACAGATGCCGAGACCGAACGTAGGAACCCGTCACGAAGAACGGGGAGGGTCACTCAACCTGAGATTGGGGAAGGGAGTGGACCCGTGGTACCCGCAGTTCCGGAGTACCCTTCTGTTGTGTTTGTAGACTTCAAACAGCGAGAGCGTTTTGTGGTTTTGCAAAAACGCAAAATGAGACCGACGAGGTGTATAGATACTACTTTGTTGGAGGATTTGGGAATAGAGACGGATGTCCGTCACATATTCGAGACTTTGGGCTTTTTGGGTTTGTATAGGCTGAGGAAACATACATACCCTTTTCTTACCTTGGAGTTTATGAGCTCCTTTAACTATGACCCCGCTGCCAAAACCGTTGAGTTTAGGTTGATGAACACCGCTTCTGTTGACTATGGATCTGTTTGCGTCTCACCTTGGGTTGGCCAAGCCTCCCAAGGATTCTATCACCGATATTCCCGCTGAGTGCGGTGTCTGCCAAATGCCTTGTCCGACGGAAAGCCGCTCCCACCTCAAGTAACATGTTGATTAATGACGTTCAGCATGTTACCTTGAGGGTCTTTCTCCGTTCTCTTTCGAACCTCCTTTATGATAGACCGGATATCAGTAAACTGAACAATCATGAGGTGTTGCTTCTGATGTCTTACCTCAACCGGGAGCGGGCCAGGAAAGTTGTCTTTAATGCTCCTTCCATGGTCTGTGCTGCCCTTGCCTTGATGGCTACTGCCTCGTCCCGGTACTTGAGTTGTGGCGCTATCGCCACTCGGTTAGCTGAAAAGCTAATCTCCTTTGAGGCTTCTTCGGAGTATGTGCCTCTAGCTACCCCAGTGCCTACTATGGACCGTGACTACTATCTCGACCTGAAGTGGTTGAGAACTTTGGCTGACGGTAGCCTAGCCTGGAGAGTGTAGGGGATGAGCTGGATGGGGATCCCGTCTCCTGAGCACCTCCCACAGACGGAGCCTTTAGAGCCGGCGGTTGTGACTGTAGACTCTGATGAGGAGAAGGAGGAGGAGGATGTTGATAGACCTCGCCAGCTGCAGACCTATCTCATCGACGACACAATCCTCGAGGTGATGCCCGAGCCGAAGAAGGGCGAGAACGCGGCGGTAGTAGTGGAGGAGAGGCCCAGGTTTGGGAGAGGACCCCGTCGAGTGAGGGAGAGGACCGCGGAGACTAGGCCACGGCCGGTAGCACCACAACAGCAGCAGCAGCACCCTTTTCCGTGCTACCCTTACCTCGACACCCCGGAGACGCGATCTAGCTACTTGGCAGAGAGAGTGTCATCTACTTTGACACTCAGGAACATGCACGAGATGGCGTACACTCAGGGGATAGGGACCGAGGGACCGCATCCGGTTTGGTGGAGTGGAGTTGGGGACTATAGTGGGGTTTTCCACTCCTACGGGGTGGATTAGTCGACGTGGGGGACACCTCAGTCCTTTGCCTACGGTGGCTTGACCCCATGGTACGTGAGTCCGGGAGCCGGAGCAGGAGTGGATGCGGGTATTGGGTCATCGGGAGCGGGCACTTCTGGCGGTGGTGGTGGTGATGAGGTGAAGGTTGAGCAGCAGCAGCAGCAGGAGTGATGCTCCTTGTTTTATCTCTGTTTATGGTCGTTGGTTTTAGATGTTGGTAGCATTGTTAGATGTTGGTAGTTGTTTTCGTTGAAACTTGGTTTATGGACTTGTATTATTGGCCATAAGGCCGGATTTTATATTTGACCTTGTTGCAGGATGTTGGGAGTCGGGGAGTCATCCCGACTCGAGTTATATGACGGCTATGTATATATATCTTGGTTTATGACAGGTTTTATAAGGCATTTTGGTCTGTAGGTACTCGACAGAGTACCCCGTACTCTATCGAGTAGCTGCAGGAAAGAAGGAAATAAAGCTTTCTGATCTTTGGGCTACTCGATCGAGTAGCCAAGACACTCGATCGAGTAGCATGGCACTCGATCGAGTACCACTACATACTCGATCGAGTAGCACTGTTACAGGAGGTTTTCGAAAATTAAAAAGGTGCAGTTGTTTTATAATTGCAAGTTTGATGTTTAATGGGGTTATTAGTGCGTAGTAACACCTTTGAACCGTTAATTTCATATGTTGGAAGCCGCGCTTCGGTTTTATATGCATGTTTGTCACAATTAGTGAAGTGGTGACGGTTTCTTGTTATTTTAATATTACATATGTCATATTACTATCTATCCATCGAAGTTACATGTTTTCATACATTTGTGCATACGATATTAACATGCTTTATCGACGGCGGCTAGTTATTCCGGTGGTTTGTGTATGATTTCTAATTTAACGAGTATATGCTTAGGGCGTAACGTCCATAATAAATTATATGGTTCTAATTTATGTTAGGATGCAAGTAATAGGTAATATGTGTGGTAATATTGGTGGTGAACTTCGGGGACGAAGTTCCTTTTTAGAGGGGAAGAGTAATGTCGCAAAATAAAAAGACTGATTTTTGAATTAATGTTGTCGTTCGTTTATAATGCTTTGTTGTTTATTTAAAAATTTTCTAGTACTTTGATCACATTGTTCATATGAAGTGAAAGTGGTTACTTTAGTTCATTGAAGTGAATGTGATAGTATGTTTTAAAGGATGGTCATAAGGAGATAGTTGTGGTGCAATGTGTCGTAATAGAATCGCGTTGTTAAGTAACATGGTGGTATTAGTTGTGCAGCATGAATTTGATATGAGATATATTTCGGGTTGATAGTTGTTATCATGTGTACCCATTGTTTGTGTTGGTTCGTATTGCGAGGTTGATGTTTTATATATGATAGCTTGTAAGAGTTGAAGTATACATATAGAGTGACGGTTGATGATGATAATGTTTGTATGATAGTTGCAAGAGTCGATATATATATGTATGAATAGAGCGTTAGACGGTGATGATGATGACATGGGGGATGGTATTTCAGGGGAGTAATGACTTGAATAGGAAGAATGGTGATGTCGTGTTTTTCCCGTGTGTTATGCGTCGAGATAGGTGAGTTGAACTTCGGGGACGAAGTTCTTTTTAAGGGGGCAAGACTGTAATACCCGCCCTTTTAGGGACCCTTTGACCAGCGTTGACTGACCTTGGGAGCGGGAATAGTTCTTAGAAGTGCGTGCCAAAGCCATCTTGGGTTACGAGTTATGAGTGGTACTCGATAGAGTAGAGGCTACTCAATCGAGTAGCGTAGTTACTCGGTCGAGTAGGGGGTCACTCGATCGAGTATGTGGGGTACTCGATCGAGTACCGAGTTTTCAGCGAGGGTTTTATATCGCGTTTTGTTATATCCGCAATTCACTTCCGCCACTTTCCTCCTATCCTTTGGTCGCCTCTTTTCCTTCCCTTCACCATAAAACCTTCATGGAAGCCTTTTAAAGATCCTTGTGCCTTAGGAGAGCGTCACTTGAGTCGGGTAGCGGTCTTTTGCCGGGTTTCTCCTTGTAGGTATGTCATAATCATCATCCGTATCCTCATCTTTGCAGTTAGGGTTTGCTTGGTAGTAATAGATGTGGTGTTGTGGTTATAGGCTTTGCTTAAAGGTAATTTCGCCTACTCAGTTTCTGTGGATAGTCTAGTGTGTCGGTAGTCGTATCATTGTTGTTGTGTTGTGGCTGTGTTGTGTGGCAGCGTGTATGCTGTGGTTGGTTAGTACATACAGTTTGTTGGTTTTGCGTTGCAGCTGTCTGTGATTGTTTGTCTCTGGTTCTCAAGATGCGTTCTCGGCTGAGTGGAGTCACTTGCGGGAGTGACTTCAAGCCCTAGTTTCGCCCTTCGTGGAACCCGCCACGGAAAGGGATGTGCACATTAATGGACAGGGTTATCGCTCGGTATGATGAGCGGGGATTTGGTGGGTACGGCTGCGGTCCCCCACCGGGGGGCTGATCCAAAGGGACGATCGGATGAGGTTGATTGGATTATTGTGATTGTGTGTGAGATTGATAGCGTTGTGTCGTGTTGATAGCTATGTTGTTGTTGTCGTATCTTAACTCAATACTGACCTTGTGTGGTTGTTTTGTTTGTTATGTGTCTGTCGTGATCCCTTATGGTGAGCATTCGGTCTTAGCAGGTGTTGATGTTGTTGATAGCTGGAGTCCGGGCAGGGATGAGTCTTCACGAGATTCGATAGCTTTAGAGAGTAGTCTTTGAGTTGTATCTTTTATATCGTCGTTGGTTTTAATTCACTTGTAATATAACATAATAGTTCTCTTATCGACATTTGATTATTACTATCCTCGGGCAACCGAGATGGTAATGCCCTTATATGCTAAGGAAGGCATAGTTAAGGCTCCTCTGAATATGGGGGTGTTACACGAAATTAGTGATATTATTTTATACTCCAATTTTTTTATATCTTCCCATTTATCAAAATCTCTTTCCTTTCGTAAAATATCATTTTCAAGCAAAAAAGAAGTTATATATATGTGTCGAAAAGAGCGGTCAAAATATTGTCTAGGAGATCAAGAGAAAATAAATGAGAAGACTAAAAATGGAGGGGAGATTTTTTTTTAATAACATATATTTTAGCTATACAAAGTCAACAAAATCTTTATAAAAAAAACTAGAAACAAATCCTCTATACGGGAAAATGTAAAGCTTTTCCTATTCATTTAGTATATAGGGGATGCCACTATAACAGTATCATAGTGAATTAGTGAGGTAGGAGGTCGGAGATATAACACTTTAATCTTACACAAATTCTTATTTGCGACGGAGATATCCGTCACAAATAAGAGACGGGTCAAATACATACCATATTGTATGAAACGGGTACCGAATAGCATGTACTTGTTATAATATTAAATTGGCAAGTGGGGTATGATGGTAGATGTTAGGCGGCTACTTTCCTTGATTTACACCCACTCATTCATTATTTTATCAATTTTTCACTTCTATCAATTTCTCTCCATGATTTCAAAAGATTTTTTAATCAGTTAATTTTCCTCCATCAAAGTTCATCTTTCTCCCTAATTCCTCTTTTTAACTTTTTTTTTTCTACCAAAAACACAAATAATTTCCCTTTCATCTTCAACTAATCATCATCTTCATCTATTTTTCAGTCAAAAATCGACATTCCGATAACAAGGAAGACGGTGGATACTTTACTCCCACCCAAAAGGTATTCTTATTTTTTATTGTTAACATTATTATTATAATTTGTACATCAAAATGTTACATTTATTGAAGGTATGAAAAATCAATACAAAAGAAGAATCATAATTTATTTTACATTTGTTGAAGGTATGGAAAAATCAATAAAAAAATACTTAATTTATTTGGTCCATCAAATTTGATAGAGATTCATTCATTATTATTCAGATCCATACATAAAAGTATTACATAAAAACAACAAAAAATTTGAAAAACTCTTGTTGAAGGTGAAATTTTTTGTTTTGGTGGTTGTCTTCGTTCCATTAAATTTGAATTCTTATTTGTTTTGTGAATGGTAACACTGTTTTGATTGAATGGTAACATATTTATTACATTATTTTATGTTGATGATTAGTGATTGAAAAATGATAATATATACCTCTACAATGGCGACATCATATGCTAAAATTATAACATAGTGAATTGAAATAGTTTAAATATAAAAAAATATGAAAAATGTTGATTTCTATAATATTGTATTTATGTGGTAACATGATACACTGATGCACTCACATATTTTAATGCATGCTAAAATAATTAAATTGAATGATATTAGATATGTTCTTTTTTACCAAAAATTTATTGATGTGGTAAAATGTAGTACTCAGATGTAAACATATTAGATTGAAGTGACTACATATTAATTTACTATGTTAAAATGAAGTAGAGACATATTACATTGTTATGCTTAAATGAAATGGCTGTATGTAAAGCAAAAATAGTGACATATTGGAAGTTTAGAAGATGTTTATTGTAACCGATTAATATGTAACCATATATCATGATAATGTGTGTATATTCATTCTTTTGTTACTCTGACAACCGTGACAGGTATTGTATAGTCAGTGTTTTATGATGAATCAATATGTACGTAGTTTTAAACTTTTTGTTGCCCTGTCAACATGCCTTCATTGCAGTTGTTGGCTAGTTCATCTCATGTGATTTTTTATTGTGTTTCTTATTATTTTTATTTATATATTCCTATTTTGAATTTAATTATACTTAATATGTTGGTAACTGTTTTTTGAATGTCTACTTTTTTTATTCTTTTGTCGTCATGTTAACCTCCACAGGTACAAACTACTCAGGGTCTATTGTTGGATCGACTACGAAGAAGTGAAAACTCATATGGAAGATGTATAAATAACACTCCGGCCGTAGTCTTTAGTATTAGGAAAGCATGTTCCATGTGGGATTCAAAAATATCATAGTTGGATTTTGGAAGCTAATTAATAGCATCACCATATGTAGAACCATATTTCGATTTAAACATTTTGCGACGTTCAATATTATGTAACCACCTTTGTGGGATATGTAAGGTGTAAGTAGAGCTTGTGGAACAATTTAAGTTAGTATAATGCATTTAGTTAGGTGAACATGTTATGTTTACAATTATGTGAATTATGTTTACAGTTTATACTAGTGTGTAATAACATTCACAGCTGTTTTCGATTTATGTTCACATCTATATTCAGAATGTTACAGTCATTTGTTTGGTAACATATGATTTATTAAGATAGACATGTTTTTTTTTATATCATGAACATATGGTTTGCTAACATAATAAATGAATTGAATATGTGAACAATGGAAATGTTGTCATTCTTGAATAATATGTTAGCATTTACAATTTGGTAACATTATTAATAAAAATGTGAACTTTTTGCTACACCTAATATCATCATGTTAACAAATGGGTCGAAGTATGTAATCACAAATGGTGTGAAAGTAAAATATACAGATAAATGTGCAACACAAATTCTCATTTAAGACGGGCCATTTTCATTTTAAGCTTAAGACGGACCAAATGTCGTCATTTTAACGACAAATGTGACCATTTTAACGACAAACTGTTATAGCTTAAAAAACTGCTCTAATAATTTGTTGTCTAAAAATGGTTACATTTCGTCTTAAATGGTCATCTTCTATGACATCGTCCCTTGCAAATAACACATGTCCAAATACATTATACTGGGTAAATATGGGAGCATTTGACATTACTGGTGTATCTCTCATGGCAGTGTATATCTAATGAATGTCTATATTTTCTGTATTAATGTCACCCAGTCAACTTGTGGCAGATTATTCGAAATAATTATTGAGAATGAAAGCAGAAAATTGAGAACTTATTTACGAGATGTACTTCTTATGGCTATGAACTTTAACTGTTGTCATTATTGAAAATTATGTTACCATATACAAGTTGGTAACATAATTGTTGAATTATAAACAATTGTGTTCATATTTTTGAATATCAAAATGTAAAGAATTGGCATGCATGCTCAATATGTTTTTAACATGTACACAAATACATTGTCATTATTAAAAAATATGTTACCATACACAAGATGATAACATAAGTGTTAATTTTATGAACACTTGTGTTTTAATATGTAATCATTCTAATAGTCCTCAATAACCAAGATATATTGCCTGTTAGTTTATATTCTTGATGGAAATGTAACCTTCAATAGCAAGTTACATATTGATAAATTATAGGAACAATTGTGCAAAAGTTTATGACCAAAAAGTGACACTTTCACGGATCACCCACAAACATGGCCAAACAATGACCATTTCACGAGCCACCCACCCTCGCAACCATCACTTTTTTCTTTCCTTGAGGCTTTGACTGCTAAATCGGCTCTGTTGTCACCAATTCGTCAGCATCTAACAACGAGAAAAAGAACAAATCACTTTGCATATGCCCATAAACAAAAATCAAAATCAAACAAAAATAAAAAAATACACAATTAAGCAATTAAACTGAGAAAATTAACATGTGTCGATTATTAAACCACAAACAAATAACATCAAAAAGAATAAATCACTTGCTCACCCATAAACAAAAATCAAAAAGTAAAATATACAAATAAATGTGCAACACAAATTCTCATTTAAGACGGGCAATTTTCATTTTAAGCTTAAGACGGACCAAATGTCATCATTTTAACGACAAATGTGACCATTTTAACGACACACTGTTATAGCTTAAAAAATTGCTCTAATAATTTTTTGTCTAAAAATGGTTACATTTCGTCTTAAATGGATCATCTTCTATGACATCGTCCCTTGCAAATAACACATGTCCAAATACATTACAAGTACCTATTTTAATGAACAATGTTACCTACCTACAGAAATATACAAAAATGGTTACCATTTTAAGTCAGTTTGTGACCATTACAACTATGAAACATTGAAATCTATATTTTGAACAAAAACCACAACATATTAAGTTATGAATAGTAAAAAACTGTAAACATTTTAACTCAGTTTGTGACCATTTCAACTGAAAATATTCTGAGCCAAAATCAATGAAAATCACCAAAACCGCTTGACATGAATGTAAAAAATTGATGTAAATCAATGAAAAAACAAAACAAACCAAAAAAAATAAACCGGAACAACCATGGATCACTTGCATGTGTCAATCATCAAACAAAAAAACGAAAAAACATAAACAAACAAACCGAAACAAATATATGAACAAGAGATCACCGCTTCCTTCATTATGATGACTATGTTGGGAACTTTGTTGGGAACTTTGGTTGATTTGTGGGTATTTTAGGCGTTTATGTTCTGAGAATAGGAAGAGAGAAGGTTAAGAGAGAAGAAAAGGGGAGGGGAAGATGAATGAATATGACGGTAAATGTGTAAATAATGATGATTAGGGGGTGTTTTCAAAATTGGTGGACGGTTGCTTGTCTTGGGAAAGGGGTATTATTTAATATTTTTTCTTAAATATTTTTTGTCATTTCCCATGCACAACTGTACACCCATCAAACATCAACTCTCAACCCGTTTCCACTAAAACACTACTATTCGCCCCGTCTCTTACTTGTGACGGATAACCCGTCACAAGCAAGACTTATTGTAGATAGATATGAATGGGATTTGAGACAATTTTGAACTGAAGATGAAGACGTAGGAGAGTGAAGAAGAAGACTAGCATTAATGAGAGAGATATGGAGATATATGGCATTAAAGGCAATAAGGACTTATTGCCAATAATTGACAATAACTGTCACGCACCTACAACATGCAATAAATGAGCAACAGTGCTTTGTCCGTATCCTGTTTTCCGACCCGCGATTAATATGGTATGTAATTGACCCGTCGCAAGTTTGCGACGGGTACCTCCGTCATAAGGAAGAATTTGTGAAAATGATATTACCTCCTCCATTCCCGACTTTATTTACTGCTTTTCTCGCTCTTGTATCTTCTTAACCGGTTGTCGTCTTGCATATTGTTTCGTAGCCTTTTTCCCACTATTTTCTGATAATGTTTTCGAATTTGGTTGATTTATGAAGATTTTTAGCAAGAAAATGTAATGAGAGAAAGAGAGGTTTTAAGAGAGAATAATAGAATATGAAAAAAATGACGGTAAATATTTTAGAGAGAAGGAGAGATTATGTTAAAAGTGACTTTTGAAATTTGTGGTAAATGGTCTGTCTTGGGAAAGCAATAGGATTTTATTATTGGGTGTTGATAAATCCGCGGGAGAAATCAACTAAAACACGGCTGTTTTACCCTTTAGTCCTTTACTGTAACTCTGCAATTGTGAGCTACCATTCTGCCATGATACCATCATTAGCACTACTTTTTTACTCTTTTTCAGTATTTTTTTTTTATATTGACGTCTAATCATGAGACTTTTTTCACTTTTCCTACTTATTTTCTCAAAGTCTTGTTTCAGACAGTTTGAAATAAGACGGACTAAATATCACCATTTCTTTAATAAAATTTAATGTTAGATCGCACATGAGCTTGAGCTGCACCCGTCGAGGAGGAGAGAGTATCCACCTTATAAGTTCAATGAGGTTCCATCCCAAAACCAATTGACAATGGGTGGAGTAGCCCCTTGGCTTATAAGCTGAATCACTCTTCTCTATTTTTCCGACATGGGAGACCTACATGTGATTCTTCACATGTAACAATTTATTGACAAAATGTTATAACTAAATAAAGTTGTCACTTTTCCTCTGAAATTTTGCTAACATATTATCAGAAAATAGTAATATTTTATCGTAAAATGGCTACATTTGGTCCATCTTATTTCAGATAGAAAATAGCCCGTATGAAATAAGAATTTGCGTATTTTTTTATATATACGGAATATGTACATTGTACTATATAATCGCGAAATTTACAACTCACTTAATACACTGATGATTCGTAAATGTGACTCTATTGGCATAAATGGAGAGGTAAATGTACACCTGACAAAACAGACCCGGCCCGAATAAAAAGACCCAAACTTGAACTCAAGACCCGAGTTTGACTCGAAACCCCAATTGTCTCGGACCACTATAACCCGAACTGAATGTTTAATGTTACAAACAGATTATTACCTATGAATAACTCGATAATAATTTACGCAAATCCGAAATAACCCGTCATGTCCGAAGCTAGCAAACCCAAAATTAAACTTACCCAAATTGACTCAATCCGAATCGGACTCGTTAATCCGTTGTCAGGTCTAGGTAAGTGCACAAATTCTCATTATAGAGGAGAGATATCCGTATATTGTTATAAACGGGCCCAATATTCACCAACTTTAAGCATAAGACAAACAACAAGTTGCATGGTGGAGCTTAAAAATGTCACCACTTTAAATATATTTGACCCGTCTTTTACTTTTGACGAATATATCCGTCTATAGTAAGACTAATTGTAGTAAATTTTATTGACAAAAATCCGTATTTTACTACCACAAATATAGTGGTACGTGCAAATAGAGAGAGACTAAAGTGGCAAAAATGTCAAGCGCATTAACTATTACTCAAGGCTAATGATATGTACATACAATTCCCGTGTTTTGGTTGATTTAGCCCGCGGATTTAACAGCGCCCTTTATTATTTTTTAGTCCCAACAAGTCTACTCAGTCAGAATTGTGCACAGTACAATGTTCCGTCATTTCTCATCCCTTTTTGCACGTAATTGGTACTATTCGCCCCATCGCAATCTTGTGACGGATAACCCGTCACAAGCAAGACTTATTGATCTATCTATTGTTCAACATTGCTAAGAAAGCCCAAAAAAATAAATGTCATTAAAATCTTGCTTGTGTTCAAAATTATATATATATATATATATATATATATATATATATATATATGCGTCTTAAAATCAATTGTCAAAATTTACATTCTTAATATCTCAAAAAACTTGCGATCAAAATAATGGCTGACGAAAATGGAGCCTTAATTGACGTTACTATGGTGGACGAAGACGATGATGATGTCATAATACATGGAGGGTTGACGGATAATAGTAAATGTATGTATAATTAGGACACATTTTTTTTTAAATTACAACAGAATGTTTACAATTTTTTCACAAAGGTGTTTACTTTTGGGGCAAATGTCAACTGTCAACTAGAATAAGTCATATAAATATATAATGTAAAATGCAGTCGTTGTTTTTGTATTTTATTCATGTCTACTTTTTCTTCTCATGTGATCCACTTAACTAGATGATGGCAGTTCATATAAATGCACATGTTGGTGGGTTATTCAGAAAGGTCTACACTTTTAGTACAAATGTTACCCTGTCAACTATAGTAAGACAGATAATGGAATTTGCAATTGTTGTTTAGTATTGTACTGATGTCTATATTTTTTTGGCAAATGTCACCATGTTAATTAGACTATCTCAGTTGGCACTTGTTGTTTAGTATTATATTGATGTCTATACTTTTTTATTGTTAGCATTACTATTAAAATGCATACACCAAAATATTATATTTGTTAAAGGTATGAAAAAATCAATATAAAAGAAATTTTTTAATTTATTTGGTTTACATTTGTTGAAGATGTGAAAAAATCGATACAAAAGAAGAATCTTAATTTATTTAATTTGTTCAATCAAATCTATATAAAAGAAGAATCTTCATTTTTTTGTTGATTATAATTGAAATTTTTACTTGAATGTGCATAGGATGCTAGGAGGGCGAAGATGACGATGTTATGGTATATCTAATGAATGTCCATATTTTTAGTCCTAATGTCGCCCTGTCAAGTTGCGTAGTTAAATCATTGTCACACGTTCTCGTATATTTAAATCATGTCTTTAATTTTGGTCATAGTGTCACCCTGTTAACTTGCGTAATTAATTCAAAGTCACATGTTCTCGTATATCTCATGAATGTTTCTGCTTTTGGCCCTAATGTCATCATGTCAACTTGTTCGTCTAGGTACAAATTATTCAAAGTCACTATTGGGGATGAAAGCAGAAAAATGGGGATTTATTTGCAAGATGTATATGAAACATTCATAGGCCGTGGGTTTCAGTATTAAGAAAGCAACATCTTCCACAATATCTTAATGAATGCTTTCATTTATGCAAAATATGTTACCATATTAAATTGGGTAACATAATAGATAAATATGTAAGTAAATAATTGACATTCTTAGTGTATTTCTATAACACCCCATATTTTGGTTAAATTTAAAACTTACATTTACATACAAAACTGGCCAAAATACGGGATATTATAATTAATATACAAAGTCCCTTATTACAAATCCATTTTAAAAGTAAATAATACAAGATAAAAAATGAAATAAAACTTTCTTCGAAATCTTTAAATAAAATCTTCACTTGAATTAAAATCCTTTTTGAACAGCAGCGGAAGACCTGAAAGCAAAACCACAAGACAACAAGGAACTACCCCCATGACGAGTAGCCCCGAAGGGAGAAAACACGTCAGCCGGAAAGCTGAGTAACAGATAATACCTCAATAGAAGCAGAATAGTTTTTGGTCATGGCTTGGAAACACAGACATGTAAAAATAAAAATAAACAGAGAGAATAATAAAAACACTCCCCTTTACTAATCTCAATCTCAAACTATTACATAATATAATACACTCTCTCGTCCCAATAATTAGCTCAATCGCAACTCATTACTCCATCTTACTCATTACTCCGTCTCATAATATAATACTCCAAAGTAACCAGATATCGTATTCTCATCGTCGACCCTAAGACCAGGACAAGGGGTGAGTGAACTGGCGGATAAGACCGCGAAACAATATTTCCATCTCAATATCGATTTCAAACTCAAATAACTCAATAACCATGGTCACTCTGGACCGTAAACATAACTCGGCTCAAAGGCCCCATAACTCATAACTCAATACCAGTAACCAGATTTCCATCTTAATTTCAATATCGATATTGTCAAATGTTCTTTAAAGAACTGCTCAACACTTAGAGTACAAGGCTCTAAGCTACTCACCCACGAGGCAAGGTCAAAGAGAAAGACAATTTAAACACAATACCAAAGTCCAACCAGATACCAATTCGACAATTCGTTATACGACTATAATTAAGTCGGACAATCTAATCAACCAAACATTACCACTATTACTGGAACCATACAATTTATAATATACCAATGTCACAAAAAGGATAACCATCGTCATCATCATTTGTATTCAAGCTGACCAAAGCTTATAATCTCACAATTCTTAATAATTACTTCGTACTCACTGAACATATAACCATCCATCATTACACCATTCAATCTACTAATAATAATTCATTATAAGTGGTAACAAACTCACAATGCTACACTCATAGCATTCTACGACTCATCCCATCTCACATATACCACCGATTTACCAAAATAAATAATAAATATATAATTACTACTATATACAACAATCTACACAATTTATCACCCAATTGATTTAGCACATAAATTACACCACGTCAACAACAATTAACATAAATTCATATAACCCCAAACAATAATAAGAGTAATAGGATCGGTAAAATCGTGTTACCTTAAAATAAATCTCAGGATTTGAAAGAAATATAATTGATATAGAAAGGAGTAGCAATTGCATAATGGTGTCTCACGATCATACAGGCGAGAGAACAAGATCATCTTGAAATTAGGAATTAGGTGCAAAAGATAATGAATTGGTAAATCATAAGCAATGTTCAAAGAATGTACCGCCACAAAGAAAAACAAATACGGAGGAATTGGTTATATTGAACAAGGGTTTAGTTTTAAAGAGGTTAGGCAAGACTCAATTAAATAAACAAAGGAATATGGCAAGGAACTATTTGCATTAAGATAGAATAGCCACGTATTAGTTTATTACATTATTTATACTAAAAGTTTTAGAAAACGGACATATAAAATATCGAAATATTTTGGGTATTACAATCTTCCCCTCTTAAAAGGAACTTCGTCCCGAAGTTCGAGTTTAGAAAATAATGACACAATAAAATTTGAGAGGTATTACACTCCACCCTCCTTAAAATAAAGTTCGTCCTCGAACGTAAAATTTTCAAAAATGAATAAAAATGACAATTCAAAATATAAGAAGAGTTTAAAAAGTTAAAAGAGCGGTGTTAAGATATGACGATCTCAACACCTGACCAAGAAAGAACCCGCTCTGATACCAATTATAACACCCCATATTTTGGTTAAATTTAAAACTTACATTTACATACAAAACTGGCCAAAATACGGGATATTATAATTAATATACAAAGTCCCTTATTACAAATCCATTTTAAAAGTAAATAATACAAGATAAAAAAATGAAATAAAACTTTCTTCGAAATCTTTAAATAAAATCTTCACTTGAATTAAAATCCTTTTTGAACAGCAGCGGAAGACCTGAAAGCAAAACCACAAGACAACAAGGAACTACCCCCATGACGAGTAGCCCCGAAGGGAGAAAACACGTCAGCCGGAAAGCTGAGTAACAGATAATACCTCAATAGAAGCAGAATAGTTTTTGGTCATGGCTTGGAAACACAGACATGTAAAAATAAAAATAAACAGAGAGAATAATAAAAACACTCCCCTTTACTAATCTCAATCTCAAACTATTACATAATATAATACACTCTCTCGTCCCAATAATTAGCTCAATCGCAACTCATTACTCCATCTTACTCATTACTCCGTCTCATAATATAATACTCCAAAGTAACCAGATATCGTATTCTCATCGTCGACCCTAAGACCAGGACAAGGGGTGAGTGAACTGGCGGATAAGACCGCGAAACAATATTTCCATCTCAATATCGATTTCAAACTCAAATAACTCAATAACCATGGTCACTCGGGTACCGTAAACATAACTCGGCTCAAAGGCCCCATAACTCATAACTCAATACCAGTAACCAGATTTCCATCTTAATTTCAATATCGATATTGTCAAATGTTCTTTAAAGAACTGCTCAACACTTAGAGTACAAGGCTCTAAGCTACTCACCCACGAGGCAAGGTCAAAGAGAAAGACAATTTAAACACAATACCAAAGTCCAACCAGATACCAATTCGACAATTCGTTATACGACTATAATTAAGTCGGACAATCTAATCAACCAAACATTACCACTATTACTGGAACCATACAATTTATAATATACCAATGTCACAAAAAGGATAACCATCGTCATCATCATTTGTATTCAAGCTGACCAAAGCTTATAATCTCACAATTCTTAATAATTACTTCGTACTCACTGAACATATAACCATCCATCATTACACCATTCAATCTACTAATAATAATTCATTATAAGTGGTAACAAACTCACAATGCTACACTCATAGCATTCTACGACTCATCCCATCTCACATATACCACCGATTTACCAAAATAAATAATAAATATATAATTACTACTATATACAACAATCTACACAATTTATCACCCAATTGATTTAGCACATAAATTACACCACGTCAACAACAATTAACATAAATTCATATAACCCCAAACAATAATAAGAGTAATAGGATCGGTAAAATCGTGTTACCTTAAAATAAATCTCAGGATTTGAAAGAAATATAATTGATATAGAAAGGAGTAGCAATTGCATAATGGTGTCTCACGATCATACAGGCGAGAGAACAAGATCATCTTGAAATTAGGAATTAGGTGCAAAAGATAATGAATTGGTAAATCATAAGCAATGTTCAGCAACAGCCGCCACAAGAAAAACAAATACGGAGGAATTGGTTATATTGAACAAGGGTTTAGTTTTAAAGAGGTTAGGCAAGACTCAATTAAATAAACAAAGGAATATGGCAAGGAACTATTTGCATTAAGATAGAATAGCCACGTATTAGTTTATTACATTATTTATACTAAAAGTTTTAGAAAACGGACATATAAAATATCGAAATATTTTGGGTATTACAATTTCTTATATTGGAGTGTAATTTACAAGTAATATTTTCATTATTGTACAATATGTCGCTATATACAATTTGATACCATAATGAATAAATATGTAAACAAGTTGTCGTCATTCCTGCTGTATTTCATTTGACAATGTATATGTCCATTATGTTTACACTTTCTTGTAAAATATATCATCATTGCGAAGTAAGCAGTTTACATATTGACAAAATTTAGAAAGTGATTCAACTAAAAAGGGAATTAACTATGGCATTGTATATGTTAAGTAATGTTTCAAAGTGTAAAATCTATTATCATATTGAAGTTGGTAATCAATGACAATGTATATGCCTATAATGTTCACATCCTTATTATCGAATATGTTACCATTCTACAAAAGGTAATGTATTTGTAAATTGTGCGAATATTTTTGAGGGACTATGTCACCCAAAAGAACATGTCCAAAATAAAGTCCTTAAAAATCAAACACAAGTCATAGTTTTATTTCAAACAACATCAACAATATTTTAACATAACCATAAAACATGACCAAAATAAGCACTCTTTTTCGCCGCCACACTTTATCAACGCTTCTTGGCTTCACCATCTCCCTTTGCGGCTTCAACACCTCTATCGTCTGCGACACCCTTTCTCATCGCATCTATAGTGTAAGTATAACGCCGGGTGATCTTGCCATTTAAAGGTGTTGCCTCTTCATTATTCAACACCCATCGACTGCAAACAAACACCCAAAATCAATATGTCAATATTTCTGCTTAATATGTAGCCATTTCAGAATAATATGTCACCACAGGAGTTACATATTTTACACATACACTCATATTGTAAAATAGCTACATATCCTGGCTGAGTTGGTAACATTTTATACTTTTTATCAAATCTAATCAAAACATATCTAAAATGTTTACATTAATCACCTAATATGGTTACACTTTGACTAATATGGTAATATATTGTAATTCATATTGTAAAACAGTAACAAATTCTAATTACAATGGTAACATTATATACACAAACTCACATTTCACCATTATATTATATGATATTTTCGTAGTATGTTGCAGATATGTCACCATTTGTATCATGCTATATTACCATTTTATACACATATTACCATGTTACCATTTTGCTCACATATTAGACGAACATATGTTGCCATATTATGATAAAATGTCACCAGTTTAAAACATGTTCAAAAATCGATAAAATTTGTTATTTGTAGCACTAAAACACCAAATCCAAAAAGGATGAACCAAAAATTTTGCACCTTCAACAAAAATCATTCTCAATGTTTATGCCTCTAGTGGAAGATCTAAAAAATCAATGAAAATGAAAATACCTACTCTCACATAAATAAACCAATTTTAATCGAACAAAACAAAAACAAACAAACAAATAAACTGAAACCATCAAAGAAATTAAAATAAAATAACTAAAAAGACATACCCTCAACGACATCATCAGCCGCCTTTGTTGCTCTTGTGTTTTTCTTCACCGGTTTTGTTTTGGTTACCATATTTTATGATAATGTTCTGTATTTAGTAGGCTTTGGATGAAGGATTCCAACAAGATAAATATAGATTTTGTTTACAGAGAAAATGGAAAGGGAAGAGAGAAGGAGAGAAGATGAGAAGGGTGTAAATAATGATCTTGATAGGAATGAAATCAGGTTAAACGTTTTAAATTTGTGGCTAATTATCTCCCATTGGGAACACAAAAATTTATTAATTGTTTACTTCCAACAGTGTAATCACTGTGCATTCACTGTATATATACAGTACACGTTGTTTATCAACTTACCATGTAATTGGTACAATCCGACCTGTCGCAACCTTGTGACGGATACCTCCGTCACAAGCAAGACGGACTGTATCATTTTTATAGATTGATGTCACCATTTTTAGTTTGATGTCACCATTTTTCATTTGTTTTTTTGGTTTGATCTCACCATTTTTAGTTGTTTTAAGAAGAAGAAGAATAATAGAGGTACACATGCAAGTGATGTTTTCGGAAAAGTTATTCTCATTTCAATATAATTTTAATTTTTTGAGTTTTGGGGTTTGTTGTTTTTGGTTTTAAATTGATTTTTGTTGTTTAATGTTTTTGGTTTTATTGTTTATGGTTTTAAATTGGTTTTTTCATTTTAGTTTGATTGAATGTCATATTGGTTTTAATTTTTTCAGTTTGTTGATATTTTAGTTTGATTGAATGTTTATTTGGTATGTTATCAGTTTTGTTGAGTATGTTATAATTTAGTGATCTACCTTATTGATATGTTACGATTTTATTGGTTTTGTTACCATTTAGTTGGTATTAAATCAGAACATTATTTTAATATGTTACCATTTTTTTTGCATATGTTATCATTTAATGATATAAGTTATAGATATATATATTTAGATGTTACCATTTTGTTGGGTATGTTACCAGTTTTGTTGGACATGAAATCTATTTTTATTTTGAAATTGTAGTTGATTCGTGTTTGTTATATGTTGTCAAATTTGTTTGATATGTTATCCGTTTTGTCCAAAGTTTATGAAGAGGTGTACTCGAGCAGTAATAAAGAAAGGTGGAGCAAGTAAAGGTGAATATGACTAGGGCATTCGCGAAGGAAGGTGGGACAAAAGTTGGCGATGGCGCGGTTTTAAATTTGTGTATTATAATGTTACCATCTTAGTCAGAATTTGTAACTATTTTACAAAATGTATTACAATATGTAACCATATTAGCCAGAATGTAACCACATCAGTTAGAGTATGTAAACATTTTACGATGTACTCAACTTGTGTTTGAGACTTTATCTTAGACATGTTCATTTGAGTAGCATAATCCTTCGTTGATTTTGAGTTCTAGATAGTCCCTGTATTTAAGCATCAATGTTCGCACAATTTGCCAATATGTTACTTATTTCGAAATGGTAACATATTCGAGAAGGATGTAAACATTATATGCATATACATTCACAATGGTTAGCAACTTCAAAATGATAACAAATGGTACACTTTGGAATATTACTTAACTTATATAGTATCATAGGTAATTCTTTTTTTTTAATGGTAACATATTAAGAAAAGATATGAACATAATTTGTAAAATACATTATCATAAGTAGTACAAAAGAATGACAACTTGTTTACATATTTATCCATCATGTTACCAATTTTAATATGGTAGCAGTTTTTGAAAAAATGATATCATTACTTAACATATACAGTGTCATAGGTAATTTACTAATTTAAATGATAACATATTGAAACTAAGTCCCCTAAAACATGAAACACAAGTCATAATTTTACATACAACTTAATTAACAACTTTTTTAACACAACCATCAAGCATGTCCAAAATACGTGTCCCAAAACATCAAATTATTGTTTCTTGGGACCACCTCCATCTTTGGCAGCATCACCCACGATCTTTCAACCTCTTCTGATTGTCATGCGTGTGTAGCATTGGTTGTACTTGGGATCCTCATGAAAGGTTTAGGTTCAATTGTGGACTCATTTGGGTAGAAGATATCGAAATATACATTATGTCACCACGTTAAGAGAACAATGTTACCATAATATAACTAGAAGAAGTGGTCACAAACAGTTGATAATTGGTTACATTTTATAGTAATACACAATTTTACTACATAATTTACCATGTTGATAGTTTCACTTTATATGTTATCATCCTCAGTAATATCTTCACTAATTTTAATAAATAAACTAGGTTATATCCACAAGTAGTAACATATATATCCTTTGTAACAGACTATGGAACCATCCCAATTTAGTAACAATTTCAAAGAAATTGGTCACAATATATACTCCACAAATACACTTCATAAGTAAAAATTGTCACCACATCGGTATAATATGTTACCCTATATGCATAAATAAAATACGGTCACAAAAAGTTGATAATTTGTTACATTTTATAATACTTTAAAACTTCCCATAACCGGTCACCTTGTTGACAGATTAATTCTGTATTTTACCATTCTTAGTTATATATTCATTAATAATGAGCAATGGAAATAAGCTATATCCATAAATAATGACAAAGTGTCCAACTCTATAAATATAATGAACCATTCTCAATAAACGAAACTGAAATGTAATATAATATGTTACCATTTAGTCAAACAGTGTTAACATTTCTAATACATATAAACTGCATTACACATCTTAAAATATGACCTTAAATTGCAATTATATGTCACCACATAACAGCCTAGCACACACAAAAAAGGATGTAATGGCCACTAGCACATAAAAACAAGGATAAAATGTAAACATCTTATGTTACCATCTCCCAAGGTCTGTAAGATTAATACATATTTCAGTCTGTTACATGTTTTCTTAATTGATCAATATGTTACCATCTCCCAAGGTCTGTAAGATCTCTAAAATTTGTTACAAAGTATTGTAATATATAAACAAGTGAACTTGATAGGGTGACATTGTTTTCTTTCTTTAATCAAAATTTCATAACAACTAAAAATGGGAACAATCTTTGAATTTGATAAAAAAAAATCGATACAAAGTTTAACAAATAATAACAACAATAGGAAAGAAAAACGAAACAAAAATTGTAACAATCAAAGTAATATTGGTAACAATTACCAAAAAAAGTTCAACAGTACCCATAAAAAGTGAATTACCGAAATTAAAAATGGAAAAATGAACTAAATTTGGTAATATCAAACTAAAAATGTAAAAAAAATCATTAACAATCACCAACAAAGATTCAACAATAGCAATGAAAAGTGAGTTTATGAAATTAAAAATTTATAATAGATTAAAAAATGAAAAATAGATCATTAACTTTTTTAAAATGAATAACAAGAGCTTCTTCATGGATAAATTACGGCCTCACACAAGCAACGATTGACCACCAAGCCCAGTATAAATTTGACATAATCACCATTGTTGTTAGGAGGTTTTTGGATGGTTAATTTTTTTTTTCTTTTAAAAATAGAAGGGAGATGAAAGTTGATGAATATTGATGAGTTTAAAAAAGAAGAAATGATGGTAAATGATGATGGTTTAAGAAAGAAATTTGGAGAAGGAAAAAAAAGTCTGGAAAATGAAAATGAAAGTATAGACGTGGAGGAAAGAGGAGCATTAAATGATTCTGCAAAAATCAATGATGATGACTTAAAATATAATAAAATTGTACTTAAGGACTGCCTACTCAATTATTTAATCAACCACTTACTTTTATTACCCGTATCATTTCCTTCTAATATGGTGGGTAGTTCCATCACAAATGAGAATTTGTGTTTAATTAAACAAGTAGTGTCATTACTCTAGCAGTCTAGACTCTAGTTCCATCACAAATGACGGGTAGTTCCATCACAAATGACAAATTTTTATTTAAGACGGTAATATTCATCTTAAGCTTTAACACAGGTCAAATATCATATCACTTGTAAACGTAGGACAAATATATTGTTTTTCCTTATGCATTTTTATACACAAGTGGTATATACCTAACCTGTCTGTTGCTTAAGACAGATAATGCCGTCTGGGAAACTTGGTTTTTTTTTGGACAGAAAAAGGGAGACTTGGTGACGGTGCAAAAAGGATGGTTTTGGAAAAGTCTTAGTCTGAACATAGCAGACAACTTGATGGCAATGTGGCAACACCTTCCTGTGGCCCATTTGTGGTGTTAATATGTAAACATCATTGTTGGTTATAAAAATCAATACTAAAAAATATCAACATCTACTTTGTGTTAAAACTTAAAACTGAAAAAAAAAATGGCTACTGGAATTGTACTCTGGAATTGTACTCACAGTTGCTGAAAAACTGTATGCAGCACTCCATAGCCAGGAATTGAGAGATGTGTGTTCCATGTTTGGGTAGGATGTGACCTCTTGACTAGTCCGATTACTCAATTGAATGAGATGAAGAGATTGCGCACTTGTCTAACACTGCCCGGAGGAAACCCTCTAGATTTGATCGAGTCAAATGTCCTTACAATTTGTTCACACCTAAAACGGTTGAGGTCGTTGGACCTGTGTAGAGTTTCCTTCAATATTTTACCTGATATTAATCTTTCTGGTAATTCAAAATTGACGGTTATCCCTAACTCGATTACCAAGCTTTACAATTTGCAAGTGCTGAATTTAGATTATACCTATGTACGAGAGTTGCCGTCAGAGATGAAGAAACTTGTCTCGAGAGCTTATGCATCAGCCATTGCCACAACCTGGAGTTGGTAAACAATGAAGAAGGCGCGACCATGAAGCAATGGAAATCCCTTCACTTGCTCTCTCACTTGAGGTTCAATTATCTCCCAAAGTTGATAATTCTGCCAAAGGAGCTGCAGTACTTGACCGCCCTTCAATCCTTGTCGATAGACGACTGTGAAAACTTGGAAGCACTGCCGGAATGGATCAACTGCCTCACATCCCTGCAAATACTGGACATCAAGAACTGCAATAAACTAAAATCATTGCCAGAAGCAATCACCCACTTGTCTACTCTGGAAATTCTTACCATTCATGACTGTGAAAACCTTAAACGAAGATGCCATCAACCAGATGGTGAAGATTGGCCAAAAATACGCCACATCCCTCGTCTTGATGTTAAGTGGAGTAAGTAATATGACTGAATGCAGAATTGCAGGTGCATGTCCTGTTCGCTTTGTAAAATTAATTGCAGATGCATGTCCTGTTCGCTTTGTAAAATTAACGGCATGTCACTTGAAAATGTTGCGAAATATGATGTAAATAGTTTTGTAAATTATCGCCAACATATGTCCTTCAGGGATTTTAAGTATGAATCTTTTTTTATGCTCGCTATTTTCAGGGATTTTAATTCAAAGACTTTGGGTTGTCAAACATAATTGATGAATTGATATGTCCATCAATTGAATTTATTACCTTCATGGTGGGTGAAGGGTGGTTAGTAGGTTGGCAACAGGTGGAGCCTCTGCTGGAAGGACGGAAGGGCGGGTGAGAGTCTCGGTACAGTGTTGTGTGAAAGCTGATGGGTAGGGATCTAAATTCTCTTATTACATTTCAGTTTGTCAGCGATCTAAATTTTCTTGTTATACATAATGCATAATTGGTGTGACGGAAAACATATCCGCGATTGCCTAGTCTCTCGAAGCCAAAAACAACCACAACTTATACACGCTGAGGCAAAGGGAGTATAAATTCTCACTTGAAAACTACTGATACTAAAAAACTTTAAAACAATCTTCTGTATGTGACATAGCACTAGAATTCCTACTAGGTACAATAACAACTAACCACATGAACCACAAAACAAGGAATCATTGATGTATATGCTCATGTACACATTCCACAAGCCTGGCCATGTAGCTCAGTCCTGACTTCCGAGACAATCAGGGCAATAAAACAAAAAACTGAGTATCGGGATCTCAAACACCTTGTCGAGATAGGATCTGTCAAAATCCTTTTCTACTTCGGTTACTGTGACTTGGACTAGCAGGACTTCGAGGATTCATGGAATCACTGAAACTATGAGCACGAGATGGACTACCTCGAACTCCATCAACCCGGTGAGGAGAACCGACTGTTCCTTCAGTTCCTCTAGAAATCTCCGCCTCCAAAACCTTGGCTTCTTCGGCTAACATTCCTAACTGAAAAATCAAACTTCCACTGTAAGTTCATCCGACATGCTAGATGCCAGCCATTGACGGCACAGGAGAGAAGAAATTACCCGAAGGTCATTTTGTCGGATATGATCCTCCAGAGCATCTATGGCAGGAGTAAGACTGCCACAATATAAGAACCAGTGAGCTTAAAAAGGAATAGCACTAAGGAGAGAAAATTACTCCCCCTATCTCATCCGCTTGTTTACTTGATATCAGTTTGATGCAAGCACGTGCAGTGGGGTAATGTTACATACGAGTACGTTAAAATGTAATGATGGAGGATCCAGCACGGCAGCACTTACATAGTTACATGGGTATAACTCAAGAAGGTGGAGTAAAAGTTTCATCTTAAAGCAAAAAAAAAAAAAAAGGAAACGTAAATAAAAAACTGAGAAAGACCAAAAGGAACGCGCAAACAGATGAGTGACATAGAGGGAATCAGAAATAAGCTAATGACGAGCATCTATTTGAGATACCAGGGAATCAGTCTACTAACCAGCACTCCATCAATTTGCACATTGAAGCCTGATATGTTGACGTATGATGAATGAAAGCGAGAGGATGTACCTTCCCATCCCTATAAATCCAAATCCAGACAAATGATTAAGGCGGCAATTATTATAAAATGGATTCTTCAGAATAAAAAGGCAATATAAATATGCAAGCAAAGGGAAAAAGCGTTGCGAATTAAGGATACAACAGTGTTCATCATTTGACCACCTAAGGTTATTGGAGATTGCTTGGTTATATGCAGCCTTTTCCTCTTCATAGATCACTTGTTGCAAGTCTGTGAATGAGGCCAAAGGTGAATCAAGCTTGAGAAGCAATGATGCTGGAAGAACTTGAAGAGGGATTTCCTTCCGGACGTATTCTGCACCACTGTCAACACAGGCAGTCGAGACAATTAGTAAAATAATACTCCCTCTGTCCCGGTCATTTGTTGTCCTTTTCCATTTTGGGGTGTCTCAGTCATTTGTTGTCCTTTCTATTTTAAGAATGAATTTGATGAGTAATTTGATCATTCACACTCAATTTATTCCACTTGTCATTTAGTAATTGGCCACCTCCCATTTCCTTGGTCTTTGTGCCAAAACCAAAGGACAACAAATGACCGGGACGGAGGGAGTAGCCATGAAAGAAGGTTTCTAACAAATCTCAATATTCAAGTACCTACAAGTGCAAGGCATAGTTTCAAATAGCGATATTGGTCACAATACCGATGATGGCCCATTGTTTTGTCCATTAGTTACTTCCATTTGGCCCTTAATTAGTCCATTTTTGTAACCAAACTATCACTTCGTAGTCTATTTTAAACTTAAATTACATAATAGTCATTTCGCTTTAGTTAATGTCTTTAACCTTATTATTTTTATAGGATTTCAATACCGCGTATATTTGTAATATTGTCTGTGTCGAGTTGGCGATAGAACGACAACCGAAGTGGGACATGTGCCCCAATGTCGGAACAAGGGTGAGCAATGTAAAGGCGCACAGGAAAACAGCAAGCAACCTGATAATATTTCACACCCAGACCAACAGGCAGTAGGACACATTGGGCGAACCGGCCTTAATGCTGGTTAGATGAAATTTTTAATTCATGGGTCACAGCTGGCATTGTGGATTTTCATTTTCATAGACTCTGTGCACCAAGATTTGGGTACTGGAGTTCTTTTCGGTAATAAAACCCACGACTCTTAAAGGGGAGAACAGCGGAGGAAAAAGGAAAACACAGAGCAGAGGCTTCATTTGTTCATTTTTACGAAAGAAAACAAGAGAGCGGCAGGGTAATATTAGGTACAATGGCACTTCTCTTCTCTCACTTTTAGATCAATATTATTAGGAGTAGAAAATAGTTTTGAGATTTTTTTTTTATAATCTACCATTTATCCGATACATCTCACGAGATCTCATATCAGAAGCCTTCGACAACTACACATCTCGGGCGGTACGAGACGTAAAGACCAAGATTCTTAAACCATGGTGCAAGGTGCCTCACAAATCCCATTGTTTTTCATACCATTTGTGATGATTGTTTTTGGTTTATCCTTGTGATTTGTCGGATATTAAAAACAATGAAAATATAAAGGAAGGGTAAGTACATACTCATTTATACCTCATGTCCAAATGAGAGCGGTGCATTGCTTCTTGCATACCATCAGACATATCCATCGGATCTACGTCAACAAAAGCATCGGCAGACTTCCCACCAATCCTACTAGTCCCCTGAAAGATGGCACTGATCAGAGTAAATAGACCACCCAAATTTCAGCATCTTCCATATGAATTGCGCAAAGCATAGACAAATGAAATGTGCAGGAAGTAGTGGCGGCCAACATATAAAATTCCACTCCATTTAAAAATAGTAACCAGTATTCTTTAGCCAACAACGAGGACAAAGAAAAGACATCGCTATTTGTTTCCAGACAACTTCAACTTTCTGTGCTAGTAATATCTCAACCCAATGTAGACAAACACTCTCAAGTTCCATTACCAAACTATTTTCAAATTTGTGATAAAGCTCAAACATCTTGAGCAAGCCCCAATTCCACAATTAAGTTCCTAAAACCATGGTTACTCAACCTTATGAACTCCATAAACAAGTTAAATTGAACAAATTTCTCACGTCAAGGTAACATAATCCTCATAACCACTAGGTGCACCAGAAAGACCCTCATTGTTGCTTGAACCACTGAATTTTATACTTTCGTCTTTAATTAGTAAAGATAAATCTGTTCTTAAAGTGCAGAATAAGTTTCTTATGCACATGTTCACTAACCAACTTTCATCTTCTTCATCATCATCTCATCATTACCTCGAAGTCTCCATAAATGCTCAAACTGACGTTTGCAGTTTTTCCATGCAATTGACACTTTAACTGAAAACCAAATTACTACGACTACGAGTACTTCATTAGAAAAAGGGCGAAGAGCCTTAGTTTTAAGAGCTCACTTTCCTTCGTTTCATTTCCTAGGCAATATCCTTTTGCCAAGAAATATCTTCTTTCCATTCACTATATATGCCAACGAGACCATAGTGGCGGCTTGCAAGCCAACGCCACGCCTCAGATGTATAATAGTTTGTTGACTTGTTCCTAAAATTTCAACACCTTACTCACTTCCAAAATATCTTCCTGTATTCTTTAGCCATATTGACTCTCAACGCTCCTGTCAACCAATTTTGCTAATTAATTTCCAAGACACTGTTCATTTGCCAAGAAACTATTTTTCTACCTTTGTGTAGGTGCACCAAATTAAATTCATTGTGGCTTGCAACACTTGAACTAAGATAACTGAATCATTGGGTAAAATGATCTCAAAAACTGCAGGGACATTAGCAAAATGACATGGTAGAGAAGTACCAGCAAAAAATCGTACAAGCAGTCGTGCTAAAGTGCTAAATAAAACTGTTTAAGCTTTAATGTTTCTGAAGGCTCCAACTAAGGGAAGTCTTTATTTCGTTTACGCCATCCAATTTATCCCAAATTCACGCCTGACGGATCTCCTCTAAAGTTTTAACACTTGCATTCCCAAGGAATCAAATTTGAAATCTCTAGTTAAGTTAAGTTGGAGCAACTCTTCATCAGTTCATGTGGTTTGTGGCTAACACACATCCCCTAATACAGCAAGAGGACGTTTCACTTTAATCTTACTTATTAGGGTATTAGACAGGTGCATGTGGCCAAAGAGCATAACAAACTCGACTACAAGCAACTGAGCAATTTAGTACTTTACAAACCATGGTTATTTAAGCTAGTTTATGGACAAACAACTTATATCCACATCTTAACAGTCATCCATCTACATTTGAGCACAATCACAAGTGAACTTTCCACAAAGGAGCTCAATAAAATAGAAAAACAGGATCAACATAGACTAAAATAGAAAAACAAGATCAACAAAGACTATGTAAGGCTCTAACTGCTTCATCTATTATAACAGGACTATCAGCTGTATTTTTATGACCACTGGAATTAAGTGACTAACCTTGAACACATTATTACGGGAATCACCCGTATCCAATTCAAGTATTTCAGCCTTCCCGGAGCCTAACCTTGTAGATACATCATCAGAACTCAAAGATGATTCAAGCTCTATAACAGTACTTCTTTTAGCAGAAGGTGGAGACAAAGGTCTTGACATGTAGCTCTGACTCCCATCCAAGGATTGGAAAGCAATTACTTGAATTCTTCCAACCTGAACGTTTGATGAACGATTATAAATGCTTCAATAAGAAAGAGGGTGAGCGGAGTCATATTTTAATTTGGCACAAACCTTGAATGCATCTTCATTAAAACATGAAAATATAAGTCCAATGAATCCAGAATCAAGAAGCTGATACATCCCCTGAGTACGAACATCTGCGCAGGGTAATAGTTCTAAATTTAAGAGGTGACAAAGACAAAGTGTGTGAGTGACCGCAACTCCTTACTTAATAGCATATTAGTTAATTCAGTTTAGACTTGAGCTACTTAGATCAGGTCAGATGTGGTAGCAGTTATCCAATGACCATATATATGCCTTTTTGCTACACTTTGAAGGAGTATGTGCCCACCCCTCAGTTAAAAAAAAAAAAAAAAAAAAAAAAAAAAAAAAAAAAAAAGGCAAGGTAAAAACAATGCGAACAAAATTAGATGATAGACCTTTATCTTAAAGAGTATACACTTGTGTCATTGTGTGTGTAATGAGGTGAAGTAGCACTTTTATTCGGGTTTAATGTAGCAGACGTTGGCTAGCCTAGTGCCCCTTGGTAACTTAATTTAAAACCCTGATAAACAACCACAATCTCAGACAATTTCCCCATGAGTACCTCTGAATCCCATCTCAAAGCTCTCCATGGTGGGCAAGTAAACAAGTGTGCCTACAAAAATGGTTGTAACTCACTATATGAACTCTTAAAATTCTGTTACTATGGGCCTTGATAGATTTCTCAATCACCAACACCAAAAATAATGTATGCTGAATCCCGTCACGTTTCCTAGTTCCTACAAGTAGGATAGACGACACCAGCATATGTCTACCTCTCCACAAGATAATATTCACAATGTTGTGACCTGTCATTTTGAAAGAAACTGGGAAGTGATGAAATCAAACAGGAATGTCCATCAGACACCGTGAGTCACTCTACGAATATGTTCTGGACTAAAGCGAGTTGGCGGTAGCATAGTACGCAGTGAGGAATTTCTAAGGTTAGGAAGACCTTTCCAAGTCCAAACTCACTTAGGTAACAATTACAAATCCCAAACAATACATTCAATTAAAACTCTTAAAATCAACCAATTTAACATACCAACCATCACAGATTGTATTCAGATGGAAATAAAGTAGTGGTTCAGACTCACCAACATGGGATGGCAAAACAGTTATATGCGGATGAGAATGGTACCATCCAATCACTCTAGTTCTTCTTCCAGTTGTAGTGCTCATCCTGTGCTGTTGAGTTAATTACACAAACCATTCTAGATCTTGTATAAAATAATACTATAATCAGAGTTCAGCCACACACTTGCATGTATAGGATCTATCCGGTTTCATCTCCAATCTCCAATTTTACCAATTCCATTACCGGAGATGCTTGTGTAATTAAATTTGAGTGGCACATAGTATAAAACTCTGATACGGAGTAACATCTAAAATTTCACTGACGACAACATTCCCATGTAATAGCAGCAATAAGTTGCATATTGACTCACACTCATCTCATTTATATTGCACTTGTTTGACTTTACAAGTCAACTGATGTCAACTTTGAACAATATTTCCTCCCAATACAGAATACCTCCAACTTTTTAAAATGACGATATAAATATAGACCGAAATGAGGAGGTAGCAATGCATATGCAGCTAAATTTAGCTATGCACACTCATCTAGACATTATGTCAAGTTCTCAACGATACTTAACAATTTAACATTCTACACTCTAAGGCTCCGAGTGGACTAAATTATTTTCCTTCATCAATCACCATTTGATACCCGTCCATAGTTGAAAAAAAAAATTGAATTCAGATGCTTTGAACCCTTCAATCAAGTGATAAGAGTACTAAATTAATTTTCCCTACATGTGCTTAAACACACAGAAAATGTAGTTTCCTCAGCCCTGCACACCCCTTTCTATACCCCCAATTCATACAAACTAATTAAGAAGAAAGAACACACATGCACACAAATAAAAGGATATTTCTGCCATAGCTGATGCTGCAGCCAATTGTTCAGGATTAGTCTCCACTCGATCTTTCCTCCTATCTGATCGAGTCTGTGGTGATGCACCCCATATCAATGCAGTGGATTTACCAGACTTCGAGCACTGCATTAAGTTATTACCATCAAGTAATCAAATCATAGAAAGTTTTTGTTTATATGATATGATGAAAAGAGGCCTTCAGCTAAACGGCATTATCAGAAGTGTGCTCTGATAGGCTTTCCCAAATTGCACCTCTTTCCACTCTACAAGTTTCAGTTCATATCAAAGCAGTTCCATATGACACTGATAGTGCCATTTAAGATAATCCTGCCTAAGCCTAATACAATCACCAAATTGTAATGATATGAAAAGACAGTCCTCGAGAACTATTCCCTTCTTCCCAATCATTTGTTTACCTTTGATTAAAATACCTCTCACAAAGAATAAAAAAAAAGTAAACAGATGACCGGGATGGTATAAATAACCCTCTTCTTTTACAAATATGCATGCACACTTCCAAATGCCTGTATAGAGACAACACTTAAACTAATCCAATTCAATTAAAAGTAACAGAAATGGACCAAATGAATTACTCCCTCCGTGGCTCTGTCCCAATCATTTGCTTATCTTTGATTAAAATACCCCTCAGAAAAAATAAAAAAGGCAAACAAATGAATGAGACGAAGGACGTTCTCCCCTTCTTCCCCAGAAACAGCTACCACATCACTATAATGAATAAATTACTTTCTTTTTTCACAAAGCTTACAACTTTGACTCAAATTTCTACTTAGTTCATTAAATATCAAATACCCATCAACCAAATCATAAAAACAAATTGATTATAACCCAAAAAATGTGCATCACATCACACGATAGTCAACGAAAGAAACACAAACATAAGATTAAGGACGTATTTTAATCAAAGGTAAATAAATGATCGAGGGAGGGAATGGTAAAAGAAAAGATAAAAGAATAGACCTCAATATCACCAAGAAGAAGACCCATAATCTCTTCAGTTTCAGTAGACAATGCGTGTGTAACACAAGTTAACCAAACTTCTTCCGACATTTTCACATTTGTCAATGACATTTTTTCTTAAATCAACTTAATTAATTACAATATGATGATTAAAGTTGCCAATTACACACAAGATTATTATCGAGATTTAGATCATATAGAAGTATTTGTTTGAAATTGTTGAAGATTTTTGGGGGTTTTTGAGAGAAAACAGTTGGAGAATTAGTCGGCAAATTTCGGACACCCGGGATGATTTGGATTTACACGGGAAAGTTTAAAGGAGTACAAAGTGGGTTGGCTAATCACAATGCCATTTATCGGAACTGGTTTTGGGTAAAACGGTTTTAGAGAAGGTAGTTAATAAAAGAAGTTAACCTCCATCAGTTAGTAAAAAATAAAAATAAATAAAAAAAAGTTATCGGAAGATGTTACACATACACAAGATGTATCCACAACTAATTACATCTCGACACATGGTAAACTAGAGTTAACCTCCATCAGTTATTTTAAGGTTAGGTTAGTAATAATCATTTTTTTCAAAGGATCCGTCTTTACGGTATGTTCGATTTGAAAAAAAAATATTGTTTTTTGAAGGGTTTTTTTTTGTCAAACACAACATTTAAAAAGAACGTTTTTCCAAATACCACCTTTAAAAAAAGTTTGTCAAACACAACCTTTAATATAATATTTTTTGTCAAACACGACATTTTCGCTGGATTCCGTTAATTTAAAGGATTTCTTGACCACTTGCAATGGAGTGACTTTCCCATGTTTGAGATAGCAAACGAGATCGGTTTGAGTTGTTCTTGAACTCGTTGGAAAGGTGGGAGTACATGCTTTCCCAGGGTTGTCAATACGGTTGTCAACGGTGATACGAAAATGAAGCACGAAGTAGTTGAAAGAAACAGTCCCGGCGACTGTTCAATTGAAAGCTCCAGAAGACAGTCTCAGCAACTGTTTCACTCGATTTCTTGGCGCCCAAGGAAGAGGTGTTGAGACTTCTTTCCTAAAAGAAGTCATATCCTAGGAATATTAATTTTGTTTTAGTTTCCTAATTATAAGTTTGTTCGGTTTAGGAAAGTGTCCTAGTTTCCTAATTCCAAATTATGTTAGTTATTGTTTTCCTATTTCGTTTTAGATAAGTATTTCCTATATCTATAAGGGGTGTCTAATAAGACAATAAAAATTGTCATAGGAGTCCTAATCTACACGAGTAGATTTAGGAGATCGGTTTATGGAAACTTGTTTCCTTAATCGGTCTAGGAGTCTTTCTTGTTAGTATAAATAGAAGTTATTGTATTCTTATTTTCAGCAAGATTATGATATTGACGAAGAAAATTGAAGTTGTTGCTTTATTGTGTTTGCAAGTTTTGTAAACATAGGATCGACGCGTTTTCTTTCCGAATTTGTTATTGTTTGACGCGTTTCAAGCATTAACCCGAGTTTTAATCAATAGGTCTTGATTATAGTTCACCATTGGTTGAGTTATAGGTCTAGCTCAAGCAAATATCTCATTGGTTCGATTTATTCACATATTTCGAAACAAATATCTCTTGTTTTCTTTTGTTTTGTTTGAAAATAAAAAAACCACATAAAATTTGCCAGATCCGAAATCGTTAAACAGACAGTTCGTCCAATTGTTCAATCTGAAAGTTTCCGCTGCAACCCTACGAATCTTATTCTCTTTGAGTAAAATTCATGTCAGAAGGTGGCCTTATGTGGGGTTGATTTGTGTGTAAAGTAAGGTTGGTATCTAGGTAAGAGAGTGTAAGGTTTGAGTTTGTAACGGGTGGTTAGGGGGTTTAAGTACAACCTTAAACGTAAAAATACGTATAAATAGTGACTTATCACTTATACTCCAAGGAAAGCCAAACGGCTCTATACTAGAGCTATGGTGAATTAGTTGCTTGGTCTTTGTAATACGCGTAATTTAATAATAATTTATGAGAATAATTTATGTAATTTAAATCATTAATTAATGCCATTTCTAATAATAAATTACAAATAAGACGTTAGTTAAATAATAAATTAAGTAAGCAAGTCGGAAATTGGACTTATAGCCAGTTAAGCCTTAGGCCGTGTGATATGGATTAATGGGCTGATTATGTTAGGCCTAATATGAGTAGTAGTCGGGATTTGAAGCGGGATTTAATAATAAGTATAGTAATAATATGGTAATTCATAATAATAATAATCGGAATAAGGCAATAGTTTCCTAATTAGTCTCATATACTCTCTAAACTTAGACTATAAATACCATGATATCTGAAAAATAATTCACAAAGAAAGAAGAAGGAGATTTAGGAGACGAAAGGAGCAATTAGCGATAAAAGGTAAAGATCGTCGTAATTTATGTTTATATCGTCTTAATATATTAAGTTAATGTTTATTCACCGTATGGACCACCGTGAACAGTGCCTATGACCTTAGTAGTTGACCTTGACCGTCGTGACTCTAGTAAGACCGACCTTGACCACTGTTGACCACCGTGGGTGGCGGATTGGGCGTCTAAAGGGGGGATGTCGTGAGCCTTTAAGACGGAGCTTGTGCCTTGTGTAGTTGTCGTACGGTTGTGGGACCTGGGTGGTTGGTCTTGTCGGCGGGGGGCGGTTCTTGTGGTGATGTTGGGGTGGTGAGTCGTGGTGATTGGTAGGGTGGCTGTTAAGGGAGGTGGCCGTTTGGGTGTTTGTGCATTAGAAGGGTCGTGTATCATTTCTGGGTGGTTGTGGGTTGCCGTGAGGGGTTGTGGCCAGTGGTGGGACCACCGTGGGTCAAGGGAGACCACGGTGGTGGCCACTGGTGGTCGTGGGGTGGTGTAAGGAAGTGTGTGGGTGTGTGTTATTTGGTTGTCTCGAGTTGTGAAGGGGCTGTTTAGGGCGGCTGTTTGAGAGGAGTTGGTGGCGGTAAGGCTGGTGGTCAGAGGGTGGTTGGGTACGTCGTGGTGCGGGTAGGAGGTAGCTAGGTTGGGTGGTAGTCGTGGTGGCCTGTGGTGACGGGATGAAGGGTGTTTATGGGGGTGGTTGAACACGGTATAAACCGTGTATGAGAGGGGTGTTGTTGGGTGTTTGTGACGGGTTTACTTTGGGTGACTCGGGTTTGTATTGGAATCGGGTTTTAATATCGTAAACTTTAATAATAATAAATAATTAAATTGATTAATGAATATAATTTATAAATTATTAAATAATAATAGAAGGTAGTAATTTATAATTGATGGTATTATTTGAATAAAGTAAATGATTAAATTACTGTAAATATATTATTTATTTATAGGTGACGGACTTGTGGAACAGGTTTGTTGAAGAATATTTTAGTAGATTGCATTAATTGGAATTGCTTGCCAGGTAGGGATAAATCCTACTCAACTCTTGTTCGTTAATGTTTGGTATAATGGATGATTTATATTAAAGTGGAATTTATCATATGTGAAATGTATTGGTTGATATTATCGTAATTGTTGGAAGAGAGAATTATATTGCATTGTGTTGGTTGATATTATCGTAATTGTTGGAAGGGAGAATTATCTTGCATTGTGTTGGTTGATATTAATAATTGTGATGTGGTGAATCAATTGTTATCGTTGATTGTGAATGTGGAAATTGTGCAAAGCTGTGCTACGGTCAGATGTACGTTGTTGAGGGAGTTTGTACTCTGGGGTGATGGTAATATGTACGTTGTGAGGGAGGGGTACTATTACATAATGGCGGTATATTTTTAAGGGAGGGGTACCAAAGTAATGTGAGCACGTTGTTAAGGGAGGTGTGCTAAATTATGAGAAGGAGCACGTTTTTAAGGAGTAGTGCAATGTGAATCGAATTGGATTGACTATCGTATGTTCTTGTTGTTAGTGTTTATTCCTACTCAACCTCGTGGTTGACCGTGTATTCGTGAACACCTGTGATGAACCATAGTGGGGAGCAGATTTGACAGGTACTAAAGATTAACTGACTTGGGAGCTATGAGATGCGTGAGGAGTTGGCCAGTCTACCTAGAAGTCTAGACCACATAGATTATTTAATCACTCATTTATTTCCGCTGCGAGTTGTATCTTATTTTATATTAAGTTTAATTTGGTTAAGTTGTAATAAACATGTAATCGCTAAGTTTTAATTTAAAGTACTTTGGTGAGTTGAACTTTGTTATTCACTACCTCGGGGAACCGAGATGGTAATGCTCTCATTTACTTGGGATGTCTAGTTAAAGGCTCCTGAATAAATTGGGGTGTTACAAAGTGGTATCAGAGCAAAACGATCCTCAGGCCTAAACAAATGAATATAATGAACTTAGGACGTGTGAAGTACTACGAATATTGCATGGAATTGTGAAGAATGTGATTTGGTTGATTTCTCATAATTTTACCCTTGATTTCTTTGGCTGCCATTTACTTCCTGTTTAACGTCTGTGCACGAAATTTTTATGTGTAATAGCTTTGTGAGTTAGCTTTTATATGCCGCTGGTTTCATGCTTAAATAATATACGTTTTAGGAAAAATAAATATTTTAGTGGACAGTGGTCAGAATATTCCTGTACAGTGATGTTTTCGTTCCATGTTTTTGTAAAAATCGCCATTTAAAACTTACTTATTGTTAGGTATGATTCCGACTCCAGTGTTTAAAAGATTCGTATATGTTTCTAAATCGATAAGCCACGTTGCAGGATAATATTTTGACATTTTATAGTGATTTTTACAAATTGACCTAAGATTCTGACAAGTTGCTGTAAAATTTCTGCTTCGACCAAATAATTTGTAAAATGCATTATAAATTGACCTTATGAGTTTTTGAATTGATTCTTTCTCTCATGATTTATGATAAGGCTAAAGTCGTATCACCAATATCAAAATAAATCTATCTCACTACTAACAAAATAGCTAGTGGTAAGACAGGTATCAAATCCACAGGGAGGCGGTAATAATCAGTTTGCTAATATTTATATCGTCTTAAGGTAACCGATTTCTTGGAGTTTTGGTTTGCTTGTTTTCTATCAACTAAATAGCAAGTAATTAAATGATGTATAACAATAATATTAAAGAGTCTATGATTCCGGTTCACTAGGTCAATTATATGGGGTTTCTTAATCAATTGCTAGGTCAATCAAATTATCTAAGGTCACAAGATTGATTAATTCTATTATGTCCTTTAGATTAAGTCTAACATGAAATCGCTAATATTAAACACAATCTATTTGATTATCGCAACCTATATTTATTCTAACCCTGTCGGTGAAAGTATTAGTTCGCTACACTAATTATTAATTCAGGTCTAAATCAATTAATTAGAATAAGAACAATAATCAAACGATAATTCATGTGATATTACTAGCAATCAACTATTATTCCTCTTTCTAATCAACCTAGATCCCTTTCATCCTAGATGAAAAATTTAGCTACTTATATTGAATTCAACAACAACAATAAAGATGGATGATAGCATAATTTAAAGAATAAAGAATAAAGACACTCATAAGGGATGAGATATATGCTTGCCCTTTGTAATATGCGTAATTTAATAATAATTTATGACAATAATTTATATAATTTAAATAATTAATGGCATTTCTAATAATAAATTACAAATAAGACGTTAGTTAAATAATAAAGTAAGTAAGCAAGTCGGGAATTGGACTTATAGCTAGTTAAGCCTTGGGCCGTGTGATATGGATTAATGGGCTGATTATGTTAGGCCTAGTATGAGTAGTAGTCGGGATTTGAAGCGGGATTTAATAATAAGTATAATAATAATAATATGGTAATTGTAATACTCCGTATTTATAAGTCTTGGGGTACTCTATCGAGTAGGCCTTACTCTGTCGAGTAAGGGTAAGTTGCGAAATAAAATAGTTTCTGACCTGTTGGGTACTCGATCGAGTAGCTGGGGTACTCGATCGAGTAAGGGGGTACTCGATCGAGTACCTTGGGTACTCGATCGAGTGTCCGGTTTTACGGGGAGTTTTTTCGGGTTTTGTTAATTATGCGATTAAGGTATTTAAGTTTCGTCGTCATTGTTTTAAATCACTTTTACAAAACCTAAAACCTGTTTAAGAGAGAAAGCAACCAGTTCATCTTCCTAATCGCATTCTTAGCAATTCCGGAGTTCGACGGTCAGTTCTTGTCGTTATTCGTGTCGTTGAGTTCCTTGCGTCGAGGGTAAGATCTATGTACCCTTTTTATTGTTTTTCCCTTGATTTGGTTAAACCCTAATTTAGAGATTGGGGGTTTTTGTGTGTAGTATGTGATGTGTAGCCTCTATGTGTTATATGATAGGAGGAGGGTTCGTAGAAGAGGCTTTTTGATACAAAATTTGTTGATACCGTCTGATCACAGTGCTTTCCGGGTAGGATTTCCTACTCAGCATTAGTCCCATAATGGGATATTGGTGATGTGTTGTATTTGGTTGTTTGATATAATGATTGTCTTGTGTTTGTGGTTGTGATTCTTGTTGATGGTTCTCGAGATGCGTTCTCGGGTGAGTGGGGTCACTTGCGGGAGTGGCTTCACGCCCTAGTTTCGCCTTTCTCGGAACCCGTCACGAAGGGATGTGCACATTAATGGACAGGGTTATCGCTCACTATGTGGAGCGGGGATTTGGTGGGTACGGCCGCGGTCCCCCATCGGGCGGGTGGGTCCAAAGGGGACGATCGGGATTGAAGTGATGGGAATTGGTTGGTCAGTGTGTGTGTGATTAAGTCATCTTTTATCTTATTATTGTTATCTATATTGATTGTGTGATTAGTACTGACCCCGGTGTTGTTTTGTAAACTGCGGTGATCCATTCGGGGATGGTGAGCGATATTGAGCGAGTATTGAGATGAGTCTTTGGGATAGGCCGGATGCCACGACATGATGATAGAGTCTTCCGTGTAGCCTTTAGTTTATTTACATTTCAGTTAGACAGTCAGTTTGAAATCATGTATCGTACTTTTGGTTTGATTTTGAGGATTGTATCTATTCACTAAATTAATTATAATAAACATTGTTTCTTTATTGTTGTTTGATTATCATTGCCTCGGGTGACCGAGATGGTAATGTCTTCATACCTGAGTGGTCCTGGTAAGGCACTTGGAGTATGGGGGTGTTACAAATGGTATCAGAGCGACGATCCTGAAACCTGTAACCAATGAACTTAATGAACATAGAGAGTCAATTAAAATGAACCCCGGGTAAAAGTTGTGGGAGCTAGTGCAAAGGCTTGGGAGACGTCCTAAAGTCGCAGGGGTCGCCCTACAACTTTGAACCGGTCACATGGGGAAAGTGTTTGTCGAGTCGTATGTGTGTTTGGTTAACTTGTTTACGAATGTGATGGAATGTGTTAATTGTTGGATGTTGAAGTAGAAAGTTGAGCATGTGAAAGAAAATGGTGATATGAGGAAACTTGTTGATGAGATGATAACATGTTGGATGATTTACAATGTGGCATTTAATAACATGATGAAATGATCTCGTAAATAGTAGAAAAGATGCGTAGCATGTTTATTATGATATCATGTGGTTTATAAAGTTTAGCATGTTAGCATATGACGTAACATGCGGGTAGCTTTTACGAATTAGTGTTACTCGATCGAGTGGGACTGACTCGATCGGGTGGGTTTTTGGCGATTTTGAGTCCAGAATCGAGTTTTGGGGCACTCGATCGAGTAACTAGGGGTACTCGATCGAGTAGGGGGTCACTCAATCGAGTAGCCTAGATACTCGATCGAGTAGGTAAGAGATCAGAAGGTCTGTTTGGGGTCTCGAAGTTTGGGTACTCGATCGAGTACGTGGGGCACTCGATCGAGTAGCCCGTTACTCGATCGAGTGTGTTTGGGAACTCGATCGAGTGGGTTCTGGGCAGCGTGTTTTCGTGTTTTGCGGTTTAGTACGTGTGTTTATGTTTACCCTTTCTTATATAGCTTCAAGATGCCGCCCAAGAAGACTGCTTTGTATGCGAGAGCTGAGCTCATGACCATGGATGACATCGTTAAGATGTTAGAGCACCAGGATGCTCTTACCGAGACCCCAAGAGAGTGAATGAGGACAAGGATAAGAATAAGGAGAAGGAGGTTGATCATTCTAAAATCAGCCTTTATATTGCGAGGTTTAACCCGAAAGAGTACAAGGGAGTTGGGGAGCCTAATCCGCTTGATAGTTGGCTGAGAGAGATGGAGAACATCTTAGACTTAGTTCATTGTCCCGATGAGATGAGAGTGGAACAGTGCGTTCTATCCGAGGGAGGCAAAGCAGGCAAGTGGTGGGATTCAAAGTGAAGGTGAGTGCTAAGGAAATGTATACCAACCAAGGCTTACCCGCTATACCTTGGGAGGAGTTTCGTAGGGTTTGAGAAAGGAGTTTGTACTTAGGAACATGTGAGGAGTAAGTTGAGAGAAGAGTTTGATGGTTTTAAGATGACTTTGAGATGTCTGTGGTTTGAGTACTACAGTCGTTCAATGAGAAGTCTAGGTATCTTTGAGGACATGGGTTTGAGTGAGGAGAATTTGGCATTGAGGTTTGAGAGGGGGTTGACCACCAAGATTATGGATAAGTTACCCGTGGGGATCCTTACGATGTTAAGGAAGCTTATGAGAGGGTCGGGAGAGCGGAGAGGTTGGTGGAGATGGCTCAGGAGAGGTCGGGTGGTGAGAAGAGGAAGTCCGAGAGCGAGGTGGTGGCCAATCGAATCACAAGAAAGGCAACCACAATCGCCTAAAGGAGTTTCTTCCGGGTCCGGGTTTAGTCTTTGGGGCTTCCTTTGGGCGTGGCCGTGGAAGTGTGAGTAATAGTTGGGGAGTGACCTGCTATGGTTGTGGTGGTGTAGGCCACAAGAGACATGAGTGCACGAGTGCACCGAGATCTTTTCAGAGACCTGCACAGAGCTTCGCGAGCAACAGACCGGCTGGATCATGGCCAAACCTGGGAAGTCGAGTTACCAGTGGAGGCAACCGCAACGGCGGTAATTCTTATCGAAAAACACCGATGAACAACAACAACAATCAAGGGTCGGGTGCTAAGCCGACCGCATCGCCAAGATCTTGTCCAGGGAGGTGGACGGAAGACCGATGGCAAGTTATTCATGATGGAGAAGAAGGCAAATGAGGAAGATGTGCACGTTATCACCCAGACATTCCTTGTTAGTGGTATTCCTACCTTTGTTTTGTTCGATTCGGGGCTTCTCGATCGTTTGTGTCTTCAATTCATGTTAAGCAGTTGGGTTTGAGAGTATATGAATCTGTTAGTGAGCAAGTTTTCATACCTTCGGGTGAGTCCGTATCGTGTGGGAGGTTGTTTAGAGATGTATCTTTGATAGTTGGGCAAGTTGATTTCCTGTAGACTTGCTAGAGTTTCCTTTTAACGGTTTTGAGATGATAGTTGGGATGGATTGGTTAGGAAAGTATAAAGCTAAGATAGACTGTCATCAAAAGAAAGTGTCCTTAAGAGGTCCAAAGGGTGTTAGTGTGTCTTATCGTGGGTTTCTAGTCAAACCCAAAGTTAAGTTGATTACGCATTACCTTGAAGTCTTATCTGAGGAAGAGATGTCCTTTGATCCTGTGCCATGTGAGAGATGACCGAATAGAGATTCCGGTTGATGAGATACCAAAGGGTGGGAGAGTTTGCGATGTTTTTCCGAGAGGAGATTCCGGGTTGCCACCGAAGAGGGAGATAGATTTCACCGTTGAGTTGAAGCCAGGGACGGGGCCAATCTCTAAGGCACCGCACCGTATGGGTCCTAAGGAAATGGAGGAGCTTAGGAAGCAGTTGGATGATTTGATAGAGAAGGGATACATTAGACCAAGTGTATCGCCTTGGGAGCACCAGTTCTTTTCGTGAAGAAGAAAGATGGGAGCTTGAGGTTGTGCATAGATTACGGGAGCCGAACCGTGTGACGATAAAGAACAAGTACCCTTTGCCAAGGATAGATGACCTGTTTGATCGGTTGAGTGGTGCAACAGTCTTTTCTAAGATTGATTTGAGGTCGGGGTACCATCCGGTGAAGATTAGAGAGGTGGACATACCAAAGACAACTTTCACGTCGAGGTATGGCCATTACGAGTATGTGGTGATGCCGTTTGGGTTGTCTAATGCGCCGGCTGTGTTTATGGATTTGATGAACAGAATCTTCAGACAGTTTTGGACCAGTTTGTAGTGGTATTCATCGACGATATCTTAGTCTACTCTAAGACTAAGGAGGAGCATGAGGAGCATTTGAGGATCGTGTTGCGGACTTTGAGGGAACATGAGTTGTATGCCAAGTTGTCCAAGTGTGAGTTCTGGTTAGAGAAAGTTGCTTTTCCGGGGCATGTGATCTCTAAAGATGGGGTAGTCAGGATCCGGCGAAGATTGGGGCGGTGACAAAGTGGGAAGCACCAAAGAATGTTCTTGAGGTTAGGAGTTTCTTGGGTTTAGCTGGATACTACGGACGGTTCGTGAAAGATTTCTCCAAGATAGCTAGACCGATGACAAATACGATGAGGAAAGAGAACAAGTTTCGTTGGGATGAGAGTTGTGAGATGGCGTTCCAAACATTAAAGGAGCGTTTGACCACGCTCTGTCCTAGCATTACTGAAGGGAGCGAGAACTTTGAGGTTTATACAGATGCCTCAAAGAATGGGTGGGATGTGTGTTGATGCAGAATGGTAAAGTGATTGCCTATGCTTCTAGGCAATTGAAGCCTTATGAGGAGAATTACCCTACTCATGATCTGGAGTTGGGTGCAGTGGTGTTTGCTCTCAAGATTTGGAGACATTACCTTTATGGAGCAATCTTTAAGGTATTTTCTGATCACAAGAGTCTTAAGTACATCTTCACGCAGAAGGAGTTGAACATGAGACAGAGGAGGTGGATGGAGTTGATTGGCGATTACGACATGGAAATCATCTACCATGAAGGGAAGGCCAATGTTGTTGTTGATGCTTTGAGTAGGAAGAGTGTACATTCCTTGTGTACACTCTATCTTTGATGAGGTGAGGATGAGGTAGCGAGCTTTGGGATACATATGATGCGAAAGGAGATGCCATGGGTGATATGACAAAGACAGCTTGAGTTTTATGATGATATTCGAGGTAAACAGGCTTTGGATCTTAAGATAGTTGAGTGGAGAGCTGGAGTAGAGAAAGGGACAGTGTCCCGCTTTTCTATTCATACAGATGGTAGTTTGAGGTTTGATGGTAGGTGGTGTGTTCCTAATGATGAGGAGTTGAAAAAGACAATCATGACAGAGGCGCATTGCACACCATATTCAGTTCATCCAGGTGGAGACAAGCTATACAAGGATTTGAAGAAAACGTTTTGGTGGCACAGGATGAAGAAAGAGACAAATGAGTTTGTGTCCCGTTGTTTGACATGCCAGAGAGTTAAAGGGGAACAGAGACGACCACAAGGTAAGATTCAGTCTTTAGAGGTGCCTGAGTGGAAGTGGGAATCCATTTCCATGGATTTCATTGTGGGTTTGCCGAAGAGTCAACAAGGTAACAACATGATTTGGGTGATAGTGGATCGTTTGACCAAGTCAGCTCACTTTGTTCCAATGAAAGATACATGGACTAAGGCACAATTGGCTATGGCCTATCGAAAGAACGTGCTTAAGTTACATGGAGTCCCTAAGGACATAGTGTCTGACAGAGATGCGAGGTTTATATCGAGGTTTTGGAAGGAGTTGCAGGAATCGTTGGGAACAACTTTGAAGATGAGTACAACATTTCATCCTGCGCGACGACGGCAGACCGAGAGAACAATCAAGACTCTTGAGGATATGTTGCGAGCTTGTGTGATGGATTTTGGTGGTAGCTGGGAGCGGAGGTTGGACTTGATAGAGTTTTCTTACAACAACGGCTATCACACCGTATTGGTATGGCACCGTTTGAGGCTTTGTATGGGAGGAGATGTAGGAGTCCAATCTGTTGGGACGATAGTCTTTGAGGCAAGTGGTTTTAGGACCAGAGATGGTGCATGAGATGGTGGAAGATTAAGATGATCGGGGAAAGGATGAGAGCAAACAGACAAGCAAAAGAGTTATGCAGATCTACATCGCCGGGATATAGAGTTTCAAGTTGGGGACAAGGTTCTTTTGAAAGTTTCTCCTATGCGCGGAGTTATGAGATTTGGGAAGAAAGGCAAGCTAAGTCAGAAGTTTATAGGGCCTTATGAGATCTTAGAGCGAGTTGGGGAAGTTGCTTATCGTCTGGCTTTACCAGCTGCGTTAGAGAGAGTGCATAATGTGTTTCATGTATCGCAGCTGCGGAAGTATGTGAGTGACCCGTCACATGTGTTAGAGGCAGAGAGCTTAGAGCTAGATGAGTCCTTATCATATCTTGAGGTGCCTAAACAGATTCTAGACCGAAAGGTTAGAAAGACTAGGAGTGGTGAGACAGTTTTGCTCAAAATCCTTTGGTCTAACCACGAGACCGAAGAAGCTACATGGGAGCCAGAGGAAGCTATGAAAGAGCGTTACCCTTTCCTCTTTGATCAGGTATGTATGGTTACGGCGACGTAACCTTGTTTCTTTTAGGGGGGTAGGAGATGATCGCGAGCAGTTTTAAGAGTTTTATACACCTTTTATATGTAGTGTCGGTATGTTTGTCGGGATGAGTTGGGTTAGTATCATGTTTTATGTTAAATTTTGTTTGGCTTTTGAGTCGGGAATGTGGTGGGAGTACCTTTGTTTAGTAGTGGTTTGAACTTCGGGGACGAAGTTCCTTTTAAGGAGGGAAGACTGTAATACTCCGTATTTATAAGTCTTGGGGTACTCTATCGAGTAGGCCTTACTCTGTCGAGTAAGGGTAAGTTGCGAAATAAAATAGTTTCTGACCTGTTGGGTACTCGATCGAGTAGCTGGGGTACTCGATCGAGTAAGGGGGTACTCGATCGAGTACCTTGGGTACTCGATCGAGTGTCCGGTTTTACGGGGAGTTTTCTCGGGTTTTGTTAATTATGCGATTAAGGTATTTAAGTTTCGTCGTCATTGTTTTAAATCACTTTTACAAAACCTAAAACCTGTTTAAGAGAGAAAGCAACCATTCATCTTCCTAATCGCATTCTTAGCAATTCCGGAGTTCGAGACGGTCAGTTCTTGTCGTTATTCGTGTCGTTGAGTTCCTTGCGTCGAGGGTAAGATCTATGTACCCTTTTTATTGTTTTTCCCTTGATTTGGTTAAACCCTAATTTAGAGATTGGGGGTTTTTGTGTGTAGTATGTGATGTGTAGCCTCTATGTGTTATATGATAGGAGGAGGGTTCGTAGAAGAGGCTTTTTGATACAAAGTGATACCGTCTGATCATTTTTGTGCTTTCCGGTAGGATTTCCTACTCAGTATTAGTCCCATAATGGGATATTGGTGATGTGTTGTATTTGGTTGTTTGATATAATGATTGTACTGTGTTTGTGGTTGTGATTGCTGTTGATGGTTCTCGAGATGCGTTCTCGGCTGAGTGGGGTCACTTGCGGGAGTGGCTTCACGCCCTAGTTTCGCCTTCTGTGGAACCCGTCATAGAAGGGATGTGCACATTAATGGACAGGGTTATCGCTCACTATGTGGAGCGGGGATTTGGTGGTGCAGCTGCGGTCCCCCATCGGGTAGGTCCGGTGGACGGTCGGGATTGAGATGATGGGAATTGGTTGGTGTGTGTGTGTGTGTGTGACGATTAAGTTAGTCTGTTTATCTTATTATTGTTATACATGTTGATTGTGTGATTAGTCCGACCCGGTGTTGTTTTGTAAACCTGCGGTGATCCATTCGGGGATGGTGAGCGGATATTGAGCAGGTATTGAGATGAGTAATCTTGGGATAGGCGGGATGCCACGACATGATGATAGGAGTCTTCCGCTGTAGCCTTTAGTTTATTTACATTTCAGTTAGACAGTCAGTTTGAAATCATGTATCGTACTTTTGGTTTGGTTTTGAGGATTGTATCTATTCACTAAATTAATTATAATAAACATTGTTTCTTTATTGTTGTTTGATTATCATTGCCTCGGGTGACCGAGATGGTAATGTCTTCATACCTGAGTGGTCCTGGTAAGGCACTTGGAGTATGGGGGTGTTACAGTAATTCCTAATAATAATCGGAATAAGGCAATAATTTCCTAATTGGCCTCATATACTCTCTAAACTTAGACTATAAATACCATGATATCTGAAAAATAATTCACAAAGAAAGAAGAAGGAGATTTAGGAGACGGAAGGAGCAATTAGCGATAAAAGGTAAAGATCGTCGTAATTTATGTTTATATCGTCTTAATATATTAAGTTAACGTTTATTCACCGTATGGACCACCGTGAACAGTGCTGATGACCTTAGTAGTTTACCTTGACCGTCGTGACTCTAGTAAGACCGACCTTGACCACTGTTGTGAGGGAGGGGTACTATTACATCATGGCGTTACGTTGTTAAGGGAGGGGTACCAAAGTAATGTGAGCACGTTGTTTAGGGAGGTGTGCTAAGTTATGAGAAGGAGCACGTTGTTAAGGGAGTAGTGCAATGTAATTGAATTGGATTGTCTATCTTATGTTCTTGTTGTTAGTGTTTATTCCTACTCAACCTCGTGGTTGACCGTATATTCGTGAACACCTGTGATGAACCATAATGGGGAGCAGATTTGACAGGTACTAAACATTAGTTGACTTGTGAGCTATGGGATGCGTGAGGACTTGGCCAGTCTACCTAGAAGTGTAATACTACGGTTTTCTATGTCTATATATGGGTACTCTATCGAGTGGGACTTACTCTGTCGATTAAGTAACTTTTTACGCAAAACAATAGTCTACCTGATGGGTACTCGATCGAGTAAGTGTGGCACTCGATCGAGTAAGGGGCACTCGATCGAGTAAGTGACTTACTCGATCGAGTAAGTGTGTTTTACGGGTTGATTAGCCGGGTTTTGTTAATAACGCGAGATTAATATAAAAGCTTCCGTCATTATTTCCTAAACACTTTTATCATTCTAAAACTTTTCAAGAGGAGATTAAAAGTTACGTTGTTCGCATCTCTTGCATTATTAGCAAATCCCAAGGCTAGGATCGTCGGATTGTCTTGTTCGTTATACCGTTGTGATCGTTGCGTCAAGGGTAAGCTTCTTGTATAATTTTTATAGTATTTCGTTGGGTTTGGTTAAACCCTAATTGGGTAGATTTGGGAGTATTATGATGTGTTGGTAGTAATTGTATGTATACATGTTATAGGAGAAGGATTCGTAGAGGAGAAGTTCTGATTAGCTGCTAGACGGTCTCGTGTGATTGCTTTTCCAGGTAGGGTTTCCCTACTCAGTATTGATTACATGGTTGTGTTGGCTGTTGTTGTTGTATACCGTATTGGCTTTGGATTCTGATTTGGTGATTTTTGGTAGTGTAATGTGATTATCATATCACTGTCTGTGGTTTGCGAGGTGCGTCCTCAGCTGAGTGGAGTCACTTGCGGGAGTGGCTTTACGCCCTTGATTCGCCCTCTGTGGAACCCGCCACAGGAGGGGATGTGCACATTAAGGAACATGGATTTATCGCTCGGATGAGATAAGCGAGGCTTAGGTGGGAACGGCTACGGTCTCCCACTGGCGGTGTGGAATACTTGTTGCGATGGGTATTCTGGCAGGACTACACACCTTAGTGTGTAGTCAGGTGTGTGGTGATGTAACGGAGTTGGTGGATTGGATTGGTTTGTAATGTTGTTTTATTGCAGTTGTTTGTTTTGTGTAATCAGTACTGACCCCGTTTAATTGTTTTAAAAACTGTGGTGATCCATTCGGGGATGGTGAGCAGTTATTGAGCAGGTATGAGTTGATGCGCATGGGATAGCTGGGTTGAGTCACCACGAGCTGTCTTAGAAGTCTTCCGCTGTGTCGAACATTCTTTCGTTTGTTTTTTTGGTTTAACATTTTGAGAACAGTTGTACCTTTTACATTATCAGTTTTGGTTGGACTTGTATCACGTTAAACTATTTAATAAAGTACGTTTCGTTATTGTCTATTTGATATACATTGCCTCGGATAACCGAGATGGTAGCATTCTCATACCTCAAGTGGTCTTGGTAAGGCACTTGGAGTATGGGGGTGTTACAAAGTGGTATCAGAGCGACGATTTTGGAACCTGTAACTAATGAACCTAATGAACTTAGGGAATCAAAAGTAAGATGAACCCAGGTAGGAGTTGTTAGGAGCTAATGCAAAGACTTGAGAGACGTCCTAAAGTCGCGATCTCGCCCTACAACTTTGAACCGGTCACTATGGGGTGTGTGTCGGGATCGTTATGTATTTACCTTGTGTGTTGTACATTTATATAGTGATGTGTTGTGTGAATTGGTGGATATATGAATGCATGTGGAGAATGGGGAATGTGATGGTGAAAGACGATGAGTAGTATGAATGTGTATGATGATTGTATAGCGGGAATTGTATGATGAATGTTTTATAACGTGGCATTTTAGAAACATGTGGCGTAGGATTGTTGCTTGTATATATATATATATATATATATATATATATATATATATATATATATATATATATATATATATATATATATATATATATATATATATATATAGAGAGAGAGAGAGTAAAGATCAAGTAAGTCCACCCATTAAGTGTGAGTCCATAAGTCCTCATGCAAGCCATTGGATGAGGAAGATGAGTGGTGGAGATCAAAGCACAAAAAGGTGATTAATTAGCTAAATAAACACTCTCTCTCACTACCTTAACTAATCCACCCTAATTATCACTAATTCCACTATATATAATTTATCATCACACCCATTTATCTCTCATCCCACACAATTCATTCACCAATAAAATCAAAAACCCAATAAAATCAAAAACCCAATAAATTCAAAACCTAAAAATTCAAAAAAAAATTCCCCTCTTTTCCTCACCAACCCACCCCCTCACGCAGCCACCACCACCCACGCATCCCGCCGCACACCCCGACAATCACCACCACAATCCCTCACCATCCACCAGCCGATACCACAACCACAACCACCACCTGCACGACACTACCACCACACACCTCTCCCACCACCTTCGCCAACACCACTCACCTCCTCCGCCTCCCGCCTCCGTCCTCTTTCTGCCACCTCCCTCAACAACACGACGCACCTCGCCCACCACCCTCTCCAACACCACGCACCTCCCCCACTTACCCACGCCACCCCACAACCTTTTTTTTTCAGATCTGCCAAAGAACCACCATCAACCGTCCTCTCCACTCGTCACCACTAGCACACACCACCGCACTAGCCTCCCGCCACCACAACCCTTGACCCACCACCAGCATCACCACGACCGCGTCCTCTCCACCACTCGCCGCCACCAGCTTACACACCACCGCACTGCCCTCCGTCTTCCTCCACTGCTTCTTTTCTCTCCTCTCGTTTTTCTGATTTTTTTTTGTCCGTAATGGTTATGTTTGTTTGATGTGCTCAGATCAAGTTTCACTTTTTTTTTCTAATATAAAATCACGTCTCCCTCCTCTTGTGTTTGGTTTGTTTGTTTTTTCTAGATTTCCTTTGTTTTTTTATTTGTAATTTTTGTTGCCTATTTTGTTTTTCATATCAATTTTAGGTTTTTTTTAAGTCTTACATCTCACTTTTTGTGGGAGTGATATAGTTTTACACGGAGTATTTTTGTATTTCAAATATTTTCTTGTTAATTTTAAATTAGTTTTTAATTTTTTTAAAAAAAATTAGATATGATTGCTGGTGTTTTTTCATTATTTTTTTAATTTTAGATTGAGATTTTTAAAAATTTTAAATTTTTGAGATTTTAAATTAGTCGATGGTTTTAGTATTGTTGGGTCTTGCTTTGTTTTTCTTGTTTTGTGTTTTTTTTTTCTCGTGTTTCGTTTTGTTTTACAGTTTTTTTTCCTAAGCTTTAGTTCTGATTGTTGGCTTCTCATTATTTTTTAAATTTTAGATCTAGGTTTCTGAAATTACACTTTTTTCTATTAAAATTAGACTTTTTTCTATTAAAGTTACATTTTTCTCTAGATTTCTGAAATTACACTTTTTTCTATTAAAATTACACTTTTTTCTGTTAAAGTTACATTTTTCTGTTTTATTAAAATTACACTTTTTTCTGTTAAAATTACACTATTTCTCCATTAAAATTACATTTTTTTCTGTTAAAATTGTAGTTTTCTCTATTAAAGTTAAAGTTATACTTATTTCTATTAAAATTACACTTATTTCTATTAAAATTACATATTTCTCTATTAAAATTACACTTGGCTCTTTCAAAGTTAAAATTACACTTATTTCTATTAAAATTACACATTTCTCTATTAAAATTACACTTAGCTCTTTTAAAGTTAAAATTACACTTATTTCTATTAAAATTACACTTTTCTCTATTAAAATTACACATTTCTCTATTAAAATTACACTTATCTCTTTTAAAGTTAAAGTTACAGCTATTTCTATTAAAATTACATTTATTTCTATTAAAATTACACATTTCTCTATTAAAATTACACTTATCCCTATTAAAGTTAAAGTTACACTTATTTCTATTAGAATTACACTTTTTTCTATTAAAATTACACATTTCTCTATTAAAGTTACAACTATCTCTATTAAAGTTACATTTTTCTCTACTAAAGTTACACTTATATCTATTAAAGTTACACTCTCAAGGACTACAGTTTTACTCTCAATGGACTCATGTTACATGTTTAATATGGACTAAAGTTATAGTCTCAATGGACTAAAGTTACACTCTCAATGGACTGAAATTACACTTTAATGGACTAAAGTTACACTTTTAATATGGACTAAAGATACACTCTCAATGGACTAAAAATACACTTTAATGGACTAAAATTACACTTTAATGGACTAAAATTACACTTTTAAAAGACTAAAGTTACACTTATAAGTCACTCAATTCACAATGAGTTGTGTTAAAATTGGAAAAATTCAAAATAATATTTGTCGAAAAAACTGAGTTACACTCGTAAAACGCAAAATATATTGTAAATTTGCTTCAAATTTTCAAATTTCAAAATAAAATCCGTCAAACCGCAATTTTTTTTTGTTAAAATTACACTTTTTTTCGTTGAAATTACACTTTTAAAGCAGTGAAAGTGTAGTAACATTTGTATAAAGTTTCAGTCCAAAAAAAAAAATTATGCTCAAAATTTTTTTTTGTGTATAATTAATCCATTAGTGAATGTATAATTAAAGTTAGAGAGAGAAAGTGGATTAATTAGTGTATAGGAAACTCATTAGTGTTAAGTATGCTTTTTTGCTTTCAATCTCAATCATCCTTAGTGGAAGATCTAAGGGATGTAGAGAGGACTTATGGATTCAAATATTTAGGTGGACTCATAAGAACTTGACTCTATATATAGTAATAGGAACAAATGAGTCTTCCTCTTACATGTGAGTTCATAAGTCCCATTATGGGCCATTGGATCTTGGAAATGGAGGGCTAAGATGAGAACAAAAAAATTAAGGTTAATGCTCTAATTTTGCCATCTACTCTAATTTTCTTATTAACTACATTAATCCTCCTCATCTTTCATTCATCATCTCATTATCACATCTTCTCATTCTCTCTCTATATCTCTCTTCTCCATATTCTCTCCAAAAAAACCAAGAAAAAAAACCCAAAAAACCAAACAAATAAAAAACCCAAAAAATCCAAATAAATCATTTACTCATCTATTCCTCATTCACCATCCACCTACTACCACCCACCCGAAACCACCACCGCCGCCGTCACCACCGCCGCCACGACGACAATTATTTTGAATTTTCGTTTTTTTTTAAAACTTGATGTTTGGGTGTTCTTTTTATTTTTTTTCTTCTTATATCGTCTTGCTATATAATATTGTTTTAAATTTGTGAGTTTTTTTTATTTTAATCTTAGATCTACTAAAATAGATCAATTTTCATTGACCCGTTTTTTTTTCATTTCCGTTTTTTTTTTCAATTTTGATGTTTTGGTCTCTTTTTTTTTTTTTTTTTTTTTTTTTTTTTTTCCGGTTATTGATATTCTTACAAATTATAGTTTGATTTTAGTACTAAATCTATTAGTTATGAAATCTCATTGTTTACTTTTTTCTTTCACTAGATCTTTGATTTGTTTTACCATTTTTCAGATTTGATTTTTCAAATCTCATTTTTTACTTTTTTTTCTTGTTGATATCACTTTGTTAATATCCGTCTTGTTATATATATTTGCCAATTTTCGTATTTAAAATTTTCTTTTGGTATTGTGTGATTTAGAATCTATTAAAATTACTTTATCGGTTAAAGTTACACTTTTTTCCCTTTAAAATCACACTTTTTCCTGTTAAAATCACAGTTTTTTCCCGGTTAAAATTACACTTTTTTCTGTTAAAATTACACTTTTTTCCGTTAAAATTACACTTTCTTTTTTGTTAAAATCACAGTTTTTTCCTTGTTAAAATTACACTTTTTCCGTTAAAATTACACTTTTCTCTGTTAAAATCAAAGTTTTTTCCCGGTTAAAATTACAGTTTTTTCCCGGTTAAAATTACACTTTTTTCCGTTAAAATTACACTTTTTTTCCAATTAAAATTACACTTTTTCACCGGTTAAAATTACACTTTTTTCCGTTAAAATTACATTTGTCTCTATTATTAAAGTTACACTTATCTCTACTAAGGTTACCCTCTCAATGACTAAAGTTACGCTTTTGGACTAAAGTTAGACCAATTTGGACTAAAGATACACAAATTTGGACTAAAGATACACAAATTTGAACTAAAGATACACAAATTTGGACTATAGTTATACAATTTGGGCTAAAATTACACTTTTATGGACTAAAATTACACTTCCGTTGACTAAAATTACACTTTTGTAGACTAAAGTTACACATTTGTGGATTAAAATTCCACTTTTGTGGACTAAAATTATACTCATAAAATGATAAAAGATACACACTATCAATTTACTAAAGACAATGATTGAAATTGCACAATCTCAATGACTCAAAATAAATGAATTGTGTAACTTTAGTCCAAATTGTGTATTTTTACTCCAAATTTAGTCGTAAATAGTGTATTTTTTGTTCAAATTTAGTCGTAACTAGTGTATTTTTAGTCCAAATTTTATATTTTTAGTCCAAAATTGTATAATTTTAGTCCAAATTTAGTTGTAAATATTGTATTTTTAGTCCAAATTTAGTCATAAGTAGTCAAAATTTAGTCTAAATTGTGTAATTTTAGTCCAAATTGCATAAATTTAGTCCAAATTTGTGTAACTTTAGTCTTTAGTCCAAATTTTCTAAATTACTAATAAATCCATTAGTTAGTCTAAATTGTCCAAATAGTCCAAATTAGTTAGTCCAAATTAGTTTGTCTAACTTTAGTCCAAGAGTGTAACTTTAGTCATTGAGAGGGTAACCTTAATAGAGATAAGTGTACTTTTAACAGAAAAATGTGTAATTTTAACAAAAAAGTGTAATTTTAACAGGAAAATGTGTAATTTTAACAGAAAAAAGTATAATTTTAATCAAACAAAAGTGTAATTTTAACAAAAATAAGTGCAACTATAACAGACAAAAGTGTAATTTCAACAAAAAAAAGTGTAATTTCAAAAGAAAAAAAGTGTAATTTCAGTAGAAAAAAAATGTAATTTTAACAGAAAAAAGTGTAATTGTAATAGAAGAAAGTGTAATTTTAACAAAAAAAATGTAATCTTAACAGAAAAAAAGTGTAATTTTAACAGAAAAAAGTGTAATTTTAACAGAAAAAAGTGTAATTTTAATAGATCCTAAACCACACAATAACAAGACAAAATTTTAAATACGAAAATTGGCAAATATATATAACAAGACGGATATTAACAAGGCGAGATTTAAAATTCACAAGTAAATAGATATAAAAAATAAAAACTAACTAGATATAAAAAATAAAAACCAACAAATCTGAAAAAATAAAACCAAATAGATATACAAAATAAAAAATTGGTAATTCAAAGGGAAAATACACAACAAGGATATCAAAAAACCGAAATCAAAATATGAAACCGAAAAAAAAAACCGAAATTCAAAAATGCACAAAAAAAAACGAATATGAAATTCAATAATAAACCGAATCCATCTTTTTCGTTACACAAACCCATCTTTTTTGTTACACAAACTGAAATTCAATCAGAAAAAAAACAAAAGGAGTGGTGGTGGTGAAACCGAGATCTGAAGAAAAAACAATGAAACGGAGGTGAAACCGAGATTTGAAGCAGGTCGTGGTCTTTTGTGGTGTGAGAGGAGGGACGGAGGGAGGAAGGACGAAAGGAGTGGTGGTGGTGAATGGCGGACGAAAGGAGTGGTGGTGGTGAATAGCGGCAGGAGGACAATGTCGGGTGAATGGCGGTTGAAAAGTGTGAATGGCAGTTGAATCAGGAGGACAGGGAGTGGTGGTGGTGAATGGCGGAAGCCGAAGAAAGGAGATGAAGGAGAAGGGGAGGAGGAAGGCGGTGGCGCGCGGTGGTCAGCGAAAGTGGGGGTGGTTGTTGCCGGTAGGAGGAAGAAGACGGTGGTGAAGTTGTTGTCGATGGTTGTTGCCGGCAGTATGAATGAATGTTGCAGTTTTTTTTTTTTTTTTTTGGTTTTTAGGTTTTTTTTTTTTTTTGTTTTGGTTTATTATTGAGAGAGAATGAGAGGAATGAAAGTGAATGATTATTGATGGATCAGGGAGTGGGTAAAGAGAGGGGATTAAAATGAGGAGGGGATTAGGAATGATTAGGGAGGGAGATTAGCTAGATTCATTTCTAGCCCTCCATTGAGATGCAATCTCCTCCTTCCATCCCTTTCATCCAAAGGCCCATAATAGGACTAAGGGACTCAATAGATGTAAGGGACTTATAAGAACTTTACTCTCTCTCTCTCTCTCTCTATATATATATATATATATATATATATATAGATAAGTTTTTCTAAGTCCTTAATATCTTTTGCGTCCCTAAGTCTTTATTAGGGCCCTTGGATTAGGAGAATGGAGAGTGGAGATTTGCCTACTTTAAGCCCATTATAGGCGTGAAAAAAAAAGGAAATAGGGTGAGCAGGAGAGAGAAGGGATGTGTCAGTACAATTGGCTATTACCCACTGTGCACACACAAACACATGCATAATCACTCAACAACCTTCCTCAACACATTTCTAAACATACTCCACCAAAACACAATTTGAAAAAAAAACTCATCGAGATCGGCGAAAATTGAGAGCAAATCCTACTTTCTTCATTTCCCATCTTCCTTTATCAGCTTGCATTATCAGCTTCCTTGATCATCTTCCATTATTATCCTCGAAGCTCAGAAACAAACAACAAGACCAACGTCCAACGTAAAAAATGACGGGTTTGAAAATGGTTCCATTTGGCCATGGTAATTATTGGATTGTTTTTTTTTTTTATTTTCTTCATGTTAGTTTATATATCATATTTTTATGAAAACATTAGGTTAGATATTAATAGTTCTTTAAATATGATGAGGAAGTGTATTTTAGGTTATTTTTTAAGCTTGTTTTTTATTATGTAAAATCTGTAAATCCACTCTTTTAACATGAACTTCATCATTATGGAGTTCAATATCAACTCTGTGAATAATAAGTTAAACTTCTCCATGATGGAAGTTAAACTCGTGAATAATAAGTTCAACATCATAGTGTCGGGCTTGAAATTTATAACAAGAATTCGATGAAATTGTAATTTTAATCGCAAAAGGTGTGATTTTAAGCCACCAAAGTATTATTGTAATTATTATGGTAGAATTGAATTTCAATAGTGTAATATTTGTATCTTAAATTGAAATTGTCAATATCGTAAGTATAACTTATAAAAGTGTAATTATATCTCGATAAAAGTATAATTTTAACAGTAAAAGTGTTATTGTAAGAGACAAAATATGTCATTTTCAAATCAGTAATTGTTATAATTACAAGTATAATTGTAATGATAAAAGTGTAATTATAACAACCAAATGGTTTATTGTAAATAAAAAAGCAAGTTTTGAAACTGTAATTGTAATAATAAAAAGTATAATTCTAACAGATTGAACTCGTAATTTTAACAGTTAAATTGTTATTATAACAAGCAAAAGTTCTAAATTTGTAAACATTAATTCTTACTAGTAAAAGTGTGATTGCAAAAGACAATTTCTGTAAGTTTTCAAACTGTAATTCTAATAGAAACAAGTATAATTGTAACACAGAAAAGTGTAATTTTAACAACCAAAGGGTTGATTGTAAAGAAAAGTCAAAGTTTATAAACTAGAATTGTAATAGTAGAAAGTATAATTCTAACAGGAAAAAGTGTAATTATAACTACGAAAAGTGTAATTTTAAGAAATATATAATTTGAACAAATATATGGGTTACTTTAAGTTGTTATGAAAACAATTGATAATAATTACGCTATTGTCAGATAATATTGAGCACAATGGAAAACGAAAGCCGAACGAAGAAGAATTTTGCAAAGATGTTGAAGCTAAGTTCACCCCCTATGTTGGTCGAAATTCCGAAATAGAGGAAGCAGTGACATTTTATAGAATTTATGCTGTTGCTTGTGGTTTTGATGTGCGTAAGTACACGACTAAGAGATGGCGTGGAGGGGAGATCAAATCTAAACTGTTGGTTTGCAACCGGGAGGGGTTCAAACAGAAGGGACAATTGGAGTGTAGTGGCGGCCAGACTCGGTAGGAGACACAAAGTCGGCGTGTTGGTTGCAAAGCGAGGATTAGGCTGTTCTTGATGAAGGGGGAATTACGAATTGACAGATTCCACAGTGGGCACAACCATGAACTCGTATCAGCCAGAGATAGAGAGTTCCAAAAGTTGGCATGCAACATAACAGACTATCACAAAATGATAATCCTTTATAATTCAAGGGTGAGTTAATTAAAATTACACTTGTCTTGATTAAAATTACACTTGTTTATGTTATAATTTCACTTTAATTTGTTAGAATTACACTTTTGTCAACTAAAATGACACTTTTTGCGTCTACAATTACTTTTTTTCTTGTTAAAAGAACACTTTTCTTTTTTTGAACTTATACATTTGTATCTGTTTTCTCTATCAGCCAGAGATAGAGAGTTTCAAAAGTTGGCATGCAACATAACAGACTATCACAAAATGATAATCCTTTATAATTCAAGGCTGAGTTGATTGGAATTACACTTTTCTTGATTAAAATTACACTTGTTTATGTTATAATTTCACTTTATTTTGTTAGAATTACACTTTTGTCATCTAAAATGACACTTTTTGAGTCTACAATTACATTTTCTATTGTTAAAAGAACACTTTTCTTTATTTGAACTGATATATTTGTATTTGTTTTAATTATGTTTTTGATGATTAAAATCCGTACATCTAAAAGATTGTCAATAATCAACAAAAAGATAGGAGCTACGAAGACTTACAAAATTCTGAAGGAACATGTTAATGGGTTTGAAAACATCGGTGCTAGTTTGAATTCTTTTAAGAACTTTCACAGGGGATGTGAAATGCTACAATCATGAACGGGACGGTCGATGTTCGTGGACCACTTTAAGGAATTGGTCATTACTAGACCAGGGTTCTTCTTTGACTATGATGTTGATTCTGACGGTAGCCTTAGTAAAGCTATTTGGGCCGACGGGATCGCTAGAAGGAACTACTCGCTTTTTGGGGATGCAAAGTCATTCGACCCGACGTATTCCACCAATAAGTATGACATGTCATTCACACCTTTCACGGGGTTGATAATCATAAACGGTCAGTCACTTTACGGGAGCGCTTGTTGCTCATGAAGATGCAGACTCGTTTAAATGGGTGTTCACCCGTTTTATGGGTGCGATGGGTGGCAAAGAGCCTAAGTACATTATCACCGATCGTGATGCTAGTATTCTTAAAGCGGTGCCATTGGTGTTCAAGACAAATGCGCCACCGCTATTGTATGTGGCATATCATGAACAAGGTTCCAAGCAAGTATGGAATGGCGAGAGATGATTATTCAGTGTTTCTAAAGAAATTGAATGCCATAATATGGGATGAAGACATTGAAGCGGCAGAGTTCGATGCAAAATGGGAAGAAATTGGCAGGGAACACAATGTTAATAACATTGACGTTCCAAGAAATGTACGCTAAAAGGAAGCAAAGGGGTTATGGCTCATTGTAGGGACCTAGATATGGGAGGTGTTATGAGGACAACCCAAAGATCATAGAGCGAAAATAGTTTTTTTAAGAGATTTGAGAGTAAGTCGGGAACATTAGTTGAGTTTACGATGCGTTTTGACCGCGCGATGGACCAAAGAAAGACACACACAAAAACAGATTGACAACTCGTAATGATACACGCTTTCCAAATATCAACGCATCTAGCTATTGAAGTGCACGGGGCGGAAGTGTACAATCATAAAGTATTCGAGGAATTTAAAGAAGAGGCCAAGTGCTCAATTGGTACTTGTAAAAGTAGAGGATTCACCGAGTGTGGCTCTTTAGAAGTGACCACCGTAAGAGATGCAAACAGGGGAGAGAAATTATGAGGTCACATACGCCTGGTATCATTCTCAGAGCATTTGTTTACTAAAATTATACTTTTATCCGCTAAAATTATACTTTTGTTGATTAGATTTACACCTAGGGTTGTTAGAATTATACGTTGGGTTGTTAAAATAATACTTTGGGTTGCTAAAGTTATACTTTAATCCGTTAAAATTACACTTTTATTGATTAGTATTACACTTTGGGTAGTTAAAATTACAAATTGATTAAAGTTATACTTTTATCCGTTACAATCACACTTTTATTGATTAAAATGCTACTTTTGTGTATTACAGTCACACTTTCTCCTGACTGATTTAACTAACATATTACTCTATATTGTTGAACTAGATACATTGAAAGCCACTTGTAGTCATGCTGAGAATGCTTGAGAGGAAAGGCATTATTTGCCGGCATGTCATATGGATTTACTCATCAAACGGAGTGAAGATTATTCCAGAACAATGTATTGTTAAAAGATGGTGTAAAGATGCAAGGTTGTCTAAAATGTTCGATTGTAATGGTGAAGCAACTGAGGACGTTGATATAATAGATGGAAAACAGATTGCGATGTCGAATAATGTGGTGGAGATTCATCGATACAGTTGGGTTGCTCATGGACAAATTGAAGAATGATGTCGAGAACTTCTCTAGTCTAATTAGACAGTTTAAGGAGAAACTCTCACCATTAGGATCACCATTGAATAAATGACAACAGTTGGAGAAAATTCTTGGATGTTCTCCTAGTGAGGAGATAACCATTTTGCCGCCCAAGAAATCCAAGAACAAAGGGAGCGGAAAGAGAATGTTGTCGATGAAGGAAAAAGCGGTTGCTTTGGCAAGGAAGCCAAAACGTATGTGTAAAAATTGCAAGCGATTAGCTAACCATGACAAAAGGAACTGCCCTAACCCATTCGCAGAGCACCCGCCAGTGTCGCAATCATCAAAAACCTCGTCGGAAGAAGAAGAAGATGGAGAAGACGAAGAAGAAGGAGAAGAAGACGAAGAAGAAGAAGAAGAAGGCATCTTAGAATAATCAATTTAATACGTAATAAGTAGTACAATTTTTTTGGGATGTCTACACAAAATACGAGGTACAACATGATGTTTCGTATTGTGTTTAGACATCAAACTGCCAGGAAGACAACTGGTCGCCGTTGGTATTACAATGTATTTTGATGAAGTATTTTTTATTAGACAACACAGTTATAATGTGCAAATTCAGAACGTTGAAATTTTCACTCTTGACTATTATGACAAATTATGTTCTTCAAAGTACACATAGTTATTATTGCACCATCTTTCAGATAGGTAAAACAACATTACTATCTTTTCATAAATAAAACTACTAAAATGATACTTTTGCCTTTTAAAATTACATTTATATTTTATGTAATGTAAGGTCTATCTCACATCCTTTGCTATGGCCTGTTAGAATTACACTTCGACGGTTAGAATTACACTTTTGTGTATTACAAATCACACTTTCTTCCTCGATGATTTAACTAACATATTACTCTATATTGTTGAAGTAGATACATTGAAAGACAGTTGTGGCTGCATCTTGCTTGAGAGGAAAAGGCATTCTTTTATAGAATGTTGTAAGATTATTTACACAAAAACTAACTGTCTACATTAAGGTTGCTAACATCTGCAAATAATACCAAGTATGAAATAAGTGTTTACATAGCCAAGGGAATATTCCCACAAAAACAGAACTACTAAATTAAGGTTGTTATTTTTTCACATTGGCACGGGGTCATCTTACGCTTCGTTGTAATACCTTCCACAGTTTGTCCTTCGTGCTAACAAAAGCTTTGACCTTCTCGAGCACACCTTCGCGCAAAATGTTCATGTATGCCAGAACGAGGGTAGCTACCAGCTGGATCACCAAATAGCGCCGTGATTTCTTCTTCTCGAGGTCTTCATGCTCAAAAGGAAGACCCTCGTATAAGAGCATCGCCATCATGGTGAACAGACCCGACTCTGGTTGGTTGAGAGTTGGTGACATCCCGCTGAAAGGTATCTGGCGCAACACATAATTAGGAATTTCCCGTGCCCTAGTGTTCTTCTTTTCCTTATCCCGTGATTCTAAATAATCACTCACCGCGCTAGACCGCAAATGTACATAATTACCTTAAAAAAACCGATTGAACAAAAAAGATAGCATTCGGAAGAAAGCGATCGACAATAACTTACAATTAAACGCGCCGCTTTGCCAAATCGCGACTTTTTCAAGTCGAATGCCTTTGCCCGTCCAGCAAGTCAACTGTATTTGATTTGTGATTGATACATACGCATGCAAAATGGTCGTCAATGCAGAACGGGACAAATAGCAAGTCTGTTTTCAAGTTAACGATACGCTCACTGTCGATGATGAAGGTGTCCCAGATCCGGTACAGTCGTCATAGTTCTTTGTCGATTGTGTGCCTGGTTGCTCAAACGTCCCGAGCATACGCAACAGTAAATCCTTGAAAAGGCAATAGTGAACATGATTAATGTGGTTACATTCTCACCCAAAATTACACTATTGTCCCTTAAAATTACACTTTACACGGTTAGAATGATACTTTTGTGGATTAAAAGAACTAAAGTGAAACATTCACATAATAACACTGTAATTAAGAAAAGTGTCATTCTAAGTAACAAAGGTGTAATAGAAGTGGACATAAATATTATGCAATGATAAATGGAATTACCATGTGACGTATACCAAAGAATGACATCCTCATTTGGTCGCCATATTCCTCCTTCTCCAAATGGTTCATCAAAATCGACCAAAGACTCGATCACATTTAACGACATAAGGTTTTCGGGCATCAAGGACATAATGTCTTTTCTCCTAAGCGTTGCGTGACGGTGTACCGACATCACTGCTCACCGCACTCCGTAATATTAATGAAGTCGTTAATTAAAGTAAAATAAATGTGAAAAATAAACCGAGTATCCTTGATTAAAGAAGTAGTTAATTAAGCCGTTATGACAGACCGTTCATCATAAGTGTGGTCATCTAACAAGCAATAGTCGGCAACATGCTTCCTCCTGTTTTTAATATCCTTTATTAACGCTTGGTTGCCCCGGAGCAGCTTCGACACCACATTTGTGTTGAGACCACCTCTACCACAAATCGAGAGAGCAGCCAACCCGTCCCCCTTTCCACGGGGATGGCTCTTAACAGAGGATAGCGCTTTAACAGATGGAATGCGCATGGCAATAGGCGTCGCCTCCATAACGGGCTCTTGAAATTCGATTCGCGAGCACGTTTTGTGGACTCGGCCCTATGTCACCATCTGTTTTCCTCTTAACATTCAACTTTCTTGTCAACGGATGTCCAGCAATGTTTTGAAAAAACCAACCCTTGCCAGGATATCTTCTCTGATACTGTTAATGTCACAGAGGACGAGTGTTGCGGCAATCTCAGCACGGTACAAACTCATAGCATCCTCTTTCCCGAGGTCACATTGAAAAGGGCTTCCGCGGTAGAACATCATATGTAGCATCATGAAAACGCCACGATCATTTCTCGAATACCCTTGACCTTGCAAATTAACTCAATGTTGACAATCTTGAACCCGCTGACCTTTGCCCCCTTAGACAGCCCTTTAGACACCAAATACTTCCCCATTATATTTGCCTGAACATGGAAAAACGTCAGTGTGTTAACGTAGTACGACCCATATAAATTGGTTGACTTCTGGATATCGGACACTTACCGAAATACGCGCTATCCCTCCGTAAGGGAGCGTTTCTATTGGGTCATCGTACTTGCGGTTGTCGAGGTAGTCAATCTGCTCGGTGAGAAAGTTGATTCACACGCAGCTGTAGCGATCACCGTCGCCAGATAACACAGGCAGAAAGATCTGCACCGTGTGTCGCTAAGATCAGAACAAGGAAAACTTAAAAACCATGAGACAAGATTACATGTTTTGTTACCTACCATGTCCGTATCAAGCTGGAATGGTGCACGACGGAGTTTCACCCAGCATCCCAAACACCATAAATGTCTTCGTCTTTGTTCAACACTTTCCCAAGCTTTTGAGCGTTCCAAATATACCTTGCGGGGTCCTTTAATTTGAAAAGTGTTAAATGCGTGAACAGATAATTAAAAGAGCTATTTTATAAAAATAAAGTGAACCTTTAACCAAAAAAAGTGTTAGAATAAACTCAGAAGGGAGATGTTAAAAGTATAATTTAAACAATCAAAAGTGTAATTCTAACGGCAAAAAGTATCATTTTAACGGACAAATGTGCAATTTTAACATACAAAACCAACTTTTTAACTTTAAAAAGTATAATTCTAACGGACAAATGTGTAATTTTAACACACAAAGGTAACATTTTAACTTACAGTGTGACTTAGTCCAAAGAAAGAACGGGATATGTCCGAAGGTTTCATGATGTGGTTGAGTAGCAAGCACCAACCATCAATAACACTTGTCATGATTTGCTCCCGAGGGTTCAAAGTTGCAATATCTTCCCGGGTAATGAAATAAAACTCGCTGAATTGGACCAATCGTTCCCTACAACAAAAAAATGTAATTAGCCATCAAATATATATATAATAAGGAATGTTAAGGGCCTCTTGTAAAGAATAATACACTTACAACTCGTTAAACGCGTCTGGCTGATTGAACGCATAGTCAATCACATATTTCCTGTCACTGAACATTGGCACTAGGAGCTCCTGACTGAATGCTAGGTTTCTCGTCGCAAAGCACAAATCAGGATTAGGTGCCCCACAATCAATAGAACACCCAAGGTTCTCAATGACGTGATCCATGCATGGTAAGGGCTCACTCGAGTGAAGTAAAAAAGGATGGTAGCTCAGATCACTGTGAGGGACGTACGGACCGGGATAGGAATGTCGGCGTTCTCTCGCCTCTGTACTACGTCACCAACGTTACCTCTCTTCTCTCGATAGTCCCTTCCGAAGACTTCCGAACATCCTCAATCGCCGCATCCGTAATAAAAATAGTGTTATTTCATCATCGGTAAGTAAGTGTAATCGTGGTAGAAGAAAGTATAATTTAGTAGACAAAATTATAATTCAAACAAAATAGAGTGTTATTTTATCACAAATAAGTGTAATTTTAACTAAAAATAGTCTAATTCTAGAAGACAAAAGTGTAATTGTAAGCTACAAAAGTATAATTTTAACTTAAAAAAGTGTAGTTTTAGTAGAGAAAATTGTAATTCTAACTGAATAAAGTGTGATTTTAACTAACAATTGTCTAATTGCAGCAGAGAAAAGTGTCATTCTAAGCCAAAAAAGTGTTATCAGTAAATAACAAAAGTGTAACTTTAAAAGAGAAAAATGTAATTCTAACTAAATAACTTCATCCACGGCATTACCTCCGTGATCCTTCAAGATCAGCCCCATCCACCACCTTCTCTACCACTGTTTGAGAACTTATATCCAAATTTGGCTCATCATTATTCCAACCCTCCTCATTTTCAAAGATGCACGAGATATTGGGTGCTCCTGAACAAAGACGTTTACGTCCGCGAAAGAATATACAATGACTTGTCCATTCTACGTCCATAAATTCCTTTGCACATACGCATATACATATTCCATTTGCTCGTTTCCTTTAACAACCGCTCGTCGGTGGTTGCGCCTCCGCCGTTTCCCGCACCCTCTTCATAATGTTGTTCGGCTGCGCGCTCTGCATCACATATCTCCGCAGAGAGAATAGGAACCGAGTGGCGGGGGGCAACTTCGTGTTCGAACTTCCGCCAAAGCATTATCCGCCTTCTCGGGCTCCCGATCGTGCCCACTAAATTCCAAAGATTTAGAATCCACTTGTACAAAAAGATCGTCTAGTGTTGCAGAAACCACTATTGAACTTGAACATTGGAGACCAGGTTCAACATTACCCTTCCCAATCTTGTCATCATCCTTGTCCGCCTCGGCATTCAGAACTTCACTCACATGCACAACCCCTCCCGTAGCGTCGGAGGCCACATTCACCAATTCTCTTACCTCTCCAATTCCATGGTCTTCTCTCGGCGGCATTTCTGCTTTCATGGCGGTGCGCTTTCAATAATCTCCGCAGACGAAATCGCCAGCTGAGTGACGGGTGGATCGGCGTCGGTGGGCCCATCGTCCTCATTTTTATTGTCACTATCTCAATATCCCCGCCACATGCACGTCCATATCCATCGTCTTCTTTCTTCCTTTGCGGAAATTGCAAAGATTCGCATAAAACTTCTTCTCAGCCTCATCAAGCTCTTCTTTTGAATATATATCTTCGAGAATTTCCCGGTCAAATTTTGGTGGTTCTTTAACACCACCGCTTTCTATCTACCTTCCTCCTTCAGAAATAACGGAAATCTCACGAGTACTACCAACATCCACGTCGGTGTCCTTATCGTACTCGTCTCTCAAGTAGCGTAGTCCGCAAATTCAAATAGCCGTAAAATTGCACGGCCTCCATTATCTGTTGTGTAGACACCTCCAGTGCTTTCTCACTAGTCCGCTTCATCCGAAACAATTGAGGCGGCCACCGTGCCTTCACGGTCTGTACCAACATCTACAAATCACCTCTTTCTCATTATCGGATCCATCATCCTCCATATCATCACCATCCTCCTCATCGTCAACATTATCACCATCCTCGTCATCTCCCTCGTCCTCATCACCATTGTCCTCCTCTTCATCATCGTCACCAACATGCTTTGCTCGTACCGTCGTCATCTACCTCATCATTCGATATCGATCACCTGGACTTTGTTGCGAACAGTCTTGATTTCACGGAATGATTTATTCGTTCAGCTATTTCCTGCATTTCCACAGCATAATCCTTCATCCTTTGGCTTTGAAAGAATGATTGCGTGCATTGTGTAGTGACAGGGTCACTAGAATGGTTCATCCCTCATGTTAACCTTTTGAGCGTCATGGTCGTGCATCTCGCATACCATGAATAGAAGACAGTAGCATTCCTTTGCATCTTCAAGTAAAGCTCATGCACATCCTACATTAAAATACGATAATTGGACAATTGTTCACCAAAAGTGTTCATTCAAAAGTATAATTTTAACCTTAACAACTGTAATTCTAAGGTCAAAAAGTATAATTCTAACGGACGAAAGTGTAATTGTAAGCTACAACAAGAAAATATTAACTTTAAAAAGTATAATTTTAAAGGACAAAAGTGTAATTGTAACATACAAAAGTATAATTTTAACTTTAAAAAGTATAATTTTAATCGACAACCTTGTAATTTAAGCAATTATCGATTAATATCGCAATTACAAATGTAGTGTAATTGTAGTGAAAGAAAAAGTAACTTTAAAACATTAAAATTAGCCTTGTCAAATAAACAAATAACACTTACATCTACAAACGAGCTTTCAACTCCTCGTCATCATCAACACCGGAAGGGAGTTCAATCTCGATGAACTTCTTCATGTCTGAAGTTGAAGTCACTTGTAATGCCGCATCACTAACCACATTTCCAATGGCCAACACTTGGCTGTCATTAGGCACCCCACCAATGCTTAACAGTTCTTTTTGAAGGCACCGAGGATACTTGACCAAGGACCAAGTTAGCCGACCCAAACGGTTCTTGTCAAGCTCACCATGTAGTCTCTGTCGAAAAGCGTCTTGGCCCCCCAAGTGCTTAATGAGAGGCAGACTGTGGCGACAACTCTTACCATGGAAATTGAAACGTTGAAAGTACGTAATCATTAAGAAGGGGATACACCCCAAAGAAATCTTTATTTTCACCAAGATCTCTGCCGACCTTCACCAAATTTTCCAAAGACATAAGTACACCAATCGTACTGCGTAATCGAGTCCACATCTTCAACAGCTCTCAAAAGCTTGAAGTCAACCCCACCGTATGATGTTGGAGTTAGGAATGATGACATTGCGAGCGAAACAAAAACACCTGCGAGATTGCGGACCTCCTTTTTTGTATTTTTTTTTAAAAATATCTTGGAAGACAATTCCTAAATTAATGCCTTCGTTAACCCCTTTTATGTTGTACGATTTTCGCCATTTATCTTTCAATTGCTTATTCTCCGGCGCTTGAGAATCCTTTTGGCGGCCCGTAGGTACTAGATCAAGAGTTTTAGGACCAAGTGGTAACATAAAACAGTCATACACGTCATGCTTGGTGACCATGAACTCCTTATCCTTGGCCCGAAAAATATACGATTCATCACCGAATGCTTTAAAATCTTTAACATGACCCATCGGATATGTTTTGAGCTTAAGCTCCGAATACCACCGAAACCGATCCTCCGTACCGCATCTCGCCGTGCATCATTGCTTTTCAACGAGCTCAACCAAATGCCGCTTTCTTACCGACTTCACAAACCACCTTTGCTATTTTCTTCGTGTCCTGTTTCGCTGGTTTGGCAACAACAAGCTCCTTACTCAACTTAACAAGCACCTTTGCTTTTTTGGACTTGCCTGATTTACCCTCATTTCCACCTGACATCTGTTAACATTACTCAAAATTAATTGTTACATACAAAAAAAAAAAGACAAAAAGAAAAGTTAAAATTATAGCAAAGATAAAGTGTAATTATAGCAGCCACAAGTGTAATTCTAATAAAATAAAGTGTTATTTTAACAGAAAAATGAAAAACTCTCAAAGAAAAAAAAAGTGTGATTGTAGCAAAGACAAAGTGTTATTTTAACAAACAAAAGTGTAATTATAGCAGAGGAAAGTGTAATTCTAACAAAATAAAGTGTTATTTTAACAGTAAATGTGACATTTTAACGAGAAAAAAAGTGTGATTTTAGCTGACAAAAGTGTAATTCTAACAAGATAAAGTGTTATTTTTACAGGCAAAGTGTAATTTTAGCAAAAAAAAGTCTAATCAGTAGAGAAGATAAAGTGTTATTTTAGCAACAAAAGTGTGATTCTAACAAAAGGGTGATCAAAAGTGGGATTTGTAGCGAAATAAAGTGTTATTCTAGCTTACAAAAGTGTAATTCTAACAAAATACAGTGTTATTTTAACAGCAACAAAGTGACATTTTTACGAGAAAAGAGTGTGATTTTAGGCGACAAAAGTGTAATTCTAACAAGATAAAGTGTTATTTTAACAGACTACGATGTAATTTTAGCAAAGAAAAGTGTAATTGTAGCAAAGATAAAGTGTTATTTTAACAACAAAAGTGTAATTCTAACAAAAGGGTAATCAAAAGTGGGATTTCTCCAAAAAAAAATGGATAAACTGTAATTTTAACAAAGAAAGAGTAATTGTTAGCAACAAAAGTAGGATTTTTCAAAAAAATATGACTAATCTTAATGAATATGAACATATATGCTCAAAACGTTAGTTGAGAAAATACAGATGATAAAAATAACTGTCCTACATGTCCTAAATGTGCTAAAAATAACTGGCTAATCAAAATGAAGAAACCAAAAACAGTGATCAAATAGAACAGTACATCAACAATGGTGACAAAGTACAGTGATCAAATACAGTCCAATAACATAACAATGTCCAATAAATTTAAAAAAACGTCTAAATAAATGAAGAGAACAAATAATAAAACTCTAAAAACCTAGAAAAAAATCATAAAACTCTAAAACCCCCCAAAAAAATTACCTTCTAAAGTGATTGAAAGGACGACAATGACAGTTTGCAAGTGAGCAAAGAAAATGGAGAAAAAACGATAATAAGGTAACAAAAAGCGATAAAATTGGGGATTTTTATAGCGATTTCGTCTTAAGCATTTGAAATGAATGTGGTTTAATTTGGGGGAAATGTTTTGGGGGAAAATTAATTTTGAATAATAGAGAGATGGAAAGTGGGGGGAAGTTTTTAGGACGTGTGTGAGTGATGTTTTGATTGACAAGCTGCATGCATGCTAATACCCTATGAGTGGTAGGAGGAGAGAGGTAATTATTTTAGCCATTAGAATAATATTATTAGTTGCTTTTTACTTTTAATCTAAGCCATTCAATAACATGATCTAAGGGATGACAATAGAACTCATGGACTCAAGTGTAAGACATGGACTTAGATGATCTTATTACTATATATATATATATATATATATATATATATATATATATATATACGAGTCAGCATGACTCGATCGAGTGGGGGGCACTCGATCGAGTAGGTGAGTGACTCGATCGAGTGGGTGTGACTCGATCGAGTGGGTTGTTTTACGTTTTTGGGCAGTAGTCTATTATTGGGCACTCGATCGAGTAGGTTTGGGCACTCGATCGAGTGGGGTCAGCTAGATCGAGTAAGGAGGTGGCTCGGTCGAATACGTTTTTGGATGCATTCTGGTCAGGTTCTGGAGTCGAGGCACTCGATCGAGTAAGTGGGCAACTCGATCGAGTGGCCTCAACTCGATCGAGTGGGTTGTGGTACTCGATCGAGTGGGTTCTGTACAGGTTGTTTTCGTGTTTTGAGTATGGGATGTGTGTTTATGTTTGTTTTTCCTTATATAGTTTCATGTAACATATGGGAAATCAATTACCTCAAATAAGAAACCAAAACAATGTTGTAAATCTAAGAATTTACGAAAAAATTTAAATATACAATCTATACACGAAACAATGTTGTAAACCAAAACAATGTTGTATATTATGCTTACACCCGTCGTATCTCATATCTTTGATTAGAGCATGCATATGCCGATATGTTTACACCTATGTTAAAACATGTTAATAATTTTAAATATCGGCAAACTTTACCATATAGGATAAGTTTTGAAATGTTTGCACAAAAATTAAAATTGAAATGAGGAGAAAATAAAAAGTATAATTACGAATTAAGTCAAAACAATATCAATTAACGTATACACTTGAAAACTTGGCATAAAAGGAAAGAACGCTTATGAATTACACATTATTATATCTCTATAAATTATTTTCTATTTGATATACTAATCACTATATGTAAATGATCATACTAAAATCTCTCTGAGCTTTTGAAATTATTTTACGACCCGTTAATCGCGAAACATATTTGGTCTCTATGTACCATAACATTACTCGTATCTCATATCTTTTGATGTACACATTCAAAAGTCATAAACTAAGTTGAATTTATTTTTTAGTTTCAAGGTATTCAATATTTGATTGGTAGAAATTGGTACAAAATCAATTTAAAAATCAATTTGAGGTTCATTTTTGTTAACATGGTGGGCTCATTTCATAGTTAATATTAGTCGTGTATGAGTTAGTAGATATAAATTTGATGATCATTGTGGGTATGAAAATTATTTTAAAAAAACCACAAAATTCTAAAACTAATTATGATATTATGGAGACCTTAAAATATAGAGAAGTTAGTAAAAATAACAATAAAATATGATGGTATAAATTTTATGTTAACAACATAAAATAAATTTTATATATTGAGCTATTTAGTTAATGAGTCTATTTTTAAGGAATCCTAAAATCTATGTTAGATGTGGAGTGAAGTTTTGGAGGGAAAAAAAATATGTTATGGATATTATGGAGACCTTAAAATATAGAGAAGTTAGTAAAAACAACAATAAAATATGATGGTATAAATTTTATGTTAACAACATAAAATAAATTTTATATATTGAGCTATTTAGTTAATGAGTCTATTTTTAAGGAATCCTAAAATCTATGTTAGATGTGGAGTGAAGTTTTGGAGGGAAAAAAAAAATATGTTATGGATATTATGGAGACCTTAAAATATAGAGAAGTTGGTAAAAACAACAATAAAATATGATGGTATAAATTTTATGTTAACAACATAAAATAAATTTTATATATTGAGCTATTTAGTTAATGAGTCTATTTTTAAGGAATCCTAAAATCTATGTTAGATGTGGAGTGAAGTTTTGGAGGGAAAAAAATATGTTATGGATATTATGGAGACCTTAAAATATAGAGAAGTTAGTAAAAACAATAATAAAATATGATGGTATAAATTTTATGGTAACAACATAAAATAAATTTTATATATTGAGCTATTTAGTTAATGAGTCTATTTTTAAGGAATCCTAAAATCTATGTTAGATGTGGAGTGAAGTTTTGGAGGGAAAAAAAAATATGTTATGGTTGTTGTTTTATTATTTTACATAGATGACAACTTAAGTGTTTTAATTTGGTATTTATCGACTTATTAATACTTGATTATTAGTTTATCAACTTTTTTTATAATTATTATAATTATTTTAGTGATTAATCACTTATATTGAGTTCGTTTGCAATTTTAGTGAACTTCATTTTCAATGATGACAACTTAAGTGTTTTAATTTAGTATTTATCGACTTATTAATACTTGATTACTAGTTTATTAACTTTTTTTATAATTATTATTATTATTTTAGCGATTAATCACTTATATTGAGTTCGTTTGCAATTTTAGTGAACTTCATTTTCAATGATGTACTAAAATATATACTCCCTCCTATTCTCCATATTGTTCCCCTTTGTTGGGGGCACAAGAATTAAGGAGGGAAATAAAATATTAATTGTGAGTTGGGTGGGGTTTGGTTATAAGAGAGAGGAATGAATAAAATAAGGAATTGTGAGTTGGGTGGGGTTTGGTGATAGGAGAGAGAAATGAATAATTAGGAATTAAATAAGAAATTGTGAGTTGGGTGGGGTTTGGTGATAGGAGAGAGGAATGAATAAAATAAGATTAAAAGTTTCCAAAAAAGGAAAGGGGAACAAAACCTGAATAATCCGTTTTAGGAATAGGGGAACAAAATGGAGAATAGGAGGGAGTATATTTTTTTGGGTACGAATGATGTACTAAAATATACTCCCTCCTATTCTACACAAGTGTCCCATTGTTCATTTTCCTCTATTCACAATAATGTCTCATTGTCTATTTTTGGTAAACTTTTATACTTATTTTAATCACTTCAACCCCACAACAATACCCCACCTCAACCCAAAACAATACTTATTTTAATCACTTCACTCACAATAATACCCCACAATACCTTTTCTCTCTCTCCAATTACCTCACCCCACCACAATACTTTACATTATTTAACTCCTTTCCTTAATTCCCGTGTCATCCCCACAATGAGACACTTATCTAGAATAGGAGGGAGTATGATATGGGACTTAAGAAAGTATATACTCCCTCCATCCACTCTTTTCTTCCTCTTTAAGGTGGGCACGGAGATTAAGGGTGGGGAGTATAATATTGATAAAGTTATGAGTGTGGTTTGGTAATTGGAGAGAGGTATGGATAATTAGGATTAAATATTAATAAAGGAGATGAGTGAAGTTTGGTTATTGGAGAGAGGTAGAAATAATTAGAATTAAATATTAATAAAGGATATGGTGGAGTTTGATGAGTGGAGAGAGGTAGGAGTATAATATTAATAAAAACTTTCTCAAAAAGGAAAGGAGAAGAAAACCTGAATAATCCGTTTTAGGAAATAGGGAAGAAAAGAGTGGATGGGAGGGAGTAGTATAAACATTAAGAAAATAGACAAAAAGGTTTAGGCATAAATACTATTTTGGTGAACCAAGAAAGTAAAAAATAAGTAACCACTCAAAATATATCACATGAGATGAGAAGAAAATACTAATTAAAAAAAGCGAAAACTAGAAGAAAAGAAGGCATAAGCTTAGGAAAAGGCAGTAATATTATTTCTGGTGGTAGGAAAACTGGTAAACTAAGATTAAGGTAAGATATTCATGAAAAATAACACAAAGGGAGTAGGGGAGAAGAAGTTCGAACAAAAAACTATGCATTGAAAAATGACCACGTTGACTTGAGGTTCGAACCTTGGCCTTATCTGTGAAAATTGAAGATCAAACCATCATGACAAAGCATTATTATTGATACTTTGCTACTGTATTAATTATCTATATTTTTTTTTTCTGGAAAACCACTAGGGCTATAGCCCTAGTAGATTGGGCTTGGACCCGCCCATGATTAGAATTATTATTATGATTAGATTATTATTATTATTATTAGTCTAATTAGACTTGTAATTAGAGGGCGCTATCTCATTTGTATTTAAGAAGCCCATCTTACATTAGATACTCTATTATATTAGATAATTAGTCTCTCTATTATTCACTCAAATATGTAAGAACCCTAATTATTTTATTTATGCTATCAATCTTTCATTAATCAAATTATAATCTTTCTTCCATATTAGTCTAATTCCTCTTTAGTTTATCAAAGTTCTACAATTATCAATAGTTTACCTTTAGATTAGTGGGTTGTAATTTGAAGGGAGAAGAGATTCATCCTCATTATTTTCAACCAAGTTTCCTACTTTATTCATCATTGGTATAATCCTTCTCTAAATTTACTTTGGTTCAATTGTTTACATGTTTATGGTTTGCTCAATTACTTGTTTCTATATTAAATTTCCTCTTGTTATTCACATGTTAAAGTGTCTATCTTTTGATTCCCTTTTCATTAATATGCTTGAGTAGATTAAAACTAGGGTCAAGGGGAACCTCTTGTAGGATTAACGGGTGGATTATCAGTCATGTTTGAATGCTAATTGCTATGGGAAATTTGTTATTTAACTCATGCACACAAGGTGTTTGTGGAAATGCTTAGATGAGAATTTGAGTCTTTCACCTCCCCTATTGACTACCCTTTGAGGCGAGAGCTTAAGATTGGTTAATAGAGTGCTTAAGTTTGGCATAGAAAATTACCCATGTTCATTCGTTTACATATTTCATTGGATGTCGGTTTCTTGTCTTGTGTTTTGAGCATGTTCGGGCGAACGACTTAGACGAGAGTTTGGTCCCTCCCTTGCTCGGTTTGACTTGCTAGCGGCGAGAGCCGGGCCTAGTTAGACCACATTAGATAGGTGGGTTAGGACTAGTTAGGACGAGGGTTCAACTAGTCTCGACCAAGGACTATCTCGTATTGAGAGATAGAGATACACCTAGACTACACCCTCCATTTTATCTTTCATTTCGACTCATACATGACCCATCCTACTTGAGTGACCCCGACACCCTAGTTTCCCTTTTTATTGTTTGCATTGTTTATTTAATTGCTCATTTATTTCATGTCATTAGCTTAGATATCTAGCATACAAACCATTTCAACCTTCTTGATCGACTAGACTAAAAAAAAGACCGAGACTTATAACCCATTTCTAACACACCATCCTTGTGGATTCGACACCCTACTTCCCTACTACATAGTTTGGTTGTACGGTTAATTTGTTTGATAGGCTTTGGCGACAAAAGCATACTATCAACTGGGCGCCAATTCTGCTGGATAATTGGCGCAGGAAGATGGAAAACATATTCAATGTGGTTCATTGCCCAGAGGACCTTCGAGTGGAACAAGCTGCGTTTTACTTGAGGGAAGCAGCCAGAGAGGGGTGGGATAAGGTTAGGGTAAGTGCTCTGGATCTATATGTGAGATAAGGGTTATCTGCTATACCTTGGGATGAGTTTAAGAGGGCTATGAGGCGAGAGTTTGTGCCAGAGCATGTGCGTAGCAAGCTGAGAGAGGAGTTTGATGACTTCAAGATGACTTCTGATATGAGAGTTGCTGAGTATTATCACAAGTTCAACGAGAAGTCTAGGTACGCAGAGGATATGGGGCTGAGCCAAGAGAACTTGGCATTGAGATTTAAGAAGGGGTTGACACCCAAGATTATGGAAAAGTTGCCGGTAGGGGTCCTTACTGATGTTAAGCAGGTATATGAGCGTGTTGGGAGAGTTGAGAGGTTGGTAGAGATGACTAAGGAGAACAGAGAGAGAGCTTCTGAGAAGAGGAAGGCTGAGAGTGAGGGTGGTGGCCAGTCAAGTTACAAGAGGGGCGGCCATAACCAGGTGAGAGCTTACTCTTCGGGGTCGGTGTTTAGCGGATGAGCTTCTTACGGGCGTGGCCGTGGTGGTGGTAGTAGCAGTTGTTAGAAATCTATATCTCATTATACTTAACATATTCTTATATGTTACATATTAATTTAGTCATAAAATTAATTTACAAATCTTATGCATGCAAACATAAATAGAAGTAAAGAAGAAATCATGTTCCTTACTATGTGATTTCGGTTTTATGGGCACCAACAAGATCTCCTTCTTGTTAGTTCTTGAGCATTTCAAATAATGGATGAACAAAGATTCAAGTATAGAATCTCTCCCAAAAGTGAATACCCAAGGAATACTCTTAAAGACTAAAATAATATGATCTAGTATTAGGATTAGTCTTACTTAAAATTTTGACACAAAATATTTTTGTTCTCTCTTGTTTTTCGGTTGAGAGAGAAGATATTAGTGAGTTTATTTCTCTAGAATTTTCACAAAAGATAGAGAGAGTATATCTTACACTAGAAAAATGTTGTGTAAAAATGATGAATGAATAAATTGAAAAGAAAAAACTCTTTTCTTTTCCCCTATGGTGGCCGAAATAATTGGCCTTGGGTAGCATGCCCAATGCCTTTTATTTTTGCTCTTCTTAAAAGCTTGTAGGGTTGCATGTCTAGAGATTAGGCTTTAATAATTATGTTTTTTCTTATTAAAATAATCAACATAATTTTTCCACTAATACTCCCTCCAATTTTCGGTACATTCAATATAAAATGGATGGTCTATTTTATTTTGTCATTTGTCAATTGTGACATATGTGACATGTAACTTGACATGTGAAATTGTAATGTATTTTTTACATATTAAAAATCAACATACTCATAAAATATGTCATATACAAAATCTACTAGTAATTCGTAATTACTTGTACAAAAATGGTTTATCAATTATAAATTACAACGTCTTGTATTTATAATAAATTATTCATTCAATTCCAAATTGTTTCGTAAACAATAATTTTATCTAAGTAATAAAACAATTCAATTACTTAGACCGTATCTAATATAATCGAATTACAATAAGACACGTTAATTTTTTACTCACAAAATCATCCGTCAATTTTAAGCAATTTAATTAACTCCTATCGGCATACGATTAATTAAATAATCAATTAAGAGTATTTCCCTATAGGTATGACCTAAGGGGATCAACTGATCACCACCGTCGCACGACGAATGTCAAACTCTAGTCACCAATCATTACCGATATGTGTGGACCAATGATCGTAAAATATTACATCCCACATGTATTCTTAAAATGAGATTTAAACATGTGATCATCATGATCGACAGTTGTGATCGCATTATTGTCGGAGGACACATATTCCAACAATCTCCCACTTGTCCTCGACAAGTGTGCGTCACCAATTCTCTTGTCCTATTACTATCTCCCACTCAATGCAAGGTGTCTTTCGGGTCGTACTTGCAAGTGATCATATCGAGAGTGGTTTCCTCGATCTGGAGAATAACTGATTGACCGGAGTTATCTACCATAGATACCTTCCGAGCGTGGCCACGCATTTCCAGTTCATTACTCCTCGAGTGGCCCTTAGATATTGTTTTAACCCTGACAAGAAGGGGACAATTCCTATGGCACTCATTCTCTTTGACTAGCCACAGCCATCATAACCCAAAATATGCTCATTTGACCCCATTTACGAAGATCGTAGTAACACAAATCAAAGTTAATCTGAAACTGTGCCACCTTAGGTGAACAGTCTTTAGTCAAAAGAATCGACTCATTAGAATACTATAGTAGTTCTCGCCACGACCAGGCTATATAAATTTGCCAGAACTCTATAAGCGGTCATAAGGCCCGACAAAGTGTTCCTAACAATCTGCCTATGTGATCGACTAGTCATCTCACATGACTCTATGGCACTTGAACTTGCCATCAATTGTATCACACTCTAGTCACTTCGAGACGTCACCTCATACAAGTGACTATGGGCGAATACCATGTTAATCCGGGTTCACTTTAACGGGGTTCAATATTGTCTCTACAACCCGTTTGGATATAACAAAGTATATAAAAGGAGTTTTCAGATTTTAAAAACTCGAACGACAAATGTGATTATCACATATGAATAGTTAATACCTGATTACTACTTCATATTTTTATAATCCATTTTCATCTTATATGTAGTTGTTCATCTCAATGCAATTGAAACGACATATGACATGACTCATCATGTTTAGCCCATGAGAAGGCTTTGGTTAGTAGGTTTTATCAACTTCTTGTACCTTACTCAACCTTACTGCATACTCGTTTTCCTTTGTAATGTATACATTTGCATCACAAAACTTTTTGAGTACGTGTCGAGATCCAATCAAGACATAGGCCCTCTAGCCTTAGAATAGCTCCCACTGTTTTCACAGTGTGCGGGACTCATCCTTCTTGCACATCTCATGATTGCAAGTGTACTCAATTTCTGTTGTAAATATCTCTCATTGTTCTTTATTGCCTAGAACGATTCTAGAAAATCTATTTCTTAAATAACATAGCCACAATGGTTACTTAACCATCTTGATGTGTTTTGATTATGGTTTTGTCGGAAACCATGCGCAATCTCAATTGTCAATTGTCATTTGTGTAACACCCTTACACAAAATTGCATAAAAAAACACTTTGCATTACATCCTTAATGCTTCTGCAAGCACTTAAGGGTAATCTTTATGGCTTACTTGGTAACTATTACTTAAATTCGATTTGAAACAATTCATCATACTCAAATTATATGAAGTGTTATACATCATTTCCTATTTAATTGATTCGGCAGCGGAAGCAAATAGAATCAATCAAATATGTTCAATTCGATTGAACTAGTCATGAACCTTATCAACATAAGACTCCTTATTTGACATTAATATCATGTGGATTTATCCCCATAAATCCGGATATTAAGATGTATTATTTTTCTCCTAGTCTTAAATCATTCCCAATAATCAATATATCATCCACATATAAGACTAATTAAAATTTCCGTAACTCCCACTAAACTCCATGTATAAACACAACTTCTCGACTTATCGAGAAAAGTTTTATAACATGATTAAAACATTGATTCCAACTCATTGATGTCCTACTTAAGACTCTCTCTTAATTTTCACATTATCTTAGGATGGCAAGAATCTACAAAACTCAAGACATGTATTGAATACATTCCTTCTAATTGAAGAAGTGGGTTTTAGATTCACTCTCTATATGTATATCATCATAATGAAACACAATCCCTAAGAAGATCCAAATAGACTTAAACATTTCAACTAGTGCAAAACCCTTTGCTACCAATCAAGCTTTGATATCTAACAATTCACTTGGAATTTATTTCGGATTTTCATGGCATTAAGCCTTGTATTGAGTTGTGACTTAAACACTCTTATGTAAGTCATATGTTCACTACTTTCCAGAAGTAATCAACTTGAATCAAACAATTTCTTTGTAAGTTACAAGCTATTTACTTTCTAAAAGTAACACTAATCCATCATCTTCAACAAGTGATGACTTTAACCTCCTAGGTTTTGAAGAAACAATGTTTTCCACAAAACGTCTCATGCAGCCAAGAAAGACCAGTTTCTTGCGACATAACATTCTCTGACACAATACAATTTGTGGCTCTTGCTTGAATATTTTCTCTCACTCTGTCTTCTAGAAATAAACTTATATTTTAGGAAGACAGCTTCACGAGCCACAAACCCGTTGTACTCGTGATAATGGAAAGGGAAAAATGAGCATTTGTTTCTTGTGTAAGCTTACAAACATGGTACCCTACCATTTCATATCTCATATGATTTGTTTAAGATTTAGTGGAAAAATAATTTAGACAAAATGATAAAATTCCCAAAAGGATCAAGTAACTTAAAGTAACTTGATTGAAGTCCAAACCATATCGAATAGCGTTTGAATTCTTATCCAACCACACATTATCCCATAATGTGTGTTAACAGATTAACTTGTGATACTATATCACATTTCATTTGGCTTATATCAAAGTCTTCACTTCGATAATCCCATCATGACTAGATCGTGATTCTTTGAACTCTTTGAACTTCTTCAAAGATTTCTCTATTTACCTTATTAAGTGAACATATTAACGTCAACTTAAATCGTTGGTAAAAGAAAATGATTAACCTATTTTGGATCAATGATTTACAACCTCGATCTCCTTTTCAACCAAAAGGCACGAGACATCTTGCTTTGAATACAAGATACGCATATACCATAAGATCTAATGGTTTCAAGAGTACTCGATAACTCTTTGCGTTCATCATTCCAGAATTTAATGTTTAATCTTGGGATACCAATTTGAGTCTTGCATCATCTACATGATATATCATTCTAGTTTGGTTTAGAATATATTCACCTTGATAATGGGCTAGCCATACATCAAATCACGGTGTATAGGGTCACAAAAGTGAAACCTCTTTTGTATCTTAACAAGTTTAAATTCTTATTTAGAGTTTATGCACTTAATAGTCATAATTAAGTACAACTATAAACCCAAAAACTAGATTGAGTTCACAATGACTCTATCTCTCAACATCATTGTTGCTAGTCGTCATATTCTAATCATCCTATGTATCAAATACAATGATGAAAACCACCATCGGTTTCTAATATTGACGAAGTAGTATTAGCAAAATTTATGTCAATCAAATAAACATTTAAAGAAGAAGGTCCCATTAGATGTCCCACAACTAACTTGTTGATTCTTCAATAATTTGGGGTAGTTTCCTTTCTAGTGTCCGACAATTAAGACACTGGAAACTTTATCGGTCGGGATTGATAGGTTTAGTATCGTTATTCTCAATAAATTTACTTTTAACATTACATTGTATCAATTCCATTCTAATTGTACTTCTTTAAAACCTTATCCTTTTCTTAACGGTTTAAGAGAATGCGCCCACTCATTTCAATAAGTCTTTGCAAAGAGAAGCAAAATTGAAATTCATGAAGACTACTCTTCATTCGTTCGTTTAGTCTTAAAACTTTCATTGAAGTGGTTGCGGTATTTTGGTCAATTTTTGATTTCAAACAAATCTAGTTACCAAAATGATATAGCGTTTCAAGGTACTTAACTCAATTAAGCATATGAGAAACAATTCATTGTAAGTAGATATGTTAGTCAAGAATCAAAAACCCTTTTGATCATGAATAACTTTTATCTATACTCTTCATAAGAGATCCTTAGCAATGGTTCATATGAGGTTTTAGAAGAAAATTCATATTTGTCTTTAGTTACGATGTTTTAATGGAGATTTGAATTATAATCGAAATAATATCGTATATGAATTGTGGTAAAGAAATAGAACAATATGATGACGGAATAGTGGAAAACTAAAACATTTGTCGTTATAATAATACTTGTAAATAATTTAACAAGTAAAGCATTTATATAGTGACCTCTACCCAACTATTATAAATGATTCCAAGATCCAAATTCATATTAACTTGGGGCACAGTGTGCCGAAATACCCCTCATCAATATAACTCGGTGGATTAACTCTTTAATCGATTCTACTTTTAGAACTCTTGGTCAATAAAATTACATTAAAATTTATCTTTAGCCCGAAACACATCCGGAAATCGTCGTGAATACTTTCGTTGAGTTTAACCCAAATTTCGAATAAATGTGTCCATGATCCAAACTCATATCAACTTAGGGCACGGTGTGCCGAAATACCCTTCATTAACATAAATTCGGTGGATAGACATTTATCACCCACTTCCCCTACGTAACAAGGTTTGTACCCCAGTGTGGCCGAGTGCACTCCCTCACGAAATAGGTTTTCATGGTTTCTACTCTTTGGTAAGGCTAAGTCTCAATTGTTTATTTTTACCGAGAGGTCATGTCAATTTTATTATCTATCACGTTTTAAGTGAACTAAAGCGGTGAACTACGATAATTGTAATTGACACGGTCGATATACTCGATTAAAAAGATAATGCATGTTTTAGTTATGGCGATTTAGCGATGCATGCAACATATAAATAAAATGCAAAGCAAAAAATAAAATCCTAGTATGGCCTTCCTAGAATAGTAAATCTAATAAACTATTACAAATTCGAAAACCAACTCCTTTGGTCCCTTGAACTTCGGTCTTGGCACGCATATCGAGGTAACACCGTCTTTAATGGATCGCCTTCTTGAGTGGCACCGTCTTCAAGGAACTCCGGAATAAATAAATTACATAATAAATTACATAATTTCCTATTATACATTTGTAATTAAAATAAAATAAATCTATTAAATTACAAAACGGTGATACGAGATCACAATAAATTACAACCGAATCGATATTCCCATACATTTCGGGTAATATCAATTAAAAACTAAGGCCATACTAAGTAAAATTACATAATTCAAAAATTACATAAAATAAAATTATGACAATCATAAATAAAATGCAGCATTATAATATGTATGAACACGCCCAATTTTATGCTAAATCGCCTTTAAGGAGCCAATATCGTATATTAATCGGTTTTTACGGATTTGCGTGATTTAACCTTTTAAAAATCACAATAATTACATAAAATCATATTTATGTACAAGTTAATTACCCTAACCATCTTAGGACTCAAAATTAGTCTCCACTAATATACTGACAATAATTAACTTATATTTCTTAATATTGTTCATAAAAGGACTTAAAAATACAATATAATGCCATAAACTTCAAATAAATCATAAAAATTTAAAATAAATTCAAAATTTGAAATTTTAAACTCATGAACATTCTGGAAAAATACCATGACACTCATAATGTTCAAAAACATAGGTTAAAAATTTCGAAATTTATCGAGAAAAACAATGTTGCGGTTTATCGGATTTATCAATTATAATCATAAAAATATGAGAAAAATTATATTTATCAACTTTTCAATTTTAGATCTGAAATATATAATAAAATGCAATATATGACGTTTCTCCTTAGTCATGAAGTATGTTTTAGCAATTTTTACTAATTAAGGTCACTATTTATGTGATTTTTCAACAAAAATTCATAAATCATGCATAAAGACTTCATTAGAGCCAATTATTTTACACACATCTTGTAAAATTTCATGTGACGACATACTAAATTTCTATGACCAGATTCGAAATATTACTCATATTAACCTATTTTTCATTTAAATTCGATTTTATCTTGAAACAGGCCATCAGTATATAATATATGTGAAAACATATCCAAAAACCACTGGAAAAATCGAAGTTTAGCTATTTTTCGTCCAAAAATAACATTTTTATCATAAAAATCACATTTTAATGCCATTATTATATAAAATGAACAATAAAAATCCATAAATTAAACCAAAATATCCTAAAACATTTTAAGACCAGAAACTTTAACATGCATAATAAATTTCGTGATATATCATAATAAACACAAATTTATAAGTTTTGTTTGTTAATCGTATAACTCGGAAAAACAATAACCGATTTGCATGCAAACAACCTAAGGCTCTCTGATACCGCTTGTTAGAAATCTATATCTCATTATACTTAACATATTCTTATATGTTACATATTAATTTAGTCATAAAATTAATTTACAAATCTTATGCATGCAAACATAAATAGAAGTAAAGAAGAAATCATGTTCCTTACTATGTGATTTCGGTTTTATGGGCACCAACAAGATCTCCTTCTTGTTAGTTCTTGAGCATTCCAAAAAATGGATGAACAAAGATTAAAGTATAGAATCTCTCCCAAAAGTGAATACCCAAGGAATACTCTTAAAGACTAAAATAATATGATCTAGTATTAGGATTAGTCTTACTTCAAATTTTGACACAAAATATTTTTGTTCTCTCTTGTTTTTCGGTTGAGAGAGAAGATATTAGTGAGTTTATTTCTCTAGAATTTTCACAAAAGATAGAGAGAGTATATTTCTTACACTAGAAAAATGTTGTGTAAAAATGATGAATGAATAAATTGAAAAGAAAAAACTCTTTTCTTTTCCTCTATGGTGGCCGAAATAATTGGCCTTGGGTAGCATGCCCAATGCCTTTTATTTTTGCTCTTCTCAAAAGCTTGTAGGGTTGCATGGCTAGAGATTAGGCTTTAATAATTATGTTTTCTCTTATTAAAATAATCAACATAATTTTTCCACTAATACTCCCTCCAATTTTCGGTACATTCAATATAAAATGGATGGTCCATTTTATTTTGTCATTTGTCAATTGTGACATATGTGACATGTAATTTGACATGTGAAATTGTAATGTACTTTTAACATATTAAAAATCAACATACTCATAAAATATGTCATATACAAAATCGACTAGTAATTTTTAATTACTTGTACCAAAATGGTTTATCAATTATAAATTACAACGTCTTGTATTTATAATAAATTATTCATTCAATTTCAATTCCAAATTGTTTCGTAAACAATAATTTTATCTAAGTAATAAAACAATTCAATTACTTAGACCGTATCTAATATAATCGAATTACAATAAGACACGTTAATTTTTTACTCACAAAATCATCCGTCAATTTTAAGCAATTTAATTAACTCGTATCGGCATACGATTAATTAAATAATCAATTAAGAGTATTTCCCTATAGGTATGACCTAAGGGGATCAACTGATCACCACCGTCCGTACGACGAATGTCAAACTCTAGTCAGCCAATCATTACCGATATGTGTGGACCAGTTGACTGTAAAATATTACATCCCACATGTATTCTTAAAATGAGATTTAAACATGTGATCATCATGATCGACAATTGTGATCGCATTATTGTCGGAGGACACATATTCCAACAGCAGTTGGGGTTTGTCTTGCTTTAACTGTGGCGGTATGGGCCACAAGAGACACGAGTGTACCAGTGCTTTGGGCAGGGGTTTTCAGAGGCAGTCATATGGGAGTTTCTCTCAGGGTCCATCTCAGTGCTATGCTAGTAACAGACCGGCTGGGTCATGGAATAATCAGGGTGGTCAAAGTAACAACAATGGTGGGGCTAACCACAATGGCGGTAATTCATATCAGAGGCCGGCGACAAACAACAACCAGGGGTCGGCTGCTAAGCCGTCTACTTCAGCTAGTACTGTCCAGGGAGGTGGACAGAAGACCAGTGGTAAGTTGTTCATGATGGAGAAAAAAGCAGCTGAGGATGATGCTCACATTATCACGGGTACTTTTCTTGTTAATGGAGTCTTTACCTTTGTTTTGTTTGATTCGGGGGCGTCACAGTCTTTCGTATCGTCGAGTCATGCTAAGTTTTTGGGTTTGAGAGAGTTTGAGTCTGTAAAAGAGGAGGTGTTTATACCATCGGGTGAGTCTGTATCTTGTGGGAGATTGTATAGGGGTGTGTCTATGATAGTTGGGCAGGTTGACTTACCAGTGGATTTGTTAGAGTTTTCCTTAGATGGTTTTGAGATGATAGTTGGTATGGACTGGTTGGGTAAGTATAAGGCTAATATAGACTGTCATCAAAAGAGAGTCTCTTTAAGAGATCCTAAGGGGATTAGTGTGTCTTATCGTGGGTTTGTTGTCAAACCCAAAGTCAAGTTGATTGCAGCAGTGACCTTGAAGTCTTATTTGAGGAAGGGATGCCCGTTGATCTTATGCCATGTGAGAGATCATAGTATGATGAGTCCGACAGTTGACCAGATACCAGTGGTGGGAGAGTTTCCAGATGTCTTTCCGGAGGAGATACCAGGGTTGCCACCGAAGAGGGAGATAGATTTCAGTGTAAAGTTGAAACCAGGGACGGGACCAATCTCTAAGGCTCCGTACCGTATGGCTCCTAAGGAGTTGGAGGAGCTGAAGAAACAGCTGTATGATTTGATTGAGAAGGGGTACATTAGACCTAGTATATCACCGTGGGGAGCACCAGTCTTGTTTGTGAAAAAGAAAGATGGGAGTTTGAGTCTGTGTATTGACTACAGAGAGCTGAATAGGGTTACCGTGAAGAACAAGTATCCTTTGCCGAGGATAGATGATCTGTTTGATCAGTTGAACGGTGCAACGGTCTTTTCTAAGATTGATTTGAGGTCGTGTTACCATCAGGTGAAGATTTGGGATGAGGACATACCGAAGACAGCTTTTACACCGAGGTATGGTCACTATGAGTATGTTGTGATGCCATTTGGGTTGTTTAATGCACCTACAGTGTTTATGAATTTGATGAACCGGGTCTTCAGTCAGTTTTTGGATCGGTTTGTTGTGGTCTTTATCGATGAAATCTTAGTCTACTCTAAGACTAAGGAGGAACATGAGGAGCATTTGAGGATAGTGTTGCAGACTTTGCGAGACAATCAGCTATATGCAAAGTTGTCTAAGTGTGAGTTCTGGTTAGAGGAGGTTGCTTTTCTGGGGCATGTGATTTCAAATAAGGGTGTAGCTGTGGATCCAGCAAAGATAGAGGCAGTTACTCGGTGGGAAGCACCGAAGAATGTAGTAGTGATCAGGAGTTTCTTGGGTTTGGCATGGTATTATCGAGGGTTTGTGAAATATTTCTCTAAGATAGCCAGACCTATGACAGCGTTGATGAGGAAAGAGAATAGGTTTCATTGGGATAAAAGTTGTGAGACGGCGTTCCAGACATTAAAGGAGCGTTTCACCATAGCTCCAATCTTGGCATTACCTGAAGGGTGTGAGAACTTTGAAGTGTATACGGATGCTTCAAAAAATGGTTTGGGATGTGTGTTGATGCAGAACGGGAAGGTAATTGCCTATGCTTCTAGGCAATTGAAGCCTTATGAGGAGAATTATCAGACACATGATCTGGAGTTGGGTGCAGTTATGTTTGCTCTCAAGATTTGGAGGCACTCTCTTTATGGGGGCGACCTTTAAGGTGTTTTCAGATCACAAGAGTCTCAAGTACATCTTCACTCTAAAGGAGCTGAACATGAGACAGAGGAGATGGATGAAGCTGATTCGGGATTATGACATGGATATTATATACCATGAAGGGAAGGCTAATGTGGTTGCAGATGGGTTGAGCAGGAAGAGTGTGCATTCTCTTTGCACAACTATGTCTTTGATGCAGATGAGAGATGAGGTGGGGAAGATGGGGATATATATGATACAGAAAGGGGATGCTAGAGGGGACTTGACAGTGGAGCCAGACCTTTATGACGATATTCGCAGGAAACAGGCTTTGGAACCCAAGATTGAGGAGTGGAGAGCTGGTGTAGAGAAAGGGATGGTGTCTAGATTCTCTATTCATTCAGATGGCAGTGTGAGATTTGATGGGAGATGGTGTGTTCCTAGTGATGAGGAGTTGAAAAAGGTGATCATGACAGAGGCTCATTGCACACCATATTCGGTACATCCAGGCGGTGACAAGCTGTATAAAGATTTGAAGAACCCTTTCTGGTGGCCTGGGGTGAAGAAGGAAACAGCTGAGTTTGTGGCACGATGTTTGACATGTCAGAGAGTTAAGGGAGAACAACGACGACCACAAGGTAAGATTCAGTTTCTTGAGGTACCTGAGTGGAAATGGGAGTCCATCTCTATGGATTTTATAGTGGATTTGCCGAGGAGTCAACAGGGTAATAACATGATATGAGTTATAGTTGATCGTTTGATCAAGTCAGCTCACTTTGTGCCGATGAAAGATAATTGGACCAAGATACAGTTCGCTTTGGCTTATAAGAAGCATGTGGTTCGTTTGCATGGGGTGCCTAGGGATATAGTGTCAGATAGAGATGCGAGGTTCATATCACGATTTTGGAAGGAGTTGCAGGAGTTGATGGGTACTACTTTAAAGATGAGTACTGCATTTCATCCTGCGACAGATGGCCAGATAGATAGAACCATCAAGACTTTAGAGGATATGTTACGAGCTTGTGTTATGGATTTTGGTGGTAGCTGGGAGGAGAGATTGGATCTGATTGAGTTTTCTTATAACAACAGCTATCACACGAGTATTGGTATGGCACCGTTTGAGGCTTTGTATGGGAGGAGATGTAGGAGTCCGATTTGTTGGGATGATAAAGCTGAGGCAGTGGTTTTAGGTTAAGCTGATTAGACAAAAGATGAAAGCGGACCAGAATCGACAAAAAAGTTATGCAGACTTACATCGTCGTGACATAGAGTTTCAGCTTGAGGACAAGGTTCTTTTGAAAGTGTCTCCTATGCGTGGGGTCATGAGATTTGGTAAGAAAGGGAAGCTGAGCCAGAAGTTTATCGGACCATATGAGATTTTGGATCGTGTGGGCGAGGTTGCTTACCGGTTAGCTTTGCTAGCTGCTTTAGATAGGGTGCATAATGTGTTTCATGTGTCTTAGTTACGGAAGTATGTGAGCGATCCTTCACATGTGTTAGATGTAGAGAACATCGAGTTGGATGAGTCCTTGTCTTATCTTGAGGTGCCAAAACAGATTCTTGATCGCAAGGTTAGGAAAACGAGACATGGGGAAACGGTGTTGCTTAAGGTTCTTTGGTCTAACCATAAGGTTGAGGAGGCTACTTGGGAGGCGGAGGAGGCTATGAGGGAGCGGTATCCGTCTTTTTTTGATCAGGTATGTGTGGTTACGGGGACGTAACCATGTTTCTTTTAGGGGGGTGATACGTGCATTTTATATAGTCTTTTTAAGTCTCTTATGCACGTATTTCTATGCGATTCTCGTGATTCTATGCTACGAAATGCCCCGAATATTCTACTTTGGTTTGTTTTGCTTTATTTGCAGGAAAGGACTCGGAAGTAGCAGAATCAAGCTTTTATCGTCCGTTTTGCTTGCATTTAGAGGATGAGTGGATTTGGAGTGGAAATGCTGCTGTCTTGGGACGTGTAAAGTTATTTCGGAAGCTAAATCACCAAGTCAAGGCTGAAACTAACGACTAACGTTGCTGGCTGAGTCAAAGTCACTCGATCGAAGCCTTTATTGGTCAATCGAGCACTTTTGGAGAAGAGAAGACCTCGATCGAATGCTTTTAGTGTTCGATCGAATTGTGTATAATTGGAGTTCCTCGATCGAGTAGGTTTTCTATTCGAGCGAGAGCTTTTGCTATGAATCAGTTTGATCGAGTAGTTCTAAACTGTTCGATCGAGTGATTTGCTAATGGGCTTGGGCTGTTTTAGTTTTATTTCGTTTTTCTAGGTTAATAATTGTCTTTCCTATAAATAGGAAAGACGACATTAGGTTTTGGCACGACCTGATACACCATAACATACGTTACTTTTTCCGGTACTGCTGCTACTTTGTTCCTCTATTCTTTTCCGGATCTCTTAATCTGTAATTCTTCCTTTTACTCTTTCTCTTTCTTTATTCTCTCCTTAATTTGCAATGCTTATTATTTCTTTATTCCTTTGCCCTTGTTCTATCACTATTATGTCTAGCTAAATTAATTGCTAGGATTTAGGGGAGTCAATGAATTATTGTTAGTTACTAATTAGGTTTACAGATCTTTCGCTGTTGTTATGTCTATGTTGTTAATCACTGCAATTAACTGTAACTAGCTACTTGAATCGATGCATCTAGCTTAATTAATCTTGATAAGCCTTAACCTAGACCGAAAGGTTGGAAGAGGTGAGACCTGCAGTGAATAAGAGGATGCTTTAGTGAGGGCGGAAGCTAAGCTAATAGTATTTTAGGGCGAATTGAGACCGAAAGGAGATATTCGTTGCCCCTTAGACTGACACATGCGACCGATCTACGACCCTAACTGCAATTGACTGACATTCATTGATGACCCGACAATCCTAGTTCTCTCTCTCTTGCTAATTCTTCTTATCCTTAATTCTCTTCCTTTAATCTTGATTAGTTTAGTTCAAACAATTAAAACCCCCCATCCTGTGACCTCAGACAGACTAGAATTGACAAGTAGATAGTGACCGCCTCCCTGTGGAGATCGACCCTACTTACCGCTGACTTATGTTAGTTGTACTTAGGTATTTATTTTTTGGTACTGTAACGACGGTATCAAATTTTGGCGCCGTTGCCGGGGAGGAAACTATTTTATTTACTTGTTTAATTTTGTCTGTTTTTAGCCTCAAGGGATTTATTCCTTGAGGCAGTTATCATCTTTTTCTCTAGTGTTGTTTTGATAGGCCCTATAGGTCCTACCTAGGCAGTTCTAGGTAAAAGATCATCAAAGGGAAGGCTTGAGTACCTTTGATCTTCCACCTATGTTCCATCCTATGGCGCAGCTGGTGGTTTTCTGTGAGAGATGTGGTGCTGCGGGGCACAATGCTGTTATCTGTCTAGCGGGAAATGACCGTGTCAAAATTTGGTGCGACGAAGTCTATGCGTTTAAGCAGCGTAGGAAAGCCACTCATTCCTTTGCATATGTGCCACCACATCCGCTTCAGCAACGAGGCTGTCAAAAGTCTCTGTTTACCTGGCCCCCGCAACAACAAACCCTTCCTCCCGTTGAAGAGAATGAAGAGGAGATTGCTGAATTGAAATCCTTGGTGAAGGCATTTGCACTTCTAGTGCAAGAATCTGATAAAGTTAGGGAAGCTCGTGTCAAGCTATTGGAATCTCAAATAGCTCAATTAGCTGCAGAGATGGACTATAGGCACTCAGAGGAGGTACTTGCTATTTGTACCAAGAGCGCTCCTTCCTATGAAGGACCTGAGCTGCCTATTGATGATGAAGATTTGTACGACTCAGAAATTGAAGAGAACGAAGCATTTCTCAAGCACTTCCCTAGGTTCAGCATCAAACGCTCGATCGAACAGCCCACCATGTTCGATAGAGTGAATTCTATGAGGAGGAATTCGATCGAGTAGAACTAACCACTCGATCGAACGGTTTGTATGAGGAAGACCTCGATCGAACACCTTACCTTGTTCGATCGAGTTAACTGTGTGAAGAAACTCCTCGATCAAGCATTATGCCTTCTCGATCGAGTGATATAGTCCACGAGAGCATTGATTTGTCACTTGGGTCCGTTTTGGATGACGATTTTGATGAAGACAATGGTTATGGTGAATCTCCCCTTTTCAAAGCCGAGTTGGATGCTCTGGAGGCTGCGATTTATGGGATAGAACCCACAAAGGAGGGTAATAAGAAGATAGTTGAGTCAGTGATTGTTCCTAGCACGGAAGAGGTAGTACATTCTTTTATCAATAGTTCCGACGTTGAGAGCGACCGGCCCGAGGTAGTTAACGATAATTTTATTATTATTGGTAGTACGCTATCTCATATGACTCCTACTTTATATTTCGATGCTCGACCCCCTCCCGGATGGACGAATAAGTTAACAATTTTTCACCACAATTGTCATCAGAAATTCGTTAAGTTAAAACGGTACCTTAGTTTGTTTTTAAATACTCCTGAGCTCCTTCATATTCCACCGATGGCCAATTCGAGCTTTTATATTCCGCCCATAGCTGGAGGGCAGAATTATTGTGTGGATAAATTTGGGAGCTGTCATAAGAAATTCGTTAGGCTTAAATAGTTGTACATTTCAATTTCCTATATTATTGTCATATTATGGTGCTACTTATGCTCTTGTGTAGCACATGTGCAGATGTATGATCTACTGCTAAGAGCTTTGAGTTGCTTTGATCGTGACCACTGGATTGGCTGAGGTGAAAAAGAAAAGAAGGTCGAGCTGGGATCTATCTGAAACTAGCGCTACCCGGGAGGCAACCCGGAGTTTAAATTTTTAGTTGAATTACATTTTAGTTTTGTTGTGTGTGTAATAAATGGTTTTTACAACCATAGACTAGAACAGTTAGGCTTGCTTTGTTAGTTCCACGGGCTGTTTATTGCGTCCTTGCAGGAGTCTATTGTGGATGGCTCGATCGAGTACTTTATATACTCGATCGAACCCTTTTTGCTGCTGATTTCACTCAATCGAACACATCTTCTTCTCGATTGAGTGCCTGCCAAAGAGGATCTTTCGATCGAGAGCCCTACTTCCTCGATCGAACTGCTTAGATGCCCAGGTCACTCGATCGATCATTTTGCCATTTCGATCGAGTGCTTTTGTTTTGATTTGCTTCCAATGACGCTACTGTGCAGCTGTTCGTGACCTCCCATGTTGCTGGATGGTTTAGGGAGGTCCCTACTTCACGTAATCTTGTAAGTTTTCTATAGCTTCACTCTCTCCTTTTTAGTTTGCATTTCCTTTCCCTATTTTAGGTACAATGAGGGCATTGTACGGTTTGGTTTGGGGAGGTTATGCATCCATATCTGTGTCTGCATTAATGTTTTTATTGCATTTCTGCTATCACGTTTAATTTCTGTATGCATTGTTGTTTAGTTTTTATAAATTCAAAAAAAATATCTCATAAAAAACAAAAAATTTCAAAAATTTCACGTTTATTTTAGCATATAGGTTGAGTCGGAACGGTAGTTTCTGATGATGAAATTGCACTATTATTTGTCTTTTTGCTTAAGCCTTGCATGAAACTATTATCTTTTAGTTTTGTCTTGTTGCATATCTACGAGTTTATGTTTAAATTTAGCTGAACAAATAGACTTGACATGAGATTTTGGCAAACTACTAATAAATTCTAAGGAACTAGAGCTTAATAAACTGGTGTCAGTTATGACCAGTTCATGTAGGATTGTGAGTAGTATACTCCTTACATAACATGTATCATCATTTTGCACAAATATGAAATTCAATTGCTTTTTGCCTGCATACATTCGAGTTAGTGGTTGGTGTCACATGCAAGGAGGTGCTTACATTCCCTTTTTTTTATTTTATCCATTAAACTCCACATTTAGCCAAATTTGCCTTTTGACCCTTAACTACATCCAAATTTAGCCTGCCTTGTCAAGTTAGTTTAGTGTATGTTTTTGCGGTATATATTTTATCGGTCCGAATTTGGTTTGTATTATATTGATTTGGAGTTGGTAGAAAGGAAAGAAGGAGGATGAAATGAAAAAAAAGAATTGAAAAATGAAGAAAAAAAAAAACAGAAAAAGAAAAAAAAAGGAAAAAGAAACCGAAAAGAGAAAAGAGAAGAAAGAAAAAAATTTGAAAAAAAATGGAAAAATGTTTGTTGACGGTTTCACTCCTATGCTTTATTTATATCTATTGAGGAGTATGTTCGGTTCGGTTTGGTGAGTTTGAATGCCAAATATGGGCATTGAGCTTAATTTTGATGGATTAGAAATGGATATGTTCCATTTGGTTCTGTTTAGGTACTAGCTTGGCCACCTATACCTCCACATTCCCAAAAATGTTTTGCCTTTTCTTACCCATTACCTCACTTTACCATACTTTTGTAAGCCCTCGGCTGTGACGGACCTTGATTGGTTGGAATGTATGTACGGTAGTTAGAATTGTCTATCATATTAGTTGCATGCATGTTTATGTGGGTCGTAGTTTAGGTGAGCTACAATATTTATTTCTCTCTTACACTCATATGCTTACCCTTTGCTTCATGAGAGAAGAGTGACCCGTGAGAGTCCGACTTTAAAGGTCGTGCAAGGTCGACGGTTCAGCTTTATTATAAACATCCTACAACTCGTTTGCATTTGACTGTTTTTCTATAAGTGTTAGTTCGCTTGCATTAAATTGGTTTGAGTGGGCATTTGTAGCTAGCCCTGAGCTTTCATATCCGTTCCAATAGTTTGTATTTAGTTTACTCGAGGACGAGTAAATGTTTGGTTTGGGGAGATTTGATATGTGCATTTTATATAGTCTTTTTAAGTCTCTTATGCACGTATTTCTATGCGATTCTCGTGGTTCTATGCTACGAAATACCCGAATATTCTACTTTGGTTTGTTTTGCTTTATTTGCAGGAAAGGACCCGGAAGTAGCAGAATCAAGCTTTTATCGTCCGTTTTGCTTGCATTTAGAGGATGAGTGGATTTGGAGCGGAAACGCTGCTGTCTTGGGACGTGTAAAGTCATTTCGGAAGCTAAATCACCAAGTCAAGGTTGAAACTAACGACTAACGTTGCTAGCTGAGTCAAAGTCACTCGATCGAAGCCTTTATTGGTCGATCGAGCACTTTTTGAGAAGAGAAGACCTCGATCGAATGCTTTTAGTGTTCGATCGAATTGCGCTTAATTGGAGTTCCTCGATCGAGTAGGTTTTCTATTCGATCGAGAGGTTTTGCTATGAATCAGTTCGATCGAGTAGTTCTAAACTGTTCGATCGAGTGATTTGCTAATGGGCTCGGGCTGTTTTAGTTTTATTTCATTTTTCTGGTTAATAATTCTCTTTCCTATAAATTGGAAAGACGACATTAGGTTTTGGCACGACCTGATACACCACAACATACGTTACTTTTTCCGGTTACTGCTGCTACTTTGTTCCTCTATTCTTTTCCGGATCTCTTAATCTGTAATTCTTCCTTTTACTCTTTCTCTTTCTTTATTCTCTCCTTAATTTGCAATGCTTATTATTCCTTTATTCCTTTTCCCTTGTTCTATCACTATTATGTCTAGCTAAATTAATTGCTAGGATTTAGGGGAGTCAATGAATTATTGTTAGTTGCTAATTAGGTTTACAGATCTTTCGCTGTTGTTATGTCTATGTTGTTAATCACTGCAATTAACTGTAACTAGCTACTTGAATCGATGCATCTAGCTTAATTAATCTTGGTAAGCCTTAACCTAGACCGGAAGGTTGGAAGGGGTGAGACCCGCAGTGAACAATAGGATGCTTTAGTGAGGGCGAAAGCTAAGCTAATAGTATTTTAGGGCGAATTGAGACCGGAAGGAGATATTCGTTGCCCCTTAGACTGACACATGCGACCGATCTACGACCCTAGCTGCAATTGACTGACATTCATTGATGACCCGACAATCCTAGTTCTCTCTCTCTTGCTAATTCTTCTTATCCTTAATTCTCTTCCTTTAATCTTGATTAGTTTAGTTCAAACAATTAAAACCCCCATCCTGTGATCTCAGATAGACTAGAATTGATAAGTAGATAGTGACCGCCTCCCTGTGGAGATCGACCCTACTTACCGCCGACTTCTGTTAGTTGTACTTAGGTATTTATTTTTGGTATTGTAACGACGGTATCAGGGGGTAGGAGATGGTCGCATAAGGTTTTTGCATGTTTTATGTTGGTTTTAGTACAGTTAGTAGTTGCTTTGAGTGGGTTTGAGTGTTGGTTGGGAGTTTTGTTTTGAGTTTTGTTATAGTGTGTGTTGTTTTTGTGTATGGGTTGAACTTCGGGGATAAAGTTCTTTTTAATGAGGGAATACTGTAATACTACGGTTTTCTATGTCTATGGGTACTCTATTGAGTGGGACTTACTCTGTCGAGTAAGTAGCTTTTCACGCAAAACAGTAGTCTACCTGATGGGTACTCGATCGAGTAAGTGTGACACTCGATCAAGTATGGGGCACTCGATTGATACGGTCGTTATGTACCAAAAATAAATACCTAAGTACTACTAACAGAAGTCAGTGGTAAGTAGGGTCGATCTCCACTGGGAGGCGGTCACTATCCACTTGTCAATTTAGTCCGTCTGAGGTCACAAGACGGGGGTTTGAGTTGTTTAAACTAAACTAAATGAGATTAAAGCAAGAGAAAAGAGTAAGAGAGATTAACAATAAAAGAGAGAGAACTAGGATTGTCGGGTCATCAATGAATATCAGATAATTGCAGCTAAGGTCACAGATCGGTCGCGTGTATCAGTCTAAGGGGTAGCGAATATCTCCTTCCGGTCTCAATTCACCCTAAAATGCTATTAGCTTAGCTTCCGCCCTCACTAAAGCATCCTAATGTTCACTGCAGGTCTCACCCCTTCCAACCTTCCGGTCTAGGTTAAGGCTTACCAAGATTAATTAAGCTAAATGCATCGATTCAAGTAGCTAGTTACAATTAATTGCAGTGATTAACAACAGAGACGTAATAACAACGAAAGATCTGTAAACCTAATTAGCAACTAACAACAATAATTGAATCCCCTAAATCCTAGTAGGAAATTTAGCTAGACATAACGATAAATAAAGCAAGAGCAAAAGGTAAAGGAATAATCAACATTATAAATTAAGGGGAGAGTAAAGAAAGAGAAAGAGTAAAAGGAAGAATTACAGATTAAGAGATCCGGAAAAGAGAGCAGAACAATTGTCTCACTGTCCAGGAGTGAAATTAATGTATGACGTCTTCTCCTATTTATAGGAGAAGGATTTTTTATTTGATCTAAAACACGTTATTAAGCTAAAAAGCCCGTGTCCAATACTATCTACTCGATCGAGCCATTTAGAATTGCTCGATCGAACAAAAACTTAGCAAAAACCTCTCGATCGAGTAAACAAGCAACTCGATTGAGGAAACCCTAAATAACACATTTCGATCGAACACCAAAAGCATTCGATCGAAGTCTTCTCCTCTTTAAAAGTGCTCGATCGACCAATAAAGTCTTCGATCGAGTAGCTTTGACTCAGACAGCTCATTATGTCGCTAGTTTCAGCCTTGACTTGATGATTTAGCTTCCGAAATATCTTCACGCATCCCATAACAGCAGTATTTCCGCTTCAAATCCAATCATCCTCTAAATGCAAGCAAAGTGGATGATAAAAGGCTTGATTTTGCTACTTTCTGGTCCATTCCTGCAAATAAAGCAAAACAAACCAAAGTAGAATATTCGGGGCATTTCGTAGCATAAAACTACGAGGATAGCAAAGAAATACGTGCATAAAGAGGCTTAAAAAGACTATATAAAATACACGTATCAAATCTCCCCAAACCAAACCTTTACTCGTCCTTGAGTAAACTAAATGCAAACTAATGGAACGGAAAAGAAAACTCAGGGCTAGCTATAACTTATCTACTTGAACCAGTTTAATGCAAACAAAAATTAACAGTCATAGCTACAGGAGTCAATACGCAAACGAGTTGTAGGATGTCCATAAATAAAGATGACCTATCGACCTTGCAAGACCAACAAAATCGGACTCTCACGGGTCACTCTCCTCTCATGAAGCAAAGGGTGAATGTATGTGTGTAAGAGAGAAAGAGAATACAGTCACTCACCCAAACTGCGACCTACGTAACATGCACGCAACAAAAATGATAGACGATTCAAGTACTACGCATACATTCCAACCAACAATGTCCGTCACAGCCGAGGGCTTACAAAAGATATGGGAAAGTGAGGTTATAGGTGAGAAAGGGCAAAACAAATTATGGAAATGTGGAGGTAAAGCGTCAAGTTAGCACCTAAACAGGACCATTTACGACTATCCAATTCTCATATGTCTAAAAATCAAACACAAGTGCCCTTCTTTGGAACAAAACTCACTACCCAATACACAATCTCCCAAAAAAGATATAAATAAAACGGAGGAGTAAGACCGTCACAAAACCAAACTAAGCACAGACGGTCTCTTTTCTTCTCATTTCAACTAACTTTTTTTTTTCTTTTTCTTCCTGTTCACGTTTTTTTTCATTTTTTTTCATTCTTACTTTTTTTCTTTTTCACATTTCTTTTTTTTTGTATTTTTTATCCTTTTCCATGCTTTTTCATTTTCCTGCCCACGTTCTTTCTTTTTCCACCAACTCCGTACAAATAAGAATGAGCCAAACCCGCAAGAATATGAAATATACCACAAGAATCACACTAAACTAGCTTGACTGGGCAGGCTAAGTTTTGGGTGTAGCTAATGGGTCAAAAAGGCTATATTTGGCTTAAGTGGAGCTAAATGGGTGAAAAATGAAAGAAAGGGAAATTTGCAAGCACCTCCCTGCATGTGACACCGACCACAAACCCGAATGTATGCAATTGACAAGAAATCGAATTTTATAAATGTGCAAAAGTGATAAACATGTTATGCAAGGAGTACTACTCTCAATTACTAATGAACTGGTCATGAATGTCACCAGTTATATGGCTCTAAATCTCAGAAATTGTAAAGTAGGTTGCCAATTTATCAGGTCAAGTCTACACAGTCAGTTAAATTTTTTACATTAACTCGTTGATATGCGCAAGACTAAACTATTAACTGTCAATTAGATGCAAGGCTCAAGTGATAAGACAAGTTAAAGTGCAGTGTCATCACGGAAATCTACCGTTCCGACTCAACCTATATGCAAAATGAAACGTGAATATTTTTTGATTTTTTTTTTAATTTTTTAATTTTTATGAGATTTTTGATTTTATAAAAATAAACAACAATGCAATACGGAAATTAAACGTGATAACAGAAATGCAATAAAAACAACATGCAGACACAGATATGGATGCATAACCTCCCCAAACCAAGCCGTACAATGCCTTCATTGTACCCAAAAATAGGGAAAGGAAATGCAAACTAAAAAGGAGAGAGTGAAAATGGGACTCGGAAAACTCACAAGAATACGTGAACTAGGGACCTCCCTAAACCAGCCAGCAACATGGGAGGTCGCCAACAGCTCCATAACAACATCATACAAAAGCACTTGATCAAAATAGAACAATGGTCGATCGAGTGAACTGGGCACCTAAGCAGTTCGGTCGAGGGAGTAGGGCTCTCGATCGAAAGATCCTCCTTTGCAAGCACTCGATCGAGAAAAAAATATATGTTGGATCGAGTGAAATCAGCCGCGAAAGGGTTCGATCGAGTATATAAAATACTCGATCGAGCCATCCACAATAGACTCCTGCAAAGATGCAATAAACAGCCCACGAAACTAATAAAACAAGCTTAACTGTTCCAGTCTATGGTTTAAAAACCAATTATTACACACAGAGCTAAAATGTTTGAAAAGCAACTATAAATTAAAACTCCGGGATGCCTCCCGGGTAGCGCTAGTTTCAGACAGGTCCCAGCTCGACCTTCCTTTCTTCATCCAGCTGCTCTAGTTAGTCAGGATCAAAGCAAGTCAAAGCCCTTAGCATTAGATCATAAATCTGCGCATGTGCTACACAAGAGCATAAGTAGCACCAAAATAGAAAAGGGGCGAATGAAAGCCAACGAAAGTGCCAGCCTAACGAATTTTCGATGACAAATATGGTGAAACTTTATAAGCTTATTTATCCAACTGGGAGGGGGTGGAGTATTGAAATATAAAGCATAAGTCATGTGAGGTAGTGTACTATTTATAGCAATAATAATAAAATGATCGCCAATTACCTCAGGTTGGTCGCTCCTAATGTCGGAATCATTGATAAAAGAATGTATTACCTCTACCGTGCTAGGAACATTTCCGGACTCAGCTACCTTCTCATTCCCCTCCTCTGTGGGTTCTATCCCGTAAATCGCAGCCTCCAACGCATCCAACTCGGCTTTGAAAATGGGGGATTCACCATAGCCATTGTCTTCATCAAAATCGTCATCCAAAACGAACCAAGATGACATAGAATTGCTCTCTGTGGCCATATCACTCGATCAAGAATGCATAATGCTCGATCGAGGAGTTTCTTCACATAGTTCACTCGATCGAACAAGGGATGGTGTTCGATCGAGGTTCCCTTTTTCAGCATTACTCGATCGAACAGTGTGGGGTGTTCGATCGAGGTCTTCCTCATACAAACCATTCTATCGAGTGGTTAGTCCTACTCGATCGAATTCCTCCTCATAGAATTCACTCGATCGAACATGATGGGCTGTTGGATCGAGCGTTTGCTACTGAACCGTGGTGAAGTGCTTGATAAATGCTTCGTGCTCTTCAATTTCCGAGTCGTACAGATCTTCATCATCAATAGGCAGCTCAGGTCCTTCATAGGAAGGACCGCTCTCGGTACAAATAGCACGTACCTCCTCTGAATGCCTATTGTCCATATCGACAGCTAATTGAGCTATTTCAGATTCAAATAACTTGACACAAGCTTCCCTAGCTTTATCATATTCTTGCACTAGAAGTGCAAGTGCCTTCACCAAGGATTTCAATTCAGCAACCTCTTCATTCTCTTCAACGGGAGGAAGGGTTTGTTGTTGCGGGGGCCAGGTAAACAGAGACTTTTGACAGCCTCGTTGCTGAAGCGGATGTGGCGGCACATGTGCGATGGAATGACTAGCTTGTCTACGCTGTTTAAACGCATAGACTTCAACGTTCCCTGTCAAACAAATAATGGCATTGTGCCCAGCAGGACCACATCTCTCACAGTAAACCACCTGTTGCGCCATAGGATGGAACATAGGTGGAAGATCAAAGGTACTCAAGTCTTCCCTTTGATGATCTTTTACCTAGATCTGTCTAGGTAGGACCTGTAGGGCCTATAAAAACAATACTAGAGAGAAAGATAAGAACTGCCTCAAGGAATAAATTCCTTGAGGCTAAAGACATACAAAAATAAACAAGCAAATAAAATAGTTGCCTCCCCGGCAACGGCGCCAAAATTTGATACGGTCGTTATGTACCAAAAATAAATACCTAAGTACTACTAACAAAAGTCAGTGGTAAGTAGGCTCGATCTCCACAGGGAGGCGGTCACTATCTACTTGTCAATTTAGTCCGTCCGAGGTCACAAGATGGGGGTTTGAGTTGTTTAAACTAAACTAAATGAGATTAAAGCAAGAGAAAAGAGTAAGAGAGATTAACAATAAAAGAGAGAGAACTAGGATTGTCGGGTCATCAATGAATATCAGATAATTGCAGCTAAGGTAACAAATCGGTCGCGTGTATCAGTCTAAGGGGTAGCGAATATCTCCTTCCGATCTCAATTCACCCTAAAAAGCTATTAGCTTAGCTTCCGCCCTCACTAAAGCATCCTAATGTTCACTGCATGTCTCACCCCTTCCTACCTTCCGGTCTAGGTTAAGGCTTACCAAGATTAATTAAGCTAAATGCATCGATTCAAGTAGCTAGTTACAGTTAATTGCAGTGATTAACAACAGAGACGTAATAACAACGAAAGATCTGTAAACCTAATTAGCAACTAACACCAATCATTGAATCCCCTAAATCCTAGTAGGAAATTTAGCTAGACATAACGATAAATAAAACAAGAGCAAAAGGTAAAGGAATAATCAACATCATAAATTAAGGGGAGAGTAAAGAAAGAGAAAGAGTAAAAGGAAGAATTACAGATTAAGAGATCTGGAAAAGAGAGCAGAATAATTGTCTCACAGTCCAGAAGTGAAATTAATGTATGACGTCTTCTCCTATTTATAGGAGAAGGATTTGTTATTTGACCTAAACACGTTATTAAGCTAAAAAGCCCGTGTCCAATACTAACTACTCGATCGAGCCATTTAGAATTGCTCGATCGAACAAAAACTTAGCAAAAACCTCTCGATCGAGTAAACAAGAAACTCGATCGAGGAAACCCTAAATAACACATTTCAATCGAACACTAAAAGCATTCCGCTTCAAATCCAATCATCCTCTAAATGCAAGCAAAGTGGACGATAAAAGGCTTAATTTTGCTACTTTCTGGTCCATTCCTGCAAATAAAGCAAAACAAACCAAAGTAGAATATTCGGGGCATTTCGTAGCATAAAACTACGAGGATAGCAAAGAAATACGTGCATAAAGAGGCTTAAAAAGACTATATAAAATGCACGTATCATCGATCGAGTAAGTGTGTTTTACGGGTTGATTAGCCGGGTTAATAACGCGAGATTAATATAAAAACTTCCGTCATTATTTCCTAAACACTTTTATCATTTTAACACTTTTCAAGAGGAGATTAAAAGTTACGTTGTTCGCATCTCTCGCATTATTAGCAAATCCCAAGGCTAGGATCGTCGGATTGTCTCGTTTGTTATACCGTTGTGATCGTTGCGTCAAGGGTAAGCTTCTTGTATAATTTTTATAGTATTTCGTTGAGTTTGGTTAAATCCTAATTGGGTAGATTTGGGGGATTTGGGAGTATTATGATGTGTTGGTAGTAATTGTATGTATACATGTTATAGGAGGAGGATTCGTAGAGGAGAAGTTCTGATTAGCTGCTAGACGGTCTCGTGTGATTGCTTTTCCAGGTAGGGTTTCCCTACTCAGTATTGATTACATGGTTGTGTTGGTAATTGGCTGTTATTGTTGTATATCGTATTGGCTTTGGATTTTGACTTGGTGATTGTTGGTAGTGTAATGTGATTATCGTATAACTGTCTGTGGTTTGCGAGGTGCGTCCTCGGCTGAGTGGAGTCACTTGCGGGAGTGGCTTTACGCCCTTGATTCGCCCTCTGTAGAACCCGCCACAGGAGGGGATGTGCACATTAAGGAACATGGGTTTATCGCTCGGATGAGATGAGCGAGGCTTAGGTGGGAACGGCTGCGGTCCCTTACTGGCGGTGTGGAATACTTGTTGCGATGGGTATTATGGCAGGACTACACACCTTAGTGTGTAGTCAGGTGTGTGGTGATGTGACGGAGTTGGTGGATTGGATTGGTTTGTAATGTTGTTTTATTGCGGCTGTTTGTTTTGTGTAATCAGTACTGACCCCGTTTAATTGTTTTAAAAACTGTGGTGATCCATTCAGGGATGGTGAGCAGTCATTGAGCAGGTATGAGTTGATACGCATGGGATAGTTGGGTTGAGTCACCACGAGCTGTCTTAGAAGTCTTCCGTTGTGTCGAACATTCTTTCGTTTGTTTAGTTGGTTTAACATTTTGAGAACAGTTGTACCTTTTACATTATCAGTTTTGGTTGGACTTGTATCACGTTAAACTATTTAATAAAGTACGTTTCATTATTGTCTATTTGATATACATTGTCTCGGGTAACCGAGATGGTAGCATTCTCATACCTTAAGTGGTCCTGGTAAGGCACTTGGAGTATGTGGGTGTTACAAGAAGTCTAGACCGCATAGATTATTTAATCACTCATTTATTTCCGCTGCGAGTTGTATCTTATTTTATATTAAGTTTAGTTTGGTTAAGTTGTAATAAACATGTAATCGCTAAGTTTTAATTTAAAGTACTTTGGTGAGTTGGACTTTATTATTCACTACCTCGTGGAACCGAGATGGTAACGCTCTCATTTACTTGGGTTGTCTAGCTAAAAGCTCCTGAATAAATAGGGGTGTTACACTCTTATTGTGTATATAAGCTCTCATAATGTACATTTTTCCATATTATGCAAATAACGTAAAACTTTTCCACTTTTGTTTCCTATAATATTAATAATAAAATTATAAATAGGTAAAATATTTAATTATAAATTTAATGAACATTGTTGAGACGATATTAGTATGAAATAGCTACTTAGCGACCAAGCATAAAATAGTGGCTAACTTGCTACAATTTCTTTTTAGTCGGTAATTAGCGACCAAAAGTCTGTTAGTGATACGTAAACAGGGGGGATTATGAGTTTTGTTAGAGAGACAGAAATTATATTCAAGCACAATACATAATATAACTTCAGTCTGGACCCAAAACTTGTTCTTAATCAAGCAAAGCACAGATTAAGTACAAGAACTGTAATGCAAATCCTGAAGAAACATACTAAGCAATGCATAAGCATACTCAACATGACTAACCCAATAATCAACCAAAGCATAGATTGTTGAAGGATTCAACTAAGCAAAGCACAAGTTGAAGTTAAAAGAGATTCAATCTCAAGTTTTTTGAATTCATCAAAGTATTCTGATAAGGAGGATGCCTTATATAAAGGCTCTTCTTAATTACAATCCACATATGTAGAATTACACAAATTCTATCCTACAACCAGTTGTATATGAGAATTATACAACTGGCCCAATATCCATCCCAATATTTAAAAAAAAAAAAACAAAAAAAAAACCTAAATCCCTAAAAAGAAACAATCGCTCAGACGCTCACCTCTCAATTCCACACTTCTCTGCAAAACTCCATTGCTCTCATTATGGAAAAACATCAATCAACAATACCAGCAAGATGAAAGAACACATCAAACAACATTCCGAGCGCATCTAACAATATTCCAAGGTAATTTTGTCTATCACTTTGTTTATTTACATGTATTTTATATTTTTAGGTAAACCACCATAACCCTAATTTTCGTTCATTATGCATCACAAAATTATAGTTGGTAATTTTGATGTGATAGATTGAAATATATTTAGGGTTCTATCTTCTTGATGATTTTGGTTTTTACTTAAGCAACAATAAAACAAGTTACTCCGTATTTGATAGTACTTTTCCTCAATTGACAACCCCTGCCATCCAGTTTGTGAATTATATGTTTCCATGAGCAGCATCGCCATCAATTTGTTGCTCTGTATCCTTTTCGATAAAAGACCTTGAATATCTTAAAGAAAAAAAGTGAAGGTTTTTCTAGTATTATTGAATATTAGGTTGCTACACACATGAATTTAATCCATTTATTAGTAATTATTTGAATCAATAAAATTATGTCAAGTGAATTTGGTTGTTTTAGGAGGAGCTACAATACTAACTTTTTGGCTATTCCCTCTCTTAGGCCTTCGAAAAGACAAAAACATGATGATGAAGAAGACACTGATGATGACGATGATTTGGGAATTTTTCCTAAACTGGATACAAGGATGTTTACAGCAAAGGTGGTAAAGCTCATTAGCAACTTATCTGCAATTCAAATAGAAAGTTTAAAGGACACGCCTTTCAGACATTTTGTAAATTGTAGAGTGACTAAGATACCAACAAAAATTGCTCACTATGCCGTGGTCAACTTTAACTTCAGAGACCGTAAACTGAAATTGGATAATGGTGAGACATTTGACGTCTCAAAAGAAGATGTTCATACGGTCTTGGGTCTTCCAGCAGGAGGTGTTGTACCAAAGTTTTCAATTGAGGATATGCAGCCAATTTTTACTGAATGGATAAATCAATTTGGTAATGGAGCCAGCGGGAGGATGGTAAAAATGAGTGTGGTAGAAAATTACATAAAGAGCCACAAGGAAGACGGGGGACCAATGTTTAAGAGGAACATCTTGTTGTTTATCATATCTTCTTTGATCTGCTCCCATGGGAATGAACATGTGTTCATAGATGCATTTCCTTGGGTAGTTGACATAGAAAAACTAGATGAGTTAGATTGGTGCGAGTTTGTTTTTGACAAGTTGCTGGAGACAAGAGAAACGTGCGTGGTCATCGAGTAAACAATTCCGTGGTCCTATATTATTTCTCGTAGTGAGTTACTTTAATATAACACCATTTCATTTATTATTGTATTTTTACATACTAGCTACTTCTGTTGAATACTTAGTGAATTCTAACATATGTTAATCTCTACAAATGCCTTGGCTAATGTGTTTACAAATTATTGCTTCATGTTCTCCTTGTTTAGTAAAGTATACTAATTTGTTGATTTCCTCTTCAGTTGATTTTGTAACTTGTGAGGACCTTCACGGTGTTGGATCTTTCAATACTACTTGCGTGCTTAGTTCTAATGTACATTTGAGCTCTAGTATTTATGTGGTTGGTATTGGTAATCTGGAGATACTACCAGATATTTATATTGTGTGCCTCATAGATGGTTGTTTTGTGAGTTTTAATGTATCTGGGAATGTCAAAGTGGGACCTAATGCAACTATACTTTCTAGTTCTGTAGTTATCGCTGACAATACCTTAAGCGTTATTTGTTGATTTTCTTGACATATTTCATAACTGTTTAAATTGTATGATTTCTGCAGCTACACTTTGTTGACAAGGTTGTCGATGCGAAAAGAGATGTAGATAGAACTTCCCCTATACTTATTGGTTGGACAACCAAAGATTTGAACAACAGACAGAAGAAAGGCGAAAAAAGAGGTGGTTTTGGTGGCGGATTCGTTCAACGAGAACCTTCAAGCATCCCAAATGTATGTAATTTATACGCATCCATTTGTTGTTAATTTGTCTATATTGTTCTGTAAGTATATGGGGTATTGTCTATTACGTATTACCTTATCTTCTCTATACAATAACTCATGTTTTTTGTTTAATAACTCGACTTCTTAGTTCACGTGCTCAACATCTTTTAGAGCTTTTTTTATATACTTATCGAGCTCTGAAAATGACTCGCGCTGTGTTAAAAACTTTTGGAGCTTTTGTCATATACTTATCGAGCTCTGAAAACAACTCGAGCTGTGCTAAAAACTTTTGGAGCTTCTGTCATATACTTATCGAGCTCTGAAAACGTGCTTAACATATTCGATAGCTTGTTTGTTTTAAATACTAATTTTTTGAATGTCATTTAAATATACATACAGTCTTCACTTCAAACTATCAAGAAACAAGAAGAAGAGCGTCATAGAACTCATGAAAATGTTCAATCGGTAAGATCAATAATCCTTATTTCTATGTTTCTTTAATACATATTAATGAGGTTAAATTTGTTGTCGAACTACAATGAACAATTAAATTCTCAACGCATAACTTAATTCATAATATATGCACATCTTGTTCCATGAATTTACTTGCGCACTAGAAAATCTTGCTACTGCATATACCGAGGTTGACAAAAAAGGTCGAAAGTTGTTGGAGGCGATGCCTAATGATGAACGAGTGAAAAAGTTGATCATGGATTCTCGTGTGACCTTCAGTTTAGATCGTCCAGATGCTGTTACTAACTTTACTGAATCTGAAAGTGATCCCACTACTAATGTAACTAACAACGAAACCACTCCTCGATTTAGCCAAGACACGTTCTTTGATTCTCCATCTGTAATCAGGGATCTTGATGCACATACAAGAGCAAAACTCTTGATCCGGAAACTAAATGAGGTTGAACCCCCAAGCTTTTCACTAAGCTTGACGCAAGAGTTTTCAACATAAGGTACACCTTATAATGATACAAAAAATCAAGCAAGAGAAGAAGGTGAAAAACAAATAGGGGGAACAGAGGAAGAGGAAGAAAGTGGAGATAAGGAAGATAGTGAAGAGGAAGAAAGTGGAGATGAGGAAGATAGTGAAGAGGAAGAGGGGGAAAGTGAAACCGAGGACAACGATGATAAAGGAGATGAAAATTGTGGACAACGCCCGCGGGAGCTGCGTCCGCGGGATCCACATGGGCATTATCGACTCGAGGTTCTTTCAAATCGAATTAAGACAAATTAGAGTCGCCACCAAGTTTTATGGGAACTTGGAACCGTTCAAGTCAACTTTACACCTTTCATCGAAAAGCATAAAGCCAATCGACTACGCGTGATTAAAGATAAAGACTTGTACCCTATATCACTCGATTTGAATGACTCTCGTAATTCAATGGTATTTAGACGGATCCACAAACCATAGATCTTGAGTAAGGGGTGAGGGTACGTGTTAGAAAGCCCATAAGGACACCTAACCCCGCCTGTCGATAACGGCCTCTACTAAGTCAAGTATCGGATTTCAAACAAGGTCGTAGCTACTACGATATATGTTATGCAAACATCGTTTTAAACCCTAACATGTGACAACAATTTCTATGTCGCTTAATTCATGAATACTAACTTTGTCAAATGTGTTTTAGCATGTTGGTTGATTTGAAATAAAAGATGCGCAAGGAGGAATGGGGGAGCCATTGGGATCTATCCTATTACAACCCAGGCATTTCATGCCGACACAACGATAAATAAATTACAACTCGATCTAATTACAACAACTATCGAAATTACTTTGACTCAGATTGAAATAAAAACTATATACATGATAAAAATTACATTACAAACTAACAAAATACAACTTAAACTATTACAACTTAACAAATGAAACAAATGTAAACAAAAAGGCTAAGGCTAAGTTAGATTGATTAATGATGTTAGCCGAATTATTAGTTAATAAAAAAATTATATTAGTATTAAACTAATTAAATAAAAATGAATAAATACAAAAGCTTGAAATAAATTAGGTACAACTTATAAATTAAATTGAACCCAACTCATTAAAATTATTCACCAATCTATATTTATTAAAATAGGATTAGTAAACAATTAAAGAAACAAAAGAAGAAAAGAAATCAAAACTTGCAGACCCGTGCAATGCACAGATCAGAAGTCAGAACAGACCCGTGCAATGCACAGATTTTGTAGAAAAACAAAGTTAATTACGTTTTAATTTAGAAATCAGTAAAATAAATTACGTAAAAATTCATTAAATTAAATTTACAGATTTTCAACCATAAAAAATAATAAAAATAATTTTTACATTATTAGAAATAAATAAAATAAATTAAAGGTTAATTAATTACAAATTGAATTAAATAATTACGAACTAGGTTAAAAACAAATCTAAATTGTCAACGAGTGTAAATGGAAAGGTGCTAAGTACGCACTTCCATGCTAGCGAGAAAATTAGTGAAAGGGAAGATGAATTCAATTAAAAATTAGTAGATTGCAATTTCATTTACAATGATGTTATTTTAATCCTACGATGCCTAATGAATTAACGAACTAATTTGAGGCGTTAATTTAGTCGAAAGAATTGTGTAAAAAGTGGCCTACTATTACGATGAATGAAAAGTTCAAAGTTAAAACAGTGATACAAATGACATACTACGTCAATTAGATCGATTTAATTCTATCCGATTCCAAATACGAGGATATGTAAATGAGAAGGGGATACGACCGACCAATCTGGCGGATTTCTTTCCCAACTCAAGTCAACGCGGGTATTCGGAATGGCACTTTAACTCATACTCATACTATACTAATGTTTCATAGTTAACGATGTTAGACAATATATAATATATAAAATAAGCGATAAAAAAACAAATAAAAATCGAAATAAAAAGGGAAAGAAGGAGGATTTGATGCACCCTCAACCTACAAATATCGTTGACATCGTCTTGGGTCATAATCGATCGTAGATTTTATCTCGAGGGGCCGTCGTCGACGAAGACAATTGAAATTGAATTTTGAAATCACGAAATAACACGTTCAAAAGGCAGACTTGAGCAGCGATTTTCAATCACTCACCACGACTTCGTTTCTCAATAATTTTTCAATCAGAAAGATGTTTTGGAAACTAGAAAGACTGAATTTTGTGAATAGGGAAACAAACCAGAAGTTTTAATAGGATTTGAGTACGAGAATCAAGGCCAAAGACAATGACAGAAACTCGAAAATAAGTTTTGTGTCCCTGTTTTTAAGCGGCTGTCGCGGTTTTAGTTTAGAGTTTTTTTGGACGATTGATGGTTGTTATTTACAGTATGATGTGGGGAGAACTTAGAGGATCGAATGTATGGCAGAGGGGAGGTATTTATGGTTAGGGATAACAAATTAATTTTTATCACCTGTGACGTGGCACTCTTTTACGGGAAGAAAGTGTGCCATAAGGATGACGACGTGGCATGCAATTATTGATAGATAAAAGTAAAAAGGAATCACAGAGGTGGCATGATAGGGGCCGTAGGATTAAAAGAAGAAACAAACACAAATTGGGCCAAGGAAAATCTCACGTGCGGAAGAGAGGAAAAGACTGGGCTTTGACCTTTTCAAGTAACTACTACCTATTTTCATGGTAACCATCCAAAAATCCAGGAGCAGAAGCAGGAGGAAGTCTACCAACTTTAAACCTATTTCTGAAGACTATATAAAGCAAAGAGAGAAGACACTCAAGGCATTGGAACTTCAGCAAGATCAACACAACACTTCTCAAAATTCCCGTCTACTCTTGGCAATAATTCATTAGTTAGAATTAATCTTGTATTTCCTTACTTGGGCATCTTATTCTCGATCATAGTGCAAATTTGGTGGGATTCCGACTCCCCCCGCGGTTGTTCCCACACCGGGTTTTCCGCGTCGCCAAAAATCCTCCGTGTTATTTTCTTCGTTTGTCTTTATTTCGTCGTACCTATCATTTGTACTCTAATCGTAATCAGGCATTAAGAATAATCACTATCACTCACATAACTAAATTAACAACTCGGTAATTTTTTACCAAAACAGTTTGGCGCCCACCGTGGGGCATAGTGATAATTTTCTATAGCCAAACCTCGCAAGACCGAACCATCCGTCACCGTGTTTGGAACCAGCCAGAACCCCTCCAACAACCAGAGCACGTCAGCCCTGTCTTCTGGAGCAGGACTTACTTCTGCATCCGCAGGATCAGTCAGTGCATCCCCAGCGTCCAGCCAGACAATCCCCGTCATCATGTCGACCAAAGCCATGCCCCAGCCTTAGAAGCCAACACAGATTCCAAAGGCAGCAGGTGCACCCAGTCAGTCCAATCCAGTAGGGAAAGCAGCCCCAAGAGAAGTGAAGCTGTATCCAGAACCCAGACCCAGGAAGGTTCAGGCGCAGAAGTTCTCCGAAGTAGAGGATCTCCAGCGCTTGATCTGATGCAGGTGATGATTCAGGGGATGGACACTCTGCGTCGGGCCGTTGAGGATCTGAGGAAGGACAACAAGAACCTGATTGCTCAGATCATAACAGCAGTCCAGCCCAAACCAGCATCAGCACCAGAGGCTCCGACCAGAACCAACGGTGGAGGATCGGGTCGATCAATTCCATCAGAACTAGTCACCAGACTAGACCTAGCAGGAATAGCACCCAACGAACCAATTGAGCTCAGAGGATTGGGATGCCTGTCATTTGATAATCCACCCAGTCTACAACAGACAACAGGTAACGCCTTGTTTAGCACCCCATCAGGATCTGACCTTCCACCCTTTTCAGGTACCCCCGCACACCAGACACCAGGATGGCAATCTGGACATGTCCTCAATGCAGCAATTCCATCTTGCAACTAGTTCACCAGTGGAGCCTGGATCGGAGGATTACAGCAGACGCCAGGATGGCAGCCTAGATCCATAATCAGTGCAACACCAAGAACTCAAATCCCCAAAACACCAGCCAATTTTCCGAGTACCCTGGCTAGGAGGTACACCCGCTGGTTCCTTTCCGCCTGTTTCTAACCCTCTTGCAGGAGCAGATAATTAGCTGGAGCAGCAATACCAGGAGCTGAGGGAGCTGATGTATAGGATACCAGGCGTAGCCCGTCCGCTGGAGAAAGCAGCCAGAGACAGCTACGCAGACTCACCTTTCGTGGATGATATAGCCCTAGTCGGTGTTCCTAAAAGATGTGTGCCGCCAGCTATGACACTCTATGACGGAACCACAGATCCACTTAACCATATCAACCACTACAAGCAGAAAATGATGGTGATAACCGCAACTGGATCCCTAAAGGAAGCTTGTATGTGCAAGGGTTTCGGATCAACACTGTCCGGAGCAGCTCTGCAGTGGTTCGTCGGTCTGCCTAATAAAAGCAAATCCAGCTTCGCCGACCTAGTCAATGCCTTCAACCAAAGCCACAAAGCAGAAGCCGAGAAGCGGACAGTGACCTCTACCGGATAGTGCAAGGGTTTGAGGAATCTACCCGTGATTACTTGAACAGGTTCAACAAGGAGAAGGTGTCAATTCCGAGGTGCGATATAGCAACCGCTATCCAAGCCTTCCGCCGAGGACTGCACCAGGATTCACAGCTATACAAGGACCCAACCATGCATCCCTGCACTACCTTTGAGGAGGTACAATCAAAGGCAATTGCTGTCATGAGGTTGGAAGAAGACTCTGCACCTGTAAGAGGCACTTATGATTCAGATCCAGTATCCAGAAAGGCTCCAGCAGAAAAAAAGAGTGAAAGACCCAAACCCTACAGCAGGAGCGTGAATAAAGTTTCTGGAAATTATGAAGGAAAGGGCGAAGCAGATCTGCCTCCGAAAGTAAGTGAGTATGGTTTCACTACCAATCTTGCAGGACTATTCAAAGCCTTGAAGGAGCTGGGACGCAGAGTCAGATGGCCAAAACTTCCAGAAGGAAACCCCAGCAGCAGAGACACAGGCAAGAAGTGTGAGTTCCACAGCAGCAACACCCACAATACCGATGAATGCCACTCCCTCAGAAAGGAAGTCAAATTCCACTATGACCAAGGAAACCTGGATCACCTCCTACAGGTTCTGCCATCCCCTCCTCCTCATTGCTCTAGAACTGTGAATGTTATTACAGGTGGATCGGAGCTATGTGGGTTGACCTATTCAGCAGCTAAGAGGCACGCAACCAGAACTAAAGGAGACAGACCAGAAAGCTCCTGCAGGGTTAACCACCAGAACCTCCCGTCAGTCACCTTTGACGAAATAGACGCAGGGTCTACTCCAGAACAGCACCATGACGCCCTAATCATCACGCTTCCCATAGGAAATTGCAAAGTGAAGAAGATCCTGGTGGATACCGGAAGTTCCGTCAACTTGATCATGATGAAGACACTCAAAGGAATGGGATTCACCGAGAAAGATCTAGCAAAGAAGGCAATTCCCTTGGTTGGTTTCAGCGGCGAAACAAAGCACTCCCTAGGAGAAATCATCATCCAAACCTACGCCGGGGGTGTAAACAAACAGGTAAGGTATCTGGTTATTTATGGGCCCTCTACTTACAATGTGATCTTTGGCAGGCCCTGGATCCACGAGATGAAAGAAATTCCCTCAACGTACCACCAATGCCTGAAGTTTCCAACACCTTGGGGGGGGTGCAAGAGATACGTGAGGACCAGGAAGAAGCTAAGGATTGCTACAAGGTGGCTCTGAAGCCAACAAACGGTTCGCCCGCATAGCAATTACAGAGCCAGCGCATCCAGGACGAGTACATTGAGCCTCAGCAGGCAGAGCTGGACGAAGTCATCCTGGACGCGCTGCATCCAGAACGAACTATTCTCATTGGATCTGAATGTACATGTAAAATTCGTGAAGAACTCGTTCGGTTATTAAGAACTAACATAGACTGCTTTGCTTGGTCACATGATGATATGATAGGGATAGACCCAAGTGTGATAACTCACAAGCTAAGTGTAGATCCAAGCTATAAACCTGTGCAGCAGAAAAGAAGAAAATTTGCTTCTGAAAGAAACCAGGTCATAAACCAAGAAGTAGATAACCTGCTTGTTGCAGGAAAGATTCGTGAAGTAAAGTATCCAGAGTGTTTGTCTAATGTGGTGGTGGTTCCAAAGAAGAATGGCAAGTGGAGGGTCCGCGTCGATTTCACGGATTTAAACAAAGCTTGCCCAAAGGATCCATTCCCTCTGCCACACATAGAAGCCATGGTGGAGTCTACTGCGGGCCACGAGATGCTGACATTCCTGGATGCCTGGAGCGGATATAACCAGATAAAGATGCACCCCAGTGACCAGGAAAAGACAGCATTCAGATCCGAGAGAGGTATCTATTGTTATAATGTCATGCCTTTTGGGCTGAAAAATGCAGGATCTACCTATCAGAGGCTGGTAAACATGATGTTTAAAGAGTAAATAGGCCAAACTATGGAAGTATACATAGACGATATGGTCGTCAAATTGAAGCAGGCTTCACAGCACCACCAGCACCTGGCAGAAACTTTCAATACCCTCAGAAAATAACAAATGAAGTTGAATCCTACAAAGTGCACCTTTGGAGTATCCAGTGGAAAGTTTCTGGGGTATATGGTGACCCAGAGGGGGATAGAGGCCAGCACCGAGAAAATAAAAGCAATTCTGCAGCTGGAATCACCGCAAAAACCAAAAGACGTCCAGCGCCTGACTGGAAGAGTGGCGGCCCTGAACAGGTTCATATCCAGGTCCTCAGACAGGTGCAGGCTATTTTATGATATACTCAGGAAAAGCCAAAGATTTGAGTGGACGGATGATCATGAGAAAGCATTTCAAGAGCTGAAGCGTTATCTCAGCACCCCACCACTCATGTCGAAGCCAGAGCCAGGAGAGCCACTGTTCTTATACCTATCAGTCACAGAAGCAGCAGTCAGTGCAGTACTAGTACGAGAGCAGGAAGGATCACAACATCCAGTATACTACATCAGTAAGTCTCTGCTTCCAGCAGAGACCAGGTACACGTCACTAGAAAAACTTGTCCTCGCACTAGTCACTGCATCCTATAAATTGCGTCCCTACTTCGAGTCTCATACAATTTCCGTAATAACTAATTATCCTCTTAAAACTATCATGAGAAAACCAGAATTGTCAGGAAGAATGGCTAAATGGTCCGTGCACTTGAGCGGTTACGATTTGAAGTTTGAACCCCGTACGGCCATAAAGTCTCAGGCTCTGGCAGACTTTGTGTCTGACTTCTGCCCAGCACTCCAGACCCAGGCCGAACAGGACATCCTGAATCTGGAAGAAGACAAAGGAGAGCAAGTATGGGAGCTACATGTGGACGGAGCCTCCAACGCCAAAGGAGCAGGAGTAGGACTGGTCCTCAAATCACCCCAGGGAGACCTCATAGTCCAGGCCGTACGATGTGAATTCAAAGCCACAAACAACGAAGCCAAATATGAGGCACTGATCCTGGGTCTGAAGCTGGCTCTGGATATGAAAATCAGACACTTTCAGGTTTGCAGTGATTCTAAGCTTATAGTTAACCATGTTAATGACTGCTATGAGGCCAGGGATCCCAGGATGATGGCATATCTAGACGTAGCAAAGGAGCTGAAAATCAGATTGGTCACATTCAACATCAAGCAAATCCCCAGGGACCAGAATGCAGAAGCAGACGCACTTTCCACCCTGGGGGCAACCTTCAAGACAGGAACTATCTACACAATACCAATTGTCCACGTGCTGGAGCCAGCAACACTAAAATCTCAGCAGGAAGCAGAAAAGGTGTGCAGCACCAGCAGTGAAGAAAATACTCCAGACTGGAGGAAACCCTACCTAGACTGGTTGCAGAATGATGTCCTACCAGCAGATAAAAAGGAGGTAAGGAGCTTTAAAATGAAAGCATCCATATTCATACTAATTGATGGTGTTCTATTCAGGAAATCCCTCGCTGGACCTTACCTCAGATGCCTGGATCGGGAAGAGTCTCAGGCTGTTTTGTATGCTCTCCACAGTGGAGAATGCGGAAACCATGCAGGGGGCAGGAGCCTGTCCAACAAGGCACTGAGGTAGGGATACTTCTGGCCCACAATGCGCAAAGATGCCATGGAGTTCGCAAGAAGATGTGACGCTTGTCAGAGGCACGCCCACGTTAGCCACCAGCCTGCAGAGCCTCTGCACCAGGTTATCTCACCATGGCCCTTCATGAAGTGGGGAATGGACATAGTGGGACCACTACCCAGAGCACCAGGAAACAAAGTCTATATGCTCGCCATGACGGACTACTTCTCCAAATGGATAGAAGCGAGTCATTCTCCCAGTTACGAAAACCCGGTGATATCTTTCATTAAACGCAATATCATATGCAGGTTTGGCATTCCATCTGAAATTATATGTGATAATGGGTCCCAATTCATTGGAAATAAGACGGAAGCTTTTTGTGTTAGGTGGAATATCTCATTGCAGAAATCTACTCCTAGGAACCCCCAGTCCAATAGACAAGCTGAATCCAGCAATAAGATTATCGTTGAAAACTTGAAAAAGAAGCTGAAGGAGATTGGGGGCAAATGGGCAGAAGAGCTACCTCTGGTTCTCTGGTCGACGAACCACACCAAAGGTTGCAACGGGACAAACTCCCTTCACCGGTGTTCGAGTAAAGCAGTCATCCCATCCGAAGTTAGGGTCCCAACCCACAGATATGGATGCATAACAGAAGATAGGAATCAGGTAGAAATGACAAGCAATCTGGACACGGTAGATGAACTCAGAACCAGCGCCCAGATCAGGATGGCTTCCTACCGACAGATTGTGGCTAGAAGCTATAACAAGAATGTGAAGGTAAGAACCCTGCAGGTGGGAGATCTGGTCCTGAGGAAAGTCTTCCAGAATACCAAGAACCAGCAAGCAGGAAAATTCGCCTATAACTGGGAAGGGCCATACCAAGTAGAGAGCGCAGTTGGAAATGGAGCTTACCGACTCATGACTTTGGAAGGACAAATGGTTCCCAGATCCTGGAATATCACCCACTTGAAAAAATATTTCACTTAAGTCACCAAAGATGGTCAAGAATCGGGTACTCAAATTACCGAAAACAAATTTCGGCCAGTTCTAGATATTGTCTTACATATTTTCTGTCTCTGAATATTTTTCTGTCTCTAAGTATTTTTATGTCTCCAAATATTTTTCTGGCTCTAAAATATTTTCCTACTTCTAAAGTATTTTTCTATCCCTAAATATTTTTCTGGATCTGAATATCTTCTGACTCTGAATGTTTTTCTGGTTCTAAACGTTATTTCTGAATTCAACATCCCTTGTTCTAAAAACAGCCTTGCTCGTATTTTAATTCTAACAAATTTTAAGTCGTAAAACCACTTTGAATGTTTTAAGTATAGAACTCTTTTTATTTTTTCAAATAAGCCAAGTGAATAAAATGCAAACTAATCTGGCAGAGCCTGTATTCACTACAGAAGGCGTGTGTCCGTGGCTAAGCACGTACAACCGGGACAACCAGCCTCCCGCGATGCATTAGCACCCACGCAAGCATGGCTCCTCTGGACGAGTGGGCATACTAGACCCCTTAGCCAGCAATCTAACAGCGATGGCCAAACAAACGACGTGCATGCACACATCAAAGCACCAGAAACGGTACGACACAAAGAAATATCCACTAGAAAATACTTAAGTTGCAAAAGCAAAATACGCCTGGCACCAGAACCAGACCAAAATACATAAACTGTTCAAAATAAAATTAAGATGTTATGCCCCGTAGGGCCAGAAACTGACTCAACATAACAAAAGTCTTTCAGATGCAGAGAAAAACTAATCTATGTCAATATGCTCCACAGCTTCAGAAGCAGCTGCCTGAGTGGCAGGAACAGGAGAATTCACCTCCTCCTCAGCATCCGGACCATCAGCGGAAGCAGCACCAGGCTCCACTAAGCCAGCCAGCACGTCCAGATTCAGACCATCAGGGAAAGCAGTAGCAAGCTTCTCCTCTTCAGCTCCTAAATCCCAGGCCAAATGCTCTCCCTTCTGGAATGCCTTTATACACTTGATCTTCGTTTCCAAAGCAGCATAGGACAGAGCATTCACCAAAGTTTCTTTCAACTCCTGCACATCAGAAGTCTTCTCTTCCTGGATCTGGGAAGCACGAGCCTCCGCGTCAGAAGCACGTTTCTCACCATCTGAAGCGCGTTTCTCCACCTCAGAGGTACGTCCCTCAGCTTCTGAGGCACGCTTTTCAGCATCAGCAGCCTTCTTTTCAGCATCAGCAACCTTCTTTTCAGCATCAACAACCCTCTTCTCAAAGACTGAAATCCGCCCTTCAAGAAGAAAGATCGCTCCGAACTCGCTTCGAGCGCCTCCTCCAAAGAAGAAACTCGGGACTTGTCCAGATCAGCCTAAATCTTAAGCCTACCCTCATTGGCTTCTTTCGCCAGCTTCTGAAATTTGGCATTTTCTGCTTCCAGAAGAGGAACTTTCCTCCTCAGAAACAAGGACATCTGAAAAGACTGCCAAACCAGAACGAAGTGTAAAAAAAAAAAAAAAAAGAGAGAGAGATTATTATTGAGACAGTCAACATGTGTTACCTCAAAAGAATGCTCCGCTGCACGATCCACCAGATCACGCAAAGCCCTTGTCCCCAGTGCAGACTCGGGGGCGGAAAACGAAGAATCGATCCATCGTGCCCGTGTTACGCTCGGTTTGGCCTTGCCAAAATAATCTGGAAGTGTAAGGACAATAGCGCCAGAAGCAGAAGTAGATTTGGAACCAGAGGCAGCCCCAGAAGCAGGGGTAGCCCCTGAAGCAGGGGCAGCTCCAGAAGCAGGGATGGCTTCAGACGTTGGGATCGTACCGGAAGCAGACGTGGCTGGGACAGAAGCAGGAATAGGTTTGGGAACCGGAGGGTCCCTAGAAGCAGATAACCCATGCCCAGGTAGCGGAGGCCTCACAGCTAGAGGTGTGACTTCAATAGGAGTTTGCTCCTTAGCCCGGTTCACAGCAGCAGATCTTCTCTTGGGACGACGTCCAGAACCAGGGGCAGGGGTAGACTTTCTTTTCTCAGCAGCCTTGGGGGCAACCGCGACTTGCTCCTTTACTTTCTGAACCAGAACATCGTCCAGCGAAATTCTAGACTTTGCAGAGCCTGGAAGCAACAAAGATCAAGTCAGAACCAGATATATCAAATATTCAGAAGCAGAACCCAGTCAAAAAGAAAGAACAACGCACCAGTCGACATTGATTCTTTTTCCTCAGCTGCTGTCTCCTTCACCGCAGAAGCAGAATCCTAAACCAGATTGGGGAAGGTCCTATGCTCAGGGGGTGGACCAAATAGCTTGGAAAGAGACGCGGCTCCGTAAGAGGATTTAGGCAAGTGGCACAGACCTGCAAAAAACACCAAGTAAGGAAGTATAAGCGTCAAAGGAAAATACACAGGAATAAGGGCATGCAAATACCATTTGTTGACCGCCAGACGCTGACAATGTAGTCAGTCGGAGGAGGAAGGGTATCAACTTTGACAAAGATAATGCGAGAAAACCACTTGCTATCATCCGACTTCACGGGGAAGATAATGCAATTCTTTTCCCCGTCTCGAACCCGAATGGTCACTTGACCCCGACTGAGGGACCTGACCGAAAACAAGTGTGCAAGGTCCGGAAGATCGATCTCATAGCCAAATCGGCTATTCATAGCCACAATAGCAAGCAAAGTCCGCCAAGTATACGGAGCTACTTGGCAGATGGCCAAGTGATTCAGGTTCAGAAACTCCTGGATCATGGGAGGGAAAGGAAATCGTAGACCCAGACGGAAAGCATACTCATACAAGTATATCTACCCTTCCCTCGCAGAATCGGCTTTCTGGCCAGGGGTTAGGATGTGAAACACCACATCGTCAGAAAAACCAAAGGTTTTCTTGATATAATCAAGATCCTCAGAGGTGAAGTCAGAATCACAAGAATGTTTGGCGGAAAGGACGCCGCCAGAGAGGAAAACATCAGACGGCATCGCTGGATCCAAGGCCGAGGTCGAAGAAGCAGATTTTTGTGACATTGTACGCAAAGAATGAAAAGAAAATGAGTAGGAGACGAAGTACCTGTGGAAAAGCAACCGGCAGAAAGAAGGAGGGTTTATGGGAAAGAGAGATGAAAGTGATTGATAGTGATGGAGAAGTGAGAAGGTAGGGAGTTAGGGGATACCGAGGGGATATAAAGGAGAGAGAGGAAGAGTTAGTGGGAGAGTGAGAGAGTTATTGTGGTAGTTGGATCAAATAGGGAAGTTATCAAGGCTAAGGTAACTGATAAAAGCTCTGTCAGTTCTCCGCATCGCAAACAGAAATTCCCGCCTAAAATCATTTGAGACGGAAATTTGGGGGCAATTGTTAGGGATAAAAAATTAATTTTTATCACCTGTGACGTGGCACTCTTTTACGGGAAGAAAGTGTGGCATAAGGATGACGACGTGGCATGCAATTATTGATAGATGAAAGTAAAAAGGAATCGCAGAGGTGGCATGGATAGGGGCCGTAGGATTAAAAGAAGAAACAAACACAAATTGGGCCAAGGAAAATCCCACGTGCAGAAGAGAGGAAAAGACTCGGCTTTGACCTTTTCAAGTAACTACTACCTATTTTCATGGTAACCATCCAAAAATCTAGGAGCAGAAGCAGGAGGAAGTCTACCAACTTTAAACCTATTTCTGAAGACTATATAAAGCAAAGAGAGAAGACACTCAAGGCATTGGAACTTCAGCAAGATCAACACAACACTTCTCAAAATTCCCGTCTACTCTTGGCAATAATTCACTAGTTAGATTAATCTTGTATTTCCTTACTTGGGCTTCTTATTCTCGATCATAGTGCAAATTTGGTGGGATTCCGACTCCTCCCGCGGTTGTTCCCACACCGAGTTTTCCGCGTCACCAAAAATCCTCCGTGTCATTTTCTTCGTTTGTCTTTATTTCGTCGTACCTATCATTTGTACTCTAATCGTAATCAGGCATTAAGAATAATCACTATCACTCACATAACTAAATTAACAACTCGGTAAATTTTTACCAAAATATTTATAAGGAGTTAAAGTAGGGTTTAAGAGAGGAGAAGCAGACGGGTCTCGGTTTGCATAGCTGCTGTCCAGCAGCTTTTTGGGGGTTTGTTAGGGTTTGTATGAGGGTTTTTCTTGGTGGGCAAGGCATGGGAATATGGTAGGGATACTAGTGTATGGTAGGGTGTTTATGGGCACGGGTTTTCTAATAGTTTGGAGCGGGTTTGGGGCTTGGAAAGTCGGGTTTGGTGCGGTCCAAAACAGAGCAGCGCGGGTGGTGTTTGGGCTGTTTTGCTCGTGGTTTAGAGCTAGGTTAAGGAGAGGACTTGGGTGGGTTTATGGAGGTTCGAACACCGGGCTATGACGGGAAGAGATTGGGTCACAAGTGCATCAAAAAACGAGCCCAAATCAAGTAGAAAACGAGCTCAAAAACGTGTGATTAAAACAAGTTTTCAACTTTCGAAATCGATTTTTCAAATCAAATAATATATTAAAATAAATGATTTTTCAAATCAAATATTTATTTTATTTTCAATAAAATAAACTTGAGAAAATAAATGAGTTAAAACCTTTAATTTAAACATCATTTAAATTAAATAAGAATTAAAAAGTTTAAATTAAAAATCATTAATAAAACGCTTCATCGACGACGCCCATTCTACATCGTAAAACGAACCCAAATAATGACAATGCCAACTAGTGAATACATGCCGTCCTATGATCATCGGGTGTTTGTCGGGTTTTCTATAAATTCCAATATCGACGGATACGGGTATCTACAGAGCCCCCACTTTGACTGAGGCTTGGACAAGGCGAAAGTCAAAGTATACCCCAGGTCCCTCTCGACCTGCGGATTCCGCGGGTCGTTTATAGTCCATTAGACTTGCGTATATAAGCTCGCCAGCCATAAGGAGAGAACATACCTGAAACTTCGCTGGGGATTGGCTCTTGATTTTGTTGCGTCAAATTATCATTGTTGGTCTTCGACCCATAAACTTGCATATATGGTGGGTTGAGCCTTATCCTCAGGCACCTACGTATCCGTTTCTGACGGAATCAAACCTGCGTCATAGTTCGACCACTGCTGGCACATGCCCAAAGTTTATCATCTGCTGGCATTTGCCCAAAATTCATCATCTGTTGACACTTGCCCAAATTTTATCATCTGCTGGCAGGTGCCCAAATGGGACGGGACTTTCTGAGGAGGTTGCCGCCACTTTAGTCATCTGCTTTTAGCCGCGGAATTCTTCCATTTAATACTCTTGTATTTAATTGAATTCTGCGTGGATGTCATCCATTTCATCTTGATAATGGTCTCTGAAGCCAACGGCTTTACAGCCCCCAGTTTGTGACGGCTCTAAAGTCGAAGACTTTAGAGCCCCCAGTTGAAGCATATCCTGCTATATTTGAAACACAAAAAAAAGTACGAGCAATAATCATAACATAAGCACATTTAGATCATCGATCTTGAAATTGGATCATTTAAAAGATTGGGTCATCGACCCGAAAATTGAATTTGAAAATTTTGAAAAATTGGGCCATCGACCCGAAGTTTGAATTTGACATCACTTGGAATGTTGGGCAATCAACCCAAAATTTTAATTTGAAATGGATCATTTGGATGTTGGGTCGTCGACCCAAAATTTGATTTTGAACTTTTAGATTTGAACTTTGACTTGAAATGTACCACTACTTGGACATCTATCCATAATTCGCAAAACGTTTTTGATTTTTCGGAACTCTGAAATATTTGGCATTTTGAAATCGAACCTTAATGGGTGAGCAGGAAATGCGACTCAAACATTCTGTATGACCCGTAAATAACGTGGGCGTAGCCCGCTACCGTAAAACAAAAAGGAAATTAAAATCGTTAGTGTGCACGGGTTTCAACTCAATTATTGACTTGTTGGGGGTAAAAATGTAAATTGGCCATTCTAGCGCACAAAGATGGCAAATGGGAATCACAAGGTCGTCGGACTTGGGATGGAGATATCGTATGGCATGGGCGTGCTCCTGAGGGCACATGGGAATCAAGATCACTTGGCATTGACAAGGTGGATTAAACTCACGAAGCAACAACGTTGGCTTCGTCCAGACGCTAAACACAGACTGATTTTATGAGAACACTTAGACATCACACATCACTCTTGTTGGGAACATTATGTCACTCTTCTCCTCGCCTCCTTTCTTTTCAGCGAGTTTTCATCATTTCTTGCCACCTCCTTATTTCTTTTCAGCGGGCTTTTACTAATTTTCTTCCACGCATTCTTTCTTTTCAGCGGGTTTTTTCATATTTTCTGTTCCCAACACAAACCCACATCTATATGACTTAGCATCTTTGCCTAAACCGTTAGATAAAGCTCATTCTGAGACTTGATACTATTCATCCGAACCTACATCCTTATCCTAGCCTACATCGAGTGCTAAGACCGACTCAAACAAATATGGCTTTATTTGGACTTGGTTAAGACCCGTAAGAAACCGACAAGATGACAACTTGGTTGATGAGTGGATTGAATCCTTTATTCTGAAGGACTGCCTACGTATCCGCGTGGAGCGAAATCAAATCCGACGTAGTTCGATCTTGGTGCATAAACTTGGCATTTTGATTATGTGTACACACTCGAAGGTTTCACCTAAGATAGCCTGTCGTATCCTATTCTAGCCTGTAAGGTACTGTTAAATCCCGTGTCTAGGGTTGGTACAAAAGGCTGTGGTTCTTTGGGATGTGGAGCTTGGTAAAAATAAGTTCGCAAGGTAAACCATCATTCTGAAGGTTCGTTTTGTGGTGCTAAGGCCAAGGGCTATGGCTTATAACGTGGTTGGAAATGGTGTCTCAGGTTTGATGAAACTCGAGTACAAATGGGTTGGGAATCGATGTGGGATCAAATTTCTATGTCTGGACCCTAAAGGCTCGGGTGTACTAACACAAGCTGACTGATTCTCAGAATCCCTAACTATTCCCTTGCAACTGTCTCGAGAAGGATTTAGGGGTAGAAAGACTACAAATGGCACTAACTTACTATTTTGGCTTCGCCCTCAGAACTTTGACTACGAGTGTTTTGGTACTCGGTTTCTGCTTCACATATCGACTCTTGGCTTTTGTAACTTCGACATTCAACTACGAACCTTATGGTACTCGGCTTCCGCTTTGCACACTGATTAAAGGCCTCTGTAACTTCGACATCGGCTTCTGACTTCTGCAATTTCGACATTCTCGACCACAGATTTATGTAATTTCGACATCTTCGACTAGTCACTTCCGTAACTTTGACATCTTTGAGCACTCACTTTTGTAACTTCGACATCGGCGACAACTCGCTTCTGTAACTTCGACATTTTTTATTTTTCCCTTTTTATTTTTCCCTTTTTCTTTTTCTTCTCTCTCTTTTTTTTTTTTTTTTTTTTTTTCATTTTTGTTTTTTCTTTTTCATCCGTTTTCTTTTTTTCTTTTTTCACTTTTTTATTTTGCTTTTTTTTTCGTCCTTTTTTTTTCCTCATCTTTTCATTCTTTTTCATCTCTTTTTTTTCTTCTCTTCTTGAAAATGGTCTTCTATTCATTCTCTTTGTCACAAATGGGTACACCTTGAAAATTGGGCTTCGCCAACTAAATTGGGTTAGAACTAACAATTCCTTCTTAGAACGGGTTGATATCTTCTCTCTTTGAGATGAGATGATTTTGTTGGGGAATGGGCTTACCTTCCGTCATCGATATGGGAAACAAGCAGCTAGTCCGGGTTTGTAATAGAATCGTCTAAAAGCTTGTCATAAGCATTGGTTGGTTCTGATGGAGGTTTTCTACCGCCAGACATGGAATAGGTAAAGGAAACAGACACGGTGTAGATACCCGTATCCGTCGATATTGGAATCTATAGAGAACCCGACAAACACCCGATGATGATAGGACACATGTATTCTTTAGTTGTCATTGTCATTATTTGGAGCTCGTTTTACGAGGTAGAATGGGCGTCGTCGATGAAGTATTTTATTAATTTAAATGATATTTAAATTAATGTTTTTTTAGTGAGTTCATTTTATTAATTTAAATGATTTTTAAATTAATGTTTTTTTTTAGTGAGTTCTTTTTATTAATTTAAATGATATTTAAATTATGGTTTTTTAGGTAAATTCAATTTATTTTATTTTATTTTGAATTTATTTCCCCAAGTTTATTTTATTGAAAATAAAATAAATAATTGATTTGAAAAATCATTTTATGAGTATATTTGATTTGAAAAGTCATTTATTTTAATGTGTTAATTGATTTGAAAAATCGATTTGAAAATCGAAAAGAACTCGTTTTGAACATGTGTTTTTTAGCTCGATTTTAGCTCGGTTTTTGAGCCCGTTTTCTTTGCGAATTGGCACGAATCTCGAGTACACTAACCAACCTAGACCACTACCCATCCAACCCCAGTTCGAACCCCATAACCATGGTCCAAATCCCGTCCAAAATCACCCCCAACAGCCCGCAAAACACGAAACAACCCCCCTGTTTTGCAGCTCAAACCCGAGTCCAAAACCCGCTCCAAATACCACCAAAACCCGTGCCCATTAACCCTAACCCATACCCTAATATCCTACCCATATTACCTTAATTTAACCACCAAGAAAACCCCCCAAACGAACCCTAGAAAACCCCCCAAAGCTGCTGGACAGAAGCTATGCTCAGCAGGCCCGTCTGCCTCTCTCCCCCCTTTTGCCCTACTTTAACTCCTTATAAATAGCACCCCTTCACCATACATTCATTCCTCTAAGTTCTACATACATCCTACCATCACCCACAAGCTTTAAACCTCAGAAACAAACCCTAATTGCCTCCCAAAAACCCTAAACAAAACCGACATACAAACTGAACTGTTTGTGTGTCCTCCTCGAAAAACAATTCGTTCCTCCATCAAACCTCCATCAAAACTCGATTTTCTTGTTCCTAATTAACCACATAACATCCATCTACACATTAGACAAAGATTTACGAGCCAAATTGCCCTTGAGAGTACACAAAATCCCTCGAAAAACAGAGTGAAATAACACTCTGTTTTCGCGGTTTATTCTTGTCTGTCCAGTTCTGTTTGTGCTCGTTTTTCGTGCCCAATAACCCAAAACGAGCAGGGGTTGCTTTAAGATCCCTGTTCTCCTCTCTTTCTAGTTTCCAAAACATCTTTTAAATCGAATTTTCGTCGTGAAACGAGGGAGATATCATCGTTTGAAAATCGCTGTCCAGAAAGTTTCCAAAACGCGTGTTTGCTTTATTCTTCGTCGACGACGGCCTCTCGAGATAAAATCTACCATCGATTACGACCCAAGACGGTGTCAACGATACATGTAGGTTGAGGGTGCATCAAATCCTCCCCTTTTCCCTTTTATTTCGTTTGTTTTATGCTTCTTTTTTTATTGTCTTATTTTTTGTTTGTCTTCGTTTGTTTATCGTTTGTTCTAATTAACTATGAAACTAGTTAGTCCGAGTATGAGTTAAAGTACCACCATGAACACCCGCGTTGACTTGAGATGGGAAAATAAACCGCTACTTCAGTCGGTCGTACACCCCCGTCTCATTTACATATCCTCGTGTTCAAGGTAGGGCATAAATAAAACGAGTTGTCTAACTTCGCTCTTCGCTTTCGACCCCCTTATTGTTTCGGCCAAATCGACATACCCTAGGACCCGTTGTATGTTAGTTTAACCTCTGATTGTTAACCTATGACGTATTTAGATGACATTAAATTAATTTAATAACCTAATTAGACACATTAGGGTACATCGACATAGCTTTAAAAATCAACTAACAATTCTGTAAATAATTGAACGCATCTTTCTTGTCACTTGATTTCTCGCTAGCATAGGAGTGCGTGATTAGCACGTTCCTATTAACACTCGACGAGTAAGCATTAATCTTATGATATCTGACCTAATTGGACCCTTTAGGCCGTGTAGAATACACCTTTGCGCGACAATCAATCAACTTTGTTTCTAACTCGTTTTCTAACTTGTTTCTTATCCCTTTTCGCAAACATTCGATCTAACCAATGAACTTAACTTAGGAACTAGGTTGACCTTGTCTGGGCCATTGGTTTGGGCCGTGGTTGGGTCGTGTCTCCCGTCTTTCTCGTTTCGTTTTTTCTTTTCTTTTTATCATTTGTTCTTTGTTGTTTTGTAGCTCGTAATTTATAGTTTGTTTATCGAGTTGTAATCTTTCAAGTTTGTTTTCTTTTATCGAGTCAAATGATTTCTAAAAACCTTAGTCTTGTTTGGTTAGACGGTTGTTCCCCAATGCTTGTAGGAGCGTAGTAAACCGCATGTTGTTTAAAGCAACATGGCCCGGTTTATGCTAATGCATGCCTTGGTGCGTAGCCCTATATCTAATTCGATGAGATTAAGCGCGAGCACGCATTACGAGGAGTGACCCAAGGCCGTGGGTCATGTGAGCTGTGGGCCACCCCTCATGTGCACGGTTTTCTAGGCCAAACGGCCGTGTGTGTTGTCGTGTATTGTTTTGTATGTAGCATTTGTATTTAGATCGAGTTGTATCTTTGATTTGTTGTTGTGTCGGCATGAAATGCCTGGTTTGTAATAGGTAGATCCCAACGGCTCCCCCATTCCCCATCAAGCCTTGTGTGTTTCGTTTGAATGTTGCTAGATTAATCAACCCACATGCTAAATTACAACTTTGACAAAGTTAGTTTAGTTGCATCTAAAACGACATAGAAATTGTTGTCACATGTTAGGGTTTAAAACGATGTTTGCATATCATATATCGTAGTAGCTATGACCTTGTTTGAAATCCATACTTGACTTAGTAGAGGCCATTATTGACGGGCGGGGTTGGGTGTCCTTATGGGCTTCCCAACACGTACCCTCACCCCTTACTCAAGATCTATGGTTTGTGGATCCGTCTAAATACCATTGGATTACGAGAGTCATTCAAATCAAGTGATATAGGGTACAAGTCTTTATCTTTAATCACTCGTAGTCGATTGGCTTTATGCTTTTCGATGAAAGGTGTAAAGTTGACTTGAACGGTTCCAAGTTCCCAAAAAACTTGGTGGCGACTCTAATATGTCTTAATTCGATTCGAAAGAACCTCGAGTCGATTATGCCTGGTGTGGATCCCGCGGACGCAGTTCCCGAGGGCCTTGTCCACACACGGGATCCTAAAGGACCCTACCATTTACAACGGAATACATGTTTCTACCATAGAGCACCCTTCGAGTGCGTTGTGAATTTTGAATTGATGATGGAAGCAGGACTGGAATCGGGATCAATTACATTGATATTAAAAGGAGTTTAAAATAGTTATGGGGAAACAAATCTTAGACTTGACTCGGACTAAGACTCGAATGGAAATTCCGACTTGTAATTGTCAAACTCGATTTTGAACTTTTCTCTTTTCAAGAGTCGACTCAGATGCTCGATTTGAAAATTGGCCCACTTTTGCAACTCGGTTTTGACTTCAGGAAAAAACTATGTGACTCGGGTTCAGGAGTTGACAGAGTTTTGACTTTATTTGTAAACTGGTAGAGGTTGCACTTTATTGAACGACTCGGGATGCAAACGGACTGGACCTGATTTGACTTGAAAATGAACATTGTGATCCATTTGTGAAGGAGTCAATGCAATTGGTGTTGGATTTGAGTCTTCGGCCCAAATGGACCTCAACGTGACATGGATGGACTTGAAACGAATATGGTGGTTCGTTTGTGAAAGGTTAAATCAAATTGGTTCGGGTCTTCGACCTAACTTGACTTGACATGAATTGAATGAACTTGATCACATAACTCAGGCTCAGAAATGGACAAAGCGGTCTTAGACCCAAGTGAACATTGACTTGATAAATGATTTGAATTATGGAATTGACGACAAACGCAGACCCAGGAAATGAACCACATGGTCCATATGGGAGGGGTCAAATATGTGAATGACATCATGTGACTTGGGTTTTCTACCCTACATGGATCATGACTCGACTCAAACCTTGAAATGAACCAGTCTAGCTCATATGTGGAGGGTTCTTGACATAAAGACTCGTGAGTTGGGTCTTAGACCGAACTTGACATAGACTTGGTGTGACAAAACCCGTGATTGGACCAACATAGTCCTTAAGTTCATATGAAATGTCCAAAATGGCCTAGCTTGGACGATTCTGTGGACTATCCTAGACCAAATGGTCGATCAACATGACTCGAAACCCAAGAGGTGAGGTTGGGTGACCCAAAAAAGGTCGTGTGCTAGACACTTGGGACAAAACACGCCTAGCCAAACACGGCCAGGACCCGGACACGACTCGACGCATTTCATGCTTGGTTAAGGTTCGAGAGGCATTTTGGATTGATTTTGAAAAACGAATGATTGATTTGAAAATGAGATTTAAAATGGGCAGCATGCCGGCTATAAAAGCTCATTTTAGGCCGAAATAATATAGTCCTACTTGGGCAGCATTCTGGGTTTTTATAATCATGCTATTTTGAAAGTGGGTTGTTCAAGGGTTCGGCTTTGAAATTGACATGGAAAAATTGAAAAAGACTCGGGAAATTCACATTGCACATTGTCATTCTCATGTTATAAGGATGTATGCTCCTAGACATTTCTAAGTCTCGGCAAGTCTTCTATAAGAAGGTCTATACCCTCCATCCTTTCGGATCTAGTAGGGCAAGGGCCTTTAGGTAGAGTACCTAGAAGAGCACACTCACCCCCACGAACCACGAAGAGGCGGAGTGGAAGCAAGCAATGTGCAAGCACCTGGCATAGTGGGACGTCGCCCTCCACGCGTCACAAAGAAGCGCTGGGATGGCCCGGGAAAAGTCCTTAAGAGTTTATGCATGAATCATAACACTACGAGTAATGTTTCACTTTCCAATACTTTCTTTTCAAGTTTCACCTCGGAGGAAAAGACCCTAGAAACAAAGTGTAACTAGTCCTCTTTTCCCCAGCGGAGTCGCCAAACTGTGGACAACGCCCGCGGGAGCTGCGTCCGTGGGATCCATATGGGCATTATCGACTCGAGGTTCTTTCGAATCGAATTAAGACAAATTAGAGTCGCCACCAAGTTTTATGGGAACTTGGAACCGTTCAAGTCAACTTTACACCTTTCATCGAAAAGCATAAAGCCAATCGACTACGAGTGATTAAAGATAAAGACTTGTACCCTATATCACTCGATTTGAATGACTCTCATAATTCAATGGTATTTAGACGGATCCACAAACCATAGATCTTGAGTAAGGGGTGAGGGTACGTGTTAGGAAGCCCATAAGGACACCTAACCCCGTCCGTCGATAACGGCCTGTACTAAGTCAAGTATCGGATTTCAAACAAGGTCGTAGCTACTACGATATATGTTATGCAAACATCGTTTTAAACCCTAACATGTGACAACAATTTCTATGTCGCTTAATGCATGAATACTAACTTTGTCAAAGTTGTTTTAGCATGTTGGTTAATTTGAAATAAAAGATGCGCAAGGAGGAATGGGGGAGCCATTGGGATCTATCCTATTACAACCCAAGCATTTCATGCCGACACAACGAGAAATAAATTACAACTCGATCAAATTACAACAACTATCGAAATTACTTTGACTCAGATTGAAATAAAAACTATATACATGATAAAAATTACAATACAAACTAACAAAATACAACTTAAGCTATTACAACTTAACAAATGAAATAAATGTAAACAAAAAGGCTAAGGCTAAGTTAGATTGATTAATGATGTTAGCCTAATTATTAGTTAATAAACAAATTAGATTAGTATTAAACTAATTAAATTAAAATGAATAAATACAAAGGCTTGAAATAAATTAGGTGCAACTTATAAATTAAATTGAACCCAACTCATTAAAATTACTCACCAATCTATATTTATTAAAATAAAATTAGTAAACAATTAAAGAAACAAAAGAAGAAAAGAAATCAAAACTGGCAGACCCGTGCAGTGCACGGATCAGAAGTCAGAACGGTTTTTGTAGAAAAACAAAGTTAATTACGTTTTAATTTAGAAATCAGTAAAATAAATTACGTAAAAATTCATTAAATTAAATTTACATATTTTCAACCATAAAAAAGAATAAAAATAATTTTTACAATATTAGAAATAAATAAAATAAATTAAAGGTTAATTAATTACAAATTGAATTAAATAATTATGAACTAGGTTAAAAACAAATCTAAATTGTCAACGAGTGTAAATGGAAAGGTGCTAAGCACGCACTTCCATGCTAGCGAGAAAATTAGTGAAAGGGAAGATGAATTCAATTAAAAATTAGAAGATAGCAAATTTCATTTACAATAATGTTATTTTAATCCTACGATGCCTAATGAATTAACGAACTAATTTGAGGCGTTAATTTAGTTGAAAGAATTGTGTAAAACGTGGCCTACTATTACGATGAATGAAAAGTTCAAAGTTAAAACAGTGATATAAATGACATACTACGTCAATTAGATCGATTTAATTATATCTGATTCCAAATACGAGGATATGTAAATGAGAAGGGGATACAACCGACCAATCTGGCGGATTTCTTTCCCAACTCAAGTCAACGCGGGTATTCGGAATGGCACTTTAACTCATACTCATACTATACTAATGTTTCATAGTTAACGATGTTAGACAATATATAATATATAAAATAAGCGATAAAAAAAACAAATAAAAAACGAAATAAAAAGGGAAAGAAGGAGGATTTGATGCACCCTCAACCTACATGTATCGTTGACACAGTCTTGGGTCATAATCGATCGTAGATTTTATCTCGAGGGGCCGTCGTTGATGAAGACAATTGAAATTGAATTTTGAAATCACGAAATAACACGTTCAAAAGGCAGACTTGAGCAACGATTTTCAATCACTCACCACGACTTCGTTTCTCAATAATTTTTCAATCAGAAAGATGTTTTGGAAACTGAAAAGGCTGAATTTTGTGAATATAGAAAACCAGAAGTTTTAATAGGATTTGAGCATGAGAATCAAGGCCAAAGACCATGACAGAAACTCGAAAATAAGATTTGTGTCCCTGTTTTCAAGCGGTTGTCGCGGCTTTAGTTTAGGGTTCTTTGGACGATTGATGGTTGTTATTTACAGTATGATGTGGGGAGAACTTAAAGGATCGAATGTATGGTAGAGGGGAGGTATTTATAAGGAGTTAAAGTAGGGTTTAAGAGAGGAGAAGCAGACAGGTCTCGGTTTGCATAACTGCTGTCCAACAGCTTTTTTGGGGTTTGTTAGGGTTTGTATGAGGGTTTTTCTTGGTGGTCAAGGCATGGGAATATGGTAGGGATACTAGTGTATGGTAGGGTGTTAATGGGCACGGGTTTTCTAATAGTTTGGAGCGGGGTTGGGGCTTGGAAATTCGGGTTTGGTGCGGTCCAAAACAGAGCAGCGCGGCTGGTGTTTGGGCTGTTTTGCTCGTGGTTTAGAGCTAGGTTAAGGAGAGGACTTGGGTGGGTTTATGGAGGTTCGAACAGCGGGCTATGACGGAAAGAGATTGGGTCGCAAGTGCATCAAAAAACGAGCCCAAATCAAGTAGAAAACGAGCTCAAAAACGTGTGATTAAAACAAGTTTTCAACTTTCGAAATCGATTTTTCAAATCAAATAATATATTAAAATAAATGATTTTTCAAATCAAATATTTATTTTATTTTCAATAAAATAAACTTGAGAAAATAAATGAGTTAAAACCTTTAATTTAAACATCATTTAAATTAAATATGAATTAAAACTATTAAATTAAAAATCATTAATAAAACGCTTCATCGACGACGCCCATTCTACATCGTAAAACAAACCCAAATAATGACAGTGCCAACTAGTGAATACATGTCGTCCTATCATCATCGGGTGTTTGTCGGGTTTTCTATAAATTCCAATATCGACGGATACGGGTATCTACAAAAATGTACTGGAAAATGAAGTTGTGGAGGAACTAGAGAAAGAAGAGTTAGAAAGAAAAGAGGAGAAAACACCAAAACGAAGATGTAAACGACAACCTGGAAGATATGTCAAATCTCCTTACATTTCGAGGAACTTGGACCCAAGCACCTTTCCAACAAAAAAGCAAATGGATTTGGCAGCTTATCTAATGTCAAAGGACGATCACTCACTGTAATGTTACTTAATCACCCTGATTTTTATTCCCTCTATTATAAAGTTCAATTCATAATAGTTTGGATTCGTAATAATTTAATTAAGCTTTGTATTATAACTAATATTATACGCTCGTATTACTAATAATCCTTTTTCATAGGTTAAAGTTGTTCCAAAGCGAGGATGTTGCGACAACAAAAGATAAATTACGTTCTCTCGTGACAAAAGGCTCTTCTGTAGCACCCAATGTGATAAGTACATTCTCCTTCATCCTGAACAATCGTGAGATTTATAAAGCTCCTTCATCTCCAGGAAGGGCATTCTTCCCTATATAAGTTGTGGTAAGTCACACCTTACCATGATATTGAATTTAATCTTCTCAACGAAATAACTCGAGTTGTGCTAAAATCTTTTGGAGCTTTTGTCATATACTTATCGAGCTCTGAAAACAACTTGAAAACAACTTGAGCCGTGCTAAAAACTTTTGGAGCTTTTGTCATATACTTATCGAGCTCTGACCATTCGAACTGTGCTAAAAGCTTTTGGAGCTTCTGTCATATATTTATCGAGCTCTAAAATTTATTAAGATCTCAATGACTATCATGAACACGTTACATACGACACTATATTCATATTCATAATTTTATTAGTACTAACTCTATTTTTGCTGAAACAGTCCAAAATATTCAATGATGATGACAGTGAAAAATCGTACTTGGGTTTCAAAAGTGACTTGGACATGTACCTTCAAACGTGGAGTGCCTTCAAGAATGTAGACCATATTCAACTCTTCTTCTTTCCCATCTTCTTACATGAACACTTTTTCGTCGCATGCTTCAATCTTTCAGCAAAGATGGAAAGATACGAATTTCTTAGACAATAAGACCGAGGGACGGACATCTTTGGAAAAATATGAAAGTATCCCATCAAAATTGGTATGCAACATATGTTAATAAATTACTTACTTTTGATGCTTTACGGAAAACATTAGTGTTGTTAATATTAAACTTATATCTTTTTGTTTTACATGTGTATATGAACATTTAGCAAGAATTCCTTGCGAAGTGGTTAATTAGTAAACAGTTGCCCCATAAAGCAATCCGTGTCCGTACCCTCAAGCCTATAAGGCTTCAAATGAAATGGCGTGATCAGTCAAACCATAATGATGCTTCTATATATACGATGCGGCATATGGAGACATACAAAGGAAATGGCTTGGAGGGATGGGACGTAGGACTTGAGAAAGGAAAGGTAACACCATTGTTTTTTTCTTACAGAATGCGTACTTATGTTTGGTCTTATTTTAAAGTTACTTCCTGAGTTTTTTTTTTGGGTCCCAACTGTAACAGCAAATTTTGTATAACGATAACTGAAATACAAAACAAGGAAACAATTAAAATTTATTAATAAATATCAAAAGTATGTGTACAATCTCTAATGTATCCTCTGATTCTAATATGCCGTAAGGGGTACGTGTACGGGGTACACGTGAGGGGTGCGCGTGTAGACAAATTTAATTGCTCTACACGCGAAGTAGATTTGATTTCTTGAGAGGGTCGCGATGACTTGAATCTCTCTTGAAGGTTTGAATTTGTGATTGAATCTTCAGCGCAGGCGGCACGATTTGATGTTCTTGTTGACTGCTTGCAATGATTTTGACAGAGAGGATTTGTAGGAATTTGTACCTTGTTCTCTCTAGCTCCTTTGCAATTATGAATTTCCAACCCTTTGAATGAATGAGAAGAGCTCTATTTATAGAGTTTCAAATCCTCTTGTTGGACTTTGATGGTCAGAGGCCCATTCGTGGGTCTATTAGCAACCTTGGCCCAATTTGATTCCTTCTGGGTTTAGTGATCCGAATAACTCCTTTTGTAATCCGAATCGACCCATATTACATTTAATCGGGACAAAATAATTAAATTAAGTTACAATTTGGTATTAACTCAAAAAAATTAATTTATTTTACTTATTTGGCACATTAATAAATTTTCCGTGCCTACAAATTGCCCCCTCGGGACCTTGTCACGTGCGCCCTTTTTGGTGTCTTGACGTGGCGAGGTCTCGATACATTTTGCTTTGACTTGGAAGTCGATGATGAGCACCCTAACTTGTCGCAAGAATGAGTGAATGACTTTTTTTTTTTTGTCACCCTCTCATTATCCAACTTGACGGGTGAAATTGTATTTGACTTGAAAGTCAAGGGCACCTCAACTTGCTTTTGAGACAATCCATTTTTCTTGTAATGTCACCCTATCATTATTTGATTTGGCGAGCGACTTTTTTTTCCTTTGACTTGGAAGTCGAGTAGCGTACCCGAACTCGTCGTAAGGGTAGTAGCTTGCGGAATTTATTTTTTTTGACGTCCCTTGTCATTTTTTTAGACTTGGCGGATAACGCAATTTTTTTTTTTACTTGTCTGACTTGAAAGTCATCAGGTATCCGAACTAACTTATCGCAAAGATGACCTTTTTTTTTTTTTTTTTTTTTTTTTTTTTTTTTTTAACGCCTCCTTAATTATGTAACTCGATGAGTGACATATTAGACCGACGCCTTTTTAGTCATATGAAATTTCCATAACATCTCACTTTCCAATAAGAGCACAAGTCGACTAACCCAAGATGAGTATATTATGATACCAAAACTAAACCCAATAACTTAATATTTGGGAAAGTGGTATCATACTAAATTTCTGAAACTTACCCAGGGTTTATAAAGACCCAAGACCTATATATACTCAACTGCCCATGTCATCAACCATAAGCACAAAGCTAATAAACTCCAACTCCATCTTGACGGTACTTTCGATTTTTCTCCTGCAAATTCTTGCTTTGCTTCCTTATTTGCCCGTGTCTTTTACAACATATTGACCCTTTTTTTTTAACGTGTGCCAACAGAGGGTCATCGTTACCGAACATCGCTTTGCTTCGATTTCTCGCGTTCATCTTCATTGTGCGACGGGTCCGACTGATCATTCGGGTAAGTTTATATTGCTTTTCTTCTTCCTTGCCTTTGTGTAGCTGGTTTTTTTTATTTCCTCTCTGAACATGATTTCATTAAAGGTCACTCTTCCATCTGTTTTGAAATACGCACCACATCATCCCCTGATTTCGTGAAAAACAGAGCGCGTGGACAGCCCCTGTTGTCGACCAATTTTACATCATGGAGAATGATCTTTGACCCTAAAGCTTCCCATATTCACAAAATTTGCAGTCCCACGATTCCGAAACATCGAATAACTCGGATTTTCGTTATCGTTTGACCTCCCAACGACCTCAGCAAAGACCGTCTCAAACAATCACCTTTTTTTTTGTATGCGTCATGTAGCTTCAGTTTGCCATGTATGTGCATAATTTTACAACATATTGACGATACTTTCGATCGAATTCAATTCCTTAACGCAGATAACTATTTCTTCTGAGTTTTCAACTTTTGCGACGATCCGAACTAAAGAGCCGCTGAGGTATGTTCATCTCGTTCTTCCCATCTTTTAATTCGGCAACATGTTCTTGTCATCTCACAGCCTTACTCCATGATGATTTGTTTTGTTTCCTCTTATTACCCTTGATGGCTGCATGGCTTGCGTTTTGTATATCATCGACCCGATTTGGCATAAAGCTTCATGTGTAAATTCGACTTGCTCTCTTTTTGACATACTTTCTTGTCAACTTCGCCTTGTTTATATGACCAAAAGATGAAACCTTGCCGTAGTTTAAAATCTTAGCTTGATATCGATATACCTCATGCTCTTACTTCCAAAGCTTTTTTTTTTTCTTTATATGTTCAACGGTCTTGCAAGTAAGAATTATGGGTGATGATGAAATTTTTTTTTTAATCTCTTGTTGCTTTTGAAGAGGACACATTTTTATATGAAAATAAGGAGGCTGTAGGTGTAGCTTTCCAAACTCATACAGACCATCATTCTTTGTTTAGTCCGTACGAGCTTTAACTTTTATCGTGGTCGTGTTCAGTTGTTTTGCTCACCTTACCAACTCTGTGGAGAAACTGCAATTCAAACTCTATTTCGGATCCAAAGTCGGGCCAACTTCCGCCTGAGACACACTCGTCTAAACTGGATTTATGAAAGTCACTTTAATTTTTTTTCGTATGGCAATAAAGAGACTGATGTCGTAATAATGAAAGGCCATTTCTCCTCTTTTGTCATCTTCTATACTTTGTATTTCTTTGACTTTGTGCTACTGAGATATAGCAATGTTATTTGGCGCACAAACTCTCAAGATATATAATTTGACTTCACCTTTTTTTTGTCTCTCTCCATGTCACAGCTCATTTACGCTCGTGAGTCGACATCCAGGGATAACTAGGGGTAAGATAACGTATTCACGCCTTTTTTGTTTCTTATTATGCACTACTTAAATATAGTATATTTGGCTCCTCTCCTTGCGTGTATGCTTCTTTCTTGGCGGTTACATGCACGGCTCACTTTTCCTCTCTTTTAATCAAGCAATTTCAATCTATCAATATTTCCTGCAAGACCATCGTATTTGTTCACGCACGGCAATCTTATTTATCCACTGCGAAAGATCTATTACTTCAGACAATACTTCAGCCTCCCGTCGAGTTGTCAGGGTGAACCCATTTTGGGTCATTGCGACTGAGTGAAGACTTATTACCTGTCACGGTGAACCCATTTTGGGTCATCGCGACAGGTTGTGTCAGGGTGAACTCATTCGGGTCATCGCGACACAGTTTTGAAGACTTATTGCTTGTTAGGGTGAACCCATTTTTGGGTCATCGCGACAAGTTGTGTCAGGGTGAACCCATTCGGGTCATCGCGACACAGTTTTGAAGACTTATGCAATGAACCTCTTCATGAAGACTATTATTTCATTATCGTCTCCCTATGAGATCTGCCGGATGAATACACTTCTTGACTTGATGTCTCTTCGACTTGTGAAAGATCTCCTCATATTATTTATATTTACTTGTATTTGTCCTTTTTGCAGGGCTGCAATGGTGTACCTGAAGGAATTTCGCATGGGGAGCGACATATATCTTTCTGTAGTTGACCGCAGGGATCAAGATGCTGCATCTGGAACTTACTTTCTCACAAACAAATCGCTTCGTATGCTGGAAGGTGGAGCAGCCAGTCTAACAAGGGATTCTTTGCTAAATGAAATGTCCATGAAGCTTGACACTCGAGAACCAGACGCTTGCTCACACTACCTTTTAAAAAATAACCTTAAAGTGAAGCCTGGTACAAATTATACTTATGAGTTACTTGGGCGCAGAATCATCTCAGGAAAAGTTAGATGGGGATCCTTCAACCTGAAAATTTACGGGGAATCGATCTACATGCCAAAATATTGGGAGTGGACTGAAGATGTACTTGCTCGCTTTAGTGACATCCTTTCGACTGCTTCTATCCGTCAAGCGGTCTATGCTTCCTTATATTCTTATGATAAGGACTTACATATCATGCGTTCCTTCTTCGAAGGATGGTGTCTTGGTACTAATACCTTTCATACTATAGAAGGCGAATTTTCTATCTCCCTGTGGGATCTAAAGAAACTTGGAGGTCTCCCTGTTGTGGGAGAGATTTATGATGAAACGGTGCCTCAACTTAGCATCCTAAAGTCAACGACTGAAGAAAATAATTTGACTGTCCATACTACGTGCACTTTCTTGTTTACTGCGTTTCACTACCTTGCGAAGGAATCAAAGGACAAGGGTGAAGTTTCTGCTTAGCAATGGATTGACTTTTGGTGCAAAAGACAGGTTGTACATCCGCCTCCTGTTAAAGCACGAAGGACCACCAAAAATCCTCCAGCTTCAACCCAGAATCCAAGTGGTGAGATTGAGCCCAACATCGATGAATGGACAGAGGAAGAACACTCCTTATTTGAAAAGCTTGGTTGCAATGATTCCCGACGGGCAAAGATTTATTTAGCCGCGCATTTATCATGCTGGCTTTGCGTATTTGTTTTGCCGGAAGATAGCGACAGATTAATTAGACCAGCTACCTTCGAGATTGCAAGTATGATGGCAGAAGGTCGAGTTTTTAGTCTGGCGATTCCTGTATTAGCTAGCATTTACAAAGGTTTGAATGGGTTAACCACGTCTATGAACCCCGGATACTCCAGGTCATTCTTCCCAGCACATTACTTATACGGGTGGATTGCAAATTACTTTGACACTTATCATGCGATAAATCCATCACCGACAGGTCCCCATATGACTAAGTATTCAGGTCCCGTTGGAGCGAGGAATGGAAAACCCGAAGAAGCTCGAAAACTCATGCATGAGGGAAGAAAATTTGATGCAAAGCGTTTTATGTTAAATAAACACAGAGTAGATGTCTTGTTAGACAATGGCGACCTTGATGCCCTGGGGCTCGAGTATCTTGCATCCCTTCGTTCCTCCTATTTGTGTTTGCGTCTGAGTAATGGGTTTCACCTTGAACCTTATAATCCCCATCGGTTCAGTAGACAATTTGGCTTTTGTCAAGACATTCCTGGCATATTGAATCGTGGTTCAGACAAACCTGACGTCACATGCTTTGAAGCACTGAAATATTGGCAAGTGTTTTTGTTTACAGGTAGCATGTCTCGCGTTTACCTTCCCAGTCCTTCGTTCAGATGGGATGAGAATGTCACCCCTGGTTTTACTAAATGGTGGAAGGAACTCTACCCGAAGGATCTAAAAAAGAATGTTGACATTCTTGTGCATAGTACCGGAAGTGACCACAAGACTAAGAAGCGTGATCATCATGGGGATACTAGAAATTAGCCTCGAGAGCAAGCAGTGCCCCTGAAATCCAAATTTGTTGTCCCTAAAGCGAAAGGCCACATTGAGAACAAACACCACAGCGATTCAGATTCCGAGATTGACCCTAAACATGATCGTCGTGGCAAGAGAAAAGTGTCTGTCTTGGATGCAGATGATGTTAGACTAGACGCCCAGATTTTTGAGGGGGTGTCGAGTGCATCAAGAATGCCTTCGCAGACACTGGTTAGCTTCTCTTCTCTTGTGATTATAGTTGTTTATTTATTTATTTCCCTAGTTGATCATTTTTTTTTTCAGGAAGGTGAATGTGCCTTGGAGACAGTCTCCCTTGCTCCGGAATATCGTCTTCCGCATCGTCCACCAAAGATGAAGCCTGGAAAAGGGAAGGGGCTTATGATTCTTAATAAATTAATACCCGTAGGAGACTCTTCTAGTCCAGCATCTCAGGGGAGCCAGACTGACAGTTCGTTTGCCAATGGTAGTCAAACTGCCGTGGATAGTCCAGCCTCAACTCATATGTCTCCTCCTTGCAAATCTGACGATCGAAGGCAGACGTTTAAGCCTCTAACAATACCATTTAAACCTACCACGCTCCCTACGTGCTCCAAAGCCTCATTTCGTCCACCTCCTTCACTTAAGGGGATTTTTGACAGAGCACTAGACGCGATCCGCTTGCAGGTCTTGGGAGAATTAAAAAATGCAAGCTTCTCTAATGTAGGGGAAGTGGCAATGAAGGCTAACGTGTGTTATGAGGGCATTCGACAACTCAAAGGTGACTGTTCTTCACTACAGGCACGAGTGGATTCTTATGTGGGTGCGGTCCATGCTTACCTTGCACTCGAGAAGCAGGCAGCAAAGTGTCATCATCCTGCATTGCTAGAGGACAAAAGGGTGGAGTGGCATCAAAAGATTGAGGATACCAAATCTCTTCATGATAAGGCGCAAGAAAAGCATAAAGAGCAAGTCATGGAACTTTCTTTACTCGGAAGAAATAAACGATCTTGAAGCTAAACTCAAGCAAGCACGAGAGAAGGAAAAGACACCTGCGAAGCAATTTAGAAGCTGAGGATATATCCTTAATCTCATTGCAAGATGATCTTCAGAAGTTGGAGAGAGAATTAACCGAGTTTGACGATATCCCTGTTTTGAGTCCTGAAGAGGAAGCCTTACTTCAAGAGCGCAGAGTTGAATTGGAAGAGATGCGGGCTTCTCTGGATGTTGATCCATAGACACTTAGATTTTTTTTTTAGATTATCTAGATTTCATCCATTTTTTTTTGTAGCCTAATGGACCAAATGCTTCTAAGATGTTTGTTTGTCTTAATCGTTTTCTGCGCAATAACACCCTTTCAGCGTGTTACATTTCATTATATTTATTTATACAAACAAATATTTACAATACTGTTTATTTAGCCGTTCACAGTTTAAACTCTTGCGGGCCAGGAGTAATTATTTTGATGTAATTTTTTTGGTGTGGCTGCACTTGAACAAAGTGTTTGCTCAAACTGCCTACGTACTTGCAAAGCTACCAAGATGACAACTTGCAAGATCAAGCCAACGTAGTTCAAAAGACGGATTTTTTTTGTTTAGAGGTGTGGCTGCACTTGAGCTACATGTTCACCCAAGTTGCCTACGTACTTGTGAAGCACAAAGTGTATTTCACAAGATCAAGCCGACGTAGTTCATAAAGGAAGGAGTACTTTTTTTTTTTTTTTTTTTTTACAGTTCAATCTCTTGCTTAGGAGCTTTGACTTGCAGTTTACGCTCTTGCTTAGGAGCCTTCACTGTTGGGATTTAAGAATAGTAACGCTTCAAAAACTTCCCATTGATTGGGCCTACTCGAACGCCGTCTTCATCCACGATTTTGTAAGCACCATTTGTATAGACCTCCTGTACCACGTATGGACCATCCCACTTAGAGGTGAACTTGCCAACTGGCTTGTGAGAGGTGATGATTGGTCTTCGTACTGCAAGGACGAGGTCTCCTACTTGGAAAGAACGAGGGCGCACCTTTTTGTTGAATGCGCGTGACAACCTTGCTTGATAGCACTGGAGCTTTTGTTGAGCCTCTAATCTCTTTTCATCGAGAGCTTCCAACTCTTCTAAACGCAATTTGTCATTCTCATCATCTGTGAGTCCCTCCTGAATAGCAATGCGTAAGGAAGGGATCTGCAACTCCAAAGGCAACACGGCCTCCACTCTATACACCAACGCGTACGGGGTTGCCTGAGTAGGTGTTTTGTATGTGGTACGATATGCCCACAACGCCTCACCAATTCTTTCATGCCAATCTCGCTTTGACTTTGCTACTACTTTTCTCAACAAGTTGCAAAGAGTTTTATTAAAGGCTTCAGCCAAACCATTTGCAGAGGCATTGTACATGGATGACTTGTATTGTTTGAACTTGAATTTTTCTCCCAGACTTGTCATCAGATGGTTGAAAAATTGTTTCCCATTGTCAGTTGTGATACGTTGAGGTACACCATATCTGTAGATGATTTGGGTTCTAATGAAGTCCACAACATTTTCTTTCTTCACTTCCCGTAGCGTGATGGCTTCCGCCCATTTTGAGAAGTAGTCAGTGGCAGCGAGGATATACTCGTGTCCATTTGAGGCCTTTGGAGTAAGAGGTCCCACAACATCAAGTCCTCAAGCTTCAAAGGGCCATGAAGAAACAGTAGGATGCAACGGCTCCGGCGGTTGGTGTATGAAGTTTGCGTAGAACTGACAGGGTTCACATTTTTTTGCAAAGTCCATACAATCTTGCACCATGGTTGGCCGAATACCCCATTCTCTTTACACGATCATGAAGTTTAGGCCCAGATTGATGAGCACCACAAATGCCAGAATGAGCTTTATGCATTGCTTCAGTAGCTTCGTCCTTGCTTAGACACCTCAACCATTGGCCTGAGAAAGAACGTCTGTAGAGTGTCCCTTTATAGTGAATGAACTTTGGAGCACGTCGACGTATTTCTACCTTGTGTCTGGGATCATCGGGTAGTTTTTGGTGTTCCAAAAAATCAATGATAGGTTGACACCAGTCATCTTCATCAACTGTGTAGACGCATATCATGTTGGTTGTGTCTATATTTTCTTCTCCTTCAAGCGATGATACTACCCAACGATTGCAGACTGGGACTTTCATAGACTCTTCTGCCCCCAGTGCCAAAGTGGCTGCAAGATTAGCAAGCGCGTCAGCCAACTTATTGGCACTCCTTGGCACATGACCAACATGGATGTCGTCAAGTTGATTCAGCAGTTGTAATGCCTGTTGATGGAAGGGAATCAAGTCTTCCTTTTTCACTTCATATTCACCAAGGACTTGGTTGACCACCAGCTTTGAGTCTCCATATATGTCCATATCCCTGACACCTATTTCGATCGCCATTTGAAGACCGAGTATGAGAGCTTGGTATTCTCGCCATATTATTTGTACACAAAATCGAGAGAGTGTAAAGGCATATGGCATAAGATGATTTTGTGGAGTTACGAATACAACTCCAGCTCCAGCTCCATCTTGCCTTGCAGCACCGTCAAAGTACATTTGCCATGGAGGTAGGACGTCCACATAGAAAATTTCTTCTCCTGGGAGGTCATCTGAAATTTCCCACTCTGCTGGTACTGGATGATTAGCAAAGAAGTCGGCGATAGCTTGACCTTTCACAGCCTTTTGAGGCACGAACACCAAGTCATACTGCTTAAGCAACATTGCCCATTTCGCAAGTCTTCCAGACAAGACTGGTCTTGAGAGTATGTACTTGATTGGATCAGCTTTTGAGACCACATGTATGGTATGTGCCTGCATGTAGTGCCTCAACTTCTGGATGGTGAACACCAAAGCAAGACATATCTTCTCTATGGGCGCGTAATTCAACTCAGCTTCAACCAAGGTACGACTCAAGTAGTAGAGTGCTCTCTCCTTGCGGTCTTCAATTTCTTGAGCACACATTGCCCCCAGTGAGCGTTCTTGTGCTGCAATGTAGAGGACAAGTGGCCTTCCTGGAATTGGTGCCCCCAGCACTGGCGCGCTGGCCAAGTACTTCTTGATGCTATCAAAAGCATTTTTGCATTTTTCATCCCATTGAAATGGAGCATCCTTTTTCATGAGATGGCTAAACAGCTGGCAACGCCCGGCTAAGTTAGAGATGAACCTTCGGATGTATGCCAAACGTCCTTGCAATCCGCGCAACTCTTTCAATGTCTTTGGTTCCGGCATCTCGTTGATAGCTTTGATTTTTGTTTGGTCAATTTCAATGCCTCTATGCCTGGCCACAAAACCTAAGAACTTCCCAGATGTGACTCCAAATGCGCACTTGACTGGATTCATCTTGAGTTGACATTTTCTAAGTCTTTCAAAGACGGTTCGAAGGTCTTTGATATGGTCTTCTCTTTTCTTTGATTTGACAACCACGTCATCAACATAACACTCTATTGTTTTATGCAGCATGTCATCAAAGATATTTTGCATTGCGCGTTGGTATGTAGCGCCAGCATTCTTCAATCCAAACGGCATGACTGTGTAGCAGAAGATCCCTTTTGGGGTTCGAAAACCTGTTGCTTCTTGATCTTCGGGTGCCATATGTATTTGATTGTAACCAGCAGTACAATCCATGAATGAGAGGGCTTCATGACCTGTGGTTGCGTGAATCATCAACTCTGTATTGGCAAAGGGAAGTCATCCTTCGGGCATGCATCATTAAGGTCTCTGAAGTCGACACATATGCGCAGTTGTCCATTCTTCTTTCTGAATGGGACAATGTTTGCTATCCAGGTAGAATATTTGACTTCTCGAATGAAACCTGCTTCAATGAGTTTATTGACTTCCCTTTCAATTTCAGGTACAAGCTCCGGCCTGAAACGACGTTGAGGTTGCTTTTTGGGACTGGTGCCTTTCTTGATTGCTAGACGATGAACTGCAATTTTTTGGCTGAGTCCAGGCATCTCTTTATAGCTCCAAGCGAAGACATCCTTGTACTCGACCAACAACTTGTAGTACTCCTCTTCTTCTTCTTTAGTCAGCAGAGCACTAATATAAATGGGGCGAGAATCTTCCGTAGTTCCCAAGTTGAGCTCCTTGAGTTCATCCACAGTCGATTGCCCCCCGTCTTCAAGTGTTTCCGGGGCCTCATCGGCCTCGACTTCTTCACTCTCATCAGGTATCTCTTCTATTGTGATGTGATATGACGACGTTGTAACTTCTAAATCTCCTGGCTTCTTTACACCAGAAGGACGTGAAGATGAAGGAATAGGCTCAACATTTTTTGACTGGATTGTGAGAACTAGTACGCGCCTCCTTGCTTTGAGTGGCTCATGCTGGATGATATCCACTACTTGCATACACTTCATGCGAGATGGTATTGCGCTTCTCAAATCATCGCTTACTCTTACTTCTTCTTCATTTTGTGTTGCAAAAGTTGAGAGAGGACGACCCTCACCACTATTCCTCTTGAGAGCCCCTAGTCGACTGAAGACTGTTTTTGATGGACCACCCAAGCGTTCATGTATTGCGCCCTTCTTGTTTATACGCAACGAAGGTGTTGACACTTTGACCTTACTTTCTCCTTGATTGCCAAGCCTAGCAAAGACAGAAATGTGTTTGGTTGAAGCATTTGGTCTCCCTAACCTTGTAAATATAGAAGGACGACACTTCTCTGCAGGTGGACTTATTCGATCGAAGACTGAAGATGGATGCATCTTTTCCTCTCCTTCTTCATTTTCTTCGACCTCTTCTACTGTGATGTACTGAGAAGATGCAATAGCCCCTTTTCTACGAGCACCAATCTTCACAGGCGCAGGAGACTCATATCCGAGCCCGGCCCTGGTCACCATGAAGCTCCCATCTTGCTTGAATACTTCATGTTGCGCTTTGTTAAGACCGTACGGCTCAACTTTTATAACTTTGCCAAGAGGAGTCGGATTTGTAAAGTCATATCCAGCCTTTGCCAGTAGCTTGTAAGCATTGAAATCAAATATCCCCTTGTTTTCTTCATTTGATGATTGACTGTATGAACAGACGAAACCATTCGGAGGAGGTCTCACAATCTTCGTTTGAGATGAACTTGGTAGAGGTGTAACGACTTTGGCTACCCATTCCTGCTTGAACACCAGACTTGACTTTTTATCCTTAGGCTCTATCTTTGATGTTAGACACTCTGCAAAAGGACTCTCCCCATCTTTGCGGCGAGACTTCGGGATGTAGCGTAGTACTGGTGGTGTAGTTTTCTGCGGCGTCTCTTGCTTCTTAGGTGACGCAACAGGAGTAGCTGTTTTGTTGACCTTGTCTACATCTTTCTTAACATCATTTTCTTTAGCAGGACTTGCAGCTTTATCTTCTTTGATGATGTTCTTTTCCCGCTTACCTCCTTTTCCTGTTGAAGAGATGGTGGTTGGCATGAACTCACTGGAAGTACCATTCTCTTCAAAGAATTTTGCATCAGCGAAGAAAGAGTCGACCTTAGAGAAAGGTTTGGCATCTCCATCTATTTTCCTTTCGCCACCACGATAATATTTCAAGCATTGATGGAGGGTTGAGGCGACAACTCCATTCTCGTGCTTCCAAGGTCGTCCCAGCAATAGTTTGAACGATGTCTTGCCATCCATGACATGGAACAATGTGTCGGAAGAAAGATCACCCATGGTAAGGTTCACACGGATCATGCCAACCGCATGCTCCCCATTCAAGTTGAAACCATGAATCATTGTTCGACTACTGGAGAGTTCATCCATCGTGATCCCTAATTCGTTCATGGTAGCTTTTGGCATAAGATTGACTCCTGAGCCTCCATCTATTAAAATGCGCTTGACCTTTTGCCCCCGGATGTACCCAGACACATAAAGTGTCCTGTTGTGAGGCTTGGATCCAAGAAGTAAATCCTCATCTGAAAAACTCAAGGCTGCATTGCATGAGACACATCCAGTTGATTGCTCAAGAGGCTCAATTTTTTCTTTCATCCTGCCCGCATACAACTCGGGCTTCTCAAATCCTTGAATTATCAGCTGACGCTTCTCTTTAGGTAGATGAAAGATTTGCTTCCATCCCATATTTGTAGGAAGGGCGTCAAGAGCAGCCACTATTTCGTTCTCCTTTTCAGAATGCAACTGTTGTGCCAATACCGCATCATATGGGCCTCCTTCCTCTATCTTCTTTTTATCATCACCACCTTCCGTAGCTGAGACGGTGCACACGGTAACCTTGTTTAAGAAGTCTTGTGGGAAGAATTCTCTTAAGGTGACGGGACTCGGTGGTTCTTGCTCAAGTACATCGATAGGCAAGACATGTGGTTTGATCACTGTTTTGGGCTTTTTATTTCCCTTTGTCTTGAGAGGTTTAGTCTTCTTTGATTGTTTTCTTCGACGGTGAACAGGTTGCGCTATTTGTCTTATTTGTTTCTTTGACTTCTTGCGCGTAACCAAAGTCCAACCTTCATCGTCATCTTCATGCTTCTTTTCCTCATTCTTATCCTGAGGAGGTAGTATTTCTTCCAATGACATTGGAGGTAGTGACGACAACGACCCTTGGATCCGTAATGCCACAGGCTCAAAACTCCCGAACTGCAACATATACACACACCATCCTTGTCGTATAATTGGCTCGTCAAGTTGCTCCAAGACTACAGTAGTTTGATTTGTAGTTACTGTGTCATCCAAGTCAAGAATGATCTTCCCTTCCTTGGAGAGCTGCATGATATTCTCCTTGAGTGTTATACACTTTTCAATAGGGTGACTCACCAGCCTGTGATAACGACAGTAATTGGGATCGTTTGTCTTGTTTGCTTGCTCAGGGCGCTTCGACTCTGGCAATTGTATAACCTTCTTCTCTAAGAGGTCATCGAGCATTCCAGAAAACTCAGAATCTGGGAATGGGTATTTCTTAGCCTGCAACTCTTTCAATGTAGGCTTGTCTCGTTGGTAGTTGTAAGAGAATGACTCTTTCTTCTTTTCATACTTAGGTTTTGACGAGATTTGACAGGTGCACTGCTGGTTTCGACGACCATTGTTTCCTTTGTCGACGATTTGGAGTTCTTATCAGTTTTCTTGAACTCCTTCTTTTCACTTGGCACCTTAGAAGAACTTGGTCGAGCACTACCATGTTCTTTGATTGTGATCTCCATGTCATGGGCGCGGGTAGCCAGGTCTTGGAAGCTCTTTGGCATGATCCCTTTCAGGATGTAAAGAATGTCCCATTTCATCCCGTTGACGCACATTTTAACTGCTGACGCTTCACTTAAGCGATCCTTGCATTCCAGACTCAGCGCACACCACCTGTTGATGTAATCGACGATAGGCTCATCTTGCCATTGAGTTGTCTTTGTCAATTCTCTCATGCGACGACACGTCCGGTGTCTTTGTAGAATCTGTTGAGGAATTCATCTTCCATGTGACCCCAGTTGTCAATTGACTCGAGTCCGATCGTGTACCGGTCGAACGCGATCCCTTTGAGCGAACGAACGAATCGCTTCACCAAACGATCACCTTCTTTCCAAAGATTGTTGTATGTCTCGACGAAGTGGGCGATGTGTTGCTTTGGGTTCCCCTTCCCGTCGAACTATTGAAATTTTGGAGGCCGATAGCCGGATGTCATGCGCAGATCGTCAATCCTCTTAGTGTAAGGCTTGATGTAGCGTCCACTACTTGTCGAGCTATCATCAAACTGACACTTGATCGTCTTGGCTATTAACTCCTGCAGCTTCTCTTCAGTGAAGTTGCTGATCTCATTCTTTGGCTTTTCCCTATCCTCGCCAACTTCTCTATCACTATCAACATCCCTATCGGTGTCACCATGCTCGCTCTCGGCCTTCCTGTCACGGAGTGCCACCACCTCTTTTTGGAGCTCATCAATTTTCTTGTTCTTTTCTTCACTCTCCTTCATCATCTTTTCAAGGAGATCATTCATTTTCTGCATTCGAGCCTCAAGAGTATCGCCACTTATCACCATGACTGAAGCAACGTTAGGAGTTGAGGTTTCTTTCTTCTTTGGCGACGCTTTGGGTTTCCATGGAGAAGCCTTCTTGTCAACCTTAACACTTTTAGTCTCCTCGCGTGAAGGAGAAGAGGCGGCCAGGAGCGTTGTAGCAAGGCGGCTATGGAGGCGACGAGAGAAACTTGCGCGGCCTAGTTGGGACGTGTGCGGAGCGTGACGCGCGCAAGCGGCATTGACAAAGCAGCCTTCTTCGCCATTCCTCTTGTGGAGATGCCAACCGATCGCGTAGCGAGGGGAGGTAGCAAAGAAATGGGGGTACCTGCAGATATCTGCGTAGGTCTTCTTGGATGGACTGGAGGAGATGCTTTGCTTAGTAGACATCTTCTTGTTTTGGTAGACTTGAATCAAACAGCAGTAGAGATGAGAGGTAGAGATTTTCACATCGGGTTCACCAAAATTTGTAACAGCAAATTTTGTATAACGATAACTGAAATACAAAACAAGGAAACAATTAAATTTTATTAATAAATATCAAAAGTATGTGTACAATCTCTAATGTATCCTCTGATTCTAATATGCCGTAAGGGGTACGTGTACGGGGTACACGTGAGGGGTGCGCGTGTAGACAAATTTAATTGCTCTACACGCGAAGTAGATTTGATTTCTTGAGAGGGTCGCGATGACTTGAATCTATCTTGAAGGTTTGAATTTGTGATTGAATCTTCAGCGCAGGCGGCACGATTTGATGTGCTTGTTGACTGCTTGCAATGATTTTGACAGAGAGGATTTGTAGGAATTTGTACCTTGTTCTCTCTAGCTCCTTTGCAATTATGAATTTCCAACCCTTTGAATGAATGAGAAGAGCTCTATTTATAGAGTTTCAAATCCTCTTATTGGACTTTGATGGTCAGAGGCCCATTCGTGGGTCTATTAGCAACCTTGGCCCAATTTGATTCCTTCTGGGTTTAGTGATCCGAATAACTCCTTTTGTAATCCGAATCGACCCATATTACATTTAATCGGGACAAAATAATTAAATTAAGTTACAATTTGGTATTAACTCAAAATAATTAATTTATTTTACTTATTTGGCACATTAATAAATTTTCCGTGCCTACACCAACAGTTCAAGCCGCTGCATAACTTGAGAATCAAATACGCCTTCGAGATTGTCAATTATGTGGGAAATGAAGTTAAATCAAATGCATGTTCTTTGGTCGAGGAACTAGTTCAAAAAGCCTCCAAGTGATTTATTATATGAAACTTTTTTACAGATTGCAAACTATGTATGTTGTTTTTTATGATAATAACTATTTCATGTTCGAGGTACAAGATTGGAATAACATGACAGTATTTTTTGGGCATATTCTAAGATTTCAAGTTTTGTATGATACAATTTGAGCTATCTTTTCGAACTCCGTAACAAAGGTTTTGAGCTTCGTAAGTAATGTGTCGAGCTTCGTAAGAAAGGTAACGAGTTTCGTAAGTAAGGTTCCGAACTCCGTAATTTTATACGCTAACAATTGCAATAAACCATGACTATGTACAAATTTTTGCAACAAAAGTTTCGAGCTCCATATGTAACTATTAGAGCTACGAAAGAAAGGTTTCGAGCTCTGTAATTTTATACGCTAAATTGAAATAAACATGACTACGTACAAATTTTTATAACAAAGGTTTCGAGCTACGTATGTAACTATTAGAGCTACTTAAGAAAGAAAACGAGTTTTTTAATTTTATTATACGCCAAATTGTATAAACCATGACTACGTTTCGAGCTCCGCAAGAAATAACTTGAGCTGCGTAATAAAGGTTTCGAGCTCGGTAATTTTATACGCTAAATTGCAATAAAGCATGACTATGACACATCTTTAAAATTTCATTATAACTTCAACCATAAACTAATAAAATTGTGTCAATGTAAACAAATACACTGAATTAAACGACTACAACTACTACTAAATAAGTTTCAACAAAGCTAAATTACAAGTTTAAAAACCTATAACTGATAATCCTACGACGACATCATAATATCGCGAAGACCGACGTGGCTATTACCATGATTATTAGTAGAAGTGTGGACAGCGGGCCGCCCACGGGGGCGCTTGGTGGGAAACGAGACAAGCGTTTGCATTTTGTATGGAGTCGCCACCAATTTTTATGGGAAATTGGAACCGTTCGAATACCTCGTGTCATGTCAAGACACAAAGTAGTGACATGAACACTAAGCAATCGTTACCCTTAGCATTCTATGTCTAGAATGACTCTCGTGGATGCCAATGAACACGGGTGCTCACGGAGATCTGGAGTAAGGGGTGAGGGTACGTATTAGGAAGCTCTTTTGATCGAACACCTAATCCCGCCCGCCTCGATAGCGGCCTCTACTAATGATTAGGAAAGTTATCCGTACTCGATATATCGTCGGCTATATGCATGCAATGCAACATCCAAGTTTTAGTCCTAACATGTGAAGAATTAATACTAAGTCGGTGGACACGTAATTAGCATACAATTGGGTCGAAGTAGGATTTAATGCTCATTTACATGTGAGAACATACAAATAATAAAAGAAAATACAATAATTGAAAATTACAAGAATGGAAATTACAATAATTACATCGGATTAGGCGATTTATGTCGAAAATACCTTTAAAACGGATAATTTGAGAAAAAGGAATAAAAGAATGAAACAAATAAATTAACGAACAGGAATTAGCGTGATAATACGGATAATAGTTAGTAAATACATAGACTAATTAATCTATGTCAAGGCAGAAAAGGAGTTCAGGGACAGAACTCATCCTGGAACAGGCGCAGCAGGACTGCGCCCTCTGGAAGAGGCGCAGCAGTTGCTGCGTCTGTTCCAAGGGTGAGTTCTGGCTGTGAAGCCGGAACTGCAAATCGTTAATTTGAATTGGTAAATTTAAGGATTGATTATATTATTTACTCGGATGGAAGTGATTAATAGGTTAATTACATGTGAATGATGGTCATGAAAGCAGTAAAACATGAACGATACGGATACAAACGAATTATTACATGAAATTATGATGAAAACATTAATGAGTCCTCTGTTGAAATAAATCAATTAGGCTAAATACGATGGGTATACAATGGATACGCGAATAAACAGACGAAAACTATATCAATGACGAATCCCAGAAACCCAATATGAACAAATTGAATCTCTAAAATCCGGGTTTGAATTTAATGACGAAAACCCGTAAATATGGATTATTTAGGATTTAAGTCGGATTTAATGAATTAAACATGCTAATGAATGATGAATAATATACATGTGAATTATCAGTGACGATTATATCGAAGAATTAACAGACGACCAAATAACAAAACGAATTACAGAGGACGAGGAAGAAGAAAAGAAGCGAGAATCTGCGCGGCCTCACGAAGAGGCGGCGAGCTGAACGCGCTCCTTCGAAGAGGCGCAGCGATTCTTTGCGTCTTTTCTCGACGTCCGTCTCACCGGAAATCCGCGAAAGCGAGTTTTAAAGCACGGTTTTAGAAATCGGTTTTAATGGTGTTTTCGACATAAATCTTACAATGGTGATACGATAAATAAAATACAATAAATAAATAAGGATTATACACCCTCAGACTTACATGTTGACGAAACGAGATGAACTAAGATATCGACTAGTGAATGCTCGACGCGAATGCAAAGAGAGTGCCCTCGTAAGAGGAAAACGATTGATTAATTAAAGTTGATTGTTGGTGTAGTTGGTCAAATTGGTCGGTCATGCAACGGAGAGGCTGGTACCCGGAAAGATCCGAGCTTACGTGGTCGGAAGTCCAAGCACGTAGGCGCCAATTAGTAAGAACAAAGTCTAGAATGCAAAGGGAGAAGAGAAGGGCGGACACTCGCGTGAGAAATATGAGGAACGAAGGCTCCTATTTATACTAATCACACGAAGGAATAGGGTTTCGGAGACTCTTTGGAAGTGAATCTCGGAAAGATATGAAAAAGATACGTAAGACATGCAAAGAAGGGCCCGGGAAAAGGCGCAGTAGCCACTGCGTCTCTTGGAAGAGGCGCAGCACCTACTGCGTCTATTCCCAGGAGGTTTCCTCCTGCTGAAGAAAGATTTCCGCGTTTGAGTTATGGTAGGACGGAAATAATTCGATTATCTTATGAATATTACGGGATATTATTTGCCAAAAGATAAAATTTGTGAAATATGGAATAGAAATATCCGGAACATTCCAGAATATTCTGACTCGGGATTTAACAGTTATCAGAAATGGGAGACGGTTTTTGACCCGGACTCCGAATGTACTCAAATTACTGCCAAAACGACCGTATCAGGACGTAGATGACAACTAAGAGGTAGACATTAATATTTGAGCAATCACTTGACGATAATCTTATGAACTGTCACAAATCGTTCCGCGTATCAAACATGCGGCCCAATCATCACCGGGTGGTTTGCGGGAGGTGCAGAAATGAGGTATCTACAGAGCCCCCACTTTGACTGAGGCTTGGACAAGGCGAAAGTCAAAGTATAGCCATCAGGTCAATCAAAGATTACAACCTGACGACTATGGCGACGCGAGGCGGCTCAAGGGGTCTGAACCAAGGACCTGTCGTCGGGAACATTTTAGAGTCTGTCGACTATCGGGGAGGGTCGTTTAAAGTCCATTAGACTACGTAAGGAGGCTCGCCACCCATAAGAAGAAATCATACCTGAGACTTCCGGAGAACGTCACCTTTGTCGAACTCCGCGGAGAAACAAGAAATATTGAAAGCAGCAGGACGTCGGTAGAAACTGCTGGGGAATCCGCTTGCGTCGGTCTCAAGCGAACTCTGGCAAAAACTTGAGGTTGAATCTGCTTGCGTCGGTCTCAAACAAACTCTTGCTGGGGAATATTTTTGACGACTAGGAACATCTAGATCGTCGTGGGAGAAATCTTGAGTGAGCAGTACTGCGAAATACTACTGCGCTGGATATAATGATCTTGAGCAATACTGCAAAATACTGCTGCGCGGGATAAAATGCGGGCCGAAATGAAAGAAAATCATCGAGACGGACCAAAAGAATGTAATAGCGTCGAAGAAGAGGCGCACCAAAGATGGGCCCACAAATAACGAACTCATAACGAATTTTTGAAAATCCGTATGGAGGGAACACAAAGGAAGAGGCGCAGCAAGAGCTGCGTCTCTTGGAAGAGGCGCAGCGCCTACTGCGTCTTTTCCCCAATTTGGCTATTTCTGCGTAAAAACGCGAACTCAGAAGGATTGTGTTTCATTATTTCGAAACACAATTCTTGCAATTTCTCTCTCAAATCTTCACCATTTCCGCCAAGGTTTGATTCAAAAGCTTGCTTTAAACATGACTAATCGAGGTATGCGTCTTAATCTTGCATTAATCTTCTTCATTTGTCGAATTTTGAGCCGCGAAAATTAGGGTTTTTGACCCTTTTGATCGAAAATTTGGGGCTTTTCCCCCAAATGGATTTGCTATGCCAAATTGATGCTAGAAATGGATAGTAGGTGATGTTAGGAACATAACCATGTGTTTGCTTCGAATTTTCATCAAGTTTTGAGCCTTTGAATGAATTTTGAGATGGTTTTACAGCTAAACCGTAAATTGCTTCGAAAATAGCCTTAGGTTCGCCCATTGGTGATGAAATTTGATATTTGGGATCCTTGGATGATGGGTAAACTTTCTACCATCTCGGAATTTTGGTTCGTGACAACTTTTTCAGGACACTTTTCTAGGGCATAATCGTCGTTATAACGAAATGCTGCCGAATTTTCGGCTTGAACCTGGAACTAGGCTTTGACTTGGGCTTGACTTGACCCAATTTATCACATGAGTGATTGGGTTGGCGGGAATATGGCCAAAGATGGCATGGAAAGGGCAGTTTTCAGGGCTCTGAAGGCTCGAAAACTCCTTAACAAAGGCTTGTCGTCATGTGACGCGGCCTGAATTTACTTTAACGTTGCAGGTGATGAGGCTTCTACTTCTGGGAGGACTCCCATGGAGATAGACGCCGATCGTTGAGGAGGCTTTAGAGCGAGCTTTCACCGCCGCTTTGTGATGGCTACGGAGACGAGGCTCACGAGGAGGAGGTCGTCGAGGAGGAGGAGGCCCCGAGACGGGCCAACGTTGGGCGAGGAGGTCGTCACCGAGGGGAGCTCCTGCGTGGGCTGAGACCTGGGAGAGTAGGCACCTTGTGTGGGCTGCAGAGGGTCACCTGTCCTACAGGACGGTGAAGAGCTTAGTAAATAAGAATTCACTACTCATTATTCATCCTCTTTCGTTCTTTTTGTCCAAACTTCTTTCAAATTTCAGTCAAAACTAAAGATAGCTTTGTTTCAAATCATAATAGGAGGCCGGGAACATCAGGTCATTCTCGGGTTACACGACAGCGATGAAGCACTACGAGCAGCTGTCGGCGGAGGAGAGGGCCATGATCGAGCGTGGAGCGTTTGGTCCTCTCGGTTCGTGTCCGGAGGGATATCGTGAAGAGGAAGTTGCGGGCTAACCTTAGCCTGGTCCGCGCTTTCTTGGATCGATTCTGGGATACGACTTCCACGTTTCACCTGCCCTTTGGTGAGGTGGGAGTCACTTTGGAGGATTACGGCATGATTTCTGGTCTGCCGTGTGGGACCGAGGAGATGGTGTGGCCGGAGACTGCCATGAGGGCGGACTCGGCCGAGGCGAGGAGATTGATCGGCTGGAACTTGTCGCCGAAGGCTGTTGCAAAGCCGGGTTTGGTACCCAGTACTTACGTCCGAGACTACTTTGCGGGGAAGACCCCGGCGCTGGTGACGATCGATGGGAGGGAGACAGCTCCTCCTCCTTGTACAGCTGAGCAGAGGGCTCGCATGTGGCTTTGGTGGTTTCTGTCTTAGATTTACCTCGGAGACAAGGGCGAGAGGCTATCGACGAAGCTTCTTCCCTTCCTTTCTGACCTGAGTTCCCTAGGGCGCTGGGACTGGGTCACTGCTGGTTTTGCGGTCCTCATCCGCTTTATGAGGGCCATGGTTCGTCCGGAGTTGATGGAGAAGGGGACTTCTCCTGGCGCTGTCGGACCCGGACTACTGTTGGAGGTATGAACCTTCCTTTAGACCAGAGTAAATTCCTTTCTTTATCGAATCACGAAAGATCGTCATTGATTATTCTGTTTTACAGGCATGGGTGTACTCTTACTTCCCGAGCCTCGCGCCCAAGAGGACGGAGCCGCTGGAGAAGGCCTATCCCGTGGTGAGGGATTGGGTCATGTGCCGGACGAAGAGCAAGCGTTCTTCCCACAATGTCTACCGGCGGGACGTGAACGCTCTTCAGCTGAGCAGCGTGAGTATCCCATTTATTCTTTTTATTCTTCTTATACTTTGCTTTTAATTGATCATAGGAATGATCTTTGCCTTTATATTGTCGCAGTGGGTGCCCAGACCTTGGGCGGAGTACGCAGGAGCGCCTCCTTTTGTCGCTGAGGTCCTTCGACCTAAGAGCCCGAGCCGCTTCTTTGTGGGACGTCGATGGGTCCTGTGTGGTACTTGGGCGAGCGGTTGGCTCGTCAGTGCTCTCGGGACGCGTTGACGGTTCCCATCGATCCTCCCAGGACGATGTTTAGGGAGCCTTCTGAGGCTGAGAGGGAGGCGGACTTGGCTGGTGCCAGTGGCGACGACCTTCTTCTCCCTGGCGAGGACTACTCGGCGTTCCTCTACGGGAGGTTGGCGTACTGGCCGGTAGTGGTGAGTATCTTTTACTTTCGTTTGATTTGATTTTAGCGGATTGTGACGAAAGATCGTCCATTAATGAGAGCTATTTGTCTTCGCAGGAGGTTGAGGCGGCGGGCATCGAGCCCCCAGAGTACCCCGAGACCCTTGAGTACACCGACGCGACTGGGAGGACGACGATCTCCGAGTTGCGTGACTTCGACGTAGCTGTGACGGATGCTGGCCTAGACGATTGGCAGCATCTGATTCGGAGGGTAAGCCTCTTGTTTATATAACTTTTGTGTAAGAACACATTTGATTGAACTTGTTCAATTTGCTGAGAATCTCTTTTGAAAATGCAGGTTGCGCCGTCCCGGTTCGTGGCACTATGGAGGGTGGCCAACCGGCTGCGAGCTACTGCCATCGAGGCACTCGCCGGTGGTCGAGGTCGTCGGGTATGAACCTTATTTGACTTTTGGTTTTGATTTTTTTTTGATTTCCGATTTTTGATCTTGCTTGAATTGATTGACATGAGCCAATTTCTTGTTTACAGGGCGACCGCGAGCTGGAGCGAGAGTTGGCCCAGTCCCGGGAGGAGACCGCTCGCTTGCTGAGGGAGCTCGAGTTTCGAGACGCCGAGAATGCCGTTCTTGCGGCCAGAGTTGCCGAGTTGGAGGGTGCCCAGCAGTAGTTTCGTGTAGTTTTGTAGACTTGTACATTTTGGACATTTGATTTTGAAACATTTTTGGACTCTGTTCGGGGCGCAAGCCCCCAGTTTGCTTGGACTTTTGGACTTTGTTCGGGGCGCAAGCCCCCAGTTTGCTTGTACATTTGCTTCATTTGATGTATATACGGTGGCCTAAGTGCCCTTGCTGCTGGGTTGTGTTGCTTGTACCTGCAGGTTAGTTCTTGAACAGGTTTGGTAGATAACGGTTTACGCCGTCATGTTGCCGAAATTTACATGGAAATTACGCAAAACATACATTTGTATATACATAAGGCCTTTAATCAGCGCAAAATGAGACTCAAAAGAGCACAAGAATGCAAAAATGCAAAAATTTTGTCGGAAATGACCGGACGGAAATGACCGGACGGTAGGGAGGGTTACCCCCTAAAAAAAAAGAAAAAAGGAAATCTATAAGTGTAGAAATGAAATGTTGAAATTCGTTAAAAATGAAAACAAAAGAAAATTATTTCCTAAAAAATAAAAAAATGAAAGTTTTTTCCTAAAAAAAGAAAAATGAAATTTATTTCCTAAAAATAAAAAAAGAATTAAGTGTGATGAAAATGGCGAAGGTGTTGACGTCGCCTCGAAATGCGCGCCCGCGAAAATAGGAAACTTGAAACATGGTAAACTGCTCGTATTTACCAAAATAAAATCCCGTAGGAATAGGAAATTATTCGTTATAGAATTAGGAAAGATCCAAACGCGGAAATCACGAGAAAGTGAGCACTGGGAAGAGGCGCGAAGATGAGTCGCGTCCCTTGGAAGAGGCGCAAAGCAGTCTGCCCTGCTTTGTTCCTGCCCGTCTGATCGGCGGATTTTTGGAAACAGCAATTAGTATAAATAGAAGCGTCGACGGGGCGTTAATTCACACAATTCTTCCGTCTCTTCCTCGTCTATTCACCTAAAATTCTCAAAATAAATTTTCAAGAGAAAATTGTCATCATGAATACTTTGGAGATCCGCTTGAAGGAATGGACCAACGAGTTCTCGAATATGGAGAAGCATGACATGGGTGCTTATAACCTTGGGTCTTTATTGAGTTTGAAACTCATTAAGGTAGTAAAACCGTTCTTGGATGCTTGCCTTGAATATTGGGACCCGAATTATCATGTTTTCGCGTTCCCGGGAGGTGACATTTGCCCATTTCCTGAAGAAATAGCTGCTATTGGTGGATGGGATCCTGAACATTTACCTGCCATTCCTTCCACTTCACAAGGGTATAAGAGCAAATTCAGAGACTTGCTTGGACTGACTAGACTTGAGGTGGATCGCTTAGTTACCCCGAAAGGCGTGAGAATGTTGGACTTTGTAGACCGATTCATTAACAGGGCCGACCCTACTGTCTCTCATGTTGCTAGGAGGAGAGCATTTGGCTTTTGTTTGTTGCATGTGTATGTCTTCCAAGGGCATGTTGATGAAGACTTGAGAGGTGACCCTCGTCTTTTGTGCCTTATCGAGCAAATGGAGCTGCGCAGGAGCCCAGCTTGCTTATGCTTAGGAGAGGTTATTTTGGGCTTGGATAATAGGAAATCCAACCGTGATCTGCCATTTTTGGGGAGTCCCGTCATCCTACAGGTAAAGACACCTTTCTTTCTTTTTTTTCTTTTTTTTTGTTTCTTTTTCGTTTTTTTTTTCGTTTCTTTTTTTTTTGTTTTTTTTTTTTTTTTTTTGGTGTCTAATACCTGCTTTTGGTAGGTTTGGCTTATGGAACGGCTCCGATTGATCAAGCCCCCAGTTCATGCACTTTCTTATCATTCCCGTATGATTGCGATGAGGACGTGGTTGTACATGGTGGACTTCACCCGGGTCTGTGACTATTGGAAGAACAAACTGAAGAATGATGATGGCCCGTTGATTAGGTGGGTCGTACCGTGGTGGCACCTCAAGTCTGTCACTGGAGTGTCTTCTTTGGATCCCACTAGGTCCGTGCGCATTCCGGGATTGGAGTTCATGGTATGCATCTTTCCGGAGAGATTGATGAGGCAAGTTGGTTTGAAGCAGACGATCCCTAGGCTTGATACCGTTCCGCAGACTGCTGTGGCGCTTACTACAGAGAGCCGAAGAGAGTGGGCCATTAAATGGGCCCAAAGAAACATGTGGTTCTTGAGCTTCTCCGCCAATGCTTTGTGGGTGTCGGACTCTTATCTGAGGTGGAGAAAGGCTGCAACTCCGGAAGAGCGCGAGAGACTGAGGAAACGTGAGCCTGTCGATTACAAGGTGCGCGAGGGAGAGAAAGAGAAGCATCTGACAGAGGGAGAAGAAGAAAGCTGGATTTCAGGTCATTCATCCTTCGAAGAAATCAAAGACTACTCCTGTTGCGGAAATGGTGGTTGGCAAGAACGGAAGAGTCAGGCCTCGAGAAAGACCGTTGGTGATTAGGTCTGAAGTGGTGCAAGAGCGTCCGGCTCGAGGTCGTGACGGGAAATATGACAAGAATCACAAGGGCAAGGGGAAGATGGAGGAATAGCCCGAGTCTCTATTTATTATTTAATTATTATTATTGTTGTTGTAATAAAAAGGAGGGATTTTTTTAGAATCCTAGCCTATTCTATTTTTATTATGTAACGTACTACTATTATTAGAAAGTGAATGGAATAAAAAAGGTTGAATGGTTATGAAACCGTTGTGATTTTCTTTTATTATTCTTGTCGAATTTCAAATGCAACGCAAATGTCCTTCTATTTACATTTTAGGTATAATGGGTTGAATCCTGTGAAGGATTGCCTACGTATTCACTTAAAAAAGCGAAATCAAACCCTTGCGCGTAGTTCGAGTAAATGTAAAAGAATAATTGTTCGAAGCAAGAGCTTGTAATGAACATAGAAACTAAGCATGAGCTTTTGCTTGTTCTCCAGGTGCGAATTTAGTTTATTTGATGATATGAGGATGACAAACCTGTCAAAATGCAAGAGCACAGTGACATTTAGCTTATTTTAGCTTGGCCAGGGGCCATTTATTTAGTGCCACAAGAGCGACACATGGGTTTACGCGAGGCGCGTTTTTGTCCTATTCTAGGCATATTATCGTTTCAGTTGGTCAAGGTTTGTGGGGTTTGAAAACTCATTCCCATCTAGGTCTGTGATTCTAACCGCACCCCCTGGGAGTATGGATTTGACTAGATATGGTCCGGCCCAATTAGGTTTGAATTTTCCCCTTGGGTCGACAAGTAAAAGAGCTCTAACCGATTTGAGGACTAAGTCTCCTTCTTTGATGTTTCTTGGCCTAACCCTTTTGTTGAAAGCTCGTTTGATACGTGCTTGATAGGTTTGGACATTATGTAAGGCGCGTAGCCTACGTTCATCCAGGAGGATGAGTTCTTCATATCTGTCCCTCTTCCAATCGGCCTCCGGGATTTGACTTTCTAGTAGAATACGCAAGGATGGTATTTCTAGCTCGACTGGTTGTACGGCTTCCATGCCGTAGGTCAAATAGAAAGGAGTAGCCCCAGTGGGCGTCCTGACAGATGTACGGTACCCCCACAAAGCGAAAGGTATCTTGCTTGGCCAATCTCTATAGTTGTCAGTCATTTTCTTGAGAATTGTGACAACGTTCTTGTTTGCCGCTTCTACCGCGCCGTTAGTCTGTGGTCAATAGGGCGAAGAGTGGTGATGCTTAATCTTGTATTTGGCTAGTAATTGCTCCGTTTCAGCTTGGAAGTGTGACCCATTATCGCTAATGATCTCATGTGGGCAACCATATCGACAGATGATGTTATTTTGTATGAATTTGGCCACATTTTTAGCTGTAAGACCAGTGTAGGAAGCCGCTTCTACCCACTTGGTGAAATAGTCAATCGCCACTAGGATGAAACAAGTGACCTCCCCCGTTCCTACCGGGGTTATTTTCCCGATTATGTCGATTCCCCATGCAGAGAATGGCCAAGGAGATGTCATCGTGTAGAGCAACGAAGGAGGGACATGTTGTACATTCCCGAAGATTTGACAATTGTGGCAGTGTCTCACGTATTTGATGCAATCGGATTCCATTGTGGTCCAATAATACCCCAAACGTGTGATTTTATTTGCCATCATGGGCCCACTCATGTGAGGACCGCATTCTCCGTCGTGGACTTCTTCCATCACCTTTCGTGCCTGTGAATGATCAAGGCAACGTAGGACTACACCAAGAGGTGTTCTTTTGTATAACTCTCCTTGCATCAGGACGTATTGGGAAGCTAATAGGCGTATAGCACGTTGTCCCCTCTTGTCCATATCCGGTGGATAGGTACCATTAAGCTTGAAATTCAGGATTGCTTGGAACCAGGGTTCCTGTGTGATCGGTGATTTGATGGACGTAAGCCGGCTCTGACCGTCGTTCGATGCACAAAGGCATTTCTATCATGTGATCTGGCATATTTATCAAAGATGCAAGTTTCGCAAGAGCGTCTGCAAATTGATTTTCCTCCCGAGGTAGGTGTAGGTATGTTACATGATCAAAGAATTGAGCGACTTGGTCTATCCTAGCCTGATGGGGTGCGAGGCTTTCACTTCGTATTTTCCAAGATCCTGTAACTTGGTTGATGATCAGTGACGAGTCCCCATGTACTCGGAGGTTTTTGATGCCTAAGCTTACTGCCGCTTGTAGCCCAATGAGACAAAGCCAGATTCTCGTGCAGATTGTTTGTCACCTCGAAGTCGAGTTTGACAGCAATCGGTGTATGCTCACCTTCAGGAGAAATGAGCAACACTCCTATTCCGAATCCTCTTAAGTTTGATGCTCCATCAAAGTATAGGTCCCAGGAGTCTACGTCTGTTTGAAGTATATCCTCGTCGGGAAATGACCAAGTACCTATGGTTTGTGCGTCGTTGATAGGGTTTTCTGCGAAGAATTCGGCGACGGCGCGACCTTTTATAACTTTCAGTGGCACATATTTAAGGTCGAATTCTGAGAGCATTAGGGTCCATCTTGCCAGACGTCCGTTGAGGACGGGTTTCTCGAAGAGGTATTTGACTGGATCCATTTTGGAATATATCTTGACGGAGTAGCTAAGCATGTAGTGACGTAGCTTCTTCGTTGCCCACACAAGAGCGAGGCATGTCTTTTCGAGTTGCGAGTATTTGCACTCATATTCCAAGAACTTCTTACTTAGATAGTAAATAGCTCTCTCTTCGCTTCCTATGGTTTGAGCTAACATGGCACCCATGGCGGTTTCAGTTACTGTGAGATATAAACCAAGAGGTTGATCTCGTTGCGGTGGCATGAGCACTGGCGGTTTAGCCAATATCTCCTTGATTCGGTCAAACGCCTTTTGACAATCATCATCCCACATGGTGTGGTCTGTTTTCTTGAGTTTCTTGAAGATAGGCTCGCAAATCATTGTAAGTTTCGATATGAATCGACTTATGTATTGTACTTTTCCCAGGAATCCTCTGACTTCTTTTTCTGTTTGAGGTTGTGGCATTTCAATCAGAGCTTTGATTTTTGAAGGATCTATTTCTATACCTCTTTGACTAACGACATATCCCAGGAGTTTCCCAGATGTTACCCCGAATGTGCATTTCTGGGGGTTGAGTCTCATGTTGTACTTTCGTAGCCTTGCGAAGAACTTGCGAAGGTTTGCAATATGTCCTTCTCTTTCCTTGGACTTGACGATCATGTCATCTACATATACCTCAACTTCTTTGTGCATCATGTCATGTAGGAGTGTAGTTGTGGTGCGTTGGTATGTAGCTCCGGCGTTGATCAATCCGAATGGCATTACTGTATAGCAATATGTTCCCCATTGGGTGACGAATGCGGTCTTGTGCATATCTTCCATGGCCATCTTGATTTGGTTATAACCCGCATATCCATCCATGAAGGATAGTAATGCGTGGTCCGCAGTATTGTCTACCAATATGTCGATGTGAGGTAGAGGGAAGTCATCTTTCGGACTTGCTTTGTTCAAGTCCCTAAAATCAACGCAAACACGGATTCTCCCATCCTTTTTGGGTACGGGTACTATGTTAGCTACCCAGTCAGAATATTCGGAAACTTTGATGAACCCGACTTTGAATTGCTTGTCCACTTCTTCCTTAATCTTTAGAGCCCATTCTGTTCTCATTCGTCGAAGCTTCTGTTTCACAGGTTTGAAACCTGGCTTAATCGGAATCCTATGTTCGGCGATATCTCTGTCGATCCCTGGCATGTCTTTGTAGGACCAAGCGAAAACGTCTTTGAATTCATTTAGGAGGTCTATGAAATCGGCCCTTTCGGTTGAGCTCAAGGTAGTCCCTATCCTAAGTTCTTTGGGTTCTAGTTCGGTTCCTACATTGATGGGTTCGGTGTCCTCTATTACAGGTCCCCCTTCCCCTTCCTGTAGTATGTCTTTGGCTACGTAGGGAGGTATTTCGGTCAAGTCTGGGTCTTGGTCATCCTCGGTATCATCGTAAACAGAATTGCACTCAAGATAACACAAAGAGTAAGCAGAACCTGATTTATTCATATTAAGATTTGAGTAAAGTTGAAACAAAGAAGCCAACTGATCCATGGTCAGTGGCGGCAAAGGGACAGTAATTGGGGCATTTCCCGAACTACCGTGACTACTCGAGGCTAAGCTAGGAGAAACGAAGGGAGTGGGGATGACAACAGGAGTAGACTCTCTAATGACTCCTCTAGACTCTGACTCTGACTCCGACTCCAACTCTGACTCGAACTCGTCGTCTTCTGGTTCTCCTTTGAACATCTCTCCTTCTCCAGTGGTGAGCTTGAAGAGTCTTCCTTGGTTGTTGGTCCATTTGATAGACTTCCTCCATCCTTTCTGCTGCTTTGTGTCGATTTCTGTGATCAACGCGATGGGGTTGAAGCGATCGTCTTGAAGTATCATAGTAATGATCTCATCCTGCGCGGCCCTAGCAAATCAATCTTCTCCAAACAGAAGGCTAACAGCTTGTTCGTCGAAGCAAGGTGCTTGACGGGTTTTGACGGTAGGAACCGTTTCTGGAGGGATGAAGTAGCAATCGTGAAAGATCTCGATTCCGGCTAACTTCCTCTCAAGATAATGCCAAGGTTCGGGAAATCCATGAAAGAGTTCTGAACTTCCTTCTTGAACAAAGTACCCATTTAAAGTGGGGAGATACGGCCTCATTTGGACTCCCACGTGCTTGCGATTTTGGACTTGAGCGAGCATTTCGAGAACTTCTTCTTTTGTGGGTTTGTACCCTAGTCCAAGTGGTATTCTTGTCGAGTTGCCTTCCTTGTATGGTGAGAAGGTGTTCTTCCGAATTGGGTTTAAAGGCATTCCAGGGAAGTATCCCTGGGATTTGAGTATGTGGTTGACCACCAAGTTAGAGTAGGGATTATAGTATAAGGGTGCCAACTCACTTTCTATGACGTTTACACTTTAGAAGCCCCCGAGTTCGTATATGGGATCCGCAAGGACTTGATTGTTTGATTGCTTCTCGATTATTGCCTTGATGGGTGACGAAGTGATCGTCACAACTTTGCCATTTAGTGGAATCTTGATTTTTTGATGAAGGGTGGATGTTACCGCTTTGGAAGCGTGAATCCAAGGCCTTCCCAGAAGTATGTTGAATGAAGCTTCGATGTCCACTATTTGGAAGTTAACTTTTCGTTCAATCGGCCCCGTGGCTATGGTTAGGCTAGCAAGTCCAACCACTTTTCGTCGCGTACCGTCATATGCACGAACACCTTGATTTGTAGGAGTCCAATCCGACTCTTTCATGCCTAGTTTGTATGCCGTTTTGAGGGGTATGACGTTGACCGCGGAGCCATCGTCTACCAAGGTCATTGGCACGTTTTTCTTTAGACAAATGACAGTGATGTATATAGCAAGGTTGTGACTAGCGCCAAAAGGTGGCAAGTCTTCATCCGAGAAAGTAATAGGATTACTTAGCTTAGGTGATTCTTGGAAGACCAAGTTGACTACATCTTCAGGAGTGGAGTTATGTGCCACATTCAATTTGGCCAAAGCTTGCAGTAAAGCTTGGCGATGTGGAAATGAGCTTGCCACTAGTTGCCAGACTGAAAGATCAGCCTTGGTTTTCTGTAATTGCTTGAGCAAATGATCAGTGGGGTCATCTTCGTTGTCATTTGGTGTGATGACGTTGGTTGGACCGTTTTGAGTAGTGCTTTGATATGGGCGACCCGAACGAGTTAGGTGATCCACATCTTGGTCTTCACCATTTTGGACTATTTCCTTGACTAAGGAGTTTTCAATGAGATATTCGTCTTCATCATCATCGGCCCAAACCCCATTGACTGCAGCTAGTTCCTTCATTCTCATGATATCACTTTCTAGTCGTATGATTTGATCGACTAGTTTATCAATCACGGTGACTACTTCTTGTATAGTGGCATTTTGATAGAAGATCAATGGTACGCGTTCTTTAGGTATTGCGTTGGGATTGCGCAAGGTTGTTACCATGTTTTCTAGTTCCCACACTTGTCTATCTACGCTCCTTGCCCATGTGATGAAGTCGGAAATGGTAGGGGAGATGGTGGAGTAGAGCCTTTCTTTCTCAATTGCATGAATTTCACTTTCGGTGGGAGAAATGAGGTGTGAGCAATCTAAGGTAGATTCGTCACTTGTAATCACTAGAACTCCAAGAGGATTCTGAGTGTTGTTGGGCTTACCTCCTGGTGGAATTGGAAGTCGACCATCTTCAATCATATCTTGAAGTACGTGTTTCAACTTGTAGCATTTTTCTGTGTCGTGCCCTTTGCCCCTATGGTATTCACAGTATGAATTTTCATCCCAAAACTTGGACTTCTTTTCGGGTTCGGGAGTAGGTCCAATGGTTTGGAGTTTACCTTGTTTCATTAGCCTTTTTAGAGCGTTGGAGTACGTATCCCCAAGGTTTGTGAATTTCCTTGGTGGGGTAGTTTTCTTGGATGGCTCGAGAAGGTTAACCTCATCGGTCTTGCTAGTAGAGCCGTATGAACGACTTGTGGACCCTTGATATCCTCTACCTACCGTTTTGGACAAGAGTCCTTTACGGATGTCATCTTCAATTCGTGTCCCTAGTACAGTTAAGTCCTTGAAAGTCTTGATGTTTTGATATCTCAAATGGTTGGCATATATGGGCTTGAGATTATCCACAAACTTTTCCACAAGAGTGGCCTCATCCGGGCGTTCAACTAGTTGAGTACTAGTCTTCCTCCACCTACTTAGGAAGTCGGTGAATCCTTCTTTGTCATTTTGGGTAAGGACCTCTAGAGTACGCATGTTGACTTGGATCTCGGCATTATCCGCGTATTGTTTCGAGAACTCGATTGCGGCGTCCTCCCAAGTAGCGACCTTCTTGTGATCTAAAGTGTAGAACCATTGCTTCGGGATGGTGTCAAGAGATGAAGGAAAGATCCTTAAGAACATCTCGGGTTTGATGCCTTTGATAGACATGTAATCCTTGAAGGCACGGATGTGGTTCAAAGGGTTCTCATGTCCTTTAAACTTAGGGATATCCGTCATGCTAAAGTTAGTTGGCAATTTGGAATTGACGGCTTCATACTTGCGATTGTTTTCCCTATAAATGTCATCCCCCTTAAGGTACATCAATTGCTCCTCTAGGTATTGGAGCCTTTTCTCAGCTGCGGTTGTCCCTATGATGGGATTCTCATCTTTAGACTCGTCATCGGAAAAACGTAGTACTTCACCTTTAAGGGGAGGCAACCTTCCCTCTACATCAAAGATACGGCCTTCGATAAGTTCAAGGCGGTCATAAGTTTGTTCTTGAGTGATTTGCATTTGGGCTAGCGCGGCTAGGATTCGATCATTACTCTCTTGAATTTGCTGGAGGTTTGTTTCATCACTTGATCCGGGCATCTTGGAAACTGGATAAGAGATCGGCGACGAATCAAAACACGATCGACCATTCTATCACACTTGCTAAAAGAGGAAAAGTCTTGACTCGTGAAGTGGGTGTGTGCCACTTGTGTTGAGTGAGTTTTGAAGAAAGACAAGGTCTTTGAAAATGTGTGTCCTAGTCAACTGTAGTGTAGTTGTAGGAGTGGACTCGAAGTGAGGTTTGAAATGGGCTTGTGGCCCGAATTTTGACACGACAAACGGACGGAGTTTTGACCGGATTTTGCGCTAATTAAAGGCCTATTTCGAAATTCTTGTTTGAAAATAAGGATTTTGATTTTTTGAAAATTCGTCATGGTTTTGTTTAGAAGTGGTGATCACGTAAGGTTTACACATTTATACAAGCATTATAACGGGATGCTGAGTGCATTTAGAAGGGTTTTGGTTTAAAGGGTGGGTTGCCATACCGAACCATCAAACCCGAAGTCTGTGGAGAGGCTCGTGCCAAACAAGAGTAAGGCCGATTCCTAGTCCATTTCCTCAAGTAGTGAAGGCCCTTGATACAAACAAGAGTAAGCATCATGGTATGGATGACGTCAACCGCTATCCATCCTTGGGCCCAAATAAGAATTAGGACCGTTTAGACGGGACGATTGGTCGAATGGGTTGGATTGGGCCTAGGAAGGCCGAATTAAACGGTCTAGGAAGACCGAGTTATGAAAACCGACAATTGTCTTGTACAAATTATTCCCTAACCTTGTTCAAGTTTCACCCTTGGCTACACGTAAGTGTATTATCCCCAGCGGAGTCGCCAAACTGTGGACAGCGGGCCGCCCACGGGGGCGCTTGGTGGGAAACGAGACAAGCGTTTGCATTTTGTATGGAGTCGCCACCAATTTTTATGGGAAATTGGAACCGTTCGAATACCTCGTGTCATGTCAAGACACAAAGTAGTGACATGAACACTAAGCAATCGTTACCCTTAGCATTCTATGTCTAGAATGACTCTCGTGGATGCCAATGAACACGGGTGCTCACGGAGATCTGGAGTAAGGGGTGAGGGTACGTATTAGGAAGCTCTTTTGATCGAACACCTAATCCCGCCCGCCTCGATAGCGGCCTCTACTAATGATTAGGAAAGTTATCCGTACTCGATATATCGTCGGCTATATGCATGCAATGCAACATCCAAGTTTTAGTCCTAACATGTGAAGAATTAATACTAAGTCGGTGGACACGTAATTAGCATACAATTGGATCGAAGTAGGATTTAATGCTCATTTACATGTGAGAACATACAAATAATAAAAGAAAATACAATAATTGAAAATTACAAGAATGGAAATTACAATAATTACATCGAATTAGGCGATTTATGTCGAAAATACCTTTAAAACGGATAATTTGAGAAAAAGGAATAAAAGAATGAAACAAATAAATTAACGAACAGGAATTAGCGTGATAATACGGATAATAGTTAGTAAATACATAGACTAATTAATCTATGTCAAGGCAGAAAAGGAGTTCAGGGACATAACTCATCCTGGAACAGGCGCAGCAGGACTGCGCCCTCTGGAAGAGGCGCATCAGTTGCTGCGTCTGTTCCAAGGGTGAGTTCTGGCTGTGAAGCCGGAACTGCAAATCGTTAATTTGAATTGGTAAATTTAAGGATTGATTATATTATTTACTCGGATGGAAGTGATTAATAGGTTAATTACATGTGAATGATGGTCATGAAAGCAGTAAAACATGAACGATACGGATACAAACGAATTATTACATGAAATTATGATGAAAACATTAATGAGTCCTCTGTTGAAATAAATCAATTAGGCTAAATACGATGGGTATACAACGGATACGCGAATAAACAGACGAAAACTATATCAATGACGAATCCCAGAAACCCAATATGAACAAATTGAATCTCTAAAATCCGGGTTTGAATTTAATGACGAAAACCCGTAAATATGGATTATTTAGGATTTAAGTCGGATTTAATGAATTAAACATGCTAATGAATGATGAATAATATACATGTGAATTATCAGTGACGATTATATCGAAGAATTAACAGACGACCAAATAACAAAACGAATTACAGAGGACGAGGAAGAAGAAAAGAAGCAGGAACTGCGGCAGCCTCACGAAGAGGCGCAGCAGGAACTGCGCTCCTTCGAAGAGGCGCAGCGATTCTTTGCGTCTTTTCTCGACGTCTGTCTACTGGAAATCCGCGAAAGCAGAGTTTTAAAGCATGGTTTTAGAAATCGGTTTTAATGGTGTTTTCGACATAAATCTTACAATGGTGATACGATAAATAAAATACAATAAATAAATAAGGATTATACACCCTCAGACTTACATGTTGACGAAACGAGATGAACTAAGATATCGACTAGTGAATGCTCGACGCGAATGCAAAGAGAGTGCCCTCGTAAGAGGAAAACGATTGATTAATTAAAGTTGATTGTTGGTGTAGTTGGTCAAATTGGCCGGTCATGCAACGGAGAGGCTGGTACCCGGAAAGATCCGAGCTTACGTGGTCGGAAGTCCAAGCACGTAGGCGCCAATTAGTAAGAACAAAGTCTAGAATGCAAAGGGAGAAGAGAAGGGCGGACACTCGCGTGAGAAATATGAGGAACGAAGGCTCCTATTTATACTAATCACACGAAGGAATAGGGTTTCGGAGACTCTTTGGAAGTGAATCTCGGAAAGATATGAAAAAGATACGTAAGACATGCAAAGAAGGGCCCGGGAAAAGGCGCAGCAGCCACTGCGTCTCTTGGAAGAGGCGCAGCACCTGCTGCGTCTATTCCCAGGAGGTTTCCTCCTGCTGAAGAAAGATTTCCGCGTTTGAGTTATGGTAGGACGGAAATAATTCGATTATCTTATGAATATTACGGGATATTATTTGCCAAAAGATAAAATTTGTGAAATATGGAATAGAAATATCCGGAACATTCCAGAATATTCTGACTCGGGATTTAACAGTTATCAGAAATGGGAGACGGTTTTTGACCCGGACTCCGAATGTACTCAAATTACTGCCAAAACGACCGTATCAGGACGTAGATGACAACTAAGAGGTAGACATTAATATTTGAGCAATCACTTGACGATAATCTTACGAACTGTCACAAATCGTTCCGCGTATCAAACATGCGGCCCAATCATCACCGGGTGGTTTGCGGGAGGTGCAGAAATGAGGTATCTACAAGAAGGCACAACTCCAACTCTATTTCCCTCTTTTTCTGCATTATTCACTGCCTTTTTAATTGCACGAGTCTTAGCAGCTTTGAATTTCCTACGAGCTCGGCTAGTTTGAATATCTATCAAACTCTGCTTTCTAGTAAACCTCTCCCCCTTCTTTGTCTTCCGCTTTGGATTTTGTATTACATCAACATCGCCCTCTTTAACATCCGAGCATTGGATGCCCCCAACTACAGCCTCAATCTCGGATCTTGCTTTCTCAAAACAATCATTAACAATGCCCCTTATGATGTCACTTTCACAGCTAGCATTAATAAGCTTATGAAACTGGTGTTGTATATCTAATCTCCACACGGGCCCTGCAACCTTCCCTTTTGACACTTCAATTACATCATCTTTAGGCTTTGCATCGTTCGTCCAACGCTTCAGAACATAAACATTAGGTATCTCATCTACACAGTTACAATGATATATTCTTAGAATGTGACGACATAAAAACCCACTCTCTTCAAACCTTTTACAAGTACAACATGCGTAGTTTGATGATGATTCAAATGTCACCACATGTCCAAACTCGTCATGACGTTCAGTGTAGACGAAATATGAAAGTGTGGTCTCGAAGCTGGATTGTAATTTATGTTTATAGGACAAGCCTTTCGTAAACTCTTTCTGAAAGCGCTGAAAAGCTCCTATGGTATAATTCTTAGCTGCAAAATCAAGTAAAGAGCATGGGATAACAAGCTCAGGTACCCCTTGCCAACAAAGACTATTGTCCTTGCATTCATGATTCCTCCAATCACTCACTACACTGCCAAATATCTCATAACAATCACAAAGGTTAGATGTCTTACTAAGACGCTTAGAAATTGAATTATTTGCTGACTCACTCCTTTGAGACGAGATCACACCTGCTGAGAAATAATCTTTTCCATATGCACAACACCACTTTTCCTTCAACTCATAAAGTCTACTCAGCCACTGATGATCACCACAATTGTATTCCGTAACCATTCTAACAATAAAAGTATAAAAAAGTTAGTATTGCATACAAACAATCTACTAAGCAAGTAATATAATAAGTTCACCAAACAAAGAACTTAGAGTTATTATACATAAAAATCAAGCAAATACATGAAGAATGTGACATTCTTTTAAAAAAAACGACCAAATATATGAACATGTCGAGCTCCCGCACAAAGTATTCGAGTTATTGTATAAAGAAATCGAGCAGACACATATCGAAGCTGAAATTCGTTTAAAAGAAATTCCTGATATTATTGAAACAAATTTAAATATTTGGTTTAACATGGTACGTACCTATTCCAACAATAATTTAATTCCTCTTCAGTATGATATCTTTTCAAGATACGACCGAACAACTTGTTAAAACCCGCTTTCTCTTTCAATTTTCCAAGATGAGCCGCTGAATTCTTGAACAAATGCCACACACATAACCTATGCTTAGATTATGGAAAACACTTCGCAATAGCACTTTTCATTGCAGCAGATTGATCTGTCATAATAGTTTTCGGTTGAATACCACCCATTGACATCAAGAAAGTAGTGTACAACCACTCAAAAGACTCAATAGACTCAGTCAACATGAACCCTATACCGAACATACAAATTCGAGTATGATTGTTCACTCCAACAGATGGTGCACAAACCATGTCATACTTGTTAGTACAATATGTTCCATCATTTCTGAGAACCTCATAAAAGGCTTCATAATCCTTCCTCATTATTTTGTCCCGAAAATATACACTTACCAAATAATTATCTTCGTCCAACTCAAAATCATAGTAAAAATCTTCCTCACTTGCCGCCCTCTGCTTCAAAATTTCTATAAGAGTGTGATAGTCTGTACTATCAAACTTCTTATTCTTCGCCTTTTTAATAGCAACAACAGCATCTCCGTAGTCAAAACCCATAATAGTAGGACCCTCAGCGTGTGTGGACGACGCCCGCGGGAGCTGCGTCCGCGGGATCCACAGGGTCATTATCGACTCGAGGTTCTTTTGAATCGAATTAAGACAAATTAGAGTCGCCACCAAGTTTTATGGGAACTTGGAACCGTTTAAGTCAACTTTACACCTTTCATCGAAAAGCATAAAGCCAATCGACTACGAGTGATTAAAGATAAAGACTTGTACCCTATATCACTCGATTTGAATGACTCTCGTAATCCAATGGTATTTAGACGGATCCACAAACCATAGATCTCGAGTAAGGGGTGAGGGTACGTGTTATGAAGCCCATAAGGATACCTAACCCCGCCCATCGATGATGGCCTCTACTAAGTCAAGTATTGGATTTCAAACAAGGTCGTAGCTACTACGATATATAATATGTAAACATCGTTTTAAAACCCTAACATGTGACAACAATTTCTATGTCGTTTAATGCATGAATACTAACTTTGTCAAAGTTGTTTTAGCATGTTAGTTAATTTGAAATAAAAGATGCGTAAACACGGCTTAGGAGGAATGGGGGAGCCATTGAGATCTATCTTGTTACAACCCAGGCATTTCATGCCGACACAACAAAAAAATAAAGATACAACTTGATCTAAATACAATTGCTACATACAACACCATACACGAAACATGGCCATATGCGACCTAAATATCCTAGCATACCCTAATTCTTAGGTTAGTTTCATTAGGTTAGATAGATTTGCAAAGCGATATCGGATACACACCAGAAAACGATGATAAAAAAAGAGGGTAGAAGGCTTCGCCTAAACCAAGTGTTCTACACGGCCTAAAGGGTCAGTTTAGGTCGGGTACGCTAGTTAATTTAACTCTTCGAGTATTAATAAGAAGGTGCTAATCACGCAGTCTTATACTAGCGAGAAATCATGTGGAAGATGAGAAAGATTCAATTGATTTAGAGAATTGTTAGCCGATTTTAATGCTTATGTTGAAGCACCCTAATGTGTCCAATTAGGTTATTAAATCAATCTAATGTCGTCTAATTGAGTTATACGTTAACAATCAGAGGTTGAATTAACATGCAAAGGGTCCTAGGGCAGGCCGAATTGAGCAAAACGAGCGAGGAGTCAAAAGCGAGAAACAAAGTCAATACCGTTTTATTAATGCCCTACCTTGAACACGAGGATATGTAAACGAGCGAGGACAATCGCCACTGGCGAGTAAGACCTTTTAAACTCGAGTCAATGCGGGTGTTCATGGTGGTACTTTAACTCATACTCGGACTAAACTAGTTTCATAGTTAGCGATATTAAACGATGCATAACGATAAACAAGATACAAAACGAACCATAAAAAAGCAAACATAAAAAAACGAAATAAAAGGGAGAAGAGGAGGATTTGATGTACCCTCAACCTACATGTATCGTTGACACCGTCTTGGGCCGTAATCGATCGTAGATTTTATCTCGAGGGGCCGTCGTCGACAAAGGAACAAAGCAACAACACGTTTTTTTGGTAAATCTGGACAGCAACTTTCAAACTGCAATTTTTCACTCGTTTCTTGATGAAAATTAGATTTGAAAGATGTTTTGAAAACTATAAAGAGAGTAAAATATATATATTAACACAAACCACGCTCGTTCTGAGGTATTGGGCACGAAAAATGAGCACAAACAGAACTGGACAGACAAGAAAAGCCGCGAAAACAGAGTGTATAACACTCTGTATTTCGAGGAGATTTGTGTGCTCTCAAGGTCAATTTGGCTCGTGAATCTTTGTCTAAGATGTAGATGAATGTTATGTGGTTAATTAGGATCAAGAAACTCGAGTTTTAATGGAGGTTTGATGGTTGAACGAAGGGTTGAAAGGAGGACACACAAACTGATTCTCAGTTTTGTATGTCTGTTTTGTCGAGGGTTTTGGGAGGCAATTAGGGTTTCGTTTGATGCGAGTACGGACACGGCCCAAAAAGAGCTATTACACGGTCCTTTGCAAGCTGCTACACGGTCCATCATTACAAATATTTTTATCTTATTTACTAGCTAATAATATGTTTAATTATTTACCTAAAATTTTGTTGTGTAGTCAATAATTAAACTCATTAGTGTTAGACCTTTCATTTTTATTTGCTTTTATGGTTGTAATTAATGAAGGATTGATGGCAACCCTTCACTAGACTAGGAGTTTCGGTTATGGCTGCCTATATAAGGCCATGAGTTTTCATAATAATGATAATCAACCAGAAATTTAGAAAAACTTGTTTTCAGTTGAAAATGGCTGCGGCAAATCCTTTGTTTTTATTCAACGCGTTTTGAGTAAATTCACGATCATTCTCAATAGGTCTTGAGTTTGGTCCCCATTGTTATTTTTACAGGTCTAACAATAGCAAATATCCCATTGACTTGAATTCGACATAAGAATTCAAGGCAAATATCCTTTTATTTTATTTTTCTATAAATCCGCTTCCGCAAAATCGCATCATATGGTATCAGAGCTTCGGCTCTTGATTTTCCATTATCGAGACGGTCCCAGGCGTGTCAAAGCCAACTTTTTAGTTGAATTTTCGATTGCGATTGGAGTTCAAAGGTTAAACTCAAGCAGGTAGTTTGAGGGTTAATTGGTTTTGCATCTCGGGAACAAGTTTCTAGTAATTTGTTATTCAAGGCGCGATGGAGACATATAAAAAAAAACTGTTCACGAGCCCTGTCAATGTTCAGCCGTGAGGAAAAAAAAAATTCAAGTCCCAAACGGTCTTAAGGCATGTCAAAGTCAAGATGTTGGTTGAATTTCCGATTGCGATTGGAATTCAAAGGTTAGACTCGAGCGAGGTAGTTCGAGGGTTGATCGGCTTTTGATAACCCATATCCTAGGTTCAAGAATCGGGACGATTATTTTTGAAGAAAGGGCGGATGATGCGAGTATGGACACGGCTCGAAAAGAGATTACACGGTCCTTTGCAAGCTGCTACACGGTCCATCATTACAAATATTTTTATCTTATTTACTAGCTAATAATATGTTTAATTATTTACCTAAAATTTGGTTGTGTAGTCAATAAACTCATTAGTGTTAAACCTTTCATTTTTATTTGCTTTTATGGTTGTAATTAGTGAAGGATTGATGGCAACCCTTCACTGGACTAGGAGTTTCGGTTATGGCTGTCTATATAAGGCCATGAGTTTTCATAATAATGATAATCAACCAGAAATTTAGAAAAACTTGTTTTCAGTTGAAAATGGCTGCGGCAAATCCTTTGTTTTTATTCAACGCGTTTTGAGTAAATTCACGATCATTATCAATAAGTCTTGAGTTTGGTCCCCATTGTTATTGTTATAGGTCTAACAATAGCAAATATCCCATTGACTTGAATTCGACATAAGAATTCAAGGAAAATATCCTTTTATTTTATTTTTCTATTAATCCGCTTCCGCAAAATCGCATCATCGTTTATAGAGGTTGAGGCTTGTTAATGGCATTAAGATGCGTGGAGAGCCTATAGGATTGAATGTATGGCAGAGGGGAGGTATTTATAGGGAGTTAAAGTAGGGTTTCGAAGGGTGAACAAGCAGTCGGACTGCTCTGTTTCGCTGCTGCTGCCCAGCAGCTTTCGTGAGCTGGTGAGGGGTGTTTATTGGTGGTTAAGCTAGGGTAATATGGGTAGGATCCTAGGGTATGGTTTAGGGTTGATGGGTGCGGGTTTAAGTGGTGTTTGGAGCGGGTTTGGGTTTGTTTAGTGGACTCGGGTTGAAGGGTGACGGGCTAGTTTGTGCTGCTGTTTTGGATGGGTTATTAGCTGAATTGGAGGGAGTTTGGACGTGGTTTGTTGGTGGGCTAGATGAACACGAGTTTGGGGTTGAAGGAGGGGGTTGAATGACGGGTTTTGGAGCTGTTTTGGGGCACGCAACATAGAGTACGAAGGAGGGTATTGGGCTGCTAGTATGTTGTGTTTGGGGCTCAAAAATAAGGAGGTATGGACTTTATTTTGCATGGGGTTAGGGCCTGGTTATGAGGGTGAGTGATGGGTTGGGTTATGGGTCAGGAGTTGGTTCGAGTTTGCTTCGAAAATCGTTCCTAAATCAAGTTGAAAACAAGCTCAAAATCGCGTATAAAGCCGTTGTAAAAAATCGAGTTCTTCAAATAGGGTTTATAAACGATTTAAATTGATTTTTCAAATCAATTAACTTAAGAATAATTTTTCAAATCAAATATATATTTTATTTTCAATAAAATAAACGTAAGAAAATAAATTCAAATTAAAACAATAAATGAATTCACTTTAATAAAACAAACATTAATTTAAATATCATTTAAATTAATAAAATATTTCATCGACGACGCCCATTCTACATCGTAAAACGAGCTCCAAATAATGACAATGACAACTAATGAATACATGTGTCCTATCATCATCGGGTGTTTGTCGGGTTCTCTATAAATTCCAATATCGACGGGTACGGGTATCTACAGAGCTCCCACTTTGACTGAGGCTTGGACAAGGCAAAAGTCAAAGTATACCCCAAGTCCCTCTTAACCTGAGGATTCTGCGGGTCGTTTATAGTCCATTAGACTTGCGTATATAAGCTCGCCAGCCATAAGAAGAGATCATACCTGAAACTTCGTTGGGGATTGACTCTTGATTTTGTTGCGTCAAATTATCATCGTTGGTCGTCAATCCATAAACTTGCATATATGATGGGTTAAGCCTTATCCTTAGGCGCCCACGTATCCGTTTCTGACGGAATCAAACCTGCGACGTAGTTCGGCCACTGCTGACACATGCCCAAAGTTTATCATCTGCTGGCGTTTGTCCAAAATTCATCCTCTGTCGACACTTGCCCAAAGCTTATCATCTGCTGGCAGGTGCCCAAATGAGACGGGACTTTTCGAGGAGGTTGTCGCTGCTTTTATCATTTGTTTTCAGCTACGGAATTCTTCCATTTTATACTCTTGTATTGAATTGAATTCTGAGTGGATGTCATCCATTTCATCTTGATAATGGTCTCTGAAGCCAATGGCTTCAGAGCCCCCAGTTTGTGACGGCTCTAAAGTCGAAGACTTTAGAGCCCCCAGTTAAAGCATATCCTGCTATATTTGAAACGCAAAAAAAATGTACGTGCAATAATCATCACATAAGGACATTTGGATCATCGACCCGAAAATTGAATTTGAAAATTTTGAATAATTGGGTCATTGACCCGAATTTTGAATTTGTCATCGCTTAGAATATTGGGCCATCGACCCAAAATTTGAATTTGAAACGAATCATTTGGATGTTGGGTCGTCGACCCAAAATTTGATTTTGAACTTTGAGATTTGAAACTTGACTTGAAATGTACCACTACTTGGATCATCTATCCATAATTCGCAAAAAGTTTTTGAAATTTTGGAATTCTGAAATATTTGGCATTTTGAAATCGAATCTTGATGGGTGAGCAGGAAATACGACTCAGACACTCTGTATGACCCGTAAATAACGTGGGCGTAGCCCGCTACCGTAAAAAAAAAAAAAAGAAAAATAAAACCGTAAGTGTGCACGGGTTTTAATTCAATTATTGACTTGTTGGGGTAGAAATGTAAATTGGCCATTCCGGCACACGAAAAGATGGAAAATGGGAATCACAAGGTCGTCGGCTTGGGACGGAGATATCATATGGCATGGGCGTGCTCCCGAGGGCACATGGGAATCAAGATCACTTGGCATTGACAAGGTGGATTAAACTCACGGAGCGACAACGTTGGCTTCGCCCGGACATTAAACACAGACTGATTTTCACTTAGAAATCACACATCACCCTTGTTGGGAACATTATGTCGCTCTTCTCCTCGCCTCCTTTCTTTTCAGCGAGTTTTCATCATTTCTTACCACCACCTTATTTCTTTTCAGCGGGCTTTTACTATTTTTCTTCCACGCCTTCTTTCTTTTCAGCGGGTTTTTCATATTTTCTGTTCCCAACAAAAACCTACATCTATTTGACTGAGCATCTTTGCCTACACCGTTAGATAAAGCTCATTCCGAGACTTGATACTATTCATCCGAACCTATATCTTTATCCTAGCCTACATCGAGTGCTAAGACTGAATCAAACAAAGGTGGCTTCATTTGGACTTGGTTAAGACCCGTAAGAAACCAACAAGATGACAACTTGGTGGATGAGTGGATTGAATCCCTTATTCTGAAGGACTGCCTACGTATTCACGTGGAGCGAAATCAAATCCGACGTAGTTCGATCGAGGTGCATAAACATGGCATTTTGATTGTGTGTACACACTCAAAGGTTTCACCTAAGGTATCATGTCGTATCCCATTCTAGCCTGTAAGGTACCGTTAAATCCCGTGTCTAGGGTTGGTACAAAAGGTTGTGGTTCTTTGGGATGTGGAGCTTGGTAAAAATAGGTTCGCAAGGTAAACCATCATTCTGAAGGTTCGTTTTGTGGTGCTAAGGCCAATGGCTATGGCTTATAACGTGGTTGAAAATGGTGTCTCGGGTTTGATGAAACCCGAGTACAAATGGATTGGAAATCGATGTGGGTTCAAATTTCCATGTCTGGATCCTAAAGGCTTGGGTTTACTAACACAAGCTAATTGATTCTCACAATCCCTAACTATTCCCTCGTAAATGCCTCGGGAAGGATTTAGGGGTATGGATGATTGCTGATGGCACTACCTGACCATTTTGGCTTCGCCTTTAAACTTCGATCAACATTTCGACATGTCTTTTTCTTTTTTTTTTCTTCTTCTTCTTCTTCTTCTTCTTCTTCTTCTTCTTCTTCTTCTTCTTCTTCTTCTTCTTCTTCTTCTTCTTCTTCTTCTTCTTTCTTTCTTTTTTTTTTTTTCTTTTTTTTTTTCCCTTTTTCCTTTTTTTTTTTTTCTGAAAATGATCTTCTACCCATAGTGCTTGTTACCATTGAATTCACACTGAAAACTGGGCGTCGCCAACTAACTTGGGTTAGAACTAACAATTCCTTGTTAAAATGGGTTGGTCTTTTCTCTCTTCGAGAGGGGATTATTTTGTGGGGAATGGACTTGCCTTCCGTCATCGATAGGAAAATAAGGAGCTAGTCCGGGTTCGTCATAGAATTATCTAAAAGCTTGTCATAAGTACTGGTTCTGATGGAGGTTTTCTACCGCCGCCAGACAAGGAATAGGTAAAGGAATCAAACACGGGATACTAGTGTACCTTACATTTTGAAACGAGACATATTTGTACCTCAAGGAAGCCTTTGAGTGTGTTGTGCATTTTATCATGCTTTCGAATAATTGAAGATTGAAAACAAGACATATTTGGAAACGATACTGCAACTTTTTATTGGAATGACAAATGCTTAACAGACTCGAAGGAACGATTCCTAGGACACACCCTAGGTCATCACGGAACAAACGACTCAAATTCAAGAAAGGAAAGTCCTAGACTCGACTCAACTAAGATTAAGAAACAGATCCCGACTCATAATTTTCAAATCTGGTCTTGAGCTTTCTCTTGTTCAGCTGTCAGCTTAGATGCTCGGCTCTGGTCCTTAATCCCTACGATGGTCTGCCTCCATCCCGAGGTAGTCCTCTGAGGATCTACGCCAGTGATGGAGGTTGGTGAATCGAATTGTCTTTTATTAACTTCGTTAATGAGAGGAGTACATTCTAGAGCAAGACTCCCGACTTGAATTTCATTCTTCGGGTTTGGCAAGAATTTTGAGCAATCCACAAATATTTTCCCGATAAACACCCCTTTCAAGTGACATGGGTGGATAAGATGAGAATAATCGACATTTTCTTCGACAAAAACAAAGTTGGCGTGATCGCCAAATGGGTTGGTGACGTTATTGGGTTTAATAGTTGGGATCGGGAGTGTTCCATTCTCAATCATGTCTTGAATTACGTGCTTCAGTTGATAGCACCTTTCAGTATCATGGCCTTTCTCTTGATTAAAGGTACAGTAGGCATTCGGTTTGTACCATTTGCCTTGTTGCTCAGCGGGTGGGTCCGGAGTTGGACTAATAGGCTTCAGCTTTCCTTGGGCTATGAGCCTTTGGAGAGCGTATGTATAAGTGCATCCAATATCGGTGAATGCCCTCGGAGCTTGGCGCTGCGGATTCTTCGATTTCCCTTCTAAGAGAATGATGGCTTCATCGAAATGGGTCGTTGTTGGTGCTTTCGTCTTTGATGACGAGGCCCCCTGGTATCCTTTTGGCTTTTCAGCTTCTGCCATTCTGACGTCATCTTCTACCTTTATCCCGATTCTTATCAATTCTTTGAAAGAGCCAAAATTCTGGTATTTCAGAGCATTGCGGTAAACAAGTCGTAGATTCTTTACGAACTTATCTACCATTTCAACTTCGTCGGGCTTCTTGGCTAACTTCACGCTTTCAGCGCGCCATCTTGCAAGGAATTCAGTAAAGCCTTCTTTGTCTTTCTGTGTCATAACCTCTAATGTTTTTATATTGGTCTGAATCTCGATATTGTCAGCATAGTGCTTACAGAACTCCACCGTGATATCTTCGAAAGTGGGGAAGTTCTTAAGGTCCAGATTGTAGAACCACACCTTCGGGTGTTCATCCAGAGATTGGGCGAAAATTTCAGAGAGCATGTCGTGGGTACTCCCTTCATGCTAAGTACCCCTTATAGGCCTTGACATGGTGGACTGGATCTTCTGTGCCCTTAAACTTTGGGATATCAGTGAGTACCATGTTTGTGGGCAACTTATCCTGAACTGGGGCATAGGCCCTAGCATTTTCATAGTGGATGTTCTTCCCCTGGGAGAGTTTCAGACGGTCCTCAATTAACTTGAACCGTTTCTCCAGATCAGTCAGGGGTGGGGTGGATGAAAAGGAATCTTCACCAAGCTTTGATTCGATCGCATCCATTCTGGCTCTCATGAGGTTCACGGCCTCAGTGAGCTTGTTAACAGCATCTTCCATTGCTTGAAGTCGGGTTTTTGGCGGCCTTTCTACAAGAAAACCCCGAACTGAGTCAATATTCGAATGTAAGAGCCCCAGCACACTTAAGGAAATGACACCAACTTGACTCAAACAAACACTCGACTTAAGACTGAGCTAACCAAATGGTTCGACTCACGGTTGGATTTAGACATCGATTCATTTTAGACTCGACAAAACGACATGACCCAAGCCATCATAACTCGATTCTAAACTGGACTCGGTGTGACTAAACCTGTGATTGGACCAACATAGCCTATAGGTTTATATGAAACGTCTAAAACGGCCTAGCTTAGACGTTTTTGGTGGCCTATCCTAAACCAAATAGTCGACCAACATGACTCGAAACCCAAGAGGTGAGCTTGGGTGACCCAAAAAGATCGTGTTCTAGACACTTGGGACAAAACACGCCTAGCCATACACGACCAGGACTTGGACACGACTCGACGCATTTCATGCTTGGTTAAGGTTCAAGAGGCATTTTGGATTGATTTTGAAAAACGAAGGATTGACTTGAAAATGAGATTTGAAATGGGCAGCATGCCGGCTATAAAAGCTCATTTTGGGCCAAAAAAAATCTAGTCCTATTTGGGCAGCATTCCGGGTTTTTAAAACCATGCTATTTTGAAAGTGAGTTGTTCAAAAGTTCGTCTTTAAAATTGACATGGAAAATTTGAAAAAAGACTCGGGATATTCATATTGCACATTGTCATTCTCATGTTATAAGGATGTATGCTTCTAGACATTTCTAAGTCTCGACAAGTCCTCTATAAGAAGGTCTATACCCTCCATCCTTTCGGGTCTAGTAGGGCAAGGGCCTTTAGGTAGAGTACCTAGAAGAGCACACTCACCCCCAGGAACCACGAAGAGGCGGAGTGGAAGCAAGCAATGTGCAAGCACCTGGCATAGTGGGACGTCGGCCCCCACGTGTCACAAAGAAGCGCTGGGACGGCCCGGGAAAAGCACTTAAGGGTTTATCCATGAATCATAGCACTACGAGTAATGTTTTACTTTCCAATACTTTCTTTTCAAGTTTCACCTCGGAGGAAAAGACCCTATAAACAAAGTAAAACTAGTCCTCTTTTTCCCAGCGGAGTCGCCAAACTGTGGACAACGCCCGCGGGAGCTGCGTCCGCGAGATCCACAGGGGCATTATCGACTCGAGGTTCTTTCGAATCGAATTAAGACAAATTAGAGTCGCCACCAAGTTTTATGGGAACTTGGAACCGTTCAAGTCAACTTTACACCTTTCATCGAAAAGCATAAAGCCAATCGACTACGAGTGATTAAAGATAAAGACTTGTACCCTATATCACTCGATTTGAATGACTCTCGTAATCCAATGTTATTTAGACGGATCCACAAACCATAGATATCGAGTAAGGGGTGAGGGTACATGTTAGGAAGCCCATAAGGACACCTAACCCCGCCCGTCGATGACGGCCTCTACTAAGTCAAGTATTGGATTTCAAACAAGGTCGTAGCTACTACGATATATGATATTCAAACATCGTTTTAAAACCCTAACATGCGACAACAATTTCTATGTCGTTTAATGCATGAATACTAACATTGTCAAAGTTGTTTTAGCATGTTGGTTGATTTGAAATAAAAGATGCGCAAACACGGCTTAGGAGGAATGGGGTAGCCATTGAGATCTATCATGTTACAACCCAGGCATTTCATGCCGACACAACAAGAAAATAAAGATACAACTTGATCTAAATACAATTGCTACATACACGACACATGGCCATATGCGACCTAAATATCCTAGCATACCCTAATTTTTAGGTTAGTTTCATTAGGTTAGATAGATTTGCAAAGCGATATCGGATACACACCAGAAAACGATGATAAAAAAAGAGGGTAGAAGGCTTCGCCTAAACCAAGTGTTCTACACGGCCTAAAGGGTCAGTTTAGGTCGGGTTCGCTATTTAATTTAACTCTTCGATTATTAATAAGAAGGTTCTAATCACGCAGTCTTATACTAGCGAGAAATCATGTGGAAGATGAGAAAGATTCAATTGATTTAGAGAATTGTTAGCCGATTTTGATTCTTATGTTGAAGCACTCTAATATATCTAATTAGGTTATTAAATCAATCTAATGTCGTCTAATTGAGTCATACGTTAACAATCAGAGGTTGAATTAACATGCAAAGGGTCCTAGGGCAGGCCAAATTGAGCAAAACGAGCGAGGAGTCAAAAGCGGGAAACAAAGTCAATACCGTTTTATTAATGCCCTACCTTGAACACGAGGATATGTAAACGAGCGAGGACAATCGCCACTGGCGAGTAAGACCTTTTAAACTCGAGTCAACGTGGGTGTTCATGGTGTTACTTTAACTCATACTCGGACTAAACTAGTTTCATAGTTAGCGATATTAAACGATGCATAACGATAAACAAGATACAAAACGAACCATAAAAAAGCAAACATAAAAAAACGAAATAAAAGGGAGAAGAGGAGGATTTGATGCACCCTTAACCTACATGTATCGTTGACACCGTCTTGGGTCGTAATCGATCGTAGATTTTATCTCGAGGGGCCGTCGTCGACGAAGGAACAAAGCAACAACACGTTTTTTGGTAAATCTGGACAGCAACTTTCAAACTGCAATTTTTCACTCGTTTCTTGATTAAAATTAGATTTGAAAGATGTTTTGAAAACTAGAAAGAAAGTATAATATATATATTAACACAAACCACGCTCGTTCTGAGGTATTGGGCACGAAAAACGAGCACAAACCGAACTGGACAGACAAGAAAAGCCGCGAAAACAGAGTGTATAACACTCTGTTTTTCGAGGATATTCGTGGGCTCTCAAGGTCAATTTGGCTCGTGAATCTTTGTCTAAGATGTATATGGATGTTATGTGGTTAATTAAAAGCAATAAAATCGAGTTTTAATGAAGGTTTTATGGTTGAACGAAGGGTTGAAAGGAGGACACAAAAACTGATTCTCAGTTTTGTATGTCGGTTTTGTCGAGGGTTTTGGGAGGCAATTAGGGTTTCCTTTATAGAGGTTTAGGCTTGTTAATGGCAGTAAGATATGTGGAGAGCCTAGAGGATTGAATGTATGGCAGAGGGGAGGTATTTATAGGGAGTTAAAGTAGGGTTTCGAAGGGTGAACAAGCAGTCGGACTGCTCTGTTTCGCTGCTGCTGTCCAGCAGCTTTCGTGAGCTGGTGAGGGGTGTTTCTTGGTGGTTAAGCTAGGGTAATATGGGTGCAGGTTTAAGTGGTATTTGGAGCGGGTTTGTGGTTGTTTAGTGGACTCGGGTTGAAGGGTGACGGGCTAGTTTGTGCTGCTGTTTTGGATGGTTTATTAGCTGGATTGGAGGGAGTTTGGACGTGGTTTTTTGGTGGGCTAGATGACCACGAGTTTGGGGTTGAAGGAGGGGGTTGAATGACGGGTTTTGGAGCTGTTTTGGGGCACGCAACATAGAGTACGAAGAAAGGTATTGGGCTGCTAGTATGTCGTGTTTGGGGCTCGAAAATAAGGAGGTATGGACTTTAGTTTGCATGGGATTAGGGCCTGGTTATAAGGGTGAGTGATGGGTTGGGTTATGGGTCAGGAGTTGGTTCGAGTTTGCTTCGAAAATCGTGCCCAAATCAAGTTGAAAACAAGCTCAAAATCGCGTATAAAGCCGTCGTAAAAAATCGAGTTCTTCAAATACGGTTTATAAACGATTTAAATTGATTTTTCAAATCAATTAACTTAAGAATAATTTTTCAAATCAAAGATATATTTTATTTTCAATAAAATAAACTTAAGAAAATAAATTCAAATTAAAACAATAAAATGAATTCACTTTAATAAAACAAACATTAATTTAAATATCATTTAAATTAATAAAATATTTCATCGACGACGCCCATTCTAAATCGTAAAACGAGCTCCAAATAATGACAATGACAACTAATGAATACATGTGTCCTATCATCATCGGGTGTTTGTCGGGTTCTCTATAAATTCCAATATCGACGGATACGGGTATCTACAGCGTGATTTGATAACGACCTAATCCCATCGGCTAAACGAATACCGATCTTTTGCAAATGCAAAAGGTATTTAACTATACTTGGATCGACCTTCCTATGACATCTTAAATGATGAACTTCATTAGGATGATAAAACTCATGATTATGAATCATATCATGTCACGTACACTCATATTTACCATCAATAATTTTAAAGTACACCATAGCCTTACAATTAGTCCTCTGATCCAACTTTGTAAATTTTTTACCCACAACTCCCTTATCAGCCTTAGTACCCTGTTTGCAACAACAAAACTCTTTCTCAATAACATCACCTTTGGTAGATCTCCTTATGGTAGAGTGTCTTAGACCAAAACACTTAACAAACGAATATCTACGATAAGCTTCATAAGCATCATCCTCTGAATCAAATGTACGCCCAATCAGTTCCGATTGTTCAGCTTTAACACAAGAAAAAGAACTGTTGGCACTTGGAAAAAAAATATCACCAACATATTACATTTTAATAAAATTACCGTTCATCGTCTATTTACAATACTAACAAATTATGATTTAATGAGCTATCATTTAAAATTTCCGAGCAATGTTAAAAATAAATAATTGTACGCAAAACAATTCAAGCAAGACAAATAACCTATTGAGTTGTTCAATAAAAGTATTGAGCAAAACAACATATTACATTTTGATAAAATTACCGTTCATCGTCTATTTACGATACTAACAAATTATGATTTAATGAGCTATCATTTAAATTTTCCGAGCACTGTTCAAAATAAAAAGTTGTACGCAAAACAATTCCAGCAAGACAAATAACTTATTGAGCTGTTCAATAAAAGTACTGAGCAAAACAACGTATTACATTTTGATAAAATTACCGTTCATCGTCTATTTACGATACTAACAAATTATTATTTAATGAGCTACCATTTAAATTTTCCGAGCAAAGTTAAAAATAAATATTTGTACGCAAAACAATTCGAGCAACACAAATGCCTTATTGAGCTGTTCAATAAAGTATTGAGCAAACAAACAATTATTGATTATTACCTTTATGAGGAGCTATAACTTCATGTTGTTTCTCCGGATCCGTTGATATTGACTCCAATAATACGATTTCCATTGAAGTATCAATTCCCTTAGAAGTCTCGCTCACCATTGGTGATGATAAATCTATTGTTTCATCTACCAAAAAACATTCGTCCACAACTGATTCTTGAGGATACAAGATGCAAAAACAATGAGAATTACTATTTCTAAGTCAAAGTATGATGCAAACACTATGAAACCAGTTGCACTAACCCAATGAGTTATCGTGTAATTTTCCCGAGCAAAAGTAAAATCGTCATGTATATAAAAACAATAGGAGTACAACTACTAACTTATTGAGCTGTCGTGTAAATTTTCCGAGCAAAAGTAAAACCGTCATGTATATCAAAAAAACAGGAGCACAACTAGTAACTTAATGAGCTGTCGTGTAAATTTTCCGAGCAAAAGTAAAATCATCACGTATATCAAACAATCAGAGCATGACTACTAACTTATTGAGCTGTCATTAAAATTTTCGGAGCAAAATTAAATTTTACTGTTTAACAAAGAAATGGAGCAAAACTCATAAACTTTATGAGCTATTGAACAGACTTATCGAGCCACATATATTCAAAGTCGGAAAATACCAACCCTGGTAACATGGACGAAAAGCATGTCTTATATAACAAAACATTGCCAAAGTTGATGACTTTAAAGATGAAAATTATATGTTCTAGTACGAATACATTGATGTAGTTAGTCATGTAACACATAAAACTAACGATAATTATCTTGACAAGGAGATTTTTCATCTGGTTGTCTTTCCAAACTCATTGATACTTGATTAAATGTAACAATTTCCATTGACTTCCCAATTCCCTTAGAAACTCCATCGCCCATTGCTGATGATAAATTTGTAACATTCGTCGTAGAAGCTTCATCATCCATAGATTGTAATTCTTATATAGATTTTTGATTCTAATTAAAGATTGTGGCTTAATGAAGATGAAAAAATAATATTGAAGGAATAGCAAATTGAGTAACTGCATAATTGTTAATCAGTTAGATAAATTAGAAGAAAAAGAGAGATAGGGGGAGAAATTTCATGACTACGTTGAATATTCAGTTACTGAATATTGAAATTAGGGAAAAAAAATTAGGGAAAAAAAAATAGGGAGGAATTGACTAAACTACCCTTGGTTGTATAATAACACTATACCACAGGAGGTATAATCTACTAACTGCTAAAATTACATCAAAGGGCTGAAAATTACACTAATAAGAGAACAAAATAATAGTAAGAACCAACAGCTATATTCTGAAATAAAGCAAAAAATTCAGCTGTTTGAAGTCTTGTGACCGGTACTTCTTATTTTATTGCTGAAAACTTTGAAGGGGAAGGTGAAATAAGAACAACACCATTAAATGCAACTCGTCCTTATTGCCTTGAGCTTTTGACAAAACTAACAAAGCCTCCTTGACAAAGTTCAGCCTGCTTGTATCCAAAAGAGGAAACTTACTTACCAGTTGTTTGCTTTTTCTGGCTCAGTTTTGGTCAACTTCTGGTCCTAATTTTCCTTGGATGTCCGAGAGTAATTAGTAGCTAATTATTTGACGGTTCATTTGGTAAGGTGAGAATTGGTGGTTTAACACCTCCCTTATACAAATTCGTATTGTTCTAGCTTGCTGCTGGACTGAACCTTGTTGTGAGTCTGGACCCTATAGTGAGGAATCTGAACCCTATTGTGAGGCTTGAGAATTAAGACCCTAGTGTGGTACTTGTAACACCCCCACATACCAAGGTGCCTTACCAAGGACCACCCTAGCCTGAGAAAGTTGTTACCATCTCGGTTGCCCGAGTTAAGTAGATCAAATAACAATAACAGAACATTTATTAAATAATTTTATACTTCACATTATAACCAACGTGAGAAAGATACAACATATACAACTGGGAGAACCACTAGACATGAGTGACGGCGATATCAATTTATGAAATGTGATGACTCAATTCCCTTCCATGTCTCGCAAGCATCAAGACTAGCCGTACCTGCTAAACCAACTGCTCACCATCCCCGAATAGATCACCACAGTTTTACAAAACAACAACGGGGCGAATCAAGGGCGTGAAGCCACTCCCGTAAGTGACTCCACTCAGCCGAGAACGCACCTCACCATCAAAGTCAATCCACCACAACTCCAATACTCTAAAATACAATCAACAACAGTACTTATCATATCAATTAAATCACAACATGAATCTTAAATCAATTACGCAATCAACTGAGTAGGGAAACACTACCTTTTCGCTATTACATGAAAGTGCATCCAACAAACAAGCCAAGCAAGACTCCGAGATGAAACCTACAAGTAATAAACAAGCTCCTTGCTTGCTGCTAAGATGGAGTTTCTAAAACAAAAGGCTAAAGCTCACTGGATAAAGGACGGGGATTCAAACACTGCCTATTTCCATGGTGTTATAAAAGCAAGAAGGCACAAGAACTATATCTGTCAAATAATAGGACACAATAATAACACTTATAGTGATCAAGAAGGGATCCACAATGCCTTTTTGGATTATTACCAGATGCTTCTGGGGACAAGAGCTCCTACCACTAAGGTCAACAAGACTATTGTTAAAAAAGGCAATGTGTGTACTACTGTACACAAGCAGATCCTCTTAGCCCCTGTCACCAAAGAAGAGGTTAAAGATGTCATATTCCATATTCCTGATGACAAGGCGCCTGGCCCTGATGGTTTTTCGAGCAAATTTTTTAAAGATAGTTGGGATATAGTGGGAGAAGAGGTCACTAGTGCTATCATGGATTTTTTTTGAGTCAGGACGTATTCTGAAGCAAATTAATGCCACTTTGGTTACACTGATCCCAAAAATTAAAAGACCCACAAGTGTTCTCCAGTATAGGCCAATTACATGTTGTAATGTCATATATAAGTGCATCTCTAAAATTTTATGCAACAGGTTGGCTCAGATTTTGCCTGAACTGATTGCTCAAAATCAGGGAGGGTTTATTCAGGGGAGGAGCATCATGGAGAATATCCTCATTTGCCAGGACATTATCAGACTATATGAGAGGCAGGCTGTTTCTCCTAGGTGCCTGTTCAAAATGGATCTACAGAAGGCTTATGACACCATTGAGTGGGAATTTTTAGATCAGATGCTTAGTGCCTTAAACTTTCCAGATCAATTTAAAGGGTGGATTATGCAATGTGTCACAACTGCAACCTATTCCCTAAATCTCAATGGCAATGTGTTTGGTTTTTTTAAAGGGCAGAGAGGTTTAAGACAGAGTGACCCTCTTTCCCCTCTACTTTTTACTGTGTGCATGGAATATCTTTCAAGACTCCTTGCACATACTACAGAAAATGCTGACTTCAGGTATCATTCCCTTTGCAAGCCTATGAAACTGACACACCTAATGTTTGCAGATGACCTACTCTTGTTTTGCAAAGGAGACGCCCCTTCAATCATGACTATTCTCAGGACTTTTGCTACGTTCTCAAAATCCTCTTGCCTTAATATGAGTAAAGGAAAGTCAAATGCCTATTTTAATGGGGTTAAAGATAGCTTGAAGAAGGAAATTCTCCAAATCTCAGGGATGGTGGAAGGAGCTCTCCCTTTTAAATATCTTGGAGTTCCAATCAAAACCACTAGGCTCAATGCAAAAGACTGTAAACCTTTGATAGATAAAATTATGCAGAGAATAAGGAACTTGGGATCAAGGAAACTTTCCTATGCTGGGAGATTGACTCTAGTTCAGGCAGTTCTTAAGACGCTACATAACTATTGGGCTAGCATTTTTATACTACCTACTGGAGTTATCACCAGAATAGAAGCTCTCTGCCGTAATTTCCTTTGGTATGGGGGTTCAGATTATATGAGGGCACCCCTTGTCTCATGGGAGAAGGTATGCAAATCAAAAAAGGAAGGGGGTCTTGGACTGAAGGATGAAATTCATTGGAACAAGGCGGCTGTGGGGAAACTAGTATGGTGGTTAGCATCGAAATCTGACCATCTTTGGGTCAAATGGGTCAATCAAATATATATAAAAGGAAAGGATTGGCTAGAGTACACTCCTACCAGCAATTCCAGTTGGTCATGGAGGAAAATCTGCCAGACCAAAGACATTTTTAAGGAATCATACCAGCAGCAAAGGTGGACAACAGGAAAAGGGAAGGAGTACACTATTGCCAGAGGATATGAACTCATCAGAAAGAAAGGGGATACGGCTCTATGGTCTGACCTCATATGGAACAAGCATACTATACCCAAACATGGCATTTTAGCATGGATTTATCATCACTCAAGCCTTAATACTAATGAAAAATTGCAAAAATTGGGCATTAGCGAGGAAAATACCTGCTGTATTTGTGGCACTGGAATTGAGAGCATTTCACACCTCTTCTTCGAGTGTTCTTACAGTAGACGGGTTATAGCTTACATTGGTGAGCAATTAGGGATCTCCCTTCCGTACAGGGATACCACAAATTGGAGACTGAACATGACAGGTACAAGGCTAAGGAAGGATGTTATCAACGCGACTTTCAATGCCTGTGTATATTCCATTTGGCGACAACGGAATCTGAGCAAGCATGAGCTTATCCTTATCCGTCCAAATAAATTGGCTAATCAGATTGTTATTGACATCTCTCGCCGGATTTTGAGCCTTCCAGTTGCTAAGTTAGGGGATCAGGATCGATCTCTAATGACCAGATTTCAGAACAGGCGGTGATTGAAGGAGGCAAAAGGTTGAAGATGAAGTCGATGTTTTAGGGGGTTTGTAATCTGTTTTGGTTGGTATGATTTTGTTGCCTAGAGTAGATTGGGTCTATTTGGTTTTGTGGTAGATATTGGTTTTGGGCCCGTTGTTTTGGAGGGCTTTGCTTTATGCAGTTTGGTCGAGTGGTTGGGATGGGTCTAATGACCACCTGATCATTTGATGTATGGTGACGGGTTTTTTTTCCTTAATATACTTACATTTTATCGAAAAAAAAAGCAATTACATCTTATTACTAAGCTATTCAAGACCTACTGAAAGTTGACGGCGAAACACACACTCACCTTGAGAAGCAGACCGATGCCGACAACGGCGACAACCCGACTCGATGACTTCAAGCATGAACCATCTCTTCTCTTGGGTTAGTGTCAAGGCCATGTGAGAGTGTAGGGTGATAGGGAATAAATGGGCGGGGGGGGAGAGAGAGAGAGAGAGAGAGAGAGAGAGAGAGAGAGAGAGAGAGAGAGAGAGAGAGAGAGAGAGAGAGAGAGAGAGAGAGAGAGAGAGAGAGATTAGGGTTAGAAAGATAAAAGAACCATCGAAAATGAAATGGGGTTCACGATCTCGCGTTTTATAATAAAACGTTAACAGACGTGATACTCGGTCGAGTAAGCTCTACGCGGTCGAGTATTCACACTATTCGGCCGAGTGACCTTAACTAGGTCGAGCAACCAATAACGTTGGTTTCCTAACATCTCCCATATCCCTTACTACAGGTCTCCTTTGGTCAAACGGCCAGTCAACGGGTCCTTATACAGGGCGGGTATTACAATCTTCTCCCCTTAAAGTTACTTTGTTCCCGAAGTTCGTCCCACACTTCCCAAACCGACAAGACAAGACACCTAAGGAAAGACCTACCACTCACACGACGACGAACACTAAGTGAGTCTATGACGCGTACGACACTAAGTCATAATCAATTCTTGACATGGTTTGTCGACTAGAAAATCACTATACTATTACTGTACGCAACCACCAAGCTAATTAAATAACAAGGTTGCTAACGTGGCCCAATTAAGTTATGAGATGACGACTTCAGATATTTAAAAGTAACATATTACGTAAGTTTAGTTTTGTGACAACCTAGAAACTTGCAAGCAAAACAAAGGTGAAACATAGAAGAAACTCTGTCAACTTGTTAGGATCTTTACCGCGATGTTATCTACCCCTCTTAAAAGGAACTTCGTCCCCGAAGTTCACTCCACCCATCAAAGCAAACTCGTATATGCTTAAAGAAACAACAAACATGGAACATATATCACGTCACTTGATAATTACAACACGTTTGGAACGTATGTAAAACAACCATCATGCTCATGCAATTTAGGGAAAATAGGTACATGCAACATAGACAAAGACATGTAAATTGTACGTATGTTAACTATGATGATATAACTGTCATGTCGTCACCCACTCCAGTTCTTATATTATTATTACCGTCTCAATACTGGTTCCAACAGTGTATCATTGCCATATAAGCCATGTTCGTAGCATGAATACTTAACCCAATACTAGGACACCAAAAGATACATACATAGGAAAACAGATACTCAAGTGTACTCTACAACAAGTTCAAATAGCGAGGTGTGCAATGTCCAGATACTCGGTCGAGTATCGAGGAGTACTCGGTCGAGTACGCGATACTCGGCTGAGTATCGGCTTGCTCGGCTGAATTTTCTAGAACAGAACGCGATTTCGGCAACTCATGCCTATAACAGCAATACCATATCCTGTAAAACAGGTAGATGTCTATCATTAACTCAAGGTTCACAGTCTAGATGACCCAATAGCAATACGGAAAACAAGTAGCAGCATTATGGCCATTTACAAACACCCAAAGTAAAAAGGAGTACGATAAAAGTTCAACAAATATCCAACAATAAGTCTAGAAAAACAAGTCTTGAAAACAAAGCGGGACTCAAATGTCCGCATCCTCCTCCACCTCCAGTGCAAGATGTCTCTTCTCCTGATGTTCCCGCAGTAGCATTGTAGCAACAATCACCCTAATGTTTCAAACTTTACCATAACGATAACGATGACGACGATTGAGTGTATCAAAAACTCTTCCTGTTTGTCTCATGTTTTGCTAAATACATTTCCACCATGTTATAAACAATAAAAACCACCACCTATACCAACTTTAACTATTAAAGTCATTATGGGATGAACTCAAAACCTAAATTTGAATTCTGTTAGCATTTGGGAACTAGAGTATCCTTTTAGCTCCCTTTACTACAACAACAACATTACCCCAGTGCCTCAATGGCTCCCGCAAATTGCGGGGTAAGGGGGTCGGATGTAGGGCAGAGCATGGATCGGATATCCGATCCGAAAAATCAAATTTTCAGTATCCGATATCCGATCCGAATCATCGGATATCCGATTTTAAGATCCGAAAATAACGGATCGGATATCCAAACATCCGATATCCGATCCGAATTACTAGAAATTTGAGCTTGGTTTAACGGAGACTTTAGTCTTGCGTGTTAGTGTAACTTTTTGACATCCTTGCTTAACTTTTCGACCTTGGTTCTCCAAAATCAAGATGTTTAGGGTGTGAATCATGTTTCCAACAAGTTAAAACCAGATCTCATGTTCAATTATCATTTTCAATAATACACCAAAATAGCAAATAGAAGAACCTTAATAAAAATTTGATACGGACAAATCTAACAATGAAATGTTAAGACATAAAATCTTAGTAATCTGAGTATTTCAGATGCACCGTTAACTAAACTCGAGTGAAGAAGGAATCTTGTACACAGTAGATCCGTCCATTGCCAATACAGACGTTGACGTGCATAGATTTGGCACACACAAAATTAGCAAAATAAAGACTAAAATCGAAAAACGATGAAGATAATTATTTGAATTGGTGAAGATGAAAATAAGATATGAGTTCTTGACTTCTTGGCATAATTTGATGGGAGAGTGAGAGAGAGAGAATCAGAAAAGTGAGGTAAAAAAAAATAAGAGACGGCTGTAATGAAGGAATATTCTAGGGTTGGAGTGGAAATTTCACCTTATATATGAAATAATGGAGAAGTATGGTATGGGCCAACGAAGCCCAAAGTTCAGAAATCCAAAAAAAAAGCATATTGGTAATTTTCGGATCGGATACGGATATCCGATTTTCCAAATGTCCCGGGTGTAATTCCGGAGCAGGATTTGTGACCACGTAAGCTTGTTGAATGATGTCTTTGCTTGACTCTTCCTTTCGCTCTTTCCTGTTTAAGATGAACAAACTGAGGGCTCGGCTTGGTACCGAGCGTACTCACTCCGACGCTCAAGTTAGTAAACTTAAAGAGATTAAGTTGTGTGTTACTTGGCAAAGTATATTGTAGAGAGATAAGGGAGTTTATACCAGATTAATAGTGAGTTTTTAGGATGAATTGTGGATTGTTCTCTCAATGAGGATTGAGGAGTATTTATAAACTTTCACCTTTTGTCACGTAGTGGCCAAGTGGCCAAGTGGCTAGCAGGTGGAAAGACTGTTCTACCCTCGGCCGAGGGACCCATGGCAGGCCGGCTGGCCTGGTTGACTCCATGCCGAGGGGACTTGGATGTGAGTACGCGGATATGCCTCCCGGCTGGCTAGTTGCCTAGCCGAGACCCAAGTGACAGGCCGACGGGCTGAGTCAGTTAGGTTGTCTAAGACGTTGACTTGCTGTCTTTTGGCTTTGACCTTGCTCAATATGTTGACTCGGTCAGCGGGTGCAGAATATGCCCCATCAATTTGCCCCCAGCGTAGTCTATGTCGTGGTATGGACCTTCGATGAGTGTTGAGCGGTATTCTGCGCAAGTTGAACTTCTTCCCCGGCTTCTTCTTCCTCGGCTTGGTTCTGTTCAGGCCGTACCATATCCCCCCCTCCACATGGATGTGTAATGAACATCCTATGTGGAAAAGAAAATGGCGCTGGCCGAGACCAAGGTTGAGAGTGCCGTTTGTACTTTTGATTGCCCCCGGCCGGTGCTGTCTTTGCTTTGTTGATCAGCTGGCCGTTAGCAAGCAGATACCAAGGAGCGTGTCGAAGAAGATTTTTAACTGTATGTCGATTGACATTCCGTGGCTGCATGTTTGACACGTGGCTTGGCATTGATTGGTGGACGTTTCATGGGCTTTGCCCTGATTGGTCCGCCTCATGGGCTTTGCTCTATAAATAGAGCAGTGTGCCCCGTTTTTTGGCCATCAAACTTCATTTTCTTAAAAAAATTTCCCCTCTCTTAGTTTTTCGAAGGAATTTCTCTCTAGTCTTCAAAGCGTTACTCGGCGTAGCACTTTTTCCAAGGTAAACAAACAAATTTTTCCAACTTTTTAATTGTTAAGTTTTTGTTGCTACTATGTCTTCTGCGGATGCTCAACCCAAAGACCTGCTGCGGGGGGGCGAACCGTCGCGTCCTGATGAAGAGGAGGCACTGGTTGTCACCCCGATAGGGTTGGGGGTCCCAAGCCGCTTTCTCCTGAAATTGGTGAGCAATTTTTGGAGGGTTTTGATGATGACGATGATGAGGCGACCCCTTCTGTCGTAAAGAGGCCACATTTCTCGTGGCACGGCGACGCATGTTCGATCAGTCCTGATCGTGCCTGGACGAACAAGTTCGCTAGTTGTTCCGGTTCTGACCTTTTTGAAGACCATTACTCCTTCGGCAGGGGGTATAAAATTGTTATCCCTGAGGAGGGTCAGGCCGTCTGTTGCCCTCCCGAGGGTTGTATCGGCGTATACATCAGATACCTGAAGTATGGGCTCCGGTTTCCTCTGAATGAATACGTTGCTGCCATAATTAAAGCCATGAATGTCGCCGTGGCCCAACTGCATCCGTTGGCCATCAGGACGATTATTGGCTTTGTATGGTTATGCCTTTTTAAAGGGGAGGCCTCAACGGTGAACCTCTTCCGCCGGCTTCACCATCTTCGGCAGACTACCCTAAGTGGCCCGAGGTGGTACAGCATATAGACCGAGGCGGGTTATGTCACCGTTTCCAAGTTGACATCTTGCAAGGACTGGAAGGGGCGGTGGGTATACGTTGAGGTTCCGGAGGACTTTCCGCTGCCCCGGTCCTTTCAAAGCCGCGTCAATTTGCGGTGTAAGAATCAAGGTGAGCATGACAAATATGTCTCCCGGAGTAAGCTTAAGATGGACGCCAGCGGGGTCTATTTTAATGAGGACGAAACGCGGGCAATGAGGCTGTTTGAGGCTGAGAAGGATGGTACGCCGAAGGGATGGATGCCCCCGACGCAGATCGTTCTTCAGGATGAGCCGCTCTGCCACGTCGGCCTCATACCGGCCCTCAGCCAGGGTGAGTGGGGTCGGTATGAGGCCCATCTTTGCTTTTTATGTTTCTGTATTTGAACCTTGTTTTATTTCTTTTCCTTAACTCCTGCTTCGTTTTTTTGCAGACCGATTTGGCCCGGAACTGCCTGTCTCCGTCCTCAAGAGGTTGGGACTTGACGAGAACGGGAGAGTTGTTGAGCTGCATCCTAAGGCCGGGCCACGTGATCGCAGACCGGCCCCTCACGAACTCATGGAGCAGCAGTTGAAGGCATTGGATGTGGCGGCGGCTCAAGCGCATATTGCTGGTAACGTGCCGCGCCGGAGACCAAAGACAACGTCTACGGCAGCAACGGCGTCAACTCCAGCTCAATCTGCAATCCCCGTGGTCCAAAAGGAGCAGGTGGTCGTTGATGTTGAAGAGGAGGTCACCGTTGTGGAGGGTCCTCCTCCTTCAAATAAGAGAAAAGAGGCCGAGCATGCCGCTGCTGCTATTACCGAGGCCGGGAAAGGAAAGGGACCAGCCAGCCCTCTGCCCAAGAAGGTTAAGACTGGTACGGATCTAACCCATGGCTCGGATTTAGCAGGTTCATTGGGCATTCCTGATGACAGGCTTTCTGACATGTCAATGAATGTTGACATGGATGCTTTGTCAGGGTTTTTTGTAGATCAGCCGCCGTCAGCTGTCGTTCTCACTGAACGGCAATTGGAGAAGCAGCCTGTGCAAACGGGCGGTAAGAACGTCACCGTTGACTCCTCATCCCAGAAGGTTTCCCTGCTCGCTTGTGGCGGATGCGAAGGTTGTCCAAGAGGCTGGGGAGGTGGACTGAAATAGCCGCCAATCATATTATCGAGCAAGAAGAGGTCATGGCTCGAGCTGGCAACACGCTTGAACGGCTTAATCTCGATCTTGCTGCCGCTAAAAAGGAGGCCGAGAGGTCGAAGGAGGACTTCCAGGCCGCCAAAAATGATTTCCTCGCTGAGCGAAAGCTTAGGGAGGACGCTGAGAAGGCGGTCCTAGCCGAGAGGGCCAAGGTTGAGGCTGCATTGGCTGATGCCGCTAAGCTGCGGGAGGAGCGGGACAAATTTGAGGGCGGCTATAACGCCGTGGTTGGGCAGAAGGAGAGGTGGAAGACTCTGCATTCGGCTGAGGCGAAGGAGTATAAGAACACCAAGGCTATCCTACTTCAGAGGGAGAAGGACATTGAGACGCTGAAAAATGTCATCATCCCTGGCATGTGTGCCCAGTACCGGGACCAGGCCGAAGATGCTACCAGGGATGTAATTAAAGAGCTCCTTCCTGAAGGCTTCTTCCCGTGGAAAGATTTTGACCGGCTTCTTAATGAGAAGGCGGCTGCTGCGGAGGCAAAGGCGGCGGAGAAGGCAAAGGCGGCGAAGGCCGCTAAGGAGGCTGCGGAGAAGGCGGCCCGGGATGCTAAGGTGAAGGCGGCCATGGAGGAAGCTGAGAGGGCAAAGGCAGGTGAAGCTGTCAAATCGGCTTCTGGGCCTCCCACTGATGGTGATGCTGCTACTGCTGCCGGTGGCGAGCAGAAACAAGCATAGGGAGACGGGCGGTCGTCACCAGATTCACCCGCCCTTCGATGCGACTTCACTGCTCGGGGCCAACTATTGAGCCTTTCCTCCCTGCCATCCTTTTGGCGCTTTCAAGTCTTATGTCTGTAACCTTTTGTTGTACCTTTTGTTTTTGTTAAACTTTGGTAGGTTGTGTTTAGGCTATCCCTATGGGGACGGCCGTCGACTTTGTTTTGCCTCACCTGTAAACATTTTTCAATAAAGTTTGTTTATTTTGCCTCCATTAAGTTGTCTTCTTACGTTTCAACATATTGAGTGCTTTTTAGTTTTTACTTTCGGCTTGGCCGAGGCAGTTAGAAGGCGCATCTCAATTGTACTTAAACGTTTTTAAACATGTTGGCATGTCGGTCGCTTCCTCCTCCACTCCCGGTCTTAGCCGGAGCGGTCAGATTTGCGCTTCCCAACCCCCGTGTTGAACATGTTAGCGTATCGGTCGTTGTGTCCCCGTCACTCCCGGCTTTGGTCGAGGCAATCGAGGTTACGGCTCGACAGCGTTCGTATCTGTAGACATATTGATCGCTTCCTCTGCCACTCCCGGATTGGCCGAGGCGGTCAAATTTGCGTTTCTCAACTGTACTTATACGTTCCTAAGCATGTTGGTCGCTTTCGCGAGTATCAACTGCATTTGTAGTGACTGTCGTGGCGTCTACTAAGCATGTTGATCGCTTTCGCGAGTATCAACTGCCATTGCGGTGACTGCCCGGCTTTGGCCGCGGCGTCTACCTTGGTACGACTACGGAGGGGACAAGCATCTTGATGGAAAAATTTAGATCATTCTTCATAAGGTATAATTACGCGATGGGATGTTCACAACGGTCTCGGACACCTCCGCCGTTTATACAAAATATTTGCTAAGGTTGTCCGTGTTCCAGTGGCTCATTAGAGGAACACCCTCCATGCCTGTCAGCCGGTATGTCCCCGGCCTCATTTCTTCAACCACTTTGTAGGGTCCTTCCCAGTTGGCCGTCATTTTGCCATGGATGTTTCCTTTGTTGGTTGTGGCCGACTTTCTTAGGACTAGATCTCCTACTCTTAAGTCCCTTTTGTGGACCCTGCGGTTGTATGCTCTTCTCATCCGGTTTTGATATACTGCCAAGTTAAGCCGTGCCGTGTCTCGACTTTCTTCGACCAGTCTAGGAGGCTCTCGTGCCTTCCTCATTTTCGACTGGGTCAAAGGTTTGCGTTCGAATGTCGGCACCGCCGCTTCATTGGCGACGGCCTCGACCCATAGACAAGGTGGAATGGACTGTATCCCGTTGCTTCTTTCTCCGTGGTTCTAAGGGACCACAGACGCCGGTAGTTCATCACCCACCTTCCCTTTAGATCTTCAACCTTCTTTTTCAGCCCGTTTAGGATTGTTTTATTAGCTGCTTCCGCCTGCCCGTTGCTCTGAGGGTGGCAGACGGAGGAGTATGCAAATTTGATACCGAGCTCCTCCAACCAGTTCATTACCATGTCGCTCCAAAACTCTCGGCCGTGGTCAAATACCATGACTTGGGGCAACCCAAATCGAGTTATGACGTTCTCCCAAATCACCTTTCTTACGGTCGTCGTGGTCTTGGTAGGTACTGCGACAGCCTCGACCCATTTGGTGAAGTAGTCAACGGCGACGATTAGGTACTTCCTTCCTCCGGAGGTCGTCGGAAATGGCCCTAATAAATCCATCCCCCACTGTGCAAATGGTAGGGGGCTAAGTACTGGTTGCAAGTCTCGGGAAGGTGCGTGTATCACCGGAGCATGCATCTGATAATTCTTGCACTTCTTGGTCTTAGCTCTGGAATCCTAAAGCATGGTAGGCCAGAAGTAGCCGGCTCGGAGAGCTTTGTGGGCTAACGTTCTCGCCCCCATGTGATGTCCGCAGATGCCTTCGTGAATCTCTGTCAGTATGAGCTCCGCGTCGGTTGGGCCGACACATTTCAAAAGTGGTCTTATCACGGACCTTCTGTATAGTTCTCCTTCTAACACCAAGTACCTTGCGGCGATCCTCTTTATCTTCTGAGAGAGACTGTGGTCCTCCGGTAACTCTTTTGTTAGTTTGTATTTCATTATCGGAGTCATCCACGTCGTCTCGGCTTCGATGTCGCCCACCATGCCGACGGTCTCAGTGATGCTTTTAGCATTCCCGATATCCACCAAAGACGGTTCGACCGACATTCTTGATGCTTGAACCGGCAAGTTTTGAGAGAGCGTCGGCTCGGTTGTTCTCGGACACTGGGACACATTGTATTTGGAAAGATTTCAATTTTGCGAGTGTCGCTTTGACCCTTTCCAGGTATCTCACCATCCCGTCGTCTCGAGCCTCATACTCTCCTCTGATTTGATTGGTCACTAGGAGTGAATCTGTCTTCAACACAATATGCTCCGCCCCGGCAGCTCTAGCTAACTCGACTCCAGTTATCACCGCCTCGTATTCGGATTCGTTGTTTTGAGGCCGAGAAGGTAAACTTCAAGGCGTACTCAAACTCGTCCCCGTTAGGGCTGGTGATAAGGATGCCGGCTCCTGAGCTGTTTGCCGTGGAGGACTGGAGGACCCGTCGGTGTATACTTCCCACACACCGGGATGTGATTCTTCTTGATAAGTGCACTCGGCTAGGAAGTCTGCAAGTGCGTGCCCCTTTATCGAAGGCCTCGGCTTGTACTGAATGCCGAAGCCGGATAGCTCCACTGCCCATTTGATAAGTCGGCCGGATTTTTCGAATTTTTCTAAGGCTTTCTCCAATGGCTGGTCGGTTAAGACCGTCACGAGATGTGCGTCGAAGTAGGGTTTTAACTTCCTTGCGGCAACGACGACGGCGAAGGCCGCTTTTTCGATCAGTGGGTAGTTTCTTTCGGCGGCTAGCAGTGTATGGCTGATAAAGTAGATTGGGTGTTGCTTTGCTTGTTTTCTTCCCCGACAATTACGATCGACCGTGGCCGAGGTAATCGCTAAATATAGGTATAGCGTCTCCCCAAAGATCGGCCGGACAGGGTCGGGAGAGTTAGTAGGTGGGCTTTCGATTGTTTGAAAGCCGCACTCTGCTCCTCCCCCAAAGAAAAGTCTTTATTCCCCTTCAACACTTTAAAGAATGGGGTGCTCTTGTCGGCCGACCGAGAGATGAAACGGGCGAGAGCCGCCATCCTCCCGGTCAGCATCATAACCTCTTTTCGATTCCTCGGCTCCGGCAGGTCTACTATTGCTTGGACTTTCTCTGGATTGGCATCAATTCCCCTGGCGCTGACAAGCACGCCGAGGAATTTGCCGGCCCGGACACCGAAGTTGCATTTCATTGGGTTAAGCTTCATCTTATATTTCCTTAGTGAACAAAATGTTTCGCTCAAGTCGGCCAAGTGCTCGCTGTCAGACTTGCTTTTTACAATAGCATCGTCGACGTAAGCCTCGATGTTTCGCCCTTTTTTATCTTGAAACACTTTGTCCACCAGCCTAGTGTAAGTTGCGCCAGCGTTTTTCAAACCGAACGGCATCATTTTATACATGTATGTGCCGTGTATGGTGATGAATGCGCACTTAGGCATGTCTTCCTCGGCCATGAATACCTGATGGTATCCCGAGAAGGCGTCTAGCAGGCTCAGCATAGTGTAGCCTGTCGTTGCGTCAATTAAACTATCTATTCGAGGCAAAGGATAGCAATCTTTAGGGCATGCTTTATTAAGATTTGTAAAATCAACACACATCCTCCACCCCCTGATGACTTCTTTACCATTACAACATTTGCTAGCCACTCAGGGTAAGTACAAGGCATGATAAAGCCTGCCTCTAATAGTTTGTCTACCTCGGCCTTGATGGCCTCATCCTTCTCGGCCGAGGAGTTCCTCATCTTCTGCTTGACAAGGCGAGCGGTGGAGAGTACGTTCAGCTTGTGAACGATCACCTCCCGGCTCACGCCCGGCATCTCGGCGGGCCGAGTACGCGAAGACGTCTTTGTTCTTCCTCAGCAGGTCTAGGAGATCGGCTCTGAATTTTGGCTCCAGGCTGACACCGACAATTACGGTGCGCCCTGGGTCAATTTCCACTTCCTCGGTCTGGGCTCCTTCGACCATGCCGACGTTGTTGGTGCTCATCGGATCACCCTCCTGTTGTAAGGATGGGCTCTTCCCTTTCTCTGATTTTTTCGCCACTTTGAGGGATTGCATGTTACACCCTCTGGCAGATACTTGGACATTGACAATTTTGTCTCTTTCGTCCTTTGAGACGAGCTTTTGCGCTTCCCCCCGGTCCGAGACATACATCAATGTCAGGGCCCGGATGGACATCACTGCATCGGCCTCGCTCAGAGTGACTCGGCCTATGAGAACATTGTAGGCAGACGAACCATCAATGACCACGAACTCGGATAAAACATTATTGGCCGCATCGGCTTGGCCAAACATCACCGGCAGTCTGATTGACCCCAGGGGTACCAGGCCGGCCCCGGAGAAGCTGTATAGCGGGTTGGTGCAGGGGCTCAGGTCTTCAATCTTCAGACCGAGATTGAGAAAGCACTCCCTGAACATGATGTTTGTGTAGGCGCATGTGTCAATCAGGCACCTCTTCACCAAGTGGTTGGCTATGTCTAAGTGGACTACGAGCGGGTCGCTGTGCGGAGCGATGACTCCTTCGTAGTCCTTCTTTCCGATGGTTATATCGGGGACGGTGGAAGCGGGGATCGCTGTTTTGGGCACAAAGTTGATGGCTTGGTATAGCCCATTCAGGTGCCGTTTGTGCCCATTAGCTAACCCACCGTTCTCGTTTCCTCCGGTTACAACCTGGATCACTCCCATCCTCTGAAATACTGATTTTCTGTTCGCCCCGTCGGAGCTTGTTTCCGGGCCTCCAGCTACGTAGTTGCTGAGGGCCCCTTTTCGGATTAGCTCCTCGATGGCGTTCCTCAAATGCCGACAGTTGTCGGTCTTATGGCCGGTTTGGCCGTGGTAGTCACAAAACTGGCTAGTGTCGCCGTCCCCCCTCGCCTTGGGGGGCCTTGCCCATTTCTGCCCTTCATTCTTGCTTAGGGCAAAGACCTCGGCCGGTGATTTGACCAGGGGGGTGAGACCGCTGTACCGCTTCTGGGTGTATGGTCCCGAACTCCCCCCGGCGCCCGCCGAGTTCTATTTCCTATTGAATCTTTCCGGCCGTGACCTATTCATGTCACGGCGTCCTTCGTCTGCATTGTCTCGGCGGCTCCTCCTCTCTGGGTGCCCAGCTTCGTTGTGGCCTACCCAGGTCTTGTGATAGTCCTCCACCTTCACGGCTCGATCGGCCATCTTTCTGGCGGTGTCGAGGTTGAGGTCCTCGCACTTGATGAGCTCATTTTTGAACTCGCCTTTCGGCAGGCCCTTCATCAGTGCGAAGGCCGCCAGCTCGGTGTTCAGCTCACGGATTTGCTGAACCTTAGCGTCGAATCTCTTGACGTAGCTCCGGAGGGACTCGTCCTCCCCCTTGTCGGATAGTCAGGAGATCTGAGGTTTCCACGGCCCTTCTCCTGTTGCAGGCGTACTGGGCTATGAAGTTGTCTCTTAGGTCGGCATAGCAGTATACCGAACCGTTAGGTAGCCCTTTGTACCAACTCTGAGCCATGCCGTGGAGGGTCGTTGGGAAGACTCGGCACCACACCTCATCGGGTTGCTCCCATACCGACATGTACGACTCGAAAGCCTCAGCATGGTCGGTTGGGTCGCTATCCCCTTTGTATGATAGGGGCGGCAGCTTCAACTTGGTCGGCACGGGACTTCGAGGACATAGGCACCGAGGGGTCGTCGACCACGTGTCGAATGACACGCGGCGATCGGCTCCTCGCAACCTTAGTCCAGCTTCTCTCCCCGTGGCGGGAAGGGCTTCTTGTTGTCCGACTTTGGAGAGTCGGACTTCTTTCTTCATTTCTTCGGGGTGGCCTCGTTGTTGCCGCGCGACGCTGTCCTCCCGCGAATGGGGAAGGACTTGATGCCCGCCACTGGCACCACGGGCTCCGTCGGTGTCCTTGCATACCCAGCTCCTTGTATTACTCCGGTCAAGTTGTTCGGAGTTACTTTGTGGGCCCTGGTCACCTGTGGGGGCGCTGCCGCCCCTGTCGCCGTGACAGGAGTAACCGGCGTACCACCCATTAGGTCCAGGAATAGCTTCAATTTGGCCGCATCGACCACATGTCCCATGACAGTGACTTGGCCGGTCGGCATCGGTGTTTTTGGCTCTCTTGGCATCCCGTACTTCACCGGCTCAATGACTCGGCCGGTGGGGGACTGCCCGATCTCAGAATTAGGGAACGCGTCATCCTGGTAGAATGCGGTTTCGTCACTCACAATTACTTCTTGTTGTTTTGACATCCTCTCAGCTCTTTGAATGGTTTTTGGTTGTTTTTTTTTTTTTTTTTTTTTTTTGTAAGGTAGGTGACCAGCTTTTAGTATACTTCCCCACATACGGCGCCAATTGTTCCGAGTGTAATTCCGGAGCAGGATTTGTGACCACGTAAGCTTGTTGAATGATGTCTTTGCTTGACTCTTCCTTTCGCTCTTTCCTGTTTAAGATGAACAAACTGAGGGCTCGGCTTGGTACCGAGCGTACTCACTCCGACGCTCAAGTCAGTAAACTTAAAGAAATTAAGTTGTGTGTTACTTGGCAAAGTATATTGTAGAGAGATAAGGGAGTTTATACCAGATTAATAGTGAGTTTTTAGGATGAATTGTGGATTGTTCTCTCAATGAGGATTGAGGAGTATTTATAGACTTTCACTTTTTATCACGTAGTGGCCAAGTGGCCAAGTGGCTAGCAGGTGGAAAGACTGTTTTACCCTCGGCCGAGGGACCCATGGCAGGCCGGCTGGCCTGGTTGACTCCATGCCGAGGGGACTTGGATGTGAGTACGCGGATATGCCTCCGGGCTGGCTAGTTGCCTAGCCGAGACCCAAGTGACAGCCGACAGCCGAGCCTGCTAGGTTAAGTTTGTCTAAGACGTTGACTTGCTGTCTTTTGGCTTTGACCTTGCTCAATATGTTGACTCGGTCAGCGGGTGCAGAATATGCCCCATCACCAAATATTAATATCCGATATCCGATCCGTATCCGAAATTTTCGGATCGGGTATCCGGTTTTTCGGGTCAGATGCGGATCGGATAACGGATCGGTTCGGATAATCTGATTTTTTGCTCAGCCCTAGTCGGATGTACGCAGCCTTATCCTTTTAGCTCCCTTTACTACAGAAAAATAAAACCCGGAAGAAGGTCCTCTGAGAAGAAGACAGACAAATCTACTCCAAATCAAGGGCTTTCGTATAGAGAAGCTACACGAGCTATGCACTATGATATACTGCACTGAATTAATAAATATTCAAGAAACAATCAGTGAATAACCGACAAGTAATGAAGTTCCTGAGGAATCATTCTACAGTTCAATGCTTTCTGTGCATTTCAGTCCACCATCTAAATCGGACCCGATTAAGATAGAGACGTTGAAGATTATCAAATACCACAAAGTAGCAAATTCCTCTTAATCAAAACATTCAGGAAAAACAATGTCATCGTTACACAAGGCAACAGAAGAATACAGTTGGGCATCAGAACCATGTATATCCCCAGTACAAAACTAAACTTAGTCTCACTCACCGAAGACTAGATTTAACTTTTCTAAACATTTTATTACAAAAACTTCCTCTGTTTATTTCTAGCCATTTAAAAAAAAAGGGGGGGGGACATCAACATAAACAAAAGAAGCATGCGCAAACGTTCAACAATCTAAGCAAAGGCTAATGGTGAATTGGTGATACATATTTCTAGGGCTGCACTTTTTTAAGAATTTGACCCCATTGCATGATCATCGGTTTAGACGAGTAGATCATGTGACCTTCTTTATGGGGTTTACTTGCTCATGGTCGACGATAGGATGAAATTCCAGAAGATTGAACCCAGTGACATGAACGCCACCCGTGCTTGAAGAGGGATGAACCTATAACCCACAAAGGAATTATACTTTTAGACTAACAGAGAGTGAGGGAGAAAAACAACAACAATATTTAATTCTGAGAGCATTATTCTGCAGTAAATATGATAACAGCTACGCATTCAGCAGAGCAATAAAACAGTTTATGTAATTTGGAATCTGACGCCAATTGTTTTTTCAACCAACAGGGTATCAATGCGCACAAAGTTCCTGTGGATTTGGCAACATTGCCATAACAAATATAAAAAATTGTGCAAATGAAGAGGAAGCAGCATTACCAAAAATTCAACAAACTGTAGGGAACCCAGAATCTAAATCCTGCAAAACAGATAAGGAAATTACGCGCAAATAAAATAGAATGTGAGATCAAGAATATTTTATATTTGCTCAAAAATAAAACACCATATAGTCATATAGGTCACTGAAAAGTTACCAATGAGCAGAGCAGGAAGTGCATCCTTCTGATATTTCCCTGGAAGTTCAGATGCTTTCCCTTGCCATAAGTTGTTCCATCCGAAAACAACTGCTATAACTGCTGGACCAAGGATTATTTGATTCAACAAGACCTGAGAGTTATTCCATTGTCAAAGCTCAAATAAATTGAGAACATCAATGTAGAAAAGGAGAGCTAGAAGATTAGGCTCTAAAGCTATGATCAGTAATCTTATCTATAAAGAGAATAATATTCAAGAGCTCGTTCAAACGGAGAAGCTAAATCCAACTATACAATAACCAGAATTCTCAATCTAGTATTGGCAGTATCTTACATATTGCAGCAAAACACTAAGAGGAGACGTCAGCGTCCACCAATTACTCATCACTTCCAAATTTCCAATACAGAAAAACAAAACCGAGAAAAAGGAAAAGGAAAAGGAAAAGTGGATGATACAGTAAGATACAATGGCATGGCTAAAGATATCGTACCTTTACCAATAGGTTCGTAAACGTTGGTTGAGGAAAATAACGCTCTAGAGTTTGATACCACAGATAAGACCCAGGACCATAAAACAGAAACCCGTAGGAAGTCATTCGAAGTGATCGTAGCCAATCATGACCAGATAGAAGAGTCGCAACTAAACCCTGAAACCACAAAGTTCAGTTAAAATAGTAGCGTGGTACATCAAATACAGTGCATCCTACATTGAAATAACAACAAAATAATTGCAGCAAGTTTCAGCCAATAATCAAGTCGCCGCATGAATGGTTTCAAAACAGCCAGAGTTGTGAAAATGTATGTCCGCCGTTGTCTTGTACTGTACTAGTTACGTTTAAAGTTGGATGCTGATCATGAGTTCATGACACAAACTAATTTATATCAATAGCATTACAAGTGTACAGATGAGGGCTGATATTTACACACGCGGTCAAATAAAATGCTTCATGCTGCTCTCCATGAAGTTGAACTGTTTAAATAATAATGTCATAGGTACTATGTGTTTGCCTGATATTTGACAAACCTGTTGTAGCCCAAGAATGCTTGTTTCTCAAGGCTGGAACTTTCTACGGTTAGTATTATGGTTTTAGTTACTTTGAGTTTTGCCTACAGTTATATGTGCCATCGTTCGTCTCTGTGGATCATTTTGTGGTAAGTCAAGAGTTTTATTACAATGATACACCATTGCTTGAGCAAGCACAGCTCCACTCAATTTTATAATCGACGAATCACAGAGTTTTTCGAGGAAGTGGTTCTTAAGTCCTAACAACTTCTCGAGTGTTTTTTGTTAGAGGAAACTAAAGTGTCATCTAGAAAAAGGCGTGAAAGAAGTGCAAAGAAATTTTGGACTTGTAGCTGTAGTCACTAGGCACTCCAGAACTACAATAATCATACTGCTTGAAACAAATGGTGAAGAGAGTGTCTTGATATCAGAAGAGTTACATTTTCCTATTGGCTGATACGCTAACAAAACAAAGCTTTAATCATATAAGATACGGAGTACTATATTGCAAACTGAAAATGACACTATTACACGACGGAGTATTTGATGTGACCAAAGATGTTACTATATTTGTTTCACTTTTAGCTACAAAGATGTACTCCTTATTACGGAAGTGAATGACTATATACAGACTGTAATATGTTGTGTATAGTGTATACAATCTTTCGCTCATCCACTGATGTTTTATAAACTCAACTATAACCGCTAATTATGACACTAAACTGTAACAGTTTTCCCTTGCGAACCCTTCTGAGCCAACCCATTAGTCTTTAATTTTAAAGTAGCCGGGCTGAAGTCTATTGAGGTGAAAAAAATCGCCTAACATTCTAACAACATCGACAGCTATGTTTCAACTTGACACAATTGGTAATGTTTAAGGAGGTCACAGGTCAGGGAAGGTAATTACGCAAAGGTTTGAGACGGTTGCATACAAAATCAAATAGTTTTCCTCTAGTTTATTCATAATGAAGTAAAAATGGCTCCTCTAGTTCTCCTCCCCCCTTTATTTGGCCTATACAATTGTCACTAAGTCTTGTTTGAGACGGTTGCATACAAAATCAAATAGTTGGGTTGTTTCCATACAATGGTTTCATATTAGTATTCGTACACATTTCTTATTTTTCCTCCTAATTTAGTAGTACTCCCTCTATTTCGGTCATTTGTTTACCTTTACTTTTGGCACAAAGACGACGAAAAAGGAGGGGGCCAATTATTAGATGGCAAGTGGACCAAATTGAGTGTGAATGATCAAGTTGCTCATTAAAGGCATTCTTCCTAAAATAGAACACAAATTCTCATTATAGACGGGAGATGATGCGAGTACGGATACGGTCCAAGGAGAGGCTCGGCCTTAGCTCGTCACACACGGCCCAAATATGTTTCGCACACATTCCAAAGGAGCTGCAAGTGACGGTCCAAAATACTACAAGTTAATATTATGTTCTTATTTTACTTATTGCTAATAAAAGTTGGAATAAGACATGTAATAAGTGTAGGCTTTACCTCTTCATCTTCCTTAGCTTTACCTCTTCACCTTCTTAGCTTTACCTTTTCACTTTCTAAGCTTTAACTCTTCAACTTCTTAGCTGGTTGTTTAAGTTCCTTGGCTACTATATAAAGCCTTGAAGCATTTGAATAAAACATGAAGAAATTTAAGAAAAACTTTGTTTGAGTTGAAAATGGCTGCGGCCAATCCTTTGTTATTGTTTGACGCGTTTCAAGCATTAACCCGAGTTATAATCAATAGGTCTTGATTATAGTTCACCATTGTTTGAGTTATAGGTCTAGCTCAAGCAAATATCCCATTGGTTCGATTTATTCACATATTTCGAAACAAATATCTTTATTTCTTGTTTCTTTCACAATATCAAAAAACACATAAACATTACTTCTGTTATTCCGCTGCCAATTCGCATCAGGAGATATCCGTCATAGTTATTGACGAGCCAAATATCCACCCACTCTAAGCATAAGACACGCAACAAGTTGCATGGTGGAAACCAAAAATGTCGCCACTTTTAAGTATATTTAACCCATTTTTCACTTTAGACGGATATATTCGTCTATAGTGAGATTAATTGTAGATAGAAAGGTAAACAATTAACCGAGACATCCCAAAATGAAATAGGTAAACAAATAAACGGGACCGGAGAGAATGAAATAATCGTCAAGCACACAGCTATAACAAGTGTCGCAACCAAAATTTGAAGTTTAAAGAAGCCTAGACATACATTGACAATTCCAGGGGTAAACTAGTAACGCAATGAAATACGAGCAACATATAATTACTCCGTCCAAATCATTTGTTTAACTTTGATTAAAATATACTCGTAATGACTAAAAAAAGATAAGAAAAAACCTTGTTATAGTCATCAGAGTCGGTGGGCAAAGTGTCAAGAGTATTCCAACGATGACGGAGCTGGGCAATGGAGTCACCGGCAAAAGCGAGTGAACCGGCGGTCAATGCCGGCTTAATTGGGAACCGGAAGCCGGTAGGACTGACGGAATTGGTCGAGGATTCCGAAGAGGAGGGTTGGCGGTGTTTGCGGTTTTTCTTAATTCGCCGTCGGAGATCGTTGAATGGGTGTCGGGCCCACCATGCGCCTCCTCCTCCAAGTCCTAATACATCCATTTTCAACGACTTGCTTTTTGTTTCACTTGGGAAGTTGGTATTTAGGCTCTGTTTGGTAGCACATTTGAGATACTTTTTTTCATCGAAGTAGCTTTTCCACAAAAATTTCAGGTAGTTTATTTTCTTACCCAATTAAATAGTTTTTACGGAAATGAAAACCGTCCGTGATAATATCAATACTTTAATTTAGGGTGCAATTTAATTAACTATTTTTATATATGGTTTAATAGAAAACTTACTTCGTATACATAAAATACATTTTTTTGATATACTGTTTGATATTTTTTTTTACGTTATCGTGATACTTTAATTATTGTTTCCGTCATTTTGAAACATGTTGAAAACTTGTGCAATTATAGTGAAAAAAATTGCATTTTTTTCTAATTACTAACAACGCTAACGACAATAACACAATAATAATAATAAAAACATAAATGATAACAATAATAAGTCATGTCCTTTTACGTCATTTGACCAAATATCATTCTACCTTTTTCAAATTAGTCTTCCAAACAGTTTTAATAAAAATCAGGTACCTTTTCAGGTCATAATTTTCAGCTACCTTTTCAGTTACCTTTTCAGGTTTCAGCTACCTTTTCAGGTTTCAGGTAGCTTTTCAGTTAGTTTTATCAAACGGAGCCTAGTTTTTGTAGGGATTCTAATTGGAATAAAGAGAATTGCTATATCACGCCCCCTGCTTTACTTGTTACGCCCCCTATTTTTTCATTTATTCCTATTTTGCCCTTGGACTTTCAAATTAGTTTTAGAAAAAAAATAAATATCGTTTTACGCAAATGTAGTTTGACGACTATTTTTATAATAATTAATTTAGTAATGTAGACGGTCCCTCTTAAAACACTCGACATAAATTATTTTAATGTATTTAAATAACAAAACCGATTAAAAAAACAAATACATTATACACGATAAAAAAAAAAAAAAAAAAAAAAAAAAAAAAAAAACCTAACATCCTCTATGTCATGTGGGTTACAAGACACGACCCAGGCTCCGTTATGTGAAATACACGACATGGCCTAGGCACTGTCGTGCAGACCACATGACATGGCCATGGTAGCGTCATGTAAGTCACATGACAAGGCCCTGGCACCGTCATGTAAGTCACACGACAAGGCCTTGGCTCCGTCATGTACTTCACATGACACTACCCATTCACCGTCGTTTATTGTTTTTTTTCCCCCTAAACTATTTCGATTGTCACTACCAAAAAATGAAAAAGTAGGGGGACGTAACAAGTAAAACAGGGGGCGTGATATAGCAATTCTGTAAACAAGAGATCTACTTAGAGTTCATCCACACTACTCATTGACTATTCTAAATTTCTAGCCAACGAAGTGAGAATAATGGTTAAGTTTTGACTTGAAAGTTGTAAGTCATGACATGATGTGTCATCTACAGTACTTTACTACTTCGTATTGGGTTTGTCTTAAAAGAGCTTAATCCTAAGGTTAATCTGATCCATTTAAGTTTTGTATCATGTTCGTGTCAACGCAATTATTTAAATGCGTCACAGCGTCTTAACATAAATTCGCTAACTTCGTATCGGGTTCGTATCGTATTTTTGAGTCGTGTCAATGATTGTCACCCCTACTCACCACTACTAACATCAGGGTAAGAACGAAAGCAATAAGGAAGCGTTTGTTTCGTGCATGCGTATGAGTTTGGAATCAGGAATTATACCTTGATGGTATGGGGTTGGAACTGTATCCCTCATACCTTGTGTTTGTTTTAATTTCGAGAGGTATGTGTTTCAAACTAAATCAAGGTTAAAATCTGTAAAATAAAATATTTTAAATAATCTTTTTTTTAACAACCAAACAGAATAGCTTACAACATAGCTACTTTAGCAAGATTATGAGTTATTCTATTCAAACCCCTAGGACAATAGCTAAGAGAACAACAATGAAAATAAGACACAACCGACTTAATATCCTGGACGATATAACTAATAGAAGAGATGGCCTTTTCCGCCCCAGCAACTTAGATGACCCAAGAGAGACAATCCTTAACAAGCCTAATATCGCGAAGACCTTCATCCAAAGCCCATTTAAGCGCCATATCAGCCGCATGTCCTTCAGCATTCAGAGCAGATGAGGCAAAGAACCGAGCATGAACAGAGTCTCTCACTGTCCTATGTTCATCCAAAAAGCACCACCCAGCACCCGAACATTTATTAACCCTCCAGGCAGCATCACATTTGATAGTACACATGGTCCCACACTCATCCCTACCAACAATCCAAATAAATAATGACTTGATATTATGAAATCATAAAGATACTTTTTAGATCAAATAGGTATATCATAATTTTTGTTTTCACATGTTTCACCCATTTTTATTTGATACCCATGATTTGATTACTTGGATTATAAGTATAGAAGAGCCATCTTTTTACTCTATTCAATTCATGAAAGAGAGGGGGGGAACTCTCTTTTCAAAAAAGAAGATATAACCCTTGCTGGTAGTCTTTATAAACAAGCCTTAAATTTTCTGTGCTTCGTTCGCTTACTGCCTCTTGTGATCAGCATGCTATCTCTGCCTTAGCCCCATCTCTTGTTCTTAATTTAGCAGCTTGTATATTGAAACTCTCCCATTATGATCTGGCTAGCCGGTACTGCAATTTGTTTTACATTTTGACCCCTCTAATGTCAAAGCTCTATATCGTAGAGGCTTAGCTTGTAAGCAGTTGAATCTACTCAACAATGCTTAGGATGACTTTGAGCATGTTTTGCGTATTAATCCGAATAATTCTGATGCTAATCGTAAGCTCCTTGCTCTGGTTAACATACTTGCAGTGAACCCTATGGTAAGCGTATTGCTTTCCCGTTTGATCTGTTGGGCTCTGACAACAAGGGTAAGAAGCCTCTTCTTAGTGTTGATATGGATGACAAGTTTGTCGCAGCTCCTGCTAGTTCATCTTGTAGTACTGAAGCAATGGTCAGTGAAGTAAGTTCTAGTCAAGATTCTATGGTTTTCGACACCATATGCGAGTCCGACCAACCTCATGTTGCCGAGAGTATGGACTCTTCCTCTCATATCTTTACTGAAAAACCGACAAAGTACTCATTCTCTAATAAAAAGTGAGCTGTAAATAAATTGCATATTTCGTCCCAAGATTACAATAAATGTTTAGTTGGAAAGGACCTCTCCTTTTTCCATGCAGGTTCATTGTCTTTCATGAGGGTTCGACCCCTCATTCCTGGAAATCTATCCAGACGAGAACTCCACATGAAGATATTTCAAGGGCAGTAGAAGTTCTATCCTCTTCACCTTTACCTAAGGAGCACGTTGAGCATTCAACACTTATTCTTGAGAAGAATAAGTTGGTTCATAAGGGAGTTGTTCTCCAAATTGCTAAAAAGAAGCGGATATCATCAGACTCCACTCAAGTCAGCAAGGTATTTATGGTTCAGTTGTAGTTTATTGCGGTTAAGGGAAGTAAGAAGAGGATTTGCAGAAGTAAGGTGGATTATTCCCACCGTTGAAGTTGAGAGACCCAAACTAGTATTCATCTGAAGAAACGATCATCCGTTTTTGTCGATTTTTCTCATTTTCTTTGCAGGTTTAACAAGAGAAATGCAGTGGCTACGAGGGCTAAAAGAAAGGAGGCATACCTTTTCAACTTTGATGACTTTTATCATCCTCCCTACAAGAAATGACGTCTTACTGTTTCTGTTTCATTATCATGTATTTTTTTAGTTCGGTTAGTTGGCTTTCTCATAGTCTAAAAAACTCTGATATTCTGGGGTTTGTATTGTAACCGACTTTCCTTTAGTTTAATCTCAATTTATCATTGTAAAAAAAAAAAACAAATTAATTAATTAAATTAATATTACACCAAATATTTGACAAATCAATAATTTGACTTTGACCCATTGAGTATATGACGTGGGCACATATGTGTGCCTACAGTCTTTTTACAAATTGTAATACTACGGTTTTATGAGTCTCTGGGTACTCTATCGAGTGGGTCTTACTCTGTCGAGTAAGGGTATTTTGCAATTTAAAATAGTTTCTGACCTGTAAGGTACTCGATCGAGTAGCCTTCGTACTCGATCGAGTAGGCGGCACTCGATCGAGTACGTCAGTTACTCGATCGAGTAGCCCGGTTTACGGGTAATGTTTTGTCGGGTTTTGTTAATAATGCGAATTAGTATATAAACACTTCCGTCACTTTCATAATACGCTTTTACAAACCTAATTACTTTGAAAAAGAGATTTCAACCTACGTACTTCGCATTCGTCGCATTATTGACAAATCCCGGAGCTTGGAAGGTCGGAATTCATCTTTCTTTACATCTTTGTGATCCTTGCGTCGAGGGTAAGATCTACGTACCGAATTTGTTATATTTAATTAAGTCTTGTTAAACCCTAATTTTGGGAATTGGGGATTTGTGTTAGTTTTGTGTGGTTAGTGATATATGTGATGTTATGTTAGGAGGAGGATTCGTAGAGGAGGCTTTTTGATAACAGCTGTTGAGATCGTCTGACTGTATTGCATTCCAGGTAGAGTTTCCCTACTCAGTATTAGTTACATGATGTGCGTGGTGATTGTGCTTTAGTTAGTGATTGTTGATTGATTCAGACGGTTGTGATTTCATATTGTTGATTGATTCAGACGGTTGTTGATGTTGTATTGTGGTTGCTGTTTATCTGTCTGTGTTCTTCGGGGTGCGTCCCTGGCTGAGTAGAGTCACTTGCGGGAGTGGCTTCACGCCCTTGATTTGCCTTATGTGGAACCCGCCACAGAAGGGATGTGCACATTAATGAACATGGGTTTATCGCTCGATGGAGATGAGCGGGATTAGGTGGGAACGGCTGCGGTCCCCCACTGGCGGCGAGGAGTAACCTGTTGCGATGGGTACACTGGCAGGGCTACACACTTTAGTGTGTAGTCAGTTGTATGGAGATTGGAGATGGAGACTGGGTTTGTGTTGAGCTGTTTGAACTGTTTGTGTACTTGTTTCATTGTGGCCTTGTTTTGTGTAATTAGTACTGACCCCGTTTAAATGTTTTAAAAACTGTGGTGATCCATTTGGAGGTGGTGAGCAGTTATTGAGCAGGTATGATTTATGCGCATGGGATAGCTGGGATGAGTCATCCCGTGGCAGTTAGAAGTCTTCCGCTGTGTCAGGATGTCTAGTAGCTTTGATAGTTTTATCAGTGGACCGTTTGAGTACTTTGTATTTCATTTAACAGTTTTGTTTGAGACATGTAATCAATTAAATTATATTTACTTTTAAAGTACGTTTCTTTATTGTCTTATGATTATCATTGTCTCGGGTAACCGAGATGGTAGCACTTCCATGCCTTAAGTGGTCCTGGTAAGGCACTTGGAGTATGGGGGTGTTACACCAGTTCTTATATTATTATTACCGTCTCAATACTGGTTCCAACAATGTATCATTGCCATATAAGCCATGTTCGTAGCATGAATACTTAACCCAATACTAGGACACCGAAAGATACATACATAGGAAAACAGATACTCAAGTGTACTCTACAATAAGTTCATAGCGAGGTGTGCAATGTCCAGATACTCGGTCGAGTATCGAGGAGTACTCGGTCGAGTACGCGATACTCGGCTGAGTATCGGCTTGCTCGGCTGAATTTTCTAGAACAGAACGCGATTTCGGCAACTCATGCCTATAACAGCAATACCATATCCTGTAAAACAGGTAGATGTCTATTATTAACTCAAGGTTCACGGTCTAGATGACCCAATAGCAATACGGAAAACAAGTAGCAGCATTATGGCCATTTACAAACACCCAAAGTAAAAAGGAGTACGATAAAAGTTCAACAAATATCCAACAATAAGTCTAGAAAAACAAGTCTTGAAAACAAAGCGGGACTCAAATGTCCGCATCCTCCTCCACCTCCAGTGCAAGATGTCTCTTCTCTTGATGTTCCCGCTCCCTGATAAACTCCAGATGAATAGCCTCCACCGCCGGTCCACCTCCCTGACTCGTCTAGCTGACTTCCGTAGTTGGCTCCCCACGGTCCTGCGAGGCAGCCAAACTCGGTCTCCGTTGGTGGTCTCCAAAAGTTAGGGTCAACCCCATAGCTATGGAACACTCCGATGTCAATCCCGAGTCCTCTCCACCAAACCGGTTGTGCCAAGTCTTTCCCTATACCCTAGTTGTAGGTCATCTCATGCATGTTCCGCAGCACCAAGGTAGAAGAGATCCTCTCGGTTAACTCACTAACACGTATCCTAGGGTCAAAGACGGTAGGGTAGGGCGAGTACTGCGATGGGTAAAATCTCAGTGCAGAAAAGAAAGGCTCAGTCTCGGTCTCGGCCACCCTAGCCGTTCTCCCTCTACGGTGCTCGCGGGGCGGGGGAGCGATCGTCTGCTTCTCCGAAACGGAGCTAGGCTCAGGTATGTTTTGTAGAATCGTGGGATCGATCAAGTAAGACTGAGGGTCAGGTCTACGCTCACCACTCCCCGGGTCATACTCTGCCAGGTGGTCCACCACCGGAAGGTGCTCGGGATCTGGGAGTACCATCCACATAGATCCCCTCACCCTCCAAGCAAAAGACCAATTATCTAACTTCCTAAGCCACCTATTGTGACACCAGTACTTCTCATCCATCGTAGGAGTGTAGACTCAAACAACCCAGTACCCGGCGCAAGTGGAGCCTCGAAATCAGTCAATCTCTGGGCCAAGCAGGTCACTATAGCCCTACAAGTAAGGTAACGGCTCGAAGACCGTACCATAAGAGCCAAGCTAGAGCATACACTCCCGGGAGCACTATAGTAAAAAGGTTTCCCCCGATGAGGGTTAAGATAGGACATAAAAAAACATTACCTCATGGGTGTTCATCTTGCTCACATCCTCCCTCCCATACAGCATACAAGTCATCATCCTTAGAAATATACGCAGTGACACATGCTGAACATCATTAATCAACCAGACACTCGCGCTCAGAATAGGTCTCTCGGTCAGGTAAGGTAGATAGTGAGGTGCCCCACTGTTTGTCGCCACATCCCTCAAGTATTCCTCCTTCTCAATCTCTAGCCCAAAGTGGTTAGCAAACTCATCGAGTGTCAGGTTATGGTAATCGTTCATAAGGCGGAAGGAAACGGTTTTCTCCTCTACATCATAAATAAAAGAGCTCAGAAACTCCAAGGTAAGGTACGAGTAGGACTTCTTTCGAAGATGGTAGAGTCCCTCCATTCCCAATATCTCAAAAATGTGAGAGATATCCCCTGCCACCCCCAAGGTTTCAAAAATTTTGGGGTCCACACAACGAGTCGGCCTCATAGTCCGACCCATTAAGGCCACAAAAGCAGCCTGTTACTTGAAGTCAGAGAAAATTACCGATGGATAATCGTCCACCGGAAGAACAAGGGGTTCTTGGCTAGATTGGCCAGTTTCCATGTTAGCATTGGCGCGAGTCCGTTTCTTAGCTGAGGCTTTTGATTTCGGCATGCTGCAAAAAGAGAAATTCAACAAGGATTTTCCGGAAATTTTGCCATAGTAAAAGGACTATTTTTCAACTTATACACTTTTAAGACGGAGTTTTAAGACGGATCTTTCTCTCAAAAGACATGACATACTAACCAATTAAGGCATTGTTATCATCAATTAACTCACAAAGAACATCCTAGAGGCAATCTAGGTGATCAAAAATCAAAACTTTGAGACAAACCCTAGAAATTTTCCAACATTAATCCGATGATTTTGAGCATAAAAACCGTTTTTGAGCATAATAAGTCGATGTTTAAGAGCAATTATAACCAAAATATCACTATAGAAGTACAAAACTTTGGATTATAAGAGTAAAATTTCAGATTTTAGGGCAAGTTTTCCATTGATTGAATTAAAAGCAAAGAAGGTTGATTAGATACATTACCTTAGTTGAAGATTGGTTAGATTGAACAAAGCAAGAGTGAAATTCAAGAGCAAATACAACCAAAAATCACCCAAGTGTGTTTTGAGAGAGAATTTTTAAAGAATATGGTGTACAAGTGAAGGTAGGAGGCAGAATGAAGGAAGAAAAAGAGTTATAGGATTCCCGGAAAAAGAATGAGCTGGACCGCGATTTTTGGGTACTCGACCGAGTACTGGGATTAATCGGTCGAGTAGTCTCTACTCGGTCGAGTATTTGGTCTACTCGTTCGAGTACTCAGAGATCAGTAGCAAGCTTAATCTGTCATTCTGAGTGCTCGGCCAAGTGCCTCTTTACTCGGCCGAATATGGCCTACTCGGTCGAGTATCAACTTTACTCGGCCGAGTTCAACAGAACAGTGACAAAATCTTGAAGATACAAAGAGTATTTCCTTGCAAAACAATAAACGTCGTTCGGAGTTTCGCTTAATCGGGCTCGTCACATTAGACCCTATTTCTAATACACACAAAGCAAATCTTGAGTTATAAACATTCATTACGATTTACTTACGTAACAAATGTTATACTGCACATGACTGGTAGTAGGACATTTCATGACACAACACATATACCGCACTCAACTTGACTATATCACTAGTAGGACATGGCATATATTTCCAATTCCATCGATGAGCATACATCCAAACCAATGCTACAAGTATATAGATATATCATCAAAGCACATGTTCACCTTCCCATCCTTCCTTGTCATGTTATAACACTACCATCATTTGTTACCTCCTCTGTCATGCACCACTATGCATAAGACTTTAGACTCATTATCCGACTCATCCATACATGTACGCACACCTACTTATACTAGCACTTCATTAAGGACAACCGTTTACATACATTTAGAACTCCACATATTCCACACTCGACACATTACTACATAGACTTCTACATACATGCATACTTGACACGCACACTTGCATAGATACACTCTTATACGTCTACCTTTCCACGGTGGCTGGCTTAAGCATGATTAGAGCCGGAATTCTGAGATGAGGGCGCCTTCTCACCCAAAACCGGCATAAGAGGCTTCCAATACACATACACTAGGTTCATTTTAATTTGACACCCTACATTCATTTTGTAACACCCCGGTTTATGAAGGAGCCTTTAGCAAGACATTCCCTAATAAACCGGACTGTTACCATCTCGGTTTCCCGAGGTAGTGAATAACAAAGTACAACAATACCAAAGTACTTTAAATTAAAATTTAACGATTACATGTTTATTACAAATTATCCAACTAGACTCAATATAAGATAAATACAACTCGCAGCGGAAAATAAATTAAGTGATAAAATCTTCTATGTGGTCTAGACTTCTAGGTAGATTGGCCAAGTCCTCACGCATCCCATAGCTCCCAAGTCAGCTAATCTTTAGTACCTGTCAAATCTGCTCCCCATTATGGTTCATCACAGGTGTTCACGAATACACAGGGTCAACCACGAGGTTGAGTAGGGAAAACAATGAAACAATAAAATATGATATGCATGCTCCTCCTTCACCTCCATCTCCATCTCAACTCATCACACACATCCCCGGAACGCCCAGCCATACCGATCCCCGGTAGACTATATATCGACCGAAGTCGATCTGCCAGCTCGCAGCTGAGGACACCAGGGCAAGTCCTGCAGAACCCGCCTGGGCCTTATCACAACATCACATCGTATCACAACCTCGTCACCACCACACCATCCTCCAACTCCGATGCATATGAAATGCTCAACAGTAATTATGCAACACAATATGTATATCAAATGAATGAAATCATGCCAGCTACTGAATGTTGTGATATCATACTCAATACGATCAATTCAGTCAATCACTTTCCCGTATATATAAATCATAACATAAGTCAACATCCAGAAACCAAGTCAACACAATTCGATCAATGATGATAATAGAACAAGTGTATTTCCCTACCTCAAAGTGCCAGTAAATCCAATTACGCAGTTAAAGCAGTCCAGAAAACCAAGCAATGCATTTGATTATCGATCCTTCACAAATCCGTCACCTAAAACAATTATAATATTTATAATTATTAACTACTAAATATAGAAATCTCCCAAAGTGGAAACTTTCCCGATATAGTAACTTTTCTCTTTTAACAAACCCGACTCAAGGACCCGTCTTTAATTAATTAGTCATTATTAATTATTATTTTATTTTAAATAACTCGGAACTCAAACCAAAACGATAATTAGAGGTTTAAACGAATTATGTGATGAAACGAATCAACACTTGAACAACTCGAACAATCCCGACTCAAATTATATTAAATAACTCGGGAATTAACTTAACTCAATTATTTAATGACACGGGAATTATATTAATTAATTAAGAATGCGACCCATTAACGAAATATAATGATTAAACTATGAAAAACCCGTTTCAAACACTAAAACAACCCGTTAACAACATCACCCCCTTCCCACGCGCTCACCAGCCACCACGCGCCACCACAGGGCCGTGACAGCCACCAGCCCGATCCCCCACACTGACCCAACCACCCAGGACCACCCCCACGAGGGTCGACTCCCGCCGGCGAGGTGAACCACGGCCGTCATTTGGCCTGGTTCACCGCCAAACCTCACCAAACGCCCGTGTTTCTCCTCCCCGCAACCACCGCAACTATTACCTAGACTCTGCCAAACAACCACCGCCCTACTCGCCGTCAACCCACGAACACCGACCACTTAGCACCACCGTTTCGACCTCCCCCTAGTCCACGGTGGTGCCACCCAAAACCCCCCCGTCTAAACTCCCCGAAACCGCATCCAAACCCATGTGTACCCCCTGTCAAAGTCGCCTTTCACGGCCACCATCACCACCAAGAACCACCCTAACCACCACCCCTGACCTCGTCACTAACCACCCTTTCCCCATACCCCGTCAACAACCACTAACACTGCCTCAACAAGACACGCAACCCCAACCAAAACCCGACATCAATTCGAAAAAAACAGAGAATAGAGGTTGTACTCTTACCTTTCCGTCACCACCACCGCCACCATAGCCACCCTAGGTCGTCGACAAACACTCTAAGCTCCTCCCTGCTGCGTCGTCACTGCCCACGCTCTCTCTCTCTCTCTCGAATTGCGTGAGGCTTGAGATTGGATCTGGAAAAAGGAGGGGGCGTGAGGGAGGCGGGTTGAGGGAAATGATTAGAGTAGTGATTAGGTTAATTAGGTTTAGGGTTATGGTTAATGGGCTTAGGGTTAAATGGGCTGAACAGATAATGGGCCAGCTCAATGGGTCAGCTCACAATTCGAATTCTATATAAAACCGACTCAATTAACTTAGCTCGATACGACGCGAGTTAAATAAAATAACTTAATGAAATTATCGACTCAATAATTTACCCGGCTTAATTGGCAATATAAAATTGATAATAATTAATATATAATGATATCCGTTTAATTTATTATGAAATATCCATTTAATTTATTATATAAAATACGGGGTATTACAGTCTTCCCCCCTTAAAATGAATTTCGTCCCGAAGTTCGCTCCCATACCCAAACCTCAAAATGGTATTGTATATCGTACTTACGGACGTCACGCCATTCTAACACGGTTAACACACTTTTGACTCATCAATTAAACGTAACAAATACGGATGTTACATTCTGCCCTCCTAAAAAATAAACTTCGTCCCGAAGTTGAACTCATCATTTCTTAATCCAATTAACTACAACTAATAATTACCTGCGAACACAAATGTATAACACTATATAATCATCTGAGAACACCATCTTCTTTCCATCTCAATTTCCGATCTCAAACTCAACATAGACTCATTAACCATGGTCGCACTGGACCGCAACGTATCTCCCGTAACCATAACTCAGCTCATAGGCTAACTCATAACACATTACCAGTAGTTTAATCACACTCTCCTTTTACACATCAACCAACTAACAGAGGTAGGAATAAAACGTATAAAACTCATTTGCATAGGTACCCCACAACTAACATCAACTTGGTCAACTATAACCTACAAACAAGTGCAAATTAAGCATTAAGATTTTACAATCCTACCCGACTAGAAATATGGTTACGTCCTCGTAACCTTTTTTCACTTTCATATACATATGCAACAAAATCACTATCAACCACATGTAACAGGAAAGAACACACGATAAGATATTGCGCATTAACATTAAAGTCGAACAAGGTTTTATTATGGAATTAACTGATTGTCAACAAGTAACATTTATTACTAGCTCATGCGTAACTTAAAAACACAACATCAACTAAAAGAACAACAGGATAGGAATCATGGTTTACACGGTTTCACAACTAATAAATTTGATGATCAATTATAGACTATGAACGAGCGAGAGCAAAATCAACAAAACAATTTAAGAACTTCTCACATTTGTAAACATATCACAGAAATAGATCTACCACTGCTATCCCTCCCAATCACAGGATCTCATTGACATGTCCGTACAACCATTTTACTCACTCACTGGTTTAGGTCACGAATTAGGCCGATGAATTTAAGCAATCACCAACATACTCATAATTCATATTTTAAATTATAAAAATTGTTTGCACGATATCATTTCTGGAAACATATTCCCCAATAAAAGTAACTACCTATGTTCTATGACAACAACAACATCACTTTCATATCCCACATATGTTTCACATTTCAGCAATCGTATCTGTCAATTGTGTCTAGCAACTTAGTATACTCATTTTCAGCAAAACAAGGGATATTGTATAAATAGTTTAAACATATACATTTGCCATCATATACTTTGTAGAACACTAGCTATGATAAAAGATTAGCAACTTGAACAACTTCTCTGATTTGCATGATTGAATAGTTAGGCAACTCGTAGGCTCAATTAAATGTAACTATAATGATTATCATTTGAACCAATGCATATCATGTGAATCATCAAAGGGTTATCCCATTATAATTGTCAACATTGCTATCATAAACAATCTTTATTATAAGATAATTGATAGTAACGACTCGAGAATATAGATATGCCAATTGTCATGTTATATCAAACAGTTCCCTTTATATCACACCCATCCAATTGCAAGAATCACTTTAGCATTTTATGACATTGTAATAACGAACATATTCAATAAGGAATAACAACACTGTTTATTATCATGTTATAGGTGTAGGTCCAACTGAAATAATTTAATGCGATGAAGGTAATAAATATAATCATGGGCACACAACTCATATGAAAGACATTAAAACTCAGATGCATCCTACATGTGTGAACATTTAGACATACTCATTACTACCATCCATGTGTAAACATTTAGACATAATTATTACAATTATTCATGCGTGGATATTAGAACAATCAATTAACTTTTAACGCCATCAACTTTACCAAGGTATGACAACATAGTTTTATATTTATATATATCCGACCATCATGCAAATATGATGAACATACTAGAGATAGTACAACATGCCAAACATACATAAAATATGCAACAACTGGATTCGTATAAAATATTTCACCCTTGATTAAGAATCAATTTAAGCTATCCAATTTTACTCACGCTATCATGCCAACAATGTTATCAACTAAGTTTTAATTTTATCACTTGTTAAGATACATAACTACTGAACATGCGTGCTACTATCGTCATATAAAGCATTATAAATTCACATTACTAAGGCTCATGAATTATTCAAACAACTGCATGAAACTCAACCTAGAACGCACATTTTACAAGTCATGTTTCACGTTGTAACTTTCAAAGATCACGAATAAATAACCGTCCGATTAAAACTTGATTCATATTATTTTTATAAAACACGGAGAGTTAAAAAACACAGGGGAAAAAGAATTAGGTCTAAAGCACAAGGATTCCATTTTTAAAGAATTTTACAACTCAGTTGGTCCAAACAAACATGTGACAGCTATTGGTCCAAACTTGGGTCAGTTTGCAAATTATATCATTTAATATTGAAACATCAAGATTTTTCGTGGCTTATTAATTTGCAAACATATGCGACTCTTTTGATTGATGGAGTTGGAATTAGGTAAAAATTATTAATACAATTTAAATGAGGTTTTTATAAAGTCATTGGTCAAACATCACTGCACGGGAACTTCCTAACCACAGTTCACTAAAGTATTTATTACTCCTAATCTGTATATCATATAAGCATGGAACCAACGTCAAATGAACACTAACTCACGAGGCTATCTCTCATACAATTTTCATCGATAGGCAGTAAACAGAAAAGAAATGGCAGTAAGTTCAATTAGAAAGTAACATCAAACAAAACGAGTTTCAGCACTAAGTCTTTCATTCCCTATGCCCCAATTCTTACAACTATACTATCGATACTAACCCATTCTAACTGAAATCTCGCACTGTGTACTTCGTAAAATCTACCCCATAGAATCAGTTCGCATCGCGATCTACTCCTTACGTCTAATCATGATTGTTATGACTAAAAACATGCAATTCAACAGTGTTTCTTATTACTATCACATTACTATACTAGCATGGCTTTGGGATCACATAACCGCATATTACTAGGCATAATAATACTATCAGCACATCATTCAACATCCACCTAGGTCACTATCATCGACTATTATCCTGAACTCGAAAATTTATTTCTCATTTCCACAACATCATATGATCACGTCATCATTCATACAAATACTTACCGTAGCGTTGTCCTGCAGAATGGTTAGAATATATGGATCTCAAGGTATACATCAACTCTTTTATGCAATACTCAATGTATCAATCAGTGAACACTTAGGCAATGATATAGGGATTTCATGTTCAACCTCAAGCAACTCTTCTACCCTTTCTCTCATATACACTCGGGGTTTCCTGGTCAAACCGAGAGGGCATGTTCGGTGTGAGGGGGCCCCTAACTCATACCTTACCTTAGTGTGCTCCTAACAGTTCTATCCCGAGGTTCATTTTATTTAGACTCTTCCTATGTTCATTGGGTTCATTGGTTTAGGCCGAGGATCGTTTCGCTCGATACCACTTTGTAACACCCCGGTTTATGAAGGAGCCTTTAGCAAGACATTCCCTAATAAACCGGACTGTTACCATCTCGGTTTCCCGAGGTAGTGAATAACAAAGTACAACAATACCAAAGTACTTTAAATTAAAATTTAACGATTACATGTTTATTACAAATTATCCAACTAGACTCAATATAAGATAAATACAACTCGCAATGAAAATAAATTAAGTGATAAAATCTTCTATGTGGTCTAGACTTCTAGGTAGATTGGCCAAGTCCTCACGCATCCCATAGCTCCCAAGTCGCCTAATCTTTAGTACCACAAATCTGCTCCCCATTATGGTTCATCACAGGTGTTCACGAATACACAGGGTCAACCACGAGGTTGAGTAGGGAAAACAATGAAACAATAAAATATGATATGCATGCTCCTCCTTCACCTCCATCTCCATCTCAACTCATCACACACATCCCCGGAACGCCCACCATACCGATCCCCAGAGACTATATATCGACCGAAGTCGATCTGCCAGCTCGCAGCTGAGGACACCAGGGCAAGTCCTGCAGAACCCGCCTGGGCCTTATCACAACATCACATCGTATCAATGGGTCAGCTCACAATTCGAATTCTATATAAAACCGACTCAATTAACTTAGCTCGATACGACGCGAGTTAAATAAAATAACTTAATGAAATTATCGACTCAATAATTTATCCGGCTTAATTGGCAATATAAAATTGATAATAATTAATATATAATGATATCCGTTTAATTTATTATGTAATATCCATTTAATTTATTATATAAAATACGGGGTATTACACATTTGGTTCATTGGTTACAGGTTCCAAAATTGTCGCTCTGATACCACTTTGTAACACCCCCATATACCAAGATGCCTTACCAAGGACCACCCTAGCATGAGAAGCTGTCACCATCTCGGTTGCCCGAGGTAAGTACATCAAATAACAATAACAGAACATTTATTAAATAACTTTACACTTTACATTATAACCAACGTGAGAAAGATACAGCATATACAACTGGGAGAACCACTAGACATGAGTGACGGCGATATCTATTTCTGAAACGTGATGACTCGATTCCCTTTCATGTCCCGCAAGCATCAAGACTAGCAGTACCTGCTAAACCAACTACTCACCATCCCCGAATGGATCACCACAGTTTTACAAAGCAACAACGGGGTCAATTCACTGAATAATAAAGATAAGCAAATACAACAAATGCAATAACAACAATTCCACCACCATTCACCATTTCCCATTATGTCTCAATACTGACTACACACTTAAGTGTGTAGTCCTGCCAGATTACGGCTACCAAAGATAATCCACACTGCCAGTGGGGGATCGTAGCCATGCCCACCTAAGCCCCGCTCATCGCAACGAGCAACAACCCATGTTCCTTAATGTGCACATCCCCTCTTGTGGCGGGTTTCACAAGAGGCGAATTAAGGGCGTGAAGCCACTCCCCCAAGTGACTCCACTCAGCCGAGGACGCACCTCACCATCAAAGTCAATCCACCACAACTCCAATACTCCAAAATACAATCAACAACAGTACTTATCATATCAATTAAATCACAACATGAATTTTAAATCAATTACGCAATCAACTACGTAGAAAAACCCTACCTTTTCGCTATTCCATGAAAGTGCATCTAACAAACAAGCCAAGCAAGACTCCGAGATGAAACCTACAAGTAGCAATTACATCCTATTACTAAACTATTCAAGACCTACTGAAAGTTGACGACGAAACACACACTCACCTTGAGACGCAGACCGATACCGACAACGACGATAACCCGACTCGATGACTTCAAGCATGAACCATCTGCTCTCTTGGGTTAGTGTCAAGGCCATGTGAGAGTGTAGGGTGATGGGGAATAAATGGGAGAGGGAGAGAGAGAGAGAGAGAGAGAGAGAGAGAGAGAGAGAGAGAGAGAGAGAGAGAGAGAGATTAGGGTTAGAAAGAGAAAGGAACCGTCGAAAATAAAATGGGGTTCACGATCTCGCGTTTTATAATAACGCATTAGCAGACGTGATACTCGGTCGATTATAGACATACTCGGCTGAGTAAGCTCTACTCGGTCGAGTATTCACACTACTCGGTCGAGTGACCTTAACTAGGTCGAGCAACCAGTAACGTTGGTCTCTTAACCTCTCCCATATCCCTTACTTCAAGTCTACTTTCGTCAAACGGTCAATCAACGGATCCTTAAACAGGACGGGTATTACAGTACTCCTGTATCAACCTCTCCTGGTTGAAAAGAATTTGTCCTCAGACCCCTAATAGTCTCCTCCTCACTATCATTAGTATGGGCTCAAATTCCCAATATTAAAAGTTCTATGCACATCATATCCCCTGGTAGCTCCACCTCATATGCATTAGGTCCAATTTTCTCAATGATTTCAAAAGGTCCATCATCCCTGTTGGGAAATTAGCGCCAATCTCCCACGCGCAACGGAAGCAACCAATCGACAAGTAAACAGTAAAAGTAAATAAATGTAAGCAATAATAAGATGAGACAATATTTTAGGGTCAAACCCAGGGCAAAACCTTCCAAACCGGAAGTAAAACCCACTAGCCAAAACGACTAGAATCCACTATAATAATATAGTACCAGTACAACGTAACCGTCCCGAATTAATACCAATCCGAAACCCACAATAATATAAGATAACGATCTCTAGCCCTCCAGTAATATTAGTCAATGCCACTAGTATAATCCCTAGAGTAACCTCGTAAATTATTGTATTATAACACCCGTTATACTGCCTCTCACCCTCAAACCCCGACTGTAATTTTATTTACTAGTCACCTTGTTTGATTATAATTTTGTGAGATATCTTTTCCAAAGTATTTACCATCCTTTATATAACCACGTGAAAGTGACGTTAGATTTTAAACCATAAAATCACTTCACGTTATGATACAAATGAATTAACACAATTCATTCGTTTCACCAAGTGCAAATACAATTTTCACGCAATGTTAAGCTAATGCATTGACACTCATTTAACACTACCTAAGTTACATGTACATTATTAATTTTATGTAACATGTAACACTTAGCAAATTGAATACCTTGTGTTGGATGTTTTAACACAACAAATCTCCCCCTCCAACACAAGTGACAACCACCGAGGAATCAACCATTGGCCTTATGAATTCACCAGATGCACACCCGAGTTAGTATCCGGTCCTTACCCCTAACTCAATATCACGACCAATGCACCGTGTACAGCCTAAACCCAGTCAATGACGTTGCTTGACTCCGGAGAGAAACCTCTTGCTCTCCACATTTCTACCAGCATGAATTTTACCTTTGCGCCCGTCTGTAACCTGAAAACAATCTACCTTCGTCGCCTCTTCCGCGAACGAAACACGTGCACGACTTTTACGTTTCCAGCTATCCTGTGAGGTTTTCATTGCATATCCATCCAGACGGTATAAACCACGACGTAACTCTCCCTTCATGAGGACCATAGAACCCTTAGTAACTTTCATTACTCCCCCATGAGCTTTACACCCATAACCTTCGGAGTCTAGTTGACTAAGTGAAATTAAATTCTGCCGCAACTTTGGAACATATGCAACCTTGTCCAAAGTGTGCACCACCCCATTTGACAATTTTATTTTTACCACCCCAACACCCATGACATTAACTGTTGAGTTATCAGCCAAACTCAACTTCCTAGCCACGCCTTCTTGGAGCTCATCAAAATTATATTTCCGGGTGCAAACATGGTTGACACAACCAGAATCTAATATCCATTCTTCCTTAGAAGATACGTCGTTCACATCCGTGACCGCAAATATGTCACTATCATCGGTAAGGAAACAACAACTACTTCCTTCACCGGCAACCAAGTTGGTGTCGCCCTTGTTTTCTTCATTCCCGCATTTCTTAGGACAAAACCGCCTAATATGCCCAAGGTCACCACACTTGAAACACTTCACATCATTATTCCTAGAAGCGTTCCTGGACCGAGACCTGCCATGCTTCGATCCATCCTCTGTGTTAAACGATCGACCTCTCCCATCCCGAGCAACTGCAACTGTACCTGTACTGTCACTCCATACCCCAGCCTTGTCCTTCTTCCTCGCATCAAAGGACAATAAAGCTGTCTGTGCTTGCTCCACCGTGATGGTGTCTTTACCGCACAAAATAGTATCCACATAAGTCTCATATGTGTCCGGAAGAGAATTGAGGAGTAATAACGCCTTATCTTCCTCCTGAAGCTTTACTTCGATCTTCTTTAACTCGTCTAACAGTCCATTGAACAAATTCACATGTCCAATTAAATTATCATCCTCATCCATCCTCAACCGATATAACCGCCGCTTCAAAAGCAACTTGTTGGTCAAACTCTTCGCCATGTAGAGTTTCTCCAACTTTTCCAATATCACTGATGGAGAGTCGTCATCAAGAACGCAATTGATGACAGAATCCGAGATGCACAACCTAATAGTACTTGCACACTTAGTGCAAACCTCTTCCCAGTCGGCATCACCCATCTTCTCCGGCTTACCGTCAACTCCTTTCAAGGCTCTAGCCAAGCCAAGATGAACCAGGAGATCCTTCATCCTTCTTTGCCAAAGGGTGAAACTACTTTTACCATCAAATTTTGGTACTGCAAATTGAGACCCCATATTTGACATCCTTGCCAATTATAAACCAGCCACCGGACCGAGCCTAGTGGCTCTGATACCACTGTTGGGAAATTAGCGCCAATCTCCCACGCGCAACAGAAGCAACCAATCGACAAGTAAACCGTAAAAGTAAATAAATGTAAGCAATAATAAGATGAGACAATATTTTAGGGTCAAACCCAGGGCAAAACCTTCCAAACCGGAAGTAAAACCCACTAGCCAAAACGACTAGAATCCTCTATAATAATATAGTACCAGTACAACGTAACCGTCCCGAATTAATACCAATCCGAAACCCACAATAATATAAGATAACGATCTCTAGCCCTCCAGTAATATTAGTCAATGCCACTAGTATAACCCCTAGAGTAACCTCCTAAATTATTGTATTATAACACCCGTTATACTGCCTCTCACCCTCAAACTCCGACTGTAATTTTATTTACTAGTCACCTTGTTTGATTATAATTTTGTGAGATATCTTTTCCAAAGTATTTACCATCCTTTATATAACCACGTGAAAGTGACGTTAGATTTTAAACCATAAAATCACTTCACGTTATGATACAAATGAATTAACACAATTCATTCGTTTCACCAAGTGCAAATGCAATTTTCACACAATGTTAAGCTAATGCCTTGACACTCATTTAACACTACCTAAGTTACATGTACATTATTAATTTTATGTAACATGTAACACTTAGCAAATTGAATACCTTGTGTTGGATGTTTTAACCCAAGAATCCCTAAGCACCAGCTTGTTCTTTCTTCTTCTAGGGAACGTCTCATTCCTAAGGCGCACCCATACCAGATCCCTTGCCTGAAACGATTTTCTTTTCTTTACAGCTTTACCCATTGGACTTCAAAACATTGGACATGTTTATTGGCATAAGTGGACTTGTATTACATCTTAATCTTTCAAGGACTTCTTCAGCAAGCACCTAAGGATCCTCCTAAGTGTCCTATTTGTCACCTGAGTTTGTCCATAAGTCCGAGGATGATGAGAGGTGCTGAACAATAGCTATATATAGCTTGGTGTTGAGGAGTATCCATTGGTTTTTCCAGAAATAGTTCATAAATTTTGTATCTCTATCTTAGACAATGGTTTTAGGGACCCCATGAAGTTTAACCACCTCCTTAAAATATAGCTCAACCACTCGTGCGGCATTTTGAGTTTTCTTGCAGGCTAGAAAATGGTATTTTGCTTCTTTACTAACATTCCTTATGATTTTACTAGCTAATGCTTAGATAGTTGCATCTCCATACAAACATTAACATATCAACCATATGCCTTGAGTCATTATGTAACTATGACTAACTAGGGACCTTAGGCAACATCTCCATGAGGTCTCACGTCATTATTCTAGTAAACTTTAAACTTTGTTTGGAATTTGGAAGCATTAATCATTCATGAGTTTGAGGTCTAACAATTTATATTTCATAAATTAATAGTATAATGGTTAAATCGATCGCTTTAGGCAGCTACCATGCAACTAATATACGACCTTAATTAAGGAACCAACTCAACCAAAAGATTTAAACTGATGTTCAAAGATGTAGGAATAATTTTATATTCTAACATGTCCCCACCCATAAATATTGTTTATTATGCAAGATTGAGGATGGTATATGCCGAAACTCAGTACCACCCGATATTACTAACTCAATTCTCCTAAACAAAAGGAAAAGTGCATACAAATAACCTGAATGAGTACGTATGAATCGTTATTGATTTGATACTATTTACGGCAGTCGTTTTAGTTTATTTTGTCCAATACTCAACATAAATTAGCCAACACTAGGGAGTATAGAATTTACGAAAGTACTCAACAAATTTATGCACTTTCCCATTATCGTCACTCAATAATAGAGAGGATCCAAATTCCTCATGAATAGCATCTTAATGCGACTTTGCATCCATCAGTAGACATCTGATGCAACAACTACTCAAGTACTAGTCCAATATAGCCTATTACAGTATATTATTATAACGGAATGCTAGAAAAAAAATACAAAAAAAAAGGTTTCTTTATTCTACATTAATTTTCTACTTGCGTTTACGTTAGTGGTGAAGCTAGGTGAGAGTTTGCACGATACGCCCCCAATAACCAATGAGAAAAATCAAACTTCTAGTTACATGAATAGCATTCAAAATTAGACACAATCCAAAGCGAACCGATCCGATCCGACCCCATTTCGTCAAATGAGCCCAATGATCAACATGGCTGATAGGCCTTTGTGCCACACGTCAAAATAGGCCCATGAACTCCCAATCTTTCTCGTTGGCAGGGTAGCCTGGGCATATTTTTTGGACCCATTTTAATTTTTACAATTTCGCTAAACAATTTCATGCATCACTTATGAAAAAAAATGATAATACAACTGGTATAATTTATAAATTTTATTATAAAGCTCATAAAATATACTGCAATATAGTCTATGAACTAATGCACAAAGCAAACAAATAACACCGAAATTTGGTGTCCTAGTATGTTGTGACTCGAGTTCGGAAAACCCTGATAGCTTTGTTACCTGTAGAATGATGATTGATACCAATATTATGTCGTATATTGCTGAGGTTGTGTATTTGAGCATCGACGAGCAATCTATTGGAAAGTCAATTTTTGTTAGGGAGGGGTTAAACTTGACTACATGTTATATCAAACCACCTGAACTCAACTTGAATTTGTCATCCCATCAATGGGATGATACACTATCAGTCCTTAACCATGTTGAGTTTGGTGTCCAAGATTGTGAGGGGGCTAAGCTTTCTGAGAACATGGCTACGGCCGCTGAAACAGCTGATAATAATGACCAAGTAAAAGAAAGTGAAAGAACGGTAACTGTGACTGGAAATGTCAATTATGATATTAATGAGAAATGGACATAATTTCAATGAGGCGGAGATTAGACGGTGCTCATTTAGAAAACCCATCAGACACTTTGTCTTATGATGATGACTGTCCCCCTAGCTTCAAGAAGATTTTCAATGCCAAAAAGTTCAAGAGGAAGTCCAAGTCTTCAGCAAAGGAGTTTAATCGCAAGAGCACTAAAGATTCAAAAAAAAAAGTCGAGCAGGAAAGCGGAAGACCTATTCTTAAGAGACGAAATCGCAAATATGACGGAAGTAAATTTGGAAGATAGCACTGAACCTTGGTCGGATGATGACTATGATAATGATAGGAGTATGGAAGAAAGAAAGACCAAAGATGTAGGTAAGTTGTTGGGCTTTGGGGTTGGTGAAAGGTTGGACATTGCCGCTCTGCTTAAGTAATTTTATTGCCGGAATGCGACCTGAGGCGTCATTCTATCATAAAAGCACGCAAATCGGCCCTCTATAATGGATGAATTGCTCTTGAGTTTTGGATTCGGGTGCACATCATGGAGGACACTTTTACCCTACACTTTGGAGGAATGGCTAAACAATTGGATAACATTAAGATCATGGAAGGAGAAAAGGATTATGCAAAGGAGGCTTGGTGCGTGATACTAGTACGCAAGTTTTTCGTGTTAAAAAGGATGAAAAGGATGGATTGTTTGTTTTTGTACTCGTTTTGTTATATTTCTGCTTCTTGTGAATTTTCTGGGACCCTACTCTCTGTAGGTCTCTGGGATTTTATCCCTTCTATTAATCAAAAAAAATAACACCGAAATTCTATGTAATGTTAAACACAATAAGTAAATAAACGTACGTTTTGACACGGATAGCTTAAATTACATGTATTTCAACAATAGAAATTATGTAGAACTCTCGATTTCATTATTCTTACGAAATTTAATTTCCAAAAAAATAATTAATGAATGACGGCAAGTGAGAAAATTCATTCTTTGTCAATTCCCTCTTTACATTACCTAATTATTTCTAGACCATCGATTAGGTAATACATCCTCTATTTTTTTCCAAATAAATGGGAAGGATCCTAATTCAATTACCTTCCATAACATAGTCAAACTACAAAGGTTTTCATGTAATAGCAAGGATAGAACAAGAGCATCACAAACTGTATTTAAGACTTTATGTCGAATATAATGTGGACCGGCGAGCTAAGGTAAAAAGGTAGACTAATGATCGGACCACATAATCGCATTGGTCCATCACACCTAAAATACGTGTGGACTGTACCAAAATGGGCTAAAATGGGTGTTTTTATGCTAGCTTCTGAAATGAAAAAAATAACTTATAAATTCATAATTCCAAATTCATACTCTTAGTAAGATTATTTAATCGAAATTAAAAAAAAGCAACTATTTAACCAAACACTAAAATTTGGGAGAGACGATCTTCCGGGGATGTAGAAAATTAACCCCATAACTTATGAACTATGTGCAAATTAGCCCTTTAAGTTTCACTTGTAGTAAATTAGCCCCATAACTTTTCAAAAATATGCAATTAAGCACAAATCAAGTTTTTTTACCAACTTTTTTTTAACTAAAACCTATTCCTTTTTTCTATTATAAAAACTATTATAAATATATTTCTTAAATAATTAAATATAGTATTTACGTATTCAACGAAAAAAGCAAACTAATTTTAATATAAACAAAAACTTGATCATGTAACTTTTCATTGTAACATCATTAACAATTCTCATATCGGGAATATTTTTTGCCAAAATAAATTTAAAAAAATATTTGAACCTGTTTTTTAATAAACAAGAATTTTAGGATTAAAATCTAATCAATAGTTTTGATTTTCAATAATAGTAAAATATTTAATTAGCAAATTTTATTCTTAAAAATAAGATATGTGGTTAATTGCACATTAAGAGAAACTTATGGGGTTGATTTGCTACATTTATAAGTTAAAGGGCTTGATTGCACAAAGTATCAAACTTATGGGGTGATTTGTTATATTTCTCGACGATCTTCCAATAAGTTATCGAGTGACCAGTCTTTCGTACCCTTTTATTTTATTTTGTAACCCTTTTGTTGTTGATGGAAATATAGTAATCTCGTGTCTATTTACATAATAAATGTATCATTTTTATCTTTAATCATGATTTATATCTATTTTATTATCTTTAATACCATTTTTTATTAAAAATGTAATATAGTCTTTCAATAAGCTTATTGAGAGACTCTCAGAAAACCTAAAGATTTTAAAAAGACATGCATTTCATAAAGCAGTTATGTGGTATATTTTGGAAAATAGTTCGGTCAAAGGTCCAATCCGTAATCCATTTTGTTTGTTCCAAGTCCGGAGCGAATGCCAAAATAACATAAACCCCGCTAGACTGGTATGGTTCGATCTAGTCAAGACGAAATTACACAATTCGATTCAAACCTAAAGTCATTGCTCTTTGGGACTTGGCCTCTTTATCCTCTATAATTGATCAACAAAGAGCTATCTGTCTACGCCTTCCATATTAACAAACAAAATCAACCTAAAGACATTATTATTGATTACTCCCTCTGTCCCGGTCATTTGTTGTCATTTTCCATATTGGGGTGTCTCACTCATTTGTTGTCCTTTCTATTTTAAGAATGAACTTGATGAGTAATTTGATCATTCACACTCCATTTGTTCCACTTGTTACTTAGTAATTGACCCATTTCCCTTTTCTTGGTCTTTGTGCCAAAACCAAAGGACAACAATTGACCGGGACGGAGGGAGTAATATTGAAAATGTATAAACGGCTCTTGAGTTATTCCTATACTTATACCATGTACTCCGTATATCGTTGGTAACGACATTTACAAATTACAAACCCGACTCGACTAAATCAATTTGCCATTTGACTAGTACTCCGGTACCAAATAACAGCTCCAGTATTCCTGGCAATAAGCCGGCCATAATACAGTAATACTTTGACATTCTAATTATGGTTCGTGCATTCCACAATCCCTATTCCCTTCATCTCTAGTACGTTATTATCCACCAGACCACTACTATACATAATTGTCATGACAGTAAGTATTAAATTAATACATGATTGAAATAAAGAAACGATATTCGAACATGTATATATATCGAGACAAACCAATGCAATTATATCAACGATAACAACAAATTTAGTAAAAGAAAATATTACAAAGAAAAACAAAAGATAAAAAAAAATGAGGTTCTCTAGTGTTGCCAGTTTTGCACTAATTGTTGGTGTTATCTTGGCAATGTGTCAAGTAGGAGTGTTCGGGTGGGTTGATCCGAGTGATCTGACTAAGAAGCTACCCTCATCTGGGTTGGAAGTCGGGTTTTACAATAAACGCTGCCCCGATAAGAAAATCGACATTCAGGATATTATTGAATCTATTGTGGCGGAACATTTTTATAAGGATCGAACTACCCTTCCTGCTTTCCTCCGAATGCAATTCCATGACTGCTTTGTTAATGTGAGCATCCCATCCCTCTTTCTTGTCGATATTTTTTTTTCTTTGTTATCAGGAACGAAGCTAGGTTCAAATTCTATTCACGGTAGAGACATCATTCTTACCCTCCTATGAAGTTTTATTTTGTACTCCGTACTAATTTAGTAACATAAATTGGAAAGGGATGTGATGCATCGATCCTGATATATGGAAGTTCAACCGAGAGAGTCCATGCTGCCAACGCGGGAGTGAGGGAATACGATTTCCTCGACAACTTGAAAGCTACAGTGGAAAGCATATGCCCTGACACCGTTTCTTGCGCTGATCTCATAGCCATCGCTACAGCTACAGTGCTGAAGCTGGTAATTTCAACTTCAATATCTCATTTTTTTTTTTCATAATTAAATTTCAACTTCAATCTCATATAAGTATAATATATTTACAGGGAGGAGGGCCAAATTATCCGGTAGAAACAGGGCGAAAAGATGGAAGTAGATCAAATGCCGGAGATGTGAAACTCCCAAGACCGTCTGTAAACGTCCCCCAAAGTTTTGAATTCTTCAAGGCAAAAGGGTTTTCTTTGGAAGAAATGGTTGCTCTTCTAGGTATGTATATATCGGTTCAACCACCCGACTAGTTAAGATAGCTGAAATTTACGCGTGTTATTTTTAACAGTTAGCATTATACTTTAACATTACACGAAATGTGCAGGTTGTCACACGGTCGGAATCGCACATTGCGGAACATTCCAAAACCGTCTCTATCCTGGCAATGCTGAATTTGACCCTAACATGGATGAGAGCCTACGATGGAAGCTGATCGAAAAATGTCCTCAATACGAAACATCAACTGAAGCGGTTTTACTCGACCAGGGTGGCGGAGGGTACGCAAATTACTATAGTAATGACAAATTCGATGTCTCTTTCTTCCACCAAATATTACAGCAAAGAGGAGTCCTCACAATCGACCAAGCCCTAGCTCGTGATCCTAGTACAGCAGGTATTGTCGCTAGCTTTGCGAATGACCAAGGGTTGTTCAATGCTAAATTGGCACAAGCTATGCGGAAATTGCAAGCTGTTGATGTCTTAACTGGCCTTAATGGAAACATCAGGAAGGTTTGCAGTAAATTCAATGAATAAGACCACCCGATTGTGCTTGTAATGGACTACAGACTACTCCCTTCGTTCCGTTCATTTGAAATTTTGTATGTACTTTTTATTTTGTCTTTTTCTATTCTCTCGCTCGCAAAGTCATATGAAACCGCGACAGAAAGAGTACTATGTATTTCATATTCTATTTATTATATTTTGTCTTGTTAACAAATTAAAACTTAGTACAAGTTTTTCTAATGTTGCCTTATGAACTAAACCCGGTTGTGCTCGTTGTCGACTACTCGATCCCTCCATTTCGGTTGATATTCAACTTTTTTTATCTTGCAAAATCATACTCCATAAGACTACGATAACAAGAGTACTACAGCGTACCTAATTTTGGGTAACCAAACTACTCTCATTCCCTCAGTTCAACGGATTATGTGTCCTGAAAATATATTGGGTTACCATATTATAGAGATTCTAGGGTTTCTATTAGGATCGTAAAATGCTATATATACGGTCATCTTATAATTGTTATGGACACAACTCAATAATATAACTATCGTTTTATGAACATCTTCTCCCTCGTGAAACTCATCAGATTTTACAATTCACCTGTTTTTAAAGTAACAATTAACGAACACTTAATATTCTACGGGTTATATTTGTTCTTGTTAACAGATTTTTCGAGTAAAAGCAAGAGTTTTGACTAGATTATTAATCCGTAGAAATTAAAAGCTTTAATCTCTTAAATAAGTGGTTAAGTAATTTAGTCCCTGACTCTTGTCATTAAGTTGAAGTTCTTTCATTGGACTCCCCGACTTTCTTTTTCAAATCTCCGTGAAGGAGATTGCGGCCCCAATTGTCAACGAATAAAAAAATCCAATTCATTTAAGAGTAACAGAAATGGACCTAATGAATTACTCCCTACATTCCAATCATTGGGTTACCTTCGATTAAAATGCCCCTCGCAATGAATAAAAAAAGTAAACAAATGAATGAGACGGACGACATTCTCCTTCTCCCCTTCTTCCCGAAAAACAGCATACCACATCACTATAATGAATGAATTATTTTCTTTCTTTCAAAATGCTTACAACTTTGACTCAAAATACCCATCAACTAAATCATAAAAACAAATTGATTATAGGATAACTCATCATTTAATTAAAAAAAACCCTCAACAAAAACATAAGATTGAGGGCGTATTTTAATCAAAGGTAAAATAAATGATCGAGACGGAGGGAATGGTAAAAGAAAAGATAAAAGAATACACCTCAATATCACCAAGAAGAAGACCCCCATGATCTCTTCAGTTTCAGTAGACAATGCGTGTGTAACACAAGTTAACCAAACTTCTTCCGACATTTTCACATTTGTTAATGACATCTTTTCTTCAATCAACTTAATTAAAATTATATGATGATTAGAGTTGGTAATTAAACAAGATTATTAAACAAGATTTAAGATTTATGATGGGTATTTTTGGATCATATAGAAAGTATTTGTTTGAAATTCTTCAAGGTTTGGGTTTTTTTGGGGGAAATACAGTTGGAGAATTAGAGCAAGTCCAATGATATAATTTAAGGACTTGCTTGCAATTTTAATAAATTGCAAGCTAGTTGCTACACTATTGGAAAAAATAATATAGAGTGACTTGACTTAAGCTACTTGTTTCATTAAGCTACTTGCTTACATGGTCCCACAATTACCAAACAATCAATAGAAAATTAGCTAATTTTTGATTTATTCTTATTTTTGAGTTATTCTTATTATTTGATTTATTTCAAGTTGGTATAAATGTTGCTAAACCATTGGAATAGTTTAGTAGTTTAGAAGGGTTGTAGCTTAGGAGATGACTAGTATTGGTGCCCGGCTTCGCCCGGGCTACCTCTACTTACTATTAATTTTTTTTTTCATTAAATAAAATTACTTAAAGTTGCATAACCCATAAATTTATCATTAATATTTTTTTCTATGACATATCCTAAAATTACGATGAAATAAATTTTGAGACAAATTCACTACTCTCGTTATTAATATTTTACGCTTATTAATGAAACAATAGTATTAACATTTCACTAATTGTCCGTAATCATTGTTACTTTCACTACTCCCGCCGTAATTATTGTTACTGTCACTACTGCCACATTAATATTGATAATTTCATTACTCCCGCCGTAATGATTGTTACTTTCACTATTGTCGCATTAATATTGATTATTTCACTACTCCCGTTGTTATTTCTACCACTTCCACTCATCTCGCTGATAATATTGTTACTTTAACTATTCAAATGAGTGATTATTATCATATAACTATATCCAATGTTACTACAGTTCTTTTCTTTGCTGACGAAATTACTTTTACTACTTAGGCATGCAATTTTAAGAGGATTATATATTTATATAAATATATTACAATATGCATTAAATCAAATCGAAAGAATTATGCAATAATATATATTATGGAATCTAACTTGAATTATTTATAACCTACTTATATATTTGTTAGGCCCAGATTAGCCTGGCCTGACCATAACCTGGCCTGACCTCACAAGGCTGACTGAAGAAGACGAAGACCGGACAATTCTAGCTGTTATTGCAATCAGGCTGCCTTATCCTGGAAGAGAAGCCTGATGGTAAGTACTGAATAGCCTGGCAGTATTAAAGCGAGCTAAATTAAGTCGAGGAAGAAGAAAAACGGTTATATAAAGATATATATTCGTGTCCTATCCTCAAGGAAGACTAAGTCTAATTATAAAACCATATTGCCCATGAACCTGGACGTGCAAAGGAAGAGGAAGTTAAGGATCAATCAAATAGGAACAAGTCAACCTGGATTAATAGGAATATGCCCTATTAATCCTGCAGAATGACTCCGACAAAAGGGGAGGGCGTTGAAGACCAGTACAACGTTCGTTTTTATGATTATAAATATTGTAATTCTAGCATTGGCAAAGAGATTGATTATTCATTAGTGTGAAACTATTCTATTACTTATCTTTTCATCATTTTACGAGCATTCACTTACATAAACAAAATTTGTATTCAGCTTATCAAAATAATATAAACACTATTCTTTTCTCCTAGCCTTTCCTGATTATCCATATACAACATATCAAACTTATAGAACTAGATACCCAAATTACTCTCTAATCAGGCCGGATCCATTCAGGAAAATCCTGCTAAAACAATATTATATTTTTGTGTGTAAAATAATTAACATCTCTATACATCTAATAAACTATAAAGTTTAATAAAATTGCATAGATTTTAAATTTAATATATAATTTTATGATGATAATAATTAATACCATAAGTGTGCATATTTATACTAATTAATTATTTTATTTTAAGGGAATTGACCATCTTCTAGTCTTCTATAAATATTTAGGAAAATTACCAAACATCTTCTTTCTTTTAGTCTTCTTGAAATTGACCATCTTAATTAATTATTTTATTGTAAGGAAATTGACCATGTTTTAGTCTGTTACAAATGTTTAGGAAAATTACCAAGCTTCTATATAATTTAATTTTAACCCAGATTATATAATATTTGCATTGAGATCCCTTAATCAGGTCCATCACATGGTGCTAGTGATTTAAGACTATATAGTATAGTTAATTTGTATAACTTTCTTTAATTACATTGAATTCCCTTGGTTTTTGGATTTAATATATAGTATTGATGTGGATTTGCCAAGTTAGAAGATTGTTGCTTACCATTGGACTTGCTCTTAGTCGGCAAATTTCGGAAACTGGGATTATTTGGATTTTACATTAGGAATAGGAAAGTTGAAAGGTGCAAAGTGGGTTGGTTAATCAATCGAAAAATTCTTACGTGTCCTCCCGGAGGACCTAAGAATTTTTCTAATCATAATGCTATTTCTCGGAACTCGTATTGGGTAAAAGTGTAAAACAATTTTACACTAGCGTTAAAGAGAAGATAGTTAATGAAAGAAGTTACGGGAGGTTATCCTTAACTATTTGATTTTCTCACTTATATTATTTTTTTATAAAATAAGTTTTGAAGGGACATAATTCATAAAAATAATTTTAGAAAATGATAAAAAAAACATTGTTTTTTGAAATCATAGTTGAGAGTTATGGTAAGTTAAAGTTTTTATGGTAAGTCAACGTTTTTGGGTGGCGATTCTCGCGGTATATCTTTTACTCAATATATTACACTTTTGACCATTTTAGCTGTAATACCCAGGATATTTAAGAACGCTGTTGACCGATCTTGTTAACCAAACAGACCTTAGGGATGAATGGGTGAGGGATCAGGATTGTAACATGAGTTTTATAGGATTGTTTACTCGACCTAGCTGAGGCTACTCGGCCGAGTATCACCCATACTCGACCGAGTAGAGCCTACTCGGCCGAGTACTCCCGTACTCGACCGAGTAAGGCTGCTGTCGACACGTTAATATAAACGCAAATTCGCGAGATTCATTTCATTTTCTCATTTCCTCGACAGTTTCTCTTTCTCTAACCCTAGCCTATCTCCCTCTCCTATCACCCCATATCTTCACACTCTAATGCTTTAGCCTAAACCTCCACCATGGGAAGGACGGGATTCGCTGGGGAAGGATGACGTGTGTGGTGGTCGTCTATGTCACCGCCGATGTGTAAAGTTAGGTAAGTTTATGCCTTGTGTTCTTTTGAGTAATTCTTTGAGTATAGTCGTGTAATAGGAGATGGTTATCATTGTTAGGATGCTTATTGGAGTTGTGCGTGGCTGTAAATGGAAGTCTTACATGTTTTGCGATGAGGTAGGGTTTCCCTACTCAGTTTACTGTTAATTGATTAAAGATTGTGATTGTACTGTGTATGATTGTTATCTGCTGATCATCGGAGTATTGGTGTAGTGGTGACGGTGGTGTTGTTGTGGTGTTGTGACAGCTGTGAGGCTGTGTGTGTTGTGATGGTGGTGGAGTCACTTGCGGGAGTGACTTCACACCCTAGTTCGCCCTCCGTGGAACCCGCCACGGGAGGGGATGTGCAAATTAAGGGACAGGGATTGTTAGTCACTCGTTGATGAGCTGGACTAGGTGGGATGGGCTGCGGTCACCCACTGGCGGCGAGGATTACCTGTTGCGATGGGTAATCTGGCAGGGCTACACTCTTCGGGGTGTAGTCGGTTACTGTGCGAGGTCGTGAGACTGGGATAGAGGATGATCAGCTTTTCACTTTATTATTCTGTCTTACATTTGATTAGTCAGTACTGACCCCGTTGTTGTTGTTTTGTAAAACCTGCGGTGATCCATTCGGGGATGGTGAGCAGTTGGCTTAGCAGGTATTGTTGATTGTGGCCGCTAGGATTGGAGGGATCGAGTCATCACGCTACCGGTCTAGAGAGGCAGTGTCATGAGTGTTATGGTTGTACCTTTATTATAAAGACATTGTATTGATGAGTTGTATTGTATAAGATATATTAATATTTACAATTGTTCTTTTATTGTCTAATTTGATCTACCTCCTCGGGAAACCGAGATGGTGACACCGTCATACACTGGGATGGTCCTTGGTAAGGCATTCTGGCGTACGGGGGTGTTACAAAGTGATATTTAAGAACGCTGTTGACCGATCTTGTTGACCAAACAGACCTTAGGGATGAATGGGTGAGGGATCAGGATTGTAACATGAGTTTTATAGGATTGTTTACTCGACCTAGCTAAGGCTACTCGGCCGAGTATCACCCATACTCGACCGAGTAGATCCTACTCGGCCGAGTACTCCCGTACTCGACCGAGTATGGCTGCTGTCGACACGTTAATATAAACCCAAGTTCGCGAGATTCATTTCAGTTTCTCATTTCCTCGACAGTTTCTCTTTCTCTAACCCTAGCCTATCTCCCTCTCCTATCACCCCATATCTTCACACTCTAATACTTTAGCCTAAACCTCCTCCATGGGAAGGACGGGATTCGCTGGGGAAGGATGACGTGTGTGGTGGTCGTCTATGTCACCGCCGATGTGTAAGGTTAGGTAAGTTTCTGCCTTGTGTTCTTTTGAGTAATTCTTTGAGTATAGTCGTGTAATAGGAGATGGATATCATTTTTAGGATGCTTATTGGAGTTGTGCGTGGCTGTAAATGGAAGTCTTACATGCTTTGCGATGAGGTGGGGTTTCCCTACTCAGTTTACTGTTAATTGATTTAAGATTGTGATTATACTGTGTATGATTGTTATCTGCTGATCATCGGAATATTGGTGTAGTGGTGACGGTGGTGTTGTTGTGGTGTTGTGACAGCTGTGAGGCTGTGTGTGTTGTGATGGTGGTGGAGTCACTTGCGGGAGTGACTTCACACCCTAGTTCGCCCTCCGTGGAACCCGCCACGAGAGGGGATGTGCACATTAAGGGACATGGGTTGTTAGTCGCTCGTTGATGAGATGGACTAGGTGGGATGGGTTGCGGTCACCCACTGGCAGCGAGGATTACCTGTTGCGATGGGTAATCTGGCAGGGCTACACCCTTCGGGGTGTAGTCGGTTACTGTGCGAGGTCGTGAGACTGGGATAGAGGATGATCAGCTGTTCACTTTATTATTCTGTCTTACATTTGATTAGTCAGTACTGACCCCGTTGTTGTTGTTTTGTAAAATCTGCGGTGATCCATTCGGGGATGGTGAGCAGTTGGCTTAGCAAGTATTGTTGATTGTGGCCGCTAGGATTGGAGGGATCGAGTCATCACGCTACCGGTCTAGAGAGGCAGTGTCATGAGTGTTATGGTCGTACCTTTATTATAAAGACGTTGTATTGAGTTGTATTGTATAAGATATATTAATATTTACAATTGTTCTTTTATTGTCTAATTTGATCTACCTCCTCGGGAAACCGAGATAGTGACACCGTCATACACTGGGATGGTCCTTGGTAAGGCATTCTGGCGTACGGGGGTGTTACAAAGTGGTATCAGAGCCAACGATTTTGGAACCTGAACCAATGAATCTAATGATTATAGGGTGTCAATTAAAATGAACCTGGTGTATGTACGTTGGGAGCCCCAGCCGATGCTAGATTTTGGGTGAGTAGGCGCCCTCATTTCAAAATCATGGCCCCATCAGACTTAAGCCAGACACGGAAAAAAGGGTAGTTAGTAAGAGTCGTTGATTGCTTAATGATGATTGTTGTGTGTATCTATGATTAGGGTGATATGTGTTATGATGTATGTGTAGAAAAGTTGGAGTGAGTGACGGAATTATTGCGTTGTGCGACCAGTGGTAAGTTAACCAATTTGTTTCATGATGAATGTGTTGTGTGTTGAATTACTGCTTTGTAAATGTGATTAAGGTGTATGTCTGGTGTTTAGCGGAATTAGAGATGATGTGAGATGAGAGCTAAACCTTGCAGGTAACGTAATTAAATCCTGAGTATGCTATAAGGATAGGGTGTAACAGTTTCATGACATAGTGAAGAATGAAGGTGGTAATGAGGATAGTATTGGTAGTAGATGTACAAAAATAAGTGTTGATGTGTGTTTGAGTGGTAGAACTAAGCCTTCACAGTGACGAGCCGGTTGCACGGAACTCCGAACGATATCACTTAGTTTGCAGGGACAGTGAAAGGTTATGATTTTCTCTTCACTTTTAGGAACTCGACCGAGTATATGACTGTACTCGACCGAGTAGCCCATACTCGGCCGAGTATCAAGCTACGCAACCGAGTATCCGTTTGGTGAAAATAATAATCGCTTCTGTTCTTCAAAATTTGACCGAGTAAGAAGAGTACTCGACCGAGTAGTCTACACTCGGCCGAGTATTCCTTAGCACTCGACCGAGTATTCGACACTCGGCCGAGTATATTCAATACTCGACCGAGTACTACTGTAGCAGGACTTATGCGGGTTATACAAAAAACCCTATTTTCGTTCCTTCCTCTCTTATTTCCGCCTCCCATCTTCCCTTTTCCTTCTCTCTAAAAACTCCATATCCTACCTTCCTCAAGCTTTTGGGTAAAACTTTGGTGTTCTACTTATTCTTGCTTGCCTCAAACCAGTTTAAGGTAAGATTTAAACACAATTTTCTCATTTGTTTTCAAAGTTATGGTATAATATCATGCTAGATTTCGAAATTCTTTGTAAAACAACTGAAATTTAGTCTTTAACTTGTGATTCTAGGATTCAACTGTATGTAGATCTTGTGTATGCCTTGATTGATTAATTTCATGGTTTAAAATTCAATTTCTGAATTCTAGGGTTACCAAAAACGAAACTCTCTTGGTTGTTGATGATTATTCCTTAATTTGAAATAATTTAAAGCTTGTAACCATATAAATTATAAGGTAGTTGGTGATTTTCTGATAATTTGTCTTAAAAAGATCGTTCTAAAATTGATATACAATTGAAAACAGTCCGTCTTTTGCGCTAAGAATTTTTGTGTCAATCCCTTGTTAAAGATTGTTCTCTTGCAGTATGGTGAAAACCAGAGGTTTACCCAACAAAAGAACTCGTGCTAATGTCCAGCTTGAGGCTGGTCAGTCAAGCAGTGGACCCGTAGATCCGCCGGTGGAGGCACATCCATCGGTAATATTCTCTGATTTCAATCATCGTAAGGCTTTTGTGGCTCTTATGCGTCGCCCTTTTCGCCCCACCCGTTGTGTTAATCCTGGTATCCTTGAGACTTTGGGGATCAAAGAGGACATATTTCATATCTTTCAGATTTTGGGTATGGAGGGGTTGTATCATTTGAGAAAGAAATCCTACCCCCACTCGACCTTGGAGTTTTTGAGCTCTTTTGTCTATGATAAGAAGGGAAAGACTGTTTCTTTTCGCCTCATGAATGAAGATCATGAGCTTACCCTAGATGAGTTTGCTGACCACTTGGGTCTTGAGGCCGAGGGGGAGGGGTACCTTAGTGATGTGGCCAAGAACAGTGGTGCACCTCTTTACCTTCCATATTTGACTGGCAGACCTGCCCCTAGTGCCAGTGTCATGCTGATTAATGATGTGCAGCACGTTTCCCTTCGTATGTTCCTGAGGATGTTGACCTGTTTGCTGTACTCTAGAGATGACGTGAGCAAGCTCAATTCTCACGAAGTCATGCTCCTTATGTCCTACCTTAACCTACACCGCCAGAAACCGTTCTACTACAGTGCTCCTGGTGTAGTGTGCTCTAGTCTTGAGCGCATGGCATAGTCCGATACCCGACACATATCTTGCGGGGCCATAGTGACCCACCTAGCTCAGCGCCTGACAAATTTTGAGGCCCCACCACCTGAGGGGAGTGAGTATGTAGAGATTGTGCCTACCATGGACGCTCAGTACTGGCGTCAGAACAGGTGCTTGAGGAAGATGGATGATGGGTCTTATGCCTGGAGGGTGAGGGGGACTATGTGGATGGTACTACCGGACCCAGCCCATCTCCCTATTGTTGATCATTTGGCTGAGTGGGAGACTTGTGCCATTCCGAGACCTGAGCCCCAGTCCTACCTGATTGACCCACGGATTCTCTTGGACCTACCTGAGCCTGTCACCGTGCCTGAGGGACAGCAGCAGGCACCTCCCCCACCTCGGGAGCGCCGTGGAGTGAGGTAGTCTAGGGCAGACCCGGTTGTACCTGAGCCCTCTTACTCTGCCCCTGACTCCTATCCTTACCACCCATACCAGTATTCGCCCTATCCCACAATGCATGACCCCAGGATGCAGCTGCATGACCTGGCTGAGCGGATCTCCTCTACTTTGGTGCTCCGCAACCTGTATGAGATGACCCTTAACCAGGGCATAGGGACACAGCTAGCACAGCCTGTCTGGTGGAGGGGACCGGGAGTGGATACGGGAGTATTCCACAGCTATGGAGTTGACTATGTGGATGGTACTACCGGACCCAGCCCATCTCCCTATTGTTGATCATTTGGCTGAGTGGGAGACTTGTGCCATTCCGAGACCTGAGCCCCAGTCCTACCTGATTGACCCACGGATTCTCTTGGACCTACCTGAGCCTGTCACCGTGCCTGAGGGACAGCAGCAGGCACCTCCCCCACCTCGGGAGCGCCGTGGAGTGAGGTAGTCTAGGGCAGACCCGGTTGTACCTGAGCCCTCTTACTCTGCCCGACTCCTATCCTTACCACCCATACCGATTCGCCCTATCCCACAATGCATGACCCCGTGGATGCGGTGCGCATGACCTGGCCGAGCGGATCTCCTCTACTTTGGTGCTCCGCAACTTTGTATGAGATGACCCTTAACCAGGGCATAGGGACACAAAGCAGCACAAATGTGCAGTGGAGGGGACCGGGAGTGGATACGGGAGTATTCCACAGCTATGGAGTTGACCCGAGTTACTGGAGACCCCCGGAGGAGACTGAGTTTGGTTACCTTGCGGGACCGTGGGGAGCCAACTGCGCGATCGGCTAGGAGGGGATTACTCGGCGACGAGGCTTTCCAGAGCGGGGAGTTCAGGTGCGGTACTTAAGCGCAGTGGTGATGATGACATGGAGGAGGGTCCTCGTTATTGATCTTATGTTGTTAGGTTGTTTGGTTTGATTTCTTTGATGTTGGATTTATTTCGTTTGTGTTGGATTTAGTACTTCTAGTTTGGATGTTGTTTCGGGAATTATTATCTACTGTTGGATGACTGTACTCGGCCTTAAGGCCGTCAACTATTTTAGTTATTGTGTGGAGACGAGTTAGATTTCGTTATATTAGAGACTAGCCGTGTTTGATATTGCTGGGAAGAGTTTGATGCAGGTTGACTGTGAATGCTCTAGGTGATGTCGTCAAAACACTATCTGGCTGTCATAACTCGACCGAGTATAGGTACTACTCGACCGAGTAGTGCTTACTCGACCGAGTAGCGCTCCATACTCGTCCGATTATTGCTGACATAGGAACACTGATTATAATAGCAATGTGAATGGCATGAGTTAAGTGAATAATTGTATGAGGGGTTGGTTAGTCCTTATTTTGCCAATTTATACAATAAGATCGATTATGATTCTGTCGCAAGTGCATGATTGTTGAGATAACCTATTAATTTATGAATGTTTTGTTATGTAACATTGGTTGGTATCCAGGAATTTAGTTGTCCAGGGGAGGAATACCCGAGTCTTTAAATAATGTAGAACGATAATACAATACCATACAGTGCTGTAACTGTTACCAGTCTTATGCGTGGATGTGTTTGGTGACGGTTATAACCGTCCCAGCTGGTCATGAATTAAGCTGCTTTCTTGTGTTAACCCCATAATTTTTATTTTTATATACTACTTAGTTGTTGAAATATTTTGACTTTACAAGTCACAAGAGTGTAATGTCATAAAATAAGTTGTGCTACAAGAGTTTATGAGTAATGTCGTGTGTATGTTGGCTTTGGGCACGAGAAGTGACTAGTGGTGAACTTCGGGGACGAAGTTCCTTTAAGAGGGGAAGAGTAATGTCGCGGAAATAAGTATTTAGTTATGCCTAAAATACGGATTTAATTATACCTATATACCTATGATATTTGGAATCACATGTATGTTAGACCTATGATATTTGGAATCACATGTATGTTAGGCATGTTAGTATTCGGAATCTCATTTATGTTTCCTTGAAGTTGTATCCATGTTGTACTTAAGTAGTATGAAGATTGTACTTTGCACGGGTGTCTTAATTCAATTTATGTGATATGTGGTGGTTAGTATTGTTTTTTAGTATTGTTTTGCATTTGAGTATGGTTGTTGTTTTGCATTTGTGTATGGCTGCAAGTCGTTGGGTCGCTTTTAACAAAAGGATGCATAGGAATTCATTAATTTCCGTAAGTATATGTGAAAGTTGGTGATTAGTATTGTTTGGAAGAGTAGCTGTGATAGGTGATTGTTGTTTGGGTAATGTGGTATGACGGTGATGTCAGGTTGGTGTGAGTAGTGTGAGTAGTGCGTTTTGGTGTAAGTGGTTGTGTCACGGTGCGTAACCCTGAGGGGAGTGGCGTGCGGGCTGAACTTCGGGGACGAAGTTCTTTTTAAGGGGGGAAGACTGTAATACCCATGATATTAAAGAACGCTGTTGACCGATCTTGTTGACCAAACAGACCTTAGGGATGAATGGGTGAGGGATCAGGATTGTAACATGAGTTTTATAGGATTGTTTACTCGACCTAGCTGAGGCTACTCGGCCGAGTATCACCCATACTCGACCGAGTAGAGCCTACTCGGCCGAGTACTCCCGTACTCGATCGAGTATGGCTGCTGTCGACACGTTAATATAAACGCAAGTTCGCGAGATTCATTTCATTTTCTCATTTCCTCGACAGTTTCTCTTTCTCTAACCCTAGCCTATCTCCCTCTCCTATCACCCCATATCTTCACACTCTAATGCTTTAGCCTAAACCTCCACCATGGGAAGGACGGGATTCGCTGGGGAAGGATGACGTGTGTGGTGGTCGTCTATGTCACCGCCGATGTGTAAGGTTAGGTAAGTTTCTGCCTCGTGTTCTTTTGAGTAATTCTTTGAGTATAGTCGTGTAATAGGAGATGGTTATCATTGTTAGGATGCTTATTGGAGTTGTGCGTGGCTGTAAATGGAAGTCTTACATGCTTTGCGATGAGGTAGGATTTCCCTACTCAGTTTACTGTTAATTGATTTAAGATTGTGATTGTACTGTGTATGATTGTTATCTGCCGATCATCGGAGTATTGGTGTAGTGGTGACGGTGGTGTTGTTGTGGTGTTGTGACAACTTTGAGGCTTTGTGTGTTGTGATGGTGGTGGAGTCACTTGCGGGAGTGACTTCACACCCTAGTTCGCCCTCCGTGGAACCCGCCACGGGAGGGGATGTGCACATTAAAGGACAGGGATTGTTAGTCGCTCGTTGATGAGCTGGACTAGGTGAGATGGGGTACGGTCACCCACTGGCGGCGAGGATTACCTGTTGCGATGGGTAATCTGGCAGGGCTACACCCTTCGGGGTGTAGTCGGTTACTGTGCGAGGTCGTGAGACTGGGATAGAGGATGATCAGCTTTTCACTTTATTATTCTGTCTTACATTTGATTAGTCAGTACTGACCCCGTTGCTATTGTTTTGTAAAACCTGCGGTGATCCATTCGGGGATGGTGAGCAGTTGGCTTAGCAGGTATTGTTGATTGTGGCCGCTAGGATTGGAGGGATCGAGTCATCACGCTACCGGTCTAGAGAGGCAGTGTCATGAGTGTTATGGTTGTACCTTTATTATAAAGACGTTGTATTGAGTTGTATTGTATAAGATATATTAATATTTACAATTGTTCTTTTATTGTCTAATTTGATCTACCTCCTCGGGAAACCGAGATGGTGACACCGTCATACACTGGGATGGTCCTTGGTAAGGCATTCTGGCGTACGGGGGTGTTACAACTTTGTAATACCCCATCATACCAAGGTACCTTACCAAGGACTACCTTAGCATGAAAGGCTGTTACCATCTCGGTTTCCCGAGGTTAGTATATCAAAGTTACAATTTCCAAACAACATTTATTAAAGTATAAAGAGTTAGCGAATACATTATCTCAAACCAACTCAAATTAAAAGTGTAAGAACTTCAATACAACTGAAATCATTGACGGCTAAACTCGTAACGGCGGAAACTACACTCGAAGTGATGTCTCCCCATGTCTGTCCCATAACTAAACATCTGCATTACCTGTCATATCTGCTCACCATCCCCGAATGGATCACCGCAGGTTTTACAAAACAACAACACGGGGTCAGTTACCGCATAATTCAGATAAGACAAACAAATAATGTAACCGGCTGATCATCCTCCATCCCCGGTCTCCCGATTTCACACATTAACTGACTACACACCGAAGTGTGTAGCCCTGCCAGATTACCCATCGCAACAGGTAATTCTCGCCGCCACTGGGTGACCGCAGCCCATCCCCACCTAGTTCAGCTCATCAACGAGCGACTAACAATCTCTGTCCCTTAATGTGCACATCCCTTCCCGTGACGGATTCCACGGAGGGCGAACTAGGGTGTGAAGCCACTCCCACAAGTGACTCCACCACAATCACACATACCACAGCATCACAGCTGTCACAACACCACTTCCGTCACAACACAACCACATCACCACCGTCACCACAACACCAACACTCTGATGATCAACAGACAACAATCATATACAATACAACAAACATCTCAAATCAATTACACAAGAACTGAGTAGGGAAACCCTACCTTTTCGCAATCCGCTTACGCTGAAATCAACCATACAAATGCATAACAATTACCACATCGTCACCTACAACAACCATCATATAGTTCCAATCACTAACTGCAAAACCCCATTTCCTCCAATTCATGAATAAAGACAAACCCTATAATTAATCATCAACAACATAGGGATAAAGACTTACCGGCGAAAGAAACAAAGGATGAATGCACTTGCTATGATCACACACACACACACACAAGGGGAGATTTGGAGAGGATTAGAGCGTCGTTTGAGTGATTAGGTTTTATGAAATGTAATAGGAAACTGTTTTGCGTTTATAAATAACTCTAATACTTTTTAAATCAATCGCGGAAAATATAACCCGTCAGACCGGATACTCGGTCGAGTAAAATGTATACTCGGCCGAGTATCCTCTACTAGGTCGAGTATTCACCATACTCGGCCGAGTATTCCTCGGCAGAACCCAAACAAACTACACTATTGGCACTACTCGGCCGAGTAGGCTCTACTCTGTCGAGTACTTAGCTTATAAAATTCGTAGTATTACAGTCTTCCCCCTTAAAAAGAACTTTGTCCCCGAAGTTCCAACCCAACCTATAAAACATGGACACTTATCACCAACTCCACAAACCACTCTTCCTTCCACAATATGGCTCACGATATCGTCTCAACTATAGCATAGGCTCCCAATAGTGACTCCATAACATTACCAAATAACCACAATATAATGTTGCCAACCTTATCTCACTTCCATAACACTCAATCCACAAAAGAAGATCAACCATCAAAACGTAATGTTACATTCTACCATCCCTAAAACGAACTTCGTCCTCGAAGTTTACTCAAACACATAAACATCATCTTCCAACTGTCAAAACTATCGGACTCATAATCATCATCATTCAACTGTCAACACTATTGAAATATTCTCTCATTCCTAAACATCGAACTACTACAAGCACGGTCATGACCTTTAATAAAATCAAAACAAATATCCGTCCTTTATGCTACACCAACACTCTACTTCCAATTATACTACCATATGCACAACCATCAAAATCTCTTTTATCGCATCCTACTCCTCTTAAGATAAATGTTACGTCCTCGTAACTCGCTAATACTAAATCCTAGCTATATTTTCTCATTATCCCCATCATCACTGCATGTCAAAGATAACCACTTATAATCTGAACAGTCGCCATGCATATATCTTAGGCTCTCATACTCAAACAACTATCATCCTTCAATTTCAAAATCTTTAATCTTACCCCAAAACTTCAAATCTTCCACATTACCGCAACATGACACACCTCTCTATATAAACTATATAAAACTCATATCACCAAAAGCATAACTCACACTCCACACTTGTTACGTACACTCACACCAGATCCTCAAGCTCTTTTCTTTTATTACCGCAAAACTCATACATAACTTAACATGACACCAATTCCCAATATCCTGCACTCACTATCTAAACAAAAGATTATGAACCACCTGCCGCTTCCAGATCAGTACAACACATATTCCACGAATCACTTGCCATGACTATGACTACCGATGCCTCATCTTAAAACAAGATCAAAATTACTGTAACAACTTCTCACAACTGTGTCCCATCACCAGAATATCACTATACCATGACAACAACGAAAACATATACCACTCTCTTTCATATCATACTCTACCCTCATTCCCAAACTGAAACTGGTAAGAAACATCAACAAACAAAACAACAGTCTTTATGTTCAACCAAAACTCACAAGGAACAGCAGCAAACAAAACAACAATCTATGTTTAACTGGTATGCACTTTCAAAAAAACTCGTATCATAATCATCTCACCTACTCCACCACAACCGGTGACGGCATCACAACACCGCCACCAATAGCCGCACCGCAGTGCGAAAATACCCGCATCACAACACTAAGTACCGTGCCCCGATCACCACCCGAGGCACCACAACCACACCGATAGACATCACAACATACACAATCCCATAAACACTGACTCAATATAACATCTCGGACAAGAAAAACTTACTCAAGACTGCTTTACCAGATCACAACACCATATATCATACAGAATAAATAGACAAGAATCTCATGCATACCATCCATACTTTTTCATGGAATAAACATATATCATGAATACATATGCAAGTATAACCAGTCTTGTCAGACCACCCAAACTATCACTTTTGATCATCATTCCATTAAGTTGCCATATCCAACAAATATTACAGAACATTCTGATAACAACATTATAACTATCACACCATACCGCTTCTCGTGAGGTCACAACCTCACACAAACATTTATATACATCTTAGACCCATAATCACATCCAACTAGGCAATCCTGATCACGTAAGTTACCACTTGACAATGAATATCTCTTATCCAGACTTAACTCAGGTGCCCTTCATAACATATCTTCTCTTACACACAATTATCACCACCCGGCGAACGTAGCCATATCATCTTGTACCCAACTACCAAATGAATACCTCATATATCCATACCTTAAACTCCCTCACAACCAAACATTAATCACCTCCAAAAAATCAACCTCATTAGAACAACTAACTTCCCTAAAATAACATCATCCTCAACCACTAGTGACAATACTATGACACCAACATCCTTCATGTGACTACTCTCTTACTATCACTTCTTAATTTAACAATCCGTTTCCTCCCTTTGGTTATCATCCCAAACAACGAACATCAAATATATCAACAAAAATCACCATAACACTATTTCCAATTCCATCCTTAATTGTATCGTCACCCGACCCACCACCAAAATCTCATATCGTGCAAATTCTTTACCCAACTTTTGCTTTCTTTAATTCCTCGAAACTCATGATTATCATGTTGTCCTGGAACTTCTATATAACTATAAACTCAAATCCTCATGATAGTATCATACATATCGACGATTCCATACTTTTATATCACATAACCTCGGTGAACATGTTCCTAGTTTTACTCCCCTTATTCTTTTCTTTTACCGTCGACAAACTCCCTTAATAATTCAACTCTTCATTATTTCTATCTAACTCTCTAGTGCTCCGGTTACCTTCACATTGCTCCAACTCATATCCCATTATTTTATGTCGATATCATCTCACTCTTTCTTACCATGGGTCTTCTCTCATTATACTATCACTCCCAATTGTCACTAATCTATCCATAAAATCAACATTTAACGTTCAAACAATTGCATCTCCCTTTTACATCACTAGAAAACCAAAAATTCATCTCATAACGTTAATTGCCCAAAGAATTACTCACTAGGCTCACATCGTGATATTCCAAATTTCCAAATAAACTGCTATTTACTCATCGCGGCATAACTTGACCTCACTATACACTATTCGTTTCCATCTCTCTATAGCGACCTTTTATCACATATATCCTTAAGCAACTCAATCCAAACCGTCTCCCTCCGTAAATCCTTACACATCCCAATACGCCACTATTCGTATCACTCATCTCAATCTTTCATTCTCACGTTTCTTTATACTCATATCACCCTTGCCCATACGTACTTACTTTTATATTACTCAACCCATGACTATATCACTCATCATATCTCACAAAACATGTTCCTTGTCTCAATGAGCTCATCAATTTACTTTTTCTTGTTCCACTATCCCTCACAACCACATATTAACACATGTATTCCTTACCCAACAAATGTCCTTCACAAGCCGGAATACTCCTTGTCATAACATCCGGTAACTTACGTATCAAGACCGTCACATTTATAAAAAAAAAACGCTATAAGACTCAAAACATATATCCATACATACCCTACGACTCAAAACAACCGCAAGAACATAACTACCGACTCAGAATGACCGCCCATTGAAGTACTCGATCGAGTACATGGCATACTAGGTCGAGTATAGGGTACTCGGTCGAGTAACTATATTACTCGACCGAGTAATCCTCTGTGATAATTGTGTTCGCTTCTGGAGTTTGGGAATATGGGGGTTGTGCAATGTATAATTGTGTGATATGATTATGGTATAGGAGAAGACTTCGTAGAGGAGCCTTTCTGAGTGTTCAAGTGCATTCCACTGTTGATTTCTAAGGTAGGGTTTCCTACTCAGTTTACTGTTCTTTGTAAGACATGTTTGTTGTGATTATTGTTATCTGTTGATCATCGGAGTATGGAGATTGTTGTGACGATGTTGGTGTGAGGGTATTGAGATAGCTGTGATATCATGTGATTGTGATTGTGGTGGAGTCACTTGCGGGAGTGGCTTCACACCCTAGTTCGCCCTCCGTGGAACCCGCCACGGGAGGGGATGTGCACATTAAGGGACAGGGATTGTTGTCGCTCGTTGAGGAGCTGGACTAGGTGGGATCGGCTGCGGTCACCCACTGGCGGCAAGGATTACCTGTTGCGATGGGTAATCTGGCAGGGCTACACACTTCAGTGTGTAGTCGGTTACTGTGTGTGAATGGAGGATTGGAAATTAGCAATGATCAGTTGATTTCTCCGTTTGTTTGTCTTAATATTTGAGTAATACTAACCCCGTTGTTGTTTGTGGAATCGGCGGTGATCCATTCGGGGATGGTGATCAGGCTTGACAGGTATTGCTAGTGTGAGCTTGGGGACTGTCTTGGGAGTATTGCCATCACCAGTCATAGCATCACCGTCTGAGTCTTAGTTGGATTTCTTTTATTGTTAGACTTTGGAGTTATATTTTGTTAAACCAGTATTTGGATTTGGATGTTGTAAACTTTATACTTTACAGTACTTTAATAAATGTGCTCAAATCCAACTAAGACTCAGACGGTGATGCTATGACTGGTGATGGCAATACTCCCAAGACAGTCCCCAAGCTCACACTAGCAATACCTGTCAAGCCTGCTCACCATCCCCGAATGGATCACCGCAGATTCCACAAACAACAACGGGGTCAGTATTACTCAAATATTAAGACAAACAAACGGAGAAATCAACTGATCATTGCTAATTTCCAATCCTCCATTCACACACAGTAACCGACTACACACTAAAGTGTGTAGCCCTGCCAGATTACCCATCGCAACAGGTAATCCTCGCCGCCAGTGGGTGACCGCAGCCGATCCCACCTAGTCCAGCTCCTCAACGAGCGACAACAATCCCTGTCCCTTAATGTGCACATCCTCTCCCGTGGCGGGTTCCACGGAGGACGAACTAGGGTGTGAAGCAAATCCCGCAAGTGACTCCACCACAATCACAATCACATGATATCACAACCATCTCAATACCCTCACACCAACATCGTCACAACAATCTCCATACTCCGATGATCAACAGATAACAATAATCACAACAAACATGTCTTACAAAGAACAGTAAACTGAGTAGGAAACCCTACCTTAGAAATCAACAGTGGAATGCACTTGAACACTCAGAAAGGCTCCTCTACGAAGTCTTCTCCTATACCATAATCATATCACACAATTATACATTGCACAACCCCCATATTCCCAATTCCGTAAATGTACAGTAACCCCAACGAATACGAATAACATAGAAATAGAACTTACCAACAGTAGGATGAGGAATTATACGCAAGGACTCCGAAGATTTCACAAACAACAAGGCTATGGGATGATTAGGGAGTGATTAGGGAGAGATTAGGGTTAACGTAGAAATGATGAAGTTGAAATGATGTTTTGAAAACTGACGCGGGATATAAAATAATCTTAAACACTCCCTAATCAAACCGTCAAAATAATACTCGCCAGACCGAATACTCGGTCGAGTAAAGTTATACTCGGTCGAGTATCCGCTACTCGGTCGAGTATTCACTATACTCGGCCGAGTATTCATCGGCAGAACCAAAACAACTCACAACAACAACATTACTCGGCCGAGTAGGCTCTACTCGGTCGAGTAGTCACCAAAGAAAATCCATAGTATTACAGTCTTCCCCCCTTAAAAAGAACTTCGTCCCGAAGTTCACACACTACTCTCAAAACAAGGCACAACACAACGCCACAAGACTATACTAACCACATAAAACAACACCAAAGAACTACACAAGTCACCACAAAATCACTACCTCGACTCAAAGCAAAACAACAAAATAAGACAAAACACGACCGCAACCATCTCCTACCCCCCTAAAAAGACAACGGTTACGTCCCCGTAACCAAACATACCTGATCAAAAAGGTTAGGAAAACGTTCTCGCATAGCTTCCTCGGATTCCCATGTGGCTTCCTCCACGTTATGATTAGACCAAAGGACCTTGAGTAAGACCGTCTCACCATTACAGGTCTTACGAACATTGCGATCAAGAATCTCCTTAGGAATCTTGGCGTAGGACAAGGATTCATCAAGCTCGATGAATCCTTAATAAATGTACAATTGAAAACAGTTGGAATCTACGGTGATCCATTCGGGGATGGTGAGCAGGCTTGACAGGTATTGCTAGTGTGAGCTTGGGGACTGTCTTGGGAGTATTGCCATCACCAGTCATAGCATCACCGTCTGAGTCTTAGTTGGATTTCTTTTATTGTTAGACTTTGGAGTTGTATTTTGTTAAACCAGTATTTGGAGCTGATTGGAGATTATGATATGGAGATCATCTATCACGAGGGTAAGGCTAATGTTGTTGCAGATGCACTGAGTAGGAAGAGCGTTCATTCGCTATGTACCGCTATGTCCTTGCTGAAGTTGAGGGATGAGATGTCTAGGTTGGGGATCTTTATGATTCGAGAGGGGGATACCATCGGGGATTTGACGATCGAGCCAGAGTTGTATGAGAACATCAAGAGTAAGCAAGAGCTTGATCCTAAGATTCAGGAGTGGAAGTCAAAGGTAGAGAGTGGAACGGTTTCCAGGTTTTCTATCCATTCAGATGGGAGTGTTCGTTTTGATGGGAGATGGTGTGTTCCCGAGGATGTAGAGTTGTGGAGAGTGATCCTGACGGAGGCTCATTGCACTCCCTATTCAGTTCACCCGGGTGGTGACAAGCTTTATAAAGACCTTAAGAAGACTTTTTGGTGGCCAAACATGAAGAGAGATGTAGCTGAGTTTGTAGCCAGATGTTTGACCTGTCAAAGGGTCAAGGGTGAACAAAGGAGACCACAAGGTAAGATTCAGTCTTTGGAAGTACCCGAGTGGAAGTGGGAGTCGATCTCCATGGACTTCATTGTGGGGTTGCCTAGGTAACAACATGATTTGGGTGATTGTTGATCGGTTAACCAAGTCAGCCCATTTCGTTCCCATGAAAGATACTTGGTCTAAGATGCAGCTGGAATTGGGTTACAGGAGGCATGTGGTTCGGTTACATGGTATACGTAAAGATATCGTTTCTGATCGTGATGCGAGGTTTATATCCAAGTTTTGGCAAGAGCTGCAAGAGTTGATGGGTACAACTTTGAAGATGAGTACAGCCTTTCATCCGGCAGCCGATGGTCAGACGGAACGGACCATCAAGACCTTAGAGGACATGTTGAGGGCATGTGTTATGGAGTTTGGGGGCAGTTGGGAAGACAGGCTTGATCTGATCGAGTTTTCATACAATAACAGTTATCATACAAGCATCGGGATGGCACCTTTTGAAGCTTTGTATGGCCGGAAATGCCGAAGTCCAGTTTGTTGGGATGATAGTTACGAGACAGTGGTTTTAGGGCCACAAATGGTTCAAGATATGGTTGAGAAAGTTCGATTAATTCGGAAAAGATGAGAGCAAAACTCAAGATCATCGGAAGAGCTACGCCGACTTACACCGCAGGGACATTGAGTTTACGGTAGGTGACAAGGTTCTTTTGAAAGTGTCACCTATGCGAGGTGTTATGAGGTTTGGGAAAAAGGGTAAGCTAAGCCAAAAGTTTATAGGTCCTTATGAGATTTTGGACCGTGTTGACGAGGTAGCTTACCGGTTAGCGTTACCACCGGCTTTGGATAGAGTACACAATGTTTTTCATGTACTCAACTTCGGAAGTATGTGAACGATCCGTCGTATATCCTTGAAATGGAGAACACCGAGCTTGATGAATCCTTGTCCTACGCCGAGATTCCTAAGGAGATTCTTGATCGCAAGGTTCGTAATACCCGTAATGGTGAGACGGTCTTACTCAAGGTCCTTTGGTCTAATCATAACATGGAGGAAGCCACATGGGAACCCGAGGAAGCTATGCGAGAACGTTTTCCTAACCTTTTTGATCAGGTATGTTTGGTTACGGGGACGTAACCGTTGTCTTTTTAGGGGAGTAGGAGATGGTTGCGGTCGTGTTTTGTCTTATTTTGTTGTTCTGCTTTGAGTCGGGGTAGTGATTTTGTGGTGACTTGTGTAGTTCTTTGGTGTTGTTTTATGTGGTTAGTATAGTCTTGTGGCGTTGTGTTGTGCCTTGTTTTGAGAGTAGTGTGTGAACTTCGGGACGAAGTTCTTTTTAAGGGGGAAGACTGTAATACTACGGATTTTCTTTGGTGACTACTCGACCGAGTAGAGCCTACTCGGCCGAGTAGTGCTGTTGTTGTGAGTTGTTTTGGTTCTGCCGATGAATACTCGGCCGAGTATAGTGAATACTCGACCGAGTAGCGGATACTCGGCCGAGTATAACTTTACTCGACCGAGTATTCGATCCGCGAGTATTATTTTGACGGTTTGATTAGGGAGTGTTTAAGATTATTTTATATCCCGCGTCAGTTTTCAAAACATCATTTCAACTTCATCATTTCTACGTTAACCTTAATCTCTCCCTAATCACTCCCTAATCATCCCATAGCCTTGTTGTTTGTGAAATCTTCAGAGTCCTTGCGTATAATTCCTCATCCTACTGTTGGTAAGTTCTATTTCTATGTTATTCGTATTCGTTGGGGTTACTGTACATTTACGGAATTGGGAATATGGGGGTTGTGCAATGTGTAATTGTGTGATATGATTATGGTATAGGAGAAGACTTCGTAGAGGAGCCTTTCTGAGTGTTCAAGTGCATTCCACTGTTGATTTCTAAGGTAGGGTTTCCTACTCAGTTTACTGTTCTTTGTAAGACATGTTTGTTGTGATTATTGTTATCTGTTGATCATCGGAGTATGGAGATTGTTGTGACGATGTTGGTGTGAGGGTATTGAGATGGCTGTGATATCATGTGATTGTGATTGTGGTGGAGTCACTTGCGGGAGTGGATTCACACTCTAGTTCGCCCTCCGTGGAACCCGCCACGGGAGGGGATGTGCACATTAAGGGACAGGGATTGTTGTCGCTCGTTGAGGAGCTGGACTAGGTGGGATCGGCTGCGGTCACCCACTGGCGGCGAGGATTACCTGTTGTGATGGGTAATCTAGCAGGGCTACACACTTCAGTGTGTAGTCGGTTACTGTGTGTGAACGGAGGATTGGGAATTGGCGATGATCAGTTGATTTCTCCGTTTGTTTGTCTTAATATTTGAGTAATACTGACCCCGTTGTTGTTTGTGGAATCTGTGGTGATCCATTCGGGGATGGTGAGCAGGCTTGACAGGTATTGCTAGTGTGAGCTTGGGGTCTGTCTTGGGAGTATTGCCATCACCAGTCATAGCATCACCGTCTGAGTCTAAGTTGGATTTCTTTTATTGTTAGACTTTGGAGTTGTATTTTGTTAAACCAGTATTTAGATTTGGATGTTGTAAACTTTATACTTTACAGTACTTTAATAAATGTGCTCAGTTCAGACGCTTTTGATAGGTACTAACCTCGGGCAACCGAGATGGTAACACACTTTCATGGTAGGTTGGTCCTGGTAAGACACCTTGATATGAGGGGGTGTTACAAAGTGGGTGTTTTATCTTATTTTGTTGTTTTGCTTTGAGTCGGGGTAGTGATTTTGTAGTGACTTGTGTAGTTCTTTGGTGTTGTTTTATGTGGTTAGTATAGTTTTGTAGCATTGTGTTGTGCCTTGTTTTGAGAGTAGTGTGTGAACTTCGGGACGAAGTTCTTTTTAAGGGGGGAAGACTGTAATACTACGGATTTTCTTTGGTGACTACTCGACCGAGTAGAGCCTACTCGGCCGAGTATCAAGCTACGCAGCCGAGTATCCGTTTGGTGAAAATAATAATCGCTTCTGTTCTTCAAAATTCGACCGAGTAAGAAGTGTACTCAACCGAGTATTCGACACTCGGCCGAGTATGTTCAATACTCGACCGAGTACTACTGTAGCAGGACTTATGCGGGTTATACAAAAAACCCTATTTTCGTTCCTTCCTCTCTTATTTCCGCCTCCCATCTTCCCTTTTCCTTCTCTCTAAAAACTCCATATCCTACCTTCCTCAAGCTTTTGGGTAAAACTTTGGTGTTCTACTTATTCTTGCTTGCCTCAAACGAGTTTAAGGTAAGATTTAAACTCAATTTTCTCATTTGTTTTCAAAGTTATGGTATAATATCATGCTAGATTTCAAAATTCTTTGTAAAACAACTGATATTTAGTCTTTAACTTGTGATTCTAGGATTCAACTGTATGTAGATCTTGTGTATGCCTTGATTGATTAATTTCATGGTTTAAAATTCAATTTCTGAATTCTAGGGTTACCAAAAACGAAACTCTCTTGATTGTTGATGATTATTCCTTAATTTGAAATTATTTAAAGCTTGTAACCATATAAATTGTAAGGTAGTTGGTGATTTTCTGATAATTTGTCTTAAAAAGATCGTTCTAAAATCGATATACAATTGAAAACAGTCCGTCTTTTGCGCTAAGAATTTTTGTGTCAATCCCTTGTTAAAGATTGTTCTCTTGCAGTATGGTGAAAACCAGAGGTTTACCCAACAAAAGAACTCGTGCTAATGTCCAGCTTGAGGCTGGTCAGTCAAGCAGTGGAGTAGTTCCGCCGGTGGAGGCACATCCATCGGTAATATTCTCTGATTTCAATCATCGTAAGGCTTTTGTGGCTCTTATGCGTCGCCCTTTTCGCCCCACCCGTTGTGTTAATCCTGGTATCCTTGAGACTTTGGGGATCAAAGAGGACATATTTCATATCTTTCAGATTTTGGGTATGGAGGGGTTGTATCATTTGAGAAAGAAATCCTACCCCCACTCGACCTTGGAGTTTTTGAGCTCTTTTGTCTATGATAAGAAGGGAAAGACTGTTTCTTTTCGCCTCATGAATGAAGATCATGAGCTTACCCTAGATGAGTTTGCTGACCACTTGGGTCTTGAGGCCTAGGGGGAGGGGTACCTTTAGTGATGTGGCCAAGAACAGTGGTGCACCTCTTTACCTTCCATATTTGACTGGCAGACCTGCCCCTAGTGCCACTGCCATGCTGATTAATAATGTGCAGCACGTTTCCCTTCGTATGTTCCTGAGGATGTTGACCTGTTTGCTGTACTCTAGAGATAACGTGAGCAAGCTCAATTCTCACGAAGTCATGCACCTTATGTCCTACCTTAACCTACACCGTCAGAAACCGTTCTACTACAGTGCTCCTGGTGTAGTGTGCTCTAGTCTTGAGCGCATGGCACAGTCCGATACCCGACACATAGCTTGCGGGGCCATAGTGACCCGCCTAGCTCAGCGCCTGACAGATTTTGAGGCCCCACCACCTGAGGGGAGTGAGTATGTAGAGATTGTGCCTACCATGGACGCTCAGTACTGGCGTCAGAACAGGTGGTTGAGGAAGATGGATGATGGGTCTTATGCCTGGAGGGTGAGGGGGACTATGTGGATGGTACTACCGGACCCAGCCCATCTCCCTGTTGTTGATCATTTGGCTGAGTGGGAGACTTGTGCCATTCCGAGACCTGAGCCCCAGTCCTACCTGATTGACCCACAGATTCTCTTGGACCTACCTGAGCCTGTCACCGTGCCTGAGGGACAGCAGCATGCACCTCCCCCACCTCGGGAGCGCCGTGGAGTGAGGCAGTCTAGGGCAGACCCGGTTGTACCTGAGCCCTCTTACTCTGCCTCTGACTCCTATCCTTACCACCCATACCAGTATTCGCCCTACCCCACAGTGCATGACCCCAGGATGCAGCCGCATGACCTGGCTGAGCGGATCTCCTCTACTTTGGTGCTCCGCAACCTGCATGAGATGACCCTTAACTAGGGCATAGAAGCACAGCTAGCACAACCTGTCTCGTGGAGGGGACCGGGAGTGGATACGGGAGTATTCCACAGCTATGGAGTTGACCCGAGTTACTGGAGACCCCCGGAAGAGATTGAGTTTGGTTACCTTGCGGGACCGTGGGGAGCCAACTCTGGCAGTCAGCTAGGAGGGGATTACTCAGCAGCAGCAAGCTTTCCAGGAGCGGGGAGTTCAGGTGCAGGTACTTCTGGCGCAGGTGGTGATGATGACATGGAGGAGGGTCCTCGTTATTGATCTTATGTTGTTAGGTTGTTTGTTTTGATTTCTTTCATGTTGGATTTATTTCGTTTGTGTTGGATTTAGTACTTCTAGTTTGAATGTTGTTTCGGGAATCATTATCTACTGTTGGATGACTGTACTCGGCCTTAAGGCCGTCAACTATTTTAGTTATTGTGTGGAGACGAGTTAGATTTCGTTATATTAGAGACTAGCCGTGTTTGATATTGCTGGGAAGAGTTTGATGCAGGTTGACTGTGAATGCTCTAGGTGATGTCGTCAAAACGCTCTCTGACTGTCATAACTCGACCGAGTATAGGTACTACTCGACCGAGTAGTGCTTACTCGGCCGAGTATACAAATATACTCGACCGAGTAAAGCTTACTCGGCCGAGTAGCGCTCCATACTCGGCCGATTATTGCTGACATAGGAACACTGATTATAATAGCAATGTGAATGGCATGAGTTAAGTGTATAATTGTATGAGGGGTTGGTTAGTCCTTATTTTGCGAATTTATACAATAAGATCGATTATGATTCTGTCGCAAGTGCATGATTGTTGAGATAGCCTATTAATTTATGAATGTTTTGTTATGTAACATTGGTTGGTATCCAGGAATTTAGTTGTCCAGGGGAGGAATACCCGAGTCTTTAAATAATGTAGAAAGATAATACAATACCATACAGTGCTGTAACTGTTACCAGTCTTATGCGTGGATGTGTTTGGTGACGGTTATAACCGCCCCAGCTGGTCATGAATTAAGCTGCTATCTTGTGTTAACCCCATAATTTTTATTTTTATATACTACTTAGTTGTTGAAATATTTTGACTTTACAAGTCACAAGAGTGTAATGTCATAAAATAAGTTGTGCTACAAGAGTTTATGAGTAATGTCGTGTGTATGTTGGCTTTGGGCACGAGAAGTGACTAGTGGTGAACTTCGGGGACGAAGTTCCTTTAAGAGGGGAAGAGTAATGTCGCGGAAATAATTATTTAGTTATGCCTGAAATACGGATTTAATTATACCTATATACCTATGATAATTGGAATCACATGTATGTTAGACCTATGATATTTGGAATCACATGTATGTTAGACATGTTAGTATTCGGAATCTCATTTATGTTTCCTTGAAGTTGTATCCATGTTCTACTCAAGTAGTATGAAGATTGTACTTTGCACGGGTGTCTTAATTCAATTTATGTGATATGTGGTGGTTAGTATTGTTTTTTAGTATTGTTTTGCATTTGAGTATGGTTGTTGTTTTGCATTTGTGTATGGCTGCAAGTCGTTGGGTCGCTTTTAACAAAAGGATGCATAGGAATTCATTAATTTCCGTAAGTATATGTGAAAGTTGGTGATTAGTATTGTTTGGAAGAGTAGCTGTGATATGTGATTGTTGTTTAGGTAATGTGGTATGACGGTGATGTCAGGTTGGTGTGAGTAGTGTGAGTAGTGCGTTTTGGTGTAAGTGGTTGTGTCACGGTGCGTAACCCTGAAGGGAGTGGCGTGCTGGCTGAACTTCGGGGACGAAGTTCTTTTTAAGGGGGGAAGACTGTAATACCCAGGATATTTAAGAACGCTGTTGACCGATCTTGTTGACCAAACAGACCTTAGGGATGAATGGGTGAGGGATCAGGATTGTAACATGAGTTTTATAGGATTGTTTACTCGACCTAGCTGAGGCTACTCGGCCAAGTATCACCCATACTCGACCGAGTAGAGCCTACTCGGCCGAGTACTCCCGTACTCGACCGAGTATGGCTGCTGTCGACACGTTAATATAAACGCAAGTTCGCGAGATTCATTTCATTTTCTCATTTCCTCGACAGTTTCTCTTTCTCTAACCCTAGCCTATCTCATTCTCCTATCACCCCATATCTTCACAATCTAATGCTTTAGCCTAAACCTCCACAATGGGAAGGACGGGATTCGCTGGGGAAGGATGACGTGTGTGGTGGTCGTCTATGTCACCGCCGATGTGTAAGGTTAGGTAAGTTTCTGCCTTGTGTTCTTTTGATTAATTCTTTGAGTATAGTCGTGTAATAGGAGATGGTTATCATTGTTAGGATGCTTATTAGAGTTGTGCGTGGCTGTAAATGGAAGTCTTACATGCTTTGCGATGAGCTAAGGTTTCCCTACTCAGTTTACTGTTAATTGATTTAAGATTGTGATTGTACTGTGTATGATTGTTACTTGCTGATCATCGGAGTATTGGTGTAGTGGTGACGGTGGTGTTGTTGTGGTGTTGTGACAGCTGTGAGGCTGTGTGTGTTGTGATGGTGGTAGAGTCACTTGCGGGAGTGACTTCACACTCTAGTTCGCCCTCCGTGGAACCCGCCACGGGAGGGGATGTGCACATTAAGGGACAGGGATTGTTAGTCGCTCGTTGATGAGCTGGACTAGGTGGGATGGGTTGCGGTCACCCACTGGCGGCGAGGATTACCTGTTGCGATGGGTAATCTGGCAGGGCTACACCCTTCGGGGTGTAGTCGGTTACTGTGCGAGGTCGTGAGACTGGGATAGAGGATGATCAGCTGTTCACTTTATTATTATGTCTTACATTTGATTAGTCAGTACTGACCCCGTTGTTGTTGTTTTGTAAAACCTGCGGTGATCCATTCGGGGATGGTGAGCAGTTGGCTTAGCAGGTATTGTTGATTGTGGCCGCTAGGATTGGAGGGATCGAGTCATCACGCTACCGGTCTAGAGAGGCAGTGTCATGAGTGTTATGGTTGTACCTTTATTATAAAGACGTTGTATTGAGTTGTATTGTATAAGATATATTAATATTTACAATTGTTCTTTTATTGTCTAATTTGATCTACCTCCTCGGGAAACCGAGATGGTGACACTGTCATACACTGGGATAGTCCTTGGTAAGGCATTCTGGCGTACGGGGGTGTTACATTAACCTTCTGATTAATCTTCCTCATGGTATTCCATTGAAGGAAAAGAGAGAATAAAAAAAAATCAAAACGTAGAACCACCACGACACCACCTCATCTCCTTCCAATTCCAGCTACCACCACCACCCTAAACACCCACCGTTCGCCCCTAGTGCCTCCCTTCAACCAGTTCACCATCATGCCCCTCTCCTCCTACATAGTAAATACCATTGTCGAAACCATTGCGCTTTCAAAATGAATTGTTAGAAGTAATATTATATGTCCAAGTTAGACATGTGAAAACTTGTCCCGACCCGCAAATAACCCGGTTTTTTCAACCCGAACCCATTTTGACCCGTGAATATTGGGTCAAAATTCGACCCGTAACGGGTTGACCGTTGGGTCAAGACAATATATCTTCCTTAAAATACACATGCCAAGTAGTTATTGAATTATAAAATTTTGAGGAAAAATATGCAAGTATAAGGTCTGTCACGTGATTACCTCGCACCACATACTACATCATCACCTCAAAGTGAGACACGCCCTTTCACCATTTTATGTTGACCCATATTTCCACGTCGCCACATCATCACCTCAGGCCACATGCCACGTCATCACCTTGAAGTGTGTGCAACATCATTACTTTCACCGCATTACATCGAACCACCACATTACACGTCAGCATTGCCACGTCATCACCTCAGATTATATGCCACGTTATCACCTCGAAGTGTGTTTCACACCCTAACTTTCATCGTATTATGTCGAACTGTGCTATACGTCAGCATTGTCACGTCATCACCTCAAAGTGTGTGCCACACCGTCACTTCATCGTATTACGTCGAACCGCACTTCACGTCAGCACTGCCACCTCCTCACCCCATATCACATACCACGTCATCATTATCATCTTATTTGAGTCTCACTATCGTACTTAGCGAGTTAGTGAAGGTAATGATGGTGATGATGATGATGTTGATGGTGATGGTGGTGGTGATGGTGAGAATGATACAATTAAGTTGATTAAGACGAGCAAAAGGAGACAAAACGTACGAATTATGATATAAAAGAATTTTTAAAAAATGCTAGGAAAAGATGTTGATCGACCCGTTTTTTTACTCGAACCCGACCCGGATCCCGTATAGACTTGACTCGTATTTTACCCGACCCAAAATACACCCGACCCGAATTTTACCCGAACCCGAAACTATCCAACCTGTAACCCGCCCCTTCGACCTGTTTGACAAGTCTAGTCCAAGTCGATGAGAGCAAATTCGTCTACGCATGAACCCTCCTACTCTCCTAGCTCTTTTCATTATTCAATTAATTCTTGTTTTTGGTTTTAAATATATAATTGAAGTTTATAATTAATTTAGTTGATTTTAACATTTGACTAGGGTAACTGATACGTGCATTTTATATAGTCTTTTTAAGCCTTTTATGCACGTATTTCCATGTAATTCTCGTAGTTTTATATTACGAAATGCCCCGAATAGTCTACTTTGGTTTGTTTGGCTTTAATTGCAGGAATGGACCCGAAAGTAGCGGAATCATGCTTTTTGTTGCCTCTTTAGCTTGCATTTATGGAGATGGAAGAATGGGAGCGGAATTACTACTTCCTCGAGAAGCGTGAAGTGGTCTCGGAAGCTAAATCAACGAAGCAAGGAGCTGGTTCAGAGGTGATTGACTCGATCGAAGGCTTTTGCTAGCCTAACTGTTCGATCGAGTGATTAAGGAAGTAGAGAAGACCTCGATCGAGACCCTGCTGAGCTCGATCGAGAAGTGGGTTTTTAAGGTTTCTCGATCGAGTAGACTAAGTCCTCGATCGAGAGGTTTTGCGGAGGATTTGTTCGATCGAGAAGAATTAAGTTGCTCGATCGAGAGGTTTTCTATCTGAACGCGAGATTTTATCGTGTGAACTTGTTTATTTTATTAAGTGCGTGTTTAATAAATATCTTTCCTATATAAAGGAAAGATGTCATTAGGTTTAGGTTATCTTTTAATCATCTTTTAATCTCATACTTTACTCTTAAGCATTCAGTTTCAAGCATTAATCTTGTTCGACGTTACTTCGTTCTTTTGCCGGATCTTAAACTTTGTAATCCTTCTTACTCTCTTTATTCAATTTAATTCTCTTTTGCATTCTTAATTTCTTGTCTTTAATTTCTGTTTTATTAGTATTGTTATTAGTCTATGCAAATTCTCCTTATTCATTTATATACTATGTTTGCTATAATTTCATCTATTGTTATTGTTTTGTTCATCGCCATGAGTATCTAATTCTCATACTCCTAGGATTAGGGGAGCCATGATAGTGAAGCAATGATGTTATAATTAGATTAAGAGGTTTATATATGAGAGTTGATTCATAGCAATTTAATTGTAATCGTTTAGTTGAGTGCACGCTTCTAAACTAGTTAACCCGGTTAAGTTCAGACCTAGATCGGAAGATTGGAATGAATAGACCTGTTATGAACAATAAACTACACTAATGAGGGAGGAAGCTAAGTTAGTAGTATTTTAGGGTGGATAGTGGACCGGAAGGACTTTTCCTTTACCCTTCTCACGTCAGACCGACTGACCTTACCTTTAGCAGAATTGTGTGATATCATGGTGAACCGACATCCTAGCATCTCTCTCTTTATTTGATCACATTTTTATATCTTTCTTGCTATTTTTATTTGTTCTCTCTTTTATTGCCTTTTATTTCAGTTATTAGTTTAGTAAAACAAATCAAACACCCCCCAATTTGTTACCGTGACGAACTAGAATAACAAGTAGATATAATAGCCTCCATGTGGAGTACGATATCCGACTTACCTCTACTATATTAGTTAGAGCCGATTGGTTTATTTTTGATAGGGTTGCGACAGCCATGTCAGTAACACAAATTCTCAAGAGAGACGGTTTCTCATTAATATCAGTGAGAGACCTCTCTTATAATAGGTAGTGCTGATTTTTTATTTTTATTTTATTTTATTTATTTTTAAGGGCCTGTTTGGCCAAGCTTTTTAAATGCTTTTCTACTTGTAAAAGTAAAAGGTGGGCCAAACACTACAATTTAAGGAGTTGTAAAACTACTTTTGAAAAGTTAGAAACTAAAAAAAAAAAGCCTCTCGAAAGAAGCACCAAATTGATGCTTCTACTTCCACTTCTCCAAAACCTCTTGAATTTTACATCAATTTGTTGAGAAACTATTTTTGCAAAATTTAGGTCAAACAACCACAACTTTTTCAAAAAGTAGTTCATAAAAACTCCTTCTAAGAAGTAGAAGCTGTAACACCCCCTTACACCAAGGTGCCTTACCAAGACCACCTAATGCATGGAAAAAGACATGTGATGACTCCATCCCAGCTATCCCTCGCTCAAGCCATCTCATACCTGCTCAATAACTGCTCAATATCCCCGAATGGATCACCACAATTTTCAAAACATTTAAAACGAGGTCAGTTACTGATTACATAAACAAGATACAAAATATACAAACAACACACAACTCCGAACTCCATAATATCTCTACACACCTGACTACACACCAAAGTGTGTAGTCCTGCCAGAATACCCATCGCAACAGATATTCCACGCGCCAGTGGGGGACCGCAGCCGTACCACCAAATCCCTGCTCATCTATTCCGAGCGATAACCCATGTTCCTTAATGTGCACATCCCCTCCTGTGGCGGCTTCCACAGAGGGCGAATCAAGGCGTGAAGCCACTCCCGCAAGTGACTCCACTCAGCCAAGGACACGCCTCGTGAACCAGAGACAAACACAACACAACCAATTATACAACAACAACATCAATACAATCCAATACAATAAAGATCAACAATAAACACAACCATCACCAACAACTATGTAATCAATAACCGAGTAGGGAAATCCTACCTGGAATAAGCAAATCACCACGATCGTCACAAAGCAGCTATTCAAAATTGCTCCTCTACGAAACCACCTCCTATACACACATAATCATACCATTACCATCTAATACAACATCATACTCCCAAAACCCCTAAATTACCCAATTAGGATTTTAAACAAACTCAACGAAACGATATAAAAACTATACAATGATCTTACCCACGACACGACGAACTCAACGGCGTAAAGAACACGACGATCCGACGATCCTAGCCTTTGGGATTTGATAGCAACACGAAGATGAAAGTAACGTAACTTGCTTTTTCTTTTGAGAGGTTTCAGAAAAGATAAAAGTGATGAAGAAACTGACGAAAAGCTTTAAATTTCAATCACGCGTTACTAACAAAACCCGGCTAAAACAACCCGTAGAACCGACTTACTCGATCGAGTAAGTCACTTACTCGATCGAGTGACCCTTACTCGATCGAGTGCCACACTTACTCGATCGAGTACCCATCGGCAGAACACTGTTTCGTAAACAAACCTTACTTAATCGACAGAGTAAGCCCCACTCGATAGAGTACCCAAAAGCATAGAAAACCGTAGTATTACAGAAGCTCTTTAACATAAACTTGGCCAAACATCACCTTAATTAGTTTCTAGTGAATTTATTATTTGTCTCTCATTAATGTAGTGAGAGAGGTCTCTCAGGAGACTTAATGGGTAATTGATTAGTTGAGTTTACATTTAATTAGCCGCCCTAATTATCGAAGAACTTAGGGTTTATAATTGATTTTACATTAAATTAGGTTATATAATTAAAGAAACTAGTTTTCAACCCGTGCAGAATTGCACGGGTATATTTTTAAGAACATTGATATAATAATTAACATTTAAAAATGTTAACCAAAATACATGAATATTTTATACTCTATTTCTTTTAGTTTTATTGTTTTCAACGGTAGTGATGAAATTCATTATTTTCCTGTCTAGCGTTTAAAGTAATTTTTTGAGCTTTTTTTTTTATTATTATTTTTCATTATTCATAAAAAAAATATTATATTTTTTTTTTTGGTAATAGTAATACTTCATGAGAATCAAATGGTAATTTTTTTTTTAGAATTAGAAAATATGTAAATCTGGTAATTGTATGCTTAAAAAATTATTTAAGATTGATGTAACTACTCCGTAAATTTTTATAGCTATTAATTTTTAAGCCCTTATTCTATCAATTTTAGTTTGCAATTTTTGGGAACATTGTATTGATATTTTACAATTTACTTAATATTCTTAAAGTTGTAAAGTTATAAAATTAAAGAAATAAGAATCATTATATAAACATATTAACTTATCAGATTTTTTTTTTTGGGTGCACATAACTTATCAGATTATAAACACGATAAATCTGTAATGAAAAAGAAATTAATTCAACTAACTGGCAAATGGGGCCCACGATTTATTTTATGGGAAAAAACAAAAAAAGGAAAAAGAAAATTGCATAAGGTGACGTGGATCAATGTGGATGCATGAAATGTTTCTGTATTTATTAAGATAAGATTTAGTAAATGGGTATTGCTTTTTTCACATACGCCTTTTACTCTTTCACATATGTAATTTACAAGGTTATCCTTGTCATTTCTTCATCCTTTTCCCCAATCAATTATTTCTCTCCCTTCTCTAAAAGCCCGGCTCGCGAGGCGTCCCTCTTTCTTTCTTCTCTTAATTAATGACTCGTATTAACCACCACACACCTCCATTAACCACCATCTCGCCGGCCGCACTCCCCACTCCCCGCCACTCCGGCCGACACCAGTCCCTGCTCCGACCTCGGCCAGCCACCCCTGCACCGGTCTCCCTTCCCCGCGATCGCCGCACTCCTCCCATCCCCCTGCGATTCCGAGTCCGGCTACCACCGCACAACCCTCCTTCCCCAGCACACCACCGGCTACCACCGCCACCATTATTATTATTATTATTATTATTATTATTATTATTATTATTATTATTATTATTATTATTATTATTATTATTATTATTATTATTATTATTATTATTATTATTATTATTATTATTATTTACTCAAATTCGTTTAATTTTCATACTCTGACGTCGGCCAGCCACCCCTACCCTGGACTCCCTTTCACCTGCGACTGCCGCACTCCCCTCCCATCCTTCTGCGATTCCGAGTTCGGCTACCACCGCACATTGTTTAGCAAGCAAACTTTCCTATCATACAAATTGACTAATGCTAGTCTTGTCTTTGGCTACATTTTACCTTTCATCTTGAATTCTAAACCATTGACAAAGACGAGCATCACGGCATTAAGCCATCATTTTCAAGAGATGCTTCAATCTCGATAATTTACATGGAATCTAGACTCCCATGGTATTTCTCTCTTTCACCTAGTTTGTTTAGATTTAGGAAAAGGGTAGAGTATGGAAATTTTATGAAAAAAAGTATGTGAAAGAGTAAAAGGCGTATGTGAAAGAGCAACACCGTAGTAAATTTTACATTCAATTACGGTATATCATCGAAGAACTTTAATTGAATTAAGATGTTTAACGGTTGGGAATAGGGAAGTAAGGGTATGCAAATGAAAATTTTGTATAAAATGTATTGAATTGAGTAAAAAACGTGTTGCGAAGATAAATTACGGAATTTTTTTACGGGATAAATTTAGTGACAAGAACTCCTAATTACAAATTCTGAAAAAGATGATTTTTTTTCAAATTTACCGTCTTTACAAGATCTTTGGTCTGGGGAAAAAAATTAACGTTTTAATAACTTGTAGCCAAGAGTTATGTCCGGTCAAAGTTTTTTTTTTCCCAAAAAAAGAGTAGTACAAAATAATCTATATATATACATAAAAGAGAGTTTTTTCGAGCGATTCTAGAGCGTCCACATCATCAAAAATTAATTTAGGAAAGTTTCATAAATAATATTTTCCACATAAAAAATAAAGTGAAGAATCTTTTAATTATTATAATATCTATATTTCCTATTTTATATTCATGAGAAGTTTCTAAATTTTATATAAAAACTTTGACATTTCATCTGGCAAAAAAATATCGTTATAAAAATTATGAAAATAATATAATTAGATTCGTGGCAAAAAATGATTTCATTAGAGTATAGATTTCATATGATTTGCACATACGAGTATTAAAGATGGTGTACTTCTTTTAATATGTTATATGTCCCACATTGAAAAACAATGTTAGTGTGGTGATTATAATACGTATAAATTATATAATTGTCCCACATCGAAAGATTAACATAAGGTGGGTGATCCTGTGAATATAAATAGAAGTCATCATTGGAACCTATATACCAACCAAAAACCGTTTGAGTCTCTTAAGTATTGTTTTGGAGAGTTCTTAAGAGTTTATATCATTATGTTCACAGTATGATATATACATATTTTTTCTATATTATGTATTATATTCAAGTGATGTTTATAATCTTTATATAAAAACTTATACATCTCATTTGCAAAAAAACTATTATAAAAAAAATGTGCGAATATTAATAAATAGTACTCCCTCCATTCAAGACCAAATACAACATTTTCATTTACACACTTGTCAAGACACAAATTACAACGTACAACGTAAATATCTTTAAGTTTACATTATAAAAAATTTAAAATTTGATATTCTCATTGTACTTTATAGGTGAATCAAATAAGATCCCACATGACCATAATTTCTCTTACATATTGCAAGGAATTGTAAAGATTCTATTCGTTCATGAATAGTGTAAAAAAGGAATGTTGTATTTGGTCTTGAATCGATGGAGTATAGTGTTTGCTCATTATTATTAACCTGAGTTAGATGTCGAATTATGTACGAAAAAGATGGTGTATTTCTAAGTATGTTATTTGTCCCACATTGAAAAATATGTTGGTGTGGTGAATATATTACGTATAAATTTTAGAATTATCCCACATCGAAAGTTTAGCATAAGGTGGGTGATCATATGATTATAAATAGAAGGTATCCTTAGAACCTAAATACCAACCCAAAACCTTCTGAGTTTCTTAAACATTGTCTTGGAGAACTCTTAAGAGTTTATATCATTAACTCCATGATATAATATATATATTTTTTATATGTCCAAGTAATGTTTATAATTTTTATATAAAAACTTATACATCTCATTTAGCAACAAAGTAACATAATTTTTTTTTGGAAAAATTATATAATTAGATTCGTGGTAAATAAATGCTAGCATTAGAATATAGTATCATATTATTTGCACATATTTTAATTACGATAAGAAGTTAAAAAAATGTATTATACGAATATTAATAAATAGTACTCCTATAGTATTTGCTTATTATTATTAATTAAACTAGGTTAGATGTCGAATTAGGTGTGTAAAAGATGATGTATTTCTAAGTATATATATATTGTTTGTCCCACATTGAAAAATAATGTATTTGTGGTAAATATACTACATATAAATAGTTGAATTGTCTCACATTAGAAGATTATCATGAGGTGAAGTATCACATGATTATAAATATGAGTCATAACTTAGAGGTATCAACCCAAAATCTTTTGAATCACTTAAAAATTATCTTAGAGAGTTATTATAAGAGTTTGTATTAACGGCAAACCTTAATTACAACAATACCATACAAATATTAATCACGTAGATATTTATAAAAGCGATTATATATTACTATATTAGTGATATTATAATATTTATTTTAAGACAATCGATAGTATAATAACTTTATTTAAGACAAAGTCATAATTAGAAAATAAAATGGGTGCTAAATATACATAAATTTGTTTGTGTCATATAATGATAATCTCTGCACTAAAATAGAAAATTTATGAATTATAATACAATCAAGTGTTGCATAAAAAGATCTTGAATCCACAAACAAATCAATAATGAGCTTTTTTACTTTGATAAATAGTAGAATTAAATCTTTTGAACTTTCAAATATAGGTAATTATTATGACTCATTACATTTGAGTAACTAAAATACATCATAATTTTTAACCATTAATCAAAATCGCACCAGAAAAAAGAAATATTTTGCATTTGTTTATACATTCTATTGTCCCTCAATTACATCTTAAAAGTCGTGTTAGGAAAAAAAATGTAATTTAAATCATACTCCCTCCTATTCACCATTTTCTTCCCTATTTCCTTATTTGGATTATTCGAGTTTTCTTCCCTATTTCCTTTTTTGGGTTGATTTGTGTGGTCCAAATTAAATTACATGTGGGGTAGTGTGTTTTGTGTGGTCCAAAATCGTTTTCTTATTCCTTGTGCAAAAAGGAAAGGGGAAGGATATAGTGAATAAGAGGGAGTATCATTTGTACATATTTTAATTATGACAAAAAATGGAAAAAACGTACAAATATAAATAGATAGTATAATATTTTCTCATTATTAAATCGGGTTGGATATCGAAATAGGTGCAAAAAAGATGGTGTACTTTTTCATGTGTTATTTGTCCCACATTGAAAAATAATGTAGGTGTAGTAAATATACTACATATAAATAGTTGAATTGTTCCACATTAGAAAATTCACTTAAGGTGGGGTGATCTTAAAAATTAATTTAGGAAAGTATTATAAATAATATTTTTTGATGTAAAAAATAAAGTGGGAAATTTTTTAATTATTATAAAATTTATTTCCTATATTATATTCAAGTGATGTTTCTAATTTTTATATAAAAAATTTTACATTTCATTTGGCAAAAATTATCATTAAGAAAATTATGAAAATAACATAATTTGATTCGTGGTAAAAATGATATCATTAGCGTATACCGTATAGATTTCATATAATTTGTACATATATAAAATTGTGTACTTCTTAGTATGTTATATGTCCCACATTGAAAAATAATGTAGGATTATATACAAAAAAAGAATTGTCCCACATCGAAAGATTAACATAAGATGTAGTGGTCTTATGATTATAAATATGAGGCATCCTTGGAACTTAGGTATCAACCTAACATCTTTTGTGTCTCTTAAATAAGATGTTTTGACTTTTGATCATATCTAAATAAATGATTACAGATAAGATGTAAATATTAAGACCTTATAACCAATTTTTTTTAACTAAGTTAATTACCCCGTTGCAACGCACGGGCATCCAAACTAGTAATACTCTATATAAGACAGATCAAAATCTCCAAACCTATAAAATTACAATACCAAGCTTTAATAGTATGGACTATGGAAGGCGACATTAAGTACAACCTTAAAGGGTTAAAATAAGAAAAAAGATTACGCATCTGAAGTAGTACCTCAGACCTTGTAGTTTTTTAGCATATACACATTTTTTCTGAGCATATTATCATTTATAAACCCGATTCGTAAATGTTTTAGTAGATGTGCTCAAAAACTTTATACTGAAGTAGAACTCAAAAACTTTAAAATAAAACTCAGAAAATAAACAATAAGAGGTACTACCTCAGATGTATAGTCTATGAACTGGGTTAAAATACATATAAATATCGACTTATCACTTGTACTCCATGGAAAGCCACATGGTCTCTCTTAAGAATTTGTGTAACTCTTAATCACGATTTCCAAACTCGACAAATATCCTCGGTTGGAAAAAATGAGTATTTCGTGCAAAGTGGCAAATCTTAAAGGCATCGCGTGAATTTTCCGAAATTGAAAAACACACCCTCAAATGAATTATTTTTTATGGGATGAGGTTCGAAGATTGAGAATTGGCATTACTTGATACAAAATCATTCGTACAAGATTATGAATTGCCACTAACGGTCACAAATTACTTAAAATCCCAAATATGTTAAACATGTACACACTCACCCTCTTATTTGCACCATTCAAATTTTTTGACGTACAGTCTTATTTACACCATTCAAAAACATTTTCCTTAATACACCCTCACTTCCTAAAATCTAAATATAATGCATGAAACATGGTCAGATTTACCAGAAAAATGCTGGGAGTATTTAAATATTATTATTATTATTATTATTATTATTATTATTATTATTATTATTATTTATTACTGCCACGTCACCAACAAGTCATCCATGACCTGTTAAAATAGGTTAAGGCTATGTTTGGTAAAACAACCTGAAAAGGTAAAAAAATCGAAAAGGTAATTTGAAAACCGAAAAAGCTAATCAAACCTCAAAAAGGAATCGATAAGGTAATAAAATTAGGAGGCGATAAGGTGAATCGATTATATAAAAATATGTTTGACAAACTAAATTAAAAAAGGTAGGTGATTTTGGTAAAATGACGTAAAAGGATATGAAAATTATTTAATATTATAGAATAAAGGGGTAAAAATGGAAAATAAGTCATTTCGACTGATTTCTCAAATGCTACCTCAGGTAACATTTCATTTCAGGTACCTTATTTAACATTTCAAACACTTGCAAAAAAATCAGGTAGCTGAAATTTTGGTCAAATAAGCTACCTGAAGTGTCGTGCCAAACGAAGCATAAAACTAAGTGAGTCTATTTTGAGAGAAGGTTTATCGAAATTGGGTTTATTATAGGTTAAAACGTTGTTCGGATTATTATGAGAAGATGAACAATAGGTTGGATTATTCTTATGAATTAACCCAAAAAAAAAAGAACTTGTAAACTCATTTATACACAATTGAGTGAATTGATCCACTAAAAACAAATAACTATCTTATCTAAAACCATTAAGAACTATGGATAATCCCTTTTTTTAGGGAAAAACTATGGATAATCTTACTATAATCTCATCATAGAACTTTCTTAATCTTCTACTAATTTACTAGTATAGAACCCGTGTTAATTGAATGTTAAAATGTACTTGATATAACTAAAACACAAAATCTCATTTGTGACGGCACGTATCCGTCACTTTGAAGTGACGGATACCATTTTCTCTCATAAATGACCCAAATAGAGGAGAGAGGGAAGCACATAGGGGTGCCCCCACCTTGTTCCCCCTATCTGTTTTGTGAGTGGCATTATCCGTCATTTGCTCCGACTCGTCTTCAGCAAGACTAATTGTAACTAAAATGAAAGCATATGAAAGTTTACTAACATGAAAGGATACTTTAAGTTACATTATCTGTTTTGAAGTATTAATTAATAAAACTATAATTGTAAATAAGTATTACATGCAACTAATTGATGACATTAATAATATATTTTTAAGTTAGATGTACGATCTCTAATTAAAACACGTATTAGCCTTATAAAGAAATCCGGTAAAAACGATATTGTTCAAATCTAAAAAAATGATTTATAAATTGGGAGATAATCTCGGTAGAATATTGTGTATTGTGTATATAATTTGAATATTGTGTATTGGATGATAATCGCGGTAGAGAATATTGTATAATGTATCCCGTATCTTAAATTTAATGGAATACGGTGTCACGTGTCCGTGTCTGTGTTCGTGTCCGTGCTACCATGAAGGAAACTAGGAAAGCCCACAATTTACCACAAAGGACAGTCTCTAAATAATGTAGACAGGGGACCAGCTATCATGGTTGAGGGTGTAATTTTGTTTGTTTTCCTAATTTCAGTTGCCTCGCTAAAAGCAAGGAATACGCAGATAAGAGTCCGGATGACATGTTTGTGATAAGTATATAGCACTCGTCTTATTTACACCATTCAAAACATTCCTTGGAAAACTCTCTAAATAAATAATGTATCAAACATGGTCAGATTTGCCAGACGAATGCTGGGAGTTGATACTAACCAAATTGGACCATCGTCATAGTGACTTAGAGTCATTATCTTTGGTGTCTAAGAGGTTGCTATCGGTTACCAGTCAATGTCGCCCGAGCTTAAGAGTCGTCAATCCTTCTATACAAATCCTGACTACATCACTGAAAAGATATCCATTCCTAAACAAGATTGATTTCAGCGATTTCCGAGGAGAGCTTCATGAAGCACTTGTTAAAATTTCTGAGTCAAACCTCGACTTGAACGAGCTTAATATTTCACATAATACCCAAATTATTTGCTCAGTTTTGCTCAAGAAAATTGGCAAGAAAATGACCAATATTAAGGTTTTTAAAAGCTCTCATTCTAACTTGTCAGACACCCATATGTTCATCTTAGCAGAATTTTTCAAGTCAATCGAGGAGCTTGACATTAGTCGGCAACACGTCCAGAACATTACTGACCAAGGAATTGTCGCCCTGTCGATGAAACATAAGAGTTTGAGAAAAATCAATGTTTCAGGTAATGCTATGATTTCTGATCACTCACTGATATCTCTATCAGCTGTCTGTCTTAAATTAACTGAAATCGCGGTAACAGATTGCATCCATGTGTCTCAAATTGGCATTTCAGCTATAATCGGAAATTGCTCTGATTTTAGTTCTCTTATCCTAGGTTCGGATGTCGAGTCTCATCTTATTTTGACAAGTCCATTTATAGGTTTTACTAAGCATCTTTGCAAAATAGAGTTATCCTATATGAAAATCTCGAATGAGATTCTCTATGACATGGTTCGAGCTAACCTTCCATTAAAACTCTTTAGACTGTCATATTGCAGAAATTTCACCCAAGATGGGTTATCGTATTTCTTGAAAGCCTACCAATATCTCGAGTCATTAGCCCTTGATGGAATAGATTTTATTACAGACGATTTTTTGGTTTTAATCTCAGAATTTATTGGCTATTTGACCTTCATAAGCCTCGAATCTTGTTACGAGTTAACAGGTTTAAGCTTTGCCACAATTGCCTTAGTTTGTCCTTCACTAGAAACCGTCAATATGAGGATAACATCATCAAGCAATGAAGCGAGGCATGATTTATTATTAAACCCGTCAATAAAATCATGTTCAATCCAATGTAGAACCCTAGATGGACTACTCCAAATATGCCCAAACTTAGAAATTTTAAATGTGTCCTTTTTGGCTCAACCGGAGGAGTTGGACATAGGAAACATACTAAGTACATGTCGCGACCTTAGACAGTTGACAATCAATTTTAATGACAAGTTGAAATTTAATGATGGAATTCCTTGTAAGCTCGAGAAGTTAAGTCTGAACAAGTCGGGTGTAGATGAACAAGTTCTTGAAATGGTCTCAAAGAGATGCCCAGAGCTTCTGAATCTAGACCTGGAGGGCGGCGTGAATGTGACCGAAAAAGGGGTGAAAATGGTAGTACAAAACTGCAAGAAGCTAAGATATGTCAATTTAGATACGTGTACCAAGTTGAATAAAGATATTGTTGAATGGATGGTGGCTTCATCTCCATCATTGAGGGAGATAGTAATTCCATATCCATTCAAACATAATCACATTGATGTCGGAAATTGTTTGTTGAAACTGGGAAGTTCGTTACCCTTTGCTTTCTATATTTGGAATACATTTCATTAAATAAAATAATAATAATCTTGATTCTCGTTCAAGACGAGACTCCTTTTTAATACCAACAACCATCTTATTAGGAATGTAATTAGAAAACGATTCATGTAATTTTTAATGCAATTATTGGAAGATTCAGTTTATACTTTATATGTTTACTGCTACGAATTGTGTACCTTTCCGGGTTATAAAACTACATGTACGAAAATAGGTATACACAAGTATATATTCAGAGTACGTAATCGCCTCTGCTAATATTTCTTCCATTATATCAAATAATTAACCGATGAATACAAACTAATATTCCTTATGCTAAAAGGAACATATCACATATGATATGATTATTAACTAAAATTCTTGTGCAACCGAGATTCATGAAACAAAAAAAAAAAGGGAAAAATAAAAAAGCATTGCCCATATTCTTCTCCTCTTGGAAATCTTATTTGGGCTAAACTATATAATAAAGAATAAGGTTAAATCCAGAGTAAGATTTAAGTCCTTGAATGTGTGGTGGTGTGGGTAGTTGGAAGTGTGGTGGTAGCTGGAAGTGAAGCGGTGGTGGCGGAAGTGTTGGAGGGGTTGCTGGGATTGTTGTCGCTTGGGTTGTTGTCGCTTGGATTGTTAATGCCTAAGGTGTTCTTCACTACATCAGCTGCTCCTACTGCAATATTCTTCACTGACTCTCCGGTCTGCGTATTATACATCAAAGATCACAATTAATTACGGTTCAGTTAGTCTTGTGTAAAATTGTCATATAGCGCGTGAAAAATCCAAAACAAGAATAGGAATTCGAAGAATGTAGAAATAAGTAGTTGCCTGTTGGAGGATATGAGAGGCTTGTTGAGCAGTTCCGGATGCTACATTGCTCACTTGGCTCAACACTCCGTCGCTCTTCTCCTGCAATTTCGCAACCAAAACGTTACTAACTTACTCATATTAATGCAACATTAACATACAAACAATGACGGAGGTACATACTCAAGTTCAATATCACGCTCTCATATATGATATATCTAAATTAAAGCAACTACAATGAGAATTTGTTGGAATGTACCTGAGCTTGGCCGACGGTCTCACCGGCTTTGTGGCTGATTTCTTGACGTTGGCTTGCCATTTCTTTTTTGTGATTGCTGAATTTGAGGTTTTAATTGTAATGATGATAGATTGAATTCTGCTTGAGATGATTAAGCAATTTGTATATGTTTTAAAACACAAAAACACTTGGTATTTATAATAACAAAAATAAACAAACTTGAAATAAAAGGGCAAATTACTATTTTTTGGGTCTCTTTGATCCATGTTTTTCTCTTAACATATGGATGATATTTGCTAATTTTCTTAAGCTTATTTTGACTAGTTCTCTCCGTATAATTCTCGTTTAAATTTGAAGCAATTAATCCGTAGAACAATGTTTGATAGAGTGTACCAATTTGATTCATCATTTAGATATACGTAATTGAGTATTTGACTTAACTAGGAGGGTAACGGGGTAATAAAACAAGCTTTCGGAAACATTCCCGTTAAAGCTCAGCTTAAGCTTGGTCAAATTGATCTCAAAATGAAAAGAATATAGTACCTAAACCAAGTCGTTTCGAGCTCAAATTTCAATTTTGTAGTCTTGACGAGCTCTAAGCTGAATTCAATCGTAATCTAAAATTTCAGAGTTAACATCGAATAGGGTTATAAATAATCTAAGTCGGCTCGCTAACCCCTCGAAATTGATTCGGTTGAATCACGGTCAAACTTGGTGTAACACCCTACGTTAATTGAAGAGGTCCAATGATAGGCTTAAATGACTCGTGTTTGAAGGGATTGGAAGTACTCCTCATATCAACAACGTGCACTTTCTTTTATGGTCATCCATGCAAAAAGAACTCCACAGTTAAGCGTACTTGGCTCGTAGTAGTCTTAGGACTGGTGACCTCTTGGGAAAGTTCCCGGGATGCGATTGAGTGAGGACAAAATGCGCTATAAATGACCCGTGTTGATCTGTGGGCCATTTACATAGCCTGGTGAGCTATCATAAATAACCGCTCCCGACCCGGTTTGGGCCGGGGTGTTACACTTGGTCTAACCGATCTCGAGTTGGAGTGACCGAATCCAAGCAGATTTCGAGCAAACAAGGCTTGCATATGCATCAGAAACTGTTTTAGGCTCGTTATTAGTTTTTTTTAGTTATTTCAATTTTTTTTTTAAAATTACATGTTATTTTGGGTATTTAAAGTTAGTATAATGTATTATAAACTAGATTTCTTGTTGTGCAATGCACGGTAATTAAATATTGTTCAGGTTTTAATAAGATTTTGAAAAATGTTAGGCTCTGTTTGGTAAAACTGACTGAAAAGGTACCTAAAACCTGAAAAGGTGCCTGAAACCTGATAAGGTAACTGAAATTAAAAAGGTACCTGAAAAGCTAGCTGAAAATTGGAAACATAAGGTAGATGATTAATTGTAAAGTGTTTGGTAAAACTAACTGAAAAAGTAACTGATTTTTTGTAAAATGACATAAAAGGACATTAATAATTATAATAAATTAATTTAAATAAAGGGTAAATATGTAAAGTAGAACATTTCAGCTACCTGAAACTTTAAAAAGCTACCTGGAGTAGCTTTTCATTTCAGGTACCTGAAAAGTCATTTCAGGTACCTGAAAAGTCATTTCAGGTACCTGAAATGACTTTACCAAACAACACTAGGTAAAACAACTACCTGAAATATTAGTCAAATCAGGTTGCTTGGTCAAATCAGGTACCTGAAATGCCTTGCCAAACATAGCCTTAGTTCTTACATTTGAAAAATATATGGTTGTCATCATTAAGTAACTTATGAGTTTAAAATATCTAATGACAATAACATTAGCAGAATATGATCAACATATTTAAATAACATATTTGATTAACAAATCCTCATAAATAAATAAGCAAAAGTAAATACTCTCGTTTGTCTAACATAAAAGAACTGTCAAGGAGACTAAATGGGAAAATAAAAAAAACAATAAAAACATACCTCGCCAGGAATTGCATACTTTTAGGAGTGTCACACACAATACACAATATGAGTTTCAGTGTGATATGGATACAATATTATAAGTCCGCAGTTAGTTGTCGATAAGATTCTAAGAATTCGTTTTGTAGAAAATTCGACTTTGTTATTATTAACAATCAATCAATCAATATCTATCTATCTATATTAATAAAGGAAGCTTTTTTCGAGCGATTATAGAGAATCCATTATTTGCAAAAGACTTAGGAGCTATATTAGAGTCCAAATAGAAATACATTGTGCGTAAACCTTCTCCTACTGAATTACGTACGCATAGGAAGCCAGCGATTATGAACTTAATTTGTTTTGTTCTGCAAACAAGACCATTTAGGAATTTTGGTAAAAGACAACTAAGCTATATATTTAGGATATATTAAGATAAAAATTAGATTTTACTATAATGATATAACTCCAGCACTTCGCATTCAATGACTATTCAAACTCTACTAGGAAAAAACTTCTATGTCATCTATATATACTTCATAAGAAAATAAGAAGTTGTATTGGTCTTTCCTTTTTCGTTCATAATCAATATAATATATATCATACCTTTTTTTGCTCCTAAGCTGTTGTTTCTTTTTAATAGTAGTTCATCCTGCTACTTTGTACCTCATATTCATTTGTTGTTTGTTCTTAATAATGATATGTACATTGATTTAGCCTGTGTTAAAAGTTAGGATTGATTAGCTAATATAATGTTGTTACTTTATTTACTTTTGCTTTAACTAATAGCTTGAGTTTCCATTTTGTAGGAAGTATTCCGTCCCGATTGAGACAAAACAATTAGCCCCGAGCAGCTTTTGAATGATAACATTGATGCGGTTGCCTATTTATTCATTATAAGAGGTAGCTATTTATCTATATTATTAAAGAAAGTTTTTTCGAGTGCTTATAGATTCTCCAATTTTCACGAGCTACCTGAGATGCATTAAATACTACAATCCTATGATGAACAGACTTATTGTTACATGTACATACCCTTTGAGAGTTTTAGCTAACGTTTTCATCACTATTTAGTCTCTTTCCTCCTTTTTAGTACAATAACAATTGTACTCCGTATCAGAGACTAACGAGGTCGCCAATGTGAATGAGATGTAGTTTGCTACAATTAGTCTACTAATAACAGTCTGATACACAGACGAGAGTCATGAGATTACTAATTCTCTAATACTATATGTTATTATAGATAGATTTAATATTGCACTTTAAGATAATGTATTGCCGTATTGGTTTGTTGTAGATACTTAAAACACAAATCAAATGTAAGCCTATCATTACTCCAATTACTCCAATTGTATTAAACGATTAATATCCTAAACTCCTACCCATTATATATACATGCCAAATTTCTATACAACGAAATAGTAATTGTTATTTTACATTTTTTTTTCTTAAACCTAATACCACTTTTATCTTTGTATATGGTTGATGTTTTTATTTTTGTTTATTATTAATATATGATATGAAGGCGTTTGTTGATAATAAATAAAAGTATGTTGGAGTATATTGTTGTCTTTTTACCGTGTAATGTATCTTTTCTATATTGCAGTCCATTTATAGTATGTTTTATTTTTCATATACTAAAATTGTGATTTGTTATATTGCAGTCATCACTCATCACGTCAATACGATGCATTCATTTAGCCGACAAATGAATGGGACAGATGGAGTATATCTCGCTCAAGTCGAGTAGAATACGGGTCGAGTATAATATAGGTTACGATCGGTTAGGTCAGTGGCGGAACCAGGATTTAAACTGAAGGGGCGAACGACTAATTTCATAAGATACACTTGAAAAATTTTCGAAAAATTTAACTAAAAACTTCGAAAATTTCATCCGACCGGGGGCAACCGCCCCTGCTAGCCCCCTAGCTCCACCACTGGGTTAGGTTAGAATACGATCGCTTCAAGTTTTTTTAACGATATTAGGGATTGATTTTCTCTTACTACTATAAATAAGTGTGTGCGCATCCTTTTCTGATATTTCTAAGTATGCACTGAAAGAAAATGAACTTAGCTGATCCGAAACAACCCTTAATCGAGACGCCGTGTAAGACACTGCCCTAAATCAGTTAGACCTCCACACAGGTGCTCCTTGGGTTCCGTGGTCACCGATTCCAGGGTTAACGCCTCCTTCCGCACAATGTTGCACACCAAGGACGGAAGCGGGAACTGTTCTCAGTATTGATAGTATAGAAAAGACGAAATAGAGAAGGAGAAGTTTTGTAGTTTTCTGTGTATGTAAAACTGAGGAGGAAGAGGATTTATATAGTAGCCAAGAGGCTCCTCCAACAGTCGAAAAGTGAATGCCATTGATTCTGCAATTTAATTGTCATAAATCGTGTAATGAATTTGTATTGATTGCGGAATAAAATCTCAACAGCTATAAAAAAGAATCCGAGGAGAAAATTCGGACCAGTAGCAAAAAGGGGCCCCACCGCGCACGTGTCGCGTGTCGCGTGTCGCGTGTCACGAGCCGAGCCGGACGGCGGCGGCGGCGCGCGCGTGGGGAGACTATAGTCTACCCACTATAGTCTAGTTAACTCTAGTTAACTCTCTTCCATATATAAATACAACACTCCCCCACTATTCTTCCAATGTGGGATAAGTGTTGTTTTACTTAAGCTTTGGAGCAACCAAAACTCCAACAATCCCCCACTTGGTCCAAACTTAAGAAAACAGAAGAAATATAAGAAAAGCTATAATCAGGTGAACATAGTCTTGAACCTGAAAAAGGATGAAGATGAGAACAGTTCCCTCGAGTAACTTATGGCCCCATGAAAAACCCTGTCTCATGATTGCATTAGAGAATAGCCCACATCTATTCTCATAGGAGGCGGCCAACACTCCACAATCACGTAGGTGAGTCCATCAAGTGTGTACTGCACACACCACTCAAACCGTGAGATATGGAACTCATTAAGGACTACCACCTGTCCAACCTAACCCTGCAGTAAACAAACATGCTAAAAAGGAATAAACTGAATAACCTCCTTTATTCATCAAAGTAAAAGAATACAAGCAATGCTCGACGATTTCGTTTGACCTCATTGAATCTGGTAATCCAGATTGGGTATCCATCGTAAAAGCACTACGTAGGTGGGCTCAATCCCATCTTTTTAGCAGTTTCTGAAACTAGTTTCCTGTTTAAGGCCTTTGTCAGTGGATCGGCAATATTACTTTCCGACCTCACATAATCTAAAGAAATAACACCAAACTTGATCAAGTTACAAACAATATTATGCCTTAGGCGTATATGCCTACTCTTGCCATTATAAGCCTTATTCTTGGCTACATGAATGGCAGATTGCGAGTCACAATGTAGGGGCACAGATGGCACGGGCTTTGGCCACAGAGGAATGTCCGCTACTAAACTTCTCAACCATTCTGCTTCTCGACCAGCCAATTCGAGAGCTATAAATTCCGATTCCATTGTTGATCTCGCAATACACGTTTGCTTGGATGACCTCCAAGATACAGCTGCTCCTGCTAAAGTAAAAACATAACCACTGGTAGAGTGTATATCCTTACTCTCCGAGATCCAGTTAGCATCACAATATCCCTCCAAAACTGGAGGATAACCACAATAAGATAAACCAAACTCAAATTTGTACCTTTAAGATATTTAAGCAAACGAACTAATGCACTCCAATGATCATGACCGGGATTATGAGTATATCTACTCAATCTCCCAACAGAATATGCAATGTCAGGACGAGATGAACACATAAGATACATGACACTACCAAGGATTTTAGCATAACCAGCTTGATCCACACTTTCAGATAAATTCTTTTTTAAGTGCACACTAGCATCAAAAGGTGTTCTAGCAGGCTCAACATCAAAATAACCAAACTTCTTTAAAATTTTCTCAACATAGTGAGCTTGACTAAGACAATAACCTTTACTAGTCTTTAATACTCTTAAACCAAGAATGACATCAACCTCACCCATGTCTTTCATTTCAAAAGAAGTTTTAAGCATGCTTTTAGTAGAATCAATAACATCTAATGAAGTGCCAAAGATAAGTAAATCATCCACATAAAGTGTTATAATAACACTACCACTAGCATTGGATTTCACATAGATACATGTATCAAAGATCACTAGCTCTAAAACCAAGAGAAACAATCACACTATGAAACTTTTCATACCATTGTTTCGGTGCCTGCTTAAGTCCATACAAAGATTTAACAAGTTTACAAACTTTATGTTCTTGACCAGGCACTATAAAACCATCAGGTTGTTCCATATAAATCTCTTCATCGAGATCACCATTTAAAAACGCAGTTTTCACATCCATCTGATGAACAAGCAAGTTATACATGGAAGCAATAGCAAACATCACTCTAATGGAAGCAATCTTAGTGACCGGGGAATAGGTGTCAAAATAGTCTAAACCAGACTTTTGGGTGAAACCCTTAGCCACCAACCTGGCTTTAAATTTATCAATAGTCCCATCACTTTGAGTTTCTTCCCAACACCCATTTACACCCTATAGGCTTACATCCACGAGGCAGGTCAACAATTTCCCAAGTATGGTTAGACATAATAGACTCAATCTCACTATCAATAGCTTCTTTCCACAAGGAAGCATCAACTGATCTCATAGCCTCATCATAGGTCTTAGGATCCTCCTCCACAATATACATGTCAACCAACTCATCATCTAAATATCTACCATCCTCCTCCATAAGAAAATCAGGCCCAAAGGATTTCTCTACTCTTGGTCTCTTACTCCTTCTCGGTTCTATTGATGGTTCACTAGATATGTCAACATGGGTTGGGGAGCTACCATCATTATCCTCATGGGAAGAATCATCAAAGGTCAAATCCTGCCCTAAAGAAGGTTTCAAAGGAAAAAGATCCTCAAAGAAAACAAAGATCTCTAGATTCAATAATATTACCATAAAAACCCGAACTCGCATCTTTGGTCATGAACCTATAGGCTGCACTATTAGAAGCATAACCCACAAAAATTGAGTCAATGGTTTTAGGCCCTATTTTGTCTCTTTTAAAAGCAGGTAAGGCAACTTTGGCTAGACATCCCCAAACTTTCAGAAACCTCAAATTAGGTGGATAACCCTTCCAAATCTCATAAGGTGTCACATCAAGTTTCTTATGAGGTACACGGTTTAAAACATGACAGGCAGATAGGATAGCTTCCCCCCACATAAAATCAGATAACCCAGAAGATAGTAGCATAGCATTCATCATATCCTTTAATGTTCTATTTTTCCTCTCTGCTACACCATTTTGTTCGGGGGTATACGGGGCTGAAAACTCATGTATAATACCATTTTTCTGACAAAAATCCACCAAAAAATCAGATTTGTATTCTCCACCATGATCAGACCTTACACGCTTAATCTTCCTATCAAGTTGATTTTCAACCTCAGCCTTATAAATAATAAACATATCCTCAGCCTCATTCTTATTCCTTAACAAATAAACCTTAGTATATCTAGAACAATCATCCACAAAGGTTATATAATATCTTTTACCTCCCTTACTTTCACAATTTTTATAATCAGCCAAGTCGGTGTGTATAAGTTCTAACAATTCGGTTTGCCTTTTGGTCACTTCCTTAAAAGGTTTCTTAGAGTACTTTGCTTCCACGCATACTTGACATTTATCCATGTCATAAGAAATCAAATTAGGCAACAGATTCATTGTTTTCATGCGTTTAATGGATTTAGTGTTAACATGCCCAAGTCTAGAATGCCAAATATCAATGGACTCAACGATATAAGCAGAAGAAGTAGATGCATTTATTTCAACATCAAGAACAAACAGACCACCATTACAAAAACCTTTGCCAACAAATTGACCATTCTTAGACATGACTAACTTATCAGACTCAAAAGTAAGTTTAAGACCAGCCTTATTAAGTAAAGCACCAGAGATTAAATTTCTACGCATATCGCACATAGAGCACATTTTCAAGAGCTAAAACTTTGCCGTGAGTTTCAGTGCACCTTGCCAATGCCGAGGACTGAACCTTCTTTGGAGTTGCCAACATACACTACCTCTTTCTCATCAACATCTTTGAGCTCCTTGTAAAGATCCTTGTTGGTGCAAATATGGCGTGTAGCTCCTGTGTCAACAATCCACTCCACCAAGCTTCCGACCCAGTTAATCTCGGATACCATTGCAGCAATTATATCATCACCTTCACTTGAGCCTTCAACAACATTAGCTTGTGGCTTGTTGGATTTGTAATTTTTGTAGCCACCACGTTGATTGTTGTCTTTCTTTTGGAATTTTCCACCATGTGCATTGTTGCGATTCCCTTGATTTTGTTGCCTTTCTTCATAAGCTTTCTTGGCCTTGCACTTGAAAGCGGGATGACCGGGCTTATCACACCACCAAAGCAATTTCCCGTCATTGTCTTTATCGGTTTATCGAAATTCGTGATTTGTTGTATTGATCATAGCTCCTCTTGTTTGTACCGTGTTCCCGTATTCAACAACATTAGCCTTAACGGTGTTAGTAGCATTAGTCCTGGCACGATCCTGGCTCCTTGTGGCATCCTCAATTTTGATATGACCAATCGGCTCCCGCAACTTCATGTCTTTCTTCTTATGCCTCAGATGTTTCTTATACTCATCCCAACCAGGAGAAGGCAATTTCTCAATCGTAACATTAGCCTTGCATATACTCGCACAACACCATCCCTTCACCAATAATTTCAGAAACCATATTTTCGTACTCATGTATTTGATCCATTATAGGTTTGCTATCGGTAATCTGAAATTTTAACCATCTTGCTATCTGCATACTTCTTAGTACCGAAATCATCGATTACCATACTTAGTTTCCAAAGCATCCCAAATCCCTTTAGCAGTCTTAGTTTTGCAAGAGATGTCAAACAAATTATCAACCATATAATGTAACATGACACCTTTAACATCTTATTGTCTTTAGCAAATTTAGGATCGGTTTGACAATTTCGCATTTAACTAGACTCTTGATGAGACTGTGGTTCTTGAAATAACACATATTCAATCTCATATTGCGAGAAATAAAACAGAATTTTTTCGGACCATCTCCTATAATTTTTTCCATCTAACGGTTCCATCTTACTAAGGTCGGGGACAATTCATGTGGCATTGTGAAATTGTTAACGAAACATTAGGGGTAACGGAAACAATTTCTCGGTTGACATTAGAATCGTCGGAATTTCCTGATGGGTTTGTCATTGTTTAAAAAGAATAAAACAAGAGACAAAAACAAAGATCGAGAAAGTTCGTTAATCGATTTAGATTGAAAGAAAATGAACTTAGCTGATCCGAAACAACCCTTAATCGAGACGCCGTGTAAGACACTGCCCTAAATCAGTTAGACCCCCACACAGGTGCTCCTTGGGTTCCGTGGTCACCGATTCCAGGGTTAACGCCTCCTTCCGCACAATGTTGCCCACCAAGGACGGAAGCGGGAACTGTTCTCAGTATTGATAGTATAGAAAAGACGAAATAGAGAAGGAGAAGTTTTGTAGTTTTCTGTGTATGTAAAACTGAGGAGGAAGAGGATTTATATAGTCACCGCGCACGTGTCACGTGTCACGAGCACGAGCCGGGCGGGCGGCGGCGGCGCGCGCGTGGGGAGACTATAGTCTACCCACTATAGTCTAGTTAACTCTAGTTAACTCTCTTCCATATATAAATACAACACTCCCCCACTATTCTTCCAATGTGGGATAAGTGTTGTTTTACTTAAGCTTTGGAGCAACCAAAACTCCAACATGCACAAATGCGACTTTTCAATGTTTATATATTCACAAATTATCCGTCTATACCTATAGACGGACACTATCCGTCTATACCTATAGACGGATACCATTTTCCCTCACAAAATACCCATTTGTCATAAAGTGGGAAGCACATGAGGGTGCCCCACCTTGTCCCCCTACCCATTTTATTAGAGGTCTTTACCCGTTTGTTCGCCCCACCCGTCTATACCAAGACCTATTGTTATATATTTCGCCTAAGTCGTTTGTAGTGTTGTTGATTATATCTTGAAGTTTGTTCAATTATTTATGTTTATAGAGTTAAAACAGTTGTCGAACGATATACGGAGTGATGCTTTTGTTGTATAGTTGTTGTGAGTTGTTACTATTTTTGTTAATTATGATTTTGCCACTGTTTACAGTAATTATGATTGATATTGTGTTTATACGTACCACTTGAATTGTCAAAAGCATTATAGGCACTCCTAATACAACACAAAATCTATTAATTATAAGCCTATAAGGCTGGCCATCATGCAAATGAGATATGAAACTTCGAAGGATTACTCACTCTTATACTCCATTGTACTTTCTATTTTGTTCCATTGTCACTACAAGATTACTAAGAGTTTGAAGGTGTGTTTTTAAAGTTTGAAGGTGAGTTAGTTTTAGTGTAGTAAGTTTGTAAAACAGTTTGTTACAATGTAGAGTTTATTTTTCTATTATTATATTCTTTTTATTGATATTGATTTTTGATGCAAGCGATTTATCATTATCATGTTTGAATTTAATTTTTTTTAAAGTTCAACTTTTATACTTGGATTTAATTTTTAGAGTCCAACTTTTATAAACTATTATGAGTTAGATTATGGTTGACAATATTTAAAGAACTTATACTCATTTTTAGTTGAAACCATAAAAGTAACAATGATTGCTGATTAACAGTGAACTCCCACTTTTCTCACAGAAAAGAATTTTGAGATCTAAGTTTGATTGTCAGGAAAGATGAAGAAGAATAGGGGTTGGGAGATCTGGTTTTGTTGTTTACACAAAACGGATCTGGTACAAGTTGATGTTTAATGGGCATATGTTAGCCCGTTTTGTCTGGATGGGAAAATGAGCCCATGTCTTTCTTTTCGCTGTTTTGGCTCTTTCCTGTTGTATGGACCACTTTTCTCTTTTGATATAATACTTACATTTTATTAAAAAAAATAATAAAAAAAAAAACAGTGAACTCCGCGAGAATTTGACCCTTTTGCGGACTTATAATTTGAATCAAACTCCAAATTTACCGATTTACGGTTAACCATATCCACGTGTTTATCTCATACTATTAGAGTCAAGGCCATGAGATTGATTCATACAAAAGATAGTTTGTGTTAATATATCGAGGTGTCAATTATATACAAGCACATACCCTACAGAGAATACGTATAGGCCCGTGCATCGCACGGGCATTAAATCTAGTATATAACTAAAGGAGGCTTTTTTTTTTCTAATTATACTATTAGCATTAGAATTAGGAGATAATTAATTATTTACAATTTTCTATTATACTTAGAAATATAATTTTCCTATTAGAAATGAGAATTAATTAGTTATTTTACAATTTTACTATTAAAAATAGGAAATAAATTAATAATTTATTAAGGCTTTTTTTCTTAATTATACTATTAGAATTAAGAGATAATAATTATTTAAAAAATTTCTATTATAATTAGGAATATGATTTTCCTATTAGAAATGAGAATTAATTAATTATTTTACAACTTTATTATTTGAAACAGGAAATAAATTAGTTATCTACAATTTATTAATATTAAAAAATTATTCATTAGTATTTGTTCACTTTTTGTTAAATTAGAAGGAAGAAAAACCTTTGATATATCGATAATATCCAATTTTATAACAACCTCCGATTAAAAAACTAAGGTATTATGTGGCTAAAAGGCCCTACGCCAAACTGGGTTGTGACAAATGTGCATGCATAATACGTACTGCATGGAATTTACTCATGTAAAGAGTAAAATGAACGCTGAAATATGCGCCTACGTCTTTTATTATTGCTAATGTCATATGTATTTCTCCTACTAATTTTAAAGTTATTTCCCTCACAATACACTTCAACTTCTATTGTTAATTTATTATAATATTATTTACATTCATTTGTCATTATATAAAAGTATATTAATCAAAATTTAAATAAGATATTCACAAATTAATGATAAGTACAAAGTTTGATATCTATTTTTCAAGAAGTATTAAAAGATAAAGAAAGTTGTTGCTAATTTGCGAATCGAAATATCATTTTATGACAAATGAGTAAATGTTTTGAAAAACTTTATTGTGCGATTGTTTTACAATTTAAAGTAAAAATGGTACCACGAGTAATAAAATAGATTTGAATGAGGCTTGAAGATAAACTAGATACACTTATTATAGAAATATGTATAAGGTTAAGATTCAATTCAAACAATGATCAACATTAAAAAAAAGTCATGAAAAAGACATAAAAGGGTAAGAGTAGTCTTTCCCTAACATAGTGAAGACCGTCTCTCACAAACTTTTCTTCTGATAAATTTACATGCGTAAAAAACGGTACTATTCAATTATATGGAGCAAACTAATTTAAACCTAAAAGGGGGTCATGTACTTGCCAACTCTTCTATAGTTCTCTACCGCATTAATATTCTCATGAAATTTATGACATTTATTTCATATTAATAAAAAAAATGATTATACTACTTCGTACAATTTGTGATTTATAATTTTTAGCTAATTTATTTGAACTGGCTTTTTTTTTTTTAATAAATTACCTATATAATAGTGTCTCAATAATTGTTCGTATTTTTGTCATTATGTTTTTTATTGAGGAAAAAAATTGAAATGAAAATTGATTAAGATAAATTTGTTATGTGCTGAAAGTTAATAATCTAAAGAAAATATTTTTTATACCCTAAAACTAATGATTTCAATTTATAAATTGTATCAATTTTTTACTTGCGAAAACATAATTAGTGATTTACAGTTCTGTTTGATACGTAGGATGGATCAAGTCCTTCTCAAATAATAACATTAACAAAATATTTAACAACTTATAATTTTGTATAAATTTTATTAATTTCCTAATTACTAAATGAATAGGCGAAATTCTCATTTTTCCCGCCTAAACCATATTCCTAAAATGAAGCTTAGTATTTTTAACATATATTATAGATATTATAGGTGATTAATGACACAATCTTTTAAATTTAATATTTTACAACCTGCATAAATTTATCACCATTCTTATATGATAAAAAAAAATGGTATACTTTTTTTTTTTTTTTTTTTTAATAATCACTACTACAAATACAGGCTATAACAACGGTCAAAAACCGTTGTTGTATAAAAAAGCGGACGTTGTTAAAGCGTCCGTTGTAAAAGGTTTTAACAACGGTTGGTTTTCTTAAGGAAACCGTTGTTAAAAATATTAACAACGGTTTTAAGTATAAAAACCCGTTGTGGAAAGTGTGACTCAATTTTGGGGGGAAAGTTATAACAACGGGTTTTAATATACAAAACCGTTGTTATAACTAAAGACAACGGGTTGTTTGTAAATAACCGTTGTTGTTTGTTCTTAAAAAATAAAAAAAAATTAAATTAAATATTACTAGATGCATGCATAATTACGGCCCGTTAGAATTCCGATGCATGCATTATTACTGACATCACTGTACATATGAACGGATAATATGGAATGAGAAGGGTTAGTAATAAGATTTGAAGCAGCATTGTGAGATATGATGATGATTATGGCACAACTTCCTAACATATATATTAATTAAAAAACAACTCAACCCACACATTGCTTAGTATAAATACATTGCATTATCTCAACTAACATTTATATTATCTCAATATATACATCTCCAAACCCTAACTGCTAAAACAAACTCTACTTAATCTTTCAAAACAAACTCCAAAAACTCCAACAAAATGAATGATTTCATCCTTAAGACTCTTACCATGATCGAGAACAACAACAGCTTCATCCGCCGGTTCCTCCATATTGAGGAAAGTTTCAGGAGCTACCTTGCGGATGCTCGATCCGCACCGAAGCACGCCAAAGAAGATGGCTTGACGGAGCGGAAAGAAGCAGCGATTGCGGCTATATGACGATATAGCAATCACGAACGGAACCTCCAAATAGCCAAGGAGGAGAGGACGGATACGATAGAGCAGAATAAGATCCTCTATGAAAATATAAGAATTGCATTTTTATATATGTAATTTTTTTTTTAATTTATGTATTTATAAATATATATATATATTTATATATATTAATTATGTTTATCTTGCTTCTTCATCTTGCTTCTTCATTGTTTTACTAACTAATTATGCGAACAATACTTAAACAAATAACATAATGGTCGATAAAAACACATACATGCAAAAGAAATAAATAGAAAAAGAAAATAATGACGATTAAACTAACAAAGGATTTGGCGAGATTTACCTGATAAATACAGAACGTAATAGACGATGAAATCAACAATGACGGCGAGAAGATAAAGCGACGATGAGAAAGAGAGAAAGAGAGAAAGAGAGTGTGTGTTTTGTGTTTGTTTGTCTGCTTTGTTTTGTGTTTGTGTATTAAGGGTTGTGTTTTGTGGTCACAGCAGACTTCTTTGTGTGGTTTATAGTATGGAAGGTATTGACAACGGTTATTAAACAACAACCGTTGTGAAATATGTTTTAACAACGGTTGTAAAAAACACCCGTTGTTAAATAAGTTTTAACAACGGGTTTCAAAAATAACCGTTGTGATTACTTTTCACTAACTTTGCGCCAATTTTGCGCCAAATTATTAACAACGGTTGTGCATGTGTGACCCGTTGTTAAAACTAATAACAACGGTTTTTATAACCATACCCGTTGTAATTGATTTTAGTAAAATTCGCGCCATACATTCTACAACGTCTATTGTGATTTTCGTGAATAATCGTTGTTAAAGGGGCGTTGTAGTTGCCTGGATTTGTAGTAGTGAATTGTACATACGATAAAAATTCATTGACTTTTGATAAGATGCTTTTTGGAGGGAAATTTGGATATGAGGCAAATTTTTATATGTCAGATGGATTTTTCATTGTTTTAGATGTTTTCAATTTTGTTATTTAAAAGTAATGGCATATGTATAAATTAAAGTTAAGTGAACATTAAAGCTGGTTTGCCCGAGTGGTTAAGGGGGAAGACTTAAGATCTTCTGCACATAAGTGCGCGTGGGTTCGAACCCCACAGCCAGCATTTTAAATCTTTATTTTTTTTTTATTAAAAACAAATATTTTCAAATACCTTGTCATATTTCAAAAGTTGTTGGGCCAAATTAAAAGTTCATTTTAGAGATATATACATAATTACATATTGAGATAGTTTAAGGATAAATTATTAGTGTAGACCCCGTGCATATTTGCACGATTTTTTAGACAATAATTTATAAGGACGTTAAATATTATAATTTGGTAATATGATTAATGGTGTAAGAGAAAAAAATTGATAGTTTTCATACCAAATACTCCGTAAGTTTTTTTTTTTTTTTTTGAGATAAGACACCAAAAAAATTGTTGTTTAAACTTAACCAAATTACAGTATATGAATAGTTTAGATTCCGTACGAATGCATGATTTTTTAGATTGTAATATGTAGAGAAATTAGCATTTAGCAATTAGACTTTGGGGTGTTTGGTAAACGGCATATTGTCCGATTTTTAGCATATTCAAGGGTTTTAACATGTTTGATCAATCAATATACTAATTTTAGTGTTTGGTAAATAGTACTCCCTTCAATTCACCATATTCTTCCCTATTTGCTAAAACGGTTATTCAGGTTTTCTTCCTCTTTCTATTTTTGGTAACTTTTTACTCTTATTTTATTCATTCCTCTCTCCTATTACCCCACCCACCCAACTCTTTTAATCCTATTTTATTCCTTACTTTAATATTTGTGGCCCACAATTCATTATTTAACTCTTAATTATTCATCCATCTCTCCTATTACCAAACCCACCCAACTTTTTATCAATATAATACTCCATTTCTTAATTCTTGTGCCCAAACTAAAGAGGAAGAAAATAGAGGATTGGAGGGAGTATATTGAAACAACATATTTAGGCTCAATACTTCATATGCTGCCTACCCCAACATTTGGTTAACATATTGTAAAATAAGAAATTCTGCTCCATTTTACAAAGAAAATTAACAATCTACTAATCGTAATCTACCAATTACCAAACACTCAAATTAATTATGCTAATTATAATATGCTAGTCAAATCTTCTGATTAGATATGTCATTTATAACCTGCTTTTGCAATCTGCTTATGCTGAAATTAATCTGCTGTTTACCAAACAGGACCTTTAAATTTAATGTTACAGTGTACAATTATTAATGATTAGTATTAAGAGATAAAAATAACATTAATTTCTATTTTCGTGTTGTATTAAGAGGTAAAAATTAATGATAATATTAAAAGGTAGAATGACATTAATTTTTTAAATATAATGTTGTAGTTTACAATTCTAAAATATAATACTTGTATTTAAGATACATTTATGGGTAAAATTTGATGATAAGTATTAGTAAAACAATTGGTCTCCCTTGTGACGGGTTACCATTTGTGGCGGATATTTTGTAAGATAAAATGGTAACAAAATGGGTTAGTGGAGAAAGGGGACCACATGAATAGTGTTGCAGAGAGAGAAAAAGTGGGTACTTTGTGAGGTAAAATGGTATCCGTCACTCAAGAGTGACGGATAGGTGCCGTCACAAACAAGAATTTGTGTTAGTAAAATATGTAGTTGATGTGTTAAATGTAAAATGTATGGTAGTCCAATATAATTGGTGGAATACATTTCTCTACAAAGATTGACACATAAGAGTAACAGGGTATACATGTTAGTCCCAAATTTTTTATAGAATATCCAAAAATGTTAGGCCCAATTTATAGGTTAAATGATTTGAGCGGGAAAATCTCTAAATTCACTTATTCTTTATAAGTAGATTCCTTATTTAGTAAATGGATTTAATTGTGATTAACTTCCTTATTTAAGAATATGCTTTTTGGAGGTGGAAAATCATGAGTTCACCTATTCATTTAGTAAATAGGTGAACTCATCTTATCATTTAGTAAATAGGGGATGTTCTGTTTTTCATTCCACCCAAAGTGTAACTAATATGAGATCATCTTATTATTTACATATGAAATTTATACATTAATATCTTTATCTTTGATTTACTATAATTTATTATACAACAAAAGTAGTTCAAACAATGAAGATGACCAACGAATAAGGATTATAAAAAATGTATCACTTGAGACTATAATAATTAAAAGAAGTGAATGTGTCCTCTATTTACGTAGAAACAACCACAAATTAAAGAAGAAAATAATTGGCAAATTTAAGAACAAGTGAAAAGAAAAGAATATTACAAGTTTACAAACCCGACTTCACTTATACTTAGGAACAACGGCGGTTCTGATGGGGGTGTAGGGGATTCATCATGAATCTGAGCCCCCTTTTCTATAAATAAACGGTGTTGCTCTTTCACATACGACTTTTACTATTTCACATAGGGGTGAGCAAATTTAGGTTCGGACCGGAAAAATGGACTGGACCGGACCATTTGGTCTGGACCAAACCCAGACCGAATGATTTTGGTCTGGTCCTCGGTCCTCATTTTTTCAAGGTTTGGTCTTCGGTCCGGTCTGGTCCAAGACCGGTTAATTTAGGTCCGGACCGAATGGACCAAATTTCATATTTTTAGTGACGCAACATTAAAATATTATGAATCAAATTAATATTTTATCTTCAAAAGACATTATAAATTAGTATTGTCAATGATTTTCATAAAAAGAGTCGTCTAATTATTTAATTGCATTTTATTTAGCGGAACTAAAATGTACTTATCGTATACGAAATGGTCCAAGACCGAAAGTTTTAGGTCCGGTCTTCGGTCCACTAAATTTTTATTTTCGGTTTTCGGTCCGGTCTTGGACCGATTCTCAGCCCTAATATTTTCACATACATTTTTTTCATATTGTTTCCAAACAATACCCCTCCCTCTACTAAAAAAACCTTGATTCTATCCTTTCTCTTCCTCCTAAAACCTAATTAAATTTCACTCAAATTCTTTAATTATAAATTTTAGTTCTCATATCAAACAATAAATTACTCCAATTTATCAAAAACTTACATTAATTTGCTTTATTTCACACAAAATTGCATTGTCCAGCTTAATTGTTTTGTGTGTTCGTTTATAAAATCAAAGGAAAAAAAATTCAAGCAACCTCTTTCGACAAATAATTGGTCATAGTGCACAACATTTTCATCTTGTGATTCATTGGCTAGGAAATGATATTGTGATTCATCAATCAAATTATCATGTAAAAATTAATGTGAATAATCCAACCTATGGACCGTATTCTACTATTAATCCCAATTTTAATTAATCCCACAATAAATCCAACTCTTTCTCCACTTATTCAAGCCTAAACTTGCTCTCTTTTTTAACTGCTTTGTCCGGTTAAGTTAGTCGTGGGGCCCAAATTCTCTCTTTTTCTTTTAGTTTATCTTTCGTTCTTCTTTTTCTCTCCCATGTTCTTCTATTTCTTTCTTTTTCTCTCCTGTTCTTCAATTGTTCTTCTTTCTCCATTGCTATACTAATAAATGGGCTAATTAATTGAAATCATTATTAACAAAATTTGATCAACTCAGAAGTCATTCATCCTTACTAGCTACTGTTTCCATTTAAACTTTTTCCAACCATAATAAAAACTTACCGACAAGTCCACAACCAAACCTACCACCGCCATTATCGCACCAACCACCACTTCAAAAGTAACGATAACCAGCATTTGAGGCGCATGATGCCGGAGAACTCAATGGTCGAACCAATTTTAAATAATTACATGTCTCTCCTAGTAATTAAATCTGGGTTTTGAGATTGAAGAGTCTATCACGGTCGAAATACTCGAGGGGGGGGGGGGGGTGAATTGAGTATTTTAAAAACTTATGCCCACTTTTTATTTTATATCTAAGTAATTAATTATTTAAAGTTTTTAACTAATTAACTAAACGATTATAAGCGTAATGAAATGAACGATAAAGAAAACTGCAAAGACACACGATATTTGAAGTGGTTCAGCTTCACACGTCGAAACCTACGTCCACTATTCTCGATTAATAATTTTAGTACCTTGCTCCAGATTACAAAATTATCAACCCACTCGTATAACTAACTTTAGTTATAACTCAATTTGAATATCACTAGATATTCGGTTTTGACTATCTTAAGTTACTACGAAAGCACTTGATTGTTCTTCTAGGTGTTCACACAATTGAACGAGTAAGAAACAATATGAAGTACTATTATCTTATATCGTAACCTTAAGAATAATATGCAAATTAAGGAGCACGACTTTTCGTAAAGATTTTCAAATGCAAAACAATAAAAATATTTGATTAAAATTTAAACTCAAATTGTTTGCAAGGAATTTTTATATTTCGAAAAACTTCTTTGAATTGATAAATATCATGAGTATATATAGTGGAGAAGAGACACTAGGGTTTAGTCGAATATCATGAGTATATATAAAAGGGGGGGGGGGTGTGGACGCGGGCCCACGGGGGTAAAAGCGAGCAAGCTTTTTGCATTTGTGGAGTCGCCACCAATTTATTGTGGAAAATTGGAAACCGTCCGAATACCTCGTGTCATGTCAAGACACAAAGTAGTGACATGAACACCAAGAACTCGTTACCCTTAGCATTCTATGTCTAGAATGACTCTCGTGGATGCCAATGAACACGGGTGTTCACAGAGATCTGGAGTAAGGGGTGATGGAACGTATTAGGAAGCTCTTTTGATCGAACACCTAATCCCGCCCGCCTCGATAGCGGCCTCTACTAATGATTAGTGAAGATCGTCTATACTCGATATGTTGAAGGTTATATGCATGCAATGCAACATCCATCAGATTAATCCTAGCATGTGAATTTGGACTAAGTCGGTAAACACGTAATTAACACTCATTAATGTCGAGGTAGAAATTTAGGTTAATTGCATGTGAGAGCATACAAACAAACGATAAAGAAATACAATAAAAATACAATTAAGAAAATTACAATAATTACAACGGGTTAATTGATTTACGTCGAAAATACACCTAAAACGGATGGTTTTTAGAAAAAGAAAGAATAAATAAATTAACGAACAGATTAATGGGTGATAATACGATTAATAGTTAATTAATACGTAAACTAACAAACTAGGTCAAAGCAACAACGGAAGTTCAGAGACAGAACTCAACCCGGAACAGGCGCAGCAGAGCTGCGTCCTTTGGAAGAGGCGCAGTGCTTACTGCGTCTGTTCCTGACCTGAATTCTGGCTGTGAAGCCGGAATTGCAAATTGTTAATGTTCGTGGGTAATTTTAATGATCGATTAATGATATTTGACTCGGATAGAAGTGATTTAACATATTATATACATATGAATTAGTCATAAAAACAGTAAAACATGAGATAAAACTAATTAGAACGAACTAATTACAAGATTAATTATGGGATTAATTTACAAATAAACAAACTAAGACAAATTAATTAGATTTATTAATGACAAACTAATGATGATGATGATGATAAATAACAGATGCAAATATACAAAAGATGAATTTCAGAGACTTGATATTGATGAATCAAATCTCCAAAAACCCGAATTGATTTTAATGACGAAAACCCGCAAATATGGATTATAAGGGATTTAAGTCGGGAATTTAATGATGATAAATTATTAATGATTTACATGCTAAAAATATCATACTAAAATTATCGTGTTAATGAAACAATGAACAATCAAAAGCAACACAGAAAAACAATCAGACGAACAAAAGACGAAGGAAGAAGAAAGGAAGCAGGAATTGCGGCAGCCTCAGGAAGAGGCGCAGCAGGTGCTTGATGTGACCATTATTTGAGCATATTTAGTCCTCGAATTAGCCTCGTTCCCATGCTTTTTAGTGCATATTTGGGTCATTTACTATCTTTAGTCCTTTGTTTTGCATATTCTTTGAGGTTTTGTTTCCTTGGTAGGAGAGGAGTGCAAACCTTGCATTTTCATGGCAAAATGGAGCTAAATTGATCGAATCTAATGACCAAGCATCAAAGAGAAGATAAGACTAGAAGGCCTTTGTACATATTATAGTAGATGGGCAATGATGAAGAAATCCTTGCATCCCCGACTAAATCCCGGAGGATTATTGGAAGAAGAAAAGAAGGAAAGGAAGCTGTGACACAATCCGCCCGTCTAACCAAGAAGACGCCCGTCCAAGACGTGAGGAATCCGAGCGTCTTTGCAAAAGGGACGCCCGTCCAAACACCCCACAATCCGCTCGTCTAGCCTAACAATCCGCCCGTCCAGCCACCAGGAAATCAGCCCGTCCCGACACCTTGGACGCCCGGATTCCCTTACAGTCCCATACGTCCTTTTCTTCATGCTCCATGAAAGATGCGCATATTTATGAAAGACCGGCAAAAAGGAGACCGACATCTCTTTTGAGAGGAGCCATTCCTTAAGGACTTAATCGTCATTTAAACCCTTAGTAAACTCTAATTTGTGTACCTAATCCCCACTATAAATACCCCATTAGTCTAATTAGATGTTCATGTTCTTCTTATCAATCTTTAGAGTAGTTTATATCATTCTAATCTCTTCTTAATCTTGTAATCAACTTCTAATCAAGTCTTAATACAAATCTCATTTCCTTAATTTCTCTTTTGTTCATCTTTTATTTTGGGTAATTGAAGATTATTTGGGTTATTATTGGGAGATTGACAACCTTCCAATCATTCATCAAGTACTTCTATTATTCTTTGCTTTATTATTGGAATCATTAGTAGGTATAATCCTCTTAATCCCTTTTTAATTATTGTTAATCATCTTCATTTATTCATTATGTTTTGCTTTGTTAATGTGATTGACAACCTTGTTAACATGTCAAACTTGATAATGAGTGAGTAGTTTCCTTAACTAGGGTTAATGGGTAATTAGGGGAAACCAACATGGGGGATGATTCATGCTTAATTTAATATGTTTTCATAGTTTATTTGTTTGCTTGTTGTGATCTCAACTTATGCACATGTTATGTTTGATGAAATGCGAGCCTATGAATCCTTGCATTTTTTACCCATCACTTACCTTTTCAATGAGACTTGTAAGACATAAACCAACTCGAGTCTCATTAGACCATGCATATAGTTGCGTAGGGAGGATTAAGTCTACTTGTAGGTGTTGTACAATCTAATCGATTCGGCTCCGGGACCCAAACCTTCCTAGGATTGTAAGATATAAACCAACTCGATCCATCACAACAATAATTGCTTACTTATAATTTGAGATTATGTTTGTATGATCAATTCCCATGAATCCCCTATGACCCCATGACACCCTAGTGCTTTTAGTCAATTGTTTACATCTCATTTTAATCATCTTGCTTGTTTACTTTTATTGCTATTTAGTTTAGTGATCTTCTCATCTCAACCCCAAATCGTGACATCCCTAGACATCGCTACTTGCAATCGAAAATCCTACAACAATACCCGTCCCTTGGGATCCGACCTTTACTTGCCTCTTTACTAATAGTAGAGTTGTTTGTGAAGTTATAAATATTGTTTTGGTCTAGGTGCTCTTAACGACAAGTAACCGAAAACTAAATCTCCAAGTGAGTCCGACCAAAAATGGCGCCGTTGCCGGGGACGGTGTTAACTTGATTTGATTTTCTTAGATTGTTATTAGTTGTGTCTTTCTTTGCCTTGGGGAAGTAAAACTCCTCAAGGTTTGTGTTGGAATATGTGTCCTCCGACAATAATGCGATCACAACTGTCGATCATGATGATCACATGTTTAAGTCTCATTTTAAGAATACATGTGGGAAGTAATATTTTACAGTCAACTGGTCCACACATATCGGTAATGATTGGCTGACTAGAGTTTGACATTACTGTCGTGCGACGGTGGTGATCAGTTGATCCCCTTAGGTCATACCTAAAGGGTAACACTCTTAATTGAATATTTAATTGATCGTATGACGATACGAGTTAATTAAATTACTTAAAATTGACGGACGTTTTTGGAAGTAATATTTACGTGTCTCATTGTAATTTGATTAAATAAGATACGGTCTAAGTGATCGAATTGTTTTATTACTTAGATGAAATTATTGTTTACGGAAACAATTGAAACTGAATAATTAATTTATTATAAATACAAGATGTTGTGATTTATAATTGGTAAATCGTTTTGGTACAAGTAATTATGAATTACTAAGTCGATTTTGTACATGACGTATTTTTATTAATACGTTGATTTTTAATATGTTAAAAATGCATGACAATTTTACATGACTTGTGACATGTGACAAATTGATAAATTGACAAAGATAAAATGGAACCCATTTTATCTTATATGGACCGAAATGAAGGGAGTATTAGGCTAAAAATTGTGTTGATTATTTTAAGTGGAAAGCATAATCATTAACCTAATTGATAGCCATGCAAACCTAGTTGCTTTTGTGAAGAGCATCTTGGTCATGCATTGGCCCCTTTTCCCACCCCCTACCCGGTTTTCCTAGAGCAAAAGGCCAAGGGTTTTTCTCTATAATTTCCCTAATATACACTACAATAGGATGGTGTATTCATTCATTCTTTTTACACATCTAAAACTTATAGAATTTTAGAGAGAAAATTACTCCTTCTTCCCTCTTCTCTTGACCGAAAAGCAAGAGACCAAAAACAATATTTTGGGTCAATTTTTATTAAGATTAATATTGTTCTAGTATTAATAATATTAGTCTTTAAGAGGTTATCTTGGGTATATATCTTTGGGAGGGATTCTATCTTTGAATCCTTGTTCTTCCATTTGAAAGGAAAGCTCAAGAACAAGTGAGTAGGAGAACTCATTTGTGCCCATATATCCGAAAACTCAAAGTAAGGAAAACGATTTCTTCTTTATTCTTATTCATGTTTGCATGCATAAGTTCTATATCTAATTTTATGACTAAATTAATTGTCACATATATGAATATGTCGAAATATAAGATTAATAATTTCCAACAAGTGGTATCAGAGCCTTAGGTTGTTTGCATGCAAATCGGTTATTGTTTTTTCCGAGTTATACGATTAACAAACAAAACTTATAAATTTGTGTTTATTATGAAATATCAGGAAATTTATTATGCATGTTAAATTTTATGGTCCTAAAATATTTTTAGGATATTTTGGTTTATTTATGGCTTTTTATTGTTCGTTTTATATAATAATGGCATTAAAATATGATTTTTATGATAAAAATGTCATTTTTGGACTAAAAATAGCTAAACTTCGTTTTTTCCAGTGGTTTTTGGATATATTTTCACATATATTATCTATTGATGACCTGTAAATTATCATAATAAAATGTGTTATTATGCTCGAAATATGGATTTTTCAAGTTAAAATCGCATTTAAATGGAAAAATAGGCTGATATGAGTTATATTTCGAATCTGGTTATAAAAATTTAGTATGTTGTCACATGCAATTATACAATATATGTGTAAAATAATTGACTATAATGAAGTCTTTATGCATAATTTACGAATTTGTGTTTAAAAATCACATAAATAGTGACTTTAATTAGTAAAAATTGCTAAAATATACTTCATGACTAAGGAAAAACGTCACATGTTTCATTTTATCACATATTTCAGATATAAAATTGAAAAGTTGATAAAAATAATTTTTCTCATATTTTTTATGGTTATAATTGATAAATCCGATAAACCGCAACATTGTTTTTCCTCGATAAATTTTCGAAATTTTTAACCTATGTTTTTGAACATTATGAGTGTCATGGTATTTTTCCAGAATGTTCATGAGTTTAAAATTTCAAATTTCAAATTTATTTGAAATTTTTATGATTTAATTTGAAGTTTATGACATTATTTTGTATTTTAAGCCCAATTATGAACAATATTAAGAAATATAAGTTAATTATTGTCAATATGTTAGTGGAGACTAATTTTGAGTCCTAAGTTGGTTAGGGTAATTAACTTGTACATAAATATGATTTTATGTAATTATTGTGATTATAAAAGTTTAAATCACGCAAATCCGTAAAAAACCGATTAATATACGATATTGGCTCCTTAAAGGCGATTTAGCATAAAATTGGGCATGTTCATACATATTATAATGCTGCATTTTATTTATGATTGTCATATTTCAATTTTATGTAATTTTTGAATTATGTAATTTTACTTAGTATGGCCTTAGTTTTTAATTGATATTACCCGAAATGTATGGGAATATCGATTCAGTTGTAATTTATTGTGATCTCGTATCACCGTTTTGTAATTTAATAGATTTATTTTTATTTTAATTACAAATGTATAATAGGAAATTATGTAATTTATTATGTAATTTATTTATTCCGGAGTTCCTTGAAGACGGTGCCACTCGAGAAGGCGATCCATTAAAGAAAGTATTGCCTTGAAATGCGTTCCAAGACCGAAGTTCAAGGGACCAAAGGAGCTGGTTTCCGAATTTGTAATAGTTTATTATATTTTCTATTCTAGGAAGGCCATACTAGGATTTTATTTATGCATTGCATTTTATTTATATGTTGCATGCATCGCTAAATCGCCATAACTAAAACATGCATTATCTTTTTATCGAGTTTATCGACCGTGTCAATTACAATTATCGTAGTTCACCGCTTTAGTTCACTTACAACGTGATAGATAATAAATTGACATGACCTCTCGCTAAAAATAAAACAATTGAGACTTAGCCTTACCAAAAAGTAGAAACCATGAAAACCTATTTCGTGAGGGAGTGCACTCGGCTTTACCGGGGTACAAACCTTGTTACGTAGGGGAAGTGGGTGATAAATGTCTACCCACCGAATTTATAAAGATGAGGGTTGTTTTCGGCTTTACCGATGCCCAAGTTGATGTAAATTTGGATCATGGACACATTTATTCGAAATTTGGGTTGAACTCAACGAAAGTATTCTCGACGGTTGCCGGATGTGTTTCGGGCTAAAGATAAATTTTAATGTAAATTTATCAACCAAGAGTTCTAAAAGTAGAATCGATTAAAAAGTTAATCCACCGAGTTATATTGATAAGGGTTGTTTTCGGCTTTACCGATGCCTAAGTTAATATGAATTTGGGTCTTGAAATCATTTATCAAAGTTGGGTAGAGGTCACTAGATAAATGCAATAAAACTTGTTTAAATTAAATTTACAAGTATTATTATTATTGAGAAAACGACAAATGTTTTATTCCTTCTATTTTCGTTTTGTAGACTACTTTTATTTCTCATAACAAATGGCCGCTCCAAACACCAACGCCACACCTCTCACTAATGCTTCATGGCTCCGACCCTTCATGGATCATTGTAAACTTGAAAAGAATGGGTCAAATTTCTCCGATTGGGATGCCCAACTCAAATTAGCCGCCCAAGGTGACGACAAGCTTCGTTACCTCACCGATGCCTCTCTACCCGAACCTAATGCTAGGTCAAGTGCCGCCACTAGGGAAGCATATGAGGCTTACCACAAAGAGTCCGCCACAATGAAAAATGTGTTGATTTTTGCGATGGAGGCGGATCTCCAAAGGAGATCCTTTAAAATGGGCACCGCTAATGAAATTTATTCCAAACTTGTGACAATGTTTTCACAAACTCCGAGGATCGTCCAATATGAGGCAGCCTCGGCATTCTTTGATCTCGATTTCAAGGAGGGTCAAAAGGTTAGCCCTCACGTGCTCAAATTGTTGGAGCTAGTCGAGACTTTGAAGATTCAAAAAGTTGAAATCCCCAAAGAACTCATTGTAGATAGGATTCTACACTCCTTATCCAAAGTCAAGGCATATGTTCAATTCCGGGTGAATTTTAACATACAAGACAAGGACGTGTCTCTTGAAGAGTTGCACAAGTTACTTGTGCAAGCCGAAAGAGACATGGGGCTAAATGTTAACCCACCTAAGGATGTGCTTAACATAAGCACCAAGAGTAAGGGGAAGTTCAAGAAGAATGGGAAAAAGGGTAAGAGGCAAGCTCCCATGTCCACCAAGGCTAAGACTTTTGAAGCTAGCACTTCCAAGATCAAGAAGGGTCCTCTTGACAAATGCCATTATTGTAATGGTGTTGGACATTGGAAGAGGAATTGTTCCAAGTATCTTGGTGACATCAAAGCTGGAAAAATCACTCCAGTAGGTAAATGACTATCCTTTCTTTTATGTTTCTAATTCAACTATGGTATTTTGATACAAAGTTGTGATAATGTATCCCCTTTTTATTGTAAATAGGGCCTCCTCCAAGCAAAGACAAGGGAAAGGAAAAGCAAGCTTGAGAAATCATCAAGGAGCTAGGAGTAGCTTCCAATGAAGCTTGGCTTTTTATTATTGTCTTATTTAAGTTATGTTTCGGATTTTAGAACTATTTTGATTTCCGTGTTCGACATGGAAATGGTTGATCCTTTCTAAACAATTGTTGTATTTTGGATTTTGGTGGCTTGGTTTGCAACCCAAGTCACCCCTTTTATCGTATTTCCTTGTTCTAAAAATTCGTCTTTATATGCTTGCACATAGAAACATATGATCATCTACTTAAAGTGATCCAATAGACAATTATAATGATGGGATTCATTATATGTCCACAAGCTTAAGGCTTGTGTATGATCAATTATAAAGTGATGTTGAGTTGATGAACTCTCCTAAAGGAATGTAAATTACCAAGTACACTCATCAAATCTAAAACTATTAGTCAATCTATGAGATAGTCCTCCTTATACTTCAAAATCATTATTTGTGTCTCATAAGCTATCTTTGAATCTCTAGTGTATTTATTCTAAAGATAGAGTGGGAGAAAAATGAAGACACAAAGAACACAAAGCAAATTTGTATACTTGAGTAAATGAGATCTACGAAAGAAAGAATGATTTGTATACCTATATAGATAGTGTACACGAATAGATCTATGGTCTCGAATAGATGAAATCTACATGACAAAAGAGACCAAGTGAAGTAATCAAAAGAATATGTTCTCAAGATAACTACACGAGGAGACCAAAAGAAAGTTTTGGAAGAAAATGACTAAAGAAAAGTCTTAACAAGAGATTTGGCTAGTTTATGAACAACATTTGACCAAGAGTTTCAATATTGATATTTACTTAAGAGCCTAAATGAAACAAAGTTGCATCCTTGAAAATAAATGAGATTTATGACTAAAAGTTGCAAAAGAAGATATGCCGATATCTACAAAAGCTAAGTTAATTGTTAACCACGCCAGTGTCATTACTTAACCTCATTATGAAAATGAAATGGTTAAACCTCCTTCCGGAAAAGGGTATTTTGAGAAGGACGTGTATTAAATGAAATTCACATTTAAATAATGACATTGCTACGCATCATTATAAAATGAATGAGTTAGAGATTAAAAATCTCTTTCCATAAGTTTAAGATTGAAACCTTTTTAAATAGGAATTTTGAAATGATATGTTGGGTACATATTTGGTTTTATCTTAATAACTTGGCAAAGCAAAATGAATTTCAATTCTTGAAATGTTTCGATTGAGTAGTCAATTTTGAAACATGTGGAATTGAGTGGGAGTTTGAAATTATCATGTGAAGACATGGAGTTTAGTGGGAGCAATCATCTTGTAAAATTCACAACTCATTACTCATTGAGAATGACGAGCTAGTACTATCTTTCACAAAGAAGTATTTGAGTTTTCAATTCTGGATGAAAATGGACTATGATGAATCCAATCACATCATGAGATGTTGGATAGGTATTGAGATATACACATCAAATCAACGAGAAACGTAGGTTATTCATGTCAATGAAAATGGAATTGCCATTAGCAGTCATGGTCATTCATTGAACCTAAGAATGGTTGATCACATGATTAAAGATTACTAATGTTTCCGCCATTAGTATAATCATGCACGTGTCCAATAATGAATCATATGCTTAAGAGCATGATGAGTCATTGGTAAGCCATAGAAGAATCGTCATGAATTCTCGAGGAGAACTAATGAGCTATTCTAATGTTTGACAGAACACTCTGTTATGTGACAAGAAGTTGCACATATTGAAGTTCGAACACACGTAAGGATTTATGACAATCCTAAGCTATTAAGCTTAAAGAGAAATAAGAAGTTGGAAAGATACGAAATTATAGTAAGAAGTTACTCCAAACTAATATTTTCTAATATGCTAGGACTTATGAGAAGTGCTAGGCTAATCATCTTGACAATTGTTGCAAGACCCTACAAAACGTATACCTGGTGCGTTACGAGTTGGTAGAACACTTGACCAGTGCAAGTTATATCATCCACCGAAATTTGTTTGTTATGTGATAAACAACAAGAAAGTTCTTTCAAGATAAAGAACCTAAACCTAGGTTGGGAACCTAGATGTGCACTTGGTAAGGTTCATGCTATGAGAGATAACATGAACATAAAGAAAAATGCAATAAAAGAAGTATGAACACATGGACACATGGTATGTTAAACTTCTATTGAAATCGACTAGTGTTTACACACTTACGATATACATCACAAGGTTTTAATATGGTATTGACTACCCGAATGTGATGTCGACATTCGTCGTTTGAGTTATTATTAACTCACCTTATACATTGTTACATCCAAACGGGTTGTAGTGACAATTGAACCCCGTTAAAGTGAACACGGATTAACATTGTATTCGCCCATAGCCACTTACAAGAGGTGATGTCTCGAAGTGACTAGAGTGTGATGCGATTGATGGCAAGTTCAAGTGCCATGGAGTCATGTGAGATGACTAGTCGATCACATAGGCAGACTGTTAGGAACACCTTGTCGGGCTAATGACCGCTTATAGAGTTCTGGCAAATTTATATAGCCTGGTCGTGGCGAGAGCTACTATAGTATTCTAATGAGTCGATTCTTTTGACTAAAGACTATTCGCCTAAGGTGGTACAGTTACAGATTAACTTTGATTTATGTTACTACGACCTTCGTAAATGGGGTCAAATGGGCATATTTTGGGTTATGATAGCTGTGGCTAGTTGAAGGGAATAAGTACGATAGGAATTGTCCACCCCTTGTCAGGGTTATAACAATATCTCAGGGCCACTCGAGGAGTAATGAACTGGAAATGCGTGGCCACGCTCGGAAGGTATCCATGGTGGATAATTCCGGTCAATCAGTTATTCTCCAGATCGAGGAAACCACTCTAGATATGATCACTTGCAAGTACGACCTGAAAGACACCTTGCATTGAGTGGGAGATAGTAATAAGACAAGAGAATTGGTGACGCACACTTGTCGATGACAAGTGGGAGATTGTTGGAATATGTGTCCTCCGACAATAATGCGATCACAACTGTCGATCATGATGATCACATGTTTAAGTCTCATTTTAAGAATACATGTGGGAAGTAATATTTTACAGTCAACTGGTCTACAAATATCGGTAATGATTGGCTGACTAGAGTTTGACATTACTGTCGTGCGACGGTGGTGATCAGTTGATCCCCTTAGGTCATACCTAAAGGGTAACACTCTTAATTGAATATTTAATTGATCGTATGACGATACGAGTTAATTAAATTACTTAAAATTGACAGACGTTTTTGGAAGTAATATTTACGTGTCTCATTGTAATTTGATTAAATAAGATACGGTCTAAGTGATCGAATTGTTTTATTACTTAGATGAAATTATTGTTTACGGAAACAATTGAAACTAAATGAATAATTTATTATAAATACAAGATGTTGTGATTTATAATTGGTAAACCATTTTGGTACAAGTAATTATGAATTACTAAGTCGATTTTGTACATGACGTATTTTTATTAATACGTTGATTTTTAATATGTTAAAAATGCATGACAATTTTACATGACTTGTGACATGTGACAAATTGATAAATTGACAAAGATAAAATGGAACCCATTTTATCTTATATGGACCGAAATGAAGGGAGTATTAGGCTAAAAATTGTGTTGATTATTTTAAGTGGAAAGCATAATCATTAACCTAATTGATAGTCATGCAAACCTAGTTGCTTTTGTGAAGAGCATCTTGGTCATGCATTGGCCCCTTTTCCCACCCCTACCCTGTTTTCCTAGAGCAAAAGGCCAAGGGTTTTTCTCTATAATTTCCCTAATATACACTACAATAGGATGGTGTATTCATTCATTCTTTTTACACATCTAAAACTTATAGAATTTTAGAGAGAAAATTACTCCTTCTTCCCTCTTCTCTTGACCGAAAAGCAAGAGACCAAAAACAATATTTTGGGTCAATTTTTATTAAGATTAATATTGTTCTAGTATTAATAATATTAGTCTTTAAGAGGTTATCTTGGGTATATATCTTTGGGAGGGATTCTATCTTTGAATCCTTTTTCTTTCATTTGAAAGGAAAGCTCAAGAACAAGTGAGTAGGAGAACTCATTTGTGCCCATATATCCGAAAACTCAAAGTAAGGAAAACGATTTCTTCTTTATTCTTATTCATGTTTGCATGCATAAGATCTATATCTAATTTTATGACTAAATTAATTGTCACATATATGAATATGTCGAAATATGAGATTAATAATTTCCAACAGTTTGTTCTAATTGTTTTCAAGTTGTTTGATATTTTGCATGTCTAGAAGATCACAAGGTAACTTGTTACCCATTGATCACGAAATTGAAAGGACTTTGACAAACAATAGAAGACTTGCTAGAGGTACTTTGAGAGGTATTGGTGAGGTTGTAGATATTCAACCAAACACTATTGAGTTCATCAACCCTTTTGCAAGAGAAGGTGAGGAGAACCCAACACAAAATCAACCCACAATGCCTAAATTCTCATCACATTCCGTACCAACCGAGGAGAACCTACCCAATGGTACTCCCACACCACAACACTTGACCGGAAATTTCATTGCCAAATCCGCATTTATCCAATTAGTCGAAAGAAGCCAATTTGGGGGGATGCCTAGTGAAGACCCTCACTCTCACATGGAGACTTTTTGTGACTATTGTGATGCGATTTCACAAACTGGTGTGACTCAAGACCAAATTCGATGGGTCTTATTTCCTTTTTCTCTAATCGGCACCGCAAAACAATGGTTGAAGAGCCTTGATAAGGCTACTCTTGGAATTGACTCTTGGAAGAAGTTGGCTCTAGTTTTCTACAAAAAATTCTACCCTCCGGAAAAGACTAACATGCTAAGAGCTCAAATTACGGGTTTTAAGCAAAGGGATGAAGAATCTTTGTATGAAGCCTGGGAGCGGTTCAAAGGAATTTGTCGCTCATGTCCTCATCATGGACTTAGCGAGTGGTTCTTGGTACAACAATTTTGGAACGATCTTTATGAAGACTCAAGAAACATTCTCAACATGGGATCAAATGGTATGTTCACCGAAGTTGACGATAATCAAACTTGGAACAAGATTGAGGAAATTGCGGTCCATAATTCACAATATAGTAGACCTCGCAAGGCTACTAGAGGAGGAAAGCATGAAGTGGACTCTATTACTCAATTGGGTGCTCAACTTAGTGCTCATATTGATACCATTAACTTGAAGTTTAAGAAGGCTATGGCTAAACTTGAAGAAGCCTCAAAATCACCAAAGCATCATGTTAATGCTATGGTAGCATCTTCATCAATCCCAAGTGGGATATGTGAGAATTGTAGAACTTTGGGACATGACCAAAGTGAATGTAGGGGAACTAATGAGCAAGTGAATGCTTTTCAAGCATACAAGAGTGGTACCCCTTATTCCAACTATTACAATGAAAACACCAAATTCCACCCAAATCTCTCATACAAAAGCCAAAATGTTCAAAACCCTCAACCAACATACACCCCACCTCCCATGAGAAACCAAAATCAAAGACCATTTTTCAACCAAAACCAAGGTTATCAAAATCAAACTCCATACAATCAACAAAATGACCAAGGTTTTGATGTTCAAAAAGCGGTTCTCCAAATGCAAAAGAATCAACAAGAGTTTTTCACTCAAATGAAAAAAGATAGTCAAGCAAAGGACATCACCATCAACAACATCCTAGCCCACACAAAAATGTTGGAAACTCAATTGACCCAACTAGCATCTTCAAGTTCTCAAAGACAAAAGGGGCAATTACCATCTCAAGGTAATCCCCCAAGACATGAAACGGTTAGTGCCATTCACTTGAGGAGTGGTACGAGATATGAAGGACCAAAGAAGCAAGTTGAGGATGAAGTTGTGGAAGCTAGTGACAAAGAAGAAGTTGTGTAAAACTCCAAGGGAGGAGAACCAACAAAAGAAGAAGTTTCAAAGAAAAGTGAAGAGAAGGCCAAGGAGAAAGAGCCCATCATGATTAGACTTCCATTCCCAAGTCGTCAAGCTAAGCCCAAGTTCGATGACCAACTTGGGAAATTTTTGGAAATTGTGAAGAATTTGGAAGTCTCGATTCCTTTCACGGAATTAATCAATCATGTGCCGGCCTATGCAAAGTACATGAAGGACATCCTTATGAAAAAGAAGTCGATCCAGAAGCTTGAAACTATCGCCTTCACTAAAGTGAGTAGTGCAATCCTTCAAGGGAGTTCACCTCCGAAACTTAAAGACCCGGGAAGCTTCTCAATACCGTGTACCATTGGCGACACCACGATCAACAAGGCTTTGTGTGATCTAGGAGCAAGCGTGAGTGTTATGCCGTATTCGGTTAGTAAAAGGCTAGGGATGGGAGAGCTTAAATGTACCAACATCACACTCCAAATGGCCGATAGATCAACGAAGACACCGTTAGGGATATGGGAAGATGTTCCCGTGAGAGTTGGGAAATTTTTCATCCCGGTGGACTTTGTCATCGTTGACATGGAAGAAGACTCTAATATTCCGATCATTCTCGGTAGACCTTTCTTGCACACCGCGGGTGCGGTGATAGATGTGAAGCACGGAGAACTTACTCTAGAAGTGGGAGACGAGACCATTACTTTCAATCTTGACAAGACCATGAGAGCTCCCTGTTTGCATGAACCATGCTTTATGGTTGATCACTATAGCCAGAAGGATGATAGGAAGAAGTCGGAATTTCAATGGAAAAAGAAAGTTGATGATGCTCCATTCAAAGAGCAAGAGAATAGCAACAAAGAGAGCTTGAAAAGCTCACCCATGACAAGTGAAGAAGATGGCCTCATTGGCCAAAACAAGAAAGAATGAGAGTTGTCTCTATCAACTCAAGAGATTTTTAATGATCAAGTAAACGAATTTTGCGGTCTTTGGGATGATGAGTTCGAAGGGATATTCAATCCCTACATTGGTAATGCTATGAACGAAGACCATCACGGAGAACAACAAGTGAAAAGACCTATTGAGGATCTTTATCATGACAATGAACAAGCTTTCGACTACTTCTTCAAGGTGTTGAGTAACATCAACAACACCTTGAACATGCCCCCTTGACATCTCACATTGGATGAGAGTTTGGTGGAGTCCTCCCTAAACCACCATTTGTAATATTCTAACTTCCTAACTTGCATTTCAATTTTTACATTGCATTTTTGTCATTTTTGGATTTATATTTTTGTGCCTTGATCAAGATATTCATCATTTTGAGAGAAGTGAGGGAGGGACTTATGATTTTATTGATGTGTAGTGTTTTGACTTAGTATGGGGATAGCAATTGCCTAGGCTATTCATGCCTTTGTAGTGCCTCCACAATGAAGAATACAAGAATTGAAGGATGGAAATGATACGGGTTATGCAGTACCCACGGATGGACCTGAATCCGTGTGGACAGGGAGGAATCCGAGCGTCTCGACAGGGAATCCGCTCGTCCTGATGAATCCGAGCGTCCTATGTCACCAGACGCTCGTCTGGCTGAGCTGTGGAATTCAAGAAAATGGTCTGTCACAGAATCCGAGCGTGCTAGTGAAGAATCCGCTCGTCTGAAACAAGACGTTCGTCTTACAGAGAAGACGCTCGTCTTTATGTTGTTGAAATTTAAGGAATCACCATGTAACAGAATCCGAGCGTCTTTCAAAGAATCCGCTCGTCTCACATTGAAGAATCCGCTCGTCTTTGCATAAAGACGCTCGTCCCATAGTGTCTTTTCCTGAAGCAAATCGTGCAGAATCCGAGCGTCCCAGACCCTAATCCGCTCGTCCCTCCTGCTGTTTTCAAAATTAACGAGTCTTTTAAAACCCCTTCCCTCATTCACTTTCATTTCTTCTACATTAAAACACTACCCAAAACTCAAAAAACCCAAAAACCCTCATCCTCTACATCAACAAAACAAGATTTCCTCAACCAAATTCAACAAAAATCAAATCCAAACTTCCCCACAACAAAAATTAATCACTCCTTTTACAACAACAATTGATTTAAACACCAAAATCTTCAACCTTTGAGTCGATTTTTAAGATACAAAGCAACATTCTTTCATCTTAAATCGATTTGGGTATAACTAAAAATTGAAGATTTCAATCTCTCTTTGGTGTAATCAACAATGGCAAGAACTAAAGGAGGTAACAAGGCACCCCCAAAGAAGACACTTTCAAAAAGGCAACAAGCACTTCAAGCAAAACAATTGTCTAAGGCATTGGTAGTTCATGAGGCAAGGTTGGAGGTTCAACAAGGTCCTCCTATGGAAGCTACAACATCAACAACTCCGGTCATTGAGCAATTATCTAATTATCCGGAGGTAATTTTCACTTCCGACTCTCATAGGGATAAATTTGTTCTCTTTGCTAAGAAGACCATTTTGCCTACAAAATTTATTTGTGAAGATGCTTTGAAAAAGTTGGGTGTTCTTGAACAAACCAAAACCTTCTTTGAAGCCATGGGATTGGGTAAATTGTTTACCATGAAAGAATTGACATACCCCTCCCTCACATTGGAATTTTTGAGTTCCTTGAAAGTTACAAGGGTGGAAACTAGAACCCACATCGAGTTTCGTCTTGCAAATGTCAATAGACGCATCACTTTTGGTGAATTGAGTAAGATTTTAGGCCTTAGTGATACCCCGTACTACCAAAAGATCCCCGAAAAGTATGACCCCGCTCCTCTTTGGGAGGCAATTTCCGGAAAGAAATTTGTGCGTTTTCATGATTGTCGTGCTCTATTAGTCCACCATCCGGGTATTAGAGTGTGGCATAAGGTTATTTGGAATACTTTGATAGCAAGAAATGACACTAATCATCTTACCAAGCTCGTTTTTGTTCTTCTTGAGTCGGCCTTGAACATAGGAAGGGAATACACTAAGCCATATAATGCTCTAAGACTTTTGGTTAAAAGATGGCTTAATGTCGATTGTGGTAAAGAGGGCACCGCTTTTATTGTAAATGGAGGACTAGTTACCTATTTGGCCAAGCACTTTGACCCAAACTTCAACAAAGACAACACATATGTGGCGGTCAAAGGAGGTCATCTCATTGATATGGACACCATGATTCACAAGTTTACATGGGTCAAGCATGCTCCTCTTGACACCAAATATGGGTGGTTAACCAAAGAAGCTAGGTCCTTCACTTTGCCTTCAAAGATTTGCCGATTGAGTGTTCACCGACCCAACTACCTTCTTCCACTCTCCGAGGAGACCGAGTACATTATTCAACAACAAAGAGGCGAGATTGAAGAGCCCTCCTCCTCCATTGTCACGCCACCCTACCCATTTGAGTATCACGAGTTCAAACCCAAGGATGTCGAGGTAGGAAATGATTACTTGACTCTACTCATGAGGGAAATGCACAAGCAAGCTTACAATGATAGAGTGGATGCTTATAAGGCCCAATATCCGCCCCTCCTACATCTAGCTAGGCAAGGACTTCTTGATCCATCATGTCCTTTGCCTAGTTGGGCGGATAGGGAAGTTTTCTTTCCTAGCACCTCTAGTGGTGGAAGACCGGGTGGAGAGGAAATTGTTGATGAGGGTGTTGATGAAGAAGGTGAAGAACAAGAGGTTCAAGAGAATGTTGAAGAAGAAAATGCTCAAGAAGAAGAAGAAGAAGAAAGTGAGGAAGAGCAAGGAAGTGAAAGTGGGAGTGAAGATGATTCCACTTCTATGGAGGAAGATGATGATAATGATAGAGGATTAGCAAACCTTGGAGGCTCCTACACCCTTTCACCCCTCTTATGGTTTGTCTACTTCTTTTGTTTTCTTTATTGTATTTTGATCATTTGTTGTGGAGTCCTAGCAACATGGAGGACTAGCACCTTGGCCTCATTAAGGTGCTCTTTTTATTGTTCCCACTTGAAAAATCCAAAATGACAATTTGTAGTTTCATGCATTGCATTCCGTGTGCATGAACTACTCCGAAATTCAAGACGTTAGAAATAATGTCTATTTTGGTTTGGGGAAGTCCATGCATACGCATCGGGAGGTAATCTAAATTACGCTCTCCGCCATAACAAAAACCCATGCATCATGTAGTGTAGCTTAGTATAGTTTGCATTTAGTTTAGAAATCATGCATCATGCTTGCATAATTTCCTATCGTATTGGCCATTGAGGACAATGCCCATACTAGTGTGGGGATGGGAAATTCTAACTTGACTTTTATTCAAAAATCCAAAAAAATCAAAAAATTTCGAAAAAAACCAAAAAATTGAAAAATTGAAAAATCCAAAAACATGTTCATTTCCTTTGTAGTGTAGTATTGTATATATTGTCTTGTATATATTGTGTTTGTTCATCCTTTTTCACATTGATCGACTACGTCACATCCGAGACATGAGGATATAGAAGACCGCATGGTATGATCTTTCCAATCTCCTTTTTCCTCTTTATCTTAATGACTATGTGGCTTTATTTTGATTGATGCAGTAAAAACAACGTGAATTTAGGATTGCATTTAGTTTAATTGGCATACTAGTTGGTAGAAGCATATGCATTACGATGTATAAATGTTAGTTGCATCATGGCATATAGTTGCATATTAGAAAAATTTTGTGAAACCGTCTACTTGGGAAGCTTGACAAGTGTATATAGGCCCTAGTAGATGCTTTTTCTTCTTAAAACTTTGCTTGTTAGAATAATTGTAAAACACCCTAGGATGTGTCATGCTAATATCCTTTGACCCATGGATTAAGGCCTAGTCAAGAGTACCTTGTGGTGTGATAACTCCTTGGCTACCGTTTATTCCAAGGTGACCCTTGAAACCATGCAACCATCATTCATCCATGTTCTACCATACTTTGTCATCAAAAAGGGAATGGGCACAAAAAGAAATCATTCAAATTTGAGTTCAAGAAAAGAAAAGAAAAAGAAAAAGTTTGCAAAATTGCATCAAAAAGAAAAGAGGAGTAACAAAAATACAAACTCCTATGCTTCAAATATAAGGCACCCTCACTACATATGGGGTGACTTTGAAAATGTTCAAAAGAAAATGCAAAAAGTTGAAAGTGTAATCATTAATCTCATTAATTTACATATTCATATATGTGACATTTAATTTAGTCATAAAATTAAATCTAGATCTTATGCATGCAAACATAAATAAGATAAGAGAAGAAATCGTCTTTCTTACTATGTGATTTCGGTTTTATGGGCACCAACAAGATCTCCTTCTTGTTAGTTCTTGAGCTTTCCAACAATGGATGAACAAGATTCAAGTTTAGAATCTCTCCCAAAAGCATATACCCAAGGAAACCTCTTAATAACTAATATTATTATGATCTAGTAATAATATTAATCTAGCTTAAATATTTGACCCAAAATATTGATTTTGTTCTCCTCTATTTCGGTTTAGAGGAGAGGATTTTTGTGTGTTTTTCTTTCTCTAAAATTTCACAAGTTGTAGAGAAAAATACATTTTTACTACACTAGAAAAATATGAGTTGAAGTGTGTATTAATAAAAATGATAGAGGAAAAACTCTATCATTTCACTTGGCAAAACCGGTTAGAGGAGGGAAGGTAGCCAATGCATGAGGCCAACTTTCTTCCCAAGAACAACTAGGCATGCATGGCTACAAATAGAGTGTAATAATTGTGTTTTTCCCTTATTAAAATAATCAACACAATTTATGCACTAATACCCTCTAAATTTCGGTACACTTGAGATAAATGGGTAGTCCATTTTATTTTGTCATTGGTCAATTGTGACATATGTGACATGTTACTTGACATGTGAATTTGTAATGTATTTTTAACATATTAAAAATCAACATACTCATAAAATATGTCATTTACAAAATCGACTAGTAATTCGTAATTACTTGTACCAAAACGGTTTATCAAATTATAAATTACAACGTCTTGTATTTATAATAAATTATTCATTCAATTTCAATTCCAAATTGTTTCGTAAACAATAATTTTATCTAAGTAATAAAACAATTCAATTACTTAGACCGTATCTAATATAATCGAATTACAATAAGACACGTTAATTTTACTCACAAAATCATCCGTCAATTTTAAGCAATTTAATTAACTCGTATCGAGATACGATTAATTAAATAATCAATTAAGAGTATTTCCCTATAGGTATGACCTAAGGGGATCAACTGATCACCACCGTCGCACGACAGTAATGTCAAACTCTAGTCAGCCAATCATTACCGATATGTGTGGACCAGTTGACTGTAAAATTATTACATCCCACATGTATTCTTAAAATGAGATTTAAACATGTGATCATCATGATCGACAATTGTGATCGCATTATTGTCGGAGGACACATATTCCAACAATCTCCCACTTGTCCTCGACAAGTGTGCGTCACCAATTCTCTTATCCTATTATTATCTTCCACTCAATGCAAGGTGTCTTTCAGGTCGTACTTGCAAGTGATCATATCGAGAGTGGTTTCCTCGATCTGGAGAATAACTGATTGACCGGAGTTATCGACCATAGATACCTTCCGAGCGTGGCCACGCATTTCCAGTTTATTACTCCTCGAGTGGCCCTGAGATATTGTTTTAACCCTGACAAGGGGGTGGACAATTCTTATCGCACTCATTCCCTTCGACTAGCCACAACCATCATAACCCAAAATATGCCCATTTGACCCCATTTACGAAGGTCGTAGTAACACAAATCAAAGTTAATCTGAAACTGTGCCACCTTAGGTGAACAGTCTTTAGTCAAAAGAATCGACTCATTAGAATACTATAGTAGCTCTCGCCACGACCAGGCTATATAAATTTGCCAGAACTCTATAAGCGGTCATAAGGCCCGACAAAGTGTTCCTAACAGTCTGCCTATGTGATCGACTAGTCATCTCATATGACTCTATGGCATTTGAACTTGCCATCAATCGCATCACACTCTAGTCACTTCGAGACGTCACCTAATACAAGTGACTATGGGCGAATACCATGTTAATCCGGGTTCACTTTAACGGGGTTCAATATTGTCTCTACAACCCGTTTGGATGTAACAAAGTATAAAAGGAGTTTTCAGATTTTAAAAACTCGAACGACAAATGTGATTATCATATGAGTAGTCAATACTTGATTACTACTTCATATCCAATTTAGATCTTGTATGTAGTTGTTCATCTCAATTCAATTCAATTGAAATGACATGACTCATCATGTTAAGCCTATGAGAAGGCTTTGGTTAGTAGGTTTTATCAACTTCTTGTACCTTACTCAACCTTACTACATACTCGTTTTCCTTTGTAATGTATACATTTGCATTACAAAACTTTCTGAGTACGTGTCGAGATCCAATCAAGACATAGGCCCTCAAGCCTTAGAATAGCTCCCACTATTTTCACAGTGTGCGAGACTCATCCTTCTTGCACATCCCATGATTGCAAGTGTACTCAATTTCCGTTGTAAATATTTCTCATTGTTCTTTATTGCCTAGAACGATTCTAGAAAATCTATTTCTTAAATAACATAGCCACAATGGTTCCTTAACCATCTTCACGTGTTTTGAATATGGTTTTGTCTGAAACCTTTCGCAATCTCAATTGTCATTGTCATTTGTGTAACACCCTTACACAAAATTGCATCAAAACACTTTCCATTACATCCTTAATGCTTCTGCAAGCACTTAAGGGTAATCTTTATGGCTTACTTGGTAACTATTACTTAAATTCGATTTGAAACAATTCATCATACTCAAAGTATATGAAGTGTTATACAACATTTCCTATTTAATTGATCCGGCAGCGGAAGCAAATGGAATCAATCAAATATGTTCAACTCGATTGAACTAGTCATGAATCTTATCAACATAAGACTTCTTATTTGACGCTAATATCATGTAGATTTATTTCCATAAATCCGGATATTAAAGATGTATTATAATACTCCATAAGTGTCAAATCATTCCCAATGATCAATATGTCATCCACATATTAGATAAATTAAAATTTCCGTAACTCCCACTAAACTTCATGTATAAACACAACTTCTCGACCTATCGAGAAAAGTTTTATAACATGATCAAAACATTGATTCCAACTCATTGATGTCCTACTTAAGACAATCTCTTAAGTTGCACATTATCTTAGGATTGTAAGAATCTATAAAACTCATGACATGTATTGAATACATTCCTTCTAATTGAAGAAGTGGGTTTTAGATTCACTCGTTATATGTATATCATCATAATGAAATACAATCCCTAAGAAGATCCAAATAGACTTAAGCATTTCAACTAGTGCAAAACCCTTTGCCACCAATCAAGCTTTGATATCTAACAATCCACTTGGAATTTATTTCGGATTTTCATGGCTCTAAGCCTTGTATTGAGTTGTGACTTAAACACTCTCATGTAAGTCATATGTTCATTACTTTCCAGAAGTAATCAACTTGAATCAAACAATTTCTTTGTAAGTTGCAAGCTTTTTACTTTCTAAAAGTAACACTAATTCATCATCTTCAACAAGTGATAACATTAACCTCCTAGGTTTTGAAGAAACGTCTTACACAAAACGTCCCATGTCGCCAAGAAAGACCAGTTTCTTGCGACTGCGACATAACATTCTTTGTGGCTCTTGAATAATTTCTCCCACTCTGTCTTCTAGAAATAAACTTGTATTTTTAGAAAGACAGTTTCACGAGCCACAAACCCGGTGTAGTCGTGATTATAATAAGGAAAAATGAGCATTTGTTTCTTTTTAAAACTTACAAACATGGTACCCTACCATTTCATATCTCATATGATTCGTTTTAGATTTAGTGGAAAAATAATTTAGACAAAAATGATAAATTCCCCAAAAGGATCAAGTAACTCAAAGTAACTTGATTGAAGTCCAAACCATATAGAATAGCGTTTGAATTCTTTATCCACAACCACACATTATCCCATAATGTATGCTAAGAGAGATTTACTTGTGATACTATTGTGGGAAATATCGGTATATTTCATCAAGAAAATTTCGGATTATAACGAAATTATGAAATATGAAATTGCTAGTCATAAACGAATTGCATAAACAAAAGAATAGAGATTAGAATTAACCTTCAGTCCTAGCAATTTGGCCTAAGAGCAAATATCGAGATCGATATTCTCCTAATCGTTGCACCCAAAATACTTTGAGAAATGCCCTTGTTCTTGCTAGAAAGAGATCCCTAATTGTTAATTATTTTTAGGGTTTTTGTGATGAGAGAATTAGGTCAAAAAGAAGTGAGAAAATGATTTCCTATTTCCCCTCTTTTAACCGTCAAAATGGGAGGAAGAAAAGGGAAGAAATTTTCTTTCTTTTTCTTTCCAAAACCGTGTAACCGAAATAAGGAGAGAAATCTTCTTATTTTAGGTTGGTTTTTTAATTGTATAAAATGTGTATATTTATCAAATGTCATTTATGTCGTCACGTATTTAATAAGTCCTCACACAACAGTTTGTAGTTGATTTATTAATACCGGTCTGTCAACATTTATTATGACAATTTCGTATAATATATACATTAACTATAAATATCGCATATTTATAATTTGCTAATTAAATATAACCGTTTACGTTTAATTACGAATTAACATCTTAATTCGTTTAAGCTAACATTATATACATTTATTAAATATAACGGTTTATATTCAATTTACGAATTAATAATTAATTCGTCTCAGCTGATATTATTTAATTGTATTAAATAATCGTCTCATCATCACATTGACTAACTTCTTAGTCAAATACATGGACTAACCTTTTAGTCATATAAGGCATCAATGTGATTATATTTTCATACAATCACATCTCTCAAACACATCCTTTAGGTGTGACTTTTAGGGACCAGTTGATCACCGTCATCAGTATGATAATAACGTCAAACTTCTAGCAAGCCAACCGTTATTAATAAACGTTAATCGACTGATAAAATACTAAGTATACCCTGTGAACCTATAAGAGATTTATATACGTTATCACACTAACTGTGGAGGACACAAGCTCCAACAATATCCCACTTGTCCTCACAAGTGTATGTGCGATAACCGATTCTCATATCCTTAATTTCTCCCACTCAATGTAAAACAATTTGCAAAATCCGTATTCACAAAGGTCGTATTTTACAAGTGATCAATATCAAGAGTGGTTTTCCCGACTAGAGAGTAACTTAACTGATAAACGAATCATCATTCGAGCATGGCCATGCATTTCAGTTACAACTCCTCGAGTGGCCCTGAGAAATGACTAAACCTGATAAAGGTTGGATATTTTCTTCAACTCGAATCCTGCAGATATAAGCACAGTATGAAATGACCCAGTGAAAATCTGCTTAGCCTCCTTTTACGGTCGACCATGAGAAAGAAACCAAAGTCACCCAAAACTGCCTTAATCTCAAGAGACAGTCGATAGTCAAAAGAATCGACTCTAGGAACACAATGGACGTCCAATCCACGACCTGACACCGAATGTTTTTAAACATTTAGGACTCCATTACGTTGTCACAATGTCCTACGAGGTATCGTTATAACTCGCATCTGTGATCGATCAGCCAACCATTTGACTTATGGCTCGTTGAACCCACCATCAATCAACTTCACAATATAATAGCCAGAGTTATCAGCTCATGTAGGCGATTACAGACGAAAACAAATATAATGTAATTCAGTTCACTTTGTGGCATTCAATGTTGTCGTACAATCCACATGAAAAACAAAATATGAAATAATACGATGAAGTTATAAATAGCATATGAAAAGTAAAATGTATCGAATCCATAATCAACTACTACAACTCAGGAACACGTTTAATTCCCATGGAAATAACGTGCCCTTCATGCTTATCATATTTCAATGGTTTAGTGAGAGGATTCGCGATGTTGTCATCCGAAGCAATCTTGTCAATCACTATCTCCTCTTGCTCCACGTAATCACGGATCAGGTGAGCCTTCCGATGTACATGTCTAGACTTGTTGCTAGACTTAGGCTCCTTGGCCTGGAAGATGGCACCTCTATTATCACAATAGATGGTGATTGGGTCATTCGAACTAGGAACTATGGTTAGTCCTTGTAAGAATTGACGCATCCATATAGCTTCCTTTCACGCTTTCCGCTTCGAAGCGGCATAGTACTCAGATTCGAGTAGTAGAATCTGCTACCACTTCCTTTTGGAACTTTTCCACCGACCGCAAACACCATTAAGAGTAAAAACGAATCCAGACTGAGATTTCGAATCATCTCGATCCGTTTGGAAGCTAGCATCTGCGTAACCGATTGCACATAGCTTAGTATCTCCTCCATAAGTCAATACCCAATCCTTAGTCCTCCGTAGGTACTTAAGGATGTTTTTTAACAGCTATCCAGTGTGTTTCACCTGGATTCTTTTGGTACCGACTCGTCATACTCAATGCATATGCCACATCTGGACGTGTGCATATCATGTCATACATGATTGATCATATGGCTGATGTATAAGGAACGCGGCTCATGCGCTCGACCCCTTCCGGTGTCGTGGGTGACTGAGACTTGCTCAAATTCATCCCAGAAGTCATGGGAAGGTTCCCCTTCTTGGAGTTGGTCATGCTGAACCTTTCAAGAATCTTATCTAAATAAGACTCCTGACTCAGTGATAACATCCGTCGTGATCTATCTCGATAGATACGGATTCCCAATATGCGTTGTGCCTCACCCAGATCTTTCATCTGGAAATGGTTCTTCAACCATCCTTTTACCGAAGATAAGAGAGGAATGTCATTCCCAATCAAGAGTATGTCATCGACATACAATATCAAGAAAACAATCTTGCTCCCACTCGACTTGATATATAAGCATGGTTCTTCGACCGATCGAGTGAAACCATACTCTTTTATCACCTGATCGAAACGATGATTCCAACTCCGAGAAGCTTGCTTAAGTCCATAAATGGAACATTTAAGCTTGCACACTTTCTTAGGATTTTCAGGATCTATGAAACCTTCAGGTTGTACCATGTACAATTCCTCCTCCAAATAACCGTTTAAGAAGGCGGTTTTCACATCCATCTGCCAAATTTCATAGTCATGAAAAGCGGCAATCTCTAAGATTATCCGAATGGAACGCAACATAACTACGGGTGCAAAAATTTCATCATAATGCAATCCGTGCACTTGAGTGAAACCTTTTGCCACTAGTCGTGCCTTATAGGTATCTGGTTGCCCTTCTACAGAATGCTTTATTTTGTAAAGCCATTTGCACTGAAGAGGTCGTACCTTGTTAGGTAAATCAACAAGATCCCATACGTCATTCTCATACATAGAGTCCATCTCGGATCGCATGGCTTCAAGCCATAGCTTAGAGTCGGAACAGGTCATGGCACCTTTATAGGTAGCGGGTTCATTACTCTCTAGGAGCAAAACGTCATTTTCCTCGACCATACCAATGTATCATTAGTTGAAGGAACATCTTCCTCCATCTGTTCCTCGGTTGTTGGTTCTTGAATCTCCGACAGCTCGAAGGTTCTATTACTTGACTTGTTCTCGAGAAATTCTTTCTCTAAGAACTTTGCACTAGCCGCAACAAAAACTCGATGTTCGGTAGGCAAATAGAAGTAATGACCAAACATTCCTTTTGGATAACCAATAAAGTATGTCTTGACCGATCGCGGGCCGAGCTTATTCTCGTGTCTCCACTTGACATAAGCCTCGCAGCCCCAAACCCGAATGAAGGACAAGTTAGGGACCGTTCCCTTCCACATTTCATATGGAGTCTTGTCGACAGCTTTAGACGGACTTCGGTTAAGTATAAGAGCAGCTGACAAAAGAGCAAAACCCTATAATGAATCAGGTACTACCGTGTGACTCATCATGGATCGAACCATATCAAGTAGTGTTCGATTTCTCCGTTCGGACACACCATTTAATTGAGGTGTTCTAGGTGGAGTTAACTGTAAAACTATTCCACAGTCTTTAAGGTGTTGATCAAACTCATTTGAAAGATATTCGCCACCACGATCTGAACGTAGTGCTTTAACCTTTCTTCCCAGTTGGTTCTCAACCTTATTCTGGTATTCCTTGAATTTTTCAAAAGACTCACTTTTATGCTTCATTAAGTAGACATATCCGTATCTACTCAAATCATCCGTGAAAGTGATAAAATATCTATAGCCGTCTCTTGCGGTGATTGACATAGGTCCACATACATCAGTATGTATGAGTCCTAATAGGTCATTAGCGCGCATTCCAACACCTTTGAAGGAAATTCGAGTCATTTTGCCGATAAGACATGATTCACACGTGCCAAAAGATGAGAAATCAAATGTGGGGATAGTCCCAATCTCAATGAGTTTCTTTACACGTTTTTCATTTATGTGTCCCATTCGACAATGCCATAGATAAGTTTGATCTTTGTCACCAACCTTTAATTTCTTATTATTCACATGTAATATATCTGTGGTTTGATCTAAGATATAAATTCCATTCATGGAAACTGCTTTGCCATAAACCATTTCATTAAAAGAGAAAATACAGCTATTGTCCTTTATTGAAAATGAAAAACCGTCTTTATCAAGTACGGAAACAGAAATAATATTCTTAGATAAACTGGGTACATAGTAACAGTTATATAAATATAACTCAAAACCACTCGGGAGCTGGATAACGTATGTTCCCATTGAGACTGCAGCAACTCTTGCTCCATTCCCGACTCGCAGGTCTACATCACCCTTTGCGAGGGGTGTGATGTTTTTTATGCCCTGCAAATGATTACACAGATGAGAACCACAACCAGTATCAAGTACCCAAGTTCCGAAACTTGTATGGTTAATCTCAATCATATGAATATAAGATGACATACCAACAGGAGTGACGCGGCATGCTTTTATGTCCTCACGGTACACGGGACAGCTCCTCCTCCAATGCCCAGTCTTGTGACAATGGTGGCACTCAACGTTACCGTCCTTGCTCTTTGCCTTGCCTTGTGAGCCACTAGTCTCACCAGGCCCACTCTTACCGTTTCCTGACTTCTTAAACTTTGGCTTTCCTACAGTTAGGTCGCCGTGAGCTTTGCCCTTACCCTTATTCTTGTTGGAAATCATGAGAACATCTTGCTTCATGCTCCCACTCAATTTCATATCCTTCTCGGTCTGTACAAGAAGTGAGTGTAGCTCATGGGGACTTTTCTTCATGTCATTCATGTAGTAATTTGCCCTGAAGAGGGCAAAACCATCATGAAGTGAATGAAGCATACGGTCAATGACTATGCTCTCACTGATTTTGCAATCAAGTGCCTCCAGTTTCTCGACATTCTCAATCATGTTAAGAATGTGTGGGCTAACCGGTTGGCCCTTCTGGAGTTTCGCATCAAAGAAGCGACAGGTATGCTCATAAGTAACGATTCTCGGTGCTTTTGAGAACTCATTAGTGAGCGTGGTGAAAATCTTGTTTGCACCTTGGGCAATGAAGCGTCTTTGCAAATTGGTTTCCATTGCAAAAATGAGTACGTTCTTTATCGCACCCGCTTCCATGACGAAGTCACTATAAGCAAGTGACTCGTTAGCTCTTGCATTGGGGCCTGGGTTTGGCGGTATTGGCTCAGTTATGTACTTGAGCTTACCGTCAGCAATAGCAGCATTCCGTAATGATGCCTCCCAGTCCGCAAAGTTGGACCCGTCATTCTTCAGTCGTGTGGACTGATTCATGTGATCCATGAAAGTTTTGAGCCAGGACTCGCGTGCAAGTGTGGCACTTGGCATAGGGATATCATTATTTCCAGCCATTTGTTGTAAGCAGTATTATCAATATAAAACGAATTCTACACTGCGAAAAGAAGAAGGAAAAATATAATAAGCATACTCATCGTTATGATTTAAGTCTAATGCAAAATTGTTATAATGCGAAGACTCAAGTATTTATACAATTGACCTCCCTCAAGAATTATATAAATGATCCCAAGACTCAATTATCTGTAAATTGATAAGCCAGCCTATTGGCTAATTCTACTATTAGAATTCTTGGTTGATAAATTTCTGTAAATTCTATCTATAGTCCATCATAATCACGAGAAACTCTTCGGATTATAACGTTGAGGTAAAATAAGTCAACACAAACTACTTACCCAACGTAGAAGGGGTCATATGGAGAGTAAGGTCCTATATGCCTACCGATGAAGAAGGGATTCATAGTTGTTTGGCCTATAAAGACTAGTCTCAATTTTAGTTTTAGAGGAAGATCCCATCAACTTTATTTTAATTCATTTTAAGTGAACTAATATCTAGCATGCGAGAATGAATAAACTAAGATGATGGCTTAAAATTGTGTGACATCTTTATGTCCATGATAACTAACATCCAAACTATATGAGTCAATTTTCATGCATATAAGTAGGTGGTTTGGTTTAAGCGGAATATGATGCACTAATTATCATGCGAAGAAAAGCAACGAGAATGGAAAAACGTAAAACAAAAACAAAGTCCTAGTGTGGCCTATCTACCAAAATGAACATAAATACAACTTTGGAATCCTTCCTAGGACCCGAGAAGCTTGTCTTGATGTTCCATCTTGGTCCATGTAGTGGGAGTGAGCAATCCAATCTCCATCTTTAGTCTTCTCAAAATTACAATAAATAAATTACAAAATAAACCTATTTACATTCTAATTTCAAAAACATAATACTAAAGGAAATCAAAGGAGATTCGAGATCTCAAAATTACATCAAAATTATGTTTCCATCATTACGAAAACATAATTAACTAAGGCCACACTAGGTAATACAAAATTACAACCGATTGCAAAAATACGTAAATAAACCATTCAACAATTCATACAACTAAATAAAAATGCATCAACTATAAATTAATCATTCAAGACATAATTCCTTAATTATGTAGAGTAATTTATCCAAACCACCTATTTTAAAATGATCAAAATTATGTGACAATTCCTCAATTACTCACAATAATTCCAATCTTAATACATATTAACTTGTAATATGAATTAATCTAACAATATTTTAAACCACTTTAAAATAATTGGGTATCTATAATTTGTGAACTTTTTCACAACAAAACAATCATACATTATGGATTTAATGTATAATAAAAACGGCCAAAACACAACAAAAAAAACGAAAAAATTTTTTTTTATTGCTCTCGGCCTTTAGCCCATAAAATCGAAAAAACAGTTTTTTTTTCTTTTTTCTTTCGGCATTTGCCCTAAAAACAAAAAAAAAACAGTTTTTTTTTCTTCATTTCTTGCGGCAATTTGCCCAAAATTGCGAAAAAACAGTTTTTTTTTTTTTTCTTTTTCACGAAAATAACCCTTTTTATGAACAAGTTTGTTTAATGTTGCTACTAGAACAAGATTGGCATAATCGTAATGTTTAATTTAAACATAGATCCAAACTAGATGATTCAATTTAACCTCTTAAAAAGAATATCCAAATTATGATTAAATCGATCATCACAATTGATTTGAACATTATTAAATTAACTTGTATGCCAAAACTATATAGCAAAAACAAATGAACATCATCAAACAAAACAATTTCCATTTACATTTCAATTTAATTCTTATTAAATCAAAACATCTACAAATTTATCATATTATCATCTTAACATATTAAAACAACAATATCAATAAATCAAAATGGAACAAAGCATAAAAAAAAACAGAAAAACTCTCGGCAAAAAAAAATTGGTGCGGCCGAATGTTTTTTTTTCTTTCAAATTTTTTTTGTTTAAATCCATTTATGAAAATCATATAAAATAATTTCGTGGCCTACGCTCTGATACCACTTGTGGGAAAGATCGGTATATTTCATCAAGAAAATTTCGGATTATAACGAAATTATGAAATATGAAATTGCTAGTCATAAACGAATTGCATAAACAAAAGAATAGAGATTAGAATTAACCTTCAGTCCTAGCAATTTGGCCTAAGAGCAAATATCGAGATCGATATTCTCCTAATCGTTGCACCCAAAATGCTTTGAGAAATGCCCTTGTTCTTGCTAGAAAGAGATCCCTAATTGTTAATTATTTTTAGGGTTTTTGTGATGAGAGAATTAGGTCAAAAAGAAGTGAGAAAATGATCTCCTATTTCCCCTCTTTTAACCGTCAAAATGGGAGGAAGAAAAGGGAAGAAATTTTCTTTCTTTTTCTTTCCAAAACCGTGTAACCGAAATAAGGAGAGAAATCTTCTTATTTTAGGTTGGTTTTTTAATTGTATAAAATGTGTATATTTATCAAATGTCATTTATGTCGTCACGTATTTAATAAGTCCACACACAACAGTTTGTAGTCGATTTATTAATACCGATCTGTCAACATTTATTATGACAATTTCGTATAATATATACATTAACTATAAATATCGCATATTTATAATTTGCTAATTAAATATAACCGTTTACGTTTAATTACGAATTAACATCTTAATTCGTTTAAGCTAACATTATATACATTTATTAAATATAACGGTTTATATTCAATTTACGAATTAACAATTAATTCGTCTCAGCTGATATTATTTAATTTTATTAAATAATCGTCTCATCATCACATTGACTAACTTTTTAGTCAAATACATGGACTAACCTTTTAGTCATATAAGGCATCAATGTGATTATATTTTCATACAATCACATCTCTCAAACACATCCTTTAGGTGTGACTTTTAGGGACCAGTTGATCACCGCCATCAGTATGATAATAACGTCAAACTTCTAGCAAGCCAACCGTTATTAATAAACGTTAATCAACTGATAAAATACTAAGTATACCCTGTGAACCTATAAGAGATTTATATACGTTATCACACTAACTGTGGAGGACACTAGCTCCAACAACTATATCACATTTCCTTTGGCTTATATCAAAGTATTCACTTTGATAATCCCATCACGACTAAATCGTGATTTCTCTATTTACCTTATTAAGTGAACACATTAGTGTCAACTTAAATTGTTGGTAAAAGAAAATGATTAACCTATTCTGGATCAATGATTTACAACCTCGATCTCCTTTTCAACCAAAAAGCACGAGACATCTTGCTTTGAATACAAGATACGCATATACCATTAGATTAACAATCTAATGGTTCCAAGAGTACTCGATAACTCTTTGCGTTTATCGTTCCAGAATTTAAGGTTTAATCTTGGGTTACCAATTTGAGTCTTGCATCATCTACATGATATATCATTCTAGTTTGCTTTAGAATATAATCACCTTGATAATGGGTTAGCCATACATCAAATCATGGTGTATAGGGTCACAAAAGTGAAACGGCTTTTGTATCTTAACAAGTTTATATTCTTATTTGGAGTTTATTCACTTAATAGTCATAATTAAGGTCAACTATAAACCCAAAACTAGATTGAGTACACAATGACTCTATCTCTCGACATTATTTGATGCTAGTCGTCATATTATAATCATCTTATATATCGAATACAATGATGAAAACCTCCACTGGTTTCTAATATTGACGAAGTAGTATTAGCAAAATTTATGTTAATCAAATAAACATTTAAAGAAGAAGGTCCCATTAGATGTCCCACAACTAACTTGCTGATTCTTCAATAATTTGGGGTAGTTTCCTTTCTAGCGTCCAACAATTAAGACAATGGAAACTTTATTAGTCGGGATTGATAGGTTTAGTATCGTTATTCTCAATAACTTTACTGTTAACATTACCTTGTATCAATTCCATTCTAATTTTACTTCTTTAAAACCTTATCCTTTTCTTAACGGTTTAAGAGAATGCTCCCACTTATTTCAATGAGTCTTTGCTATGAGAAGCAAAATTGAAATTCATGAAGACTACTCTTCAATTTATTCGTTTAGTCTTAAAACTTTCATTGAAGTGGTTGCGGTATTTTGGTCAATTTTGATTTCAAACAAATCTAGTTACCAAAATGATATAGCGTTTCAAAGTCCTTAACTCAATTAAGCATATGAGAAACAATTTATTGTAAGTAGATATGTTAGTCAAGAATCAAAAACCCTTTTGATCACGAATAACTTTTATCTATACTCTTCACAAGAGATCCTTACAATGGATAATACGAGGTTTTTAGAAGAATATTCAAATTTTGTCTTTAGTTACGATGTTTTAATGGAGATTTGAACTAAAATCGAAATGATATCGTATATGAATTGTGGTAAAGAAATAGAACAATATGATAACGGAATAGTGAAAACAAAACATTTATCGTTTTATTAATACTTGTAAATAACAAGTAAAGCATTTATATAGTGACCTCTACCCAACTATTATAAATGATTCCAAGATCCAAATTCATATTAACTTGGGCACGGTGTGGCCGATAAATCCCTTATCAATATAACTCGGTGGATTAACTCTTTAATCGATTCTACTTTTAGAACTCTTGGTCGATAAAATTACATTAACATTTATCTTTAGCCCGGAACACATGCAACTACGGTCACGAATACTTCCGTTGAGCTCAATCCAAATTTCGAATAAATGTGTCCATGATCCAAACCCACATTAACTTGGGCACGGTGTAGCCGATAAATCCCTCATCAACATGAATTCGGTGGATAGACATTTATCACCCACTTTCCCTACGTAACAAGGTTTGTACCCCGGTGTGGCCGAGTGCACTCCCTCACGAAATAGGTTTTCATGGTTTCTACTTTTTGGTAAGGCTAAGTCTCAATTGTTTATTTTTAGCGAGAGGTCATGTCGACTTATTATCTATCACGTTTTAAGTGAACTAAAGCGGTGAACTACGATAATTGTAATTGACACGGTCGATAAACTCGATTTAAAATGCATGTTTAGTTATGGCGATTTAGCGATGCATGCAACATATAAATAAAATGCAAAGCATAAATTAAATCCTAGTATGGCCTTCCTAGAATAGTAAATCTAATAAAATATTACAAATTCGGAAACCAACTCCATTGGTCCCTTGAACTTCGGTCTTGGCACGCATCTCGAGGTAACACCGTCTTCATGGAAACTTCGGGAAATTACAAAGTAATAAATAAAATTGTAAATGAATTACATAATTTCCTATTATACATTTGTAATTAAAATTTAAATCTATTAAATTACAAAACGGTGATACGAGATCACAATAAATTACAACCGAATCGATATTCCCATACATTTCGGGTAATACCAATTAAAACTAAGGCTATACTAAGTAAAATTACATAATTCAAAAATTATATAAAATTAAAATATGACAATCATAACTAAAATACAGCATTATAATATGTACGAACATGCCCAATTTTATGCTAAATCGCCTTTAAGGAGCCAATATCGTATATTAATCGGTTTTTACGGATTTGCGTGATTTAACCTTTTATAATCACAATAATTACATAAATTCATATTTATGTACAAGTTAATTACCCCAACCAACTTAGGACTCAAAATTAGTCTCCACTAACATATTGACAATAATAAACTTATATTTCTTAATATTGTTCATAAATGGACTCAAAAAAAAAATACAAAATTATTGCCATAAACTTCAAACTAAATCATAAAAAATTCAAATAATTTCAAAATTTGAAATTTAAACTCATGAACATTCTGGAAAAAATACCATGACACTCATAATGTTCAAAACTTAGGTTAAAAAAATTCGAAAATTTATCGAGAAAAACAATGTTGCGGTTTATCGATTTATCAAGTATTACCATAAAAATATGAGAAAAATTATTTTTTATTAACTTTTCACTTTTAGATCTGAAATATATATGATAAAATGCAACATGTGACGTTTTTCCTTAGTCATGAAGTATGTTTGGCATATTTAATAATTAAAGTCACTATTTATGTGATTTTTCATCAAAAATTCATAAATCATGCATAAAGACTTCATTATAGCCAAATATTTTACACACATCTTGTAAAATTGCATGTGTCAACATACTAAATTTCCATGACCAGATTCGAAATATAACTCATATTAACCTATTTAACCATTTAAATACGATTTTAACTTGAAAAATCCATATTTCGCGCATAACAACTCATTTTATTATTAAAATTTACAGGCCATCAGTAGATAATATATGTGAAAACATATCCAAAAATCACTGGAAAATTCGAAGTTTAGCTATTTTTAGTCCAAAAATGACATTTTTATCATAAAAATCACATTTTAATGCCATTATTATATAAAATGAACAATAAAATCCATAAATAAACCAAAATATCCTAAATAAATTTTAGGACCAGAAACTTTAACATGCAAATAAATTTCGTGATATGTCATAATAAACACAAATTTATAAGTTTTGTTTGTTAATCTTATAACTCGGAAAAACAATAATCGATTTGTATGCAAACAACCTAAGGCTCTTGATACCGCTTGTAATCATTAATCTCATTAATTACATATTCATATATGTGACATTTAATTTAGTCATAAAATTAAATCTAGATCTTATGCATGCAAACATAAATAAGATAAGAGAAGAAATCGTCTTTCTTACTATGTGATTTCGGTTTTATGGGCACCAACAAGATCTCCTTCTTGTTAGTTCTTGAGCTTTCCAACAATGGATGAACAAGATTCAAGTTTAGAATCTCTCCCAAAAGCATATACCCAAGGAAACCTCTTAATAACTAATATTATTATGATCTAGTAATAATATTAATCTAGCTTAAATATTTGACCCAAAATATTGATTTTGTTCTCCTCTATTTCGGTTTAGAGGAGAGGATTTTTGTGTGTTTTTCTTTCTCTAAAATTTCACAAGTTGTAGAGAAAAATACATTTTTACTACACTAGAAAAATATGAGTTGAAGTGTGTATGAATAAAAATGATAGAGGAAAAACTCTATCATTTCACTTGGCAAAACCGGTTGGAGGAGGGAAGGTAGCCAATGCATGAGGCCAACTTTCTTCCCAAGAACAACTAGGCATGCATGGCTACATATAGAATGTAATAATTGTGTTTTTCCCTTATTAAAATAATCAACACAATTTATGCACTAATACCCTCTAAATTTTGGTACACTTGAGATAAAATGGGTAGTCCATTTTATTTTGTCATTTGTCAATTGTGACATATGTGACATGTTACTTGACATGTGAATTTGTAATGTATTTTTAACATATTAAAAATCAAGATACTCATAAAATATGTCATTTACAAAATCGACTAGTAATTCGTAATTACTTGTACCAAAACGGTTTATCAAATTATAAATTACAACGTCTTGTATTTATAATAAATTATTCATTCAATTTCAATTCCAAATTGTTTCGTAAACAATAATTTTATCTAAGTAATAAAACAATTCAATTACTTAGACCGTATCTAATATAATCGAATTACAATAAGACACGTTAATTTTACTCACAAAATCATCCGTCAATTTTAAGCAATTTAATTAACTCATATCGACATACGATTAATTAAATAATCAATTAAGAGTATTTCCCTATAGGTATGACCTAAGGGGATCAACTGATCACCACCGTCGCACGACAGTAATGTCAAACTCTAGTCAGCCAATCATTACCGATATGTGTGGAGCAGATGACTGTAAAATTATTACATCCCACATGTATTCTTAAAATGAGATTTAAATATGTGATCATCATGATCGACAGTTGTGATTGCATTATTGTCGGAGGACACATATTCCAACAGAAAGTTGTCAAGTATTGAAATGCCAAAAATCAAAAAAAATGGCAAAAGAAATTGTTCTCAAATGTTATATGCCACAAGAAATTGGGGGGAAAACAACAATAAAGCAAACTCCCAAATGAAACTCAAATACTATCGATCCCTTTATCCATCGTATCCATTTTTGTGCATGGTAGAGAGGGGACGACCCTTCTTCTTGTCTAGGCAAGAGGGGGAATTCCGCGATCCTCCAGTGTTTCTAACACCATAGGGAGTCTACTCTTGACAAAAGCATTTAACGATTGAGGACAAAGGTACCCTAGCTTGACACAACTTGGAGGTGATTTATTGGTATCCTCCTAGGCTTAGTAGTTTGAAGAAATTGCATCTATGAAGGAGTGTATACCCTTGAATTGCTTCCCCTTTAGATAATTTCCGCCGCTTAGATGAGGAAAGTGGTTATTCTTTTGTAGATGCATCCATTACTTGATTTTATGTGCTTTAATGTTTGGATGTGTCGCCATTTTGGCAAGACCCACCTTGCCTTGCAAGAAGGCATCCTACCTCATGGTTGTCTTGTTGTGAGTTGAAGGGGCGGAGTGAGACCCGCTAATTGTCTCATATCGACTATGCTATTAGGTTAGTTTAAATAACGGTCCTAGTTTTTGTCACCTCTTTACTCGGGACGAGTAAAGGTTCGGTTTGGGGATATTTGATGTGACCATTATTTGAGCATATTTAGTCCCCGAATTATCCTCGTTCTCATGCTTTTTAGTGCGTATTTGGGTCATTTACTATCTTTAGTCCTTTGTTTTGCATATTCTTTGAGGTTTTGTTTCCTTGGTAGGAGAGGAGTGCAAACCTTGCATTTTCATGGCAAAATGGAGCTAAATTGATCGAATCTAATGACCAAGCATCAAAGAGAAGATAAGACTAGAAGGCCTTTGTACATATTATAGTAGATGGGCAATGATGAAGAAATCCTTGCATCCCCGACTAAATCCCGGAGGATTATTGGAAGAAGAAAAGAAGGAAAGGAAGCTGTGACACAATCCGCCCGTCCAACCAAGAAGACGCCCGTCCAAGACGTGAGGAATCCGAGCGTCTTTGCAGAAGGGACGTCCGTCCAAACACCCCACAATCTGCTCGTCCAGCCCAACAATCCGCCCGTCCAGCCACCAGGAAATCCGCCCGTCCCGACACCTTGGACGCCCGGATTCCCTTACAGTCCCGTACGTCCTTTTCTTCATGCTCTATGAAAGATGCGCATATTTATGAAAGACCGGCAAAAAGGAGACCGGCATCTCTTTTGAGAGGAGCGATTCCTCAAGGACTTAATCGTCATTTAAGCCCTTAGTAAACCCTAATTTGTGTACCTAATCCCCACTATAAATACCCCATTAGTCTAATTAGATGTTCATGTTCTTCTTATCAATCTTTAGAGTAGTTTATATCATTCTAATCTCTTCTTAATCTTGTAATCAACTTCTAATCAAGTCTTAATACAAATCTCATTTCCTTAATTTCTCTTTTGTTCATCTTTTATTTTGGGTAATTGAAGATTATTTGGGTTATTATTGGGAGATTGACAACCTTCCAATCATTCATCAAGTACTTCTATTATTCTTTGCTTTATTATTGGAATCATTAGTAGGTATAATCCTCTTAATCTCTTTTTAATTATTGTTAATCATCTTCATTTATTCATCATGTTTGGCTTTGTTAATGTGATTGACAACCTTGTTAACATGTCAAACTTGATAATGAGTGAGTAGTTTCCTTAACTAGGGTTAATGGGTAATTAGGGGAAACCAACATGGGGGATGATTCATGCTTAATTTAATATGTTTTCATAGTTTATTTGCTTGCTTGTTGTGATCTCAACTTATGCACATGTTATGTTTGATGAAATGCGAGCCTATGAATCCTTGCATTTTTTACCCATCACTTACCTTTTCAATGAGACTTGTAAGACATAAACCAACTCGAGTCTCATTAGACCATGTATATAGTTGAGTAGGGAGGATTAAGTCGACTTGTAGGTGTTGTACAATCTAATCGATTCGGCTCCGGGACCCAAACCTTCCTAGGATTGTAAGATATAAACCAACTCGATCCATCACAACAATAATTGCTTGCTTATAATTTGAGAATATGTTTGTATGATCAATTCCCATGAATCCCCTATGACCCCATGACACCCTAGTGCTTTTAGTCAATTGTTTACATCTCATTTTAATCATCTTGCTTGTTTACTTTTATTGTTATTTAGTTTAGTGATCTTCTCATCTCAACCCCAAATCGTGACACCCCTAGATACCGCTACTTGCAATCGAAAATCCTACATCAATACCCGTCACTTGGGATTCGACCTTTACTTGCCTCTTTACTAATAGTAGAGTTGTTTGTGAAGTTATAAATATTATTTTGGTCTAGGTGCTCTTAACGACAAGTAACCGAAAACTAAATCTCCAAGTGAGTCCGACCAGTGTTGCGTCCCTCCGAAGAGGCGCAGTAGTTGCTGCGTCCTTTCTCGACGTTTGTCTCCTGTTAATCCGTAAAAAGGTTTTGAAACAAAGTTTTATAAATCGGTTTTGAATGTGTTTTCGACGTAAATCTTACAATAATGATTACAAAAATAAAGTACAATAATAAAAGATGGGATTTACACCCTCAGACTTACATGTTTGACGAAACGAGATTAACTAAGTTAACGTTTAGTGATGCTCGACTCGAATGTACGACGAAAGTGCCCTCTAAGAGGAAATTAGAGAAGATTAATTAAGTTGATTGATGTGGAGTTGGTCAAATTGGTCGGTCATGCAAAACGAGGCTGGTACTCAGAAAGATCTGAGCTTACGTGGTCGAAAGTTCAAGCACGTAGGCGCCAAAAAGCAAGAGCGTGGTCTTAGAATACAAAGGGAGAAGAGAAGGGCGGACACTCGCGTGAGAAATATGAGAGACCGAAGGTCCTTATTGAAAGATCATAGATCCATATTAGACTCTCTAATAAAAATTAAATTATCTCATAATTTATCATTTTGGTGATCTATGTAACATGCATGCAAATATAAAAGCATAAAAATGAAAGTTAAGGAAAAACAATTTCCTTACATAGATTTTATGGTAATATGGGCACAAACTAGATCACCTATCTAGTTTGTTCTTGAGCTAAAAAGAAATGGATGATCCTGATACGTGCATTTTATATAGTCCTTTTTGGCCTTTTTATGCACGTATTTCTATGCTATTATCGTAGTTTTATGCTACGAAATGCCCCGAATATGCTACTTTGGTTTGTTTTGTCTTATTTGCAGGAATGGACCATAAAGTAGTGAAATCAAGCCTTTTTACCGTCTGTTTTGCATGTATTTGAAGGAAGAGTGAATTTGGAGCGGAAATGTTGCTGTTATGGGATGCGTGAAGCCATTTAGGGAGCTAAATAATCAAGTCAAATCTGAAACTAACGAGATTATGGGCTGCTGAAGTTAGATATCACTCGATCGAGTACTTTACTGGTCGATCGAGTGGTTTTGGATGGAATAATAGGTCGATCGATTACTTATTTAAGTCGATCGAACAGTGTCTATTTAGGGTTTACTCGATCGAGTAGATTTCTACTCGATCGAGTGGTTTGAGCTTGGTTTTGCTCGATCGAGCAGTTTAAAAGGGCTCGATCGAATGGTTTCTATTGGGCTCGGGCTTTATTAGCTTTAATCCGTCATTAGGTTAAATAAAAGTTCTATTTTCTTATAAATAGGAAGAGGGACGTCATTTGTAACTCTCTTCCTCTCTCTCTCCGATATATCATACACTACTTTACAATACTTTCTTCCTGTTACTTTTCTACTATTCTCTGCTTTCCGGATTTTACTCTGTAATTCTCCTTTCTCTTTTCCTCTCTTTATTTAATGTTTATTCTATTACCTTTTGCTCTTCCCTTTATTATGTCTAGCTAATTTCGCTACTAGGATTAGGTGATTCGATGGACTGTCGTTAATTGCTAATTAGGTTTATAGATTTGTCGTTGTTGTTTAAGTCTATGTTGCTAATCACTGCTATAATTGTATCCTGCTAGTTGAGTCAATACAATTAGCCTTTTAATTTTGGTAAGACTTGACCTGGACCGGAAGGTTGGAAAGGGTGAGACCTGCAGTGAGCATTAGGGCACTTTAGTGAGGGCGGAAGCTAAGCTATTAGTACTTTAGGGCGAATTGAGACCGGAAGGAGATATTCGTTGCCCCTTAGACCGACACATCGACTGATCTGTGATCTTAACTGCAATTAATTGCCGTTCATTGATGACCCAACATCCTAGTTCCCTCTCTCTTCCTTGTTAATTTCTCTTATTCCCTTTTCTCTTGCTTTATCTTATTAGTGTAGTCAAAACATTTCAAACCCCCCATCTTGTGACCGTAGACAGACCGAATAGACAAGTAGATAGTGACCGCCTCCCTGTGGAGATCGACCCTACTTACCGCTGACTTCTGTCAGTAGTAATAGGTACTTATTTTTGGTACTTAAACGACAGGTATCAAATTTTGGCGCCGTTGCCGGGGAGGCAACTATTTATTTACTTGTTTTATTTTGTCTGTTTTTAGCCTCAAGGGATTTTTCCCTTGAGGCCGTTCTCATCTTTTTCTCTAGTGCTGTTTTGATAGGTCCTACAGGTCCTACCTAGACAGTTATAGGTAAAAGATCGTCAAAGGGAAGGCTTGAGTACCTTTGACCCGTCACCTATGTTCCATTATATGGCGCAGCAGGTGATTTACTGCGGGAGATGTGGTGCTGCTGAGCACAATGCAGCTTTTTGCTTAGCTGAAAATGACGAGGTCTATGCATTCAAGCAGCGTAGACGAGCTAGTCAACCTTCTGTAGTTGTGCCGCCACATCTACCCTATCAGCGAGGCTATCAAAAGCCTCCATTTATCTGGCCACCGCAACAAGAAGCTCCTCCTCCTGATAGACAGAAAGAAGAGATTGCGGAGCTGAAATCTTTGATGAAGGCACTTGCACTCAAAAGGCAAGAATATGATAGACAGGTTTGTGCGCAAATTGATGAGCTCGAGTTTGACATAGCTCAGCTAGCTGCTGAGTCAAAAATTAGGCAACTAGAGGAAGCCTGTGTTACCTACGCAGAGAGCGGTTTTTCCCATGAAGAACCCGTGTTACCTAATGCTGATGATGATTTTTATGACTCGGATTGCGAAGTTCTATCAGATAATGATGCCATACACGAGGATTTCAGCACTGTACATCAAGAATCACTCGATCGAGTGACATATATTAGTCGATCGAGTGAAATACCTGAAGAATCGTTCGATCGAACACTTTATTTCACTCGATCGAATAGCTGTTTAGAGGGAGTACTCGATCGAGCTGTTCCAAGTGCTCGATCGAGTGATTATCAAGAGGGAAGTTGTCGATCGAGTAATAATTCCACTCGATCGACTGATTTGGCCAGGGAGAGCAATGCAACGTCACTTGGGTTCATTTTAGATGACGATTTTGATGATGATAATGGTTACGGTGAATCTCTCCTTTTCAAAGCCGAGTTGGATGCACTTGAGGCTGCGATTTACGGGACGGAATCCACTAAGGAGGGTGATGAGAAGGCAGCTGAGTCTGTGGTTGCTCCTAGCACGGATGAGGTAATACATTCTTTTATCAATAATTCCGACTTTGAGAGCAACCAATCTGAGGTAGTGATCGATAATTCTATTACGTAGTTGCTCATTCATGGACATCTTTTACTCTTTTATGGACTTTTCTCCCTTGGTTTTCCATTTCATACTCTTTTAGAAAACAAGAAAAAAAATTCTCCCTTCTTTTCTCTTCTTCTCATTTAACAAATTAATCTCATATCTTACCAAATTCATCAATTATTGACTTAATTCATACAATAAATAAGTAATTACTGTAACTCCGTCAACAATACATTAAATTTTTATACCAAAATGATCTAGTTATAAATACAATTAGGCTAAATTTACAATTAGGGTTCCACTCAAAAAATGGTAATTGGGGTGGCTGTGGCGGGCGTGGTAGGTGGTGGTGGCGCGACGTCGGTCACCGGCACTGGTTCCGGTGTTGCTGGTGGTGGCAGGGTAAGGGGTGGAGAGGGTTGCCTCACAAATTAGGGTTAGTTTTAGTCTGTCGCCGGTGTTGGTATGAGACACGACGGTCAGTCGCCGGCGTTGCATTGAGGCAGGTGTCCAGCGCCGGCATCGGTGCCGTTGTTGCTGATGGTCACCGTGCAGGGGTACTCAGTACTGGGTATAAGGTGTTGTCCTGGTTGTTTTTTTGTTTTTTCTTTTTTTTTGTTAAATGAAAAAGGGGTATAATGGTCATTGTCGTCCATAAAAGAGTAAAACTCGTCCATGAATGAGCACCACCCTTCTATTATTGTTGATATTAATATTTCGCTATCTCATTTGACTCCCATTTTTTCTTCTTCCGATGCTCTACCCCTTCCCAGTTGGTCATGTAATTTAACGATTTTTCACCGTTCTTATCATTTCAATTTTGTTAATCTGAAACGCTTCCCTAGATTATTATCAATTGCTCCTGAGCTCCTGTATTTTGTTGATAAATTTAGGAGTTGTCATAGGAAATTCGTTAGGCTTAAACGGTTTTACATTTCAATTTCCTATTTTACTTTTATATTATGGTGCTACTTATGCTCTTGTGTAGCACATGCGCAGATATATGATCTCATGCTAAGAGCTTTGAGCTGTTTTGATTGTGACTGAGTGAAGCAGCTGGATGAAAAAGAAGGTCGAGCTGGAACCTGTCTGAAGCTAGCGCTACCCGGGAGGCAACCCGGAGATTTTTATTTGTTTTGTTAAAACATTCCATTTTAGTTGTAATAATTGGTTTTCGTACTATAGACTACTTCAGTTATGCTTGTTTTGTTAGTTTTGCGTTCCCTTTATCGCGTCTTTACAGGAACATACTGAGGATGACTCGATCGAGTACTTTTTGTACTCGATCGAGAACTTTTTTTGCTGAAATCACTCGATCGAGCATTTATTTCACTCGATCGAGTACCTGCAAAGAGAGAAACAACTCGATCGACCACTATTCCTCTCGATCGAGCTGTTTTGGATGCCCATTCCACTTGATCGACCATTATTTCCTTTCGATCGAGTGGTTTGGACTTGGATTCGCTTCCTGTGATGTTGATGAAGCTTTTAGTGACCTCTCGTGTTGCCGGCTGGTTTGGGGAGGTCCCTACTTCGCGTTATCTTGTAAGTTTTCCGCATCTCCACTCTCTCCTTTTTAGTTTGCATTTTCTTTCCTTATCTGTGAGTACAATGAGGGCATTGTACGGTTTGGTTTGGGGAGGTTATGCATCCATATCTGTGTCTGCATTGTTTTTATTGCACTTCTGTTGTCACGTTTAATTTCTGTATGCATTGCATTGTTATTTCCATAAAATTCAAAAATCTCATAAAAATTGAAAAAAAATCTCGAAAAATTCAAAAAATTTCACGTTTATTTTAGCATGTAGGTTGAGTCGGAACGGTAGATTTCAATGATGAAATTGCACTGTAATTTGTCTTTTTGCTTAAGCCTTGCATTGAACTATTATCTTTTTAGCTTTGTCTTTTGCATATCTACGAGTTAATGTTAAATTTAGCTGAACGAATAGACTTGACCTGAAATTTTGGCAACCTACTTATAATTTCTAAGGAATTAGAGTCGTATAAACTGGTGTCATTTATGACCGGTTTCATGTAGGATTGTGAGTAGTTACTCCTTGCATAACATGTATCATCAATTTGCACGTATATGAAATTCAATTACTTTTTGCCTGCATACATTCGGGTTAGTGGTTGGTGTCACATGCAGGGAGGTGCTTACAATTTTCTTTTCTTTCATTTTTACCCATTTAACTCCACATTAGCCAAATTTGCCTGTTGACCCTTAGCTACATTCCAAATTTAGCCTGCCTTGTCAAGCTAGTTTAGTGTATGTTTTGCGGTATATATTTTATTGTGCCGAGTTTGGCTTGTTTTATATTGATTCGGAGTTGGTAATTTATGAAGAAAAGGAGGGTGATGAAAAAAGACGCGAAAAAGAAAAATAAAAAGAAAAAAAACGTGAATGAAAAAAAATAAAAAGAAGAAAGAAACCGAAAAAAAAGGATGAAATAAGAAAAAAAGATGTTGTTTGATGAGACGGTTTCGCTCCTATGCTTTATCTGTATCTTTTGAGGAGTATTTTTAGTTCGGTTTGGTGAGTTTTGTGCCAAATGAAGGGCATTGTGCTTAATTCTATAATTGAGTTGGAAATGGATGTTGTCATATGGTTTTGTTTAGGTACTAGCTTGGCCGCCTATACCTCCACATTCCCATAATTGTTTTGCCTCTTCTTACCCATTGCCTCACTTTACCATATTTTTGTAAGCCCTCGGCTGTGACAAGACCTTGTTTGGTTGGAATGTATGTACGGTAGCTAGAATTGTCTATCATATTAGTTGCATGCATGTTTATGTGGGTTGTAGTCTAGGTGAGCTACTATTTTTCTTTCTCTATTACATATATATGTTCACCCTTTGCTTCATAAGAGAAGAGTGACCCGTGAGAGTCCATTATTAAAGGTCTTGCAAGGTCGACGGTTCAGCTTTATTATAAACATCTTACAACTCGTTTGCATTTGACTGTTTGCTATAAGTGTTAGTTTGCTTGCATTAAATTGGTTTAAGTGGGCATTTGTAGCTAGCTCTGAGTTATCTTTTCCGTTCCCTTAGTTTGCATTTAGTTTACTCGAGGACGAGTAAAGGTTTGGTTTGGGGAGATTTGATACGTGCATTTTATATAGTCCTTTTTGGCCTTTTTATGCACGTATTTCTATGCTATTGTCGTAGTTTTATGCTACGAAATGCCCCGAATATGCTACTTTGGTTTGTTTTGTCTTATTTGCAGGAATAGACCATAAAGTAGTGAAATCAAGCCTTTTTACCGTCCGTTTTGCATGCATTTGAAGGAAGAGTGAATTTGGAGCGGAAATGTTGTTGTTATGGGATGCGTGAAGCCATTTCGGGAGCTAAATAATCAAGTCAAAGCTGAAAATAACGAGATTATGGGCTGCTGAAGTTAGATATCACTCGATCGAGTACTTTACTGGTCGATCAAGTGGTTTTGGATGGAATAATAGGTCGATCGAGTACTTATTTAAGTCGATCGAACAGTGTCTATTTAGGGTTTACTCGATCGAGTAGATTTCTACTCGATCGAGTGGTTTGAGCTTGGTTTTGCTCGATCGAGCAGTTTAAAAGGGCTCGATCGAATGGTTTCTATTGGGCTCGGGCTTTATTAGCTTTAATCCGTCATTAGGTTAAATAAAAGTTCTATTTTCTTATAAATAGGAAGAGGGACGTCATTTGTAACTCTCTTCCTCTCTCTCTCTCCGATATATCATACACTACTTTACAATACCTTATTCTTGTTACTTTTCTACTATTCTCTACTTTCCGGATTTTACTCTGTAATTCTCCTTTCTCTTTTCCTCTCTTTATTTAATGTTTATTCTATTACCTTTTGCTCTTCCCTTTATTATGTCTAGCTAATTTCGCTGCTAGGATTAGGTGATTCGATGGACTGTCGTTAATTGCTAATTAGGTTTATAGATTTGTCGTTGTTGTTTAAGTCTATGTTTCTAATCACTGCTATAATTGTATCCTGCTAATTGAGTCGACACAATTAGCCTTTTAATTTTGGTAAGCCTTGACCTGGACCGGAAGGTTGGAAAGGGTGAGACCTGCAGTGAGCATTAGGGCACTTTAGTGAGGGCGGAAGCTAAGCTATTAGTGCTTTAGGGCGAATTGAGACCGGAAGGAGATATTCGTTGCCCCTTAGACCGACACATCGACTGATCTGTGATCTTAACTGCAATTAATTGCCGTTCATTGATGACCCGACATCCTAGTTCCCTCTCTCTTCCTTGTTAATTTCTCTTATTCCCTTTTCTCTTGCTTTATCTTATTAGTGTAGTCAAAACATTTCAAACCCCTCATCTTGTGACCGTAGACAGACCGAATAGATAAGTAGATAGTGACCGCCTCCCTGTGGAGATCGACTCTACTTACCGCTGACTTCTGTTAGTAGTAATAGGTATTTATTTTTGGTACTTAAACGACAGGTATTAGATCCTCCTTGAAAAACTTTCAACAAGAAAGCCTCCTTCAAGTTGCACCCAAGAACTACACCCACAAATTATCTTACAAGTATTAACTAGATACTTGTAAAATAAACCCTTGATAATATTTGTAATATTACTAACACTCTTAGTAATAATATTTTGATTACTAACTTCTTAGTAAATGATGTATAATAATTTTAGAGAGATAGACCAAAATTTTGTTCACATGCAAAAGTGAAGTAAATGAAGTGTAGGAAAAATGAACAAAAGATGGAGTGTTATAAGGAGGAAGTGGCGGGTGGAGGAGATGGAGTGAAGGAGTCAACTTGTTTTAATATTGTCCAATCTTTATCACATGCACAAAGATGTTATGACAACTTATGGAAGGAAAAACAAGTAATGTGTAATGATTATGATTATAATCATCCACTACACTCCATTTACACGGTACAATGTCCCATTTACGGGTCCATTTTTGTTCTAATATTTGTCGCACAAATACGTGTAAATTTTAATTAAACATCGTTTCATGTTTAAATGTTTTCAATTAATTTCGTCTAAATCACTCCGTAAATATACGTGTACCGCTACACATATTACTTACGTACTAATATTAATCACATTATCAATTAGTACAATTTTAGTGAATTAACAATTAATTAACTAAAACCCGTCTCCCAAAATTTATTATTCAATTATTGCATAATTAAATAATAATTGTCGTGCCTCGAGTTCGCAACTCGAAATCTCTCTAAAATAATCGACTAACCTTTTAGTCTATAAATCAAGGGACTAAATAAATTGTATCTCATACAATTAATTAGTTGTCTATTGGGGTTCGTTCCTTTAGGTGTGACCGAAAGGGGTCAGTTGATCACCGCCGTCTCACGATAATAACGTCAAACTCTAGTCAGCCAACCATTATCGATTTACGTTAATCAACTGACGAGGATCAAATAATTAAATATCTGATGATATTCCTTTAATGAGATTTATTATGTAAACGCACTATTGTGGAGGACACTAACTCCAACAATCTCCCACTTGTCCGACACAAAGTTTGCGCTACCAATTCTCTTGTCCGTTTTAATCTCCCACTCAATACAAGGTGTCTTTCAGGTCGCACTTGCACATGAACATATCGTGAGTGGTTTTCTCGATCGGGAGTGTGACTACCTGACCGGAAAAATCTCTCACAGATTACTTCCGAGCGTGGCCACGCATTTGTAGTCATTAACTCCTCGAGTGGCCTTGAGATATAGTTACCCAACGTGGGTGGACAATTCCTGTATGCCCTATCTATCCTATTGCACAATACAGATCACCATGACCTAGTAAATGCCCTTTTGGCCTCCTTTCACGGCACGACCTAGGACAAAAATCAAAGTCACTCGGAAACTGCACTTGCTCAGATAATAGTCTCCAGTCAAAAGAATCGACTCATAGGAACATCTTAGAGATCCCTGCCACGACCAGGCGTCTATAATAGAACTTAGGGACTCTCTAAATGGTCACTGTCCGGCAAAGTGTCACACACTCTGCCTATGTAATCGACTAGTCATCACGTATGACCTTATGGTGTTGAACAACCATCAATCGACTTACAATCTAGTCACTCTGAGACGTCACCTCATTAAGTGACTAGGGACAAAATACAATGTTCATCTTGTTCACTTGAATAGTGTTCAACATTGTCTCCACAACTTATTCAGATAAACAAGGTATTCAATGTTTTCAGTCAAACTGAATAATTGAGTTCTTAAAGAAACTCTAACAATGAATGCGATCATCACTTATGTAAATATCAATACTCTATCCAATATTTACATAACGATCTTCAGCAATTAAGTAATACTGCTCAATCACATTGAGATAACATAACCATCATGTCTACCTTATGCCAACGGCTTTGGTTAGAGGATTAGCAACAGTTGCATCACTCTAATTTCCATTGCTATTTTCCCTTGTTCTATGCAATCTTTTCATCACATAGAGCCTTTCTAAGTACATGTCTAAACAAGTTTTTAGACTCTGGTTCTAAAGCCAGTCAAACACTCCCACTGTTTTCATAGTCTCTTGGGATACGATATTCGGCTAACAGAACTACTCTAGTCCCATTAAATTCCGGTTATCAACTATCTCTCTTACAACATCGGATATTGTAATGTACTTAGCTTTCGTTCATGATTTGTACGTATAACACTTATACATACACATCCTTCATATGACATCTTTTATGTATGACTCCTCATACATATTTGCTTTATGCATGTATAACTTCTTATACACATATGTATAACTTCTTATACATATTATTCTTTATGCACATAGCACTCTTACATGCTAACCGTTCCTTAACGAGGCCCATAACATCTTATAAGCATAGGAATGTTTCTGTGTAATCCTTTTACACAAAATTCATAAATTCCTCCAAACTACAAGAGTAAATCCTCAGTGCTTCTCAAGTACTCAAGGATGCTCTTCATAATCATCTAGTGACACTCACTAGGAAATGATTGGTAATGACTTCTCATATTCTCAATATGATAAGTCCCGACGAGAGCAGCTTTTAGCATATTTAATAGATCCTGCAGCGGAAGCAAAAAGATCATATTAATTTGTTCAACAATTTGAACGAGTCAAGAATCTTATCACATAAGTCTCTTGACTAAAATGCTAATATCCATGGAGATCTATCTCATTAGATCCGGATATTTATGATGCGCCATGCTACTCTCAAATATTCACCCGAGAATATTTCAAGTCACTAATATGTCAAACACATATTTAGACTAAGAAACATCACCTTAGCTACATTTCTAGTCACTAATATAGCACATATTTAGACTAAGAAACTCACTTTAGCTCCCACTAAACTCCATGTATCATCATGGTACCTCGACACTCGAGTAATACCATTTTGATAGACTACATGATTGAACCCAAAGTTCCAACTCTTTGACGTATATAGATCACAAAAGGGATCTTCCAAGCATGCTAGGCTTCTTAGCATTGGCAACATCAACAAAACTTCTCCCTTCATAAGATACATTCAAGGAGAAAGTTTCGTTATCCTTTTGCCTAAACTCATCCTCATGAGAGGCTATATTGCTAAGACCATACGAATTGATAAAGGCATTTGGGTTGTCACAAACTCTCTATAACCAACCCAAATTTTAAACATCTTATGTAACCTTTACGACAAGATCAAGGTAACCTACCAAAGTATTCACCTTAAATCAAGTCTCTAAAACATCTCGTGTTTCCTTCCTTATCGCATCGTGTGCAAGGAGATCAATTCGAATTGCATGGTGACACGTCATCACATAGAGTTCATATAATAGAAAAGCCTTTGATTAGGGTTTAAGATTCGTCACTTTTTAAAAGTAACGCACTATTATCGCAAAATTATCTCCTTATAACCACTGAGCCACAATAAAGAACGTCTTCTTGCATTATACTCAGTTTGTGGGTCTTGGACTTCCGTAAGTTCAAAATTTCTCCCACTCTGTCTTCCAGAAAATGAAAATCTTTCTGGAAAGACAGTATTATGAGCCACAAACTCTTTGTTCTCGTTTTGGAGGAGTAAAAACCAAGTGGTTCAATTTTGGATAACCCTCACAAATACACAAATTGGTTCTGAACATAAAAATTTATGATCCCAAATGTATAAAAAGACAAGTTAGGGACTCTCCCTATCCATATCTCATATGGAGTCATTTAGGCTATTATAGTCGGGTTTTAAACTTTTAGTGAGAAAATAGCTTACAAAATTGCGAAAAACCTCAAACTATATCTCATAAAGTTCGGTTCATATACTTGACTACACCATACTCTATGGTGTCCCAAGGAGAAGGTATTATGTGAACTGGTTCACAATCTTCTTAGTGATTATCAAGGTCATTACTTGATATTACCCATTTGATCTTCAAAGTCATTACTTTGAAACTTCCGATCAACATCTTGATCTTGACGTGCTTTTGGTTTACTACTTCATTTTGAAAATATTCCACGTTTCAAAAATCACTTTTATGTCTTATTAAATAGATACGAGGTTTTCATATCTACTTAACATTACGGTAAAAGTAACGAAGTATATATATATAACCAACTATCGGCCTTAAGCATCCGTATGTATATAGTCAATCACCTCACTATTGTGTTTCTTTTCTGCAAAAGAAAAACATAATACATGCACACATACCATAGGACTCACAATCAAATGGTTGTTCAATGTGCTTTTCGTTTACTCGTTTGAAACGAATTTACTTGAGGTTTGATCAATTGGGTTCACCAGATTAGAGACTTTAAAATCAACAAGATAGTATAACATTTAGTTCTCGTGAAGAATGTAAAATTCCTCTAACTTAAGTGGTCTAAACCAACCACCAAGTTATCACAGGAGTAGGTACAACATTTTGTTTTAAATCACATGAGTGATGCCTTCTATGTATAAACATAGATAATTACATTCTTTTAAAACCAAATTTAGGTACATTTGTCCTTATCAAAATCATTGCTACTCTAGTGATACGTGCATTTTATATAGTCTTTTTAGGCCTTTTTATGCACGTATTTCTATGCTATTATCGTAGTTTTATGCTACGAAATGCCCCGAATATGCTACTTTGGTTTGTTTTGTCTTATTTGCAGGAATGAACCAGAAAGTAGTGAAATCAAGCCTTTTACCGTCCGTTTAACATGCATTTGGAGGAAGAGTGAATTTGGAGCGGGAATGTAGCTATTTTGAGATGCGCAAAGAAGAAAGATAGCTAGGCGAGCAAAGGAAGAACTTCAAATTGCTAGTGCCTACTTTGGAGAGCCATATATCGAGTTTTACAACATATATTCAGGTGATTCCAATTGGATATGAAAGCTTGTCCTCTTAGGTTTCCAACGCCACCGGAATCGCCCTGTTTGCCCAAGTAACGAAGAAATGGCAGCCGTTTGAAGTTCAGTGCGCAAAGCAGGAAATTGTGCGCTGGAAAGTACTCGATCGAGTACAATTATGTTCGATCGAGTCCTTTTTCTACTCGATCGAGTAGTTGCATTTTAGGATTTACTCGATCGAGTAGATTTTCTATTCGATCGAGTGGTTTAAGCTTTATTTTACTCGATCGAGTAGTTTAAAAGCACTCGATCGAGTGGTTTGCTATTGGGCTCGGGATTTTTAGTCCGTGATTGGGTTTATGTTTGTAAAATCTCGCTTCCCTATATAAAGGAAGTCGGGATTAGGTCATAATTATCCTGGATACTACTAGGACGATACTTCTATCATATTTCATGCTTTTCCTTCTCTCTTTTCTCTGTTAAACACTTTTCCATCATTCTTTTCCGGATCTCTTAATCAGTAATTCCTCTCCTTACTCTTTTTCTTCCTTTACTTTATTTTTAATTTATGATGTTGTTTATTCCTTTATTTTTCGCTCTTGCTCTTCCCTTATCTATGTTTAGCTAATTCCCCTGCTAGGATTTAGGGGAGTCGATGAACCGATGTTAATTTCTAATTAGGTTTACGGATTTGTCGTTGTTGTTAAGTCTATGTTGTTAATCACTGCTTTAATTGTTTCTAGCTATTTGAATCGATGCATTTAGCCTACTTAATATTGGTAAGCCTTGACCTAGACCGAAAGGTTGGAAGGGGTGAGACCCGCAGTGAACAATAGGATGCTTTAGTGAGGGCGAAAGTTAAGCTAATAGCATTTTAGGGCGAATTGAGACCAAAATGAGATATTCGTTGCCCCTTAGACCGACACATAGACTAATTTGTGACCTTAGCTGCAATTGACTGACATTCATTGATGACCCGACAATCCTAGTTCTCTCTCTTTATTGTTAATCCCTTTATTTTTATCGCTCAATTTCTCTTGTCTCCTCTCTTAGTTTAGAAATCGTACTCAAACCCCCGTTACTCTTAGACTAACTTAAAACAGATAAATCTCATTTTTGCCTCCCTGTGGAGATCGACCCGACTTCCCTAGCTATATTAGTTAGAGCCAGTTGGTTATTGTTGATAGGTATACGACTGCCCTGTCAAATTTTGGCGCCGTTGCCGGGGAGGCAGCGTAGTTTATCTGTTTTTATTTAGTCTATTTCTTGTCTCAAGGAACCTCGGTTCCTTGAGACCGTTCTCATGTCTTTCGTTCTTGACATTCCGCAGAGAGAGAACGAAAGTTTGGGTTCTTATATAGACAGGTGGGAGGAGTGGCTCGAACCAAGACGAGGAATGCTTTCGGGACTCCAAATATGCCAGTCTATCATCCGGAGAATTAATGCCCCTACACGAGCATACCTCGAGGCTAATGGTAAGTGGGATTTCGAAGGAATCCCCGTAAAAGAGTTATTAGAATTTTTTGAATGGTTTGCTACTGAAACTCTTAAACCCAATTTCTCTCTTCATGTTGACTCAGATGAGGGGGTGGGTGAGAGCTTATAAACCGTTCTAGAAAATACTGACGGAAAAATAGAGGAGACCATTAGCGTGGTTGATAACCCCTTTTATAAGGATAATTTAGAACCCCTCTATGATGTTGGGAAATGTGTCCTCAACAATAGTGCGATCACATGATTTAAATATCATTATTAAAATCTCATTTTAAAGAATACAATTGGGAAGTAATTTTTACTGTCAACTGGTCAACATATATCGGTAATGATTGGCTGACTAGAGTTTGACATTACTGTCGTGCGACGGTGGTGATCAGTTGACCCCCTAGGTCATACCTATAGGGCAACACTCTTAATTGATCATTTAATTAATTGTATAATGTTACGAGTTAATTAAATTACTTGAAAAATTGACGGATGATTTTGGAAGTAAAATTTACGTATCACATTGAAATGTGATTAAATGAGATACGGTCTGAGTGATCGAATTGTATCATTACTCGGATGAAATTATTGTTTAAAGAAACAATTGAAATTGAATGAATTATTATAAATACAATCTGTTGTGATTTATAAATGGTAAAATATTTTGGTACAAGTAATTGTGAATTACTAAGTCGATTTTTGTATGTGACGTATTTTTAATAATACGTTGATTTTTAATATGTTACAAAATGAACAACAAATTTATGTAACATATGACATGTGACATAAGTCAAATTGACAAAAATAATATGGATCCCATATTATGAGTGTACCGAAATTAAGAGGGAATTAGGCTAGAAATTGTGTTGTTTAAATAAGTGGAAAACACAATCATTTATAATATAGCCTAGCCATGCAACCCTAGTTTGCATTATGAAGGCAAACAAGGGCATGCATTGGGTCTTTTTCTTCCCCCTTTCTTCCCTCCTACCCGGTTTCACCATAGGAAAGGCAAAAGGATTTTTGTCTTAATTTTTGACATACACTACATGCACGAGTGTGAAAATTATTCATTCATTCACTTCATAAAAATATTTTTAGAGAGATAAAAATATTACTCTTCCTCTCCTCCTCTCCTACCCGGTTTTAGGAGACCAAACAAAAATCATTTTGGGTCATTTTCTTATAAAATTAATATTGTACTAGTATTCATAATATTAATTTTAATTAAGAGTAAGCTTTGGGTATAATTCCTTGGGAGAGATCCTACACTTGGGTCTTTGTTCATCCAAAAGGAAAGCTCAAGAACAAAAGAGAAGGAGATCTCTTTTGTGCCCATATGAACCGAAATCACAATGTAAGAACATGATTTCTTCTTTATTTTGCTAATTAGTTTGCATGCATAAGACCTTTATTAATTTTATGACAAATTAAATTAAAACATATCAATATGTTGAGTATATAGATCTACTTTTCTTTCAATCGGTATCAAGAGCCATGGTTGTTTGCATGCAAATCGGTTAAAAGTTTTTCCGAGTTATAAAGATTAACATATAAAACTTGTAAAATTTGTGTTATTATGATATATCACGAAATTAATTCATGCATGTTAAAATTTCTGGTCCTAAAATGTTTTAGGATATTTTGGTTAAATTTACGGTTTTTTATTGTTCATATTATACAATAATGGCATTTAAATATGATTTTATGAGTAAAAATGTCATTTTCTGTCTAAAATTAGCTATACTTCGAATTTTCCAGGGATTTTTCGATATGTTGTCACATATATTATTTTGAGATAACCTGTAAATTTTCATAATTTTTGGACTTGTTATGCTCGAAAAATGGATTTTTCATTATTAAATTCGGATTTAGGTGAAAAATAGGTTAATATGAGTTAAATTTCGAATCTGATCATAGAAATTTAATATTTTGTCACATGCAATTTTACAAGATATGTGTAAAATTATGGGCTATAGTGAAGTCTTTTTGCATGATTTATGGATTTTTGAAGAAAAATAGCATAAATAGTGACATTATTAGTGAAAAATTAATAAAATATAATCTATGACTAAGGAAAAACGTCAAATGTTGCATTTTATTGTCTTTTTCAGATCTAAAATTGAAAAGTTAATGAATATGATTTTTATCATGTTTTTATGATTATTTTATTAAAAACCGATAAAGCGCAACATTGTTTTTCCGGAAAAATTTCGAAATTTTTAACCTTAGTTTTTGAACATTATGAGTGTCATGGTATTTTTCCAGAATGTTCATGAGTTTAAATTTCAAATTTCAAATTTATTTGAAATTTTGTGATTTATTTGAAGTTTATAGCTTATTTTTGTAATTTTTTAGTCCATTAATGAACAATTTTATAAATATGAGTTAATTATGGTCAAATTATTAGTGAAGACTAAATTTTGAGTCCTAAGAGGTTAGGGTAATTAACTTATGCATAAATATGAATTTATGTAATTTTTGTGATTATAAAATGTTGAAATCACGCAAATCCGTAAAAACCGAGTAATATACGATATTGGCTAATTAAAGGCGATTTAGCATAAAATTGAGCATGTTCTTACATATTATAATGCTGCATTTTCTTTATGATTGTCATATTTTTAATTTATGTAATTTTGAATTATGTAATTTTACTTAGTATGGCCTTAGATTTTAATTGGTATTTCCCGAAATGTATGGGAATATCGATTCGGTTGTAATTTTATTGTGATCTCGTATCACCGTTTTGTAATTTAATAGATTTATTTTATTTTAGTTCCAAATGTATAATAGGAAATTATGTAATTTATTATGTAATTTTATTTATCACGGAGTTTCCAAAGACGGATTTCTTCAAGATGGCGATACATAAAGACGGTGTTACCTCGAGATGCGTGCCACAACCGAAGTTCAAGGGACCAATGGAGTTGGTTTCCGAATATGTAATAGTTAAATAGTTTTTCTATTTTAGGAAAGGCCATACTAGGATTTAATTATTTTTATGCTTGCATTTTATTTTATGTTGCATGCATCGCTAAATCGCCATAACTAAAACATGCATCCTATTTTATCGAGTTTATCGACCGTGTCAATTAGAATTATCGTAGTTCACCGCTTTAGTTCACTTAAAACGTGATAGATAATAAATTGACATGACCTCTCGCTAAAACAATTAATTGAGACATAGCCTTACCAAATAGTAGAAACCATGAAAACCTATTTCGCGAGGGAGTGCACTCGGCTACCCCGGGGTACAAACCTTGTTACGTAGGGGAAGTGGGTGATAAATGTCTAATCCACCGAATTCATGTTGATGAGGGTTTCATCGGCTACCCCGTGCCTAAGTTAATGTGGGTTTGGATAATGGACACATTTATTCGAAATTTGGATTGAACTCAACAAAAGTTATTGATGAGGGTTTCATCGGCTACCCCGTGCCCTTGTTGATGTGTTTTGGGCTATAGATAAACATTAGAGTAATTTTATCGACCAAGAGTTCTAAAAGTAGAATCGATTAAAAAGTTAATCCACCGAGTTATATTGATAAAGGTTTCATCGGCTACCCCGTGCCTAAGTTGATATGAATTTGGATCTTGGAATCATTTATTATAGTTGGGTAGAGGTCACTATATAAATGTTCATATCTTGTTAATATTTTACAAGTATGATTTAAAAAGACAAATGTTAATATTTCCTTTTCCTCCATATTTGTAGTTCTTTACAATGAATCCAACAAATGATACCGCACCGATAACTATTGAGTCTTACCACAATGTTTTTGACGACGTTTGCTCCAACAATGATTTCGACACCACTAGAGAACTTCATTTTGGGATAGGTTCGGATGGAAACCTTAACTTCATCACTTATTCTAAACCACCTACTACTACTAGACCTCGTGTGAGTCCGTCTCAGGAAGACTACCTCATACAATCTATAGGGTCTTTGTCTCTGGAAGATAAAGATGCCAAAGCTAGTGGGAGCTCAAGTAATCAAGTTCTTGCTTCAAAGGGCAAAAGGTTCAAGAAGAAGGGAAAGAAAATCAAAAACTTCAAGCAAGTTAATGATGAGTGCCATTATTGCTATGGCATAGGACATTGGCTTAGGAATTGTCCCGTATATTTGCGAAATATAAGGGAAGGACTCATCACTCCAAAAGGTACAATTCCGAAAGAAATTTATGTTATTGATATAAATTATACTTCCACTACGACATGGGTACTAGATACCGGTTGTGGTTCTCACCTTTGTAATCATTTACAGGGTTTAAGAGATGTGAAGAGGCTTAGTAAGGGAGATGTGGATCTACGCCTTGGAAATGGAGCTCGGGTAGCGGCCGAATCCAAAGGAACTTATGTTTTAGTTTTGCCTAATGGATTTGAGTTGTATTTACATAATTGTTTTTATGTGCCTACACTCTCTAAAAACATTATTTCAATCGCCATGCTAGACATGGACGGTTTTTGTTTTGTCATTAAGAACAATCGTTGTACTATTTCTAGGAACGACTTGGTTATAGGCCAAGCTTCCTCTATCAATGGCATTTACATTTTAGAGACCTCAAATCCAACTAATGATATCTATAACATTCAATCAAAGAAACTCAAATCAAGTGACCCAAGTGAAGCGTTCATTTGGCATTGTCGATTAGGTCACATAAACGAGAATCGCATCAAAAGATTAATTTCAACTAATGTGATTACACCATTTGATTATCAATCATATGGTACATGCGAATATTGCCTACTTGGCAAAATGACTCGTAATCCTTTTAGTGGTAAAGGGACACGAGCTAGTGAGCTATTGGGACTCATACACACCGATGTATGTGGACCAATGAGTATCACCGCTCGTGGTAATTATGACTACTTTATAACCTTCACCGATGACTTGAGTAGATATGGGTATATCTATTTAATGAAACATAAGAGTGAAGCGTTTGAAAAATTCAAGGAATTTCAAAACGAAGTAGAGAACCAATTGAACAAAAGGATTAAGGCACTACGATCCGATCGTGGTGGAGAATACCTTAGTCTTGAATTCGATTCACACTTGAAAGGTTGTGGTATTATATCACAACTTTCTCCACCCGGAACACCACAACTCAATGGTGTTGCCGAAAGGATGAATCGAACCCTACTTGATATGGTTCGATCCATGATGAGTCAAACCGAGTTACCGAACTCGTTTTGGGGATTTGCAATCCAAACTGCAATTCTATCTTTAAATAATAGTCCCACTAAAGCCACCGAAAAGACTCCATTTGAAACATGGAAAGGAAGAGTTCCTAATCTATCCTACATGAAAATTTGGGGATGTGATGCTTACGTCAAGACTAAACCCGACAATAAGCTTGCCCCAAGATCCGAAAAATGCACCTTTGTAGGTTATCCTTTGACCTCTCGAGGTTACTACTTCTACAAACCTCAAGATAACAAAGTGTTTGTGTCTTCCGAGGCTGTCTTCTTAGAAAGCCAGTTTATTTCTAAGAGACAGAGTGGGAGAAATTTTGAACTTGATGAAGTTCAAGAGCCACAAACCGAGGTAGAGACGCAAGAAGATGTTCCTTCGTCGTCTAACGCGGTTGTCCCTCCTCCACTTAGAAGAACGGGCCGAGTTATTCGCCATCCCGATCGATATGTGGGACTTATCGAGGAAGATGGAACACTCGATGTGTTGCTTATGGAAAGTGACGAGCCCACCACCTACAAGGCCGCAATCTCTAGTCCAAATTCCTCCTTATGGCTTGAAGCCATGAAGTCCGAAATGGATTCTATGCATGAAAACCAAGTTTGGGACTTGGTAGATTTGCCTAAAGGGGCAAGACCCCTTCAATGCAAATGGATATTCAAAGTCAAGAATGGCATAGAAGGACATGACGATGTCTACAAAGCTAGGCTAGTGGCAAAAGGATTTACCCAAGTCCAAGGTCTCCATTATGATGAGACATTCGCCCCCGTAGCCATGCTAAGATCCATACGGATTTTGTTAGCGATCGCCGCATTTCATGATTATGAAATATGGCAAATGGATGTCAAAACCGCTTTTCTAAATGGGCATTTAGACATTTAGAAGAGGAGGTGTACATGATACAACCCGAAGGTTTTGTTGATTCTAAAAATCCTAACAAAGTGTGCAAGCTTAAGAGATCCATTTATGGTCTTAAGCAAGCATCTAGAAGTTGGAATCATCGATTCAATCATGTTATAAAGGAAAATGGTTTCACTCGAAGTGTTGAGGAACCATGTTTATACATGAAATTCAGTGGGAGCAATGTTGTGTTCCTAATCTTGTATGTCGATGACATACTACTCATTGGAAATGATATTCCAATGTTGTCTTCTGTTAAGAAGTGGTTAGGTAACCACTTCCAAATGAAGGATTTAGGAGAGGCACAACGCATATTAGGTATCCGGATCCATAGAGATAGATCCAAGAGGATATTGGCACTAAGTCAAGAGTCTTATGTTGATAAGATTCTTTGACGGTTCAGCATGGACAAATCCAAAAGGGGTTTGGTACCTATGGTAACCGGGACGATATTGAGCAAGACTCAATCTCCCTCCGAACCCCATGATGTTGAACGCATGAAGTTGATCCCTTATGCTTCCGCTGTTGGATCAATCATGTATGCCATGATATGCACACGTCCTGATGTCTCGTATGCCTTGAGCATGACGAGTAGATATCAAGGAAATCCAGGTGAGAGTCACTGGATTGCAGTCAAGAACATCCTTAAGTACTTGTGAAGAACTAAGGATTCTATCCTAGTGTTTGGAGGTGACACTGAGTTGCGTGTTAATGGATACACGGACTCAAGTTTTCAAACAGATAGAGATGACTTGAAATCACAAGCTGGTTTCGTTTTTATGCTCAATGGTGGTGCCGTAAGCTGGAGAAGCTTCAAGGAAGTCGTAATCGCGGATTCTACAACGGAGGTCGAGTACATCGCAAAGATCGGAAGTCGCTAAGGAAGCTGTTTGGATCAGGCAATTCACGGAAGGTCTAAAAGTAGTACCTACCGCCAATGATCCCATCACTCTCTATTGTGATAATAGTGGGACGATCTTCCAAGCTAAGGAGCCGAAGTCTAGTAATAGATCTAGACATGTACTTAGAAAATATCATGTAATAAGAGATTTCATTGAAAGAAAGGAAATTGCGATTTGTAAGGTTGAGACGGATGACAACATAGCCGATCCGCTCACCAAGCCTTTATCGCAGGCTAAGCATGATGGACATGTTACGTCCATGGGACTTAAACGTGTACCAAGTTTTTGTTAGATTTTGAAATGAAATAAAAGTGTTGTTTTTGTTCATGTTCATAATCACATTTGTCTTTTATCTTTAATTTATACATTGTTACATCCAAACGGGTTGTAGTGACAATTGAACCCCGTTAAAGTGAACACGGATTAACATAGTATTTGCCCATAGTCACTTGTATGAGGTGACGTCTCGAAGTGACTAGAGTGTGATGCGATTGATGGCAAGTTCAAGTGCCATAGAGTCATGTGAGATGACTAGTCGATCACATAGGCAGACTGTTAGGAACATTTTGTCGGGCCTTATGACCGCTTATAGAGTTCTGGTAATTTATATAGCCTGGTCGTGGCAAGAGCTACTATAGTATTCAAATGAGTCGATTCTTTTGACTAAAGACTATTCGCCTAAGATGGCACAGTTTCAGATTAACTTTGATTTGTGTTACTACGACCTTCGTAAATGGGGTCAAATGGGCATATTTTGGGTTATGATGGCTGTGGCTAGTCGAAGGGAATGAGTGCGATAGGAATTGTCCACCCCTAGTCAGGGTTATAACAATATCTCAGGGCCACTCGAGGAGTAATGAACTGGAAATGCGTGGCCACGCTCGGAAAGTATCTATGATGGATAAGTCCGGTCAAATCAGTTATTCTCCAGATCGAGGAAACCACTCTCGATATGATCACTTGCAAGTACGACCTGAAAGACACCTTGCATTGAGTGGGAGATAGTAATAGGACAAGAGAATTGGTGACGCACACTTGTCGAGGACAAGTGGGAGATTGTTGGGAAATGTGTCCTCAACAATAGTGCGATCACATGATTTAAATATCATTATTAAAATCTCATTTTAAAGAATACAATTGGGAAGTAATTTTTACTGTCAACTGGTCAACATATATCGGTAATGATTGGTGACTAGAGTTTGACATTACTTGTCGTGCGACGGTGGTGATCGATCGATTGACCCCCTAGGTCATACCTATAGGGCAACACTCTTAATTGATCATTTAATTAATCGTATAATGTTACGAGTTAATTAAATTACTTGAAAAATTGACGGATGATTTTGGAAGTAAAATTTACGTATCACATTGAAATGTGATTAAATGAGATACGGTCTGAGTAATCGAATTGTATCATTACTCGGATAAAATTATTGTTTAAAGAAACAATTGAAATTTAATGAATTATTATAAATACAATCTGTTGTGATTTATAAATGGTAAAATATTTTGGTACAAGTAATTGTGAATTACTAAGTCGATTTTTGTATGTGACGTATTTTTAATAATACGTTGATTTTTAATATGTTAAAAAATGCACAACAAATTTATGTAACATATGACATGTGACATAAGTCAAATTGACAAAAATAATATGGATCCCATATTATGAGTGTACCGAAATTAAGAGGGAATTAGGCTAGAAATTGTGTTGTTTAAATAAGTGGAAAACACAATCATTTATAATATAGCCTAGCCATGCAACCCTAGTTTGCATTGTGAAGGCAAACAAGGGCATGCATTGGGTCTTTTTCTTCCCCCTTTCTTCCCTCCTACCCGGTTTCACCATAGGAAAGGCAAAAGGATTTTTGTCTTAATTTTTGACATACACTACATGCATGAGTGTGAAAATTATTCATTCATTCACTTCATAAAAATATTTTTAGAGAGATAAAAATATTACTCTTCCTCTCCTCCTCTCCTACCCGGTTTTAGGAGACCAAACCAAAATCATTTTGGGTCATTTTTCTTATAAAATTAATATTGTACTAGTATTCATAATATTAATTTTAATTAAGAGTAAGCTTTGGGTATAATTCCTTGGGAGAGATCCTACACTTGGGTCTTTGTTCATCCAAAAGGAAAGCTCAAGAACAAAAGAGAAGGAGATCTCTTTTGTGCCCATATGAACCGAAATCACAATGTAAGAACATGATTTCTTCTTTATTTTGCTAATTAGTTTGCATGCATAAGACCTTTATTAATTTTATGACAAATTAAATTAAAACATATATGAATATGTTGAGTATATAGATCTACTTTTCTTTCATATGATTCTTGCACAGATAGTGAGGACGACTGGGAAGGTCTCTTTGAGAACTTCCCTACTGACGAGTCCGGCCCTAAGGAGAGTGAGGAGAAAATTTTTGACAGTCTTGAGGTTAAATGGGATAGTTATGACGATATTATGGATGAACTTATTGTTGAGGACCCAATTGACTTTACTGTCCCTTGCATTTCGGATGAATACCCGCCTTCGCCTTTAGAAGACCAGATTCCTCTACCTCACAATATAAACCCGTCAGTGCATCTGGATTATACTCGCATTATTTTTGAGTCAAATGCTCATGAGCTCTCTTATTTTCCACTCGCGGTTAATTTAAGCTTCTATATTCCGCCCTTAGCTGGAGGGAGGAATAATTTTGTGGATGTTTTTAGGAGTTGTCATAGGAAATTTGTTAGACTTAAATGTTATTTCATTTTAATTTCCTATGCTATTGCTATTTTATGGTGCTACTTACATTTTTGTGTAGCACATGCGCAGCTGTTTGATCGGTTGCTGCGCGCTTTGAGCTGTTTTGACCAGGCTAATTAGAGCAGCTGGATGAAAAAGAAGGTCGAGCTGGGACCTGTCTGAAACTAGCGCTACCCGGGAGGCAACCCGGAGATTTATTTTTAGTTGTTTTTCAAACATTGCATTTTATTTCAGTTGTGTGTAATAATTGGTCTTCGTACCATAGACTATATCAGTATGCTTGCTTTGTTAGTTTTGCGGGCTGTTTTTATTGCGTCTTTTGCAGGAATATACTAAGGATCACTCGATCGAGTACTTTTTGTACTCGATCGAGAGCTTTTGCTGCTGAAATCACTCGATCGAGTACCTGCACAAAAAAAAAAAAAAAAAAAAAAAAAAAAGTACTCGATCGACCACTATTCCTCTCGATCGAGCTGTTTTGGACGCCCATTGCTTGGATTAGCTTCTTGTGACGATGTTTCGGAGCTATTAGTGACCTCCCACGTTGCTGGCTGGTTTAGGGAGGTCCCTTATTCGCGTATTCTTGTAAGCTTTCCGTATTTACTCTCTTTCTCTTTTAGTTTGCATTTCCTTTCCATGTTTTGGTACAATGAGGGCATTGTACGGTTTGGTTTGGGGAGGTTATGCATCCATATCTGTGTCTGCATCTTGTTTTTATCGCATTTCTGTTATCACGTTTATTTATTTCAGCTTGCATTGTTGTTTATTTCATTAAAAAATTCAAAAATAAAAAAAAATAGAAAATTCAAAAAATTCAAAAATATTCACATTTATTTTTGCATATAGGTTGAGTAGGAACGGTAGATTTCCGTGATGATATTGCACTATAACTTGTCATTTTACTTGAGCCTTGCACTTTATTGACAGTTATTAGCTGAGTCTTGCGCATATCTACGAATTTTTGTTCAAATTTGGCTGACTGTTTAGACTTGACCTGATAAATTGGCAACCTACTCTATAAATTCTGAGTTTTGGAGCCTTATAACTGGTGACATTCATGACCAGTTTGCATAGGAATTGAGAGTAGTACTCCTTGCATAACATGTTCATCATTATTGCACATTCATGAAATTCGATTACTTGTCAAATGCATACATTCGGGTTTGTGGTCAGTGTCACATGCAGGGAGGCGCTTGCGATTTTCCCCTTTTCTTATATTTTTCACCCATTTAGCTCCACTTAAGCCAAATCTTGCCTTTTTGACCCACTAGCTACATCCCAAACTGAGCCTGCCTAGTCAAGCTAGTTCAGCATGTCTTTTGTGGTATATTTTTCCGTCTGCAGTTTGGCCCGTGTGTATATGATTGGAGTTGGTGAAAATTGAAGGAAAGGAGAATGAGAATGAAAAAAAAAGAACTGAAAAAATGAGAAAAACGTGAATGAAAAAAAAAACAAAAGAAAAAAAATTTGAAAAAAGTTGAAGTTCACGTGAAACAGAAAGAAGAATAGAAAGAAAAAAGAAAAAAATTGGATTGAGTTGTATGAATAAAAGAGACCGACTGTGTTTATCTCTATCTTGTGACGGTCTTACTCCTCTATTTTATCTATATCATTTTGAGGAGATTGTGTATTGGGTAGTGAGTTTTGTGCCAAAGAAGGGCACTTGTGTTTATTTTACAGTCAGTTGAGATTCGGATGGTCTTATATGGCCTTGTTTAGGAACTAGCTTGACGCTTTACCTTCACATTTCCATAATTTGTTTTGCCTTTTCTCACCTGAACCTCACTTTCCCATATCATTTGTAAGCCCTCAGCTGTGACGGACATTGTTGGTTGGAATGTATGTGTAGTACTTGAATCGTCTATCATTTTTGTTGCATGCATGTTATGTAGGTCGCAGTCTAGGTGAGTGACTGTTTTCTCTTTCTCTCTTATACATATATTTTCACCCTTTGCTTCATGAGAGAAGAGTGACCACGTGAGAGTCCGATTTTGTTGGTCTTGCAGGGTTGATAGGTCAGCTTAATTTATGGACATCTTATAATTCGTTTGCGTAATGACCATTGTAGCTGTAACTGTTGATTTTAGCTTGCATTAAATTGGTTTAAGTGGGCATTTGTAGCTAGCTCTGAGTTATCTTTTCCGTTCCATTAGTTTGAATTTATTTTACTCGAGGACGAGTAAAGGTTTGGTTTGGGGAGATTTGATACGTGCATTTTATATAGTCTTTTTAGGCCTTTTTATGCACGTATTTCTATGCTATTATCGTAGTTTTATGCTACGAAATGCCCCGAATATGCTACTTTGGTTTGTTTTGTCTTATTTGCAGGAATGAACCAGAAAGTAGTGAAATCAAGCCTTTTACCGTCCGTTTAACATGCATTTGGAGGAAGAGTGAATTTGGAGCGGGAATGTAGCTATTTTGAGATGCGCAAAGAAGAAAGATAGCTAGGCGAGCAAAGGAAGAACTTCAAATTGCTAGTGCCTACTTTGGAGAGCCATATATCGAGTTTTACAACATATATTCAGGTGATTCCAATTGGATATGAAAGCTTGTCCTCTTAGGTTTTCAACGCCACCGGAATCGCCCTGTTTGCCCAAGTAACGAAGAAATGGCAGCCGTTTGAAGTTCAGTGCGCAAAGCAGGAAATTGTGCGCTGGAAAGTACTCGATCGAGTACAATTATGTTCGATCGAGTCCTTTTTCTACTCGATCGAGTAGTTGCATTTTAGGATTTACTCGATCGAGTAGATTTTCTATTCGATCGAGTGGTTTAAGCTTTATTTTACTCGATCGAGTAGTTTAAAAGCACTCGATCGAGTGGTTTGCTATTGGGCTCGGGATTTTTAGTCCGTGATTGGGTTTATGTTTGTAAAATCTCGCTTCCCTATATAAAGGAAGTCGGGATTAGGTCATAATTATCCTGGATACTACTAGGACGATACTTCTATCATATTTCATGCTTTTCCTTCTCTCTTTTCTCTGTTAAACACTTTTCCATCATTCTTTTCCGGATCTCTTAATCAGTAATTCCTCTCCTTACTCTTTTTCTTCCTTTACTTTATTTTTAATTTATGATGTTGTTTATTCCTTTATTTTTCGCTCTTGCTCTTCCCTTATCTATGTTTAGCTAATTCCCCCGCTAGGATTTAGGGAGTCGATGAACCGATGTTAATTTCTAATTAGGTTTACGGATTTGTCGTTGTTGTTAAGTCTATGTTGTTAATCACTGCTTTAATTGTTTCTAGCTATTTGAATCGATGCATTTAGCCTACTTAATATTGGTAAGCCTTGACCTAGACCGAAAGGTTGGAAGGGGTGAGACCCGCAGTGAACAATAGGATGCTTTAGTGAGGGCGAAAGTTAAGCTAATAGCATTTTAGGGCGAATTGAGACCAAAATGAGATATTCGTTGCCCCTTAGACCGACACATAGACTAATTTGTGACCTTAGCTGCAATTGACTGACATTCATTGATGACCCGACAATCCTAGTTCTCTCTCTTTATTGTTAATCCCTTTATTTTTATCGCTCAATTTCTCTTGTCTCCTCTCTTAGTTTAGAAATCGTACTCAAACCCCCGTTACTCTTAGACTAACTTAAAACAGATAAATCTCATTTTTGCCTCCCTGTGGAGATCGACCCGACTTCCCTAGCTATATTAGTTAGAGCCAGTTGGTTATTTTTGATAGGTATACGACTGCCCTGTCATCTAGCTCTATTTCGATACAAAAATGTCCTATGCTAGACGTCTTACGTTTTGTCAATTCATGTAAACTTCTTTACAAAGAAATGACCCATACTTGGTATCTCATACCAAGATAGTGGAACTAGCCTATCCATTGAGTAGATGTCTCTTTCAACTTTGTTCTATCGCATACATCTAGGGTTGATACTTCTTAACTCCCACTCACTTTCACATTCCTCTTTGCTTCAATCAAGCAAAAATGAATCTCATGAAGACCTCTCTTCATGTCATTCGTGATATTTTATACACTTAGTAAGAGTGAATTACTATAAAGTGAGTGTAACATGTGGCAAAATCTCAACTTCTTGCGAAATTGGACTACCTAACCGTTCAATTGTTATCATATGCCTAAACTCTTTAGCGCATGAACAATCGATTTGGCCTTTCTCGAAGTGAGCCATTTGACGGTATCATATTGGAGTATTATAAGTGTTTTTGAAAACTCTTTTCGCAAACTTTTGAATTACACTTGAGTAATTAAAACTAATATGTCATCATCATGACGGAGGTGTCACTTCCGAAATCAAGACTCTCTTGATAAAATGTGACTTCCTTTTAAACTCGTAATATGAGTTTGCAACATGAAACCCCTTTTTAATATGTATGGACGTTAATTAAGTTGTATAATAACCACAAAAATCGTTGTAAGCTTATGTAGGTGAATTGGTAAATCATGTTATCAATCATTAATTCCTTCAAAGAAACCGCTTTCTATGAAAGAATGAAACAAGTATAACAATAAATAGAGAAAGGAGGATGAAGTGCGCGATGTCATACATTTATGAGAATGAACGAAAAAATAGGAAAAATTATCATTCAATGTTTTAATTTTACTTGTGAAACATCTTTAACAAGTTTTAACATTTATATAATGATCTCCCACTAAATTATATAAATGATTCCAAGACCCAAATATTAAACAAAAATGAGCATCACTTGGGCGAAACATCCCATAATTATGTAAATTCGGTAAGTCACGTTGACTAATTCTACCTCTAGAACTCTTGGTCGACGAATTTCCTGAAATCCATCTACTAGCCCCGGAACACAAGACCGTCTTATATCCCGTTGATTCCAACCAATTTTGGCGTGTGATAACCGCTTACCACCCTACTTACTCAAGGTAAAAAGAGAACACCCAGCTTGGGCGAGCGTAGTTCTAATGAACAAGAGATTCATAGGTGTTACTAATCGGTAAGGCTAATCTCAATTTTAGTTATGTGAGAGATCTTGTCAATTTAGTCATAAATTCCCTATAAGTGAACTAAGTCGGTGAATGTAAATGACGTGAATTGACAATCGCGAAGATAAAATGCATGTGATTGGCGATTTTGGCATGCGCAAAAATAAAACAAGCAAACAAGTAAGCATATGAATAAATCCTAGTATGGCCACCTAGTTAATAAAAACTAGATTATTACATATCGGAAACCAACTCCTTGGTCCCTTGCCTCTTCATTCCAAAAGTGGCTTCTCCTTGTGGGATTTGGAACACCTTCCAAAAATAGACTTCGTCTCGATGTAATCCGTCTTTTGGAAACGCCGGTAAGAATAACTATTACAATTGAATTACATAGCTATTCCTATTATAAATTAATTAATAAAATAAATAAAACTATTAATTAATTACAAACCGACGATACGAGATCGTATTTAGTTACAAACAAATCGATATTCCCATTCATTTCGGGTAATAACGATTAAAATAAACTAGGCCATACTAGGTACAACAAGATAAATACTTTAAATAAATGACAATCATTCATTCAACTTTAATAAATATGCTTAAAATGCTGTAAAATGATGCCAAAATCGCCCTATCCATCAATCGTTGGTATCCATCTCGGGTTTTGTGGATTTAATCGATTTTTAACATGTAAAAATCAATAATCAACTCTTAAATATCATTTAAGTCCAAACTAATTGTCCAAACTGTTTTGGACCTCAAAATTAGTCCTCACTAATTTTATGATGAATAATTAGTTTGATTTGGTGATATTTTGCTAATTTAATCAATAAAATCATAATTTTTACGTAAAAATCCAAAATAATTGAAAATTTACCCAAAAAATTGAAACAAAAATTTTTGAGTATTCTGGAACACTACCAAGAACACTAAAATATCAGAAAAATTGCCCCAAAAATCCGGATAAAATTTATGAAGAAAAAGATCGATATTTATCGGTTTTTAAGCACTAAAACCAATAAACATCAAAACAAGGTGAAAACACATTTTAAAATTTACTTTTAACATTTAAATAATATTTTTAAATGTACATAAATTTATCAAGGGCAGAATCAATTGTTTCGAAATTATGATTAATTTATTTCACTTTTATCGACTTTTATCTCATAAAATCAATAAACATGCAAAATATTCAAACCAACCTTCAACCTTTTGCATACAATCAGTAGAAAACATGCATGAAACACCATAAAAATTCCATGGCCCGAATCAACTTTTAACTATTTTTAGTCAATTTATAGCTAAAATACGGCATTTTGACTCGGTTTTCTACCAAAAATCATTAAAAATAGCAAAATAACTTCATGAATCACCAAACTTAACCACAAATCTTTTGAGATCAGTAGATATATATGCCCCAAAAATTTCGTGCTAAAACCTCTTCTAACACATTTTTTGAGTTTTTATAAATTATCTCATAATTTATTAATATGCTTAAAATCAACATGCAAATTACAAGCCTAAGCTCTGATACCACTTGAAAGATCATAGATCCATATTAGACTCTCTAATAAAAATTAAATTATCTCATAATTTATCATTTTGGTGATCTATGTAACATGCATGCAAATATAAAAGCATAAAAATGAAAGTTAAGGAAAAACAATTTCCTTACATAGATTTTATGGTAATATGGGCATAAACTAGATCACCTATCTAGTTTGTTCTTGAGCTAAAAAGAAATGGATGATCCTCCTTGAAAAACTTTCAACAAGAAAGCCTCCTCCAAGTTGCACCCAAGAACTACACCCACAAATTATCTTACAAGTATTAACTAGATACTTGTAAAATAAACCCTTGATAATATTTGTAATATTACTAACACTCTTAGTAATAATATTTTGATTACTAACTTCTTAGTAAATGGTGTATAATAATATTAGAGAGATAGACCAAAATTTTGTTCACATGCAAAAGTGAAGTAAATGAAGTGTAGGAAAAATGAACAAAAGATGGAGTGTTATAAGGAGGAAGTGGCGGGTGGAGGAGATGGAGTGAAGGAGTCAACTTGTTTTAATATTGTCCAATCTTTATCACATGCACAAATATGTTATGACAACTTATGAAAGGACAAACAAGTAATGTATAATGATTATGATTATAATCATCCACTACACTCTATTTACACGGTACAATGTCCCATTTACGGGTCCATTTTTGTTCTAATATTTGTCGCACAAATACATGTAAATTTTAATTAAACATCGTATCATGTTTAAATGTTTTCAATTAATTTCATCTAAATCACTCCGTAAATATACGTGTACCGCTACACATATTACTTACGTACTAATATTAATCACATTAATCAATTAGTATAATTTTAGTGAATTAACAATTAATTAACTAAAACCCGTCTCCCAAAATTTATTATTCAATTATCGCATAATTAAATAATAATTGCCGTGCCTCGAGTTCGCAACTCGAAATCTCTCTAAAATAATCGACTAACCTTTTAGTCTATAAATCAAGGGACTAAATAAATTGTATCTCATACAATTAATTAGTTGTCAATTGGGGTTCGTTCCTTTAGGTGTGACCGAAAGGGGTCAGTTGATCACCGCCGTCTCACGATAATAACGTCAAACTCTAGTCAGCCAACCGTTATCGATTTACGTTAATCAACTGACGAGGATCAAATAATTAAATATCTGATGATATTCCTTTAATGAGATTTATTATGTAAACGCACTATTGTGGAGGACACTAACTCCAACACTTATTTATACTAATCACACGGAGAATATAGGGTTACGGAAGGAAAGATCCGGAAAAGATTTGAAAATTCGCAGAAAGGAGCTGGGGAAGAGGCGCAGCAGCCACTGCGTCTCTTGGAAGAGGCTCATCACCTGCTGCGTCCTTTCCCAAGTGGTTTCCTCCTATGAAAGAAAGATTTCCGCGTTTCTATTATGGAGTTGCGGTTTGATCTCAATTTCCTTAATATTTATAAAATATTTCCGGGATATAATTTTAGCAAAGAGATTAAAATATTGAAAATATGGAATAGAAGTATCCGGAACATTCCAGAATATTCTGACTCGGCATTTTAAACTGTTATTAGAAAATGAAGACGGTTTTTTACCCGGACTCCAAATGTACTCTACTTACTGTCAAAACGACCGTATCGGCGCGTGGATGACAACTATGAGGTAGACACAAGTGTTTGAGCTATCACTTGACGATAAACTTACGAACTGTCATAAATCGTTCCGTGTACCAAACATGCGGCCCAATCATCACCGGGTGGCTTGCGAGAGGTGCAGAAATGAGGTATCTACATAGCCCCCACTTTGACTGAGGCTTGGACAAGGCAAAAGTCAAAGTATAGCCATCAGGTCAATCGAAGATTACAACCTGACGACTATGGCGACGCGAGGCGGCTCAAGGGGTCTGAGCCAAGGACCTGTCGTCGGGAACATTTTAGAGTCTGCCGACTTCCGGGGAGGGTCGTTTAAAGTCCATTAGACTACGTAAGGAAGTCCATAAGAAGAGACCATACCTGAGACTTCTTTGAGACTCCAAGGAAAGGCAAAACGTGATATCGAGGAACAGCAGGACGTAGGCAGGAACTGCTGGGAGAAATCTGCTTGGGTCGGTTTTCAAACAAACTTCGGCAAAACTTGAGGTTGATGTTGATCTCCACATATTGAGAGGGACGATTGGCTATCCGGAACTCTCGCTGGGGGAACATAACCGAGATTGATCTCCATGTCTTGAGAGGAACAATTGGCTGTCCAGAACTCTCGCTGGGGGAATAGAATAGAGGTGTGTCAAAACACCTGCCAGAGGGTACTCGCTCGTTGTGAGAAGCAAGGTCTTGATAAAATATCGCGACGGTTCACAGTTGGCTTGAAGATACAGGTCCGGGCGAGAAATAAACGTCAAACGGACCAAATATACGATATATGGCATTGAGGAAGAGGCGCACCAAAGATGGGCCCACAAATAACGAACTTATAACGAATCTTCGAAAATTGAGTTGGAGGGAAACTGAGGAAGAGGCGCAGCAAGAGCTGCGACTCTTGGAAGAGGCACAACACCTGCTGCGTCTTTTCCTGGGTGTGGCTTTTTCTGAGTAAAAACTCGATAAAACACGGGTTTTCTTCATAATTTCGAAACACAAATCCTCACAATACTCTCTCAAATTCCAACCATTTCTCGGCAAAACTTGATCAAAAGCTTGCATTTGCCATGACTAATCGAGGTATGTATATTATTTTTCCATTAATCTTCCGTATTCGATCAAATTGCATTGACAAATTAGGGTTTCCAACCCTAAAAATGTCGAAAATTTGGGGCTTTTCCCCCAAACGATTTTGCCTTGTAAAATTGACTTGGTAAATGGATAATTGGTAGTATAAGGATCATAACCATGTACTCATTTCGAATTTTCATTGAGTTTTGAGCATTTGAATGAAATTGAGACGGTCTCTCAGCTGAACCGTAAATTGCTTCGAAATTAGCCTTAGGATTGCCCATTTGTGATGAAACTTGATATTTGGAATCCTTGTATGATGGGTAAACTTCTACCATTTCGGATTTTTGATTTGCGACGGCTTTTTCAGGACACTTTTCTAGGGCATAATCACTATAATAACGAAATGCTGTCAAAATTCCGACTCGAACCCATGACTAGGCTTCAACTTAGGCTTGACTTGACCCATATTACCACATGAGCGGATGGGTTTGTGGGAAAATGGCCAAAGATGGCGAGAAAAGGGCGATTTTGGAGCTTTGAAAACTCGAAAATCTCCTAATTAAGGCTTGTCGTCATTTGACGCGGCCTAAATTCACTTCAATTTTGCAGGTGACGAGGCTTCTACGTCTGGGAGAGGTCCCATGGACGTGGATACCGTTATTGACCCTTCTCGTACGCTCGAGGAGGCGTTAGAGCAGGCTTTTACTGCTGCGGTGGCAGGTGCTGAGGTCGTCGAGGACGTCAGGTATGAACCTTCCGTTTTCTTCATTTTTGAATTTTCTGACTTTCTTTATGTTTGAAATGATTGACATGAGCCAATTGTTATCATTTGCAGAGGGAGCGCGAGCTAGCGCAGTCCCGGGAGGAAACAGCTCGCCTGCTGAGGGAGCTAGAGGTCAGCGATGCGGAGATCGCTGCTCTCGAGGCGAGAGTTACCGAGTTAGGCGGCGACCAGTAGTAGTTTGCTTGTTTTTGTTTTGATGTCTCTGTTGTTTGGCTGTACTTCATGCACTTTGTACATTTTGGACCTCGTTTCGGACTTCATACATTTTGTTTCGGGCTCAAGCCCCCAGTTTAGTGTACACATTCCCTTTTTGGTTGTATATACGACGGCTTGAGTGCCTTTGCTTCTGGGTTGCTTGTTTGTACCTGCAGGTTAGCTTTGAACAGGTTTGGTAGATGACGGTTTATGCCGTCATGCTGCCAAAATTTACACAGAAATTGCACATAAAACACATATTTGTACATATGGCCCAAATTAGCGCAAGACAAAGACTCGCGAAAATGCAAAAAATTTGCCGTAAAATGACCGGACGGTAGGGAGGGTTACCCCCTAAAAAAAGAAAATGAAAACATATAAGTTTGAAATGAAACGGGAGTGAAATGATTCCCCAAAAAAGAAAATTAAAAAGAAATGGATAAGTTTGAAAATGAATAATTAAATTGGTGAAATGATTCCCCAAAGAGGAAAAATTAAAATGAAATGGATAAGTTTGCTGAAATGACGAAAATGCCAATGTCGCCTCGAAATGCGTGCCCGTGGAATTTAGAAAACTCGAAATATGGTAATTTGACGGATTTACCAAAATAATAACCCGTATGAATAGGAAATTATTTTTTGAGGAATTAGGAAAGATCCAACGCGGAAAATCACAGAAATACAGCTGAGGAAGAGGCGCAACAGGTGTTGCGCCTTTTCCTCAGTGTGTCCGTCCTGACAGATTTTAGGAAACAACTTTTAGTATAAATATAGACGTCGATGGAGGTTTTATTCACATAATTCTTCCGTCTTTCTTTCGTCTATTACATAAAAACTCTCTTATTGAGCATACATCATGAATACTTTAGAAATCCGTCTCAAAGAATGGACGAACGAGTTCTCAAATGTGGAGAAACACGATATGGGTGGCTACAACTTTGGATCGATTTTGAGCTTGAAGCTAATCAAAGTCGTCAAATCATTCTTGGATGCTTGTCTTGAGTACTGGGACCCGAATTATCACGTGTTTGCCTTTCCTGGAGGCGATATCTGCCCATTCCCTGAAGAAATTGCTGCAATTGGTGGTTGGGACCCGGAAAATTTGCCTGCTATACCCTCTACTTCTCAGAGGTATAAGAACAAATTTAGGGATTTGCTTAGACTGACAAGGGCTGAGGTTGACCGTCTTGTGACCTCAAAAGGAGTCCGAATGCTTGATTTCATCGATTGATTCATAAATAGGGCAGACCCTACTAATTTCCATGTTGCGAGACGTAGGGCATTCGGGTTTTGCCATTTGCATGTTTATGTCCTCCAAGGGCATGTTGATGAGGATTTGAGAGGTGATTCTCGCCATTTGAGCTTAGTTGAGCAGATGGAGCTGCGCAGGAGCCCAGCTTGCCTATGTTTAGGAGAGATCCTGTTGGGGTTAGATAACAGAAAAGCCAACCCTGACCTTCCTTATTTGGGAAGTCCCATCATGTTGCAGGTAAAAGAACGCGATTTTCTTTTTTTTTTTTTGTCGTCTTTTTTTCTTTTTTTTTTTTCTTTTTTTTTTGATTCTAATACCTGCTTTTGGTAGGTCTGGCTTATGGAGCGTCTGCGATTGATCGAGCTCCCAGTTAATGTTTCTGCTTATCATGCTCGCTCAATTGCAATGAGGACCAGGCTTTATATGGTGGACTTTACTCGAGTCTGCAACTATTGGGAGAACAAGCTGAAGAACGAGGATGGTCCCCTGATTAGATGGATCGTACCATGGTGGCATCTCAAATCTGTTACTGGAGTGTCGTCTTTGGATCCTACCCGATCGGTGCGCATTCCTGGCTTGGAATTTATGATATGCATCTTCCCAGAGAGACTGATGAGGCAGGATGGATTAAAACAGACGATTCCGAAGCTTGCTACTGTTCCTCAGACTGCCATGGCGCTTACTACTGAGAGCCAAAGAGAATGGGCCATCAAATGGGCTCAGAGAAACATATGGTTCCTAAACTCTTCTGTTAGTGCACTATGGGTATCGGATTCCTACATGTAGTGGAGGAAGGCTACTACTCCCGAGGAGCGCGAGAGACTAAGGAAACGCCAGCCTGTTGACTATAAGGTTCGTGAGGTAGAGAAGGAGAAAGAGAAGCACTTAATCGAGGGAGAGGAAGAAGCCGGATTTCGAGTTGTTCATCCACCGAAGAAACCGAGGACTTTTCCTGCCGTCGAGATGGTGGTTGATAGGAATGGCAAGGCTAGACCGCGAGAGAGGCCGTTGGTGATTAGGTCTGAGATAGCGCAGGAGCGCCCGGCTCGTGGCCGAGACAAGAAATATGATAAGAATGACAAAGGTAAAGGGAAAATGGAAGAATAGCCTAAGTCTTATTATTATTATTATTATTATTTATTATTATTTGTAATAAAAAGGTGGGGTTTTTAGAATCCTAGCCTATTTATTTTAGCATTTTTATTATGTGGCATATTATTATTATTATGGAAAGGAATGAAATAAAAAAAGGTTAATTGGTTATGAAATCGTTGTGATTTTCTTTTATTATTCTTGTCGAATTCCAAATGCATATGCAAATGTCCTTCTATTTACATTTGAAAGTAATGGGTTGTATCCTGTGAAGGATTGCCTACGTATTCATTTAAAAAAATGAAATCAAACCCTTGCGCGTAGTTCAAGTAAATGTAAAAGAATAATTGTTCTAAGCAAGAGCTTGTAATGAACTAGAAAATCAGCATGAGCTTTACTTACTCTTAAGGCACGATTCAGTTTATTTGATGATATAAGGATGAAGATTTGTCAAAATACAAGAGCAAGGTGACATGGGCTTTATTGCAGCTGGCCAGGGGCCGTTTATATTCCGTGTCGCAGGAGCGACACGTGAGGTTACGCGAGGCGCGTTTTTGTCCCTATTCAAGGCATAATAACGTTTTAGCTGGTCGAGGTTTGTCGGGTTGGCAAATTCATTCCCATCTAAGTCTGTGATTCTAACCGCATCCCCCGGGAGTATGGACTTGACTAGAAATGGTCCCGCCCAGTTGGGTTTGAACTTTCCTTGTGGATCGACAGGTAAAAGAGCTCTAACTGATTTGAGCACCAAGTCTTCTTCTTTGATGTTTCTTGGCTTAGCCCTTTTGTTGAAGGCTCGTTTGATACGTGCCTGATATGTTTGCACATTATGTAATGCGCGTAATCTACGTTCATCCAGGAGGATGAGCTCTTCATATCTATCCTTCTTCCACTCGGCTTCTGGAATTTGACTTTCGAGTAAAATACGCAAGGATGGTATTTCTAGCTTGACTGGCTGCGCGGCTTCCATGCCGTAGGTCAAATAGAAAGGGGTGGCCCCAGTGGGCGTTCTAACAGATGTGCGATATCCCCATAGGGCAAATGGTATCTTGCTCGGCCAGTCTCTATAGTTATCAATCATTTTCTTGAGGATTATGACAACGTTTTTGTTTGCTGCCTCTACTTCGCCATTAGTTTGGGGTCTATATGGCGAGGAATGGTGATGTTTGATCTTGTACTTGGCTAGCAATTACTCAGTCTCAGCCTGGAAATGTGACCCATTGTCACTGATGATCTCATATGGACAACCATATCGACAGATGATATTGGTTTGTATGAACTTTGCCACGTTCTTGGCTGTGAGACTAGTGTAGGATGCCGCTTCTACCCATTTGGTGAAATAATCGATCGCCACCAGAATGAAACAGTGACCTCCTGTTCCGGCTGGGCTGATCTTTCCGATGATGTCAATTCCCCAAGCAAAAAATGGCCAAGGAGATGTCATGGTGTAGAGTAGCGAAGGAGGGACGTGTTTCACATTCCCGAAGATTTGGCAGTTGTGGCAATGTCTGACATATTTGATGCAATCGGATTCCATTGTTGTCCAATAATACCCCAAACGTGTGATTTTCTTTGCCATAATTGGTCCACTCATGTGAGGGCCACATTCTCCGTCATGGACTTCTTCCATCACTTTTCGTGCCTGTGAATGATCCAGGCAACGCAGGATCACACCAAGAGGTGTTGTTTTATATAATTCTCCTTGCATGAGGACGTACTGGGAAGCTAGTAAGCGTATAGCACGTTGTCTCCTCTTGTCCATATCTGGTGGATAGGTGCCATCGAGTTTGAAGTTCAGAATTGCTTGGAACTAAGGTTCCTCTGGGTTTTCTTCTTCATCTGTAATTTGATGTACATAAGCTGGTTCTGACCGTCGTTCGATGCATAAAGGCATTTCTACCATGTTATCCGGCATATTAATCAAAGATGCAAGTTTTGCAAGAGCATCTGCAAATTGATTCTCTTCTCGAGGTAAGTGTAGGTAGGTTACTTGATCGAAGAATTGGGCAACTTGGTCTATCCTGGCTTGATAGGGTGCTAGACTTTCACTCCGAATTTTCTAAGACCCCGTAATTTGGTTGATGATCAAAGATGAATCTCCGTGCACTCGAAGATTTTTGATGCCTAAACCTACTGCTGCTTGTAGCCCAATGAGGCAAGCCTCGTATACTGTCGCGTTATTTGTCACCTCGAAGTCGAGTTTGACAGAGAGTGGTGTATGCTCGCCTTCGGGAGAAATGAGCAACACTCCTATTCCAAATCCTCTTAAGTTCGACGCTCCATCAAAGTAAAGATCCCAGAAGTCTATATATGTTTAGAGTATATCTTCATCCGGAAATGACCAGGTGTCTATTGTTTGTGCATCATTGATGGGGTTTTCTGCGAAGAACTCGGCAACGACGCGTCCTTTTATGACTTTCAGAGGTACATACTTGAGATCGAACTCTGAAAGCATCAAAGTCCATCTTGCTAGGCGTCCGTTGAGAACGGGTTTTTCGAAGAGGTATTTGACAGGATCCATTTTGGAGTATATCTTGACGGAGTAGCTAAGCATGTAGTGACGTAGCTTCTTCGTTTCCCACACAAGAGCGAGGCATGTCTTTTCGAGTGGCGTGTATTTGCACTCGTACTCCAAGAATTTCTTACTAAGGTAGTAGATAGCTCTTTCTTCTTTTCCGACGGTTTGGGCTAACATGGCGCCCATGGCTGTTTCAGTTACTTTGAGATATAAAACAAGAGGTTGATCTCGTTAGGGTGGCATGAGCACTGGTGGTTTGGCTAGTATCTCCTTGATTCGGTCAAAAGCCTTTTGACAATGATCGTCCCACATGGTGTGATCTGTTTTCTTTAACTTTTTGAAGATAGGTTCACAGATCATGGTGAGTTTTGATATGAATCGACTTATGTATTGCACCTTACCTAGGAATCCTCTAACTTCTTTCTCCGTTTGGGGTTGCGGCATTTCGATTAGAGCTTTGATCTTGGAAGGGTCTATTTCTATTCCTCGTTGGCTAATAACGTATCCCAAGAGCTTGCCGGACGTTACTCCAAATGCGCATTTCTGCGGGTTAAGTCTCATATTGTATTTTCGTAATCTTGAGAAGAATTTGCGAAGGTTCGCAATGTGCCCCTCTCTATCTTTGGACTTTACAATCATATCATCTACGTATACCTCAACTTCTTTATGCATCATGTCATGTAATAGTGTAGTTGCGGTGCGTTCATATGTTGCTCCAGCATTGATTAACCCAAACGGCATAACGTGTAGCAATAGGTACCCCATTGAGTGACGAAGGCGGTCTTGTGCATATCTTCTATGGCCATCTTGATTTGGTTATATCCCGCGTATCCATCCATGAAGGACAATAATGCGTGATCTGCTGTGTTATCCACCAATATGTCGATATGTGGTAGAGGAAAGTCATCTTTGGGACTTGCTTTGTTTAAGTCTATGAAATCAACACAAACACGGATTCTCCCATCCTTTTTGGGTACGGGTACTATGTTGGCTACCCAGTCTGAGTACTCGAAAACTTTGATGAACCCGACTTTGAATTGCTTATCGACTTCTTCCTTGATCTTAAGAGCCCATTTTGTCCTCATTCGACGAAGCTTCTACTTTACGGGTTTGAAACCTGGTTTGATTGGTATTCTGTGCTCTGCGATATCCTTGTCGATCCCCGACATGTCTTTGTAGGACCAAGCAAAAACGTCTTTGAACTCGTGTAGAAGGTCTACAAAACTGGTCCTTTCGGCGGGGCTCAAGGTTGTCCCTATCCTGAGTTCTTGGGGTTCTAATTCGGTTCCTACGTTAATGGGTTCCGTTTTTTCTATAACTGGTCCCCCTTCCCCCTCTTGTAGTATTTCTGTAGATACCCGTATCCGTCGATATTGGAATTTATAGAGAACCCGACAAACACCCGATGATGATAGGACACATGTATTCTTTAGTTGTCATTGTCATTATTTGGGTTCGTTTTACGATGTAGAATGGGCGTCGTCGATGAAGTATTTTATTAATTTAAATGATATTTAAATTAATGTTTTTTAAGTGAGTTCATTTTATTAATTTAAATGATATTTAAATTAAAGTTTTTAGGGTGAATTCAATTTATTTTATTTTATTTTGAATTTATTTTCTTAAGTTTATTTTATTGATAATAAAATAAATATTTGATTTGAAAAAATCATTTTATGAATATATTTGATTTGAAAAATCATTTATTTTAATTTATTAATTGATTTGAAAAATCGATTTTTAAAAGCGAAGAAAACTCGTTTTAAAAGCTTGTTTTTGAGCTCGATTTTAGCTCGGTTTTTGAGCCCGTTTCCTTTACGAATTGGCACGAATCTCGAGTACACTAACCAACCCAAGCCTCTACCCATCCACCCTTGTTCGAACCCCCTAACCACGGCCCAAATCCTCGTCCAAAACAGGCCCCAAACAGCCCGCACTAAACCGAGCAGCCCCCTGTTTTGGCAGCTCAATCCCGAGCCCAAAACCCGCTCCAAACACCACCAAAACCCGTACCCATTAACCCTAACCCATACCCTAGTATCCTACCCATATTACCCTAGCTTAATCATCAAGAAAACCCCTCTCAAACCCTCACAAAAACGGCTGGACAGCAGCCATACGGGATGAAGCCCGATTGCCCCTCCCTCTCTTTTAACCTATTTTAACTCCTTATAAATACCACCCCTTCACCATACATTCATTCCTCTAAGTTATCCATACATCCTACCATCACTCACAAGCTTTAAACCTCAGAAACAAACCCTAATTGCCTCTCAAAATCCCTCCACAAAACCGACATACAAACTGAAACTGTTTGTGTGTCCTCCTCGAAAAACAATTCGTTCCTCCCTCAAACCTCCATCAAAACTCGAGTTTCTTGTTCCTAATTAACCATATAACATCCATCTACACATTAGACAAAGATTTACGAGCCAAATTGCCCTTGAGAGTACACGAAATCCCTCGAAAAACAGAGTGTTATACACTCTGTTTTCGCGGTTTGTTCTAGTCTGTCCAGTTCTGTTTGTGCTCGTTTTTCGTGCCCAATAACTCAAAACGAGCAGGGGTTGCTTTAAAATCTCTGTTCTCCTCTCTTTCTAGTTTTCAAAACATCTTTTAAATCGAATTTTCATCGTGAAACGAGGGAGAAATCATCGTTTGAAAGTTGCTGTCCAGATTTGTCAAAAACGCGTGTTTGCTTTGTTCTTCGTCGACGACGGCCTCTCGAGATAAAATCTACCATCGATTACGACCCAAGACGGTGTCAACGATACATGTAGGTTGAGGGTGCATCAAATCCTCCTCTTTCTCCTTTTTTTATTTCGTTTTTATGCTTGTTTTTCTTATAGTTTATTTTTGTTTATTTATCGCTTCTATTTATCGTTTAAATTAACTATGAAACTAGTTTAGTCCGAGTATGAGTTAAAGTACCACCATGAACACCCGCGTTGACTTGAGATGGGAAAAGAAACCGCTACATCAGTCGGTCGTACACCCCCGTCTCATTTACATATCCTCGTGTTCAAGGTAGGGCATAAATAAAACGAATTTCTAACTTCGCTCTTCGCTTTTGACCCCTTTGTTGTTTCGGCCAATTCGACACACCCTAGGATCCGTTGTATATTAGTTTAACCTCTGATTGTTAACATATGACGTATTTAGACGACGTTAGATCAATTTAATAACCTAATTAGACATATTAGGTGGCATCGACATAACTTTAAAAATCGATTGACAATTCTATAACCTAATTGAATACATCTTTCTTTTCACTTAAATTCTCGCTAGTATAAGAGTGCGTGATTAACACCTTCTTATTAACACTCGATGAGTTAAATTAATTAGCGAACTTGACCTAATTTGACCCCTTTTGAGCCGTGTAGAATACACAATTGCAGGACCTCTTTTCAATCGATCAACGTCGTTTATAACTCGTTTTCTAACTCGTTTTCTAATCCGTTTTGCAATCATTCGATCTAACCAATGAACCTAACCTAGGAACTAGGATGGCCTTGTCTTGGCCGTGAGGGTGGTCGTGGTTTGGGCCGTGAGCTTGGCCGTCTTCTCTGTCTTTCTTGCTTCGTTTTTTTTATACCTTTTGTTCCTCGTTGTTTCGTTGCTTGTAATTTGTAATTTGTTTATCGAGTTGTAATTTTCGAGCTTGTTTTACTTTTATTGAGTCAAAACCTCTTCAACAAACCTTAGTCTTGTTTGGTTAGACGGTTGTTCCCCAATGCTTGTAGGAGCGTAGTAAACCGCATGTTGTTTAAAGCAACATGGCCCGGTTTATGCTAATGCATGCTTTGGTGCGTAGCCTTATGCCTAATTCAATGAGATTAAGTGAAAGCACGCGTTACGAGGAGTGACCCAAGGCCGTGTGTCATGTAGGCCGTGAGTCACCCCTTTGTGCACGGTTTTCTAGGCCGAATGGCCGTGTATTGCGTCGTGTGTATAGCGTTGTATTTAGATCGAGTTGTATCTTTAATTTATCGTTGCGTCGGCATGAAATGCCTGGTTTGTAATAGGTCAAGATCTATGGTTTGTGGATCCGTCTAAATACCATTGGATTACGAGAGTCATTCAAATCGAGTGATATAGGGTACAAGTCTTTATCTTTAATCACTCGTAGTCGATTGGCTTTATGCTTTTCGATGAAAGGTGTAAAGTTGACTTGAACGGTTCCAAGTTCCCATAAAACTTGGTGGCGACTCTAATTTGTCTTAATTCGATTCGAAAGAACCTCGAGTCGATTATGCCTGTGTGGATCCCGCGGACGCAGCTTCCCGAGGGCCTTGTCCACGATTTGGCGACTCACGCTGGGAAAAAGAGGACTAGTTACACTTTGTTTCTAGGGTCTTTTCCTCCGAGGTGAAACTTGAAAAGAAAGTGTTGGAAAGTAAAACATTACTCATAGTGCTACGATTCATGCATAAACCCTTAAGGACTTGCCCGGGCCGTCCCAGCGTTTCTTCGTGATGCGTGGGGGGCGACGTCCCACTATGCTAGGAAGCTGCACATTGCTTGCTTCCACTTCACCTCGCGTGGTTCTTGATGGTGGGGACGATCTTCTAGGTACTCTACCTTAAGACACCTTGCTCTATAAGACCGCAAAAGGATGGAGGGCATAGACCTTCTTGTAGAAGACTTGCCGAGACTTAGAGATGTCTAGGAGCATACATCCTTATAACATGAGAATGACAATGTGCAAATTGTTTTCCCGAGTCTTTTCGAAATTTTCCATGTCCTTTTCGAAACCGAACTATTGAACAACTTACTTTCAAAATAGCATGGTTTTAAAAAACGCGGAATGCTGCCCAAATAGGACTAGAATTTTCGGCCCAAAACAAGCTTTTATAGCCGGCATGCTGCCCATTTCAAATCTCATTTTTCAAATCGATCTTTCGTTTTTCAAAATCAATCCAAAATGCCTCTCGAACCTCAACCAAGCATGAAATGCGTCGAGTCGTGTCCGGGTCATGGCCGTGTTAGGCCGGGTGTGTTTCGTTCTAAGAGTCTAGAACACGACCTTGTTGGGTCACCCAAGCTCACCTCTTGGGCCTTGAGTCATGTTGGTCGACCTTTTGGTCTAGGATAGTCCACAAAAACGCCCAAGCTAGGCCATTTAGGGCGTTTCACCCGAACCTATGGGCTATGTTAGTCCAATCACGGGTTTGGCCACACCGAGTCCGGTTTATAACCGATTTATGACATTTTGAGTCATGTCGTTTGTCGAGTCTAAAATGAACCAAGGTCTAAATCCAACCGTGAGTCGAACCTTTGGTTATTCAGTCTCAAGTCGAGTCTTTGTTTGAGTCAAGTTGGGGTCGTATCCTTAAGTGTGCAGGGGCTCTTACTTTAAATATTGACTCGACGGGGGTTTTCTTGTAGAAAGGCCGCCAAAAACCCGACGTCAAGCAATGGAAGATGCTGTTAACAAGCTCACTGAGGCCGTGAACCTCATGATGACCAGAATGGATGCAATCGAATCTAAGTTGGGTGAAGATTCCTCTTCATCTACCCCACCTCTGACTGATCTGGAGAAATGGTTCAAGTTCATTGAAGACCGTCTGAAACTCTCCCAGGGGAAGAACATCCACTACGAAAATGCTAGGGCCTATGCCCCAGTTCAGGATAAGTTTCCCACAAACATGGTACTCACTGATATCCTAAAGTTTAAGGGCACAGAAGATCCGGTCCACCATGTTAAGGCCTATAAGGGGTACTTGGCACTGAAGGGAGTACCTGCTGACATGCTCTCTGAAATTTTTGCCCAATCTCTAGATGAACACCCGAAGGCGTGGTTCTACAATCTTGACCTTAAGAACTTCCCCACTTTCGAATATATTACGGTGGAGTTCTGCAAGCACTATGCTGATAATGTCGAGATTCAAACCAACATAAGAACATTGGAGGTGATGACACAGAAAGACAAAGAAGGCTTTACTGAATTCCTTGCAAGATGGCGCGCTGAAAGCGTGAAGTTAGCCAAGAAGCCTGACGAAGTTGAAATGGTAGATAAGTTCGTAAAGAATCTACGACCTATTTACCGCAATGCTCTGAAATACCAGAATTTTGGCTCTTTCAAAGAATTGATAAGAATCGGGATAAAGGTAGAAGATGATGTCATAAGGGCAGAGGCTGAAAAGCCGAAAGGGTACCAAGGGGCCTCATCGTCTAAGGGCAAGGCCCAAAGACCCCATATTGATGAAGCCATCAATCTCTTAGAAGGGCAATCGAAGAAGTCGCAGCGCCAAACACCTAGGGCATTCACCGATATCGGATGCACTTATACATATGCTCTCCAAAGGCTCATAGCCCAAGGAAAGCTGAAGCCTATTGGTCCAACTCCGGACCCTCCCGCTGATCAACAAGGTAAATGGTATAAACCAAATGCCTACTGTGCCTTTCATCAAGGGAAAGGCCATGATACTGAAAGGTGCTATCGATTGAAGCACGAAATACAAGACATGATCGAGAATGGAACACTCCCGATCCCAACTGTTAAACCCAATAACATCACCAATGCATTTGGCGATCACGCCAACTTTGTTTCTGTCGAAGACAATGTCGATTTTTCCCATCTTATCCGCCCATGTCACTTGAAAGGGGTGTTTATCGGGAAGATATTTGTGGATTGCTTTGAATTCTTGCCAAACCCGAAGAATGAAATTCAAGTCGGGAGTCTTGCTCTAGAATGTACTCCTCTTATTAACAAAGTTAATAAAAGACAATTCGATTCACCGACCTTCATCATTGGCGTAGATCCTCAGAGGACTACCTCAGGATGGAGGCAGACCATCACAGGGATCAAGGACAAGAGCCGAGCATCTAAGTTGACAACTGAACAAGGGAAAGCTCATGACCAGATTTGAAATTATGAGTCGGAATCTATTTTCTAATCTTCGTTGAGTCGAGTCTAGGACTTTCCTTTCTTGAATTTGAGTCGTTTGTTCCGCGATGTCCTAGGGTGTGTCCTAGGAATCGTTCCTTCGAGTCTGTTAAGCATTTGTCATTCCAATAAAAAAAGTTGCAGTTTCGTTTCCAAATATGTCTTGTTTCCAATCCTCAATCATTCCGAAACATGATAAAACGCACAACACACTCAAAGGAATCCCTGGGGTAGAAATATGTCCTGTTTCAAAATGTAAGGTACACTAGGATCCCGTGTTTGATTCCTTTACCTATTCCATGTCTGGTGGTAGAAAACCTCCATCTGAACCAATGTTTGTGACAAGCTTTTAGATGATTCTATGACAAACCCGGACTAGCTCCTTGTTTTCCATATCGATGACGGAAGGCAAGCCTTTTTCCCACAGAATCATCCCCTCTCGAAGAGAGAAGATATCAACCCGTTCTAAGAAGGAATTGTTAATTCTAACCCAATTTAGTTGGCGAAGCCCAGCTTTTAAGGTGTATCCATTTGTGACTAAGGGAATGAATAGAAGACCATTTTCAAGAAGAGAAGAAAAAAAAAAGATGAAAAAGAATGAAAAGATGAGGAAAAAAAAGGACGAAAAAAAAAAAAGCAAAAGAAAAAAAATGAAAAATGAAAAAAGAGAAGAGATGAAAAAGAAGAAGAAAAAGGGAAAGAAAAAAAAAGAAAAGAAGAAGAAAAGAAAAGAAAAAAGAAATGTCAAAATGTTGATCGAAGTTCAAAGGCGAAGCCAAAATGGTCAGGTAGTGCCATCAGCAATCATCCATACCTCTAAGTCCTTCCTGAGACAGTTACAAAGGGATAGTCGGGAATTTTGAGAATCATTCCGCTCATGTCGTTACACCCAGCCTTTAGGGACCAGATATGGAGATTTGAACCCACATTGTTTTCCAACCCATTTGCACCCGGGTTTCATCAAACCCGAGACACCATTCCAACCACATCAGCAGCCATAGACCTTGGCCTTAGCACCACAAAACAAACCTTCAGAATGATGGTTAACCATTCCAACTTGTTATTACCAAGCTCCACATCCCAAAAGATCCAAGCCTTTTACACCTAACCCCAAACACGGGATTTAACGGTACTTTACAGGCTAGAATGGGATATGACATGATACCTTAGGTGAAACCTTCGAGTGTGTACACACAATCAAAATGCCATGTTTATGCACCATGATCGAACTACGTCGGATTTGATTTCGCTCCACGCGAATACGTAGGCGATCCTTCGAAATAAGGGATTCAATCCACTCATCAACCAAGTTGTCATCTTGTCGGTTTCTTACGGGTCTTAACCAAGTCCAAATGAAGCCACCTTTGTTTGAGTTGGTCTTAGTACTCGATGTAAGCTAGGATAAGAATATAGGTTCAGATGAATAGTATCAAGTCTCAGAATGAGCTTTATCGAACGGTTTAGGCAAAGATGCTGAGTCACATAGATGTGGGTTTGTGTTGGGAACAGAAAATATGAAAAACCCGCTGAAAAGAAAGAAGGCGTGGAAGAAAAATAGTAAAAGCTCGCTGAAAAGAAAGAAGGCGGTGGCAAGAAATGATGAAAACTCGCTGAAAAGAAAGGAGGCGAGGAGAAGAGTGACAAAATGTTCCCAACAAGAGTGATGTGTGATGTCTAAGTGTTCTCATAAAATCAGTCTGTGTTTAGTGTCTGGGCAAAGCCAACGTTGTTGCTCCGTGAGTTTAATCCACCTTGTCAATGCCAAGTGATCTTGATTCCCATGTGCCCTTGGGAGCACGCCCATGCCATACGATATCTCTGTCTCAAGTCCGATGGCCTTGTGATTCCCATTTGTCATCTTTTGGCGTCAGAATGGCCAATTTACATTTCTACCCCCAATAAGTCAATAATTGAATTAAAACTCGTGCACACTCACGGTTTTATTTTCCTTTTTGTTTTACGGTAGCGGGCTACGCCCACGTTGTTTACGAGTCTTACAGAGTGTCTGTGTCATGTTTCATGCTCACCCGTCAAGGTTCGATTTCAAAATGCCAAATATTTCAGAATTCCGAAATTCCAAAAACTTTTTGCGAATTGTGGATAGATGATCCAAGTAGTGGAATCTTTGTGGGTCGATGATCCAGTCCTTCAAAATTCAAAATTCAAGATTCAATTTTTGAAGGGCCGATGGCCCAACATTCCAAGTGATGTCAAATTCAAACTTCGGGTCGATGGCCCAGTTTTTTCAAAATTTTCAAGTTCAATTTTCGGGTCGATGACCCAATCTTTCAAATGATCTAATTTTAGGATCGATGATCCAAATGTGCTTATGTGATGATTATTGCTAGTACGTTTTTGTGCTTCAAATGCGGCAGGATATGCTTCATTTGGGGCTCTAAAGTCTTCGACTTTAGAGCCATCACAAACTGGGGGCTCTGAAGCCGTGGGCTTCAGAGACCATTACCAAGATGTAAAGGATGATATCCACCAAGAATTCAATTCAATACAAGAGTATGAAATGGAAGAATTCCGTGGCTGAAAGCAAATGATGAGAGTGGCGGCAACCTCCTCGGAAAGCCCCGTCCCATTCGGACAAGCGCCAGCAGATGATAAATTTTGGGCAAATGTCAACAGATGATGAATTTTGGACAAATGCCAGCAGATGATAAACTTTGGGCATGTGTCGGCGATTCTTAAACTACGACGCGGGTTTGATTCCGTCAGAAACGGATACGTAGGCGCCTGAGGATAAGGCTCAACCCACCATATATGCAATTTAGGGGTCGATGACCAACGATGATATTTCGACGCAACAGAAGCAAGAGTCAATCTCCAACGAAGTTTCAGGTATGGTCTCTTCTTATGGCTGGCGAGCTTATGCACGCAAGTCTAATGGACTATAAACGACCCGAAGAATCCTCAGGTCGAAAGGGACCTGGGGTATACTTTGACTTTCGCCTTGTCCAAGCCTCAGTCAAAGTGGGGGCTCTGTAGATACCCGTATCCGTCGATATTGGAATTTATAGAGAACCCGACAAACACCCGATGATGATAGGACACATGTATTCTTTAGTTGTCATTGTCATTATTTGGGTTCGTTTTACGATGTAGAATGGGCGTCGTCGATGAAGTATTTTATTAATTTAAATGATATTTAAATTAATGTTTTTTAAGTGAGTTCATTTTATTAATTTAAATGATATTTAAATTAAAGTTTTTAGGGTGAATTCAATTTATTTTATTTTATTTTGAATTTATTTTCTTAAGTTTATTTTATTGATAATAAAATAAATATTTGATTTGAAAAAATCATTTTATGAATATATTTGATTTGAAAAATCATTTATTTTAATTTATTAATTGATTTGAAAAATCGATTTTTAAAAGCGAAGAAAACTCGTTTTAAAAGCTTGTTTTTGAGCTCGATTTTAGCTCGGTTTTTGAGCCCGTTTCCTTTACGAATTGGCACGAATCTCGAGTACACTAACCAACCCAAGCCTCTACCCATCCACCCTTGTTCGAACCCCCTAACCACGGCCTAAATCCTCGTCCAAAACAGGCCCCAAACAGCCCGCACTAAACCGAGCAGCCCCCTGTTTTGGCAGCTCAATCCCGAGCCCAAAACCCGCTCCAAACACCACCAAAACCCGTACCCATTAACCCTAACCCATACCCTAGTATCCTACCCATATTACCCTAGCTTAATCATCAAGAAAACCCCTCTCAAACCCTCACAAAAACGGCTGGACAGCAGCCATACGGGATGAAGCCCGATTGCCCCTCCCTCTCTTTTAACCTATTTTAACTCCTTATAAATACCACCCCTTCACCATACATTCATTCCTCTAAGTTATCCATACATCCTACCATCACTCACAAGCTTTAAACCTCAGAAACAAACCCTAATTGCCTCTCAAAATCCCTCCACAAAACCGACATACAAACTGAAACTGTTTGTGTGTCCTCCTCGAAAAACAATTCGTTCCTCCCTCAAACCTCCATCAAAACTCGAGTTTCTTGTTCCTAATTAACCATATAACATCCATCTACACATTAGACAAAGATTTACGAGCCAAATTGCCCTTGAGAGTACACGAAATCCCTCGAAAAACAGAGTGTTATACACTCTGTTTTCGCGGTTTGTTCTTGTCTGTCCAGTTCTGTTTGTGCTCGTTTTTTGTGCCCAATAACTCAAAACGAGCAGGGGTTGCTTTAAGATCTCTGTTCTCCTCTCTTTCTAGTTTTCAAAACATCTTTTAAATCGAATTTTCATCGTGAAACGAGGGAGAAATCATCGTTTGAAAGTTGCTGTCCAGATTTGTCAAAAACGCGTGTTTGCTTTGTTCTTCGTCGACGACGGCCTCTCGAGATAAAATCTACCATCGATTACGACCCAAGACGGTGTCAACGATACATGTAGGTTGAGGGTGTATCAAATCCTCCTCTTTCTCCTTTTTTTATTTCGTTTTTATGCTTGTTTTTCTTATAGTTTATTTTTGTTTATTTATCGCTTCTATTTATCGTTTAAATTAACTATGAAACTAGTTTAGTCTGAGTATGAGTTAAAGTACCACCATGAACACCCGCGTTGACTTGAGATGGGAAAAGAAACCGCTACATCAGTCGGTCGTACACCCCCGTCTCATTTACATATCCTCGTGTTCAAGGTAGGGCATAAATAAAACGAATTTCTAACTTCGCTCTTCGCTTTTGACCCCTTTGTTGTTTCGGCCAATTCGACACACCCTAGGATCCGTTGTATGTTAGTTTAACCTCTGATTGTTAACATATGACGTATTTAGACGACATTAGATCAATTTAATAACCTAATTAGACATATTAGGTGGCATCGACATAGCTTTAAAAATCGATTGACAATTCTATAACCTAATTGAATACATCTTTCTTTTCACTTAAATTCTCGCTAGTATAAGAGTGCGTGATTAGCACCTTCTTATTAACACTCGATGAGTTAAATTAATTAGCGAACTTGACCTAATTTGACCCTATTTGAGCCGTGTAGAATACACAATTGCAGGACCTCTTTTCAATCGATCAACGTCGTTTCTAACTCGTTTTCTAATCCGTTTTGCAATCATTCGATCTAACCAATGAACCTAACCTAGGAACTAGGATGGCCTTGTCTTGGCCGTGAGGGTGGTCGTGGTTTGGGCCGTGAGCTTGGCCGTCTTCTCTGTCTTTCTTGCTTCGTTTTTTTATACCTTTTGTTCCTCGTTGTTTCGTTGCTTGTAATTTGTAATTTGTTTATCGAGTTGTAATTTTCGAGCTTGTTTTACTTTTATTGAGTCAAAACCTCTTCAACAAACCTTAGTCTTGTTTGGTTAGACGGTTGTTCCCCAATGCTTGTAGGAGCGTAGTAAACCGCATGTTGTTTAAAGCAACATGGCCCGGTTTATGCTAATGCATGCTTTGGTGCGTAGCCTTATGCCTAATTCAATGAGATTAAGTGAAAGCACGCGTTACGAGGAGTGACCCAAGGCCGTGTGTCATGTAGGCCGTGAGTCACCCCTTTGTGCACGGTTTTCTAGGCCGAATGGCCGTGTATTGCGTCGTGTGTATAGCGTTGTATTTAGATCGAGTTGTATCTTTAATTTATCGTTGCGTCGGCATGAAATGCCTGGTTTGTAATAGGTAGATCCCAACGGCTCCCCCATTCCCCCTTAAGCCTTGTTTGCTTTGTTTTGTATGTTGTTAGATTAATCAACCCACATGCTAAATTACAACTTTGACAAAGTTAGTTTAGTTGCATCTAAAACGACATAGAAATTGTTGTCACATGATAGGGTTAAAACAACGTTTGCATATCATACATCGTAGTAGCTATGACCTTGTTTGAACTCCGACACTTGACTTAGTAGAGGCCGTTATCGACGGGCGGGGTTGGGTGTCCTTATGGGCTTCCCAACACGTACCCTCACCCCTTACTCAAGATCTATGGTTTGTGGATCCGTCTAAATACCATTGGATTACGAGAGTCATTCAAATCGAGTGATATAGGGTACAAGTCTTTATCTTTAATCACTCGTAGTCGATTGGCTTTATGCTTTTCGATGAAAGGTGTAAAGTTGACTTGAACGGTTCCAAGTTCCCATAAAACTTGGTGGCGACTCTAATTTGTCTTAATTCGATTCGAAAGAACCTCGAGTCGATTATGCCTGGTGTGGATCCCGCGGACGCAGTTCCCGAGGGCCTTGTCCACAGTTTAGCATTTTCGTAATGAAGAATTTTCGGCCCAAAATGAGCTTTTATAGCCGGCATGCTGCCCATTTCAAATCTCATTTTCAAATCAATCCTTCATTTTTCAAAATCAATCCAAAATGTTTCTCGAACCTCAACCAAGCATGAAATGCGTCGAGTCGTGTCCGGGTCATGGCCGTGTTAGGCCGGGTGTGTTTCGTTCTAAGAGTCTAGAACACGACCTTGTTGGGTTACCCAAGCTCACCTCTTGGGCTTCGAGTCATGTTGGTCGACCTTTTGGTCTAGGATAGTCCACAAAAAACGTCCAAGCTAGGCCCTTTAGGACGTTTTCACTCGAACCCATGGGCTGTGTTAGCCCAATCACGGGTTTAGTCACACCAAGTCCGGTTTATAACCGATTTATGACAGTTTGAGTCATGTCGTTTTGTCGAGTCTAAAATGAACCAAGGTCTAGATCCAACCGTGAGTCGAACCTCTGGTCAGTCAATCTCAAGTCGAGTCTTTGTTTGAGTCAAGTTGGGGTCGTGTCCTTAAGTGTGCAGGGGCTCTTACTTTAAATATTGACTCGCAAGACGGGTTTTCTTGTAGAAAGGCCGCCAAAAACCCGACGTCAAGCAATGGAAGATGCTGTTAACAAGCTTACTGAGGTCGTGAACCTCATGATGACCCGAATGGATGCAATCGAATCTAAGCTGGGTGAAGATTCCCCTCCACCACTGACTGATCTGGAAAAACGGTTCAAGTTCATCGAAGACCGTTTGAAACTCTCCCAGGGGAAGAACATTCACTATGAGAATGCTAGGGCCTATGCCCCGGTGCAGGATAAGTTGTCCACAGTTTGGCGAATCTGCTGGGGAAAAGAGGACTAGTTACACTTTGTTTCTAGGGTCTTTTCCTCCGAGGTGAAACTTGAAAAGAAAGTGTTGGAAAGTAAAACATTACTCATAGTGCTACGATTCATGCATAAACCCTTAAGGACTTGCCCGGGCCGTCCCAGCGTTTCTTCGTGATGCGTGGGGGGAGACGTCCCACTATGCTAGGAAGCTGCACATTGCTCGCTTCCACTTCGCCTCGCGTGGTTCTTGATGGTGGGGACGATCTTCTAGGTACTTTACCTTAAGACACCTTGCTCTATAAGACCGTAAAAGGATGGAGGGCATAGACCTTCTTATAGAAGACTTGCCGAGACTTAGAGATGTCTAGGAGCATACATCCTTATAGCATGAGAATGACAATGTGCAATGTGTTTTCCCGAGTCTTTTTTTCGAAAATTCCCATGTCCTTTTCAAAACCGAACTTTTGAACAACTTATTTTCAAAATAGCATCGTTTTAAAAAAACGCGGAACGCTGCCCAAATAGGACTAGAAATTTCGGCCAATTCGACATACCCTAGGATCCGTTGTATGTTAGTTTAACCTCTGATTATTAACATATGACATATTTAGACGACATTAGATTAATTTAATAACCTAATTAGACATGTTAGGTGGCATCGACATAGCTTTAAAAATCGATTAACAATTCTATAACCTAATTGAATACAGCTTTCTTTTCACCTAATTTCTCGCTAGTATAAGAGTGCGTGATTAGCACCTTCTTATTAACACTCGATGAGTTAAATTAATTAGCGAACTTGACCTAATTTGACCCCTTTTGAGCCGTGTAGAATACACAATTGCAAGACCTTTTTTCAATCGATCAACCTGTTTTATAACTTGTTTTCTAACTCGTTTTCTAATCCGTTTCGCAACCATTCGATCTAACTAATGAACCTAACCTAGGAACTAGGATGGCCTTGTCTTGGCCGTGAGGGTGGTCGTGGTTTGGGCCGTGAGCTTGGCCGTTTTCTTTGTCTTTCTTGCTTCGTTTTTTTATACCTTTTGTTCTTCGTTGTTTCGTTGTTTGTAATTTGTTTATCGAATTGTAATTTTCTAATTAGTTTTATTTTATCGAGTCCAAAACCTCTTTCAAAAACCTTAACCTTGTTTGGTTAAACGGTTGTGCCCCAATGCAAGTGAGAGCGTAGTAAATCGCATGTTGTTTAAAGCAACATGGCCCGATTTATGCTAATACATGCTTTGGTGCGTGACCCAATGTTTAATTCGATAAGATTAAGTGAAAGCACGCATTACGAGGAGTGACCTAAGGCCGTGTGTCATGTAAGCCGTGAGTCACCCCTTTGTGCACGGTTTTCTAGGCCGAATGGCCGTGTATTGCGTCGTGTGTATAGCGTTGTATTTAGATCGAGTTGTATCTTTAATTTATCGTTGCGTCGGCATGAAATGCCTGGTTTGTAATAGGTAGATCCCACGGCTCCCCCATTCCCCCTTAAGCCTTGTTTGCTTTGTTTTGTATGTTGTTAGATCAATCAACCCACATGCTAAATTACAACTTTGACAAAGTTAGTCTAGTTGCATCTAAATCAACATAGAAACTTCACATGTTAGGGTTTTAAAACGATGTTTGCATATCATATATCGTAGTAGCTATGACCTTGTTTGAAATCCGATACTTGACTTAGTAAAGGCCGTTATTGACGGGCGGGGTTAGGTGTCCTTATGGGCTTCCTAACACGTACCCTCACCCCTTACTCAAGATCTATGGTTTGTGGATCCGTCTAAATACCATTGGATTACGAGAGTCATTCAAATCGAGTGATATAGGGTACAAGTCTTTATCTTTAATCACTCGTAGTCGATTGGCTTTATGCTTTTCGATGAAAGGTGTAAAGTTGACTTGAACGGTTCCAAGTTCCCAAAAAACTTGGTGGCGACTCTAATTTGTCTTAATTCGATTCGAAAGAACCTCGAGTCGATTATGCCTGGTGTGGATCCCGCGGACGCAGTTCCCGAGGGCCTTGTCCACAGTTTGGCGACTCCGCTGGGGATAGAAAATGTAAATTGGCCAATCCGGCGCACCAAAATGGCAAATGGGAATCACGAGGTCGTCGACTTGGGATGTAGATATCGTATGTCATGGGCGTGCTCCCGAGGGCACATGGGAATCAAGATCACTTGGCCTTGACAAGGAGGATTAAACTCACAGAGCAACAATGTTGGCTTCGCCCAGACACTAAACACAGACTGATTTTATGAGAACAGTTGGACATCACACATCACTCTTGTTGGGAACATTCTGCCACTCTTCTCCTCGCCTCCTTTCTTTTCAGCGAGTATTCATCATTTCTTGCCACCGCCTTCTTTCTTTTCAGCGGGCTTTTACTATTTTTCTTCCACACCTTCTTTCTTTTCAGCGGGTTTTTCATATTTTCTGTTCCCAACACAAACTCACAACTATATGACTCAGCATCTTTGCCTAAACCATTAGATAAAGCTCATTCTGAGACTCGACACTACTCATCTGAACCTATATCCTTATCCTAGCTTACATCGAGTACTAAGACCAACTCAAACACAGGTGGCTTCATTTGGACTTGGTTAAGACCCGTAAGAAACCGACAAGATGACAACTTGGTTGATGAGTGGGTAGATTGAATCCCTTATTCTGAAGGACTGCCTACGTATTCGCGTGGAGCGAAATCAAATCCGACGTAGTTCGATCTTGGTGCATAAACATGGCATTTTGATTGTGTGTACACACTCAAAGGTTTCACCTAAGGTATCATGTCGTATCCCATTCTAGCCTGTAAGGTACCGTTGTATCCCGTGTCTAGGGTTGGTACAAAAGGTTTTGATTCTTTGGGATGTGGAGCTTGGTAAAAATAGGTTCGCAAGGTAAACTATCATTCTGAAGGTTCGCTTTGTGGTGCTAAGGCCAACGGGTTATGGCTTACATCGTGGTTGGAAAAGGTGTCTCGGGTTTGATGAACCACGAGTGCAAATGGATTGAAAAATGATGTGGGTTCAAATTTCCATGTCTGGACCCTAAAGGCTGGGTGTAACAACACAAGCGGAATAATTCTCAAAATTCCCGACTATCCCTTTGTAACTGTCTCAGGAAGGACTTAGAGGGTAAAGAGGTTACTACTTAAGCTTTTGGGCTTCGCCCATTGAACTTCAACTATGGGTACTTGACTTGAATTCTGGCTTCCGTAACTTCGACATCCAACCAAAAGCACTCTGCAATAACTTCAACATTTTTTGTCTTTTTTCTTTTTCTTTCATCTTTTTTTTCATTTTTCTTTTTTTCATTTTTTTCATTTTTTCAAATTTTCTCTTTTTCTCATTTTTTCATTCTTTTTCATCTTTTTTCTCTCTTTGAAAATGATCTTCTATTCATTCTCTTAGTCATAAATGGATACACCTTGAAAACTGGGCTTCGCCAACTAATTTGGGTAGGAACTAACAATTCCTTGTTAGAACGGGTTGATATCTTCTCTCTTCGAGATGGGATGATTTTGTTGGGGAAAAGGCTTGCCTTCCATCATCGATAGGGGAAACAAGGAGCTAGTCCGGGTTTGTCATAGAATCATCTAAAAGCTTGTCACAAACATTGGTTCAGATGGAGGTTTTCTACCACCAGACATGGAATAGGTAAAGGAAACAAACACGGGATCCTAGTGTACCTTACCTTTTGAAACAGGACTTATTTCTACCCCAGGGATGCCTTTGAGTGTGCTGTGCATTTTATCATGCTTTCAGAATGATTGAGGATTGAAAACAAGACATATTTGGAAACGAAACTGCGACTTTTATTGGAATGACAAATGCTTAACAGACTCGAAGGAACGATTCTTAGGACACACCCTAGGTCATCGCGGAACAAACGACTCAACTTCAGGAAAAGAAAGTCCTAGACTCGACTCGACTAAAATAAGAAAATAGATCCCGACTCATAATTTCAAATCTGGTCATGAGCTTTCCCTTGTTCAGCTGTCAGCTTAGATGCTCGGCCCTTGTCCTTGATCCCTTTGATGGTCTTCCTCCATCCCGAGGTAGTCCTCTGAGGATCTACGCCAATGATGAAGGTTGGTGAATCGAATTGTCCTTTATTAACTTCGTTAAAGAGAGGAGTACATTCTAGAGCAAGACTCCCGACTTGAATTTCATTCTTCGGGTTTGGCAAGAATTCAAAGCAATCCACAAATATTTTCCCGATAAACGCCCCTTTCAAGTGACATGGGCGGATAAGATGGGAATAATCGACATTGTCTTCGACAGAAACAAAGTTGGCGTGATCGCCAAATGGATTGGTGATGTTATTGGGTTTAACAGCTGGGATCGGGAGCGTTCCGTTCTCGATCATGTCTTGAATTTCGTGCTTCAGTCGATAACACCTTTCAGTATCATGGCCTTTACCTTGATGAAAGGCACAGTAGGCATTTGGTTTATACCATTTACCTTGTTGATCAGCGGGAGGGTCCGGAGTTGGACCAATAGGCTTCAGCTTTCCTTGGGCTATGAGCCTTTGGAGAGCATATGTATAAGTGCATCCGATATCGGTGAATGCCCTAGGCGTTTGGCGCTGCGACTTCTTCGATTGCCCTTCTAAGAGATTGATGGCTTCATCAATATGGGTCGTTGCTGGGGGCCTTGGCCTTAGACGATGAGGCCCCTTGGTACCCTTTCGGCTTTTCAGCCTCTGCCCTTATGACATCATCTTCTACCTTTATCCCGATTCTTATCAATTCTTTGAAAGAGCCAAAATTCTGGTATTTCAGAGCATTGCGGTAAATAGGTCGTAGATTCTTTACAAACTTATCTACCATTTCAACTTCGTCAGGCTTCTTGGCTAATTTCACGCTTTCAGCGCGCCATCTTGCAAGGAATTCAGTAAAGCCTTCTTTGTCTTTCTGTGTCATCACCTCCAATGTTCTTATGTTGGTTTGAATCTCGACATTATCAGCATAGTGCTTGCAGAACTCCACCGTAATATCTTCGAAAGTGGGGAAGTTCTTAAGGTCAAGATTGTAGAACCACGCCTTCGGGTGTTCACCCAAAGATTGGGCGAAAATTTCAGAGAGCATGTCAGCAGGTACTCCCTTTAGTGCTAAGTACCCCTTATAGGCCTTAACATGGTGGACTGGATCTTCTGTGCCCTTAAACTTTGGGATATCAGTGAGTACCATGTTTGTGGGCAACTTATCCTGAACTGGGGCATAGGCCCTAGCATTTTCGTAATGGATGTAATGAAGAATTAAGACAAATTAGAGTCGCCACCAAGTTTTATGGGAACTTGGAACCGTTCAAGTCAACTTTACACCTTTCATCGAAAAGCATAAAGCCAATCGACTACGAGTGATTAAAGATAAAGACTTGTACCCTATATCACTCGATTTGAATGACTCTCGTAATCCAATGGTATTTAGACGGATCCACAAACCATAGATCTTGACCTATTACAAACCAGGCATTTCATGCCGACGCAACGATAAATTAAAGATACAACTCGATCTAAATACAACGCTATACACACGACGCAATACACGGCCATTCGGCCTAGAAAACCGTGCACAAAGGGGTGACTCACGGCCTACATGACACACGGCCTTGGGTCACTCCTCGTAACGCGTGCTTTCACTTAATCTCATTGAATTAGGCATAAGGCTACGCACCAAAGCATGCATTAGCATAAACCGGGCCATGTTGCTTTAAACAACATGCGGTTTACTACGCTCCTACAAGCATTGGGGAACAACCGTCTAACCAAACAAGACTAAGGTTTGTTGAAGAGGTTTTGACTCAATAAAAGTAAAACAAGCTCGAAAATTACAACTCGATAAACAAATTACAAATTACAAGCAACGAAACAACGAGGAACAAAAGGTATAAAAAAAACGAAGCAAGAAAGACAGAGAAGACGGCCAAGCTCACGGCCCAAACCACGACCACCCTCACGGCCAAGACAAGGCCATCCTAGTTCCTAGGTTAGGTTCATTGGTTAGATCGAATGATTGCAAAACGGATTAGAAAACGAGTTAGAAAACGAGTTATAAACGACGTTGATCGATTGAAAAGAGGTCCTGCAATTGTGTATTCTACACGGCTCAAAAGGGGTCAAATTAGGTCAAGTTCGCTAATTAATTTAACTCATCGAGTGTTAATAAGAAGGTGTTAATCACGCACTCTTATACTAGCGAGAATTTAAGTGAAAAGAAAGATGTATTCAATTAGGTTATAGAATTGTCAATCGATTTTTAAAGTTATGTCGATGCCACCTAATATGTCTAATTAGGTTATTAAATTGATCTAACGTCGTCTAAATACGTCATATGTTAACAATCAGAGGTTAAACTAATATACAACGGATCCTAGGGTGTGTCGAATTGGCCGAAACAACAAAGGGGTCAAAAGCGAAGAGCGAAGTTAGAAATTCGTTTTATTTATGCCCTACCTTGAACACGAGGATATGTAAATGAGACGGGGTGTACGACCGACTGATGTAGCGGTTTCTTTTCCCATCTCAAGTCAACGCCGGTGTTCATGGTGGTACTTTAACTCATACTCGGACTAAACTAGTTTCATAGTTAATTTAAACGATAAATAGAAGCGATAAATAAACAAAAATAAACTATAAGAAAAACAAGCATAAAAACGAAATAAAAAAGGAGAAAGAGGAGGATTTGATGCACCCTCAACCTACATGTATCGTTGACACCGTCTTGGGTCGTAATCGATGGTAGATTTTATCTCGAGAGGCCGTCGTCGACGAAGAACAAAGCAAACACGCGTTTTTGACAAATCTGGACAGCAACTTTCAAACGATGATTTCTCCCTCGTTTCACGATGAAAATTCGATTTAAAAGATGTTTTGAAAACTAGAAAGAGAGGAGAACAGAGATTTTAAAGCAACCCCTGCTCGTTTTGAGTTATTGGGCACGAAAAACGAGCACAAACAGAACTGGACAGACTAGAACAAACCGCGAAAACAGAGTGTATAACACTCTTTTTTCGAGGGATTTCGTGTACTCTCAAGGGCAATTTGGCTCGTAAATCTTTGTCTAATGTGTAGATGGATGTTATATGGTTAATTAGGAACAAGAAACTCGAGTTTTGATGGAGGTTTGAGGGAGGAACGAATTGTTTTTCGAGGAGGACACACAAACAGTTTCAGTTTGTATGTCGGTTTTGTGGAGGGATTTTGAGAGGCAATTAGGGTTTGTTTCTGAGGTTTAAAGCTTGTGAGTGATGGTAGGATGTATGGATAACTTAGAGGAATGAATGTATGGTGAAGGGGTGGTATTTATAAGGAGTTAAAATAGGTTAAAAGAGAGGGAGGGGCAATCGGGCTTCATCCCGTATGGCTGCTGTCCAGCCGTTTTTGTGAGGGTTTGAGAGGGGTTTTCTTGATGATTAAGCTAGGGTAATATGGGTAGGATACTAGGGTATGGGTTAGGGTTAATGGGTACGGGTTTTGGTGGTGTTTGGAGCGGGTTTTGGGCTCGGGATTGAGCTGCCAAAACAGGGGGCTGCTCGGTTTAGTGCGGGCTGTTTGGGGCCTGTTTTGGACGAGGATTTGGGCCGTGGTTAGGGGGTTCGAACAAGGGTGGATGGGTAGAGGCTTGGGTTGGTTAATGTACTCGAGATTCGTGCCAATTCGTAAAGGAAACGGGCTCAAAAACCGAGCTAAAATCGAGCTCAAAAACAAGCTTTTAAAACGAGTTTTCTTCGCTTTTAAAAATCGATTTTTCAAATCAATTAATAAATTAAAATAAATGATTTTTCAAATCAAATATATTCATAAAATGATTTTTTCAAATCAAATATTTATTTTATTATCAATAAAATAAACTTAAGAAAATAAATTCAAAATAAAATAAAATAAATTGAATTCACCCTAAAAACTTTAATTTAAATATCATTTAAATTAATAAAATGAACTCACTTAAAAAACATTAATTTAAATATCATTTAAATTAATAAAATACTTCATCGACGACGCCCATTCTACATCGTAAAACGAACCCAAATAATGACAATGACAACTAAAGAATACATGTGTCCTATCATCATCGGGTGTTTGTCGGGTTCTCTATAAATTCCAATATCGACGGATACGGGTATCTACAATTTCTTTGGCTATGTAGGGAGGTATTTCGATTGAGTCTGGGTCTGGATCATCCTCATTATCATCATAAACAGAATTGCATTCAGAATATCACAAAGAGTAAGCAGAACCTGATTTATTCATATTAAAATTTGAAAAGAGTTGAAACAAAGAAACCATATGTTCAGTAGTCAGTGGCGGTAAAGGGACAGCCGTTGGGACATTTCCCGAACTACTGTTGCTACTTGATGCTAAGCTCGGAGAAACAAGGGGAGTGGGAGTGACGACAGGAGGAGACTCTCTAGGGACTTCTCTAGACTCCGACTCTGACTCTGACTCGAATTCATCGTCTTCTGGTTTTCCTTTGAACATCTCTCCTTCTCCAGTGGTGAGCTTGAAGAGTCTTCTTTGATTGTTTGTCCACTTGATCGATTTTCTCCATTCTTTCTGCTGATTCGAACTGGTTTCTGTGCCTAGTGTGGTAATGATCTCATCTATGACGCTTTCGGCTCTTTTGATTAAGGGAAGATCCTAGAGGTAGACATCTTCCTCACTATCCGTCCATATCCCATTGATTACCTCCTCTTTTGGGGAGATAAGATGTGAGCAATCTAAGGTAGATTCGTCACTTGTGATCATCAGAACTCCAAGAGGATTCTGAGTATTGTTAGGCTTACCTCCAGGCGGTATTGGTAGGCGACCATCTTCAATCATGTCTTGAAGTACATGTTTTCGCTTGTAACATTTTTCTGTATCGTGTCCCTTCGCAGTACGAATTCTCGTCCCAGGATTTGGATTTCTTTTCTGGTTCAGGTGTAGGGCCTATGGGTTGGAGTTTACCCTGTTTCATCAATCTCTTCAGAGCATTGGAGTATGTATCCCCAATATTTGTGAACTTTCTTTGTGGGATACTCTACTTTGACGGTTCGAGAAGGTTAACTTCATCAGTCTTGCTAGTGGAGCCGTAAGAACGACTCGTTGAGCCTTGATATCCACGGCCTACCGTTTTGGACAGGAGTCCTTTACGGATGTCATCTTCGATTCTTGTCCCTAGTACTGTTAAGTCCTTGAAGGTCTTAATGTTTTGGTACCTTAAATGGCTTGCATAAATGGGCTTTAAGTTGTCCACGAACTTTTCCATGAGGGTAGCTACATCTGGACGTTCGACAAGTTGGTACTAGTCTTCCTCCACCTACTTAGGAAGTCGGTGAAGCCTTCTTTATCATTTTGGGTTAGAACCTCTAAAGTGCGCATATTGACTTGGATCTCGGCATTATCAGCATATTGTTTAGCGAACTCGATTGCGGCATCATCCCAGGTGGCAATCTTCTTGTGTTCTAGGGAATAGAACCATTGTCTCGGGATGGTGTCAAGAGATGAAGGAAAGATCCTTAAGAACATCTCGGGTTTAATGCCTTTGATAGACATGTAATCCTTGAAACCACGGATATGGTTCAAAGGGTTTTCATGCCCCTTGAATTTCGGGATATCCGTCATGTTAAAGTTGGTTGGTAATTTGGAACTCACGGCCTCATACTTGCGGTTGTTTTCCCTATAGATATCATCTCCTTTGAGATACATTAGTTGTTCCTCCAAGTATTGGAGTCGTTTCTCAGATTAAGTAGGACCTACGGGAGGGTTAACTTCTTGCGCTCCCACGAAAGGTGGAGGACTTTCATTCACGAAATCATTCACAAAATCATTAGGCACTTCGCTTCCTGGGGGAGGTAACCTAGTCTCTACAACAACGATTCGATCTTCGATCGTGTGGAGTCGATTATTCACTTGATCTTGGCTAGTTTCGAGACGAGCGAGCGCGGCTAGGATTTGATCATTACCATTCTGGGCTTTACTGTTGCTTGTGGTGCTAGTGTCAGGCATCTTGGAAACTGGACAAGAGATCGACGACGAATCAAAACACGATCGACCATTCTAGCACACTTACTGATGTGACCATAATTAGCGCATATTTAGCCCCCGAATTAGCCTTGTTCCCATGCTTTTTAGTGCATATTTGGGTCATTTATTATCTTTAGTTCTTTGTTTTGCATATTCTTTGAGATTTTGATCCCTTGGTAGGAAAGGAGTAAGAATCTTGCATTTTCATGGCAAAACGAGACTAAATTGATCGAATTCAATGACCAAGCATCAAGGAGAGACAAGATTAGAAGGCCTTTGTACATATGATAGTAGATGAGCAATGTTGAGAAAGGATCCTTGAGTCCCCAAGGAAATCCCCAAGGAATTTATGAAGAAAAGGGAAGAAAAGAAGAAGAAGTCTTGCTGAGGCACAATCCGTGCGGATTGTATGCAATCCGGCCGTCCTCCACCTGCACAATCCGTGCGGTTTTCCACCAAGACGCTCGGATTCCATCACCACAATCCGCCCGGATTCTCTTGAATCCGCTCGGGTTCTATCGCCAGAATCCGCCCGTCCCGACCCTAATCCGCCCGGATTCCTCTACAGCGCGATTTCCTCTTCTCCAAGCTACGAAGAAAGAAGCCCTTCCTTCGGAAAATACCGGCTCCTCCCTGCTCAATCTAAAAAGTGTAATTACTAGTTTAGCCCTTAGTTAACCCTAATGCATCCCCCTAATTTCCACTATAAATACCCCATTAGTCTAATTAGAAGAGCATGTTCTTCTTATCAATATTTAGAGTAGTTAATATCAATCAAATCTCTCTTTAGTTTTGTAATCAACAATTAATCAAGTTCTAATACAAGTTTTATTTCCTTAATCTCTCTTTTGTTCATCCTTTATTTTGGGTAATTGAAGATTATTTGGGTTATTATTGGGAGATTGACAACCTCTCAATCAAGCATCAAGTACTTCTTTTATCTTTGCTTTATTATTGGAATCATTAGTAGGTATAATTCTCTTAATCCCTTTTTAATTATTGTTAATTACTTTCATTTATTCATCATGTTTCATTTTGTTGGTATGATTGACAACCTTGCTAGCATAATCAACATGATAATGAGTGAGTAGTCTCTTAGCTAGGGTTAATGGGTGATTAGGGGAAACCAACATGGGGAATGATTCATGGTTAAATTAATATGCTTTCATGCTTTATTTGCTTGCTTGTTTTGATCTCAACTCATGCACATGTTATATTTGATGAAATGCTAAGCCTATGAATCCTTGCATTTACCACCATCTCCTATCTTTTCAATGAGACTTGTAAGACATAACCCAACTCGAGTCTCATTAGACCATGCATGTTGTTGAGTAGGGAAGATTAAGTCGACTTGTAGGTATTGTACAATCTAATCGATTCGGCTCCGGGACCCAAACTTTCCTAGGATTGTAAGATATAACCCAACTCAATCCATCACAACAATAATTGCTTGCTTATAATTTGAGAACATGTTTGTATGATCAATTCCCATGATTCCCCTATGATCCCATGACACCTTAGTGCTTTTTAATCAACTGTTTACACCCCTTTTAATTCATCTTGCTAGTTTATTGCTATTTTAGTTAGTGACCTTCTACATCAACCCAAATTGTGACACCACCTAGACACCACTAGTTTCAATAGAAATCTCATTTCAATACCTGTCCCTTGGGATCCGACCTTTACTTGCCTCTTTACTAATTGTAGAGTTGTTTGTGAAGTTATAAATTGTGTTTTGATTCGGACGTGACCCAACGACCACACCTTTAATTGTGAACACGAAACGGGCCGATCAAAAATGGCGCCGTTGCCGGGGACGGTGTTTGCTTGATTTAGATTTCCTTTTATTGTTATTAGTTGTGTCTTTCTTCGCCTTGGGGAAGTAAAACTCCTCAAGGTTTGTTCTAATTGTTTTTAAGTTGTTTGATATTTTGCATGTCTAGAAGGTCACAAGGTGATTTGTTACCTTTTGACCGTGAAATTGAAAGAACCTTGACGAACAATAGGAGATTTGCTAGGAGGAATTTGAGAGGTATTAGTGAAGTTATTCAACCAACTATTGAGTTCATCAACCCTTTCGCAATAGAAGGAGAGGAGAACCCAATACACAATACCCCACAAAATCAACCTACAATGCCTAAATTCTCGTCACATTCCGTACCCACCGAGGAGAACCTACCCAATGGTACTCCTACACCACAACATCTAACCGGAAATTTTATTGCCAAATCCGCCTTTATACAATTAGTCGAAAGGAGCCAATTTGGGGGGATGCCTAGTGAAGACCCTCATTCTCATATGGAAACCTTTTGCGACTATTGTGATGCAATCTCTCAAACCGGTGTGACTCAAGACCAAATTAGATGGGTCTTATTTCCTTTTTCTCTAATCGGCACCGCGAAACAATGGTTGAAGGGCCTTGACAAGGCCACTCTCGGAATAGATTCTTGGAAGAAGTTGGCTCTAGCTTTCTACAAAAAATTCTACCCACCGGAAAAGACTAACATGCTAAGAGCTCAAATTACGGGTTTTAAGCAAAGGGATGAAGAATCTTTGTATGAAGCTTGGGAGCGGTTCAAGGGAATTTGTCGCTCATGTCCTCACCATGGACTTAGCGAATGGTTCTTGGTACAACAATTTTGGAATGGTTTATATGAAGATTCAAGGAACATTCTCAACATGGGATCAAATGGAATGTTCACCGAAGTTGATGACAATCAAACATGGAACAAGATTGAGGAAATGGCGGTCAATAACTCACAATATAGTAGACCTCGCAAGGCAACTAGAGGAGGAAAGCATGAAGTGGACTCCGTTACTCAATTGGGTGCTCAACTTAGTGCTCATATTGACACAATCAATTTGAAGTTTGAAAAAGCTATGGCTAGACTTGAAGAAGTCTCAAAATCACCAAAGCATCATGTTAATGCCATGATGGCATCCTCATCAATCCCAAGTGGGATATGTGAGAATTGTGGAACTTTGGGACATGACCAAAGTGAATGTAGGGGAACAAATGAACAAGTGAATGCTTTCCAAGCATACAAGAATGGTACCCCTTATTCCAATTATTACAATGAAAACACCAAATTCCATCCAAATATCTCATACAAAAGCCAAAATGTTCAAAACCCCCAAACAACATACACTCCACCACCCATGAGAAACCAAAATCAAAGACCCTTTTACAATCAAAACCAAGGTTACCAAAATCAAAATCCATACAATCACCAAAATGACCAAGGTTTTGATGTCCAAAAAGCGGTCCTCCAAATGCAAAAGAATCAACAAGAGTTTTTCACTCAAATGCAAAAAGATAGCCAAGCAAAGGAAACCACCATCAACAACATCCTAGCTCACACCAAGATGTTGGAAACCCAATTGACTCAACTAGCATCTTCAAGCTCACAAAGACAAAAGGGGCAATTACCACCTCAAAGTAATCCCCCAAGACATGAAACGGTTAGTGCCATTCACTTGAGAAGTGGTACAAGGTATAAAGCACCAAAGAAGCAAGTTGAGGATGAAGTTGTGGAAGCTAGTGATAAGGAAGAAATTGTGCAAAACTCCAAAGATGGAGAATCATCAAAAGAAGAAAGTTCAAAGAAAAATGAAGACAAGGTCAAGGAGAAAGAGCCCATTGTGATTAGACTTCCTTTTCCAAGTCGTCAAGCCAAGCCCAAATTTGATGATCAACTTGAAAAGTTCATGGAAATTGTGAAGAATTTGGAAGTCTCGATTCCTTTCACGGAATTAATCAATCACGTGCCGGCCTATGCGAAATACATGAAAGATATCCTCACAAAGAAGAAGTTGATCCGGAAACTTGAGACTATCGCCTTCACTAAGGTGAGTAGTGCAATACTTCAAGGGAGTTCACCTCCAAAACTAAAGGATCCGGGAAGCTTCTCAATACCGTGTACCATTGGCGACACAACGATCAACAAAGCCTTATGTGATCTAGGGGCTAGTGTGAGCGTTATGCCGTACTCGGTAAGTAAAAGGTTGGGGATGGGAGAGCTTAAATGCACCAATATCACACTCCAAATGGCCGATAGATCGACGAAGACACCATTAGGGATATGGGAAGATGTCCCCGTACGAATTGGGAAGTTTTTCATCCCGGTGGACTTTGTCATTGTTGATATGGAGGAAGATTCCAACATTCCAATCATTCTAGGAAGACCTTTCCTACACACCGCGGGTGCGGTGATTGATGTGAAACATGGTGAGCTCACTCTAGAAGTGGGAGATGAATGCATAACCTTTAATCTTGACAAGACTATGAGAGCTCCTCGTTTGCATGAACCGTGTTTCATGATTGATCATTATAGCCGAAAGGATGAAAGGAAGAAATAGGAACTCCAATGGAAGAAGAAAATTGAAGATGCTCCATTCAAAGAGCAAGTGAATTGTGACAAGGAGAGCTTGCAAAGCTCATCAAAATCAATCAAAGAAGAAGAGAATGGCCTCATTAGCCAAGAGAATAAATTGGGAGAGTTGTCTCCATCAAATCAAGAGATTTTCAATGATCAACTTAATGAAGTTTGTGGTCTTTGGGACGACGAATTTGAAGGGATTTTTAATCCCTACATTGGTAATGCCATCGATCAAGACCGACAATAAGGGCCAAGGTCTATTGAAGACCTCTACCATGATAATGAACAAGCTTTTGATTACTTTTTCAAGGTGTTGAGCAACATCAACAACACCTTGAACATGCCCCCTTGACATCTCATCAAGAATGAGAGTTTGGTGGAGTCCTCCCTAAACCACCATTTGTAAATATTTCTAACTCCCTAACTCGCATTTCAATTCTTGTATTAAATTTTTGTCATCTTTGGATTTTTATTTACTTTGATCAAGATAATTGTCATGTTTGAGAGAGAAGTGAGGGAGGGACTAATAATTTCAATTGATGTGTAGTGCTTTAGCTTAGTGTGGGGATGGCAATTGCCTAGGCTAATCATGCCTTAGTAACGCCCCCACAATGACGAACACGAGACATGAAGAAGAATGGAAGGACGATAAGGGATATGCATTGTACACGGATGGAACTGAATCCGGGTACAAAGAGGTAGAATCCGAGCGGATTCTGAAGAATCCGCCCGTCTTCATGCAATCCGAGCGTACTGGGTTGAAGACGCACGTCCTTATAAGCTGAAATTTTGAAAGATTTTTGACTGTAAGAGAATCCGGGCGTCCTGGACAGCAATCCGCCCGTCTCTGAAAATCCGTCCGTCTTGGAAAGAAGACGCCCGTCTTCTCTGCTGAGGAAAACAAGAAAAATTCCTGGACTGAAATCCGTCCGTCTTCTGAAGAATCCGCCCGTCTCGTATCAAGCAAATCCGAGCGTCTTCTCTTGAATACGCCTGACTTTAGGCGAGTTTTATCAAACCCAGAAAGTGCAGAATCCGCCCGTATTTGGCAGAAACCGCACGGATTGCCCCTGCAGTTTGAATTTTTCGGTCGTTATAAAATCCCTCCCACCTTCCTTCATTCATTCATTCATTCATAACACTACTTCAAAACATCAAAACCCTCATCCTCTCTATCACAAAAACAAAATCCCTCAACTACATTCACCAAAATCAAATCAAATCATCCTTCTAACAACAAATCAATCACTCCTTTTCCAATAAAAATCAAAACCAAACACAAAATCTTCAACCTTTGAGTCGATTTTTGAATCCATAAAGGCAAAGCCTTTCACCTTTAAATCGATTTGGGTACACTACAAATTGAAGATTTTTCATTCTTTTCTTGGTTAATTCATCAATGGCAAGGACTAAGGGAGCAACAAAGGCAACAAAGGCACCAAAGACACTTTCACAAAGGCAAAAGGCTCTTCAAGCAAAGAAAGCATTGGCTATGGTGGTAGCAACACCAAACTTGGAAGTGCAACAACAACAACAACCTTCTATAGGAGCAACAACATCTTCTACTCCGGAAATCGATCAACTTTTGCATTATCCGGAGGTAACTTTTATTTCCAAAACCCATAGAGATACTTTTGCCAGGTTTGCTAGGAAATCACTTCAATCCACCAAATTTATTTGTGAAGACACCTTGGGAAAGTTGGGTGTCCTTGAGCAAACTAGAGCCTTTTTCAAAGCCATGGGGTTAGAGAAATTGTTTGAATCAAAAGAATTGACATACCCCTCCCTTACCTTGGAATTTTTGAGTTCTTTGAAAGTCACCAAAGTTGAGAGTAGGGAGAATCTCGAGTTTCGTCTAGCTAATGTTAGTAGACGCATTTCCTTTAGAGAATTGGGTGAAATTTTGGGTCTTAGTGATGAACCGAGTTATTTTAAGAATTATGGAAAGTATGACCCCGACCCTCTTTGGGAGGCAATTTCCGGGAGGAAATTTGAGGACTTTCATGCGAGTCGTGCTCTTTTAGTCCACCATCCGGGCATAAGAGTATGGCACAAGGTCATAGGAAACACCATTATTGCAAGGAAAGATACCAACCATTTCACCAAACTTGATTTTATTCTTCTTGAATCGGCTTTGAACATTGGAAGAGTACACACCAAGCCTTTCAATTCTTTGAGGCTTTTGGTAGATAGATGGCTCAACATTGATTGTGGGAAGAAGGGCACTACCGTTATTGTCAATGGCGGCCTAGTCACTATCCTAGCTAAGTACTTTGATCCTAATTTCAACAAGGATAACAAGTATAAAGCAAAGGAGGGTGGTCATCTTGTTGATTTGCATACTATGATACACAAGTACAAGTGGGTTGCCCATAACCCTCTTGATACCAAGTATGGATGGCTCACTAGTGAAGCTAGATCGTTCACTTTGCCTTCAAAGATTTGTCGTCTAAGCGTCCACCGGACCAATTATCTACTTCCTCTTTCTAAAGAGGCTGAGTATATTATCCAACAACAAAAGGGTGAACTTGAAATGCCCTCCTCTTCCATTGTCATACCACCTTACCCCTTTGAGTATCAAGAGTTCAAGCCGGAAGGAGTTGAAGCTAGAAATGATTACTTGACTCTTCTCATGCAAGCAATGCACAAGCAAGCCTTTGAGGATCGGAAAAATGCTTACTTGGCTCAATATCCACCCCTCCTACACTTAGCTAGGCAAGGACTACTTGATCCATCATGTCCTTTGCCTAGTTGGGCGGATAGAGAAGTCCTATTTCCGGGTGCATCTAGGGTCGTTTCGGGTGACAATGAGGTTGTTGGTAATGAAGAAGTTGATGATAACATTGATGAGGAAGCAAGTGAAGAAGGAGAAAAGGATGGTGAGCAAGATGATGAGCAAGATGAGGAAGAAAGTGAAGAAGCAAATGAAGAGGGAAGTGGCAATGTGACCACTTCTAATGAGGAAAGTGATGATGGTGATGATATGATGGAAGATTAGCAAGCCTTGGAGGCTCCTACCCTCTCATGGTTTGTCTATTTCTCTCTTTGTTTTTAATTATTTTCTTGATCATTGTTGGAGTAGTCCTAGCACCATAGAGGACTCACACCTCGGTACCATTGAGGTGTTCTCATTTTATTGTTCCCATTTTCAAAATCCAAAATGACAAATTCATTTCATGCATTGCATAGTGTGTGCATGAACTACACCCATCCTTGGACATTAGCAATAGTGTCTAACTCGGTTTGGGGAAGTTAATGCATACACAACGGGAGGTAATCTACATTATCCTCTCCGTCATAACAAAAAACCATGCATCATATAGTGTAGCTTAGTATAGATTGCATTTAGTGTAGAAATCATGCATTATCTTTGCATAATTTCCATCATTTTGGCCATTGAGGACAATGCCCATATTAGTGTGGGGATGGGAATTCTAACATTTAACTCTTATTCAAAAAAATCCAAAAAAATTGAAAAATTTCGAAAATCATAAAAATTTGAAAATTGAAAACCCAAAAACATGTTTATTTCCTTTTGTAGTCTTGTGTATATATTGTTTTGTATATATTGTGTTTGTTCTATCCTTGTTCACATTGATTGACTACGCCACATCCGAGACATGAGGATAATGAAGACCGCATGGTATGATCTTTCCAATCTCCTTTTTCCTCTTTATGTTAATGACTATGTGGCTTTATTTTGATTAATGCGGTGTAACAATGTGAACTTAGGACTTGCATTTAGTTTATATGTCATATTAGTTGATAGAATCACTTGCATTAGGATGTTTATATTAGTTGCATCATAGCATGTAGTTGCATGTTAGAAATGTTTTGAAAAATGCCTAATTAGGAACTTTGACAAGAGCAACTAAGCCATTACAAATACTTGTTCAACTTAAGACTTTGCCTACTAGAATGGTTGTAAAACACCCTAGATAGTGTCATACTAGTATCTTTTGATCCATGACCCAAGGCCTAGTCAAGGGTTCGCATGTGAGTCACCTATCCAACCCCGTGATGCGATGTGGACTTGGTTAACTTGTCTAGGTGACCTTCGTTTGACCTTGTGGTAAGGCAACCCAAAAATATTTTCTATCAATAAGCTTGAAGTGCTCATTTCAAGGAATTTTGTCATGTGGAAGTAATTTAATGCCAAGGAAACCTCAAATGTTATGAATTGTTGAATGTTGAGAAATTTAAATTGTTTTGATGGAGGCGTACAACTTCGATGTGCTTTGGTGCGGGATCCATTGAATTGGGCCCCCACACGGTTGTGAATTCGGCCGCCTAGAGACAGAGTGACTATCACCCCGAAAAGCTATTGTCTAGAGGTTAACCGGTTGCCTAATAAGCGATTGGCGAAAGCAAAGGACACTAGCCCGGAAGGGACAAACCCCATCTTAAATTTTTGAAATGTGAAAGTGAAATGAGGTCAATTTTGAATACTAGTCATATCCACCGTTGTGTATAAAGATTTGAGCATTTCATTCCCAAAAAGCCTTTTTGTCAAGCCACTTTGTCGAGCTTGGGACGATCCATGACCTTTACTTTTGTAGAGATTCGAGACTTGTCATGTCATATGCCACTAGCATCATAGGGATCATCATTCCACCACCATCCGATCGCTCTTGACGAAAGCATTTGGAAATTGAGGACAAAAGTAGTCTAGTTTAACACCATTTGGAGGTGATTTAGTGCCATCCTCTTAGCCTTAGTAATTTGTTGAACTAGTATTTGTGAAGGATTACATGCTCTTAAATTTGTTCCTCTTTAGTGCCTCCGCCACTTGATGAGGAAGTGGCTATTCTTTTGTAGATGCATCCATTATGTGATTTTGTGTGCTTAACGTTTGGATGTGTCGCCATTTTGGCAAGACCCACCTTGCCTTGCAAGAAGGCATCCTACCTCATGGTTGTCTTGTTGTGAGTTGAAGGGGCGGAGTGAGACCCGCTAATTGTCTCATATCGGCTATGTTATTAGGTTAGTTTAAATAATGGTTCTAGTCTTTGTCACCTCTTTACTCGGGACGAGCAAAGGTTCGGTATGGGAATATTTGATGTGACCATAATTAGCGCATATTTAGCCCCCGAATTAGCCTTGTTCCCATGCTTTTTAGTGCATATTTGGGTCCTTTATTATCTTTAGTTCTTTGTTTTGCATATTCTTTGAGATTTTGATCCCTTGGTAGGAAAGGAGTAAGAATCTTGCATTTTCATGGCAAAACGAGACTAAATTGATCGAATTCAATGACCAAGCATCAAGGAGAGACAAGATTAGAAGGCCTTTGTACATATGATAGTAGATGAGCAATGTTGAGAAAGGATCCTTGAGTCCCCAAGGAAATCCCCAAGGAATTTATGAAGAAAAGGGAAGAAAAGAAGAAGAAGTCTTGCTTTGAGGCACAATCCGTGCGGATTGTGCCGCAATCCGGCCGTCCTCCACCTGCACAATCCGTGCGGTTTTCCACCAAGACGCTCGGACTCCATCACCACAATCCGCCCGGATTCTCTTGAATCCGCTCGGGTTCTATCGCCAGAATCCGCCCGTCCCGACCCTAATCCGCCCGGATTCCTCTACAGCGCGATTTCCTCTTCTCCAAGCTACGAAGAAAGAAGCCCTTCCTTCGAAAAATACCGGCTCCTCCTCGCTCAATCTAAAAAGTGTAATTACTAGTTTAGCCCTTAGTTAACCCTAATGCATCCCCCTAATTTCCACTATAAATACCCCATTAGTCTAATTAGAAGAGCATGTTCTTCTTATCAATATTTAGAGTAGTTAATATCAATCAAATCTCTCTTTAGTTTTGTAATCAACAATTAATCAAGTTCTAATACAAGTTTTATTTCCTTAATCTCTCTTTTGTTCATCCTTTATTTTGGGTAATTGAAGATTATTTGGGTTATTATTGGGAGATTGACAACCTCTCAATCAAGCATCAAGTACTTCTTTTATCTTTGCTTTATTATTGGAATCATTAGTAGGTATAATTCTCTTAATCCCTTTTTAATTATTGTTAATTACTTTAATTTATTCATCATGTTTCATTTTGTTGGTATGATTGACAACCTTGCTAGCATAATCAACATGATAATGAGTGAGTAGTCTCTTAGCTAGGGTTAATGGGTGATTAGGGGAAACCAACATGGGGAATGATTCATGGTTAAATTAATATGCTTTCATGCTTTATTTGCTTGCTTGTTTTGATCTCAACTCATGCACATGTTATATTTGATGAAATGCTAAGCCTATGAATCCTTGCATTTACCACCATCTCCTATCTTTTCAATGAGACTTGTAAGACATAACCCAACTCGAGTCTCATTAGACCATGCATGTTGTTGAGTAGGGAAGACTAAGTCGACTTGTAGGTGTTGTACAATCTAATCGATTCGGCTCCGGGACCCAAACTTTCCTAGGATTGTAAGATATAACCCAACTCAATCCATCACAACAATAATTGCTTGCTTATAATTTGAGAACATGTTTGTATGATCAATTCCCATGATTTCCCTATGATCCCATGACACCCTAGTGCTTTTTAATCAATTGTTTACACCCCTTTTAATTCATCTTGCTAGTTTATTGCTATTTTAGTTAGTGACCTTCTACATCAACCCAAATTGTGACACCCCCTAAACACCACTAGTTTCAATAGAAATCTCATTTCAATACCCGTCCCTTGGGATCCGACCTTTACTTGCCTCTTTACTAATTGTAGAGTTGTTTGTGAAGTTATAAATTGTGTTTTGATTCGGACGTGACCCAACGACCACACCTTTAATTGTGAACACGAAACGGACCGATCACTTACTCAAAGAAAAGGTTTGACTTTGTGAAGTGGGAGTGTGCCACTTGTATCAAGTGAGGTTTGAAAATGACAAAGCTTTGAAATGTTAGTCTTATTCAACTGTAGTGTAGTTGTAGGAGTGGACTCGAAGTGAGGTTTTGAAATGGGCTTTTGAGGCCCGAATTTTGACTTGACAATTGGACGGAATTTCGACTCATTTTGCGCTAATTTGGGCCATCTTTGAAAATGTTTACATTTTAAAAAGGATTTTAGTTTACAAAATTTCGTCATGGTTTTGTTTACAAAATGGTGATCACGTATAATATAAGCATTTATACAAGCATTATAACGGGATGCTGAGTGCATTTAAAAAGGGATTTGGTTTAAAAGGTGGGTTGCCATACCGAACAATCAAACCCGGGGTCTGTGGAGAGGCTCGTACCAAACAGGAGTAAGGCCGATTCCTAGTCCATTTACTCGAGTAGTGAAAGCCCTTAATACAAATAGGAGTAGGTACCATGGTATGGTTGACGTCAATCGGTATCCATCCTTAGGCCCAAATAAGAATTTGGACCGTCTAGACGGGACGATTGGTCGAATGGGTTGGGTTGGGCCTTAGGAAGGCCGAATAAACGATCTAGGAAGACCGAGTTATGAAAACCAACAACTGTCTTGTACAAACTATTCCCTAACCTTGTACAAGTTTCACCCTTGGCTACACGTAAGTGTATTATCCCCAGCAAAGTCGCCAAACTGTGGATGCGGGCCCACGGGGGTAAAAACGAGCAAGCTTTTTGCATTTGTGGAGTCGTCACCAATTTATTGTGGAAAATTGGAAACCGTCCGAATACCTCGTGTCATGTCAAGACACAAAGTAGTGACATGAACACCAAGAACTCGTTACCCTTAACATTCTATGTCTAGAATGACTCTCGTGGATGCCAATGAACACGGGTGCTCACAGAGATCTGGAGTAAGGGGTGATGGTACGTATTAGGAAGCTCTTTTGATCGAACACCTAATCCCGCCCGCCTCGATAGCGGCCTCTACTAATGGTTAGGGAAGATCGTCTATACTCGATATGTTGAAGGTTATATGCATGCAATGCAACATCCATCAGATTAATCCTAGCATGTGAATTTGGACTAAGTCGGTAAACACGTAATTAACACTCATTAATGTCGAGGTAGAAATTTAGGTTAATTGCATGTGAGAGCATACAAACAAACGATAAAGAAATACAATAAAAATACAATAAAGAAAATTACAATAATTACAACGGGTTAATTGATTTACGTCGAAAATACACCTAAAACGGATGGTTTTTAGAAAGAGAAAGAATAAATAAATTACGAACAGATTAATGGGTGATAATACGATTAATAGTTAATTAATACGTAAACTAACAAACTAGGTCAAAGCAACAACGGAATTTCATAGACAAAACTCAACCCGGAACAGGCGCAGCAGAGCTGCGTCCTTTGGAAGAGGCGCAGTGCTTACTGCGTCTGTTCCTGACTTGAATTCTGGTTGTGAAGCCGGAATTGCAAATTGTTAATGTTCGTGGGTAATTTTAATGATCGATTAATGATATTTGACTCGGATAGAAGTGATTTAACATATTATATACATATGAATTAGTCATAAAAACAGTAAAACATGAGATAAAACTAATTAGAACGAACTAATTACAAGATTAATTATGGGATTAATTTACAAATAAACAAACTAAGATAAATTAATTAGATTTATTAATGACAAACTAAGGATGATGATGATAAATAACAGATGCAAATATACAAAAGATGAATTTCAGAGACTTGATATTGATTAATCAAATCTCCAAAAACCCGAATTGATTTTAACGACGAGAACCCGCAAATATGGATTATAAGGGATTTAAGTCGGGAATTTAATGATGATAAATTATTAATGATTTACATGCTAAAAATATCATACTAAAATTATCGTGTTAATGAAACAATGAACAATCAAAAGCAACACAGAAAAACAATCAGACGAACAAAAGACGAAGAAAGAAGAAAGGAAGCAGGAACTGCGGCAGCCTCAGGAAGAGGCGCAGCAGGTGCTGCGTCCCTTCGAAAAGGCGCAGTAGTTGCTGCGTCCTTTCTCGAAGTTTGTCTCCTGTTAATCCGTAAAAAGGTTTTGAAACAAGGTTTTATAAATCGGTTTTGAATGTGTTTTCGACGTAAATCTTACAATAATGATTACAAAAATAAAGTACAATTATAAAAGATGGGATTTACACCCTCAGACTTACATGTTTGACAAAACGAGATTAACTAAGTTAACGTTTAGTGATGCTCGACTCGAATGTACGACGAAAGTGCCCTCTAAGAGGAAAATTAGACAAGATTGATTAAGTTGATTGATGTGGAGTTGGTCAAATTGGTCGGTCATGCAAAACGAGGCTGGTACTCAGAAAGATCCGAGCTTACGTGGTCGAAAGTTCAAGCAAGTAGGCGCCAAAAAGCAAGAGCGTGGTCTTAGAATGCAAAGGGAGAAGAGAAGGGCGGACACTCGCGTGAGAAATATGAGAGACCGAAGGTCCTTATTTATACTAATCACACGGAGGAAATAGGGTTACGGAAGGAAACATCCGGAAAAGATTTGAAAATACGCAGAAAGGAGCTGGGGAAGAGGCGCAGCAGCCACTGCGTCTCTTGGAAGAGGTGCAGCACCTGCTGCGTCCTTTCCCAAGTGGTTTCCTCCTGCGGAAGAAAGATTTCCGCGTTTCTATTATGGAATTGCGGTTTGATCTCAATTTCCTTAATATTTATAAAATATTTCCGGGATATAATTTTACCAAAGAGATTAAAAGATTGAAAATATGGAATAAAAGTATCCGGAACATTCCAGAATATTCTGACTCGGCATTTTAAACTGTTATTAGAAAATGAAGACGGTTTTTGACCCGGACTCCAAATGTACTCTAATTACTGTCAAAACGACCGTATCGGCGCGTGGATGACAACTATGAGGTAGACACAAGTGTTTGAGCTATCACTTGATGATAAACTTACGAACTGTCATAAATCGTTCCGTGTACCAAACATGCGGCCCAATCATCACCGGGTGGCTTGCGAGAGGTGCAGAAATGAGGTATCTACAGGGGGTAAATTGAGTATTTAAAAAACTTATGCCTTAACTAATTAACTAAACGATTATAAGCATAATGAAATTAACGATAAAGAAAACTCCAAAGACACACGATATTTGAAGTGGTTCAGCTTCACACGTCGAAGCCTACGTCCACTATTCTCGATTAATAATTTTAGTACCTTTCTCTGGATTACAAAATTATCAACCCACTCGTATAACTAACTCTAGTTATAACTCAATTTGAATATCACTAGATATTCGGTTTTGACTATCTTAAGTTACTTAGAAAGCACTTGATTGTTCTTCTAGGTGTTCACACAATTGAACGAGTAAGAAACAATATGAAGTATTATTATCTTATATCGAAACCTTAAGAATAATATGCAAATTAAGGAGCACGATTTTTCGTAAAGATTTTCAAATGCAAAACAATAAAAATATTTGATTAAAATTTAAACTCAAATTGTTTGCAAGGAATTTTTATATTTCGAAAAGTTTCTTTGAATTGATAAATATCATGAGTATATATAGTGGAGAAGAGACACTAGGGTTTAGTCGAAACCCTAGGGATGCCGTGAGGCAAGATAGATTGCTTCCTAAGAAACAAATCTTATCTCTCCTTAAATTGATCTACTAAATATTTTGATTAAGTAAATAAGGTAAATCTAATATAATTGGAAAGATATAAAAATATCTTATTGCAATATAATATAGATTTGACCTAATAAGATTTACTTGCATAGGGAGTAAGTTCGGCCTCCACACGACTCATAAGCCCTCTTTGGCCGAAACCCTAGGTTAAAATATCAAGGGGTAGATTAGGGTTAGGTTTAGATAATTTAATAAACCCTAGGTAGCATGATGACTCATAAGCCGTTTACTAACCAATAAGATAATGTAAATTATTCATTCTAAACAAACCATATTACATCTCTATCATATATACACATGATTTCGAAACATGTTTGAAGAATTTTATCTTTTGAAAAATTATTTTAAAACTATTAAAATCGTGCCTTCAAATGCAACCCAAAGTTATAGTACAAATAGCTATAACTTTAAGTTTGGTAAGTAAAGTTATAGGTGAAATAGCTATAACTTTACCTTCCAAATATTACTTCTTAAAATACTGTTATTAGATGAAGACCTATACTAGCTAATCTTCCTGGAGATCTTCAGTGATAGGATCTTCTCTTTATCTTGATCATAAGCTCTTCATCTGGAGCTTATTATAGACTTGATCGAGCCTTTTGCTTGAGTGATCATCATACTCGAAACTTGTTACAGTTACTATGACGCTTTAAGAATCTTCAATGTTATAGCTCAAGCTGCTATAACATTACTTGAACGATGCTTCACAAATCTTCAATGTTATAGCCAAGATTGCTATAACATTACTTGCTTAAATTGTAAACTTTAATCAATCTATTAAAGACTAAACAAACGATTACGAGCAAGAGTATATATAATATAAAGTACACACACGTACTTGTCATTATCAAAACTAATCATATATCTATATGGTACAACAAATTCCCCCTTTTTGATGATGACAAGTCTCTTACGATTTGTGACTAAGTGTAAGTTCCCCCTCAACATATTACTATAAAATTCATAGTCAGTTGAACGCATGAACAATCCACTTATATACAAAGTATAGCATCTAAGGACCTTATGGGATCTAAGGTTCTAACAAGGAGCAAGCTTAGGCAAATATTTAAGTCACGATCATTTTCTTCCCCCTCTTGACATCATCGAAAAGACGAGAAAAGACATAAAACAACTAGAATAATATAGATCGAGACACGTATTAGTCATGCAAAGAGAGATTATAAAACGAGAAAGTAATCTACGATAAGCATCCAAAATATAAAGTATGTCTACTACAAACCATGTAGTCTAATGCCAAAGGGCCTAATAGATAACAAGTTAAATGCCTAATGGGCCGAATAGATAAGGAAGCCAAAATGGGCCGAATTAGACAAAATATCCAAAATATAAAATCTAATGATAAAGGGCAAGGCAAGGCAAAGGTAGAAACGGTTTAGGGCATGCGATGATTAACACGATGAGGATTGACATAATCAGGACGAGTTCGGAACTCGAGTGAAGAAAGACGATCGAGGCATGAACTCACGTGCGCAGATTGAGCTGAAAGACAACGATCAAAATTGAGCACTTTCATCGAAAAAGGTTTTGTCGCCTCAAAGATCAAACCCATTTCCTCCCTCATAGCTCGACCCGCCATCATCACCGCACCTCCTTGACTACACAAATTGGCCAATGAAGTGGATTGACGAATGGCCTCATGCATACATGAGTCAGCAACTCTTTCTACAATCAAGAGACGTGCTTCAAACTCGTTTAAACGAGCTAGCACCTCATCAAAATAGCGTTTGATGATCATCTTCTTTTCATCCGTTACATTGCGCTATTCTTGACTCGGATTGATTTCCAAACCATCTCGTGGAACCGAGAAAGCCGAGCAGAAATCTTCGATGGAGATTTTAACCTCATGACCATTCACCATTGCATGCAATACCCCATTGTTTGCCAAAACAGAGGCAAAGAATTGAATGACTTCAATTGGATAAACCGGATCCGAAAACTTACTTTTGCTCTCCCATTCTTGAAATTTCAAGAAATCGCAAAAGAACTTGAGAGCATCAATTTTCGTGTACCAAGAAGAAAGATAATATCGACCTCCATGGATAGGATAACGGAGAGTACCATTAATCCGAGTTCTTTCATCATTGGTAAGACGGACATTATCCAACCCAGCAAGAGTAGCATGTTCTAAAGCTTCCCGAAACAGAGTACGCTGAAACCCATCGCGCACAACAACCTCACTAACCTCGTCTTCGATGACACCTTCCTCAAAAACAACTCTTTTTGCCTTTACGAGCTTCCGTCTCTTCCCATTTATGTCATTGTCCGCACGGTTAAGGTTACGTTTGGGCAAAGTTTGGTTGGATGGTGACGAGGAAGTGGTTTGTGATTGATTGGAGGGATTTCATGGTGATTTGGGAGTCTCGGCCTTAGTGAAAGACCGAGTTGAGTGAAAACGGGTTATGGGTTTGGGACACATGATGATGATGGAAGATGGTGAGGTTGAGTGTGGGAGATTTTTAAGAAAAGTAAATATTTAGATAGTTGTGAGGGTGATGGTGATAGGCGGTGGAAAGGAGGGAGTATTTAAGGTGATGGTAATTTGTGGTTCGGTAGGATTAGAAAAGTGGAGTAGGGTAACGTGTAAGGGTGAATAACACAAGATTTAGGTAAATCCCTCCCCCCCCCCTCCTTTATATAAAAGATTAGGAAAGGTAGTTAGGGTAAATCTTTTGAAGATAGATAAGATAATATTAAGGTAAAAAGGATATAAATATAATGAAAATTTCGATAAAATGGGATATAAGAGAATAATTTGTTACCGAAAATATGGTTCGTAATAAAATACAAAATATACATGACTAGGAAACGGAAAATTCTCGTAATATAATATAACATTTAACACAAATAAACTTGTAACGAAAAATACGGACACAGTCATACAATCTCGTCAATTCTAGTCAGTCATACGGAAAATAAAATATTTGCGACAAGTTTAGTTGCCACCAATTAGACCAATTTCCAACCGTAAAATCTCAAAACGTTCTCTAGCCAATGCTTTAGTAAAAATGTCATCCCATTGTTTTTCTGTACTACAAAATTCCAGTCTTATGTTGCCCTTATATACATGGTCACGTAGAAAATGGTGTTTAATGTCTATATGCTTAGTACGTGAGCGCTGTGCAGGGTTCTTAGATATAATTATAGCACTCGTGTTATCACATAAAATAGGAATACACCCAACATTAACACCGTAATCACATAACTGTTGCTTAAGCCATAAAAGTTGAGAACATACCAACCCGGCATCAATATACTCGGCTTCAGCTAGCGCTGTAGATAACGCAACGGAATTTTGCTTCCTTGACCCCCCATGTAATAATACACGGTCCAACAAATGTAGCTATGCCGGAAGTACTTTTTCTGTTAAGTGAACAATTGAAATCGAAATTCTCTTAACTGCAATCATATACGATTCTTTAGGGCACGATTGAAATCGAACACATACGCATACACTAAACATTATATCAGGACGACTTGCAGTTAAATAAAGAAGTAAGCCGATCATACCTCGATAAGTTGTCTCATCGACAGACTTACCGTCTTCATCCTTAGTCAACTTCTTATCTGTAACCATAGGAGTTGGCTTAGAATTAGAATTTTCCATACCAAATTTCTTAATTAGCTCTTTGATGTATTTCTGTTGGTGTATCATAATTCCCTCAGTAGTTTGTTGAATTTGGAGTCCAAGGAAGAACTTGAGTTCTCCCATCATGCTCATCTCGAATTCAGAGGTTATCAATTCTGAAAAATACTTACATAAACGATTATTAGTTGAACAAAAAATAATATCGTCAACATAAATTTGTACAACTAATAGATCGGAGTCTTCAGTTTTCAAGAATAAGGTTTTGTCGACAGATCCTCTTTTAAAACCGCTTTCAAGAAGATATTTTGACAATCTGTCATACCAAGACCTGGGAGCTTATTTCAAACCATACAAAGCTTTATCTAATTTGAAAACATGGTTTTGAAACTTGCTATCGAGAAATCCTGGAGGTTGCTCAACAAAAAACCTCCTCATTCAAATAGCCGTTAAGAAATGTTGTTTTAACGTCCATTTGGAACAGTTTAATTCCTTTATGAGCAGCAAAGGCTATTAATAGCCTAATAGCCTCAAGTCTGGCTACGGGAGCGAAGGTCTCATCATAATCAATTCTTTCTTGTTGATTATACCCTTGTACAACCAATCTGGCTTTATTTCGTACAATTACTCCCGTATCGTCCAATTTGTTTCTAAAAACCCATCTTGTACCAATAATAGTTCAGTCTTTAGGTCTCGGAACCAAATGCCAAACTTTGTTCCGTTCAAACTGTTAGAGCTCTTCTTGCATATCAATGATCCAATCTGGTTCTACAAGTGCTTCTTTGATATTAGTTGGCTCAATGGTTGAGAGGAAGGAGTAAAATGAGCAAAAGTTGTTAAGCTTTCTACGAGTTCGAACTCCTTCATTTAAACTGCCTAGAATGGTTTCCATTGGATGAGAATCCTTATATCTCCATTTCTTAGAAACAGGAGGCACATCGTCATCTGAACTTGTCTCGCCTTCTTCGAATGATTGGGGTTCAAGCCTTGTTCCCCCTGAATCCAATCTTGGGGTTATAATAGAATCAGTATAACTTTGGATATTGTTCTTTGATTTGGATTTGATGTTATAGCATCATCAGCTATAACTTCAGTTTTCAATTGCTTGGATTGAGAAGAGGTTATAATATCATCAACTATATTCTTAGTTCTCTTTCCTTTGTCATTCGAAGGGCTTCCTTGTTCATCATTTGTGCCTTCAATTTCTTTATCTTCCTCATCCAATTCTGGAAGATCATCCCTAGATAGTTGGAAATCAGGTTCGTTCAAATCTTCTTCCTTATCCTGTTCAGCTTTATCAAACATGTTATTCTCATCAAAAATAACATGAATACTTTCTTCGATGCATAAGGTTCTCTTATTAAAAACCTTATATGGTTTGTTGTGACTAGAATAACCGACAAACATAGCTTCGTCACTTCTGGGATCGAATTTGCTTAATTTATTTTTACCATTAATATGGACAAAACATTTAATCCCGAAGCAATGTAGATGTGATATGTTGGGTTTACGTCCCCTAAGAAGCTCGTAAGGAGTCTTCTTGAGGATTGGTCTAATCAATGCACGATTGTGTACATAGCATACAGTACTAACAGCTTCAGCCCAAAAATTACGAGATAGACCACTACATAACAACATAGTGCGTGCCATATCCTCCAATATTCTGTTCATATGCTCAACAAAACCGTTTTGTTGTGGGGTTCGTGGTGCTGAGAAGTTATGCCCAACACCATTCTCCCTACAATATTCTATAAAGGCATGGTTATCAAATTCAGTTCCATGATCCGTACGAATAGAAACTAATTTAGATTTATATTTATTTTGGGCGAGCTTCATTAGAACTGCAAACTCTTCGAAAGTTGCATATTTTGAATTGAGAAAGATTGGCCAAACAAATCTAGAGTAATCATCAACTAGAACGAAAACATACCCGGATCCGCCTCTACTTCTTACCTTCATTGGGCCACAAAGATCCCTATGCACGAGTTTTAGTGGTTCATTGGTGCTTACCATTCTCTTAGGTTTGAACGATGATCTCACATGTTTGCAACGAGCACATGAGTCACATAAAGTTTCTTGATCAAATTTAATTGAGGGAAGTCCTTTAACCAAATCTCATCTATTTAATTTATTCAAAGTTGTTGAACTGATGTGAGCAAACCTTTTGTGCCAAAGACACGGATCATATGTTGTTACTTTCATGCATGTTAACGCGTTAGTAGGAATATTATTTAGATCAATCATATAAACGTTTCTTCTATGGTGTCCTTCAAGCACAACACTACTTGTTCCTTCAATTATTATACGACATGAATCGGAGTGAAAAAAACTTTATTTCCTTTGTCATATAATTGAGAGATACTCAGTAAATTGTGCTTGAGACCACTAACAAGATAAACATCACTAATAGCATGAGAAGAAGATTTTCCAACTTTACCAGCACCGATAACCTTACCCTTCTTATTGTCACCAAATATAACCTTACCTTCATCGAAGGGTTCAAGTGAAAGAAATAAATTTACATCTCCAGTCATGTGCCTTGAACATCCACTATCAAGGTACCATAGGTTATTTTCTTTCACCACAACCTGCAAAAATATTTGATACAGCTTTCAGGTACCCAAGCTAAGTTGGGTCCTTTGACGTTAGTCACTCTAAAAACTAAATCTTTTCTAACCCAAACTTGTTTAATAACTTTACGTTTTGGAGGCGAATGGGTTTGTCTGGGAACCGTCTTTGGTTGAGTTTTGGGTTCCTCATAACGTGGCTTTCAGGTTGTTTTGGGAGAGCTTTGGTTTTGAAGGGCTCTTTAGGTTTAGGTGTTTGTTTTGATTTGGTAGCCCTCTTAAAAGCGAAGCTCATATCATAGAACCAACAATGATTATTGTTCCGTTCTTCACTCGTACTAGGTTCAGATGGGGTAAATTCATTATCCTCGAAAATAGTGTCACATGCTTTGACAAAATTGATTCTCTTTCTTAAATCCTGAACATATTTGACACAGTTTTCTTGGATATTACTCGTATGACCACAGTAATTGCAAATCAAATATTCTGGTAGATTGACATACTTTCTCTTCCTGAAATCTCGTTAGGAAGGAGTTGATTTGCATTTAGAGTGGTCTCTACGACCATAGCACTCATGTCCTAATCCCATTTTCATATTATTATCTAATTGCTCAGTTAGGAAGTTTAGGACACGTGTGCTACCTTCCCACTTTTCGTGAACCTTTCTAGCATATAAGAGTAAGTCTTTTAAGGACTGAATCTCTTTATCGTATTTGGAATGATCTGACTCAACAACCTTAGGAGGATGAGTCTCTTCATAATTGTCACGAAAGTTTTGGAATCTGTCATTAAAAACTCGTACCATCTCGGTATGCGTTCTTTTTATATTTAATAGAACAATTTTAGATTCCTTCAATTGCTAAGTTAGAGAATCAATTTCCTTATTTTGATCTGAGATCACAGCTTCTCTAGCTGTAACCTTTGACTCAAGAAGCTCTTTAACTTTCCTCAATTCTAAGGTTATAGTTTCACTAGCTGTAACCTTGGCTTGAAGGTGTTTAATGTTGAGTTTCAGATCTGAGGTTATAGCATCATTAGCTATAACTTTAGACTCAAGAACCTTTTTCTCAGTATTTGTGGCATCTGAAGTTGTAGCCATATTGGCTGTAACTTTAGATTTGAGCTTCTTGGCCTTGGCTTTAAGAAGATGATTCTCTTCAGAAATATCAAGAATTTGTTCTGTTAACTCTTTCAACTCCAAATCTTGTTCATGACATTTATCAAGAGATTGCTCAAAGTATTCGATTAAAGCATTCCTAGGCAATTTCTTAACACCTTTCTTAAGTTCAAGATAGCTTACCTCTTCTTCTTCTTCTGAATCGGAATCTCCTAGAAAGCAGCAATAGGAGTCCACGCCATCTTTATCATCGTCTGAAAATAGGTCAAGACTTACGTTGCTAAGGCATAGGTTAGCAACCTTTTCTTCTTCAGATCCTTCGTCGTCCTCAGTGTCGAGATCTCCCCAGCACGATGCCATCATTACTTGCTTGAACTCTTTCTTAGTCTTCTCACGCTTTGCTTTGTCTTTAATTTTCTCCCATGTGGGATAATCCTTAATCATATGACTGGATTCTCCACACTTGAAGCATCCTCTATTAGAAAACGTATTCTTAGACTCAGAAGTTTTCTTATTATAGGAGTTGTTGTTGTTATTGAACGTTTTTGCTTGCTTATTTCGGAAAATTCGTTTTTTGAATTGTTTAGCAAACAAAACCGTTTCGTCCTCTATTTCAACATCGTCATCTTCCTTAGGAGAAGCTTGTAGAGCCATGCTCTTACTGTTACTGGCCTCGGCCTCATCATCATCCAGGACGAGTTCATGAGCCATAAGAGCCCCAATAAGTTCTGCATAAGGTAGAGAGGGGAGATCTTTAACTTCCTCCATAACCGTGACCTTAGGACGCCATTTCTTGGTTAAACTCCTAAGTACTTTTCTAGCAATATCCTCGGAGTTAAAGGTCCTACCAAGATTTTTGAGCTAATTGACGATAGTAGAAAATCGTGCTGACATGCTATCGAGTGATTCATTCTTTTCCATTTTAAAAAGTTCATATTTTTGAATCAGCAAGTCAATACGATATTTCCTAAGAGCCGACGTTCCTTCATAGGCTAACTCAAGACCATCCCATATTTCCTTGGCCGAATTGCAAGAATAAAAATGATCGAATTCAGTCGATGTCAAGCCGTTTTGTAACAGGCGTATCGCTTTCGAGTTTTTCTGAGTCTTCTTGTAATCAGCCTCAATATAGTCTTCTTCCTTTTTCTGATAGGTAGTGCCTTCCGAAGATGCGACCAAAATTTTGTGTGGTCCATTCTTGATAATCGTCCAGCACTCCCAATCAGGTCCTTTTAGGTAGTGTGTCATCATGTTTTTCCAAAGTCCATAATTCTTCCCATCAAAGATAGGACACTTAAGATACTTGGAATCCATTTCACACGTGTAAGGCAGCGGAATTTAAAATAAAATAAAAAGATAAAAAGATAGACGGATCAGCCTCTTTGCGGTTAGGCAATAAAGAGCACGAGGCTCTGATACCAATTGAAGAGTCTGTCACGGTCGAAATACTCGAAAAGGGGGGAGGGGTGAATTGAGTATTTAAAAAACTTATGCCCACTTTTTATTTTATATCTAAGTAATTAATTATTTAAAGTTTATTGATTAAACTTTAACTAATTAACTAAATGATTATAAACGTAATGAAATGAACGATAAAGAAAACTGCAAAGACACACGATATTTGAAGTGGTTCATCTTCACACGTCGAAACCTACGTCCACTATTCTCGATTAATAATTTTAGTACCTTTCTCCGGATTACAAAATTATCAACCCACTCGTATAACTAACTCTAGTTATAACTCAATTTGAATATCACTAGATATTTTGTTTTGACTATCTTAAGTTACTAAGAAAGCACTTGATTGTTCTTCTAGGTGTTCACACAATTGAACGAGTAAGAAACAATATGAAGTACTATTATCTTATAACGTAACCTTAAGAATAATATGCAAATTAAGGAGCACGACTTTTCGTAAATATTTTCAAATGCAAAACAATAAAAATATTTGATTAAAATTTAAACTCAAATTGTTTGCAAGGAATTTTTATATTTCGAAAAGTTTCTTTGAATTGATAAATATCATGAGTATATATATAGTGGAGAAGAGACACTAGGGTTTAGTCGAAACCCTAGGGATGTCGTGAGGCAAGATAGATTGCTTCCTAAGAAACAAATCTTATCTCTCCTTAAATTGATCTACTAAATATTTTGATTAAGTAAATAAGGTAAATCTAATATAATTGGTAAGATATAAAAATATCTTATGGCAATATAATATAGATTTGACCTAATAAGATTTACTTGCATATGGAGTAAGTTCGGCCTCCACACGACTCATAAGCCCTCTTTGGCCGAAACCCTAGGTTAAAATATCAAGGGGTAGATTAGGGTTAGGTTTAGATAATTTAGTAAACCCTAGGTAGCATGACAACTCACAAGCCGTTTTACTAGCTAATAGGATAATGTAAATTATTCATTCTAAACAAACCATATTACATCTCTATCATATATACACATGATTTCGAAACATGTTTGAAGAATTTTATCTTTTGAAAATTTATTTTAAAACTATTAAAATCGTGCCTTCAAATGCATCCCAAAGTTATAGTACAAATAGTTATAACTTTAAGTTTGGTAAGTAAAGTTATAGGTGAAATAGCTATAACTTTACCTTCCTAATATTACTTCTTAAGATACCGTTATTAGATGAAGACCTATACTAGCTAATCTTCCTCGAGATCTTCAGTGATAGGATCTTCTCTTTATCTTGATCATAAGCTCTTCATCTTGAGCTTATTATAGACTTGATCGAGCCTTTTGCTTGAGTGATCATCATACTCGAAACTTGTTACAGTTACTATGACGCTTTAAGAATCTTCAATATTATAGCTCAAGCTGCTATAACATTACTTGAACGATGCTTCACAAATTTTCAATGTTATAGCCAAGATTGCTATAACATTACTTGCTTAAATTGTAAACTTTAATCAATCTATTAAAGACTAAACAAACGATTATGAGCAAGAGTATATATAATATAAAGTACACACACGCACTTGTCATTATCAAAACTAATCATATATCTATATGGTCCAACTGAGATCAAATAAATTGTTTGTTTTTGGGTAAGAAAGTCCACAAACACGATAGGGTGAATAAATCATCAAAATGTTGAACTGAACCCACAATTAAATCAACCAACATAAAAAATAAAACCCTATGTATTTGTTGGTGACTTGGTGATGGTATAGCTGAGTTTAGGGCTTTAATGTCTTTTATTGGGAATTTTGTAGGTTTAAAATTACATGGCAGTGTAACACCGTCAAGAGGGAAAACGCAGTGGAGATCGGTGATCGCCAAGGAACTCGTGGTGGAGGCAGGGGTTGGGGTAAACTGGTACTAAGGATGAAAAGGATGAAGTTAATGTTAATATCATTTTATTAATTTTAGAATTTTTTGTGTTTGGAAAAGTGTGACCTTATGAGCAGGTAACAGGTTACCTAGGTGCAAATTTTTGTGGTTGGATTATTCCCATTACTTTTCCAATTATCATTCGTTTAATACTTGATTGTTTTTTTTCTAATGAGTTTTAACATACATGGAAGAGTAAAAAAGGTGGGCGATTTGCAATGAGAGCGGAGCGGTTGGGAGAAAACGTCTGGTGTCTCTGGTGGGTAGGCGCCAGTCATTTGTTGGGGAAAGTGATTGTGACCGCCGGTGGATGGTTAGTGGTGGTCAGGTAGGGAAATGGAGGTGGTGGTAGTGGGGTGGTTGGTTTTATTAATTATTATTAATATTGTGGTACGAGGGATGAGAGAATGTTGAAAAAATGAAAAGGTTGACAAGGTAATTTGTGTATATGAAAGACTAAAATGCATATGTGAAAGAACAATACATTTTGTCCAGACAAATAAAATTTATAACCCATCTATCAAATTTTAGAATCGCCCCTACTTAGAGGTTGTCTAAATTAGAATCGTATCACTTTTTGTTTACCTTAGGTACTTCTAGGGCTGTTAATGAGACAAGACAGCTCGCGAGCAACTCGAGCTCGGCTTGGTCAAAGCTCGGTCTAAACTCGGGTCGTGTGAGCTCGGCTCGGGCTCGGGATCGGCTCGAGAGCTTAATGAGTCAAGCCGAGCTAAGGTTGGCTCGGCTCGAAAAGCTCGTGAGCAACTCGAACTTCTGTAATTAGATAAATATTACTCATATTTTATAAAAATATTTTGTCATGAATATATATTTGTATCACACATATAAAAAATGTCTCATTGATTTTCCAATATTTATATATAAAGCCTTCGAGTATTGTTATTGAAAATATCGAAAAAAACCGAAAATTCAATTATACATAGACTTGAGTTGAGCTCGAGCTCGCGTTAAAGCCTGCAAGCTTTATAACGGGGACAATTTTTTCAAGCTCGGGTAAACTCGAGATCGGTGATAGCACTTTATTTTACCGCTTTTTAACTCACATTTTATCTCTTACTTGATCGAATTAATAATTCGAGCTAGTTTTATTCACTCATTTTAATATTAAAAATAATATTAGTCGTCTAATTTTATATAATGCAATTTAGATTACTTTTTGGAATAATAGTACTGCGATTCGATATTTTATCGTGTAGGTATGACTAAGAAGAGAAGAAACGGGTTAAATAAAGTGAGTCGAGACGGATCAAGTTTGACTGTAACCAAATGAATAAGGGCCTAAAACAAAAGAAATGAATTGAAAAAGTCAAACTTGGCTCTTGTTTATTTTTGTTCCTGGTCTTTCGTTGGAGTTCACCATTATCAAACACCAATTTTCAATTTACCAATCCATTTCACCTCTGCTACTTCCCGTATTTCACATTTCACCATCATCACCTTCTTTCACCACATCCAATTCATCACCCACTTCACCATTTCGTACCATCAAGACTCGAGCCCATCAACAAGCACCAGCAATCACCTGGTTGGACAACCCGAAAACCCAAATCGGAGCTGCTCAAATTGCACAACTACATCCATGGCTCGAGTTCATCAAGTCCCATCAATCAAAGGCTGCCCTGAACCATCACAACAACCCCACATTCGCCAATTGAGCCGTCGCCGCACTGACCCGACTCCGCTACTCTTTCAATGTCGCAGCCACAACCATCAATCAAAACCTGAACTGGAGCTCCTCAATTCGCACCACCAATTCAATCCACCATCAAACCCGACACCAACCACTTCACCGTGTCTCCTCCTTGAGCCCAGTTTAGACCTGCTCTCGCTAACCACTACATCAACCACCGTCACTCGAACCCAGATTGGTGAGCCACCACGGTCCAATTCGCAACCGCACCTCTCTAGCTTCTGCTTGTGGGAATTGAAACCCGATTCGAAACACTAAAACCAGATCACACGAGCTCACATCAACAGCCACGAAGCCAGCTCTTATTATTGTAGCAATCGGGTGAATCATGCTGCCGAGGGACTAAATGACGCCCGGTCGGGTGAAGTTATACCCGGGCGGGTGTAATGTTGCCCGGTCGGGTACAATCTCGGAGGAAGATATTTTGGCTTTTTGGCGGAAGAAAACAAAGGAAATGTGGAAGCCTGGGATTGTTTTTGGTATTAGTTGTGTGTCGTGTGACACTTTAGAGGAAATATTAGATTATTATTATTATTATTATTATTATTATAATAGATAGAAAAATAAAAGTTTACGTAAAATTGGTGAGGAGCCGAGAGACAATTTGGGCCCCACCCCCTTAGTAACAGCAAAGGTAAGTCTAGTAAAAATATAAGCGGTCACCCGAGCCCCCGCATGCTGAGATACCGAGAATTTCTGAATCCTTTTGAGCAAGACAACAGTATCCGAATCCAGCTCTCCAAGCGAAGAGAAAGAGAAGGAAAGGAAACCATAACCAGCTGCGGAAAAATATAAGCGGCCACCCGAGCCCCTGCTTCCTGAGATATCGAGAATTTCTGGATCCGCTTGAGCAAGGCAACAGCATCCGAACCCAACTTTCCAAGCGAAGAGAAAGAGAAGGGAAGGAAACCATAACCAACTACCGTGCATAAATCCCTATACTTAGCACACTTACGCTGAGCAGTATCAATGACAACCCGCCCAGGCACAAAATCGGTTATCCCAGTATTACTATTAGATTATTAGACTAGTATAAAAGGCACACCCTCGTTATTATTAGGAGAGCTTTTTTGACACCACACGTCCACACTACCTTACCTTAGTTTATTCTACTAACCAATTAGTTTAGAATAATTACTCTCTCATTATTGTAAGACAAGAACCCTAATATTTCTCTCTTTAATTTCTTTCAATTAAAGTTGTAATTTTTCTTCCATATTAGTGTAATTCCTCTTCAGTTTAATGAAGTTCTACAATTCTCAATAGTTTACATTTAGATTAGTGGGTTGCAATTTGAAAGAGGAAGAGATTCATCTTTATTATTCATCCATCTTTACTGATTGTTGGTATAATTCTTCTTCTTAATTCTCTCCTTTAAGTTCATTTGTTTACATTTACTTTCCCTCAAGTTTTATTTTGATCGTTTTGTGCTTGATTTTCTCTATTTGTTGTTAGATTATAATTTTCTCTCTCTTGTTCATCTTGTTCATGTTGGTTGGTGTTGTTGTTATTAGCAAAGTTAGAACCTTTGATTAGTAGTGATAAAGTTTGTTCCTTTTTACCTTCTCCTACTCAAATCTTAGTTTAATTAGTTGATAACCCTCTTTTGCACAATTTATTGCATGTTTAGTAGTAGAAATCAATTTTACATCATTTCCATGGTTAAAGTATCGATCTTTATCAATTATTTTGTCTTAATAACGATGATTAGTGAGTAGTCTTCTTACTAGGGTGTGATTAGGCATTAACATGAGTGATTAACATAATTGAGTCCATCTAAATTGGTTGTTAAGGGGAGATTAGTGGGGTTTTCCAACGGAATTTATTTGATTATGTTTTAGTTGGGAGTTTGGTTAGTTGGGTAACCTTGTCCACCAATGGGAATTGGTTAGGTACTTAGTTGACCACCCTTTTACAGTCCTTGCCAATCTAGGTTGAACCCGGGAGGGGGAACCTCGAAAGGGTGCATTTGGGGAACCGGGTTGACTTTCACCTTTGGGAAAAGGGTTAGAAAACCCGGGAATTTATCGTGTACTTAGTGCCTCCTAGCTTTGAGTCGGGGATCTTGGAAATGGCGCGCGTTTTCGGGTCCTAGAACCTTGCTTAAGAAAGGTCCGAGTCACGAACCCGGAAGGGAGGTGAGTCGGGAATCCTAGTGTCCTATTATGAGCCCGGAAGGGAGTTAATAGGCGAGTTAGAGGCGTTTTTCCCTAACTAATTACCTCATGACGACTAGTTGACGGAATTATTATGTTAATCATAATTGTTTGCCGCTTAATCAAGCCCTAGGCTTTTTATCAATCAAGTAAAACCATACTAATTTGCTTGCTTCTTTATTTTAGAATTTAATTAGTTATTTTATATCTTGCTCTTTAGTCTAGCCCTTAGTTAATAACCACCTTGTTTCGTTTGATTTAGCTAAGTATAAGAATTTAGACAATTAGTAATCGCCCATGCTCCTTGTGGTTCGACCTCGACTACCCTTTACTAGTTGAAAATTTGTTTGATCGGGTACGGCGACCTCTACCCGCATATCAATCGGCTCGAACTCAAGTTTTACTATATGAGCACAAACCGTGCAAGGCCAAGCACGGGCTCGGTTCGGCTCGTTAACACCCCTAGTTACTTCTAATCATGTTGTTAGCCTCATCATTCAATAATTCTTACGAAGAGCAATTTTGTGCAATGATTACTGGCGACCTTAATTATTTATTATTGCACCACTTGTCTTGGGGTATTCTAGTACTCCCTCTATTTCTTTATATATGACGTTTTGTATTTATGAGGTAAGTCTTTGACTTTAATATTTACAAAAATATATTTGTTCAAAAAATATAAAAACGGTACCATTGAATTCCTTATGAAAAATTCTTTCATATGCGTATACATATCATAATATTTAGTCTTATATTTTAAGAGATATTGAAGAGAGAAAAGTGTCTCGAAATATGAGAAAGTCCTATATAAAAAAAACAAAGGGAGTATCTCGTATTAGATCAGCATAAATTATAGAATAAGGCGGTCATACCAACTATCTCTGTAAAAACAAATTTCACTTTTTACATTATTGCACTTCTCACAATATGAGACCGTCTCACACAACAGTTAATGTTAAATCTCCAACTATCATAAGTAGTCGCAAATCTGCAACTAATAGTGTTGGTTGCAAAAACAGCGACCAACTGTAATTAGCGACTGAGGCTATTGCAACCAAAAAAATAGTGCAAGTTAGTCGCTAAATCCAATTATCGACCAATTTTCAGTCATTTGCAACCAATTCAGCTGGTTGCTAATGCCCCTTTTCCTTGTAGTGAGACCGAATAATAACATTAAAAAAAAAAACAAAAAAAAAAATTGATCACTTATAAGCTGCATTCACTTATACCAATACTATCATATATACTATCTGAATTTCACCTAAAATTATAAGAGCGGAGTATTAGACTTGTTGTTATACATATATAGTATTAACTAAAATTCTCGTGCAACCGAGATTCATGAAACAAAAAATAAAAAAGCATTGCCCATATTCTTCTCCTCTTGGAAATCTTATTTGGGCTAAACTATATAATAAAGAATAAGGTTAAATCCAGAGTAAGATTTAAGTCCTTGAATGTGTGGTGGTGTGGGTAGTTGGAAGTGTGGTGGTAGCTGGAAGTGAAGCGGTGGTGGCGGAAGTGTTGGAGGGGTTGCTGGGATTGTTGTCGCTTGGGTTGTTGTCGCTTGGATTGTTAATGCCTAAGGTGTTCTTCACTACATCAGCTGCTCCTACTGCAATATTCTTCACTGACTCTCCGGTCTGCGTATTATACATCAAAGATCACAATTAATTACGGTTCAGTTAGTCTTGTGTAAAATTGTCATATAGCGCGTGAAAAATCCAAAACAAGAATAGGAATTCGAAGAATGTAGAAATAAGTAGTTGCCTGTTGGAGGATATGAGAGGCTTGTTGAGCAGTTCCGGATGCTACATTGCTCACTTGGCTCAACACTCCGTCGCTCTTCTCCTGCAATTTCGCAACCAAAACGTTACTAACTTACTCATATTAATGCAACATTAACATACAAACAATGACGGAGGTACATACTCAAGTTCAATATCACGCTCTCATATATGATATATCTAAATTAAAGCAACTACAATGAGAATTTGTTGGAATGTACCTGAGCTTGGCCGACGGTCTCACCGGCTTTGTGGCTGATTTCTTGACGTTGGCTTGCCATTTCTTTTTTGTGATTGCTGAATTTGAGGTTTTAATTGTAATGATGATAGATTGAATTCTGCTTGAGATGATTAAGCAATTTGTATATGTTTTAAAACACAAAAACACTTGGTATTTATAATAACAAAAATAAACAAACTTGAAATAAAAGGGCAAATTACTATTTTTTGGGTCTCTTTGATCCATGTTTTTCTCCTAATATATGGATGATATTTGCTAATTTTCTTAAGCTTCTTTTGACTAGTTCTTAAGAATTTGTTTATTGATCTCCCCGTATAGTTCTCGTTTAATTTTGGAGCAATTAGTCATCGAGTGTACCAATTTGATTCATCATTTTGGTAGATAGAGCCATAGAGGTCGGAAAGATATCTGTTAGTGACTATTTGACTTAACTAGGAGTATAACTTAGAATCCTTTAGGAAACAATTCGGTTAAAGTTAGGGGTGTTCAGAGTAAACCGAACCGCAATAATCGAACCGTTAACTTTATTATGGAAACGGTTCAATTAAGGTTTACAATTTTAAAAAACCGGTTAACCGAACCGAATCGTTTCACAAAAAAGTAAGCAAAAAATTAAAATATTATATAAAAAACCGTACTTTTGTTTAATTTTCTTAGTGTATCCAAATTTAAAATTTCTTAAATTGATTAATGCTAAAGTTTAGCTAATTAACTTTATTGTTGGGTATAATATATAATGAAAATTAATTAAACTATTAGAAAAAATTAACGAAAACTGAAAAAAATATATATATGTAAAACGATTATCAGTTAACCGGTAACCGAACCACTAATAACCATTTAAAGTGGTTAACCGAACCGTTTATTACCATTAGAAACTGTGCGGTTTAGGTTCGGAGTTTCGCCGAATTGAACCGTGTGCAAACCGAATTAAATTAGAGGTTCGGTTAACCGAACCGCGAATGAACACCCCTAGATAAAGCTCAGCTTAAGCTCAGTCAAATTGATCTGAAATCTGAACTCGAGTTGAGCTTGAGCTTAGAAAAGTTAATATTGGAAGTATGTTTATATGAGTTTACTAGAAAGTTTTACAATTTTTATTATTTGATAGTTATTTATATATTAGACATCATGTTATTTTGGAATTTATAATTATATTATTCAATATTTTATATTAATATTTTATAATGATATGCTTATATGTTTTAAATTTTTTAGTTATTACATTAAAATAAGTTAAAATGGAAAAGAATATAGTAGCTAAACCAAGTCGTTTCGAGCTCAAACTTCAATTTTGTAGTCTTGACGAGCTCCAAGGTGGATTCAATCGTAATCTAAAATTTTGGAGTTAACACCGAATAGGGCTATAAATAATCTAAGTCGGCTCGCTAACCCCTAGAAATTGATTCGGTCAAAGCACGGTCAAGCTTTGTCTAACCGATCTCGAGTTGGAGTGACTAAATCCGAGCTAATTTCGAGCAAACAATGCTTGCATATGAAACAGAAACTTTTTTAAGCTCGTTATTAGTTTTTTTAGTTATTTGGATATTTTTTTTTTAAATTATATTTTTTTAAATTAAATGTTATTTTTGGTATTCAAAGTTATAATATAATGTATTATAAATTAGCGTAATATAATTATCATTGTTTTTAAAATATTTGTTCTTATTTAGATCTATAAAGTGAGGAAATGAAAATCTAACGATTATAAGCGTACTGCAATGAGTAAAATACGTTGGGCCGTCATGCCCCACTCCTTCTCCTCCGACCAGTTTCAACTAACCCACGAGGCATCCTACAACCCGCTATCCTACCACCACCAAGCAACCAAGGTCATACAACAATTGTTTTTTATGAACCCAAACCCTAAATTGAAAAAAATCCAAACAAGATAATATTAATTTGATTTATAATCATGCAATTAACAAATTAATAATATTTGTTCTAACTCAAATTATCATCCATAATTAAACTAATTTGTCTATTCAAATATGACGAGGCGAGCAATAGAGAGAATTAAGGATTAAAGTTTTTAGGGTGATGGATATGCAAATGGAAATTAATGTGCAAAATGTAATGGAAATCTAAAATAAGTTTAAAATATACTACGAAAATAAACTCCGTTTATTAGGAATATTATCGGCCCATGTAGTAGTTTTTGGGCTTACAATTGAATATCCATGTACCATTTTATAAACGGCCCAATAAGCTAATAAGAAGAATATCAGAAAAGGTTAAGAAACCAGCATAGCACGTAACAACGAACAGCTGTTGGACACGTAGCAATGTAGCATGCACGTGTCGACATATAGTACACGTGTCACCATTTAAGAGATTACCAAAGTCCATAAATATTTTGTAATCATAGACTACTCACTCAAAAATCAAACAAACACATAACAGTAAAATATTAACAATTTCGCGGTTGTGTTATTGGCAGTAATTAGTACTCTGTAATAGAAATGGCATCCCATGGGAAGAGTTACAGGGCTGGTGAAGCTACTGGCCGTGTTGAGGTACCTATTTTTACAGTATGAGACTGTCCTTTTATATTTTCTTAGTTAAGCAATCACTATATGTATATTATTGGTTCATTGTCGATTCGTTTTATGTTTAAACTACATGAAATGTATTTGCAATGTAGCTTGGTAACTTGGTTCACTGTAAACGTAGGACATAATTTTAGTCCCACACAAAATGAAAATAGTGTACAATGTACTACACATTGCATAAATGTTGTGATTTCCTTCAACAATAATATTACAATAAGAGTACTCTTACCTAGTGGTGAGTCGGTGAGAGACACTAAAAATGCTGAAAATGAGATAATGTCATCAATCAAGTACACCCTACATTCTTGAATCTTGAGCTCTTAAGACAGCTTTATAATATCAGTAAGTCTTGTTTGTGACAGTCCTCACAAGCTTGTCGTGGCTCACAATACCCTTTCCTTTTTAACGTTAAGTAAGTTGATTGTAAGCTTGTTACAAGCTACAGTCACAAGTAAGACTGGTCGAAACGATAGTGGCTCTATACATTGTAAAAGAAAAAGTATTCTTGAATTCATGAGAAATACACATTTGTTTATATAACTAGTTTAGATCCCGCGCAATGAATGCGCGGTATTTATAGAGTTTTACTTTTATATTACTTAATAATGCTAAATTAATACCTCACTAATTTTTCATATTTTATGTCATTATATTTTGATATGAGAAAAAAAAATTAAACTGTAAAATTATTCAAGAAAACTGAGTAAAATTGAACTACAAAATAATAGTGGTATCTAATTAATTTTTCATTTTCTCGTTATTGTATATTTTTTTCGAGAAAAAAAATTAAAATTGAAAATTAATCAAAGAGAATTGAGTAACGTGCTGTAATGTATTTTTTAAAAACTATTTTTTATATCACAAAGCTAATGATTCCAATTTATTAATTCTCTCATTTGTTTTTGTCATGGAAGTAATCAAAACGATTTATAGTTTTGTTTATACATAGTATGAGTCCATTCTCAAATAATAGCATCAATAAAAGATCTAATAGTTTATAGCTTTATATTATTTATATTTTAATTAAAATACTATAATTTAGTGTTTAGTGAAAATTATAAAATTTGATGAAAAAGTTAATATTTAATAAAAAAATTATATAATGAAATATATTATAATTATTAATTATTTTATTTAATGAATACAATTAAATTTTTAATAGTTTTCTTATGTATAAAGATGCTTTTTGGAGGGAAAATTTTGGAGTTCACCTATTCATTTAGTAAATAGGGGATGTGTTACTCCCTCTGACGGTCATTTGTTGTTCTATTTCATTTTGGGTATCTCAATCAACTCTTGTCCTTTCTAATTTTAGGATTAAATTTGATGAGCAACTTGATCCTCCACACTCAATTTGGTCCACTTGTTATCTTATAATTGACACCCTCCTTTTTCGAAGGTCTTTGTGCCAAAAACAAGAGACAATAATTACAAAAGACAACAATTGACCGGGACGGGGAGTACTTATATTTATAAGGATAACAATCATGTGAATACGTGGTATGTTGTTCATGTGTTTTTTCTTGGCGAAGTGTTAATAGCCTGCAGATCTTTATGGCTAAGATCGTCTTACATAATAATTACATAATAATTTGTCATTTGCGTAATTCTTTGTAAATGGTGGGTGGAATTTACAGGAGAAGACAGACCAAATGATGGACAAGACAATGGGTGCAGCCCAAGCAGCAAAGAACAAGGCATCAGAAAAGGCCCAGTCCACCAAAAACCAGGCCCAATCCACCAAAGCCCAAAGTGGTGGGTATCTCTCAGAGAAGGCCCAAGTAGCCAAGGACAAGGCCTCGGGGGCGGCCCAAGCCACCAAGGACAAGGCGTCGGAGATGGCAGAGACAGCCAAAGAGACGGCGGAAGCCGGAAAAGACAATGCAGGGGGGTTACTACAAAGGACAGGGGAGCAAGTTAAGAATATGGCACAAGGTGCTGCTGATGCTGTTAAGCATACTTTTGGGGTGTATGATGAGGATGATGAGCCCATTAATACTAAGCATACTACTACTACCACTACTACTAGGAGATCTTAAAGGGTGTTAGGCCTAGTTCACCGGCCTTTGTGTCGACATAATTTAGTAATATGTCGACGTTATTTTGTTGTGTGATTGTGTCTTGTGTTGCACTGTTTTCGTTGCGTCTTTGAGTTATGTTGAACTTTGGGTGGAGACCTTTTTACGAATCCCCCTTTGTTATTAATAATAATATGTTAGTTTTGAGTTTCGGGATGTGGTTTATGTCGTATTTGAGACTGAGGCTCTGATGCTGCTGTTTTTTTGACGGAAATGAAGGGTTACTTGATCTGGATGGGATTCGGACACTAGTTGCGCTTTTAGAGAAGCTGTTTTCAGATAGCGTTTAATATACCCGTTAATCCACTCCCTACAGCAAAATAACCCAAATTTATTAGTCGGGTCAGGTGAGACAATGAAAATGAACCACTATTAGTCAACACCATTCAATACCTTGGAAGTTGTCGAATTATTAGTCGGGTTGGGTTATATATATCAAAACCTGTAAATATAACATGAAGCTTGAAGGCTTAAAATCCAAGGATACATGAGATTCGAGTTTGGGACCTTTTGTATCGAGAAACAACGCTTTTTCATTACATATAATTGAGAGACTGATAAGAGTGATTGAGTATTTTCACCCACCTCCTCTGTAACATATTCAATTAAAACAGTACATTTGTTTTCAGGGTGATTAAGTAAGCAGATAATACAGAAAATGAGCATAAATTAATGAAGTTAACTTCATTAATCCGCTCTAGAATTAGATCTACTTGCATACTCTGCAACAAGTTTGGAAAATGAAGACGACTTATTCTCTAGCAACTTCGAAGGAGAATCACATTCCTGAACAAATCCGTTGCTTAAGAGCACCACCATATGACTGTCGATAACTGAAGTAATCCTGTGGGCGATAACGATCACAGTTGAATCCGTAAAGTGTTGCTTTAATGTCTGCTGTATTAAGTTATCTGTTGCTGTGTCGACTGATGCTGTTGCTTCGTCTAGAACCAGTACCTTGCTTTTCTTAAGAAGGACGCGGCCTAGACAGACTAGTTGTCTTTGGCCCATGCTCCAGTTCTCTCCATTCTCAGTTACTGCCACATAGATGTGTAAGTTTGTCAAAGGAAAATTGTCGAAAAGTATATCCTGGCAAACGCGTCGTTTAGGTTAAAAAAAACAAACCTATAGAATCAAGCTTTCCTTCTTTCTTTCTCACATCTTCAGCAAGTTGGCACTTATCAAGAGCCTATAAACATCAGGAAGTCAATCATCAAAACACAAGTTAGAAGTTGCGAAAATTTCCAGTTTAAGTGTCCGAGTTTGACAAGGTTCCACAATGATTATCCGTCTACTTTGCAACCAGAAGCGTAAAAAATGCCAGGCAGTCAAATTCAAAGTTTGCCAAAGTAACATAATACATATGATTACCTCCCAAATTTGATCATCAGTGTACTCCTCTAGGGGATCAAGGTTTGTGCGGACAGTCCCTTCGAACATGGTGGGATCTTGAGGGATAATGCTCAATCGAGACCTTAAATCATGAAGTCCAATGGTGGAAATGTTGATGCCATCAATGAATATTCTTCCGGCAGTAGGTTCAACAAGCCGGAAGAGTGTTTGAATGAGGGTTGATTTGCCACTGCCTGTCCTTCCTACAATTCCCGTCTTTTTTCCTCCTTCGAATGTGCATGTAATACCCTGCAGTACTAGCGGCAGGTGTGGTGCATAACGGACCTGCATTAGTGAAATAACATGCAATTTGATTATGAGGCGTAATTTCTAATGAAATGTATGAAAATACAGAAATTCAGTGTCCATGTATCTCATAATGAAATTGCGGTAAGAATCGCGTCAAAAGATTTGATGAAAAGAACCGATAGAAGACTAAAATTGACCTTGAGGTCCTGTATTCTGATTTCTCCCCAAGAAGGCCAAGAGCTGTCAGGCCTATTTTCTTCTATAACAAGGGGAGGCTCACTCGTTATACAAGTATACTGAAGGATTCTCTCGACTGAGATGATCTTATTCTCCATGTTGCATAAATTCCATATCGCCCAACCTTGCACCCCGCTCAGATCAAGTCCATATGTCACAGCTAGACCAGCAATTCCTTAAAAACGAAAAATGTTTTGTTAAAATTTGAACAAACCCCAAAATCGACCAGAAAATGTCTAATTTGGGGAAAATTTGATCTGACCGGTAGACATTGACCCAGACACGGCCTAAACACAATAATGACACGACTCGAATGACCCATTTGCCACGTCGGGTAATAACAAGGCTAAGGTGTGAGGACGACTAATTCATGGAGCATACATACCAGGATTAATCAGTCCAACAGGAAGAGAGACTAAAAATATTGCAGAGAACGTAAATGCAATCAAAGACAGCAAGTCCAAACGAAAGCAAAGCCACAGAATTGCAGCAGCACTGTAGAACTTTGCTCTTGAATATCCATTTATAAGATTCAAGCTTGTTTTACAAAATCTGGATTCGTGGTTAAAGCTCCTTATGGTTGTAGCTCCAGATATAGTCTCAGAGAAATGCTGTATCACTGGAGCTTTCGCTACTCCACTCAATCGACTGATTTCTCTTGCTGAAGGTAAATAGTATTGCTGCAGAACAACATTCACCGTAAAATTTGATGTAAAGCATATGAATAGTACTGAATTTGCCCACATATAAAATGTCTGTGAGTTTTGTCTGAGACACTCTTAGAACTTTATGTTTTAAGAAGACTTGATGAGTTGGTTTCATGTGTGAGACAATTTTAATTGAGTTTTCGCAAAAAGTGCATGTCTCAGGATTGACGTCAGACTCTTGAATTACCTGATACCAAATAGAGATTGCAGCAACGGGGATGAAGATAAGGAAAACTTGCCAAGCGACTTGTGACATCACCGCTATAATCCCAATGAGCTGAATCAAACTAAATACAAATGCACCAACTTGATTTGCAATGCTCGTATCAACTGCACTTTGATCTGTAGATGCCTGAAACAAGACAAAAGGTGAATTTCATTGAGATTTGTATTAACCGATGTAGACAGCCATACTGAGAATAATAATAAAAATTGCATTGAGATTTGTATTAACCGACTGTTATCACAGTGTATTAAGAAGCAACAGTACTAGAAAGGTGTATGTTAGACACATCTGGTGACTGACATCTCAATCTGACCATCTCTACAGAAAAAAAAAAAATTGAAGGGGAAAGATTTACATACACGGTTTAAGATCCGGCCACTTGGAGTAGAGTCGAAAAAAGACATAGGAGCTCGGAATATGCAGGAATGCATCTTACTGAAAAGCAATGTCGCAGTCTTGTATGCAACCGTGGCAAGAAGGGTTGATCTGGCGAGGACACAAAAGGCACTTCCAATGGACAAAACGACATACACCATTATCAAAGTGCTTGAATTAACAGTAGGCTCAACATCAGAAGAAGCGGGTGTCGCCCAAGCCATCCAATAATTGCTTCCAATCTGAAGAAGCTGGAAGAAAATTTGGGATAACAGTATGAGGGGAACTAAAGCTCCTCCATATGCTGTAGTGATGTACTTCCAGTACACTGAAAGTCCAACTCTACCTTTCTCTCGTTCTTCTTCTTCGACAAGTTGCCCCTTAACGGAGTTATAGTCATTCATTTCATCATTATGTCCGCCGTTGATCTCTTCTTCTAAGGGCATTGTGTCGCTAAGATGCTCATGAAGAATTGAGTTTAGTGGATCACGCTCAACTGGATCGAGTGAAAGCAGGGCTTGTTCATGTGCTCCCACAAGTTCTATAAAGTTTGTTCCTGCAGAAAGAATGTCATTGTACTTTCCTGCTTCTAATATTCTCCCATCTTTCATGACCTATTAAATCATACATTATCATGTAAGCGATTATTTAACTCGAATTTGATAAATATAAAGACATCAAATGAACAAGGAGTGATTTCTTCATATAATTTCTCACCAAAATTAGATCAGCAGCTGGTAAGAACTCCATTTGGTGTGTGACATATATAACTGTTTTGGATTGTAAGAACCCAAGAAGACATTCCTGAAACAGATGGACAAATATTACGAATGCCTCAAAAGAACAAAAAAATTATGGAAAAACATGGGATTGGTATACGGTAAATAATTATGGAAAACCAGACTAATAAGTAATACCTTGAACAGATGACTTCCAGTATGAGCATCCACAGCGCTAAAAGGATCGTCAAATATGTAAATGTCAGCGTCTTGATACAAAGCGCGAGCAATCTGTATCCTTTGTTTCTGACCACCACTTAAATTGATACCCCTCTCACCAATAACAGTATGATCTTCAAAGGGCAAGATCTCAAGATCCTTCTTCAAAGCACAAGCTTCTAACACCCTGTCATATTTAACGGCATCCATTTCCTGGCCAAATAGAATGTTATCAACTATCTTCCCACTTTGAATCCATGGAGATTGTGGAACATACGCAGTCAACCCACTTAGCCTTAATATTCCAGATATCTTTGGAACTTCACCTAATATACAAGTCAATAAGGTGGACTTGCCGGAACCTACAGTACCGCAGACAGCTACTCTCATGCCATGATGAACTGTCAGATTGATGTCCTTCAAAGTAGGGCTTTCCTCAGATGGGTCCCACTTAAAATTCCCACCTGATATCTCAATAGCTACATCGGACATAGCTCGAGGAAGTCTTTCGACAGAGCTAGGGTCCAAGTCATCAAGGCTAAGGAATGAGGCAATTCTATCAAGGGAAACTTTTGTTTGGATGATCATAGAAATTGAGTCAGGCAGATTAACAATGGGTTCCTGAAGAGTTCTGAATGTAGCAAGTGCTGTCAAAATCTTGCCTGTTTCTAGAGGGATGCCTATAATTATACATGTCCCGAAAGAAACGAGAGACACGAATGTTGGGGTAGCAAAGAAAAGAAATGTTGTCATAGAGAAAACATAGAGAAATTTCTTCAACCAACCATTCTCTACATTTCTTAGCTCAACAATCTTTGACAGAAATTTCATTTCCCATGCTTGCAACTTGAGAATTCTCATATTTTTCAATATTTCGGATGTAGCCTTCATTCTTTTATCCTTGGACTCCATTAACTTCTCTTGATACTTATCAAATAAGGTCGATAGAGGAAAATTGACGAGCATGATGAGCACGGTGGTGAGAAGCGAAGCGATTGATGCAAGCCCAAGACTTTTGTACAAGATCATCAAGGACAATGCCACCTGCAAGATGACCATCCATGGATCATGGATGAACCAACTAAAATGGCCAACCCTTTCTGCATCAACCGACATAATATTGATCATTTCCCCACTTGTATGACCTTGTTTCGAGAGGCTAGAGACTGTCAAGGCCTTCTTATAAATGCTCTCAGTAAGCACCGCTTTCACCCTAACACCAGCCACTTGAAGCCTTAAGAACCAATGTCTCTGAGCAAGGCATTCCACAAGCTTGGCACCACAAAACGCGGAAACTAAAAGAAAGCCTTCATTTTTTATTTCCCTCTTCCCATTAAGGTATTGGACAAAGGTATCAATAAGGTACGGACCGACATATGAAGCCAATGTGTATAGGAGACAATACAAAGCTGACTTTAGGATATCAACCCATGTGAAGAAAATTAAGGCTTTGGCAAGCTGAAATGTTGTTACCTTCTTACCCTTTCTCCCTCGATCTTCTAAGATATCCCGAAAACTGATGTAGGACTCGTTAACATCGTCTTGACCCGAAAGAGGAGGGATATCCTCAAGGTCCAAGACTTTCTTATAACCCTTAGCTATTAAAGACCCTACCCAATAGAAAGTTAAAGTATTTAAGAATCCAGCATTCAAGTATGGACTAACTAATGGTTCATCCCCAATTTTCTTGCTACCATTTAGAAGTTTCTCTTCCAGACCGCTATTATTTCTAACATCCTTCCGGAACATACTAGCACAACAAAGGAAAAGGCCTGATACAACATACACAGCATCTGATAGCAAAACTTGAACTGGCAAGTTTCGATTTTCAATACACTGAGCTATGTGTACGACAGTGCAGTAAGTGGAAAGAGCAAGGTAAACCCACCACCAAATTCTCAACAAAAGTGGAAACTCTGAAGCATTCGAGCGCTTGCAGAATTGAGTATGCAAGTAAATAGAAACTAGTGACCATGTAACAACCCGGATCAGTAAATCGAAAAGGGTTGGTAAATTTTGGTCTGACCAACCAGATTTATGCCAGTAGAAGTAATTGAAGATACATAACACAAGATTATATATAGAAAGAGCTAAAGAAATGTAAAAAACAGGCTTATAGCTCAAGGATTTGTTTTTGGATTTTTCATTATTGTAATTTTTTCGGCGTAACATAGTCCACATCCATGCACATGTTAGACCAAGAAACAGAAGCAAGTGTAGTATAACAGAAAATCCTACTAAAAACACTGGATTGCTAAGGAAACCAGTAACTGAGTTTTGTTTGAGCAAGATTCCTGACATACTTGTGATAAGGTTCAGTTTTTCCGTAATCATAGAAAGCATACTGAGAGGTTAAGTTTTAAAAAAGCGGCATACAAAAAAGTTTTTGTGAACTACAAATTAACTGAAAAATTATTTTAGAATCAAGAGATGCGGATTTAAATTTATAGTAGTCAAGTCAAAATAATAGTAGTGCCATAAATATAGAGTATGGTGTTCAAGTGAGAATAGTCGTCTTTAACTACTATTCTTGATGATGACAGTGATTGCCATACCAATACTATGTAAAATAGTACTCCGTGACTGACTAACCTTTGGCTGATTGGCTCGGATGACCAACATTTTCCACTTAAGCTGTCATTATCTTACAGAACTGACCCAAGAAAAGTCAGTCAGTTGTACTTGGGGATCAAGGATCCTTTTATGTAAAAAAAATTTATATAACTGCATGTGCTTGTTATAATCTGAAGGAGCAGCCACCAGTCGGTCAATGTGATGTAAAAATACTCGGTCCCAATTCTATACGCAATTGGGTAATGTCGTAACATAAAACTCATATAATCAGTAGAAGGCATAAAAAAGAGGGTCGGAAAAATTACAAGCGTAATAATTCCGTAAGAGCATTAGTTGTCATGAGTCATGAGTCATGACTGAGATTGCCAAAGTGGGCTATACATATGACTATGAGAATGCAAAAACAAATGCTTACTGAAGCAAAAAGTCATCAAAGTCATTTACCAAGCAAGTTCCACTCATGATAAGTATGGACCAAAGAACACTACATTCAACTTTACTTGGTTATCAAGATCAACTCTCAACAAAAAGGAAAATGCTAAATGTCGCTAACAACAGTTGGTCTCTCTTGAGACGGATCATTTTGGTCTTTTCTAAAAAGACGAGACTTTGAGACCATACTACAGCCAAATGTGACCGCTTTTGGAAAACAAGTTACCATAACCGTAAAACTAGCTGGACCATTGCGGTTAAATCTGACCATAAAATGGTCACAAAATCCCGTCTTTTTGGAAAGATGAAAATGGTCCGGAATTGAACACACCGGTTGGATAAATAAGAGATGGGTTCAATTCAAGGTAGGCTAGGCAAACCTACGAGTGATGAACTTACAGGCAAAGAAGATATCAGCAACCAAGAAGGTTGCAAGAGTTGCTGATCTCCATTCTCCAACCTGAAGAAGCTCTAGCATCCATATAATAGAGTAATTTGACGGATCTGATTAATTTTGTATGGACGAAAATTACTCTCTCACTCCATTACTTTTCCAGTTTTCCATACATTAACCCTCATCTAAAAACAAAAGAAAAACTTGTCTCTATCCTTCTGAAAATTAATCAAATTAGTCAAATGAAATAGGGGTTTATCAAACAATGATTCAAACTGAGTTAATTTGTCAGGTATATTAAATAAAGAAGACCTAATTAATTTAGGATTAATGGAATTGGGGGTTTTTTGAAAATTAGGGTTAATAAAAATTAGAAAAACATGAAAGGATGGAGATGCCGGTGATGGCAGGGGCGGGTGGTTCTGAAGTCGTGGGGTCTGAGTGTAGTGGGGATGGCCCAACGGGAGGTCATTTATGGTGGCAAGGGTGGTCCGGTGGACAGGGGAGGAGGAGGAGTAGGGGGTTTTCAATTCATTACTCATTAGTCGTCATTAGTCATTAGTAGGGGAGGGGGAGTATGTGGTGCGATCTAAGGTCCGGGCAGGTGGAGGAGGATGGTGCGGTGGTTGATTGGTGTGAGTAATTTAGAAATTACAGTATTAAAATGAAATAAAAAAGGGTTTTTCCATCTATATCCCCGTGGTTTCACTTTTCCCAATTGTATCCTCGCGTATCAGAGATTACTAATTGTGCCCTTAAACTTAATTAATGAGACCCATCCGTGACTAAACTTGGCTACTCCGTTTGTTTTGGCCGTTAAGTGCTACCATGGCACGCCTTATGCCAACATGGCATTATATCGACGGTTTTTCTAATTTATCATCTACGTTTTATCGACTTTTAATTATTTGCAATGACCAAACTACCCTTATTATTTTCAGATTGCGAATCAAAATCGATCGAATTAAATCCAGAAAATTTCGCCCAATTCCTCTTTAAACCACCCTCTAACTCAGTCTTATTCAAACTCAGCAACCCGACTTCACATCGTTATTGAGCCCAAATCCTTAATCGCAAAGATCCAAAGACCCCAATAGCTTCACACAATAAATAACATGGATTTGGGGGTAAGGGTTTCAAGGGTACCTGAGAAAGACGCCGCAACAGTGAGCGAATGATATCGTACTAATTTAGGACGGTTTAGCCTCGTCCTATTACCTTATTCCGACTCATTTTGTGTGCTTAGTTGTCTAATAAGCTCATTTAATTACTAATTTAAAATAATTAGTCGTATTAGTTTATAATTAATAATTAATTGTATTTATGTATAATATTAGTATTATTATTATTATATTAATTTAATGTGCAGGCAAGATCGGAAAGTGAGGCGGAAGAGCAAGACGGGATTATGAGAAGAAATGGTGGAGGTGAAAATAGGCCAAATCATGGAAAAATAAACTAAGTAAAGAAGCAGCTGCTAATTTCAGACGGTCTTTGCTGAACTTTTACTACCACCTCCGGCCACCGTGGCAGCCACCACTCACCACCCTCCACTCCCAACATCACATCCAACCATCCACGACTACCATGGACCACCGCAACAGCCACCACGAACCCTTCTTCCACCCCCGTCCGTAAACAATACAAACAACAACCATCTCATGGACCCATCTTTCAACCACCCACAACAGCCACCGTGGACCTCACCTACGACCACCTACGGACCCACGGAGGCTGACAGAGGTGGGGGCAGCAGAGCAAGGTAGGAGGCGGTTTGGGTTGAGGAATAGGATAGAGTGAAGAGGTTGGTGAGCGTGAGTAAGGCGAGATATTACAAATAATTAAAAGTCGATAAAGCGTGAGTGAGAAGATAAATAAGAAAAACCGTCAATATAATGAAATTAAGGGTATGATTAGTGAATGGTAGAAAGGGTTTTAGTAATGCCATGCTGGCAGCCAAGTCATGCCTTGTTGGCGCATTAAGCGTGCCATGTTGGCAATTAACGACAACATTTGACGGAAAATTGAAGATTAGCCACGGTTGGGAATCATTAGGTAAGCTTAGAGGTACAATTAGTAATCTCTGATACGCGAGGGTACAGTTGGGAAAAGTGAAAACCACGGAGGTATAGATGGGAAAATCCCAATAAAAAAAGAAAATAGAGTGTAGAAATGACAAGGATATTTTATCGTAATTTATTTTCGCAGTATATTTTTATTCATTACAGTACTTTTTACCCACTAATTTCCATTTAGATACCCTTGAAAGAAAAACTAGTGTACTACATCAAACAAAATGAAAAAATTAAGAAAACAAAACAAAGTCCAACCATAGCCGTCACAGCCGTCAGCCACCTGGACGACCGCCATCGACAATCCCTTCGCCAGCGAGCAAACCCGTTTCGTTGTCTCTTTGTCATCTTCTCAAAGTCGCATCTCTCGACGACGACCGACGAAGCTCTTGTCCCTATTAGAATAAGATATTATTCTTTGTATATTCTGTTTATTAGTAAATATTTGTTACCATGTATTACTCCCTAAATCACGTTGACTAGCATCAGTTTAGGAGAGAATATTGCTATTAGTTGCTAACAATAGTCTATGTTGTATTATATAAAGAGGTTGTAAATCATTGATTAATTCAAGGAAAATCAAATACTTTCATGGTATCAGAGCTACACGATCCTCCTTCACACATCTTCCGCTCAAATACTCTTCTCCCTCCTCTGTTTTTTCCTTCCTTCTCTTTCCTGTAATCATGCCAGGCAACACCCAGGCTACCAAAACCCAGTTTCATCCCGCCTATTCCGTCTCCAATATCAAAAACTATGTGCAAATCACACTCGAAACCGAAAACGTCCATTACGCGTCATGGGCAGAACTCTTCCTCAATACTGCCCGAGCTTTTGATGTCATCGATCATATTGCGCCCGAAAAGGACGCTGTGATCACCAAAGACGCTCAATGGAATCGTCTCGATGCCGTTGTCAAACAATGGATTTACAGCACGATTTCCCTCGATCTCCTTCACACGATATTGGAACCGGGTGCCACTGCTCAAGGGGCTTGGGACCGTCTTAAGGACATTTTCAGCGACAATCAACATTCCCGAGCCGTCATGTTGGAACAACAGTTCACCAACATCCATATGGACAATTACCCCAATGTTTCGGCGTACTGTCAGGCGCTTAAAATGGTTGCAGATCAACTCGCGAATGTTGGTGCCCCTGTCTCCGAGACACGCCTGGTACTCCAACTGGTCACTCATGTGTCCGAAGGCTTTGAGGCCATCGCCACCATCATTCAACAAAAAGACCCTCTCCCTACTTTCTACAAGGCCCGTTCGATGCTTGCTCTGGAGGAAAATAACCGTCGTCTTAAGACGGCCTCCGCCAACCCTGACACAGCCCTGGTGGCGTCATCCTCCAATGCCCCTGCCGACTCCAATGCTCGCCCCAACACCAACAATTCGAAGGGTGGTGGCGGCTCTAACTACAAGGGCAAAGGCAACAATGGTGGTCGTCACAACAAAGGGAATTATCGAGGTAAGAATAACAATGGTGGTAATTCACAAAATGCAGGAAATAAAAATTCTCGACAGGGACAACAACAGCAGCAAAACGGCACTTGGACGTGGGTCCCTCTCTCCCCTTGGCAACAGCCACCGCAGCAAGGGTGGCCTGCCCCTCCGTGTCCATATCCGACGGCCTCCTGGACTCCTCCTGGTAACTCACGCTCTCCGGGCATTCTTGGTCCACGCCCTGGTCAAGCTTTTGTTGCTCAACCGAGTCCCATAGGCGCCTCTCAAGGAGCTTTTGTTCCGACCGATCTCGCTGCTGTTATGCAATCTCTCAATCTCCAGCAGCCGGATGACAACTATTATATGGACACGGGTGCGTCGTCGCACATGACATCCAACTCTGGTAAACTCTCCTCTTATTCTTCTTTGAGTAATAATCGTCATATTATTGTCGGAAATGGTAGTATGATTCCTATTGTTGGTTGTGGCGCTATGAACCTTCCCTACCCACATAATTCCCTTACTCTTAAAAATGTTCTACATGTTCCCAATATTATCAAAAACTTAGTCTCTGTACGTCAGTTTACTAGTGATAATAATGTCTCAGTCGAATTTGACCCGTTTGGTTTTACCGTGAAGGATCTCAAGACGGGGACGCCGATTATGAGAAGGCATAGCACGGGTGACCTTTATCCTCTCCTACCCACGTCCCATGCTCCACCCGCCACCCCACATCACGCTCTCACTGCCGTCCCGACAACAACCTGGCATGGACGACTTGGACATCCCGGCTCTACTATTTTTAATTCTCTTTGTACTAATAAGACGATTTCATGTCAACCTATGAACTCTTTATCTATTTGTCAATCATGTCAACTTGGTAAACACGTAAAATTGCCCTTTCATAATTCCATGTCTAATACTGTTAACCCATTTGACATATTGCATTCCGATTTATGGACATCTCCCGTCTTAAGTACACTTAACCATCGTTATTGTAATACTCCGTATTTATAAGTCTTGGGGTACTCTATCGAGTAGCCCTTACTCTGTCGAGTAAGGGTAAGTTGCGAAATAAAATAGTTTCTGACCTGTTGGGTACTCGATCGAGTAGTCAGGTACTCGATCGAGTAAGGGGGTACTCGATCGAGTACCTTGGGTACTCGATCGAGTGTCCGGTTTTACGGGGAGTTTTCTCGGGTTTTGTTAATTATGCGATTAAGGTATTTAAACATAATCGTCATTGTTTTAAATCACTTTTACAAAACCTAAAACCCTGTTTAAGAGAGAAAGCAGCCAGTTCATCTTCCTAATCGCATTCTTAGCAATTCCCGGAGTTCAGACGGTCAGTTCTTGTCGTAATTCGTATCGTTGAGTTCCTTGCGTCGAGGGTAAGCTTTTAATATAATTTTTATAATGTTTTGTTAAGATTGGTTAAACCCTAATTTAGAGATTGGGGGTTTTGGTGTGTAGTTTGTGATGTGTAGTCTCTATGTGTTATATGATAGGAGGAGGGTTCGTAGAAGAGGCGTTTTGATACAGCTGTAGATACCGTCTGCTTGTTGTGCTTTCCAGGTAGGATTTCCTACTCAGTATTAGTCCCATAATGGGATATTGGTGATGTGCTGTATTTGGTTGTTTGATATAATGATTGTACTGTGTTTGTGGTTGTGATTGTTGTTGATGGTTCTCGAGATGCGTTCTCGGCTGAGTGGGGTCACTTGCGGGAGTGACTTCACGCCCTAGTTTCGCCCTTCATGGAACCCGCCACGGAAGGGGATGTGCACATTAATGGGACAGGGTTATCGCTCGGTATGATGAGCGGGGCTTAGGTGGGAACGGCTGCGGTCCCCCACTGGCAGGGCTGGTCCAGTGGACAGTCAGTATTGAGATGATGGGAGTTGGTGGTGTGTGTGTGTGTGTGTGATTCAAATTGTCTGTTTATCTTATTATTGTTATCTATATTGATTGTGTGATTAGTCTTGACCCGGTGTTGTTTTGTAAACCTGCGGTGATCCATTCGGGGATGGTGAGCAGATATTGAGCAGGTATTGAGATGAGTACTGGGATAGCTGGGATGCCACGACATCATGATAGGAGTCTTCCGCTGTAGCCTTTACTTTACTTACTTTTCAGTTAGACAGTCAGTTTGAGAATAATGTATCGTACTTTTAGTTGGTTTCATGGATTGTAACTATTCGTTAAACTATTTATAATAAACGTTGTTTCTTTATTGTTGTTTGATTATCATTGCCTCGGGTAACCGAGATGGTAATGTCTTCATACCTGAGTGGTCCTGGTAAGGCACTTGGAGTATGGGGGTGTTACAAATGGTATCAGAGCGACGATCCTGAAACCTGTAACCAATGAACTTAATGAACATAGGGAGTCAATTAAAATGAACCCGGGGTAAAAGTTGTAGGAGCTAGTGCAAAGGCTTGGGAGACGTCCTAAAGTCGCGGGGGTCGCCCTACAACTTTGAACCGGTCACATGGAGGAAGTGTTTGTCGAGTCGTATGTGTGTTTGGTTAACTTGTTTACAAATGTGATGGAATGTGTTGATCGTTGGATGTTCGAATTGGAAGTTGAGGAGGTGAAAGAAAAGTGATGATATATATAGAAACTGTTGATGAAATGATAGCATGTTGAATGTTTTACAACGTGGCAATTAATAGCATGATTGTTATGATATAATATATGATTTATAAAGTTAGCATATTAGCATATGACGTAATATGCGGGTAGCTCTTACGAATTAGGGTTACTCGATCGAGTGGGGCTGACTAGGGCTGAGCAAAAATTTCCGAAACGGATTTTTAATACGGATACGATACGGTATACGGTTCTCATTATACGGTTTTCCGTATATACGCTTTTTTTTTTCGGATACCCGATACGGTTTTTTAGAAACCGTTTCGTATCCGGGTCAGCAAAATTCGAAAAGCGTATACCCGGTTTGACCCGGTTTTATGTTTTACAAAAAAAAAAAAAAAAAAAAAAAAAAAAAAAAAAAAAAAAAACGCATAACTAAACTAAGTAACCCATGTAACCCTACCTAATTCATATCTCCTCCCTCAGCCTCACTCCTTCATTCACTCAACAGACAACAATCCAGTAATCCACATTCAACATAATCAACACAACAAGGTTTATGCGTATACCTAATTCATATCGCCTCCTTCACTCCTTCCTTCATTCATTCAAAACCCCAAATCAGACGATCAAACATCCGATTTAACCATTTTCCCCCAATTTTAAACCCTAATTTAAAACCCAGATTCCCAATTAAATCATATTATTTCCCCAAATTCAGATCTGCCTCTCAAATCGTCACTTTATCAAGGTTTGTTGTCTTTTATTGCTTAATTTTATTGCTTAATTATTGTAGTTGTTTGATTTTGTGTCTTGGAGCATCATGTCATCATGATCGATGAGGAAACGGAGTCTTGAAGAATTGAAGTCTTACTACTTGGCCAAACCATTGCTTCGTTTTGTTTCGTGTATTAGACACTTGGATGATTGTATTGAATATTTGGTAGACGATGTTTTGTAAGACTTGTAATATTTGAACTTTGAACTTCTAATTTGGGTACATTCTGGAAAAATTATGCATTCTGGAACTTTGAACTTCGAATTGTCTAGTTAATGGTAATGAATAGCACCAGGAAAATACTTGTGCTGTTCTAGAAAAATGATGCAGAATATTTGCATTTTGCAGTAGTGTACTCAATTTATCGTCTCAGTTTGTGTTCTTTTTTTTTGGCGTTTAATGAAAATTCAAGAAACCGTATTCGGGTACCCGGATTTCGTATCACGGTTTAATCGGGTACCCGAAAACCGTATACCCGAAAAAACCGTATCGTATCCGGAAGCAAAAAATTGGTGTTCAAAAAACCGTATACCCGGAAACCGTATCGAAACCGTATCGGGTACCCGGTTTTGCTCACCCCTAGGGCTGACTCGATCGGGTGGGTTTTTGGCGATTTTGAGTCCAGAATCGAGTTTTGGGGCACTCGATCGAGTAACTAGGGGTACTCGATCGAGTAGGGGGTCACTCGATCGAGTAGCCTAGATACTCGATCGAGTAGGAAAGAGATCAGAAGGTCTGTTTGGTTCTGGAGTTTGAGTACTCGATCGAGTACGTGGGGCACTCGATCGAGTAGCCCGTTACTCGATCGAGTGTGTTTGGGAACTCGGTCGAGTGGGTTCTGGGCATCGTGTTTTCGTGTTTTGAGGTTTAGTACGTGTGTTTATGTTTACCCCTTTCTTATATAGCTTCAAGATGCCGCCCAAGAGAACTGCTTTGTACGCGAGAGCTGAGCTTATGACCGTGGATGACATCGTTAAGATGTTAGAGCACCAGGATGCTCTTAATGAGACCCTGAAGAGAGTGAATGAGGACAAGGATAAGAGTAAGGAGAAGGAGGTTGATCATTCTAAAATCAGCCTCTATATTGCGAGGTTTAACCCGAAAGAGTACAAGGGAGTTGGGGAGCCTAATCTGCTTGATAGTTGGCTGAGAGAGATGGAGAATATCTTAGACTTGGTTCATTGTCCTGATGAGATGAGAGTGGAACAGGCTGCGTTCTATCTGAGGGAGGCAGCAGGCAAGTGGTGGGATTCAGTGAAGGTGAGTGCTAAGGAGATATACACCAACCAAGGCTTACCTGCTATACCTTGGGAGGAGTTTCGTAGGGTCATGAGGAAGGAGTTCGTGACGGGAGCATGTGAGGAGTAAGTTGAGGGAAGAGTTTGATAAGTTTAAGATGATCACGAGATGTCCGTAGCCGAGTACTACGAGACGTTCAATGAGAAGTCCAGGTATCTTTGAGGATATGGGTTTGAGTGAGGAGAACCGGGCATTGAGGTTTGAAAGAGGGTTGACTACCACGATTATGGATAAGTTACCCGTGGGAATCCTTACCGATGTTAAGGAAGCTTATGAGAGGGCTGGGAGAGCTGAGAGGTTGGTGGAGATGGCTCAGGAGAGGTCAGGTGGTGAGAAGAGGAAGTCTGAGAGCGAGGGTGGTGGCCAATCGAATCACAAGAAAGGCAACCACAATCGCCTAAAAGGGTTTTCTTCGGGTCAAGATTCAAAGATCTTTGGGGCTTCCTTTGGGCGTGGCCGTGGGAGTGCGAGTAATAGTTGGGGAGTGACCTGCTTTGGTTGTGGTGGTGTAGGCCACAAGAGACATGAGTGCACGAGTGCACCGGGTCTTTTCGAGACTCGCACAGAGCCGCGAGCAACACCGGGCTGGATCATGGTCAAACCGGGAAGTCGAGTTACCAGAGTGGAGGCAACCGCAACGGCGGTAATTCTTATCAAAAAACACCGACGAACAACAACAACAATCAAGGGTCGGGTGCTAAGCCGACCGCATCGCAATCTTGTCCAGGAGGTGGGCGGAAGACCGATGGCAAGTTATTCATGATGGAGAAGAAGGCAAAGCGGTGAGGAAGATGCGCACGTTATCACCGGTACATTCCTTGTTAATGGTATTCCTACGTTTGTTTTGTTTGATTCGGGGGCTTCTCAGTCGTTTGTGTCTTCGAGTCATGTAAAACAGTTGGGTTTGAGAGTATATGAGTCTGTTAGTGAGCAAGTTTTCATACCTTCGGGTGAGTCTGTATCGTGTGGGAGGTTGTTGAGAGATGTATCTTTGATAGTTGGGCAAGTTGATTTCCCTGTAGACTTGCTAGAGTTTCCTTTTAACGGTTTTGAGATGATAGTTGGGATGGATTGGTTAGGAAAGTATAAAGCTAAGATAGACTGTCATCAAAAGAAAGTATCCTTAAGAGGTCCAAAGGGTGTTAGTGTGTCTTACCGTGGGTTTTTAGTCAAACCCAAAGTTAAGTTGATTGCAGCTGTCACCTTGAAGTCGTATCTGAGGAAGGGATGTCCTCTGATCTTGTGCCATGTGAGAGATGACCGGATAGAGAGCCCGGCAGTGGATGAGATACCAGTGGTGGGGGAGTTTGCAGATGTTTTTCCGGAGGAGATTCCGGGGTTGCCACCGAAGACGGAGATAGACTTCACCGTAGAGTTGAAGCCAGGGACGGGGCCAATCTCTAAGGCACCGTACCGTATGGGTCCTAAGGAGATGGAGGAACTTAGGAAGCAGTTGGATGATTTGATAGAGAAGGGATACATTAGACCAAGTGTATCGCCTTGGGGAGCACCAGATTACTTCGTGAAGAAGAAAGATGGGAGCTTGAGGTCCGTGCATAGATTACGGGAGTTGAACCGTGTGACGATAAAGAACAAGTATCCTTTGCCAAGGATAGATGACCTGTTTGATCAGTTGAGCGGTGCAACAGTCTTTTCCAAGATTGATTTGAGGTCGGGGTACCATCGGTGAAGATTAGAGAGGTGGACATACCAAAGACAAATTTTTCACGTCAAGGTATGGCCATTATGAGTATGTGGTGATGCCGTTTGGGTTGTCTAATGCGCCGGCGTGTTTATGGATTTGATGAATAGAATCTTCGAGACAAGACTTGGACTAGTTTGTAGTAGTGTTTATCGATGATATCTTAGTCTACTCTAAGACTAAGGAGGAGCATGAGGAGCATCTCGAGGATCGTCTTGCGGACTTTGAGGATCATGAGTTGTATGCTAAATTGTCCAAGTGTGAGTTCGGTTAGAGAAAGTTGCTTTTCTGGGGCATGTAATCTCTAGAGATGGGGTAGCTGTGGATCCGGCGAAGATTGAGGCAGTGACAAAGTGGGAAGCACCAAAGAATGTCGCTGAGGTTAGAAGTTTCTTGGGTTTAGCTGGATACTACAGACGGTTCGTGAAAGATTTCTCCAAGATAGCTAGACCGATGACAGCGTTGATGAGGAAAGAGAACAGGTTTCGTTGGGATGAGAGTTGTGAGACGGCGTTCCAAACATTAAAGGAGCGTTTGACCACAGCTCATGTCCTCGCATTGCCTGAAGGGAGCGAGAATTTTGAGGTTTATACAGATGCCTCGAAGAATGGGCTGGGATGTGTGTTGATGCAGAATGGTAAAGTGATTGCCTATGCTTCTAGGCAGTTGAAGCCTTATGAGGAGAACTACCCTACTCATGATCTGGAGTTGGGTGCAGTGGTGTTTGCTCTCAAGATTTGGAGACATTACCTTTATGGAGCAATCTTTAAGGTATTTTCTGATCACAAGAGTCTCAAGTACATCTTCACGCAGAAGGAGTTGAACATGAGACAGAGGAGGTGGATGGAGTTGATTGGCGATTATGACATGGAAATCATCTACCATGAAGGGAAGGCCAATGTTGTTGCTGATGCTTTGAGTAGGAAGAGTGTACATTCCTTGTGTACAGCTCTATCTTTGATGAGGGATGAGGTAGCGAGCTTTGGGATACATATGATGCAGAAAGGAGATGCCATGGGTGATATGACAGTACATCTGGAGTTTTATGATGATATTCGGGGTAAACAGGCTTTGGATCCTAAGATAGTGGAGTGGAGAGTCAAGTAGAGAAAGGGACAAAGTGTCCCTGGTTTTTATTCATACGAGATGGTAGTTTGAGGTTTGATGGTAGGTGGTGTGTTCCTAATGATGAGGAGTTGAAAAAGACGATCATGACAGAGGCGCATTGCACACCATATTCAGTTCATCCAGGTGGAGACAAGCTATACAAGGATTTGAAGAAAACGTTTTGGTGGCCTGGGATGAAGAAAGAGACAGCTGAGTTTGTGTCCCGTTGTTTGACATGCCAGAGAGTTAAAGGGGAACAGAGAAGACCACAAGGTAAGATTCAGTCTTTAGAGGTGCCTGAGTGGAAGTGGGAATCCATTTCCATGGATTTCATTGTGGGTTTGCCTAAGAGTCAACAAGGTAACAACATGATTTGGGTGATAGTGGATCGTCGACCAAGTCGACTCACTTTGTTCCAATGAAAGATACATGGACTAAGGCACAATTGGCTATGGCCTATCGAAAGAACGTGCTTAAGTTACATGGAGTCCCTAAGGACATAGTGTCCGACAGAGATGCGAGGTTTATATCGAGGTTTTAGAAGGAGTTGCAGAATCGTTGGGAACAACTTTGAAGATGAGTACAAATTTTTCATCCCGCGACGGATGGGGCGACGAGAGAACAATCAAGACTCTTGAGGATATGTTGCGAGCTTGTGTGATGGATTTTGGTGGTAGCCGGGAGCGAGGGTTGGACTTGATAGAGTTTTCTTACAACAACAGCTATCACACCAAAGATTGGTATGGCACCGTTTGAGGCTTTGTATGGGAGGAGATGTAGGAGTCCAATCTGTTGGGACGATAGTCTTTGAGGCAAAGGTTTTAGGACCAGAGATGGTGCATGAGATGGTGGAACAGATTAAGATGATCGGGAACGGATGCGAGCGGCCAGGATCGACAAAAGAGTTATGCAGATCTACATCGTCGGGACATAGAGTTTCAAGTTGGGGACAAGGTTCTTCTGAAAGTGTCTCCGATGCGTGGAGTTATGAGATTTGGGAAGAAAGGCAAGCTAAGTCAGAAGTTTATAGGGCCTTATGAGATCTTAGAGCGAGTTGGGGAAGTTGCTTATCGTCTGGCTTTACCAGCTGCGTTAGAGAGAGTGCATAATGTGTTTCATGTATCGCAGCTGCGGAAGTATGTGAGTGACCCGTCACATGTGTTGGAGGCAGAGAGCTTAGAGCTAGATGAGTCCTTATCATATCTTGAGGTGCCTAAGCAGATTCTAGACCGAAAGGTCAGAAAGACTAGGAGTGGTGAGACAGTTTTGCTTAAGATCCTTTGCTCTAACCACGAGACCGAGGAAGCTACATGGGAGCCAGAGGAAGCTATGAAAGAGCGTTACCCTTTCCTCTTTGATCAGGTATGTATGGTTACGAGGACGTAACCTTGTTTCTTTTAGGGGGGTAGGAGATGATCGCGAGCAGTTTTTACGAGCTTTATACCCCTTTTATATGTTGTGTCGGTATGTTTGTCGGGATGAGTTGGGTTAGTATCATGTTTTACGTTGAATTTTGTTTGACCTTCGAGTCGGGAAGCTTATGGGAGTACCTTTGTTTAGTAGTGGTTTGAACTTCGGGGACGAAGTTCCTTTTAAGGAGGGAAGACTGTAATACTCCGTATTTATAAGTCTTGGGGTACTCTATCGAGTAGCCCTTACTCTGTCGAGTAAGGGTAAGTTGCGAAATAAAATAGTTTCGACTGTTGGTACTCGATCGAGTAGCTGGGGTACTCGATCGAGTAAGGGGGTACTCGATCGAGTACCTTGGGTACTCGATCGAGTGTCCGGTTTTACGGGGAGTTTTCTCGGGTTTTGTTAATTATGCGATTAAGGTATTTAAACATAATCGTCATTGTTTTAAATCACTTTTACAAAACCTAAAACCCTGTTTAAGAGAGAAAGCAGTTCATCATCTTCCTAATCGCATTCTTAGCAATTCCGGAGTTCGACGGTCGGTTCTTGTCGTAATTCGTATCGTTGAGTTCCTTGCGTCGAGGGTAAGCTTTTAATATAATTTTTATAATGTTTTGTTAAGATTGGTTAAACCCTAATTTAGAGATTGGGGGTTTTGGTGTGTAGTTTGTGATGTGTAGTCTCTATGTGTTATATGATAGGAGGAGGGTTCGTAGAAGAGGCGTTTTGATACAGCTGTAGATACCGTCTGCTTGTTGTGCTTTCCAGATAGGATTTCCTACTCAGTATTAGTCCCATAATGGGATATTGGTGATGTGCTGTATTTGGTTGTTTGATATAATGATTGTACTGTGTTTGTGGTTGTGATTGTTGTTGATGGTTCTCGAGATGCGTTCTCGGCTGAGTGGGGTCACTTGCGGGAGTGACTTCACGCCCTAGTTTCGCCCTTCATGGAACCCGCCACGGAAGGGGATGTGCACATTAATGGGACAGGGTTATCGCTCGGTATGATGAGCGGGGCTTAGGTGGGAACGGCCGCGTCCCCCATCGGCAGTGGTCGGTCCAAAGGGGACGATCAAGATTGAGATGATGGGAGTTGGTGGTGTGTGTGTGTGTGTGTGACATTCAAATTGTCTGTTTATCTTATTATTGTTATCTATATTGATTGTGTGATTAGTATCGACCCCGGTGTTGTTTTGTAAACCTGCGGTGATCCATTCGGGGATGGTGAGCAGATATTGAGCAGGTATTGAGATGAGTACTGGGATAGCTGGGATGCCACGACATGATGATAGGAGTCTTCCGCCTTTACTTACTTTTTAGTTAGACAGTCAGTTTGAGAATAATGTATCGTACTTTTAGTTGGTTTCATGGATTGTAACTATTCGTTAAACTATTTATAATAAACGTTGTTTCTTTATTGTTGTTTGATTATCATTGCCTCGGGTAACCGAGATGGTAATGTCTTCATACCTGAGTGGTCCTAGTAAGACACTTGGAGTATGGGGGTGTTACAGTTATTACATTTTATTTCTTGACGATTATACAAATTTTTTATGGACATTTCCCATTACAAATAAATCCCAAGTCCCTCAAATTTTTATCACCTTTCACAAAATGATAAAAACTCAATTTAATTTATCTATTAAAACGCTTCAATGCGACAATGGCCGTGAATTTGACAATTCCTCTCTTAAATCCTTCTTTGGTTCTCAAGGCATGTTATTCCGTTTTTCTTGCCCCCACACCTCACCACAAAATGGTAAGGCGGAGCGTAAAATCCGGACCATAAATAACACCATCCGAACCTTGTTAATTCATGCCCATATGCCCCCCTCCCTATGGCACCATGCTCTTGCAATGGCCACCTACATTCATAACATACTCCCTAGCAAAGCAAATAACTACGAGTCCCCCACCTCTAGTCTATACCACCGAGTCCCGACATACACTCACCTCCGGACCTTTGGATGCCTTTGCTACCCTCATACTCCCTCTACCTCTATCCACAAACTAGCCCCCCGTGCTACGCCTTGTGTCTTCATTGGCTACCCGTCAAGTCATCGTGGTTACAAATGTTTGGACTTAGTCTCAAGGAAAGTATACGTTGCTCGACATGTGACTTTTGATGAAACGGTTTTTCCCTTCGCCCACTCCACCCCTTTACCGTCCTCATCTTATTCCTTCCTTGACTCTAGCCCCTCCCCTTATATGTCTCAACATATACAGCCTATCCACGAACCTGACACTGCCACACCCGACCCAAACACGCCCTCCCCACCCAACTCTCAACCCGGGTCTCCTATCCCTCACGCCACTCCTACCTCTCCTCCCCCCAGCCCTCGCCACAAATGGCAACCCGAGCCAAACACGGAATTTTCAAGCCCAAACCCGTCTTTGATTTATGTGCCAAAACTGACCTTTCTCCTATTCCCAAGAACCCCATAGTTGCCCTAAACGACCCTCATTGGAAACTTGCCATGACGGACGAATATGACGCACTCATTAAGAATAAGACTTGGGTTCTTGTGCCCCGACCTCCTAATGTCAATATAACGCGTTGTCTTTGGCTCTTTAAACATAAATTCAAAGCTAATGGTGATTTGGAGCGATACAAAGCTCGACTTGTTGTTAATGGCAGGTCTCAACAGGTGGGAGTGGACTGTGACGAAACTTTTAGTCCCGTGGTGAAACCCGCGACAATTCGGTCTGTTCTAAGTATTGCGGTGTCTAAGAAATGGCCAATCCATCAACTTGATGTCAAGAATGCTTTTCTACATGGCCACTTAGCTGAGACAATTTATATGCATCAACCGCCCGGTTTCCGCGACCGAACTCACCCTGATCATGTATGTCTCCTCCAAAAATCTCTATACGGCCTCAAACAAGCACCGCGTGCGTGGTACCAACGGTTTGCTAATTACGTCTCTACAATTGGATTTAGTCATAGTAAATCGGACAATTCATTATTTATATATCATGATGGTACTAATGTGGCGTATTTGCTTCTCTACGTGGATGACATAATACTTACTACATCTACTGTTCGATTCCGCGATGAAATTTTATCTCATCTTCGGTTCGAATTTGCGATGACGGACCTTGGACCACTTAATTTCTTTCTCGGTGTGTCGGCAGTTAGACATGATCAAGGCCTTTTTCTCTATCAAGAAAAATACACCGAGGACATCATTAGACGGGCAAGTATGACCTCGTGTAAACCCGCCAAGACTCCGGTAGACACAAAGTCTAAATTAAGCGCCGGCGCCGGCAAACCAGTCCCTGACCCGACTCTGTTTCGCAGCTTGGCCGAGGCTCTTCAGTATTTAACCTTCACTCGCCCGGATATATCTTACGCCGTACAGCAAATTTGTCTATTTATGCACGATCCGCGTGAAGCTCATTTCGGTGCTCTTAAACGGATAATCCGTTACCTGAAAGGTACGACTAAATATGGTCTTCATTTAAATACATCCTCTGCTTCCAGTTTAACAGCCTATACCGATGCGGATTGGGACGGGTGTCCCGATACTCGCCGCTCCACCTCCGGCTACTGCGTATACCTCGGCAACAACCTCGTTTCCTGGTCTTCCAAACGGCAGGCCACGTCTCCCGCTCTAGTGCTGAGGCGGAATATCGCGGCGTAGCTAACGTCGTGGCAGAATCATGTTGGCTTCGCAATCTCCTACTTGAACTTCAATGCCCAATTCGGAAAGCCACTATAGTATACTGTGACAATGTCTCGGCTATCTACAATCCCGTGAACCACCAGCGCACAAAGCATATAGAAATTGACATACACTTTGTCAGGGAAAAAGTGGCTCTCGGCCAAGTGCAGGTCCGTCATGTCCCTTCCCGTTATCAGTTTGCCGATATATTCACAAAGGGCCTACTCAAGTACTCTTCAACGATTTCTGAGCTAGTCTCAGCATCCGTCTTCCTCCCGCTTCGACTAAGGGAGCGTATTAGAATAAGATATTATTCTTTGTATATTCTGTTTATTAGTAAATATTTGTTACCATGTATTACTCCCTAAATCACGTTGACTAGCATCAGTTTAGGAGAGAATATTGCTATTAGTTGCTAACAATAGTCTATGTTGTATTATATAAAGAGGTTGTAAATCATTGATTAATTCAAGGAAAATCAAATACTTTCAGTCCCCATTCGACACTGGTCTTTCTAAATAAATCTCTTGAACTAATAAATCAATTAACTATGTATTACCCACCGCCAAATTAAACGCACAATACTTAGATAGACAATTGGGAGAAGCACGAGTAAACATAGAAATGATAGAATTAGGAGAAGCATCATTAATTCATGATCTCCGGTATAAATAACACAATTACACAATCAATATTTGGTAATTCTGATTTAGTAGTTAAATGTCGACATCGGTACTTCGATAGTGAGGCGAAGTGTGTAGGACGGTGATGTTTGACATCGGTGGTTTATAACTGTGGTATAATATATGGTTGTAGAGTAGTTGGCGACAGTGATCGACGCCCGTGGTGGGTCGGAGAGGAAATAAGAGAATATGAGATGGATAGATGAGAGAGAAGTGAGACGGAGAAATGAGAGGGGTAGAATTGTCATAACTGTACTGTGATGAGTAAAATGTGTACTACACACTTATAAAAACTTCGAAAAGACGGTTTCTCAACAACGTTATTGAGAGACTTCTCACATAATGGGGTGGGGATCCATTGAATTTCTTTTTTTCCTACGAATTAAGGTAGGAGTTTAGGAGTATATCAAATGTTTCTTAAAAATCGAGGGTATATGTTAGAATTCGGGAAAACACAAGAATACATTGTAGAAAATCTCCAATCTAAATATATGTGAGATTCGAGTATGGGACCTTTTCTATCGAGAAACAACGCTTTTTCATTAAATTCCGTGTTTACTGATTTATATCCAAACTAATGATTGAGTGATTGATGTTCAAAGTAATTTCGCCTATGAACTCGGTAACATATTCAATTTTCTTTTTTGACAACGATAAATTTTCATAGATAAAAGCAAAAGTTTAATTTGCCAGGGTGATCAATTAAGCATAATACAGAAAATGAGCATAAATGAATGAAGTTAACTTCAGTAATCTGCTCTAGAATTAGATCTACTTGCATACTCTGCAACAAGTTTGGAAAATGAAGACGACTTATTCTCTAGCAACTTCGAGGGAGTATCGCATTCGTGAACAAGTCCATTGCTTAAGAGCACCACCATATGACTGTCAATAACTGAAGTAATCCTATGGGCAATAACAATGACTGTTAAATCCGAAAAGTGTTGCCTTAATGTCTGCTGTATTAAGTTATCTGTTGCTGTGTCGACTGATGCTGTTGCTTCGTCCAGAACCAGTACCTTGCTTTTCTTAAGAAGGACGCGACCTAGACACACTAGTTGTCTTTGGCCCATGCTCCAGTTCTCTCCATTCTCAGTTACTGCCACATAGACATGTAAGTTTGTCAAGGGAAAATTGTCGAAAAGTATATCCTGCCATCCTGGCAAACGAGTCATTTTTTAGGTTAAAAAAACAAACCTATAGAATCAAGCTTTCCTTCTTTCTTTCTCACATCTTCAGCAAGTTGGCACTTATCAAGAGCCTATATACACCAGGAAGTCAATTATCAAAACCCAAGTTAGAAGTTACGAAAATTTTCAGTATAGGTGTCCGAGTTTGACAGAATTCCACTTTGAATATCTAATGATTACCTCCCAAATCTGATCATCAGTGTACTCCTCTAGGGGATCCAGGTTTGTTCGGACGGTCCCTTCGAACATGGTGGGATCTTGAGGGATAATGCTCAATCTAGACCGTAAATCATGAAGTCCAATGGTGGAAATGTTGATGCCATCAATGAATATTCTGCCGGCAGTAGGCTCAACAAGCTGGAAGAGTGTTTGTATGAGGGTTGATTTACCACTGCCTGTCCTTCCTACTATTCCTGTCTTTTTTCCTCCTTCGAACGTGCAGGTTATACCCTGTAATACTAGCGGCAGGTGTGGTGCATAACGGACCTGCATTAGTGAAATAACAAGCAATTTGATTATGAGGCGTAATTTCTATTGAAATGTACGGAAACACAGAAATTCAGTTTCCAGGTATCTCATAATGAAATTTCGTTAAGAATCGCGTCAGAAGATTTGATGAAAAGAACCAGTAGAAGACTAAAATTGACCTTGAGGTCCTGAATGCCGATTTCTCCACAAGAAGGCCAAGAGCTGTCAGGCCTATTTTTTTCTATAACAAGGGGAGGCTCGCTTTTTATACAAGTATACTGAAGGATTCTCTCGACTGAGATGATCTTATTCTCCATGATGCATAAATTCCATACCGCCCAACCTTGCACCACATTCAGATCTAGTCCATATGTCACAGCTAGACCAGCAATTCCTTAACAAAGAAAACAGAAGACTGACTGTCAAAAGCAAACCTGGCAGAACTAACCCATGTCGGGTAATAACAAGGCTAAGGTTTAAGGAAGACTAATACATAGAGCATTAGAGCTTACATACCAGGATTAATCAGTCCAACAGGAAGAGAGACTAAAAATATTGCAGAGCATGTAAATACGATCAAAGACAGCAAGTCCAAGCGAAAGCAAAGCCACAGAATTGCAGCAGCACTGTAGAATTCTGCTTTTGAATATTCATTTATAAGATTCAAGCTTGTTTTACAAAATCTGGATTCATGGTTAAAGCTCCTTATGGTTGTAGCCCCAGATATAGTCTCAGAGAAATGCTGTATCACTGGAGCTTTCGCTACTCCACCCAATCGACTGAGTTCTCTTGCTGAAGGTAAATAGTATTGCTGCAGAACGACATTAACCGTAAACGTTTGATGTAAAGCCTATGAATAGTACTGAATTTGCCCACATATAAAATGTCTGTGAGACAATTTTAAATGAGTGTTTGCGAAAAGTGTACGTCTCAGGATTGATGTCAGACTCTTGAATTACCTGATACCAAATAGAGATTGCAGCAACGGGAATGAAAATAAGGAAAACCTGCCAAGCGACTTGTGACATCACGCCAACAATCCCAATGAGCTGAATCAAACGAAATACAAATTTACCAACTAGATTTGCGATGTTCGTATCAACTGCACTTTGATCTGTAGATGCCTGAAACAAGACAAAACATGAAATTCCTATCCCTTTATGGGAGACAAGGGAGTCGGATGTAGACAGCCTTACTGAGACTAGTAATGAAAATTGCATTCAGATTTGTATAAACCGACTGTTTCATCATAATATAAAAAGCAAAAGTACTAGAATGGTGTATCTCAGACACCTCTGGTGACTGACAACTCCTACAGAGAAACAAATGTGAAGAGGAAAGTTTACATACACGGTTCAAGATCCGGCCACTTGGAGTAGAGTCGAAAAAAGACATTGGAGCTCGGAATATGCAGGAATGCATCTTACTGAAAAGCAATGTCGCAGTCTTGTATGCAACCGTGGCAAGAAGGGTTGCCCTGGCAAGGACACAAAAGGCACTTCCAATGGACAAAACGACATACACCATTATCAAAGTGCTTGAATTAACAGTAGGCTCAACATCAGATGAAGCGGGTGTCGCCCAAGCCATCCAATAATTGCTTAAAATCTGTAGAAACTGGAAGAAAATTTGTGATAACAGTATGAGGGGAACTAAAGCTCCCCCATATGCTGTGGTGATGTACTTCCAGTACACTGAAAGTCCAACTCTACCTTTCTCTCGTTCTTCTTCTTCTACAAGTTGTCCCTTAACAGAGTTATGGTCATCCGTTTCATCACTATGTCCGCCATTGATCTCTTCTTCTAAGAGCATTTGGTCACTAAGATGCTCATGAAGCATTGAGTTTCGTGGATCACGCTCAACTGGATCGAGTGAAGACAGGGCTTGTTCATGTGCTCCCACAAGTTCTATAAAGTTTGTTCCTGCAGAAAGAATGTCATTGTACTTTCCTGCTTCCAATATTCTTCCATCTTTCATGACCTATTAAATCATACATTATCAAGTAAGCGATTATTTAACTCGAATTTGAACAAAGAATGATTTCTTCATATAACTTCTCACCAATATTAGATCAGCAGCTGGTAAGAACTCCATTTGGTGTGTGACATATATAACTGTTTTGGATTGTAAGAACCCAAGAAGACATTCCTGAAATAGATGGACAAATATTACGAATGCCTCAAAAGAACAAAAAATTTATGGAAAAACATGGGATTGGTATATAGTTAATAATTATGGAAAAACAGACTAATACCTTGAAGAGATGACTTCCAGTATGAGCATCCACAGCGCTAAAAGGATCGTCAAATATGTAAATGTCAGCGTCTTGATACAAAGCGCGAGCAATCTGTATCCTTTGTTTCTGACCACCACTTAAATTGATACCCCTCTCACCAATAACAGTATGATCTTCAAAGGGCAAGATTTCAAGATCCTTCTTCAAAGCACAAGCTTCTAACACCCTGTCATATTTGACGGCATCCATTTCCTGGCCAAATAGAATGTTATCAACTATCTTCCCACTTTGAATCCACGGAGATTGTGAAACATACGCAGTCGACCCACTTAGCCTTAATATTCCAGATATCTTTGGAACTTCCCCTAATATACATGTCAACAAGGTGGACTTGCCGGAACCTACAGTACCGCAGACAGCTACTCTCATGCCATGATGAACTGTCAGATTGATGTCCTTCAAAGTAGGGCTTTCCTCAGATGGGTCCCACTTAAAATTCCCACCTGATATATCAATAGCTACCTCGGACATAGCTCGAGGAAGTCTTTCGACAGAGCTGGGGTCCAAGTCATCATGGCTAAGGAATGACGCAATTCTATCAAGGGAAATTTTTGTTTGTATGATCATAGAGATTGTTTCAGGCAGACTGTAAATAGGTTCCTGAAGAATTCTGAACGTAGCAAGTGCTGTCAAAATTTTCCCTGTTTCCAGAGGAATGCCTATAATTATACATGTTCCGAAAGTAATGAGAGACACGAATGTTGGGGTAGCGTAGAAAAGACATGTTGTCATAGCGAAAACATATAGAAATTTCTTCAACCAACCATTCTCGACATTTCTTAGCTCAACAATCTTAGACAGGAATTTCATTTCCCATGCTTGCAACTTGAGAATTCTCATATTTTTCAATACTTCGGATGTAGCCTTCATTCTCTTATCCTTGGACTCCATTAACTTCTCTTGGTACTTCTTAACTAAGGTCGATAGAGGAAAATTGACGAGCATGAGGAGCACGGTGGTGATAAGCGAAGCGATTGATGCAAGCCCAAGACTTTTGTACAAGATCATCAAGGCCAATGCCACCTGCAAGATGACCATCCATGGATCATGGATGAACCAACTAAAATGGCCAACCCTCTCTGCATCAACCGACATAATATTGATCATTTCCCCACTTGAATGACCTTGTTTCGATAGGCAAGAGAGTGTCAAGGCCTTCTTATAAATGCTCTCAGTAAGAACCGCTTTCACCCTAACACCAGCCACTTGAACCCTTAAGAACCAATGTCTATGAGCAAGGCATTCCACAAGCTTGGCACCACAAAACGCGGAAACTAAAAGAAAGCCTTCATTTTTTATTTCCCTCTTCCCATTAAGGTATTGGACAAAGGTATCAATAAGGTACGGACCGACATATGAAGCCAATGTGTATAGGAGACAATACAAAGCTGACTTTAGGATATCAACCCATGTGAAGAAAATTAAGGCTTTGGCAAGCTGAAATGTTGTTACTTTCTTACCCTTTCTCCCTCGATCTTCTAAGATATCCCGAAAACTGATGTAGGACTCGTTAACATCGTCTTGACCCGAAAGAGGAGGGATATCCTCAAGGTCCAAGACTTTCTTATAACCCTTAGCTATTAAAGACCCTACCCAATAGAAAGTTAAAGTATTTAAGAATCCAGCATTCAAGTATGGACTAACTAATGGTTCATCCCCAATTTTCTTGCTACCATTTAGCAGTTTCTCTTCCAGACCGCTATTATTTCTAACATCCTTCCGGAACATACTAGCACAACAAAGGAAAAGGCCTGATACAACATACACAGCATCTGATAGCAAAACTTGAACTGGCAAGTTTCGATTTTCAATACACTGAGCTATATGTACGACAGTGCAGTAAGTGGAAAGAGCAAGGTAAACCCACCACCAAATTCTCAACAAAAGTGGAAACTCTGAAGCATTCGAGCGCTTGCAGAATTGAGTATGCAAGTAAATAGAAACTAGTGACCATGTAGCAACCCGGATCAGTAAAATGAGAAGGGTTGGTAAATTTTGGTCTGACCAACCAGTTTCATGCCAGTAGAAGTAATTGAAGAAACATAACACAAGATTATATATAGAAAGAGCTAAAGAAATGTAAAAAACAGGTTTATAGCTCAAGGATTTGTTTTTAGATTTTTCATTGTTGTAATTTTTTCGGCGTAACATAGTCCATATCCATGCACATGTTAGACCAAGAATCAGAAGCAAGTGTAGTATAACAGAAAATCCTACTAAAAACAGTGGATTGCTAAGGAAACCAGTAACTGAGTTTTGTTTGAGCAAGATTCCTGACATACTTGTGATAAGGTTCAGTTATTCCGTAATCATAGAAAACATACTGAGAGGTTAAGTTTTAAAAAAGCGGCATACAAAAAAGTTTTTGTGAACTACAAATTAACTCAAAAATTATTTTAGAATCAAGAGATGCGGATTTAAATTTATTGTAGTCAAGTCAAAATAATAGTAGTGCCATAAATATAGAGTATGGTGTTCAAGTGAGAATAGTCATCTTTTAACTACTATTCTTGATGATGACAGTGATTTTCCACTTAAGGTGTCATTATCTTGCAGAACAGTCCCAAGAAAAGTCAATCAGTTGTACTTGGGGATCAAGGATCATTCAATGTAAATAAAATTTATATAATTACAAGTGTTTGTTATAATCTGAAGGAGCAGCCGCCAGTCGGTCACGTTGTGTAAATACTCGGTACCAAATTCTATACGCAATTGAGTAATGTCGTTCTTGTGGTGGAGTTCGTTAACATAAAACTCATATAATCAGGAGAAGGTATAAAAGAGAAGGTCGGGAAAATTACAAGCGTAATAATTCCGTAAGAGCATTAGTTGTCATGAGTCATGAGTCATGACTGAGATTGCCAAAGTGGGCTATACATATGACTATAAGAGAATGCAAAAACAAATGCTTACTGAAGCAAAAAGTCATCAAAGTCATTTACCAAGCAAGTTCCACTCATGATAAGTATGGACCAAAGAACACTACATTCAACTTTACTTGGTCATCAAGATCAACTCTCAACAAAAAGGCAAATGCTAAATGTCGAAGACGGGCCATTTTGGCCTTTTCTAAAAAGACGAGATTTTGAGATCATATTACAGCTACCATAAGCCGTAAAACTAGCTGGACCATTGTAGTTACATCTGATCATAAAATGATTACAAAATCCCGTCTTTTTGGAAAGATGAAAATGGTCCGGAATTGAGCACAGTGGTTGGATAAATAAGAGATCGATTCAATTCAAGGTAGGCTAGGCAAACCTAATCGGTCATGTTGGATTTGTGTTTATGTTACCTACAAACAGGTTGTCAATCACGCAACCCGAACACAGACCCAATTACATGAACGAATGATGAACTTACAGGCAAAGAAGATATCAGCAAACCAGGAAGGTTGCAAGAGTTGCTGATCTCCAACCTGAAGAAGCTACTAGCGTCCAGTAATTTGATGGATCTGATTAATTTTGTAAGGAAGAGATTCGTAGTAGCTCTTTCATGGATGAAAATTACTCTATCACGGACTTTTTTCCATTACTTTTTCATACATTACCTCTCATCTAAAAACAAAAGAAAAATTTATCTCTATCCCTCTGAAAATTAATCAAATTAGTCAATGAAATTGAGGTTTATCAAACAATGGTTCAAACTGAGTTAATTTGTCAGCTATATTAAATAAAGAAGACCTAATTAATTTAGGATAAATGGAATTGGGGTTTTTTTGAAAATTAGGGTTAATAAAAATTAGAAAAATATGAAAGGATGGGTTAGGAGGGGCGGTGGGGAGGTCGGAGGTCATCAATCGGGCGTGTAGTGGCCGACGTTCAGGGTGGTGACAGGGGCGGGAGGTTCTGAGTTCGGTGGTGGTGTGGGTGGTTCTGAAGTCGGGGGGGTCTGAGTTGGTGAGGATGGGTTTGGATGGCCCAATGGGAGGTCATTTATGGTGGCAAGGGTTGTCCGGTGGACAGGGAAGGATGAGGAGTAGGGGGTTTTCAATAGGGGTAAGCAAAACCGTGTACCCGATACGGTTTTGAAAACCATAAAAACATTAAAAGAGTAGAGTTGAAAGAGGAACTTTGCATTTTTTTTATTTTTTTTATACAAAAACTGCAAACCGTGTCAGAAACCGTATATACGGTTTCGTTTTTGCCCGACCCGGATACGGTACGGTTTTTATAAAACCGTATCGTATGTACGGATTTTCGTATCGTATATACAGAAATCCGTATAACTGAAACCGTATATCGTATCATATACGTATTATAAAACCGTATCGTATATTTTTGCTCACCCCTAGTTTTCAATTCATTAGTTGAGGAGGGGGAGTATGTGGTGCGATCTAAGGTCCGGGCAGGTGGAGGAGGGTGGTGCGGTGGTTGGTTGATTGGTGTGAATAATTTAGAGATTATTATTAGAATGAAATAATAAAAGAAGGTAATTTATTTTCGCAATACGATTTTTATTCATTATAGTACTTTTTACCCAAAATTTTTATTTGTCTGCCCTTGGCTAAAAAACCTTCAAATTTTGTTCTCTCTATCTTCTCTCTATCCTTAACCTCCTTCAAATTCTTCTATTGTGAACGATAGTTCGAATATAGAGGAGGACGGAGGTATTTAATTCATTATTTCATTATTAAAGATTAAATTGGCTATTTATTATAGTTTTGTTCTTTTTTTTTTAATTAGGTTTTATGTTAAAAGGGGGTAATTCATTAGTCAGTAAGCAATTGTGTTATACTGCATTGTCCATTACGTAATATAATCGTCGGAGACATGGGCATATAGTCGCCTGTTGTATGATGGTGGGTTAACTAGTCAACGTAGATTGTAGTATCAGTTGCGTACTGCATTTTTTATAAAGAAAGAAGACTCACTTGTGTAGTACATAATTATAGGTGAAAAGTACTACAGGCAACCAAATAAACGGAGTAGTAGTGTAAATGCGTAATACACAGGCAACAACAACCAACAAATGCAGCATAGGCAACAACCACCACCCCTCACTGCAACGTCCCGCCGACAAACCCCCTCCCCCAACGACAACCATAGCCGGAAATAGAGTAATGGGAAATTAGAGATAATTGATTTGAGAGAAATTAGAGAGGGAAAATGAGAGGAGAAATGTGAGGGGTATTATTGTCAACAATGTACTAAGATGAGTAAAGTGTGTACTGCGAAAATATCACCCAAAAAGAAAATAGAGTGTAGAAATGACAAGTATATTTTATTTGGGCAGTTACTCCACGAAAACTCCGGAGAGACATTCTCTTAATAGCGTTATTGAAAGACCTCTCACATGATGGGTGGGGAGCCACTGAATTTCTTTTTTCCCTACGAACTAAGGTAGGAGTTTACGAGTATATCAAATATTTCCCTTCTTAAAAATCGAGGGTATATGTTAGAATTCGAGAAAACACAAGAGTACATTGTAGAAAATCTCCAATTTAAATGTATGCGAGATTCGAGTTTGGGACCTTTTCTATCGAGAAACAACGCTTTTTCATTAAATTCCGTGATTTATATCCAAACTAATGATCGAGTGATTGATGTTCAAAGTAATTTCGCCTATGAACTCGGTAACATATTCAATTTTTTTTTTGACAATGATAAATTTTCATAGATAAAAGCAAAAGTTTAATTTGCTTGTGGTAACATATTCAATTAAAACACTAAATTTGTTTTCAGGGCGATTAAATAAGCAGATAATACAGAAAATGAACATAAATTAATCTGCTCTAGAATTAGATCTACTTGCATACTCTGCAACAAGTTTGGAAAATGAAGACGACTTATTCTCTAGCAACTTCGAAGGAGAATCACATTCCTGAACAAGTCCGTTGCTTAAGAGCACCACCATATGACTGTCAATAACTGAAGTAATCCTGTGGGCGATAACGATGACTGTTGAATCCGTAAAGTGTTGCCTTAATGTCTGCTGTATTAAGTTATCTGTTGCTGTGTCCACTGATGCTGTTGCTTCGTCCAGAACCAGTACCTTGCTTTTCTTAAGAAGGACGCGGCCTAGACAGACTAGTTGTCTTTGGCCCATGCTCCAGTTTTCTCCATTCTCAGTTACTGCCATATAGACATGTAAGTTTGTCAAGGGGAAATTGTCGAAAAGTATATCCTGGCAAACGAGTCGTTTAGGTTAAAAAAACAAACCTATAGAATCAAGCTTTCCTTCTTTCTTTCTCACATCTTCAGCAAGTTGGCACTTATCAAGAGCCTATATACACCAGGAAGTCAATAACCAAAACCCAAGTTAGAAGTTACGAAAATTTTCAGTTTAGGTGTCGAGTTTGACAGAGTTCCACTTTGAATATCTAATGATTACCTCCCAAATCTGATCATCAGTATACTCCTCTAGGGGATCCAGGTTTGTGCGGACAGTCCCTTCGAACATGGTGGGATCTTGAGGGATAATGCTCAATCTAGACCGTAAATCATGAAGTCCAACGGTGGAAATGTTGATGCCATCAATGAATATTCTGCCGGCAGTAGGCTCAACAAGCCGGAAGAGTGTTTGTATGAGGGTTGATTTACCACTGCCTGTCCTTCCTACAATTCCCGTCTTTTTTCCTCCTTCGAACGTGCAGGTTATACCCTGTAATACTAGCGGCAGGTGTGGCGCATAACGGACCTGCATTAGTGAAATAACAAGCAATTTGATTATGAGGCGTAATTTCTAATGAAATGTATGAAAACACAGAAATTCAGTTTCCAGGTATCTCACAATGAAATTTCGTTAAGAATCGCGTCAGAAGATTTGATGAAAAGAAGCAGTAGAAGACTAAAATTGACCTTGAGGCCCTGAATGCTGATTTCTCCACAAGAAGGCCAAGAGCTGTCAGGCCTATTTTCTTCTATAACAAGGGGAGGCTCGCTTTCTATAAAAGTATACTGAAGGATCCTCTCAACTGAGATGATCTTATTCTCCATGATGCACAAATTCCATATGGCTGAACCTTGCACCACGCTCAGATCCAGTCCATATGTCACAGCTAGACCAGCAATTCCTTAACAAAGAAAACAGAAGACGGTTTGTCAAAAGCAAACCTGGCAGAACTAACCCAACTCAAATCGCTGTGTCGGCTAATAACAAGGCTAAGGTTTAAGGAAGACTAGTGCATAGAGCTTACGTACCAGGATTAATCAGTCCAACAGGAAGAGAGACTAAAAATATTGCAGAGCATGTAAATACGATCAAAGACAGCAAGTCCAAGCGAAAGCAAAGCCACAGAATTGCAGCAGCGCTGTAGAATTTTGCTTTTGAATATTCATTTATAAGATTCAAGCTTGTTTTACAAAATCTGGATTCATGGTTAAAGCTCCTTATGGTTGTAGCCCCAGATATAGTCTCAGAGAAATGCTGTATCACTGGAGCTTTCGCTACTCCACCCAATCGACTGAGTTCTCTTGCTGAAGGTAAATAGTATTGCTGCAAAACGACATTAACCGTAAACATATGAATAGTACTGAATGAGTTTTCGCGAAAATTGTACGTCTCAGGATTGATGTCAGACTCTTGAATTACCTGATACCAAATAGAGATTGCAGCAACAGGGATGAAAATAAGGAAAACCTGCCAAGCGACTTGTGACATCACGCCAACAATCCCAATGAGCTGAATCAAACTAAATACAAATGCACCAACTTGATTTGCAATGCTCGTATCAACTGCACTTTGATCTGTAGATGCCTGAAACAAGACAAAAAATGAAATTCCTATCCATTTATGGGAGACAAGGGAGTCGGATGTGACAGCCTTACTGAGACTAGTAATGAAAATTGCATTCAGATTTGTATAAACCCACTGTTTCATCACAATATAAAAAGCAAAAGTACTAGAATGGTGTATCTCAGACACCTCTGGTGACTGACATCTCCTACAGAGAAACAAATGTGAAGAGAAAAGTTTACATACACGGTTCAAGATCCGGCCACTTGGAGTAGAGTCAAAAAAAGACATTGGAGCTCGGAATATGCAGGAATGCATCTTACTGAAAAGCAATGTCGCAGTCTTGTATGCAACCGTGGCAAGAAGGGTTGCCCTGGCAAGGACACAAAAGGCACTTCCAATAGACAAAGCGACATATCAGAAGAAGCGGGTGTCGCCCAATATCAGAAGAAGCGGGTGTCGCCCAAGCCATCCAATAATTGCTTCCAATCTGAAGAAGCTGGAAGAAAATTTGGGATAACAGTATGAGGGGAACTAAAGCTCCTCCATATGCTGTAGTGATGTACTTCCAGTACACTGAAAGTCCAACTCTACCTTTCTCTCGTTCTTCTTCTTCGACAAGTTGTCCCTTAACAGAGTTATGGTCATCCGTTTCATCACTTTGTCCGCCATTGATCTCTTCTTCTAAGGGCATTGGGTCGCTAAGATGCTCATGAAGCATTGAGTTTAGTGGATCACGCTCAACTGGATCGAGTGAAGACAGGGCTTGTTCATGTGCTCCCACAAGTTCTATAAAGTTTGTTCCTGCAGAAAGAATGTCATTGTACTTTCCTGCTTCTAATATTCTCCCATCTTTCATGACCTATTAAATCATACATTATCATGTAAGCGATTATTTAACTCGAATTTGATAAATATAAAGACATCAAATGAACAAGGAGTGATTTCTTCATATAATTTCTCACCAAAATTAGATCAGCAGCTGGTAAGAACTCCATTTGGTGTGTGACATATATAACTGTTTTGGATTGTAAGAACCCAAGAAGACATTCCTGAAATAGATGGACAAATATTACGAGTGCCTCAAAAGAACGAAAAAATTATGGAAAAACATGGGATTGGTATACGGTAAATAATTATGGAAAACCAGACTAATAAGTAATACCTTGAACAGATGACTTCCAGTATGAGCATCCACAGCGCTAAAAGGATCGTCAAATATGTAAATGTCAGCGTCTTGATACAAAGCGCGAGCAATCTGTATCCTTTGTTTCTGACCACCACTTAAATTGATACCCCTCTCACCAATAACAGTATGATCTTCAAAGGGCAAGATCTCAAGATCCTTCTTCAAAGCACAAGCTTCTAACACCCTGTCATATTTGACGGCATCCATTTCCTGGCCAAATAGAATATTATCAACTATCTTCCCACTTTGAATCCATGGAGATTGTGGAACATACGCAGTCGACCCACTTAGCGTTAATATTCCAGATATCTTTGGAACTTCCCCTAATATACACGTCAACAAGGTGGACTTGCCGGAACCTACAGTACCGCAGACAGCTACTCTCATGCCATGATCAACTGTCAAATTGATGTCCTTCAAAGTAGGGCTTTCCTCAGATGGGTCCCACTTAAAATTCCCACCTGATATCTCAATAGCTACCTCGGACATAGCACGTGGAAGTCTTTCGACAGAGCTAGGGTCCAAGTCATCATGGCTAAGGAACGACGCAATTCTATCAAGGGAAATTTTTGTTTGTATGATCATAGAGATTGTTGCAGGCAGACTGTAAATGGGTTCCTGAAGAATTCTGAATGTAGCAAGCGCTGTCAAAATCTTGCCTGTTTCCAAAGGAATGCGTATAATTATACATGTTCCGAAAGTAATGAGAGACACGAATGTTGGGGTAGCGTACAAAAGACATGCTGTCATAGCGAAAACATAGAGAAATTTCTTCAACCAACCATTCTCGACATTTCTTAGCTCAACAATCTTAGACAGGAATTTCATTTCCCATGCTTGCAATTTGAGAATTCTCATATTTTTCAATACTTCGGATGTAGCCTTCATTCTCTTATCCTTGGACTCCATTAACTTCTCTTGGTACTTCTTAACTAAGGTCGATAGAGGAAAATTGACGAGCATGAGGAGCACGGTGGTGATAAGTGAGGCAATTGATGCAAGCCCAAGACTTTTGTACAAGATCATCAAGGCCAATGCCACCTGCAAAATGACCATCCATGGATCATGGATGTACCAACTAAAATGGCCAACCCTCTCTGCATCAACCGACATAATATTGATCATTTCCCCACTTGAATGACCTTGTTTCGATAGGCAAGAGAGCGTCAAGGCCTTCTTATAAATGCTCTCAGTAAGCACCGCTTTCACCCTAACACCAGCCACTTGAACCCTTAAGAACCAATGTCTATGAGCAAGGCATTCCACAAGCTTGGCACCACAAAACGCGGAAACCAAAAGAAAACCTTCATTTTTGACTTCCCTCTTCCCATTAAGGTATTGGACAAAGGTATCGATAAGGTATGGACCGACATACGTAGCCAATGTGTATAGGAGACCATACAAAGCTGAAATTAGGATATCTACCCATGTGAAGAGAATTAAGGATTTGGCAAGCTGAAATGTTGTGACCTTCTTACCCCTCCTTCCTTGATCTTCAAAGATATTCCGAAAACTGATGTAGGACTCGTGAACATCGTCTTGACCCGATAGAGGAGGGATATCCTCAAGGTCCAAGACTTTCTTATAACCCTTGGCAATTAAAGACCATACCCAATAGAAAGTTAAAGTATTGAAGAATCCAACATTCAAGTATGGACTACCTAATGGTTCATCCTCGGTTTTCTTGCTACCATTTAGCAGTTTCTCGTCTAGACCGCTAATATTTCTAACATCCTTCCGGAACATACTAGCACAACAAAGGAAAAGGCCTGATACAACATACACAGCATCTGATAGCAAAACTTGAACTGGCAACTTTCGATTTTCGATACACTGAGCTATGTGTATGACAGTGCAGTAAGTGGAAAGAGCAAGGTAAACCCACCACCAAATTCTCAACAAAAGTGGGAAGTCTGAAGCATTCAAGTACTGGCGGCGTTGAGTATGCAGGTAAATAGAAACTAGTGACCATGTAACAACCCGGATCAGTAAGTCGGAAAGGGTTGCTAAATTTTGGTCTGACCAACCAGTTCCATGCCAGTACAGGTAATTGAGGAAACATAACACAAGATTATATATAGAAAGAGCTAAAGAAATGTAAACAACAGGTTTACAGTTGAAGGATTTATCTTTGGATTGTTCATTGTTTTTGTGATTTTTTCGACGTAATATGGTAAATATCCATGCAGATGATATACCAAGAAACAGAAGTAAGTGTAGTATAACAGAAGATCCCACTAAAAACAGTGGATTGTTAAGGAAACTAGTAACTGAGTTTTGTTTGGTGAAGAAAGAAAGCAAGATTCCTGACATACCGATGTTAAGATTCATTTTTTCCGTACTGATAAAATAAGTAGAGACGTTAAGTTTTAAAAAAGCGGCATAGAAAAAACTTTTTGTGAATCAGGAATTGAACTCAAAAAAATTAATTTAGAATCAAGAGATGCGGATTTAAGTTTATAAGAAGTCGAGTCAAAATAACTGTAGTGCCATAAATATAAAGTGTGGTGTTCCAGTGAGAATAGTCGTCCTTAACATTTTCCACTGAAGGTGTCATTATCTTACAGAACAGACCCAAGAAAAGTCAGTCAGTTGGTACTTGGGGATCAAGGATCACTTGATTCAAACAAAATTTACATAATTTGCCATTTTGTATTTATTTTGTAGTGGAGAAAAAAACAAGTTTCATAGTGACAAGTGATTGTTATAGTCTGAAGGATCAGTGGCGGTCGGTCAATTTGTTGTAAAAATAAAGGTTGTCTACATATCCAGTCATATCCTTACCGAGTAATCAAGCGGTAAGGATATGAAACTCAAATAATGAAGCGGAAAATGTAGCTGTTACTTGGTACAAAAGGTTCATCAGTTCATCGATCAGGGTCTTAGTTCGGTATTGAAAATGTAGCAGGTCAGTGATCGGGTTGCTATCCAAAGACCCGAGTGACCTGCTACTTGAGCAAAAGAGAAGGTCCACAAACACACTACAAGAAACAGCTCCATTACTGACCGAGAATTTTCCGACTAAAGTTTCCAACCAGAATTTTGAGTCGGTAAATACGAAATATCAGTCAGTAGTTTTTTTAGCGACTGATTTTAAAGGTACAGTCGCTATAAGATCTTTTTCTTGAAGTTAACTACGTACCTCGTTCTCACATAACTCTTAAACTCCTAATATTTTACGCGGTCTGAACTCCGGACACCCGACACGATAATAAGTCGAGCAACCTGGAGTCGACAACCACCATCCCCGCCAATTACTCTTCTGCTTCTTAAAGTTTGACCTCGAATTCATTCAATGGCTGATCATAGTGCTCATGCTGCAATTTTTCCCAACAGAATTTTGAAGGGAGACAAAACTAAATCAGCGAATTCAATTTCTCAATCCGACCTCCTTTTTTTTAATAAAAAAAAACATCAACTAAATCTACTAAAAGACGGGGTCTTAATGAAATTAATGATAAAACGACGAAATTACGTTTGATAGATGGGAAATTGCAGAATTACGATCCATAATAGTCGAATGATGAAGGGATTGTTTTTTTTCTAGCAAGGCAATTATGGAAAATAAGAGTAAAATGGGTAGGATTTAGCAAACTAGCGTGCGGTGATGGTGGCTGTCGACTCCAGGTTGGTCGGCTGCGGAGAGGGGGCTGTTGGCGCGAGGAGAGGGGTTTGAAGGGATGGTCGACGCGTGGATGGGGGTTAGGGAGGATGCCGGTAGAGGGAGGGTGTCGCTGAAATATATTTTGGGGTTTTCATTTCTCATGTTTCTCTCTCTTATTTTCTTGGGTAGGGGAGAAATGTGAGGGGTAATCTTGGAATAAGAGGGAATAAGTGTAGGATTGAGTAAAATGATATGCGGAATTTGCTTAGTTAATACTAGTGTAGAATCCACGCACAAATGCGCGGTTTTTTAGATAATAATATACAAATACGTTAAATATTATAGTTTGATAAGCAAATAAGAGCGAAAATTTGATAGTTTTCTTTCCATCGAAATCAAAGGTATCACCTTTGTCGAGGGCCCGAGGTACGTTTTGATATTCTTGTAGAATTTATAAAGATAAATTAAACAAGATCTCACATGACTAAATTTTGTCTTATAGATTAAAAATAATATCAAAAAATTCCTACAATTATGAATAGTGTCAAAAAAAAATAAGTGTTATTTTTTATTTGAATAGGAGATAGTAATGGCTAGAGAAAGGAGGGAAGAAAAATCAAGAGGCAAGAGAAGTCATCAAAAGTCTTCACAAAGCAAGTTCCACTCGTGATAAGTATGGACCAAAGGCAAATGCTAAAATGTGGCCAACAATAATTCGTACCTTTGTTGAGTCAGTCTCAACTATGCTTCATGAATCATGACTCATGAGATTTATTAAGTTTGGAGCTCATCACTTGGTCAAGTACTGACTTGTATCGTATATTCGTATCGTATCACCTTTGATTGAATTTCCGAACACTGGTTGGATGAATCAGAGACGGATTCAATTCGAGGTAGGCTAGGAAAACCTAAACAGCTGGAGTATGTCCGAATTTGTGGTTATGCAGTAGACCTGTCAAACGGCTGGACGGTCGGGTCATGCGACTTGGGTCATAGAACGGGTCATGTTGAATACGAGTCGGGCCATACGGGTGGTAGGCCGGGTTACGGTCAGAATACAGGTAAAGAAATACTCCCTCCATACCAGACCAATGGTAACATTGACCGTTTTGCCACTATTCATGGTCGTAGGGAATCTTCGATATTATTCTTAATCTATAAGACAAAATATAGTCATGTGAGATCTTGTTTGATTTATCGTCATAAATTTATAAGAATATCAAATTTTTATAATTTTTAATAATGCGTAACAAAAGATATTTACGTAGCAAAACGTGTCTCGACAAGTGTGAAAAAGTCAATGTTACCATTGGTGTGGTATGGAGAGAGTAGTTTCTAATGCCTTTTTTATGATTTTTTTAATCAAAATAATTTTTTTTAAAAAAATGTAAAACATATTTAAAATTAACATTTTAATTATATTCAATGTTTACATTCATTATATTGACATAATTATTAAATTAATTCTTTTATTAATTCTTTTTTTATTATTATTATATACTCCCTCCTATTCCCGATAATCGTCCCATTGTCCATTTTCGTCTAGTCGGGTAACTGTCTCATTGTCTATTTTTGGTAAGTGTTGTGTGATCCAAATTCAATTCCATTTCCGTCTATTCACATAACTGTCCCATTGTCCGTTTTGTGTGGTCTAAACTCACTTTCTTAATTCTTGTGCCATTTTCACAATGGGACGGTTATGTAGAATAGGAGGGAGTATTATACTCCCTTCTATTCATAATACTCCCCTCTTTCAAAAGGGCACGCAAATTAAGGGGAGAGTTATTTTATCGTAAAATATTGTGATGGTGTAAGATAATTGGAAAGAGGGGATGTATTATTGTGGGATAAGATGATTAAAATAAGTATTGTTATGGGGTAAATTGATTAAAATAAAATAAAGTATGAGTATTGTGAGGTATTGTTGTGGAGTGAAGTGATTAAAATAAGAATAATAAAACTTTACTAAATAAGGAAATTGGGAGAGTTACATGAATAGATGAAAAAGTAAAGGGGAGAGTTATTATGAATGGGTGTTGCTCTTTCATGTACATGATTTACTCAATCATGTACTTAATTTCCCACTTTACCCCTCTCATTTAACACTATATTTTTCAATTTTCTTCGCAATCCAATTTCTTGCCGGCACCACCCAACGACCACCCCTACCCTGCCGGCACCCTCCTGTGCGGCCGCCACCAGACCCGCCCCCATCCACCACCAGCCCATACTGCTATTTTAGATGGCAAATTATCCAACGAAAGCTATCAAATACTCGACGAACTGCGTTACATTTTTCTCAATTTAGTTTGCAATTTTATCCTTACAAGCATTCCAATTTGTGTGTTTACCTACCCAGTATTGTGTTTGATTGGATATTGTCAAAGGGTATCTACGCATCTTGTTCTTTACAAATTTGTTTGTTCATTCGTTTTTTTAGTCCTTCTCAAAACAGTTGCTTCTCTTAACTTAGGGTACAGCAGCTGCTATACCATGAGCAATAAGTTAAGCAATCTTTCCCTTTCTGACAAAAAAAAAAAAAAAAAAAAAAAAAAAACAGTTGCTTCTTCTGTCAGAGATTTGTAGCAAATGAAGTTTCCTAGAAGCCCAATTTCTATAGTAGTTTAAATTATGGGTGAATTTTACATGATTTTCATAAACCCTAATTTGATCAACTCTAATTTAATTTAGATTTACCTGATTTCATATAAAAAATTGTTGCATAACTAATAAAGTTACTTGATCAATAATTCAATTTGAGAATAAGATTCATAATGGAGTAATTTGATTAATTTTGAATGAAAGCGAAAAGGGAGAATTTTTAGATGAAGGGCATTGTATGGAAAAATTATGAAAAAGAGTACATGAATAAGTAAAACTTGTACATGAATGAGCAACTACGTAAGGGGAGTAAAAAATATAAAATTTATTTTCTAATTGTGTGTAATTTTAAGTTAAAAATAATACTCCCTCATATTCACTATTTTCTTCTCTATTTTCTAAAACGGATTATTCAGGTTTTCTTCCCCTTTCTTATTTTGGAAATTTTTCCTCTAATTTTATTTATTTCTCTCCTATCACCAAAACTCACCCAACTCTTTACCCATATTTTATTATTTTTCTTAATGTTTTGGCCTCACAATTCATTATATAACTCTTAATTATTGATTCTTCTCTCTTATCACCAATCTCACCCAACTCTTTTAGTCTTATTTTATTCCTCCCCTTTATACATGTGCCCACAAACAAAGAGAAGAAAATCCTGATTAGGAAGGAGTAATAATTTTTTAACTATTTTTTTCAAATATAATATATAATAAATATTAATATTTTAATAAAATTCTTGATTTACCTTCGACCCACACCCGACCCGTTCCGGTCGGGTTCCAACTCTAAAATAACGGGTCATTTCGGGTTCGGATCAAACGGGTTGTCGGGTCGAAATTTCGGGCCTTGGTCCATGAAAAAACGGGTCAGGTTTTCGGGTCGAGTCAGAATTTGACAGGTCTAGATATGTATGTTACCTACAAACGGGTTTTCATTAACGTAACCCGAACATAGACCCAATTACATGAATGAGTGATGAACTTACAGGAAAAGAAGATAGATATCAGCAACTAACCAGGAAGGTTGCGCGAGTCGCAGATCTCCAACCTGAAGAAGCTATATAAGGAGTAGTAAATTACCTTCATAACTCAACAACCCACAAGTAAATCAAGAACAATGAAAGTACATCATTAGTAACTTGATGAGTACATAAAAGGAATTACCTAAACTTGAGATTTATCAAGTTGCATTATTAAGTATTAACTAAGCTAGAAGATTAAATGTTTTCACAGAGTATCGCAAAACTACCATTGGCACCCTTTAAAGGGTATCCACTTAATCTCACATGACTCTACGAAAATTTCTTCATCGTTTAACCTCCCCTTGTTGAATACTCTGCAACAAGTTTTGAAAATGATGACGATTTATTATCTAGCAACCTTGAAGGAGAATCACATTCTTCGACAAGTCCGTTGCTTAAGAGCACGACCATATCACTGTCAGTTACTGATGTGATCCTGTGGGCAATAATAATCACTGTTGAATCCAAGAAGTGATCTCTTAATGTCTGCTGAATTAGGTTATCTGTTGCTGTATCGACTGATGCTGTGGCTTCGTCAAGAACCAATACTTTGCTTTTCTTTAGAAGCACACGCCCTAGACAAACTAGTTGCCGTTGGCCCATACTCCAATTCTCTCCATTCTCGGAAACTGAAGTCCAGAACATGAACATTGATTAAGATTTTTTCCTATTGTTAAAATAAAGAAACCAGAATACCAGATTAGTTACAAACTGAAGGTGATTAGAAAACGAACCAACTGAATCGAGTTTCCCTTCTTTCTTTCTGACCTCGTCACCAAGCTGGCACTTATCGAGAGCCTAAACAATGACAAAGATCATAGTTAGGAAATAAAGTTTCGAAAGGAAAAGAAGGCCAAAATGCAAATATATACCTCCCAAATATGATCATCAGTGTACTCTTCTAGAGGATCCAAGTTGCTCCGGACAGTCCCTTCAAACATGGTGGGATCTTGTGGGATGATACTTAATTTAGACCGTAAATCATGAAGTCCAATGGTGCAAATGTTGATGTCATCAATAAGAATTCGTCCAGCAGTAGGTTCAACAAGCCGGAAGAGTGTTTGTATGAGGGTTGATTTACCACTGCCTGTCCTTCCTACAATTCCAGTCTTTTTTCCTCCCTGGAAAGTGCATGTAATACCCTGCAGTACTAGCGGCAGATGTGGCGCATAACGGACCTGTATTTGTAACAAACAAAATGTGTTAATTATGAGGACCAAGTTTCCTAATGAATAGAATCAATAACAACAATTTACCCGAATGCCTCAAACACTTTCACTTATGGCGGATAAAAATGGAAAATTTTCTCACTATGATGACATGGTATAAAAAAAATCAAGTTTGATCTAAATTAATGACGTTTTTCAACAAAACAAAGAGCGCATTTTGACAATAAATTTATCAGTGTATATGAAACGAAGTAAAAGATATGAAAAATCACCTGGAGATCGCGTATACTGATTTCTCCATGAGAAGGCCAAGAGCTATCAGGCCTATGTTCTTCTATAACAAGTGGAGGCTCGCTGGTTAAAGAAGTATACTGAAGGATCCTCTCGACTGAGATGATTGAATTCTCCATGTTACACAAACTCCATATAACGATACTTTGCAGCATGTTTAGATTTAGTCCATATGTCACACCTAGACCAGCAATGGCTGAACAGAAACGATGCTTGTTCAAAGGTTACTCCAAACCAGACAGGAGTAAAGAGAAAGACAGCTAAGAATTAGGCTAACGTGTAAAATTACATACCTGGATCAATCAATCCAACAGGAATGGAGACTAAAAGTATCAACGAGAAGGCAAATGTAACTGATGACAGTAAGTCTAAGCGAAAGCAGAGCCACTCCATTGCAGCTCCATTGTAGAACGTTGGCCTTGAATATGCATTTATAAGATCTACACTTGTTTCACGAAATCTTGATTCTTGATTAAAACTCCTAATAGTTGTAACTCCAGCTATAGTCTCAACGAAGTGCTGTATCACTGGAGCTTTACTCACACCAGCCAAACGGCAAAGTTCTCGTGCAGATGGTATATAATATTGCTGCAGGAAGAAACGAGAGCACAAATTACAACAAACCAAGAGAATGAAAGACCTTTCGTAAAGTATCTGATCAGAAGTTAGATAAGACTGAACCGACAAATAACCAATTATAGAGGTCAGATATGTCTTCTAAATGTACAAGTATCATATGAAAATCTTCAAGATTGAACAAATATAGACCTAACAAAAATGACCTGACCTAAACCCAAACCAAAACTCAAAAGTACAACCCCAAAATGTCCCAATCTGAAAAAACTGACCCAAAAATGACCCGGCACTCAAACAAAACAATTACCAATTATGACCTGACCAGAACAAGCCGCCCCCAAACAACCTGGAATTACCTCATAGAACGCACTAACCCGAAATAACCAAACCTAGGCTATAATGATCTGACCAACATGACCCTTTTACTAAGTCTAGAGTGAAAAAATCTATCGCAGCACCCCCACCAAAAACATAGGGAATAAAGCCACAGCCCTTTTGCCTGGTTCGACAGAGAAAAGGTGGTGTACTGTCCTTTTGCCTTCCATAGAAGATAAGTGTTTACATGTCATACTTCACCTATGCTTGACCAATGACACTTAGATCTTCATCATTTTATACCATGGAATAAAACAAATAACCACTGGCAATATGCCAAAGCAAAAAACATAAAACAGAACATGACATCCATAGCTCACCTGGTACCACAGACAGATTGCCCCGATAGGGATGAATATAACGAACACTTGCCATGCTACTTGCGACATCACTACGACAATTCCCAAAAGTTGAATCAAAGAGAACGCAAATATACCAACCATATTTGAAATAGTCATATCAACAGCACTTTGATCCGTAGACGCCTGAATAACAAGCAAAACTTAGCAATTTACTTCATGCATTCAAAGTGTGACTTCTAACACAAATAGCGAAACCTTGATCTGCAGATAAAATAAAAGAACCTAATCTCAAAATAAAGGGTCAGTTTCCAGACAAAGTCGTGTGACTTGTTTTCTTACAATTGGACTCTTCTCATCATAGTAATGCAGGATGAACTAGTCACAATAGCAGAGTGCTTACACGATTTAGGATCCGCCCGCTTGGGGTAGCATCAAAGAATGACATAGGAGCACGGAAAATGCATGAATGCATCTTAGTGAAAAGCAAAGTTGCTGTTTTGTATGAGGAGGTCACAACAAGGGTGGCTCTCGCAAGGATACAAAAGGCGCTTCCAACCGCCAATCCAACATAAACAAGTAACAATGTTTTACCGTCCACAACAGGTTTAGCGTCAGTCGAAACAGGAGTAGCCCAAGCCATCCAATAATTACTTAAGATTTGAAGCACCTGAAAGAGAGTATGAGAGAGCAATATGAATGGCACCAAAGCCCCTCCATATGCTGCTGTGATGTACTTCCAGTAAACTGAAAGTCCAACTCTGCCTTTCTCCCTCTCTTCATCTTGGACAAGCTGACCCTCAGATGCAACCGTCTTATCAGCTTTTCCCATGTCATCAGCAGTGATCTCACCGATTAAGGACTTCTCGTCACTATGAGACCCATCAACTATTGCCTTCGCCTCTCCAGGCTCAATCGCATTGATTGCAGACATGGCTTGTTCATGCGCTCCGACAAGTTCCATGAAGTCAGTTCCTAACGCGAGGATGTCATTGTACTTTCCAGCTTGCAGTATTTTTCCATCTTTCATGACCTTTGTATATGAGAGATGTTTTAGTAATCAGAACCTAAATACTAAGAAAAAGAGACCAATAGAAAAGAAATAAATAAATAAAAAATCTCACCAATATCAAGTCTGCTGTAGGTAAGAACTCAACCTGGTGTGTGACATATATTACAGTTTTAGAGTCTAGAAGCCCAAGCAGACATTCCTGCAATTATTAAATTCATCAATCATAAATAGTTTGACAGAAAGGATAAATATAGACCATCGGTCTAAGCTGTGCTGTAACTGTGCTTAATACAGTTTCTCGTATGCCAAATTTAGAAAAAAGTTGCAGGGATTACAAGAGAAGAAAAGAGATTCATGTAGATAATGCTTATACCTTAAATAAATGACTACCAGTGTGAGCATCAACGGCACTAAAAGGATCATCGAATAGATATATGTCCGCATCTTGATACAGTGCTCGCGCAATCTGTATCCTTTGTTTCTGACCACCACTCATATTAATACCCCTCTCGCCAATCACTGTCTTGTCTCCAAAAGACAAGATCTCCAAATCCTTCTTCAGGGAACATGCCTCTAGGACCCTATCATATTTTTCAGCATCCATTTTTTGCCCAAACAAAATGTTCTCAACTATTTTACCACTCTGAATCCAAGGGGATTGTGGAACATAAGCAGTTGATCCGCTCAGTCTTAGAATCCCAGAAATCTTCGGTACTTCTCCCAATATACAAGAGAGCAAAGTTGACTTCCCGGAACCAACAGTACCACAAACTGCTACTCGCATGCCATGATGAACTTTAAGGTTGATGTCCTTCAATGTACGGATTGGGGAAGATGGATCCCAGCTAAAGTTTCCTCCAACTATCTCAACTGCTACCTCTGAGTCAGCCTTAGGAAGTCTCTCAACAGCATCTGGGTCCAAGTCATCAAGGCTCATGAACGCGGCAATTCTATCGAGAGACACTTTTGACTGAATGACCATGGAGATTGTGTCTGGAAGAAGGTAAATGGGCTCTTGAAGAATTCTGAATGTAGCAAGTGCAGATAAGATCTTCCCTGTATCAAGAGGAATTCCCATTATCATACATGTAGCGAAAGTCACAACGGAGATAAATGTTGGGGTAGCCGAGAAAATAAATATAGTAATTGCTTGAGCATAAAGAAACCTCTTCAGCCATCCATTCTCATTGTTCCTTAGCTCAACAATCTTAGACAAGAATTTCAACTCCCACGCTTGAAGCTTCAGTATCCTCATGTTCTTTAATATCTCAGAGGTAGCCTTCATTCTTCTATCCTTTGATTCCATTAGATTTTCCTGATACTTCTCCCCTAAGCTCGCCAGAGGATAATTGATCAGCATGATGGCAACCGTTGCAATCAAAGCAGCAATTGATGCAAGCCCTAAACTTCTGTACAGAAGTAATAATGCCAATCCAACTTGTACAATGACCAGCCATGGAAAATGAAGATGCCAAGTAAAATTGCCAATCCTCTCCGCATCAACAGACATACAATTGATCATTTCCCCACTTGATTGACCTTGCTTAGACTGGCAAGAGAGCGTCAATGCCTTCTTATAAATATCTTCCATAAGCACAGCTTTCGCTCTAACACCAATGACTTGAAGCCTAAAATACCAATGCCTCTGAGCAAGACATTCCACAAGCTTGGCACCACAAAAGGCACAAACTAGAACATAGCCCTCATTCTTGAAAGTCCTCTTCCCATTAAGGAACTGAACAAATGTTTCAATGAGAGATGGTCCGACATAAGATGCCAATGTGTGCACCAGGCAAAGTATACCTGTCAATAGGATATCTACCGAAAGCGTGCATATCAAAGATTTCACAAGCTGCATAGTTGACACCTTTTTATCACTGCCCACCCTCGACGACTCCATAAATTTGTTAAAAATCATATGTGACTCCTTAACATTGTCTTTACCTGAAAGCGAGGGAACGTCCTCAAGGTCCAAGGTTTTCTTATAACCCTTTGAGATTAAAGTCCCTACCCAAAAGAAAGTCAGGTAACTAAAGAACCCAGCATTTAAATACATGCCATCTGATTCACTCCCTATACTCTTCCTTGATTCAATAGTGCCGTTACCATTTAAAAGCGGCTCTTGAACATCATTGTCCTCTTTAATTACCTTCCCATATATCCCACCACAGCAAAATAAAATCCCTGATATAACATACACAGCATCTGATACCAAAACTTGAATCGGTACATATTGGTGTTTGCTACACTGAACTATATCCATAACCAGACAGTTACAAGAAACAACAAGAAAAAATCCCCACCAAATTCTCAGCAAAACAGGAAACTTCAGTGCATTTGAATGGGAAAATTCAGTGTGCAAGTACACGGAAATTAGAAGCCAAGCAAGCACCTTAAGCGCTAAATCGAAAAGAGTCACTAGTTGTTGATCAGACCAACCAGTATTATACCAACAGAAGAAATTCAAACAACATAATACCAGACTAAACAGAACAAGACCAATAGAAGAGAGGAGAACAGGTTTATAACACAGAAAGGTTCTAACTGTGTGACATTCATTGGCATTTTTCCGAAACAATTTGGATAAATACACAACAATGAGACTAAATAACAGAACCAAGTGTATGAAAGCTGATAACTCTCTTGCAAAAATGGGATCTTTAACTAAACCAAAACCTGGGTGTTGGAAAAAAGCTAATAATGTAGACTGTTCTGCCATACCCAGTTCTGTTTCCATGGTGTAGAGTTCTTTTTGAGATTTTGCTATGGCAGAAAACTGATGAAGTGGGTTCAGGGTTTTAGGCTTTTAGCTAACAACTATGGTTTCTACTACTTCTTAAGACAGTTTAAAACATCGAAAGTCGTAAGCAGAAGATAAGGACAAAAACTAATAATCAATAGTAGGTCTCTCTTAAGACTGTCTTAAGTATGAAACAGATCCGTTTCACGCTTACAACCGTCTTAAATAAGAATTTGTAAAAAAAAAAATCTAACTTTGTGCAGAACAATGGACAGAAATCTGATGAAGAATTTAAAAAAGTGGGGTAACATATTTGATTACTCTGAAAGGTTGTAAGAGATTGATTCTTACTGTCCATGGAAAAAATATGGTAGAAGACTTTAAGAAGCATTAATGATTGCAACTATTTTATAATTTCTATAGACTATACTCTATACAGTATGACAAAAACTAGAATTGAAAGAAACTTCCTAACACATATTTTGATGATTTAATCCAAATATTTTAAGGGAGTGGGAAATGTGCATTAAATGCTGCAGAATTATTAAATCAAGGTCAGTTCAACTACTCCATAATCAAGACATTTGCATTCCAATGTAGGCTATGTAGTATGAAAATGATGGGAAGCATGGTAAGCACGTGGGAAAGGATTACATCAGGAATGCAATGGTGTGGAGTAGAGTAAACTGAAAGATAATCACAGACATTCAACAGTTCAGTCATGCTTAAATACTTGAAAACAGTTGCAAATTTAATGAGATTTCCTGAAATAACACGACTTAATGAAGAACGATAATAATCCAACGTTTACTTTTATGTTGCAAAAATGTTTCAATATCCAAGAGTGTATAATTTTTCTGATGGAAAATTTGTGATAATAGAAACGGTGGGGCATCGTAAATTCCAGTACGACATTATATTGGAAATCGTATCGTGCACATAGACTGAATTATGAATCATTCTAAGCCATATACAGTCAACCAGAACACTAATTGCAATAACAATAGCAGTTGGACAAACCCACATTCTTGTTTAAGACCGTCTTAAGTTAAACACGTGGGAAAGGATGACATCAGAAATGCAAGGGTGTGAACTAGAGTAAACTGAAAGGAAATCACAACATCCAACTGTTCAATCATGCTTAAATACTTGAAAACAGTTGCAAATTTAATGAGATATAACCCGTCATTTGTTACGACTTTCCGAAATAACCGGATCTTAATGACAAACAATAATAATCCAACCTTTACTTAAATGTCTCAAATTCCAAAAGTACATAGTTTTTCTGATGGAAAAGACAAACAATAATAATACAACGTGTACTTTGTATTGCAAAAATGTCTCAATATCTCACAGAAATTCTATGGTGCACAATAGACTGAATTATGAAATCATTCTAAGCCATATACAATCTTCCAAAACACCAAAATCCAACTACCAAGGGTCACCTGATTACTAAAATACCTACCAATAATTGAACAAATCCACGTTCTTGTTTAAGACCGTTTTAATTTAAGACGACTCTCACAATCGATTAAAATAAGGTTACGGTGCACAGTAGACTGAATTAAGAAACCTAGTTCATAAAAGAGGGGAAAAAAACATACACAAACAATACAAATTCTCAAATTTAACATCATGGCACACTACGCCTCATTTACGTAAGCTACTGTAAAATCGTTGTACACAGTGTCAATCTTTCAGAACACCAATTGCAATAAGAATAATCAAAATCCAACGACCTTGAGGGAGACCTGACTACTAAAAAAACAAACTAATAATTGAACAAATTATTATATATGAGACGGTCCTCCTACTAAATTAATTACACAATCCGAGTGACTTAATGGATCCCGCAAATTACGGATAGTTGCAAAAATTGTAATAATCTTATAATCCAAAATTCCAAATGTAATTGGGAGGATAGATTAACACAAGAATTACTGCAGTAAAAAAAACTTAGCTGAGATGTAAAGTATGGGTAGATAAAGGGAATTAGAAGGTGGAATTGGACCAAAGAAATTGTGAATAGAGAACATGCAAGGCTAAATTTGACCAACAAACAAACGCCTGAATCGCTAAATTACAATTTACAAAGGTTTGCGTTTGTCAGTTTATGGCTTTTTGTATGTGTTTTCTGACTCAGATCCGTGACTCAATTTTCACTTTTCATCGCGGATTTATTTAACTCTAAATCTGATAAAATTGACCTGATTCGAATAACTCAATTCGATCCCAAAATTCCCAACCTGAAACCTGAACTCAAGATCCGAACATGACCTAAACCCGAATTAACCTTATTCAGTATAACCGGACCCAAATGAGTTATTGTTGCAAACTGATTATTTATCCATAAATAACTCAATAATAGTTAACTCGGAAATAACACGTGCCCGAACTCGGATGACCCGACCTGACCCGAAGTCTACAAACTCGAAATTAATCCGACCCGAACCCAAATCGACTCTTCACCCTTAAGTATAATTTTGGACCAATTTTATGTTCAGATCGATTGTATTATGAGATAATTAGCAACTTAAAAATGATGAAAGTTGCTTATATGAAATTCAAAATTCAAGTTAGTTTCTGTAAATTGCTTTTAGTTACTTCGAAATGAATTAGCTCATTCTTAGGGTAGTTGGAAATTAGGAGCTGATAAAGTAGTGAAAATTAGGAGCTGATAAAGTAACTGATTATATAAAAATGTATTTGGCAAATTAGCTGAAAAAGTAGCTGATTTTGATAAAAATGAATTAGCTCATTCTTAGGGTAGGTTCTGTTTGGTAAAACTAACTGAATATGTAGCTGAAACCTAAAAAAGTAGTTAATAAGGTAGTTGGAAATTAGGAGCTGATAAAGTAACTGATTATATAAAAATGTATTTGGCAAATTAGCTGAAAAAGTAGCTGATTTTGATAAAATGATGTAAAAATATATGAAAAGTATTTAATGAAGATAACTCATTTCAGGTACCCGATTTCTCAAATGTTATTTGAGGTACCATTTCATTTCAGGTATATGGCCCTGTTTGGTAAATAACGGATTAATATTAGCAGAAGCGGATTTAGAAAGCAGATTTAACTAGCATAATGATTTAGCGGGTTTGACTAGCAGATTTATTTAGCAAAATTGTTTTAGAGGTGTTTGGTAATTGACAGTTTTAGATTAGCAGATTGTTTAGATCTTTTGTAAAATGACAAATAAGATATAAATAAATTATTTATTAAATATATAAAAAGAAGGTTATTATTTTTTAAGGGGGTAAATAAGACAATTTTTTTTCTTTCTAATCCGCTAACCCAATATGCTGGTAGGAGCAGCATATTGTAAAATAGCATATTGGACCCCAATATGTTATTTCAATATGCCATTAACCAAACACTCTAAATAGCATATTCGTAAGTCAAACATGCTAAACTTCTCCAATATGCTGAAATTTGGCCAATATGTCATTTACCAAACAGAGCCATAACTTATTTGGTCAAAAAAGTTACTTAGCAAAAACAAAATCAGGTAGCTGAAACTTTGGTCAAATAAACTACCTGAAGTGTCTTACCAAACAGAGCTTTAATCGCATCATTACAAGTTTGCGTTAGTTAAATACGATTCGGGTCATTCAGCTTAAATTGCTTTTGTCTAGATATAACCATAGACCTGTGAAAAGGGCGGGCGGGTCGGTCGCGGACCGGGTCATGTCAGAATGCGAGTTGGCTCATACGGGACATGGGTTGACTCGCTTAGATCTCTAAAATAACGGGTCATTTTGAGTTTGAGTTATGGATTAAGATTTTCGGGTCTTAATTCTAGAAAAAAAATAGGTCGAATCTGGTCGGATCAAAATCAACAGGTACCTATATGTCCATGATCTAGTAGAACGAGGAAACCTTGATCATAAGAGGCCAAGGAAAACTTGAGCAACACTTGTAAAGACATGATTAGCTTACACTACCAAAAATCATACATGATGACTAATCCAAGTTTTCAAAGTTTCTAAACTCTTCCATTTCCACTTTGGCAAATTATTGATCACATAATTTCATGGTAAACAATATTTGCACGCAGCCACCCTTCACCTGATAGATTTAGGAGAATTTATGTGAAAGGTTTCATTATATTCAGAATTGCATACATATAAAGATTATGAAAGAGCTATATATAGTCAGTATACAAAGACTTGGTATTCTAACCTAGAATTAGCACTAGCCGTAAATTATCTAAGCTAGAAGATTACACTGTGTGAATGTAGATATGACTAATATTTACATGATCATAAGATATTATTCTAAGAGAAAATATAGGAACAATATTCCTAATACACTCCCGCAAGATGGACGGCCATTGGGAAAGTCCAATCTTGACAAGTAGGAGTGGTAGGTTGTCGGAGATACTTCGAGCCACGGTCGATCGATTTTGCATTTTTTTTTTTGGGTAGAACGTGGGGAGCCTTTACCATGGTTGGATAGAGTTTATGATGGCAATATATGGATTTGAGGTAGATAGGTGATGTTGTACGTAAGAGGGGAGGTTAGATGGGGCAGGAGCACAAGGGCTAGGTGGTTGTAGTACAGTGTACCATAAAAATTGTACGATGTGTAGCGATGTAGGGTATAGTTATGAAGTGTTGGCATTAAGTCCAAGGTCGGTAATATTTCGATGCGAAATAATGGACTTTGGCAATCCTTAATTCAAGGAAACATGTTTGTTTGTTTGGTAGAAATTGTGGACGGAATAATTCAATGAGCTAGTATACATGAATAGTGTGTGCATTGAATTTGTGGTATGAACATGTATTCTGCATGTTTGGTTTGTCAAGTTTAGTGGCTGCAAACTTGACTCTAAGGTACGGAGTATTATAAATACCTTGCTCGTTCACTTGGTTTCTGGCAGAGGGAAGGAAACAAAGAGAGCTTACATTGAAATTGTAAGTGTCTCTTTGGTATTATACTTCACCGAATTTGGTGGAGTATAAGGCAGGCCTTACGGTATTGGTAAGGTACTCACACAAATAACAAGGGGTTGTGATTCGGGTAACGGTTCAACCGGTTCAACCGGGTTTGAGTGTGTGAGGCGGCAAGATAATCGGTCTTCTCTTACAATAATTTAGAGGGTTACTCTAGGGGTATAATTGGTGGTGATTTCCAATTATACTGGTGGTCTAGAGGGTACTAGTTTGTATTCCTAAATTATTGTCGGGTCCAAATTCGGTGTGTAATTTGGTACCGGTTACGTTGTACTGGCACTATCTTTATATTGGCACTATTTTATAGTGGATTTGGTCTTTTCGGCTGGTGGGTTTTACCTCCGTCTTGGAGGGTTTTGCCCTGGGTATTGACCCTAAATCTCGTCTCAACTTATTATTAACTTGCGGTTTATTTTACTTTTACATTATATATCGATCGGTGCTTCCGTTGCGTGTGGGAGATTGGAGCTTATTTCCCAACATGAAGAACATGGTTTGTCAATAGCGATGACGAGATTTGAGTGTGTGACAAGAAGCAGAGAAGGGCAAACGTGGTGTCGAGCCACCAGGTGGGTAGAATTTGTAGAAGAATCATATAGGTGGGCAGCCATGGTGAAGTGATATGAGGATTGAAGGATTGAAAGGTGATTTTAGTTTGACCTTACGTGAGTTGGGTTTCACGAAACAGGGCAATTTTTTTTTTTTTTTGGATTGGTACGAGAATTTGGTGGATTTTTTTTTTTTGAGAAAAAGGGAAAAAGAGACAATGATATTTGAGTGTTTGACCGAGCGAGTTGTGGTCAAATTTTTAGGAGTGTCTAGGACAACGATAAAGTTAAAAAGGGTGGTCGTGTGAATGACCAAGTTTGTAAAAGGATGGTCACGTGGATGACCAAAATTGTAAGGGTGGTCATGAGTGACCAAGTAAGGGTGGCCGAATATTTGACCGGATTTGTAAAGGGGTGGTTGCGTGGGCAACCAAAATTGCAAGGAGTTGCCGAGATGACGATAAAGTTTGGTAAAGGGGTGGTCGAGTAATTAACCAAGTTAATAAAGGGGTGGCCACAAGGGCACAAAGTTTGAGAGAGTTGGCCACAAGGGCACGCACAAAGTTTGAGAGCGAGGGGTGATCACAAGGGTGCCAAAGTTTATGAGGGGTGGTCAAGTGGTTGACCGGATTTGGAGGGGTGGCCACTAGGGCACAAAGTTTGAAAGGGGTGCATGGTCATAGGTGACCAAGTTTGCAAAGGGTGGTCGTGGATAGGCAAGATAGGGGTTAGGGGTTGATCGTAAGATCATGTAAGGATAGTTTGATGCAATTCTTGGGGTAGCGGAAGATGGGGTAAGAGTGGTGGGTGGTGGTGGCGAAAGAGAATCAACTCTTAAGGCGTTAACCTTTATCAAGAGCACGAGGCTCTGATACCATGATAGATTTAGGAGAATTATGTGAAAGGTTTCATTATATTCAGAATTGCATACATATAAAGATTATGAAAGAGCTATATATAGTCAGTATACAAAGACTTGGTATTCTAACCTAGAATTAGCACTAGCCGTAAATTATCTAAGCTAGAAGATTACAATGTGTGAATGTAGATATGACTAATATTTACATGATCATAAGATATTATTCTAAGAGAAAATATAGGAACAATATTCCTAATACACTCCCGCAAGATGGACGGCCATTGGGAAAGTCCAATCTTGACAAGTAGGAGTGGTAGGTTGTCGGAGATACTTCGAGCCACGGTCGATCGATTTTGCATTTTTTTTTGGGTAGAACGTGGGGAGCCTTTACCATGGTTGGATAGAGTTTATGATGGCAATATATGGATTTGAGGTAGATAGGTGATGTTGTACGTAAGAGGGGAGGTTAGATGGGGCAGGAGCACAAGGGCTAGGTGGTTGTAGTACGATGTACCATAAAAATTGTACGATGTGTAGCGATGTAGGGTATAGTTATGAAGTGTTGGCATTAAGTCCAAGGTCGGTAATATTTCGATGCGAAATAATGGACTTTGGCAATCCTTAATTCAAGGAAACATGTTTGTTTGTTTGGTAGAAATTATGGACGGAATAATTCAATGAGCTAGTATACATGAATAGTGTGTGCATTGAATTTGTGGTATGAACATGTATTCTGCATGTTTGGTTTGTCAAGTTTAGTGGCTGCAAACTTGACTCTAAGGTACGGAGTATTATAAATACCTTGCTCGTTCACTTGGTTTCTGGCAGAGGGAAGGAAACAAAGAGAGCTTACATTGAAATTGTAAGTGTCTCTTTGGTATTATACTTCACTGGAATTTGGTGGAGTATAAGGCAGGCCTTACGGTATTGGTAAGGTACTCACACAAATAACAAGGGGTTGTGATTCGGGTAACGGTTCAACCGGGTTCAACCGGGTTTGAGTGTGTGAGGCAGTATAACGGGTCTTCTCTTACAATAATTTAGAGGGTTACTCTAGGGGTATAATTGGTGGTGATTTCCAATTATACTGGTGGTCTAGAGGGTACTAGTTTGTATTCCTAAATTATTGTCGGGTCCAAATTCGGTGTGTAATTTGGTACCGGTTACGTTGTACTGGCACTATCTTTATATTGTCACTATTTTATAGTGGATTTGGTCTTTTCGGCTGGTGGGTTTTACCTCCGTCTTGGAGGGTTTTGCCCTGGGTATTGACCCTAAATCTCGTCTCAACTTATTATTAACTTGCGGTTTATTTTACTTTTACATTATATATCGATCGGTGCTTCCGTTGCGTGTGGGAGATTGGAGCTTATTTCCCAACATGAAGAACATGGTTTGTCAATAGCGATGACGAGATTTGAGTGTGTGACAAGAAGCAGAGAAGGGCAAACGTGGTGTCGAGCCACCAGGTGGGTAGAATTTGTAGAAGAATCATATAGGTGGGCAGCCATGGTGAAGTGATATGAGGATTGAAGGATTGAAAGGTGATTTTAGTTTGACCTTACGTGAGTTGGGTTTCACGAAACAGGCAATTTTTTTTTTTTGGATTGGTACGAGAATTTGGTGGATTTTTTTTTTTTGAGAAAAAGGGAAAAAGAGACAATGATATTTGAGTGTTTGACCGAGCGAGTTGTGGTCAAATTTTTAGGAGTGTCTAGGACAACGATAAAGTTAAAAAGGGTGGTCGTGTGAATGACCAAGTTTGTAAAAGGATGGTCACGTGGATGACCAAAATTGTAAGGGTGGTCATGAGTGACCAAGTAAGGGTGGCCGAATATTTGACCGGATTTGTAAAGGGGTGGTTGCGTGGGCAACCAAAATTGCAAGGAGTTGCCGAGATGACGATAAAGTTTGGTAAAGGGGTGGTCGAGTAATTAACCAAGTTAATAAAGGGGTGGCCACAAGGGCACAAAGTTTGAGAGAGTTGGCCACAAGGGCACGCACAAAGTTTGAGAGCGAGGGGTGATCACAAGGGTGCCAAAGTTTATGAGGGGTGGTCAAGTGGTTGACCGGATTTGGAGGGGTGGCCACTAGGGCACAAAGTTTGAAAGGGGTGCATGGTCATAGGTGACCAAGTTTGCAAAGGGTGGTCGTGGATAGGCAAGATAGGGGTTAGGGGTTGATCGTAAGATCATGTAAGGATAGTTTGATGCAATTCTTGGGGTAGCGGAAGATGGGGTAAGAGTGGTGGGTGGTGGTGGCGAAAGAGAATCAACTCTTAAGGCGTTAACCTTTATCAAGAGCACGAGGCTCTGATACCATGATAGATTTAGGAGAATTATGTGAAAGGTTTCATTATATTCAGAATTGCATACATATAAAGATTATGAAAGAGCTATATATAGTCAGTATACAAAGACTTGGTATTCTAACCTAGAATTAGCACTAGCCGTAAATTATCTAAGCTAGAAGATTACACTGTGTGAATGTAGATATGACTAATATTTACATGATCATAAGATATTATTCTAAGAGAAAATATAGGAACAATATTCCTAATACACTCCCGCAAGATGGACGGCCATTGGGAAAGTCCAATCTTGACAAGTAGGAGTGGTAGGTTGTCGGAGATACTTCGAGCCACGGTCGATCGATTTTGCATTTTTTTTTTTGGGTAGAACGTGGGGAGCCTTTACCATGGTTGGATAGAGTTTATGATGGCAATATATGGATTTGAGGTAGATAGGTGATGTTGTACGTAAGAGGGGAGGTTAGATGGGACAGGAGCACAAGGGCTAGGTGGTTGTAGTACAGTGTACCATAAAAATTGTACGATGTGTAGCGATGTAGGGTATAGTTATGAAGTGTTGGCATTAAGTCCAAGGTCGGTAATATTTCGATGCGAAATAATGGACTTTGGCAATCCTTAATTCAAGGAAACATGTTTGTTTGTTTGGTAGAAATTGTGGACGGAATAATTCAATGAGCTAGTATACATGAATAGTGTGTGCATTGAATTTGTGGTATGAACATGTATTCTGCATGTTTGGTTTGTCAAGTTTAGTGGCTGCAAACTTGACTCTAAGGTACGGAGTATTATAAATACCTTGCTCGTTCACTTGGTTTCTGGCAGAGGGAAGGAAACAAAGAGAGCTTACATTGAAATTGTAAGTGTCTCTTTGGTATTATACTTCACTGGAATTTGGTGGAGTATAAGGCAGGCCTTACGGTATTGGTAAGGTACTCACACAAATAACAAGGGGTTGTGATTCGGGTAACGGTTCAACCGGGTTCAACCGGGTTTGAGTGTGTGAGGCAGTATAACGGGTCTTCTCTTACAATAATTTAGAGGGTTACTCTAGGGGTATAATTGGTGGTGATTTCCAATTATACTGGTGGTCTAGAGGGTACTAGTTTGTATTCCTAAATTATTGTCGGGTCCAAATTCGGTGTGTAATTTGGTACCGGTTACGTTGTACTGGCACTATCTTTATATTGGCACTATTTTATAGTGGATTTGGTCTTTTCGGCTGGTGGGTTTTACCTCCGTCTTGGAGGGTTTTGCCCTGGGTATTGACCCTAAATCTCGTCTCAACTTATTATTAACTTGCGGTTTATTTTACTTTTACATTATATATCGATCGGTGCTTCCGTTGCGTGTGGGAGATTGGAGCTTATTTCCCAACATGAAGAACATGGTTTGTCAATAGCGATGACGAGATTTGAGTGTGTGACAAGAAGCAGAGAAGGGCAAACGTGGTGTCGAGCCACCAGGTGGGTAGAATTTGTAGAAGAATCATATAGGTGGGCAGCCATGGTGAAGTGATATGAGGATTGTGAAGGGTAATATCCGTATAAAACCCATAAATTGAAGGATTATAACGCAAATTTTATACGTGATTAATAGTCATAAACGAAAAACATAATGAAACGATAAAGATTAAGCAATAACCTCCGGTCCTAGTGCAATTCGGCAATGAGAGATCAAAGTAGATCTCCTCCTAATTGTTGCACCCAAGATTGTCCGAGAAATGCCCTTGTGCTAGAATGAATCCCCTAATTGGCTTGCAATATTGAGAGGATTGTTTTGTGAGTTTTCGTTGGATGTGAGATCCGAATTTTTGAGAGGCACTTTTCTCAAAACCCTAGTTTTCATACAAATGAAAATGCTTAGGTTAACCAAAGAGGAGATGGCTCCTTTTGTTTATGTTTGGCTCGGCCAAACCGAGTGAGAGGGGAGCTCATGGGCTTTTTCATTTCCTCTTCATATAAACTCGTGGTCCGAATCCAAATTACTAAATGTATATGACACGGTCTAATTATAAATCGTCATCGGTTATCGGTTATTAAAGCATCAACTAATAAGACGGATTAGTTGAATTATTAATACGTGTCCGACAAAGACAATATTGTATAATTATATTTATTCAATATACATTAATCAAATATAAATCGTTTATATTCAATTTTACGAATTAACTGCTTAATTCGCTTTAGCCATTATTATTTAATCCGTATTAAATAAAATATCTCAACATCACATTTTTGACTAATTACTAGTCAAATAACTCGGACTAACCGGTTAGTCAAATTTGGCATCTACATGACTGTATTTTCATACCGTCACATCTCTCAAACGTATCCTATAGGTGTGACTTTTAGGGACCAGTTGATCACCGCCATCTGTATGACAATAACGTCAAACTTATCTAGCAAGCCAACCGTTATTGATAAACGTGGACCAACTGATTATGATACAAAAGTATACCCTTTGATCCTTTTAGAGATTTATAAGTTCTTGCACTAACTGTAAAGGACACCAGCCCCAACAAGCTCCCACTTGTCCGTACAAGTGTATGTGCAATGACGTTATCCGCACTAACTGGAGGACACCACCTCCAACAAACTCCCACTTGTCCGTACAAGTGTATGTGCGATAACCGATTCTCATATTCATTTAAAATTTCTCCCACTCAATGTAAAACAATTTGCAGATCCGAATTCGCAAAGGTCGTATTTTACAATCGATCTGTATCTAGAGTGGTTTCCCCGACTAGAGAGTAACTTAACTGATAAAACGAATCCGTATCCGAGCATGGCCATGCATTTCGATTCTGACTCCTCGAGTGGCCTTGAGAAATGTCGAGTACCTGATAAAGGCTGAATATCTCCTTCAACTCGAACTCCTTCCGATCTAAGCACAAAGATGAAATGACCCGAAAACAATCTACTTGGCCCCCTGTTACGGATGACCGTGAGAAAGAAACCAAAGTCACCCAAAATCCGCCTTAGTCTCAAGAGACAATCGATAGTCAAAAGAATCGACTCTTAGGATCACCATGGAGGTCCTATCCACGACCTGGCACCGAATGTTGTAAAACATTTAGGACTCCACGTCGATGTCACAATTGTGTCCTACGAGATATCCGTATAAATCGCCTCTCGTGATTGGTCACCAACCTTGTTGACTTATGGCTTGTTGAACCCACCATCAACCAACGTCACAAAATAATTACCTTGAGTTATCAGCTCACGTGGGCAATTAAGGACCAAAAATATTATGTTTGTTCAGTTCACTTTGTGGTGTTCAAATTTGTCGTACAAAACCACATGAAAAACAAAATATTTATAAAATATCAAAACGATGATGTCGTATAGAGTACAAAAGAGGATGAATCTAATCCATAAAAGAGTACTACAACTTAGGAACACGTTTAATTCCCATGGAATTAACGTGCCCTTCATGCTTATCTTGTCGTAATGGTTTAGTGAGAGGATCTGCTATGTTATCATCTGTAGCAATCTTTTCTATCACTACTTCCTTTTGCTCCACGTAATCCCGGATTAGATGAGCTTTCCGTTGTACATGTCTAGACTTGTTGCTAGACTTTGGCTCCTTAGCTTGGAAGATGGCACCTCTATTGTCGCAATAGATGGTGATCGGGTCATTCGAACTAGGCACTACAGATAGTCCATGTAAGAATTGACGCATCCATATCGCTTCCTTTGTAGCTTCATACGCGGCATAGTACTCGGACTCGGTCGTAGAATCTGCTTTGTAATAGTTTGTTTGGAACTCTTCCACCGATCGCAGCGCCATTAAGAGTAAAAACGAATCCAGACTGAGATTTCGAGTCATCACGATCCGTTTGGAAGCTAGCATCTGCGTAACCGATTGCGCATAGCTTTTGATCGCCTCCATAAGTCAATGCCCAATCTTTAGTCCTCCGTAGGTACTTAAGAATGTTCTTGACAGCCATCCAATGTGATTCACCTGGATGCTGTTGGAATCGACTTGTCATACTCAATGCATATGCCACGTCCGGACGTGTGCATATCATGGCATACATGATTGATCCTATAGCCGAGGCATAAGGAATCCGTGTCATGCGCTCTTTCTCTTCCGGTGTCTCTGGTGCCTGAGACTTGCTCAAATGCACCCCTGGAGCCATGGGAAGAAACCCCTTCTTGGAGTTAGTCATGCTGAATCTCTCTAGGACTTTGTCTATGTAAGACTCCCGATCGAGAGATAGCATCCGTCGTGATCTATCTCGATAGATACGGATGCCTAGAATTCTTTGTGCCTCTCCCAGATCTTTCATCTGGAAATGGTTTTTCAACCATACTTTCACCGAAGTTAAGAGAGGTATGTCATTCCCAATCAGGAGTATGTCATCGACATACAATATTAGGAAGACAATCTTGCTCCCACTCGACTTGATATAAAGACATGGTTCCTCGACCGATCGAGTAAATCCATTTTCTTTAATCACTTGGTCGAAGCGATGATTCCAACTCCGAGATGCTTGCTTAAGTCCATAAATGGAACGCTTAAGTTTGCACACTTTCTTAGGATGTAAAGGATCGATGAAACCTTCGGGTTGTACCATGTACAACTCTTCCTCCAAAAAGCCGTTTAAGAAGGCGGTTTTCACATCCATTTGCCAAATTTCATAGTCATGAAAAGCGGCAATCGCTAAGATAATCCGAATGGAACGCAACATGACTACGGGTGCAAAAATTTCATCGTAGTGCAAACCTGGCACTTGGGTGAAACCTTTAGCAACTAGTCGTGCTTTATAGATATCTTGTTGACCTTCCACAGAATGCTTTATCTTGTAAAGCCATTTGCATTGAAGGGGACGAACCTTAGCAGGTAAGTCAACAAGATCTCATACGTTGTTCTCATACATAGAGTCCATCTCGGATTGCATGGCCTCAAGCCATAGCTTTGAGTCGGAACTAGTCATGGCACCTTTATAGGTTGCGGGTTCACTACTCGTTAGGAGTAGAACGTCATCTATGTCATGTTCCTCGACCATACCAATGTATCTGTCTGGAGGAATAGAGACTCTGCCCGACCTCCTAGGTTCCTCAGGAATATTCACCGCAGCCGGGATTGAAGGAATTGGTTCCTCCAATGGTTGCTCGGTATTTGGTTCTGGAATCTCCGACAGGTCGAAGGTTCTATCACTCTTTGCATTCTCGAGGAATTCCTTCTCTAAGAATGTCGCACTAGCCGCAACAAAAACACGTTGTTCGGTTGGCGAATAGAAGTAATGACCAAGTGTTCCTTTAGGATAACCTATAAAGTATGTCTTGACCGATCGCGGGCCGAGCTTATCCTCGTGTCTCCACTTGACATAAGCCTCGCAGCCCCAAACCCGTATAAAGGACAAGTTAGGGACCGTTCCCTTCCATAGTTCATATGGAGTCTTGTCAACAGCTTTAGACGGACTTCGGTTAAGTATTAGAGCAGCGATGAAAGAGCATAACCCCACAATGAGTCAGGCAACACGGTGTGACTCATCATGGATCGAACCATACCAAGTAGTGTTCGATTTCTCCGTTCGACACACCATTCAAATTGAGGTGTTCCAGTGGAGTTAATCGTAAGGCAATCCCACAGTCCTTAAGGTGTTGATCAAACTCGTGAGAAAGATACTCGCCACCACGATCTGAACGTAGGGTTTTAATCTTTCTACCAAGTAGGTTCTGGACCCTATTTTGGTATTCTTTGAATTTTTCAAAGGATTCACTTTTGTGCTTCATTAAGTAGACATAGCCATATCTACTTAAATCGTCCGTGAAAGTGATGAAATACCTATAGCCTTCTCGTGCGGTGATTGACATAGGACCACATACATCCGTGTGTATGAGTCCTAATAGGTCAGCAGCGCGCATTCCAACACCTTTGAAGGAAATCCGAGTCATCTTACCGATGAGACATGATTCACACGTGCCAAATGATTGAAAATCAAAGGCCGAGATAGCTCCATTTTTTATGAGCTGTTTAACGCGTTTCTCATTAATGTGTCCCATACGGCAGTGCCATAGATACGTTTGATCTTTGTCACCAACCTTTAACTTTTTATTCATTACGTGTAATATTTCGGTCGTCTGATCTAAAACATAAATTCCGTTCATGGAGACTGCCTTGCCATAAATCATATTGTGTAAAGAGAAAATGCAACTATTATTCTCTATTACAAATGAAAAACCAAGTTTGTCAAGTGCAGAAACTGAAATAATGTTTTTCGAAAGACTGGGTACATAATAGCAGTTATATAAAAATAACTCAAATCCGCTAGGAAGCTGGATCACGTATGTTCCCCTTGAGACGGCAGCCACTCGTGCTCCATTCCCAACACGCAGGTCCACCTCACCCTTTACGAGGGGTTCGATGTTTCGGAGCCCCTGCACATGATTACACAGATGAGAACCACAACCAGTATCAAGTACCCAAGTTCCGTAACTTGCGTGGTTAATCTCAATCATATGAATAAAAGTAGAAGAAGAAGAAGACATACCAACAGGTTTAACACGATCTGCCTTTAAGTCCTCATGATAAACAGGACATGTACGCCTCCAATGCCCAGTCTTGTGGCAATGATGGCATTCCATGTTTTCATTCTTGCTCTTTGTCGTGCCCGATGAGGTGCTCGACTCACCAGGCCCACTCTTACCTGAACCCGACTTCTTGAACTTCGGTTTACCTACTGCTAGGTTTGCCTGAGCTTTGCCCTTACCTTTCCCCTTGTTTGTCACAACGAGAACATCCTGTTTCAAGCTCCCACTGAACTTCATGTCCTTCTCGGTCTGTACGAGAAGGGAGTGCAGTTCATGGGGACTTTTCTTCAAATCATTTATATAGTAATTCGCTCTAAATTGCGAAAAACCATCGTGGAGTGAGTGAAGCATGCGGTCGATCACAATGTTCTCGCTGATCTTACAATCAAAGGTCTCCAACTTCTCGACATTCTCAATCATGCTGAGAATGTGTGGGCTAACTGGTTGGCCCTTCTGGAGTCTCGCATCAAAGAAGCGAGTGGTATGCTCATAGGTCACGATTCTCGGTGCTTTCGAGAATTCCTTGGTGAGCGTGGTGAAAATCTTGTTCGCACCATGGGCTATGAAGCGTTACTGCAAATTGGGTTCCATTGCAAAAATGAGTACGTTTTTAATCGCACCCGCTTCCATACAGAAATCGTTAAACTTGGTGATTTCAGCAGCTCTAGCCGTGGGACCTGGGTTTGCCGGGATGGGCTCTAATAGATATTTGAGCTTCCGTCGGCGCCAGCGGCAAAGATTCCGTAATGCCGCCTCCCGATCCGCGAAGTTTGATCCATCATTCTTCGATCGAGTAGACCGATTCATCCGATTCATGAAGATCCGAAGCCAGGACTCACGGTCCAATGTGGCACTTGGCATTGGGTTGTCTGAAGAACCAGCCATTTGTTTTTAGCAGTTTAAAAGTTCGTGATCTACACTAAAAAGAAAGAAAAACAAAAACGAAATAAGCAACTCATCGAGGTGATTTAAGTCTATTTAAAAATTCATTTTAACGTGTAGACTCGTGCACTTGCATAATTGATCTCCCTCAAGAATGATACAAGTGATCCCAAGACTCAATTTCTGTAAATTGATAAGCCAACTGTTTAGCTAATTCTTCCGTAAGAACTCTTGGTCGATAGATTTCCGTAAATCCTATCTATAGTCCACCATAGTCACAGGATCGTACGAGTGGCCATAGTGTTGAGATAAAATAGGTCAATCGGTTCCAACTTACCCGACGTAGAAGGGGTCATATTATGCCTACCGACGAAGAAGGGACTCATTGGAGTTTGACCTATAAAGACTATTCTCAATTTTTGTTTATACGAGGAAGATCCCATCAACCTAATTATAATTCATATTAAGTGAACGAATAACTAGCGTCTGCGTGAATGAATTAATTTAGGTGATGGCTTAAAATCATGTGACATAAGAATGTCAAAGAAAACTAACGCGTGACCTCTACTTGAGTCAGTTTTCATGCAAATATTAGGTGGTTTGGTTTTTAGGCGGAATATGATGCATACTATCATTACGATAAAATAAATAAATGAATGCAATACGTAAATAAAAATTCCTAGTGTGGCCTATCCTAGTAAAAAAAAAATATAAAACAACTTTGGAATCCACCGTTGGACCCGAGAAGCTTGTCTTGATGTTCCATCTTGATTCAAGTAGCGGGAGTGAGCATCCGGTCTCCGTCTTTAGTCTTCTCAAAATTACAATTAAAATTTACAAAATATAAACCTATTTACATTCTAAATAAAAACTGTAATTAAAAGAAATAAAAGGAGATACGAGATCTCAAAATACAACCAAGACCGTGTTCCATCATTACGGTAACACGTTCTACTAAGGCCACGCTAAGTTACAACCGTTTGCAAAATAAAATAAATACGTAATTAAAAGCATTCAAAATAATTAAAAACGATAAATAAAATGCATCAACTAAATTAAATTTATTCGTGACATAATTCCGTAATTATGTTAAATTATCCAAACCACCTTTTAATAATTAAAATTATGTGACAAAACCGCTTCATCAACTTAATTTTAATTCATGATAATCCGTTACTTTAAATCGTTTTAAAGTAATTTAATTTTGCGTGGGTGAACCGTTTCACTATCAAGCGAGAGCATAAATCCGTTTTATGCAAAATTGGCCGAAAAAAAAAAAACAAACAATTTTTTTTTTTCTTCTGCACTGCTGTACGTGAACAGTACCAGAAAGGAATTTTTTTTTTTTTTTTTTTTTTTTTTTAAATGCTGCTGAACCGTTAGCAACAAAAAAAGAACAAAAAAAAAAATTAAATTGCTCAAACCGTGAGCAACAACAAACAATGCCGAAACGATTTGACAAAACTCAATTGCAATTTTAATCTAATCCGTATAGAATCCAAACTACAATTGACATGATCTTCACATATTGTTGTAATTATCGTTTAAAACAACAATTCGCAAAGAACAAAACGAAAACAAAACAAAACAAAAGATCGACAAAGCAACCGTGTAAACTAGACACGGTTCCCAAAGCAAAACAGGCCGCGGCACATAAAAAAAAATGCCGAGACCAACATGCCACACGGTTTATCAAAAATTTATACAAAAATTATCGATTTGATAAAAACCAATTGCGATATCACCTAATCCGTATAGAAATGAATTTGCAATTGATAGATCTTTAACATATTACAATGAATATCGATTACAAAATAATATGCAAAGATCAAAATCGAGAGAAAAAAAAAAACAAAAGGCACGGAAATCAAAAAGGCCGTGTAATACATGACACGGTTTTAAAAAAAAAACAACAACCGTGCAAAAAAAAATTCCAGCCGTGTGGATTTTTTTCCAACAAAAATTAATCGATCCATTTCGTTTGATGAAAATCACATAGAAAAATTTACGTGGCCTCGCTCTGATACCACTTGAAGGGTAATATCCGTATAAAACCCATAAATTGAAGGATTATAACGCAAATTTTATACGTGATTAATAGTCATAAACGAAAAACATAATGAAACGATAAAGATTAAGCAATAACCTCCGGTCCTAGTGCAATTCGGCAATGAGAGATCAAAGTAGATCTCCTCCTAATTGTTGCACCCAAGATTGTCCGAGAAATGCCCTTGTGCTAGAATGAATCCCCTAATTGGCTTGCAATATTGAGAGGATTGTTTTGTGAGTTTTCGTTGGATGTGAGATCCGAATTTTTGAGAGGCACTTTTCTCAAAACCCTAGTTTTCATACAAATGAAAATGCTTAGGTTAACCAAAGAGGAGATGGCTCCTTTTGTTTATGTTTGGCTCGGCCAAACCGAGTGAGAGGGGAGCTCATGGGCTTTTTCATTTCCTCTTCATATAAACTCGTGGTCCGAATCCAAATTACTAAATGTATATGACACGGTCTAATTATAAATTGTCATCGGTTATCGGTTATTAAAGCATCAACTAATAAGACGGATTAGTTGAATTATTAATACGTGTCCGACAAAGACAATATTGTATAATTATATTTATTCAATATACATTAATCAAATATAAATCGTTTATATTCAATTTTACGAATTAACTGCTTAATTCGCTTTAGCCATTATTATTTAATCCGTATTAAATAAAATATCTCAACATCACATTTTTGACTAATTAATAGTCAAATAACTCAGACTAACTGGTTAGTCAAATTTGGCATCTACATGACTGTATTTTCATACCGTCACATCTCTCAAACGTATCCTATAGGTGTGACTTTTAGGGACCAGTTGATCACCGCCATCTGTATGACAATAACGTCAAACTTATCTAGCAAGCCAACCGTTATTGATAAACGTGGACCAACTGATTATGATACAAAAGTATACCCTTTGATCCTTTTAGAGATTTATAAGTTCTTGCACTAACTGTAAAGGACACCAGCCCCAACAGATTGAAGGATTGAAAGGTGATTTTAGTTTGACCTTACGTGAGTTGGGTTTCACGAAACAAGCAATTTTTTTTTTGGATTGGTACGAGAATTTGGTGGATTTTTTTTTTTGAGAAAAAGGAAAAAAGAGACAATGATATTTGAGTGTTTGACCGAGCGAGTTGTGGTCAAATTTTTAGGAGTGTCTAGGACAACGATAAAGTTAAAAAGGGTGGTCGTGTGAATGACCAAGTTTGTAAAAGGATTGTCACGTGGATGACCAAAATTGTAAGGGTGGTCATGAGTGACCAAGTAAGGGTGGCCGAATATTTGACCGGATTTGTAAAGGGGTGGTTGCGTGGGCAACCAAAATTGCAAGGAGTTGCCGAGATGACGATAAAGTTTGGTAAAGGGGTGGTCGAGTAATTAACCAAGTTAATAAAGGGGTGGCCACAAGGGCACAAAGTTTGAGAGAGTTGGCCACAAGGGCACGCACAAAGTTTGAGAGCGAGGGGTGATCACAAGGGTGCCAAAGTTTATGAGGGGTGGTCAAGTGGTTGACCGGATTTGGAGGGGTGGCCACTAGGGCACAAAGTTTGAAAGGGGTGCATGGTCATAGGTGACCAAGTTTGCAAAGGGTGGTCGTGGATAGGCAAGATAGGGGTTAGGGGTTGATCGTAAGATCATGTAAGGATAGTTTGATGCAATTCTTGGGGTAGCGGAAGATGGGGTAAGAGTGGTGGGTGGTGGTGGCGAAAGAGAATCAACTCTTAAGGCGTTAACCTTTATCAAGAGCACGAGGCTCTGATACCATGATAGATTTAGGAGAATTATGTGAAAGGTTTCATTATATTCAGAATTGCATACATACAAAGATTATCAAAGAGCTATATATAGTCAGTATACAAAGACTTGGTATTCTAACCTAGAATTAGCACTAGCCGTAAATTACCTAAGCTAGAAGATTACAATGTGTGAATGTAGATATGACTAATATTTACATGATCATAAGATATTATTCTAAGAGAGAATATAGGAACAATATTCCTAATATCACCAACTGTTTTTCTACTCTATTTTTTACTCTATTTTCTTAGTGTAGTTAGGTTACAAAGGTAATTTCATTGTAGTGTTATCATATATTTATATACCATAATTTTGCAATTTAACTTTTGTTATGTTTAAGGAATTTGTAAAACAATGAACCGGGTTATTTCTGAGTTTTGGTTGATTGTGAGCTGTAAATCCAAGCAACTTCTAAGAGCAAATGCAAGTTCAAAGGTACATAACTTACAATACCTAACTTTATGCAGATGTCAACTATCTCAGATGCGTAGTTGGTAAGGTCATGAGAGGTGGTGCTCATAACTTGAGTTCAAATACCCATCAACACTTAGATCAATTGGCAAAGGGTTTTCTAGGTTAACCAGAGGTCTTGTGTTCGAGCCCTGGGAATGCATAGCAGTGTTAAAACTCATGAGAGAGAGCTTTACCGCCTTAGTGGTCCTTCCCGGCTCGAATCCGGACTAAACCGGATGGTCTACCCCAAAAAAAAAAAAATTAAGTAACTCTTGTGCAAATAATTGGCACATGGTCTTTGATGGTCTAATGTTTTAAGTATGAGTACCAAGGATTTTAACTTTAGAATACCACCAAGGTACTAATGTTTTAAGTTAGTAACAACAATTTGTGGTAACCTTTTTTCTCTTGTACTAGTTCACTCAAGAAAGTCCAAAACTCGGATAAAAGCAAGCTAATGATGCATTCGGGTTCACCAACATACGACCATTCAAGGCGGTCGCTCTCCTTGGTGCAGGCGTCACAGGCCTTGTTAGCTTTGCTACAGTTGCCTCTGCTGACGAGGCAGAGAATGGGCTGCATAGTCCCGGCTACCCTTGGCTCCACAAAGGCCTCCTTAGCTCCTACGATCATGCCTCGTAAGTATCTATTTTATCATGTTACATAGTCTCTGCAGCTAGAAACTCACTAAGTTAATTTGGAATCGTAATTGTGTAGTATCAAAATGAGCAGGCTGCTCGGTTTGCCAATGGAGGCGCGTACCTTCCTGATCTTAGCCTGTTCACCAAGGTCATCTACTTATTATTCCTTACTACACACTCTCATCGACTGACTAGTTAGTCTCGTGTTAGACTATTGTTAAACATAGTCTCGTCATTAATATATTAGTTTACCGGAAATTAAATGAGTCCGTTTTAGGCACATCAAAAGTCTCATTATGATGGTGATTTTGCAGGCAAGGCATAATGGTCAGAACTATGTTTTCTCCCTTCTGACTGGCTACCGCGATCCTCCTGCTGGTGTGTCGGTAATATTATTTGGCCTGGTTTAAGGCATTTGCTGAATTATCACTGAGAAACAATACAGAATTATCATTCATTATGTAACTTAACTTCCATGAAATGTTTGGTTGGACGAGAAAGATAAGGGAGGAGTTACACTACAACCCGTACTTTCCTGGTGGAGCAATTGCAATGCCGAAAATGCTCAGTGATGGTGCAGTCGAGTATGAAGACGGCACACCAGCAACTGAAAGTCAGGTAATATAAGTATCATCATTAAAACAATCAAACTTTGCTTCAAAGTTGCAGTTCAAGGTTTATTATACTTCGAATTCGACATTTGCGTGTAGATGGCGAAATATGTCGTCACATTTTTTACATGGGCTGCTGAGCCTGAGATGGAAGAGCGCAAATTAGCAAGTCTACCTTACATATCCCTTACATTGAAATTTTTATGATTCGTAAAATTTTATACCTTTAGGTCGTTCAAACACAAAACCCATACCAATTAGTGTTTGTTTCACAAATTTGGGAGTTTCATACTGTTAAGGGATTGATTATTACGAACAATAAGTTTGACAAACAAATACAGACCGAATCGACTCTTGCTTTCCTAATAGAATAATTCGACCCTTATTCTTGTGCCTGGGTTATACCGAATTTTTCTACTGAGATAAGACGGTCCCCTCTGACTTTGGCACTCAAAGATCAGAGACGTAATATAGAAATATTGTGTGTAGTTTGTTAAACGTTTGTTGATGTTGAAGAATTTTTTCTGTATCTGCTTCTTCTCTTCCTCTTTGTTTATATAGAGAGGAAAATAGGGAATGGAGGGAAGTTATTCCGAGGGATACGTTGAATTGGTTTCCCTTGAAATTAATTAATTATCTTTTCAGAAAAGACACGGAATTAAGTTCTGTTTCCCGCGGACCCCCGTCATAGTCATTCGTCCGAATGCTAAACCGTAATTCCGTAAATAATTATGCAAGTATACTCTCCGTATTTTCCCGAACTTGCAATTTATTATTCAGAAATTACCCACTAACGAACCAACCTTAATCACGCAAAATGAAACCGGTAATTACTCTTAAATCACCAACATTCCTCCCCCATTTAAGCGTAATTCAAGATTAAATAAGCTAACAAACATACCAATTTATGCATAAATGAAAATGTCACGAAGATTGAATTTTCACTTAGTGAAATTACACATTCCAAATATTCAAGTATCGGGGTGTGACTAAGCATTGAACCCTCCTACACATTTTGAATACATGAAGATAACTCACACATAAACTATTTTACTTCTAAAATTACATTAACCGACACTTAATTACAAGCCTAGTGTCCCTTATCTATTCATGAACATATGAGGAACCAAACCCAATCTCCTTTGAAGCGGCTGGAGACTTCATGTTCACATAGGTTGATTCTTTTCATCGTGTCCCTGCAAACACACTTTTTCAAAGAATCAATTAAGAAGATAAACTTCATCCTCACAACTTGCAAGACTAAGCACGCACCTTGGGATTTAAGTTTGTGTGCTCCAATCTCATAACAACAGGCCTTCCACATTGAATTCAGCCTCTAACGTTGTATTAAAGGGGAATTGGGTATCCTATTGCTAAGGATTTATACGAATTTTAGACCCATCCCTTCAACCGACTTGTCAATCAAGTCCTTAGCTAATGCTTTGGTCAAATGATCAGCTAAATTCTTTTGAGATCTCACAAACAAAACTGTAATAACCCCAGTTTCTATCAGTTCACGAATCGAGCTATGTCTAACACCCAAATGTCGTGATTTGCCATTATAAATTTGACTATAAGCTTTAGCCATAGTAGCAGAACTATCACAATTTATAACCATGGGTGGTATAGGTTTTGGCCATAATGGAATTTCATATATCAAATTCCTTAGCCATTCCGCCTCTTTTCCAGCTGATGCCAAGGCAATAAATTCCGATTCCATGGTTGAGGTAGAAATACAGGTTTGCTTCTTCGAAGCCCACGAAATGGCACCTCCACCAAGCAGAAACACCCAACCACTCGTTGAAGAGTGATCTTCAACGTTGTTTATCCAACTAGCATCTGTATATCCTTCTAATACCGAAGGATATCCCACATATGTTAGTCCATAGTTCTTGGTAGTTTTAAGATATCTCAATACACGATTAATAGCTTGCCAATGAAGATTACTAGGGCTCTTCGTGTATCTACTTATTTTTCCTACCGCAAGAGCTATATCCGGTCTGATGCATGTCATGGCATACATCAGACAACCAATTGCTCGAGAATATTCGAGTTGTGAAACAGGTTCTCCCTTATTAGGTACGAGTTTCAAACCATGAATCATAGGAGTACTAGCTGGAATGCTATTTTCACAATTGAATTTCTTTAGAACTTTCTCAATGTAATGAGTTTGTGTTAAAGAAATTCCTTTGTCACTACGCTTTATTTTTATTCCAAGAATCACATCAGCTTCTCCCATATCTTTCATTGCAAATTTGGATGATAAAAATTCTTTACAAAGATCAACTTGGCTTTGGTTTGTACCAAAAATTAACATATCATCCACATATAGACATATGATCACGCCATTACAAGCATCATCAAACTTGCTATACACACATTTGTCTGATTGATTTAATTTAAACCCATTAGACAGAATTGTCTCATCAAATTTATGATGCCATTGTTTAGGAGCTTGTTTAAGTCCATACAATGATTTCACTAGTTTGCAAACCTTATGTTCATTTCCTGGCATAATAAAACCTTCTGGTTGTTTCATGTAAATTTCTTCCTCTAAATCTCCATTCAAGAATGTTGTCTTTACATCCATTTGATGGATCACTATATTGTTAATGGCAGCTATGGCAATTAACAACCGAATAGTGGAGATTCGAGCCACATGCGCATAAGTATCAAAATAATCAATACCTTCTTTTTGCCTAAAACCTTGGATGACTAATCGAGCTTTGTATTTATCAATTGTACCATCCACTTTAGTTTTCCGTTTGAAAATCCATTTACAACCCAAAGGTTTACAACCACGAGGGAGATCAGTTAAAACCCAAGTGTTGTTTCCCAAGATTGAATTCATTTCATCATTTATGGCTTCTTTCCAAAAAGAAACATCATGAGACTTCATAGCCTCATCAAATGTCCTAGGATCCTCATCAATATTGTAACAATAGGCATATTGGGATCCTACTTCATCTCTTGAACCTTCAACCAAATATGTTTGGAAATCGGGTCCAAAAGATTTCTTTTTTCCTTATTCTTTTACCTCTACGAATTTCAGGGGCATTGTTTTGAGGTTCTACAACCTGATTTGGTTGAACAATGTCGTTATTTTGTACTTCAACATTAGTTGGAGTCATCAAACTTGGTCTAGAAATAGACGAAAAACGTGTTTCATCGAAGATGGCATCTCTAGATTCTATAACGGTATGAACCGACACTGCATCGTTTGGTTCTATTACATAAAACCGATAAGCCTTGGAATGCTCAGCATATCCAATAAAAATGCAGTCAATACCTCTTTCTCCCAATGTTTTAATTTTGGGTGCGGGTAGTCTAACAATCGCCCGACATCCCCAAACTCGAAGATAACTCAAGTTTGGTCTCTTTCCATACCATAATTCATACGGGGTGATTTTGTTTTGTTTATTTGGGACCCTATTTAGTAAATAGCAAGCCGTCAACATGGCTTCCCCCCAAAATCCGTCACTTAGACCTGAGTAAGATAACATGGTGTTAACCATTTCTTTAAGAGTTCTGTTTTGCCTTTCCGCTATACCATTTTGCTGTGGTGTATACGGAGCGGTTACCTCATGTATTATTCCACATGAACCGAAATAGGTAGGATCATAGTATTCACCTCCCCTATCCGTTCGTAACTTCTTAATGTAAGAAGAATTTTGTAACTCTACTTCATTCTTAAAAAGAATAAACTTACTCATTGCCTCATCTTTAGAATGTAACAAGAAGATATAGCAAAAACGAGTACAATCATCAATGAATGTTACTAAATATTTCTTATTTCCTAAAGATGGAGTAGAATGATAGTCACATAAATCACTATGAATTAATTCTAGAAGAGTAGAAGATCGTTTTACTCCCGTAAAAGGTTGCCTCGTAATTTTGTTCAACATACAAAAATTACATTTCTTTGTGCTTGTATCAAGAGGAGGAATAAGTTCGTTTTTAGACATTAAAAATACTCGTTTATAATGAACATGGCCTAAACGAGCATGCCACAATGAAGATAAACAAGTTTCGGAACAAACCATAACATTATTGATTTTATTCATGTTATCATTATTAAGGTTTAGCATAAACATACCATTACATAAGTATCCGAAACCAATAAATACACCGCACTTAGATAATACATAACGATCAGATTCGATCACTTGTTTATATCCACATCTAGACAATTGACCACTAGAAACCAGGTTTTTTCTTATACTAGGAACATGTAAAACATTCTTCAAACACACTACTTTACCAGAACTAAGACATAAATTAACATCGCCACATCCTTGAATTTCAGCGGTTGACTCGTTCCCCATGTAAATTATGGTCCCATCTTTAGCGGGTACATACTTGGTGAACCATCCACGGTCTTTGCAAACGTGTTTGGTGGCTCCCGAGTCAATCCACCACGAAAGGTCATCATCCTGCATAAAAAATGCTTTAGGAATCCATGATACATAATTTCCATCTAAATTGAAATCACATACAAGATCATTACCTTGTTTTGGAGGACCTTGGTCCTTAGACCCTTGTCCAATTTTCATCTTTCCTTTTTGATCTAACCCTTTCTTTGCAAACTTACAGTCCCTTTTCAGATGACCAGTTTTGCCACAAATCCAATAGCCTGTTTTGGACTTTTTATCCGGATTATCGGTTTTGTCCTTTCCATTGTGTGGGCATTTCTTTCCTTTCCTGTCATAATTAGAGCCTTCACCAATATCCATCATATTGATGGACATAGTCTTTCCGGCATCCTTGGTTTTGGCAGATTCTTGAGCCCTTATGGACTCCTCTATGCGCAAACTTTTACCAAGATCTGTTAATGACATTTCTTCTTTCTTATGCTTTAGTGTGTGCTTAAAGTCCTTCCATTGTGGCGGAAGTTTGTCAATAATACTAGAAACCGAGATGGATTCAGGCATCTCCATGTCATGTTGGGCGAATTGCCCCAATATACGCAACAATTCATTAAATTGTTCCATCACTGGTCTAGCATCAGACATCTTGTAATTCATAAAATTACCGACCAGAAACTTTTTACTCGATGCATCTTCATCAATATACTTAGACTCCAACTGATCCCATAATTCTTTTGCACTTTCTAAATTCTGATAAATATCAAACAGAGAATCAAACATACCATTCAGAATGTGTCCACGGCAAATATAGTCGTCATTATCCCATTTGCTCCTCTTCCTTAAATCCTCAACGGTACTGTTTTCATCCACTTCAGGGCAGGGAGTACTTAAAACATATACCACTTTCAGATTCGTCAGTAGGAAGTGCATCTTTTTCTGCCATCTTCTGAAATCAACACCTTCAAACTTTTCCAATTTGTTAACCTTCATTGTCATCTCCTTACCGTTCGTCATCTTGACTGATTTCGAAAATTATTCTATTAGATTGTTAAGGGATTGATTATTACGAACAATAAGTTTGACAAACAAATACAGACCGAATCGACTCTTGCTTTCCTAATAGAATAATTCGACCCTTATTCTTGTGCCTGGGTTATACCGAATTTTTCTACTGAGATAAGACGGTCCCCTCTGACTTTGGCACTCAAAGATCAGAGACGTAATATAGAAATATTGTGTGTAGTTTGTTAAACGTTTGTTGATGTTGAAGAATTTTTTCTATATCTGCTTCTTCTCTTCCTCTTTGTTTATATAGAGAGGAAAATAGGGAATGGAGGGAAGTTATTCCGAGGGATACGTTGAATTGGTTTCAACTCTTCAAAACCATGGATACGTTGAATTGGTTTCCCTTGAAATTAATTAATTATCTTTTCAGAAAAGACACGGAATTAAGTTCTGTTTCCCGCGGACCCCCGTCATAGTCATTCGTCCGAATGCTAAACCGTAATTCCGTAAATAATTATGCAAGTATACTCTCCGTATTTTCCCGAACTTGCAATTTATTATTCAGAAATTACCCACTAACGAACCAACCTTAATTACGCAAAATGAAACCGGTAATTACTCTTAAATCACCAACACATACTCATAGGACATACCTCAATTCCATGAGGGATAGGTTTTTCATACCCAAGGAGGGAGGTGAGTATGTATGGGTATTAAATTAAAACAAACAAAAAAGTGAAAATAAAAATTGCGGCAATATTATAAATAAACTTTCGTATAACTATTTGATTAAAATTATCATTTTCATGGTTTTATAATATTAAAAAATATTATTTAAGATATTATATTTTACATATTTTAACTTTAGTTGTGTTTCAGACTCATACCATCTATATCTATATTAATTATTAATTAATTAATTAAAACTATAAAAGAATAACCACTCCACATCAGACTGGACACGTGCCGCCTTCACATTAAAAAATTTCCCGCTCAAAACTTTACCCTAGAATTTTTTTTGTTTAATATATTCTCAAAAGATTTCTTTCCTGTGACAAAATTATCAATGAGATATCCCTTCTCCATGCATCAAATTATTCTCACCATTTATAAAAAATATAATACTATTCTCACTTTTTTATTCTGATGTATAAAATGTAGGGTTACTTTTTTTTTGAAGTAAAACATGGAGGGTATTATATTAAATCAATCTCCGCAAGTGAGATAACAGTTTGCGGGAAGTCAGATACAAGGACAATGCTATCCCCATCGAAATCACTCATCCTCGCAATACAATGTGCCACCGTATTTCCCCACGTTTAACATGATTAAAGATACTCGACTGAAAAAAAAATAAACTAATTCGGAGATCCTCCACACAAAGCCCGAAAGGTGTCCTCGCCACAACGTTGTTTTTAACAGCCGTAACCAAGGTTAGAGCATCACTTTCAAGAACGATATTCGAGTGACCCAATTGGTTTGCTACCGCCAGACCAAACAAAGCCGCTCGTGCCTCCGCAACATCGACATCCCATTCCGCCTCTACCCTCCTACACCCCATCCCGATTACACACCCCACTTCATCTCTTGCCACCACCCCCAGTCCTACCATCCCATTCCCAGCCAAGTGAGCGTCAGTATTTATCTTAATAAAACCATTCAAAGGCGGCATCCACGAACTGCTCCCTGCCTCCGTCACCATTCTTGGTTTATTAAAGACCCGGTCGGCATAACCTTGGTAATCAGCCACCATTCTCACCAAACCCGAGCACACAACATCCGCGGGAGGGGGAGATTCTTCAAAAAGTCGTTGATTCCGTATAGTCCACATAGCCCACATCATAGCCATAAAACGTCCACGTTCCATCTCATGGAGTCGCTGAATCACCCACAACATTCGTCCCTCACACGAGCCACCAGAAGCCTCCCCAACTAGATCCCCAAAACCACCAGCTACCCAATGCGTCCTCGTCCATTCACAGTGAAAAATAGCATGGTCACTACAGTCTTCGACATCACAGAACGGACATATTGGTGTTTCGCAGCAATGACGCTCAAATAACCGCTTCCGTACAGGCAAAAGTTTAGCACAAATCCTCCAAATAAAATGAGTTAGTTTGGGTGGTACCTTAAGCTTCCAAATAAGCTTCCACATATTCAACTCATCGCTAGCAGCAGTCGGGTTAACGTTACATTTTTTTACCAAGCCAATAACCGGATTTAACCGTGTAACGACCATCTTTCGAAGGCCACCAACACAACTCATCGCATGGCAGCCGTCTGCTCAAAGGAATGTTTTGTACTTTTTTTGCGTCTTCCTCTGTCATAAGAGCCCGCACCAGCTCCATATTCCAGCATGCCTGATTAGAATCAATTAAGTCGGCCACACGCATACTCGGGTCAGCCTCCAAATTTGGCGTAGGGACAAGTCCCGAGCTATTACCAGGTAGCCAAGCTTCATCCCATATCCCTATTTGTTGCCCGTTTCCAACTCTCCACTTCAATCCCTCCAGCAAGAGCGCTTTTGATCCCCATAGGCTCCTCCACGTAAAACTGGGATCATACCCTCGTCGCGCATTCAGAATTGTATCATTTTTACAATACCTCGCCTTAAGGACTCTCCCCACTAAAGAATCAGGTACGAGCATTAGTCGTCAAACCTGCTTGGCTAATAAAGCTTGATTAAAGACCCACAAATCCCGAAAGCCCATTCCCCCACAAGCCTTGGGCTCGCATAAACGCTCCCATTTCATCCAATGCAATTTGCGCTGAGCCTCCGTCGAACCCCACCAAAATCTCACTAGTATCCCGTGAATCTCATCAATAACACCCTCCGGTATGGCAAAAAGCCTCATCATATAAGTCAGGATAGCTTGAGCCACAGCTTTAATAAGGACCTCCTTCCCCGGTTTTGAAAGCAGTCTCTCCTTCCACCCGTTAATTTTCTTCCATATCCTCTCCTTCAAGCATGTAAAAATCACTTTTTTAGATCTTTCAATAATGGTAGGAAGGCCTAAGTATTTTTCATGATTATCCACTTCCCTGACACCCAAAAAATCTTGTATAGCTGCCCTCCTTGGACCCGCAACCTTCTTGCTAAACACCATTTCCGATTTATCGAAATTAATTTTCTGCCCCGATGCTCATTCATATTGGCTAATAATATTAGCTACCTTCGAGCATTCCTCAATATTTGCTTTGATAAAAAGAATACTGTCGTCAACAAAAAACAGATGCGATATCCTAGGAGCCCCCCGACACACACGCATCCCGTGAATTTCACCCCGCTCCGCCGCTCTTCCCAGCATATGTGAAAAAGAATCAGCACAAAGGAGAAACAGATAAGGGGGAATAGGGTCCCCTTGCCTTATTCCCCTACTCGGTCTAACCCCACCCACCGACTGTCCATTAATCAAGAAAGATTGAGACACAATAGATAAACATCTCATTATACGACACCGCCACTCCTCCGAAAACCCCATCCTCTCCATTACCCTTCTCAAAAAAGACCACTCAACTCTATCGTATGCTTTACTCATATCGAGCTTTAGAGCCACAGTACCATGTCTTCCCTCCCCGCCCCTTTTCATAGCATGAAAAATTTCAAAAGCCATAAGAGCATTATCCGTAATAAGTCGCCCCGGGGTAAAAGCACTCTGGTTCTCGGTAATAACGTCATTAAGAAAACCCTTCCACCTATTAGCAAGAGTTTTTGAAACAATTTTATACAAGACATTGCATAGACTAATAGGGCGAAATTCCGTCACCTTGCGAGGGTCCTTGCATTTCGGTATGAGGACAACGAGAGTGCGATTTAACACCTCCATATCACCACCTCCGTCCCACCATTCCTTCACCAGCCGGTAAACATCATCACCCACCACATCCCAATACCGCTGGTAAAATAGGGCATGCATTCCATCCGGTCCCGGGGCTTTATTAGGATGCATATCAAAGAGAGCGGACTTTACTTCTTCATCACAAATAGGCGCGTCCATAAAATGTAGGGTTACTTTAGTTTGCCTAATTTGAGTATTTACCTTCCTAATTGATTTATTTATGACTTTTTACATGATTGAGTTATAACCCCAATGTGAATTTTAAATGTAGTTTTTTTTTTTTTTTTTTTCATATCGATGACAAAAACGTAATTTAAGAATACAAATTGATTGGAATTACGTGAAGTTTGCCTTCTATTTTTTTTTTCTCATTTTACTACTTGATTCAAATGTATAGAAGAGTTTGAATTTACTTTATCTTAAAAATTTCTTTGATGAGTTTTTATGTTTTTTTAGATTGCGTTTTGAATTTAATCCTGAAAATTTTCATATATTGATAACATTGTTATCTCACTATGCAAATAACACACCGATAAATTCTGACTTAACGACCCGATTTCATGGGGATGCTCCTAATATATCTGAAAATTTTTGGTACAAATTCGTTTAATTGATTTCTATTTGCTATTATTTTTAATTGATTTGTTCCATATTTCATTCATATTTATATGGACTCAATTAAAAATGTTTCTTTTCTTTATTTTGGTTTTATATTATGCATGAATTAGTGAGTTTCGAGCCATAACACTTAATATTGTTCACTGATATTGCTCAATGTATTATCTATGGGACTTACATAAATAACCTTCCTAACTGAGAGTGTATAACTTTTTTATATCAAATCCACTGATAATGTTTCTGGATAAAGCCTGGTGTTTTAACAACTACATACCCACCTGCAAGCTTTTTTGAATCTTTTATTTATTTATGTGGTATCTTTATTTGTGGGTTTATTTCAATGGAATTTAACTTAGGGCTCGGTTATATGTACATATCTTGGACTATACACTTGCTGTGTCGTTAGAGTCCTTTGAAATGTCTGAAAGATCTAATTGTAAGCGTCAGTTGATTTCATTAAATGTTCTATGGTGATTTTTAGTTGCCCACAAATTATTTATGTAATATTCGTAACTTAAATGTTGTATATGACGCTTCTTTTAAAATTACTTAATAACCATGATTTTATACATTCTTCAATATAAGTTGTCCCAGTTATTACATCATACCGTAATATTAGTTCTTGTGGCGAATTCCTACTTCTTTCTACTCCATTTTCCATACTTTTACTCTTCTCAATTATAACTCAATGGGTGGATTCTCATTTTTAAAATCATCAACATTATATGAGATATGAGGATAGGCCGCATGATAACTTGCTTAAACGTAATATGGGACATGGGTATAAGCAAGTCATTACGAGTAAGAGTGTTATGTAATCACTTTAAAATATTTAAAGTTATTTAGCGGAGTAATAATTCGAATATCAATTATTATACCAATCGCTAGATGATCAATGTTATAGTAATACCACAAACATTTAGTTTTGCATTTATTCATTGTAATTGTAATTGTTGTCCTGAGTTTAGAATGAATATATATTTATCTAATAATGTAGACCGTTTGCGTAAAATTTTATACACACAATCTACTACAACGATATAACAATGAAATTATAAAAGCTTGTTTATATATACCCGTGCAACTTTGCACGGGTCCTAAACTAGTTTGGAATTGAAACAAACACCAGGAATGAGGAATGAAGTTCCAACCCCATACCACCCAGGTAAGATTCCTGATTCCAAACCCATACCCATGCGCGAAACAAACACCCCCTAAGAGGATGTTTGGTTCACACAAAAAAGGTATGAGGTATGGGTTTGGGGAATCAGCCAAACTCATACCAAGTATTTGTTTGGCAAATACAAATGTTTCATACCCATACCTCAAACCCATGAGGTATGGGTTTCTCATACCCAAGAAGGAGGTGGGTATGAGATTGATAACATGGGGTATCAAACGAAAATGAACATAAACATGAAAAAATAAATTATATCATATTGTAAATCCAATTTTTTATATACTTATTTGATTAAATAATCACTAGTATAGATCCCGCGCATATATGCGCGGTTTATATAGCCTTTTTTACTTTTTAATGTATTATTTATAGATTTTTACTATGTGCATATCATTGATTTTTCATATTACACCCCTTTCATTTTAATATAAGAAACAAAATTGAACTGGGAAGCTAATCAAGAAGATTGAGTGAAGTCATGAAATGGTATTTTAATGAAAATAGTTTTTTTACCATAAAATAATGATTTAAGTTTATAAATTTTGACAAATAATTTTAATTTTTGTTGTTGTCACAGAACTAATAATTTCAGTTAATAGTTTTTTGTATACGAAGTAAGTTTGTGTTATGTCGTTCTCTAATATATAACAACAATAGAACTAATAAAATATTTAACTATTTAAACTTTTAGATTTATGCCAATTTTATTTTATTTATTTAAATTATTATACTTTAGAATTTAGAAAAAATTATAGTGATTAAAAGGTTTAATGAAAAAACAATAATTTATTGAAAGAAAGTCTTGCATGTTTTCTTATTTAAAAGGATTCCTTTTGGAGGGAAAAACTTTTGAGAATTTTCCTCTCTTAGTATATAAGAAATATTTAAATTAGGGACACGCTAAATCCCGCACACAATTTTACATAATCCCGCACATTTTTCCCACTTATCCCGAGTTTACCCCTTTCATTTCACCCTCACTGAGAGAGAGACAAAAAAAAGAAAAAAAAACTCGTAACCCATTCCCATCATCTTCAACCCCTGACTACCCTTACCCTTCCCTCCGACCACTACTCCCCCGCCCCCTCCCAGCGCTGACAACACATTCCCGCACCCCTTCCGACGCCAACCACCGCCTATCCTCTCCCTCACCCAGTCGACGGCCGTCTTACGCCAATAGTCAGATCTGATAGCCACAGTGCCTGACTCCCGACGCCAACCACCACCTGTCCTTTCCCTCACCCACCTCCTTGTCGACCACCCCGCCGAAACTGACGACCACCAACAACCAATCTCGACAACGAAAAATCAAAACCCTAATTGAAAAATCCTTTTTTTTAAAAATAATCAATCGATCTAAAAACAATGTGTATTGATAAAATTATTGTTAAAGGGGCTAAATTACATGCGATATGTGTGAAATTCAGATATATAATCGTCAAATTATTAACAGATTATTTAGCTTTTTTGAGAGACGGAGGAAGGAGAGAACTTTTTCAATTTTTGTCAGATGAAGGGTAGAATTGGAATAATGGGGCAAAGTGTGCGGTATTTAGTAAAACGGTGTGCGGGATTTAGCAAATACGTTAAATTATTATACTTTAGAGAATTTAGAGAAAATCATAGTGATTAAAAGGTTTAATGAAAAAACAATAATTTATTGAAAGAGAATCTTGCATGTTTTCTTATTTAAAAAGGATTCCTTTTCGAGAGAAAAACTTTTGAGAATTTTATTCTCTTAGTATATAGGAAATGGGTGTATATTGCAAAATACTTCGTATTGGTTTGTGGAGTATGAATGATAAATTTTTACGGATAATCATTGATAGTGAAAATGTGAAATGTTTTTTTTTTTTTTTTGGCAGCCGTAAAACAAGAGTTTATACATATGGCATTTGACTCATTTGGTCAAAATGCACTTTTAATAAAAACATAAACTGAAACAACAAAGTAACTACATCGGCTAACAAGAGCGTGTTGATGGCGTACGGGCGGCTGGACGTACAAGACAATAACAACATCCACAACATACTTGGATGGACGAAAAGAGCTGGCCATATGATCGCGCTTATCGTTACTCATCTTAACTGATAAAGCTTCGGAGAAATACCTGCAACAAGACACAAAAATGTGTCTCGGAGATTCATCACCTTGGCTTTGATAAACAACATCAGTAGACCATCGGGACCCGTGAACCATCAAGAGCGAGCAAAGTGCACTTACGCCCATAGGACGTAGAAAGAAAAGGCGGAATGTAGACCAAGACCTACCTCCAAAGGAGAGAAAACTCCTACACTTTGGTAAACAATCCCTATGGGCACGAAACTCGTAGCCTAGAAAAGCGAGTACGTAGATAGCTAGCGATAAAGAAAACAACCTGAACAACCCCCTAACCAAAACCATCTCACAAGGCCAGATAAAGATGGACACAACACCAACCGGATGTAAAGTTACGAATGTCATTCTTGATCCCTTGAAAAACCAATGAACAACCATCCCAATGGGTAAGGGACATGACACCCTTAGCCAATAAGATGTAATTATTATTAAAAACTGGACAAGACGAGGAACCCCAATGGTTATGAGACAGGACACCCATAACCAAAAATGGGTTATTATTGATAAAAACAGAGGAGAAAGCAGCAACATGAATGTTAAAAATTAGACCACCGAAGCCATCCAAACCAAACACCTCGTCCACCCCAACACAGACCAATCCGATCACACCACAAAGACACAACACCAACACTGACCCACTCCGTTCAAAGACCATGGCAAACCCACCACACCAACCAAAGCAAAAAAGAAAACAGCTCGCCATCACCAACGAACGCGACCACCACCGACAACCACTGACAACACCCCGTCGAATTCCCAACAACCACAAATGATCATAAACATGCAACCACACTAATCAACGAAAACCCAAGCTAAAACCTTTCAAAATGCAATATGGAGCCGATAAGTGGGGGAAGGGGCGAGGGGGAGGGGAACACCATATCACTCCAAATGCAACACCAGACGATGACAGAAAGATGGATTATGTCCATCCCAAGGACGCGATAGGTGGGGGAAGGGGCGAGGGGAAGGGGAACACCATATCGACCCAAAGAAAACAAACATAACCACCAAGACACAAACCAAATGGGTTAAACCCATCCCATAAACCGACGAACATTAAGCTAGACCGGGTCAAAACGCCATACCGGGGTCGGGGGAAGAGGCCAGGAGCCGGGGAACACACCCGGAACACACATGCAAGACCGAAAGAAGAGGGGGAACCAGGAGAGCGTCCGGGACAGATGGGGCACTCCGATTCGACAACCACAAAACACCGATCATACTACCACAGAACACCACCGGAGAAAGGAACATCATGTGAGCAGCCAAAAGGTCCCAGGAACGAGCAGAATCAGATATTAGAAAATTGATCAAAGGGTGAAACGATCGGTCGCCGAAGATGGGCTAAGGGATGAGCCCATCTCCGGCGGTGGGATCTCAGAAAGTGGGGGGGGGGGGACAGAGGGTGGAAGGAGGCGGCGGTGGAAGCAAAGGAAATTAGGTTTTTAGGTTGTGGTTGTTAGTGAGAAGGGAGAGAATTATTTTAGAGAGAGAGAATTTTGTTAGCTGTTTTTTTTTTTCCGAAATACACAAATTTGGTCACTAATTGAGAGGGGTTCACAGTTACTATAAGAGGAGAGAAAAGGATTTACACAAAAAAAAATTGGTCACTAATTGTGAGGGGAAGAGGGGTTCACAGTTAATATAAGATGGATTTACACACAAAAAAAGTTCTTTTCTTTAACTTCAATCCGACTTTTAGGGCCGTTAATTGGATTAACCAGTGCATCCGTGCTTTAATAAGTACTATTTTTAAACCCGTGCAAAAATGCATAGGATTTGCTCGTTAAAAAATTGATCAATATAAAGTGAATAAATGGACAAAATGTGTAAATATCGAAATTGACAAACGTATATTTCGTCAAAAATATATTAGCCAAATACTATCTCTTAATCAACACTAGTGTAGATCCTATGCTAATGCACGACACACAGTTCAAACCTTCTAAGTGCACGACATGAGAATTAATTGGGGTGGATTTGGGTTGAGCTCTCATAACACAAAACCGACACAAAAATCATTATACATTATGGACATGGTACTAAACTCTTAATCAACACTAGTGTAGATCCCGTGCTAATGCACGTTTTTTTTAGATTGTGATTTATAGAGAAATTAGCATTTAGTAATTATACCTTAAATTTTGCGTTGAAGTTTATTATTATTAATGTGTATTATTGCCTTTTAAGAGATAGAAAAGTGAAAATTTAACATTTTTACACATGAAAAAGATTGACATCTTCACCGAATCTATTTAAATAAAAATCTTGTTTACAAAAAAAAAAATACTATGGAGTATATCATTACATTTACGAAATGCACAAATATTGACTATAAGAAGAATCATAAGGTGTAGCTAACATTTGTATGGAAAAAATAAAAATGTCTAAGCCCAATTTTTGAGAGTAACCAAACATGTTAGGGCCCAATTTGGAAGTTAGTTTGATTGGAGTGGGAAAATTCATAGAATCACCTATTCTTTTAGTAAATAGAGGATTTTCACGATTTTATAATATTGAAAATTATTATTTACAATATTTTAATTTACGCATTTTAACCTTAATTGAGGTTCAAACCCATACCACTCAAAAATGAAACAAAGACAAGGTATGAGAAATCAAGTTCCAAACCCATACCACCCGGATATGATTCCTGATTCCAAACTCATACCCATGCACGAAACAAACGCCTCCCCACAACAAAACTGGCCCGACATTATAGCAATTGTGACTAAGTAGGAGTCCGGTTGATATCGCATTGCTCTCGCATATGAGCAAGGGCGGATCTAGCTATAGTTCTATATGGGCTTCAGCCCAACCAATTTCCAAGAATAAAAACAATATACATCTTTACATACTCATTGTTGCAGTGTTGCTCAGTTGTTGAAATTGGTAAAATAAGAATTTGTTTCATTGCTGGCGGTGGAGGTTCAAAACCCACAGCTAACATTTACAGTTTTTTGTTTTTTACACAAAAACCCTAATTAGTTGTTTAGCATTTGCTAATGGTAAATCGTTAGTTATTTAGCATTTCCGTCATAAATTTATATTGTATAATTTCCCCCCAAAAAATGGTTTCGCCATCTTTCACAGCTATGCCAGTACACTATGTGTAACATCAACTATACGGCCCGACGATTACGTGTAACATCTTCTTACAAATTCCTTTGTTTTAGAGAGAGAAAATTCCTTTGTTTTCAAATGCTAGACCCTAAAAATGGTCTCCCGCCGGAGACCAACCCTAATTCCGGCCTTCCAAATGGTAACGAGTCCCATCCAGGCAGCCCAATCCCACCCTTGGTTAAGAATGCAAAAAGGAAAACAATGCATCTTAATGAGTTCCTTGCAGATCCGCCGTCCCGCTCTAGTTCTGTTGAGAGATCCACAGTTCTTCAGACCAACCATTTTCAACCAGAGCGTCCAGTTAGTTCGACCATGTCATACAGGGAAATGGTGCAAGGTTTTTCCTCGGAAACATATTCATTCGAAGACCCCTCGTCAGGGGATCTCGATGTTGACTCTGAGGACGATGTCGAGTTCATAGATGAGGAGGAAGATAAAACTTGCCCACGAATTTGTTTTACGAAGCAGGAGAAGGCCCTTATTCGGAAGCCATGGCGTCATTCACTTATTATTAAAATGTTTGACAAAAACATCGGATACCTCTCGCTGATGAGGAAATTGCAAGCCAAATGGTCGATTAAGGGTAAACTGACCCTAACTGATCTTTCGGGTTCATACTATGTTGCGAGATTTTCGTCTAAACAAGATTATGAGTTCGTCGTTACCCAATGGCCTTGGATGATAGACGATCATTATCTTACTATAAGAAAATGGGTCCCTAATTTTGTGCCATCAGAAGATAGCATTAAGTATTTGACGGCTTGGGTCAGAATCCCAAACCTGCCAGTAGAATATTTTAATGTGAATTTTCTCAGAAAAGTTGGTTCGAAAATAGGAAAAGTGATTAGAATTGACAAGAACACAGCCTCTGCAGAAAGGGGGCAATTTACAAGACTGGGTGTAGAGGTTGACATCTCGAAACCATTGCTATCAAAATTTCGTTTGTATGGCAAAGTTTACTGCATTCAGTATGAAGGTCTGAAGATGATATGTTTCAAGTGTGGGAAGATGGGTCATCAAGCCGCAGAATGTGCAAAGGAAAGGGATCTAGTCTCTACCATGAACGTTGATTCAAGCAACACAACAGTAGATTCTCCCTCACCGAATACAGGGGGTCATTCTTTGGAGGCAGGGCTTCGTCCGGAGGAGGAATCCGACTTTGGTGACTGGATGATGGTGAGAAAGCCGCCACGTAGGAAAGCGCAAGGAAAGTCCATCATGCCCACGGTTCAGGCTATACAGCAGCATCCTACACAGGGTACCTTTGAATTCGGGAGTACATCTAAGGATAAGACAGGTTCGAGGTTTGATGCCCTTAGCAGTTTGGGTCAGGGTGAGAATAATCTTGGTAAATCTCAGGGAATCTTTACCCAGCCAATCCACGCTCAATTAGCCAAAAATACACCTCGGAATAATAAAAATACTATTCCTAATTCTAATCAATTACCCAAAAGTAGGAGAGTAATATCTTCCAAAAATATTGCCAACAATAAATCAATCCCAAATATTCAGAAAAAATCTTCAACAAATCAACCTAATAATATCAAAGATAGTATCTTACGTGATATTACCAACAATAGTATCAATCTAACCAAAAATCAAACCCTACAGAATATTGTTCAAAATCCTGGTGCAAGCGTTAAATAAGTTACTATCCCCACCATTCCAACTAATGTGCAGAAGGAGAATTTAGTACAAAATATCGAAAGTCCAACTCTTATACATGATGATGAATTACTCGACAGTGGTCGAACTTCGCCCAGATCAAGGACATTCGTTAATCGACCTAACCCAGGTCCTCATGATACCCCCTTATCAACGGTTCATGTTCACGACCTGGGAGGGGATGGCCGTACCCTTTATGGGGGTGATGGCACGGGAGTCCCAAATAATGAATCTGACATTCGAACTGGTACATGAGAATCCAACGAGTCTGTGGATCGAAATGTCGATTCCATGGAATGTTAACGAGGTATTATTTCTCGTCAGTCAATCTTACGTTTCTCAGTTACCATCTTTACCATATTTTATGTCGGACCGAATACCGAATTTGACCCAAAACTTGCCCCACATTACGTGTATGGTATGGAATTTCCAAGGCTCTGCTAGCAAGGCTAAACTTGCAGCTTTAAAAGATATTATTCGAACTTATATACCCTCTGTTTTCGCCCTGGTTGAAACTCATATGGATGGAGAGCATGCAGATAAGATTCAGAAGATAGTCAGATATGATAGTCACGCTAGAGTTGACGCAGTAGGTTTTCGTGGGGGTATTTGGGTGTATTGGAAATCAGATTTGGTCAATATTACCCCGGTCACCAAGCATCCTCAATACATTACAATGGAAATCGCTCGCAATAGTGAAACACCTTGGTTTTTCACGGTTGTCTATGCTAGTCCGGACCCTCATAATAGGAAAGAGTTATGGTCAGAATTAAAAAAAATTGCGAGGCAGAATAATCATCCTTGGATGGTCGCAGGAGATTTTAATGAAACTAGGAATCTCTCGGAGATACATGGAGGAGATGCTAATATGGCTCGTCGTTGCGATTTATTCAACAACTGGATAGAGAATTGCGAATTAGTCGAATTGGAATTCTCGGGAGCTGCTCATACTTGGTTTCGTGGTAATAGCATTGAAACGAGACAAAGCGCCAGATTGGACCGTGCACTTTGTAATAGTGATTAGAGTATGCTGTTTGGTGATGCGAGTGTTAAACACCTCCCGGCTATACAATCAGACCACTGCCCACTTTTAATATCGCCAAACGGTTTTGCCCCTCTTAACTCTATCCAAAGACCATTCCGTTTCCAAGCCGGATGGTTAACACACGAGAAATTTCAAGAGTTTGTCGAGAACAATTGGCAAACTGATGGGAGCTTAATCACCCAACTAAATCAGCTGTCTTCGAAGTTGCAGACCTGGAATAAGGAGGTCTTTGGGAATATTTTTAAGAAAAAACTGGAGTTAATTGCAAGAATTAACGGTTGCCAAAAAAAGTTGGCTGTTACCAGAGACAAGGGGACCATCGTTTTAGAGGTAAAGCTTCGGAAGGAGCTGGACGAGATATTGGAACGCGAGGAAATATTGTGGTACCAGAAATCGCGAGTTGATTTTATTCGAGACGGAGACAGAAATACGTCTTATTTTCATGTTAGTACTCTAGTACGACGATGGCGTAATCGTATTAGTTCCTTAAAGAACAGCGATGGAGTGTGGGTTGAGGATAAGGAGGATCTCAAATCCTTAGTGGTTAATTTTTATAAGGAGCTTTACACACAAGAGGGTGATTATGACGAGAATGCTGATATACCATACGATCTATTTCCCGAACTTAGTAGAGACGATTTCAGATGGCTTACTCGACCTTACACCGAGGCCGAAATTAAAAGTGTTGTGCACAATATGGGGGCTCTTAAAGCGCCTGGCCCTGACGGATTTCAAGCATTGTTCTATCAAAAAAACTGGGAGGTGGTGCGCCAGTCGGTTTGTGCGACGGTAATCAAGGCTCTCGAAGGGAAGGGATTTCCGGAGAACTTTAATGATACACATATTGTCCTCATTCCTAAGGTATCCGGCCCTGAATTCATTACTCAATTCCGTCCTATAAGTCTCTGCAATGTATCTTATAAAATTGTTAGCAAAGTGTTAGCTAATCGAATTAAACGAGTCCTACCTCGTCTGATCTCGGAAACACAAAGTGGCTTTGTGCCAGGCCGACAAATTTCCGACAATATTGTGGTTTTCCAGGAAGTAATTCATACCATGAGAAAGAAAAAGGGAAATAGGGGCTACATGGCAATAAAAATAGACCTTGAAAAAGCCTACGATCGCCTTTGCTGGAGCTTTATTCGAGATACACTCAACGATATGTGTATACCCGGCTACCTGGTCGACGTGGTCATGGAGTGTGTCACGACTTCTAGGATGCAACTGTTGTGGAATGGAGAACCAACAGTAATGTTTGAACCTTCGAGAGGAGTTCGTCAAGGAGATCCTCTTTCTTCATACCTTTTTGTAATGTGCCTAGAGAAATTGCAACAACTTATTGACGCGGAGGTTCGAACTCATCAATGGAAGCCTATCCCGGTATGTAAAGATGGCCCTCATATATCTAATTTATTTTTTGCGGATGACATGGTTCTATTCGCGGAAGCTAATGTTGATCAAGCAATCATTATTTCTAAAGTATTAGACGTCTTCTGTCGAGCTTCAGGCGAGAAAGTAAGTGTTGCCAAATCTCGTGTTTTCTTCTCCTCTAATACGCATTTGTAAGTTCAGAACGCTATTTCGAACACCTTGGGTTTCGACATTACTAATGATCTCGGCTCGTATTTGGGCATGCCTACTATTAATGGTAGAGTAACGAGAAATACTTTTTCTAATATTATTGAACGGTTCAATCAAAGATTAGCTGGCTGGAGTACCAAGCATCTCTCATTAGCGGGTCGGGCCACACTAGTCCAGTCCACTTTATCATCCATGTCTAATTATAGCATGCAGACGGCGAAATTACCTCGGACAACTTGCGATTCGTTGGATCAAAAAACTAGAAGGTTTTTATGGGGAGGTGACGAGAATAAGAAAAAGGTTCACCTCATCTCTTGGGAAACCATTCAAAGACCTAAAGTAACAGGAGGTCTCGGCATTACATCATCTCGTCAAGCCAATGCAGCTTTCTTAACGAAACTGGGATGGAGAGTTTTAGCGGAGCCACAGAGTCTCTGGTCACGTGTAATTCGAGCCAAATATTGTAATGGAAGGTGTGACGTTGATATGTTTAAATCCAAGGCTAACATGTCTAATGTGTGGGCGGGTATCTCATCGCAAGCTAATAATATTATCAAGGGTACAACTTCAGCGGTAGGGAATGGCCAACGTACTCTCTTTTGGGACCACTCTTGGGTCGAGGAAGGCACCTTATCTGACCGGGCAGTGATGACTATCCCGGAGTCTCAACTTGGAGCAACGGCCAGTGATATGTGGGACGAGGCAACTGGTTGGAAGTGGGACATTTTCGCCAACTATTTACCGAGAGATAGCCTACTGAAGATCGCCTCATTCTCGCTTTTATCAGACCCCAATTTGGTGGATTCCCTCTATTGGAATGGGACATCTCATGGCAAGTTCACCATCAAGTCTGCCCTGAATATTATCAAAGCTTTAGACCCATTCCCGGAGGTCAATCAAGTTCAATGACACGTCATTTGGAAGCTGCCGGTTCAACAACGAATCAAACTTTTTATTTGGTTGGCTGCACATGGAAGAGCTATGTGCAATGTGAATAGGGTCAGACGCAACTTATATGACGACCCTAGTTGTCCGCGTTGTCAAGCAGAGGAGGAAACAATGGATCACGTCCTCCGTTATTGTCCTATTTCGCGTGAACTCTGGTTTGCTCTTGGAATTTCTGCCTCCTCTGCCTCCTTCTATCTCTCGTCTTTCTCGGATTGGATATCTTCAAATGCTACAAATAATTTAAACACGGGGATGCAAGATTGGTCCATGAAATTTGCAATCACGTGTTGGTGGATTTGGAGATGGAGAAATAACGTTGCCTTTGGACGGTCTCATGAGAACCCGACTTTCCCGATTGAGTTACTTCACCAGCAATTCGAGTCCTCTAAGTATGCTTTTGACAAGTTCTCTCTGTTTATCCCAGCTACCGGTTCCTTATGCAAAGAAGTCTACATTCGCTGGCATCCTCCTCCTCACGGGTGGGTCCTCCTCAATACTGATGGAGCATCTAAAGGGAACCCGGGTCCAGCTGGTTGAGGTGGAGTGTTTAGGGACGAAACTGGTAACTTTATCTCAGCCTATTTGTTCTCTGCCGGTGTATGTACCTCAGTAAGAGCGGAAATGATGGCACTTGCTGCGGGACTCGAAAGAGCGAAGGTGCTAAATATTGACAAACTCCTTGTTCATATGGACAATGCTACTTGTGTAAAGCTCGTTTTGGAAGACCAACTCGTCAGCAATAGTATCCGCCATCTCGTCACTAAATGCAAAGGTCTAATCCATGATCCCGGGTGGGCAGTCAGGCTCTTACACGTCTTTCGAGAAGCTAATAAAGCAAGTGATTGGTTAGCCAATCAAGGAGTCCAGTCGTCTACTACTATCATGCATCTCGATGCTCCCCCTTCTGCTCTTCGATCCATCCTTCGTGAGGATATTATGGGTGTAGCTACTCCTCGTTTAATTACTTAGTTTTGGGCTATGCCCTCATATATACCAAAAAAAAAAAAAAAAAAAACTATACGGCCCGACGATTTCCCATGACTAATCACCGCACCGCGGACATTAACCTAGCCTAACATACTTCAAAATCCTGGATCTGCACCTGCATATGAGATTGTATCGTAAACATGTCAATCTTTTTCGAGAAAGATAACTTGGTTGATATGAGAATTACAGATGGGATTTAAATGGATTTTGGTGCTGTCACTTGCGCTAATTCAAGCATGATACCAACGGCGCTTAAGGTGGTCGATCTTCTAGTCTCGCAAGCTTGTCCTGGATGTTGTTAGCTATAGGGATGTCAGCGGGGCGGGTACAAGTGGGTACCGCCCCGCACCCGCCCCAGTTGGGGTGGGGATGGGTAGAGCTTTGGCGGGTGGTGGGGCGGCTGCGGGTACGAAAATTGTACCCGCCATGGGTCATGGGGCGGGGATGGATTTTGCATCTTACCCACCTAATACCCGCCTACCCTATGATAATTTTATAAATCTTATTTAGTTATAATTAAAATATAATGTGAATAATAGATATTTTATAAAGTTTTTTACTAATTTATTTGGTGAAAAAATTAAATTATAAAGATAAAGTCAAAAAATGGAAATTAATATGATTAAACTAATTTTTACAAAAAAAAATTATCGAATAAATTTATGGTGTAGTGGGTTAATGGGTAAGCGGGGCGGGTACGGTTTTATATTTCCACCCGTTGGGGCGGGGATGGTTTTGAAAACTTGTACCCATCACGGGTGGCGGGGCGGGGATGGGTACGAGTTTTTCTTGGTGGGTACGGGTACGGGGGAGCCTATATCCACCACCGTCCCGCCCCAATGACATCCCTAGTTAGCTAATATAGTAATAACCTGGTTGTAAACTTGTAATTAGTGAAAGCCTAATGCATAATTACATGTTTGTAACTTTGTACTACCCTTTTGATCTTTTGTAGTGTTGTTAACTTACAGTAATATTGTACTGTTGTAGTGTTGTACTCGTATAATAATAAGGAAAATGATAGCAAAAGTTTTACTCAAAAAAAATCCTCTATATATTTATTTCCTCTATCCAAAATTTGTTCACGTTTATGAGTAGGGCGAGTATAAGCGGAGCGGGGACATGGGGCGGGGGTGTCTCAGGTGATATCGCACCCATCCCACTGTGGGGTAATATCCGTATAAGACCCTTTAAATTTAGGACTATAACGTAAATTTAACATGTGAAATATGGTCATAAACGAAATACAACAATGAAACGATAAAGATAAAGAATCAACCTCGGGTCCTTTGATGCACGGCGTAAAGAACAGAAATCAACAGAGATTCCCTCCTAATAGTTGCACCCAAGACCGTCCGAGAAATGCCCTTGTGCTAGAACGTGTTCTCCGATTGCCTTGCAATATTGGGAGAACTTGATGTGAGTTTTTCTCGAGATGTGAGATCTCGGTTTTAGAGAAAACTTAATCTCCAAAACCCTAGTTTTTCTGTAAATGAAAATCGCTAGGTCAAAAGGAGAGGGAGCCTCTCCTTTTGTTGCCTCGGTCCGCGGGTCATGAGAGGAGGGAGTGGGCTTTCCACTTTCTCCTCATTTAACTCGTGATCCGATTGAACCGACCCCACTCGCTAAAATGTATATGACGCGGTTTTTATTATAAATCGTCATCGGTTATCGGCTATTAAAACATCAACTAATAACACGGGTTAGTTGAATTATTAATACATGTCCGACAAAGACGATATTGTATAATTTCTTCAATATACATTAATTTAAATATAATCGTTTATATTTAATTTACGAATTAACTGCTTAATTCGCCTTAGCCATTATTATTTAATCCGTATTAAATAACACATCTCAACATCACATTTTGACTAATTACTAGTCAAATAACTCGAACTAACTGGTTAGTCAAAATTGGCATCTACATGACTGTATTTTCATCTTTCACGTCTCTCAAACGTATCCTATAGGTGTGACTTTTAGGGACCAGTTGATCACCGCCATCTGTATGACAATAACGTCAAACTTATCTAGCAAGCCAACCGTTATTGATAAACGTGGATCAACTGATAATAATACCAAAAGTATGCCCTTTGATCCTTTTAGAGGTTTATAAGTCCTTGCACTAACTGTTAAGGACACCAACCCCAACAAGCTCCCACTTGTCCGTACAAGTGGATGTGCAATGACGTTATCCGCACTAACTGGAGGACACAAGCTCCAACAAACTCCCACTTGTCCGTACAAGTGTATGTGCGATAACCGATTCTCATATTCATTTAAAATTTCTCCCATTCAATGTAAAACAATTTGCAGATCCGGATCCGCAAAGGTCGTATTTTACAATCGATCTGTATCTAGAGTGGTTTCCCCGACTAGAGAGTAACTTAACTGATAAAACGAATCCGTATCCGAGCATGGCCATGCATTTCGATTCTGACTCCTCGAGTGGCCCTGAGAAATATCGAGTACCTGATAAAGGCTGAATATTTCCTTCAACTCGACTCCTTATGATCTAAGCACAGCATGAAATGACCCAGAAAAAATCTACTTAGCCCCCTGTTACGGATGACCGTGAGAAAGAAACCAAAGTCACCCAAAATCTGCCTTAGTCTCAAGAGACAGTCGATAGTCAAAAGAATCGACTCTTAGGATCACCATGGAAGTCCTATCCACGACCGGGCACCGAATGTTATAAAACATTTAGGACTCCACGTCGATGTCACAATTGTGTCCTACGAAATATCCGTATAAATCGCCTCTGTGATTGGTCAGTCAACCGGTTGACTTATGGCTCGTTGAACCCACCATCAACCAACGTCACAAAATAATTGCCGAGTTATCACTCATGTGGGCAATTAAGGACTGAAAAATATAATGTTCGTTCAGTTCACTTTGTGGTGTTCAAAATTTGTCGTACAAATCCACATGAAAAATAAAATATATATATAAAATATCAAAACGATGATGTCGTATAGAGTACAAGAGAGAATGAATCTGATCCATAAAAGAGTACTACAACTTAGGAGCACGTTTAATTCCCATGGAATTAACATGCCCTTCATGCTTATCTTGTCGTAATGCTTTAGTGAGAGGATCTGCTATGTTATCATCAGTAGCAATCTTTTCTATCACTACTTCCTTTTGCTCCACGTAATCTCGGATTAGATGAGCTTTCCGTTGTACATGTCTAGATTTGTTGCTAGACTTTGGCTCCTTAGCTTGGAAGATGGCACCACTATTGTCGCAATAGATGGTGATCGGGTCATTCGAACTAGGCACTACAGATAGTCCATGTAAGAATTGACGCATCCATATCGCTTCCTTTGTAGCTTCAGACGCGGCATAGTACTCGGACTCAGTCGTAGAATCTGCTGTAACAGTTTGTTTCGAACTCTTCCACTGATGCAGCGCCATTAAGAGTAAAAACGAATCCAGACTGAGATTTCGAGTCATCACGATCCGTTTGGAAGCTAGCATCTGCGTAACCGGTTGCGCATAGCTTTTGTTCGCCTCCATAAGTCAATGCCCAATCTTTAGTCCTCCGGAGGTACTTAAGAATGTTCTTGACAGCTAACCAATGTGATTCACCTGGTGTTTGTTGGAATCGACTTGTCATACTCAATGCATATGCCACGTCTGGACGTGTGCATATCATGGCATACATGATTGATCCTATAGCCGAAGCATAAGGAATCCGTGTCATGCGCTCTTTCTCTTCCGGTGTCTCTGGTGCCTGAGATTTGCTCAAATGCACCCCTGGAGCCATAGGAAGAAACCCCTTCTTGGAGTTAGTCATGCTTTGAATCTCTCTAGGACTTTGTCTATGTAAGACTCTGATCGAGAGATAACATCCGTCGTGATCTATCTCGATAGATACGGATGCCTAGAATTCTTTGCGCCTCTCCCAGATCTTTCATCTGGAAATGGTTTTTCAACCATACTTTCACCGAAGTTAAGAGAGGTATGTCATTTCCAATCAGGAGTATGTCATCGACATACAATATTAGGAAGACAATCTTGCTCCCACTCGACTTGATATAAAGACATGGTTCCTCGACCGATCGAGTAAATCCATTTTCTTTAATCACTTGGTCGAAGCGATGATTCCAACTCCGAGATGCTTGCTTAAGTCCATAAATGGAATGCTTAAGTTTGCACACTTTCTTAGGATGTAAAGGATCGATGAAACCTTCGGGTTGTACCATGTACAACTCTTCCTCCAAAAAGCCGTTTAAGAAGGCGGTTTTCACATCCATTTGCCAAATTTCATAGTCATGAAAAGCGGCAATCGCTAAGATAATCCGAATGGAACGCAGCATGACTACGGGTGCGAAAATTTCATCGTAGTGCAAGCCTGGCACTTGGGTGAAACCTTTAGCAACTAGTCGTGCTTTATAGATATCTTGTTGACCTTCCACAGAATGCTTTATCTTGTAAAGCCATTTGCATTTAAGGGGACGAACCTTAGCAGGTAAGTCAACAAGATCCCATACGTTGTTCTCATACATAGAGTCCATCTCGGATTGCATGGCCTCAAGCCATAACTTTGAGTCAGAACTAGTCATGGCACCTTTATAGGTTGCGGGTTCACTACTCGTTAAGAGTAGAACGTCATCTATGTCATGTTCCTCGACCATACCAATGTATCTGTCCGGAGGAATAGAGACTCTTCCCGACCTCCTAGGTTCCTCAGGAATGTTAACCGCAGCCGGGATTGAAGGAACAGGTTCCTCCAATAGATACTCGGTATTGGTTGGAATCTCCGACAAGTCGAAGGTTCTATCACTCTTTGCATTCTCGAGAAATTCCTTCTCTAAGAATGTCGCACTAGCCGCAACAAAAACACGTTGTTCGGTTGGCGAATAGAAGTAATGACCAAGTGTTCCTTTAGGATAACCTATAAAGTATGTCTTGACCGATCGCGGGCCGAGCTTATCCTCGTGTCTCCACTTGACATAAGCCTCGCAGCCCCAAACCCGTATAAAGGACAAGTTAGGGACCGTTCCTTCCATAGTTCATATGGAGTCTTGTCAACAGACTTTAGACGGACTTGATTAAGTATTAGAGCGGCCGACATAAGAGCATAACCCCATAATGAGTCGGGCAACACGGTGTGACTCATCATGGATCGAACCATATCAAGTAGTGTTCGATTTCTCCGTTCGGACACACCATTCAACCGAGGTGTTCCAGGTGGAGTTAATCGTAGGGCAATGCCACGGTCCTTTAGGTGTTGATCAAACTCGTGAGAAAGATACTCGCCACCACGATCCAAACGCAGTGTTTTAATCTTCCTACCTAATAGGTTCTGTACCCTATTTCGGTATTCCTTGAATTTCTCAAAGGATTCACTTTTGTGCTTCATTAAGTAGACATAGCCATATCTACTTAAATCGTCCGTGAAAGTGATGAAATACCTATAGCCTTCTCGTGCGGTGATTGACATAGGACCACATACATCCGTGTGTATGAGTCCTAATAGGTCATCAGCGCGCATTCCAACACCTTTGAAGGAAATCCGAGTCATCTTACCGATGAGACATGATTCACACGTGCCAAATGATTGAAAATCAAAGGCCGAGATAGCTCCATGTTTAATGAGCTGTTTTACGCGTTTCTCATTAATGTGTCCCATACGGCAGTGCCATAGATACGTCTGATCTTTGTCACCAACCTTTAACTTTTTATTCATTACGTGTAATATTTCGGTGGTCTGATCTAAAACATAAATTCCGTTCATGGAGACTGCCTTGCCATAAATCATATTGTGTAAAGAGAAAATGCAAGTATTATTCTCTATTACAAATGAAAAACCAAGTTTGTCAAGTGCAGAAACTGAAATAATGTTTTTCGAAAGACTGGGTACATAATAGCAATCATATAATGATAACTCAAATCCGCTAGGAAGCTGGATCACATATGTTCCCCTCGAGACGGCAGCCACTCTTGCTCCATTCCCGACACGCAGTCAACCTCACCCTTTACGAGAGGCTCGAGATTTCAAGGCCCCGCACATGATTACACAGATGAGAACCACAACCAGTATCAAGTACCCAAGTTCCGTAACTTGCGTGGTTAATCTCAATCATATGAATAAAAGTAGAAGAAGAAGACATACCAACAGGTTTAACGCGACCTGCTTTTATGTCCTCATGATAAACAGGACATGTGCGCCTCCAATGCCCAGTCTTGTGGCAGTGATGGCATTCCATGTTTTCGGTTTTGCTCTTTGTCACGCCTGATGAGGTGCTCGACTCACCAGGTCCACTCTTACCTGAACCCGACTTCTTGAACTTCGCCTTACCTACTGCTAGGTTTGCCTGAGCTTTGCCCTTACCCTTTCCCTTGTTTGTCACAACGAGAACATCCTGTTTCATGCTCCCACTGAACTTCATGTCCTTCTCGGTCTGTACGAGGAGGAGTGCGTTCATGGGGAGTTTTCTTCAAATCATTCATATAGTAATTCGCTCTAAATTGCGAATAACCATCGTGGAGTGAGTGAAGTATGCGGTCGATCACAATGTTCTCGCCGATCTTACAATCAAAGGTCTCCGACTTTTTCGACATTCTCAATCATGCTGAGAATGTGTGGGCTAACTGGTTGGCCCTTCTGGAGTCTCGCATCAAAGAAGCGAGTGGTATGCTCATAGGTCACGATTCTCGGTGCTTTCGAGAATTCCTTGGTGAGCGTGGTGAAAATCTTGTTCGCACCATGGGCTATGAAGCGTTTCTGCAAATTGGGTTCCATTGCAAAAATGAGTACGTTTTTAATCGCACCCGCTTCCATACGAAAATCATTAAACTTGGTGATTTCAAGAAATTTCTAACCGTGGGACCTGGGTTTGCCGGGATGGGCTCCAATAGATATTTGAGCTTCCGTCGGCAGCGGCAAGATTCCGTAATGCCGCCTCCCGGTCCGCGAAGTTTGATCCATCATTCTTCGATCGAGTAGACGATTCATCCGATTCATGAAGATCCGAAGCCGGGACTCACGGTCCAATGTGGCACTTGGCATTGGGTTATCAGTAGAACCAGCCATTTGATATTAGCAGTTAAAAGTTCGTGATCTACACTGAAAAAGAAAGAAAAACAAAAACGAAATAAGCAACTCATCGAGGAGATTTAAGTCTATTTAAAAATTCATTTTAACGTGTAGACTCAATGCACTTGCATAATTGATCTCCCTCAAGAATGATACAAGTGATCCCAAGACTCAATTTCTGTAAATTGATAAGCCAACTGTTTAGCTAATTCTTCCGTAAGAACTCTTGGTCGATAGATTTCCGTAAATCCTATCTATAGTCCACCACAGTCACAGGATCGTACGAGTGACCATAGTGTTGAGATAAAATAGGTCAATCGGTTCCAACTTACCCGACGTAGAAGGGGTCATATTATGCCTACCGACGAAGAAGGGACTCATTGGAGTTTGACCTATAAAGACCGTTCTCAATTTTTGTTTATACGAGGAAGATCCCATCAACTAAATTATAATTCATATTAAGTGAACGAATAACTAGCGTCTGCGTGAATGAATTAATTTGGGTGATGGCTTAAATAGAACGTGTGACATGAGAATGTCAAAGAAAACTAACTCGTGACCTCTATATGTGTCAGTTTTCATGCAATAATTAGGTGGTTTGGTTTTTAGGCGGAAAATGATGCATACTATCGTTACGATAAAATAAAAATGAATGCAATACGTAAATAAAATTCCTAGTGTGGCCTATCCTAGTAAAATAAAACATAAAACAACTTTGGAATCCACCGTTGGACCCGACAAGCTTGTCTTGATGTTCCATCTTGATCCATGTAGCGGGAGTGAGCATCCGATCTTCATCTTTGGTCTTCTCAAAAATTACAATTTAAAATTACAAATATAAGTCTATTTACATTCTAATTAAAACTGTAATTACAAGTGAAAAATCCAAAACGGAGATACGAGATCTCAAAATACAACCAAGACCGTGTTCCATCATTACGGTAACACGTTCTACTAAGGCCACACTAAGTTACAACTGTTTGCAAAATAAATAAATACGTAATTAAAAGCATTCAAGGCATTCAACAAAACGATAAATAAAAATGCATCAACTAAAACAAATTCATTCGTGACATAATTCTGTAATTATGTTAAATATATCCAAACCACCTTTTAATGATTAAAATTCATGTGATAAAACCGCTTCTATCAATTTAATTTTAATCTAATACAGTCCGTTACTTTAAATACGCTTTAAAATAACTTAATGGCACGTGTGTGAACCGTTTCACAATCATAGCGAGTGTACAATATCCGTATAAAGTACATATTAAGGCCAAAAGAAAATTTAAAACAAAATGAAAAAATTTTCAAAGCTGCCAAGACAAAAATCCCTCGATCCAGTGGACAAAAGTGTTCGATCGAGTAACTACAGGGCTCGATCGACTGAACTGCGAGTCGATCGAGGGGTATGCCAATCAGAAAGTACTCGATCGACAGTACTGGAGGTCGATCGAGAGCTTTTATCAGCAAATCTGCTCGATCGAGTACGAGGACAACTCGATCGAGCAGAGGGGTTTTGAAAGTGGTCGATCGAGTACAGCTAGGACTCGATCGAGTAAAAACATGACAGAAAACCTCTCGATCGAGTAAGAACATGCTCGATCGAGTGCAAAAATTTCTGGAAAAACAAAACCCTCGTGAAAACAGTTTTGACGAAACAAAACATCCTCAATTTTGATCAAAACCGCATCAAATCAATTTTACAATTTGACAAAACATGACATATTGTTATAATCTCCGTATAAAACAACAATATGCATAAAACAAATTGAAAAACAAGATGAAATAACCGTGTAAAACATGTCACGGTTTCAAAAAAAATTTCAGCCGTGTATACATGGCACGGTTTTCGAGACAAAACAATCGTTTCAAAATCGTTTTTTATGAAAAATCACAATGAAAATTTACGTGGCCTCGCTCTGATACCACTTGTGGGGTAATATCCGTATAAGACCCTTTAAATTTAGGACTATAACGTAAATTTAACATGTGAAATATGGTCATAAACGAAATACAACAATGAAACGATAAAGATAAAGAATCAACCTCGGGTCCTTTGATGCACGGCGTAAAGAACAGAAATCAACAGAGATTCCCTCCTAATAGTTGCACCCAAGACCGTCCGAGAAATGCCCTTGTGCTAGAACGTGTTCTCCGATTGCCTTGCAATATTGGGAGAACTTGATGTGAGTTTTTCTCGAGATGTGAGATCTCGGTTTTAGAGAAAACTTAATCTCCAAAACCCTAGTTTTTCTGTAAATGAAAATCGCTAGGTCAAAAGGAGAGGGAGCCTCTCCTTTTGTTGCCTCGGTCCGCGGGTCATGAGAGGAGGGAGTGGGCTTTCCACTTTCTCCTCATTTAACTCGTGATCCGATTGAACCGACCCCACTCGCTAAAATGTATATGACGCGGTTTTTATTATAAATCGTCATCGGTTATCGGCTATTAAAACATCAACTAATAACACGGGTTAGTTGAATTATTAATACATGTCCGACAAAGACGATATTGTATAATTTCTTCAATATACATTAATTTAAATATAATCGTTTATATTTAATTTACGAATTAACTGCTTAATTCGCCTTAGCCATTATTATTTAATCCGTATTAAATAACACATCTCAACATCACATTTTGACTAAATATTAGTCAAATAACTCAGACTAACTGGTTAGTCAAAATTGGCATCTACATGACTGTATTTTCATACTGTCACGTCTCTCAAACGTATCCTATAGGTGTGACTTTTAGGGACCAGTTGATCACCGCCATCTGTATGACAATAACGTCAAACTTATCTAGCAAGCCAACCGTTATTGATAAACGTGGATCAACTGATAATAATACCAAAAGTATGCCCTTTGATCCTTTTAGAGGTTTATAAGTCCTTGCACTAACTGTTAAGGACACCAACCCCAACACCCACAACCCGCGACGAATGACACTTTTGAAACCCATCTCCGCCCCATGACCTATCAAATCATTACCCGTACCCGTCCCACTTGAAACGGGTGCGAGGCGAGACTCGCCAAAATCCGTCTCACTAACATCCCTATTGCAAATTTAGGATACTTAATTTTATAATTGTTCATATTACTCTCGGGTTTTGCGATTTGCTTATGAGTAAATGCAGTCATACATACGTAGGGGTGTTCATTCGCGGTTCGATTCATCGACCGCTAATTTAATTTGGTTCGGGCGCGGTTTGGTTCGGCTAAACACCGAACCTAAACTAACCGCACCGTTTCTAACGGTTATAAGCGGTTCGGTTAACCGCTTTGAACGGTTATTATCGGTTCGATTAACGGTTAACCAATTGTCGTTAGGGATGTTAGCGGGGCGGGTTTAAGCGGGTACCGCCCCGCATCCGCCCCAGTTGGGACAGGTATGGGTACAGCTTTCGCGGGTGATGGGGCGGGTACGGGTACAAAAATTTCACCCGCCATGGGTGGTAGGGCGGGGATAGGTTTTATGCATACCCACCAAATACCCGCCTACCTATCAATTGTTAAAAAAATAATATATATTATTATGACTGTCGATAATGTTATTTACTAATTTTATTGAAAATCTTAAATGAAGATTATAAATATGAAAATTTACGGAAATTCATAGCGATTAAAGTACATTTTATTTAAAAAAGTATCGACAAAAATTATGACATAGTTGGTTGGTGGGTAAATGGGGCGGGTACGGGTCTAGATTTTCATTTGGTGGGGCAAGTAATACGGGTATGGAAACTTGTACCCGCCATAGGTGGTGGGGCGGGTACGGGTATGGGAATTGCTTGGTGGGTACGAGTATGGGGAGCCTATATCCACCAGTCACCACCACCGCCCCGCCTCAATGACATCCCTAATTGTCATTCTATGTATACTTTTCTTTCAACTTCCGTTTACTTTTTCAAGTAATTTAATTAAATTTTCAATAAATATTATACCTAACATAAAATTAAGTAAATATACTTTATTATTAATTAATTTATGAGTTTTTGAGTTTGAATGCACTTAATAATCCAGTTATGTAGTATTTTCATTTTTGCTTAATTTTTAGTCAAACAGTTCGATACGGTTAACCGTTTTTCTAAAATAGCGAACGTAGACCGAACCGTTTACATGACATATTTAACGGTTCAGTTCACCGAACCTCTTTGTCTAAACAGTTCAATTAACCAAACCTAAAAAATACATTGTTTTTCGGTTCAATTATTACGGTTCGATTTATTTTAAACTGTCCTAGTCGTACGTGTTGCAAAACTTCTTTGGCAAGTGATTCACAATAGTCCACGTACTTCTTGACTAATTCTGCGTTGACTCGGAGTCAACTCATTACTCATCTATCAACCCAAAAAAATGGAACACAAATTCTCCCTATAGACGAGAAATATCCGTTTATAGTTATAAAATGGCCAAATATCTACCCATTTTAAGCATAAAATAAGCAATAAGTTGCATGGTGAACCCAAAAATATCACTACTTTAAGCATATTTGACCATCTTTTGCTTTAGACGAATATATCCATTTATAGTGAGATTAATCTAAATAGTATAAAAGATGGGTTTTTTAGAGCTCTCCCATATGTTGCTACTTTTTAGGGAATGGAAAATTGTTTTTTGGTGTACCACCCCCACCTTCTTTCTTTGTGATTTAATTACTCTCTTTCCTGTGCATTTCATCTCATTGAGAAAACATTACAATATACATTTCATAACAATATACATTAAAACTATACATTATACAATTCTTAATATTAGATATTACACATATCTATATGATTAAAATTTGTATTCTGTTAAAAAAAAGAGCATTTTATTAGATTCATACTCAGTAAAAAAAAATCCCACTATTTTAAATTTAGTAATTCTAATTATTTTCTTTTGTGAAATTTTTAACAACGAAATAAATTGTTGAATAAGAACTGAGATATCCATAAATCTGAACATCAATATTTTAAAATACAATTAGTACTCCTTAATTTAATGCCTACTTAAAATTTATACCACTTAAAAAAAATCAGTAATGGTTAAATTTACATTGGTATGATAACTTAAATTCACGGAGGGAAAATTGTCATTTAAAAAATACAGTATTTCAAAATCATTATAACCAGATTAAATACAAATCTGGTTCAAAAAAATAAACCTTAAATTGAACAATTTAAATAAATATTTATAAATGCATGCGGTAAGTCTTAACGAAACAATTGTGTGATGATTAGTACTAGAGTTTCAATTAAAAAACTATACCTGTAGAATCAAAAAATCATGAAACAAGTAAGAGATCTACGCCAGAAATAAATTGAAATTGTAGAATAAAAAAAATCATGAAACAAGAAAAAGAGAGGCTTTTTGAAGGATGAGAATATGAGATTGTTTTAAAGGGGCTCTGTTCTGTGTATATGGAAAAGTTTTTTTTCATAAATATGTGTTCAGTAAGTGAGGCGGGTATCATGATTCATTAACTTAGGAGTATGTTAAGGAATTTAGGTTTAGTAATTAATGATGAGTTGGGCTTAGTATACTTGGTATTAATATTCAGCAACTCTCCTATAGGACCGTCCTATAACATAGGACGGCCCAATAGGAGATATAGGTCCAACAAGAAAGTTTTGATTTAAAAAAAAAAAAAAAAAAAAAAAAAAAGCAGTCATTCTACATTGCAGTTAGAAAAACGTGAGTAAACAAAAAGGAAAACTGTAAATTTACTCTTAAATGGGTCCCACTTTTATTTGACGGAAGAACTATTACACAAGATTCCTTAGATATTTGTTATCGGTCCGTTTTTCTTAAAACCATTACTTTTGATCTGTAATAAGACGGATAACATGTCATCATTTTACAATAAAATGTTATTGTTCACATCATTTTCAGGGTAAAAAATGACACCTCCAGTCATAACATTTTGTGAATTAATTGGTTACATTTTCTTAAAAAATGGCAACATTTTATCCGTCTAACAAATAAGACCAAAAGTGCCCGTCTGAAACAAGAATTTGTGATTTGTTATATAAAATTAAATTACCTAGTTCTCAATGTAAAAGCAAATGAAAAGGTCAGTTACGTGTAACTTTAGTAATTTGGATTTTTATTTATTTATTTCTTTATTTATGAACAGCTACCGTTCAATTTTTCTCGTCGGGTTTTCAACTTGACATATGCGGTTTTCAAGTGCAAAATATTGGTTTTCAACTTTTATTATATATATAATATTGAAATTTCAACTACTACCTCAAAAGTTTTAAGATTAAAACTTTGAGTTTTCAACTTAAAATATAAACAAAAATCATACTTATAACTCCGAGTTTTTAATTTAAAATGTGAAGTTCTCAAATTAAAATCAAGAGTTATTAACTAAAAACCCAAAAGTTTAATTTTAAATCTACATTTTAAAATTTGATCTTTGAAATATTTAAAATTTTCAGGCTAAAATCAAAGGTTTTTAACACAAATCTGAGCTTAACCATATAAGTGATTTCCGAGATAAAATTACAATAGTTGAGGTAAACACAAATACTTCTAAAAACATATAATTAACAATGATATAGCCATATAGGTTTCATTGTTGTCGCTAACACCAAGTATCATGTAGCCAACGCGGGAATCGAACCCACACCTTGTGCTAATGCACATGCTCTTCCATTTGAGCTAGTTAGCTTCTGACAAAAGGGCTACTTAAAACCCGAGTATTTAAATTAAAATTCCAAGTTATCTGCTTAAAGTTCAAAGTTTTAATTTGAATCAAAGTTAAAAATTAAAATGTCCGAGTTTTAGTTAAGATCTCAAATCAGGACCAACTAAAATACACAAATTTAAAAACTTAACAAAACTGAATGACAACCAATATATATATAAAAAATGTTGTAAAACATGAACCAAAATAGTACATAAAGACGCACAAATTTGACAAACTCTAATTATCAAGCCAAAATTTATTAACTAAGCACATAAAATCACCGAAATTCTACAAATTACCCAAAAATGCAATAATCACCGAAATTGAACTATGAATCTATTGACAACGGAAATACAATTAAGAGATGTAAAAAGTTACTTACTTTATTCTCTCAATTTTGACACGAACCCCATATTACGTAGCAGAAATGGGTAAAAAAATCTTGTGAGAAGAAGATGTAATTGTGAGAGGGGTACATAGAAGAAGCAAACGTGAAAAAAAAAGATTGAGAGAGTAGAGAGAATGGGAATTATGAATGAGAAATAAAAACTGTAAATGAAAGTAATGGCCTGATGGATAGTTGTAGTTTTCCCTATTAAAAATACAACTAGATAATTTGGATTGGGCTTAAAAAAATGAGGTCTTATCTTATAAGACCGTCCCATTCAACAATTTGTATTTGTATTTTTTTTTTTGGTACATAAGAAGATGTAAAAACTTAATTATAATTTTGGGTTGGGTACATTATTATAATTTTCAAATATCATCATAAAAAAAAAAAAGCGAGCCATGACTTATAGAGTTAATAGTCATAATATTCTACGGTTTTTATCATCTTCCAAAAAAAAAAAAAAGTAGTAGGTCTCTTGAGGGACCGTCTTCTACTAAATTAGTGGGAGACATAACATGAAAATAGAATTAAATAACTATCTCCCCTCACCATGTTAGAGGTTTCTCAATAACGCTATTGAGAAACCGTCTCTTTAAAGTTTTTATAACATGTTATTTAATAAAACGAGTTTGCATATTTACAAAAATATGTATCATTATAAAGTACTCCTTTCTACTTTATGAAATTATAACATTAGTTGATTATATAACTATATGTCAAAAGTATTTTTAATTAAATGTTGCAATGACACTAAATAGGAGGAAGTCAGGTATTGTAAAAATGTACTCCGTACTTTGTAATTATCTATTCATAGTATAAAAAGTAAAGTCCTTTGAAGAGTTTCACCACTTTCTTTGGTTGATTTAATTTATCTGCTGATTAAATAGTTGCTCTAAATTTCATTGAGCAACTATTTATAATATATTTTGTAACTTTATTAGATATATACATCTAATGTTATTTACAAATAATTTTTTTTCAATATTTGTAATTTTATTAGATGATTTATGTACTTTTAGTCAAATTATTAATATTTAATCCCGTGCAATTTTTGCACGGGTTTAAAACTAGTTGAAAATAGAAAACGAGAGAAAACCCCCGGAATGTGTAATGTCTCCTAGCTAGAGCCGGCAAAACGGGTCAACGGGTCGGGTTCGGATCGGGCCAATTCCCTATCTACTAGTAAAAGGATAAGTAAGACTCTCATTTTTCCAGCCTAAAAATATTTCTTAAAATTGAGCTTAGTATTTTTGGCATATACTATAGGTATGTTCAGTTATAAATAGGCATACTTTTTTTTTTGGGTGAAAAAATAGGCATAATTTTTTAAATGTAAATATTTTTAAGATTCAATATTTTACATTCCCCACTGATGGGGCATATTCTGCACCGCTGACCAAGTCAACATATTGAGCAAGGTCAAGGATATCCACAGCAAAGTCAACGACTTAGACAGTCTAGCCGATGCAACCCATCGGCCTGTCACCTGGGTCTCGGCTAGGCAACTAGCCAGCCGGGATACATATCCGCGTACTCATATCCAAGACCCTCGGCCGGCCTGCCATGGGTCCATCGGCCAAGGGTAGAACGGTCTTTCCACCTGCTAGCCACTTGGCCACTTGGCCACTACGTGACAAAAGGTGAAAGCCTATAAATACTCCTCAACCTTCATTGAGGAAGGGATCCATAAATTAACCTAAGAATCACTATTCATCTGGTAATATCTTCCTTATCTCTCTATAATACATCCTTAGCCAAGTAATAACAACTTATCCCTCTAAGTTTACTGACTTGAGCGTCGGAGTGAGTACGCTTGGCACAAAGCCAAGCCCTCGCCTTCGTTCATTGTTGCGGAGAGGCCGAGAGAGGAACGATAGAGAGGAGGGATTCAACTCAAGACATCATTCGACAAGCCACGGGTGGTAACAATACTTGCTCTGGAATTACACCCGGAACAATTGGCGCCGTCTGTGGGGAAAGACACTAGAAGCTAGTCACATTCATTCCCAAACAAAAAATATACACACAAAAAAAAACCCACCCCAAAAGCCAAGAAGATGTCGAAACAACAAGAGGCGTTCGTGACTGATGAAACCGAACTCTACCAAGATGATACCGTCCACAAATCTGGAGTTGTGCAACCCTCCGCCGATCAGGTGATTCAACCGGAGTACGGGATGCCAATAATACCAGACACTCCGCTGCCCGCCGACCAAGTCACCATCATGGGGCATGTGGTTGACGCAGCAAAACTGAAGATGCTCCTGGACCTAATTGTGAGTACGCCGGCTCACACTGTCACGCCGACAAGAGCGGCGGAAACCGTCCGGCCAGGGCCCGAAACGTGACCCCAAGAAAATGGAACGGAGCATTAGGAGAAGCTGACCCTGTCAAGACACCGGAGGAGCCCAACGTGGTCGTGGTAGACCTAAGTCCTTCTCGCACTCGTGAGAAGATTGCGTCGCCGCGGCACGAACGAGGCACACCCCGGAGGAGCGAAAGAAGCCCAACCCGTCAGAGTTGGAGAAGAAGCCCGACTCACCAGAGTCGGAGGAGAAGTCCTTCTCGCTATGAGGAGAGAAGCCGGACTAGGAATGCGAGGAGCCGATCGCCGCGTGTCGTCCGACATGTGGTCAGACAGCCCCTCAGCGCCTACGTCCTAGATACCCCGGTGCCGATTAAGCTGAAGTTACCACCTATAGCATACAAAGGGGAAGGTGACCCGACCGACCACGTCGAGGCTTACGAGTCTCACATGTCAGTATGGGAGCAACCTGATGAGGTTTGGTGCCGAATCTTCCCAACGACACTGCATGGGATGGCACAGAGTTGGTACAAGGGGCTACCCGATGGGTCGGTATCTTTATTACGCCGACCTAAAGGACGCGTTCCTAGCCCAGTATTCTGCAACAAGAGGAGGGCCGTGGAGACGTCGGACCTCCCGACTATCGACAGAGGGAGGCGAGCCTCTCCGGGTTATGTGAAGAGGTTCGACGCCAAGGTTCAAGAAATTCGTGAGCCGAACAATGAACCGCCGCCTTCAGCGGATGAAAGGCCTCCCAAGGGGAGACCTAAAAAACGAGCTCATCAAAAGCGGCGGCCTGACCTTGGACGCCGCCAGGAAATTGGCTGATCAAGCCATTAAGGTGGAGGACTATCACAAAACCTGGGTAGGCCCCAACGAGGCCAAGCCCTCAGAAAAGAAGAGCCGCCGGGAGGACAACCCGGATGAAGGACGCCGTGACAATAATCGGTCACGGTCTGGCGAAAGACGCCGTGACAATAATAGGTCACGGCCTGATAAATCTGCCAGGAAACAGGACTCGACGGGCGCCGGGTGGAGTTCGGGATCATACTACCGGAAGCAGTACAGTAATCACACCCCTCTGGTCGTATCTGCCGCCGAGGTCTTCGCCCTGAGCAAAAGCGAAGGTCAAAAGTGGGAAAGGCCCCCTAGGGCGAGGAGTGACGGTGACACGAGCCAAGATCGTGAGTACCACGGCCACGCCGCCACTTAACAACGATCGCGGCATTTGAAAAACGCCATTGAAGATCTAATCCGAACGGGAAGTCTCGGCAAATACGTCGCGGAGGCCAAAAAACAGATGCTTGACAGTCAAATAAGAAATCCGTTTACGAGCGAGTAGGAGTAGTCAATGTCGTCATCAGGGACAACGAGAACGGTGGGTCCGCTCATGGGCACAAACGGCACCTGAATGAACTATATCAGGCCATCAACTTTGTGCCCAACACAGCAACCCCCGTTTCCAACATCCCCGATATAACCATTGGGAAGAAAGATTACGAGGGAGTCATCGCTCCTCACAGCGACCCACTTGTGGTCCACCTGGTGAAGAGATGCCTGATTGACATGGGCGCCTACACAAACATTATGTACAGAGAATGTTTCCTCAGCCTCGGTCTGAAAGTCGAAGACTTGAGCCCCTACACCAAACCGTTGTACAGTTTTTCTGGGGCCGGCCTGGTACCCCTGGGATCAATCAAACAGCCAGTAATGTTCGGCGAGGGAAGTGCGGCCAAAAATGTTATGTCCGAGTTCGTGGTTATTGACGGCTCGTCTGCCTACAACGTCCTCATAGGCCGGGTCACTTTGAGCGAAGCCGACGCTGTGATGTCCATCCGGGCCCTGACATTAATGTATGTCTCGGACCGGGGGGAAGCGCATAAACTCGTCTCGAAGAACGAAGAGGATCCTGGCGTATGGGAGGTTCACACTAACGGCCCTTCCACGACGAATAGCTCGAAGGCCGGCATCGTTATTATCAGCCCAAACGGAGACGTGTTTGAGCACGCCTTGAAGCTTACCTCATTGGCCCCAAACAACGAATCCAAGTACGAGGCGGTGATAACCGGAGTTGAGCTAGCTAAAGCCGCCGGGGCAGAGCGTGTCATGGTGAAAACAGATTCACTCGTAGTGGCCAACCAGATCAGAGGAGAGTACGAGGCTCGGGACTACGGGACGATAAAGTATCTAGAGAGGGTGAGGGCTGGCGCTTCAAAATTAAGATCCTTCCTGGATACAAGACACCCCGTATCCGGAAACGACCGGACAATCGGCATGGTCGAAGGAGCAGAGACCGAGGAGGTAGAGATTGATCCAGGCCGCACCGTAATCGTCGGTGTCAACCTGGAACCAAAATTCGAGCCGACCTCCTGACCTGCTGAGGAAGAATAAAGATGTTTTCGCATACTCGGCGGCCGAGATGCCAGGCGTGAGCCGGGAGGTGATTGTTCACAAGTGAACGTACTCTCCACCGCTCGCCCGATCAAGCGAGAATGAGGAACTCCTCGGCCGAGAAGGATGAGGCCATCAAAGCCGAAGTAGATAAATTACTAGCGGCGGGTTTCATCATGCCTTGTACTTATCCTGAGTGGTTAGCCAATGTTGTAATGGTGAAGAAGTCATCGGGGGCATGGAGAATGTGTGTAGACTTTACCAACCTTAATAAAGCATGCCCCAAAGATTGTTATCCCTTGCCTCGAATAGATAGTTTAATTGACGCCACGGCAGGCTACACGATCTTGAGCCTGCCGGACGCCTTCTCGGGTATCACCAGGTATTTATGGCCGAGGAAGACATGCCTAAATGCGCATTTATCATCGCTAACGGCACATACATGTACAAAATGATGCCGTTTGGTTTGAAGAACGCCGGAGCAACGTACACAAGGCTGGTGGACAAAGTGTTCCAAAATCAAAAAGGACGGAACATTGAGGCTTACATCGACGATGCTATTGTAAAAAGCAAGTCTGACAGCGAGCACTTGGCCGATTTACACGAAACATTTTGTTCACTAAGGAAATACAAGATGAAGCTCAACCCAATGAAATGCAACTTCGGTGTCCGGGCGGGTAAATTCCTAGGTGTACTTGTCGGTGCGAGGCATAGATGCTAATCCAGACAAAGTCCGAGCAATCCTAGATCTGCCGGAACCAAGGAATCGAAAAGAGGTTATGAAGGCGACCGGGAGAATGGCGGCTCTCGCCCGTTTCATCTCTCGGTCAACCGACAAAAGCACCCCATTCTTCAAAGTGTTGAAGGGGAACAAAGACTTCACTGGGGGAGGAACGAGCACGCTTTCAAACAACCGAAAGCTCATCTTCGGACTCTCCCAACTCTGTCCGGCCGATGCGGGAGACGCTATACCTATATATAGCGCTTACCTCGGCCACGGTCGATCTTTGTGATCATCGGGAAGAGGACAAACAGCAACACCCAATCTACTTTGTCAGCCATACGCTGTTGCCCGCCGAGAGAAATTACCCACTAATTGAAAAAGCAGCTTTCGCCGTCGTCGTTGCCGCGAGGAAGCTAAAATCCTACTTCGACGCACATCCCGTGACGGTCCTAACCGATCAGCCATTGGAGAAAGCCTTGGAAAAATTCGAATAATCCGGTAGGCTCATCAAATGGGCAGTGGAACTCTCTGCCTTCGGCATTCAGTACAAACCAAGGCCTTCGATAAAAGGGCAAGCACTTGCAGATTTCCTGGCCGAATGCACATATCAAGAAAAGCCAAACCCAGGTGTATGGGAGGTTTACACCGACGGCTCCTCCACGACGAACAGCTCAGGAGCCGGCATCCTTATCATCAGCCCAAACGGGGACGAGTTTGAGTATGCCTTGAAATTCACCTTCTCGACCTCGAACAACGAATCCGAATACGAGGCGGTGATAACTGGAGTCGAACTAGCTAGAGCTGCCGGAGCAGAACACATTGTGTTGAAGACAGACTCACTGTTGGTTACTAACCAAATCAGAGGGGAGTTTGAGGCTCGGGACGACGGAATGGTAAGGTACCTAGAAAGGGTAAAAGCCGACATAGCGAAGTTGAAATCTTTCCAAATCCAATGCGTTCCCAGATCTGAGAACAACCGGGCCGACGCTCTCTCAAAACTTGCCAGTTCAACCATCAAGAATATCAGCCGAACCGTGCTAGTAGATATCAGGACCGCTAAAAGCATCACTGACGCACTCTGCGCGGTGGGCAACATCGAGGCCGTGACAACGTGGATGACTCCCATAATAAAATACAAACTTGCAAATGAGTTACCGGAGGACCGCAACCTCTCGGCCAAGATAAAGAGGATCGCCGCCAGGTACTTGTTGTTTGAAGGAGAATTATACAGAAGGTCCGTAATAAGACCACTCTTGAAATGCGTCGGCCCAGCCGACGTAGAGCTAATTTTGACAGAAATTCACGAAGGCATCTGTGGTCATCACATGGGGGCAAGAACGCTGGCCCACAAAGCTCTCCGAGCCGGCTACTTCTGGCCCACCATGCTTGCGGATTCCAAGGATAAAACCAAGAAATGCACGAACTGTCAAATGCATGCTCCGGTGATACACGCTCCCTCCCGGGACCTACAACCGGTGCTTAATCCCCTCCCTTTCGTACAGTGGGGGATGGATATGCTAGGGCCATTTCCAACGGCCTCCGGAGGAAGGAAGTTCTTGATCGTCGTCGTAGACTACTTCACCAAATGGGTTGAAGCTGTAGCAGTACCGGCGAAAACCACAGCGGCCGTCAGAAAGGTAATCTGGAAAAATGTTATAACTCGTTTCGGATTACCCCAAGTTATGGTATTTGACCACGGCCGAGAGTTTTGGAGTGACCTGATAATGAACTGGTTAGAAGAGCTTGGCATCAAGTTTGCATACTCCTCCGTCTGTCACCCACAGAGCAACGGGCAGGCGGAGGCAGCCAACAAAACAATCCTCAACGGTTTGAAAAAGACAGTTGAAGACCTTAAGGGAAGGTGGGCCGATGAACTACCCGGTGTCCTGTGGTCCCTTCGGACCACGGAGAAAGAAGCAACGGGGTACACCCCCTTCCACTTAGTCTACGGTTCCCGGCGATCCCCCGCGGTTGAAGCGACGGTGCCAACATTCAGAACGGCTACCTTTAATCCAGTTGATAACGAGGAAGGCCTGAGAGCATCCCTAGACCTGGTCGAAGAAAGCCGAGATACGGCACGCCTCAACTTGGCAGTATACCAAAACCGGATGAAAAGAGCCTACAACCGAAGAGTCCACAAAAGGGACTTGAAAATAGGAGATCTAGTCCTAAGAAAGTCGGCCGCCACCAACAAAGGAAATATTCATGGTAAATTAACGGCCAACTGGGAGGGACCCTACAAAGTAGTTGAAGAGATGAGGCCGGACACATACCGGCTGACAGACATGGGGGGCGTGCCTCTGATGAGCCACTGGAACACTGACAACCTAAGAAAGTACTTTGTATAAGCGGCGGAGGTGTCCAAAACCATTGTCGGCACCCCGACGCGTGTTTATATCTAATGAAGAAACATCCAAGTTTTCCATCAAAATGTTTATCCCCTCCGTGGTTGAGACGCAAGAAGAAACGTATACTCAGTGCAGTTGAGATGCAAATCTAGCGATCAATATGCCTACACAGATACGAACGTTGTCGAGCCGCAACCCCGATTACCTCGGCCAAAGCCGAGAGCGACGGGGATACGTCGGTCGATACGCAAGAAGAAACGTATACTCAGTGCAGTTGAGACGCGAATCTAGCGATCAATATGCCTACACGATACTGAACGCTTGTCGAGCCGCAACCCCGATTACCTCGGCCAAAGCCGAGAGCGACGGGGATACGTCGGTCGATACGCAAGAAGAAACGTATACTCAGTGCAGTTGAGACGCAAATCTAGCGATCAATATGCCTACACAGATACGAACGCTGTCGAGCCGCAACCCCGATTACCTCGGCCAAAGCCGAGAGCGACGTGGATACGTCGGTCGATACGCAAGAAGAAACGTATACTCAGTGCAGTTGAGACGCGAATCTAGCGATCAATATGCCTACACAGATACGAACGCTGTCGAGCCGCAACCCCGATTACCTCGGCCAAAGCCGAGAGCGACGGGGATACGTCGGTCGATACGCAAGAAGAAACGTATACTCAGTGCAGTTGAGACGCAAATCTAGCGATCAATATGCCTACACAGATACGAACGCTGTCGAGCCGCAACCCCGATTACCTTGGCCAAAGCCGAGAGCGACGGGGATACGTCGGTCGATACGCAAGAAGAAACGTATACTCAGTGCAGTTGAGACGCAAATCTAGCGATCAATATGCCTACACGATATTTAACGCGTCGAGCCGCAACCCCGATTACCTCGGTCAAAGCCGAGAGCGACGGGGATACGTCGGTCGATACGCTAGAAGAAACGTATACTCAGTGCAGTTGAGACGCAAATCTGGCGACCAATATGCCTACACAGTTACGAACGCCGTCGAAACCGCAACCCCGATTACCTCGGCCAAAGCCGAGAGCGACGGGGACACGCCGGTCGACACACTAAAGACGTTAAACACAGTTGGGACATGCTTTCAAACTGCCTCGGTCATACCGAAGGTAAAAACGAAGGCACTCAATTAATAACGCAAAAAGACAAGTGAGGGATTGTGGTCAAAGCCCCGGCCAAGCCAAAGGCCAATAAGACGAACTTTATTGAAAACAATTACAAAGAGAGTACAAACGACGGCCAACCCCACAGGGATAAGCCTAAACACAACCTACCAAGAGTTTTACTAACGAAACACGGGAAAGAAAAGCAAAAGATTACAAACATATCATTTGAAGCGCCAAAAGTGGCAGGGAGGAAAGGCTCAATAGTTGGCCCCCGAACAGCTAAAGCTATCCGAGATGCCGGGTGAGTCTGGTGACGACCGCCCGTCTCCCTATGCCTGTTGCTGCCCTCCATCAGTAGCAGCAGCATCTTCGGTGGCCGGCTCAGAAGAGGGCTCGACATTTTCAAGTGACTTCAGCCTCTCACTCTCCTTCACCTTTGCATCGTAGGCCGCCTTGGCCTCAGCTATCTGAGCCGCCTTCGCTGCCTCCGCCTTCTCCGCAGCCGCTGCTTCCGCAAAGACGCCATCTCATCCGTGGCGGTCAAATTTATCCCACTGGAAGGAGCCGTCAGGGATGAGCTTTTTGATTGCCTCCCTGGTCGCCTCCTCGGCCTGGTCCCGGAATTGGGCGCACATTTTAGGGAGGAGATCGTCTTGAAGCATTTCAATATCCTTCTCCTTTTGAGCAAGGGAGGCCTGCGCGTCCCTGAGCGCCTCCGCCTGGTTATGGAACAGATCCTTCCACTCTTCCCTCTTGGCAACCACGGCGTCATAAGCGCCCTTATACCTGTCCCGCTCCTCCATCATCTTGGCAGTGGCGGCATCAGCATCCTCAACTTTGGCCCTCTCGGCCGCCAGCAGCTTCTCAGCTTCCTCCACACGCTTCTTGGCAGCAAAGAGGTCCACCTTAGCCTTCCCGGCTTCCCCCCTGCAGCGGAGAGATCAAGCTTAAGCTTTGCGATCAGCGGCGCAGTCTGGGCCACGGCTTTTTCCTGCTCCATGATGTGGGAGCCGGCTACACGGGTCCACTTCGCCAGCCTCTTATATATCTTCTCACCCTCCGCCACGAGCTCGGTGGAAGAAATCTTCTGAACTGAGGAGTCAACGGTGACATTTCTATCACCGATCTTCTCAGGCTGCTTCTCGAGCTGCCGCTCAGTGAGAACGACAGCTGCCGACGGCGGATCTACAAAAAATTTACACAGAGCATCCACATCAACATGCATCGACACATCAGAAAGTCGGTCATCGGGAATGTCCAACGAACCAGCTAGGTCCGAACCGCAAGTTAGGTCCGTACCGTCTGGACCCTCTTAGTCGGAGGGTCGGTTGGGGCAGTCTTCTCCCCGGCAACGGTGGAAGCAGACGGTGGCACTTTTCTCTTCTTCGGGGGAGAAAGGACCTTAGCAACGGTCACCACCCCATCAGTGATATCGATGACCTCCAAATGATCCTTCTGGACCACTGGGGTCGAAGAGGGGGTTGGCACTGACGCCGCCGCCATTTTGGACGCGCCTTCTTCGTTCTCTTTCGCACGCCTCCGAGAACCCGTGCCCGGGCCGCCTCCGATCCAAAGCCTTCAGCTGCTTGTCCATCAGCTCGTTGGGAGCCAGTCTGCGATCAAGCTTGTTAGCCGTAGGATGCCGTTCAACAACCTCCCCATCCTTGTCAAGCCCCAACCTCTTTAAGGTCCTCTCGGACAGATCCTGGCCAAACCGGTCTGCAAGAAATCAAACAAGAGTTACATAAAGGAAGCAAAACAAAGCTCTAAAACAGAATACAACAGAGCAAAGATGGGCCTCACACCGACCCCACTCACCCCGATTGAGGGCCGGTATGAGGCCGACGCGCAAAAAGCGCTCATCCTGAAGGATAATCCGAGTCGGGGCAGCCATCCCTTCTCAAAGATCAAACAATTGACGCCGTTTCTCCTCCGCAGTAAGAGGGACCATCGAAGCGTCCATCTTAACCTTACCCCGGGAAATACATTTCTCATATTCTTCCCGGTTCTCACACCGCAAGTAAACAGGGCTCTGGAAGGACCGAGGCAATGGGTAGTCCTCCGGCACTTGGACGTACACCCACCGCCGTTGCCAGTCCTTACAAGAAGTAAGCTTGGACACGGAGACGAAGCCTCGGCTCCGTCTCGCACGCTGTACCACCCCACTTTACCGGCGATCGACGGCCGTAGATGATGAAGGCGGCGGAATAAGTTAACTGTTGGGATCTCCCCCCCTAAAGAGACAGAGCCACACAAAGCCGACTATCGTCCTCATGGCCAACGGATGCAGTTGGGCCACAGCGACGTTCATAGCTTTGATGATAGCCATGACGTACTCATTCAAAGGAAACCGGAGCCCATACTCCAGTGCCGATATACACGCCGATCGACCGGGAGGGCAACAGACCGCCTGACCCTCCTTAGGGATAACGATCTTGTACCCATTACCGAAGGAGAAATGGCCTTCGAAAAGAGTCCCACCGGAACAGCTGGCGAATTTATTAGTCCAGGCACGATCAAGACCAGTTGTGCAGGCCTCGCCATGATCCGGGATAGACGGCCTCTCAACAACAGAAGGAGTCCTCTCACCATCAGAAGGAGTCCTCTCATCATCATCAGCATCATCATCCTCATCCTCCCACTCCTCCAAAATTGGTGGATCAACTACGGGAGAGGGAGACCTAGGACCCCCGAACCTTATCGGGATGGCATCTAGTATCCCCTCCCCATCAAGACGCGACGGGGAACCCCCCGGCGCCGAAGCGCTAGTCCCAGCGTCAGCAGAAGACATGATAGCAATGTATTTAACAAAATAAGAAAGGAAATTTGTTTGTTTACCTTGAAGAAAAACACTCACGAGTAATGACTACGAAAATTAGAAGACAAAGAAGCCCTTGAAAGATTAGAGAGAAGAAAATTTTGGTGAATGAAATTGGTGGCCAATTTCACGGAATAACTGCCCTATTTATAGGGAAAAGCCCATGAAGAAGGACCAATCAGAGAATGACCAGAAGAAGCACCAAACAAATCAAAGAAACAGACACGTGTCAGACATGCAACCATGGAAAGTCAATCGTCGCAACAGTCAAACGTCAATCAATGCAACAGTGATCAAGCGTCTTCAACACGCCCCTTCACCTCTCTTCGCCCATTCATCTTCCTCAACAAATTCCTAGGTATCTGCTCTCCGCCGGCCACAAGATCAACCAAGCTTGGGAGCACCGGCCTGGGGGCAATCAAAAACAACCGGCACTCTCAACCCTGGTCTCGGCCAGCGTCACTTCCTCTTCCACATCGGATGCCCTTTGCACATCCATGCGGAGGGGGGATATATATGGTACGGCCTAATAAGAACCAGGCCGAGATAGAAGAAGCCGATACAGAAAAAGTTTCAGAAATTACTTTCGCAGAATATACGCTCAGCATACATCGGAGCCCATACCACGGCATAGACTACGCTGGGGGCAAATTGATGGGACATATTCTGCACCGCTGACCAAGTCAACATATTGAACAAGGTCAAGGATATCCACAGCAAAGTCAACGACTTAGACAGTCTAGCCGATGTAACCCATCGGCCTGTCACCTGGGTCTCGGCTAGGCAACTAGCCAGCCGGGATACATATCCGCGTACTCATATCCAATACCCTCTGCCGGCCTGCCATGGGTCCATCGGCCAAGGGTAGAACGGTCTTTCCACCTGCTAGCCACTTGGCCACTACGTGACAAAAGGTGAAAGCCTATAAATACTCCTCAACCTTCATTGAGGAAGGGATCCATAAATTAACCTAAGAATCACTATTCATCTGGTAATATCTTCCTTATCTCTCTATAATACATCCTTAGCCAAGTAATAACAACTTATCCCTCTAAGTTTATTGACTTGAGCGTCGGAGTGAGTACGCTTGGCACAAAGCCAAGCCCTCAGTTCGTTCATTGTTGCAGGAGAGGCCGAGAGGAACGATGGAGAGGAGGGATTCAACTCAAGACATCATTCGACAAGCCACGGGTGGTAACAATACTTGCTCTGGAATTACACCCGGAACACCCACAAATTTATCTTCCGTCTTTTTATGATAAAGAAATTCTTTTTTTTTTTTTTTTTTTTCGTTTAAAGAATTTTACGATAAATCATTGACATTTTAAGAAGTTGCGGCCAGAAAATATGTTATTAATAAAAAATTTAAAATTAACATCACTACTTTCTCGGTAAAAGAAAATTTTCAATAAAAATACTCAATTCATGACTTCTTACGATTTTAATTTAATTTTTCAAATCAAAATATAATGAAAAATTGAAAAGAAACATGAAAAAAATAAATCGTTAATTTAAAATCTATAAATAATATTCTAAAAAAAGTAAAAAAAACTATATACACCGTGCATATATATTCCACGGGGTCTATACTAGTTATATATAATAAGTTTAGTTAAATTGTTGGTAAAAAAAATTAAAATCTACTAACTTATAATGAATTTTAGAAAACAAATAAAGTTTGAAATAATATGCTTAGAGCATCTACAATGGTAAGCTACTTGGTACTAGCTTACCTTTGCCACATCATTTTTTTAAGCTACAATCATTTCAAGCGACAACTTACTCCAACGGTGAAGCCGATTTCCTACTAGCTTGATGTGACCCACCTAACACACTCTCCTATTTTTTTTATTCAATTTTAAATTTCTAAATATAAAATTAAAACACTATAAATGAGACCACTATTTTCCTATTAGCTATGTTCTTTTAGTGGGTTCATTTAAGCAAGTAGCTCCATGGAGCTACTAGCTCAAATTTTTTTGAGCAAAACTAATCTATTTGGACTACTCCAATGGTTGAACTACTAACCTGCAATTTCTTAAAATTACAAGCAAGTCATTTTTCTTAACCATTAGAGATACTCTTAGAAAAAATATAAAAATGCTCAAAAATAAATAAAGTTTGAAACAATACCCTACCTCTATTTATATTCCTCTTTTCGTTAACGAACCGTTTACTCCCTCCGTCCCATGCAAATTGACTTAGAGGGTCTACGTTAGAGACTTAGAGGGTCTACGTTAGAGACTTAGAGTACCCCATCCAATAATTTAATTCCCTGTCTATCTTTTCATGAATGCCTTATTTCCTTGAGTCATACAAAAAAACAAGTTAATTAAAACCCAAAAAAATAACTTAATATTGTGCAGTGTTGAAGTTGAATTCCTCTGAATTTTGAATTTTTATCATCTGATGAACTTACTATACTTTGGTTCACTGACATGCATTGTATTTGTTGTGTTTTTTAATGTTTGTGTTTTGCAGTTTGGAGTTTCTAGTAATGTTGATCTCAGTTGTGGACTCACTGATTCTATTGAAGGTATGCTTAAATTGTTTTAATTTTGAGGGGCGGTTTCTCAGTAAGTTATTGAGAGACCATTTATCCGTACCCTTTTTGAGTATCTTTGGTAAAGGGGCTATGAATGGATTTTATGTATGCTGATCATTTTACCATTTAAACACATCCCAAATCTAAAAAGGTAAACAAATTAATGAAATATGAAATACGTAAGCAAATGACCATTTATCCGTACCCATTTTGGATTATATTGAGAATACCCCCTATAATTGAGATTATGCATTTTAAATATGTAATTGCTAAATCCCGCTCATGATTTTGCTTAATCCCGCGGACTTTGTCCTTTTTGCAATTCCAATTCGGCATCAGATTCCTTGCCAATGTGTCTAATTTAGGATCTTTGTTGTGATTTGTGTACCTAGTGGACACACAATAGGAAATGGATAATTGTAATGGGTTTGGTTGAGTGCTTGGCACTCCGGTTGGATGGTATGTTTGGAAACCTAGAATTGGAATTAAATCCCCGAGAAAATATTATTGTTGTCGGCCGTGTGTCAACATATGTATGAGTTTATCATCACCTGTCTTCAATAAGCAGGTATGAATAACTGCATTAGTGTGCCAGTGATCTGATGTATTAAATTTCTGCAGTACAAGCTCTCCGCGATGCAGCTAGAGTACTAGGAAAGCCTGACTGGAACTGCACTAATGACCCTTGTGAAACAAGTTCGACTTGTTGGTTTTCTGATGATAAAACGAAGTTACCTTATGTCAATCAAGTAACTTGTTTGTGCCAGGACGGCAAGAATCATATTAACAATATGTAAGTTACCTATGTTATAGACGCGGCTTCAACTTGAAGATTCTGTGTTCTGAGCGGAGACACACCCAAAGTGAACTGTTAAGTGATATATGATCTCGCTTTAGCAAATTATCTTATGACACTTGTGATTGCTTGTTGTTGTGAAATCAGATCCTTTAAAGGACAGGATCTTTCAGGTGTCCTTCCAACATCACTGTCTAAGCTGCCATTTCTTCAGCTTATGTAAGAATAAATGCATACTAATCATCTTGCTTGATCATACGGATAGAAAGACTGTCATACTGATAACTAGCATTCACTTTTGGCAGTGATCTGTCAAGGAATTTGTTGAGTGGCTCAATACCCAAAGAATGGGCTTCCTTAAAAAACTTGAAATACCTGTAGGTACCTATTGCTACACAAATTCGTCCGTTTTTGTTATTCTGTTTTTATTGACTTCGTTAAATTCTCTTACAGGTCTGTTATGGCCAATAACCTTTCAGGGCCGATTCCTGTGTATTTAGGGAGCATTACTTCTCTCACTTACATGTATGCTGTCTTTTCCTCTCCATACACATATCGTATTTATGTAAATTGTTTCACATTGTTGTACATTTGCCCTTCTAACTTTGATGTTTCACAATTTTAACAAAATTTCAGAAGCCTTGAGAGCAATCGGTTCTCTGGAGCTGTTCCTGCAGAACTTGGACAATTGGTCAATCTGCAAAACTTGTAGGTTAATTTTGTTTGCTCAGTTGTAGAATATGGGTCGTCAGAAAACTATGTTTTCAATATGGAGGACAAATTGCCTAGGTTTAACATTAACCCTTCCAGACATGGTTTCTAGGACTCTCAGTGACAACAATCTTACCGGACAGTTGCCAGAAGAACTAAATAACCTTACAAATCTAGTAGAGCTGTACGTTCCCTTTTTTCTTTTTAGATTTGCGAAATTTCATGGTGTTCTTCCTCTTTATTCTAATCTGTTAACAGTTTTGTACCTTTTCCATTCAACACTTTCTTCAGTAAACTAAGCAGTAACAACTTCAACGGACGTCTTCCAGATTATTTTGGCAGCTGGCTGATGCTACGGAAACTGTAAACTTCTTTGCTACATATACAATCATCAAGGTGCAGAAGTTCATAACATGTATAATAAACTGTCGTGTTTATTTTCCGGTATTGCAGTGATATGCAAGGCAGCGGCTTTGAGGGACCTGTACCACCTAGCATATCTCTTCTGCGTAATGCGCTTGAACTGTGAGTTGACCTGTAATAAGAGTACTACTCAGGAGTAAAGTCTTTATAATTATATACACATTCTCTTGGTATTTGTGTAGCACAAATTCTGATCGAAATGCTCTCATGATAAGACTGACCAGTATTATGGGGTGATTATTTGTTTCTTTTATTTTTCAGTGGGTTAATGGAGATATGGTTGTGGATTCTAGTTGAATTGGCATTTGGGTTAGTCTCGCATTATATTAATATGAGACTGGCTCACAACGGACTAATTGTTTATGCAGAAGGATAAGTGACTTAACTGGAAATGGCTCCAAATTTCCATCACTGCAAAACATGACGAACTTGAAAAGATTGTGAGTCACATCTCAAACCTTGTGGAATCTAAGAAACCAAAAAGTACGAGGGGTCAACGTTCTAACTTCCTTATGATCAATTTCTGGCAGGGTTTTGAGGAACTGTAACATCTCTGGATCTATTCCGGATTATATAGCAAAAAATCTGCCTCTGGACTCGCTGTATATTTCTTCGTTACTTGAATAATGTCGTATATATATTTGTGGTTGATGCCATTGTGCTTGTTTGACCAAATGTTATCAGAAATGTGTCTTAAGGTTTATTCTTATCATGAGATGGGTTCCTTACTGGTTACCACCCGCTGTAACTTACGCAGAGACCTTAGCTTCAACAGCTTAGACGGTACTATTTCTTCAGATTCTGACAGTTTCCAGAAGATAAAAAATATGTAAGCATTCAAATTTACAAGGTCTTTCCACTGTCTTTGTGTGAGGTCAAATTCTGAATCAATGTTTTCGCTACATATCTGCATGTTTCATTAGGTATTTGATGCACAATATGCTAACCGGAGAAGTTCCTGACTGGATAACCATCAACTCTGGTAGAAGGTTTTCCACCTAACCTTTGATTACAAAGTTTGTTCAGAAAGCTGTAAATAATAAACCACTGTCTGTAATGTTTCAATTTTATTTAGTCTCTGTGGACGTCTACTGACTATGCAAATCAACTGTTCCTTCAGATTCAGCAATATTGATCTTTCATACAACCTCCTGAATGAGATCAAAAGCAGTTGTGATGATTTCGATAACATGTAAAGAAATCATTGAAAGGCTTCATTTAAGTATACTTCCATAAATTTCCATTCCTGCTATCTATATAAGAAAATTAAATTGATTATTTTTTTGTCATCTTCAGAAATCTATTTAGAAGCTTCAAGGGGGAATCGAACCTGTAAGTTGATAATTAATGTGCGTATCTCATGCATATAAGTTGTTCTTTTTCTCTATCTGATATATTTTTTTTTACAGGGAATCTACTCTGTGTTTAAGAAAAGACTCTAATTCTTGCTCTAAAGGTGAGAAATAGAAATTAATCCAACATTAACCGAGATGCTATTTTCCATTACTGCCCTAGGTTAATGTTGTATTCTGTCTCTGGCAATGCAATTAGTATGAAGACATTTTCTGTGTTTCTCACATTTCATATCTTACTTTGCATAGACCTATTAAATTCATTGCATATCAACTGTGGTGGAGAGAGAACACGTGTTGGGAAGACTACCTATGAGCAAGATAATAGAGCAGGTGGTGCAGCAAAATTTGTCCGAGCAGGAGTATGGGGATTTTGCAGTAGCGGGGATTACTTGAATGTCAAAGACATAAGCAATTATATAGTAACAGATTCGACACCTGGACTACAGGATTCAAAGCTGTTTCAACAAGCGCGCATCTCTGCCACCTCTCTAACTTATTATGGACTTTGTTTGGCAAGAGGAAAATACACAGTCACACTGCAATTTTCTGAGATTGTCTTTGCTTCTAACAAGTCTTTTTCCAGCCTCGGAAATCGAAAATTTGACATTTATATCCAGGTGCTCCTTCTGTTTTTCAGTAGTATGTTTCAAGGTTTTGGCTAAATTAACTGGAATTAGCCGAAACACTAAGACCCTAAAGTGGAAATGTTGCTTCTGAATATTATTTAGAAATGTCATGGACCATCTGTAGTTTCCTCTTGAACTTTGCTAATGAGGGTATGTGGAATATGCTACAGGAGACCCTAGTTTACAGGAATTTTGACATTCTAAGTAATAATGAAATGCACCAACCTGCGAAGATGGTTTTCCCGAACATACATGTAAATAATAGTATTGAGATACGGTTGTACTATGCTGGCAAAGGGAGTACAGCAATTCCTGCTAGGAAAAGCGGTGCCTACGGCCCCCTTATATCAGCTATATCTGTGGAGTCAGGTATAAGGATATCATCTTCTGGGCAGTAAATTGCTGAGACCGCTAACCTTAACCTATCTAATGTTGCTTTAACTAACTTGTATTATTAATACTTTTTATTCCACAAATTATCATTCCTTGTAGAATTCAAGCCTCCATTGAGTGGGCGGACAATCATATGGATTACGGTTGTAAGTGTAGCTCTGTTGATATTGTTCATAATCAGCATTCTTGGTGTTTTCTGGTGGAGGAATCGTAGAAAGGCTACCACTTCAAGAGAAGAAGGTGAGTTCAATGTCTCTGATGCTATGAAATTTCTATTAGAAAATACTGTACAATGTTCTACACTTGCAGCTTAGTCGGAGTGACAAAGACATAGCAACATTATGTTATGTTCTTGTTAATGTTTCTTTAATCTCTCTTTATCCAGAATTGCTAGGACTTGATTTGCAAACCGGTATATTTACCTATAGACAACTCAAAGCTGCTACGAACAACTTTGATGCTAATTCCAAGATTGGAGAAGGTGGTTTCGGCTCAGTGTACTTGGTATGTTTCCCTGTGTTTCAAGGGCTAGCCAAGATTAAGATACACCTCACATTAGATGATAAGATCATAAACCCATTTTCATCATGGTGAGACAGGGCACATTGCTGGATGGAACCAATATAGCAGTTAAGAAACTTTCATCAAAGTCGTCGCAAGGGAACCGAGAATTCATAAATGAAATAGGGATGATTTCCGGGTTGCACCATCCGAATTTAGTAAGACTGTATGGCTGCTGTGCTGAGGGGAACCAGTTATTTGTCATATATGAATACATGGAGAACAATAATCTTGCGCGCGCTTTGTTTGGTAAGCAATCATCATTACTCATTTGTTTTTAAGGAAGGTGCAACTTTGTTTAATTATCATGCGCAAAATCATTTTGGGATTAAGGCTCTGATGTTGCTGTTGTTGTTAATGTTTCTTCTATTCTCGTTGTTGCGCAGATGATGGAGAATTGATACTAAACTGGGCTACTAGGCAAAAGATATCCATTGATGTAGCAAAAGGATTGACCTTTCTTCACGAGGAATCGACATTCAAAATCGTCCATAGAGACATCAAAGCTACTAATATTCTTCTTGACAAAAATCTTAATGCTAAAATCTCAGACTTTGGCTTGGCTAAGCTTGACGAAGAAGATCACACTCATATTAGCACCAGGATTGCTGGAACTGTGTGAGTCCTCTTTCGTTTGAAGTGATTTTTCGAGTTTTTGAAGTTAAGATGGTATAGAAAATAGTCAAAAACGGTACTTCTCTAAAGAAAATTACATGTTGCAGAGGATACATGGCGCCAGAGTATGCTTTGTGGGGTTATTTGACTTACAAGGCCGATGTTTATAGCTTCGGGGTTGTATTGTTAGAAATTGTTGCAGGAAGAAGTAACACAAAATTTCGGCCCGAGGAAAATCACTTTTGTCTTCTTGATAAGGTAACATTCCCCTATTTGCTCATCATCAAATCATAAAATATGTCTTTTAAAGATATTTATCCTAATGGTTGTCCAAATGTTGTGTTAGGCCTTTGTTCTACAACAGAAAGGAGATCTCACAGAGCTGGTGGATGCGAGGTTAGGGATGGAATACAACGAGGAAGAAGCGGTAAGAATGTTAAAAGTCGCGTTGATGTGCACAAATGCATCCCCTGAACTCCGGCCTACCATGTCAGTGGCACTGTCAATGCTCGAGGGGACCACGATTGTGCCCGTCCATGATTCAACTTTGGATCGAAACATGCAAACTAAGTGGTTGTATCATGTATCTAGGAGCCACAATGAGGTGATGTCTGAAAAAGATACTCAAAGCCTTATTATCTCAGGGGGTGCCCCCGGCTACGCTTCCTCCTCTAGGTCTAATGATAATGATCTTTATCCTATCAATTTTTATTCCGATCCTAAAGCTTTAGGACATTCATAGCTTGCTCGTACATTTTTCTTACTGTATATCATAAGTCTCTAGATTTCTTGCATAGGGTTTTGTCAAGACATTAAGAGATACGGTTCGACGACATTAATGACTATATTTAGCTATAAATTTTTGTGAAATTTTGTCGCTTTACCTACGTCTTATATAACTAAGTACCTCAAACATGTATGCGTTATTAATAGAAAATTTTCATGTTTTTAATATTGAAAAATCTACGATTGAGCCCTCGAAGCTCCCATGTAAAACACCTAGTCGAATTGACGGCCTTTTTATGTGATGGTTGGAAAATAAATGAATTGGAACTATAAAATAAATAGGGTTATTCTCATTGGTACCCCTGAGTTATCAACTTTTCTCAATGATACCCCTCCCTTTTTATAATCCCCAGTTATGCCCCTAAACTTTCTTTTTTACTTCCAACAGTTACGATAGCTCTTTTCCGTCAAATTACTTCTGTTAGATTATGGCTCAGCTGCTTAGTGTACCATATACCTTCTCTATCCCAAAATTCACCCATGTTGTCGCATGATCAGGAACTTGTTTTTGCTGATGATAATCATTGTTAATGCCAAAATTGATCTGCTATTATTCGTAGTTTGTTCATAAAATTGATTAATATCACCATAATTCAAAATATCCTGATAAACCCAACTCCAAATTATCCCTACTATTCCCATACTCTCCAAAACCCACCAAACCCATGTTCAAATTTGACACTTCCATTCTCGTGTTTGAAAACCCGGAATCTTGACCCAAATTGAACCTGTATCCCCACGAACCCGGAGGCAAATGATTGCTACCAATCAAGTTCCAAGTCTCGGAAATTGTTGCGAAACAGAGGTACCCCTGTTCGAAACGGAGGAGCTCGGAAGCGGATAAGAAAGAAGCGGGGATGGTATCGATTTTGGGTAGCAATAATGGCATTTTCTGATTGTTGTAAAGGCCATTGAATAGTTTCACCATCAGATTTTTGACCTCATTCTTTAGTTAATTGGAAAATTTTAGCTGCACAAACTGCTGGCATCCTAATTCTTATACATCTTCCATCAACTTTTTTGTGCTTGTCTTTGCTTGATTTTATTTTTGGTGGGTTTGCTTTTTTCATGTTGTTTGTGGGTTTTTTCATCAAGGTTTTCAACTTGTATGGGATTTGATAACAATAGGGATGGAAAATGGGAAGGTTTTCATTAAGGTTTAGGTTATATGCAGCTGAGTGTACCATATTCTCCATATACCTCTTCTGTCCCAAAATCCCTGAGCCATAATCTAACGGAAGTAATTTGACGAAAAAGAGTAATGGTAACTGTTGGAAGTCAAAAAGAAAGTTTAGGGGTATAATTGGGGATTATAAAAAGGGAAGGGTACCATTGAGAAAAGTTGATAACTAAGGGGTATAAATGAGAATAACCCAAATAAATTTATGTGGAGTAAGGCCATGTTCTTTTGGAGTGAAATTGTCTGAACTCAACTTAATGGAGCTGAACTGAACTGAACTGAACTTAATAGAGCTGAACTGAACTGAACTGAACTGAACTGATTTGAACTGAACTGAACTGAACTGAACTGAAATAAAAATAAAAATAAAAAGATAATAATAATAATAATAATAATAATAATAATAATAATAATAACAACAATAATACTAATAATAATAATAATAATAAATTTTATAATAATATTATTTATTATTATTAATAATAATATATTAATATAATCTAATAATAATCTAATAAGTAATATAAAAAATAACATAGTAATATAATAATAAATATAGTAATAATAATAATAATAATATATTAGTAATATAAATGATAATATTATTAATAATATTATAATATATTAAATAATATAATATATTAATAATAATAACTAAAAAACAAATATGATAAGTATAATATAAATATTATAAATAATAATAATAGATGTAATATAATTATTTTTTTTATATAATAATAATAAATATGTTATTAATAATATTAATATAAATAAATATTAATAAAATAATAAATATAATATAACAATATAATAATAATAATAATAGTAAATATTAATACACTAATATTTCCATGAATCATAATAATATAATAATAAATAAATATAATAAATATAAATAAAATAAATTAATATAATAATAATAATGATAACAATAAGAATATAAAATAAGAATAATAATATTAATGTTGAAATAAACTAAAACTAATCTGAACTGAACTGAACTGAACTGAACTGAATTGATCTGAACTTAATAGAGCTGAACTGAATTGAACTGAACTTATTAGAACTGAAATTAAGTCCAGAAGAACAGGGCCTAACTAGCTGTAACGATAAATACATAAATTGAATCAACTAGGTGTTTTGCGGTACTCCTCTACATATTATCATCACCTCACTTAATTAGGTAATTATGTATGAATCCTTGAATGATAAAGTGTAGTAAGAACCTTAACATCATCGATTATTGGACCACACATCAAACCCATATTAGTTATGGTATAAAATGAGCTCATGAGCCTAATTCTTGTACGAGTCTTTTCGGGAGTGAAGAAGAGTTGTCCTTTAATGAACACACCTTGACCCGTAGAGTGGTAGGTGATGTGGTCGTAGCCTCCCCGACAAAAACCTCGACTGCCAAGGGTCCCACACATTTGTTAGCGTCGCCTACTATAAGATCGAACATGCATGGGCCTGGGCCGCGCCTGTTGAGGAGAAGAGGGTGTCCATTTTACAAGTCGATTCCATCTCAAAACCAATTGGCAATAGGGAGGAGTATCTCTTTGGTTTATAAAGTAGATTACACTTCTCCGTGTAATGTTGTATTCTGTCTCTAGCAATGCAATTTGTATGAAGACATTTTCTCCGTGTTCCTGACATTTCATATCTTACTTTGCGTAGTCCTTTATTCATTGCACATCAACTGCGGTGGAGAGAGAATACGTGTTGGGAAGACTACCTATGAGCAAGATGTTGCAGCAGGTGGTGCAGCAATTTTTTTCCATACAGGAGTATGGGGATTTTGCAATAGCGGGGATTACTTGAATGTCAATAACATAAGCAATTATATAGTAAAAGATTCAACACTCAGACTGTACTACAGGATTCAGAGCTGTTTCAACAAGCGCGTATCTCTGCCACCTCTCTAACTTATTATGGACTTTGTTTGGCAAGAGGAAGTTACAAAGTCACACTGCAATTTTCTGAGATTGTCTTTGCTTCTAACAAGTCCTTTTCCAGCCTCAGAAATCGAAAATTTGACATTTATATCCAGGTGCTCCTTCTGATTTTCAGTAATATGTTTCAAGGTTTTGGCTAATTTTACTATGATGTTTTGTGGTTTCACTAATTCCATTTTGGTAAACTTGGCTGGATTTATTTCTCACTCTAGTCACTTAGTGAGATTATCAAAATTCAGAATAACCAACACCTCAAGTCACCAATGTGACTTAGTGTTTAGCCACGGGGGCACAAAACTGGAATTAGTGCAAACACTAAGGCCCTAAAGTGGAAATGTTGCTACGGAGTCTGTAATGAGTTTATGGCCATCTATATTTTCCTTTCGAAGGTTGCTAATGAGGGTATGTGGAATATGCTGCAGGAAACCCTAGTTTGCAGGGATTTTGACATTCTAAGTAATGGAACTCACCAACCTGCGAAAATGGTTTTTCTGAACATACATGTAGATAATAGTATTGAGATACGGTTGTACTATGCCGGAAAAGGGAGTACAGCAATTCTTTCAAGTGAAATCGGTGCCTACGGGCCACTTATATCAGCTATATCTGTGGAGTCAGGTATAAGGATATCATCTTCTGGGTAGTATATTGTTTAAGACCATTAATTTTTATGCTCCATTTAATAGTTGATGCTACAAATAATCATTTTTTTGTAGAATTTAAGCCTCCATTGAGTAGGCAGACAATCATATGGATTTCGGTTGGAACTGTAGCTTTGTTGTTATTGTTCATAATGAGCGTTCTGGGTGTTTTCTGGTGGAGGAGTCGCAGAGAGGTTACCGCTTCAAGGGAAGAAGGTGAGTCAGTTTTTACTGTCTTGTACTATAGAATGTATAGATATGTCATTGTTACATCATGGGGATTTGTTTTGTGGGTTAGTTGAATTTGATTAAAAAAACAATTGCGAATTTTGTAGTGGTGGTGGTGGACTGGTGACGGAGGATGCATATGAGCCATTATGAGGAGTTCTCCATTTTATTAAAGAGAGGAAGAAAGAACAGGTAGATGTTTTAATTTTTGATGTGTAAATTAAGTTGGGGAAGAAGAAGGGGAAGGAAGAATAACATGCCCAACAAAAAAAAATGGTCCAAAAAAAAGAGAAAGAATGGAAAAAGAGGGGAAAGAAAATAAATCAATACTCCCTCCATACCACACCAATGGTAACATTGACTTTTTCACACTTGTCGATACACGTTTTGCAACGTAAATATCTTTTATTACACATTATTAAAAATTATAAAAATTTGATATTCTTATAGCATTCATGACGATAAATCAAACAAGATCTCACATGACTATATTTTGTCTTATAGATTAAGAATAATATCGAAGATTCCCTACGACCATGAATAGTGGCAAAACGGTCAATGTTACCATTGGTTGATGCGTGTCATTTATATGATGTTTTACACCCTATTTTACACGCATTTCAGAGCTCAATTATGTAGTTTATGCTACTATTTTCCCTATTTCCGTCTACTTTCGTGTTTTTGTATAAAATTGCAGAAATGTGAAGAATCCAGCGGAAAATGAGCCGAATCCGTTCCCGAGTGTTTAGCATAGGATTTGACATAAGTTATTAACTCGAGGAATGAGCTTGGTGCGCGTTTCAAGGCCTAAAGATAGCAAAAGCATGGGTGCGTACGAGTTTAACAAGCAAAGAAGCACTTCACGATATCGCAGCCTGCTTCAGATAGCAATATCTCGAGTTTTGGATCTGATAATCGAGTGATTCCAATTGGAGGTGAAAACTTATCCACATAGCTTTCCAACGCCGCATAGAACGCCTGATTTGACCAAGTAACGAAGAAATGACAACTGTTTTGATCGGTGCGCGCTGCAGGAATTGTCGGAATGCACTACTGTACAGCACTCTTGGTTGATCGACTGGTCCAAGTGGTCGATCGACCACCCCACGAGCTGATGCGCAAATTAAAAGACGAGGAAGCCCATTGTACTTAAGTTTAGGAAATTAGGTTACGTTACTTCTGCTATATAACGTAACACAACCCTCCTGTATCAAGGATCTAGTTTTCATACGACGTTACTTTAGGTTTCATTCATATTCAATTTCATATTTTAGTTATCAACAAAGTTCTTATTGCGGATCTATTCATTCCTCTTTTAATTTCGGTAATTCTTGTTCCTTTATTTCAGTTTGTTCTTACTGTTTTATTAGTTTAGGAATTGCTAGTTTAGATCCCTTGAACCCTAGTATAGTTTTATGCGCTTTATCAATTTAATTAGTTCAATTATGCTTTCATCTATTGTTTTAATTACCAATTTCATTGTTGTTATTTGCATGAATATGAGTAGCTAAATCACCATTGTTAAGATGTAGGCGAATTATAGCGTAGATGGCATTAGAATAGCTACCCTCGGATTAGGGCTTGGTCGACCGACTGGCTTATCTGGTCGATCGACTGAGTCGGTTGGTCGGTCGACTGGGGTAGCTGGTCGATCGACTGACTTCGTGTCTGATTTGCTTCGTTTGAATCGTTAAGTGCAATGTCTATCAATGAGACCTAGCGGAGACTTGTTAGATGCTTAGTTTTGACCAACCCATAGATCGAAAGATAGGGAAGGACTTAAATTAACGAATTAAGACGGCTAAATTGCTAGATCGAAAGATAATATAATTTAGGCATTAGGATCACTAGTCAAGAACGAAAGTTAGTATTAGTGACACCTAGGGACTAATAGCATAGACCGAGAGGAGCTATTAGTTGACTTGGACCGAGAGGACTTGTCATACCCATCACCCACGACTGTATTTCGAGACTTACCTAGACTTATGTGCCATCGAAGCTGTAGTGACCCGATCATCCTAGCTCCTTTTTTATTGGTTTACATCATTTTCTTCACCGCTTTTCATCTTTTATTTGAATTTAGTATTTAATCTATTTGCCTTAGAATTAGTTCCAAATTAAAACCCCCCTTATTTGTTACCTAAGACTAGAATATTAAACAACAGAAACTCCCCCGCCTCTCTGTGGTTCGACCCTGTTACCACTAACTTCTGTTAGTTTTAATAGGTATTATAAATATTATTTTTGGTGCACACAACGACAGGCATCATTGGTCTTATAATACTACGGTTTTATGAGTCTCTGGGTACTCTATCGAGTGGGCCTTACTCTGTCGAGTAAGGGTGTTTTGCAATTTAAAATATTTTCTGACCTGTAGGGTACTCGATCGAGTAGCCTTGGTACTCGATCGAGTAGGCGGCACTCGATCGAGTACGTCAGTTACTCGATCGAGTAGCCCGATTTACGGATAATGTTTTGACGGGTTTTGTTAATAATGCGAATTGGTATATATAATACGCTGTTATCTTTTATAAACACTTTTATAAATCTTATACACTCAAAAAGAGATTGCAAACTACGTTGTTCTCCCCATTCGCATTATTGGCAAATCCCGGAGTTAGAGAAGTCGGATTTCGTTGTTCTTTGCGTCATAGTGATCCTTGCGTCAAGGGTAAGATCCGCGTACCATTTTTATAGCATTTGGTTGACTTTGTTTAAACCCTAATTTTGGGAATTGGGGGTTTTTATGATTGTTGTGTTAGTAGTGATTGTATGATTATGTGAATAGGAGGAGGATTCGTAAAAGAAAGATTTTGATAACAGCTGTTGAGATCGTCTGACTGTATTGCGTTCCAGGTAGGGTTTCCCTACTCAGTATTAGTCCCATAATGTGTTGTTGGTGTGTTGTGGTTGTTGAATATTATCGTATTCGTATTGTGACGGTTGTTGGTTTTGTCTGCTGCTTAATGGTTGTGATTGTTTGTCTCTGGTTCTCGAGATGCGTTCTCGGCTGAGTGGAGTCACTCGCGGGAGTGGCTTCACGCCCTAGTTTCGCCCTCCGTGGAACCCGCCACGGGAGGGGATGTGCACATTAATGGGACAGGGTTATCGCTCGGTATGATGAGCGGGGATTTGGTGGGTACGGCTGCGGTCCTCCACTGGCAGGGCTGGTCAAGTGGAAATTCGGTGACGGAGATTGATTGGAGTGGGTGTGATTGTGTGTGTGACCGTTTGAGCTGCTTGTTTACTGTGTTGTTGGATTATATAAATTGTGTGATTAGTACTGACCCCATTTATTGTTTTAAAAACTGTGGTGATCCATTCGGGGGTTGTGAGCAGTTATTGAGCAGGTATGAGATGACGCGTATGTGATAGCTGGGGTGAGTCATCACGTGGCAGTTAGAAGTCTTCCGCTGTGTCAGACGATGTTTTATAGCTTTGATAGTTTTATCAGTAGATCGTCTGAGAACCTTGTATTTCAGTTTGACAGTTTTGGTTTGAGACATGTAATCACTTAAATTATATTTACTTTTAAAGTACGTTTCTTTATTGTCTTATGATTATCATTGTCTCGGGTAATCGAGATGGTAGCACTTTTATGCCTTGAGTGGTCCTGGTAAGGCACTTGGAGTATGGGGGTGTTACAGGTCTGGTATGGAGGGAGTATCTATCTATATTATTAAAGGAAGCTTTTTTTCGAGCGATTACAGAGAGTCCAACTTTCGTGAAATGCTCCGAGCAATATTATATAATGGTTTAATGGGTTTCAATTGAACTAGGAAAGTTTAAGATACAAGTTTTTAATAAAAGATAGAATTGTAAACATTATTAATTGTAAGTACAATTGGTGCCTCTTCTATGTATAAATATATATTTTTTAGAATCCTCTCATTCATAACTTTGATGTTCACGTTTTATATCATGTAGATTTTTTTTTTGTCTTTCGTAATATAGGCGTTTCTACAATTTAGTTAACCACATTGTAATGCATGCGTACATGACCATAGTTTCATTCAGTTTATAACATGTACTTTTATTATTTCCGTTCTTTTACGTTTAGTTTTCAAGATTTTAACACGTATGTTTTCTATTTGATTGATTGCAGGTTGTTTACAAGAAACGGAGAAAATATAGATTTCGGTAGCTTTGTGCGGTGATATTTATTGGTTTTTAGATGAGAAAGGTTTGAAAGAATACCGTCTAAAATTGGGACTTTTCTATAGTTATTACAAAGTTTACGTTCGTTTGAGTTTTGGATCATAATTTTCAATTATTTGGAACATGTTTTTGTAATTGTACGGAAATTCTGAGTTAAATAGAATATATTAAATAATTGCATTACATAATTTGTTAGTTTGACAATTACAATACAAACTGCACCATACTACACCTTTTATACGGTTTGAAAACGGTGGAATAACAAAGTTAAAGCTTTTTCCAAGCTCTCATGCTAATAATTCATGTATTCATGCACAAACATAGATTAGTCAAATGCTAACGACTCGTGATGAAAAAAGAGTTTCCTGCTCAAGCCTTTGGTATTAATTTGCTTTTTGATGGGAAGAGGTATCCGTTAATATGGTTATACAACATGCATACATGTTAGTATTATTTTCAATACAGTAATAAGTAGACGAAGAAGTAAAGTTTTTCTGCAGTAGTCATAACGTAAGGTCCTGGCTGAGTTATTAAAAAAGAATACCCAATAAAAAATATTACTCCTCCCTCCGATTTTTTTAAAATGTCTCATCTATACAAGAATATAAAAAAGCTACCTTGAGCATATGTATAAGACATGCGACAACGTAGAATCACTAAGAAACTTTCATTTGATAATATGTGACTAATTAATAATATTCATTCATGGAATTAAGATAAAATACTTATTATCACGTTTACGACCCTTTTTCATCTCTAACTCTTCATTTTCTCTTTAGCTCTTCCTTTTCCTTTTTGATGATTCCTTTCTCTCCCTAAAAATTTAACTCCTTATTTGAAGCTAAGTTAATATAAGTAAAGTCTTTAAAATAAGCACTTTTATTTTTTACCCTCTTTTTCTAACCTTTTGTCATATTCATATGTTATTGAAACTTTCCATTGCATATAGTTTTTATTAATCATTTGTATTTGTGAAAAAAATAAAGTTATATCATACATTCATACATAAGATTTGTGTTTTATTTGGTATTGTTTAAATAACTTTTACTGATGTCAATTTGTATTTCTCACCTTGATTTATTTTTGCAGATGGAATGGTACAATTTTCTTATTATTGCAAAGTTGGATTATGCAGTTAATTACGTTATACATAAGGTATGTTTTACGAGTTTTGTTTTTGTAATTTATATAAGCTTATTGTAAAATGCACAGTTTCTTGTAACTTATCCGCTAATATCGCTTTGTGGTAGATTTATTTTATACTATCTTTATGTAAACCCTCTTACAAGATTAATTGAATTATCGTTAAATGTATGTTTGTTTCTTATTCTATTTTTGTAGGTGATGCTTCCTTTGTCTTCTCATATTATTAACATAGTGTGTTAAAAAAAAACTACATGGGAAATGTGTAGACAACAGAAGGATTTAGTTAAAACAAAAATTTGATATCTGTCCTTGAACCATTTCTAATGATATTAAAACTTATTTGGTACGTAATTGTCTCACTTGATACAAAAACAAAACATTTTTAGTTTTTAATTCGAATTTAGATGATCTTAGTAAATTGTTTTTTTATAACTCTGTTTTTGTTAAAAAAAAAAATACAATATAGTTAAAAGGCTACTTAAAACATCTAATTTTAATTCACATGTCATTTCTATATTGGTTAATATTAAGGCTACATCAGACTTATTTATTAAAATTCTTCATAAGATTTACTAATATTTTTTGATGGAAATCATAATACCGATCATAATTTAAATCTATAAAACATTATTAAAAGGCTAGCCTAAAAAAGCCACGTAGACAATGCCACATGGGATGGAAAAAAGCCACGTATGCAATAATAATGTGACTTAGCAAACTAATATGACATGGATTATCAATTTATTATATTGCATTAGTTTAATTCACTTATTTCCTTTAAAAATCCATCCATATTCCATTAGCTTTAAACTTAATTAACTCAAAAAAAAATTACAATAAAAAAATACGCATTAACTATAAGTTAATAATTTCAAGATTTTTCATATGGAGTGGTATTATATGTATTCGAAATAAAAAAACCGAATGCATGAAATTAAGAACGAAGAAAAATAAATGAAGTTGAAAACAAAAAAATTTGTATCTATACAATATAGTTAAAAAACTACTTAAAACATTTAATGTTAATCCACATGTCGATTTTTTATTGGTAAATACTAATTCATCTATATTGATTACTTGATTATTTATTTATACAATATTATAAAAGTCTAGATTATGTTTTAAAAAGTTATCTTTAAAACTGTCACATGCTTATAAGTACAAAAAAAATTAAAAAAATATTAATTGCAAACACAAAAAATAAATTAATACAAACTCTTTATTTTCCTCTCATAAATTTGGTTATTAATCTACTTATTTATTTAACCTTTAATTTCTTTTATTTAATAGGATGGTTTTTTGGTTTTCTCTCACCATCATTATAATTTGTAGTTATCATAATTTTTTTATCTCCCTTTTAATTCACAAAATCGTTCCTCTTCCCTCGAATAAATTGTTGAAATTAATCAATAATTAATAACAAAAAGTTTCCTATATAACTATTATAACAATCTTAATTTTCATTTTTATTCAAAAAGTTGGTAGGTAAAGTATATATACATAGATAATTAAATGAATTATTTCGCTTTTTATCCTTATTATTTTTTAAATTTATTAATAGTAAGAATATTATTTAGTTATTGTTTTTGTGTTTGTATTGAAATTGCAGGAATATGACATACTCAATTATCAATAACATTGCATGAAATCTATACTATCTAATTAAAGGGGTAGCTTAGAACATTCAATTTCATTTCACATGACATTTTCACACCCCATTAATTCTTATTCATTTTTGACATGCATGGAATAATAATTGAATTTATAAAACTATAATCTATAATTAAAAAGTAAGCCAAACTATCTACCATTATCTGAATGTCATATTTTAAATTTCATAAGATAATTTCTAAACCACTTTTATGCAAAATGGATTTTGTAAAAAAAAAAAAGAATAATAATAAAGCAAATCTTTTACATTCCATTTCTCCTTTGCTCCATATTTATGTCTATATTTATAACTCAATAATCTAGATATAAAATATATAAATCTAATTAAAAGGCAAGCAAAACTAACTATCATCATTTACATGTCATATTTTTATTACATAATAAGACAACATCTTAAATCAATCTCCTATAAAGTGGATCTTGTAAAAAAAAAATTATAATAATAATAATAATCAAGCAAAACTTATACATTCCATTTCTCTTTATTCTTTATTAATGTTTATATTAAATTTCATAATAATGAAAAATGATGCTCAAAAGTCATGAACCTTGATTCATATTTATACCTATATTAATTTTGTAATAATGAAAAAAGGATGCTCAAAAGTCATAAAACACATCCTCAATTCTTTATATATTTTTGATGGAAGACAAAATTCATAAGCCAAAATTTTTCTTATCTCTATCGTCAGTAGAACTAAATGTATCACTAAACTTTACTATCATTCTATTAACATCAAGCCAAGTGTATTAAGGTTTTAAAATTATTAACTAATTTATTTACTTTTTATGTAAGTTCCATTGGGTTATGAAATTTTCATCACATTTTCAATTTTATCGTTTGTGTTTATTTTGTTCTCATTTAGGGGCTATCAAGATTTGTGGTGTTGAGCTATTCAAAGGTAATATACTTACATCTCTACGACTTCATTCTCATTCCCTTTTTCTTTCACTATTTAAGACGAAACTTAAGATAACAACGATAATATTGCATAAAACAAATTTCACTATTTTGTTGGAGAATTAAAATACTAGGATAGCTTAAATAACTATATATTAGAGACTAACTACAAGATTGACGACATCAACGTGAATGACTAATAGTTTTTTTTTTTTCAAATGTATATTTTATTTTGGTATTTGTTTGTTTTTTTCATCATTTTACCTTCGAAAAAATAGCAATATTCACCAACTTTGGCTTATTTAATTTATCGATTTTGATCTTTATGTTAACATGTAAATGCCCGTAATCTTAGTACGCAATCAATGATGACTTATTCATAAGGTGAGCTTACTATATGTTTTGATATTTTATAAAATTTCAATTACTAAAAACACTAGAAACATCAACACTCAAAACAAAACATCCCGTGAATTTCACGGGTCACAAAACTAGTTATAAAAATTAATTAACAATTTACTCTCATCATTTAAATTGTACAATTTGTCCATCTAACTCTTCATTAACCATAGAGATAGTAGTTAAAAGGTCTTATATGTAGTAAATAAAAAGTCTAATAATTTGGATTATAAAGCTACGAATAATATTTTTTAGTGGAAACCATAAGATCATGTACTAAATTACAAAAATAAATTAAGAATTCCTCTCATTATTTAGAATTTTAAATCGTAAAATTTATCCATATAATTCCTCATTAGTAATAAAGATAGCAGCTACAATGTCTTATATATGGTAAATGAAAAATCCAATAACTTGGATTATAAAGCTTCACAATTTCTCATATTGTTACTTTTGATTTATTTCAAAACCATCTTAAATATTGTAATTAGCATACTTGCGAAAAAGTGAAAAATAAGGTGTATATGTGCATGTGATTCAAACGTTCAAAGTCTTCTTAAAGTACTCCATATTTCTATCTTTTAAGATTTTAAAATTTTAAATGTTTAATAAGTTGTATAGTTAGTTTTGTGATTAAGATGATGCTTATTTAATTTTAATTTTAATTTAAACTTTCTCAATTTGCAGATTATTGATTGTGAGGAGGCTATTAAAAAGTGGAGATTACATGTTTGGATCTAAATGTGAAAAACGAAAACATATTTTTTACTCTTTTAGTTGGCTTTCAAAGCAACACCATTCATCATCAGCTAGATTCTCTATTTTACATGTATATTTTTGATAAAATGTATAGATTTTGAGGAAAAGTTAAATTAATAGTATCTATTTAACTTTCTTAAAAAAACCTGTCACATATGTAACAGCAATCTTGGAGTGCTTTGTTTATCGACCTAACAACGCAACCGTTTTTAGCTTAATTATTTATGACGTACGTCATAAATACATAAAAATAACAAATTTGTAAAAAATTTAAACAAACATTTATAGTTATAAAATTAGCTACATTAAATTGCTGACTACAAAATATTCATAAATAATATTAACATGTATTAAAATATATGGAAATAAAATTCAAATTAAAAATTCTATCTATATTACTATGATCATGAAAAATAATGTAAAAGAAGAAAATATTTACAAATGTTTGGTTTATAACTTATTCGCGATAAAAAAAATATTTTATATTTTAGTTAAAGATGGACGTCAACAAAAGCAAATAAATGGGACAAATAGAACAAGTCCGCGATTTTCGCGGGTACAAAACTAGTTCACTTTTAATTCACAAAGATTAATGTTGCGAGGGTAAGGGATAAACCTCACCAATAAAATAAGGTGCCTTTAATATCAAATTCATACTCAAGATGAAAAAGTCGACATTAATTATAGTATACTTTCAACCCTGCTAGAATTTCCTTGAGACTATTAAATTGTCTATACGTTAGTTTAAAGACCTTTAAATATAAGAGAATTCCTCAAGTTCGAGAGTTATTTACCCGTACAACTAAGGGGTTGCATACATCAAACGAAATTCAAAATAGTGTAATAATATTGCTCGGAAGTAAATTACTACTCTATTAAAATAAATTTAGTTAAGAGTCACTAACTCACTATCCTCCTACAATAACAATATCTCACTCTAAAACTACGCAAAAAACGAGAATTCACCTACAATTCAAACACGTTTGTTGTGTACGTACAAATTTTCTAACACTTATCACAATTTTTAAGATAGGAAATTTAATTAATTTATTAAAAAAAAGATGAAAATTGTAAACCCATTAATTATATATGTCATATGATTATTTTGGCGGCTTCGTTAACGCCTCATTAAACAAAAGAAAGTTCAATAAACTCAAAAATAAGTTCCTTACACAAAAATCTCTTTAACCATGTTCCCGAGGTAAAATATTACAAATAGGCCCGTGCATCGCACGGGCATTAAATCTAGTATCTATCTATGTTAATAAAGGAAGCTTTTTTTCGAGCGATTACGGAGTCTCCAACCTTCACTAAACACCTAAATAAAATAAATAATGCTAAATAATAAATATAACTACCAAAAAAATAAAATAAATAATGCTTAAAAAACATCACCCGTTTACACAATACATAAATTAACAATAATCATTCTCCAACATGTATAATAAGTGTACACATAATCAAACTCCTATTATTATCTTTTAAGTGCACACATAATCAAACTCTATTACTCCATTATCTTTCTTTATTATTATTACGTATGTATGCAAGCGTAATTGATTGGAACTAGGACATAATTAGTGTATATAAACCCGCCGGCGATGAATATTCTACCCATTAACCTTTGAATGCTCCCCCATCCCCAAAAGTCAAGCACGGCTCTAATTTTTGTTGTAATGCATTATGTTAATATTTCACACCAAATATATTTCTTTTAACAGTAAGATCTAATTTGTACTTTTATTGGTTTACAGAAAGCAATGAAGGGTACTCATTTGGACATCGGTGTTGAATCAATGCAACATCAACAATAAGAGAAGTAATTTTTAGCATGTCGATGTTATTGACGGTAAATCTATAATTACAACCTTTCTTTAAGAACATCTTTACAATTATAAAGACTTACATATGAATAATGATTTATTTTTATAGGTGTTACAATGTCTATGAAGAAGAGTAATAAATATCTATTGTTGGACGATGCCAGTATTGTATTTTGTGAATCAAGTTTATTAATGATGATAATGCTAATGACAATTCTTCACTGAAGTTTGTTTGATTTCTTTACAGGTTATTTCATTCATCTATTTGATCCATTTTATTGTCTAAGATGGAGATATTGTATTCATTGTAAACTTCTTAAATATTTGAGGTCCATATAAAGAGAAAAATGAAATTGTAATAGAAATATCATACATTCATACTAAGATTATAATACCTGTAAGAATTTGGTTGAACATATATTGTTTGCTTATATGAGTAATTTTTAATTATGTTATAAATACGGTAGAATTTTAGTTAAATAACATTGAGATAAACTATTAAGAATTTGACTATATCTTAACGTCTATATATTTTGTATGTATAAAACAAAGGTTTTAAGGGTTGCATTGCTTCATTTTTTTACGTACAAAAGTTTGATTGTTTTTTAATTATTACCGATTTGCTTTCTACCTGATGCTTTAGTTCTTATTATTTTGATTTTTTATACAAAGTTTTAACAATTTTTTTATATACTCTTTTTCTATAGGAGTAAACATATGATTGGTACAAAAATAGCTTATATAAAACTAGACTATATTATTTGTTTATCTTATGAGTGCTAAACATTATATAATTCAAGTATAAAAAATTAAAAATCAATTTTCTTTTAGTTGGTTGTGCACAAATTATTAAGAGAGACGATATCTCATTAATGTGAGAATGAGAGACCTCTTTTATGTAGTTACCATTTTTATTTAATATTTATTTTTTTATTTTAAGTAGTTTTTAGTTTATTTATTGGTTGTCTCTCATTATTGTAGGTAAAGACGGTCTCTCGGAAGATTTACTGGTTGTTTGTGTTATAGCGATAATTTTCAATGATTCATAATTAGAATTAGTCTTTCTTTTTTTGGTACAAGAATTAGTATCTTTCTCACATCAAGTAGTTATGATTGTATGCTAAAAATAGTAGTAGGTTTTTGACCTTGCAATGAGTTGTAGACTAGATCTATCTAGCCAAATTCCGTCTTTAAAAACTTCTCCAAAGTTATTAAGAAAAAAACTTGGGACTTGCTAAATCCCGCACACGATTTTACTAAATCCCGCACATTTTTACGCATTATTCCGAGTCTACCCCTCTCATTTCACCCACCCACAAGAGAGAAATCAAAAATCCTAAAAAAACAAAAGAAATCTCCCTAAATTAACAGGATGGACCACCGGTCCACCACCCTCTCCCACCCCTAAATGTTTGCGCCACCAGCCACCTCACTAACTGATCGGCAACAGAGAAAGACGAAGGTTGAAGAAGACTGAGTTATGGCGAATGTTGTCAGCGACGGAGAAGGGAGAAGGTGTGTGGATCAACGGTGTTCGTGGGTCGACGGAATTCATGTGTCGTTACAGGGCTGGGGTCGACGGCGTGGGGAGGGTGGTCGGTGCTCGGTGAGGGGTTCAGGGCTGGGGAACGGTGGTCGGAGCAAGGGGAAGATGAAGAGGTGGACAGGAAGGTGTCGGGGCTGGCCTGGGTTGGGTTTTTTTTTTTTAATTTTTTGTATTGTTTCTAAAGTAAAGGGTAAAAGTGGAAAATAAGGAAAAATGTGTAGGATATAGCAAAATCGTGTGTAGGATTTAGCAATTACGAAAAACTTCTCACGTATGAATATTTTATTAAGCTCAACTCTAATCGTCAATAATATAAATCTGGTGCAACTTTCATAAAACGCTTATTATAAATTCTATTGTATTAAATTACAACTTAAATCCACAATAGAAATACACATTTTATTCTCCAAATATTTGTCTGTATTGCATAGTATATTGTCTTCTGTGAGCATCCATGTATTTTTCATTACCTATGGTGATAGAATTTTTTTTTAAATGTTTGGAGATGGATGAATAAAAATTCATTCTTTATCTTACGTAATCTTATATAGTTTTCGAGCGATAAACGTTTTCTTAATGATTTAGGTAAAATTTATTTGTTTGATATTAAAATTAAATAGAGTTGTAGTGATTTAGGTATGATGAGAGTAATTCAAATAGAAAAAAGAAAAAAGAAAACTACTAGGGTAAGTTCACGCCCTTTCCGAAGTCCGATCACTATTATTATCGTATCGTTTACCCTTCTCCGGACATGTTTGGTGCGATATCGTTTACGCAAGAATTTGCATACTAAAATTGTGACTTTCAAGCGTGATTAATGAGTAATGATTATAAAGTTGAAGTTAAGGGTCGGTTTAAGCGGTTTAAGTCAACTTTTTTTATACAAAGGTGTGAGATTAGAGTTGTACAACTCCGACCCCGAAACTATTCCAATGAGGTAAAACTTCCAAGCACAAGAGACTTATTACCAGGTCCGTTTAATAATGAAAACAAAAGCTTGGTTATCTCCAAGATCAAAGTATTTTTTCGTTTTAATCATGAATTTGATGCTTAAGATATGTACCGCGCCCATTTTTGTATTTTATTTTACGAAATTTATTTGACTATCCGTCTTAAACTAGGAGTCTACGACGGGTCAAGTATTATGTTTTCCTATGCATTTATTTGACTATCCGTCTTAAACTAGGAGTCTACGACGGTCGACGGGTCAAGTATTATGTTTTCCTATGCATGTACGCAAGTGGGTGTATATTTGACCCTTTTTAATGTTAAAATAAGATAATTACTACCGTCTTAACATAAAATTATTACATACTATAAGCATAAGATTCTTTTGCTATCAAATATCAATGCCTTTAATGGTAGACAACAGTTATATATATAACAGTGGCCAAATTAAAGTCCGGGTATACATTGATGAACATGTTATGGGGCACTAGCAAATACAAAATCAAATATTTATGACTCCTTTGAGTGATGTTAATGAAAAATATAAACAACGACTCGCACGAGAAATAATAAAACATGGAATAAAAATTGATTATCAAGTTTAATAACAATATAGAAATAGTAGATAATTTTATGAGTTTATCAATTCCTTTATAAATATAAAATGGTATGGAGTAAATATGTCGTTTTAAAAACCTACTATCAAGCAAGTAGACAGTACTTAGAATCCAGAATTAGCAACTTACGATAATACACCGACCCTACTTCTTAACAATGAGATACGGAGTAGTAGAAAACTTAAGTTTAGAGTTCTATTCAAAGCAAAAGAGTTTTAAACGAATTAAAAATATTTGTAGATACGTTTTTCTTATATTTTGACCTGTGAAATTGAAATTAGTGAACGCCATATATGACAAGTGAATTATAAAGAAAATTTTAGGTTATATTCTTTTTAATTTAATTTCAGTTTTTATAAGATCAATTTAGATTTATTAAGTTCAGTTCAGTTGAGTTCAACTTATTAAGCTAATGTTCTTTTGCACTTAATTTAAGCTCATTTCATTTTAGCTCAGCTTTATTCAATTCAGTTCAGTTCAGCTTCATTAGGTTTGGTTCAGTTCAACTTATCTTTTGGTTTATTTTGAGCTCATTTCAGTTCAACTAAGCTTTATTCAGTTCAACTTCATTCAGTTCAGCACATCTTTTCACAAAACTCTTACTTCAGTTTCATCCAGTTCAGCCAAGCTTCATTCAGTTCACCTCCATTCAATTCAGTTTAGTTAATCTTCATTAAGTTCAGTTCAACTTTTTTCATCAGAAAAGAACATGGCTGAAGGATAGGATCAGTTCAGTTCAGTTTTATTCAGATTAGATATGTTCAGTTCAGTTTAGTACAGTTCAATTCAGTTCCGTTCAATCCAGTTCAAAAATAATAGGGCCTTAATTTTATATACACTTTGCAGGCTTGCAGTTATCTACTGTACCATCGAAGAAGTAAAGTTAATAAGATAGAATATTACAAGTGGCCCGTGCATCGCACGGGCATTAAATCTAGTATATATATATAAAAGAGGCTTTTTTCAGACAATTCTAGAGTCTCCAACTTTTGTAAAACACTTGTATACTTTAAATATTAATATGTATGAAAAGATATAAATTTGGCCAGACAGATAATGCAGAAGATATAATAATTATATTATAATTAATCACAACTGACAAAAGATCTATTTTCCATTTGAATTTGTTAAAAAGTATCTATTTATCTACATTAGCGGAAAAAAAAAAAGATAATATGTAAATAATTTTCCTTATCAAAATAGATAAAAAAAATAAAAATAAAAAAACCTCAAATAATACCACATGATGAAGTTTATGAGCTAATAAACGTCATATTGGTGATGACCAGCACCTCCTTATATAAGAAGTGTAACATGACTAAATTTCTATCTTATCAAAATACACCAACCTTCAAAGCTATATATATAGACTTCATCAATTCTGTTGGTTCACCATTAAACTTTCTTTCTAATGTTTTCACTTAATATATTTTAATTTTAATTTTTGCAGAACAATTAGTTTACCTGCATGATGTTAAGGTAACAACAACTAAGGCTCTGTTTGGCACGACACTTCAGGTACCTTTTTTGACTGAATTAGCTTTTTTGACAAAAATTTCAGGTAGCTTATTTTTTTGTAAGTGTTTGGCAAGTAGCTTGTTTGCACAAATAAGCTACCTGAAATGAAATGCTACCCAGGGTAGCATTTGAGATTTCAGGTACCTGATCTTGCTTTAAATTACATTATTACCCCTTTAATTTATAATATTAAATAATTATCATATACTTTTACGTCATTTCACAAAAATAAGCTACCTTTTCAGTTTGTTTGTCAAACATAATTTTACATAATCAGCTACTTTATCAGCTCCTAATTTTCAGCTACCTTATCAGCTACCTTTTCAGGTTTAGCTTTTCAGTTTTCAGGTACTTTTTCAAATTTCAGGTACCTTTTCAGCTAGTTTTACCAAACAGAGCCTAACCTTATGAGAATTCGTAGTTTACGTGCTACCTATGCATTATATGTTAAACTTAGCTCATTACATTCATTGTGTTTTTCCCTGTATGATTTTCTGCTCAAAATTGGGCTGCGTCCAATCCTACAATCTTATGCGTTTGCCTAACTTGAGTTTATCAAGTATGCTGATAAGCTTTTTTTTTTTATTCCAAAGAATAAAAACCAAGATCCATGACCATTTATTTTAATCTAAATCCATTCATTTTGTCCGTTTTTCCAATCATTCATCTACTGTGAGTTAAATGAACAATCAAAGCCGAAGAATTAAAGTTCAGTTCTCTATCGTATGAATTGCAACAGATTTGATATAAATACGAGTTCGTAGATTCGTCTATTTGTATTGTACCCTGGAATGCTGGAAATTATTTGAAGCTATGATCGACACCGCGGTAGTTTTCCTCAAATAGTAAATCTATCCCAATCATTTGTTTATCCTTTAATTAAAATACATCTCACAAAGAATATAAAAAGTAAACAAATGAATGGGAAGGAGAGAATATTATTCTTGCTCAAATGTTTGTCAATTTGACAATTTTCTTAATATTTACTCATTTGTATGCCTGCTATGTTATTGTTTGATTCAGTTTATTTATCACTCTGTATTTCTAACAAGCATGTATTTTTTTTGCATGGAATCCTTGAGAAGGGAAAAAATAGTCATTCATTAAGCTACACAAGAGTACCAAACAAATGCCTGTTCTGGCGTGTGCATAGCAACTCTACTCACATATGGTTCATTTTACCCACAATAAAATAATTTTAATGAATAAAGCGAAAACGACTCTATTGATCACGGAATTCTTCGAGTGCTTGGTTCGGATACTTATTATTTACCATTATATATCAAGGGTATATATCTGCATCCTTTTTTAGTTATTCAATATTCATCGAGTTAAATCAACATTTGTACAATCACTTAGTCACCGTGCCAAATTTTTGAAATCGTGTATAGTTCAAGTTGTTAGACGTAAATTGCAGTAACAATGAAAAAGAATAGAGATAACCGATTTGTAGTGACGTGGTAAGAGAGCCACTGCCTTGAAAACTATATTTCCGGTACGACCGTGGTGGCGATCGAGATGACCTAGTTCCCAAGGATTTACACTACTGCACTCAGGCACGCCCACTCGAGACTGAGAGCATTGGAACGACAGAATTTATCTTTACCCAGAAATTATAGAGAATGAAGAGAGGAAGAGAATTGTTGTGTGTTGTGTATTTTCTGGAGTGAAGATGCAGGTCTTATATAGGAGAGTCGAGCAGGTTAGGAGCCAAAAATATGATTCCATATTAACTTCAGTCAAATGCAATTAAGAGCCATTAAAGCAGAAGATATAACTCTTAATTGCAGACGATTCGATTTGACTAAGCACCTGGACAAATTCAACGAACCTGGTCACTTCATCCTAAAACAAAAACACACGCAGCTCTGGCCCAAAAAGATAGGCACAGCCCGCCGCAGGCGATTGCCAAATCCGGAATCCGGAAACCGGATCCGGGCCGGGCTCGGGCACGTGCGCGCGCGCGTGTGCGAGCTGAATTAAGCACCTCGCAAAGCTTCCACAAAAGCCTCCCATGACTCACTAGTGATATGGTAAGGAGTGTGGTCATATATAAACACAACAAACAATCTTTTCCTCACCAATGTGGGACAATTGAAAAAATATACTTGGCATAAAAAGCAGTGGCGTATCCAGGATTTGAGTAAAGGGGGGCACAGTAAGAAAAAAAATTTTTGCGGACAACATTTATACATTAAAATTCAAATATTGTCTTTTTTTTTAAATTTTTTTTTTTTTTTTTTTTCTTTTTTATTTTTTGTCACGTGAGGGCACGTGCCCTCACTTTCCCCCCCCCCCAAATCCGCCCCTGATAAAAAGCCCCTATTTCTAACACAAGTTCGTCACCAACCACGATTTCAAAAATTTGGGACTCACCAAAAAATTCAGTATCTACGAATATAAGAGTGAATTGGTACGCTGGAGTAACATGCAAAGCCTAAGAAATGAATTGGTGGAGTAACAAAGCTATGCTAATTAAACTCTATAAATCTTAAGGTATAATAATTTCAAGCTAAACTACGTAAATAATGATACACTCTTATACAAAACCCATTCTCAATGAACACATTTCCGAATGAGATAACTTTTTGCAAAATATTATTGTGTAATTTTTGTTCGATGCTTTTAATTATAGAAGGTATAGTTTAAAAAAAACAATGACATATTATTTCTATCTTTACAAAAATATAAATTTTATAAATTTTACTATAAGATAAATATTCTAAATATTAAATTAAATTTAAATTTAAAAATTTGAGATGATCATATATTAGTTTTACAACCACATAAGAGAAGAGATATATTTTATAAGAGTTTTAGTACATATTTACCATAAACGCTAAATTATAAAAGAAATTAATACGTAGAATCTTTTGTAAATACAAACGGAGTATATTACTGACTTACTGTTGGTTGGTTTCTTAAAAATCGAGTGCAAGTTATACATTAGAAATTTTTGAATTTGGGTGAGCAAGAGCAACAAACACACTTATAAGAGCATCCACAATGGTAAGCTAGTTGCTACTAGCTTACCTTTGCCACATAAGATTTTCAAGCTACAACATTTTTAGGCTAGAAACTACTACAATGGTAAGCTACTAGTATTGTGGCTTAGATGAGCCCATATGTCAACTACCTTTCATATCACCCATTTAATTAATACATTTATTTATTTTATCTATAAAATAAAAATTAAAAATTCATATAACTAAAAATAGCAATACGTATAATTGTATAAAGACTAGTGCAAGAAGCTATCAACTATGGTTTTCTCCATTAGAAAATTTCCAAATATGCTCCACTAGATCAGCCTTTAGTTGTTGATGCACTTGTCTATCCCGAATGTTTTGAATTTCATTTTTTGGAGAGTTTTGTAATAAAGAGTAGTATGGACTATATGGATCTTCTTTAGAATTATCCATTTGTATACAAGAAATAAATAAATAATCTGATAATGACATACTGCAAGTGTATATAATACTGTATATATATAGTAGTGTATCTTGAGTTTGGCCAAAGAAAATACTGCCAAATATAGCCGTTTTTCACTTAATGAAGTTGTTGCATACTCAACTAATTCAAGTAGTTCCCCTCATTAAATGCATTTCTGAAAATGCAATTCTATTTCCACATGTATTATTTTAGTAGGTAGATTTTTTTTGTAGGACCATTTAAGCTACTAGCTCCATGAAGCTAGTAGCTCAATTTAAGCTAGTTCAATAGAAGTGCTCCAATGGTCAAGCAAGTAGCTTGGAATTTTTTTTATTTGCAAGCAAGTCCTTTTGGGAAACCATTGGAGATGCTCTAAGTTACAACTCACTACACATACGGATCGGCGACATGTAGCTTGTCTTTCTCTATTACTTTTCTAAGCAACATAGATTTTGAGCTACATCGTCATCCAATGGTAAAGTACAATACATTATAGCTTAGAATTCCCCACATGATATTAAATATTATATTTTAAATTATTTTCTTATTTTTTAATTAATTATTTTTTCCATTTAAATGTCAAGCCATGTAGCTTGGTAGAGCTACTGGCTTACAAGCAACATCATATTTTTCGTCTCCAATGGCTAACATACTGCTTGACAATTTTTAATAATTGCAAGCAAGTCCTTAAATGCAACCATTGGAGTTGCTCTTATAAGTTACAACTCACTACACATACGGATCAATAATGTAATGTTTCTATCTGAGCACTTTTAATCAACTCCTCAAAGAGAGACTTAGCTTCACATTACTATAATCGTAATTGTTTATCATAATTTTTTTTTGTGAATTTTTCTTATATATGTCAATCGTTAATTATATTTAGAAGGTGACGACTGACGATGCCATAATTTAATGATAAAAATAAACAACTAATCAGAAAAATTAATAAATATGGTGATTGATTATAAAATAATTATCCGGACAATAAAAAGTGTGAAATTAATTTAAATGGAAAATTTTAGGCTGATATCGCTAATGTGTCGATCTTTCATGTAGATATTATGTTCAAAGCTAAATACACTCATCTAGGTTTAGAGTGCGTTTATAAAATAGTATGTAGAGACATACTATGTAGTAGTGCTACACATTATTGTTGCAAAAAAATTTTACTAACCGTGCAACGCACGGGCAGAAAATCTAGTAATGTAAATAGAAGTGACCGGCATCAAGAGGTAAGCAAAGTGATTAAGTGCAACCAGAGAAAAATGTAGGATAGTTTGGATTATAGTGAGTTAAAGCATAATTTGGATTATTATAGGAAGGACACCCATAATATGGATTATTCTCATTAATTATTATTATTATTATTATTATTATTATTATTATTATTATTATTATTATTATTATTATTATTATTATTATTATTATTATAGTTATTAATATTAAATTATTATTATTATTAATGTTTGTTGTTGCTGTTATTATACTTATTAATATTAATATTATTACTATTATTATTATTATTATTTCAGTTCAATTTAACTCCAATCAGCTTAGTTCAATTCAGCTCAATTCAGTTCAGTTTCCCTCAACTTCATTTAGTCCAGTTCAGTTCAGCTTTAAAATCAGAAAGAACAATGCCTACGTGTAATGGTTTTGTTAAAAAAGAAAAATTTAATAACCAGTCATTTCATAGAACATGTACCCGCAAATTTGAGCTTGGGCAGCGGCCACTATTAAGGGTATGTTGGTCATATGCTCAGAAATCCCGCGCCCAGGTTGATTTCCACGTGTTAACATGACTACCCTTTTTTGGTCGAGTTGACATATAACATGTTTTGGTTGGATCGGTTATTATCGGGTGCACGGTCAACCCTACGTAAATAGTGTAAAATGAGTTAAATAAACTAGTTTAATTTTAAGGTTTAAAAAATAAAAGAAAATGAAAAAGTTACTCTCTATTTCTCTCTCCGGAAGTCTTTTTAAGTGACGTAAAGCCCGTGAAAAAATGATGTCAACGAACGTTGTACTTCAAAAAAGGTATCCTCCCTCTATATATACATCTCCAAAGATTAGATTGTCCCACCAGACGCACTTTTGAATTTCAAAAATTACTTTCTATTTCTCTCTCCAACAAAAATAAAAAATAAAATAAATAGTTACTCTTTCTCATTCCTTTTATTTTTTTCCTTCATTTTAATTCCAGAAAAATTAAAAAAAAAGGAAGTGAAATGGCAGAAAATGATTTTTCAATCACGCTTAATCCTTGCAGTGTCCTCAAAAAGGGGGTAAATGCACTTTGTGATGCTGAGTTTAATCCTAAACAATGGGGTTTCATGGAAGTTGGTGAAGATGGGGGTACTATCTTTGTGCTTGGGGCTGACAAGAAATTGGGATTTCTTAATCTCAAAGCTGACAGACTCGCGGTATTTGAGACTTTAATTTGATTCAAGAAGATGATTGACTTGGGAGATATGAAAGAAGGTCTTAATGGTGTTGGTGAAAATGATGTCGTCACCATTCGCCATATTCATGGTTTGAACAATCTTGATGTTGAAATTGGAAGTTCTGGTCTTTGTTCTAAGCTTTACTTTACTGGGTTTATATTTAAATGTTCACTACTACAAATGAGCACTTGGGCTACGGCTAAATTCGTGGCGCAAGTGTTAAATTTCCGTGGCTAAATCATTTGGCCACGGGAATACCTTCCGTGACGCAAGTGGTCGTGGCAAAGACATAGCCACGGGAAAAACAAGAACGTGGCTATTATTAAATTTTTGGCCACGGATTCTCTCGTGGCTAATAACTCCCGTGGCCAAAAAATTTCCCGTGGCCAAAAAATTATTCTCGTGGCAAAAAATATATATGAAAATTAATTAAATAAAATGTTAAATAATTTTTTTTTTCACGATCGATATTTTATCATATATGGAATCGTGACAATTTCGGTACTGGTTTCGCTAGTTAACTCGATTCATTTGAACGTTCTTTGGTTTCACCGGTCATGCATTCACGCGCATCAAAGAGGCTTCCCAGGAGGTCACCCATCCCAACACTACTCTCACCCGAGCAAGCAAGCTTAATCAGAGTTCTTTTGATGTGCTACCGAAACTAAAAGTTAACTTTGTTGATATAATTAGTACTTTGAATCCTTTTAAGTTTATTTTTTTTTCTTTCAAAATTTACCTTTAGTACTATTTAATTACAAAAATGTTACATGATTTACGATTTTTTGCGGGAAAAATATTATTTTGGCCAAAACAATCAAATTTTCGATGTTACCCTCCCGACCAATGATTTTGACGTCATTTTTTTGCCCAAGTTAGCAAAACCATTTTCTCTAAAAAGTAAATTTAATCGTGTTTTCCTAACATTTTTTTATTTCTTTAGTTTATCGACATTCTTATTTTCATTTCGCTTCTACTCATTTTTTCGTATATTTTTTTACGCAAATGCTATTGTCTAACCGCCGTACCTACGATATGAAAAATTAAGCACTTTTTGGTAAAATAATGACCACTTTTTATAACTAAAGGTCCCCCCCCCCCCAAAATTGGTCACTATTAACCAAAAAATAGTCTTTTTTTACTCAAAAAACACGAAAAACACTATCATACAACATAATCTCTTATTTTCTTAAGCTGATTTCTCTTTGTGATGATTTATCGTTTTTATCTCAAATTTTTCACATTATTTGCACATGTGACTTTAAATTATTATAATTTCTATATTTCCCTGTGATGTACTCATTTTTAAAGAAAAAATTTTCTCCATATTGAATTTTGGGTAAATTGATAAAACTGCCAACTTTAGTCATCTTTTTCATAATCAATAGCAACATAATCAAAATTAATAATCACTAACAAAATATTAACTTTTTTCTACGATAGGTACCAAGTCGCCTTCTTACTCTAATTTTTTTTCCTACTTTAAAAGTGTTTTCATCTAAGAGAGGGATTTTGGAAGTGGGCGAGTGGAGATTTGTACTTGAATGATGGCTTTTTGGACTTTTTCAAGTAGGTTGAGATTAGATTTTCATGCGACTTAGTACCGATCGTAGAAAAAAGTTAATATTTTGGTAGTGATTACTTATTATTGATTATGTTGATACTGATTATGAAAAATCGTCCTTATATTGTTATTGTTTATCAATTAACCCTTGAATTTTTTATATTGATAATTTTCCCGATATGTTTTTTTCTTAATTTATTTGTGGAAAAACATTTTTTTCTTTTATTTCTCAGCGCACTTATTTTATTTAATCAATTTTGTAATCTAATTGTCCCGAGAAGAGGAAGGTTGAGAGCGAGGGTGGTGGTCAGTCTAGTTACAAGAGGGGTAACCATAACCAAGTGAGGGCTTACTCATCGGGGTCGGGGTTCAGTGGTGGAGCTTCCTATGGGCGTGGCCGAGGTGGTGGTAGTAGCAGCTGGGGTATATCTTGCTTTAACTGCAGCGGTATAGGCCACAAGAGACATGAGTGCAATAGTGCTGTGGGCAGAGGTTTTCAGAGGCCATCACAGGAGAGTTTCTTTTAGGGTTCGTCTCCGAGTTATGCTAGTAACAGGCCAGCTGGGTCATGGAACAGTCAGGGTGGTCAGAATACCAACAACGGTGGGGCTAACCGCAATGGCGGTAATTCATATCAGAAATCGACAACAAACAGCAACCGGGGGTCGGCTGCCAAGCCGTTTACTTCTGCTAGTATTGTCCAGGGATGTGGACAGAAGACCAGTGGTAAGCTATTCATGATGGACAATAAAGCTGCTGAGGATGATGCTCATGTGATCACGGGTACTTTTCTTGTTAATGCTGTCTTTACCGTTGTTTTGTTTGATTCGGGGGTATCGCATTCTTTTGTATCGTCGACTCATGCTAAGCTTTTGGGTTTGAGAGAGTTTGAGTCTGTAAAAGATGAAGTTTTTATACCGTCGAGTTTGTCTGTATCTTGTGGGAGGTTGTATAAGGGTGTGTCTATGATAGTTGGGCAGGTTGACCTTTTAGTGGATTTGTTAGAGTTTCATATGGATGGTTTTGAGATGATAGTTGGAATGGATTGGTTGGATAAGTACAAAGCTAGAATAGACTGTCACCAAAAGAGAGTCTCTTTGAGGGGTCCTAAGGGAGTTAGTGTCTCTTATCGTGGGCTTGTTGTCAAACCCAAAGTCAAAGTGATTGCAGCGGTGACATTGAAGTCTTATATGAGGAAGGGGTGTCCTTTAATCTTATGCCATGTGAGAGACCATAGTATGGTGAGTTCGACAGTTGATCAGATACCCGTGGTGGAAGAGTTTTGAGATGTTTTTCCGGAGGAGATACCAGGCTTACCACCAAAGAGGGAGATAGATTTCAGTGTGGAGCTGAAACCAGGGACATGACCAATCTCTAAGGCCCCATACCGCATGGGTCCTAAGGAATTGGAGGAGCTGAAGAAGCAGCTGGATGATTTGATTGATAAGGGATACATTAGACTTAGTGTATCACCGTGGGGAGCACCGATTCTGTTTGTAAAGAAGAAAGATGAGAGTTTGAGGTTGTGCATCGACTACCGAGAGCTGAACAGGGTTACAGTGAAGAATAAGTATCCTTTGCCGAGGATAGATGATCTGTTTGACCAATTGAACGGGGCAACAGTCTTTTCCAAGATTGACTTGAGGTCGGGTTACCATCAGGTGAAGATTCGGGATGAGGACATATCAAAGACAACTTTTACATCGAGGTATGGTCACTATGAGTATGTGGTGATGCCGTTTGGGTTATCTTATGCACCTGCAGTGTTTATGGATTTGATGAACCGGGTCTTCAGTCAGCTTTTGGATCGGTTTGTTGTGGTCTTCATAAATGATATCTTAGTCTATTCCAAGACTAAGAGGGAGCATGAGGAGCACTTGAGGTTGGTGTTGCAGACGTTGCGTGACAATCAGCTGTATGTAAAGTTGTCTAAGTGTGAGTTCTAACTTGAGGAGGTTGCCTTTCTAGGGCATGTGATTTCCAAGAAGGGTGTAGCTGTGGATCCGACAATGATTGAGGCAGTCACTGGGTGGGAAGCACCGAAGAATGTGGCAGAGATCAGGAGTTTCTTGGGTTTGGCAGGGTACTATTGTCGGTTTGTGAAAGACTTTTCTAAAATAGTCAGACCTATGACAGCGTTGATGAGGAAAGAGAACAGGTTTCGTTGGGATGAAAATTGTGAGACGACGTTCCAAACATTAAAAGAGCGTTTGACCACAGCTCCAGTTTTAGCATTACCTGAGGGGTGTGAGAACTTTGAGATATATACAGATGCTTCAAAGAATGGTTTCGGTTATGTGTTAATGCAGAACGGGAAAATAATTGTCTATGCCTCTAGGCAATTGAAGCCTTATGAGGAGAAATATCTGACACATGATCTGGAGTTGGGTGCGGTTGTATTTGCTCTCAAGATTTGGAAGCACTATCTTTATGGGGCGACCTTTTAGGTATTTTCAAATCACAAGAGTCTCAAATACATCTTCACTCAAAAGGAGCTGAACATGAGACAGAAGAGATGGATGAAGCTGATAGATGATTACGACATGGATATTATATACCATGAAGGGAAGGTAAACGTGGTTGCAGATGCGCTGAGCAGGAAGAGTGTGCATTCTTTATGCACAATTATGTCTTTGATGAGGTTGAGAGATGAGGTGGGGAAGATGGGGATACATGCGATACAGAAAGGGGATGCTAGAGGGGACTTGACAGTGGAGCCAGATCTTTATGATGACATCCGCAGGAAACAGGCTTTGGATCCTAAGATTGAGGAGTGGAGAGCTGGAGTAGAGAAAGGGACAATGTCTCGGTTCTCTATTCATACAGATGGCAGTGTGAGATTTGATGGGAGATAGTGTGTTCCTAATGATTAGGAGTTGAGGAAGATGATCATGATATAGGCTCATTGCACACCATATTCGGTACATCCAGGTGGTGACAAGTTGTATAAAGATTTGAAGAAGACTTTCTGGTGGCCTGGGATGAAGAAGGAAACAGCTGAGTTTGTGGCTCGATGTTTGACATGTCAGAGGGTTAAGGGAGAGCAACGATGACCACAAGGTAAGATTCAGTCTCTTGAGGTACCTGAGTGGAAATGGGAATCTATCTCTATGGATTTTATAGTGGGTTTGCCGAGTAGTCAACAAGGTAACAACATGATAAGGGTGATAGTTGACCGTTTGACCAAGTCAGTTCATTTTGTTCCGATGAAAGATACTTGGACCAAGATACAATTAGCTTTGGCGTATAGGAAGCATGTGGTTCGTTTGCATGAGGTGCCTAAGAATATAGTGTCAGATAGAGATGCGAGATTCATATCACGATTTTGGAGAGAGTTGCAGGATTTGATGGGGACTACTTTGAAGATGTGTACTGCTTTTCATCCTGCGACAGATGGGCAGACAGAGAGAACTATCAAGACCTTGGAGGACATGTTGAGGGCTTGTGTGATGGAGTTTGGTGGTAGCTGGGAGGATAGGTTGGATCTGATTGAGTTTTCTTATAACAGCAGCTACCACACGAGTATTGGGATGTCACCGTTTGAGGCTTTGCATGGGATGAGGTGTAGGAGCGATTTGCTGGGATGGTAGAGCTGAGGTCGTGGTTTTAGGACCACAGATGGTACAAGAGATGATAGAACAGGTTAAGCTGATCAGGTAAAAGATGAAAGTGGCCCAGGATCGACAAAAGAGTTATGCAGACTTACACCGCCGTGACATAGAGTTTCAGGTTGGGGACAAGGTTCTTTTGAAAGTGTCTCTTATGCGTGGGGTTATGAGGTTTGGTAATAAAGGGAAGCTGAGCCAGAAGTTTATCGGACCATATGAGATTTTGGATCATGTGGGTGAGGTTGCTTACCGGTTAGTGTTGCCAACGGCTTTGGATAGGGTGCATAATGTGTTTTATGTGTCTCAGTTACGGAAGTATGTGAGCGATCCTTCACATGTGCTAGAGGTGGAGAACATAGAGTTGGACGAGTCCTTGTCTTATCTTGAGGTCCCAAAACAGATTCTTGATCGCAAGGTTCGCAAAACTAGGAACGGGGAAACAGTGTTGCTTAAGGTTCTATGGTCTAATCATGAGGTTGAAGAAGCTACTTGGGAGGCGGAAGAGGCTATGAGGGAGCGGTATCCGTCTCTTTTTTATCAGGTATGTGTGGTTACGGGGATGTAACCATGTTTCTTTTAGTGGGGTAGGAGGTGATCGCATAAGGTTTTGGTATGGTTTATGTTAATTTTGGTAGAGGTGCTAGTTGTGTTGAGTCGATTTGAGTTTTAGTTAGGAGTTTTGTGTTGAGTTTTTAGTTGCGTTGTTGTGTCGTGGTTAAGTTAGTATGTTTTGTTTTGTGTATAGGTTGAACTTCGGGGACGAAGTTCTTTTTAAGGAGGGAAGACTGTAATACTCTGGTTTTCTATGTCTATGGGTACTCTATCGAGTGGGGCTTACTCTGTCGAATAATTATGTTTTTATACGAAACAGTAGTCTGCCTGATGGGTACTCGATCTAGTACGTGTGACACTCGATCGAGTAAGGGGCACGGCTGCGGAGTTGTGATGAAGATTGGGTGATCTGTGTATTGTGTTTGTTGTATTGTTTTGTGTAATCAGTAACTGGCCCCGTTTAAATGTTTTGAAAACTGTGGTGATCTAGTCGGGGATGGTGAGCAGTTATTGAGCAGGTATGAGATGAATGCGCATGGGATAGCTGGGTTGAGTCACCACGAGATGTCTAGAAGTCTTCCGCTGTGTTTTGAACATTTATTTACTTTAGTTGGTTATTTGATATTTTTGGGAAGCAGTTGTTTTTTCATTTGACAGTTTTGGTTTAAACATGTATCGCTTTAACTTCATTTAATAAAGTACGTTTCGTTATTGTCTATTTGATATACATTGCCTCGGGTAACCGAGATGGTAGCATTCTCATGCTTTAGGTGGTCCCGGTAAGGCACTTGGACTATTGGGGTGTTATAGTTTTAAACATTGTTTCCATGGTAAATGGTAGCTGAAGGATGGGTTTTACATCGTATCTATAATATCCACCTCAAGCATCAAACTTCAATAAATTATTCACTAACGTTAATAATTTGATGTTTCATCCACCATTGAAGTTTGATCCACCATGAATGATATAAATTGACTGAATCACAATGGGTTTTGGTTAAAGAATGTGAATTATAGAGATTAATTTAATAATTTAGAAGGAAAAGTTGACTACGTAATTAAATAATAGACGGAGAACGAAGTTGAGTAAAGCAGTTTTGCTTTTGGCAGAAATACAAAGAGCAAAAAATGACCGTGATGCACATCGTGTATGGTTTTAGAGTATGATTGTTATTACATGGTGTTCTATATACAAATAATTATTTATTTATACTCGATTAAAGGCACATAAATAAGTGTTTTTATATACATATTATGACAATTACAATTATAATATAAATAAACTTATAATTCAATTTTGAAGACCATCCCGTACGGGCACGGGTTCAAAAACTAGTTTTTCTAATTTGGGTTTTTAGTAATAATAAAAGAGACTTGCTATTTCCAACACAAAAATTTACTTAATCCTACACAAATTTGGGACTTGTTCCGACATTACCCCTCTCATTTCTTTAGCCCAACTCTAAACCTATCTCACCTCTCTCTACCTTTTCCTGATAAACACAAAAAAAATGGGAACAACCCAAACCACCCCTACTAGCCAGCCTTCACCACCACCATCGGACCGCCTGCATCGCCCAACCCTCACCTTTCCACCACCCCACGCCCTACGACCGCCGCTCCATCCCACATCCCCTCCCTTGACTATCCACCTTTGCCACATGTCATTTCCCTACAAAACACCCTTCACCACCACTGCACCGCGTTTCCCACCACTGTCGGCGGGCAACCCTGGCGCAACATCTCCGCCCCGCCGACGCCCCACCACAGTGCCCACCCTTGAACAAACCTAGATTGAAATACAATGTTTTTACATTCAATTGATGGAGGAGTTCATCAATTATATTTGGGACTTGCTAAATCCCGCACACAAATTTACTAAATCCTACACATTTTTCAGTCTTATTCCGAGTTTACCCCTCTCATTTCAACCTCATTTTTCACACACACTCAAGGAAGAAATCAAAAACCAGAGAATAAAGAACCTTACGTAACCCTAACAACCAACGGCCAATAACCCCTCCCCTTGTTGGAATATGTGTGTGCCAAAAATCTTTCAGTCTTATTCCGAGGTCATACCTTGCTGGATCACCTGTGTGCCAAAAATCTTTTGCCTGAAAATCTTGCAGAAAAGAGATGATTCTCCAGAAACGATTCTCCACCCATGTTTAGCCAATAATGCTTGATTAAGACATTTTACATTTCGAATGCCCAAGCCACCCCCACTCTTTGGTAGGCTCAGAAAATTTTTGCTACACCAGTGGATATTATGCCTCATCCTACATCCCGTCCACCAAAATTGTGCCAAAATAGAGTTAATCTTATTTGCCACACTTACTGGTATTTTGAAGACCGATAGAAAGTAATTTGAAAGATTTGATAGAACCGATGAGATTAGAGTAAGTCGTCCAGCTGGTGAAAGAAAAATCCCATTCCATGAAGAAATGCGTCTGGTGACATGTTCAATAAGAGCGTTAAAAATGCCTTGTTTTGAGTCTTTAAATTCAGCAGGGATACCCAGATACTTCCCAATACCATTGTTCTTCTTGATATCAAAAGCCTTCATAATCCTCTGGGCTTTGGCTAAAGTAGTACTCGACCAATGTAATCCCTGACTTATCCACATTCAACCTTTGACCCGACGCATCGCAGTACTCCTTGATGATTTGCACTAAATGGGTTACCGAATTCCCCTTATCCTTGAAGAAGAAGATTGAATCGTCTGCGAAAAAGAGGTGTGTAATAGGGCTAACTTCCTTAACCAATTGAATACCATGTACCAATCTAAGCTCGTGTGCGTGTCTAACATTTCGGGACAGAACCTCCATACACAGAATGAAAAGGTAAGGGGATAGCGGGTCCCCTTGCCTTAAACCACACCTAGGCCTGAATTGTGGTAAAGGAACACCATTTACCAGAATTTCATAACTCACCGTCGTGACACAACTCATCATAAGTGAAATCAAATGCGGAGGGAAACCGTATTTTACCAATACCGCTTCCAAAAAATCCCATCTGACTCTGTCATACGCCTTGCTCATCTCTGCTTTGAAGGCACATAATGCTTGTCTCCCCTTTCCATGGCTCGAGATTTTATTGATGGCCTCATGAGCCACCAGTATATTGTCACTAATGTTCCTTCCTGGGAGAAAAGCATTTTGTGTTTCACTTACGAGTGCACTCATCACTTTGGCCAACCGATTTGCTATGCACTTTGTCACAATTCTCATCATCACGTTACAAAGGCTAATAGGCCGATAGTCCGTAACCCCCTCCGGACTATCTTTCTTTGGGATAAGCGTGATAAAAGTTCTATTGAGTTCCCGTAACACTCTCCCAGAATTTAGAATCGATAGAATAGCCTTTGTAAACTCACCCTTGAGCATAGACCAGCACCTTTGGAAGGACGTGTTCTAAATATTATTTATATTTGAATAATGACATTGCCACACATCATTATGACATGAGTGTGTTAGAGATTTAAAATCTCTTTCTGTAAGGTTAAGATGAGACCTCTTCGAAATAGGTATTTTGAAGGGATATGATGGGAACATATATGGTTTTATCTTAATAACTTGGCAATGCAATTTATGTTTCAATTCTTGAAAAGTTTCGATTGAGAAGTCAATTTCGAAATATGTAGAATTGAGTGGGAGTTAGGAAATTCTCATGTGAAGACATGGAATTTAGTGGGAGCTATCATCCTTTGAATGTTTACAACTCATCACTCATTGAAGAATGACGAGATAATACCTTCTTTCATAAAGAAGCATTTGAGTTTTCAATTATGGATGAAAATGGACTATGATGAATCCAATTACATCAAGGGATGTTGGATTAGTATTAAGAGATACACATCGTATCAACATTCACATAGGTTATTCATGTAGATGAAAATGGAATTGCCATTAGCAGTCATGGTCGTTCATTGAACCTATGAACGGTTGATCTCATGATTATTAGTAACTAATGTTTCCGCCATTAGAATAATCATGTACATGTCCAATTATGAATCATATGCATAAGAGCATGATGATTGATTGGTAAGCCATAATAGAAACGTCATGAATTCTCGAGTAGAATCCGATGAGCGATTTCGGTGTTTGTCAAAATGCTCTTATATGTGTCAAGAGGTTGCGCATATTAATGAAAATCCGAGCACATGTAAGGATTTATGAGAATCCTAAACCTTTCAAGCTAGAAAGAGAAATAAGATGTTTTGGAAAGATAGTTAGTTGAATAAGAAGTTACTCAAAACTAATATTTCCTAACTATGCTAGGACTTGTGAGAAGTGCTAGGCCAATCGTCTTGGCAAATTGTTGCAAGACTCTACAAAACATGTACCTAGTGCATTGTGTGTGGATGGAGTACTTGATCAGTACAAGTTATGTCATTCACCACAAATTCGTTCGTTATGTGATAATCGATAAGGAAGTTATTTCAAGTTAAAGAACCAAAACCAAGGTCGGGAACCTTGATGTGTACTTGGTAAGATTCATGCTATGAGAGAAAACATGAATGTAAAGGAAATTGCAAGTGTAAGAAGTTTGAACACATGGACACATGGCATGTTAAACTTCTATTGCAATCAATAAGTGTTTACACTTACGATATACATCACAAGGTTGTAATATGATATTGACTACCCGAGTGTGATGTCGACATTTGTCGTTTGAGTTATTATTAACTCACCTTGTACATTGTTATATCCAAACGGGTTGTGGAGACAATTGAACCCCGTTAAAGTGAACACGGATTAACATTGTATTTGCCCATAGTTACTTGTATGAGGTGACGTCTCGAAGTGACTAGAGTGTGATGCGATTGATGGCAAGTTCAAGTGCCATAGAGTCATGCGAGATGACTAGTCGATCACATAGGCAGACTGTTAGGAACATTTTGTCGGGCCTAATGACCGCTTATAGAGTTCTGGCAAATTCATATAGCCTGGTCGTGGCGAGAGCTACTATAGTATTCGAATGAGTCGATTCTTTTGACTAAAGACTATTCGCCTAAGATGGCACAGTTTCAGATTAACTTTGATTTGTGTTACTACGACCTTCGTAAATGGGGTCAAATGGGCATATTTTGGGTTATGATGGCTGTGGCTAGTCGAAGGGAATGAGTGCGATAGGAATTGTCCACCCCTAGTCAGGGTTATAACAATATCTCAGGGCCACTCGAGGAGTAATGAACTGGAAATGCGTGGCCACGCTCGGAAGGTATCTATGATAGATAAATCCGGTCAATCAGTTATTCTCCAGATTGAGGAAACCACTCTCGATATGATCACTTGCAAGTACGACCTAAAAGACACCTTGCATTGAGTGGGAGATAGTAATAGGCCAAGAGAATTGGTGACGCACACTTGTCGAGGACAAGTGGGAGATTGTTGGAATATGTGTCCTCCGACAATAATGCGATCACGACTGTTGATCATGATGATCACATGTTTAAATCTCATTATAAAGAGTACAATTGGGAAGTAATATTTTACTGTCAACTGGTCAACATATATCGGTAATGATTGGCTGACTAGAGTTTGACATTACTGTCGTGCGACGGTGGTGATCAGTTGATCCCCTAGATCATACCTATAGGGCAACACTCTTAATTGATCATTTAATTAATCGTATAATGTTACGAGTTAATTAAATTACTTGAAAATTGACGGACGATTTTGGAAGTAAAATTTACGTATCATATTGAAATGTGATTAAATGAGATACGGTCTGAGTAATTGAATCGTATCATTACTCGGATGAAATTATTGTTTACAGAAACAATTGAAATTGAATGAATTATTATAAATACAAACTGTTGTGATTTATAAATTGGTAAAATATTTTGGCACAAGTAATTATGAATTACTAAGTCGATTTTTGTATATGACGTATTTTATTAATACGTTGATTTTTAATGTGTTAAAAATACATAACAAATTTATGTTACATATGACATGTGACATATTGACAAAACTGACAAAAATAAAATGGGTACCATTTTATGGAGGTGCCGAAATAAGGGAGTGGTTTAGGCTAATATTGTGTTTGATTAAGTTAATGGAAAACACAATAATTACCTACTATTTAGCCATGCAACTCTATTGTTTATTGTTAAGAGCAACAATTGCATGCATTGGCTCCCTCCTATCCACCCCTCCACCCGGTTTTTGAGATGAGAAAACCATTATGGTTTTTCATCTTATTTACCTAAAAACACATAAAATGTATTAGTGTATCATTCATATTTTCACTCATCCAAAAATTAGAATTCTAGAGAGATAAAAAGGCTCTCTTCTTCTTCCTCCCAAAACCGAAAATATTAAGTGTATTATAATATTTTTGGGTCATTTTTCTACTAGATTAATATTGTACTAGTTCTTATAATATTAATTTTAATTAAGAGAAAGCCTTGGGTATAAAGCTTAGGGAGAGATCCTACACTTGTGATGGGGCATATTCTTCACCCGCTGACCGAGTCAACATATTGAGCAAGGTCAAGGATCAAGAGACAGCAAGTCAACATGTTAGACCGCCTAACCGACGCAGCCTGTCGGCCGGTCACTTGGGTCTCGGCTGGTGACGGCCAGCCGGGAGACATATCCGCGTACTCATATCCAAGACCCCTCGGCATGGAGTCAGCCGGCCTGCCATGGGTCCCTCGGCCGAGGGTAGAACAGTTTTTCCACCTGCTAGCCACTTGGCCACTTGGCCACTACGTGACAAAAGGTGAAAGTCTATAAATACTCCACTTCTCTCATTGAGAAGGGGATCCACAATCTAACCTAAAACTCACTATTCATCTGGTATAAACTCCCTTATCTCTCTACAATATACTTTGTCAAGTAACACACAACTTAATCCCTTTAAGTTTACTGACTTGAGCGTCGAAGTGAGTATGCTCGGTGCCAAGCCGAGCCCTCAGTTTGTTCATCGTTTCAGGAGAGACCGAAAGGAAGAGTCAAGGCAAGGAAGGACATCCATTCACCAAGCTTACGTGGTAAACAATACTGCTCCGGAATCTACACTCGGAACAACTTGGATCTTAGTTCTTCCATTAAAGGAAAGCACAAGAACAAGAGAGAAAGGTGATCTCTCTTGTGCCCATAAAACCGAAACATCTAATGTAAGAACATGATTTCTCCTCTATTTTGCTCATTTGTTTGCATGCATAAAATCCATCTTTAATTTTATGACAAATTAAATTAAGACATATATGAATATGTAAGTATATAGATATACTTTTCCTTCAATTACCTCCGCCACCGTCGACCACCCCTCACCGCCCCTATTCCCGCGCCGATCATTCCTCCTCGCCACCATACCCGCACCGGCCACCTTATCCCCACCATGTTCGTCGCCTCGACTCAACCGCAATCATCATCGATCCACATTTAGCCGCAACGAAGGTGTTAGATCGACGGCGGGGCTGGGATGGAGTTGACGGCGGAGTAGGAGGTCGGCGCCGAGGGCAGGCGGCCGGTGCCGGTGGAGGGTGATTGGTGTTTTTGGAAGGGTGATTGGGGCCGTCGAACTGGACGTCGGGGTTGAGAATTTTTTTTTCTTTTTTTTTTAAAGGGTAGTGGTGGAAATATTAGGCAATATGTGTAGGATTGAGTAAAATGACGTGTTGGATTTAGCAATTACGTTATATTTGACCCACAAAGTTAATAAATCCAATTCACTAATCATTTGATCGAAATTTATGTAAATCTAATCAACAAAATGAAGTAATTATCTGTTTAATTGCCATCTACAATTCATAATTGAAAAATTGGGATAATTTTAAGGGTAAATTGATAATTTATACAGAGTACCTAATATAATACCAATTTTAAATTTTATACCTAACATAATTTTTTTTGAAAACTTATACCTAACTTCCTATTTTTCTTCATCCTTAATCCCAAATTTCACTTCCGGCATGTAAAATGACTCGATTCCGGCAAAAATCACGTTTTAATGATAAAATTATAATGTTGTTTGCCTAATTTGCCCCTTAATCAACTCCATCTAATAATGTTTCAACCTAGAACCCCACCATCATCCCCAAACACCATCAATCCATCACCATCATCGCCCAATGCCATTATCGCCGCCATCACCGCCCTGTACCACAATCCACTACCACCGCCCAACACCGCCTCCATTTAACACAATCACCGCCGTCCAATACCGTCTCGACGTCTCCATCTAACACCACTATCAACAGCGCCCAACACACACGGCTACTACCTAGCACCACCACCAACATCCCCCAACACCATCATTAACACCGCTCACCTACCGCCAGAATTGACCCACGACCAATAACACCATCACCAGTGCAAGCGTTGCCCAACACCACGACCACCAAAAGCACGCACATCATCACTAGATCTGACCCACCATTCACGCACTGAACCACCATCACAAGCCTCGACTAGATTAATGACGATGGAAGAAGGGCGTTGGTGAGGGTGCATATGTTCTCGTGGCTGCTACCCTGGTAATCGATTGGTCGAGGTCGTGGGCGGAGGTGCAAGAGAGTTTGGTATTGCCCAGTGGCTGTCGGAGGCAACTGATTAAGGAATTGACGCAAAATCGCAAATGGGGATAGACTCTGGATTGGTGGCAATAGGTAGAGGGAGGTCACCGGTAAGGGTGGTTTTCGTGAATGTTGATACCTTAGAGTGGTAAGATAAATAATTGTTGGTTTTGAAAACCAAGGGGAATGAGTGTAGGGTTAAAAAGTAAGGATAAAATGGTCACTTTGTCATTTTTTTGTCGGAAATTCAGCTTGGTATTAAGTTTGGAAGAAATTGGGAAGTTAGGGGTAAGTTTTGGAAAAGGGGAAAAGTGAGATTTTATTAGAGGAAGGGTAATTGTGGAAAAACTTGATAAAATGTGTAAGATTAGGTAAAAGGCTGTGTAGAATTTAGCAATTACTTAATAAAATCGGAGTAAATGCCATCGTCGTGCGTGTTGCAAGCAAAAATTTTGGTAGTGCATCACTGAATCCACAATAGTCCACGACTTCTGGACTAATTCTGCGTTGACTATAAACTATGATCAACTTAGATGATCACAATCATATGATTAATATGATGATTATATTTGATGATTGATTTACAGTAAGAGAAGAGAGAAGAGAGATAAGAAGAATATTTGTTATATAAAACTTATGATTTTCTTACAAAGGGGAAGAGTATATATACTAGTTTGTTAAGTCGGTTAGAGTTAGTTTTAGTCTAATAATATCCTAACTAACTCTATAACTAACAGTGTCTATATCCCCCCCTCAAGATGGATGATCTTGATAGAGTTTAATGCCTAGCTTAGAAACAAAAAAATGGTGCTCTTGTTTACCAAGAGCCTTGGTCATGATATCAGCGAGCTGCAATCCAGTCCTGACATGCTGAGTATAGAGAAAACCTTCCAATTGTTTGTCTCGTACAAAGTGACAATCAATATTGAGGTGCTTTGTCCTTTCATGAAAGACTGGGTTTTGTGCTATGTGCTGCGCAGCTCGGTTATCACAATATAGGGGTATAGGTAGCTTGATGGAAACACGCAAATCATGCAGCAATCCAACCAACCAAACAAGCTCACTGGTTGTGTAAGACATGCTGCGGTATTCTGCCTCTGCAGAACTCTTGCTTACTGTCACTTGCTTCTTGGTCTTCCAAGAAATCAACGAATGGCCTAGGAAGATGCAGTAGCCACTTAAGGATCTGCTGCTGTAAGCACAGGTTCCCCAATCTGAGTCTGTATATGCTTGAATGGTCAGAGAAGAGCCTGCAGGATAGAACAGACCAGCATTGACAGTTCCCTTCAAATATTTGACAAGGTGCTGAGCTGCTTGATAATGAGGCTCTCTTGGAGAGCTTAAAATCATTTCTTGCTATTTCTAAACCCAAGAAATATCGCATCTCACCAAGATCCTTGATGGTAAACTTCTGGTGTAACTCCAGTTTGAGCAGTGCTAGAGCATCATGGTCATCCCCAGTCAACAAGATGTCATCCACGTATACCAACACAATGGCCAGTTTTTGTGTAAGCTTGTCCTCTTTAGTGAACAAGGAATAATCTTGCTTGGATTGGACATAGCCAAGTTTAACCAAAAATTTAGTTAACTCCAGGTTCCACTGCCTGGAAGCTTGCTTCAATCCATAAAGTGATCTAACCAGCTTGCAAACCTGATCTTTATTAGCCTTGGTGTAGCCTAAGGGTGGCCTCATATACACCTCCTCTTCAATAAAACCATGTAAAAAAGCATTGTTCACATCTAGTTGGAACAATTTCCATTTCTTTATAGCAGCAACAGCAAGTAAAGTCCTCACTGTTGCAAACTTTGCAACAGGAGAGAAAGTGTGTTTATAGTCTTTATCTTTGACTTGATTGAATCCCTTGGCTACTAGCCTAGCTTTGAATCTCTCCACTGTGCCATCTGACTTGTGTTTTATTTTATAAACCCACTTGCTACCAATTGCCTTCTTTCCATGGGGCAAAGTGGTTAACTGCCAGGTATTATTCTTCTCTAATGCTATTAACTCTTGGTCCATAGCAGCTACCCATCTAGGATCCTTACAAGCCTGAGTATAATAACTAGGCTCAACCTCTTTAATAACGTTGGCCAGGGAAGCAGTATACTTCTCATCAAAGTCAGAGAGTTGTCTTATCACATCAGAATGAAAAGCAGAAGATGTGCATTGATAGTCTGCTAGCTTGGCAGGCCTTTGTTTAGCTCTTTCTGAACGTCTGAGAATAGGTGTACTGGGTATAGGTCTAGTAGGTAGTATATTCATATTATTAGTAATTTCTGAACTAGCTTTATGTGGCTCAGAAAAAGTAGTATTGTTACTAGTATTTGAAGTATTAGGTGAGAATGAAAATTGAGTACTTTCTGCAACATCAAGATCTGTTAGAAAATCTTTGGATATAATAACATTACTGTTAGTCTTATAAGGAAAGCAGTGCTCATAAAAAACAACATCCCTATTGACAAAAACATCATGTGTTTCAAGGTCATAGAGCTTGTAACCCTTCTGAGTAGGAGGGTAACCAATGAATATACATCTCCTTGCCTTAGGTAGAAACTTATCTTTGACAGTAGGTGGTCTAGAAGCATAACATAAAGTACCAAAAACTCGCAAATTATCATAACTAGGCAAGGTGTTGAATAAAAGTTCATGTGGAGTCTTCAAATTGAGAATAGAGGAAGGCATTTTATTGATAAGAAAAGTAGCAGTTAGTAAGCAAGCTCCCCAAAATTTTATAGGCAAATGAGCATGAAATCTCAATGCTCTAGCTGTTTCCAAAAGATGTCGATGTTTCCTTTCGACCCTACCATTTTGTTGAGGCCTACCTACTATACTTCTTTGATGTATAATCCCTTTTGAAGCAAACAACTCATTGCATTGTAATTGGAAAAATTCTGTACCATTGTCAGACCTAACTATCTTAACTTTAGCATGAAACTGTGTCTCAACAAGAGTAAGAAAATGCTTTACTAAATTTGGCACCTGGGTCTTATGTTGAATCAAAAAAGTCCAGGTAGTCCGAGAGTAATCATCAAGAATTGTTAGGAAAGACTGAGCTCCAGTCATATCAGGGTGTTTATAAGGACCCCATAAATCCATGTGGATTAGATCAAAGCAATGTTCAGCATAAGATAAACTTTTATAAAATGGCAAGGAATGGTGCTTGGCTAAAACACAAGTATCACAATACAATTTATTAATGCCCTGAACAGCTGTCTTATTTACATGCTTTAGCTTATCAATAGAAGTATGTCCAAGTCTAGCATGCAACAAAGCAACATCTATAGTCTTAGCAGCATTAGCAGTACAATGTTTAAAAGAACTTTTATCAAAAATAAATGTCCTAAGTTTATATAGGTCCCCAATTCTGACTCCTTTTGCAACAATGGCCTTACTTGAATGGTCCTGAAAAACACATGAATCATCCAAGAAAGTAACAATTAATTTTGAACTGGTTATTAACTTAGCAACAGATAAAAGATTTGGTTTGAAGTCTGAAATAAGAAGCACATCTATCAACACGATATCTTGTGACAGAATAGCATTGCCAGTATAATAAACAGTTTTAATTGATCCATCAGGTAGGGAGACAAATAGTGGAGATTTTAGCTTTTTAATATCATGTAATAAAGAGACATCTGAGGTCATATGATCAGATGCTCCTGTGTCAATGACCCAATCCTTGCTTGGATGGAAACCAGTTGTAAACTGAGTAGAAGACTTACCTGCAAAGTGAGTGTAGGATTGAGATCCTGGATCAACAGATGCAGAAGAAGCCTTGTCAGTTAATGCTTGTAAGACTTTGTTCATCACTGAGTCAACAATCCCTTGAACCAAATCTGGTGACAACTGTGAACTAAGGTCACTAGCAGACTGAGATGAGGGAACAACAGGACTGTAAGTTGAAGCAGCAGGTGAAACAGTGGGAGGACAACCATAGGCAGTAGGAAAGAACACATTAGCACATTGTGCAGTCTGTGGGACAGGAGCATATTCAGCATCTTGGTTACCACAAATTTCTGCATTGTTTACTGGTTTCTGTGGTGGTTTAGCAGAATCACCAGATTTTGCCTTTCCTTTAGTCTGTTTGGCCTTCCAAGCTTTAAAATCAGTAGCATTGTCTATTATATGGCCCTTTATCTCACAAAAGAGACAGTGCTGCAAAAAAAAACAGTCTTCAACTTTATGATTAGTCTTACCACACCGCTTACGGGGTGGAAAAGTGTTCATGCTATCTTTTGGACGTTTACCCTTGGGGTTTGCCTCTGCCGAGATGAGGACCGGCATAACGTCTCTTAGCAAAGATAGGCAACGAGAATCAAGAACAAAGCAGACTTGTACTATCATTAATAGACTTACGCCTCTCAATCTTTTGTAAAACTCCTAAAGCTTTGTTAATGGGGGAAGAGGATCCATGGAAAGCAACGAGGTCCGAACTTGCTCATAACCAAGATGTAAACCCATCAACAATCGTAATAGTTTGGTCTGTGTCTCCCTCTCAACAAGACGTTTCAAGAGACTACAAGTGCATTTAGACATAATACCACAAGTACAAAGAGGAATAGGATCCATATGATCAATATTCTCCCAAAGACCCTTGATTTTAGTGTAGTAATCAATCAAAGATGCATTTTCTTGTTTGAGATTAACAAGTTCCTTCTTTAATTCATAAAGTTCTAATACATTCAACTCGACCAAAACGCTCAACAATTTCGACCAAAGATGTTTAGAAGAACGCATACTTGAAAATGATCACGTAAACCTTGTACCATGGAATTCCTAATCCAACGAGATACAAAAAGATCACAACGAATCCGGAATTATACTTTGTCGGTCTTTTCAGAATTGAACATTCTCCCGAAATAAACCCAATCTTGTTCTTGGAAAGTAATGTCTGAATGACCTCCCTCTGCCACTGACGAAAGTTGGTGCCATCAAAAAGACTCTCTGTTAACCTCAACCCGTGTTGCTCAGTGGTTGACAGAAAAAGAGGATCATCATATGGGGAAAAAAGCGGTTCTTGATCGTTGGATAAAGGAGAAGCCATGTCGTGATCAACGAATTTATGAAGAAAAAGATGAAGATCTTAAGCTGATATTGATGAGTATATTCAAAGAATTAACAATGAATATATGAATTTTGGATGAATGCGGAAGCGAAGAAAAAAGAGTGGATCGTTTATACCACTGATACCATATAAACTATGATCAACTTAGATGATCACAATCATATGATTAATATGATGATTATATTTGATGATTGATTTACAGTAAGAGAAGAGAGAAGAGAGATAAGAAGAATATTTGTTATATAAAACTTATGATTTTCTTACAAAGGGGAAGAGTATATATACTAGTTTGTTAAGTCGGTTAGAGTTAGTTTTAGTCTAATAATATCCTAACTAACTCTATAACTAACAGTGTCTATATTGACTCTGGGTCAACTCATCATCAAACCAAAAAAAAGGAAAAAGAAAAACGTGCAATTTATAGACTATACATCTGAGATAGTACATCTTATTATTTATTTTCTGAGTTTTATTTTAAAGTTTTTGAGTTTAACACATTTACTAAAACATTACACTAAAAAAATATAATATTGATCAAAAACTATATTTATAAATGGTACTATGCTCAGAAAAAATGTGTATATGCTAAAAAACTACAAGGCCTGCGGTACTACCTCAGATGCGTAATCATTTTTCTCAAAAACGTGTAATGTCTATACATGATATAGAGTAGTATTTTGTAATCTATTTTTTTTTTTTGGAAAGATTATTTTATAATCTATTTGTCACGGCTAAATGACTAATAGTTTACACTTACTTTTGTTTTGGTATTTCAGTTAATAGTTTATATTTTTTTTTTGTTTTGTATAATTTACTCTTTATTTGATCTTTTAATAGAAAACATTTGCTCTCTTTTTGTACCTTGGTAAAGTATATGTAAACATTTCATTGAGACGAGGGTAAATTGTGTCAACTCATGACAAAGTGATTAATCACGGTTGTTATGTGTCATTTGTCAAATTTGTCAAATATTAAGAGCAAGTGCAATGAAAGAATTTCACATAAAATTATTTCTATTCCCAAATCATTTTTTATTAACTACTAAGTTTAAGAACTTGACACTACAATGGAAGAACTTTTTCTTAATTCTTAATTATGATCAACTATTAATTATCTTATCTCCATTAACCTATTTAATTTTTTTTGAAACTAACAAAGAACTTGGTTCTTAAATAAGAACCAAGTTTTTATTTTGACAAACCCAATATCATCCACAATGGAAAGAACTTTATTTTTGAAATTCTTATTGACAAACTCAAGAATAAGAAGTCCCATCTCAATTGCTCTAATACAAATTTTATTTGCAAAATGTTAAAAAGAAATTGTGTCTCGTTTTCCAAATTCACACATTAATGGGCCATGCAAATTGACTTAGACTTAGTGCGTCTACGTTAGACTACTCAAATCAAATTCCCTATCTATCTTTGATTATTAATACAAAAACAAGTTAAAAAAACAAAAAATAATACCTGAAATTGTTGCTTACGTTAATTTTGCAGTTGAATTCATCATGCTTTCGAATTTTTATTATCGGATGAGCTTGCTAAACTTTGCTTCAATGACATGCATTCTTGTGTTTTTAAATAATGTTTGGGTTTTGCAGTTTGGAGTTTCAAGTAATGTTGATTCCAGATCCAGTTGTGGACTCACTGATTCTATTGAAGGTATGTTTTAATAGTTTTCTGATATGGGGTTTGCTAGATTTTTAATTTCACAAAAATTCTGAATAGACAGTTTCTTCTTAAGCTATACTTGAGCATTTTAGAATTTCATTTTTTTGATAGTAAATGTTAATGTATCACATGACCATAAAATTCTCACAAACATGTTTTTTTTCATATATGAATTTTACTGTTTTACGTGCGTTTTTTTTTTTTTTTTTACAATTTTACCATAAATCATTTTTTTTCATTCTTTTACCCAAATTATTTTCTTTACCCCTTGCCTCCTCATCTCCTTTCACACCCAATAGTCGGTACAATACATATAATTATATAATAAAAAAATCAAACTAGAATAATCAATGTATACAAATTTTTTGTTTAAAATAATATTAGTAAAAAAACTAACTAATTTATTACTCATTTTGTGCACATCAATTGTTATTTATTTTTGTTTTGGGATGTATCACTCAATTGTTATCTATTTAAGTAGGTTAGTGGCATCTGAGAGAGCTCTTTAGTTGCTCACCTCATCAACCATGAGGTTAGATGGTTCGATCTCTGCCCATGAGAATGGAGCTAACTCTTTGGCCAGCCGTTTAGCTCTTCGTGAGACCTCGCGCGACGAGGAAACAGTGGACAGCCCGGTTTACACCAAAAAAAAATTATTTTATCCCAAAAAAAATTCACAAACTTATCAGCTCTTCCCGTGCCCAACCTCCCCACCACCGCCTACCACCCACTCCAGCCTCCGGCTGTCCCGACTCCCAACTGCACCACCCGATTATCCATCCCCTTTCTTCACCAACGCACCACCCCCTATCCACCGTCAAGCACCCTAATCACCGCACCTTCCACCAACCCATAAACCCTAATTGATAAACAAGTATGCATATTAATTTTACTAATTGATAAACCTAATAATTTCAACCAAATATATTAATAATTGCTAAACAAAATTAATTCACTAATTGTCGCTTGTTGCCGGTGTGTCAACATATGTATCATCAATTCATCATCTGCCTTCAGTAAGTAAATACTCCGTATTACTCTCTCCGTCCCGGTCAATTATTGTCCTGTGATCGTGTGAATGATCACAGGACAACAATTGACCGAGACACCCAAAATAGAATAAGATAACAAAAGACGGCGGGACGGAGGGAGTATGTAAGACAGTTTTGAAATCTAGTAGTGTAGTCTGTATCTTGGAGTTGCTGATAATTTTCCTTGAAACTTGGGCTATATCCCCAATGCTCTGGCTTAATACAAGCTTTTTAACGGAAAAACTTATATACATTAGTGTACCAGTAATCTGATGTGTTAAACTTCTGCAGTAGAAGCTCTACGCGACGCGGCTAGAGTACTAGGAAAGCCTGACTGGAACTGCACTGATGATCCTTGTGAAACACGTCCGACTTGTTGGGTTTCTGATGATTTAACGAGGTTATTTTATGTCAATCAAGTAAATTGTTCGTGCCAGGATGGCATTAATCATGTTAACAATATGTAAGTTACCTAACTATTAAGCTATAGTGTCTAGCAATATGTTCGGCTCAAGCTCACAAATGGACCTTTGAGTATAGACGCGGCTTCAAGTGCCGGACAGTGGTGACTGGTGTGGGTCGGAGTGTCAAACACAGCTTTTTGCGAAAATGTTTCTGTTTTTCTTAACTTGAAGATTCTGTGTTGTGAGCGGAGACACAGCCAAAGTGAACTGTTAAGTGACATGTGATCTCGCTTTATCAAATTATCTTATGAAACTTGTGATTGCTTCTTGTTGTAAAATCAGATCCTTTAAAGGACAGGATCTTTCAGGTGTCCTTCCAACATCACTGTCTAAGCTGCCATTTCTTCAGCTTATGTAAGAATAAATAAATACAAAACTACATATACTAATCATCGTGCTTCATCATAGGGAAATAAATAACTAGCTTTCACTTTTGGCAGTGATCTGTCAAGGAACTTGTTGAGTGGCTCAATACCTCAAGAATGGGCTTCCTTAAAAAACTTGAAATACCTGTACGTACCGAATGGCGATTGCTGGCACAAATTTGCCCGTTTTTGTGATTCTGTTTTTATTGACTTGGTATATTCTCTTACAGGTCTGTTATGACCAATAACCTTTCAGGGCCAATACCTGCGTATTTAGGGAACATTACTTCTCTCACTTACATGTATGCTCACTTTCCTCTCCTTACACACATTGTATTCATGTAAATTGTTTCACATTGTTGTACATATTCTAACTTAAGTGTTTTCTAACTATTTCATCAAATTTCAGAAGCTTTGCGAGCAATCGGTTCTCTGGAACTGTTCCCACAGAACTTGGAGATCTGCTCAGTCTGCAGACCTTGTAGGTTTACTTTGTTTTATTCATTTGTAGTTGCATGAATTACGCAAATTTTTACACAATTTTCATTATAAGTCATCAGAAAACATCATTTAACATAGAGGGCATGTTGTGTACATCTGACCCCTATGCCTCTTCACAGGATGGACCCTTTGAGGCAATAGGATAATGTTATTATTGTTGGTAGTAGTAGTATATGATTGAAGTGTACTCTGTCCTCTCCGTGTAGTCATGTAGGTGTGGCTTAGATCCGTTTTCCTATATTTGACATTAACCTTCTAGGCATGATTGGTAGGATTCTCAGTGATAACAATCTTACTGGACAGTTGCCAGAAGAACTAAAGAACCTCAACAATCTAGTTGAACTGTATGTTCCTCTTCTCATTTTAGATCTACGAAATTTCATGGTTTTTTGCTCTTTATTTTATTCTGTTAACAGTTTTGTATGTTTTCCATTCAACTCTTTCTTCAGTAGACTAAGCAGTAACAACTTCAAAGGACATCTTCCAGATTATTTTAGCAGCTGGTTGAATCTACAGAAACTGTAAACTTCTTTGCTATATACATAATACTCAGGTGCAGGAGTTCGTAACATGTACTGTATAATAAACTGTCATATTATTTTTTCCAATATTGCAGTGAGATCCAAGGCAGCGGCTTTGACGGACCTGTACCAGCTAGCATATCTGTTCTGCATAATGCAACTGAACTGTGAGTTGATATGTAACTATGTGCCATAATTCCGCTTAACTCCTAATATCAATTCGCTTGGAACTTTTGTAGCACAAATTCTGGTCGAAATGTTTCATGATAAGACTATCATGAGATTCACCCATATTATGGGGTGATTATTTGGTGCTTTTATTTTCTAATGGGTCAATGGATATATAGTTGTGATTCTGGTTGACTTCGACTAATTGTTTATGCAGAAGGATAAGTGACTTAAATGGATATGACTCCAAATTTCCACTACTGCAAAATTTGACGAATTTGCAAAAATTGTGAGTCATATGTCAAAACTTGTGGAATCTAAGAAACCAAAAAGTAGGACTGCTCTAAGTTCTAACTTCCACATGATCAATTTCTGGCAGGGTTTTGAGGAACTGTAACATCTCTGGATCTATTCCGGATTATATAGCAAAAAGTCTGCCTCTGGAATCGCTGTATATTTCTTCGTTTCTTGCATTGTGTCGTAAATAAATTTTTGATTGATGCCATTTTGCTTAGTTGACCATATCGGAATCAGAAAGGTGTCATAATGTTTATTCTTATCATGAGATGGGTTCCTGACTTTACATCCACACTGTAACTCATGCAGAGACCTTAGCTTCAACAGCTTAAACGGTACAATTTCTTCAGATTCTGACAGTTTCCGACATATAAAAAATCTGTAAGCATTCAAATTCATGTATGACGAGGTCTTTCCATTGTCTTTATGTGAGGTTAAATTCTCAATAATTGTTTTCTCTTCATATCTGCAAGTTTCACAGTCGTAGGTATTGTCTCACAAAAACAATTTTTTTTTGACAACTGATCATTAGGTATTTGATGCACAATATGCTAACTGGAGAAGTTCCTGACTGGAGTACGATGAGCACTCGTAGAAGGTCTTCCACCTAACCTTTGATGATAAATTTTGGATGAAATCGCAACTATTGAAACTTTGTTTGTACATGAATATACTTCCCCGTTTCCTTATTGGGTGCTCATAAGTACTTGCATTGGGATCTTTGTTTTTTTAGTTATTCATCGACACTATGGTTTATGAGCTGTGACTGACGAGATCAAAATGATTATTAGTTTAGAATCAAGAACAATCAAAGAACCTAACCACATGATGTAAGATTGATGTGTCATTTACAAATTGAAATGTGTCTCCATTAGGAATACTATTGATTTGAAATGTGCAGAAAGCCAGGGCAAGGCAATTTCTATCTCGGGTCCTTTAGAAAGCTGTCCCCCTTACCCCGTAATGTGTTGCTAACACAAGGGTAAGGCTACATATATCCGACCCCGGGTAATGTTGTTTTTGTTGTGTAGAAAGCTGTAAAAAATAAATCACATTGTGTAGTGTTCAAATTTTATTATGACGTCTACTGACTATGCAAATCAATTGTTCCTTCAGATTCAGGCCATTCAGCAATATCGATCTTTCATACAACCGCCTGAATGAAAACAAAAGTTGTGGTGAAATTGGTGATGGCTTCGGTAACATGTAATTACAATTTTGAGAAGATTCGTTTTAGTGTACTTATTACTTTCCTAAATTTCCTTTCCTGCTATATATGTCTAAGAAAATAAGTTGATTTATTTTCAGAAATCTATTCAGAAGCCTAAAGGGAGACTCGATTCTGTAAGTTGTTCATCAATGTGCATATCTCATGCATAAAATTGATCTTTCAGTTATGAACTTATGATGTTCACCTTTTTGTAAATTGTTCCGTTTTGCTAACTGCTGATAAGGTTGTTTTTTTAGGGAATCTACTCCGTGTATAAGAGACTATAATCCTTGCTCTAAAGGTGAGAAGTCGAAATTAACTCTACAATAACAAAAGCTATTTCTAATACAACTTTCGAAAACTCTAGGCTAATGTTGTACATCTGGTCCCTCTTACCATTGTAAGAGAGGGCCTTTAAACAGTGGGGTAATGTTGTATTCTGTCTCTAGCAATGCAATTTGTATGAAGACATTTTCTCCGTGTTCCTGACATTTCATATCTTACTTTGCAAAGTCCTTTATTCATTGCACATCAACTGCGGTGGAGAGAGAATACGTGTTGGGAAGATTACCTATGAGCAAGATGTTGCAGCAGGTGGTGCAGCAATTTTTTTCCATACAGGGGTATGGGGATTTTGCAGTAGCGGGGATTACTGGAATGTCAATAACATAAGCAATTATATAGTAAAAGATTCAACACCCAGACTACAGGATTCAGAGCTGTTTCAACAAGCGCGCATCTCTGCCACCTCTCTAACTTATTATGGACTTTGTTTGGCAAGAGGAAGATACAAAGTCACACTGCAATTTTCTGAGATTGTCTTTGCTTCTAACAAGTCCTTTTCCAGCCTCGGAAATCGAAAATTTGACATTTATATCCAGGTGCTCCTGTTTTTCAGTAGTATGTTTCAAGGTTTTGGCTAAATTAACTGGAATTAGCCGAAACACTAAGACCCTAAAGTGGAAATGTTGCTTCTGAATATTATTTAGAAATGTCATGGACCATCTGTAGTTTCAAGGTTTCAATAATTCCATTTTGGTAAACTTGGCTGGATTTATTTCTCACTCTAGTCACTTAGTGAGATTATCAAAATTCAGAATAACTGACACCTCAAGTCACCAATGTGAATTAGTGTTTAGCCGCGGGGGCACAAAACTGGAATTAGTGCAAACACTAAGGCCCTAAAGTGGAAATGTTGCTACGGAGTCTGTAATGAGTTTATGGCCATCTATATTTTCCTTTCGAAGGTTGCTAATGAGGGTATGTGGAATATGCTGCAGGAAACCCTAGTTTGCAGGGATTTTGACATTCTAAGTAATGGAACTCACCAACCTGCGAAAATGGTTTTTCCGAACATACATGTAGATAATAGTATTGAGATACGGTTGTACTATGCCGGAAAAGGGAGTACAGCAATTCTTTCAAGGGAAATCGGTGCCTACGGGCCACTTATATCAGCTATATCTGTGGAGTCAGGTATAAGGATATCATCTTCTGGGTAGTAGATTGCTTAAGACCATTAATTTTTATGCTCCATTTAATAGTTGATGCTACAAATAATCATTTTTTGTAGAATTTAAGCCTCCATTGAGTAGGCAGACAATCATATGGATTTCGGTTGGAAGTGTAGCTTTGTTGTTATTGTTCATAATGAGCGTTCTGGGTGTCTTCTGGTGGAGGAGTCGCAGAGAGGTTACCGCTTCAAGGGAAGAAGGTGAGTCGTTGACTCTTATGCTATGAAATTTCTGTTAAATAATAAGATATTGTATTTGTTCAGTTTTTACTGTCTTGTACTATAGAATGTATCGATATGTCATTGTTACATCAATAGATTCATTATCTCGTTATCAAATTTCCTACAATTCAACACCTCGCTTGGCCGAGTGTCACAGGTCCCGACACTCCAACAGTCTGACAGGACCGAAACTATAATACTTGCTCCTTTTAGGATTGAAATATGAAACTTTTCCACAAACTGATAAAATAGCTTGTCCGTCACTCCAATGTTGTACACTTGCACAGTAACAAAGATATTGCAAAAGTATATTGTGTTCTTGTTAATGTTTCTTAAATCTTCCTCTTTATACAGATTTGTTAGGACTTGATTTGCAAACTGGTATATTTACCTATAGACAACTGAAAGCTGCAACAAACAACTTTGATGCTAATTTCAAGATTGGAGAAGGTGGTTTCGGCTCAGTGTACTCGGTATGTTTCCTTGTTTTTCAAGGGCTAACCTCATATTAGATGATTAATATCAACTGATCAACCCACTTTCATCATGGTGAGGCAGGGCGCATTGCTGGATGGAACCAATATAGCAGTTAAGAAACTTTCACCAAAATCGTCTCAAGGGAACCGAGAATTTATAAATGAAATAGGGATGATTTCAGGGCTGCAGCATCCCAATCTAGTAAGGTTGTTTGGCTGCTGTGTTGAGGGGAACCAGTTATTTGTCATATATGAATACATGGAGAACAATAATCTTGCGCGCGCTTTGTTTCGTAAGCAATCATCATTACTCCTTACTTTTCACCAAAGATGTTTCTTTTAATTCTATTAATCGATTTTCAAATATTTTTCATTTAGCGGACCAGAAATAAGAACACTCTATTTATGTTGTTGCGCAGATGATGGACAACTGATACTAAACTGGGCAACTAGACAAAAGATATCCATTGATGTAGCAAGAGGATTGACCTTTCTTCACGAGGAATCGACCTTCAAAATCGTCCATAGAGACATCAAAGCTACCAATATTCTTCTTGACAAAAATCTTAATGCTAAAATCTCAGACTTTGGCTTGGCTAAGCTTGACGAAGAAGATCACACTCATATTAGCACCAGGATTGCTGGAACTGTGTGAGTCCTCTTTCGTTTAACGTGATTTTTCGAGTTTTTGAAGTTAAGATGGTATAGAAAATAGTCAAAAACGGTACTTCTCTAAAGAAAATTACATGTTGCAGAGGATACATGGCGCCAGAGTATGCTTTGTGGGGTTATTTGACTTACAAGGCTGATGTTTATAGCTTCGGGGTTGTATTGTTAGAAATTGTTGCAGGAAGAAGTAACACAAAATTTCGGCCCGAGGAAAATCACTTTTGTCTTCTTGATAAGGTAACACCAAATCATAGTCTCGTTTGCTTTGTTCGACGTTTTCTTTTCCTGGCATTCTAAGACCTGACATAACCTACTTGGATTGTCCGCCAACTCTAATTCAAATTCCGAACCTGAACTGAGCACCCTGAAGTAAACCAAATAGCATGTTTCGGATATGATCCCCATTATGAAATCGTCTTAAAACAACTAATTATAAACAAAGTTTCAAAATCACAACACAGAAAAGAACTTAAAATGTCTCAGTTGACCAGACTAGTAACAACTGGCCCGAACATACCCATATCCGAAACTACCCAATAACAATCCAGTAATAACTAGACTAAAAGTCTAAAACCTGACCTGTAAATCTGTAACAACCTGAAATATCTCGATTGACCCGTGTGGCATGTACTTACCCATACCAGCCAATCTCATGACCCTAAACGGTTCCAAACCAGTGATGAGCCGTCTGGAACCCGACCCAAATGATCTGCTTGTCTGGTCTAATTATTAAATTACTAGATGTGTTATCAGGCATACTTAACCTAATGTAGTCCGAATCTTGTGTTAGGCCTTTGTTCTACAACAGAAAGGAGATCTCACAGAGCTGGTGGATCCGAGGTTAGGGATGGAATACAACGAGGAAGAAGCGCTAAGAATGTTAAAAGTCGCGTTGCTATGCACAAATTCATCCCCTGAACTCCGGCCTACCATGTCGGTGGCACTGTCAATGCTCGAGGGGACCACGATTGTACCCGTCTATGAAACAACTTTGGATCAAAACATGCAAACTAAGTGGTTGTATCCTGTATCTAGGAGCCACAATGAAAAGATGCCTGAAAAAGATACTCAGAGCCTTATTATGTCAGGAGGTACTTCTGGGTACGCTTCCTCCTCGAGGTCTGAATTCTAATAACCATGATCTTCTCCTAATGATTTTTGTTCTCATCATAAACGTTTAGACCATCCCCATGCAGAGGTCGTGCTAATTAGGTCGCAACCCGGTTTTACTCTTAAACACACCTTGTTTATCTTGACTTACTTTCACCCGGTTTTACTCTTAACCATGACGGCGTCTGTTATTCTAATATAAGGTCATCATTTTGATCAACATCTGGAAGGAGGAAGGTTGATTATTGTCGTGATTCGAACTCAACTCGTAAATATCACTGCTTATGATTTGAACACCCAAAAATTTGTACCAAGGTGGTATTGTACTCATGATGATGCTTTTTTTTTTTTTTTTTTTTTTGGCAAGAAATAAGTTACATGAAAAACTTTGTACCACTAACAAAATAAAATTATAAAATAAATAAAACGATAAGTACATCAATTAAACACTTTTATAAGAGTGACACCATCTGACCATCTTCTACATATATTTGTATTAACTCAATTAATTATGTATGGATCCTTGAATGATAATGTGTGGTACGAACCTTAACATCATCAATAACCGGACCACACATCGAACCCATATTGGTCATGGTATAAAATGAGCTCATGAACCTAATTCTCGTACGAGGCTTTTTGGGGGTAAACAAGAGTTGCCCTCTAATGAACCCACCTTCACCCTTAGAGTGGTAGTTGATTGTGGTCATAGCCTCCCCAGCGAAAGCCTCAACCGCCAAGGGTCCCACGCACTCGTTTTTAGCATCTCCTACGAGGAACGTGAGGACGTAGGATTCCCCTACTTTAGTCCTTATGGTTTGCGCAATAGAGCTCTCTTTTCCTCCGATGAGCTCAATTGCCCTTTGTCCCTCAGGCACGAAGAAATGGAGGGAGTCTATGTATTTAACCGCCTTATGGGACTCGATCATCCATGCTGGTAAGGGTGACTGATTGTCCTTGATGTTTGATGGGATTAGGACGCCGGTGGCTGAGTGGTGGGAGACATAAGGGCCTTGTCCAAACTCACCATTCTTGATCAAATTGCCTACGAATATAATGTTTAGCAATTGTCGTTTCATGCTGTAAGATCGTCTTAGGTGAAAAACATTAGACGGAAATTAAATAGAGGAAAAGACAATTGTACCTCCGGTAGCCTTGACGTCATCTAAGATAACAAGAGCGACATTATCAATAATGGGCCCACACGTTAAATCCTCGCCGGGATGGTGCATATTATGAAAGGTAATCTCAATGACACTAGACTCAGCACGGAAACCCCACGCATAGGCGTCATGACCCAAATGACTATATATGGTTTGGAGGGGCAACAGGCCGGAACCGTGTTTCTTGTGGTTTGGTGAGATGGTGATGTTAAGGGTTTCGTCTTGAGAACAAGTCCGAGCAAAGCTAAAGGTAAGGGCGTAGAAACGGCCCTTGGCAACCCTCACTTTTTGTCGAATGGACGCGTTGTTCCCTAGTCTAACTGCGTGCTTGCCCTCGGGTATGACTAAGACCATGTCACCTTGTTGTGCACCCTCGGTTATGTACTCTACGAACCCTTTGCTAACCCATTTTGGAATTGCGTACCGGCCGTTTACTTTGGTCCCGGTTAGTTGTAATGCGCTTGGGCTGATCTCAAAATCACCATTTGGGAGCATTCCTACGGGGGAAAAAAAAAGAATGATATAGTTAGTTTGTGCATTATGATTTACGACTCCATACATACATAAGATACGGATCCCTTTATTATTCCCGTCACAAGAAAGACTTGTTGTATCCAAAATAGGACTTCGATCCTAGCAACTAAATACCATGTTTTTTTTATACGCACCACTCTCTTATCGGAAAAAAAAAGTTCAATATATATCACATTTATTCCGTCACAAATTATTGCTTTAGACGGGCTATTTTGATATAAAATAATAAGACGGAATTTTATAACCATTTTACAGCCAAATATTACCACTATTGAAAAACAAATTATCTGTAACATCAGTAGTACCAATTTGGTTATGTTTAACCATAAAATAATCACATATGCCACCATATATACATGTCCGGAACTACGGACAAAAAGTGGCCAAACAAGAATTTGTGATACTCCGTATATACTTAACCGAGCTATTAATGCTCTTTCTATTCATTTCATTTCCATATATGTTATCATGTCATATTCAAAACAAAGGAAATCTATGGCAAGTCTTTGCTTAGTCAAATATAAAAACAATGTTACGGAGAATAGAAGAATTACGAGAAATTATTTCTACATACATATACATATAGGGTTGGTCTCCCTTGACGGGTAATTTTGGTTTGAAAGATAAGACGGGATTTTGTTACCATTTTACACCAAATACATATAACCACTTTTGGAAAACAAGTTACCATAAGCTGGAACACTAGTTAGATCGTTGTGGTTATATTTGAACATAAAATAGTCACACGTCATTTTGATAAGACGGAAATGGTCTATGTGAAATAAAAATTTGTGATACATATCATACATGCAAAATTTAGAAGTTTAAGTAAAGAAAAGTCAAACCTCCAAATGAAACACATAAGGTAGACGCCAAAACGAGCACAAAAACCACATTATTAAGCTTCATTGTGTAGGAATTAATAGAGAGAATGATGATCAAATTATGTGATGAGAAATGTGGGGGGGGTGTCTTCGAGTTTATATGTGATTTTCGGTGTGAAAAAGGGCTTAATATTGTATACATTTACATATAATGCCATTGGTGGATGCATATAAATAAATAAAATACAAGTGAAAGTATATGTTATATCCTGGCAGTTTCTTTATCGTAAGATATGATTTAAGATTGATTGATAATTAATCACATAGACAGTTATTGTTGGTTAATCTTAGACAAGAGCTTAAGTTTATGTTTACACAAATCGAGGTTATTAAAAGGCTTGTTCAAGCATTAATACACAACAAATGTATTTTTACGAGTAATATGGTCTTAGTTTCATAGGTTTATCTTCAAAAGGTGATCGAAACTCTTTGCATTGATATGTTTGTGATGAGGAGCAATGACTTTAATTATTGGTAATTGTAAGTAGATCTAGTGAACGAGTTATTTGGATTGGATTTTGGTTGGTTAATTTGAGTTGGGTTATTTTCGATCCTTCATATATTTCGTTTTCGGTTAAGTCCGGATATTTTAGGTTTCAGATTAATTCTGAATGTTAAGTTGGCAAATTGTTTCAAGTTTGGGTCACTTTAGGTCATCCCACTTCTCATTGGGTTATTTTTGTGTATGAGTCAATTTGGGTTTGGTCATTATCTGCTTAGTGGTTAAAACACTTTAATTAATTCTAATTTCACTAGCAAAGAGCGTTGTACAAAATTATATCTTTATCGTGAAGCGGTGAAACCGATGAACTATTTTATTTTGATGTACATTAATATCGTACCCAACTTATCCTAACTACCCAGCTACGAAATGTTAGGATAAAGACACAACTAAGTCGAGTCACTAACTTGACCCATTTAATTTTTAATTTCTATAACCTAACTCAATTGATTTAACTCATTCACCTTTAAGCGTGTCATTTTAACTAGATTAATCCGCGTACCAGTGTATCCAATAAACCATTTAACCTAAACTAGGTCGTATTTCCCATTAACCCATAACGATGAATTATATACCTTATTTTTAAACGGTTTTGATAGGTTATTGCTGAACTAACCAACCAAATTGCGATATGGTTGTATAATAAATGGGTTAATCACTTAGTTATATTCGGTTCGTGTAAGAAGTTAACCAAATCCAGTCACAATTAGTGACGTATTCTGTGTTAACTCAATTACTTAACTAAGTTACACTATCTTAATAATTTTTATAACCTGCTAATTTTGTGTCAAGTTTTTATCGGTTTGGTGACAAGCGTCACCTCTAATTCTTCATCCAGAAAGATCTTGAACTATTGCACGTGCAAGACAGCATATGCATGCAAGCTGAGCTTACAAATTGTTACAATTCCAGATAATAATACTCATAATTCTTATAGAAACCTCTAAGAAAACCCCAAAATAAGTAGAGTCAACACAACAATTGAAAATAAGAAAACAACCAATCAATCCCAAATTACAAGTAGGCCGGTTAATCAATTAAACTTTCAAAACGAGTCAACGTATGATTATGATAAAAAAAGCCAGGTGTTACTAAATGTCAACTATATTAAAAAAAAAAAAAAAACTATATTAAACAAGGTATGTTAGAAACAAAAATAAAACCCGGTTCTCTTTTTTTTTTTTTTTTTTTTTTGATGAGGAAAGTGCAGTGTAATGTCCAAGGGTTTAGACAATTATAACAAACAACTCAGCAAACCAGGACAATTTCTCAGGAATGCAATAAACTTGTGCTATTTGGTAAAATTATCAAATGGCCTTCTAAAATCTTGAAATTTGCAGTAATTAACTTTGGTATAGGATCTAACTCCGAGCAAAATTGCAGGATTTTTAAGGGATTCAATGTATTTTTAAAACTCAACTGAAACTAACTGACAGACACAATAAACCGTAAATGAGATGGTTCTAAAGTGGTGATTGAAAGAAAGGACCTTTGGATATAATTATCAACTGATAACCCACAGAATACTCACATGGAGATAAGTTAACAATTTGGGGGACTTAAGCTGAGAAATTCCACAGATTTACACAAGAAAATCTCAACTGAAGCAAACAACAAAGCTAAACAAGCCACAGACTCAGCATAGGAATGTTTAGACTCTACTAACAGGTACTTAATCAACAACCACAGTCTAAGCACAGGTTATTATTAAGCCTGACTCTAATCCACAGACTAAGCACAAGATTAAGAGATTTAAATTTGAGAGAATTCTCAGGTTTCATTCATAAATCAGCTGTGTTACAACAGTCTTAGTCAAGGTCCTTATATAGGCCTTTTTAGGTTACAAACTTGAAAGGAAACTACATCCAACGGTCAGGATCCTTCCTCACATGCTAACAAGAGTCCAAATATAATATTACAACGGTTAAAAAGCTCTTAATTGTAAACTGGAGTGAAAACAAAAGAGAAATGCAGATGACAGGGACATGTTGTGGTCCTTTGATGCATTGCTGGCTTTTCTGTTGTGTGTAGGCACTTGAGGACAAAATGATTGGGTCATTGGCAATAAAATTGGTTCTAGGTTGCATCTGGTAAATGGTGAGATAAGCCAAAAGTTCTTTAGTAGCCTTTTCCTCATTGTTTAGCCAGAAATGGAAAGATTGCTTTTGCTTTTTGTCATTTGCTGCATCTCTGTCCAGCTCGAATTTCTTGGACTTGCACTGTGATTTATCCTTGGCCCCCTAGGACTTTTTTTAGCCTAATTCAGTGGCCAACCAGCTGGCCATGGTGGTAGCTGGTGGTTGGGCTTGAACACATACTTATTGACCACTAAACTTGGCTCTGTTGGACTGGTTCCTAGGAAATGTGCATTGTTGCCTTGGCTTGCTTGTTGGTGTGAGGTGACCTGGTTAGTGGCTCCTGCTGCAATAACCCCTGGTTGAACATGGCTTGTCCTCAAGCCTGGTGGCTCCTCCTCTTTAGCATCCTCATAATATGGACTTAAATCACCCACATTGAAAGTACCATGCACCTCATAATCTGCTGGTAGATCCACCTTATAGGAATTTGGGCCAATTTTCTCAACAATTTAAAAGGGGCCATCAGCTCTTGGCATTAATGTGACACCCCCATACTCCAAGTGCCTTATCAGGACCACTCAGGTATAGGAACATCACCATCTCGGTTACCCGAGGCAATGAATATCATAAGACAATAAAGAAACGTACTTTAAAAGTAAATATAATTTAAGTGATTACATGTTCAAAGCCAAAACTGATAAATCAAATACAATTCCAAAACCAAATGTCTACTAGCCAAAACTGAACGACTACAAGGACATCGTCTGACACAACGGAAGACTCTTCTAATTCCAAGTGATGACTCATCCTAGCTAGCCCAAAAACATCATATCAAACCTGCTCAACAACTGCTCACAATCCCCGAATGGATCACCATAGTTTTACAAAACAAACAACGGGGTCAGTACTAATTACATGATACAAATCACAATCAAAGAAAATGCCAGAGTACCCATCGCAACAGATACTCCACACCGCCAGTGGGGGATCGCAGCCGTTCCCACCTAAGCCCCGCTCATCTCCATCGAGCGATAAACCCATGTTCATTAATGTGCACATCCCTTCTGTGGCGGGTTCCACGGAAGGTGAATCAAGGGCGTGAAGCCACTTCCGCAAGTGACTTCACTCAGCCAGAGACGCACCCCGAAGATCACAGACAGATACAACAACAACAACAATAATAATGAACAACAACTGTCACAACCACCAACAATATACTTTAACAACAATCACAACGAAACCACCAATCACAACATGTAATTAATACTAAGTAGGGAAACCCTACCTGGAATGCAATCACAAATCAGAAGATCTAGAAGCTGTCTCAAAATCTCTCCTCTACGAATCCTCCTCCTATACATATATTCATACAATTACTACCTTAACCATATAAAACATAAAAACCCCTAAATCCCCAAATTAGGGTTTAACCAACATCAACTAAATGCTATAAAAATGGTACGTAGAACTTACCCTTGATGCAAGGATCACAATGATATAAAGAACAAAGGAAACCGACTCCTCTAGCTCCGGGATTTGTTAAAAAAGCGGAAGAACAAAGCAACGTAACTTGAAATCTCTCTTAATCAGTGAATTAGGTTTTGTAAAAGTGTTTAAAGAAGATGACGAAAGTTATTATATATTAATCCGCCTTATTAACAAAACCCGTCAAATAACACCCGATAACCAACTTACTCGATCGAGTAAGACACGTACTCGATCAAGTGCCAAGGCTACTCAATCGAGTACCCTACATGCAGACTACTGTTTCGTATACCAAACATATTTACTCGACAGAGTAAGCCCCACTCGATAGAGTACCCACAGACTCATAAAACCGTAGTATTACAGTCTTCCCTCCTTACAAGGAACTTCGTCCCCGAAGTTCAAACCACAACAGAACAAAACACACTAACACTCTCCCGACACAACAACAAAAACAAAACTCAACATAAAACTCCAAAACATACTTACCAAACCACACTTAACCTGACTCAAAACAACTAATAACTATATCAAAACCAACATAAAAACATGTAAAACTCTTCGCGACCATCTCCTACCCGCCTAAAAGAAACAAGGTTACGTCCCCGTAACCATACATACCTGATAAAAAAGAGACGGGTAGCGCTCTCTCTTGGCCTCTTCCGCCTCCCATGTAGCCTCCTCAACCTCATGATTAGACCAAAGAACCTTAAGCAACACTGTCTCACCATGTCTAGTTTTCCTAACCTTCCGGTCAAGGATCTGTTTAGGCACCTCAAGATAAGACAAGGACTCATCTAGCTCTATGTTCTCTACCTCTAACACATGTGACGGATCACTAACATACTTCCGCAGCTGAGACAAATGAAACACATTATGTACCCTATCCAAAGCAGACGGTAAAGCTAACCGATAAGAAACCTCTCAAACACGGTCTAAGATCTCATATGGTCCTTTGAACTTCTGACTCAACTTCCCTTTCTTACCAAATCTCACGACCCCACGTATAGGGGACACTTTCAAAAGAACCTTGTCCCCAACCTAAAACTCTATATCCCGTCGATGTAGATCTGCATAACTCTTCTGTAGATCCTGGGCCGCTCTCATCCTCTCTCTGATCAGCTTAATCTGCTCTACCATCTCATGTACCATCTCTGGTCCTAGAACCACTGCCTCAGCACTGTCGTCCCAACAAATCGGACTTCTACATCTCCTCCCATATAAAGCCTCAAATGGCGCCATGCCAATACTGGTGTGATTGCTGTTGTTGTAGAAAAACTCAATCAAATCCAACCTCTGCTCCCAGCTACCACCAAAATCCATAACACAAGCTCGCAACATATCCTCTAGAGTCTTGATTGTCCTCTCTGTCTGACCATCTGTCGCAGGATGAAATGCTGTACTCATCTTCAATGTAGTTCCCAAAGACTCCTGCAACTCTTTTTAAAACCGTGAGATAAATCTCGAATCTCTGTCAGACACTATATCTTTAGGCACCCCATGCAATCTCAACACATTCTTCCGATAAGCCATAGCTAACTGTGCCTTAGTCCACGTATCTTTCATTGGCACAAAATGAGCTGACTTGGTCAGTCGATCCACTATAACCCATATTATGTTGTTACCTGTTGACTCTTTGGTAAACCCACGTTAAAATCCATAGAAATGGAGTCCCACTTCCACTCAGGTACCTCAAGAGACTGAATCTTACCTTGTGGCCGTCGCTGCTCCCCCTTTACTCTCTGACATGTCAAACAACGGGCCACAAACTCAGCTGTTTCTTTCTTCATCCCAGGCCATCAGAAAGTCTTCTTCAAATCCTTGTATAGCTTGTTACCACCTGGATGTACCGAGTATGGTGTGCAATGAGTCTCTGTCATGATCATCTTTTTCAGCTTCTCATCATTAGGGACACACCACCTCTCATCAAACCTCAGACTACCATCTGTATGAATAGAGAATCTAGACACTGTCCCTTTCTCTACCCCAACTCTCCACTCCACAATCTTGGGATCCAACACCTGTTTACCGCGAATATCATCATAAATATCAGGCTGCACTGTCAAATCTCCCATGGCATCCCCTTTCTGGATCATATGTATCCCGAACTTCCCAACCTCATCTCTCAACCTCATCAAAGATATAGCTGTGCACAAAGAATGCACACTCTTCCTGCTCAAAGCATCCGCAACCACATTGGCTTTCCCTTCATGGTAGATAATATCTATGTCATAATCACCAATCAACTCCATCCACCTCCTATGTCTCATGTTCAACTCCTTTTGAGTGAAGATGTACTTGAGACTCTTGTGATCTGAAAATACCTTAAAGGTCGCCTCATATAGGTAATGTCTCCAAATCTTAAGAGCAAACACAACTGCACCCAACTCCAGATCATGTGTAGGATAATTCTCCTCAAAAGGCTTCAATTGCCTAGAAGCATAGGCAATCACTTTCCCATTCTGCATCAACACACAACCCAACCCATTCTTTGAGGCATCCGTATACACCTCAAAGTTCTCACTCCCTTCAGGCAATGCTAAGATTGGAGTTGTGGTCAAACGCTCCTTTAATGTTTGGAACGCCGTCTCACAACTCTCATCCCAACGAAACCTGTTCTCTTTCCTCATCAAAGCTGTCACAGGTCTAGCAATCTTGGAGAAATATTTCACGAACCGTCGGTAATACCCAGCTAAACCCAAGAAACTCCTGATCTCAGCTACATTCTTTGGTGCTTCCCACTTGGTAACTGCCTCAATCTTTCCAGGATCCACAGCTACCCCTTCCTTTGAAATCACATGTCCCAGAAAAGCAACTTTGTCCAACCAGAACTCACACTTGGATAACTTTGCATACAACTCATGTTCCCTCAAGGTCTGCAACACAATCCTCAAATGCTCCTCATGCTCCTCCTTAGTCTTAGAAAAGACTAAGATGTCATATATGAAAACCACCACAAACTTGTCCAAGAACTGGCTGAAAACTCGGTTCATCAAATCCATAAACACAGCTGGTGCATTAGATAACCCAAACGGCATCACCACATACTCATAATGGCCATACCTCGACGTAAAAGCTGTCTTTGGTATGTCTTCCTCTCTAATCTTCACCTGATGGTACCCCGACCTCAAATCAATCTTAGAAAAGACTACTGCACCATTCAACTGATCAAACAAATCATCTATCCTTGGAAAAGGATACTTGTTCTTCACCGTCACTCTGTTCAGCTCCCTGTAATCTATGCACAACCTCAGGCTCACATCTTTCTTTTTCACAAACAGAACCGGTGCTCCCCACGGTGATACACTAGTTCTAATGTATCCGCTCTCAATCATATTTTCTAACTGTTTCCTTAGCTCGTCCAACTCCTTGGACCCATACGGTATGGTGCCTTAGAGATTGGCCCCGTCCCCGGTTTCAGCTCAACACTGAAATCTATCTCCCTCTTTGGTGGCAACCCCGGAATCTCCTCTGGAAAGACATCTGGAAACTCTCCCACAACTGGTATCTGCTCAACTGTTGGACTCTCCACTCTGTGATTCCTCACATGGCACAAGATCAACGGGCACCCCTTCCTCATATAGGACTTCAAGGTCACAGCTGCAATCAACTTAACTTTGGGTTTGACAACAAACCCACGATAAGACACACTAATCCCCTTAGGACCTCTCAGAGAAACTTTCTTTTGATGACAAGCTATCTTAGCTTTGTACTTTCCCAACCAATCCATCCCGACTATCATCTAAAAACCGTCTAAAGGAAACTCTAGCAAGTGTACAGGTAGATCAACTTGCCCAACTATCAAGGATACACCTCTATACAACCCTCCACACGATACAGACTCACCCGAAGGTATAAAAACTTCCTCTCTTACAGACTCATACTCTCTCAAACCCAACCTTTTAACATGACCCGAAGATACAAACGACTGTGACGCCTCCGAATCAAACAAAACAAAGGTATAAACACCATTAACAAGAAAAGTACTAGTGATAACATGAGCGTCGTCCTCAGCTGCTTTTTTTTCCATCATAAACAGCTTGCCACTGGTCTTCTGCCCACCTCCCTGGACAGTACTAGCTGAGTTAGTCGGCTTAGCACCCGACCCCTGGTTGTTGTTGGTGTTCGTAGCTGGTTTCTGATAAGAATTACCGCAATTGCGGTTACCCCCGCCGTTGTTGTTCTGACCTCCCCTGTTGTTCCATGACCCAGCCAGTCTGTTACTCGCAGGACCCTGTGAAAAGCTCCCCTGTAACGGCCTCTGGAAACCCCCACTCAACGCACTGGTGCACTCATGTCTCTTGTGGCCTACACCGCCACAGTTAAAATAGGTCATCCCCCAGCTACTACTACCACTCCCACGGCCACGCCCCATATGAAGCCCCAACACTAAACCCCGAGCCAGATGAATATGCTCTCGCCTGAGTGTGGTTACCCTTTTTATAGTTGAATTGACCATCACCCTCGCTCTCAGCCTTCCTCTTCTCAGCACCCCTCTCCCTGGTCATCTATACCAACCTCTCAGCCCTCCCAGCTCTCTCATAGACTTCCTTAACATCTGTAAGGACTCCCACCGGTAGCTTCTGAATAATCTTGGGGGTCAACCCTTTCTCAAACCTCAAAGCTAGGTTCTCCTCACTCAGCCCCATATCCTCAGTGTATCTGGACTTCTCATTAAACTTACGGTAGTACTCAGCCATCGTCATATCAGATGCCATCTTAAACTCATCGAACTCCTCCCTCAGCTTACTCCTCACATGTTTCGGCACAAACTCACGTCTCATGGCTCTCCTAAACTCATCTCAAGGTATTGCAGGTAGTCCCTGCTTCATATACATCTCCCTATCACTCACCTTGACCTTATCCCACCACTCACCTGCTGCTTCCCTCAAGTAGAACGCAGCTTATTCCACTTTCAGCTCATCCGGGCAGTGCACCAACTCCAGGATATTCTCCATCTCCCTGTGCCAATTATCCAGAAGAATTGGCTCCCTAGTTCCCTTATACTCTTTCGAGTTGAACCTCGCTATATGGATGATGATCTTGGAGTGATCAACCTCCTTATCCTTTCCCACTCTCTTCAATGCTTCCGTAAGAACATCTTGGTGCTCCAACATCTTTACTATATCATCAATGTTCATGCTCTCAGCTCTAGCATACAAAGCGGTTTTCTTTGGCGGCATCTTGTAACTATATAAGAAAAGGTAGACATAAACACGCATACTATAACCCAAAACACGCATACGACCTGTACAGAACCCACTCGATCGAGTACCAAAACCCACTCGATCGAGTTGAGGCCACTCAACCGAGTGCCCAACCTACTCGATCGAGTGCCTCGACTCCAGAACCTGATCAGACCTCAGCTCAAAAACACACTCGACCGAGTTGACAAGCCACTCGATCGAGCAGACCCTACTCGATCGAGTGCCCCTACGTACTCGATCGAGTACCCAAAAACACGTTTCTGCCCAGAAAAACACTAAACTCCCTACTCGATCGAGTCAGACCCACTCGATCGAGCACCTCCCCTACTCGATCGAGTGCCCCCACTCGATCGAGTCATGCAGACTCGTATAACTACCCACATGCTCATCTTACTTTCCCAACATTATATACAACTTCTATACTTTCAACATGACAACAACAACTATACATGCATATATACGCAACTCTTTATATACTCAACAAAACGATTTACTTCATATCACTAATATGCCACATTATAAACAAACAACATGCCTTCATCCATGCCAACATATAAATCACATATCAGTCACCTCTATTCAATACCTCTAATCCTCCACATTCATACATCCATCAATTCACACCACATGTTACTATATAGATACCACAAATCAGAAGACAACACATACGATCCCGACACGTACCCCATGTGACCGGTTCAAAATTGCAGGGTGAGTTCGCGACTTTAGGACGTCTCCCAAGCCTTTGCATTAGCTCCTACAACTTCTACCCCGAGTTCATTTTAATTTGACTCCCTATGTTCATTAGATTCATTGGTTACAGGTTTCAGGATCGTCTCTATGATACCACTTTGTGACACCCCCACACTCCAAGTGCCTTACCAGGACTACTCAGGTATAGGAACATCACCATCTCGGTTACCCGAGGCAATGAATATTATAAGACAATAAAGAAACGTACTTTAAAAGTAAATATAATTTAAGTGATTACATGTTCAAAGCCAAAACTGATAAATCAAATACAATTCCAAAACCAAATGTCTACTAGCCAAAACTGAACGACTACAAGGACATCGTCTGACACAGCAGAAGACTCTTCTAATTCCTAGTGATGACTCATCCCAGTTAGCCCAAAAGAATCATATCAAACCTACTCAATAACTGCTCATCATCCCCGAATGGATCACCACAGTTTTACAAAACAAACAACGGGGTCAGTACTAATTACACGATACAAATCACAATCAAAGAAAATGCCAAACAGCTCAATCGTCACATCAAACCTGAAACTCCATAATCAATCTTCACATAACTGACTACACACTAAAGTATGTAGTCCTGCCGGAGTACCCATCGCAACAGATACTTCACACTACCAGTGGGGAACCGCAGCCGTTCCCACCTAAGCCCTGCTCATCTCCATCGAGTGATAAACCCATGTTCATTAACGTGAACATCCCTTCTGTGGCGGGTTCCACAGAAGGCGAATCAAGGGCGTGAAGCCACTCCCGCAAGTGACTCCACTCAGCCAGGGACGCATCCCGAAGATCACAGACAGATACAACAACAACAACAACAACAACAACAACAACAACAACAACAACAACAACAACAACAACAACAACAACAACAACAACAACAACAACAACAACAACAACAACAACAACAACAACAACAACAAAAACAACAACAACAACAATAACAACAACAACAACAACAACAACAACAACAACAACAACAACAACAACAACAACAACAACAACAACAACAACAACAACAACAACAACAACAATTAACGATAATGAACAACAACCGTCACAACCACCAACAATATACTTTAACAACAATCACAAAGAAACCATCAATCACAACATGTAATTAATACTGAGTAGGGAAACCCTACCTGGAATGCAATCACAAATCAGAAGATCTAGCAGCTGTCTCAAAATCTCTCCGCTACGAATCCTCCTCCTATACATATATTCATACAATTACTACCTTAACCATATAAAACATAAAAACCCCCAAATCCCCAAATTAGCCAACATCAACTAAATTCTATAAAAATGGTACGTAGAACTTACCCTTGACGTAAGGATCACAATGATATAAAGAACAAAGGAAACCGACTCCTCTAGCTCCGGGATTTGTCAAAAAAGCGGAAGAACAAAGCAACGTAACTTGAAATCTCTCTTAATCAGTGAATTAGGTTTTGTAAAAGTTTTTAAAGAAGATGACGAAAATTATTATATATTAATCCGCCTTATTAACAAAACCCGTCAAATAACACCTGATAACCGACTTACTCGATCGAGTAAGACACGTACTCGATCGAGTGCCACCCTACTCGATCAAGTGCTAAGGCTACTCGATCGAGTACTCTACAGGAAGACTACTGTTTCATATACCAAACATATTTACTCGACAGAGTAAGCCCCACTCGATCGAGTACCCACAAACTCATAAAACCGTAGTATTACAATGTATGGGGGTGTCATAATTAATTTGTTCTTCCTTCTTGTTGGAAACCTCTCTTTTCTTAAGTGAACCAAGACCAAATCCCCTGGAACAAATTCTTTCTTCTTCTGAGGCACCTTGGACTGTTTAATGTATTTCTTATTGGCTTTCTCAATTTCTTTTTTCACAGTTTCATGGAGCTTCAGTAATTGTTCTGCCCTGGCCTTAGCATCAAAGTTCACTTCATTTCTTGGCACAGAGGACAAGTCTATAAGCATGAGAGGATTAATCTCATAGACAACCTCAAAAGGACTGTGACTAGTACCAGTTGATGGTGATCTATTGAAGGCAAATTCTGCTGCTGCTAACTTGATGTCCCACTCTTTCAGACTCTTGTTGACAAGACACCTTAGAATCCTATCCATTGTCTTGTTAGTGACCTCATTTTGGCCATTTGTTTGAGGGTGGTGAGATGTACTGAACAACAGCCTAGTTTTGAGCAGCTTCCATAGAGTTTTCCAAAAGTAGCTCATGAATTTTGTATCTCTATCTGAAACAATTGTTTTTGGAACTCCATGAAGCCTCACAATTTATTTAAATATAGCTCAGCAACACTTGCAGCATCTTCCGTTTTCTTGCAAGCTATGAAATGGGCCATTTTAGTGAACCTGTCTACAACAACCATGATTGAATCCTTCCCCCTCTATGTCCTTGGTAATGCAACAATAAAATCTATGCTCACATCTTCCCATAGCTTGTTTGGTACTGGCAGTGGAGTATATGGACCAGTTTGGAAAGAGCTCTTAGCCACTTGACATGCTGAACATCTCCTGAGAATAATTTAGACATCTCCCATCATCTTTGGCCAATAGAATTGTTCCTGCAATATATCCAGTGTCTTTTGAACACCAAAATGTCCCCTTAAGCCTCCTGAGTGGACTTCCCTGATCAGGAGATCCCTGTAAGAACCCCTTGGCACACAGAGCCTGTTGCCTTGGAATAAAAACCCATTTTGTAGCAGATACTTGCTCCTTGGAACTCTATGCCCCTCAACTTGTGTGATCCACTCTTCAGAGAAGTCAGGGTCCTCCTTGTAAATTTCTTTTATGAATTCAAAGCCAAGAACCTTGTTCTCCATAGTTGACAGCAAGCAGTGCCTCCTTGATAGAGCATCTGCCACTACATTTTGTTTCCCTTCCTTATACTTGTCGGAAATGTAAATGATTGCAAATATTCCACCCACTTGGCATGCCTGTGACTCAATTTGTGTTGGTCATTTATGTACTTCAAAGCTTCATGGTCAGAATGCAACACAAATGGTTTTGGTTTCAAATAATGACTCCAATGCATGACTGCCCTGATAATTGCATAAAATTCTTTATCATAGATAGAATATTTCAATTTAATTCCGTTCAATTTCTCACTGAAATAAGCTACAGGTTTCTGAGCTTGGATCAGGATTACATCAATGCCCACACCACTGGAATCACACTCCACTTCAAAGAGTTGATCAAAGTTTGGTAATTTCAGGATAGGAGTTTCACACATCAACTTTTTAATCTTCTCAAAGGACTGCTGAGCACTCTCAGTTCAATGGAATTCTCTCTTCTTCATACACTCAGTGATTGGAGCAACAACTGAGCTGAAGTTCTTGATAAATCTTCTATAAAATGAAGCCAATCCATGGAACCCCCTCACCTCAGTAATTGTTTCAGGAGTTGGCCATGATTGAATAACTGCATTTTTTTCCTGATCAACTGTAATGCCCCACCCAGAAACAATATACCCCAGAAATGCCACTTCTTCAACCATAAAAGTGCACTTCTCCAGCTTGCCAAACAACTTTTGTTCTCTGAGGATCCTGAATACAGCTTCAAGGTGTTTCAGGTGTTCACTTCTACTGTTGTTGTAAATCAGGATGTCATCAAAGTAAACCACTACAAACTTTCCTAAACATGGCATTAGCACCTCAGTCATCAATCTCATAAAGGTGTTTGGTGCATTAGAAAGACCAAATGACATCACAAGCCATTCATACAGTCCATGTTTAGTTTTGAAAGCAGTTTTCCACTCATCTCCCTCTCTTATCCTTACTTAGTGGTACCCTTGCCTGAGATCAATCTTCGAAAAGATCATGGCACCACTAAGCTCATCTAACATGTCATCCAACCTTGGGATTAGGAACCTGTACTTGACAATAATGTTGTTGATGGCCCTGCTGCCAGTACACATTCTCCATGTCCCATCCTTCTTTAGAACAAGTAGAGCAGGGACTGCACAAGGACTGAGAGATTCCCTGACAAATCTTTTGCTCATAAGATCCTCAATTTGACTCTATAATTCTTTGGTAGCAGCTGGATCACACCTATAAGCTGGCCTATTAGGAAGCATTGAGCCTAGAACAAGGTCTATGTGGTGCTCAATGCCTCTCAATGGTGGCAACCCACTAGGCAGCTCCCTTGGAAACACCTCCTAATACCTCTGAATTAATGGCTTGACTTCAGCAGACATTTCAGGGTTCCCTTCCTTGCTCACTTCTTTAGATAATAACACCCAGATAGGCTGGTCTTGCTTCATTTCTTTGATCATGGGTGCCTCAGAAAGAAATAGCACACCATTGACCTCCTCTGGTATACTTGGACTTCCATAGTTCCTCTGGTTAGGTGGCAATGGGATCAAGGTGACCTTCTTGCCTTCATGTCTGAAACTATAGATGTTATCCTTCCCATGGTGAGTAGTACCTGTCATAATCCCATGGCCTTCCAAAGATTAAGTGACAGGCATCCATTTGGAATAATGTCACACAAGACTTCATCTTTATATATCTTTCCAATAGAAAATGGAATCAAACATTGCTTGTCCACCCTTACTTATGCTCCTTTATTCAACCATCTCAACTTGTAAGGATTTGGGTGCTCCTGAGTTGTCAAGTTGAGCTTGTTAACCATAGCATTGGACGCCACATTTGTACAGCTTCCCCCATCTATGATCAGGTTACAAACCCTTCCCTGAACTGTGGATCTAGTTCTGAATATCAGAGACCTTTGATCAGCTTCCAAAGGTGTGTGTTGGGAATGCATAACTCTCCATAAGACCAAGCTGTGACCTGTATCAGGGTGGGCCACAACTTGCTCATGTTCTGGTTCCTCCTCAGTCTCCCCTTCTTCCAACATCAGGGTCTCATCTTCCTCATATTGAACCAAACCTTCCCTCTCCCATTGTTCTACCTCCATTGCTGTCAAGGCTCTCTTAGAAGGATAGTCCTTCCTATAATGGTCGTACCCTTGGCATTGGAAGCATTTAATCTTCCCATAAGTCACAGGTGGGTTAGTTTTAGGATTCGTAGGACTCTTTCCTTTGTCTGGTGTTGGTTGGGTTACAGGTCTTGGGTTTTCTCCAATCCTAACCCCAGAAAAAGGTTTGAAAGTAGGTCTGGTAATGGGTTTGGATGCAGTAACCTTAAACTTTCCCATCTTTTCAATCCTCAATGCCAGGTTAACTACCTCATCAAAGGACCAAACTCGCTGCATTCTAAGCCTCAAAGCAATCTTAGGATCTAAACCCTCAACAAACCTAGCAATCTTTTGCTCAGGTTTTTCAGTGACCTCACATTGCAGGGTTAGCTGTTCAAAGCTCCTAAGATAGGCCTCGACAGATTGTTGGTCTTGTCTTAACTGAGTTAGTTTGATAAAAATGTCTTGGGTATAGTCTTTGGCTATAAATTTCCCTTTTAATTTCTTTTTCAACTTAAGTCAAGATCTAATTGGTTCCTTACCATCTCTAATCCTTTGGTGTTTTATGCTTTCATACCAAAGAGATGCATATCCCTTGAGTTTTAAGATGGCAACTTTAAAAGCTTTTCTGTCATCATAACTTTTAAACTCAAAGACTCTCTCAACAGATCTAAGCCAGTCTAACAAATCCTCAGAATTTAAACTACCATGGAAATCACGAATGTCTACCTTTACATCTTTGTCTCTGGCATCATAGATCCCTTCCTCCAATCTATAGTCATCTGATTCAGAGATGGCTTCTTCATATGGATCATGTTGTGGCTGGCTCCTTCCTGCTCCCATTGCAATATCTCTCCCCCTTCCTCTTCCTCTAAAAGGTGGTGGTTGCCTTCTTGGGTCATGGTTTGGAAATCTTTCCATGATAGTATGGACAGCATTGAGCAAAGTATCCACATTTCCTGCCAAATTCTCAATCCTTGTCTCAATACCAGCAAGTCTCTCTTCACTCATTAGGTTGTTTTTTGTGTTTTTGTTGTAGTTAGGGTTAATGAACTCACTTTCTCTCACTCAGGACTAACACAAGATGGGATTGTGTTATAACCTAAGTTCTGATAACCAAATTGCAGTGTAATGACCAATGGGTTAGACAATTACAGTAAACAACTCAGCAAACCATGATAATTTCTCAGTAATGCAATAAACTTGTGCTATTTGGTAAAATTATCAAATGGCCTTCTAAAATATTGAAACTTTGCAGTAACTAACTTTGGTATAAGATCTAACTCTGAGCAAAATTTCAGGATTTTTAAGGGACTCAAAGTATTTTTAAAACTCAACTGAAACTAACTAACAGACACAATAAACCGTAAATGAGGTGGTTCTGAAATGGTGACTGAAAGAAAGGACCTTTGGATATAATTATCAACTCATAACCCACAGAATACTCACAAGGAGATAAGTTAACAATTTGGGGGACTTAAGCTGAGAAATTCCACAGATTTACACAGGAAATCTCAACTGAAGCAAACAGCAAAGTTAAACAAGCCACGGACTCAACACAAGAATGTTTAGACTCTACTAATAGGTACTTAATCAACAACCACAGTCTAAGCACATGTTATTATTAAGCCTGACTCTAATCTACAGGCTAAGCACAAGATTAAGAGATTTAAATTTGAGAGAATTCTCAAGTTTCATTCATAAATCTGCTGTGTTACAACAGTCTGAGTTAAGGTCCTTATATAGGCCTTTTTAGGTTACAAACTTGAAAGGAAACTACATCTAAGGGTCAAGATCCTTCCTCACATGCTGACAAGAGTCCAAATACAATATTACAACGGTTGAAAATCTCTTAATTGTAAACTGAGTGAAAACAAAAGAGAAATGCAGATGACAATGACATGTTGTGATCCTTTGCTGCATTGCTGGCTTTTCTGTTGTGTGTAGTCACTTGAGGACGAAATGATTGGGTCCTTGGCATTAAAATTGGCTAGGTTGCATCTGGTAAATGGTGAGACAAGCCAAAAGTTCTTTTGTAGCCTTTTCCTCATTGTTTAGCCAGAAATGGAAAGATTACTTTTGTTTTTTGTCATTTGTTGCATCTCTGTCCAGCTCGAATTTCTTGGACTTGAACTGTGATTTATCCTTGGCCCCCTAGGACTTTTTTGATCCTAATTCAGTGGCCAACCAGCTGGCCATGGTGGTAGCTCGTGGTTGGGCTGATACACATACTTATTGACCACTAAACTTGGCTCTGCTAGACTGGTTCCTAGGACATTTGCATTGTTGCCTTGGCTTGCCTGTTGGTGTGAGGTGACCTGGTTAGTGGCTCCTGCTGCAGAAAGGAAACTGGGTTAATCAAAGACTACCCCATAACACCCTTTCGGATGAAAAAGGTAACAGAAAATCAAACATTTTCAGTTACCAAGAAGAATAAAAGAGGACAAGAAGATGATGACTCTCAAGAAAGTCGGGCCTTAAAAGCGTCTACAAGAAAAAGAAAACACCATATCAAGAGAGAAAAGGAAAAAAAACAAATCACAAGAAACATTGTTAAAAAAACATCAGAGGAAGAAGAGAGAAAACGGATCTGGAAAAAAAACTTGCTAATGGACTTCAATAAGGGGGACTTATAATTAGAGGGGGCAAACGGGTCAATCGGATCAGTTTCGGTTCCGGTTCTTTCGGATCGAGTTATTTCGGTTTATCTTTTTTTTTTCGATTTCAGTTCGGTTCAATTCAGGTTGGATTCAGTTTTCACTTTTAATCGGTTGTAGATATTTCGGGTTGGTTCAAGTTCGAGTTGGGTCAATATCGGTGCAAATAAGGTTCGAGTCGGGTCAATATCAGAACAGATGAGATTCGAGTCAGGTCATAATCGGATCGGATGTCAAGGGATTAAGTCTTTATTCAAAAGATTGGATATATAATACGAATAATTTTTTTTTAAAAAAAGTAATAAATAATGTTTTTTTCAATAACTACGATATAATATTAATTCATTGACGTCAAAGGGGTGATACTCATCTACAAAAAGATACTCTAAATGTGACGCCTAGGTACATTTGGGTCATTTCGGGTTTTAATGTTGGGTTTCTGTCATCAATGTACGGGTTGAAATCGGTTCAGGTATATAACGGTTCGGATTAAAACAATTCAGGTTAAAACAGTTCAGGTTCATTCGATCTTGGGTCTATTTCGGATATTACAAATTCGGTTCGATTTCAAATCAATTTAGGCCGATTCAGGTTTCGGGGTGAAGTTCAGTTAAACCTTTCGGGTGTACGGTCAGGTGTCGATTCGGGTATTTTCGATCGGTTTTTCGGGTTCGGTATACTTTTGCCAGGTCTACTTATAATCACAAATCTTCAAACTCAATCACCATTGTTGACAAACTCAATCACCATTGTTGACAATACATACACATAATTATATATACTCCAACACAATCTACAAATTTTTCTTTAACTAATTTCTGAGATTTAATTCAAATAATTGCTATGAGAAATCCTGATTTAATCAACCTTCTAAGAACTAAGACATGTGACTAAATATAGCTCTCCTAGGTTAAAATGGAGAGCAAATAAAGTCTAGTCTTAAAAGAAGGTTAAGAAATCAAAGAAAAATAACTCAAGCAAATTTTCTCTATTCATACAAAAAATTAATGAAGAAGACAGATCTACACTATCTTCTAAAAAGGAAAGAAGACAATGAAAATTATAGCTAAGATAAGAGATAAAGGAAATACTATTGAAAGAAGCAAGCAAGATAGGAGACTCAACCCCAATATCTTCATTCTGATTTGTTATTCTTTTTTTTTTCTTTAGAGAGAAAATTATCTCTCTAAAACTAGAAGGGAGAGAGCCCTCAACTCGTTCTATGGCCTATCTAAACCCGGTTCTCTGTTGAATAAGAACACTTCTCTCTGTGAAGGGTGAAGTGTGACTACTAATAGTAGCTGGCATACGGGAGGGAGGATTTGGATTTTATGGAAGCCTGATTGTTTCACTATTCAATTCTTATCTTATGGAGCTCAATAAATTCATTTTAGAGTTCAATCTAGAGATGATGGAAAGGAATTCTTGATGACAATGATCTATGCTTTTGATGGGGTTGCTAGAGACTGGAGTTGTGGGAGTTCCTTAAAAATGAAGCTGCACATTGTAATGAACCTTGGCTTTGGACAAGGGATTTTAACACAGTTTTGAATCCTATGGAAAGACTAGGTGGCAACACTACTGAAATAGAGATGGAACAATTCCAGGATTGTGTTTCCTTGTGCTGTATGGAAGACATTCAGGCAACTGGGGTTCTGTTTATATGGTCTAATAAGCAAGAACCAGTAGACAGGGTATATAGCAGGTTAGATAGGGTTATGGGAAACTTTGAGTGGATGGAGGAGTTTGGTGACTACACTGCTCATTTTCACCCAGAAGGACTTTTTGATCACTGTCCATGCACTATTCCAGACAGGAAGATGGGAATTACTGACAGAAGGAACTTTAAGTACTTTAATATGTGGGGTCAATCTGATTTATTTAAAGAGTGTGTAAAGAGTGTGTGGCATTATAGAAGGAGAGGTACAAAAATGTTCCAAGTTGTCAAGAAATTAAAGGAGTTGAAGCATGTTCTTAAGCAGCTGAATAAAACATATTTTTCTGATATTGAGAACAGTTACAAGATAACTTGTGTGTTATTAGAGTCTATAAATAATGAATTAATGGATAAATCAGGGGATATGGAGCTAATGAAGCATGAGCATGTGGTGGCCCAAGAGTTAAAGGGGTTACAGAGTGCAAGAGATAGTTTTTTAATCCAAAAAGCTAAGGTGAAATGGTCTCTGTAAGGAGACATCAACTCAGCTTATTTTCACAATTCAGTTAAGAAGAGGGTGATGCAGAATAAGGTAATGAGTATTGAGGATCAAAATGGAAATTTATGCACAAATGGAGACCAAATCCAGAATGCATTCCTTGAATATTATTAGTCCCTGTTGGGGTCCAGAAATTCAACTAATGAACTTAATGTTAGTGTGGTGAGAAGGAAGGCTTGTTTTTCTATGGTGCATTGGGATATTCTGAATAGGGCAATGACTGCTGAAGAAGTTAAGCAATGTCTATTTAGTATACTTAAAGATAAATCCTCCGGGCCAGATGGGTTTACTAGCCAATTTTATAAGGATGCTTGGGAGATTGTAGAGGATGAGGTGACTGATGCTATAATGAATTTTTTTGACACTGGTAAATTGCTTACTCAAATTAATGCCACTTCAATCACATTAATTCATAAAATTTATGGGCCTACCAGTGTCAAAATTTTCGACCAATAGCCTATTGTAATGTGATTTAAAAAACCATTTCCAAGATCTTGTGTAATAGGCTCTCACTGATATTACCTGAGATCATCAGTAGAAATCAGGGGGCTTTCATTCAGGGGAGGAGCATTTTGGAAAATATGCTAATTTGTCAGGATTTAGTCAGGCTTTACAATAGGGGGTGTGCATCCCCAAGGTGCATGTTTAAATTGGATTTGCAGAAGGCTTATGATTCAATAGAGCGGGTATTCATTGATCAAATGTTGAAAGCATTGTAGTTTCCCGATCCTTTTAGAAAGCTTCTAATGACTTGTGTGACTACTAATTCTTTTTTTTTTTAATTTCAATGGGGCAATGTTTGGATACTTCCCAGGAAATAGGGGATTAAGGAAAGGGGACCCAATTTCCCCTTTGCCGTTCACTAGTTGTATGGAATACGTTACTAGAGTGTTGGATTTTGCAACTCAGAAGTGGTATTTCAGGTTCCATCCTTTATGTAAGGGACTCAAGTTAAATCATCTTCTCTTTACAGATGATTTGCTACTATACTGTAAAGGGGAAGTGAGATCCATTATGTTCATTCCGAGAGCATTCTCCACATTCTCAGCAACTTCTGGATTGAAAGTTAACTCAAGAAAGTCAGAGGTAGTATTCTATGGGGTTGCAGATGAGTTGAAGACTGAGATACTTCAGATATCGGGTTTTAGAGAGGGTTATTTACCTTTTAGGTATCTTGGAATACCAATACGCCTTGTGAAGCTTACGATAATGATGCTCAGGACACCCATTATGAGAGCATTCTCCACAATCTGAGGACTCCCACGTTGCTCAAGACACCCATTAAACGCCTTGTGAAACTTACGATAATGATGACCAGGGCATAACCATCGACGATTTCCCCTGTACACATGCTTGCGAGAATGCTTCAAATATTCTGATTTAACATCCCCCCTACACAATGGGCAAGCCTCTTTCCCATGTATAGTATGTCCATAAAGATCGCCGTATGCCGGAAAGTCAGTTATTGTACACAATAACATAGCTCTCAGATTGAAACTTTTCTTCTTATAACCATCAAACACTGATATCCCTCTTTCCCACAGAATCTTAAGATCATCTAGAAGTGGTTCTAAATACACATCTATTTCATTTCCAGGTTATCGAGGGCCAGATATCAACAAAGACAACATCAGATACTTCCGTTTCATGCAAACCTTTGGGGGCAAACTATAGATGGCCAACACAACTGGCCAAGTACCGTGTTGGGTACTCATATTTCCATGAGGGTTCATTCCATCCGTGGAGAGCGCTAGACGCAAGTTCCTTGCTTCTTTGGCGAAGTCAGGATATTTAGAATCAAACTCTTTCCACTGTTGACCATCTGTTGGGTGTCTTAACTTTCCATCTTAATTCAATCCTTCCACTATTATGCCAAGTTAACATTCTTGCATCTTCTTCATTCAAATAAATCCTTATGAATCTTGGTATTATTGGAAAATACCACAACACCTTAGCTGGAATCCCTTCCTTAGTCTTATAACGCCATACAGAGCAGCACGAACAATATGATAGTTTCTCATAATCTTTACGGTACAATATGCAGTCATTGGGACAAGCATGTATTTTCTCATATTCCATGCCCAGGGTTCTCTAATCATTTTTTTAGCCTCATATGTCCGACTCGGAAGAACATTACCGTCAGGAAGCATGTTGTTAGGGCTAAAATTTACAATTTTTCCCGTGTGACACATGCTTTATTTTTGTTGGAAGAAATAAGGGCAAAAAGATCGGCGACTTGGCAAGATAAGAACCGCCAGATCAAAGTGCAAGGGAATGTCTATATACATTCTTGACCAAGTCAAAGGAAAAAAGATCCACATAACTATCCCCTAAAAAATAGGTAACGACTCCTGAAAAGTAGGAGGCTGACCCGGAGGTGCCTGAAGGAATTAAACCCTAGGAAGACCACATTATAAAAGGAAAGGAGCAAAGGAGAATGGGGGATATACATCAAGGAGTTCACAATTCTTTCGTCTCGAAATACGTTCCAGTTGTCCACTAGAAAACTCTATTGTACTTTCTTACTTGCTAAAAATCATCTCGATCTTAGTGCAAATATTGATGGGATTCCGACTCTTCCCGCGGTTATTCCCACACCAGGTTTTCCGCGTCACCAAAAACTCCTTATGTCAATCTTTCTCTTGCTGTCTCTTACTTATTTTGCATCGCGATTTCTTAGTTCGTTCACAACAATAGACGATCACTTCGACCCATTGACTTAACACCTAATCGGTAAATTTTTACCAAAATAATTTGGCGCCCACCGTGGGACCCTAGTGATCAATTTTCCATAAAGTCAAAATTCAGCAATCCGTTTTTCACCATGTCTGGAGCCAGTTCAAGTTCATCCAGCACCCAGGGGGGATCCCCTCAATCTTCTGGTAGAAGACCTCTGCCGACAACCACAGGACCGATCACCGCATCACCAGCAGCCAGCCAGATGGCCCCTGTCAGCGCATCTCCGAAGGCTATGCCGCCACCTTTCAAGCCACCGCAGGTGCTTAAAGCATCAGCAGCACCCAGTGTGACGAGATCCAGCAGGGAAAGCAGCCCCAGCAGGATCCAGATTCAGGAGACTGCATCAGGAGGAATTCCCAAAAAACCAGGAGCCTCATCACCAGATCCAATGCGAGTGGTACTAGAAGGAATGGATACCCTGCACCGGGCCATCGAAAGCTTGAGGAAGGACAATCAAGATCTCAGAGACCAGATCACAACATTGACCCGGTCTAGGACCACGTCAGCTGCGTTGCCTCCACCTTCTGAGGTCCCAACTTCAGCCACCATTGCAGGATCATCCCAACAGATTCTATCAGAACTGGTCACCAAATTGGATCTTCAAGGAGTACCACCCAGAGGAGCCATCGAGCCCAGTAAACTAGGGTTCCTGTCTTTTGATCGACCACTCAGCTTGCAGCCGACTCCAGTTAGTACTTTGTCTAACAGCCAACCAGGGACTAACTTGCAATCTTTTGCAGGAACACATGTCCAGCAGTTGGCAGGATGGAATCCAGGACCCAGCACCAGTATGATGAACCTAGCAAGCGGTCATTTCTCTGGCGGAACCTGGCTGGAGGAGCCTCTTCTCAGCAGGCACCATAATGGCGGCCAGGAACTATCATCCACGCAACACCTTTGGCAAGTCAGCCATGCAGTCAATTCCCAAGAGGAGCCTGGCTTGGAGGTGCACCTGTTGGCTCTTGTCCGCCTATCTCTAACCCTCTTGCAGGAACAAGCAGCTTACTGGAGCAGCAGTACCAGGAGTTAAGGGACCTAATGTACAGGATTCCGGGCGTAGCACGACCCCTAGAGAAGGCAACACGTGATAGCTACGGAGACTCCCCTTTCGTGGACGACATAGCCCTTGTCGGTGTTCCCAAAGGATGTGTGCCACCAGCCATGACACTCTACGATGGGACCACAGATCCTCTTGATCATATCAACCACTACAAGCAGAAGATGATGGTGATCACTGCGACAGGCTCCTTGAAGGAAGCTTATATGTGCAAAGGGTTCGGATCCACCTTTTCAGGAGCAGCCTTGCAATGGTTCGTCAGCCTGCCCAATAAGAGCATAACCTGCTTCGCTGACTTAGTCAATGCCTTCCACCAGCAGTTCGCCAGTCGCCGCAGACCAGAAAAACAAACCAGCGACTTGTATCGAATTGTACAAGGACCTGAGGAGACTACCCGAGATTTTCTGAACAGGTTCAACAGAGAGAAGGTGGCAATTCCCCGATGTGACATAGCCACGGCTATAGAAGCTTTCCGCCAAGGGCTCCGCCAGGACTCAGACTTATATAAAGACCTAACCATGTATCCATGCACTACCTTCGAGGAAGTACAAACGAAGGCAATCGATGTCATGCGGCTGGAGGAAGACTCAGGGCCCAGAAGAGCCACCTATGGCACAGATCATACATCCAGAAAGGCACCTGTAGAGAAGCAGAGTGAAAGAGCTAAACCTTACAGAAAACCTGTGAACAAAGTCTCTGAGGGCTCAGGAGGAAAGAATAACTCTGAGCCACCTCCGAAAGTAAGTGAATACAAATTCTCAACTAACCTTGCAGGAGTGCTCAAGGCCCTAAAGGAAATACGGGGAGTCAGATGGCCCAGGAAGCGGACCGACGAGCGCCCTAATGATAAGAGAGATTCCAGCAAGAAGTGCGAGTACCACGATGACATAGGCCATGGCATCGATGACTGCTACACCTTGAGAAGGGAAGTCAAATTCCAGTATGATGGAGGAAACTTAGACCACCTCTTGCCAGGAGGCTCCACCAAAGTTAATTCCACTAACCAGGTTCTGCCCTCTCCTCCACTTGTGTGCACTAGAATTGTGAATGTTATTACAGGAGGCTCGGAATTGTGCGGTCTGACTTATTCGGCAGCCAAAAGACATGCCACACAAACCAAAGGAGACAAGCCAGAATTCTCCTGCATAATCAGTCGCCAGGACCTCCCAGCAGTCACCTTTGATGAAACAGATGCACAAACCACTCCAGAACAACACCACGATGCTATGATCATCACCCTCCCCATAGGAAACTGCGAGGTAAAAAATATCCTGGTGGACACATGAAGCTCTGTCAACCTGATTATGTTGGAAACACTCAAAGGCATGGGGTTCAGGGAAAAGGACTTGGCAACGAAAGCAGTACCCTTGGTCGGTTTCAGTGGTGAAACAAAGCACTCTCTAGGAGAAATTGTCATCCCAACCTACGCCAAAGGAGTTAACAAACAGGTAAGATACTTGGTTATCGATGGGCCCTCTACTTACAATGTAATTCTTGGCAGGCCCTGGATCCACGAAATGAAGGCAATACCTTCAACCTACCACTAATGTTTGAAATTCCCAACACCCTGGGGAGTACAAGAGATACGTGGAGATTAGGAGGATGCTAAGAATTGTTACAAGATAGCCCTAAAACCAACAACCCGACCGCCGGCATAGCAATTACAGAGCCAGCGCATCCAGGAGGAATATGTCAAGCCACCTCAGGCAGAGTTAGACGAAGTCAGCCTGGACGCGCTGCAACCTGAACGGACCGTACTTATTGGATCAGAATGCACAGGTAATATCCGTCAGGAACTTGTTCAATTATTAAAAACTAATATGGATTACTTTGCTTGGTCCCACAATGATATGATAGGGATAGACCCTAGCATAATAACACACAAGCTAAGCGTGGATCCAAGTTATAAACCTGTCCAGCAAAAGAGGAGGAAGTTTGCTCCAGAGAGGCACCAGGTTATAAACCAGGAGGCAGAAAACTTGCTTGCTGCTGGAAAAATCAGGGAAGTGAAGTACCCGGAGTGGTTATCTAATGTGGTGGTGGTTCCAAAAAAAGAACGGCAAGTGGAGGGTTTGTGTTGATTTTACAGACCTTATTAAAGCTTGCCCAAAGGATCCATTCCCTCTACCACACATAGATGCCATGGTGGATGCCACAGCAGGCCACGAGATGCTCACATTCCTAGATGCTTGGAGTGGCTATAACCAGATCAAGATGCATCCTGATGATCAGGAGAAAACAGCATTCTGGTCAGAGCGAGGTATTTATTGTTATAATGTAATGCCTTTTGGTCTAAAGAATGTAGGTTCTACCTATCAACGGTTGGTAAACACAATGTTCAAAGAGCAAATAGGCCACACCATAGAGGTATACATCGATGATATGGTGGTAAAATCGAAGCAAGCTGCGCAGCACGTCGAACATCTGGCTGACACCTTCAGCACCCTGAAAAAGTATAAAATGAAGCTGAATCCGTCAAAATGTACCTTTGGAGTCTCCAACGGGAAGTTCCTAGGATACATGGTTACCAAGAGGGGGATAGCAGCCAGCACTGATCAAATCAAGGCCATACTCCAGCTAGAGTCACCTCAAAAGCCGAAGGACGTACATCGCCTGACAGGGCGAGTGGCTGCTCTAAATAGGTTCATAGCAAGGTCCTCAGACAGATGCAGGTTATTTTACGACATCCTGAGGAAGAGCCAGAGGTTTGAGTGGACTGAGAAGCATGAGAAAGCACTCACCGAGCTGAAACGGTATCTGAGCACTCCACCACTCCTATCGAAGCCAGAACCCGGAGAGCCCTTGTCCTTGTATCTCTCAGTAACTGAGGTGGCTGTCAGCGTAGTGCTAGTTTGAGAACAGGAAGGAGTACAACATCCAGTGTACTACGTTAGTAAGTCTCTGCTGCCTGCAGAGACCAGGTACACCTCACTTGAAAAACTCGTACTCGCACTTGTCACAACCTCCTATAAGTTACGTCCTTATTTCGAGTCACATACTATCTCTGTGGTAACTAACTATCCTCTTAAGGCTATAATGAGAAAACCAGAGTTAGCAGGTAGAATGGCCAAATGGTCCGTGCACCTAAGTGGCTACGACCTGAAATTCGAACCTCGAGCAGCGATCAAATCCCAGGCTCTAGCAGACTTTGTCTCCGACTTTTGCCCCTCCCTCCAAACGCAGGCCGAGAAGGACATTCTCACCCTGGAGGAAGACAAAGGGGAGCAGATGTGGGAGTTGAATGTTGATGGAGCCTCCAAAGTGAAGGGAAGAGGAAGGTTAAAAGAGTTTTAAAGAAGGAGGAGATTAAAGAATCCTAGGGAAGGTAAAAAGCGAGTGGGCGGTTGAATGAAGTTAATGGGCATGACAGTTAAGAGGCGTAAGGGAAGTGAGGGGTCTAATCAGTTTCCTAAATGACGGCTCTAGAAGATTAAAGAAATTCCCGCCCAAGCAAACTTACACGGGAATTTGGGGGCAATTGTTAGGGCTAAAATTTAAAATTTTTCCCGTGTGACATATGGCAGATTTTCGTTGGAGGAAATAAGGGCAAAAAGATCGGCGACTTGGCAAGATAAGAACAGCCAGATCAAAGTGCAAGGGAATGTCTACATACATTCTTGACCAAGTCAAAGGAAAAAAGATCCACATAACTATCCCCTAAAAAATAGGTAACGGCTCCTGAAAAGTAGGAGGCTAACCCGGAGGAGCCTGAAGGAATTAAACCCTAGGAAGACCACATTATAAAAGGAAAGGAGCAAAGGAGAATGGGGGATATACAGCAAGGAGTTCACAATTCTTTCTTCTTGAAATACGTTCCAGTTTTCCACTAGAAAACTCTATTGTACTTTCTTACTTGCTAAAAATCATCTCGATCTTAGTGAAAATATTGGTGGCATTCCGACTCCCCCCGCGGTTGTTCCCACACCAGGTTTTCCGCGTCACCAAAAACACCTTGTGTCAATCTTTCTCTTGCTGTCTCTTACTTATTTTGCATCGCGATTTCTTAGTTCGTTCACAACAATAGACGATCACTTCAACCCATTGACTTAACACCTAATCGGTAAATTTTTACCAAAACACATGTCACATAACAAAGCTAGAAGATCCGTAAAACTCTTATCACTCCACCCATTTCACTACGCCAAATCTGGCAATCAATAAGGAGCGTATCACAATGGTTTTGTGTATTTAATAACGACACTTAGATTACCATTTTCCAAATATTGACGAAAACCTAGACCGCGCTAATAGGAATTACGGTTTCCCTCGAAAACCGTTGTTATTATAATTTAACAACGGCTGATTAACAAACCGTTGTAAAAAACTTTTAACGGTTTCCAAAAACTCGTTATAGAATCACTCTTATCAACGATTGTTAGAAAACGGTTACCATTTTAAGATATCGGCATTTTGAAAACCGTTACTAAATTAACACCAGCAACGATTTTTGTTTCCCGTTGTTATGTTATAGCTACGGATTTTTTGTAACCATTATTATTGTCTATTATGAGATAACGGTTTTTCAATTCAACCGTTGTCAGTATTTGATTAGATTTTTCAATTTGATTACTGCATTCAAAACTGAACTTTAATAAATATTCAATTTGACCAATAATATTCAATTTAACCAAAATAATTCTATGAATGTCTTCATAATGTTTTAGGTCAAATTCTAAATTATCAAACATTTACTCTCTAATTTATTTCTAAATATCTCTCTAAAAAAATATGGCTGGTGTATCGGAGCTACAATCACGTTCTCGTAACGCACAACCTTTTACTTGCATTCTCGTAATCTCTCGGTTCATTATGGTGTGAATGGAAAGGGTTTAAACCCTAATTTTGGGTGGTTGACGCAAATGCTTCATAACTCCGGTTTCACCGTGTTTAATAAAGTGTACCTTGTGTCTACAAACAAGCAAGGTTTTATAGGCTTTGCTTTTATCGTGTTTGACGAAGCCAACTGCCATGATAGTTTTCGTCAGGCAAGAAAATTAGGAGATTTGCGGGGGGAGGGGGGGGGGGAGGGGATGCGGGGAAAGAGGAATTCTATTCGGATGATAAACAACAAGGCCCTTATCTATGGGTTGCGACCTATCTTGATCATTATCTGCTGAAACATTACAGGAGCATCACATTCTTGCCACCGTGCCTATGTCATGGGAGAGAGAGGCCATTCCACCTGCGCTTCCTGGTGATAATGAAGGGCCAATCTACGACTTGCTCTATACCAAAATTCATAATGAGTATCCTAATACTTCATTAGATTCTAATAATTAAGTCTTTAATTATTATCTGGCATTGTAAGTTGTATTTGGATTATGGTGGTGGTTTGAATTAAAGTTTAATTATTTATGTTTTTTGTTACGTTTTTTGTTACCCCATCCTCTGGAATTCAGAGACAATATCACCAGAAAAATATCAAACTTTTACTATAATTACTTCGGTTTTTAGGAGTACATTAAAATATCAAGCTAAAGAAAAAAAATCGCGTAAAACAAGCGTTGACAAACATGAAAAAGCAAATGTGTAGTGTGGAGTTGAATGGAGGGAGTGTGTTTTTTGTTACCCCATCCTCTGGAATTCAGAGACAATATCACCATATATGTCTCTTTCACCTTCAGCCCAATCCACACAGTCCTTTTCCCATTGCAACGGCACTGTCCCCTGCTCGGCAATGCGACCTTGGCGGTGCAGAATCGTAAGTAGTAGGAGACGGTCAGATTCATTCGTAACCCATAAGTATGAGACTACCCTCTGATCATCGTGATCAAACCAGAGTCTCGAAGAGTCATTGTTATAGAATGCCTGCTCAAGTTTGCGAGCCTGACGAAAGCATTCCCGCTCCTCACCCCCGCCAAACTCGATGAGGGCGCACCGCCCGAAGCCGTGATGCGCATCATTGTCCGGGTAGATAGTTTGAACCAAATTCAATCCGGCTAACCGAATCAAACCTATTAACCAGGCAAGGCTCTACGAGAGTATAACCTTTCCATACCCTTCCTCTGTATACGGGAGATTGTGAATGATACACGTAAAGGGTTTAACATACATAAATCTACTTGGGGGTCCTACAAGAGGTTCATATGATGCTTCATCATCATCATCAGCGGATGAATAATATGAACCACTATAAGTTGATGAACTTGACGACATAATCAATGTGGAAAATTAATGCAGGACTTAACAAGTTAAGAATTGGAAAGTGCAAACGGTACAAGTTAAGATTGTGAAATTATAATTCTACTTATAATGAGTTTGGGTTGTATTGGAAATGGTATAGTAAGATAGTAAGAATCGGAACCGATATAATAATAAGATAAGAATTGGAAACTTAATAAGTTAAGAATTGAAAAGTGGAAACGGTACAAGCTAAATAAGAATCGGTTAACTCTACCTTGTTAAACATATTAGGTTACAACGGTTATCAGAAAACCGTTGTCTAATTAGTAAAAACACAACGGTCCAATTACTTAACCAGACTAATGCATGCCTTGTAATTTTTACTTTTTCTGTTCAAAGTTGCAGTATTGCGTGTTTGACCATATGTATAACATAAAATGATAACGGTTCTTTGTTAAGCCGTTATCATATTTCACATATCAATGACAGTTGGACAGAATTCGTTTTAAAAAAAATTTGTTTAATTATCTTTGATTTTCTAGTGTTTGTGATTTGACTAATGCATGCCCTGTAATTTTACTTTTTCTGATTCAAAGTTGCAGTATTGATTCTTTGACCGTATGTATAACACAAAAAGATAACGGTTCTTTGTTAAGCCGTTATTGATGCGTGTCTTTTATATAAGGTTTCCACCTCATTTTTACACGTATTTCTGTACTTTTTATGTAGCATCTGGCTACAAATACCCCCGAATATTCTACTCTGGTTCGTTTTATGTAATTTGCAGGAATTAACCGAAGAGGAGCTAAATCGAGCCTAATTTGTCCCAATTGTATGCATTCATGGAGAATAAGGAGCCGGAGCTTGGAAATCTAACACTTGGAAGACGCGTGAGCTGGGTTCGGGAAGTAATTCAAGGTCTAACGAGCTTAAACAGCTCGATCGAGTGATTTATTGCTCGATCGAATGCTTTTATTTGCCTAAGTTACTCGATCGACCACTTTTGAGTACACACAAGAGGTGACAAGCAAGAAATACTCGATCAAGTAGTTTATTTCTACTCGATCGAGGGGATTGACGCATAACTGCTCGATCGAGTAGTTTATTTCTACTCGATCGAGTGGTTTTTCCTTCCTTAGTTAATTTACGCCTAATTATTTTATGGTCTTTTGTAATTAGTCCATAGATTAGGTTTTAGGATGGATTTTTAGTATAAGACTGAAGGAGTGAACTACGTTACTCCTCTCTTCTCTCGACGTTCGTTTTTACTCTAGTTCTTGCTACTGTTCTTTGGATTTTGGCCCTTCTTTTACTCTTTGCTACTCGGATTTGGGATACGATTGGTATTATCATTCTATTTTAATCTCTTAATTCTTAATCATTGCTCTAATTCCTTCTTCCCTTTATTGTTATCATAATTGCTTTATTTCAGTCCTTTTAGTTTTATCATCATGTTAAGTCTTAATTATCAATTTGTCATTATCGTTAATTCATTGGTTATGAGTAGCTAACTCCCTTATGCTAAGACTATAGGGGATCCATAATTATGAAGGGAGAGTAAACGATTTATTGGGTTAATGCTGGTATTGTCTTTGTTGGTTAAATGCTACAATTAACTGTATCCGTCTAATTGAGTCGACGCAATTAGACATTTATTTCTTAGTGATCCTTGACCTGGACCGAAAGGTTGGAAAATGCGAGACTAGTAGCGAACAATAGGGTATTGCAGTGAGGGCGAAAGTTAAGCTGTTTACACTTTAGGGCGAATTGAGACCGAAAGGAGATTTTCACCGCTCCTTAGACCGTATTAGCATTGACCTGAGACCTAGATTACTTGACCGGATGATTATGGTGAACCGTTTGTCTTAGCTGTTTCTCTCTATCTGTTTAATTCCTTTCTCTTATTCTCTTTTCCTTATTCCTTTTAGTTTAGAGTATCACAATTATAAACCCCCTCAATTTGGTTACCTTGACGAACTTAGAATAAGCCGACAAATTCCTACCTCTCTGTGGATTCGACCCGACTTCCCTAGCTATATTAGTTAGAGCCAGTTGGTATTTTTGACAGGTACGCGACAGACGTGTCAGTTATCATATTTCATATATCAACAACGGTTTTTTGTAAATCCGTTGTCATATTACACCAATAAACAACGGTTTTTCTTATAACCGTTTTAAATACAGATCTAAAACTGAAAAGTTTGTGGTTTTACCAATGCATGCCCTATTATTATTGGTTGTTTGACCATTATTAACCTCATGCATGCATGCACAATTAATACAAGTTTGAATGTAACGTATAGATGAAAATAATCTAATTAATTATAGCTTTATTATACTATAAATAGCATCACATTTGCAGTAACAATAAGAATCACTTTATTATTACTAACCTTTCTACTTCACTTTTTAAATAATCTACATATACATACATATAATAATTAAAAGAATGTCGTCGTCTTTATTATCTGCAGTCGCACCTTCTTAGCAATCGGTAACCCGCTATATCAACTCGATTACGTGCATAATTCACAATCTCCCAGTCATACGCGATGCTTCTGGGAAGCGAGCTTCTAAGTCTCTTAACCCATTGAGGGACATCCTCATTGAGAATGGGTTTTCAAATGTTAGGGCAACCCACCCGGCTTGGATTTCTGGTCGTGGGTTTCTTGGATATGCTCTAATCGTGTTTCGAGGGGATGGTCTTGATGATTTGCGCCAAGCAAAACAACTCGCTGCTGATGATTAAATTATTATTCCTCACAAGTGCACAAGGGTGTCGTGAGTATGTGAGGGTCGAACCCAAGAGACGGTAATTTTGGCACTAGGATTGGCTATTCAACTACTAGTTTAATTCGATCTAAAGATGGGGAATGGAATGAGTTCTAAACTAAAGGCTAAATGCAAACTAAAGCAAACAAGAGATTGACAATGACTAAAACGATTTTAAGACAATAATATTAGGGGACTAGGACGATCGGGTTCACTCAAGTAGCATGGAGGGAGGATATAGGCATGAACTAGTAGTTATCTAGGTTATCACAACAAGTAGATTTAATCTCTCGATTTAAATTCTACATTCAAGTTAAGATTAATCAACTTACTCATTCAATCAACCTAACTCACAACTTGTTATCAAATCCTAGTTACTAATCAAGTTACTCACTCAAATAGTAGATAGATTGTTAGTGGAATTACTCAACTTACTCATTTGGGTAATTCATCAAACACTTTATGGGCATAACAAGTGGTAAATGTAAACAACCAAAGAATTACTACTAATCCATGCCAAAACTCTCTCCTTAATACAACAAGAGATCCCCCTACATCCTAGTAAGGCACTACTCACACATGGGAATGGAAACAAACATAAAAGATGGAGAATTTAACATAGAACAATAAAGAGGAAACATGTTTGCAATTACTATCAATTATACTAATCAAAATGTAAAGAAATGAACAATGAACAAAAGTAGAGAAGAATTGTACCAAACATAAAGGCAAAGTTGCAATCTTTGAATAGATGGAAGAACAATCTTCAATAAATTCCAAGTTACAACCCAACTATCAAATGTAAACAACCCAACTAAACTATTTCTAAACTATAATAACAAGTAATTAAAGGATTATTAAGGAAAGATTGAAGTTTTAATTAAGGGTTTGCTTATAATTAAGGAAGTAATTTCAGATCTAGGGTAGTGTGTACAATTGATTAAGGGAGGGGGTATTTATAGGTTGCACTCTAATTAGGGTAGAATTACAAACGGGCTTTTGAAATGCGGTGATGCACTCCCAGCCGGGCAACCGGCTGCCGGTCCCAAGACCGGCTGGGAGTCTTCTGGAAGATTTAAAACAATTTCATATCATCAGGTGGTCACGGTCGGTCAACCGGCTGCCGGTGCCCGACCGGCTGGGGCTACATTGACTTCCACATTCTTCTGTTGACTTCCAAGATGTTATGCGTGTTCCCAGCCGGGAAACCGGCTGCCGGCCTTGTGACCGGCTGGGAAGTTCATGTAACTTTGCAAGCTTTTCTTCACTTCTTGTTCTCCCAGCCGGTCAGCCGGCTGCCGGTCTTGTGACCGGCAGGGAGTCTCCTGTAACTCCTTCGCAAAACTCATTTGTATACATTTGAGGGGCTCCCAGCCGGCTGACCGGCAGCCGGCTGACCGGCTGGGAGTGCAATTCAGCTTCTTTTCCTCCTTCTTCCATGCTTAGTCTAATCGACCCATCTTCTTGCTCCAATTCTCCCGTTCCCGCCTCAATTCTTGCAAGGAGGGTACAATGTCATAGGCACGGGAATCGGGGCATGGATCGCAAGCAAGGACATATAAAACCGACTCAAATGGAGTCGGAATGCGTGAAAATAGAGGGGAAAAGGGGTGAAAATGAATCCTATATCAGCTTCAAGGTATGCATCACGTGACAAACAAAGGGGCAAAAGTGACTATTATGACGGCGACCCTAAGGATCGTTATGTACATGCTGAGCCTTACTTATGGGTTGCCACTGCTGAGGACGCTCATTTGATGAGAAGGTTCATACCGTACAGTTTTATTAATGTACCGAAATCATGGGAAGACGAAGAAGTGCCTCATTTTGATCACCGTCGTGATGCCGATGTAGTAAGCTTGATTTATAATCAAGTTTATCCTCAGTACCCATCTCCTCGCCAAACTCCTGTTAGGGTGTTTGATTAATTTACTAATTAGTTAGTTGTTTGTTTTGTGGTTTTTATTTTTTATTGTGTTTCTTTTTTTTTCCCTTGTTGTACTGTTTTTTTTATTTCGTCATTGTATAATATGATCGTTTTAATATATAGTTCTACTCTTTATTACATGCAACTTGAATATAAACACCTCTAAAAATGACAACGGTAGTGCATAAAAACCGTGTTAGATCATAAACACCTCTAAAAATAAATGGAAATTCAAAGATATTAATAAGATAATTACAACGGTTCTTATAAGAACCGTATTAAATTATGCAATTGCTGAATTACATTATTTTAAATAACCTTTTTTCTTTCTTTATTTCTTCATTTTCTCTCTCTCTCCCTCTCTCTCTCTCTCTCTCTCTCTCTCTCTCTCTCTCTCTCTCTCCCCCCCCCCCGCCCCATCCCCACCCCCACCCCCCCTCTTATTACTCAATTTATGTCAAGTGGTAGCTCTTCTTCTTCCTCTATTTCAACAGGGACATGTAATTGCTCAGTTCCGGCAGCATTGCGGACTTCTTGCACTAAAACGAAAACGCGGCATAGTGACGGGCATATTGACGGAAAATACAAGCCGTCAGAAAACACGGGATACTGACGGACATCTGACGGACATGTAATTGCTCAGCTCCGATGCTTTTAAGGAATTGGTAAGTATTGTTTATATTGCTTTTAAAAAGTGGTTAATATATATGATTGACAAACATATACTTGATTTTACTTGTTTCCGTACTACTTTCAGGGTGAAGAGGCCATTCCGTCCAAGTTATTTACGAAGACGAAGAAAAATAAGAAGGGCGAGTGGGTTAATCCTCAAGCTGCTGAGATAGACGTATGTTTTTGTATTCAATTTAATATTTATTTTTATTACAAAGAACGGTAATATCTTTCTTAGAAAGAACGATAATATCTTTCTTATAAAGATAGGTAATATATATATATATATATATATATATATATATATATATATATATATATATATATATATATATATATATATATATATATATATATATATATATATATATATATCATTTCGACGATTTTGTTCCTTTTTCCAGCATGATTACAATGAGGAGATGAGTCAACCATTGCCACCTAGACAGTCTCCCAATGAGATCCGGGCGTACTACAAGGTTGTCAAAGGCTTTGACGAGAAGAACCGGATATTTGGGACCGGAGATAAAGGGGCCGAAATATGGTATAATCCTCCTACTAAAAAAGCTGGTCGACGGTCTTTCTCTTATGTTCCTAGCATGATTTCACAGCTTTCCACCTAAATGAATAATAAGCGAGCCGCTCGAATTGCTCTTGAAAAAACCATTCGTGAACAGGCCGAACAAATGGCGGCAATGCAAAAGGCTTGGGCTGATATGCAAGCATCTCAACCCCCAAACACGTGTCCCAATTTAATCCACATAGGCGGGATGACTTTCCGGATGATGGACACGGGTTTGTAGGTGGTAGTTTTATTGAGCCTATAGGTTAGAGCCTTTAGGTTAGAGTCTTTAGTTAGGTTAGTATTGTCGTCTAGCAGGGAGTATGAAAAAAACATTGGTGATTCGTGTTTAATTAGTAACACAATGTACGAATTTGACCGACTTTTTATGTAAAAAATTTGCGTTCAATTCTCTTTTGTTGCCTCTCTTGATTCCCGCAATAACGGTCGACGTGAAAATGGATTCTCGCTTGGCGGTCGACGAATTTATATGTGTTTTGCAGGTTTTGGTTGTATTTGAAACGATGCAAATAGGCATCGTGGCTGTATTTGAAACGATGCAAAAACGCATCGTGGCTGGGCAGCAGGTTGATGGTTTTTAATAAAACTGACGGAAACTCCGTCGAGAATGTCCAAACTACCGACGGAATTTCCGTCATTGGCATATTTTCATATTTTCCACCAGTCTTCCACGTGTCACGCAAACCGATGGAATTTCCGTCAGGGCTCGCCTTTTTAGATTTTCAAAAGTACCGCCAAAAAATGCCACTTGTCTCGTCTGTGACAGAATATCCGTCAGTAAATACAAATACTGAAGGAAATTACGTCAGTGGTGTCCTTGTATTAGACGACGGTTAGTCCGTCAATTATCCGTCAGTATTACTGACGGAAATTTCGTCAGGATAGCTATTTTAGTGACAAAAAACGCTGACGCCGAATACCGACGGAAATTCCGTCAGTAAAAGTCTTTTACTGACGGATTTTGCCCTTTACTGACGGATGAAATCCGTCAGTTTGCCGCGTTTTCGTTGTAGTGTTGGACTTTGCAAAATTTGGGAAGAAAGTTTCTTACTTGCAAATTCTATAATCCCGAGACTAAAATGCGTGGATGCAATTACTTCAAGTGGGTTGATGAACCAATGACCGAGTGGCAGAGGAAAGTTATAAACAGGTTAGTGAATGAGAAAAAGAGCATGGATATCGAGATTACTCAAGTGAGAAGTATACTATATCAATTTGAAGAATCGAAACGGGGAAATGACAGTGAAATATTGAAGGCAAAAGAAGAATGCAAGAAGTTAACCATGAATATTGTAGAACTCAAAAATAATGAGGCATGGCTTAAGTTAATTGTCAAATTTCTTCTTCTAATTGTTATTTACCTAGTTTATTATGTATGGTGGTAGTTTGTACTCTCTATGTGTAAACTTGTAATCCTTTAAATTAATGGAAATAAGCAAGATTTTCTAAGAAACATATTGTAATTATCTGGCATATACCAAATAATGCTTTATTTCTTGGCGGTAAAATCAAACACAATGAAATATAAAATAAAACGGTTATACCAAAACCGTTGTTAAGGACATATACAGTTATAATGGTTCAGTCCGTTGTTATGTATATAAAAATGATGCTTTATTTCTTGGCGGGAAAATCAAACAACATGAAAATATTACAGACAACGGTTATTTCTAACCCGTTGTAGATAGTACGAATCAATTACGGTTTCAAACAAAATCGTAGTCTGTTTGGAAACAAGGTCTTGCAAGTGTTGTATTATTCACACATATATACTATGAGCTTCCCCTACTCCACATAATATTCTCAAACATTGAGCTTCCCCTCAACCACCAGCCTACCCCATCGCCGTCGCAGTCATCGTCATCATCGCCATTGCCGCCGCCAGATCAATCCGGATTCTCCTCTTTAAAGAAGTAATAAACCCTCCTCTCGGTAGATTTGTTTGTTTTTATAAGTATGCATTGTTATTATTTGTTTATTAATTTCTGCTTTAGATATGGTCCAAAAGCGGAAAAGAAATGATGGAAATGCGTCAGGCGACGACTCAGGTGATGAGAATAATTTGCAATACACTTTGGGTCGAATGCGCCACAGGGTTTCCCTAGAAGCAATAAATTCAAAGATACCTAATCCTTTACAATGGGATAAAGATACGGGGCTGCCATATGGTGAGTATGCCGGGTATTTTGCGAGTTGGATTGGTTGTTGTGTAAGACAGTATGTGCCTTTCGGTACACCGCGTATCAGTGAACTGAGTAAAATACGGAACACCATGCTAATAAGCAGAATAAAGGTATGTATATACAGTAATAAATGTTTTTGCTGAAATTTTGTTACTACTTCATATGTATATTAGCAGAACCACTTGTACCAACTAAGCTCATCATATATGCAGTTAGCTTACGTTGTCCCCGAAAAGTATGATAAGTACCTAAAAAAAAGACAGGGGAAGCCCCCAGTTCTTGGAAGTTAAAGATTGCTGAGAAGCACTTGTTCAACAAGGAAATCGGGGAGATGAACAAGAACCCACCAACAAAGAAGTATCTGTGTGTCAGTCAAGACCATTGGGACAGCTATATCGCTTATAGGCAGTCTGACAAGTTTAAGATAACTTAATAATAATAAGTAAAGAAGTATACTTAGTTTAGTGTTTGGTCATGCTTACGTTTCTTAATACAATTTATTTGATGAAGGCTATGAGTGAGAGGAACAAGGCGAATATTTCAAATAAAAAGACCGTCTTTTACGGCTCCCGAGGTGGTTATAGATTGATTAAGAAGAAACTTGTAAGTACATAATTCTTATAGTATTAGACTATTGGGCGTTTTAGTCGGATGTTATATATGTTCATCGTAATCATACATATTTTGAGAGGATATCAATGTGATGAATGAATTGTAGGCAAAGCTTAGAAAATTCAGTCGTCGCGACGCTTGGGTGGAAGGTCACACTTCTAAGAATGGAAAGACGGAAACTGAATATGACAAGGACATCAAAGAGAAAATTGTAAGTTTGAATAAATAAGTCACCCCTACCAGTGGTAGTCGGAGTTATATAATTGTGTGTTGCTTAATGGTTTTATGTGTATGTAGAGGATCTTTGAGAAGGAGGTAGAGGAAGGAAAATGGAAGCCTGAAGGACGTGATGACACTCTTGCTAGGGCAATCGGCAAAGCAGAGCATCCAGGTCGTGTGAGAGGGATATCGACGCATGTTGATATCAGTAAGTATTTTGGGAAAACTACTCGAAGTGGTGATGATTCCAAGAAGGTAATCTATAAATACTGTATTTGAACCAACGTAATTTATAACTATATATGCTGTCATTAATTTCTACTACACAGCTACATAAAATAGCCAGGTTGATGAGGAGAATGTTGGAAAATGGGGAAAAGCCATCAGAAAAAGAGTTGGATATAGTTCAAGAACTCATAAAGGAAGCAGATGAGGAGGAGGAGGAGGAGGAGGAGGAGGAAGAGAAGGAGGAGGATGAGAAGGAGGAAAAAGAGGTAATAATATTTATGTCTTATATATATATATATATATATATATATATATATATATATATATATATATATATATATATATATATATATATATATATATATATATATATATATATATATATATATATATATATACAATGTGTTATATGATTTGGAAAATCAGTACGCGTTATATGAACAAGTGTTAATGTACAGAAGGAAGCCGAGGAGGACATGGAAAGGGAGAAAGAAATGGTAAAAGAGACTCAGGTGGGAGCCGAGGATCGATATCAGGCAGTTGAAGAGGAAGAGGAAGTCAGGAAGGCCGTGAAGAGATTGAGGTAGTTGATGATCAGACGTTCTTCTCTACACCGAAGAAGGTAATAGCTGCTAGTTTATTATTATTCATCTCAGTACACATTTTTTACTTATGAAATTTATTAAAGGTAGTGAATGTATGTGTACTAATTGATTAAAGCTGTTGTGAAGGGCGATTGCAAGGTGCCTTGTCGTCTGTTCTATTTACAGGGGAAACAGAAAGTTGCTGTTGCCAGAGGATACGTGTTCGCTTACGACCGACTTCAACAAGTTAAGGTTCATGGTATAGCCCTTCGTCACAATTGCAGTAAAGTGGAAGTGTCCCAATTATATAAAGACGAGAATGGGGAAGTAAAAGTACCTACCATTTCTTACTGAGGAGGTCACGTATTTGAAAGAAGCCTTGAGCTCTTATGTGCAATGGCCTAACAACCTCATCAATGTTGTCATCTCCGAGGTACCTATACGCAGACGTTAATTATTAATTGTTCTTTAAATATATTAGGGTACGAATATTAACACATCGTAAGTACTTTAATCTTTATATTTGCAGAAGTTAAGCAAAGTCATGACAGCAGCTAAAACAATTACTACTATGTCAACGGAAGTTGTTGCAGTCAAGCCTGCTTATGATTCTTATTATGAATCGTGTGAATATAAGAAAAAAATGAAAACTGCTTCGCTGATGGCTTTGCACAACCTGACTGTAAAGAAATCACCTAGAGGGGATGTAGTCATGATTAACATTGAAGAGGAAATTATGGGCGCAGCTGATGTAGCCGTACTGGACCCGAAGCAACTGATGAAATTTATCGACCTTGACAATTTAGATCTTCTTCACATTTTGAATTGGATGAAGTAAGTTTTATTAATAAAACTATTTAGTCATTTTCATTTACGAATAATGATGTTTGTTTAAATTATCAATTACAATATTATTCGTTCCATGTGGCGTAATAGGTACCTGAATAATCAGATCGCTGAGTGGAAGGTCCCATTTCACACCTACGGATTTTTGAGTCCTAAGGCGTTCTTTGTGCACAGAATTTCATACGAAGAACAAATCAATAGTATCGCTCGTCGGTTGATGTCGTCCAAAAAACTATGGCTTGCCCCCTACAACGAGAATATGTATGTATAGTACGTGATTATTGTAATGAATCACGGTTCTATAAATTTATTACTAACATGCTTAAATGCGTGTAAATGAACTAACGGTTCAATGTCCCAAATTGAATAGGAAACATTGTATGCTACTGGCAATCCAAGTAGAAACAAAAACAGTGTACTGGATTGACTCTCGCGAAGACAAATCCTCTGACAGTTGTGTAAGGATGATAACTGAGTAAGTTTACAACCTTCAATAATGTCATTTATTATTGTATGACTTGACATATATATATATATATATATGCAAACAATAATGGCATGTGTGTATATTTATGATTTAGTGTTTTTGAAGCAAAAAAAAGATTATGTCCACTTGGGAAATATGAAAGCGACGTTGGTGCCAATTTTATCACGCCATTAGTAAGTGTATTTTTAATAATTACTCGTATCATTTAATTAATGTTTATGCGAGAGGTTGATTATCTAATTCAGCTGATTTGTGTGTGATTTATATAATAGTCTCCTAAAGCACCAGACGACAAACAATGCGGTTTTTACGTTTGCCAGTCCACGTGGGAGGTTATCAACAGAAAACTATTTACCATTCCGATACGGCTTAGTGTGATTTAAAAACTATTTCAGACGTAAATTGAGTTCAATTTTGTATACTTCCATGTATATATCTATTTTGATTATGTATATTTTGAATTGTAGTTTCCACAAATACTCAACAAAGCCCCGGAATATTCGCCAGAGGACACCAACCAGATAAGAAATATATGGGCCAGTTATGTTGTTTTATTAGCGAGGTCTCAATACTTTTCTCATGCTTTATGTACGAGTGTGTATATATAGATCCATTGTGTATTGGTTTCTTTTGTTTTCTCAATAGCAGTTGTGTTTTGGCAGTTGATCATCCTGTTTGTACTGTTTTTAAACTGGGTTTAATTGATTGCGGGGTGTAATATTTTGATACAGGATTGAATTTTTGCACTTTGCCGCACAGTACAATTGGAATGCTATTTTTCAAAGAAAGAAAAAAAATAGCATTTCAAAGAATTTGCTTCAAACGCTTCTTTGAAAAATAGCATTTCAAAGAAATTTGCTAGAATGCAGAATAAAATCATTTTAAAAATAAAATAAAAAACGATAACGGTTAAAAACAACCCGTTGCAAACAATTATTTGACAACGGTTTTATTTAGATAAATAACCGTTGACATATTTTCCCTCCCATTCAAACCGCCAATAATATAAGATAACGAATGATAACCGTAATCGAGTTCAAAACTTTTACAACGGTTTATTTAAGCAGAACCGTTGACAAAATTTCATCAATATAAATAGATAACGGTTACATACCGTTGTCAACAGATGAATATAACAACGGTTTTGCACGCAATAAAGCCGTTGTTAAATTTTGATATTCAATTAAATAAGATAACGAAATGAACCGTTATCATATATAATATTTAACAACGGTTTTGGAACGATAAGACGTTGTCAATAGTAAACTACGACAATGGATTTGATACCGTTCTTAATATTTAACAACAGTTCTTGATGTTATATAACGGCCGCTTGTTATTTGTACAACTGTGGTATATATTTAACAACCGTCGTTGCAATAACGGTCTCGTGTTTCTATTTTAAAACGGTAATTTGCATTATTTAACCGTTATTGGATGTCTTATTTGGCGTAGTGTTTGCCCCCTTCAAGTTATATAACTTTACCACCGCGGACAATTTGGTATACTTCTTACAACCAGTAAATAAAGGCATTCAGATTGACGAAACTTCTCAATTAAATCATCAGCATTTATTTCCCCATCACCGGTAGCTTCAAAATCATCGAATCCATTATCTTCAGCAAACTTCTCACCTAAAACAACTTCAGGTGTAGGTGAACGATTGTTTACACACACATCATATGCCCCATCCCCTATATCTAAACCAGCAGCTTCAGGTATATGATTATTTACCTCTACATCAGATTCCTCATCCTCATTCTCTAATTGTCCATGAAAAATCCAACGCCTATACTATACTTTCTACTGAAACTATTCTTTTCTAAGTGTATTTTGACATCTGGGATATGCAAAACCCTAATATTGCGACATCTATTACAAGGGCAGGGGATTTATGTGTGGAAATGAAAATTTTCACTAACGAAATTGTAAAATTCAGCAATTCCATCGTTATAAATGGGATCACCAATTTCACCATCAATCATCCAAGTACGACCCATATATAAGCTAGTAGCTATAAAAATGAGATTACCTTTTTTAAGCTATAAAGTTTAATGACGGCGACGACGACAAAGATGACTTGTTCACCATCAGTCATTCTATTATTTTTTTTTGGTACATTCATTCTATTATTAATACCTTTGAAATTTCATTAATTTTTAGAGTTGCATAATCTAAGACGGTTCTTATAAGAACCGTTGTAATTGTGCATGCATGCATGAGGTGAATAATGGTTAAATAACCAATAATAATAGGGCATGCATTGGTAAACTAAAATCACAAACTTTGCAGTTTTCACAGTGGATCTGTTTTTACAACAGTTTTAAGAAACACCGTTGTTAATTGGTGTAATATGACAACGGCTTTAAAATAACCGTTGTTGATATATGTAATATGATAACTGCTTAACAAAGAACTGTTATCATTTTGTCTTATTATTATTATAACGGTTCCAATTCTTATTATGCCGTTCCCATTCTTTTTTATTATTATAAGTATAAAGTTAGTCATTATAGTATTTTATTTGGTGGATTGCCTTTGAGTGTAATGACTTAATTAAAACGTAACAAATAACATAAATAATTAAGCTTTAATTCAAATAACCACCATAATCAAAATACAACTCATAATGTCAGATAGTAATTAAAGACTTAATTAGAATCTGATGAAGTATATAGTCTTCATGCTCAATTTCGGCATAGATCAAGTCGTAGATCCACTCTTCATCATCAGCGGGCAGCGCAGGTGGAATAGACTCTTTCTCCCATGACATAGGCACTGTGGCAAGAATGTGATGCCTCTTGTAATGTGTCAGCAGAAGATGATCAATATGGGTCGCAACCCATAGATAAGGGCCCTTTTGTCTAGCATCCGAATATAAGTCCTCTTTCCCCGCATCTTTCCCGCAAATATAGCCCCTAATTTTCTTGCCTGGCGAAAACTGTAATACTCCGTATTTATGAGTCTCTGGGTACTCTATCGAGTGGGCCTTACTCTGTCGAGTAAGGATAAGTTGCGTTTTAGAAAAGTTTCTGACCTGTTGGGTACTCGATCGAGTAGCTAGGATACTCGATCGAGTAGGGGGGTACTCGATCGAGTACCATAGATACTCGATCGAGTAGCCGGGTTTTACGGGGAGTTTTCTCGGGTTTTGTTAATTATGCGATTAAGGTATAAAAGCTTTGCCGTCATTATTCTAAATCACTTTTGCAAAACCTAAATTACTGTTTAAGAGAGAAAGCAAGCAAGTTCTTCATCCTAATCGCATTATTAGCAATACCCGGAGTTTGGAAGGTCAATTCTCGTCGTTGGTTATACCGTTGAGTTCCTTGCGTCAAGGGTAAGATCTATGTACCCTTTTTATTGTCTTTCCTTTAATTTGGTTAAACCCTAATTTAGGGATTTGGGGGTTTTTGTGTAGATTGTGATTCGGTAGTGTTTGTATGTTTGTATGATAGGAGGAGATTTTGTAGAAGAGCCTTTTTGATACAAAATTTGTGAGAGACCGTCGATAATTATGCTTTCCAGGTAGGATTTCCTACTCAGTATTAGTCCCATAATGGGATGATTGTTGATGTGTGAGATTGATTGTTTGATATAGTAATTGTATTGTGACGGCTGTAATTGTGATTGTACATTGTTGATAGATTCAGACGGTTGTTGATGTTGTGATTGTGATTGGTTGTCTATGGTTCTCGAGATGCGTTCTCGGCTGAGTGGAGTCACTTGCGGGAGTGGCTTCACGCCCTAGTTTCGCCCTTCGTGGAACCCGCCACGGAAGGGGATGTGCACATTAATGGGACAGGTTATCGCTCGGTATGATGAGCGGGGATTTGGTGGGTACGGCTGCGGTCCCCCATCGGCGGGGTCGGTCCAAAGGGACGGTCGGTGATTGAGATTATTGGAATTGGTGTGGTTGTGTGTGTGACATTAAGTCATCTTTTATCTTATTGTTGATGTATATTGAGTTGTGTGATTAGTACTGACCCGTTTAAATGTTTTAAAAACTGTGGTGATCCATTCGGGGTGGTGAGCGATTGCTTGCGGTATATCTTGGATACGCGTGGGATCTAGTCTGGGGATGGAGTCATCACATATCGTAGTCTTTAGTCTTCCGCTGTGTTTGTTAGGACAGTTCCTTTCAGTTGGTTTATAGTTTGAGAACAGTTGTATTTTGCTTACAGTTGGTTTTATTATGTAATCACTTAAACTTATTCAATAAAGTATGTTTCTTCATTGTCTCATGATTATCCTACCTCGGGTAACCGAGATGGTAGTATCCTTATACCTGAGTGGTCCTGGTAAGGCACTTGGAGTATGGGGGTGTTACAAATGGTATCAGAGCGACGATCCTGAAACCCGTAACCAATGAATCTAATGAATCTAGGGAGTCAATTAAAATGAACCCGGGGTAAAGGTTGTAGGAGCTAATGCAAAGACTTGGGAGACGTCCTAAAGTCGCGAACTCGCCCTACAATTTTGAACCGGTCACCATGGGATATGTGTCGGGATCGTTATGTGCTTATTTTTGTCTTTGTGTGTATCTATGTAGTAGTATGTTGTATGAATTGATGGATGCATGCATGTGGAGGATGGGGGATCTGAATTGAAAGATGATGATGACGTGAATTGTATGTTGGTTGATTGTAAAGCATGAAAGTATAATGATTGATACATGTAATTTGGCATGTTATAATTATGTAAGGAAAAGTGTTTTGTCTATATATATATATAAAAAGCGATGTGTAAATATACATGTTGTTGTTGTCGTGTTGAGTAAAAGTACAAAAGGTTGGGAGTGTGAATTGAACATGTGCTGGGTGAATATGTTGAACGAATATGGTGGGTAAATATGTGGTATGATGGATGAATTAGTGGGAAAAGATGAATCATCGTGGTGTGATAACATGGTTCCTGATTAAGCATGTTATATAATGGAAGTTATTTTATAATGTTGTTATGCTAGTAACATGTGAATAGGGGACTTGATGTCATGTATTTGTGATTTTGTTTACGAAAAGTGATAGAATAAAAACATGTGGGTAAGTCATAATTGGCAAGTTAGATAAATTATGTGCATGATGAATGTTGTTGCTTGGCTTTTGAAAATAGTAACATATGATTATGAATACTGGTTTTATGAGTTTTGGACTGGTTTTGTTTGCTTGGTTGTTGTTTAAGCTGTTTGGAAGTAAAAATCAAATAGTTATGTCGTCGATTACGCAAAAAATTGTCTTTAAACTGTTATAACTTGAGATTCATAAATGATTTTGATGTGATTCCAATTGGAGGTGATAGCTTGTCCTTTTACGATTCTAACGATAGGTCACACACCCAAAACGACCAAGAAATGAGTGAGTTATGACTGTTTTACGAAAACTGGACAGTGCTGAGAAATGCGTAGGTACTCGATCGAGTAGCCTTGGTACTCGATCGAGTAGGGGGGGGTACTCGATCGAGTACGTCAGTTACTCGATCGAGTGGCCCTGGTAATTTGTTTTACGTGCTTCTGATCTTCACCTACTCGATCGAGTAAGTGACTTACTCGATCGAGTGGCCTGTACTCGATCTAGTGACCCCTATTTTGGGTCATATTCTTATCTTTTGACTTCGTTGCATATTATGTTTAATTCAACGGCATTATTTTGCTTCTTTATGCATTGTTTTACATGTATGTTGGTCTTGATACGTAAGTTACCCAATCTTATGGTGAAGTGAGTGACACCTATGGTGAGTAGGAGTTCGGTGGGAGGACATAAGTTATATGTGTTGTGATAGATAGTGGAAAAAGAAAAGGAAGATTGGTATGGTTTATTGAGACATAGAGCATGTTTTGTGAGATGAGATGAGCGATATGTTTGAATGTTGAGTAATGTAAAAGTAAATGAATGTGGGCAAGGGATGATGTGAGTTTATGGAACGTGAGAATGAAAAGATTGAAATGAGGGACGCAAATGGTGGCAGCTTGAGATGTGTAAAGAATCATGGAGGGGGATGGTTAGGAGTCGTGTGGGTTAAGAATATACATAGTGAAAGTTCGTTTTAAAGGGGTTGAGAAGAGGGGTATATAGTGAACTTTGTGGAGACATGTCGCGAGGTGGATTTGTAGACAGTGAGGGAGTTTGGGGAGATTTGGTTTATTAAGAGGTGAAACCACTGTGGGATTTCCTTGGGCAACTAACGGTATTAAATGAATTCTGATTTCTAGAGAGGTACAAAGGAGATGCAATTGTTTGGACAGTGAACGTTGATTTTATGGATAGATTAGTGGCAAGTGTGAGTGATAGCATAATAAGAGAAGATCCATGGTAAGAAAGAGTGAGATGATGTCGGTAGAAAATAATGGAATTTGAGTTTTGGAGCAACGAAAGGGTAACTGGATTACTAAAGAGTTAGCTAGAAGGAATAAGGAGTTGAGCTATTAATTGTTATTGTTGAGTGTAAAGAGAAAAGAAGGATAAAAGTAAGCTGAGGAAAATGTTGACCAGAGTTATGTGATATAGAAGTAAGGAATCGTCGAGATTTATGATATTATCATGAGGATATTAGTTAATGATTATATAGAAGTTTCAGGACAACATGATTGATAATGAGTTTCGAGGAATTAAGGGAGTAATAAGTTGGTGGAGTATTGGCAGGATACGAGATATTTGGTGGAGAGTTGGATGACAATACAAATAAGACAGTATTGGGTATAATGTTGAGGTAATTTTGTTGATGAGTTTGATGTTCGTTATTTGGGATGTTAACCAAAGATAGGAGAAAAACCGTGTTATTTTGATATGAGTGTAAGAGGTTTGATATACGAGCAGTGGTGGTATTGTGGTGTTGTCACTAGTGGTTAAGGGTGATGATAGATAAGAAAGACAGCAGTCTTAGAGAGGTTGATTTTGTAAAGGCCGGATTGATATGAATGTTTGTAAGAAAGTATAAGATGTGGTTATATGAGGCGAGCGCTAGTGGTTGAATATTAATGGTATGGTTATGCTTGGCATGAGGTGATGGTTATGCGAGTGGGAAAATATATTATGAGGGGCATATGAGTTAAGCTCGGGCGACAGGTAACCTTATCGAGTGGTAACTCACGTGATCAGGATTGACTAGTTGGATGTGATTATGGGTCTATGATGTCTATAAATGTTTGTGTGAGGTTGTGATCTCACGAGAAGCGGTATGGTGTGATAGTTATAATGTTGTTATCTGAATGTTCTGTAATATATGTAGGATATGGTAACTTAATGGAATGATGATCAAAAGTGATAATTTGATTGATCTGGCATGGTTAGTGATAATTGTATGTGTATTTATAATACATGTGTATTCCGTGAAATGGTGGAAATGATGCTCACGAGGTGCTTATCCATTTATTCATATAATATGTTGCGTTGTGATTGAGTAAAGTGGATTTGAGTAAGTTTTCTTGTCCGAAAGGTTATTTCCGAGTCAGTGTTTATGTAATTGTATGTAGTTGTGATGTCTATCGATGTGGTTGTGGTGCCTCGGGTGGTGATTCGGGCACGGTATTTAGTGTTGTGATGCGGGTATTTTCGCACTGCTGTGTGGCTGTTAGTGACGGTATTACGATGACGTCACCGGTTGTGGTGGAGTAGGCAGGATGATTATGATACGAGTTTTCGAAAGTACATACAAGTTATACATAAATTGTTGTTTTATTTGCTGTTGTTTCCTATGAGTTTCAGTTTGAGAAGGAGGGTAGAGTTTAATATAAAGAGAGTTGTATATGTTTTCGTTGTTGTCATGGTATATAAATGTTCTGTTGATGGGACACAGTTGTCAGGAGTTGCTACAGTAATTTTGATCTTGTTCTAGATAAGGCTTTAGTGGACATGGTAATGGCAAGTGATTCGTAAAACATGTGTGGTAATGACCTGAAAGATGCAGGTGGTTCATAATCCTTTGTTGAGGTAGTGAGTGTAGGGTGTTGGGGGAATTAGTGTCATATTAAGTTATGTATGAGTTTTGCGGTAATGAAGGAAAGAACTTGAGGATCTAGTGTGAGTGTACGTAACGAGTGTGGATCGTGAGTTATGCCTTTAGGTGATAGGTGCTTTACAAAGAGAGGTATGTTGTTTTGCAGTAATAATGGAGAGTTAGTATGGTGATTTTGCTACGAGTTTTATGGTATAGGTTAGGTGGTATGCCGAATGAGTTGAGGAATGAGAAACGTTTATGTATGGGAGCCTTGATTATAGGAATGGTGAGTGCTTGGTTTATGGACTGTTATCTTTGACATGTGGTGGTAAAGAGGGTAATGAGATATAGATAAGGTTTGGTATTAGTGAGTTACGAGGACGTAACATGTGTCTTAAAGAGGAGTAGGATGCGATAAAAGAGAGTTTGATGTTTGTGCATGTCGTAGTATAATTCGAAATAGAGTGTTAGCGTAGCGTAAAAGGAGGGATTTGTTTTGTGGATAATACTTATAAAAGGCCGTGGCCGTGCTTGTAATAGTGTGATGCTTTGGAGTATGAGAATAGTTTATATAGCGTTGACAGTTGGAGGATGATGTTATGAGTCTGAGTAAACTTCGAGGACGAAGTTCCTTTTAAGGGTGGTAGAATGTAACATTCCGTTTGATGTCTATGAGTGTCTTGCTATTGGATTTGATAGTGGATAATATTATGGAGCTAGCAGCGTTAGAGGATGGTAGTTGGTTATGTATGGAGTTAGTGTCGTGTGAGATATATATATGTGGTAGATACGATATCGTGAGCCATGTTGTGGAGGTAGGAATAGTTAGTGGAGTTGGCGTTACGAGTTCATGTTTGGGTTGGAGTTTCGTTTTGAGTTCTTAGTCACGTTGTTGTGTCTTGATCGAGTTAGTATGTTTGTTTTTAGAGTATGGGTTGAACTTCGGGGACGAAGTTCTTTTTAAGGAGGGAAGACTGTAATACTCCGTATTTATGAGTCTTTGGGTACTCTATCGAGTGGGCCTTACTCTGTCGAGTAAGGGTAAGTTGCGTTTTAGAAAAGTTTCTGACCTGTTGGGTACTCGATCGAGTAGCTAGGATACTCGATCGAGTAGGGGGGTACTCGATCGAGTACCATAGATACTCGATCGAGTAGCCGGGTTTTACGGGGAGTTTTCTCGGGTTTTGTTAATTATGCGATTAAGGTATAAAAGCTTTGCCGTCATTATTCTAAATCACTTTTGCAAAACCTAAATTACTGTTTAAGAGGGAAAGCAAGCAAGTTCTTCATCCTAATCGCATTATTAGCAATACCCGGAGTTTGGAAGGTCAATTCTCGTCGTTGGTTATACCGTTGAGTTCCTTGCGTCAAGGGTAAGATCTATGTACCCTTTTTATTGTCTTTCCTTTAATTTGGTTAAACCCTAATTTAGGGATTTGGGGGTTTTTGTGTAGATTGTGATTCGGTAGTGTTTGTATGTTTGTATGATAGGAGGAGGTTTTGTAGAAGAGCCTTTTTGATACAAAATTTGTAGAGACCGTCGATAATTATGCTTTCCAGGTAGGATTTCCTACTCGCATTAGTCCCATAATGGGATGATTGTTGATGTGTGAGATTGATTGTTTGATATAGTAATTGTATTGTGACGGCTGTAATTGTGATTGTACATTGTTGATAGATTCAGACGGTTGTTGATGTTGTGATTGTGATTGGTTGTCTATGGTTCTCGAGATGCGTTCTCGGCTGAGTGGAGTCACTTGCGGGAGTGGCTTCACGCCCTAGTTTCGCCCTTCGTGGAACCCGCCACGGAAGGGGATGTGCACATTAATGGGACAGGGTTATCGCTCGGTATGATGAGCGGGGATTTGGTGGGTACGGCTGCGGTCCCCCACTGGCAGGGCTGGTCCAGTGGACAGTCGGTGATTGAGATTATTGGAATTGGTGTGGTTGTGTGTGTGATGCTTAAGTCATCTGTTTATCTTATTGTTGATGTATATTGAGTTGTGTGATTAGTACTGACCCCGTTTAAATATTTTAAAAACTGTGGTGATCCATTCGGGGTGGTGAGCGGTTGCTTGCGGTATATCTTGGATACGCGTGGGATCTAGTCAGGGATGGAGTCATCACATATCGTAGTCTTTAGTCTTCCGCTGTGTTTGTTAGGACAGTTCCTTTCAGTTGGTTTATAGTTTGATAACAGTTGTATTTTGCTTACAGTTGGTTTTATTATGTAATCACTTAAACTTATTCAATAAAGTATGTTTCTTCATTGTCTCATGATTATCCTACCTCGGGTAACCGAGATGGTAGTATCCTTATACCTGAGTGGTCCTGGTAAGGCACTTGGAGTATGGGGGTGTTACAAAAACTATCATGGCAGTTGGCTTCGTCAAACTCGATAAAAGCGAAGCCTACAAAACTTTGCTTGTTTGTAGATACAGGGTAGACTTTTTTAACCGCGGTGAAACCGGAGTCATGAAGCATTTGCGTCAACCACCCAAAATTAGAGTTTAAACCCTTTCCATTCTCATCATAACGAACCGGGAGATTATGGAGAATGCAAGTAAAAGGCTGTGCGTAATGAGAACGTGATTGTAGCTCCGATACACCAGCCATATTTTTTTAGAGAGAAATTAAAGAGTAAATGTTTGATAATTTAGATTTTGACCTAAAACATTATGAAGACATATTTATAGAATTATTTTGGTCAAATTGAATATTATTGGTCAAATTGAATATTTATTAAAGTTCTGATAAAGTTTTGCATGCAGTGGTCAAACTGAGAAATCTGATCAAATAGCGACAACGGTTGAATTGAAAAACCGTTCTTTCATAATTGAAAATGATAACGGTTACAAGAAACCCGTATCTATAATATAACAATGGGTACCACAAACCGTTGCTGGTGCTAATTTAGTAACAATTTTTGAAATGCCGTTTTCTTAAACTGGTAACGGTTGTCTAACAACCGTTGATAAGAGAGATTTTATAACGAGCTTTTGGAAACTGTTAAACGTTTTTGATAACGGTTTGTTAAGTAGCCGTTGTCACATTATAATAACAACGATTTTTGTGGGAAACCGTTATTCTCATTATCGCGGTCTAGGTTTTCGCTAATATTTGGAAAATGGTAATTTAAGTGCCGTTATTAAATGCATTAAACCGTTGTGATACGCTTCTTATTGATGGCCAGATTTGGCGTAGTGATCGTCCAAATCAAATAGAGGAACAAGAGACAACCAATGATGGTAGAGTTATTACTCTTGATAAGAAGTGATAACCAATTAACAATCCATGTCTTAATCTCACAAAGATTTCCATTTCTTGACCTAATACTGACCTGGCCATGGGCACAAATTCTAGATGCGAATTCACACTGTGAAGCCCAGTAGGTATTATTGTTGATTCGGTTACATTATATTCCACTTTAAAAATGAGATTTGGTTGTGTTACTTGACTATTTTTTTAAACAATATAAGAGTAAATTGTAAATTTAATTCCGCAACTAAAGTAAATTTGTATGTATTAAATTGTAGCGATAAATACATAAATTTAACAGAGTATCATAACCTTATCATAGCAACTAAAAATCCTCAAAAACTCCCTTAGAGGTTAATACTTAATACAAACATAATTTATGTAACTCCTCTACATTTTATTATCACTTCACTTAATTAATTATGTATGAATCCTTGAATGATAATGTGTAGTAAGAACCTTAACATCATCAATAACCGGACCACACATCGAACCCATATCGGTCATAGTGTAAAATGAGCTCATGAACCAAATCCTTGTTCGAGGCTTTTTGGACGTAAAATAAAGTTGACCCTTGGTGAACCCACCTTGACCCTTAGAGTTATAGGTGACCGTGGTCTTAACCTCACCGGCAAAAGCCTCGACTGCCAAGGGTCCCACACACCCGTTTTTAGCGTCTCCAACAAGGAACGTAAGGACGTAGGATTCCCCTACTTTGGTCCTTATGGTTTGGGCAATCGAGCTTTCTTTTCCTCCGATGAGCTCAATTGCCTTTTTCCCCTCAGGCACGAAGAAATGGAGGGAGTCTATATACTTAACCGCCTTAAGGGACTCGATCATCCAAGCAGGTAAGGGAGAGTTCTTGTCTGCGACATTTGAAGGTATTAGGACGCCGGTGACCGAGTCGTGGAAGACATAAGGGCCTTGTCCAAAGTCACCATTCTTGATCAAATTGCCTAAGGGACAAAAATTTACAATGGAATAGGATTAGCAACAGTAGAAATAGACGTTAGATATCTGAATCATTTGTTTACTTTTCTAACTGTCTGTCCGAGAGAATATTAATAAAGGGATCACTTCGATTATTAAAACATTATTAATTGACATAGAAAGGTGGAAAAACTCGTACCTCCCGTAGGCCTGACCTTGTCCAAAATAACAAGAGCAACATTATCAATAATCGGCCCACAAGTAAGATCTTCACCGGGTTGAGCCACATTATGAAGGGTAATCTCAATAACACTAGACTTAGCATGGAAACCCCAAGCATATGTGTCATAGCCAACATGACTATAGATGGTTTGGAGGGGCAACATGCCTGAGCCGTCTTTCTCGTGGTTTGGTGAGACGGTAATGTTAAGGGTCTCGTCTTGAGAGCAAGTCCTTGCGAAGCTAAAAGTAAGGGCATAGAGCCTATCCTTGGCCACCCTCACCTTTTGTCGAATAGAGGCGTTGTTTCCGAGTCTAACCGCGTGCTTGCCCTCGGGTACAACTAAGACCATGTCACCTTGTTGTGTACCTGCAGTTATGTACTCTACAAACCCTTTGCTAACCCATTTTGGAATGGCATACCGACCGTTTACTTTGGTCCCGGTTAGTTGTAATGGGCTTGGGCTTGTCTCAAAGTTGCCATTTGGGAGCATTCCTGAGAATAAAGGAATGATATGGTTAGGTTGTGCATTATTAATTCCATACATGATACATGACATAATTTGCTAACACATACTCCCTTCATTCAACTCTATATTACCACTATTCTATTTTGGTCCATTCAACTCCACACTACCACTTTCTATAATTAGCAAAATAAAACCCTATTTTGTCCTAATTGAAACATCATATTTACACTAAATACCACTTCGTATTCACCATTAATAAAGAACTTTTGTATAAAGCATTTGTCCTTTTAATACTATTTTAATTTCTTCTTTAAGACTTGTGCATAAAGGATAATGGTAGTGTGAAGTTGTATGGAGGGAGTAATATATGTGAATTGCCACTTTTGATCTAAGAGATTCGTTTGCGTCCATCTCACGATTTATAACTAATACGGAGTAATAAACTAATGTTAACTTTTTATTAGAAAAGGTTCAATTAGCACAAGTAATTATATCTACTAGAGCAAGTCTTTTAAGAGACGGTTTCTTATACGTAAGTTTTTGTTTACACGAGCAAAGATAGAGCATAGATGCAAAATATATTTGTAAGGAAAACCCAATAATTAAGATGAGAGCTCACCTCCAAATGAAACACAAAAAGTAGAGGCTAAAACCAGCACCAATAACCCATTAAGCTTCATTATTGTGTGTATAAAGATAGATATACAAAGAACAAAGATTAAGCAATGTAATATAATACTTGTATGAATTTACTAAAGAATGATCAAATTATGTTGTGAGAAATGAGAGGGATGGTTTCGAGTTTATATGTGTTTTTGGGTATGAAAAAGGGCTTCACATTCTTGGGATTTACATATAATGCCATTGTTGAATTTATAAAATATTAGTGAAAGTAATAACGTGGCAGCTTCTGATCATCCTAAAGTATGATTGCTTTAGAATTAAGATTATTCTGTTTTCATTTTCCTAATTGATTATATTGACAGTAATTGTTGGTTCAAGAGTAGACCATATCTCCTTAAGTTTATATGTTTACACAAAATGAGGTTATTAGAGCTAGTAGCGGATTTATAAAAAAAAATTGTGGGATTCTCATGAAAAATATAATACTTATTCTAAAGATGTAGATGAATGGAAATATTTGTGGTATCGGAAATGTCTTAATTTAGTGTTTTAAATAGAGGTATAGTAGACATTATATTTGCAATTTAAACTTCAACTTCCCCTTTATCGTAAGGTTCTTGTGGCTCATTCTACACTTTCAGTGCAATAATTGCTAATTTCAAAATTGTATAAACATGAAACGCCCCCTAAATAATGGAGTTTAAACTAGGAATGACGGTGGTTAAGATGAGTGAATCATACAAATATCCATATTTATAAAATAATTTTTCATTTATTTATATCCATATTTATTTAATATTTTTTCCGTCTATCCATTACATACCCCTAGGATGGAATAGGTGAAATGGATATCCATTGGATATTTTCATCCCTAATAATTATCATTTTTCATCCAGTGAAATAACGATTAGTTACATATTGTTAAAAAAAAAAAAGGAAGCTGCTAATGTGTGCCCATTTCTTATAAATAATGTAAAATGAGCTTTTTAGGAAATATTTTGGTTTTAAAACCCCAGCTAATTAAGAAAAAAAAAAAACTCACTTAGATTGAATTTTTTTTCGCTCACAGTTGGATACGGAGTATATTGTAATAACCATTATTACAAATCGAGCCTTCTTGGTAATGTTAGTTGCCATAAGGTTCAGAGATTTAGGATAAAACGAATACTATCTAAAACCGTGGAAATATTTATTCAGCTAGTCTTGCTATAGACGGATATATGCGTCTATAGCTAAAGACGGGTCAAATAGCTTGAAAGTGGTGACATTTTTGGCCCCCACCACCCCACTTGTTACTTGTCATATTAGGAATGTGGTATTGTATTTGGCTCGTCTTTAGTTATAGACGAATATGTACCGTCTATAATGAGATTTTGTGATATTTATTTCCCTAACTCTAAAACATCACAAACAATTGAATTAGCTAGTACAGTGGCTTCTTGAAGCGATTCCAACGATGTGCAAGATAACTTGGAGACAATCGGACGAAATGTTAATGTGCAGAAGACCCTAAGCAGGGGCCCATTACCCATAATAGCACATGATGTTTAATGTTTAATGTTTAATGTTTGTCTAATGCCTCTAGTTGTTCAGCTGATTCCGAGGGAAGAGAGATGTGCATACACTCTCCGATGAAACCTTCTTTTGTGCCGTCATTAAAAATCGAACTAGTCCAACCAATACCTGTTTTAAGGTCTTCCTTCCATGAAAATCATGCATAATTAATCTTATATAGAAGTATAAAACCATTCATAGTTGCTGTTATTATTACTTGCACAAGGCCATGTCATAGTTGTTACATCCATAGATCGATCATTTTGAGTATTTGTAAAGGCCTACATAACTTTTACTGACGACGGTGCCTCACCATATCTTAATTATAATAGTCTGACGATGCCAAAATTTGTAATTTGTAAATTTGCACCAAAATTCAACAAGATAACATGATTTACGGCACCATAATAGCCAAAATGTCGTCTCAAATCAACGCACTGGACAACCATATAAATTTATCACATGTTACGTTTATTCTTGTCATTTAAATGCCCATCCTACAAATCTATTATTCCATCATCACCATTTATAATACACTTTTATTTTACATAATAAATATATAGAGTATATGATTGTTGTAAAACCCGGCCATATCGGACCAGTCAAGATATGATAGGTGAATAAATGGAGATTTAGAGACAATACTCGTTAGGGTTTAACAAATACACCTATATATAATGTACAGTATTCACCTATTTGGTGAAAATATATTTCAAAACTTTCTCCCATAATTTTATGTGAGACATGCCTTCGTCTAAGGGATGAGTCAAGGGTAATAATAAAAATAAAATGAATGAAAAAATAATATATGCTTACAACTCTTACGGTAAGGCTCTGTTTCAATTATTCGGCTGAAACGAGCAGAATTGAATTAAATGAAGTAGAGCTGAATTGAACTAAATTGAATGGAGCTAAGCTAGAGTGAATGATACTGAAGTACGAGGTTCATTTCGTGAATAAATGAGCTGAATATAACTGACTGAAGTTGAACATAACTGAATAAAATAGCGCTGAACTAAACTTAAATGAGCTGAAATTAAGCTGAAAAGAACAGAAGCCTAAGTCTCCTATAGGTTATACTATAAGATAGTGTAAAACCATTTACAAACTATCTTGATGAGTTGATATCCTTCTCATCTAATCATGGTAAGTAATGAAAGTTATTTTTGTGGGGTTAATTATAAACATAATAATAATACATGATTTTACAGTGACAATTATGTAAAATCGTTTTACATATTGGGACTGTTTTTGTGACGATGAAATTGGGCCAGTTAACCGCACCGAGAAAGAACCTGAATTATTGCACGTGCAAGAACCACATGCATGCAAGCTAACAATCCCAGACAATGTCATAATTCTTGGAGAAACCTCTAAGAAAGTCCCAAATAAGTAAAAGACCTAAAAAACAATTAACTCATCATTAATAAACCAATCAATAATCTCCGCCGCACCCCTTCATCTCGGTAATTGTTGTCTTTTGATTTTGGCTAAAAGACCAAAGAAAGAGGAAGGGGTCAATTACTAAATAACAAATGAATCAAATTGTGTGTGAATGATCAAGTTGTTCATCAAGTTCATACTTAAAATAAAAAGGATAATAATTGATCGATGAAGACACCCAAAATAAAATAGGACAACAAAGGGAGTATAATTAAGCCGACAAATGAATTAAAAGTTTGAAAAGTAGTCAACACATAATCACCAAATAAAATCAGGTGTTATCTAAATTTCAACTATAGTTAAACAATGATTAGAAGTTAGCCTTATAATGTTAAGAATCTTAATTGTAACAGAGCATAACATGTGCATTTTGTATGGAAAGATTTGCATTGCACGTTACATGCACGTTACGTGTTACAAACTAAGCAATAATCAATAAGTCGATGCATTTTTAATATGATATGCTTAGATCATTTTGGCTTTCTGGTCGGTGATTTTGGATGGGTTTTGACTCCTTTTCATGTGCTTCGCATCTTCTTTAGATTGTTGGGCGTGGGATGAAGAAACATTACTATTTTGTATTTTGTATCCCCGCAATTCAAATAAAGGGTAAACTAATTAATTTGATTACTTGTTAAAATAGCTTCATTGCTTAAGTGAATAATGTTCTTAAGATCAGTGGCGGACTTACGTTGTAGCTTGGGGTGTCCAAGGACACCATAAACTGGAGAAAAATCGATTTTTTTTTAAAAAAAAAAATGGGACGTTTTCACAATGTATTTAACGAAATAGGTAAACTTTCAAAGTTATTATTATCAAAAATGGGCACACGTAGGATCGGATTTTCCGAAGCTATGAAAAGCTACATAGTCGCTCCCCGGGAGTCCGGGACAGCAACTTGTTTTAAGCAAGTATATCGACTAATCGTCACTTTCCCCTTCTCCATTCATTCAATCCCAATTAACAACAAAAAACCCCAATTCGAAACCCTAAATCGCCTACCCCATTTTTCGTCCAAAAACCAACCTAAATCAGTCAATTTATTTGAAACCCTAACTCCTCTAAGCATGCAATATCAAACAAGTATTTGGGTATTTCTTGGCCAATCTCCATACATATTGATGGTATTAGCTATTACTTGCTTTCTTAATTAGTAGTTGATTAGAGTACGTAGCTAATTACTCTAGTTTACGATTATTATTCCATTTATTTGATAATTGTGTTGAATTTAGGTGGGTGTTAGTGTTTTAGTTTAATTTTTTTTTGTTATAATTATGGAGAGAAGTCATTTCCCCTTATTGTGTTATTGGAATGGTGAAATAGTTGAAGGAGATAGGTGTGTAAGCTATGTGGTGGAAATGAGTCTTTTATTTTTGCTAATAGTAACATGAGCTACAATGATCTCCTTAATGAGGTATACACAACCATTGGTGTTGATAGTAGTAAGTATAAATTATTAGTGTTGAAGTGAAGTTTCTTAGTCTTGGGTGTATTAAGGTTGTTTCTCTTAATAATGATCGTTCTTTACAAGCAATGTGGGCTAGTATATGTCATTAAAAGACGGGTTCTATAGACATTTATGTTGAGTTGCTACCAATTGAACAACCTCAAGTGAGTAGTGCAAATGTAGTACCAAATGTGTCTTTTACTAGGATGTTAAATGACAATAATGTCTTTCTCAATAATTTTATGCCATCCACACATAATCACTACTACAGATACATGCTATAACAACGGGCCTGTAAAACCCGTTGTTAAAACAAAAAGCGGACGTTGTTAAAGCGGCCGTTCACTACTACAAATCCAGGCAACTACAACGCCCCTTTAACAACGTTTATGCACGAAAATCACAATAGACGTTGTAGAATCTATGGCGCGATTTTTACTAAACTTAATTACAACGGGTATGGTTATATAACCGTTGTTATAAGTTTTAACAACGGGTTAAATTTGCACAACCGTTGTTAATAATTTGGCGCAAAATTGGCGCAAAGTTAGTGTAAAGTAATCACAACGGGTATTTTTAAACCCGTTGTTAAAACTTATTTAACAACGGTTGTTATTTTACAACTGTTGTTAAAACTTTCAATACTATAAACCACACAAACACAGATCTGCTACAGCCACAAAACACATACATAACCTAACACAAACACAAACACAGACAAACACAAACACAAACACAGCAAACACACTTTCTCATCGTCTCTTTCTCTCTTTCTCTCTTTCTCATCGTCGCTTTATCATCTCGCCGTCACTGTTGGTTTCATCGTCTCTTACTTTCTCTAATTATCGTGGTAAATCTCATTTGCATTGTTGGTTTCATCGTCTTTCATCGTCATTGTTTTCTTTTTTTAGTTATTTCATTTAATTTGCATGTATATATGATGGGTTTTTATCGATCATTATTATGTTATTATTCGCTTAATTAGCTCGTAAAACAAATTAAATAAAATAAAACAAAGAAGAAGCAAGATGATAGAGAGGAATGCATGATAAACTTAATTAATAATTCATTAATATATATATATATATATATATATATATATATATATATATATATATATATATATATATATATATATATATATATATATATATATATATATATATATATATATAAATAAATACATAAATTAAAAAAAGAATTACATTTCTAAAAATGCAATTCTTATATTTTCATAGAGAGTCTTATTCTCTTCTATGATATCCCTCCTCTCCTCCTTAGCTATTTGGAGGTTTCGTTCGTGATTGCTATATCGTCATATAGTCGCAACAACTTCACGCTCTCCAAAGCCATTTCTTTTGGCGTCCCTGAGTGCGGCTTGAGCATCCACAAGATAGCTCCTAAAACTGTCCTCGATGTGGAGCAACCGACGGATGAAGCTAGTATTTTTCTCGGTCATAGTAAGCGTTTTAAGGATGTAATCGTTCATTTTGTTGATGAACTTTGGATGGAGTTGTTAGTTTGAAAGATTAATTAGGGGTTGGAGATTGTTTTAGCAGTTAGGGTTTGAAGATAATGAGATAATGGAATGGTGGTTGAGATAATGTATGTATTTATACTAAGTAATGTGTCCCTTGAGTTGTTTTTTAATTAATATAATATATGCATGTTTAGGAAGTTGTGCCATAATCATCATATCTCCCTGCTTCAAATCTAATGTAAACCCTTCTCATTCCATATATTGTCCATTCATATGCACAAGATGAGGGAGGGATGGCGAATAATGCATGCATCGGAATTATAACGGGCCCCGTAATTATGCATGCATCTAGTAATATTTAATTTAATTTTTTTTTATTTTGTAAAAACAAACAACAACGGTTATGTAGAAACAACCCGTTGTCTTTAGTTATAACGACGGTTCTTTGTAAATTAACCGTTGTTATAACTTTCCCACCAAAATTGAGTCACACTTTCCACAATGGGTTTTTATACTTTTTTATACTTAAAACCGTTGTTAATAGTTTTAACAACGGGTTCCTTAAGAAAACCAACCGTTGTTAAAACCTTTTACAACGGACGATTTAACAACGTCCGCTTTTTTATATAACAACGGTTTTTAACCGTTGTTATAGCCTGTATCTGTAGTAGTGGTTGTAAAAGGTATTTACAACGGTTAGGTTATTTACTAAAACCGTTGTGGAAATTATTCACAACAGTTAAAAGCCGTTGTTGTTGCGAGTAAGTCGTTGTGGAAAGTTTGACAAAATTTTGGTGGGAAAGATATAACAACGGTTATAATATAAAAAACTGTTGTTGTATCTTTCCCACCAAAATTGTGAAGACTTTTAACAACGGGTATACGGAACATAACCGTTGTTGAAATTATTAGTAACAACGGTTCTTCTTTTAAAACCTGTTGTTGAATATTATGCGCGGGTATTTGTGAAAGGTATTTACAATGGTTCTTCTTTTAAAACCTGTTGTTGAATATTATGCGCGGGTATTTGTGAAAGGTATTTACAACGGTTTTTTTTAGTAACCGTTTTTATTACTTTTTCGTAATTTTTTTTTAAAATTAAATTTGTTTCATGCCATTCAAAATCCTGCATATATCAGCGGCAACATAAATTACAGCTGGGTTCATCAGAACTCAATAGATACAATTCAACCACAACAACAGCATCATACTTACAATTTGTTTCACTTTCAGATTAATTCATACTAACAATTTGATCACTTTACATGAACTAAAATTCCTAAAACCGTGCATCCCCCTAGCTCTATCTACAAAGATCATTCCCTAACTTCAACAAAAAATTTACTAAGCTAATCCAAGCTCTAAGTATCATGCATTTTGTCTTCATTGCAATGTTCTAAGACGCATTTGCCCAACAAGTCCCTTACCTCGTCTATTTGGTGCCTTTTGTACTCAGGTACTTGTGGCGCGTTGATTACATACTGCGGAAAAAACAAAGACAAGACATTATTGATTGACAGTAGCATTAGTGTTGTTCATTAGTGTAACAACATACATCATTCAGCATAGCAACATCATGGTATAGCAGCAAGCAAGACAACATGAGCTCTAATTTAAAAAAAGTAATAATGTAACACCCCCATTTATTCAGGAGCCTTTAGCTAGACATTCCCAAATAAATAGAACTGTTACCATCTCGGTTTCCCGAGGTAGTGAATAACAAAGTCCAACTCACTAAAGTACTTTAAATTAAAACTTAATGATTACATGTTTATTACAACTTAACCAACTAAAACTTAATATGAAATCATTACAACTCGCAGCGAAAATAAATATAGTGATTAAATATTCTATGTGATCTAGACTTCTAGGTAGATTGGTCAAGTCCTCACGTATTCCCATAAGCTCCCAAGTCAACTAATCTTTAGTACCTGTCAAATCTGCTCCCCATTAAGGTTCACCACAGGTGTTCACGAATACACTGTCAACCACGAGGTTGAGTAGAAATAGCCAAACAACCACAATAAATGGATACAAGAACAATATTAAATGCAAATGCAATGTATGCTCATGATCAATCCTCCGACGCTCCCGTTCATCCCGCCAATCCCTAGCCGGGGTAGTCTCATCATCCCAGAACAGGTCCTGCAGAACCAGTTCTGAGGTATCCAATGCAAGTGCTCATGATATGAAAATGCAAACAATTGAGCAACACAATTTCTTACCATCTCAAACACGAAGCCGAGGAATCCAATAATCAATATAATCATCTCAGTCACGAGCTGAGGTAGTCAATAATTAAATCATCTCAGTCACAAGCTGAGGTAGTCAATAACTAAATCATCAATATAACCAACCAACAATCATATATCATCCCATCACAATTTCAAATAATTCAACCAATACAATCAGATAATATCATTCATGTAAACATTAAAGTGATTGAGTAGCTATCCTACCTTTTCGCAAATCTTCGAATCACGCGAGTCACTCAAGCAATCAAAACGGATCCTTTATCAATTCATAACCTACATAACATAATTATGTACAATTACTATATAACCAATAATCAACCAACTAATCATGCACTTATCCTCTGCCCATCACGTCCTAATCCTTTTGACAACTTTAAAGCTAACTCCCTAATTCTACTGTTTTACAGCACGGTTCAGTCTCGCTATAAAATTCATAATTAATTAAATAAAACTCCAAACGATGCCAGACAAGTGGGATTGGAACCCTAAGACACATATCTACAATTCTTGTGAAATAAACTTTCTTCAAATTCCAGACTTATCAGGGTTTTCTTGAAAGAATCATAAATACTGACGAATTCCGTTGCATAAAAAGTATTGACCTCTAAAATACGTTTAACAAATCCTTTTCAAGTGAAACAAAAGCCTAACATCATCTAGACTCTCCAATTTTAATGTTTGCAAAAGACCCAACTCAATTTCAATTAATAAATTAGGTTTACAAAATAAACTTTAGCCTAATAGTTCATTCGCAGATTCTAAGTCGACATGTTCATAAAGAATTTATTCTGGAAAATCTACACGTTCAATTGCTACGAGATTTTACAGGCATCAACTAGACTTGAAAATAACCTAAGTCTATTCTTTATGTTTTCGAAGACAAAGACTTTAAGTCGGTCTGATAATTCGTTTAAGACAACTTACAGATTTACAGAATTGGTGTAACTTTGTTCTAAACTTTTAAAGATTAAAGATGAACTTACAAAATAAAAGATGATGAACTTCTCTTCTTTTTCCCTCCTTTAAATCCCCCCCCCCCCCCTCTTTTATGTGATATTATGAGTTTTTATGTGGAATAAGGATTTATGGTTAGGTTAGCCTTGCTTATATAGTAGTAAGGTAGTATTATTTTAGGAAAGTTTCTCTCTTTATTATTATTATTATTATTATTATACTAGTCTTGCCATAAGTAGGATTTCCACAAATATCTTTACTAATTTTATTATTGCCATAACATTATTATTATTATTATTATTAGAATAATTATTGATATAATTATTATTACCTTTACATACTATTATTTCCATATTATTATTATTATTATTATTAATTCCCGATACAATTCTCGATCACATTCATACTAGATTAATAAATTTCGGTCTATATAACAATGGCACACGGCCCAATACTCAATTATTAGCTAAGCCCAATTCCCGACTTGAATACTTAACTATTATTTAATTAACATTTTATTGTAATTATTATTAGAAATGTCTTTAATCAATTATTAACTTACGTAAATTATTCTCATAAATTACTATCAAAATACGGGGTATTACAGTCTTACCCCCTTAAAATGAACTTCGTCCCGAAGTTCGCCCACAACTACTACCACAACACTTATAACATCCTCATAACTAAGCACCATCCAACACAATTAAGCATTTCACGATTATCAATCACGCCAATCTTATCACAAGGTAACACAACAATAACTCAAAACATTCGTAGCATTACATTCAGGCCCGTCTAACTATAGGTGCTCTATGTGCACTTGCACTGGGCCTCAAAATTTTGGGGCCCAAGTTTGGCATTTACCATAGTCCATACTAATTGTCAATTGAGAAAAGAAAAAAAAGATAAAAGCAAAGTAAAGCAATGAATTGAAGTCAGGGAGCACGGTACACTCCAAATTCTAATCCTCAATACTCTCCAACCCCAGACATAATTAATTTCCTTCCTAAAAAAAAAAAAAAAAAAAAAAATTTGCTCTTTAATATTTCCATAAACTGTTATGACTTATCCCAAATCAATTTCTCACAAATCATTCCAAATTTACAATTTGAGAGATTAGAATCAAAACTTTGTCACTTTGTCAGTTTCAATCGTTTACAAAAATCCCAAATTTACATTGAGTTTCAAAGAAATCAAAATAGGTAATATTTTTCTAAAAACTTTTGATGAATTTTTATGAATTTAATCACTCGTATAATTTAATGAATTTAATGATAATGCATTTGGAGCTATTAATTTGTAGTTTATATTAATATTTTATATAAACGATCTTTGATTTTGTAAATTTGAGGCCTTATGTTTATTTTTGCACCGGACCTCCACTTTTCTTGAGACGGCCCTGATTACATTCCTCCCCCCTAAAAATAAACTTCGTCCTCGAAGTTGGGAATATCAAACAATAGAGATAACCAAATCATTGTTGTAAGGCCATATAAGATATTCGAACTAATCTTTATTTAAACTTTAACTTATTACTTTAGCTATCGACAAATACATTGTCAGACTAAATAATAATCCATAACAAAATATGCATAATTGTTTAGTTTAATCTTTTCTTCATAATGATATCTAACTTAGACATGGATACATTTAATTTGAATATATATATATAGGCTTAGGGAAACACATTCCGCATATCACTAGACATGTCATCCTAATTCACATAATTTACAACATCAAATTATCAAGAGATGAGAAAATAACTTTTAGAAACTTTGGCATAAAACTTCTATTTTCAAGAATAACAAAACATAGTACAACTTCCGAAAATCGTTAATAAATAATAACATAATTACTTCTTGACAACTTATACGTTTTTAGAGAATAAAAAAGAGTTAACAATTCACGAAAGAAAGAATCAAGTCAAAAACTCATAGGATCAATTTATAATGCATTTTACAAACTACTTGGTCAAAACAGAAATTTTCAACAACTTGTCAGAAACTTAGGTCAATTTGTAAAAATCACCAAAAATTTTCAAAATATTTCTTTACAACTTAGCTTATCAACTTAGAAACATATATGAGTCTATTAAACAGTGGAGTTGGAATTTTACCAAATCATTAAGTAGTTTTTAAATGATAATTTTTATAAAACCATGGCTCGGAAACATCACTGTACAGGAATACTTCGACCAATGTCCACTAAAATATTTATTTCTCCTAACCCATATATTATTTGAACATGAGACCAACGAAATATGAAAGCTAACTCACAAGGTAATCATACATAAAAATCTCGGACACGAATTTTAAACAGATAGTAAATGGAAGCCAAAACAATCAAGGTAAAAATCTTATGAAATCAACCAAAATCGCATTCTTCACAATCCCACACAACAATTATTACTTCACATGCTTAATCATATTCACTCCTTCCACATACATGCCCACATACTTCCTCATATCAACATGCTTGAAACAATGCTTAAAAGAAATCATGTCACACCCCTCCTCCGTAAAATAAGGTTACGCCCCCGTACCCGCAACCATTAATGACAACAATACGCACCAAGACAAACAACATTCCTAAGAGAAATATACTATATTCATTTTAAATTACCCCACACTCTCAAGTATTCTCTCAAGGTTCCCGGTTCAAAACTGGAAGGGCCAGAAGTTTGGTGTGAGGGGCCCTACTCATCCCAAGCCGAAGGGGCACCTAACAGTTTCTACCCGGGGTTCATTTTATTAGACACTTCCTAAATTCATTATCGTTCATTAGTTAGGCCTGAGGATCGTTTTGCTCTGATACCACTTTGTAACACCCCCATTTATTCAGGAGCCTTTAGCTAGACATTCCCAAATAAATAGAACTGTTACCATCTCGGTTTCCCGAGGTAGTGAATAACAAAGTCCAACTCACCAAAGTACTTTAAATTAAAACTTAATGATTACATGTTTATTACAACTTAACCAACTAAAACTTAATATGAAATCATTACAACTCGCAGCGAAAATAAATATAGTGATTAAATATTCTATGTGATCTAGACTTCTAGGTAGATTGGCCAAGTCCTCACGTATTCCCATAAACTCCCAAGTCAGCTAATCTTTAGTACCTGTCAAATCTGCTCCCCATTAAGGTTCACCATAGGTGTTCACGAATACACTGTCAACCACGAGGTTGAGTAGGAATAGCCAAACAACCACAATAAATGGATACAACAACAATATTAAATGCAGATGCAATGTATGCTCATGATCAATCCTCCGACGCTCCCGTTCATCCCGCCAATCCCTGGCCGGGGTAGTCTCATCATCCCAACCGAAGTTGAGGTAGTCTCATCATCCTGATCAGTCCCGCAGAACCGGTTCCGAGGTATCCAATGCAAGTGCTCATGTATGAAAATGCAAACAATTGAGCAACACAATTTCTTACCATCTCAGACACGAAGCCGAGGAATCCAATAATCAATATAATCATCTCAGTCACGAGCCGAGGTAGTCAATAATTAAATCATCTCAGTCACGAGCTGAGGTAGTCAATAATTAAATCATCAATATAACCAACCAACAATCATATATCATCCCATCACAATTTCAAATAATTCAACCAATACAATCAGATAATATCATTCAAGTAAACATTATAGTGATTGAGTAGCTATCCTACCTTTTCGCAATTCTTCGAATCACGCGAGTCACACAAGCAATCAAAACGAATCCTTTATCAATTCATAACCTACATAACATAAGTATGTACAATTACTATATAACCAATAATCAACCAACTAATCGTGCACTTATCCTCTGCCCATCACGTCCTAATCCTTTTGACAACTTCAAAGCTAAATCTCTAATTCTACCGTTTTACAGCACGGTTCAGTCTCGCTATAAAATTCATAATTAATTCAATAAAAATCCAAACGATACAAGACAAGTGGGATTGGAACCCTAAGACATATATCTACAATTCTTGTGAAATAAACTTTCTTCAAATTCCAGACTTATCAGGGTTTGCTTGAAGGAATCATAAATACTGACGAATTCCGACGCATAAAAAGTATTGACCTCTAAAATACGTTTAACAAATCCTTTTCAAGTGAAACAAAAGCCTAACATCATCTAGACTCTCCAATTTTAATGTTTGCAAAAGACCCAACTCAATTTCAATTTATAAATTAGGTTTACAAAATAAACTTTAGCCTAATAGTTCATTCGCGGATTGTAAGTCGACATGTTCATAATTTATTCTGGAAAATCTACACGTTCAATTGCTACGAAATTTTACAGGCATCAACTAGACTTGAAAATAACCTATGTCTATTCTTTATGTTTTCGAAGACAAAGACTTTAAGACGGTCTGATAATTCGTTTAAGACAACTTACAGATTTACAGAATTGCTGTAACTTTATTCTAAACTTTTAAAGATTAAAGATGAACTTACAAAATAAAAGATGATGAACTTCTCTTCTTTTTCCCTTTTAATTCTCCCCCTCTCTCTCTTTTATGTGATATTATGAGTTTTTATGTGGAATAAGGATTTATGGTTAGGTTAGCCTTGCTTATATAGTAGTAAGGTAGTATTATTTTAGGAAAGTTTCTCTCTTTATTATTATTATACTCCCTCCATTTTTTTTTATTTGTCGTTCTAGTAATTTTTTGCTTTTTTCTTTGTATTTGACGTCCTAGCTTGCATCCGGACTTGTTTAATTTTCAAGGAATATTAGTGGGACTTCTATTCTCTCACCCAATAACAAGACTGCAAAAAAAAGTAAGTGGCATGCATCTCACTCTTCCCTATGACAAAAGTAATTATATCACACACAAAAACTAACACATGTGGCAAAAGTAGACGAGCAAAGAGAAAAAGGGAATAATAAATGCATTTCTTAATCTTTGTGTTTTTACTTAGAACGACTTATAATAAAAAGTGGAGGGAGTACTAGTCTTGCCATAAGTAGGATTTCCACAAATATCTTTACTAATTTTATTATTGCCATAACATTATTATTTTTATTATTATTAGGATAGTTATTGATATAATTATTATTACCTTTACATATTATTATTTCCATATTATTATTATTATTATTATTATTATTATTATTATTATTATTATTATTATTATTATTATTATTATTATTATTATTATTATTATTATTATTATTATTATTATTATTATTATTATTATTATTATTATTATTATTATTATTATTATTATTATTATTATTAATTCCCGATACAATTCTCGATCACACTCATACTAGATTAATAAATTTCGGTCCATATAACAATGGCACACGGCCCAATACTCAATTATTAGCTAAGCCCAATTCCCGACTTGAATACTTAACTATTATTTAATTAACGTCTTATTGTAATTATTATTAGAAATGTCTTTAATCAATTATTAACTTACGTAAATTATTCTCATAAATTACTATTAAAATACGGGTTATTATAAATAAACACATTATTAAATTACTAACCTTTTCTGGAATAAGGATATATCTTCGCGTAATAACCTCCAACATGAACCGACAAACGTAGTATCCACATTGTATGCTATCCGACTGGCGAGGGACCTATTATTACATAAAAAACGAAGAGACGAGAAGGCCAACATCAGAATCTTGCACTTTAGGTATTGTATTTGCGCACGTATTATTATTAAAGACAGATTTTTGCACTTAAGGTATTGTATTTGAGCACGTACCCCTGTTATCGTAATAAAAGTAGGGCCATCATCAGAATCTTTCGTGGGTTGATCCTCGTTAGCTCTTTTCTTCTCAAAGGCCCTTTTTATAAAAAAAAAAAAAAGAGGCCGAAACTCATATTTTTGGGGCAAAATGAGCTTTTTGCTATAAATAAAAATTGAAACTTAATGTTATTATAAATAAATCAGTATTATAAACTTACTTAATAATCAAGTCCTTAAAGGTCTCGCTTGGTTCTCTATGCAAAGAGTCCAACCAAAAAACTTTCTTCTTGATCGGCATGATGGCTGCTAGCACCCAATGTCTCCTACATCAAGAGACATCATCATTATTAAAAAGTACATATATTAGTTATTAAAATGCAATTGTAGGTGCAATCGTAATATTAATTTGTTTATTAGCCGATTTCATTATAAGGGGCAAAAATGAGCTTTTTGTTTGTCGCCAATTCCCGAGCAATATAATCTACCTGATCCTCGTACGAAATCAACTTGATACGCATAGATAAAATATAGGGGCACGGGAATCCGTATAGATCACATGGAATCTTGTTCTCGGGGACCACTCTCGATTTCAAGAACCTACATTATTACGGTATTAATTCCGGTATTTAAAACACTATCTAGTCAGAATATTAGAATATGAAATGATTTATTAAGAAATTTACTTCATCAAAATAAATAGGTGTTGGACATCAATCTCGAGAAGGCCAGCCCAAATGGCTAGCAGCTCCCATGACAGAATTGCTTCGCGCTCAATCCCTAAAATATCCTCATCGAGCGAAATAATTATCAATTGCTCGTTTGCTATGCGACGGCTAGCCTCCATATACAGTTCCCTCATCGTCAGCGTTCTTACTTTTTGCATGTATTCGCTCCCAGAAAAATTAGTGGAGGTTATACAACTAACATCTTTCAGTTCGGGGAAATAATACTTTTCTGTTTTTGTGCTACTACCAGCCTATATATGTAGATAAATAAAATAATAAAAAATCCAAACGTAACATATCCTAGTTGGAGTAATAAAAATAAAAGAGTACTTAACTAAATACTTCATCAACCTGCTCTTTCAATGATGAGGCAGTAGTAGGCATGTATGGGGACTTAGGCTTATCCGTCTTTTTTGTCCCCTACACAAGATTTCCATGCTTTTTAGAAATACAGAAAAAATATAAATAAAGGGAGGTTTTTAAAAAAATGGAGAAGTTAATTAAATACCTCATCAAGTTGTTGTTTCGACGAGGTAGTTGGCATGTCTGGGGACTTAGGTTTATCCGTCTTTTTTGTCTCCTACACAAAATTTCCATGCTTTTTAGAAATACAGAAAAAATATAAATAAAGAGAGGTTTTTAAAAAAATGGAGAAGTTAATTAAATAACTCATCAAATTGTTGTTTCGACGAGGTAGTTGGCATGTCTGGGGAGTTAGGCTTATCCGTCTTTTTTGTCCCCTACACAAAACTTCCATGCTTTTTAGAAATACAGAAAAAATATATTTACCTTATCGGCTTTAGTTGTTAAAACTTCAGAAGCAGTAGGTACCTGATCTTTCTGAATCTCGTTGACCGATACTTCCTCCTCATGTATTGTCAAGGTAGTAGTGTTCTCGGCCTCTTGACCAATCTGTTGTACCTTACCCCCTTTAATGACATCCTCCATCATCTTCAATTCTTCTTTGGAAGGCTTGCCTTCAGAATTCATCTTTACTATCACGGATGCCAATAACTGAACCTGCGTGCCAAAAATGTACTGTTTAAGCAATTTGTTTAAAACAATAACATGTGAACTTAAATGAAAATAATAGAATAAATAGTACCATGTCAGCCTTCTCAGCCTTAGCCTTCCTTTTATTCTTTTTCGGGATAGTTGTCCCATACTTTCGTGACTCCAACATGTAACGGGACGCCCCACAATCGACCTGGATGTTCGGGTCGGCCGATCGCTCTAGCAAGAACGTCATCATGACCATTGGGAGTGAATTTTCCTTCTTGTACCTCCTTCAATACCTTCTCCTCTAATATATTAAATAAAATTCAAATTATATTTGTGACTAAAATAATAAAGCTAGTAATGAACTCGTCTTAATAAAATAATGCTTACTATGTTGGCCAACACTTCCTGACCATATTTGTCACACAACCGGGATCCTTTAGGCGTGTGCCCTTCTTTATAAGTTACGTGCCGATTCAAGTCGGTCACTCCTTTTGATACCTACACATTAACATGGTAACAATATATATATATATATATATATATATATATATATATATATATATATATATATATATATATATATATATATATATATATATATATATATATATATATATATATATATATATATATATATATAGATGTGTATCAAGTCCAAGTGTGATTAAAAAAATCAAATAAACAGGGGGATGCTACTTACGAGTTGGTCTTCTATCAATCTGTAACCGCCGCGAGAACCATACCATAACCCCTTCTTGCATGAAATGTTAGCACGATTTATTTTGTTAACGGTCTTCAAATTGTATAAAAGCGCAAGTAGATGAGATAATAAAAAAATTATAGAGAACTCATTAATTAAAAAAAATGATAGGTAAATCATTAAAAGGCGAGGATACTTAACCTCAAACTTCTCACTAGCTCGAATCGCTTTGAAAATATCACATTGTTCATGAGTGATGGTGAGACACTTGTTTGACGGTGGGCTCTTACGCATCTCCCCCGTCTCCTTGTCCACATACAACCAATACTTACCAACGTCACACTTCCACTGCCTTAAGACAGATCCTGCCTTCTTTATTAAATACTTATCATAGCATTCGTCAATATCAAAGGCTTCCTGCATCATCATATCATTCAATTTACATAGAATTCAATTTACCTCTAAAATAAAATGTTGTTTCGCTACATAAGTTATCATACCTTTATTCGATCCAAGAATAACTTCTCCAATACAGGATTCAAATTCCTCATTTCATCTAAATGGATATACACAATCTGTCTTGTTACACATCCAATCCAAGTGGATAAATCCTTCGCATTTGGACCAGTAGGCAAACCCTTCGCGTTCCATGTTATGGTAAGCGGTTGTTTAGCCGCTATAGCTGCAAGGGCTGCAGGGCACTTCGTAGCACCCCTCTCACCAGGCTTATTATCCCCAGGCTTATTATCCTTTTAACTTCTTTTCCGTTTTTCACCCATGATAATCCTAAAACCCTAAATATGAATGAAATAGGAAATGAACAAAGACATGCAGAGTATCTAAAACCCTAAAGAGGAATGAAAATTTAAAACAACAGTTTGAGCTTCTAAAATCCTAAAACCCTAATAAGAGGAATGAAGTAGATGATGCGGGATGATAAAGATAACAAAGAAGACACAAAACAAACAGATGAAAAACAAAAAAAAGATGATCTTAAAACCCTAATGACGAAACACAAAAGTGAACATACTTGATGATGATGATGATGATGATAAAGAGAACAAGCAGGATGATAAGGGAAGGCGACGGAATCTGGGCGTCGGAAACTGGGCGACGGCCGGCAACGAGAATGTAGAAAGCGGGGGAGAGAGAATAAACTCAGGATACCAACGGTTGAATTGTTGTGTGTGTTTGTGCTGTGTTTGTGTGGTACGTGTATGTGTTTGTAAATTAGTTTTTTATTAAGACAAACTATTGACAACGGGTCCTTAAAACAAAACCGTTGTGATATGTTAATAACAACGGGTCAATAAAAGTCAACCGTTGTAATAAAGTTATGACAACGGTTAAAATATACCCGTTGTAATATATTTTCACCCAATTTGCGCCAAAATGAAATGTATGTCTAAAAAAAGCAATGACAACGGGTAGAAGTACTACAAGCGTTGTCACTTCTTTAATCTAATAAGACCAATAACAACGGTTCCTGTGTTATAACCCGTTGTTGAAAGTAATAACAACGGGTAATATCAATATAACCGTTGTTATTGTTTAACTCTTTTTTTTTAATTACTGTAATTGCATTACAGTCCAAACCTGTAACAATACAACAACATCACAACTGTAACAACAGAAATAGAAATAGCAGAAGCACTATATACTGCAACATTAATCAGCAATTTCAACATCAGCATCCACATCTAATAATAAGATCAAGAAAATAAGACAACAACAACAACAGCATGCATACTGCATATCTACAGGATTTACCATGCCAAATTTGGGAATCTTTAACAATGACCATTGCTTGTATTGGCTTTTTAAAGCTACCAAAAGCTAAAGACAACATACATACACTCCAGCAACACATCTCAAACTTGCTATAAATTCAAAAAAGAGGCATCCCATTAGCTCAGTATCCATTAGCTCCCCACAACTCACAAATAAACCATCAAATTACTGGTCTGAAAATGACTCAAAATGTTGGTCTTCCATATCACTGTGTCCTGATGAATGCCACGGGCCACATAGATATAGACAATGGAAAATTTGCTACCAAAAGCTTTAATCCTTTGAGGAATAAGCTTATTGAGCTGGGATACTCGATCAGCAGAATTAAGCCACAATGGGGGCCATTGGGATTCAAAGGGAGTCTACTCATTCAGTTTGGAACATTACCTACACATGCAGAATCAGCATTTAAGCTTGACATGATGTTTCAACTCAGAGGCCATGGCAGGAACGACTGGAATGTTCCGAATAGATTAACACTCGAACCATACCTCTGGGTAGCCACAGACGAGGATGCCGAGCTTCTGAAGAATATTGTGGACTATGTCCAAGTGCCGTATGCGACCATCTTTGATGGGCAGCAGTCGGCCAGTTCAGAAAGCGTTGATGTCTACAACCAGGTTGTGGCTATTTTCCAAGCAATGTACCCCTAAAACCCCTACAAAATGTGTCTGTGTCTGTGGCTGAAACTTCCAAGCAACGTCGTGTGTTGTTTGTTGAGTGTCAAACTGTGTGTGTGTCTATATCCGCCTATCATAAGCAGTGTCGTGGGCCTATATGAAAAGGCAACTTAAATAAAGGTAATGTGTAACCCTGTGGTCTTGTAAGATTTCCATTACTGTTGTATAAGTAGCGTCGAGAGTATCAGTGCTTTACGTTTGTATTAAGTATGCAGTTCCTAAATGCAAATCAGTTCAGTGGAGATAGTTATTTAAAAAAAAACTAAAAGGAAGATATATATATATATATATATATATATATATATATATATATATATATATATATATATATATATATATATATATATATATATATATATATATTTAAAAAATAAAAATAAAAATAAAAGCTAATAACTTACATTATAGACCATCTCAGGATCGGGGACGTTTCTTAGATGTTATAGCTTCTTCGATAACCCAAATACCTTCACCATGGTCATCATGCATATAGATGCTTTCAGTGTCCTCATGATCAGTGTCAACATCGTCGAAATAAGATACAGTGGTAGGGTGATCCATTCCCTCAAAAACGACATCCTGATCATCATCACCATTATCGGATGCACTACTCCTTCTACTCCTTATAGACAGTACAACTGACCACTTCTTATCCAAAGGATCGGTAACATAGAACACTTGTTTAGCTTGGGACGCCATTATGAAAGGATCGTCCTTATTTTTGCCAGCCTTACCCAGATTGACCAACGTAAATCCCATATGATCCTTTCGGACACAATGGATGTTGTTATCAACCCAGTTACATCGAAACAAAGGCATTGTGAAATCAATGTAATCTAATACCAATATTTCATGAATAACATCATAATAAAGGCATTTTCCCCAAATAGCTTTTTATCTTTTGAAGTAGCAAAGTGCATTGCCTCAAATTCAGAACTGACACCACTATTTTGCATTGTGCTCAACTCATCTTGCTCGCGGGTGTAAAAAGTATATCCATTAATCGCAAAACTGCTGTAAAAGGTGATCCTGGCATTTGGACCTAAACCAAGATGTAGTAACCTAGGAGAGATGTCATCACCAGTTTGATTCTTATACTCTAAGACAATATTCCTAAACCACTGTCCAAACGTCTTCGTATGCTCGTTTGCAATCCACTTCTCGGTCTTGTTTGGGTGATCGTATTTGAGCTCATCTTTGTGTTGTTGAATATAAGGTTGCACCTCATCTTCGTTTTTTAGCACATACGTATGTGCTAAATGCAACATTTCGCGTGTCACATGATCCTGTCGTTTTGTACAAAAAATAAACCTAATTAAAACTAACAAAGAAGCTAGTGATAAGCAGGGTCGATCTCCACAGGGAGGCAATATATCTGTTAAGGTCCGTCTATTTAAGTCGCAAAATGGGGGGTTTGAATTTTGGTTTCTAAACTAATAAAAGATTAAAGGAACGAGCAGTAAAGAGAGAGCAATAAAAGACAGAAAATATAATAAAGATAATCAAATGAAAGAAAACATGTCAGGATTTCGGTTCACCATGGTAGTCTATCGACTCAGCCGCAAATAGCCTAGACAATCTACTGTAAGACGGATATAGGAAAGGTCCTTCCAGTTCACTTTCTATCCAAGATTTCCACCAACTTAACTTCCGTCCTCATTAGGGTAGTCTACTGTTCATAGAAGGTCTATTTAGTCCAATCTTCCGATCCAGGAGTAAGTTTAACCAGATTAAAGATAACTTAGAAGCGTGCACTCAACTAAGTCGGTATTATAGTTAAATTGCCATGGGTACAGATTCTCACAAGTAAACAATCTAGTCTATTCGCTACATCGTCACAATCCTACCATGGATTCCCTAATCCCAACATGAAAGAATTTAGCTACTCATATTACTAATAGCGTCAACAATAATAATAATGAATATACTAATCGAAGGCATAATGAAATAACAATAATTATGCATAAAATAAATTAGGGCAGAAATAATTAAGAGGAGAAAACAAGAATTAAAGCAAGATACAATGAGATTAAAATTAATAAGGGAAGAAAGATTACAATCTCTAGCAATCCGGCGTAAAGAACAAATCCACTAGCAAGAGATTAAAGAAAGAGAATTCAACAGTAGAAGTATGAAAGAGAGATTAAGAGAGTTCTTAGATGATAAAAAGCATACTTAATAACCTAATTAATGAAAGCTTAAATAGGCAAAACAAAGTCTTTAACGAAATAAGTCCAACACGGATTAATTAAGCCCGTGTAATACCAAAACCTCTCGATCGAGTGATATAAAACCACTCGACCGAGGACTTCATCAGCTAACCCTTTCGATCGAGTAAAAATCCTTCTCGATCGAGGAAACCCAAATTCCACCATTTCGATCGAGGAAAGTAAAGTACTCGATCGAACTCTTCTATCCTCCAAACCACTCGATCGAACCAAAATGCTTCTCGATCGAGTACCTTTCTTTAAGACCAGCTTCTAAATCGTCATTGACTGCTTCGTTGACCACCCTTCACGCACTTCAAGGCATGATTCTCGCTCTAACATTCTCGTCTCTTCAATATGCATGCTAAATAGGACGAAAAGAGTATGGTTTCACCACTTTCAGGTTCATTTCTGCAATTCAGACAAAAAAAACCAAAGTAGCCAATTCGAGGCATTCTGCAATACATAACGGTATAAAAATGCATAGAAATACGTGCAAAATAAGACTAAAAAGGCTATATAAAATGCACGTATCAAATCTCCCCAAACCGAACCTTTACTCGTCCTCGAGTAAACTAAATGCAAACTAATGGAACGGAAATGAAAACTCAGAACTCGCTATAACTTGTCTACTTGAACCAATTTAATGCAACAGAAATCAACAGTCATAGCTACAACAGTCAATACACAAACGAATTATAAGATGTCCCTAAATAAAGCTGACTTATCGACCTTGCAAGACCAACAAAATCGGACTCTCACGTGGTCACTCTTCTCTCATGAAGCAAAGGGTGAATTATATATGTATAATAGAGAAGGAGAAACAGTCACTCACCTAAACTGTGACCTACATAACATGCATGCAACAAAAATGATAGACGATTCATGTACTATGCATACACTCCAACCGACAATGTCCGTCACAGCCGAGGGCTTACAAATAGTATAGGAAAGTGAGTTTCAGGTAAGAAAGGCAAAACAAATTATGGGAATGTGAAGGTAAAGCATCAAGCCAGCTCCTAAACAAGACCATATAAAACCATCCGAATCTCAACTGACTGAAAATAAAGCACATGTGCCCTTCATGGCACATAACTCACTAACCAAATACACTATTTCCTCAAAAATATATGAATAAGAACAGAGGAGTGAGACGGTCACAAAATTTCCTTTCTTAAAACGGTCTCATATCAATTCCAAACAACTTTTTCAATTTTTTTCTTTTTCTTTTTTTTCTTTCTTCTTCACGTGAATTGAACTCTTTTTTTTCTTTTTTTTTTCTTTCACGTCTTTTTTTCTTTTCATGTTTTTTTTCTCATTTTTCATCCCTTATCCTTCCTCATTTTCCACCATCTCCAACAATAAAAATGGGCCAAACTTGCAACATGGATCAACGTACCACAAATGACACACTAAACTAGTTTGATTGGGCAGGCTTAGTTTTGGGTGTAGCTAATGGGTCAAAAAGGCTAAATTTGGCTTAAGTGGAGCAAAATGGGTGAAAAATATAAGAAAGGGAAATTTGCAAGCACCTCCCTGCATGTGACACCGACCACAAACCCGAATGTATGCAATTGACAAGAAATCGAATGTCATGAATGTGCAAAAATGATAATCATGTTATGCAAGGAGTACTACTCTCAATTCCTATGTAAACCGGTCATGAATGTCACCAGTTATATGGCTCTAAAACTTAGAAATTGTAAAGTAGGTTGCCAATTTATCAGGTCAAGTCTACATGGTCAGCTTAATTTGAACAAAAACTCGTAGATATGCGTAAGACTCAGCTAATAACAGTCAATAGAGTGCAAGGCTCAAGTAAAAATGACAAGTTACAGTGCAATATCATCACGGAAATCAACCGTTCCGACTCAACCTATATGAAAAATGAAACGTGAATATTTTATTAATTTTTTGAAATTTTCTAATTTTTTTGGATTTTTATGATTTTTGAAACAAATGAAAACAGTGCAAGCAGAAAAATAGAAACGTGAATGCAAAACAAATGCAAGCAGAAAAATAGAAACGTGAATGCAAAACAAATGCAAATGCAGACTCAAAGGATGCATTACCCTCCCCAAACCAAAACGGATAACGCCCTCGTTGTCCTCCAGCATACACCAGCAGATATATACGGGGAAACGGGAAAAATACAACCAATAAATGTATGAAAAATAATAAATAAAAAGGAGACAAAAGAAATAAAAGAGCAAGAATGTACATACAAAACACGAACTTCCCCAAACCAGCCTGAAAACTGGGGAAGTGAGTAGACTAGTAACTACTCGTCAGCCTCGTCCTCCACGTCCTCCACCGTGAAATCTGGGTCCACCTCCGGCTCCCTCTCCTCGCCTCCTCAGCCTGAGTACGCGCCTCCTCCTCAGTGGTGCCCTCCTCCTCGTCAATGGCTAGCTCTGGGTACCTCTCAGTTGGGTGTCGGTAGAAAGACGGGTGTGGCTAATCCTCCGGAACTGGACATCGTCGCATCATGTGATACTCGTATAGAGGGAACAAAGTGAGAGCTATGTCCCGCTCCATACGAGCCTACCTGCTGAGAAGCTCAAGCAACAAACTGTCACGGCGTCCTTGGTCAAGGACTGCGGACACCTCAAAGGGTGGAGAAGGTAAAAAATTAGCCGGGTAAACCGGTTGTGTCTGGTCTGGTGCAGGAGTAGGAGTAGGAGTAGGAGTAGCGATCGGGGTATGAATGGTCGTGGAAGACTGGCCGCCCGTAGAAAGTGTGGATCCCTCTCCGGTCTCAGGTCTCTTCCGCTTCTTAGAAGCAGACATAGTAGGAGGTGGAGCAAGCGGGGGGTGATACATGGCTAGTGGTGGAGGTAACCTACCCCTAACAGTGGGCAGGGGAACTAGATGAGGCAGAGTGGTGTAACGCAAGGGTACAGACAAGGAACCGCAAATCTTCCATGTCTGATGGTCAGAAGTAAGCCAAGTCATATACAGCATAGCTGCCAGGTCAAGGTACCTATCAATGTCTAGGTACTGTTAGTCACGGGAAAAGGCGGGGAAGATAGAACGAGCAAGAAAAGTGGCTATGCCACCGCAAACAATGGTGCCCGTAGTCTTCTGCCCCACCGTGTAAAAGTACTGAGCAGTCAAGTAAGCAATGTTAAGCACAAAGGGTCCCTCACTGTCAATGTTCAGGTACCCACCAAGAATAGACAGCTCAATGTTGTTCACATTGTTAGGTTCTTTACGGCCAAAGATTGTCCCACCAACGGGCCGGGGGAAGGTGGACATGCGCGAGCTTGCGCTCCTCGTAACTGGTTTGTGCCAAGGTCCTCCACAACTGGCGGATGACCTTCTTAGGGGCGGCAGTGTCACCCATAAAAGAAAGACCTAACCTGGTACCAAACTCCTCTAAAGTCCAAGAAATAGTCCGGTTAAACAACCGGAAAGAAACAGAGGCACGGGTCGGGTCGGTGGCATAGGCGCCAGAAGAGAAGGTAAATGAGCTGAAAAACTCAAGGGTCAGCTCCTTGAAGGTCAAGGCACTCATGCTGACTAGTCTAGACATCCCCGTACCCCTTAAAATCTCAACAACGGGCTCGTAAATACCCAGCCTATCAAGTGACTTACGACACAAATTTAGTAGACAGACAATCACAGCTCTCTAAGGCAAAGAAACGTTGACGATCTATAGCATTAATGAAAATTACCTCTGGGTAGTCGGGGTGCGGGTCAAGTGAGTCGTCAACTCGGATAGTGATGGGGCCAGCATCAGGCGTGGCTCGTCCGCGACCCCGGCCTCTAGTACCTGAAGAAGAAGCCCGTCCTCTAACGGAACGAGGTACTAAGGCCGCCCGGTAAGCAGCTGTGACAGCTGGTGACCACGCAGCAGGAGTGGTCACCGTAACAGACGTAGAAGGTGCAGAGACGGAAGCAGAAGCAGAGCTAGCAGCAGTGCTAGCTAAAACTGAGGTCGACACAGAGGTAGAAGCGGAGCTAGCAGTCGGAACGACGGTGGTGGCAGCAGGGACCACCGTCTCAGTAGAGGACGGAACTACAGTCGAACTAGATGAAGGTAGGGAGCTACTTTCCATCCTAATCAAGTAAGCAAGGGGGATATTAAGCAATTGAATCAATTAAACACAAAAAACCCCAATTTAATCGGAATTTTCGAATTCAACATAAACCTTAACCCTTAATTACCTCATATTGTTAAAATAAAGCAATTAAACAACAAATTGGTGAAGGAGAAACTTACTTGACAATGAAACCCACGAGATAAGCAAAAGAATCGACCCAAAGTGATGCAAATAGGCGGATTTTCGAATGAAAACCGCAACCCCTAATTTCCCTAATTGATCGCGAAAAGGATGAAAATAAAGGGGCAAAATAGGGGTCAAATGTCGATATACTAGCAATGTAAACAATGTAGGTGTTGGATTTGGTGTTGGGCAAGAAAAATGGAGGATTTTGGGGTTTTGTCGCAAATGGGGATAAACAAGAGGAAGAATGAATTATAATTAAGAAAAATAGAAGTTAAAGAGGTACTTCATGCGTGTAATTATCAATTTCACTCGATCGAGTGGTTTTAAATCACTCGATCAAGAAGTCTGACCTGCATTTCACTTGATCGAGCATAATTCCACTCGATCGAGAACTCTTCAATTTTGCCAATTCGATCAAGCAGCTGAAACCTCTCGATCGAACAACTTCCTTGGGCATTTCTCTCGATCGAGTACAAAAAGTACTCGATTGAGTTCTTTTCTCCTGTAATTCATCCCAATGCGATATTATCTCCCCAAACCTGCATAAAAATATGCAAAAATACATGCCGACAATACCAAATTGAAAAATGACAGTCTATAGTCTTTTCTAGCTAAGCTAAATAGTCTAAAGTCTAGTAGTTCTAAAAATGCAATAAAGAAATTCGACGGAAATTTAAAGTTTTACACATTGTTACAACATGGCATTCCCCGCTCAATTCCCAAAACATTTCAGTAGCCCAAAGGAGGGCTTCTGACTGGAGGAGGTCCCTTCAGCGTCTTTGACCGTCCTCTTCGATCTCCATGAGCTTGAATTCGAACCAGTAGGGGGAGAATAGTTAACATCCACGTATGCACGAACTTTCTTTGTCCCTTTGTCTTTCCTATCAGCTTTGACGTTGGCATCTCCATTTTGATTGACTTTAATCGCACTTTGACCGTTGACAACTCCATCATCCATTTCATCTGTACCTGCAGTAAGGAAAACAGACGAATGTTCCATCTTTTTGCTCTGAGTCTGAGGCGGAGGGGTTACAATAGTAGCACAAAATTCAACACTCTCAGCTAAAGTGTCTATTTCTGAGTCAGTAGAAGATAGGGCATTGCAAGGTTGAGCTTGCATGGGAGCCCTACGAGGTTTGGATTGATGAAAAATCAATTTTTCGTCTCCTACCTGAAACGTAAGTGTCTTACCCCCGACATCGATCACTGCGCGAGCAGTGAATAAAAATGGTCTCCCTAAAATAATAGGGGTATGAGTGTCCTCAGGAATATCAAGCACTAGAAAGTCTACGGGAATATAGAATCTCCCGATCTTGACAGGTATGTCCTCTATAACTCCTAACGGCCGTGATATACTACGGTCGGCCATCTGTACGGTCATATTAGTGCAATTAAATTTTGTCAAACCAAGTCTCTTAGCGAGAGACAAAGGTAAGACGCTCACGCTAACACCAAGATCGCATAGCGTGTTGTCAATCAAATGAGTTCCTATATGACACGGAATTGAGAAAGTACCCGGGTTTGACTGTTTTGGTGGCAACTTATTTTGAACTAGGGCAGTCCCTACCTCAGTTAAAGCTACCGTCTCATGATCGTTTATATGCCTCTTACGTGACAAAATTTCTTATATAAAATTTAAATAAGAGGGTACCGGTGTCAGCAACTCAGCGAACGGAACAGTAACCTGTAGGCTTTTCAGGAGCTCGGCAAATTTACCGAACTGTTGATTGGCTTTAGTGTTTTGTAATCGCCTTGGGAAGGGCACTGTTATAGGAATCTCGAGCCCTTTATTTTTCTCTTCCAACGCCTCAGCAGGTTCAAGCTCTTTTTCACTCGATCGAGTCTTTTTACCTCTCGATCAAGTCTTTCCAGGGGATATTTCACTCGATCGAGCATTTCCAGCCTCTCGATCGAGTTCCTCAATAGCAACAGTGTTCGATCAAGGTATATTTTCACTCGATCGAACAGATTCTTCAAAATTTTCACTCGATCGAGTGGTTTTCACCTCTCGATCGATCCTTTGATTATCCGGTTCACTCGATCGAGCAACATTTCCACTCGATCAAGTGCTTTCTTCAACAATTCTACTCGATCGACCACCAGAAATCAGTCGATCGAGTATATTCCTCGTGGTGAGCTCATTTTCAGCGACAAAAGACTGTTCATCATCATTAACGGCCTTCCTCAGGTCTGAAATGTCCCTGTCAGCAGACAATTTTGGTCCTTCATAAGAACGACCACTTCGCAAATTAATTAAGTTTACCGTCTCATGTGGATTTTTCTCAGATTGGGACGCAATTGACCCTGTTTCCTCGTGGATTGGTTCGCGGCTAACTGAGCAACTTGAGTTTCAAGTGACTTGATTGAAACTTCTTTTTGTTGGTCACTCATCTGCCATTGCTTTGTCAACGACTGAAGCATTGTCTTTAACTCAGCTAGCTCACTTACCCCACTTGAAGATGATGCTCCTTGATTCGGTGGAGGAAAAGAAGGAGGCTTTTGGAAGCCTTATTGAGCCTTGTAAGGAGGGACATAAGGTTGTTGCTGCTGCGGTGGAGGAGTGGGATTAAGAACATTCTTACTTGTCCACCTCAAATTGGGATGGACTGCCCCTTGGTTATTGTAATAGGAACCTCCTCCTTGCCTATATTGCTGAAAGGCAAGGACTTGCTCCTTCTCAGTAAGACAGTCAACAGACGTATGACTGTCATCGCTTCCACACCTCTCACAAGTGACAGTTTCCTGTCTAGTCAACAGATGAACCGTCTGTTGATCTCCAGCAGATTGCAGCTCCAATCTATCAAACCGAGCATTCATGGCTTCCAGCTGAGCCACGACTGCTTTATCAACCGAATGGACCGTTCGAATACCGTCTCGTGGGTTCCTATATTCAGCACAATGGGTCGCCATCTCCTCAATAATGACCCATCCCTTATCATCATCAATATTCTTTTGAAATCTTCCATTGGATGAGCCGTCAAGTATAGCTATGTGGTCATCGTACAACCCATTGTAGAACTGGTTGCACAAAAACCACTGATCAAAACCATGGTGAGGAAGAGACCTCACCAACTTCTTGAACCGGCACCAAGCTTCGTAGAAAGTCTCATCAGGTGCCTGCTTGAAACTAGTAATCTTACCCCTCAGCTGAATAGTGCGTTGTGGAGGGAAGTATCTTTTGTAGAAGGCAAGTGCGAGAGTCTCTCAGTTGGTGATACCAGCAGCAGGTCGGTCAAGATCAGTCAGCCACTCACGGGCTGAGTCAGTCAGAGAAAAAGGAAATAGCACTTCCTTTATCTTGTCTTGAGTTACTCCCTTAGTAGCGGGAATAGTAGAGCAATAGTTGGTAAAGACTTCCATATGCTTTTGTGGATCTTCACCCGCCACACCTCGATATAGATTCCTTTCCACCAGATTTATGTAAGACGGACGGATATCGAAAGTGTTACCATCCTCAGTTTGGAGGTTAAAACATTTAGGAATCGAGGATGCTTTGGGCTCCGAGTGACTTGCAATGTCAGGCATCTTTACTGGCTTGTTGGCAGAAATGAGATTGTCTTCTTCAAAAGACTGGTCTTCTGTAAATAAAAAATGTTGTAGCTCGGGCTCGAAAGTACTCAAGTCTTCCTTTCGAAGTTCTCTTTGCAGACGGAGTCTATGCCGAAATAGTCTTTCTTGCTCCGAACCAGTTGGAACTAATACCGACCTGTTTGACCTGGGCATACACAGCACTGAAAGAAATAAGTGAGTACTGTCTCAAGGAATAAAAATTCCCTGAGACGGAAAGAAATAAACGAAAACAGAAACAGATAGGGCTACTGCCTCCCCGGCAACGGCGCCAAAATTTGATACTGTCGTTTTGTACCAAAAATAAATACCTAAAACAATTAACAGAAGCTAGTGGAAGTAGGGTCGATCTCCACAGGGAGATGGGAAAATGTCAGCCTTAATTAAGTCCGTCTAGGTAACCAATTCTGAGGGTTTGAAAGGGTTGTTCTAATCTATTGAGATCAAGAAAGAGGGAAAAGACAAAGAAATAAGATTAAGCAAACAGAGAAAGAAAGCATCTAAGAGAGTCGGTTCACCATGATTCTTCAGTCATGCAATCTAGGTCTCAGGTCAATGCAAGTACGGTCTATGGGGCAGTGAATATCTCCTTCCGGTCTCAATTCGCCCTAAAGTACAGATAGCTTAGCTTCCGCCCTCACTACGTGCCCTAATGTTCGCTACAAGTCTCACCCTTTCCAATCTTCCGATCTAGGCCAGGGTTTACTGCGGTTTAATGACTAACTGCGTCGACTCAATTAGGCAGAAACAATTAAATGTAGCGATTAACAACATAAACTAAACTAGCATTAAACCTAATAATTCAATTTACAAACCCCTTAAAATCATGGCTCCCCTATGTCCTAGCGAAGGATTTAGCTATGCATTATTATTGGAATAGCAACAATCATACATAAACAAGAAGGATTATACACGGTAGCGAGCAATAAAATATTGATGATAACAAATGTAAATAAAGAGAGAAAGAATTAAAGAGAAGCAAAAGATAAAGATTAAGATTAAAGAAAGAGATACCAATTACAAGTTTTGATCTAAGCAATAGTTCTAAGGTAAGAGTATGAAAGAGTAGAGAGGAAGAGAGAAAGATGTCGTAGTTTAGAGCTGATGAAGAAGTGGTATCACGTCCTACTTAACCTAATTAAATCCTAATTACAAAGCCCACTCGAAATAAGGCAAAAACACGTATACAATGATAAAACCTCTCGATCGAGTGAAATCAAACCACTCGATCGAGATCAAATCCAGCAATTTCTCTCAATCGAACAGAATAACCATTCGATCGAGTACTTCTCATTTAAGCCCTATCGATCGAGTATTAAAACAACTCGATCGAGTTAATCTTCAATAGATAAAGCATTCGATCGACTGAAAAGTGGTCGATCGAGCTATATTAGCACGTAGGACTCCTTGACACCTTCCGAGGTCAGCTCACGCGTCTTTCAAGTGATAGATTCCAAGCTTTGATTCCTTATTCTCCACAAATGCATGCAAATGAGACAAGTTTAGGCTCGGTTTATCTTCTTTCTGGTCCGTACCTGCAATTTACACAAGACAAACCAAAGTAGACTATTCGGGGGTATTTGTAGCTAGATGCTACATAAATAGTACAGAAATGTGTGTAAAACTGAGGTAAAAACCTTATATAAAATACACGCATCAAATCTCCCTAAACCAAACCTTTGCTTGTCCCCAAGCAAACTATGAATCCAGCTAAGAACAGATAGTGGAATGGGACCAACTCATCAGCTACAAATCATCCACCTAAACCAATTTAATGCAACAACTAACAAAGTGGCAAATGACAAGTGCAAATGAATTAAATCAATGTCTCAAACTTACTGAACCGTCGACCTTACAAGACTCGTAGATATCGGACTCTCACATGTCTCTCATTACTCAAAATAGGCACAGGGTGAGTATATAAGTGAAAGACAGAAATAAGTAAAGACACTCACCTAACTCGACCTATAAGAGCATGCATGCAGTTTAACATGAACAAAATCTCTACAACCGTACATATGCATTCCCACCAACTGATGACCAAGACACACGCCGAGGACTTACATTTGGGTAAGTGAGGTACTGGGTAAGAAGGGGCTAAGATGAATTTGGATATGTGGAGTTAGCATCCAAGCTAGCAACAACGGGTCCAAACTAGAGATACATCCCAACTTCAAACTCAATAAATCAATACAAACCAGTGCAAAATGGATGCACTCAACTCACAAAACACCATAAACTTGTTGACTCCCCATAAGATACAAATAGAACATGGGAGGAAAATCACAACATATTAAACTTCAGCTCATGATTTTTCATAATTTTTCTTCCTTTCCTTTTTTCTTTTTCAATTTTTTTTCTAATTTTTTTTCTTTTTCCACAATTTTTCTTTTCGTATTTTTATTATTTCCATTCCCTTCAACATTTCCACCAACTTCTTCAAATCGGATATATAACCAAACCACAATGAAACATTCCCATTAGCTATTGATTACTAGCTCTGCTAGGGTAGCCAAAATTAAAGATTGTAGCTAAACAGGACAAATAAGGCAATTTGGCTATGTGAGGCTCATGGGTAGAATGAAATAAAGGGAACTGCCTCCCCTAACATGTGTCACCATCCACAGACCGAATGCATACAGGTATTAAGAAGACTAGATTCATGCTTATGCAAATTGATGTTACATGCCTTATAGAGAGTACTACTCACATCCTACATGAAACCGGTCATGAATGACACCAGTTTATAAGGCTCTAACCTCAGAATGTAATGTAGCTTGCCAATACGTGAGTCAAGTCTATTCGTTCAGATAAGAGAGAAACAAAAACTCGTATATTATGCACATTACCATGCCAAGAAAATGTTAAGAATATGCAGGGCAAGAGTAAAGACTCAATGCAGCGTTAAAGTTCAAACGTTCCGACTCAAAATAAACGTGGGATTTTTTGAATTTTATGTGATTTTTTAGACTTAAAAACACCGATGCATGCGAAAATGAATAAACGTGCAAACGAAAATGCAAGAAAACATGCAGACACAGATATGGATGCATACCTCCCCAAACCAAACCGTACAATGTCCTCATTGTACCAAAATTAGGGAAAGAAATGTAAACTAAGGAGAAAAAGATAGCGGGAGTCGTAAAAGTTACAAGACGGCGTAAGGAGGGACCTCCCTAAACCGACCATGAACATGGGAGGTTATGGGTAGCCACACAGCAGCTCAATGGACGAAAAATAGCAGTTGGACCACGTAACTGCTCGATCGAACAGATCAGAGTAGTTTGATCGAGTGGAATGGGTGTCAAAATTGCTCGATAGAGAAAAGTGGATTTGCAGCATTTCGATCGAGAACAGCAGATGCTCGATCGAGTAATATTCCAGCCAAAAAGGTTCGATCGTGTAGAAAAACCACTCGATCGACCTAAATCACCTGCAAGCCGTATAAAAGAAGTATAGGAAAGACGAGAGACACGTAGTTCAGCGTTCAAAGTTCCAACACACAACAAAAAGAAGGAAAATAAGTTTAAACTAAAGTACAACAAAACAGTCCGGGTTGCCTCCCGGAAAGCGCAGGTTTAAGAGGTCCCGCACGACCTTTTTGACTTCAACTAGCTGGCTCATAAAGCTCATCGAAGTACAAGACTTCAACACGGTTGTCTGCATCGTTTGCTTCATGGTAATGCTTCACATATTGCCCATTCACCTTGAACCTATTTCCCTCAGAACCTTCTAGCTTAACAAACACAAATTTAGTGACAGCTGTCACTGTATAAGGGCCACTCCACCTGGACTTCAACTTGCCAGGAAATAATCGTAGTCGGGCATTAAATAACAACACTTTCTGCCCGACATGAAATTCTCGAGGTAGGATCCTTTTGTCGTGCCATCTCTTCGTCTTCTTCTTGTAGATGCGTGAGCTATCATAGGAGTTGAGCCTAAACTCCTCCAGTTCATCTAGTTGCAAGAGACGGTTCTGACCATACAACTTAGGATCAAAGTTAAGTTCACGAATTGCCCACCAAGCTTTACATTCTAACTCAACGGGTAAATGACATGACTTCCCATAAACTAACCGATAAGGTGATGCACCAATCAGTGTCTTAAAGGTAGTCCTATAAGCCCATAATGTGTCCTCTAGTTTAAGACTACAGTCCTTTCGTGATTTAGAAACTACTTTAGCTAAGATCTCTTTAATCTCGCGATTAGAGACCTCAACTTGACCACTAGTTTGGAGGTGATACCCCAAACCACGCCGGTGTTGAACATCAACCTTAGACAAAATAAAAGTTAGTTTCTTTTGCTTAAAGTGCATTCCCCCATTACTAATGACGACCCTAGGGACACCAAATCGGGGAAATATAATCTTTTTAAACATCTTAATCACGGTCTTGGCATCACAATGGGGTGAAGCAATTGCCTCCACTCACTTAGACACATAGTCAACAGCTACTAAGATATACCTGTTACTTTTACTAGATGGGAAGGGTCCTTGGAAATTAATGCCCCAGGCATCGAAAACCTCAACCTCTAAGATACCATTCTGCGGTATCTCATGTCTCCTTGAAATGTTCTCTGATCGTTGGCAGACATCACAAGCTGAAACAAAAGCATTAGCATCAGCAAACAAAGTGGGCCAGTAGAACCCAGACTGAAGTACCTTAGCCACGGTACGCGATGGACCGTGGTGACCACCATATGAGGATGAGTGACAGCCTTCCAAGATCACTTTGGTTTCCCACTGCGGAATACACCGTCTGTAGAGACCGTCTGCAAATTCCTTAAACAAATAAGGGTCATCCCAGTAGTACTGCTTAGCGTTATACAGAAAACGCTTCCTCTGCTAATGAGAAAGGTCAGGCGGCAGTGTGCCACTGACAACATAATTATCTAAATCTGCATACCAGGGATCTTGGTTAATAATAGAAGATAAAACAGCAAAAAAGAGTCATCAGGAAAAGAATCATCAATAGGTAAAGAATCTTCTCCCTCTTGCTATGACAGTCTTGATAGATGATCAGCTACAACGTTCTCATTGCTGAAGAAGGAGTATCCATCTCAATAGCCGTGTTTTAGCTTCCTTCTTAGCAAGAAGGTGTCTCAGCGCTGCATGGTCAGTAAAAACAGTAACTTCTGACCCTATCAGATAAGAACGAAATTTTTCTAAAGCATAAACCACAGCTAGAAGCTCTTTCTCAGTAGTGGTGTACTTCACTTGAGCCTCATCCAGAGTTCGGCTCGCATAGTAAATTGCATTCAAAGCTTTGTCTTTCCTTTGGCCTAGCACCGCTCCTAGAGTGTAGTCACTAGCTCCACACATAATCTCAAACGGCAAATCCCAGTCAGGAGGCTGTATAATCGGTGCCGAAATCAAGGCCTGCTTTAACCTGTTAAAAGCAGAAAGACACTCATCAGTGAATACAAAGGGGGCATCCTTAAGCAGCAGCTGTGTAAGTAGTTTAGCAATTTTTGAAAAGTTCTTGATGAACAGGCGATAAAAGCCAGCATGACCAAGGAAACTCCTCACTCCTTTAACATTAACAGGAGGAGGTAATTGCTGAATCACTTCCACTTTTGCTTTGTCAACTTCTATACCCCTGTTAGAAACTAAGTGCCCTAAGACAACTCCCTCGTTGACCATGAAATGGCCCTTCTCCCAGTTAAGCAAAAGATTAACCTCAATGCAACGCTGCAACACTTTATCAAGGTTAGATAGACAGTTAGAAAAATCACTTCCATAGACACTGAAGTCGTCCATAAAAACTTCCATAATAGACTCAATGTACTCTGAAAATATCCCCATCATGCACCTTTGAAAGGTAGCAGGGGCATTACACAAACCAAAAGGCATCCTGCGATAAGCAAAAACGCCATGAGGATTAGTAAAAGTAGTCTTAGCCTGATCATCTGGATGAATAGGGATCTGAAAGAACCCTGAGTACCCATCTAGATAATAGAAAAACTTATGGGAAGCTAACCTTTCTACCATCTGATCAATGAAGGGAAGGAGAATTGATCTTTCTTTGTGGCGGCGTTCAGCTGTCTGTAGTCGATACACATCCGCCAGCCAGTTACTACTCTAGTTGGTATTAACTCGTTTTTTTTTCATTCATGACCACAGTAGTCCCTCCTTTCTTAGGAACTACTTTAACTGGACTCACCCACTTAGAATGACCAACAGAATAAATAATACCTGCGTCAAGCAGCTTCATTACCTCAGCCATCACAACGTCTTGCATCTTTTGGTTCAAATTGGCGCGCGACCACATGCTGCAAGGCTTGTGATCCTCCTCCAGCTCGATCATGTGCATACAAATATCGGGACTAATCCCCTTGATATCATCCAAAGAATAACCCATAGCTTTCCTGTTTTTCTTAAGCACGGCTAACAAACCAGACAGCTGATCATCATCAAGTTTAGCATTAACAATGACTGGATATTGCTCTGTATCATCTAAGAAAGCATATTTAAGATGAGAAGGGAGAGGCTTACGCTCAGGTACCTTTACCTCTATGGCGCAGAGAGTACTAATCATTTGTTCCACTCTTTCTCCTTTAGCGTCGGTGAGTTCACGCTCATCTAAAGCAGCTTCAAGCAATTCCAACACAGCGTCATTGTTATCTGGGTTATCTTCACACTCATCCAAAAGCATTAGAACCCGACCAAAAGTCATAGACAAACTCGTCAACAATATCAACAGAATAACATGTATCCTCTATCATTGGCCGAGCCAAAGTACTAGGCAGACTGAAAGTAATTGCGTCGTCCCCTACTGCAAGAGTCAAACGCCCTTGTTTGACATCAATAATAGCCCCAGTTGTACATAAGAATGGTCTTCCTAGTATAATTGGGGTCCGAGTATCCTCAGCTATGTCTAAAACGATAAAGTCTACTGGTATAAAGAACTTGCCTACTTTCACAGGCACATCCTCTAAGATACCCAAGGGTCGTCTTACAGATCTATCAGCCATCTGTAATGTAATGTTTGTCATTTCAAGGTGACCCATTTTCAATTTCTTGCAGACAGACAGAGGCATGACACTGACACTGGCTCCTAAATCACAAAGAGCCTTATCTATTACTTCATTGCCTATAACACAGGTAATAGAGAAACTATCCGGGTCTTTCATTTTAGGAGGAGCTTTGTTTAAAAGTAAATTACTAGACTCTTCCATAAAAGCAACAGTCTCAAATTCACTTAGCTCTCTCTTACGCGTCACAATATCTTTCATAAATTTAGCGTAAGTAGGTACCTGGGTAATAAGTTCGGTAAAAGGGACAGTTACCTGGAGGTTCTTGACAACTTCCATAAACTTACCGTACTGTCGCTCAACTTTAGCGTCCTTCAGACGTCCTGGATAAGGCACTCTGGTAGCAACGAGTGGACCCGCGACTTTCTCTTTACCTTTATCAGCGCATGACGCCTTCACAGCAGGGGAAGATGATACAGTAGCGGAATTAGATATTAAATTTGAAGCCCCGCTAGTTCTGGCATTCGATCGAGCAGTTTCTTCACTCGATCGAATGGTTTTGTCTTGAGAATCACTCGATCGAGGCATTTGAACCTCTCGATCGAGTCCTTGAATTTCTGGTCCACTCGATCGAGTCCCAGAATCACTCGATCGAGTGACTTTTTCTGCAAAAGTTTTCGATCGAGAGAAATATTCTCCTCGATCGAGATCTGTTAATTGGGCACCTCTCGATTGAGTTGGAATTATACTCGATCGAGTAATAGGGGAGGCTAATTCACTTGATCGAACAAGAATTTCATTCGATCGAGTAGCAGGACGGTATTCAGCAGGGATATCGTCAATTAGCTCTTTCAACTCGTCATCCGGGGTATCATCAGTTGTCACGACCCCGTCTTCCGGCATTTTCGGTCCATCATAAGTGAGACCGCTTTGAAGATTAATGGCATTGATTGGGTCGCACGAGGGTGGTTGGTTTTCTTGATTTTGCGCGAGTGTTAATTGCGCAACTTGCTCTCTTAGCTCCACAATAGCGGTATTATCCTTGTTGCATTGCTCTCTAAGCTGTTGCGTTAAGTTCAATACCAAGGATTTTAATTCGGCTAACTCCCCATTGACAGAGGGGGAATCCGGTTGCGGCGTTGGTGTAGAAGGAGTAGAAGCACTCGTTGAGGTCAAGTCTTCATATAATTTGGAAGAAGGAACTCCTTGCTTGAATTTTTGATAAGCAAGGACACGCTCTACATTTGCCATACAACCAATAGGGTCATGCCCCTCCATACCGCATCTACCACATATTATATCATGCTCAGTAATAGCACAAACTTGTGCATGTTCGCCCATAGTCTATATAATCTCCGGACTACCAACACTTCCGCTAGGACTTTCCACCTCAGCTACTACCAATTCGTTCACATGCCTACCTCCTCGGGGATTTCCATACTCGGGAACATGGATGGCCATCTCCTCAATAAGATGCCACCCTTGATTATCCTCTACATTCTTCTGAAATCTTCCCTTAGCTGCATTATCAAGGATAGCCCTCTGGTTCGGATACAACCCATTGTAGAATTGGGTACATAAGAACCAGCGCTTGAAACCATGATGAGGCACAGAACGGACGAGCTTTCTGATAATGTAACGGCGCCAAAATTTGATACTGTCATTTTGTACCAAAAATAAACCTAATTAAAACTAACAAAGAAGCTAGTGATAAGCAGGGTCGATCTCCACAGGGAGGCAAGATATATGTTAAGGTCCGTCTATTTAAGTCACAAAATGGGGGGTTTGAATTTTGGTTTCTAAACTAATAAAAGATTAAAGGAAAGAGCAGTAAAGAGAGAGCAATAAAAGACAGAAAATATAATAAAGATAATCAAATGAGAGAAAACATGTCAGGATTTCGGTTCACCATGGTAGTCTATCGACTCAGCCGCAAATAGCCTAGACAATCTACAGTGAGACGGATATAGGAAAGGTCCTTCCAGTCCACTTTCTATCCTAGATTTCCACCAACTTAACTTTCGTCCTCATTAGGGTAGTCTACTGTTCATAGCAGGTCTATTTAGTCCAATATTACGATCCAGGAGTAAGTTTAACCAGATTAAAGATAACTTAGAAGCGTGCACTCAACTAAGTCGGTATTATAGTTAAATTGCCATGGGTACAGATTCTCACAAGTAAATAATCTAGTCTATTCGCTACATCGTCACAATCCTACCATGGATTCCCTAATCCGAACATGGAAGAATTTAGCTACTCATATTATTAATGGCGTCAACAATAATAATAATGAATATACTAATCGAAGGCATAATAAAATAACAATAATTATGCATAAACTAAATTAGGGCAGAAATAATTAAGAGAAAAAAAACAAGAATTAAAGCAAGAAACAATGAGATTAAGATTAATAAGGGAAGAAAGATTACAATCTCTAGCAATCCGGCGTAAAGAACAAATCCACTAGCAAGAGATTAAAGAAATAGAATTCAACAGTAGAAGTATGAAAGAGAGATTAAGAGAGTTCTTAGATGATAAAAAGCGTACTTAATAACCTAATTAATGAAAGCTTAAATAGGCAAAACAAAGTCTTTAACGAAATAAGTCCAACACGGGTTAATTAAGCCCGTGTAATACCAAAACCTCTCGATCGAGTGATATAAAACCACTCTATCGAGGACTTCATCAGCTAACCCTCTCGATCGAGTAAAAATCCTTCTCGATCGAGAAAACCCAAATTCCAGCATTTCGATCGAGTAAAGTAAAGTACTCGATCGAACTCTTCTATCCTCCAAGCCACTCGATCGAACCAAAATGCTTCTCGATCGAGTGCCTTTCTTCAAGATCAGCTTCTAAATCATCATTGACTGCTTCGTTGACCACCCTTCACGCACTCCAAGGCATGATTCTCGGTCTAACATTCTCGTCTCCTCAATATGCATGCTAAATAGGACGAAAAGAGTACAGTATCACCACTTTCAGGTTCGTTTCTGCAATTCAGACAAAACAAACCAAAGTAGCCAATTCGGGGCATTCTGCAATACATAACGGTATAAAAATGCATAAAAATACATGCAAAATAAGACTAAAAAGGCTATAACTTGTCTACTTGAACCAATTTAAAGTAATAGAAATCAACAGTCATAGCTACAGTAGTCATTACGCAAACGAATTACAAGATGTCCATAAATAAAGCTGACCTATCGACCTTGCAAGACCAACGAAATCGGACTCACACGTGGTCACTCTTTTCACATGAAGCAAAGGATGAATTATATATGTATAAGAGAGAAATAGAAACAGTCACTCACCTAAACTGAGACCTACATAACATGCATGCATTAAAAATGATAGACGATTCAAGTACTATGCATACACTCCAACCGACAATGTCCGTCACAGCTGAGGGCTTACAAATAGTATAGGAAAGTGTGGTTCAAGTAAGAAATGCAAAACAAATTATGGGAATGTGAAGGTAAAGCGTCAAACTAGCTCCTAAACAAGACCATATAAAACCATCCGAATCTCAACTGACTGAAAATAAAGCACTGGTGCCTTTCATGGCACATAAATCACTAACCAAATACACTATCTCCTCAAAAATATATGAATAAGAACATAGGAGTGAGACAGTCACAAAATTCCCTTTTTTAATACGGTCTCATATCAATTCCAAACAACTTTTTCAATTTTTTCTTTCTTTTTTTTTCTCTTTTTTTTTCACGTGAATTCAACCCCTTTTTTTCATTTTTTTTTCACGTCTCTTTTTTTCATCCCTTCTTATTCCTCATTTTCCACCAACTCCAACAATAAAAACGGGTCAAACTCGCAACATGGATCAACATACCACAATTGACACACTAAACTAGCTTGACTGGGCAGGCTTAGTTTTGGGTGTAGCTAATGGGTCAAAAAAGCTAAATTTGGCTTAAGTGGAGCTAAATGGGTGAAAAATATAAGAAAGAGAAATTTACAAGCACCTCCCTGCATGTGACACCGACCACAAACCCGAATGTATGCAATTGACAAGAAATCGAATGTCATGAATGTGCAAAAATGATAATCATGTTATGCAAGGAGTACTACTCTCAATTCCTATGTAAACCGGTCATGAATGTCACCAGTTATATGGCTCTAAAACATAGAAATTGTAAAGTAGGTTGCCAATTTATCAGGTCAAGTCTACACGGTCAGCTTAATTTGAACAAAAAACTCGTAGATATGCGTAAGACTCAGCTAATAACAGTCAATAGAGTGCAAGGCTCAAGTAAAAATGACAAGTTACAGTGCAATATCATCACGAAAATCAACCGTTCCGACTCAATCTATATGCAAAATGAAACGTGAATATTTTATTAATTTTTTGAAATTTTCTAATTTTTTTGGATTTTTATGATTTTTTGAAACAAATAAAAACAATGCAAGCAGAAAAATAGAAACGTGAATGCAAAACAAATGCAAGCAGAAAAATAGAAACGTGAATGCAAAACAAATGCAAATGCAGACTCAAAAGATGCATTACCCTCCCCAAACCAAAACGAACAACGCTCTCATTGCCCTCCAGCATCCACCAGCAGATATATACGGGGGAACGGGAAAAATACAACCAATAAATGTATGAAAAACAATAAATAAAAAGGAGACAAAAGAAATAAAAGAGCAAGAATGTACATACAAAACACGAACTTCCCCAAACCAGCCTGAAAACTGGGAAAGTGAGTAGACCAGTAGCTACTCGTCAGCCTCGTCCTCCACCGTGAAGTCTGGGTCCACCTCCTGCTCCCTCCTCCTCGCCTCCTCAGCCTGAGTACGCGCCTCCTCCTCAGCGGTGCCCTCCTCCTCGTCACTGGCTGGCTCTGGGTACCCCTCAGCTGGGTAGCGGTAGAAAGACGGGTGTGGCCAACCCTCCGGAACTGGACGTTGTCGCATCATGTGATACTCGTATAGAGGGAACAAAGTGAGAGCTATGTCCCGCTCCATATGAGCCTGCCTGCTAAGAAGCTCAAGCAAAAAACTGGCACGGCGTCCTTGGTCAAGGACCGCTGACGCCTCAAAGAGTAGAGGAGGTTCAAAATTAGCCGGGTAAACCGGCTGTGTCTAGTCTGGTGCAGGAGTAGGGATCAGGGTAGGAATGGTCATGGAAGACTGGCCACCCGTAGAAGGTGTGGATCCCTCTCTGGTCTCAGGTCTCTTCCGCATCTTAGAAGCGGACATAGTAGGAGGTGGAGCAAGCAGGAGGTAATACATGGGTAGTGGCGGAGGTAACCTACCCCTAACAGTGGGCAGGGGAACGAGACGAGGCAGAGTGGTGCAAGGCAAGGGTACAGACAAGGAACCGCAAATCTTCCATGTCTGATGGTCAGAAGTAAGCCAAGTCATAGACAGCATAGCTGTCAGGTCAAGGTACCTATCAGTGTCTAGGTACTGTAAGTCACGGGGAAAGGCGGGGAAGATAGAACGGGCAAGAAAAGTGGTTGTGCCACCACAAACAATGGTGCCCGTAGTCTTCTGCCCCACCGTGTGAAAGTACTGAGCAGTCAAGTAAGCAATGTTAAGCACAAAGGGACCCTCACTGTCAATGTTCAGGTACCCACCAAGAATAGACAGCTCAATGTTGTTCACATTGTTAGGTTCTTTACAGTTAAACATTGTCCCACCAATGAGAGGCAAGAAGTAACGGGCCGGGGGAAGGTGGACATGCGCAAGCTTGCGCTCCTCGTAACTGGTCTGTGCCAAGGTCCTCCACAACTGGCGGATGACCTTCCTAGGGGAGGCTGTGTCACCCCGTAAAAGAAATACCTAACCTAGTACCAAACTCCTCTAAAGTCCAAGAAATAGTCCAGTTAAACAACCGGAAAGAAACAGAAGCACAGGTCGGGTCAGTGGCGTAGGCACCAGAAGAGAAGGTAAAGGAGCTGAAAAACTCAAGGGTCAGCTCCTTGAAGGTCATGGCACTCATGGTGACTAGTCCAGACATCCCCGTACCCCTTAAAATCTCAACAACAGGCTCGTAAATACCCAGCCTATCAAGTGAATTACGACACAAAAATTTAGTAGACAGACAATCAGAGCTCTCTAAGGCAAAGAAACGTTGACGATGTATAGCATTAATGAAAATTATCTCAGGGTAGTCGGGGTGCGGGTCAAGTGAGTCGTCAACTCGGATAGTGACGGGGCCAGTGGCAGGCGTGGCTCATCCGCGACCCCAACCTCTAGTACTTGAAGAAGAAGCCCGTCCTCTGACGGAACGAGGTACTAAGGCCGCCCGGTAAGCAGCTGTGACAGCTGGTGACCACGCAGCAGGGGTGGTCACCGTACCAGACATAGAAGGTGCAGAGACGGAAGCAGAAGGAGAGCTTGTAATACTCCGTATTTATAAGTCTTGGGGTACTCTATCGAGTAGCCCTTACTCTGTCGAGTAAGGGTAGGTTGCGAGATAAAATAGTTTCTGACCTGTTGGGTACTCGATCGAGTAGCTGGGGTACTCGATCGAGTAAGGGGGTACTCGATCGAGTACCTTGGGTACTCGATCGAGTGTCCGGTTTTACGGGGAGTTTTCTCGGGTTTTGTTAATTATGCGATTAAGGTATTTAAACATATTCGTCATTGTTTTAATTCACTTTTACAAAACCTAAAACCCTGTTTAAGAGAGAAAGCAACCAGTTCATCTTCCTAATCGCATCCTTAGCAATTCCGGAGTTCAAAGGCGGTCGTTCTTGTGGTTATCCGTATCGTTGAGTTCCCTGCGTCGAGGGTAAGCTTTTAATATAATTTTTATAATGTTTTGTTAAGATTGGTTAAACCCTAATTTAGGAATTGGGGGTTTTGGTGTGTAGTTTGTGATGTGTAGTCTTTATGTGCTGTATGATAGGAGGAGAATTCGTAGAGGAGCCGTTTTGATACAAAATTGTAGATACCGTCTGCGTGTTGTGCTTTCCAGGTAGGATTTCCTACTCAGTATTAGTCCCATAATGGGATATTGGTGATGTGCTGTAGTTAGTTGTTTGATATGATGATTGTGATTGTGATTGTGATTGTGATTGTGATTGTGATTGGTGGTCTATGGCTCTCGAGATGCGTTCTCGGCTGAGTGGGGTCACTTGCGGGAGTGACTTCACGCCCTAGTTTCGCCCTTCGTGGAACCCGCCACGGGAGGGGATGTGCACATTAATGGGACAGGGTTATCGCTCGTATGATGAGCGGGGCTTAGGTGGGAACGGCTGCGGTCCCCCACGGCGTGGTCTGGTCCAAAGGTGGACGGTCGATTTGAGACGATGGGAGTTGGTGGTGTGTGTGTGTGTGTGTGTGTGATTCAAATTGTCTGTTTATCTTATTGTTGATATATGTATTGAATTGTGTGATTAGTACTGACCCCGTTTAAATGTTTTAAAAACTGTGGTGATCCATTCGGGGGTGGTGAGCAGTTATTGAGCAGGTGTGATATGACGCGTATGGATAGCTGGGATGAGTCATCACGTGGCAGTTAGAAGTCTTCCGCTGTGTCAGACGAAGTCTAGTAGCTTTGATAGTTTAGCTGTAGACCGTATGAGAACCTTGTAATTCCTTTAATTAGTTTTGGGTTTGAACATGTAATCACTTAATCTATAATTACTTTAAAAGTACGTTTCTTTATTGTCTTATGATATTCAGTACCTCGGGCAACCGAGATGGTAGTATCCTTATACCTGAGTGGTCCTGGTAAGGCACTTGGAGTATGGGGGTGTTACAAATGGTATCAGAGCGACGATTTTGGAACCTGTAACAAATGAACATAATGAACATAGGGAGTCCAATAAAATGAACCTGGTGTATGTGTAATGGGAGCCCCGGCTGATGCTAGGTTTTGGGTGAGTAGGCGCCCTCACTTCAAAATCTTGGCCCCATGATACTTAAGCCAGTCACATGGTATGGGAACGTGGAGTCCGTGTGTATATGTGCGACGTGTATGTTAATTGTGCTGTATATGGTTTGTTGAAAGCATGTTGCATGATAGTTGGTAGACATGTTGGTTGGGATCGTTGGAAAAGTATATGAGAATGATGAATGATATGGTAGAAAAAGAAAGTAGTTCGTATATGACGATGTGTGATGAAGTGGATTTGTAATGTTGTTGTATTAGCAACATGGAAATAGGATTTGTAGTGTATGGGTGTGGTTTGTGTTATGAAAAGTTATGAAAAATTAAAACATGCGGGTAATACATGATTGAAAGTTGAATGTTAAATGAGCATGATAGATGGTAATGTTTGACTTTTGGTAAGTGGTAACATGAAGAATAGAGGTTCAATGATATGTGTTTTATATAACGAATTGGATGAAAAGCATGATGGTTGTTTATAACGTGGCACTTGATAACACGAAGTAGATTATTTTGTTAATTGTATGAGGAGTCGCGCAGATTTGAATGCGTAGTTGTAATCATAATGTTGAAATAATAATGAATGCATAGTACGTTAGGGTATGTGAGATAACATTCGGGTAGTATTCACGAGTCCGCATGACTCGATCGAGTGGGTTTGATTCGATCGAGTGGGTACTTGTCGTTATTTTGACCATAATCGTGTTTTTGGGCACTCGATCGAGTACCTCGGGCACTCGATCGAGTATGGGGTCACTCGATCGAGTAGCCGGGCTACTCGGTCGAGTAAGTCGAGATCAGAAGGTCTGTTTGGGTTCTGGAGTCGGGGCACTCGATCGAGCATGTTGGGCACTCGATCGAGTAGCCTCAACTCGATCGAGTAGGTTCTGGTACTCGATCGAGTGGGGTCCGTGCAGGTCATATGCGTATTTCGGGTCATATGTTTGTCTTTTGACATTCGTTGCATATTATGTTTAATTCAAAGGTGTTGTATTACTTCTTTATGCATTGTTTTACGTATGTGTTGGTCCTGAAGCGTAAGTTACCCAATCTTATGATGTAAAGAGTGGCACTATGATGAGTATGAGTTCGGTGGGGAGGACATGAGTTATATGTGATTATGATAGATGGTGGAAAAAGAAAAGGAAGATTGGTATAGTTTATTGAGGCATGGCGCACGTTTTGCGAGACGGGATGAGTGATATGATTGTGTGTTGAGTAATGTAAAAATAAGTGAATATAGACAAGGGATGATGTGAGTATAATGAACGTGAGAATGAAAAGATTGAAAGTAAGATTGTGGATAGTGGCAGCTTGAGATGTGTAAAGAGTTAAGGAGGAAAATGGTTAGGAGTCGTGTGGGTTATGGATTTAGATAGTGAAAGTTCGTTTAAAGGGGTTGAGAAGAGTAATATATAGTGAACTTTGTGGAGACATGTCGCGAGGTGTAGTTGTAGACAGTGAGTGAGTTTGGGAGGTTTATTAAAAGATGAAACTACTGTGTGAGTTCCTTGGGTAATTAACGGTATTAAATGAATTCCGATTTCTAGAGATGTAAAAAGGAGATGCAATTGTTTGAACATTAAACGTTGGTTCTATGGATAGATTAGTGGCAAGTATGAGTGATAGCATAATAAGAGAAGATCCATGGGAAGAAAGAGTGAGATGATGTCGGTAGAAAATAATGGAACTGAGTTTTGGAGCAACGAAGGGGTGACCAGATTTCTAAAGAGTTAGCTAGAAGGAATAAGGAGTTGAACTATTAATTGGTATTATTGAGTGTAAAGAGAAAAGAAGGATAAAAGTAAGCTGAGGAAAATGTTCACCGAAGCTATGTGATATAAAGGTAAGGAATCATCGAAATGTGTGATGGTATCACGAGGATGTCGACTAAAGGTTATATAGGAGTTTCAGGACAACATGATTGGTAATGAGTTTCGAGGAATTAAGGGAGTAAGAAGTTGGTGGAGCATTGGCACGATACGAGATATTTGGTGGAGAGTTGGATGACAATACAAATAAGTTAGCTTTGGGAATAATGTTGAGGTAATTTTGTGGATGGGTTTAATGTTCGTTATTTGCAATATTAACCAAAAATAGGAGAAAAAAACCATGTTATTTTGATATGAGTGTAAGAGATTTTATATACGAGCAAATGTGGCATTGTGGTGTTATCACTAATGGCTAAGAGTGATGGAATATTAGAAAGGTAACAATTCTAAAGAGGTTGATTTGGTAGGGACCTGATTGTTGTGTATGATTGTGAGAGGGTATAAGATGTGGTTAGATGAGGCGGACGCTATTAGTTGAATAGTGAAGGTATGGTTATATTTGGCAGGAAGTGATGGTTGTGCGAATGGGGAATATGTTATGAGGGGCATATGAGTTAAACTCGGGCAGTGGTAACCTTTTTCGAGTGGTAACTTACGTGGTCAGGATTGACTAGTTGGTTGTGATTACGGGTCCGTGATTTGTGTAAATGTTTGTGTGAGGTTCCGACCTCACAAGAAGTGGTATGGTGTGATAATTATAAAGTTGTTTTATGAATGTTCTGTAATATATATGTTGGGCACGGTAATTTAATTGAATGATATCCAAAAAGGTAATAATTTGATTGATTTGACATGGCTAGTTATAATTTTATGTGTATTGATAACACATGTGTATCCCGGGAAATGGTAGAGATGACGTTCATGAGATGCTTATCTGTTTATCCATATAATATGTTGCGTGGTAATTTAATAAAGTGGATTTGAGTAAGTTTTCTTGTCGAGAAGTTATGCTCGGTCGGTATTTATGGGAATCGTATGCAGTTGTGATGTCTATCGGTGTGGTTGTGGTGCCTCGGGTGGTGATCCGGGCACGGCACATAATGTTGTGATGCGGGTATTTTCGCACTACGGTGTGGCTGTTGGTGGCGGTGTTGTGATGCCGTCACCGGTTGTGGTGGAGTAGGCGGGATGATTATGATTCGGGTTTCGAAAGTACATACCATTTATACATAGATTGTTGTTTTGGTTGATATTGCTCTCTGCGAGTGTCGGTTTGTCTTTGATAGACAGTTGTCTTGCTTATTCATGTTTTCTTCACTAGGTTAAGTTGGGAATGAGGTAGAGTATGATGTGAAATAGAGTTGTATATGTTTCGTTGTTGTCAGGGGATAGTGATAATCTGTTGATGGGACACGGTTGTGAGAGGTTGTTACGGTAATTTTGATCTTGTTTTCAGATGAGACATCGGTAGACATGGTAATGGAAAATGATTCGTGGAACATGTGTTGTAATGAGCTGAAAGCGGCAGGTAGTTCATAATCTTTTGATGAGACAGTGAGTGTAGGGTGTTGGGGAAATTAGTGTCATGTTAAGTTGTGTATGAATTTTGCGGTAATGAAAGAAAGAACTTGAGGATCTAGTGTGCGTGTACGTAACGAGTGCGGACCGTGAGTTATGCTTCTGGGAGATAAGTGCCTTACGTAGAGAGGTATGTTGTTTGGCAGTAATAATGAAGAGTGGGTATGGTGATTTGCTACGAGTTTATGGTATAGGTTAGGTCTTGTTGCCGAATGAGTTGAGGAATGGGAAATGTTTATGTATGGGAGCCTTGGATATAAGAATGGTGAGTGTTTGGTTTATAGACGGTTATCTTTGACATGTGGTGGTACAGAGGGTAATGAGATATAGATATGGTTTGGTATTAGTGAGTTACGAGGACGTAACATTTGTCTTAAGAGGAGTAGGATGCGATAAAACAGATTTTGATGGTTGTACATATGGTAATATATTCGGAAGTTGAGTCTTGATGTAGAATAAAAGATCGATTCGTGATTGTGGGTGATTTTATTAAAGGTCATGACCGTGCTTGTAGTAGCGTGATGTTTAGGAGTGTGAGAATATTTCGCTAGTATTGACAGTTGGATGATGAGGTTACGAGTGTGAGTAAACTTCGAGGACGAAGTTCCTTTTAAGGGTGGTAGAATGTAACATCCCGTTTGATGTCTATGAGTGTCTTGGTATTGGATTTGATAGTTGATGATATTATCGAGCTAGCGGATTAAAGGATGGTAGTTGGTTATGTATGGAGTTGGTATCGTGAGAGATATATATGTGGTAGATACGGTATAGTGAGTCATGTTGTGGAAGTAAACATAGTTGGTGGAGTGGGTGTTAAGAGTTCATGTTCTATGTTCGGTCGAGTTCTTGAGTCCTTAGCTAAGTTGTTGTGTCTTGGTCGAGTCTGTATGGTTGTTTTTATGTATGGGTTGAACTTCGGGGACGAAGTTCCTTTTAAGGAGGGAAGACTGTAATACTCCGTATTTATAAGTCTTGGGGTACTCTATCGAGTAGCCCTTACTCTGTCGAGTAAGGGTAGGTTGCGAGATAAAATAGTTTCGACTGTTGGGTACTCGATTGAGTAGTCAGGGGTACTCGATCGAGTAGGGGGGTACTCGATCGAGTACCTTGGGTACTCGATCGAGTGTCCGTTTTTACGGGGAGTTTTCTCGGGTTTTGTTAATTATGCGATTAAGGTATTTAAACATATTCGTCATTGTTTTAATTCACTTTTACAAAACCTAAAACCCCGTTTAAGAGAGAAAGCAACCAGTTCATCTTCCTAATCGCATCCTTAGCAATTCCGGAGTTCAAAGGGCGGTCGGTTCTTGTGGTTATCCGTATCGTTGAGTTCCCTGCGTCGAGGGTAAGCTTTTAATATAATTTTTATAATGTTTTGTTAAGATTGGTTAAACCCTAATTTAGGAATTGGGGGTTTTGGTGTGTAGTTTGTGATGTGTAGTCTTTATGTGTTTGTATGATAGGAGGAGAATTCGTAGAGGAGCCGTTTTGATACAAATTGTAGATACCGTCTGCGTGTTGTGCTTTCCTGGTAGGATTTCCTACTCGGTATTAGTCCCATAATGGGATATTGGTGATGTCTTTGTAGTTAGTTGTTTGATATGATGATTGTGATTGTGATTGTGATTGTGATTGTGATTGTGATTGGTGGTCTATGGCTCTCGAGATGCGTTCTCCGAGTGAGTGGGGTCACTTGCGGGAGTGACTTCACGCCCTAGTTTCGCCCTTCGTGGAACCCGCCACGGGAGGGGATGTGCACATTAATGGGACAGGGTTATCGCTCGTATGATGAGCGGGGCTTAGGTGGGAACGGCTGCGGTCCCCCATCGCGGCGGGCGGTCCAAAGGACGGTCGGTATTGAGACGATGGGAGTTGGTGGTGTGTGTGTGTGTGTGTGTGACAGTTCAATTTGTCTGTTTATCTTATTGTTGATATATGTATTGAATTGTGTGATTAGTACTGACCCCGTTTAAATGTTTTAAAAACTGTGGTGATCCATTCGGGGTGGTGAGCGATTATTGAGCAGTGTGATATGACGCGTATGGATAGCCGGGATGAGTCATCACGTGGCGCTTAGAAGTCTTCCGCGTGTCGACGAAGTCTAGTAGCTTTGATAGTTTAGCTGTAGACCGTATGAGAACCTTGTAATTCCTTTAATTAGTTTTGGGTTTGAACATGTAATCACTTAATCTATAATTACTTTAAAAGTACGTTTCTTTATTGTCTTATGATATTCAGTACCTCGGGTAACCGAGATGGTAGTATCCTTATACCTGAGTGGTCCTGGTAAGGCACTTGGAGTATGGGGGTGTTACAGAGCTAGCAGCAGTGCTAGCTAAAACTGAGGTCGACACAGAGGTAGAAGCGGAGCTAGTAGTCGAAACGACGTTGGTGGCAGCAGGGACCACCGTCTCAGTAGAGGACGGAACTACAGTCGAACTAGACGAAGATGAGGAGCTACTTTCCATCCTAATCAAGTAAGCAAGGGGGATATTAAGCAATTGAATCAATTAAACACAAAAAACCCCAATTTAATCGGAATTTTCGAATTCAACATAAACCCTAACCCCTAATTACCTCATATTGTTAAAATAAAGCAATTAAACAACAAATTGGTAAAGGAGAAACTTACTTGACAATGAAACCCATGAGATAAGCAAAAGAATCCACCCAAAGTGATGCAAATAGGCGGATTTTCGAATGAAAACCGCAAACCCTAATTTCCCTAAATGACCGCGAAAAGGACAAAAATAAAGGGGTCAAATAGGGGTCAAATGTCGATATACTAGCAATGTAAACAATGTGGATGTTGGATTTGGTGTTGGGCAAGAAAAATGGAGGATTTTGGGGTTTTGTCGCAAATGGGGATGAACAAGAGGAAGAATGAATTATAATTAAGAAAAATAGAAGTTAAAGAGGTACTTCCTGCGTATAATTATCAATTTCAGATTGAGTGGTTTTAAATCACTCGATCGAGAAGTCTGACCTGCATTTCACTCGATCGAGCATAATTACACTCGATCGAGAACTCTTAAATTTTGCCAATTCGATCGAGCAACTGAAACCTCTCGATCGAATAACTTCCTCGGGCATTTCTCTCGATCGAGTACAAAAAGTACTCGATCGAGTTCTTTTCTCCTGTAATTCATCCCAATGCGACACTATCTCCCCAAACCTGCATAAAAGTACGCAAAATACATCCCGACAATACAAATCACAAAATGACAGTCTATAGTCTTTTCTAGCTAAGCTAAATAGTCTAAAGTCTAGCAGTTCTAAAAATTCAATAAAGAAATTCGACGGAAATTTAAAGTTTTACAAATTGTTACAACGGGGCATTCCCCGCTCAATTCCCAAAACATTTCAGTAGCCCAAAGGAGGACTTCTGACTAGAGGAGGTCCCTTCAGCGTCTTTGACCATCCTCTTCGATCTCCATGAGCTTGAATTCGAACCAGTAAGGAGAGAATAGTTAACCTCCACGTATGCACTAACTTTCTTCGTCCCTTTGTCTTTCCCATCAGCTTTGACGTTGGCATCTCCATTTTGATTGACTTTAATCGCACTTTGACCGTTGACAACTCCAGCATCCATTTCATCTGTACCTCCAGTAAGAAAAACAGACGAATGTTCCTCCTTTTCGCTCTCAGTCTGAGGCATAGCAGCACAAAATTCAACACTCTCAGCTGAAGTGTCTATTTCTGAGTTAGTAGAAGATAGGGCATTGCAAGGTTAAGCTTGCATGGGAGCCCTACGAGATTTAGATTGATGAAAAATTAATTCTTCATCTCCTACCTGAAACGTAAGTGTCTTACCCCCGACATCGATCACTGCGCGAGCAGTGAATAAAAATGGATTCCCTAAAATAATAGGGGTATGAGTGTCCTCGGGAATATCAAGCACTACTAAGTCTAAGGGAATAAAGAATCTCCCGATATTGACAGGTATGTCCTCTATAACTCCTAACGGCCGTGATATACTACGGTCGGCCATGTGTACGGTCATATTAGTGCAATTAAATTTTGTAAAACCAAGTCTCTTAGCGAGAGACAAAGGTAAGACGCTCACGCTAGCACCAAGATCGCATAGCGCGTTGTCAATCAAATGGGTTCCTATATGACACGAAATTGAGAAACTACCCGGGTCTGACTGTTTAGGTGGCAACTTATTTTGAACTAGGGAAGTCCCTACCTCAGTTAAAGCTACCGTCTCATGATCGTTTATATGCCTCTTACGTGACAAAATTTCTTTCATAAACTTTAAGTAAGAGGGCACCTGTGTCAGCAACTCGGCGAACGGAACAGTAACCTGTAGGCTTTTCAGGAGCTCAGCAAATTTACCGAACTGTTGATTGGCTTTAGTGCTCTGTAATTGCCTTGGGAAGGGCACCTTAATAGGAATCTCGAGCCCTTTGTTTCTCTCTTCCAACGTCTCAGCAGGTTCAAGCTCTTTTTCACTCGATCGAGTCTTTTTACCTCTCGATCGAGTCTTTCCAGGGGATATTTCACTCGATCGAGCATTTCCAGCCTCTCGATCGAGTTCCTCAATAACAACAGTGTTCGATCGAGGTATATTTTTACTCGATCGAACAGATTCTTCAAAATTTTCACTCGATCGAGTGGTTTTCACCTCTCGATCGATCCCTTGATTATCCAGTTCACTCGATCGAGCAACATTTCCACTCGATCGAGTGCTTTCTTCAATAATTCTACTCGATCGACCACCAGAAATCAGTAGATCGAGTATATTCTTCGTGGTGAGCTCATTTTCAGCGATAAAAGACTGTTCATCATCATTAACGGCCTTCCTCGGGTCTGAAATGTCCCTGTCAGCAGACAATTTCGGTCCTTCATAAGAACGACCACTTCACAAATTAATTAAGTTTACCGTCTCATATGGATTTTTCTCAGATTGGGACGGCAATTGACCCTATTTCCTCGAGGACTGGTTCGCGGCTAACTGAACAACTTGAGTTTCAAGTGACTTGATTGAAGCTTCTTTTTGTTGGTCACTCATCTGCCATTGCTTTGTCAAAGACTGAAGCATTGTCTTTAATTCAGCTAACTCACTTACCCCACTTGAAGATGATGCTCCTTGATTCGGTGGAGGAAAAGAAGGAGGCTTTTGGAAGCCTTGTTGAGCCTTGTGAGGAGGGACATAAGGTTGCTGTTGCTGCGGTGGAGGAGTGGGATTAAGAACATTCTGACTTGTCCACCTCAAATTGGGATGGACTGCCCCTTGATTATTGTAATAGGAACCTCCTCCTTGCCTATATTGTTGAAAGGCAAGGACTTGCTCCTTCTCAGTAAGACAGTCAACAGCCGTATGACCGTCATCGCTTCCACACCTCTCACAAGTGACAGTTTCCTGTCTAGTCAACAGATGAATCGTTTGTTGATCTCCAGCAGATTGCAGCTCCAATCTATCAAACAGAGCATTCATGGCTTCCAACTGAGCCAAGACTTCCTTATTAACCGAATGGACCGTTCGAATACCGTCTTGTGGGTTCCCATATTCAGCACAATGGGTCGCCATCTCCTCAATAATGCCCCATCCCTTATCATCATCAATATTCTTTTGAAATCTTCCGTTGGATGAGGCGTCAAGTATAGCTCTGTGGTCATCGTACAACCCATTGTAGAACTGGTTGCACAAAAACCACTGATCAAAACCATGGTGACGAAGAGACCTCACCAACTTCTTGAACCAGCACCAAGCTTCGTAGAAAGTCTCATCAGGTGCCTGCTTGAAACTAGTAATCTTACCCCTCAGCTGATTAGTGCGTTGTGGAGGGAAGTATCTTTTGTAGAAGGCAAGTGCGAGAGTCTCCTAGTTGGTGATACCAGCAGCACTTCGGTCAAGATCAGGCAGCCACTCACGGGCTGAGTCAGTCAGAGAAAAAGGAAATAGCACTTCCTTTATCGAAGGCATAATGAAATAACAATAATTATGCATAAACTAAATTAGGGCAGAAATAATTAAGAGAAGAAAATAAGAATTAAAGCAAGAAACAATGAGATTAAGATTAATAAGGGAAGAAAGATTACAATCTCTAGCTATCCGGCGTAAAGAACAAATCCACTAGCAAGAGATTAAAGGAAGAGAATTCAACAGTAGAAGTATGAAAGAGAGATTAAGAGAGTTCTTAGATGATAAAAAGCGTACTTAATAACCTAATTATTGAAAGCTTAAATAGGCAAAACAAAGTCTTTAACGAAATAAGTCCAACACGGGTTAATTAAGCCCGTGTAATACCAAAACCTCTTGATCGAATGATATAAAACCATTCGATTAAGGACTTCATCAGCTAACCCTCTCGATCGAGTAAAAATCCTTCTCAATCGAGGAAACCCAAATTCCAGCATTTCGATTGAGTAAATTAAAGTACTCGATCGAACTCTTCTATCCTCCAAACCACTCGATCGAACCAAAATGCTTCTCGATCGAGTGCCTTTCTTCATGATCAGCTTCTAAATCGTCATTGACTGCTTCGTTGACCACCCTTCATGCACTTCAAGGCATGATTCTCGTTCTAACATTCTCGTCTCCTCAATATGCATGCTAAATAGGATGAAAAGAGTACGGATTCACCACTTTCAGGTTCATTTCTGCAATTCAGACAAAACAAACCAAAGTTGCCGATTCGGAACATTCTGCAATACATAACGGTATAAAAATGCATAGAAATACGTGCAAAATAAGACTAAAAAAGCTATATAAATGCACGTATCGTCACAATTTTTTCAACCCGGCCCCTAATACCTTTTCCGGTCATCCAGTCACTATGACGATTCTTAGGAACGCCGATCAACTCCTCAGGGGAGAGATGAGCGTAACAATATGAAAGAGCTTCGTCTAAAATAGCGCGTTCAGCAATACAACCTTCCGGGCGATACCGATTAGATGTATAGTCCTTGTAGACTTTCATCAATCTTTCGAAAGGATACTGGTATCTCAAGTACACGGGCCCAAGGTACAAAATCTCCCTAACCAAGTGAATGGTCAGATGAATCATGATAGTGAAGAAAGAGGGTGGAAAATACATTTCCAACTGACAAAGAGAGGTTACAACTGTTAGGTTTGATTACCTCTTACCACTTGTTAGGTTTGATTACCTCTTATTAGACTCCTCTAATAGTGAACTAATTAACTTTTTAATTATTTGTTCTTTAGATCTAGTGCATGCATAATAAAATTAGAGATTTATGAGGAAAAACAATGTCCCTTACATTGTATGTGGTTCGAAAATATGGGCACAAATAAGGTCACCTTCCTTATTTGTTCTTAAGCTTAATATGTTGGATGATCTTCCAAAAATCCCAAAGTAGAGATCCTCCTTAGATTGCACCCAAGACTTATCCCTTAAACTAGTATACTAATTAACTAGATTAATACACTAGTATCCTTAAAATGATTCCAATATTATGTTTATTACTACACTAGTAATCTTGTTTTGATATTAGAATGGATAAACAATTTATTGTATTCTAAAACTTGTTTAGAGAGAAGTGGGAGAATATGGAGCAAGCTTTTGCATGTAATGTGTAAGAATAATGATAAGAGAACAAAATTCTCTTAAGAAGAGGAGGGGGCACGGTTGGAGCAAGGAGAAAATGCCAAGGATGGCATCTTGCTTTATGCTTTTTCTCTTCACAAGAAAATAGGATGTGTAAGCTAGTATGTAGGGTATGATTACTTCTTATTTTATCTCATAAAATAAATCATCCATATTCTACCATAACTCCCTCCATTCGGTCCAACCTACATAAAATGGACTACCATTTTATTTTATCAGTTGTCACACAATATGTCACATGCAGTATGTTACATGTTATTAATTAATTTAATGCATATTTATCACATAAATATCATTTTATAAATTAATTAAATTACATACAACAAATTGACTAGTGATACTTGATCACATAAATAAAATGGGTCATATAATTATAATTCACATCCTGTAATTATAATTAACCATTCATTCTTATCTCTATTGTTTCTCAAACAATAAACAATTTTAGTAATAAAGTATTTCAATTACTAAAATAAATCTTATTTAATCCCATTACAATAAGATATCAATATTCTCTCTCACAAATGAATTGTTCAATTAAGGAATTGATCACCTTGTATCGTCATACAATTAATCAATTTATCTATTAAGGGAGTTGTCCTTTAGGTGTGACCTTAAGGGATCAACTGACCACCATCATCATACGACAGTAATGTCAAACTCTAGTCAGCCAATCATTACCGATTAATGATGATCAGTTGATTATATAATAAATCATTCCTTACGTATTCTTAATATGAGATTTAAATGTGATATTAAATCATGTGATCGCGTTATTGTTGAGGACACATTTTCCAACAATCTCCCACTTGTCCGAGATAAGTGTGCGTTACCAATTCTCTTGTCCTATTATAATCTCCCACTCAATGCAAGGTGTCTTGCAGGTCGTACTTGCACTTGATCATATCTTGAGTGGTTTCCTCGATCTAGAGTGTAACTGTCTGACCGGAATTATCTAGCGTAGATACCTTCCGAGCATGGCCACGCATTTCCAGTTCACTACTCCTCGAGTGGCCTTGAGATTTCAAACAACCCTGACAAGGGGTGGACAATTCCTATGGCACTATTCCCTTCGTTCAGCCACAGTTCATCATAACCCAAAATATACCCATTTGACCTCATTTATGACAGTCATAGAGCATAAATCAAAGCTAATTAGAAATTTGTGCCAACTTGGGCGAATAATCTCTAGTCAAAAGAATTGACTCATAAGAATACTATAGTAGCTCTTGCCACGACCAGGCTTTATGAATTACCAGAACTCTATAAGCGGTCACTGCCCGACAGAGTGTCCCATACAGTCTGCCTATGTGATCGACTAGTCATCCCCTATGACTTTATGGCACTTGAACTTGCCATCAATCGCATCACACTCTAGTCACTTCGAGACGTCACCTCATATAAGTAACTAGGGGCGAATACCATGTCAATCCAGTTCACTTTAATGGGGTTCAACTTGTCTCTACAACCCATTTGGATTCAACAAGGTAACGGGTGAGTTTAATAAAACTCAAACGATAAATGCGATTATCACATATGAATAGTCAATACACTATTACTACTTCATATCTTATAATATATAGTGTTTCATTAACACTAGTTTAAAATGCAATAAAATCTTGGCAAGTGGATATACCCTATATCCATATATTCCAACTTTTTCAATTGCTATTTCCTTCTATTCAATGTTATTTCTAATAACTTGAATTTATCTCTAAGTATTTGTCTAGTCTTCTTACTACACTTGGGCTCTTTAGCTTGAAAGATGCTCCCACTGTTATCGCATAACTTGTGATAAAGTCATTTGTAGAGGGATTCACTCTTAATCCCTACGTTGACCATTTTATCACAATTTACTTAGATTCCTTTTGTAGAATTTGCAATGTGTGAAACTAAAACACTTTTCTAGTCTCTTACTCCTAAGTCAATAAGACATCCTAGGATTTCAACAAATCCCTTTTGGTTTGGAAACTAAAGTTTGTGCAACCCTTCAACACGTAACATAGTTTATCATCCAAACATATGAACGAATCTTTAATTCTTCTCAAGAATCTCAAGGATGTTCTTTAAGGCTTTCATAAGACCATATTATGAATTAACTTGTTATTGACTTATTATGCTTTTAGCATATGATACATCATGGCATGTGCGTCTGTTGGCATACATGATCATTCTAATGGTGGAAACATTAGCAAACGATTTCATGTAATCAACAACTTAATAGGTTCAGTGAATGACTATCACTCCATCATAGTAATTCCACTTTCATCATCATGAATAACCCATTCAACCTTGTTGATATTAAATAGATATGAAAAGATCTTATCATCATAAGACTCACAATTCTATGCCAATATTCTCTCACATAGATTCAAAAATCTAGAATACTTTGCATCCCTTTACATGTCTCCAATCACTCTTTCACAGAAGAGAGCATTGGTACATTATTCTCAATAAGTAATATGTTATCAACATATAAGACATGGGAAAATGATTTTGGCTCCCACTTAACGTCATGTATAATCATGATTCTTTAATCATGTGAATGAAACAATTCACTATTATCACATGAACGAAAAGTATAATCCTTTAATGCTTGCTTAAGACCATTCTAGGATCACTTAAGAAAGCTACGCATAATATGTTAGGATTCTTAGATCTTCATCTAAGGTTTTGTGTTCTAAACACATCCTTCTCTAAATTCCCATTTTAGAAAAGCGAATTTTAAATATCATTTGCCATTCTTCATTAAAATGAAATGCGGCAATTCCTAACATAATTTATCTTGATCAACATCTTCATGTTAATCTTATGCATTTGAGTACTCTAAAGCACTATTTACCTTTAAAGAGACCCTCACTTTAAAGTAAATCTACTCTTGAGTAACAATTTTTGGATTGTAATGCTATGGCTCGTGTGTAACAAGGTCGATTTAGGACAATGTCATAATACCATCACTTTCACAAAGCAATATTTTAACCAATAAGACATGTGCGATAAACTCCCACTGAACTATGCTCCCACTCAATCTTTATAGATTATAGTTCAACTATACTCCCACTCTATAGTTCCATTACTTTCACAAAGTAACACTATAAGACATGTTTGTAACGATCCAAACTACTCTCACTCTATCTCTCAAAAATACATCTATCTTCTTGAGAAATAGCTTTGTGAGTTACAAACTGTTAGGACCTATTTGTTGATGATGACATGCCCAATCTAATCATGTTTCTAAGTGTACCATTTCAGGAATAATGCAACCTCCTTAAGCAAGAATTAATCAATGTCAAAGTCAAGAATGGTTGATAATTTGCTACTCAAGATTTAGAGTCAATTGTGTCATCTAATGTACAAATTAGGGAGTAGAGTATTTAAACGCAACAACAACAGTCAAGACTACTGTTACTCTTGCAAGTAACAATAGCCTGGACTGTTACCATGGTCTGCAACACTTGAAACTCGATTTCATCTTTTGAAAATCCTTTTTATCTTTTTAAATGGCTTGGATTTAAATGATGACTTTCAGATTTCTTTTTAAGAGTTGGGTTTCTAGAAAAGAGGTCTAGCTAATTATCAATTCAAATTGTTTCCTCCTTTGTGCCAATTTGTTTCCTTGGTCTTTTGTAAAACAAAGTTTGCTTTATGCCATTTTTGTATAAGCTTGTCATCTTATGACTTGTTTTCCACTCTTTGTTTTCTGAAAAATAAAAGGCTTATTTTGGATAAATTACAAACCTTCTTTTCTTATTTTGCTTTTTAAAAGAGTGCTCTCTTTTGTGTAAGTTTGGGAAAAAGTTGGTCTTCATCACATGTGAAGACCTTTGACTCACAAACCCTAGCTTACCTACCTTGTTTACCCTCTCTATAAAAGGAACCCTTCTCCTCACTTTGAAAGCAAGACTTTTGAGAGAAATCAAAAGTATTTTTGCAAAATCAGTTTTTAAGAACTCAAAATTTTCTTTGCAAAAAATCTTCTAAGTCTTCAAGTGAGTCAGTTGAAATCACTGTTACATCACAGTGTTGTATCCTCTCATCTAGAAATCGTTTGAACCAATAAGTTGTCCTTCTCAATTCTTTTTAAGAATCAGTCTAAGGAAACTTGGTTTGTGAACATTCTAGTTAGAGTGTAGAGTTTGCAAAATTGTTTTCAAATTTTCAAATCGTTTTGATATTTTGCAAAGCTTTCAAAGTCTTTAAGTGTTACAGTCATAACAACTGTTGCTTTAAATATTAAACTCTCTCACTTATGAACCGTTTGATCTTGTAAGTTATCCATATCAATTCTTGTTAAAGAATCAGTCCGTGGAAACTTGATCCTTGTAAACGTTCTATGTTAGAGTGTAGAGTTTTAGGACGGAGTAGTCCATTAACTCTTGTGGCAACCGGAGTAGGTTGTGAGTTGTTGAATTCTAGGACGTAGTAGTCCATTAACTCTTGTGGCAACCTGAGTAGGTTGTGAGTTGTTGAGTTCTAGGACGGAGTACTCCTTGAATTTATGTGGCAACCGGAGTAGGTTGTGAGTTCTTTTTATCGTATTTGTTTTTAGTAGTCGGAGTAGATCACTAAATCAATCAATAAAAAGTAGATTGGACGTAGGCACTTGAGTTCTTGCCGAACCAAGTCAAAAATCATTGTGTTGATCTCACTTCGCTTTTAATTACGCTGCAATTTATCTTATTTGTTCTTCATTCACGTTTTAGTTAGCAACAGTCCTGAATACTGTTACTTCTGGTCTGTAGCTTTTACTTCACTTGCTAAGACAAACAAGTAATAGTCAGAACAACTGTCGCTTCCTGATTTCAACAACTTACTTTTGGAATCGTGATACACTCTTAATCATTCAATTTATTTGATGTATCCATTTAACATTCATATTGTCAATCAACTTACTTTAAAACAATAAAGATTAAGTTGAAATTTTTAGTTAAATTCGTTCATTGTTCTTAAACACAACAGTCTGCGATACTGTCGGTTTCGTCTGTTGCTTACAACATTTGCAAAGCCAACTAGTAACAGTCTGTCTCACTGTTCCTCTAGTCAAGTCAACAATACGCTTTTTAACTTTCATTTGAAAGGGGTGTTTGTTAGATACTTGAGACATCATTTCATTTGACTAACTTAAATCAATTAAGTTTAGTTAAAATTTTAAATAGTACCTAATTCACCCCCTCCCCCTCTTAGGTACTTGAATCCATAAACTCTTCAATTGGTATCAGAGCCTCGTGCTCTTGATCGAGGCTAATTGCCTTAGAGTTTGATTCTTGGGTAATGGATTCCGAAAAACACTCCAAGATCCCGGTCTTTACCGGTGCGAATTTTGGATGGTGGAAACTCAAAATGAAACATTACATCAAAAGTATCGATTATCAATGTTGGACCATCATCCAAAATGGACCTCTTGTTATTGAGGAAACCGACATGCTAACCGGTTTCACCAAAACCAAAGAGGAAAGAAATTACAATGAAAATGATTTCAAACTTGCCGAAAAGAACTCCAATGCAATGTCGATTCTTCAACGTTGTGTTGGTGAGGGGGAAGTTAGTCGAATCTCTGAATGTCCTACGGCAAAATCTATTTGGGACTCTCTTGTACATGCTTATGAGGGGACTTCCCAAGTTAGAAAACGCCGTATTGACCTTCTCTTACAATAATATGAGATGTTTAGAATGTCAAAGGACGAGTCCATTAATAGCTTTTCTTCACGTTTTTCTTGTATTATTAATGAGCTAAAAAGTCTAGGAAGGGATTTCAAGTCCGAAGACATCATTCGGAAAATCCTTCGTAGTCTCACCTCTAAGTGGCAACCCAAAGTTACCGCTATAGAGGAAGCCAAAGATTTGTCAACCCTATCTCCTCATGAACTAATGGGATCAATAATAGCTCACGAGTTCAATCTCGACAAGCATTATAGTGAGTCTTCAAAAGGAAGGAGTCTCGCTCTCATGTCCTCTCCAAGCGATGGAGAAGACGAGGAGGAAGATGAGCTTGCTATGTTCTCAAGGAATCTAGCCGAGTTAGTCAATGGTCAAGAAAATAAAAGGTTCAATAATAATTACTCGAAAAAACGCTTTCCTAAGAAACGACCTAGTTCCAACGTGGGATGCTTTAAGTGTGGTGATAAAATTCACCAAATTAAAGAATGTCCCACGTGGGATGAAATCAAATCAAAGGAAAAACGAGATAAAGTTAAAAAGGACTACAAACATAGAATCATGAGCGCTATTTGGGAAATGTCCGACTCCGAGGAAGATGAGGAACTCATCGAGGAGCAACTAGAGTCTAAAATGTGTCTTACAAGTCATCTCAAGGACAAAGTCTCAAAAACTTCTAAAATTGAACATCTTAGATGTCTCAAGGCTCACCCCGATGATTCCGACTCGGACTCCGACAATGAGGTAAAACATCTAAAAGCCAAGGTTAGATCTTACTCCAAAGAAAAGGTATATAAGCTTCTTGACAAACTCTTTGATAAGTGTCGTTCACAAAATGATAAGCTTGATGTCATGCAAGACGAAATTGAAGAAATTGCACACGAAAACTTTAACCTTAAAAATGAACAGAAAGTAACAAACAGTGTCATTGTCATCTCTGAGGCTTATGATGAAGTAAAAAGAGTCAACAAATTGAACAAACAATTGACTAAAGAACTTGAGTATCTTAAAATGATCCCCACGGATGTCTCTGACCTTGAAAATGTCAACACCACCTTGGTGATGCAAGTTTCCTTGCTAACCAAGGAACGTGATGACCTTTTGAAGGACAAAGATGTTCTCAAAGATGAATTGGATGACCTAGTGGTTGAGATAATTGACTTAAGAGAAACAGTATCTGAAACTGTTGCTTCCAACAAAGATCTAGCTAAGTCAAATAAACTTGTCACTAAATTATCTAAGGAGAATGAATGTCTTAAGGTTAACATAGATGCCTACAAAAGGGAGATTAGAATGCTTCACAAAAAATTTGTCAAATTTCAACATGAATCTCCCGAATGTAGTTCATCTAGATCTAAAATCGTTCACCTAGATAAATGCATCTCGGGTCTTAAGCTTAATGTTCAACAAAAATCTGAAACTTTCATGGAGCTTAAATCCGAGTATGATATAATGAAAAGGGAGCTTGAAAGCTCTAAAAAAAGAAACAAGTATCTCACCTTCAAAGTCGAGGAACTAAACAAGGAACTTATTGAGGCTAAGAATGTTTCAAAGAATTGGGAAGGTAGCCAAAATGTTTTAAACTTTCCAACAAATCAGCCCAAAAGATGTGATAAGGTTGTCAGTCTAAGTTTTAAATGGAACAGTCAGTCCACTGTTACATCCAGAAGCCTAAACCCGACTTTAGGAGAAGGAAATATGTTGGTCTTACCGAATACATTATTTGCAACTATTGTGGTAAGAATGGTCATGTCTTTAATGCTTGCAACAAAACACATAATGACATTAACAAGATCATTAAAGTTGTAAAGCAAATGTGGATTAGGAAAGACATTGTGAGATATGTTGATCATAAAAGGGGACCCAAGTTTGTTTGGGGTTCCTAAACTCAAAGTCTAATCTTGTGTAGGGCTTGGTGAGAGGCGGACGCAATTGGTACTTGGATAGTGGATGCTCTCGTCACATGACGAGTGATAGAAGCCAATTCTTCTCACTTAAAGCTTATGATGGTGGCACGGTAACGTTTGGTGAAAACAAAGAAAAAGGTGAAGTAATAGGAATTGGAAAGGTTGGTAAGTCATCGTTACTTTGTGTCGACAACGTGCGGCTTGTCAAAGGTTTGAAGCATAATCTCCTTAGTATTTCTCAACTTTGTGATAAGGGTAATATTGTTAAATTTAGTGCTAATTTGTGTCGTATTGTTTATACTACAACCCATGAGTTGATTCTTGAAGGTAGACATGTCAAAGATGTTTACTTAACCGATTTGAACATGTTATCCGGTCATACTATGTCTTGCATAAGTGTAATGAAAAATGACTCTTGGTTGTGGCACAAAAGATTTGGACATGTTAGTGCTAAAACTCTTAATACCCTTAGAAGACTTGACCTAGTTGAAGGTTTTCCTAACATGAAGTTTGAATTTGATAAGTTATGTGATGAATGTGCTAGATGCAAACATGTTAGAAGCTCCTTTAAATCCAAAAACTGTACAAGTCAAAATTGATGAATCTACCATTCTTGGACAGGTACAAAATAAGGATGAAGATGATGAAGATGATGAGGATTAATTTGAGATTAGTCTTATGAGAAAAGACTTTGTGTTTGCGGATGAGGAAGCTCCAAACAATGACGCCCTGCAACAGACAGACGAACTGTTTCCTGCCAATGTCAACAACAATTCATGGGGAACACATGGTATCTCCACTGCCACTATTTCTTCTCAGGACAAAACAGACCCAACGACTGTTGCCTCCACCTCCAGAAATGAAATAACTCAGGACAGCACTGATGATGACCACTCTAATCAGAAGGAAACAGTCACTGAGACCGCCACTACTGAGGGGGAACAAGAAACCATTGTCCCAAAGAAGTGGAAACATCAAAGCTCTCATCCACTCTCAAATCTCACAAGTGATCTTAACTTTGGAATTCGAACAAGATCCTCCCTCAACAATCTTGCTCATCTTGACGAGTATTGTGCCCACAATGCCTTTCTTTCTCAACTGGAACCAGCAAATGTAACAGTCGCTCTGACTGACGCTGACTGGTTATTAGTCATGCAAGAAGAACTCAATCAATTCAAGAGGAATGAGGTATGGCACTTAGTCCCTAGACCATCTAATCGTACCGTCATTGGTACTAGATGGGTCTTTCGCAACAAGCTTGATGACTCGGGAGAAATTGTAAAGAACAATGCTAGACTAGTGGTGCAAGGTTATAACCAACAAGAGGGTATTGATTATGACGAAACCTATGCACCGGTAGCTAAACTTGAAGCCATATGATTACTTATAGCTTTTGCGGCTCACAAAGGCATTAAACTCTTCCAAGTGGATGTCAAACCGCTTTCTTAAATGGATATTTGGAAGAGGATGTATTTGTGGAGCAACCTCCGGGCTTTAAGGACAATGATTTGCCGAACCATGTTTTCAAATTAGACAAAGCTCTTTATGGTCTAAAACAAGCACCTAGGTGTTGGTATGATAGATTGTCTAAATTTCTCATTGAAAATGGTTTTAAAAGAGGCTCCGTTGACAAGACATTGTTCTTAAAGTCACAGTCTGCTGAATTGTTGATTGTCCAAGTATATGTTGATGACATTATATTTGATGCAACAAATGAACTCCTTTATGTGTATTTTTTGGAACTAATGAAATCGGAGTTTTAAATGAGCATGATGGGTGAGCTAGGATTTTTCCTTGGGCTCCAAATCAAGCAAAGAAAGGATGGAATCATGATCCATCAACAAAAGTACATTAAGGAAATGCTTAAGAAATTTGGGATGACTAATGGTAAGTCTCATGATACACCTATGACAGCCGGGTCCAAATTGGACAAAGATGAAATCGGTAAGAATGTTAGTGAAAAGGTGTCTAGAGGTATGATAGGCTCACTTCTCTATTTAACCGCAAGTCGTCCCGACATTCTCTTTAGTGTTTGTTTATGTGCTAGGTTCCAAGCAAATCCGAAAGAATCTCACTTCAAAGCCGTTAAACGAATTCTTCGGTATTTGATTGGAACACAAGATATCTACTTGTGGTACCCCTTATATTGTCCATTTGATCTTATAGGTTTTTCCGATGCGGATTATGCGGGTTGCACGGTAGATCGAAAGAGTACATCCGGGATTGCAACATTCTTGGGTCCCTGTCTCATTCCATGGGGCTTAAAGAAACAAAATACGGTGGCTCTTTCAACGGCCTAAAGTGAGTATGTTAGTGCCGCACATTGTTGTTCTCAACTTCTTTGGGTAAGACAACAACTTCTGGACTTTGGAATTATTTACGACTCCGTTCCCATCATGTGTGATAATACGAGTGCAATAAATATTTCCAAAAATCCGATTCAACATTCTAAGACTAAGCATATTGAGATTCGTCACCATTTTATTCGTGATCACGTAGAAAAAGGGCATATTAAGCTTATTTTTTGCAAAACCGAAAATCAAATTGCCGACATATTTACTAAACCACTTGCATGAGAACAATTTGAAAAACTTAGATTACAAATTGGTTTAATTAATTGCATGCAGTCTTTGTGTGAATTTAACTAATCCCTCATATGATTGACTAGAACGGGTTTGATATCTTTTATTCTAGTTTATTCATTCCATGTTATGTCCATAATCGATAAACCGTGTATGTGCTTAATAATCACTCAACCGCATGTCTAGTCTTGTGTTTAATGGTACATACCCTATTGAATGAGGACACCTCCCCTCTCAAATCAATCCAAATACCAACCCTTTCAACCACCTTCAAATGGATGTCTCCTATACTCTTCAAATTGCTCAAAATCCTTCTTTTTCAATACCCAAAGACCTCACCCCTTCACATTCAATTCACTTATGTTGCAAAGGTCTATGTGAAACAAAGAACCAAACAACTAAATGTTCTACATATGCATCAAGAGATGATTGGAAAGTTGGTTGGAAAAATGGAGAATGAAAAAAAAAATATAACTTGAAGCGGGTTAAAAAAATTTTTATGGAATTTTTACTATAAATAAAAACTATAAAGGCCTACTATAAAAAAAAAAAGAAAAGGTGGAAAGAAATGGGAATGCAACATGCGAAATGTCAAAGTGATTGTAATTATTGGAATACATATAGAAGCATTAAGGATGAATTTCTTGAAGAAAGTAGTAAGGCGAAAAAAAAAATTGGGGGAAGTAGAAAGGAAAGCAACAATGTATGCGACTGTTGCTATGCTCAGAGGTTAAGATCAAATTTGTCAAAAAAATTATGATATGAAAGCAAAATACAAGAAGTTGATGTTCCTTCATCACATGTTGAGAACCTAATTGGTGCATACCTTGGTGGTTTCAATATACAAAGTCCAATGCAACAGTAAAGATGACTGTGACTCAGACCTTCATTGTCAAACCTCAACCATTTTGTTCTCTTCTTCATTATCCTCAAAAAAAACGATGACCAAACTTCCGCACCCTAAATTTTCCCATAATCAAACTTGTCTTTTGCCTTACACCTCTTGTCCCTCTCTCATTATCATTCGGTGCTGTACTCATTAAACTATGGTTTAGCCTTGTTGAACTTTGTGTTTGAACTCATGTTTAAACCTTTGCTTTGTGTTGACCTTGTTATTATGATGCAACCATGGTTGTCTTTCATGTGACGTCTCATGCATGACTATTCTGTGTCCGAGGGTAGCCTTTTACCTTTTTGATGATGTCAAGAGGGGGAAAAGGGAAAATTCATGTTCTTTCTACTTGCTTATTGATTAAACTCTTGCTATGTGGTGGACTATATATGTTAGTAATCTTGTACTAGGCCTTGTGTGTTTCTTAAGTCTACATTGCTCTTATTTCTACCCTCATGATTTATCTTGGACTAACCACTTAAGGGGGAACTCAATGGGAACATTAATTTTATGGGGCTTATCATCATCAAAGGGGGAATTTATTAGGACCTATTTGTTGATGGTGACATGCCCAGGCTAATCATGTTTCTAAGTGTACCATTTCAGAAATAATGCAACCTCCTTAAACAAGAATTAATCAATGTCAAAGTCAAGAATGGTTGATAATTTGCTACCCAAGATTTAGAGTCAATTGTGTCATCTAATGTACAAGTTAGGGAGTAGAGTATTTAAACACAACAACAACAGTCAAGACTACTGTTACTCTTGCAAGTAACAATAGCCTGGACTGTTACCATGGTCTGCAACACTTGAAACTCGATTTCATCTTTCGAAAATCCTTTTTATCTTTTTAAATGGCTTGGATTTAAATGATGAATTTCAGATTACTTTTTAAGAGTTGGGTTTCTAGAAAAGAGGTTTAGCTAATTATCAATTCAAATTGTTTCCTTCTTTGTGCCAATTTGTTTCCTTGGTCTTTTTTAAAACAAAGTTTGCTTTATGCCATTTTTGTATAAGCTTGTCATCTTATGACTTGTTTTCCACTCTTTGTTTTCTGAAAAATCAAAGGCTTATTTTGGATAAATTACAAACCTTTTTTTCTTCTTTTGCTTTTTAAAAGAGTGCTCTCTTTTGTGTAAGTTTGGGAAAGAGTTGGTCTTCATCACATGTGAAGACCTTTGACTCACAAACCCTAGCTTACCTACCTTGTTTACCCTCTCTATAAAAGGAACCCTTCTCCTCACTTTGAAAGCAAGACTTTTCAGAGAAATCAAAAGTATTTTTGCAAAATCAGTTTTTAAGAACTCGAAATTTTCTTTGCAAAAAATCTTCTAAGTCTTCAAGTGAGTCAGTCGAAATCACTGTTACTTCACAGTGTTGTATCCTCTCATCTAGAAATCGTTTGAACCAATAAGTTGTCATTTTCAATTCTCTTTAAGAATCAGTCTAAGGAAACTTGGTTTGTGAACATTCTAGTTAGAGTGTAGAGTTTGCAAAATTGTTTTCAAGTTTTCAAATCGTTTTGATATTTTGAAAAGCTTTCAAAGTCTTTAAGTGTTACAGTCATAACAATTGTTGCTTTAAATATTAAACTCTCTCACTTATGAACCGTTTGATCTTGTAAGTTGTACATATCAATTCTTGTTAAAGAATCAGTCCGTGGAAACTTGATCCTTGTAAACGTTCTAAGTTAGAGTGTAGAGTTTTAGGACGGAGTAGTCCATTAACTCTTGTGGCAACCGAAGTAGGTTGTGAGTTGTTGAGTTCTAGGACGGAGTACTCCTTGAACTTATGTGGCAACCGGAGTAGGTTGCGAGTTCTTTTTATTGTACGGGTGTTTAGTAGTCGGAGTAGATCACTAAATCAATCAATAAAAAGTAGATTGGACGTAGGCACTTGAGTTCTTGCCGAACCAATTCAAAAATCATTGTGTTGATCTCACTTCGCTTTTAATTCCGCTGCAATTTATCTTATTTGTTCTTCATTCACGTTTTAGTTAGCAACAGTCCTGAATACTGTTACTTCTGGTCTGTAGATTTTACTTCACTTGCTAAGACAAACAAGTAATAGTCAGAACAACTGTCGCTTCCTGATTTCAACAACTTACTTTGGGAATCGTGATACACTCTTAATCATTCAATTTATTTGATGTATCCATTTAACATTCATATTGCCAATCAACTTACTTTAAAACAATAAATATTAAGTTGAAATTTTTAGTTAAATTCATTCATTGTTCTTAAACACAACAGTCTGCGATACTGTCGGTTTGGTCTGTTGCTTACAACATTTGCAAAGCCAACTAGTAACAGTTTGTCTCACTGTTCCTCTAGTCAAGTCAACAATACGCCTTTTAACTTTCATTTAAAAGGGGTGTTTGTTAGATACTTGAGATATCATTTCATTTGACTAACTTAAATCAATTAAGTTTAGTTAAAATTTTAAATAGTACCTAATTCACCCCCTCTCCCTCTTAGGTACTTGAATACATAAACTCTTCACAAACATATATATGGTGGAGTATTAGGAGTTTATCTAGACTATGCATTAGCTTTCAAAAGGCCATCCCTATCATGTCAGCTTGATTTATTTGATATGCGAGTCTTATCCATGTCATTTGTTAAATAGACTCTCTATTTCAGGTATCTTCTGGTTGACCATCCGTTTAGAATTACGTGTCCGTCTTGGATTGCAAATTCCCAAAATTGAGTTCAATAACTCAAACCGACTCATATTAGTTTGATCTTATGGGTAGTGACACTAGGTCATAATCCATAAATCAAATTCATTATTTAGATCTTTGCTACTACGATCGAATCGTAATGCTTTAGTACTTTGTTCAATTGGTTCTCTACATCATTTAGAAATTCTTTAAATTTCTAAAATGCTTCACTTTATATTTGATTAAGTAAATATACCCATATCTACTTAAATCATCGGTAAAAGTGACAAAGTATTCATAAATTCCCCTTGCGGTGATACTCATTAGAACACATACATCGGCATGTATTAGCCCCAACAAATCACTTGCTCGTGTCCCTTTACCACTAAAGGGAGTAAAAATCATTTTGCGAAGGAGATGGGATTCGCATATTCCATATGATTGAAAATCAAATGGTCCAATAATTCTAGTCGACACTAGCGTTTAATGTGTTTCTCATTTATGTGACCTAATCGAAAAAGGCAAATGTACAAATCATTTGGATTACTTGTTATGAGTCTTTTGGATTACATTATGAAGATATATTTGCTTGAGTTGGAAGTGTCTAAAACTTGTATATCATATAGATAAGTGACATGGCTCACAGCCATGTCTATTTTCAAACACAATACAACAATTGTCTTTGATGGCAAAATATAAATCTTTTCATGTCTCACATAGAAATGGAAATAATGTTTTAGACAAAGTGGGTACATAATAACAATTATATAGATTACAACTCAAAGCTATTAGCAAAAACAAGTACATAAGTCCCTCTCGAAGTGGCGGCTACCCTAGCTCCATTTCCTTGTCGGAGATTTATATCATTCTTGTTTAGCTTTTCCACATTTCCAAATCTCACTTGGAGTAATAATTCCAACTTTGATATCTCCCAAATACTTGGGGCAATTTCGCTTCCAATGGCCCATGACATTACAATAATGAAATTCCTCATAGGATTGGGCACCCTTCTTGGTCTTGGTTTTGGTAGTCCCACTATCCATTCCAATTTATTATCAGGTTTGGGTTTCTCTTTGCCTTCCCTTTAATAATATCAATACTCCTTTCAGTTGCAAGGACACTCTGATCTTGCTAGAACTCTCACTGTGTAACACCCCTATTTATTTAGGAGCCTTTAGCAAGACATTCCCAATAAATAGGACTGTTACCATCTCGGTTGCCCGAGGTAATGATACAAATTAAAACAAACCAGAGTACTTTAATAACTTAAATCAAACAACGGATTTATTACATTGCCAACCGATTAAATTTAAACCTTAACATTTCAATTTACTACGCAGCGGAAATTACATAAATAAAGTTGTATAAGTCAACTAAGTGATCTAGACAGCAACTATGGTCCAAGTCGAGCTCACGTCCCAATGCTCCCAAGTCAGCTAATCTTAAGCACCTACAAATCTGCTCCCCATTTATGGTTCATCACAGGTGTTCACGAATACACTGTCAACTACGAGGTTGAGTAGGAAACTAAACAATGAATAAAAATACAGCAACCTGCAAATAGATTCCACAATCACATTTCGTCCACTTTCCACCACGGCACACACCCACTTCTAGACACACAGTCATACTCCAGAACACACAGTCCAATGGACACACAAATTCCGCCTCGGACACACAATCCTCAAGTTATACTGACACACACAGTCCCGCCTCAGACATACAATCTGGATACACACAAACTCATCCCCCAACTCCAACAACAATCAATAATAATGATAGTCTCAGTAATATAACCAAATCAACGTGATATAGAATAATGGCATAAGACAGAAAATCCAGAAAAACACATCCTTCACCAATCCACCACCTCATACATTTAATCCATCTTCTAGAAATAACAAAAATAAGACAAGATTGAGTAGTTTCCTACCAGAGACGGACGCAAATCCAACTAGGAAAGTACGAATAACAACGGTGCTTTACCAAATCCGAACCTACATATTTAGCATACCACTTACAATTATAATATATATTATAAATTAATAACTAGAACAACTATTTTATTATTTGATATAAAATACCTTAACGAGATTATTTATTTAATGATTCACTCGCTATAAGGATCTTCACTTCTTTTACGTAACTGACTAAACTACTTAGTCCTCAACTAACCAACTAATCTAATCAACTAATCATTGTAACTCAACACTCTCCTTTTAATATTATAATCATCCAACCCATAAACACAAGCATCAGTAGCTACGTATTCATCATCAAAAAGATTGAATTAGCTCTTCGTATTTCTCCGCGAACCCGCCATGCCCATCGTCCTCATCGACACAACTACCCCGTTCATTTGTGTCCCACTAAACACAACCAGTTCACACACCAGGACACCATCATATACACTCACCCTCGCTGGACACAACTTCGTGTAGACCATACCCTCATCGTATACCCTTGTCTCCACTCAACACCACCATCCCGCACCAACATACTTACTGAACTCCACACACAGAGCAGCCCTACGCTTCCCGCGATTTACCCGACTACTCACAACCGGTACCAACAACCTTACACAACGTCAAACTCCCAACAAAGCAGGGGAGCCTAATCGGCGTTACCGCGACAATAACGAAATAACCAGAATTCACAACTACTATGTGACCCATCAACAACATAATGCATTGCATCGATTTTATGGGATGACTCGACTCCTATGTGACGCACGTTCTCGTTGAAACTTCGTCGAACCCGTACCAAAACAGGGATCACCCGTAACAGCTATAACAACCAAAAACTCTCTTCAAACGCCATAGATATAGCCTAAGACAGACCTTAAGATCGACCTATATTACTTAGTATATTAGGCGGTAAACCTAGACTTGAATTCTTATATAAATAAAACTTGAATCAAACTCTATACTAAAAGAACGGATGGTTACCTTAATTAATCCAAGAACAATGTTGATGTAATTAACCGATGAGAAGTCTATTGATCGAATACGAAAGAGGGGGGTGAATTGAGTATTAAAACGATGGCCACTTTTTCGAAATATATGATGTAAAATTAATTATTTGATTTTATTGATTAAAATCAACTAATTAATTTACTAATAAGCGCAAAATCAAAATAACAAAAATAAAGAAAGAGAGAAACAGAGACACACAGGATTTTTGAAGTGGTTCAGTTTCACAAGTCGAAACCTACGTCCACTATTCTCGATTAATAATTTTTAGTACCTTTCTACGGATTACAAAAATTATCAATCCACTCGTATAATCAACTATATGATTATAACTCAGATTGAGTATCGCTAAATACTCTAGATTGCTCTTACGTTAATAAGAAAAGTACAACGATAAATACTAATCTCACGTTATGCGAGTGAGTATAATATCTTTGTGTACTTAGTATCCTATAACGATTTCTCTTTGAGTGATTGACAAATATGATGCGTAACTTTTGTATAAGCAATTTGTAAAATAAGAATTAAAGCTCAAATAATTTTTGCTTAAATATTTTTCTCTTGAAAGTGTAGATGTGTATCCCTTTTTAATTGTTGAATGAAGAGAGGTATTTATAGTTGTAGGGAATTAGGGTTTTAGAATATTCTGGAAGGTGTGAAACCCTAAATGACTTGACGAACAAGTAGGAGGCTAGGGTTTAGGAGTGGATCGGCTTCTAGGGTTTCGACGGCCCCTAGGGCTTCTTTCGGTCCATTCGGCCTCCATAGCCCACAACAAATCGAGATAGAATTTTAGTTGAAACCCTAGGTTGCATGACGACAAAAATATCGTGTTACAAACCAATAGTACATCCAACTTAAATTCTAATTAAATAATTCCAATTATATAAATACTCTCTTATTCTTATAAAACATTAAAAATATATTTTCCAAAAATTAACGCATCATTTTTGTCTAGCAGTGAAGTTATGGCTATGAGGTCATAACTTCACTAACCTTTAAATATAACAAAGTAAAACCATTACCGGATGACGACCTATACTATCTAATCTTCAGTAGATCTTCAGTAAACGAATCGTCTCTTCACAAGTCTCTCATCTTGAGTCTCGTGGTTGATTTCTGATCTTGATCTTGCTTGAATACAACGATCAAGTGTCTTTGAAGTTGTACCTCCTTGGTCCAAACTTCAAGCTTGCGTCATTATAATTGTTCCTTTCTATATTAAGACTTGAGCACACAATTACACGCATATGTTTATAATATTAAGTCCACATACAAATCATTACTGTCATTATCAAAACAACTAATTAGGACTAAAGGTCCAACAAATTCCCCCTTTTTGATGATGACAAGTCTCCTATATTTTGTGTCTAAGTTTAGTTCCCCCTCAACATAATACTTCCCAAATTATAGAGCAGTTGAGTGCAGAAACTAATAATCTTTTCAAAAGTTATAAATATAGAACGCCTTGAGAGAATTAACTTGAGACGGTCGCAAATCATAAAAACAATTCCCCCTCTTGGCATCATTGAAAAGACGAGAACAAACATAAAACAACTAGAATAATATATTATGAGAGAAGAATTAATCATGAAAACATAGTATATTAAACGCAATCTAGTTCTTAATTAGCATAATAATATTATAAACCTGCAATCACACAAGGAATAAAATGCGGAATTGAAAAGGCTAATATCCAAAAGAATGGACTTTTATTGTGATCAAAGGAATTAAAAAGATAAGGCTAGGTTGGATGGGTATGGCGAGATGATCACGGGTAGTGGGGGCTCGGTGGTCGTGACCTAGGACGGGTCCAAAATTCCAAATCCTCGAGTCGCGCGTGATAATGGTCTAGGAGTACAGCTTGAGCAGTCAATCGAGTGTCGAAATTACCAATCCTCAAAGTCATAGCTTTAACTGCTTCATATATCGTATGTATCTCAGACCTCATCTCCTTTCCAGATTGTAATAGCACATCACCAAACTTAACCAAACTATCCAAACCTTCCCTCATATGAATAGATTCGGAGTGTGTTCGCACGGCGGCCTTAAGAGCATGGTCGACTTGCGTGTCCAACCGTGAAATCATGGTGTATACTCATGCCGGGCTAATACTACTCGGTCCACTAGTATAAACTCTCCTTTCCTTTGTAATGAGATCAAACAACTCACATAATTTCTTGTCTTGCTCATTAATCCTTCCAAGAATAGAAGTAAAATTTGATTTCATCTTAGAATCTAACATCTCAAAACTCACATTGCTTTTTCCTCCTTTTTCTCCTTTTGTGTCAAAACACAAATTCGGGCCATTAATAACAAGCTTCATATAAGATAAATAAAGATCGTTCATCTCATCACTTGTTATAACTCCATAACTATGCATCCCAATAACTCCTTTCTTCTTTAAAATTCGAGAGATCCAATTTCCATAAGGAAAACTTAAAGTAGAAGCTAAATCGTCCATCTTAGCTGTTACACTAGCTTGTATGATTTTATGAAATACAAGCATAGGTAGACTAACCTTTTCTCCTTCAAGCCAAGCCTTCATAATAATCATCTCGTGAACCCCAAATATCTCTACCTTCTTTGCGAGGAACAATAGTAGTCCAAAGAAAGTTCAAAAAGAACCTCAAAGATGGCGACAATTTAGTTGTTAAAATAGTCTCAGACGAAGTCGCATCTTTTTTGAAATACCGTTTCACTACTAACCTCTCATCAGGCGACATACTTCCCCATTCTACGCTTGGATTAATTTCGATTCCTCCTCTAGGAACTCGAGCCAAGTCGCAGAAATCACCAGTTGAGACACGTATAGATGTCTCATTAACTACAGCAAGTAAATTTCCTTCCTTAAATTGAACAGTAGCATAAAATTGATATACCTCAATAGGAAAGACTGGACCACTTACAGCAACAATATTTTCCCAACCTTGATCTTTGAGAAAATTCCTGAAGAACCCAAGTGCTTTATATTGCTTTAACCAATCAACCGAATATACTCGTCCTGCGTGAATGCGGTATTGAGCAACTTGATTGATATTCCTTCGTTCTACTTGAGTTAATCGGAGACTATTCAGACCATTGTTAGTGTAATCATCCATATGTTGTGCGTAAAGAACACGTGAAGAACCATCTTGAAGTATATAGCTCTCAGTTTTCGAGCTTACCTCAGTTTCCGAAACCAATTTTCCCTTACCCTTAACCAATTTTCTCTTCTTCTTGTGGGTGTCGGGTAGGTCGGCGACGGACCGGGGTGACCGTGGGGTCTCGGGCGGCGTGACGGAGCGGGAGGTTCTTGGGGGTGATCGGGTTACCTTCTTTCTAACAACAACGGGTTTCTTAGATTGAAAACGGGTTGTAGGATGATTTGCCATTATTAATCTTGAAGGTTTTGAAAGAGTATTAGGGAAGAAGATGATTAAATTTGTGAGAATTATGGAGAGGTTAAAGGGGTTTAAATAGTATTAAGGAGTTTGTGTTTTGGTAACCATAGAATTCTTAAGGAAAGAAAATAATACCAATTTCCTTATATTTTTTTTTTCGGTGCCTTCCCTTTTTTTTCGGTGCCCTTTTTTTCGGCAACTTTTCCCTTTTTCGTGCTTTTTTTTCGGCACTTTCCTTTTTTTGTCGGCACTTTCTTTTTTTTTTTGGTATTATCTCATATTTCTTATATGATAAGAATAAGAAAAGAATCCTATTTGATGTGAGATAAGGAAAGAATCTTTTGTGTTGGTGTTTAGGCAGGATTTGTGTAGGAATATAATAAGATAGAAATATCTTTATTATATTTAGGCATTTTATTGTAGATTTTGTCGAATTTTTGTAAGAATATGTGAATATACAGAATATTAAATATTACCATACACATAAGCAAGATATAACACGTAAAATAAACATTATTTAACATAATTAAACTTGCAACAAAATATACGGACACAATCGTACAATCTCATCTTCCTAGCCAGTCATTCAGGTTCCCAGACATAATTATGACGGATTTAATTATCGCTAATTAAACCAATCTCTAGTCTCAATAACTCAAAGTGTTTTCTAGCTAACGGCTTAGTCAAGATATCAGCCCATTGTCTTTCGGTACTACAAAATTCAAGTGAAATGTTGCCCTTCTCTACATGATCTCGTAGAAAATGGTGTCTAATATCTATATGTTTGGTCCTCGAGTGCTGAGCAGGGTTCTTAGAAATTACTATAGCACTCGTATTGTCACACATAATAGGCATACGACCTTCATTTATACCGTAATCACATAGTTGTTGCTTTAACCAAAGTAATTGAGAACATACCAGTCCAATAGAGATACATACTCGGCTTCAAAGAGACATTGCAAATGAATTTTGTTTCTTTGATCCCCATGTGATGATACAAGGTCCAACAAACGTTGCATACCCGTAAGTGCTTTTCCTATCTAAAGAGCATCCCGCATAATCTCGCATCCGAATACCCTACTAGATCGAAATTACACTCAAGTGGATACCATAAGTATAAATTTGATGTACCAATTAAATATCTCAAGATACGTTTAACTGCAATCATATGTGACTCTTTAGGACACGATTGATATCGCGCACAGACCATGTTCATCAAGATGACTTGCAGTTAAATATAAAAGTGAACCAATCATATCTCGATATGTATTCTCATTGACACACTTACCATGTTCATCTATAGTTATCTTCTTTTCAGGTACCATAGGTGTATCGTAAGATTTTGCATTTTCCATACCGAATTTTCTAATCAGTTCCTTGATATATTTCTGTTGGTGAATCTTTATACCATCCTTTGTTTGTTGAATTTGTAAACCTAGAAAGTACTTCAATTCTCCCATCATGCTCATTTCAAACTCAGAAGTCATTAGATCTGAAAAATACTTGCACAATTTTTCATTAGTAGAACAAAATATTATATCGTCTACATAAATTTGCACAACAAGTAAATTAGAACCCTCGGATTTTAGGAACAAGGTTTTATCGACAGATCATCTTATAAAATTATTTTGTAATAAAAACTTAGATAATCTGTCATACCATGCCCTTGGAGCTTGTTTCAAACCATATAAAGCTTTGTCTAATTTATAAACGTGGTTTTGAAACTTGCTATCTAAAAATCCGGGAGGTTGTTCTACATAAACTTCTTCTTCTAAATAGCCATTAAGAAATGCAGTCTTAACGTCCATTTGGAATAGTTCCATTCCTTTATGAGCAGCAAACGCAATAATGAGACGAATAGCCTCAAGTCTTGCTACGGGTGCAAAGGTCTCGTAATAATCGATCCCTTCTTGTTGATTGTAGCCTTGGATAACTAGTCGTGCCTTGTTTCTTTTAATAAGTCCTGCATCGTCCAGTTTATTTCTGAACACCCATCTTGTACCAATAACAGTTCGATCACTAGGTCGTGGCACTAAGTGCCATACCTTGTTGCGTTCGAATTATTAAAGCTCATCTTGCATAGCAGTTATCCAATCAGGTTCAGCAAGAGCTTCTTTGATATTGGTAGGTTCAATGGTTGATAGAAAGGAAAAGAACGAGCAGAAATTATTCAAGGACCTTCTAGTTTTAATGCCTTGTTCTAGATCCCCTAGGATTTTGTCCAAAGGGTGGGAGCTTTGATGTTTCCACTTTTTGAGAACTCTAGGCTCATTATCACTTGATGGACTAGCATCATCTACAGACGAAGAATCATGACTTGTTCCCCCTGAGTTGGACTCGGGATTTTCTTCAGAAGTATCACTAACTTCATTAGAAATATCATGATTTGGATCAGAAGTTACAACATCATTAGGCATAACTTCAAGATCTTTTTCTTTATCTAAGGAAGGGTCAATAGTATCACTAACTACAGACTCATCACTTCTCTTAGGATCGTTTGCAGAATTATCTAGTTCATCATTGATACCTTGAATATCTTCATCTTCATTTAAGGGCTCATTTCTTGCTAAGAAGAAATCAGGCTCATCTGGATCCTCTTCTTCCTGTTCAACTTTATCAAACACATTATCTTCGTCAAAGCGAACATGAACACTTTCTTCTATGCGCAAGGTTCTTTTATTGAACACTTTGTAAGCTTTACTATGATCCGAATATCCCAGAAAAACAGGTTCGTCACTTCGGGGGTCAAATTTTCCTAAATTGTCTTTTCCATTATTGTGAACAAAGCATTTGCTTCCGAAGCAACGGAGATGTGATATATTGGGTTTTCTCCCTCTTAAGAGTTCATAGGGAGTCTTTTTCAAAATAGGTCGGATCATAGCTCTATTATGCACGTAGCATGCGGTACTAACAGCTTCTGCCCAAAAACTTCTAGGGAGGCCACTACACAACAACATAGTACGGGCCATATCCTCTAGGGTTCGATTCATACATTCCACGACACCATTTTGTTGTGGGGTTCGTGGTGCGGAGAAGTTATGCCCTACACCATTTTCCCTACAAAATTCTATAAACAATTGATTATCAAACTCCGTGCCGTGATCCGTACGAATCGAAATAAGCTTTTTATCATATTTATTTTGGGCAAGCTTCATTAATGCCACAAATTCATCGAAAGTTTTATCTTTAGAGGAAAGATAGATTGGCCAGTCATACCTCGAGTAATCGTCGACTAGAACAAATATATACTTTGATCCACCACGGCTTCTAACTTTCATAGGTCCACATAAATCCATGTGTACCATCTCAAGTGGTCGTTTAGTGCTAACTACTCTTTTAGGTTTAAATGAGAATCTAACATGTTTGCAGCGGGCACATGAGTCACACATTTTCTCTTGCTCGAATTTAATTGAGGGCAAGTCTTCGATTAAATCCATAGACTTAAGTTTCTTTAAAATAGTTGGACTAATGTGTGCAAACCTCTTGTGCCACAAGCTAGAATCATCTAAGGTTGATTTCATACACGAGAAGGAATTTGTATTGACAACATTTAAGTCAATCATATACACATTCCTCATACGGTGACCCTCAAGTAAAACATTACTAGTACCTTCAATTATGATACGACAAGCATTGGCATGAAAAACAACTTTGTTATCTTTTTCACATAATTGAGAGATACTAAGTAGGTTATGTTTAAGACCATTTACCAGATATACGTTATCGAATGGGAGGTTAAAATTCCAATTTTTCCTACTCCAATAATCCTACCCTTCTTGTTATCTCCAAAAGTAACTTTGCCACCGAAGAAGGGCTCTAGTGAAAGAAAAAGATTTCTGTCTCCTGTCATGTGTCTCGAACATCCACTGTCGAGATACCATAGATTATTTTCTTTCACTACTACCTGCAAATGAATCAAATACAACTTTTAGGTACCCAAGCTAAGTTGGGTCCTTTATTGTTAGTGACTCTGAAAATTTGATCCTTTCTAACCCATACTTGTCTTATTAATCTTTTGGCTTTAACATTGGGTTGTCTTGGTCTTTGTCTAACAATCGGAGCATAGGGTACTCTAGGTTTTGTTCTAACAAAAGTAGCTCTGGGTCTAGTACCTTCATGAGACGCTCTAGGTTTAGTGTTATGAACTTTAGGCTTGAATGTATGCTTTTGATTCTCATTTATTTTGTTTGATTTTGAAGGGACAGATGAGTAATCAAAAGCCATATCATAAGTCCATCTAAACTCATTATTACGTTCTTAATTGTTGTTAGAATCATCTATAGTTGAGAAATCATCTTACACTATGAAATCACAAGTCTTAACAGATTCGACATTCTTTTGCTTATCCAAAGCAAGTTTGACACAATTGACTTGAATATGTCCAGTAGAGCCACAGTAATTGCAAATCAAGTATTCTGGAAGATTAACATATTTTCTTTTTCTGAAGTCGTGATCAGAAGGATTAGATATGCATTTATCATGGTCTCTACGGCTATAGCATTCATGACCAAGTCACATCTTCATGTTATTATCAGATTGTTCAGTAAGGAAGTTTAAAACCTTTGTGCTTCCTTCCCACTTATCATGAACTTTTCGTGCATGTAAGAGTAATTCTTTCAAGGACTCAATTTCTTTTTCACATTTCGAATGATCTACACTTGAATCCTTGGAAGAGTTACCTTTCTCAAAATCTTCACGAAATTTATCAAAACGTTCATTCAAGACACGTTTCTCATTTTCATGTTGTTTTTTAAGTTCAGACATACTATCACTAGCTTCTTTCAATTGCTTAGAGAGAAATGTAATTTATCTCTTATGTTCGAAAACCACACTATCTTTGCCATTAAGTTCATCTTTTAAAATCTCTTTGACTTTCTTCAGCTCAGAAGTTATAGCATCACTAGTTGTAACTTTGGCTTGAAGATGCTTAATATTGAGTTTTAGCTCTGAAGTTATGGCATCACTAGCCTTAACTTTTGATTCAAGAGCGTTTTTCTCAGCATTTGTCATGTCTGAAGTTGTAGCTAGAGTAGGCATAACTTTAGATTTGAGCGTTTTGGCTTTGGCTTTTAGAAGTTGGTTTTCCTCAGCAATGTCTAGAATTTGTTCCTTAAAGTCTCTTAACTCTAACTTCTGTTCATGACAAAAATCAAGGGTTTCTTCAAGAGTATTAAGTAAGGCATTCTTAGAAAGTTTCTTAATTTGCTTTTTAAGTTCAATAAAACTTACCTCTTCATCATCTGATTCTGAATCTGAATTTCCAACAAGACACATCTCAGCATTTGAAGCATTACTTTCATTGTCGCTGTCGGAGAACAGGTCAAGACTGACGTTGCTTAGGCAAAGATTTGCCATGTCTTCTTCATCTTCGGATTCACCATCTTCAGAGTCCAAGTCTCCCAACAATATGTCATCAAAACTTGCTTAAATTCCTTTTTTGTCTTGTTACGTTGATCTTTGTCTTTTATTTTCTTCCATGTGGGGCAATCTTTGATCATATGATCATTATCACCACACTTGAAGCATCCACGATTAGAGAAGGACCCTTTTGACTCAACATTTTTCTTGGGAGTTTGCTTTGATTTTTTATTTGTCTTATTTTGATTTTGAAAGAAAGACCTTTTCCTAAGACGTTTAACAATCAACGCAGTTTCATCTTCAATATCTAAAGAATCATCAATCTTGCTAGACTCAGCTTGTAAGGCCATCTTCTTACTTGTACCAGCTTCCTCCTCATCCTGATTCAGAGTAATCTTGTGAGCCATTAAGGTTCCGAGTAGCTCCTGATAGGATGACGAAGTTAGGTCCTTACATTCCTCTATGACAGACACTTTATGTCTCCATCTGCGAGACATACTTCTAAGAATTTTTCTAGCAATTTCCTCGGAGTCAAATGTTCTTCCTAAATTCTTTAGCTCATTAATGATACTAGAAAAGCGAGAGGACATGTCAAACAATGACTCGTTTTGCTCCATGGCAAACAGCTCGTATTTTCGCATTAGTAATGTCATACGTTGCTTTTTGACAACAGCGGTTCCCTCATAGGCTAATTCTAGACCATCACATATTTCCTTGGCAGATGAACTGGATGAGAAACGATCGAATTCAGTTGCAATCATACCGTTTTGCAATAAGATTATTGCTTTTGAATTCTTCTTAGCCTTTTTATAATCCGCCTCAATATAATCCTCTTCATTCTTTTCGACGGTAGTGTAATTAGTGGTTGCAAGTAAGATCTTATTCGGACCATTCTTGACAATCAACCAGCACTCCCAATCGTTACCTTTAATGAAATGGGTCATCATATTCTTCCATAAACCATAGTTCTTCAAATTGAATATAGGACACTTAAGGTGTTTGGAATCCATTTGATAAAAAATAAATGCAGCGGAAAAACGATAAATAGACTCAAAAAAAAAAGATCAGACTCTAGCTGTTAGGCTATCAAGAGCACGAGGCTCTGATACCAAATGAGGAGTCTATTGATCGAATACGAAAGGGGGGGGGGGTGAATTGAGTATTAAAACGATGGCCACTTTTTCGAAATATATGATGTAAAATTAATTATTTGATTTTATTGATTAAAATCAACTAATTAATTTACTAATAAGCGCAAAATCGAAATAACAAAAATAAAGAAAGAGAGAAAGAGAGAGACACAGGATTTTTGAAGTGGTTCAGTTTCACAAGTCGAAACCTACGTCCACTATTCTCGATTAATAATTTTTAGTATCTTTCTACGGATTACAAAAATTATCAATCCACTCGTATAATCAATTATATGATTATAACTCAGATAAAGTATCGCTAAATACTCTAGATTGCTCTTACGTTAATAAGAAAAGTACAACGATAAATACTAATCTCACGTTATGCGAGTGAGTATAATATCTTTGTGTACTTAGTATCCTATAACGATTTCTCTTTGAGTGATTGACAAATATGATGCGCAACTTTTGTATAAGCAATTTGTAAAATAAGAATTAAAGCTCAAATAATTTTTGCTTAAATATTTTTCTCTTGAAAGTGTAGATGTGTATCCCTTTTTAATTGTTGAATGAAGAGAGGTATTTATAGTTGTAGGGAATTAGGGTTTTAGAATATTCTGGAAGGTGTGAAACTCTAAATGACTTGACGAACAAGTAGGAGGCTAGGGTTTAGGAGTGGATCGGCCTCTAGGGTTTCGGCCAGCCCCTAGGGCTTCCTTCGGTCCATTCGGCCTCCATAGCCCACAACAAATCGAGATAGAATTTTAGTTGAAACCCTAGGTTGCATGACGACATAAATATCATGTTACAAACCAATAGTACATCCAACTTAAATTCTAATTAAATAATTCCAATTATATAAATACTCTCTTATTCTTATAAAACATTAAAAATATATTTTCCAAAAATTAACGCATCATTTTTGTCTAGCAGTGAAGTTATGGCTATGAGGTCATAACTTCACTAACCTTTAAATCAAACAAAGTAAAACTATTACCGGATGACGACCTATACTATCTAATCTTCAGTAGATCTTCATTAAACGAATCTTCTCTTCACAAGTCTCTCATCTTGAGTCTCGTGGTTGATTTCTGATCTTGATCTTGCTTGAATACAACGATCAAGTGTCTTTGAAGTTGTACCTCCTTGGTCCAAACTTCAAGCTTGCGTCATTGTAATTGTTCCTTTCTATATTAAGACTTGAGCACACAATTACACGCATATGTTTATAATATTAAGTCCACATACAAATCATTACTGTCATTATCAAAACAACTAATTAGGACTAAAGGTCCAGCAACCAATGAACAGACACAATGATGATGGTAATAGAATTACAACGATGATGGCTATGAGTCATGAGTAGCAGTCGCAGAATCGCTCTCTCTTCCTCTCGTTTTTTTTTTTTGTGTTTGTGACAAGGTGGAATACGGAAGTATGGGCTATGTGTTTTTATAGGCCAACTAGATTTAATATATATGGTAATAACTAGTATCTCCTATATTATTATAATATAGTAGCATATCATATATAGACGATATATTATAATCTATATATCTATATAAAAGTGTGTTTTTTCGAGCGATCTGAGAGCATCCACATCATCAAAAATCAATTTAGGAAAGTATAATTTTTTATGTAAAAAATAAAGTGGAAAATCTTTTAATTATTATAATATGTATATTTCCCAAATTATATTCAAGTGATATTTCTAATTTTTATATCAAACTTTTACATTTCATTTGGCCAAAAAATATCGTTAAAAAAATTATGAAAATAATATAATTAGCTTTGTGGAAAAAAATGCTATCATTAGAGTATAGATTTCATATTATTTGCACATATTAAAGATGATGTACTTCTTAATACGTAAAATTGTGTACTTTTTAGTATGTTTTGTCCCACATTGGAAAATAAGTAGGAGTGGTGAATATACTACATATAAATAGTTAGAATTGTCCCACATCGAAAGATTAGTATAAGGTGATGTGATCCTATGATTATAAATAGGAGGCATATTTGGAACTTATGTACCCAACCAAAAATTTTTAAGTCTCATAAATATTGTTTTACAGAGCTCTTAAGATTTTCTATCATTATCTACGATATGATATAAAAAATAAAGTGGAAATCATTGCAGGGAACTACCCGGGAAAGAGTTAAGAACATGAACAAGAAAATCAAAAAAAAAGGTTTTACTGATGGTAGTCTCCTGATAGTCTAGAGCTGAGCAAAAAATCTGATAATCCAAACTGATCTGATATCCGATCCGAATCTGATCTGAATTTTTGGATATCCGATCCGAAAGTTATGTTTGGTTTGGATATCTGATCCGAAATCTTTGGTTTTGGTTTGGATATGGATATTAGAATTAAAACATTTGGATATCCGATCTGATCCGAAACTATAGTTTTCTATATAATTTCGAGAAAATAAAATTTTATTTGATACAACAACTTAATTAATGTTTAAAATATTAGAGAAATATCTAGGTGGTACTTAAATTTTATAGGGAGAACATTGGAATAAGAATACGAAAGAAAATCATCATGTAAAACTATGAATATAATCGTGTTTCAAACTTCATTTTAAAGTAAATTCAAAAGTATGGATATCCGATGGATATCTGCATCCGATCCGATTATTTTGGATACCCGAACATTGGATATCCGAGACATTTGGTTTGGATATTGGATATCTAACTTCAGGATTTCTAATATGGATATCTGATCCGAACTAGCACTTTGGATCAAATACCCGATCCGTACTCTGCCCTACCTGACACAGTAGAAAACTAAAGATTTTACTAATGGTTGTCTTCTGAATGCAGTAATAAAGCGTTAATGAGTCGTTATATGTACGATGTAGAGATCCCTATCTAATGATCGAGACTAAGTGGTTTTACCTTCAAAGAAAAATAATATGTATACAATAGTAGCTTTTTTAAGAAGAGACATGTATTTCTTGGTATGTTATATCTTTCACATTGAAAAATAATGTAGGCATGATGAACATACTACGTCAAAATAATTAAAATATGTATCTCACATTGAAATAATAGTATACGGTAGGGTGATTCTATAAATATAAATAGGAGGCATCCTTGAAACTTAGGTATTAACCCAAAATTTTTTGATATAAAAGATATGTACTTTTTAGTATGTTATATATCTCACATTGAAAAATAATGTAGGTGTGATAAATATATTATGTATAAATAATAGAACTGTCTCATATATATACATTTTCTATATTATATTAAAGTGATGTTTATAATTTTAATATAAAAACTTTATATTTCATTTGACAAAAATGTATCGTATGAAAATTATATAATTAGATTGTGACAAAAAAATCCTATCATTAGAGTGTAGATTGTATTGTATTGTATTTTCTCATTATTAAATCGGGTTGATATCAAAGTAGGTGGAAAAAAAATGGTGTACTTGTATGTTATTTGCCCTACATTAAAAAGTAATGTAAATCTGGTGAATATACTATGTATAAATATTAGAATTGTCCCACATCGGAAGATTACATAAGGCAGGGTGATCTTATGATTATAAATAGAAGTCATTGTGGACAATGGGCCCACGGGGGCGCTTGGGAGGAGAACAAGCGTTTGCATTTTGTGGAGTCGCCACCAATTTATTGTGGAAAATTGGAAACCGTTCGAATACCTCGTGCCATGTCAAGACACAAAGTAGAGACATGAACACCAAGCAATCGTTACCCTTAGCATTCTATGTCTAGAATGACTCTCGTGGATGCCAATGAACACGGATGTTCACAGAGATCTGGAGTAAGGGGTGAGGGTACGTATTAGGAAGCTCTTTTGATCGAACACCTAATCCCGCCCGCCTCGATAGCGGCCTCTACTAATGATTAGGGACATCGTCTATAATCGATATATCATCGATTATATGCATGCAATGCAACATCCAAGTTTTAATCCTAGCATGTGAAGTATAGACTAAATCGGTTAACACGTAATTTAGCATACAATTAATGTCGAAGTAGGATTTAGTGCTCAATTACATGTGAAGGCATACAAATGATACAAGAAACATGACAAATACAACAAACAAAATTACAATAATGAAAATTACAATAATTACATTGGGTTCATCGATTTATGTCGAAAATACCTTTAAAACGGATAATTTGAGAAAAAGAATAAAAGAAAGAATTAACGAACAGATCAGTAGGCGATAATACGATTAATAGTCAATTATACGTAAACTAATTAATTAGGTCAAGGCAGAACAAAAGTTCAGAGGCAAAAATCAACCTGGAACAGGCGCAGCAAGACTGCGCCCTTTGGAAAGAGGCGCAGCAGTTGCTGCGTCTGTTCCAAGGGTGAGTTCTGGCAGTGAAGCCGGAACTACAAATCGTTAATGTAAATTGGTGAATTTAAATGATTAATTACGATATTTACTCGGATGGAAGTGATTATCAGGTAATTTACATGTGATTGATGCTCATAAAAGCAATAAAACATGGATGAGACGGATACAAACGAATTATTTACATGGATGAACGATTGATTAGTGACATGGGTGAACAAAATAGGTTAAACATGACGAATTAATGACAAATTAACAACGAATATGACGATAGACAGATGAAAAAATATATCAAAAATCGAATTCCAGAAACCCGATATGAACGAATCGAATTCCCACAACCCGTATTGATTTTAATGACAAAAACCCGCAAATATGAGATTATAAGGGATTTAAGTCGGATTTAACGATGAATTAGACGTATTAATGATGATGAATAGTATACATGTGAGATGATTATGTTATCGTATCAAAGAATTAAGGAAAACAAATGAAAACGAATAAAAGTTGACGAATTACAGAGGACGAAGGAAGAAGAAAGGAAGCAGGAACTGCGGCAGCCTCACGAAGAGGTGCAGCAGGTACTGCGCTCCTTCGAAGAGGCGCAGCAGTTGTTGCGTCCTTTCTCGACGGTTTGTCTTCTGGAAATCCGTAAAATGGGGTTTTAAACGAGGTTTTAGAAATCGGTTTTAAGAGATGTTTTCGACATAAACCTTACATTAATGATACAAAAAGGTAAATAACAATAATAAAAGAGAGATTTACACCCTCAGACTTACATGTTTGACGAAACGAGATGAACTAAGTTTATGATTAGTGATGCTCGACTCGAATGTAGACGAAAGTGCCCTCGTAAGAGGAAAACGATTAAGATTAATTAAGTTGATTAGTTGTGGAGTTGGTCAAATTGGTCGGTCATGCAAACGAGGCTGGTACTCAGAAGGATCCGAGCTTACGTGGTCGAATGTTCAAGCACGTAGACGCCAAAAAGTAAGAACAAAGGTCTAGAATGCAAAGGGAGAAGAGAAGGGCGGACACTCGCGTGAGAAATATGAGGAGCGAAGGCTCCTATTTATACTAATCACGTGAAAGAATAGGGTTTTCGGAGAGACTTTGGAAGTGAATCTCGGAAAGATATGAAAAAGATACGAAAAATACGCAGAAAAGGACCTGGGAAGAGGCGCGGCGATCCATCGCGTCTCTTGGAAGAGGCGCAGCACCGTTGCGTCTTTCCCAAGTGGTTTCCTTCTGCGGAAGAAAGATTTCCGTGTTTAAGTTATGGAATAACGGGATAATTTGGTTTTCCTTAATATTTTGTATGAATATTACGGAAATTGTTTACCAAAGATTAAAGATTGTGAAATATTTATAAAATATGGAATAGAAATATCCTAACATTCCAGAACATTCTGACTCGGGATTTAACGGTTATCAGAAAATGAAGACAGTTTTAGGCCCGGACTCCAAATGTACTCTAATTACTGTCAAAACGACCGTATCGGTGCATAGATAACAACTATGAGGTAGACATTAGTGTTTGAGCAATCACTTGACGATAAACTTACGAACTATCACAAATCGTTCCGCGTACAAAACATGCGGCCCAATCATCACCGGGTGGTTTGCGAGAGGTGCAGAAATGAGGTATCTACAGAGCCCCCACTTTGACTGAGGCTTGGACAAGGCGAAAGTCAAAGTATAGTCATCAGGTCAATCGAAGATTACAACCTGACGACTATGGCGACGCGAGGCGGCTCAAGGGGTCTGAGCCAAGGACCTGTCGTCGGGAATATTTTAGAGTCTGTCGACTATCGGGGAAGGTCGTTTAAAGTCCATTAGACTACGTAAGGAGGCTCGCCAGCCATAGGAAGAGACCATACCTGAGACTTCTGGATGAAACGGGACTGAAGACGCTTCGGCGAAACTCTTTGGTCTGAAGATTACTTGGTGTCTGAAGGTATGAAGGTTTATCCTGAAAAGGGGTATCTGAATGACATGAAGGGTTTATCCTGAAAAGGGGTATCTGAATGATTATAAGGAAAAAATGATGATTTTGAGGAAAGACAGCAGGACACAGTCTGGAACTGCTGGGAAAAATCTGTTCGTGTTCAGCTTCAAACAAACTTCGGAAGAATTCGGGGTCGATGTTGATCTCCATGTCTCGAGAGGAAGTGACTGTCGGTCGTGAACTCTCGTTGGGGAACATAATCGGGAACTTATCTCCATGTCTTGATAGGGATTTTCGATCCGCTTACTCTCGCTGGGAATATAATGAAGGAACTTTTCTCCATGTCTCGAGAGGGATTGTCGATCCGCTTACTCTCGCTGGGAATATAATGAAGGCGTGTCGAAACACCTGTGAAGAAATACCTGCTCGTTGTGACAAGCAAGGTCTTGGAAGCGATAAATAACGTATAATAGTCTGCTATTGGCTTAGAAATGCGGGTCTGAACGAAAGATAATCGTCAAACGGACCAAAAAAGATAAAATGGCAACGGGGAAGAGGCGCACCAAAGATGGGCCCACAAATAACGAACTCATAACGAATTTTTGAAAACTCGTATGGAGGGAACACCAGGAAGAGGCGCAGCAAGAGCTGCGTCTCTTGGAAGAGGCGCAGCGCCTGCTGCGTCTGTTCCTGGAGGTGTCTTTTCTGCGTAAAAACGCGATAAACAGAGGGTTTTAATTCATTTGTTCGAAACACAAATTCCTCAATTTCTCTCTCAAATCTTAACCATTTCCGCCAAAATTTGATCCAAAAGCTTGCATTCATCATGACTAATCGAGGTATGTATATCATTCTTGCATCAATCTTCTATATTTTGCTTAATTTGGATCGAAAAAATTAGGGTTTTCAACCCAATTAATTCGAAACTTTGGGGCTTTTTCCCCCAAATGGATTTGCCTTGTAAAATTGGTATTAGAAACGGATAATTGGTAATATAAGCAACATAAACATGTATTTGTTTCGAATTTTCGTTGAGTTTTGAGCATTTGAGTGAAATTGAGACGGTTTCACAGCTAAACCGTAAATTGCTTCGAAAATAGCCTTAGGATTGCCCATTTACGATGAAACTTGATATTTGGGATCCTTGGATGATGGGTAAACTTCCTACTATCTCGAAATTTTGGTTTGTGATGGCTTTTTCAGGACACTTTCTAGGGCATAATCACCGTTATAACGAAATGCTGCCGAAATTTCGACTTAAACCCATGACTAGGCTTCAACTTAGGCTTGACTTGACCCTAATTACCACATGAGTGATCGGGTTTGTGAGAATATGGCCAAAGATGGCGAGAAAAGAGCGATTTCAGGGCTTCCAAAGGCTCGAAAATCCCCCTAATCCAGGCTTGTCGTCACGTGACGCGGCCTAAAATTACTTTAATATTGCAGGTGATGAGGCTTCTACTTCTGGGAGAGCTCCCATGGAGATAGACACTGCTATGGACCCTTCTCGTGTCATCGAGGAGGCTTTGGAGGAGGCTTTCACCGCTGCGGTGATGGCTGCTGGGGACGAGGTCCACGAGGAGGAGGCTGTTGAGGAGGAGGAGGTCGCGAGGAGGGCCAACGTGGGACGAGGAGGTCGTCAGCTGAGGGGAGCACCCGCTTGGGCGGAGACCTGGGACAGCAGGCACTTGCTTTGGGCCGCGGAGGGTCACCTGTCCTATAGGACGGTGAAGAGCTTGGTAATCTTGAATTCATTACTCATCACTCATCTTCTTTCATTTCACTTGCTCATATCTTATCCAACTTTCATTCAAAACTAAAGATAGCTTTTTTGTTTCAAATCACAATAGGAGGCCGGGAACATCAGGTCGTTCTCGGGTTACACGACGGCGATGGAGTGCTACGAGTGGCTGTCGGCGGAGGAGCGCGCCATGATCGAGCGTGGAGCGTTCGGGGCCTTGGTGCAGGCTTGGAGGGATATCGCGAAGAGGAAGCTGCGGGCTAACCTTAGCTTGGTCCGCGCTTTCTTGGACCGATTCTGGGATACGACTTCCACTTTTCACATGCCTTTTGGTGAGGTGGGAGTCACTCTGGAGGACTACGGCATGATTTCTGGTCTGCCGTGTGGGACTGAGGCGGTGGAGTGGCCGGAGACTGCCATGAGGGTGGACTCGGCCGAGGCTAGGAGGTTGATCGGCTGGAACTTGTCGCCGAAGGTCATTCTGATGCTCTGGTTTGGTGCCCAGTTCCTATGTCCGAGACTACTTTGCGGGGAAGATCCCGGCGCTGGTGACGATTGACGGGAGAGAGACGGCTCCTCCTCCCTGTACAACTGAGCAGAGGGCCCGTTTGTGGCTTTGGTGGTTTTTGTCTTCGATCTACCTCGGAGACAAGGGAGAGAGGCTGTCGACGAAGCTTCTTCCCTTCCTTTCTGACCTGAGCTCTCTAGGGCGTTGGGGCCGGGTCATCACTGCTTTGCGGTCCTCATCCGCTTCATGAGGGCCATGGTTCGTCCGGAGTTGATGGAGAAGGGGACTTCTCCCGGTGCCGTCGTCCCGGATCGTCGCTGGAGGTATGAACCTTCATTTGGATTAAAATCAATTCTTTTCCTTATCAAATTACGAAAGATCATCATTGACTATCTCGCTTTACAGGCGTGGGTGTACTCCTACTTTCCGAGCCTCTCGCCCAAGAGGACGGAGCCGCTGGAGAAGGCCTATCCCATCGTGAGGGATTGGGTGATGTGCAGGACGAGGAGCAAGCGTTCCTCTCATGGTGTTTACCGGCGGGACGTGAACGCTCTTCAGCTGGACAGCGTGAGCATCTCACTTATATTCATTTTGCTTCTATATTGCCTTTAATCGATCATAAGAATGATTCCTTGTTTGTCTTGTCCCAGGGGGTGCCCAGGCCTTGGGCGGAGTACGCTGGAGCGCCTCCTTTTGTGGCTGAGGTCCTTCGACCTAGGAGCTCGAGTCGGCTGCTGTTGAGGACGTCGATGGGTCTTGTGTGGTACTTGGGTGAGCGCTTGGCTCGTCAGTGCTCCCGGGATGTGTTGACGGTTCCCATCGACCCTCCTAGGACGATGTTCAGGGAGCCTTCTGAGGCTGAGAGGGAGGCTGACTTGGCTGGCGTTGGTGGTGACGCCCTGCTTCTTCCTGGCAAGGACTACTCAGCGTTCCTCTATGGGAGGTTGGCGTACTGGCCGGTTGTGGTAAGCATATTTATCCTTCTTTATTTTTGATTTTGGGAATGCGATGAAAGATCATCAAATAACGAGAAACATCTGACTTTGCAGGAGGTTGAGGCGGCGGGCATCGAGCCCCCAGAGTACCCCAAGACCCTTGAGTACACTGACACGACCGGGAGAACGACGATCTCCGAGCTGCGTGACTTTGACGTGGTTGTGACGGATGCTGGCCTGGACGATTGGCAGCATTTGATTCGGAGGGTGAGCCTCTAATTTGCATAATTTTTGTGTAAGAACACATTTGATTGAACTTATTCAATTATTGAGAACTTCTTTTTTGAAAATGCAGGTTGCGCCGTCTCGGTTCGTGGCGTTATGGAGGGTGGCCAACCGGCTGCGAGCTACTGCTATCGAGGCACTTGTCGGCGGTCGAGGTCGTCAGGTATGAACCTTGTGTCTATGATTTTTTGAACTTTGATTTTCCAACTTCTCTTGTAATTGTTTTAAACGATTGACATGAGCCAATTTTGTTGTTTACAGGGGGACCGTGAGCTGGAGCGGGAGTTGGCTCAGTCTCGGGAGGAGAACAGCTCGCTTGTTGAGGGAGCTCGAGGTTCGCGACGCCGAGGTTGCTGCTCTTGCGGCAAGAGTGGCGGAGCTGGAGGGCGATCGGCAGTAGTTTTGCTTTGTTGTTGTTTGTTTTGCACATTTGTATATTTTGGACCTTCATTTTGGACATTTTTGGACTTTGCTTGGGGCTCGAGCCCCCAGTTTGTTGTACATTTCCCTTTTTTGTTGTATATATGATGGCCTGAGTGCCTTTGCTGCTGGGTTGCATTGCTTATATCTGAAGGTTAGCTTTGAACAGGTTTGGTAGATGACGGTTTATGCCGTCATGCTGCCAAAATTTACATAAAAATCACGTAGAACATACATTTGTATATACACACGGCATGAATTAGCGCAAAACGAATGACTCAAAAGAATGCAAAAATGCAAAAAATTTGCCGGAAATGGAAATGACCGGACGGTAGGGAGGGTTACCTCTAAAAAAAGAAAAAAATAGAAACCTATAAGTTAGAAATGAAATGATTAAAAGAAATATATAAGTGAAATATACAAGTTTTGAAATGAATTAAATTACAATGAAAATTATGAATATTAAAACGAAAATTATTTCCTAAAACGAAAATATACAAGTGTGTTAGAATGACGGGAATGCTGATATTGACTCGAAATGCGTGCCCGCGGAATTAGGAAACATGGAATATGGTAATTTCCACGTATTTACCAAAATAATAACCCGTAGGAATAGGAAATTATCCGTCAAGGAATTTAGGAAAGATCCAACGCGGAAAATCACAGAAACCTTGCTGAGGAAGAGGCGCAGCATGAGCTGCGTCCCTTTGAAGAGGCGCAACAGATGATGCGCCTGTTCCCAGGTGTGTCTGCTCTGGCAGATTTTAGGAAACAGAATTTAGTATAAATAGAGACGTCGATAGAGTTTTTATTCACACAATTCTGCCGTCTCTTCTTCGTCTTATTACATAAAATTCTTAATATAATCACTCATCATGAATACTTTGGAGATTCGCCTAAAGGAGTGGACCAACGAGTTTTCTAACATGGAGAAGTACGACATGGACGCCTATAATCTTGGATCTTTGTTGAGTTTGAAGCTTATCAAGGTTGTCAAACCATTCTTGGATGCTTGTCTTGATTACTGGGACCCGAATTATCATGTTTTTGCTTTCCCCAGAGGCGACATTTGCCCGTTTCCTGAAGAAATTGCCGCGATCGGTGGGTGGGATCCAGAACACTTGTCTGCCATTCCTTCTACTTCGCAAGGGTATAAGATCAAATTTAGAGACTTGCTTGGATTGACTAGAATTGAGGTGGACCGTTTAGTAACCTCGAAGGGAGTGCGAATGTTGGACTCCATTGACCGATTCATTAACAGGGCCGACCCCACCGTTTCTTATGTTGCTAGGCGAAGGGCATTTGGATTTTGCTTGTTACATGTGTATGTCCTTCAAGGGCATGTTGATGAAGATTTGAGAGGTGATCCCCGTCTCTTGGGCCTAGTCGAGCAAATGGAGCTGCGCAGGAGCCCAGCTTGTTTATGCCTAGGAGAGATCCTGTTTGGCTTGGATAATAGGAAAGCCAATCGTGACCTACCGTACTTGGGAAGTCCCGTTATTTTGCAGGTAAAAGAACTTTTTCTCTTTTCTCTTTTTTTTCCTCTCTTTTTCGTTTTCTTTTTTTCGTTTTCTTTTTTTTCTTTTTTTTCGTTTTGTTTTTTTTTTTTCGTTTTCTTTTTTTTTTGATGTCTAATACCTGCTTTTGGTAGGTTTGGCTTATGGAGCGCCTTCGATTGATCGAGCCCCCAGTTCATGTTCCTTCTTATCATGCTCGTTCGATTGCAATGAAGACCAGGCTGTACATGGTGGACTTCACTCGAGTCTGCAATTATTGGGAGAACAAATTGAAGAGTGATGATGGCCCCTTGATTAGGTGGATCGTACCATGGTGGCACCTCAAATCTGTCACTGGAGTGTCTTCTTTGGATCCTACTCGATCTGTGCGCATTCCTGGCTTGGAATTCATGGTGTGCATCTTCCCGGAAAGGCTGATGAGACAGGTTGGACTAAAGCAGGCGATCCCGAAGCTTGACACCGTCCCGCAGACTGCCGTGGCGCTTACTACTGAGAGTCGAAGGGAGTGGGTCATTAAATGGGCCCAAAGAAACGTGTGGTTCTTGAACTCTTCTGCTAATGCCTTATGGGTGTCGGATTCTTATCTGCGATGGAGGAAAGCTACTACTCCGGAAGAGCGCGAGAGATTGAGAAAGCGTGAGCCCGTTGACTACAAGGTGCGCGAGGTGGAAAAGGAGAAAGAGAAGCATTTGACTGAGGGACAGGAGGAAGCCGGATTTCGAGTTGTTCATCCTTCGAAGAAACCGAAGACCTCTCCTGTCGTGGACAAAGTGATGGACAAAAATGGGAAGGCTAGGCCTCGAGAAAGACCGTTGGTAATTAGGTCCGAAGTGGCGCAAGAGCGTTCGGCTCGAGGTCGTGACAAGAAGTATGACAAGAATGACAAGGGCAAAGGGAAAATGGAGGAATAGCCCAAGTCTTTATTATTATTTATTATTATTATTGTTGTAATGAAAAGGTGGGGTTTTTAGGATCCTAGCCTATTTTTTTACTATGTAGCGTATTATTATTAGAACATGAATGAAATAAAAAGGTTAATTGGTTATGAAACCGTTGTGATTTTCTATTTATTATTCTTGTCGAATTCCAAATGCAATGCAAATGTCCTTCTATTTATATTTTGAAATAATGGGTTGTATCCTGTGAAGGATTGCCTACGTATTCATTAAGAAAATGAAATCAAACCCTTGCGCGTAGTTTGAGTAAATGTAAAAGAATAATTGTTCAAAGCAAGAGCTTGTAATGAACTTTAGAAAATAAGCATGAGCTTTTTACTTACTCTGGAGGTGCAGTTTAGTTTATTCGATGATATGAGGATGACAAATTTGTCAAAATGCAAGAGCAGGGTGACATTAGCAGGTAGAGGTTTGTCGGGTTACGCGAGGCGCGTTTTTGTTCCTATTCTAGGCATAATACCGTTTTAGTTGGTAGAGGTTTGTCGGGTTGGAAAACTCATTCCCATCTAGGTCTGTGATTCTAACCGCACCCCCTGGAAGTATGGACTTGACTAGAAATGGCCCGGCCCAATTAGGTTTGAATTTTCCCCGTGGATCGACTGGTAAAAGAGCTCTAACCGACTTGAGTACCAAGTCTCCTTCCTTAATGTTTCATGGCTTAACCCTTTTGTTGAAGGCTCGTTTGATACGTGCTTGATATGTTTGGACATTATGCAAGGCGCCTAGCCTACGTTCATCCAGGAGGATGAGTTCTTCATATCTATCCCTCTTCCAATCGGCTTCCGGGATTTGACTTTCGAGTAAGATACGCAAGAATGGTATTTCTAACTCGACTGGTTGTACAGCTTCCATGTCGTAAGTCAAATAAAAAGGTGTGGCCCCAGTGGCCGTCCTAACAGATGTGCGATATCCCCACAAAGCAAAGGGTATCTTGTTTGGCAAATCTCGATAGTTGTCAATCATTTTCTTGAGAATTGTGACAACGTTCTTGTTTGCTGCCTCTACTGTGCCATTAGTCTGTGGTCTATAGGGCGAAGAGTGGTGATGCCTAATTTTGTACTTGGCTAGCAATTGCTCAGTCTCAGCTTGGAAATGTGATCCATTATCACTAATGATCTCATGTGGGCAACCGTATCGACAGATGATGTTGTTTTGTATGAACTTTGCCACGTTTTTAGCCGTGAGACTAGTGTAGGAAGCCGCTTCTACCCATTTGGTGAAATAGTCGATTGCCACTAGGATGAAACAATGACCTCCCGTTCCGGCTGGGGTTATCTTCCCGATTATATCAATTCCCCAGGCAGAAAATGGCCAAGGAGATGTCATCGTATAGAGCAATGAAGGAGGGACATGTTGTACATTCCCGAAGATTTGGCAATTGTGGCAATGTCTTACGTATTTGATGCAATCGGATTCCATTGTGGTCCAATAATACCCCAAACGTGTGATCTTCTTTGCCATCATGGGCCCACTCATATGAGGGTCGCATTCTCCATCGTGGACTTCTTCCATCACTTTCTGTGCCTGCGAATGATCAAGGCAACGTAGGATTACACCAAGAGGTGTTCTTTTGTACAACTCTCCTTGCATGAGAACGTATTGGGAAGCTAGTAGGCGTATAGCACGTTGTCCCCTTTTGTCCATATCCGGTGGATAGGTACCATCGAGCTTGAAATTTAGGATTGCTTAGAACCAGGGTTCCTGTGCGATTTCCTCTTCGTCGGTGATTTGGTGGACATAAGCTGGCTCTGACCGTCGTTCAATACATAAAGGCATTTCCACCATGTCATCCGGCATATTAATCAAAGATGCAAGTTTTGCAAGAGCATCTGCAAATTGATTTTCTTCCCGAGGTAGGTGTAGATAGGTCACGTGATCAAAGAATTGGGCAACTTGGTCTATTCTGGCTTGATAAGGTGCTAAGCTTTCGCTTCGGATTTTCTAAGATCCCGTAACTTGATTGATGATCAGGGATGAATCCCCATGTACTCGGAGGTTTTTAATGCCTAGGCTCACTGCCGCTTGTAGTCCAATGAGACAAGCTTCGTATTCTGCAGCGTTATTTGTCACCTCGAAGTCGAGTTTGACAGAGATTGGTGTATGCTCACTTTCAGAAGAAATGAGCAACACTCCTATTCCAAATCCTCTTAAGTTTGATGCCCCATCAAAGTAAAGGTCCCAGGAGTCTACATCAGTTTGGAGTATATCCTCGTCTGGAAATGACCAAGTATCTATCGTTTGTGCATCATTGATGGGATTTTCTGCAAAGAATTCGGCAACGGCGCGCCCTTTTATAACTTTCAGGGGCACGTATTTGAGATCGAACTCTGAGAGCATCAAAGTCCATCTTGCTAGGCGTCCGTTGAGGACGGGTTTCTCAAAGAGGTATTTGACTGGATCCATTTTGGAGTATATTTTGACGGAGTAGCTAAGCATGTAATGGCGTAGCTTCTTCGTCGCCCACACAAGAGCGAGGCATGTCTTTTCGAGTTGTGAGTATTTGCACTCGTACTCCAACAACTTCTTACTAAGGTAGTAGATAGCCCTTTCTTCTTTTTCTACGGTTTGAGCTAGCATGGTGCCCATGGCTGTTTCGGTTACTGTGAGATATAAACCAAGAGGTTGATCCCGTTGAGGTGGCATGAGCACTGGTGGTTTAGCCAATATCTCTTTGATTCGGTCAAATGCCTTTTGACAATCATCATCCCACATGGTGTGGTCCGTTTTCTTGAGCTTCTTGAAGATAGGCTCTCAAATCATGGTGAGTTTCGATATGAATCGACTTATATATTGCACTTTTCCCAGGAATCCTCTGACTTCTTTTTCTGTTTGAGGTTGTGGCATTTCGATCAGAGCCTTGATCTTGGAAGGGTCTATCTCTATACCTTGTTGGCTAACGACGTATCCCAGGAGTTTACCCGATGTTACTCCAAATGCGCACTTCTGAGGATTGAGCCTCATGTTGTACTTTCGTAGCCTTGCGAAAAATTTGTGAAGGTTCGCAATATGCCCCTCTCTATCCTTGGACTTGACAATCATGTCGTCTACGTATACCTCAACTTCTTTGTGCATCATGTCATGTAAGAGTGTAGTTGCGGTGCGTTGATATGTAGCTCCGGCGTTGATTAACCCAAATGGCATTACCGTATAGCAATAGGTTCCCCATTGAGTGACGAAGGCGTATGCATGTCTTCTATGGCCATCTTGATTTGGTTATAACCCGCATACCCATCCATGAAGGATAGTAATGCATGGTCTGCGGTATTGTCCACCAATATGTCGATATGTGGTAGAGGGAAGTCATCTTTAGGACTTGCTTTGTTTAAGTCCCTAAAATCAACACAAACACGGATTCTCCCATCCTTTTTGGGTACAGGTACTATGTTGGCTACCCAGTCAGAATACTCGGAAACTTTGATGAACCCGGCTTTGAATTGCTTATCGACTTCTTCCTTAATCTTGAGAGCCCATTCCGTTCTCATTCGACAAAGCTTCTGTTTTACGGGCTTGAAACCTGGCTTAATCGGGATTCTATGTTCGGCGATATCCCTGTCGATCCCTGACATGTCTTTGTAGGACCAAGCGAAGACGTCTTTGAACTCGTGTAGGAGGTCTATGAAGTTGGCCCTTTCGGTAGAGCTCAAGGTAGTCCCTATCCTAAGTTCTTGGGGTTCTAGTTCGGTTTCTACATTGATGGGTTCGGTATTCTCTATTACTGGTCCCCTTTCCCCTTCCTGTAGTATTTCTTTGGCTACGTAGGGAGGTATCTCAATTGAGTCTGGGTCTTGGTCATCCTCAGTATCATCGTAAACACAATTGCACTCAAGATAACACAAAGAGTAAGCAGAACCTGATTTATTCATATTAAAGTTTGAGAAAAGTTGAAACAAAGAAACCATCGATCTGTGGTCCGTGGCGGTAAAGGATAGTGGTTGGGACATTTCCCGAACTACACTGTTACTATTCGAGGCTAAGCTAGGAGAAACAAAGGGAATGGGGATGACGACGGAGGAGACTCCTTAGTGACTTCTCTAGACTTCGACTCGACTCGACTCGACTCGACTCGAATTCATCGTCTTCTGGTTCTCCTTTGTACATCTCTCCTTCTCCAGTGGTGAGCTTGAAGAGTCTTCCTTGATTGTTGGTCCACTTGATTGATTTTCTCCATCCTTTCTGCTGACTCGCGTTTGTTTCTGTGATTAACACGGTAGGGTTGAAGCGATCGTCTTGAAGTATCATGGTAATGATCTCGTCCTGCGCGGCTCTAACAAATCGATCTTCTCCAAACAATAGACTAACAGCTTGTTCGTCTAAGCAAGGTGCTTGACGGGTTTTGACGATAGGAACCGTTTCTGGAGGGATGAAGTAGCAATCATGAAAGATCTCGATTCCGGCTAGCTTCCTTTTGAGATAATGCCAAGGCTCGGGAAATCCGTGAAAGAGTTCTAGACTTCCTTCCTTAACAAAGTATCCAATTAGGGTAAGGAGATAGGGTCGCATTTGGACTCCTACGTACTTACGGTTTTGGACTTGAGCAAGCATCTCGAGAACTTCCTCTTTGGTGGGTTTGTACCCTAGTCCAAGTGGTATCCTTTTTTAGTTGCCTTCCTTGTATGGTGCGAAGGTGTTTCTTCGGATAGGGTTTAAAGGCATTCCATGGAAGTATCCCTGGGATTTGAGTATGTGGTTGACCACTAAGTTGGAGTAGGGATTGTAGTATAAGGGATTCGCTTTCTATGACACTTATGCTTTGGAAGCCCCCAAGTTCATATACTGTATCTGCAAGGACTTGATTGTTCGACTTCTTTTCGATTATTGCCATGATGGGTGATGAAGTGATCGTCACCACTTTGCCATTTAGTGGGATCTTGATCTTTTGATGAAGGGTGGATGTCACCGCTTTGGAAGCGTGAATCCAAGGTCTTCCTAGGAGTATGTTGAAGAAAGCTTCAATGTCCACTATTTGGAAGTTAACCTTTCGCTCGATTGGCCCTGTGGCTATGGTTAGGTTAACGAGTCCCACTACCTTTCGTCGTGTACCATCATATGCGCGAATACCTTGATTGGTAGGGGTCCAATCCGACTCTTTCATGCCTAATTTGTATGCCGTTTTGAGGGGTATGACATTGACCGCGGAGCCATCATCAACCAAGGTCATTGGCACATTCTTCTTTAGACAAATGACAGTGATGTAAAGAGTCAAGTTGTGACTAGCGCCAAAAGGTGGCAAATCTTCATCTGAGAAAGTAATAGGATTACTTAGCTTTGGTGATTCTTGGAAGACCAAGTTGACTACATCTTCGGGTGTGGAGTCATGTGCTACATTTAGTTTGGCCAAGGCTTGCAGTAAAGCTTGGCGATGTGGGAATGAGCTTGCTACTAGTTGCCAAGACTGAAAGATCAGCCTTTGTCTTCTGTAATTGCTTGAGCAAATGATCAGTGGAGTCATCTTCGTTATCATTTGGTGTGACAACGTTGGTTGGACCGTTTTGAGTAGTGTTTTGATATGGACGCCCCGAACGAGTTAGGTGGTCCACGTCTTGGTCTTCACCATTTTAGACTATTTCCTTGTCTAGGGAGTGTTCAATGAGATACTCGTCTTCATCGTCATCGGCCCATACTCCATTGATTGTAGCTAGTTCCCTCATTCTCATGATTTCGTCTTCTAATTGCGTGATTTGGTCGACTAGTTTATCAACCACGGCGACTATTTCTTACATAGTAGCATTTTGAGAGAAGAATAGTGGCACATGCTCCTTAGGTGTTGCGTTAGGGTCATGTAAAGTGGTCACCACATTTTCCAATTCCCAGACTTGCCTATCCACACTCCTTGCCCATGTGATGAAGTCGGAAATGGTAGGGGAGATGGTGGAGTAGAACCCTTCATTCTCGATCGCGTAGATCTCATCTTCAATTGGAGAAATGAGGTATGAACAATCTAAGGTAGATTCTTCACTTGTGATCACTAGAATCCCAAGAGGGTTCTGAGTGTTGTTGGGTTTACCTCCCGGCGGTATTGGTAGTCGACCGTCCTCGATCATGTCTTGAAGCACGTTTTTCAATTTGTAGCATTTTTCTGTGTCATGCCCCTTGCCCCTATGGTATTCACAGTACGAGTTCTCGTCCTAGAATTTGGATTTCTTTTCGGGTTTGGGAGTAGGTCCTATGGGTTGGAGTTTGCCTTGTTTCATTAACCTCTTTAGAGCGTTGGAGTAAGTGTCCCCAAGATTTGTGAATTTCCTTGGTGGGGTACTTTTCTTGGATGGCTCGAGAAGGTTAACCTTATCGGTCTTGCTAGTGGAGCCGTATGAACGACTTGTTGAGCCTTGATATCATCGACCTACCGTTTTGGACAAGAGCCCTTTACGGATGTCATCTTCAATCCTTGTTCCTAGTACGGTTAAGTCCTTGAAAGTCTTGATGTTTTGGTATCTGAAATGATTGGCATAGATGGGTTTGAGATTGTCCACGAACTTCTCCACAAGGGTAGCCTCATCCGGGCGTTCAACTAGTTGGGTACTAGTCTTCCTCCACCTACTTAGGAAGTCGGTGAATCCTTCTTTGTCATTTTAGGTAAGAACCTCTAAAGTGTGCATGTTAACTTGGATCTCAGCATTATCCGCATATTGCTTAGCAAACTCAATCGCGGCATCTTCCCAAGTAGCGATCTTCTTGTGTTCTAAAGAGTAGAACCATTGCTTTGGGATGGTGTCAAGAGATGAAGGAAAGATCCTTAAGAACATCTCAGGTTTGATGCCTTTGATAGACATGTAATCCTTGAAGGCACGGATGTGGTTCAAAGGGTTTTCGTGCCCCTTGAATTTAGGGATATCCGTCATATTGAAGTTGGTTGGCAATTTGGAATTGACGGCCTCATACTTGCGATTATTCTCCCTATAAATGTAATACTCCGTATTTATAAGTCTTGGGGTACTCTATCGAGTAGCCCTTACTCTGTCGAGTAAGGGTAGGTTGCGAAATAAAATAGTTTCTGACCTGTTGGGTACTCGATCGAGTAGCTGGGGTACTCGATCGAGTAAGGGGGTACTCGATCGAGTACCTTGGGTACTCGATCGAGTGTCCGGTTTTACGGGGAGTTTTCTCGGGTTTTGTTAATTATGCGATTAAGGTATTTAAACATAGTCGTCATTGTTTTAAATCACTTTTGCAAAACCTAAAACCCTGTTTAAGAGAGAAAGCAACCAGTTCATCTTCCTAATCGCATTCTTAGCAATTCCGGAGTTCGACGGTCGTTCTTGTCGTTATTCGTATCGTTGAGTTCCTTGCGTCGAGGGTAAGCTTTTAATATAATTTTTATAATGTTTTGTTAAGTTTGGTTAAACCCTAATTTAGAGATTGGGGGTTTTGTGTGTAGTATGTGATGTGTAGCCTCTATGTGTTATATGATAGGAGGAGGGTTCGTAGAAGAGGCTTTTTGACTCACCGTTGATACCGTCTGATCATTGTGCTTTCCGGGTAGGATTTCCTACTCGGTATTAGTCCCATAATGGGATATTGGTGATGTCTTTGTATTTGGTTGTTTGATATAATGATTGTCTTGTGTTTCGGTTGTGATTGCTTTGTTGATGGTTCTCGAGATGCGTTCTCGGCTGAGTGGGGTCACTTGCGGGAGTGACTTCACGCCCTAGTTTCGCCCTTCGTGGAACCCGCCACGGAAGGGGATGTGCACATTAATGGACAGGGTTATCGCTCACTATGTGGAGCGGGGATTTGGTGGGTACGGCTGCGGTCCCCCACTGGCAGGGCTGGTCCAGTGGACAGTCAGGATTGAGATGATGGGAATTGATTGGTGGTGTGTGTGTGTGTGTGTGATAGTTCAGCTGTCTGTTTATCTTATTATTGTTATCTATATTGATTGTGTGATTAGTACTGACCCCGGTGTTGTTTTGTAAACCTGCGGTGATCCATTCGGGGATGGTGAGCAGATATTGAGCAGGTATTGAGATGAGTACTGGGATAGCTGGGATGCCACGACATGATGATAGGAGTCTTCCGCTGTAGCCTTAGTTTATTTACTTTTCAGTTAGAACAGTCATTTGAGAATAATGTATCGCACTTTTGGTTTGGTTTTGAGGATTGTATTTATTCACTAAACTATTTATAATAAACGTTGTTTCTTTATTGTTGTTTGATTATCATTGCCTCGGGTAACCGAGATGGTAATGTCTTCATACCTGAGTGGTCCTGGTAAGGCACTTGGAGTATGGGGGTGTTACAAATGGTATCAGAGCGACGATCCTGAAACCTGTAACCAATGAACTTAATGAACATAGGGAGTCAATTAAAATGAACCCGGGGTAAAAGTTGTGGGAGCTAGTGCAAAGGCTTGGGAGACGTCCTAAAGTCGCGGGGGTCGCCCTACAACTTTGAACCGGTCACATGGGGGAAGTGTTTGTCGAGTCGTATGTGTGTTTGGTTCACTTGTTTACGAATGTGATGGAATGTGTTGGTTGTTGGATGTTGAAGTAGAAAGTTGAGCATGTGAAAGAAAATGGTGATATGAGGAAATTTGTTGATGAAATGATAACATGTTGGATGATTTACAACGTGGCAATTAATAACATGATGAAATGATCTCGTAGATATAGAAAAGATGTGTAGCATGATTGTTATGATATAATATGTGATTTATAAAGTTTAGCATGTTAGCATATGACGTAACATGCGGGTAGCTCTTACGAATTGGTGTTACTCGATCGAGTGGGACCGACTCGATCGGGTGGGTTTTTGCGATTTTGAGTCCGAATCGAGTTTTGGGGCACTCGATCGAGTAACTAGGGGTACTCGATCGAGTAGAAATCACTCGATCGAGTAGCCTAGATACTCGATCGAGTAGGTAAGAGATCAGAAGGTCTGTTTGGGTCTGAAGTTTGGGTACTCGATCGAGTACGTGGGGCACTCGATCGAGTAGCCCGTTACTCGATCGAGTGTGTTTAGGAACTCGATCGAGTGGGTTCTGGGCAGCGTGTTTTCGTGTTTTGAGGTTTAGTACGTGTGTTTATGTTTACCCTTTCTTCTATAGCTTCAAGATGCCGCCCAAGAGAACTGCTTTGTATGCGAGAGCTGAGCTTATGACCGTGGATGACATCGTTAAGATGTTAGAGCACCAGGATGCTCTTACTGAGACCCTAAAGAAAGTGAATGAGGACAAGAATAAGGATAAGGAGAAGGAGGTTGATCAATCAAAAATCAGCCTTTACATTGCGAGGTTTAACCCGAAGGAATACAAGGGGGTTGGGGAACCTAACCTTCTTGATAGTTGGCTGAGAGAGATGGAGAACATCTTAGACTTGGTTCATTGTCCTGATGAGATGAGAGTGGAACAGGCCGCGTTCTATCTGAGGGAGGCAGCAGGCAAGTGGTGGGATTCAGTGAAAGTGAGTGCTAGGGAGATATATGCAAACCAAGGCTTACCTGCTATACCTTGGGAGGAGTTTCGTAAGGCTGTGAGGAAGGAGTTTGTACCGGAGCATGTGAGGAGTAAGATGAGAGAAGAGTTTGATGGTTTTAAGATGATCTTTGAGATGTCGTGGTGAGTACTACAGTCGTTCAATGAGAAGTCTAGGTATCTTTGAGGACATGGCTTTGAGTGAGGAGAATTTGGCTTTGAGGTTTGAGAGGGGGTTGACCACCAAGATTATGGATAAGTTACCCGTGGGAATCCTTACGATGTTAAGGAAGCTTATGAGAGAGGGGGAGAGAGCCGAGAGGTTGGTGGAGATGGCTCAGGAGAGGTCAGGTGGTGAGAAGAGGAAGTTCGAGAGCGAGGGTGGTGGCCAATCGAATCACAAGAAAGGCAACCACAATCGATCTAAAAGATTTTCTTCTCGGGTCCGGGTTTAGTCTTTGGGACTTCCTTTGGGCGTGGCCGTGGAAGTGTGAGTAATAGTTGGGGAGTGACCTGCTATGGTTGTGGCGGTGTAGGCCACAAGAGACATGAGTGCACAAGTGCACCGGGATCTTTCCAGAGACCTGCGCAGAGCTTCGCGAGCAACAGACCCAACTGGATCATGGCCGAACCGGGAGTCGAGTTACCAGAGTGGAGGCAACCGCAACGGCGGTAATTCTTATCAAAAAACACCGACGAACAACAACAACAATCAAGGGTCGGGTGCTAAGCCGACCGCATCGGCCAAGATGGCCCCGGGAGGTGGACGAAGACCGGTGGCAAGTTATTCATGATGGAGAAGAAGGCAAATGAGGAAGATGCGCACGTTATCACCGGTACATTCCTTGTTAATGGTATTCCTACCTTTGTTTTGTTTGATTCGGGGCTTCTCGGTTGTTTGTGTCTTGAGTCATGTAAAACAATTGGGTTTGAGAGTATATGAGTCTGTTAGTGAGCAAGTTTTCATACCTTCGGGTGAGTCTGTATCGTGTGGGAGATTGTTTAGAGATGTATCTTTGGTAGTTGGGCAAGTTGATTTCACTGTAGACTTGCTAGAGTTTCCTTTTAACGGTTTTGAGATGATAGTTGGGATGGATTGGTTAGGAAAGTATAAAGCTAAGATAGACTGTCATCAAAAGAAAGTGTCTTTAAGAGGTCCTAAGGGTGTTAGTGTGTCTTATCGTGGGTTTCTAGTCAAACCCAAAGTTAAGTTGATTGCAAATATCACCTTGAAGTCTTATCTGAGGAAGGGATGTCCTCTGATCTTGTGCCATGTGAGAGATGATCGGATAGAGAGTCCGACGATTTAATGAGATACCAGTGGTGGGGAGTTTGCGAGATGTTTTTCCGGAGGAGATTCCGGGGTTGCCACCGAAGAGGGAGATAGATTTCACCGTGGAGTTGAAGCCGGGGACGGGGCCAATCTCTAAGGCACCGTACCGTATGGGTCCTAAGGAGATGGAGGAACTTAGGAAGCGGTTGGATGATTTGATAGAGAAGGGATACATTAGACCAAGTGTATCGCCTTGGGAGCACCAGTTCTTTTCGTGAAGAAGAAAGATGGGAGCTTGAGGTCGTGCATAGATTACGGGAGCCGAACCGTGTGACGATAAAGAACAAGTATCCTTTGCCAAGGATAGATGACCTGTTTGATCAGTTGAGCGGTGCAACAGTCTTTTCTAAGATTGATTTGAGGTCGGGGTACCATCAGGTGAAGATTAGAGAGGTGGACATACCAAAGACAACTTTCACGTCAAGGTATGGCCATTATGAGTATGTGGTGATGCCGTTTGGGTTGTCTAATGCGCGGCGGTGTTTATGGATTTGATGAATAGAATCTTGAGCAGTTCTTGGACCAGTTTGTAGTGGTGTTTATCGATGATATCTTAGTCTACTCTAAGACTAAGGAGGAGCATGAGGAGCATCCGAGGATCGTGTTGCAGACTTTGAGGGATCATGAGTTGTATGCTAAGTTGTCCAAGTGTGAGTTCTCGTTAGAGAAAGTTGCTTTTAAGGGGCATGTAATCTCTAAAGATGGGGTAGCTGTGGATCCGGCGAAGATTGAGGCGGTGACAAAGTGGGAAGCACCGAAGAATGTTCTTGAGGTTAGGAGTTTCTTGGGTTTAGCCGGATAATACTGACGGTTCGTGAAAGATTTCTCCAAGATAGCTAGACCGATGACAGCGTTGATGAGGAAAGAGAACAGGTTTCGTTGGGATGAGAGTTGTGAGACGGCGTTCCAAACATTAAAGGAGCGTTTGACCACAGCTCCTGTCTTAGCATTGCCTGAAGGGAGCGAGAATTTTGAGGTTTATACAGATGCCTCGAAGAATGGGATGGGATGTGTGTTAATGCAGAATGGTAAAGTGATTGCCTATGATTCTAGGCAGTTGAAGCCTTATGAGGAGAATTACCCTACTCATGATCTGGAGTTGGGTGCAGTGGTGTTTGCTCTCAAGATTTGGAGACATTACCTTTATGGAGCAATCTTTAAGGTATTTTCTGATCACAAGAGTCTCAAGTACATCTTCACGCAGAAGGAGTTGAACATGAGACAGAGGAGGTGGATGGAGCTGATTGGTGATTATGACATGGAAATCATCTACCATGAAGGGAAGGCCAATGTTGTAGCTGATGCTTTGAGTAGGAAGAGTGTACATTCCTTGTGTACAGCTCTATCCCTGATGAGGCTGAGGGATGAGGTAGCGAGTTTTGGGATACATATGATGCAGAAAGGAGATGCCATGGGTGATATGACAGTACATCTTGAGTTTTATGATGATATTCGGGGTAAGCAGACTTTGGATCCTAAGATAGTGGAGTGGAGAGCTGGAGTAGAGAAAGGGACAGTGTCCCGGTTTTCTATTCATACAGATGGTAGTTTGAGGTTTGATGGTAGGTGGTGTGTTCCTAATGATGAGGAATTGAAAAAGACGATCATGACAGAAGCGCATTGCACACCATATTCAGTTCATCCAGGTGGAGACAAGCTATACAAGGATTTGAAGAAAACGTTTTGGTGGCCTGGGATGAAGAAAGAGACAGCTGAGTTTGTGTCCCGTTGTTTGACATGCCAGAGAGTTAATGGTGAACAGCGACGACCACAAGGTAAGATTCAGTCTTTAAAGGTGCCTGAGTGGAAGTGGGAATCCATTTCCATGGATTTCATTGTGGGTTTGCCAAAGAGTCAACAAGGTAACAACATGATTTGGGTGATAGTGGATCGTCTGACCAAGCCAGCTCACTTTGTTCCAATGAAAGATACATGGACTAAGGCACAATTGGCTATGGCCTATCGAAAGAACGTGCTTAAGTTACATGGAGTCCCTAAGGACATAGTGTCTGACAGAGATGCGAGGTTTATATCGAGGTTTTGGAAAGAGTTGCAGGAATCGTTGGGAACAACTTTGAAGATGAGTACAGCATTTCATCCTGCGACAGACGGCGACGAGAGAACAATCAAGTCTCTTGAGGATATGTTGCGAGCTTGTGTGATGGATTTTGGTGGTAGCTGGGAGCAGAGGTTGGACTTGATAGAATTTTCTTACAATAATAGCTATCACACTAGCATAGGTATGGCACCGTTTGAGGCTTTGTATGGGAGGAGATGTAGGAGTCCAATCTGTTGGGACGACAGTGCTGAGGCAGTGGTTTTAGGACCAGAGATGGTGCATGAGATGGTGGAACAGATTAAGATGATCAGGGAACGGATGAGAGCAGCCCAGGATCGACAAAAGAGTTATGCAGATCTACATCGTCGGGACATAGAATTTCAAGTTGGGGACAAAGTTCTTTTGAAAGTGTCTCCTATGCGTGGAGTTATGAGATTTGGGAAGAAAGGCAAGCTAAGTCAGAAGTTTATAGGGCCTTATGAGATCTTAGAGCGAGTTGGGGAGGTTGCTTATCGTCTGGCTTTACCAAAATTAGAGAGAGAGTGCATAATGTGTTTCATGTATCGCAGCTGCGGAAGTATGTGAGTGACCCGTCACATGTGTTAGAGGCGGAGAGCTTAGAGCTAGATGAGTCCTTATCATATCTTGAGGTGCCTAAGCAGATTCTAGACCGAAAGGTTAGAAAGACTAGGAGTGGTGAGACAGTTTTGCTTAAGATCCTTTGGTCTAACCACGAGACCGAGGAAGCTACATGGGAGCCAGAGGAAGCTATGAAAGAGCGTTACCCTTTCCTTTTTGATCAGGTATGTATGGTTACGGGGACGTAACCTTGTTTCTTTTAGGGGGGTAGGAGATGATCGCGAGCAGTTTTTAAGAGTTTTATACACCTTTTATATGTAGTGTCGGTATGGTTGTCGGGATGAGTTGGGTTAGTATCATGTCTTATGTTGTATTTTGTTTGGCTTTTGAGTCGGGAATGTTGTGGGAGTACCTTTGTTTAGTAGTGGTTTGAACTTCGGGGACGAAGTTCCTTTTGAGGAGGGAAGACTGTAATACTCCGTATTTATAAGTCTTGGGGTACTCTATCGAGTAGCCCTTACTCTGTCGAGTAAGGGTAGGTTGCGAAATAAAATAGTTTCGACTGTTGGTACTCGATCGAGTAGGTTTGGGGTACTCGATCGAGTAGGGGGGTACTCGATCGAGTACCTTGGGTACTCGATCGAGTGTCCGGTTTTACGGGGAGTTTTCTCGGGTTTTGTTAATTATACGATTAAGGTATTTAAACATAGTCGTCATTGTTTTAAATCACTTTTGCAAAACCTAAAACCCTGTTTAAGAGAGAAAGCAACCAGTTCATCTTCCTAATCGCATTCTTAGCAATTCCCGGAGTTTAGACGGTCAGTTCTTGTCGTTATTCGTATCGTTGAGTTCCTTGCGTCGAGGGTAAGCTTTTAATATAATTTTTATAATGTTTTGTTAAGTTTGGTTAAACCCTAATTTAGAGATTGGGGGTTTTGTGTGTAGTATGTGATGTGTAGCCTCTATGTGTTATATGATAGGAGGAGGGTTCGTAGAAGAGGCTTTTTGACTCACCGTTTGTTGATACCGTCTCGATCATTGTGCTTTCCGGTAGGATTTCCTACTCGGTATTAGTCCCATAATGGGATATTGGTGATGTCTTTGTATTTGGTTGTTTGATATAATGATTGTCTTGTGTTTGTGGTTGTGATTCTTTGTTGATGGTTCTCGAGATGCGTTCTCGGGTGAGTGGGGTCACTTGCGGGAGTGACTTCACGCCCTAGTTTCGCCCTTCGTGGAACCCGCCACGGAAGGGGATGTGCACATTAATGGACAGGGTTATCGCTCACTATGTGGAGCGGGGATTTGGTGGGTATGGCTGCGGTCCCCCATCGCGGCGGTGGTCCGGTGGACGATCGGGATTGAGATGATGGGAATTGATTGGTGGTGTGTGTGTGTGTGTGACAGTTCAATTTGTCTGTTTATCTTATTATTGTTATCTATATTGATTGTGTGATTAGTACTGACCCGGTGTTGTTTTGTAAACCTGCGGTGATCCATTCGGGGATGGTGAGCAGATATTGAGCAGGTATTGAGATGAGTACTGGGATAGCTGGGATGCCACGACATGATGATAGGAGTCTTCCGCTGTAGCCTTAGTTTATTTACTTTTGAGTTAGAACATTCATTTGAGAATAATGTATCGCACTTTTGGTTTGGTTTTGAGGATTGTATTTATTCACTAAACTATTTATAAACGTTGTTTCTTTATTGTTGTTTGATTATCATTGCCTCGGGTAACCGAGATGGTAATGTCTTCATACCTCAGTGGTCCTGGTAAGGCACTTGGAGTATGGGGGTGTTACAATAAATGCCACCCCCTTTAAGATACATCAATTGCTCCTCTAAGTATTGGAGTCTTTTCTCGGCTAGAGTCATTCCCATGGGAGGATTTTCGTCCTTGAGGTCACTCGCGAAGTCACCCACTACTTCACTTTCTTGAGGAGGCAACCTCCCCTCTACGGCGTAGATCCGTCCCTCGATGGTGTCAAGGCGATCATACACTTGGTCTTGGGTAACATGGATTTGGGCTAGCGCGGCTAGGATTCGATCATTACCATCTTGAAGTTGGTTGAAGTTCACGTCGCTTGTTTCAGGCATCTTGAAAAACTGGATAAGAGATCGATGACGAATCAAAACACGATCGACCATTCTAACACACTTGCTAAGAGAAGAAATGTTTTGACTCGTGAAGTGGGTGTGTGCCACTTGTGTTGAGTGAGCTTTGAAGAAAAGACAAAGTTTTGAAAATGTGTATCCTAGTCAACTATAGTGTAGTTGTAGGAGTGGACTCGAAGTGAGGTTTTGAAATGGGCTTGGGCCCGAAATTTGACTCGACAAACGGACAGAGTTTTGACTGGGTTTTGCGCTAATCAATGGCCTTTTCGAAATTTTCATTTAAAAATGGGTTTTGATTTTTACAAAAATCATCATGGTTTCGTTTAGAAATGGTGATCACGTAAGGTACAAACATTTATACAAGCATTATAACGGGATGCTGAGTGCATTTAAAAGGTTTTGGTTTAAAGGGTGGGTAGCCATACCGAACAATCAAACTCGAAGTCTGTGGAGAGGTTCGTACCAAACAAGAGTAAGGCCGATTCGTAGTCCATTTCCTCAAGTAGTGAAGGTCCTTGATACAAACAAGAGTAAGCATCATGGTATGGATGACGTCAATCGATATCCATCCTTAGGCCCAAATAAGAATTAGGACCGTTTAGACGGGACGATTGGTCGAATGGGTTGGGTTGGGCCTAGGAAGGCCGAATGAAACGATCTAGGAAGACCGAGTTATGAAAACCGACAATTGTCTTGTACAAACTATTCCCTAACCTTGTTCAAGTTTCACCCTTTTGGCTACACGTAAGTGTATTTTCCCCAGTGGAGTCGCCAAACTGTGGACAATGGGCCCACTGGGGCGCTTGGGAGGAGAACAAGCGTTTGTATTTTGTGGAGTCGCCACCAATTTATTGTGGAAAATTGGAAACCATTCGAATACCTCGTGCCATGTCAAGACACAAAGTAGAGACATGAACACCAAGCAATCGTTACCCTTAGCATTCTATGTCTAGAATGACTCTCGTGGATGCCAATGAACACGGATGTTCACAGAGATCTGGAGTAAGGGGTGAGGGTACGTATTAGGAAGCTCTTTTGATAGAACACCTAATCCCGCCCGCCTGGATAGCGGCCTCTACTAATGATTAGGGACATCGTCTATACTCGATATATCGTCGATTATATGCATGCAATGCAACATCCAAGTTTTAATTCTAGCATGTGAAGTATAGACTAAATCGGTTAACACGTAATTTAGCATACAATTAATGTCGAAGTAGGATTTAGTGCTCAATTACATGTGAAGGCATACAAATGATACAAGAAACATGACAAATACAATAAACAAAGTTACAATAATGAAAATTACAATAATTACATTGGGTTCATCGATTTATGTCGAAAATACCTTTAAAACGGATAATTTGAGAAAAAGAATAAAAGAAAGAATTAACGAACAGATCAGTAGGCGATAATACGATTAATAGTCAATTATACGTAAACTAATTAATTAGGTCGCGAACAAAAGTTCGAGGCGAAATCAACTGAAACAGCAGCGAGATCGCGCCCTTTGGAAGAGGCGATTCTTCTGCGTCTTTCAAAGTGAGTTCTGGGCCGTGAAGCCGAATCGCAAATAGTTAATGTAAATTGGTGAATTTAAATGATTAATTACGATATTTACTCGGATGGAAGTGATTATCAGGTTATTTACATGTGATTGATGGTCATAAAAGCAATAAAACATGGATGAGACGGATACAAACGAATTATTTACATGGATGAACGATTGATTAGTGACATGGGTGAACAAAATAGGTTAAACATGACGAATTAATGACAAATTAACAACGAATATGACGATAGACAGATGAAAAAATATATCAAAAATCGAATTCCAGAAACCCGATATGAACGAATCGAATTCCCACAACCCGTATTGATTTTAATGACAAAAACCCGCAAATATGAGATTATAAGGGATTTAAGTCGGATTTAACGATGAATTAGACGTATTAATGATGATGAATAGTATACATGTGAGATGATTATGTTATCGTATCAAAGAATTAAGGAAAACAAATGAAAACGAATAAAAGTTGACGAATTACAGAGGACGAAGGAAGAAGAAAGGAAGCAGGAACTGCGGCAGCCTCACGAAGAGGCGCAGCAGGTACTGCGCTTCTTCGAAGAGGCGTAGCAGTTGCTGCGTCCTTTCTCGACGGTTTGTCTTCTGGAAATCGTAAAAAGGGGTTTTAAATGAGGTTTTAGAAATTGGTTTTAAGAGGTGTTTTCGACATAAACCTTACATTAATGATACAAAAAGGTAAATAACAATAATAAAAGAGAGATTTACACCCTCAGACTTACATGTTTGACGAAACGAGATGAACTAAGTTTATGATTAGTGATGCTCGACTCGAATGTAGACGAAAGTGCCCTCGTAAGAGGAAAACGATTAAGATTAATTAAGTTGATTAGTTGTGGAGTTGGTCAAATTGGTCGGTCATGCAAACGAGGCTGGTACTCAGAAGGATCCGAGCTTACGTGGTCGAATGTTCAAGTACGTAGACGCCAAAAAGTAAGAACAAAGGTCTAGAATGCAAAGGGAGAAGAGAAGGGCGGACACTCGCGTGAGAAATATGAGGAGCGAAGGCTCCTATTTATACTAATCACGTGAAAGAATAGGGTTTTCGGAGAGACTTTGGAAGTGAATCTCGGAAAGATATGAAAAAGATACGAAAAATACGCAGAAAAGGACCTGGGAAGAGGCGCAGCAGTCACTGCGTCTCTTGGAAGAGGCGCAGCACCTGCTGCGTCTGTTCCCAAGTGGTTTCCTCCTGCGGAAGAAAGATTTCCGTGTTTAAGTTATGGAATAACGGGATAATTTGGTTTTCCTTAATATTTTGTATGAATATTACGGGAAATTGTTTACCAAAGATTAAAGATTGTGAAATATTTATAAAATATGGAATAGAAATATCCGGAACATTCCAGAACATTCTGACTCGGGATTTAACGGTTATCAGAAAATAAAGACGGTTTTAGGCCCGGACTCCAAATGTACTCTAATTACTGTCAAAACGACCTTATCGGTGCGTAGATGACAACTATGAGGTAGACATTAGTGTTTGAGCAATCACTTGACGATAAACTTACGAACTGTCACAAATCGTTCCGCGTACCAAACATGCGGCCCAATCATCACCGGGTGGTTTGCGAGAGGTGCAGAAATGAGGTATCTACAGTATAACCCAAAATCTTTTGATTTTCTTAAGTATGAGTTTGTATTACTGTCTCTACAATAATGATTTCTAACTTAAGTTAATCTTTGGAAAATCTTTTAGTTATTATAATATATACTCTGTATTTCTTATTTTATATTCAAGTGATGTTTCTAATTTTTATATAAAAACTTTTACATTTCATTTGGCAAAATAATGTTGGTAAAAATATTATGAAAATAACATTATTAGATTCATGGTAAGAAATGCTATCATTAGAGTATATATATAGATTTCATATAATTTGCACATATTAAAGATGGTGTATTTCATAGTATGTTATATGTCCCACATTGAAAAATAATATAGGTGTGATAAATATACTACATATAAAAAATAGAATTTTTCCACATCGAAATATAGCATAAGGTGGGTGATTCTAAGATTATAAATAGGAGCCATGCATCCTTGGAACTTAGGCATCAACCCAAAATCTTTTGAGTCTCTTAAGTATTGTCTTGGAGAACTCTTAAAAGTTCATATCATTATATTTTCTACCTATAAATTTTATATGTCCCATATTGAAAAATAATTTAGGTGTGGTAAATATACTACGTTTAAATAATATAATTAGAATTGTGTTAAAAAATATTCTATCATTGGAGTATAGGTTCCTATCATTTGCACATATTTTAATTATGATAAAAAAAAATAGAAAATAAACGTCCATGGTAGCATGTGTAATCTATCAAAGAGGTTACCGTGAGAAATTTCCAATATTATAATGATATAGTTAATTAAATTTTCATTTAAAAGAGAGAGATATCCGTACCAATAAAATAATAAAGGGGGTATTATTTTTTAATTGTTATTTTATAACGTCCATTTAACAGCCTTTACATTAGGGAGTACCATGGGCAAAAAAATGGAACCTTAAGGATACCATAGGCAGATTCTTAAAAGTAGGGGTAACATAGAAAATCTGACAAAATTAAGGGGTACCACGGGAAATTTCCGTATCTAAATTATGTTACATTTTTTTTGAAGAAAAACAACGTAGAAATATTAATGGAGAGTACTTTATCATATTATTAAATTTAAATATAACTATTAGATATAATGAGTAGCAATTGTCTGTATTCGGTATTCGAGATCTGGTTGGATGTCGAACTAAGTGCAAAAAAGATGGTTTAATTCTGAGTATGTTATTTGTCCCACATTGAAAAACAATGCAGGTTTGATGAATATATATTACGTATAAATAGTAGAATTGTCCCACATCAGAAAAAAAATCCAAGTTTGGTGAATATATTACTTATAAAATAGTAGAATTGTCCTACATCGAAAAATTAGTATAAGGTGGGGTGATTATATGATTATAAATAAGAGTTAACCCACGTATATATTAATCTTTTATTTTTTTTTTAAAGAGATATTTTAATAATATGTAAACAAATCATTAGACATAGAATGTAAACATTAAACCCTTATAACATTTTTTTTTTCATTATAAATAAGTTAATTACCTCCGTTGCAACGCACGGGCATTCAAACTATTATAATTATTATTACTAGACTACTATACTTCGTCCTTATACCAATATATTATCGCCTTTCCATTTTACTGCGACACCAAGTAAATAACGTCCTATTATTATAACGCATATTTTTCTATTGGGTAATAATTCTATTAATAACATTACTATATAAAATAATAATTAATTAAGTTATCAAAGTACGAGGTCTTACAAACTGAATTTAATATTTCTCCTAGGATGCCTTGGGTTTAGCAAGATTTTCTTCACAAGATTTTCTTACAAAGGTGGTGGGCATTAATATTGGAGTGAGTGGTGTGGAGGTGGTAAAGAAGCAAAAATTTCCATCCTGACCAATGCCAACGCGTAATTCTCTAATCGTATCATTGTCATATTCGGAGTACTTTTCATTGAATGATTGGAGCCATGAATCAATGGTGATCGGTGTAGGAGTATTTGATGAATTCTTTGCGTATAATTAACTACAAAAACGGAAATGAAGGAAATAATTTACATCTATCGTTTTAATAATACTTGTGAAAAAGTATTGCATTTATATAGTGACATCTACCCAACTATTATAAATGATTCCGAGATCCAAATTCATATTAACTCGGGCATGGTGAGCCGGTTCATCCCTTATTAATATAACTCGGTGGATTAACCTCTTAATCGATTCTACTTCTAGAACTCTCGGTCGATAAAATTACTTTAATATTTATCTTTAGCCCGGAACACATGTGACTACCGTCACGAATACTTCCGTTGAGCTCAATCTAAATTTCGATGTAATAACATTTTATTACCCGCTTATCCAACGTAACAAGTTTAGTACCCCGGTGACCCGAGCCTACTTCCTTACGAAATTGGGATTCATGGTTTCTACTATTTGGTAAGGCTAATTCTCAATTATTATAAGTGAGAGGTCTTGTCAATTTATTATCTATCACGTTTTAAGTGAACTAAAGCGGTGAACTACGATAATTGTAATTGACACGGTCGATGACTCGTTATGATATACTTGTATTGTTATGGCGATTTGGCAATGCATGTAACATATTAAAAGAAATGCAAAGCAATAATAATAAATTTCTAGTATGGCCTTCCTAAAAAAAAAAAAAAAATCAAATAATCTATTACATATTCGGAAACCAACTCCTTTGGTCCCTTGAATCTTCAAGTGGCACGCCTCCTAAGAACACCGTCTTCGTCGGATCACCTTTCCGAATGGCACCGTCTTTGAAGATACTCCATAATTACAAATAATAATAAAAATACAAAGCTATTCCTATTATACATTTGTAAAATAGAAAAACTAATAAAAATAAAAATAAAAGTGATACGAGATCACATTAAATTACAGCCGAATCAATATTCCCTTTCATTACGGGTAATATCGATTAAAACTAAGGCCATACTAAGATAAAATTACATAATTCAAAATTATATAAATAAAAGACATTCATGTTGGAGTTAGTGTCCTCCACAATAGTGCGTTTACATAATAAATCTCATTAAAGGAATATCATCAGATATTTAATTATTTGATCCTCGTCAGTTGATTAACGTAAATCGATAACGATTGGGTGACTAGAGTTTGACGTTATTGTCGTGAGACGGCGGTGATCAACTGACCCCTTTCGGTCACACCTAAAGGAACAAACCCAAATTTACAACTAATTAATTGTATGAGATACAATTTATTTAGTTTCTTGATTTATAGACTAAAAGGTTAGTCGATTATTTTAGAGAGATTTCGAGTTGCGAACTCGAGGCACGGCAGTTATTATTTAATTATGCGATAATTGAATAATAAATTTTGGAAGACGGGTTTTAGTTAATTAATTGTTAATTCACTAAAATTGTACTAATTAATTAATGTGATTAATATTAGTACGTAAATAATATGTGTAGCGGTACACGTATATTTACGGAGTGATTTGAACGAAATTAGTTATGGAAGTATTTAAACATGAAACGATGTTTAAAGTAAAATTTACACGTATTTGTGTGACAAATATAAGAACCGATATGGACCCGTAAATGGGCAATTGGACCGTGTAAATGAAGTTAGTGGATGATTATAATCATTTCACTTTTACTTGTTTTTCTTCCATAAGTGTCATATAATCATTGTGCATGTCATAATGTTTTTAGACAAAAATTAAAACAAGTTGACTCCTTCACTCCATCTACTCCACCCGCCACTCCCTCCTTATAACACTCCATCTTTTGTTCATTTTTCCACACTTCAATTAATTCACTTTTGCATGTGAACAAAATTTGGTCTATCTCTCTAAAAATTATTATACATCCTTTAGTAAGTTGTTAGTAAACTAAAATAAATAATTACTAAGATTGTTAGTAATATTCATATATATTATCAAGGGTAATCTTACTAATATCTAGTTAATATTAGTAAGGTTGTTGGGTAAGTTTTGGGTGCTTAAGAAAGGAGGTGTTCTATTTTGGACACTTGAAGATGGAGGATCTTGCCATTTATTTTAAGCTCAAGAACAACCAAGATTGGTGATCTTAGTTGTGCCCAAATACTACCATTTCTCAATGTAAGGAAAATTGTTTTCCTCTTCTTTTATATTAATATGCTTTTATATTGCATGCATGTTACATAGATCACATAAACTCAAATTATGAGATAATTTGATAATTAATTAGAGAGTCTAATTAGGATCTATGATCTTTCAATTCAACAATTGAAATATACTGCATTATAATATGTATCTATCATGCCAAATGTGCCAAATCGCCCTATTTAACTTATATCGTATATATAACCCGGCTTTATGTAAATGTGTGATAATAACTTCTTAAAATCACAAATTAACACTTAAATCACATCTAAGCTCAGATTAATTATCCTAACACTCTTAGGACTCAAAAATTAGTCATCACTCAATTTTTGACAATAATTCAACTTGATTTAATTTTTATGCTCATTTTTTACCTTAAAATCATAATATTTATGAAATAAATCCAAATTAAATTACAATACTTTCAAAATTTGAATTTTAAATTTTTAAACATTCTGGAATATATTTCCATGACACTCATAATGTCAAAAATCATGGTTAGAATTTTCGAATTAATTTTGAGAAAATATAGTTGCATTTTATCGGTTTTATCCCATAAAACATCTAAAGTATCCAAAAAATAATCCAATCAATTTGACAAACTTAGATATGATTAGTGGGATATTTATACAACCTAAAATAATTTTCTCATGTCATGCAATTCGTTTTAGCTATTTATGCTAAAATATTCACTATTTATGCCATTTTTACACTAAAAATTCATAAATCATGTTAAATGAGATAATTTAATCTCCAAATTTACATATACTATTTAAATTATACATGTGATAACATATTAAAGTTTCATGGCCTAGTTCAAAATTTAACTAATTTTAACCATTTTACCTCTTTTAGTCCATTTTTATCTCATAAAAATCATAAATCATGCAATATTAATCCAATTAATACGAGATTTTACAAAAAAACTTTTAAAATATGCATGTGAGGTCATATAAAATTTTCAAGGTCATAGAGTAAGTTTAACCATTTTTAGTCATTTTAACCTCCATTTATGCCATTTTTACACTAAAAATTCATAAATTATGAAATATTAATCACATTAATATAATATTTTACATGCAATACATAAAATATTCATGTAAGGTCATACTAAAATACCACGGCCATTAGTGAAGGTTAACTTATTTTAGTGAATAAAAGTTCATTTTACTCATAAAAATGTAATAAAATCACTAAAAATCATTAAAATGAGCAATAAATTTCCATCTTATATATATATATATATATATATATATATATATATATATATATATATATATATATATATATATATATATATATATAGTGTCAAGTTCTTCTAAGTCCCTTTTTTTTTGAGTCCATAAGTCCCTCCCACAACCCTTGGATCATGCATGGTTGAAGGTTGAGATTGAAAGCAAAAAACACACTTAACACTAATTAATTCACTTCTCTCTCTAGTTTTAATAATACATTCACTAATTCATTATCATACACAATTAACACCATATTTTGTCTTATACTTCAAAGTTTATGAAAATTTTGTTAACATTTTTCCTGTTTCGATTTTTTTCGTTTTTTTTTTCGAGACAAGTTTTCGACATTTTAGGATTTTACGAGTGTAATTCTAACAGCAAAAAGTGTAATTTTAAGGAATATTTTCGAGAATTTAGCGTTTTACAAGTTTAACTTCAATCTTTTCCGAGTGATTTTAACGAATAATATTTTGAATTTTTGTCATTTTATCACAAGTTATTGTAATTTAGCATTTTACAAGTGTTATTTTAATGACAAAAAGTGTTATTTTAGTCCAGGTAAGTGTAATTTCAGTCCAATGAGATTGTTATTTTTAGTCAAGGAGAATGTAATTTTAGTCCAGAAAAGTGTAATTTTAGTCCTGAAAAGTATAATTTCAGTCCACTGAGAATGTAATTTTAGTCCATTGAGAGTAACATTAGTCCAATGAGAATATGAGAATATGACCAAGTCCATGGAAAATGTAACATTAGTCCAATAGTAGTAAGTGTAATTCTAGCAGAAAAAGTGTAATTTTAGCCGAAAAAATTGTTATTCTATCAGAAAAAAGTATAATTTTAACAAAAACAAAAAGTGTAATTTTAATGGTGAAAAGTGTAATTTTAACAGAAAAAAGTGTAATTTTAATGAAGAAAAGTGTAATTTTAACAGAAGAAAAGTGTAATTTTAACGGAAAAAAGTGTAATTCTAACAACAAAAAGTGTAATTTTAGCCGAAAAAAGTGTTATTCTAGCAAAAAAAAGTATAATTTTAACAGAAAAAAGTGTAATTTTAATGAAGAAAAGTGTAATTTTAACAGAAAAAAGTGTAATCCTAACAGAAAAAAGTGTAATTCTAACAACAAAAAAGTGTAATTTTAGCCGAAAAAAGTGTTATTCTAGCAGAGAAAAAAGCAAAGAAAAAGTCACAAGAAAAAGAAAATTTAAAAAATATATTCAATGTCATAGTAACACACTAAAAAAAATTCAAGTAACAAGACAAAGAAAATACAAATAAGATCTTATTAAAAAAAATGAAAAAAGAAATAAAAACAAAATCTGGAAAAACGAGATCTAGAACTCGAAATCTGAAAAAAAAAAAAAAAAAAAAAAAAAAAAAAAAAAAAACCAATAATAAACGAAATGCTAAAATCTGGGATGCACTCATAACCACATAACAACAACAGCATTTGTCAGATAAAGAAAAAGTAAATAATATAACAAAATTTGAAAAAAAGAAAAAAAAAAAGTGGATCTTAAAGATCTGAGACTACAGACCAACCAAGAAAAAACGAAAAAAAAAAAAAAAAGACTCCCACAACCAGCCGCACGACACGCCACCACCAACCCCACGACCACCACTACTTTTCAGATCTCAGATAAGAGACGAAGAAGGATGATGTTGGGGTTCTGCGGTGAGGTGGGCGCTGCGCCGGGAGAAAGGTGGCGGTTGTGTTTTGTTGTGGCAGATATGGTGGTGGATGTGGGTTGTGGGCGGTGGGCGGTGGTGGGGCATGTGCGTTGGTGGGGTGGTCGGCGTCAGCAGTGGTGGGTGAGAAGAGGAGGACAAAGAAAGTGGAAGAGGAGTATGGTGCGTGGGGCAGGCGATTATGGGGGCGGATGGTGGTGGTGGGGGGTGGTTAGTGAGGAAGAGGTGGAGGCGGCAGATCTGGGGTGAGGGGGAGAGATGGGAGTGAAGAGTTGGTGGGGTGAGGTGGTAGTGGTGGCCGACGTGGGTGGTGGGTGTTCTTTTTTTTTTTTTCTGAGGATTTTGATTTATTTGGGATTTTAGAGAGGGAAGAGGATGATATTGTGAGGGATGAGTGAGAAGTGTGTGGAAAAATAAATGTTTTATAGTGGATTAATATTTGATTAATGTGGATTAGTAAAGTAGAGAGGGAGAGTGTTTAATTAGGCATTAATCCCCTCCTTTTTGCTTTCAATCTCAGCCCTCTAATGCTCTCATCCAAGGGCTCTAAGGAAGACTTATGGACTCAAATGTAAGACATGGACTTAGATGATCTTATTACTATATATATATATATATATATATATATATATATATATATATATATATATATATATATATATATATATATATATATATATATATATATATATATATATATATATATATATATATATATATATATATAATTAGGATCAAATGAGTCCACCTCCCTTAGGTGAGTCCATAAGTCCTAATTCTGGCCATTAGATTTTAACAAAATCAAAGGTCAAGATTAAATCTCAAAACAGAGGTCCTATATAAAACCACAACCAAACCCTAAATTTTTCATTTTACCATCTCCCACTTATCTTTCTTCCTCCCTTTCTCTCTCTACCTCTCACAGCCACAACGACCTCCGCTACCGCCACACCCCTGCCTCCGCCGCCTCCACGCCAACACTCCCTCGCCGCCTCCACGCATCGCCGGCCCACCACGACCTCTCCTTCGCGCCTGCCACACCCACTGCCGCGGCCTTCCCTTTTTTTTCTCATTTTTTTGTTGGTTGTTGTCACGGTGGCAGTTAGGGGGTGGTGATGGTTGTTTTGTTGTGGTTTTGTCGGTAGTTGGCAGGTTGTCGGGGTGGTTGTTCTTTTATTTTTTTGTTTGGTGTTGTGTTGTCGGGGTGGTTGTTGCCGCCTCAACTCGGTTTTTTTTTTTTTTTTTGGATTTGTGCCGTGGTGGTTATTAGGTGTGCCGCCTATCTCCCTTCTCTCTTTTTTTTTCAGCTCTATGTCGTGCAGGTAGTGGGGCTGCCGTGGGTGTTGGTCTGGTGGCGTGTCGTGGGTGTGGGTCTGGTGGCGTCGGGGGTGTGTGGCTGGTGGTTTTTTTTTTTTTTTTTCTCAGATCTATGTCGTGGGTGTGTTTAGTGTTTTCGGTTGTGGCTGCCGCCACTCTACCCCTCCCCCTATTTTTTTTTTTTGCAGCCTTTTTTTTTCCAAATCTGTGGTGGGGTGATAACGTGATGTCGCGTCTTCTATTTTTTTTTTTGTTTTTTTTTTAATGGTGGTGCTTGATGGCGGCAGTTGCAGGGTGTCGTCGTGGTGGTTGGTGAAAGTAGCGGTGGTTGTGGGTGATTATTAGTATGAAGTTTCAGCTGCATGGATTAAAGTTACAACTCATATGGACTAAAGTTACATTGATACGGACTAAAGTTACGCTCTCATATGGACCAATTTTACTTGTTGAGGACCTAAATTACATAAATTTAATTTAGTATAAAGTTACCATCCAAAAAAAAATAAAGTTTCAAAAATTATGACTAAAGTTACATTCGTAAAACATTAAAGTTTCGTTCATAAAGTCATAATATTTATGTAGAATTTATAAATCAGTTAAATTTAATAAATAAAAATTTTTATATTAAAAATTATTTTAAAAATTAAAGTTTTAATTTTTAGCATTAAAGTTTCACTCGTAAAATATTAAAGTTATATTTATAAATCTGTAAAATTAAAAAAATTCAAATTTTAATATTAGAAATTGGCTAAAATAAATTAAAGTTTCAATCTTTAGCATTAAAATTTCACTCGTAAAACATTAAAGTTATATTTATAAATCAGTAAAATTAAATAAATTCAAATTTTTATATTTGAAATTGTCTAAAAAAATTAAAATTTTAATTTTTAGCATTAAAGTTTCACCCGTAAAACACTAAAGTGACATTCAAAAATCAATTTTACATATTTAAAATAAAATTTTATAACATAAATCTAAATTTTTATTTATAAAATTACCTTAAATATTAAAGTTATAATTATAAAGAATTAAAGTTTCACTCATAAATTAAAGTTTCATTTATAAAACATTAAAGTTTTCATCTTAAAATTTTCAAAGCTCAACCATCAATCTTAAAAATCAATGGCTAGGATTAGGACTTAGGGACTCAATTATTTAGGTGGACTCATTTAAACTTGGCTCTATATATATATATATATATATATATATATATATATATATATATAACTGGGTTGAAACGTTGTGGATGTGCCACGTGTCAACCCAGCATTAAATACAAGTATTAATTACAGCTGAACATTAAATATAAACATAATAAATGTTGTATAAATCTCAAAGAAAATATATTATAATTTAATAAATTTTATTATAAAATTAAATTAAATAATTATGGTGATTTGATACTAAATTTATTAAAAAATTATTTTGATATAAATTTTAAAACGTGAATAATTACGTTCATTGCGAAAAATGCTTCAAATTGAGTATAATTTTCATTATATTTTTTTTGGTGTGCATTTTCTTTATATTTATTGAAATATTTTTATTTGTAGAGATGATTAAAGTGAGTATCTCATAATGTTTTATGTTTACGTAAAAAGACAGTTTGAGAAAGTTATAAAACTTAAACCATTAAATCCTAAGAAAAATATATTTAGAAGAGTCATTGTATTTCTTAAAAACATAACTTAAAAAAACTACTAAAAGATACTCCCTCCTATTCTCTATGTTCTTCCACAATTGTGTTTTTGGATAGAATTTAGTGGGGTATGATATGTGGATGTAAATGAAAGTAAGAGAGAGAATATGAGGTCATAAGATATTGTAACCACAAAAGATAGACAACTAAGAAAAGTGGATGATCTTAGTGAATTTGCCGTTTTAGGAAATGTGGAAGATGTTAGGGAATAGGAGGGAGTAAGTTTTTACGTGGAAATGAAAAAAATATATTGCGAAAAACTGAATATATGTGAGATTTTGATAGGTTTAAATAGTGTGATAAAGAGTATGTATATACACAGTGATCGCGAGTGCTTTTAATAATCAAGACAAAAGTAATGAATATAAAATAATATAGTATTATAAACGACATGAAAAGTAGAAAAAGTGTTATATTTTTCTTTAATATCTTCAATTAAAATATGTATACGTCGAGTATAAATATTAATCATGACTAGCTAAATATTACTTTTAGTTAAATATTTTATATTGTCATCTTCTAAATACTTTGAAGTTAAACCTCAAAAAATATTATTTAAGAAAGTTTAACCTATTTTATTCACAGGTAAACTCTTTATCATCATTTATATATAGTTGTTTAAAAATACAAAAGGTGCAATTCTTATAGATATGTTTGACACATAACACGTGTAACACACAATGAAATTATTTGAATAAGTTGAGTTTGAACTCTATATGTTTGATACATAAATATCACACGTTATACATAAAAAACTAAAAATTACATAAAATTATATTCACATTATTTTGAACAAATATTAATTGATTTAGAACATAATGTATAGTGAAATGATATAATTTAAGAACTTAATGTTGATTGTTGCATTATTCGAATAAATTTTATTTTAATTAATATGATATTTGATCGGTCATAAAATAATTTATAAAGATTGATCATGCATAATTAATTATCACTTATTAGTTTTAATTAAAACGGTATGTATTTTATTTTAAAACATTGAAGTTAAACCTAAAAAATTAAATTTGAGAAAAATTGATTTATTTTTATTTATAGTTAAAAATATTAAAGGTCATATATAAATTATGTTATTTTTCTTCAATTATAATAATAAAATTTTAAAACAGACCCCGCGAAGCGTGGGATACTACCTAGTAAATCATAAAAATGACCTAAAAATATTTTAGGACCAGAATATATAACATGCAAAAATTTTCGTGGCTTTATCATCATAAAACTCAAATTTTTACTTTTACATGTTAACATTTTAACTCGGAAAAACAATAACCGATTATGCATGCAACATCCTATGCTCTGATACCACTTGTTAGGTTTGATTATCTCTTATTAGACTCCTCTAATAGTGAACTAATTAACTTTTTAATTATTTGTTCTTTAGATCTAGTGCATGCATAACAAAATTAGAGATTTATGAGGAAAAATAATGTCCCTTATATTGTATGTGGTTCGAAAATATGGGCATAAATAAGGTTACCTTCCTTATTTGTTCTTGAGCTTAATATGTTGGATGATCCTCCAAAAATCCCAAAGTAGAGATCCTTCTTAGATTGCACCCAAGACTTATCCCTTAAACTAGTACACTAATTAACTAGATTAATACACTAGTATCCTTAAAATGATTCCAATGTTATGTTTATTACTACACTAGTAATCTTGTTTTGATATTAGAATGGATAAACAATTTATTGTATTCTAAAACTTGTTTAGAGAGAAGTGGGAGAATATGGAGCAAGCTTTTTCATGTAATGTGTAAGAATAATGATAAGAGAACAAAATTCTCTTAAGAAGAGGAGGGAGCACGGTTGGAGCAAGGAGAAAATGCCAAGGATGGCATCTTGCTTTATGCTTTTTCTCTTCACAAGAAAATAGGATGTGTAAGCTAGTATGTAGGGTATGATTACTTCTTATTTTATCTCATAAAATAAATCAACCATATTCTACCATAACTCCCTCCATTCGGTCCAACCTACATAAAATGGACTACCATTTTATTTTGTCAATTTGTCAATTGTCACTCAATATGTCACATGTAGTATGTTACATGTTATTAATTAATTTAATGCATATTTATCACATAAATATCATTTTATAAATTAATTAAATTACATACAACAAATTGACTAGTGATACTTGATCACATAAATAAAATGGGTCATATAATTATAATTCACAACATCTTGTAATTATAATTAACCATTCATTCTTATCTCTATTGTTTCTCAAAAAATAAACACTTAGTAATAAAGTATTTCAATTACTAAAATAAATCTTATTTAATCTCATTACAATAAGATATCAATATTCTCTCTCACAAATGAATTGTTCAATTTTAAGGAATTGATCACCTTGTATCGTCATACAATTAATCAATTTATCTATTAAGGGAGTTGTCCTTTAGGTGTGACCTTAAGGGATCAACTGACCACCACCGTCATACGACATTAATGTCAAACTCTAGTCAGCCAATCATTACTGATTAATGATGATCAGTTTATTATATAATAAATCATCCCTTACGTAATAAATCATCCCTTACGTATTCTTAATATGAGATTTAAATGTGATATTAAATCATGTTAATTACGTTATTTATATGCCTTTTATATTAGAATGTCGATATTGCCGCTATTTGGTGTTTAATGCAGGAATGATGCATTTATAGAGCAAATGAGTAAAGTGGAGCACCGCAAAATTGGCATGACGGAATACACGAAACATGACACGAAAATTTAGAAGAATGAAAAATAAGAAGTGAAGATTGCACGAGAGAATGCTGAGAAGCATGCATACTCGATCAATTTGAACTGTACTCGATCGAGTGGGTGTGTACTCGATCGAGTCACCTATACTCGATCGAGTACATAGCTAGCTGAAGACTTTTCCGATATTTCCTAAAAGTCGTCTAATTTGTAATATAAATACTAAGCTTGTGTTATGTTATTAGGTTACGCTTTTATTATCATTAAAACTCCTAAAACTCCTTAGTTAGTCGGTTATCATTATTACTTCGGATCTAAAATTTATTCTTCAATAATTGCTACAGTACTTTATAAATTATTCTTCAATTATTATTCAATCTAGTTATAGTTATTCAATTGCTTAATTGTCCTTCTCATATGCTTTTAATTATATCTTTTATTTATATTATTGTTGTTAATTCTCTTATCATGAGTTGCTAATCACTTTATCTAGGGCAAAGGGGATCTAGGTTGATTAGAAATGAGTTAATGATTTAATTGTTAGTAATTCGCATGAATTATCATTTGATTATGTTCTTCTTCTAATTAATTGATTTAGGCAAGAATTGTTAATTAGTCTAGCAAATTAAGACTTTGTCCGACCTGGTTAGAATTAATATAGGCTGCGATAATCAGATATGTATAGTTTAATTATAGCGATTGCATGTTAAACTAAATCTAAAGAGCATAATCGAATCGGCTGATCTTGTGACCTTAGGTAATTCGATTGACTTTACAATTGATTAAAATACACCCTCGGATAATTGATCTAGTGAACCCGCTCCCTAAACCTTTTAATATTATTGTTTACATCCTTTACTTTATTACAATTAGTCCTTAGAAATCAACCAAACCAATCTCTAAGAAATTGTTACTTTAAGACACTTTAAATATTAACAAACTGAATATTATCGCCTCCATCTGGATTCGATATCTGTCTTGCCACTAGCTATTAGTTTGTAGTATTATAAGATTATTTTGATTTAGGTGATACGACTTTAGCCTTATCAAGCCGTTTGAGAGGCCGTTCCGGGTCCTGTTACATTTTCTTCTGATTTTTCTATCACGTATCTGAGGGTGTTTTAGAAGTTACATTATCAATTGGGCTTACCAATTACCATCGATTAATGGTCGATGGAAGCCCCTGATCTGGTTAATGGAGGCTAGGATTTTTAGAGAGGAAAAGGAGAAGAGAGAAAGTAGAGGTTTTATTAGACTTTTAATTTCGGGGGGATTATGGGTTTGATTCAGGGATAATTCTTGTTTGTTGAGTTAATTGTTGAATATTTGTCTTACTTCTAGCATATGCACTCTACATGTTTGATGAAATGTTTGCTTAACAACTTGCTTGTTTCATTACTTGTTTATACAAAACCATAAGGTCGAGAGTCTTGGATTGTGTTAGAACTTGCATAATGCTAGTAGACCGACCTTGTGTACACGAGAGCTAGTTCGGGTTGGTCTATGGTGAGGTTGTTAGACCGAAAGACTAAACTTACTTGCCTAAGTAACACTACCCTCAACATAAGACCCAACCTACTAGTTACCTTAGTCACCCATAAGAACCCACTCTTCCTAGTTCCTTTCTTTTGATTGTTTACATTGTTGTTTTAATTCATTAGTTTAGATAAAAACCCAAAACCTAATCAATTATGACACCCGCACTATTTAGATAGATAGACTTAAGAGCCTAGAACACATTGTCGCATTCGACTTCGACTTATTTGCTATAGTAGGTTGGATTATAAATGTGTGTGAGAGTGAACAACGACTCACTCATCAACGACTTTAGATGAAAAATAAATAAAAAAAAGGGTTATTTGATGAGAATAATCCAAACTATACCTCCCCTTCTCATATTAATCCACACTAACATTTAACTGAGAAAAATCTGAACTATGCCTTCATTTATCTTTCATTGAACTCGGCCTAATTTTTACCTATTACAACAGGTAAGTGTTCAGGTCATAAGCAGTGGGCCCATTTTTTTGTTGTTCTTCCAAAATGCCAAGAAATCCCAATTCAAATTGTAATTTGCTCAAATTAAAAATAAATCTCAAATGTTCTTCTTCCAAAATCTGCCAAAAATCCCAAATCAAAATTATAACTTGCCCAAAATTAAAAATAAAACCCAGAAATCCTAACTTGTTCTTCTCCCAAAATCTATAACTTGCCCCAAACTTATTTCAATATTAATCAAAACACAAAAACCAATCAAACACTATAATCCCAAATTTTAGCAAAAACCAAAAAACCCACGAATCAAATGTTACCAACCACCACCACTCCACAATCAACACAAATGACGAAAATCGATTATTTTAGTAAAAAAAACCCAAAGTTTATTTGAGCTAGTTTAATAAGAAAAGAAGAAGCTTTGAATAGAAGGGAAATGCATGTCAGATGTAACAATTGGCTGATGAAATGAGCATCAAACTCTCATGTGACTGTATATTATTTTTTTTCAAAGATATTAAGATTTGAAGAGGTAGAAAGTGAGATTTGAAGGGTTTTTTAATGAGATTTGTCGTTTTAATTTGATTTGAAGTGAGATTAGAATGGGATTTTGATGAGGATTGTTGTTAATTTGAAGAGGATTTGATTTTGAAAAGTGCATCCAAGTATAAAACTCATGTTAGGTTTGTGGTGAGGAAGTGGCATTGGTGGCGACTGCTGCTGGGAGTCGTCAAGTTGCAGAGAGAGAGTGAGATGGATGTGACCGCAATGGTTTTGGGTGTTTGATGTTGATGATGAAAAAGTTGAAAGTAGGTGGAGAAGAGGAGATGACTTCACATTGGGGTTTATTGATTTTTTTTTTTTTTTGGTGAGACCTTGACCAACAGGTACCCGGTGACTTGGTGTATCGTGAGAAAAATGAGGGCATAGTTCAGATTTTTTAATATGGATTAATATGAGAAGGGAGGGTATAATTTGGATTATTCTCATCAAATAACCAAAAATAAAAAAATAAAAATACGACCAAATCTCACATTTACTTACTTAGACTAGCTGGAAATGCGTGTGCGCCACACGCGGTTTAAAACTTTTATTACTTAAATTGGTAATGTTTGCGGGTGCTTATACTACCGCTGTTTAAGTCGTTAAATGATACAAAAGCTTATTTTATTTAGATATATTAAAACTTATTTTATTTAGATACCATAAAATATAAAAAAATCGCGACGACTAATAAAAAAATGAATAGAATCCTTTGTGATCTCAAAAAGCACGTATGCATAAGCCTCGGATATTTATAATTAGTGTAAGTCCTTTGTGGAGTTTTTTTTTTCACAAAAAAATTGTAAAACATTTTCGATTTATAAGAACTTATAACCACAAATATGATTATATTTTGTTCCTTTTTACGAGCTTGCTTTTGTAGTTCATGTAAAAAAACTTAGTAGGGAAAAAACGTGATTTTGGAGCGTGTGTACATAATAGAAACGGAAATAGCATTGTAGAAAATTAGAACTCATTTAGAAAGACACGGCAGAGTAGTTTATACGAGTTAAGACAGTCTTACACTGTGAGACGGTCCTATAAGGAAAAAAGCTAACCCATTTATTAGTAATAAATGAACAATTTTTTTGCAAAAGTAGACCACCATGAAACCGTTTTACATGTGTATGTGAAAAAGACATACTAACTCACAAAGACGGTGAAAGGGAGTCAATGCTCTCACAATTCAATTTGACTAAGGTAACTATGTAGATCCGATAAACTTATACACCAGTTCCGTAGTTGTTTCGACAGTATAAATGTGACTCACAATTCTTCTACTTCAACACTAATCTTGTATCCCTCTTTTAAACCTACTCATTAGGGATGTCAGCGGGGCGGGTACAAGTGGGTACCGCCCCACACCCGCCCGAGTTGGGGCGGGGATGGGTAGAGCTTTGACGGGTGGTGGGACGGGTGCGCGTATGAAAATTATACCCACCATGGATCATGGGGCGGGGATGAATTTTGCATCTTACCCACCTAATACCCGCCTACCCGCAAATCATTAAAAAAAACTAGTAGGATTATGATAATTTTATAAATCTTATTTAGTTATAATTAAGATATAATGTTAATAATAACTATTTTATAAAGTTTTTTACTAACTTATTTGGTGAAAAAATAAAATTATAAAGAGAAATTCAAAAAAATGGAAATTAATAGTGATTAAACCAACTTTTACGAAAAAATTTATCAAAAAAATTATGGTGTAGCGAGTTAATGGGTAAGCGTGGCGGGTACGGTTTTATATTTCCACCCGTTGGGGCGGAGATGGTTTTGGAATCTTGTACCCACAACGGGTGGTGGGGCGGGGATGGGTACGAGTTTTTCTTGGTGGGTACGGGTACGGGGGAGCCTATATCCACCCCCGCCCCGCCCCAATGACATCCCTACTACTCATCTTCTTGTATCTTCTTTTATCTCAGGTAAAGGCGACTTGATCTAAATCACTACCATATGTTCAAACTATGGTGTTACAAGCAGTACCAATCAGTTACCATAATCCTAAATTCAAAAGTAGTATAATCTGAAGAAAAGCCTTTACTGGAATTTTATGTAGCTGTTATGAATGAATGAAGAAAGTAAGGAAATGAATATAATTTGAGAGAGAAATCTGGACAAACAATCACCTAAGTAAATGAAATTGTATTGTTGTTTGTCGTAACAGAAGCAAGAAAGAACAAATAAAGAACAATAAAGATAAAACGTACAGATTTACGTGGTTCACTAACGGTGTGTTAGCTACGTCCACAGGGCAGAAGGGAGAGAGTTTTACTGATATGTGAGGAGTTTTCAGATTACAGATTCAGGCGGTATGATAAGCATGACTGCTAACGAGACCCCCGCATAGTCGTTCGAAGCGGCGATTAACAGAATCAAGGCACAAACCCAGCATTGTTCAATGTGACAATTACCATTTCCTCACATTAAGCATCATTTCATCGAACAGCTGATATAACAAAATGGTAAGAAGCGAAATTAGACTAAAAGTTTCAGTAAGTTAGCTTTGTTCTACCACCAACCATTATAAAAAAAGGTTCATAAAAAATAAAATATTTCTACAAATTAACTTACAAGAAATCCGTATGACAGAGATGTGACTGCAGAAACCCGAACATCGTTCTTCTATACGCAAAAAAAAAAAAAAAAAAAAAAAAAAAAAAAAAAAGCAATCTGATGTTCAGCGCTGTAGTAAAATGGGCGACATGTATAGATCATAATCCCACCCCTATTCCCTATTATTATAAGATTATAAGAAAGACAATTGTATGATCTTTTCCAACAATTGTGTTTAGAAGAAGCAACACGGACAAATATGAAAGAAAAGCAGTTGAGTTTTAGTTGGGGCATGGTTGTGGGCGACACTATATTAATGAGAAGAATCTCTGCAGACATATGTACAACATTGTCCTCAAAAATCTTCTTCCCTGGAAGAACCGATATCAGACTCCGTTCAGCAATCTGTGGTCATATTCCGGTTTTCATGTAGCCAATGTCTCTTCCAAGCTCCACAAGTCATTTTTATTACTGAGCATAATGCAATTTACCAACTGTAATATTAGCATAATCATCCAAAAGCCAGCGACATTAATTAAAATCATAAAAAGTTTACTATTATAATATACCATTCAAACACGGAACATAAACCAATCAACCATCTCTACTTCTAATGCTCACTAACTAAGGCACAGTTTAACTGAATCACTTGTTAATCTTTTTTCCTCCATTTGATTTAAATAATTCTGCTCTAGGGCTAATTCAGTCGAGCCAACCTTGGTATTTTACTCTATCTGATTGGTCAAAACTAACAAGGCTCAAAAACAGCGAGGTCAAGAAGACAACAAGACCTGAATGTCGCGAGTAGCAGAATTATAAACCTAACAACACAATATACAGCTGACATAGTTACCGTCTGTGTATCTTAATTTGTCACGTCAGGTAAGGATACAAACACACTGAAAGTAGTGTCACGGCGGTATTCTTTTTTATTATAAGATAGCTAACACTTTTTTATTATAAGATAGTATAGTTAGCGAACTAAAAAAAAACAGAATTTAAGATGTTTTTTGAAACTGGATGATTTTTGTCAGACCAGTTTACACTAATTAGTAGAACACAGTTGTAGACTATACCCGTCAGGAAAGGAAAGTGACGCAAGAAAATGAAAACAAAACCGACACGAAAGAAAGAACATTTAAGTTTTTGTTGTGGCAATTCGTCAAACACTTGGTAAGCAGATCCGAAAAACGAATTTGTGCTAAAAAAAATGAGTACCAAAATTCCGAAACCCATCTGAACTAATAATCACAATTTTGGCAAATAAAAAAAATCTCAAATAACAAATTTTGAAGGCCGAAACCTCACCTAATGTGCATCTTTTCTTGGGCGTGTAAGCGGAGTTGAAACTAATCACCTAATCCATTCTGTCGATATATTGAGCGGAGTTGAATAACATAAAAGAAAGATAAGCAGTAGAAGAAAATGTAAACCGAAAATCAGAGAAACTGTAACATTCCGTTTTGATGGTTGATCTTCTTTTGTGGATTGTCTTGGTATTGAGTGCTATTGAGTGTTATGGAAGTGAGACAAGATTGAAAACATTATTTTGTGGTTATTCGATAATGTTATGGAGTCTATACCGAGAGGATATGTTATCTAGTAAGCGTGGCTAGTTGGAGCTGGTGTTAGGTGTCCATGTTTTATAGGTTGGGTTGGAACTTCGGGGACGAAGTTCTTTTTAAGGGGGGAAGATTGTAACACTACGGATTTTTATAAGCTAAGTACTCGACCGAGTAGAGCCTACTCGGCCGAGTAGTGTCAGGAGTGTAGTTTGTTTGGGTTCTGCTGAGGAATACTCGGCCGAGTATGGTGAATACTCGACCGAGTAGAGGATACTCGGCCAAGTATACACCTTACTCGACCGAGTATCCGGCCTGACGAGTATTATTTCCGCGATTTTGGTTATAATGATTAGAGGTTATATATCATCGTTCGTCAGTTTCTAAAATCATTTCTCCCCAAAAACATAAACTACGTTCATTATCCTCTAATCATCTTCTTCAATTCCAAGTCAAAGGTTGTCGATTGTGGGTTCTAGCATCTCATTCCGTGTCAATCGCCGTAGTAAGTGTCTTATACTTGTTCATCTATTATCATTCTTATAAGTTAACAAACCCTAATTTGGTTAATTTGGGGATTTAGGGTTTTGGTCATCATATGTCGTTGATTGTTGATTATCGCTGTTGTAGGTGATGATGTGTTACTAGTTGTGCATTTGTATGATTGATTGCAGCGTAGCGGATTGCGAAAAAAGGTAGGGTTTCTCCTACTCGATCGTTAATTGATTGAGATTGCATATGTTTTATAATTGTTGTTATCTGCTGATCATCGGAGGTTGGGTGTTGTGGTGATGGTATTGGTGTGGTTGTCTTTGTGACGATTGTGGTGTTGTGACAAAAGATGCTTTGTGTGTGTGATTGTGGTGGAGTCACTTGCGGGAGTGACTTCACACCCTAGTTCGCCCTCCGTGGAACCCGTCACGGGAGGGTATGTGCACATTAAGGGACAGGGATTGTTAGTCGCTCGTTGATGAGCTGGACTAGGTGGGGATGGGCTGCGGTCACCCACTGGCGGCGAGGATTACCTGTTGCGATGGGTAATCTGGCAGGGCTACACACTTCGGTGTGTAGTCGGTTCTCGTGTGAGATCGATGATCACCGGTTGGTTGTTGTTGTTGTCTTATATTGATTGAGTAGTACTGACCCCGTGTTGTTGTTTTGTAAAACCTGCGGTGATCCATTCGGGGATGGTGAGCAGATTGTGATAGGTAATGCAGATGTTTAGCTATGGGACAGTCATGGGGAGTCATCACGTCAAGTCTAGCTTCCGTTGTTATGAGTTTAGATGTCTTGGATTTCATTTGTATTGAGACCTTGTACGTTTATTTTGAGTTGGTCTGAGATAATGTAATCTTTAACTTTTATACTTTAATAAATGTTGTTTGGAATTTGTAACTTTGATATACTAACCTCGGGAAACCGAGATGGTAACAGCCTTTCATGCTAGGGTAGTCCTTGGTAAGGTACCTTGGTATGAGGGGGTGTTACAGAAACAGAGAAAATATAACAAAGAAAACAAAATAGAACATATTGTGGACTTAAGCGACGAAATACAGTAACGACAATGTAACGCGGTGATGGTACATGTCGATGGATGGTGTCGATGAAGTACTGATGATGGAGATAAGATGGTGATGATGATGAGCACAACGAAAATGAAAGACATGAAAATGGAGGATTTACAAGAGGAAAGCACAGGGAATATAATCAGTAAAACCAAAAAACAATGGCAAAGATGTAATTAGTGATGTCAGCAAAGGGCACAAGCACATTAAATGTGGTGTCACACCCCCATTCTCTTTTTTTATAAGATATAAGAAAATTAAAAGCTCACCTTTACTCCCTCGCCAAAAACAGACGACAGTCACCACACTCTTCCACCCACCACCTTGACACGCCGCCAACTACCCACCCAGCCGCACCTCCACATATCGCCGACAACTCTCCCCGTCGCACCTTCTGGAACCACCTTCTTACTCTTTTACTTTCTAAGTCCTAATTTAATTTGGGTATTTATTTAATGTTTTTTGTTTTTAATTGTTTTAATAGTGTTTCTAATTGTTGTTTACGCACATAAATTTGTGTAAGATTTGATTATTTGTTATTATTTGATTGTAATTTTAGAATTATAAAAGTTAGGGTTACTGTTAAGTGAAATTGAGGTTTTTTTTTTATTAGTTTGTGGTGGAGTGAATTTGATGTTGCTGATGCTTATGAAAGTGATGGAACTTTCTTATACCTAGACGAGGAGAATACCGACCGATTAGGAGTATTCATTTGACCACTCAAAGCGCTTGGGAACCGAGTGCTTTCAAGCCTACAGACCGCACTATCGATTAGTAATTTTAATTTATCAACCGATTTTTTCGGTCGTAAAGAGTAACAATATGGTCGGTAAGGACCCGTTTCTTGTAGTGAACTACCAAGGTAGACAAGTATGTAAACTAAGTTCAAGGTAGCGGAAACACCTCGAAATTGCAATAGTTACTAAATAAAAACTGAGTACTCAAACAAAAATACAAGGTCCATAGGAAATAAATACACGTATAACTGAAAATAAGAGCTTAAACAGAAGTCTATCAAACTAAAAGAGTGCGCTATGACAAAGACGCTCGCTAGCTCATTCGGTCCAACCCAAATAAAATATGTATGCATCAACCACCAGTCAGACATACGACTGACGGCCACAATCAGTTCAGGGTTTGATTCTTACCTGTGATATAGTGCGCTCCTTTAAACAAAAAAACAAAATATTAATAAAGAAAACAAGTATGAATACCTTTAAATTTTGCAATTAATGACTATGACAAGTCAATAATACATGAAATGTAAAATAATCTTACCTTTAATCAACATTATCTCAATAAGACGGCCATAGCTTAGTAGGTAGAAACATATGAAGGACCCAAACATCATCATTATATCCAAGCGGGGTAGGACGATGATAATATATACGATTATAGTCTAAGTATGACCACACTCTCGGATATAACGTACCCCGATTTGACAATCCTCAAACTTTATACCTTTTATAATAAAATCTAGCCTCTCAAATAGATACGAAGGGTTTATAAAATTAACGTAGTATCGTATTAAATAAAGGGTGGTGCTCATTCATGGACGAGTTTTACTCATTCATGGACGTAAATGCCAATAATACCCCTTTTATTTTATTGATTTTATTTTAATACCCTTTTTCATCTCACTCTTCTTCATTTACTTTTTACTCTCTCTAACTACAAACCATTAACCACTACCCGGCAGCCACCCTCACCGTCGTCTTCCTTGCGCCACCGGCCGGTCTTGACGACCTCCTCAGACCGGCCATCAGATAATCTCACAGATCCGCCTCCCAATGATTATCTTAATCAGGTCGATTTCTCGTCACTTTTTGCCCTTTTCTCTCTTTGCTTCATCAAAACAAAAGAGAATATATAGAAATGGATATGTCAACTTATTGCAGCTTTAATTTATGAAACTGGTATAAAAGAGTTTGAAGAAATGGGGAAAGAAAGCAGTAGTAAATTGAAAACAAGCTTAACAACACCATTCATGTAGTAGCAAATTGAAAAGGAAGCAATTGAAAACAAGCAATTGAAAAGATGCAGTAGCAAATTGAACTAATTGAACTGCAACATTCCCAATTTCCCATTCATGTAGAGTCGTAGACCACTGTAGAACTATTGTCAAGCAATTGATTATTTTTACAAACCCTAATTTCATTAGTCTAATTAATCTACCTATAACATCGTTATGAAGTACATAAAAAAAGAGATTATTACTTGATCGACATGAGAACTAGCATAGTTGATTAATCTACGGATTTGATTAATTTTGTGCAAAAGGCAATTAGAGAGTGTTTGTTTTTTTGTTTTTTTGGGAAAAGGGTAAGGTATGGAAAACAAATGGCAAAAAGTCCGTGAATAAGTAAAATGCGTACATGAATGAGCAACTACGTAAATAAATACAATGGCTTATAAAAATATTATTATCGTCTAAGAAAGTTAACGCTCTTAACTACCTATTATTCTGATGAAAAACGCGGGTGCTATAGTCTTCCTACTGCTAAAAATTTTCACCCTCGCAACTTAACGTGAGAAAAATCGAAAGTAAGGAAGTGAAAGGAAAGAATGAATCGAGTTAAATACGAAGATAATAACTAATCACCTTTCTCAAAAAGATGTGGGTGCCTCACTCGCATATAGTCTTTAGTTACCATATCTCTTCCTCGAATGAACATGTCGCACCTCCAAAGAACTTCGACCAATGACAACTTTATTTATAAGTCGTTTTTCCTTCTTATTCAAGATGCAAATCAGTCGTTCTTCATAAGCTGGGTTAGGCTCGATCTCAAGACATCAGTCTGCAGAACGTGACTAAGATCGCTTATGTACTTCATCAACTCAGAAACATGGAATACGTCACGAATCTTCCCAAAATTAGCCGACAACTCCAACTTATACGCCAATGGACCGATCCTCTTGATCACCTCTAAGGACCCACATATTTAGGTCTCAGCTTCCCTTTATTTCCAAACCGTCTAACACCCTTCATCGGTGAAACTTTGAGAAACACTTTGTCACCAACCTCGAACTCCAAAGCTCGAGGTCTAGAATGAGCGTAAGATTTCTACCTATCTTGAGTTGTTTTCATCCTTTCTCGAATCAACTTGACTCCACCAATGGTTTCTAGTAGCTTGTTAGGGTCCAATTCACGAACTTCACAAGCTTGATCCCAATATAACGGATTACGGCATTTCTTAACGTACAACGCTTCATATGAAGCCATTTTTGTTTTTATTTTATTTTTTTGTACATTCCTGTCATGTATTTTTTCAAAAATATTTAGGAAATCGTTTTTATTATTTTTTAGAAAAAATCTTTAAAGAAGAATCCCCCCTACTACTAAGAGAATAAAATTCTCTTAGTATTTTCCCGCCCAACTGCTCCCTACTTTAATAGGCCTGTGCTTTATGGACTGAAAACACCACAAATAAGATTCTGAGTTGAGCCCACTATTTAAAAATAATCTTTGACTTTTCTAATTAAGAATCCTATATAGAAACAAATTGATTTCCATTGATTACCACCATCAATCAATCAATACTATATATTAATTCCAGAAACCAAGGGACTTCAATGTAATTAAAGAAATCTATACAAATTAGTTATACTATATAGTTTTAAATCGATAGCACCGTGTGATGGATCTGATAAAGGGACCTCAATGTAAATATTATATAGTTTTGGTTAAAAGTATAATATAAAGATGCCTTGATGAAGAATATTTATGGAAATTACATTAAATTAAAATAATTAAATTTAGAAAACACAAGAATATAGTGATTTTCCTTAAAATTAACATGCCCCATTTATGGAATTAATTAGTATCATCATAGAATTATACATTTAATTAAATGTAGTAAAAGTAATAATAGCAGCAACGAGAGTAATAAAATAACGGTATTAATGTGGAATTAGTGACAGTTATAATAATGATAGTGGGAGTAGTGAAAGTAACTACGAACGTAGTGAAAGTAACGGTGGTAACAATGAGAAAAAGTATGAACAATTAAATAACCAATCGACTCAAGAAAATATTTTATTTATTTAAATATAGGTCGGATAAAATTAACAGGAATAATGAATTTAACAGAAAAAAATTGAGGAATTAGTAAAAGAAACAATAGTAACCACGGGAGTAGTGAACGTAATGATATTAAGAAAGAATGTCGTGAACGTAATAATATTAATAGCGGGGTAGTGAACGTGTCTCATAATTTGAAAATAAATTTTACATTTCATCATAATTATAAAATATTCCGTAGAAAAATATATTACAAATAGTAAACGTGTGAGTTAGACAACTCCAACATAGTTTATTTCATTGAAAATAAAATTTAACGGTAAATAGAGATAGCCCGGGCGAAGCCGGGCACCAAACCTAGTTCCAACGTATAACCAAAACATTCTTGTGACTTTTCTAATTAAGAATGCTATATGGAAACAAATTGATTTCCCATTGATTACCACCATTCCAACGTATAACAAAAAAAATTCTGACTTTGATAATTAACAATCCTATATGGAAACAAATTGTTTCTATATAATTTGGCAGATCTCATTACTAACATTCTAACGTTAGAACCAAAAAATTTCTTTGACTTTTCAAATCACAATAAATTACCCCAAATATACAATAATTTGATGTGTGTCAATTTTGATGAATTTTCTTATAGGAAATAGAAAGTGAAATTTTAGTTTAATAATTTTAAAATCGTCTCTTTAAACGCGTAGTATATTATTTCGACCGTTTTTTTATAAGGCTAATAGGTTTTTTTAATTATAATTTACATCTAATTTAATTTCATAAATTAGTTCCCCTTATTGATTTAACATTATAGTATTATTATTAATAGTTCGAAACAAGACTAACTTAGTTTCAACTATCTTTTACGGTAATAAACTTTATTTTTTTCCTCCTTGATAATATTATATCTACTATTTTTTAACATTAACTTAAAAGTACCATATATTTTATGCCAAAAACAATTTTATTGTTTTCCCTCTTTATAAACAAAATCTTAAAAATGCCGTGCTGTAGCACGGGTCCTATACTAGTTTTTAGGTAACAAACTAATTACACATGTAAAATGACTAATCTGACCATTTAAGTTAAATCACAAATGTCACGTGTAACACGTGTCAACCAATTATTCGTTGTGTGACAAAAAAATCGGCTTTTCAAGGTTCACCAAACCCAATCATAAACATAAACCGAACATCCGAACCGATTACGAGGACTCGTAAAGGAATCATCGATCACAACCCGTTAAAGACTTGATGCGAAATTAGATCCAGAAAACGCAATTTTTTGCTCTTTAACTCAATTACTCCCAAGTAATTATCTCTATTCATCCTTGTTAATTCATCACAATTGTTTATTTATTTCGGTTTGATTATGATTTCGAGTTCTGCTTGATCTTCCCTTGTTATAATGCTGAATTATTGACATGTTTTGTGAATCGATCTTAATGTGTTTTTATGATATTGAATGTTGAAAAATTGGTGAATTCAATTGCTGAATCTAGGTATTTTGTGTGCAATTATGATTGATTATGATTTGAATTTTGAATGTTTGTGAATCTTGCTGAATCTAGATTTTCTGTGATTTGTTATACCACAATGCACATTTGTAATTTGGTTAATTCAATTGCTGAATTTAGGTATTCTGTGTACGTTTTGATTATGATTTGATTTTATACTCGTTGTGTGATCCATGATCGCTACGTTACGCTACTTTGATTTGTTATAACGCAATGCACATTTGTAGTTTGGTTTAATTGTGGATCAAATGTGTAGGAGTAGCATAATAATGTGTGAGGATGTTTCATCAGATTTGTTTTTTATATGCAGTGGCAGAGTCAGGATTTGAAGTGTGGTGGTTAAAACATAGTTTGGGAATTTAGGAGAATTAGGAATTAGGAATGCAATGAAGTAATTTAGGAAGAAATCAAAACTTTGGCAAATAAATTTGATTTTTCAATTATCTAGGGTGGTGCTAGCTAGCCTCCTCGCTTCCGCCACTGTCCATATGCAATGTGGTTTGCTCACTGAGCTTATGGAACATCTTGCTGTTTAGAGTGTAAACTTCTGTTGAACTGATCTACTGTTGTTGTGTATGGTGTTTTATACTTTTAATACTTCCTCAGTCCCTCCATTTAGATAAGCGGAATGAGCTTCATTTTTATTATATCTATGAGGAGGATTTTAAACAAAGGAGCTTATTGACTGAAATAAAGGGTGTGTGACTGTGTGTAATAGATATAGCTTGTACTAGTGTTTCCATTGAGTCCGTTGGATGGCTCATTGGGTGTGTGTATGTTGTATACTTTGCCACTAGTAAGGTTATTCGGGTTGTTTTGATGAGTTTACATCTTATTTCAGGAGGTTGTCATTATCCTTCTTGCATTCTTGTTTAAGCTTGTGGGATTTCCTGGGTTGTCAAGATGGTACGTTTATCTCTTAATATTTTCGATTTTTTTATTTTCCTTGCTTGATTAGTGTCCCAGACTCATCTCGGCATATGGGTTAAAAATTTAATAAATTTAAACCAATAGCTTATGTGATTTGATTTTGCAGCCTTAGTTGCACTTTCCCCATGCAGTAGGCTGGCAGTAGTTACGTTTGGCTACTGTGATGCAATAGAACCGGACAATAACGACTGAATCGTATGAGTCTTTTGTCACCTAGAATGTGTCCGACCCTACCATGTCCTGGTTCTTCTCTATATTGAACCCCTTCTGTTTAGTGCCGGGAATCAAGGGTACATCTAGTTTTCGAAATATTTTGAGTAAACCTTCAAGTCTTTCAAGAGAGGTTTTTAAAATCCTGAGATTTTTGGCAATCTGCAACCCAGCCTTATTCATCGCAATTGGGGTTGTGATAAAAACTAACTTCAACAACAACAACATCAGAGCCTTAATCCCAAAATGATTCATTTGGGGTCGGCTTACATGAATCATCCTTTGAACCGTCCACGGGTGAACGCACACCTCAAAATGCGAAAATATAGAAAAGAAAAAGTGAAAAACAAAGGGGGGTGAAACATAATACAGAAGAAGGTAAACTTAAGGTTTTAAAATCGAAGTCCGGATTTCTTTTATAAAAACTTAGAATTTAAATTGAGAATAAAGATTAAAACGATTTTGAAAACCGAAGTAAAACTTAAGGGTCCGTAAAACTTTAAAAGTGAACCAAGTATTAATATACTCCCTCCAATTTCTTATTATCTTCCCTCTTTCCTTTTTCACACAAGTTTGATTATCTTCCCTCTTTCCTTTTTTGGTAAGTTTCATTCATTTTTTATTAATTTCTCTCTCCTAAAAAATCAACAACTCTAATTACTTTATCTATTACTAGTATTGGTGCCCGGCTTCGCCCGGGCTACCTCTACTTATCATTATTTTTTTTTTCATTAAATAAAATTACTTAAATTGCATAACTCATAAATTTATCACTAATATATTTTTCTATGACATCCTAAAATTACGATGAAATAAATTTCGAGACAAATTCACTACTCCTGCAATTAATATTTTACTCTTATTAATGAAACAATAGTAATAACATTTCACTACTTGCCCGTAATTATTGTTACTTTCACTACTCCCGCCGTAATTATTGTTATTGTCACAACTGTCGCATTAATACTGATAATTTCACTACTCCCGCCGGAATTATTGTTATTTTCACTATTGCCACATTAATATTGATTATTTCACTACTCCCGTTGTTGTTTCTACCACTTTCACTAATCTCGCTGATAATATTGTTACTTTTACTATTCAAATGAGTGATTACTAATATAACTTGAATTATTTATAACCTACTTATATATTATATTTTTGTATGTTAAATAATTAACATCTCTATACATCTAATAAACTATAGAATTTAATAAAATTGCATAGATTTTAAATTGAATATATAATTTTATGATGATAATAATAAATACCATAAGTGTGCATGTTTATACTAATTAATTATTTTATTTTAAGGAAATTGACCATCTTCTAGTCTTCTATAAATATTTAGGAAAATTACCATGCATCTTCTTTCTTTTAGTTTCCTTGAAACTGACCATCTTAATTAATTATTTGATTTTAAGGAAATTGACCATCTTAATTAATTATTTTATTGTAAGGAAATTGACCATGTTTTAGTCCCTTACAAATATTTAGGAAAATTACCAAGCTTCTATATAATAATTTTAACCCAAACTATATAATATTTGCATTGAGATCCCTTAAACGGGTCCATCACACGATGCTAGTGATTTAAAACTATATAGTATAATTAATTTGTATAACTTTCTTTAATTACATTGAAGTCCCTTGGTTTCTGGATTTAATATATAGTATTGATTTATTCATTATTCATTCTTTATTATTTTCTCTCCCCTATCAATTTCACAACTTACAATACTTTATTCTATTTTATTCCTTCTATCTTTCCCTTTCTTAATTTTTGTGCCCAAAAGAAAGGGGATGATATAAGAAAAATGGAGGGAGTATAAGAAAGCTGTTGGTAAAAAGGTGTAATAAAACCGAAAAGAACAAATACATTTTTAAACATTAAATATTTCAAATAACGTCAAAGGGTTTCACTTGACTATCCTGGTGTTCCAAATTTTTTTGTTGTTGTTTCAGATGCCAGTTGAGCAATAAGTTTGGTCACGTTTTGGATATGCCCTCATTCATCTTTTCATTCTTTTGGATGTCTTAGATTCGTTGCCCCTTATTTGAAAAGATCATTCTGGAAAAAAAATTCAGCTCAGACTTATATATTTGATTTAGATGCCTTTTTTTTTTTTTTTTTTTTTTTTTTTAATGTGCGGCAGTTAGCTTGCTGGATCAAGTAATGTCATTGTCCTTGTAAAGGCCTTTATCTTGTTGTAACTTTTTCACTGATAGTTTCTATTAACATGAATAGGTTGTCCTTGCTGCATCTATTATTAGCAAGTCTGGCAAAGGTGAGTTGTATGTCTGCTCTCAACAAATGTTCTTTATTGCACCCAGCAGTGACTGTGTTTCTATTTTTTTTTTGCCGGATCTCTTATTTAACGTCATTTTATCTTTTTAACCCGCCATTGCTTTTCATATTCCATTATTTTTGTTCATATTAATATATTATGACTATTTTCACCTTTCATTCCTGCAGTATAAATGTAACATTGGTTTGTTTTTATTTTATTTTAGAGTTTGTTGACCCAAGTGACTATATATTTTTGAAATTATGCTAGTTTTTCAGCTATCACTTGTGTGTGTCTTATGAAGATTAATTTGTTTCACTTGTTATGTTCATAAGAAAAGTTGAACTTTAAGCCTGTGAAGTTGTTTTAGAGTAAATAAATGATGAGAAGTACTAGATTTGCATATTTGATTTTCCACACCGTAAATCTGATTACTTTTTCCAGTTTGAATTGTTGCATTGCGCCACTGGGTTAGCTGCAGTAGACATGTTCTGGAGGAAATTTTGTCTTTCCATAATTTCATGTGAGATGTGGAATTTGTTTTAATCCAAGTGTAAGAGGAGTTTGTTTGTGGCTTATTCGATTTCTAATTTTTGTGCATTGAGTGTATTTTAGGTTCACTGCCCTTTCATTCTGAGTATGTGAGAGTTTAGACTGAAGTTCTTTAGCTTTTTTGGTATCTATGTCTGTTACATTGATCTCTTTTTTTGAGGGTTTCATTATGACTCTCTTGCATACTTTCTTGCAGCTCTTGTTTCGAGACAGTTTATGGAAATGTCACGCATAAGAGTTGAGACCCTTCTTGCCGCGTTTCCCAAACTGATAGGAACTGGGAAGCAGCATACATATGTTGAAACAGAAGATGTGCGATATGTCTACCAGCCAATTGAAGCTCTTTACCTGCTTGTTGTTACTAATAAGCAGAGTAACATATTGGAAGACTTGGACACTTTAAGGATGCTTTCTAAGCTGGTATACCTTTTTTCTTTCATGCTCACAAAATGAAACTAACATTGGCTTACATAATTTCAACTTTATAACTTTGTTTTGGAACTTTTGATTGATCTTGGAGTGTTAAAATAGATTTTCTAAAATGATGTGAATCAGTTATCAGTGACTGAACCATGTTTTTTTTGACATGCTGTATTTGTCTTATTTATATTTTTTTCTCACAAATTGTGCGCTGATGTTATCAGACAATTCAGAATAACACTTTTCATTCTCTCTTTTGCTTTTGGTTATCTAACAAATATTTTGTTACAAGCACTGGATCCAGTAGTCTTGTTTATTTACTCTTTTTTTTGGGTGCATATTCAGTTGGTCATTTCTCTTTTGTCTCATGCGTTGTTCTGCTAATGTCACCATTACCACGTTGAAAAGAAGCCACACCTACCAAATAATCTTTCCATTTGCGTTGCATCTTAACTTCCTATAGTTCTTTTAATGTTTATTCCTTGATTAAAAAAAAAATAGGTACCTGAATATGCTTACTCTTTAGACGAAGAAGGAATAAGTAGCGCGGCTTTTGAGCTGATATTTGCCTTTGACGAGGTCATCTCTATTGGGCACAAGGAAAGTGTCACTGTTGCCATGGTAAAGCAATATTGCGAAATGGAAAGTCAGGAAGAGAAATTGCACAAGCTGGTTGTTGCAAGTAAGATTAATGAAACTAAGGATCTGATGAAGCGCAAAGCTAATGAAATTGATAAGAGCAAGGTATTGTTTTTTTTTTTCCACATTCATGTTTTATTACACCTCTGGTCATGATGATAATGTAATCACTAACACTGTCAATATCAATTGAATGCATTTTTCCTTTATCGTTCATTTTTGCAGATTGAAAAGAATAAAAGTTACATGTCATCTATGGGCCCTGGAAGACTTGAAAGTGGCTTCAGTGAGATGAGTATTTCTAGCAGCAACAGTAATTATGGACCTAGTTCAGCATTGAGTTTATCAACTGATTTTGATTCATACTCTACCAAGTCGAAAGGTTTGTATTAGGTTCTTTATTTGGAATCTGACAATACTTTGATGGTTTGCGCAGGGTCTTTATTATTGATATATAATTGCAAAATTAGAAATGCCAACAAAGCGTTTTTAGGTTCACCTTTTTTCCCGATATAATGGTGATTGCCTCTCAGTTGCTATTTTGCTAATTATGCGTGTTTGATTGGCAGCACCAGCTCGTCCAGCAACGGCTGCCAATGCCCCTCCTAAGGGTCTTGGAATGAAGCTTGGTAAATCACAGAGGACCAATCAATTTTTGGAATCCCTAAAAGCTGAAGGTGAAGTGATTGTTGAGGATGTTCCACCAGCCTTAAGCAAGTCCAAGGCTGCTGCTCCACCACCAACTGATCCCATAACTCTCTCTGTTGAAGAAAAACTCAATGTGACACTAAAACGAGATGGAGGACTCAGTAATTTTGATGTTCAAGGAACTTTGGCACTTCAGATACTTGAGGAAAAAGATGCTTATATTCAAGTTCAGGTGCTTCCACTGACCCTCCATGCACTTATGTTTTTTTAAGTTTATGTATAAGACTATTATTAGTCTCCGTAATCAGCGTCATTTTTCAGGTTATTCGTCTCATAATATGTTGATCAACTGATATTCTTGTTATATATGGTCTAAATTATTCTATACTTGATTTGAGTTCATAGACAATATGTTAAGTTGTATTTTCCTCAAATACTTCTATTCACATGACGATAGCTCATCATTCTATTTTTTTCCCCGCCCTTGGTGGGTCACATGCTTGCTACTATAAATGTTCTTTTTATTTGTGATGTTCAGGTTGAGTCTGCTGGTCATCCTAGCGTTGTATTCAAAACGCACCCTAATATCAACAGAGATCAGTACTCAAATGAAAATATTTTGGGTCTCAAAGATCCAAACAGGCCTTTCCCTTGCAACCAAGGAGGAGATGGTGTTGGACTCTTAAAATGGAGAATGCAGAGCACAGACGAATCAGTTGTTCCATTGACTAGTAAGTTTCAGTTCTATAATCAACATCCAGGCTTGTTGTATAAACTTTTTTTGTATGTTCTGATCTGTCTCTTCATATTGAGACATTCGGAAATAGCCTCTCTTTTTTGCTAACACAAAGGTAAGGTTGCATACATTCGACTTCCCCTTACCCGCAATTCACGGGATCCTAGAGTAAGTTGTTGTTGTGGTTGTTGTCATCGTCTGATCCGTTCTCTCATCTTACAGTTAACTGTTGGCCCTCTGTTTCTGGAAGTGACACTTACGTCAGCATTGAGTATGAAGCTTCGTCTATGTTTGATCTACAAAATGTCGTGATTTCAGTTCCCCTCCCAGCACTCCGAGAAGCACCAAATGTAACACAAATTGAGGGTGAATGGAGGTGAGGATGCTGCTAAATCGAGTGCTTAGCTGCCATTAACTTCTAAAATTCTAGGTTTATTTAACTGACTTCAAGAGGCGGTGATCCTCTTCCCTATTGAAGCGGAAAAATAATTAGACTTTTAGCTTGACATCGTTTTACTTGTACAAATAGTAGTATTATGCCTATATATAATGGAGTCGATATCCTAATGAGTTGAAAATCACGCCTTTACATATTTTCCTTTGGCAGGTATGATTCCAGAAACTCTATCTTGGAGTGGTCCATTGTTCTGATAGATAACTCTAACCGAAGGTGAGCAATGGAGTAATAAATTTTCTTTTTAACTCTCAGTATGTAAATATAACATCTAGAGAAATTGTTATCATGTCGCAATAAATGACGAGGTAAATGTAATGCTACCAGTGCTAGGCAGAAGCACCTTTTTCTGATACATGTTTTTTTTGTAACTTGGCAGTGGAGCACTTGAGTTTGTGGTTCCTGCTTCAGATTCATCTGCCTTTTTCCCCATCTCTGTACGGTTCACAGCTACAAATACATTCAGTGACCTCAAGGTACCCAAACTATCACATTTTTTCCACGGCATTACCTAGCTCCGTTAACATGGATCATATATACCATTAATATAATGTGAGACCATGGGATTCTCATTAATCTGATAAATATTAAAATCAAGACTTAACTACCCTATATAATACGGTTCAGTCTCAAGATAACCTTATCATGAGACAGACTATCTAATACATCCTCCTATATGAAATAGATTATTTACCTATTCCGTTTTTGGCATGTTTAATAGTAGAATTCTTCACCAATTCCTTTTTTTCCGGCTTATTTGCTTAACGTAATACACCACTTCCGTCTTCACCCCCTTGGATGTGCTTTTTCAAAAAATTGCACCAAAAGCAAAGGTAAAGAGCCAAATGTTCAGAAGAGAGGATGAGAACTTGTGTTATCTGTTGTTACTTTGACATGGATTGATTTTTGTCAGATTATTTTTATTTGGCTTCCTCTAATTATGTTCTCCTTGGTTGTTTTGTTGCCAACTTACGGTTGTATGCCATCCACAGGTCGTTAACATCCTGCCATTAAAAGGTGGAGCCCCTCCAAAATTCGCTCAGAGAATCCAGCTCCACACGGAAAATTACCAAGTGGTGTGATGGAGCCTCAAGTTCAGCATTGTGTGTAATCTAGTTTTTCTTTGTGAATCAATTCAATCATATTAAAAAATTTATCGGTGCTTTAGTTTTGACCATCTATATTCTATATCGAGAATTTTATAAAAGGATACCTGTTTTATCCTGGATTGGTTATAATCCTACAGTTACTGCAAGTCTGTATTTTTGTCATCAGTTTTTGTAAGATATTAGTATAACTCATTTATGAAATACATAGGTCTGGTGCATTCCTTTGTTTTATCCAAAAGATTTTTGATTCTTTTTTTTTTTCTATCTAATGGTTAAGACCGAGGTATTGTGACAATAGGTCATGGGGTCAAATCCTCCCCTCCCCCCTATATTGTATTGTATTGGCCTTGCGCCTCATATAACACCAAAAAAAAAGGGCACAGTATTAATTTAGGCCAAAAAGAAAAACACCAGAGAAATAAAGCTCGCCGACAAATACACGTAGGCGCTGTTTGGTAACAGCATATTGCATAAATTTCAGCATATTTGACCCAATTAGCATATTTGACCAATCAATATGCTATTTGGGGTGTTTGGGAAACGGCATATTGAAATAGTAGATTTGAGTCCAATCTACTATTTTAGAGCATCCGCAAAGGTGGGGAGGTGCCTCCCCATATGTCATCTCTCTCCTCATATGGGGCTCCTCATTGTTGCACAAAGCTCCCCAACATTTGGGGTTCCACTGTTTTTAGAGGAGTTTCCCAACAAAAAAGTAAGGCAATTTGTGTTACTTTTGGGGAGGTTCCCAAATTTTTGTGTTTGAATTGGGGAACCCCATTATTGCATAGATGTAATTATGAAATGAGAAGGGTAAATGAAAAAGTTAGTGGAAAATGAGGTGGACGAATAAGAAAAGGAAAGAGAAAATATGGGGAGCCTCACCTTTGCGGATGCTCTTAGAATATGCTGCTCCCCCTAGCATATTCAAAGAGTAGATTAGAGAAAAAAAATATTCACCTTTTTACCCTTTAAAAATATAACCCTACCTTTATTTCTCCATTGTTCCTCCTTCACTCCCATCTCTGGAAAAAGATACGTTTTTTTTTCTCAAACTTGTTTTTTCACCTTTTCCTTAAAGTATTGCATACATACATAGTCCATACTCCATGCGTTTTCTCTTTTTTTTTTTTTTTTTTTTTTTTTTTTTTTTTGCTTTGATTTTTCTTTACTCAAAATTTAAGTAATTGGTTTCCGATTAGCAAGTTGAAAGTCATTATTACTGTTTTGTTATTATGTGAACACTTGCACAAAGGAGTTTTATTCATTTGTGGCTAATCATTCCTCGCAACCTGTAACCGAGTCTTCGGAAACTAAAGAAATGTCAATTGTTCGCGATAACATTACTTCTAGTTTGATGGCTAGTAGAAGAAATCGACATTAGTCATTAAAGTTGTTTGTGTGATGTATTTTGACAAATACTAGTCAATAATTTAATCATGTCCTTTTTTGTCATTTTACAAAGGAATGAGCTAATTTGCTAATTTAATTCTGCTAATTACCAAACACCTTCGACAAATTCTGCTAATTGAATATGCTAGTCAAATCTGCCAACAAATTCTGCTAATTGAATATGCTAGTCAAATCTGCCAACAAATTCTGCTAATTACAATCTGCTTTTACAATCTGCTTCTGCCAATATTAATCCGCTGTTTACCAAACAGGGCCGTAATCTGATGAACATCTGAGTTCAAAACTAATTGAGTATATATTTGCATTCCTTTCTACATTTTAACCAAATGAATATGATTTGCCACTTTTTCTACGTATTCTATCTAAATCATTTACCATCAAAATCTTAGGTCTACGAGTCTTTCCCATTTTTAACTCCGACTTCAGCTCCCATTCGAGAGCTTGGTTGCATTTCCCTTCTTTCGCCTTAGAATGAAGTTGCTTTCCATCACCATCAATACTACGGTTTACCTGTGTCGGAAACTGTACTTGTTTCTCACTCTCACTCTGGAAGGATATTGTCTGGAAGGTGAACCTGAATCATAAGAAGACAAATGACGGTTTTAAGGCGACGTTTATTTTATTTCATTGAGCGTGAACTCTAAAGAGAGTTACAAAGGCAGTTTTGACGATGTCAGTTGTATACGCGAGTTCTGAATACCATCACTCCAACTTATCAGCTAAAACTAAGAGAAAATCAGTTAAATTCACCTGAGCGTTTTTAAAGCTCACAGTTCGGTGCTTGAACTCCCCTCTGCTGGTAGTCAGCTCATCAAATATTTCACCATCATCTCCCACTTGATCGTCGCCAAGAGATTGTCTCTCCTAATATCAATCCCAAACCCAAATATCACAATCTCGTCCTTCGATTTACAGTTAACCACAAATGAGATAAACACCAAAGATTTCAGTTTTAAAAAAATACCTTGAAAGACATGCTGAGGGCACGTCTTGGTGCACCAGCAATCTCCTCGTACTCAGCTGCATCGAGTTCTTGTAGGTGAAACGGTTGGAACAGCTTGGGGAGAACGTACTGTCGTATACTTATCAAAAGGAAGAAAGGCAAAGGGAAAAGAATCCCGGCAATTGGTATCCAAGTTACTCCAAAGCAAATCAACAAGTACACTGCTTGGAATAGCGTGAACCCAGCTATGTATTTGAAGGGCACTGATTCTACAAATGAAGCATGAGCTTCTTCCAAAACCCTGCAACATAATAAAACATTAATAAATTTCGTTATAAGAGAGATCCAAATTAAGCTCACCAAAAATAACTTGAATGGAAATCTGAATTAGATTAAAAATTTAAAAGAATAACCGAAAATAATCAGACAATATCTGACTGGTGGTGGTCCGAATTTCGATGGACGCAGTATTGATAAATACCTAAAATGACCCCAGTGGAAGCCATCCGTTTGGAAATAACCTTTTCCGAGTTTTGACCCGAAATGAATAACGTAACTTAACAAATAAACACAACCCTTGAATGATACTAGCTGTAACCTCTCAGCTTGAAATGTTTGACCCAAACTGACCAATACTCGAAATGACCTAGTAATAACAAAGTTGAAACAGACCCCAATTCAGAATGACGCTATCTGATGTTAATCGTAAGCTTACTTGTAGCGTCGAGAGGGAGTGATGAAAAGGAGTAGGATTCTTTCCCAGAACTGGCTACCAGGAAGGCTATCAATGGCCATAAAGGCAAAGTATCCCCAAAGGACGGAAGTGGGTATGAGCTTGATCACAGGCATTGCAAACACAGCCCCTGCCACTAAACACGACTGTAACAAGTTGCTAACTCTTTGTTCGTTCACTCTTACAGGCAGATAATCATCGATGTTTTCCAGTCTAAAGGCGGTTTCATCCTTCCCTTCTTTGTTGTTTCCCTTGATCACTGCTTTTTTCAGATCTTCTAGTTCTCTCACAACTTCATGAGTCTGAAAGCCCAAGCAGATTTCTTATATTTCAGAATTCGATTTGCAGTTGAACCTTACTTTCTACAAAACTTTCGGTGTCATGGGTTTGAAAATTCTCACTTTGGTATCCTAGAATATAACCTAATTTATTTTTCTTTTTAATGATCTTTTTCAGCATAATAAAGTCCGAAAACAGATATTAGAAGTGGCTTACATCTGGGCTCTGATCCATTTCAATGAACACATCTTGCATCTGTCCATAAATTTCAGTGGTAGTAGCATTCTGTCTTATGCTTTCTTTAGCAGTCTCCACCATCTTTCTGCCCATCAGCTGTTATCAGACAATTGATATTAGAACCCGAAACATGGATTAAAAACCCGAACTAAGTCTGACACAAGCCGAAACCATTTAGTTCGGAAGGCAAATACCTATCCAAACCTAATTTTCTTACAACCCATACTCAAATCTGACCTGAACCGATCAAATATAAATTTCTTGATTTTGTTAGCTCAGTTGGACGACAAAATATATTCTTCCTCTATTCATGTCATTTCCATACACTTGTTCAATATTGTGAGTAGTATTTTAATCAAACGTATGGAAATGATATGAATAGAGCTAGTAGATTTGAAGGGAGATAATCAAATTAAAACGAGTTTCGGAACAGCAATAGGATCATGGTCACAATTGTCCTCATATAATTTGGATCGGTTTTGTGTTGTAACTTTTTTCAGATATGGACCGTGTTTATATTTGGTGATCTGATAAGAATACAGGTCGATTCTGGATCATTGTGAATCTGATCCTAAACCTATCCATGTCAAGAAATTCCATATACCAACCTGTTTCTTGAGAACAGCCAGGCTCTTTGTATGCATAGGAGATTGCGGGAGGACTCCGTTTGATGGAGGAAGTCCGATTAATCCACACAGCAAAGTCTACAAAACCCGCGTTGCGTTAGTCTTAGAATTATGAGTGCGTGTAATGAGCCTAAGCAAAGTAAGGTAGGACCATTACATACCATGAATCCAAGCAACAAGATATCATAATGGTAGGCAGAAGGCCTTTTCAAATTAAACTCCTTTTGCTGTGCAAGTTGTGAAGCAACACTATGGTCAAAGAAGTACAGTCCCGCCACCATCAATGCCGGAATGAAGGCTCCAAATATATACGCCACTGGTACCTTACCCATATCCTTCATTTTCGACATCACAAAAAAAACTCAAATCACAAACTTGAAGTAAATCAAGAAATTACTACAAACTGATGAGCGCAACAATTACGTTTTAACAAGTCTCCTATAAAAACGATCAGAATGACATTATAACTTTTTGTTAGTCTTATTTCAACCTGGCCAACAGGTCATCTGGTCTGGCTATTTCGGGTTCAGTTTTGGTGGACTCAGTTTTTTCGAGTTTCAGATGTTTTAAGATCAGGTCAGTCCAAGTGTAGGTCATCTCGGGTGAAGTAGAAATGGTTCAACTCAGGTTTGCTGTCATATTTCGGTCATTGATTGACCGGTTCAATTCAGAACGAGTCAAGTCTAATCTTAGACAAGAATTTGTAAGACGTGTACTGAAGTGAGAGTTGTCACCTTAATAACAGTCCAGTGATAAAGAGATGGAGATTGCCAAGGCAAAGGGCTATATAGCCTTCTGGGTACTCCACTAGGAACTCCGGAAGGAACACTGAATGATAAAACTGTCCAAAGGACAACCATGGAAGGAACACCATAGTCAGCAATAAAACTCCTAGCATCGGTTGTTCCATAGCGCCATGCTCTTGCTCTTCGACTTTTTAAGGCCGTCAAAAGGACCCCAAAGCTAAATATGGTTCCAAGCAATCCATTCACATACCGCCATTGAAATTGGTATATATCTTGTTTAGGATCATCAGCCTTAGGGGTTTTAAATTCACTTACTATCCCCTGCAACAAAAGCATTCATTTTCATGTAACAGAACTATAAATCATTCAGTGTTTTTCTCATTTAATTACTATAGGATTAATATAGACTTGTCTTGCATTAAAAACACGGTGTCATACGAGTTTTTGTGTCTTACAAGAAACTTTTAAGTCACCTAATAAAAACAAGAGCATATACCTTGATAGCCTCTTGGAGGAAAAGAACTGTAATTAACATGCCAAAGAGCTCCCCAGCGACCCTTGTGAATCGATTAATAATCGTGGCAACATTGAATATTGAAAGAAGAACAAGCAAGAGAGCAGTCCATACACATACCCTGGAATGACAATATGAAAAAATTCAATGCAAAACCCATCAACATCATAACTGTCTGTCATTGCGACTATCTTTATACTAAAAAGAATATGATAATCTCATAATCATGATTCAAGCAGTAAAAGTAGACAAAAAATAAATAAATAAAAGAACGTACCATCCAGCCCAAGCCAGGTAAAGTTGTTGACCCAAGTCTTTATTTCCTTTGGCAAAGTTATAAAGGTAAGAGTACATGATGACAGTTGGTTCTGCAACACCTAGAATTAAAAGAGGCTGCCCACCAAATATTGAGTGTATGATCCCACATATTGCTGTTGATGCTAATGTCTCTACTGTGCTCAAACTCCCATCTAAACACACGCGCATTATTAGATGGGTCACCCAGACCGTCTCATATTAATATAATGTTAGACGAACCGGAACCTAATCAGCTAGAGTCCATTATAACCCTTTGGAAAATATATCTAACTCATTATTATAAGGTCTGTTCTACGGTAATCTTATCATGAAACCGTCTCATATAAGAATTTGTGATAAGTTATTAATAAGTGTCGGAAGAAAAAGCACCTGTATCTCTGCTGAGTTGTTCACCAAAGGCTATGACAGGAAGAGCAGATGCAAAGAAGATGTAAGTAGTTGGAGCAAGTATCCTACACTCATAAAAACACACATGCAAGAGTAAATAATCATTCTTTGCTCACTTTAAAAAAAAAAAAAAAAAACCAAAATTGTTTATGAAATTTGATTTAAGTTTGTAAATATAGGTGAAAATAGAAAAGTACCCAAATCCGGATCGAATACCATTAATCCAATCTTGCTTGTAACATGACATTCTTCCATTGAGATCACTAGCAATCCCATGAAACGGCCGCCTCATTTTTCCAATTTACTCCCTAACAAAATACGCGGGTTATAGAATGAGACAGACGTCTTTTAATTGGTTAAACATTCATTTATTATGAGTACAGAAGAATTGTTGTACGATGTAAAACGGTTAAGTGTCTTACACAACAATTATTGACCAAAATAAAATGTGAAGAATCCAATTTTCCAGAAAATCATGTATAGTCATAGGATTTGTCTTAAAGCAGGACAAGCTGTTTGGTAAGCCATAACTCTCATGAGTGATAAGGGTATGGCCAGGGACAAAACAAAAGTAATCAAACGTTAATTAAAAACAAAGTAGAATGTGATATTAATCAAATTGTAATGATTAAAGACACATTTTAGATTAAATTTTAAAATGTGACTATCAAATTATCACCAATTCTTATTTCAGACCAAGGTATCCGTCTTATTAATAAGACGGATACCATATTCTCTCACAAAATACCCATTTAGGGTGAGTGGAGAAGCACATGGGAGGTCCCACCTTTGTCCCCTCTACCCATTTCCTCTCACACAACGACCCGTCTTAAAATCCAACCCGTTTTAAGCAAGACTTACTCTCAAATTATATAGGCCCAAAAAAAAAATACCGAGTAGTTTTCAGTGCGATTTATGAACAAATTGAAGCTAAACAAATTTAATTAGCTCAATAATTAACAAAAATACGGAGTAGTACACCAACTTTAATAATGAAACCGTGTTATTTTTCCAGTTGCACACTTACCAAGAAGGAAAAAATTGAGTGTCAATTATGTTAGAAGGATATTTTTAAAGATATACTTCCTCCATTCAATTCCACTCTACCTATTTCTATTTTTTACACTATTCACAAATACACATTCAATTTCGATTTTCTCTCAATATATAAGTGAAAATATATTCATGTGGGATCTTGTTTGATTCGCCTTTACGAATACATTAAAAATATCTAACTTTTATAATTTTTGCAAATACGTAGTTAACGATATTTATCGCATAAAACACGCGTTGACGAACGTGAAAAAGGAAAGTGGTAGAGTGGAGTTGAATGGAGGAAGTATACGGACACTATCCGTCTATAGCTATAGACGGATAGTGTCCTCTCACAAATTAAAGTGGGTAGTGCAAGTGGGTGGAAAATGGATACCCCCACTTGCACTACCCACTTTAATTTGTGAGAGGGACACTATCCGTCTATAGCTATAGACGGATAGTGTCCGTCTATAATAAGACGGACTGCTAACCAATTAGAGTGAGAAGAATTATCGATTATTTTAACTAAAAAAGCAGGAAAAGGAAAAGTGTGAAAAAATCAAGGGGACAAATTAACAAGTCCGCCGAATAAAGACTGAAAAATTGGGCAGGAAAAAATAACAAAATAATTATTTACATTGATTAAAAACACAATTGGTCGGTCTCTTATAAAACGGTTTGGAACTTTGGATCTATTTCACAACAGTGATCTATATAACCGTCTGTCTTAAATAAGAATTTGTACAATAAACGATGCGAACGAGAGAAGAGAGAGGGGGGAAGGGGAGCTTACAAGTGAGTATTGTTGGAAATGTTGGTGGAAGATTATGAAGAAGAAATGTATGCCTAAAAATTGAAGGTAAATAGAGAGAAGTTGTAGAGTAGACTGGGTAGAAGAAATGAAGAGGAAATTTGGGGAAGGGTGGTTTTAAATACAACAGCGGGAAGTTATGTAATAGGTCTATGTGGGCCCCATTTAACGGGTATGTACCTTTGTCGTTTGTTGTTCCAGCCTTTCCTTGAGCTGTCTTTTACAGTTTTACTCTTTACTCTGACTCGTTCTCTACGGTTACTCCTTTGAGTCCATCTACACAAGTAGAGCTAGTAAAGAAAGACACGGCACGAAATTAGCGGGTTTGAGTTGAGGTTATCTGACCCATTTATTTTAGGGGATCGACACGAATATGACACAAAATTTAACCGGGTCGGGGTTGAGTTGAGCTCTCTTAACACGTACTCGGCACGCATAACATATTTACTAAATTAATTTTACTTTTTCTTGATCTTGTATTACATAAATATATTTAAACTTTTCAAATAGAGACATAACACGAAAACACGACAAGAACCCGACACGAGATTAACTTGTTTGGGTTGAGGCTTGATGACCCATTTTTATAAGTGGGTCGACACGAACACGACACAAACATGACACGACCTGATCTGTTTGCCAGGTCTATGTACAAGCCCAACTTGACGAATTCGATCAAAATTATTCGAAAATCGATTCAATAGTATCTGTAAATTGGGTAAATAAAGTTATTAATTTGATCTGGACCTGAGTCAAATCCTACCTACCTGAGTTGTACTCCAATAATGACCCGACTCGTTGATAGATCGGACAAACAAGTCAATTGGGTCGGATTCGAGTTCCGTCAGTTCTGGACGAGTTAATTTCGAGTTGTAGAGTTAGGTCGAACGTGGTCAATTTTTTCAGGTCACCAGTTGATGATCGAACATGATCTATAATTAATTCAAACTTGTAATTAACTCGACAAAATCTAACCCGATATGAATATATGATCCAATGTTTATGGTTTTAGTCTTCTGCACTTTTAGTTAGTAGGAGTATCTAATAAAGTAATCATCATAATCAAATAATCAATAAACGAGTAAGGAAAATTTAATTTCCTTTTTTTTCCTATCTGATGAATATAAGAAAGAACATACTGTGATCACTAAGATCAACCTTCAGTTATTACTAACCTTGTACTCCTAGTAATTTAATTATCCCTTAGATTTTAGGTGGGTCATCTCAAAATAGTTTTATTCATAAAATAACGTAATTTATTTTTGTAATATTATACTACGATAAATAAAATGTGTATTGTAAAAATCAGCCAGTTAAAACAATTACAGTAAAAGAAACAAAGATTAGAAAAACGTAGCTCAGTTACCTCACAAAGTCACAATAGCTGGCTTTTTGGACTAACACAAATTCTCATTATAGAAGGACACTATTCGTCTATACGTATAGACGGATATCATTTCCCCTCATAAAATACCCATTTGTCATAAAGTGGGAAGTACATGGGGGTGCCCCACCTTGTCCCCCTATCCATTTTATTAGAGGTCTTTACCCGTCTGTTCACCCTACCCGTATATACCAAGACCTATTGTTGGACTAATTGGAACCCAAATAGATGTTCCAAGGATGGACTAAATTTGTCATCATGTTTAAATTATGTTGGACTGCATTGTATGAAATTTACCCAAACTCCTTAAAAACGGAGAAAAAGGAACATACATCGGATGTACTACATCCAACTTTTTTGTTTTTTGAGCATATATGTATTTTTTTTAGCTTATTTCCTCAAACTTTGTTTATTTTTGAGCATAATAAAGTTTATAAGTTAGATTTTAATATTTTTTCCGTCAAAACTCAAATTTAACTAAACTTATATGTAATGTTTTTGAGTTTTATTGTAATTTTTTAGAAACAATGTTTAAGTGAATAAGCTCAGAAACTTCATATTGAAACTCAGAAACTTTAAAACAAAACTCAAAAACTTTATTATAATGCTCAGAAACTATAAAATTGGAGGTAGTACATCAGATGTATAATCCTCCTACTGTTAAAAACGCGTAGCATTGTCAATTTGTCCCTCAATCGAGCCTCACGGGTGCCATTCCTTTTCAGGTAACATGCACCGAACCTGCTTCATTCTTACAGCTCTGGAAAACGAGTTATAGCGCCATTTTTTATTGTGTTTTTCCACATAATTAAATTTACAACTACCGAGCATGAGTATTATACATGTAGTCTAGGTAGTACGGAACTCCTCCTAATTAGTTGTTCCGTACACGACATCGTATCGAACATATGCGGACACGTCTAATTGTGTCGGATATCCTAAAAATGAGGAATGAGATGTCAAAAGACGGAAAGAGATTGATTAGAAGACGGGTTTGAGTGGAAAATGAGAATGAGTTATAGTCAAAGTTAAATTTTATCTTCAATTATTTAAATTTAATATCAAATACATTTACAAAATAAAAGGTACGTTAATTATAACTATAAAATTTACTCCGTATGTTTTATTAAATTTAAATAATGTGCCCCGTGTCCTAAATTTCATGGAATATCGTGTCACATGTCCGTGTCCGTTTTGGTGCTACCTAACAATCTTAGCATGTAGTCAATGTAGACCTAGTATAAGTGTTCTTTCAGTTCATAGACTATACATCTGAGGTACCTCTTATTGTTTATTTTCTGAGTTTTATTTTAAAGTTTTTGAGTTCTGATTTAGTATAAAGTTTTTGAGCACATTTACTAAAACATTACACTAAAAAAATATAATATTGCTAAAAACCATTTTATAAATGGTAATATGCTCAGAAAAAATGCGTATATGCTCAAAAACTATAAGGTCTGAGGTACTACCTCAGATGCGTAATCCTTTTTCTCGTGTTCTTTTAGTCTTTTTCTAATTAATTAAATATATTAAGAATTTTCTTTTGAGATCATTCCTTTCTTTTAACTTTGGGGTTGGACCAAAATAAAAGATATGGTGCATAATTGTTCTATGCCGTAATTCGATGGTTATAAATTCGAATTTTCTTTTCTGTTATAAATTTGAAAATGAAAATTAAACATGATGGGCAAATTTATCCACCTAGTTGACAAAATAAGAGGCATTTCATTATGCAAGAACATTATTTTACATTTTTTTAGTTTATATGCACATGAAAGATGTACAAAACAATTGAAAGATGTAAAATATATCCTTATTTTTTATTCAACAAAAGATAACACATTGAAACCAATTTGGTAAAACTGTAAAATAGATTAGATGACGATCAACATCTCAAATAATTAAGGAGCGTGGAGCGACGAAGAAAGACATTTAAATAAGACAATTGTTTTTACACAAAGGACATGAGTATGATAAAGTGGTCTCTCAATAATTTAGTGAGATTTTGTAATTAAACATTGTTATTATTTACTCCCTCCATACCAGACCAATGGTAATACTTACCTAATACGGCTGTACCATACCAATGGTAACATTCCTTATTTGGCCCACAACATTACCAAGTTATCCTTATACCTTTTTGTTATTTACATAAAATGTCATTACATACAGGGACGAAGCTAGGGTGAAATTTTGACCGGGGCCGATTTCCACTTTGTCTTATGGTTATACTCATTTATTTATCATAGATTTGTTATCATTATTTTAATTTCGAAATATTTATATTTACGAAACATACAAGTTTTTTTTTTCAACAGACTTAATCAATATATTTTATACGATAAAACAAATCCAAAATATAAAGTGACAATAAGCCTACTTTAAGACGGTTCTATTAGATTCTAAGGTGAAACTAAGTCGTAAGAATTATTTGTCTACGTTAAAAAATAATAGTGCGAGTCGTTGAGGGCCCGTATGATTAACGCTAAACAAGAAACTTGTAAAAGGGGAAAAAAAACAAATGGTAAAAAATAAGCCTTCCCGTGAGTCGAACCAGGACCATCAAAGAGTATTCCACTCTTTCCTCAAGAGTTTACCATTGCGCTACTAAAGACTACTACTAAACTTATTACCATTTACTCCTATTAATTATTCCTAAACAATTCACCCGGGCCATGGCCCATCCGGCCCTGACTGAGCTCCGTCCCTGATTACATACCTTACCTATCAACCCACAATTAAACCCACAATTACATACCCCACCTATTTTTTCCCTCTTTACCCCTGCTTTTACCCTCTTTTCTTAAAAACCCCATTTTTTACCATGTTACCATTTGTCTGGTATGGAGGGAGCATTAAATATAAGAGGTACGATGATACTCCGTACATTTGAAGTTCAAATTTTTAATGCAAAAAAGTCGTAAAGTTTAAATCTTAATCAATAGAAACAAGTCTTAAATATGACAGCCTGTTAGACTAAACTAGAGCTGATCATGGGCCGGGCCTATGCGGGCTTGGGCCGGGCCGAGATAATAAAAATGGCCCACGTGTGCGGGTTGGGCTGGACCGGGCCAAATGAGAGGGCCTATTTAGCGAGCCCAAGCCCGGCCCTTATGGGCTAAATCGGGCTTTTGGGCCTATATGGGCTTTTCGGGCCCTAAAATTTACGACTTACCGAACGAGATAATTAGTATAATACCTTCAACTTTTACTTTAAATGTGCACTTAGTATAAAAAATCGTACAAAGTATGATGAAATATATATGAATTAATCTCCAAAAATAGAATAAAAGACAATCATCGACACATTATAATGCTTAATGATATTTAGTAGATACAGAGTATGATTTATGTTACGGGAACATCGCTTTTAAATCTCAATAAATATATACATGAGTTTATAAGGAATTATATATAAAATTTACGCTACTTAAACAAATTTTATAAGAAAAATATTCCTTAATTAATAAATATGGGCCGGGCCGGGCCAAAATTTGGGCCAAACGCTTGGCCAAACCCGGCCCAAAAGTACATTGGGCTTTTTTGGGCCGACCCATGGGCTTTTTTGGGCCAAAATAAAAGGCCCAAGCCCTTCGAAAAAGCGGGCTGGGCCGGGTCGGGCCAATGGGCTTGGGCCATTTGATCACCTCTAGACTAAACCATATCAAAATCGAACTGTAAGATTGCCAATGTACGATGCGACAAGTTATAGTTCAGTTGTCCACTTAAGATATTCAGATAGGGAAAGAAACCGAAAACCTTAAAGGGAAGACTGGAAGAGTACACAAAACACAAAATTGAATGAATGTCAATTTTGGGAGTTATAACTAGTCGTGCACACACCACACATGACGACTAGCTAGATTTTGAACGAAACCTGTCAAGTTTAAATCCTAAATACAGTAATATACGGAGTACTATATACAAAGTTGAATGAATACGGGGTAAATGTTTCCGTATTAGACTGAAACTGTTTGAATTGAATCAACCTAGCTACATTTACACAGACAGAGCTTATAGATTTGTCCCGATTGAACAGAACGCTAATAAATAATGATAATTTGTTTCCTTAATTGTAGCAACTAATTAAGCATAATATCGCTTGTAATTAGGTAACGAGATATTGTTATTAAGTGTACAAATGCTCTTGAATAGTCTCAATAGAACGCAGACATTACATTTCTTCATATATAATCTAAACTTAATCATGTTGAAATGAAATAAAATCCAAAGCTTTGTTTAGTAAAAATAACTTAAAAGGCAACATGAAAAATAACTCAAAACTGAGGAATTAACTGAAACCTGAAAAAGGTAAGTAGGTGACTCATAATTTTAGCTGAAAATTAGCTGATTATATACTACTGTAAAATGTTTGGCAAACTAGCTGTAAAGATAGTTAATTTTGGTGAAAAAACGTAAAATGATATAATAATAATTATTTAATACTCTTTCTATTCAACTTTTATCTTCCCACTTCAACAAAATACTCCCACATGTATTGGAAAAATGAGAAGGTAAAAGTTCAATAGAGAGAATATATATTAAATTATTAAAGGGGTAAATAGGAGAGATAAATAAGATCAGATAGCTTATTTATTAAACGCTATCTTAAATATGCAATTTATTTCAGATATCTTATTTACCAAATAAGTTACTTATAAAACACTTGCAGAAAAATCAAATTGCATTTTGAATGAATCCTAAGATTCTTTATGTCAACTTGTTGAGTATATAACCAACATTTAGTAGGAATGCGAATCTTACTTTGATTAGCTTGTCAAAATATCATATGCAATCCTAATCATCACATTGTTGAAAATTAAATTCACTAGAAAACATCTATTATGTATGAAAATTTTGAAATTTAGTGTGAGATGAAAAGTTCCCTTTGTCTACTTAAAAATTTCTTTATCACAAAAAAGATATTAATCTCGGGAGTCAAGTTGTTTGAGGGGGTTTTTAATTAAGAAAAGGCAAACACGTAATTTCAACAGTCTTCTAATAATCACAACTAGTTTTCATGTCCGTGCGCTGCACGGATATTAAAATAATGTGCGATAAATTTCACAATATAATGAAATATGGTACATAATTCATGTTTAAGCAATTATCTACGCTGCATGACCAATAAATAATTCTCGTTAACATAATATTGAAATGAGAATAAATGAGTGTTTGATTAATAAATATTTTTTGTTACAAAAATAAAACCTAGATGAAGTTTATACATATGATACTCCAAATTCCAAAGTTTTTAGATTTTGTTGATGATAGTTTGTTTTTCAACTGGTCAAGGAAACAATCTACTACGCATAATCAACTCAATAATGTAACAAATCTCCTTATTTGGAATAACAAACTATAATTTAATCATTATTAGATCAAAGGTAATTGCACAAAAACATTCACAAGTAGTTAGTTATATCTCCCGGTCAAACTATAGATGTACTTTTGAATGTGAATCAAGCTCCAACGCAATACTACATGGCTACGGCTCCTTATGAACATACACCCCGTCTCCAAATAATCATTTGAGACCACAACCACAATCCTTCATTATAATGGAAATCATTAATTATAATGGAAATCATTTGATAAAATTGTCAATTCTACCCCTGTTTAATGATGTCGTTGTAGTATGTAGTGAGGTTCACCTTCCGCAAATTCACCATAGATTCATCCCCACTCAACTTTCGCATACAATATCAACTCAACCCACCGACCCCATCTCCATATTTGAAACAAAGTCTTGCTCGCATACCTCCTATTTTTCTTCCCTATTCGCACAAATGATCTAAGACAACTACATCTCTTGCAAGATTCATCCTTGTTTCCAAAACTCATCTCAAATTTATTCAATCAATTAAAAAACTAAACCCCTGCCTCTAGAAAATCCACCGCCCAATGAAAACTAACCCTTACCCTCTTATGTTGTTAGGAATAAGATTTTACTTTGGATCAATGGAGTGAAAATTAAGTTTATCCACATGATCTTTAGAGCTTTCTTGTTATTGTTCAGGTACCCTGTTTGTTTTTCTGCAAGTGATATTTTATTGATAAAATAACCTTATTTCTGATCACCCTCCACAAATACACCCTCCTCCCACCTGACTAAATTTACCCGCAAAATAAAACATCGCATGCCATTGTGATCAGTTCTTACTAAAACAACCTCTAATCCACTACCACGTTTTACACCTGAGACGTCCTAAATTACATTATCCTCCATGAAATACCAATCCTTACTCCAAATGGATCCTCGTCTCCTTGTTAAAGATAATTTATTTCCCCTCTAACAAATAACAGATTAAGAATCTCTTCCCTCATATCTCTCTCTCCTTTTCCCTTCCAACTATTTTCCCTTCCCTCTTTTCTCATCCCTTCCCCTGCCTCTATTTCTAATATTCCAACAAAGTGTTCGGGTATTATGTTGGTAGACTGAATAAGTTTGGATATATATATATATATATATATATATATATATATGCAATTTATTACATATATCTTATTTACCAAATAAGCTACTTCTGAAACACATGCATAAAAATCAAATAGCCTGTCTGAATGAATCCTAAGATTCTTTATGTCAACTTGTTGAGTATATAACCAACATTTAGTAGGAATGCGAATCTTACTTTGATTAGCTTGTCAAAATATCATATGCAATCCTAATCATCACATTGTTGAAAATTAAATTCACTAGAAAACATCTATTATGTATGAAAATTTTGAAATTTAGTGTGAGATGAAAAGTTCCCTTTGTCTACTTAGAAATTTCTTTATCACAAAAAAGATAATAATCGCGGGAGTCAAGTTGTTTGAGGGGGTTTTTAATTAAGAAAAGGCAAACACGTAATTTCAACAGTCTTCTAATAATCACAACTAGTTTTCATGCCCGTGCACTGCACGGATATTAAAATAATGTGCGATAAATTTCACAATATAATGAAATATGGTACATAATTCATGTTTAAGCAATTATCTACGCTGCATGACCAATAAATAATTCTCGTTAACATAATATTGAAATGAGAATAAATGAGTGTTTGATTAATAAATATTTTTTGTTACAAAAATAAAACCTAGATGAAGTTTATACATATGATACTCCAAATTCCAAAGTTTTTAGATTTTGTTGATGATAGTTTGTTTTTCAACTGGTCAAGGAAACAATCTACTACGCATAATCAACTCAATAATGTAACAAATCTCCTTATTTGGAATAACAAACTATAATTTAATCATTGTTAGATCAAAGGTAATTGCACAAAAACATTCACAAGTAGTTACGTAGTTATATCTCCCGGTCAAACTATAGATGTACTTTTGAATGTGAATCAAGCTCCAACGCAATACTACATAGCTGCGGCTCCTTATGAACATACACCCCGTCTCCAAATAATCATTTGAGACCACAACCACAATCCTTCATTATAATGGAAATCATTAATTATAATGGAAATCATTTGATAAAATTGTCAATTCTACCCCTGTTTAATGATGTCGTTGTAGTATGTAGTGAGGTTCACCTTCCGCAAATTCACCATAGATTCATCCCCACTCAACTTTCGCATACAATATCAACTCAACCCACCGACCCCATCTCCATATTTGAAACAAAGTCTTACTCGCATACCTCCTATTTTTCTTCCCTATTCGCACAAATGATCTAAGACAACTACATCTCTTGCAAGATTCATCCTTGTTTCCAAAACTCATCTCAAATTTATTCAATCAATTAAAAAACTAAACCCCTGCCTCTAGAAAATCCACCGCCCAATGAAAACTAACCCTTACCCTCTTATGTTGTTAGGAATAAGATTTTACTTTGGATCAATGGAGTGAAAATTAAGTTTATCCACATGATCTTTAGAGCTTTCTTGTTATTGTTCAGGTACCCTGTTTGTTTTTCTGCAAGTGATATTTTATTGATAAAATAACCTTATTTCTGATCACCCTCCACAAATACACCCTCCTCCCACCTGACTAAATTTACCCGCAAAATAAAACATCGCATGCCATTGTGATCAGTTCTTACTAAAACAACCTCTAATCCACTATCACGTTTTACACCTGAGACGTCCTAAATTACATTATCCTCCATGAAATACCAATCCTTACTCCAAATGGATCCTCGTCTCCTTGTTAAAGATAATTTATTTCCCCTCTAACAAATAACAGATTAAGAATCTCTTCCCTCTTATCTCTCTCTCCTTTTCCCTTCCAACTATTTTCCCTTCCCTCTTTTCTCGTCCCTTCCCCTGCCTCTATTTCTAATATTCCAACAAAGTGTTCGCGTATTATCTTTGGTAGATCAATAAGTTTGAATATATATATATATATATATATATATATATATATATATATATATATATATATATATATATGCAATTTATTTACATATATCTTATTTACAAAATAAGCTACTTCAAACACATGCATAAAAATCAAATAGCACATGTCAAATGAATCCTAAGATTCTTTATGTCAACTTGTTGAGTATATAACCAACATTTAGTAGGAATGCGAATCTTACTTTGATTAGCTTGTCAAAATATCATATGCAATCCTAATCATCACATTGTTGAAAATTAAATTCACTAGAAAACATCTATTATGTATGAAAATTTTGAAATTTAGTGTGAGATGAAAAGTTCCCTTTGTCTACTTAAAAATTTCTTTATCACAAAAAAGATATTAATCTCGGGAGTCAAGTTGTTTGAGGGGGTTTTTAATTAAGAAAAGGCAAACACGTAATTTCAATAGTATTCTAATAATCACAACTAGTTTTCATGCCCGTGCGCTGCACGGATATTAAAATAATGTGCGATAAATTTCACAATATAATGAAATATGGTACATAATTCATGTTTAAGCAATTATCTACGCTGCATGACCAATAAATAATTCTCGTTAACATAATATTGAAATGAGAATAAACGAGTGTTTGATTAATAAATATTTTTTGTTACAAAAATAAAACCTAGATGAAGTTTATACATATGATACTCCAAATTCCAAAGTTTTTAGATTTTGTTGATGATAGTTTGTTTTTCAACTGGTCAAGGAAACAATCTACTACGCATAATCAACTCAATAATGTAACAAATCTCCTTATTTGGAATAACAAACTATAATTTAATCATTATTAGATCAAAGGTAATTGCACAAAAACATTCACAAGTAGTTACGTAGTTATATCTCCCGGTCAAACTATAGATGTACTTTTGAATGTGAATCAAGCTCCAATGCAATACTACATGGCTGCGGCTCCTTATGAACATACACCCCGTCTCCAAATAATCATTTGAGACCACAACCACAATCCTTCATTATAATGGAAATCATTAATTATAATGGAAATCATTTGATAAAATTGTCAATTCTACCCCTGTTTAAAGATGTCGTTGTAGTATGTAGTGAGGTTCACCTTCCGCAAATTCACCATAGATTCATGCCCACTCAACTTTCGCATACAATATCAACTCAACCCACCGACCCCATCTCCATATTTGAAACAAAGTCTTCCTCGCATACCCTTATTTTTCTTCCCTATTCGCACAAATGATCTAAGACAACTACATCTCTTACAAGATTCATCCTTGTTTCCAAAACTCATCTCAAATTTATTCAATCAATTGAAAAACTAAACCCCTGCCTCTAGAAAAATCCACCGCCCAATGGAAACTAACCCTTACCCTCGTATGTTGTTAGGAATAAGATTTTACTTTGGATCAATTGTGACACCTCCATACTCCATGTGCCTTACTAGGACCACTCAGGTATAGAAATGTCACCATCTCGGTTTCCCGAGGCAATGATAATCAAATGACAATAACGAAACATAATTTAAATAGTATAAAGTTTAAAGTGATTACAATCCAAATCCAAACTGATAAAAGTATAATACATGTTCTTCAAAAACCAAACGTCTAAAAACTAAACAACAATGTCTGACAACAGCGGAAGACTCTTCTAACTGCAAGTGATGACTCATCCCAGCTAGCCCATAAGCACCATATTACACCTGCTCAACAACTGCTCACCATCCCCGAATGGACCACCACAGTTTTACAAAACAAAGACGGGGTCAGTACTAATCACACAATTATATAATCACAATAAGACAGAAATCAACACAGCTCAATCGTCACATCAACCCGAACTCCATCACCAACTCCTCAATACTGACTACACACTAAAGTGTAGCCCTGCCAGAGTACCCATCGCAACAGGTTACTCCTCGGCGCCAGTGGGGGACCGCAACCGTTCCCACCTAAGCCCCGCTCATCTCCGTCGAGCGATAAACCCAAATCCATTAATGTGCACATCCCTTATGTGGCGGGTTCCACAAAAGGCAAATAATGGGCATGAAGCCACTCCTGCAAGTGACTCCACTCAGCCAGGGACGCACCCCGAAGAACAAAGACTGATACAATCACAACAATCACAACAATCAACAACAACCAAATCCAACAACCGTCACAATATGAATATGATACTTTACAACAATCACAATCAACACAAACCACATTATGTGACTAATACTGAGTAGGGAAACCCTACTTGGAATGCAACACAAGCAGACGATCTCAAAAGCTATATCAAAACCTCTCCTCTACGAATCCTCCTCCTATCACATAATCACATAATTACTACTACCACAACTAACCATAAAAACACCCAATCCCCCAAATTAGGGTTTAAACAAAGTTAATTAAATGCTATAAAATTGGTATGTATATCTTACCCTTGATGCAAGGATCACAAGGACACAAAGAACGATGAATCCGACCTCTCAAACTCCGGGATTTGTCAATAACACGGATGATGCGAACAACGTAGTTTCAATGTCCTTTTTAAGATTATTAGGTTTGTGAAAGTGTTTAATAAAGATGACGGTATAATATATATACTAATCCGCGTTATTAACAAAACCCGTCGAAATAATACCCGTTAACCGACCTACTCGATCGAGTAACTAACGTACTCGATCGAGTGCCACTTACTCGATCGACTACCCAAGCTACTCAATCGAGTACCCAACAGGCAGAATACTGTTTCTAAAATCAAAACACCCTTACTCGACAGAGTAAGGCCCACTCGATAGAGTACCCAGAGACTCATAAAACCGTAGTATTACAGTCTTCCCTCCTTAAAAAGAACTTCGTCCCCGAAGTTCAAACCACAACAAAATAAAAACATACTACCACTCTCCCGACACAACAAACAACACAAAACTCGACACAAAATTCCGACACATACTACCAACCAAACTCAACCCGACTCAAACCACTACTAACTATACCAAAAACAACATAAAAAGATGCAAAAACTCCGCGCGATCATCTCCTAACCCCTAAAAGAAACAAGGTTACGTCTCCATAACCATACATACCTGATAAAAAAGGAACGGATAGCGCTCTCTCATGGACTCCTCTGCCTTCCATGTTAGCCTCTTCAACCTCATGATTAGACCAAAGAATCTTAAGCAAGACTGTCTCACCATTTCTAGTCTTCCTAACCTTCCGGCCAAGGATCTGCTTAGGCACCTCAAGGTAAGACAAGGACTCATCTAGCTCTATGTTCTCTACCTCTAACACATGTGACGGATCACTCATATACTTCCGCAACTGAGATACATGAAACACATTATGCACCCTATCCAAAGAAGACGGTAAAGCCAAACCTTAAGCAACCTCTCCAACCTAGTCTAAGATCTCATATGGTCCTATGAACTTCTGACTCAGCAAGCCTTTCTTCCCAAATCTCATGACCCCATGCATAGGAGACACTTTCAGAAGAACCTTGTCCCCAACCTGAAACTCTATATCCCGGCGATGTAGATCTGCATAACTCTTTTGCCTATCCTAAGCTGCTCTCATTCTCTCCCTGATCATCTTAATCTGTCCAACCATCTCATGTACCATCTCTGGTCCTAAAACCACTGCCTCAGCACTGTCGTCCCAACAAATCGGACTCCTACATCTCCTCCCATATAAGGCCTCAAATGGCGCCATGCCAATACTGGTGTGATAGCTGTTGTTGTAGGAAAACTCAATCAAATCTAACCTCTGTTCCCAGCTACCACCAAAATCTATCACACAAGCTCGTAGCATATCCTCAAGAGTCTTGATTGTCCTCTCAGTCTGACCGTCTCTCGCAGGATGAAATGCTGTACTCATCTTCAATGTCGTTCCCAAAGACTCCTGCAACTCTTTCCAAAACCTTGAGATAAACCTCGCATCTCTATCAGATACTATGTCTTTAGGCACCCCATGTAATCTTAGCACATTCTTCCGATAAGCCATAGCTAATTGTGCTTTAGTCCACGTATCTTTCATTATCAGAAAATGAGCTGACTTGGTCAGTCGATCCACTATAACCCATATCATGTTGTTACCCTGCTGACTCTTTGGCAATCGATTCCCACTTCCACTCAGGTACCTCTAAAGACTGAATCTTACCTTGTGGTCGACGCTGCTCCCCTTTTACTCTCTGACATGTCAAACAACGAGCCACGAACTCAGCTGTTTCTTCCTTCATCCCATGCCACCAGAAAGTCTTCTTTAAATCCTTGTACAGCTTGTCACCACCTGGATGTACCGAATATGGTGTACAATGTGCCTCTGTCATGATTGTCTTTTTCAGCTCCTCATCATTAGGGACACACCACCTCCCATCAAACCTCAAACTACCGTCTGTATGAATAGAGAATCTAGACACTGTCCCTTTCTCTACTCCAGCTCTCCACTCCACCATCTTAGGATCCAACACCTGTTTACCTCGAATATCATCATAAAGATCAGGCCGCACTGTCAAATCTCCCATGGCATCCCCTTTCTGCATCATATGTATCCCAAACTTCCCCACCTCATCTCTCAACCTCATCAAGGATATAGCCGTGCACAAAGAATGTACACTCTTCCGGCTCAAAGCATCTGCAACTACATTAGCTTTCCCTTCATGGTAGATAATATCCATGTCATAATCGCCAATCAACTCCATCCACCTCCTCTGTCTCATGTTCAACTTCTTTTGAGTGAAGATGTACTTGAAACTCTTGTGATCTGAAAATACCTTAAAGGTCGCCTCATAAAGGTAATGTCTCCAAATCTTGAGAGCAAACACAACTGCTCCCAACTCCAGATCGTGTGTAGGATAATTCTCCTCATAAGGCTTCAATTGCCTAGAAGCATAGACAATCACTTTACCGTTCTGCATCAACACACATCCCAACACATTCTTTGAGGCATCTGTATAAACCTCAAAGTTCTCACTCCCTTCAGGCAATGCTAAGATTAGAGTTGTGGTCAAACGCTCCTTTAATGTTTGGAACGCCGTCTCACAACTCTCATCCCAACGAAACCTGTTTTATTTCCTCATCAAAGCTGTCATAGGCCTAGCAATCTTGGAGAAATCTTTCACGAACCGTCTGTAATATCCAGCTAGACCCAAGAAACTTCTGATCTCAGCTACATTCTTTGGTTCTTTCCACTTGGTAACTGCCTCAATCTTTGCCGGATCGACAGCTACCCCAGAAAAGCAACTTTCTCCAACCAGAACTCACACTTGGACAATTTTGCATACAACTCATGCTCCCTCAAGGTCTGCAACACAATCCTCAGATGCTCCTCATGTTCCTCCTTAGTCTTGGAATAGACTAAGATGTCATCAATGAAAACTACCACAAACTTGTCCAAAAACTGACCGAAGACTCTGTTCATCAAATCCATAAACACAGCCGACGCATTAGATAACCCAAAAGGCATCACCACATACTCATAATGGCCATACCTCGACGTGAAAGCTGTCTTTGGTATGTCCTCCTCTCTAATCTTCACCTGATGGTACCCGGACCTCAAATAAATCTTGGAAAAGACTGATGCACCACTCAATTGATCAAACAGGTCATCTATCCTTGGCAAAGGATACTTGTTCTTCACCGTCACTCGGTTCATCTCCCTGTAATCTATGCACAACCTCAGACTCCCATCTTTCTTCTTCACAAAAATAACTGGTGCTCCCCACGGTGATACACTAGGTCTAATGTATCCCTTCTCTATCAGATCATCTATCTGCTTCCTGAGCTCCTCCAACTCCTTAGGACCCATCCGGTACGGTGCCTTAGAGATTGGCCTCGTCCCCGGTTTCAGCTCAACACTGAAATCTATCTCCCTCTTCGGTGGCAACCCCGGAATCTCCTCTGGAAAGACATCTAAAAACACCCTCACAACTGGTATCTGATCAACTGTCGGACTCTCCATCCTGTCATCTCTCCCATGGCACAAGATCATCGGGCACCCCTTCCTCAGATAGGACTTCAAGGTCACAGCTGCAATCAACTTAACTTTGGGTTTGACAACAAATCCACGATAAGACACACTAATGCCCTAGGACCTCTCAGAGACACTTTCTTTTAATGACAGTCTATCTTAGCTTTGTACTTTCCTAACCAATCCATCTCGACTATCATCTCAAAACCGTCTAAAGGAAACTCTAGCAAGTCTACAGGTAGATCAACTTGCCCAACTATCATAGATACATCCCTATACAACCTCCCACATAATACAGACTCACCCGAAGGTATAAAGACTTTCTCACTTACAGACTCATATTCCCTCAGACCCAACTGTTTAACATGACTCAAAGATACAAATGACTGTGACGCCCCCAAATCAAACAAAACAAAGGTATGAACACCATTAACAAGAAAAGTACCAGTGATAACATGTGCGTCGTCCTCAGCTGCTTTCTTCTCCATCATAAACATGACTTTCCACCGGTCTTCCCCCACCTCCCCGGACAAGATCTTGGGCCGAGGTAGTCGGCTTAGCACCCGACCCTTGATTGTTGTTGGTGTTTGTAGCTGGCTTCTGATAAGAATTACTGCCATTGCGGTTACCTCCACCGTTATTGCTCTGACCTCCCCGGTTGTTCCATGACCCAGCTGGTCTGTTGCTCGCATAACTCTGTGTCGGACCCTGAGAATAGCTCCCCTGAGCCGGTCTCTGAAAAACTCCCGGCAACACACTGGTACACTCATGTCTCTTGTGGCTTACACCGCCACAGCCGAAACAGGTCATTCCCCAGCTACCACTACCACACCCACGGACACGCCCAAAGGAAGCCCCAGCACTAAACCCCAAACCAGATGAATATGCTCTAGCCTTAGTGTGGTTGCCCTTCTTGTAATTGGATTGGCCACCACCCTCACTCTCAGCCTCCCTTTTCTCAGCACCCCTCTCTCGGGTCATCTCTACTAGCCTCTCAGCTTTCCCAGCCCTCTAATAAGCTTCCTTAACATCTGTAAGGATCCCCATGGGTATCTTCTCCATTATCTTGGGGGTCAACTCCTTCTCAAATCTCAGAGCTAGGTTCTCATCACTCAATCCTATATCCTCAGCATACCTAGACTTCTCATTGAACTGTCGGTAGTACTCAGCTACCGACATGTCAGATGTCATCTTAAACCCATCGAACTCCTCCCTCAGCTTACTCCTCACATGCTCAGGTACAAACTCTCTCCTCACGGCCCTCCGGAACTCTTCCCAATGTATAGAAGGCAGCTCCTGCTTCGAATACATGTCCCTAGCATTCACCTTTACCTTGTCCCACCACTCACATGCCGCTTCTCTCAAGTAGAACGCAGCTTGTTCTACCCTCATCTCATTCGGAAAATGCACCAAATCCAGGATATTCTCCATCTCTCTGTGCCAATTATCTAGAAGCATTGGCTCCCCGGTCCCCTTATACTCTTTCGGCTTAAACCTCGCTATGTATAGACTGATCTTTGAGTGATCAACCTCCTTATCTTTCCGCACTCTCTTTAAAGCTTCCGTAAGAGCATCTTGGTGCTCCAACATCTTAACTATGTCATCGGTGGCCATGCTCTCAGCTCTAGCGTACAGGCGTTTCTCTTAGGCGGCATCTTGAAACTATATAAGAAAAGGTAGATATAAACACGCATACCATATCCCAAAACACGTATATAAACTGCACAGACCCCACTCGATCGAGTACCAGAACCCACTCGATCGAGTTGAGGCTACTCGATCGAGTGCCTCGACTCCAGAAACTAATCAGACCTCCTGATCATAAACATACTCGACCGAGCTGACATGCCACTCGATCAAATGACCCCTACTCGATCGAGTGCCTCTATGTACTCGATCGAGTACCCAAAAATACGGTTCTGACCATAAAAACATCAAACTAACCACTCGATCGAGTCAGACCTACTCGATCGAGAACCTCACCTACTCGATCGAGTGCCCCCCACTCGATCGAGTCATGCAGACTCGTATACACTACCCGCATGTTATCTCACTTCCCCCAACATACTATGTAATATTTATAATTTTAATCAAAATAAATATAACTACGCATGAAAATCTACGCAACTCCTTATATAATCACCAAAACGGTCTATTCATGTAATCAAAATGCCACATTATAAACATCCAACATACTTTTCACTCAATTCAACCTGTGAAACACATTCCTTCAAATTTTTTTTTAACCATACTTTCAATTCTCCACCTCCAACTTTCAACAATTCACAACACATGCCGTTATGCACACATACAAACCAAAATACAACACACACGACCCTGACACATACCCCCCATATGACCGGTTCAAAATTGCAGGGCGAGTTCGCGACTTTAGGACGTCTCCCAAGCCTTTGCATGAGCTCCTACAACTTTTACCCCGGGTTCATTTTGATTGACTCCCTATGTTCATTAGATTCATTGGTTACAGGTTTCAGGAACCTGGCTCTGATACCACTTTGTGACACCCTCATACTCCAAGTGCCTTACGAGGATCACTCAGGTATAAAAATGTCACCATCTCGGTTTCCCGAGACAATGATAATCAAATGACAATAACGAAACATAATTTAAATAGTATAAAGTTTAAAGTGATTACAATCCAAATCCAAACTGATAAAAGTATAATACATGTTCTCCAAAAACCAAACGTCTAAAAACTAAACAACAATGTCTGACAACAGCGGAAGACTCTTCTAACTGCAAGTGATGACTCATCCCAGCTAGCCCATAAGCACCATATCACACCTGCTCAACAACTGCTCACCATCCCCAAATGGACCACCACAGTTTTACAAAACAAAGACGAGGTCAGTACTAATCACACAATTATATAATCACAATAAGACAAAAATCAACACAGCTCAATCGTCACATCAACCCGAACTCCATGACCAACTCCTCAATACTGACTACACACTAAAGTGTGTAGCCCTGCCAGAGTACCCATCACAACAGGTTACTCCTCGCCGCCAGTGGGGGACCGCTTGATAAGTAATAATTTAGCGTCATTTTACTCGCACTTATATCTTATTTGTAACTCAATTTTGTGCGTTTCATTGTTTATAGCTCATTTAAATTAGTAATTTATAACAATTAGTCATCGTAGTCATATTTATTAATTAGTCGGCTATTTATTTAATATTTTATTAATATTACTTTATTATAATAATTTGTAGGTAAGGCGAAATAATAAAGAGGAGATTCGAGTAAGTAAAACGAGATGGAATTGAGACGGGTTAAAGAGCGGAATCGTATCGAATGAAGCAAAGCAAGACGGGGATTTTGATAGCCGATTTACCAACAAATAAACCAAGTGAGTTTCAAAGTCAACCATTGACCTTGGGTAATTATGTTGACCAAAACTCCCTTCTTTCTTTCTCTCTGGACTCCCAGACCCCGACCTGCAACAACATCAACACTCCATCACCATTTTTGTCCACCATATTCAATTCCACCATCAACCACCAATTTCAACCTTCGACATCCTCCATTCATCCGCCACACGAGCAGCAGCCGCCATCATCAAGCATGAACCCGGGATCGAAACCGAGTTAATTGGAATAGAAGCAATCGTTCTCTGAGTCGGGTCACCGGCTGCCGCCTACCCAACCGGCTAGGAATACACAAAGAATTAACTCCATTTTCTAGAGAACTCCCAGCCGGCGTTGTCACCGGTGGCCGGCCAACCGGCTCGCAACACAATTGCATCCAAATTTCATCCCCAGCCGGGTCACCGACCGCCGACACCCCCACTGGCTGGGAGAACCATTAAATTCACTTGAAATTTCCAGGGGATTCCCAGACGGTCACTTGACCGGTGGCCGGTGGGCCGGCTCCCAACCCCTCTTTGCGTGTTTCCTTCTTTTCATTTCCTTTTTGTCCAATTGTGGAGGATGTGTCGCTGATTGGGGGAAGGGAGAATGTTTTGGTTATCATTAGTATTATTATTATTATTATTATTATTATTATTATTATTATTATTATTATTATTATTATTATTATTATTATTATGATTATCAATTATTATTATTATTATTATTATTATTATTATTATTATTATTATATTATTATTATTATTATTATTAGATTAGTATAAAAAGAAAGACCACATTACACATTAGACACTACTGACTTACCTTAAAATTAGACTACCAATTAGACTAGTTAGATTATTTTCCTCCCAAAAAATATTTTGTAGAACCTTAAATTTATTTTCTTCTCTCAATTTTCCTCTTACTCAAGTTGTAATCTTTACTCAAAAATTAATACAATTGTTCTCTTGTTTATCCAAGTTCTTCCATCAATTTAAAGTTTCCATGTTGTTGGTATAATTCTCTCCCTTAATTTCATTTGTTTACCTTTACTTTCTTTCAAGTTTTGTTAATTGTTTATGCTTGAATTCCTCTCTTTTGTTGTTAGATTGTTATTGTCTCTATCTTGTTCATCTTATTCATGTTCACCATTATTGTTTCTCATCTAAAGGTTGAACGTTTGGGTGATTGTGTTAAAGTTTGAGTCTTTTTGTCTTAATCCTTGCTCTTCTTAGTTAAATTAGCATTACCTCTTAGATTTGTTGGGTTATTACATGATTAATTGTAGAATCCATTTTCACACCATGTTCATAATTAAAGAATCCATCTTTACTAATTATCCTGTCTTAGTAGAAATGATTAGCGAGTAGTCTTCCACTAGGACTCGGTTTGACCCGACATGAGTAACTTCACTAATTAAATCCCATTAAGGCTAATTAGCCGGGGAATTTGGTGAGGTTAGTTGTAATACTACGGATTTTATTAAGCTGTATACTCGACCGAGTAGAGCCTACTCGGCCGAGTAGTGTTAATTGTGGAGTCTGTTTTGGTTATGCCGAGGAATACTCGGCCGAGTATGGAGAATACTCGACCGAGTAGAGGATACTCGGCCGAGTATAGCCTTACTCGACCGAGTATCCGGTCTGGCGAGTGTTATTTTACCGGTTTGATTAGGGAATGTTTAGGATTATTTTATATTCCGCGTCAGTTTCTAAACATCATTTTCAGCCCTCATCATTTTACGATTACCCTAATCACTCCCTAATCACTCCCTAATCATCCCCTAATCTCGTTGTGTGTGCAATCGTCGTAGTCCTTGCGTATAATCTCTTTTTCTACTGTTGGTAAGTTTCATTTCCATGTCATTTGTATTCTTTTGGGGTTATTGTATTTATGGAATTGGGAAATACGGGGGATTGTGCAATGTGTAATTGTGTTATGTGGTTATTGTATAGGAGAAGACTTCGTAGAGGAGCCTTTTCTGATTGTTTGGTTTCCGTTCTATTGTTGATTGCTAAGGTAGGGTTTCCCTACTCAGTTTACTGTTAATTGATTTAAGATTGTGATTGTACTGTGTATGATTGTTATCTGCTGATCATCGGAGGTTGGGTGTTGTGGTGACGATGTTGATGTGGTTGTGTTGTGACGGTTGCGGTGTTGTGACAGCTGTGATGCTGTGTGTGTGATTGTGGTAGAGTCACTTGCGGGAGTGGCTTCACACCCTAGTTCGCCCTCCGTGGAACCCGTCACGGAAGAGGATGTGCACATTAAGAGACAGGGATTGTTAGTCGCTCGTTGATGAGCTGGACTAGGTGGGATTGGCTGCGGTCACCCACTGACGGCGAGGATTACCTGTTGCGATGGGTAATCTGGCAGGGCTACACACTTCGGTGTGTAGTCGGTTACTGTGTGAGATCGGGAGACTGGGGTTGGAGGGTGATCAGCTGGTTACCTCGTTTGTTTGTCTTATATTGATTGAGTAATACTGACCCGTTGTTGTTTGTGGAATCTGCGGTGATCCATTCGGGGATGGTGAGCAGGCTTGACAGGTATTGCTAGTGGTGAGCTTGGGGCAGTCATGGGAGCGTTGTCATCACCAGTCATAGCATCACCATCCGAGTCTTAGTTTTGATTTCATTAGTTGTCAGACATTGGAGTTGTTTTGTTGAATCAGTTTTGGATTTTGGTTTGATGTAAACTTTAACTCTTTATGGTATCTTAATAAATGTGCTCAGTTCAGACGCTTTTGATATGTACTAACCTTGGGCAACGGAGATGGTAACACACTTTCATGGTAGGGTGGTCCTGGTAAGGCACCTTGGTATGAGGGGGTGTTACAAAGTGGTATCAGAGCCGAATATTCCGGCACCTAAACAAATGAATCTAATGAACTTAGGGAGTCTAAATAAAATGAACCCGGGGAGAGTTGTTTGGAGCTACCGCAAAGACTCGGGAGACCACAATTTGGCCCTCATTAACTCGAGCCGGTCACATGGGGAAGTGTGATGAGAGTTGTGTCTTGTATGGGCATGTATGTGAAGATTCTTGTTGATAATAAGTGATGGTTGGAAATTTATATGTGGAATTCGTCAGTTTGATGATTGGAAAAGTAGTAGATGGGACGGGTATGTGAACTTTTGGTGTATTGGATTAGCCTGTGAATGAGTGGTATGGTTTTGTGTTTATAACGTGGCATTTAAGTTCTTGATGTTATATGTTTGATGAGGGAGTAGAAAGCATGATAGGGGACTTTATACTGTTTAACCCGTCTTTAGTATGGCTCGGCCGAGCAAGGCAGGTACTCGACCGAGTAGGGAGTACTCGGCCGAGTAACCAAGCACTCGACCGAGTGTTGATTAGCAGTGAGTAGTCTTGGCTACTGTACGTGTTTACTCGACCGAGTAAGTGGGGTGTACTCGACCGAGCAGTGACTACTCGGCCGAGTATTGTTTGTACTCGACCGAGTATGCTTTTTAGGTTTTTGACGTTAGCTACTGGAGTCGATTACTCGACCGAGTATCTGGGATACTCGACCGAGTAGTCGTTACTCGACCGAGTATTGCCGTATACTCGGCCGAGTGTTCCTTTGGCGGAAGATTGTTACATTTTGAGCCGTAGGCTTTTGTGCTTACGTTTCCTTGTTTCTTATCAGCTCAAAATGCCGCCCAAAAGGACCCCCGCACAGATCCAAGCTTCTGAGATGACTCTTTATGAGGTTGCTCGCATGATTGAGCAACAAGAGGCTCTCCTTGAAGCTCTTAGAAATGTGGGAAAGGGGAATGAGAAGCTGATGGATGCTACTCAGCTCAGCATCATCATTGCTCGCATCAACCCTCCCACATATGAAGGGTTGGGAGAACCAAAGCTACTCGAGAAGTGGCACCGTGAGATTGAAGCTCTCATGGAAATGGTTAAGTGCCCCGAAGACATGATCGTTGAGCAGGTAGTATACTACCTGAGAGGTGAAGCTGCTGTTTGGTGGCAAAACGTCAAGGAAGATGCTAGAACTTATTACCAGGCTGAGGGTATGGGAGCTATTCCCCGGTCTGGGTTGAAGAGCGCTATGAGAGAGCAGTTTGTGCCGGAGCATATTCGACACAAGATGAGATCTGAGTTTGATTCCTTCACCATGTCTGAGGAGATGACAGTCACTGACTACTATCATCGGTTCCTAGAGCTATCTCGTTATGTTGAGGATATGCAGCTAGGATAGAGGGGTTTGGCTCTCCGTTTTGAGAGGGGTTTATCTGCCAAGATCGTGAGTCGTATTCCGGCTGGGGTTGCTACTGACCTTAAGGAAGTGTACCTAAGAGCGGGCCAAGCTGAGAGAATGGTAGATCTCTCTAGAGAGATCGATGAGAGGACTGCTGCTGAAAAGAGTAAGGCTGACAGTGGAAGCAACAGCCAGTCGGGCAACAAGAAAGGGAACTTCAACCATGCAAAGGCTTTTTCTGGCGGAGCTGGTTTCTCGCGGGGATCTCGTGGCTGGGGATAGAATGGAGGTCGGAGTGTGAGTGACAACTCTAACCTTACATGCTTCAACTGTGGTGGTGTAGGCCACAGGAGACGGGAATGCACGAGTTACAGGCCCGGCACTGGTTAAGGAGCTCGGCAGGGGAATTTCTCGCAGGGACCAACTCAGAGTTTTGCTACTAACCGACTGGGAGGTTCATGGGGCAACAGAGGTGGACAGGGCAACCAGGGCAGTTATAACCGCAGTGGTGGTGGATCATATCAGCGTCAGAACAACAGCATCACCCAAGATTCAAAGCCAAGCCAAGTACCTCAATGCTTCGGTTCGGGGGGAGGACGAAAAACAAAGGGGAAGCTTTTCATGATGGACAAGCAGGAAGCACAGGATGATGCTCATGTAGTTACCGGTACCTTTCTTGTTCATAATGTACCATCCTTTGTTTTGTTTGATTCGGGGGCTACGCATTCTTTTGTGTCTAAGAGTCATGCCTTGTCCATGGGTTTGGGGAAGTTCGAGGATGTAAAAGATGATGTGTTCATACCTTCGGGGGAGTCTGTGTCGTGTCTCAAGTTGTATAAGGGAGTGTCTATGGTGGTTGGAGGGGTAGATTTACCGGTAGACCTGCTAGAGTTCCCTATGAATGGGTTTGAGGTGATTGTCGGGATGGATTGGCTGGGTAAGTATGATGCCAAGATAGATTGTGGGCAAAAGAGAGTGTCCTTAAAAGGTCCTAAGGGTGTTAGAGTGTCCTATCGGGGGTTTGTGGTAAAACCTAAGTGTAAGTTCATAGCTGTGATGACTTTAAAGTCATGTTTGAGGAAGAAGTGCCCCTTGATTCTCTGTCATGTGAGAGATCGCCGAGTAGAGCCGCAGATAGCTGCTGAGATACCTGTGGTGGGAGAGTTTGATGATGTCTTTCCTGAGGAGATACCGAGTTTGCCTCCCAAGAGGGATGTTGATTTCAGCGTGGAGCTTAAACCGGGAACAGGTCCGATATCCAAGGCACCTTACCGTATGGCACCTAAAGAGTTAAGCAGAGTTAAAAAAGAAGATACATGAGTTGCTAAGCAAGGGTTATATCAGGCCTAGTGTGTCACCGTGGGGAGCCCCAGTTCTTTTTGTAAAGAAGAAAGATGGGAGTATGAGACTGTGCATTGATTACAGAGAGCTCAATCGTGTCACAGTGAAGAACAAGTATCCGTTGCCTAGGATTAATGACCTGTTTGATCAGCTAAGTGGAGCTGGTGTGTTTTCAAAGATTGATCTGAGGTCAGGCTATCACCAGCTGAGGATAGCGGATGAGGATATTCCTAAGACAGCGTTCCAATCTCGATATGGTCATTATGAGTACGTGGTGATGCCTTTTGGGTTGACCAATGCACCAACAACTTTCATGGATTTGATGAACCGGATCTTTACACCGTTCTTAGATAGGTTTGTGGTTGTTTTCATCGACGACATCTTAGTATATTATAAGACTAAGGAAGAACATGAGGAGCACTTGAGGATAGTCTTGCAGACTCTGAGAGAGAATCAACTTTATGCCAAGCTATCTAAGTGCGAGTTCTGGTTGGAGGAGGTGGCTTTTCTGGGTCATGTGATATCTAAGAAGGAGGTATATGTGGATCCTAGTAAGATTGAGGCTGTAACCAAGTGGGAATCACCGAAGAATGTTGCTGAGATTCGGAGTTTCTTAGGCCTTGCTGGCTACTACAGGAGATTTGTGAAAGATTTCTCTACCATAACACGGCCTATGACATCTTTGATGAGGAAAGAGACCAGATTTATTTGGGATAAGAGTTGTGAGACAGCGTTTCAGACCTTAAAGGAACGTTTGACCACAGCTCCTATCCTAGCTTTGCCAGAGGAATGTGAGAACTTTGAGGTATATACCGATGCTTCAAAGAATGGTCTTGGTTGTGTTTTGATGCAGGCAGGGAAAGTCATAGCTTATGCTTCGAGACAGCTGAAGCCATATGAGGAGAACTACCCTACTCATGATCTGGAGCTGGGTGCAGTTGTTTTCGCTCTTAAGATTTGGAGGCACTACCTTTATGGAGCAACTTTTAAGGTGTTTTCTGATCATAAGAGCCTAAAATATATCTACACTCAGAAGGAGCTTAACATGCGACAGAGACGGTGGATGGAGCTGATCGGAGATTATGATATGGAGATCATCTATCACGAGGGTAAGGCTAATGTTGTTGCAGATGCTTTGAGTAGGAAGAGCGTTCATTCGCTATATACGGCCATATCCTTGCCGAAGCTGAGGGATGAGGTGTCTAGGATGGGGATCTTTATGTTAAGGAAGGGAGATGCCATCGGGGATTTGACGATCAAGCCAGAGTTATATGAGAACATCAAGAGTAAACAGGAGCTTGATCCTAAGATTCAGGAATGGAACTCAAGAGTAGAGAGTGGAACGGTTTCCAGGTTTTCTATCCATACAGATGGGAGTGTCCGTTTTGATGGGAGATGGTGTGTTCCTGAGGATGCAGAGTTGAGAAAAGTGATCTTGACAGAGGCTCATTGCACTCCTTATTCAGTTCACCCGGGTGGTGACAAGCTTTACAAAGATCTTAAGAAGACTTTTTGGTGGCCAAACATGAAGAAAGATGTAGCTGAGTTTGTGGCCAGATGTTTGACCTGTCAGAGGGTCAAGGGTGAACAAAGGAGACCACAAGGTAAGATACAGTCTTTGGAAGTACCTGAGTGGAAGGGAGTCAATCTCTATGAACTTCATTGTGGGGTTGCCTAGGTCACAACAAGGTAATAACATGATCTGGGTGATTGTTGATCAGTTAACCAAGTCAGCTCACTTTGTTCCTATGAAAGATACTTGGTCTAAGATGCAGCTGGCACTGGGTTACAGTAGGCATGTGGTACGGTTACATGGTATACCCAAGGATATCGTTTCCGATCGTGATGCGAGGTTCATATCCAAGTTTTGGCAAGAGCTGCAGGAGTTGATGGGTACAACCTTGAAGATGAGTACAGCTTTTCATCCGGCAACCGATGGTCAGACAGAACGAACCATCAAGACCTTAGAGGACATGTTGAGGGCATGTGTCATGGAGTTTGGGGGCAGCTGGGAAGACAGGCTTGATCTGATCGAGTTTTCATACAACAACAGTTATCATACGAGTATCGGGATGACACCTTTTGAGGCGTTGTATGGCCGGAAATGCCGAAGTCCAGTTTGTTGGGATGACAGTTCTGAAACAGTGGTTTTAGGGCCACAGCTGGTACAAGATATGGTTGAGCAAGTTCAGTTAATTCGGCAAAAGATGAGAGCAACCCAAGATCGTCAGAAGAGTTATACCGATTTACACCGTAGGGACATTGAGTTCGCAGTAGGTGACAAGGTCCTTTTGAAAGTGTCACCTATGCGAGCTGTGATGAGGTTTGGGAAGAAAGGTAAGCTAAGTCAGAAGTTTATAGGTCCTTATGAGATTTTGGACCGTATAGGCGAAATAGCCGACAGATTAGCTTTGCCACCAGCTTTGGATAGAGTCCACAATGTTTTCCATGTTTCTCAGCTTCGGAAGTATGTGAGTGATCCGTCGCATATACTTGAGATGGAGAACATCGAGCTTGATGAATCCTTGTCCTACGCCGAAGTCCCTAAAGAGATCCTTGATTGCAAGGTTCGTAAGACAAGGAATGGTGAGACGGTCTTACTCAAGGTTCTTTGGTCTAATCACAATGTGGAGTAAGCCACATGGGAACCCGAGGAAGCCATGCGAGAACGTTTTCCTCACCTTTTTGATCAGGTATGTTTGGTTACGGGGACGTAACCGTTGTCTTTTTAAGGGGGTAGGAGATGGTCGCGGTTGTGTTTTACCTTATTTTAAGTCAGGTTGGTGGTGTTTTGTGTAGTTTTTTTGGGTTGACAAATGTTTTGTAGAAAGTCTTTTTGTGTTTTGTAGTGTGCCTTTTGTGTTTGTGGTGTCTCATTTTAGGTTGGAGTGTGAACTTCGGGACGAAGTTCTTTTGAAGGGGAAAAGACTGTAATACTACGGATTTTATTAAGCTGTATACTCGACCGAGTAGAGCCTACTCGGCCGAGTAGTGTTAATTGTGGAGTCTGTTTTGGTTCTGCCGAGTATGGAGAATACTCGACCGAGTAGAGGATACTCAACCGAGTATAGCTTTACTCGACCGAGTATAGCTTTACTCGACCGAGTATCCGGTCTGGCGAGTGTTATTTTACCGGTTTGATTAGGGAATGTTTAGGGTTATTTTATATTCCGCGTCAGTTTCTAAACATCATTTTCAACCCTCATCATTTTACGATTACCCTAATCACTCCCTAATCATCCCCTAATCTCGTTGTGTGTGCAATCGTCGTGGTCCTTGCGTATAATCTCTTTTTCTACTGTTGGTAAGTTTTATTTCCATGTCATTTGTATTCTTTTGGGGTTATTGTATTTACGGAATTGGGAAATACGGGGGATTGTGCAATGTGTAATTGTGTTATGTGGTTATTGTATAGGAGAAGACTTCGTAGAGGAGCCTTTCTGATTGTTCGGTTTCCGTTCTATTGTTGATTGCTAAGGTAGGGTTTCCCTACTCAGTTTACTGTTAATTGATTTAAGATTGTGATTGTACTGTGTATGATTGTTATCTGCTGATCATCGGAGGTTGGGTGTTGTGGTGACGGTGTTGATGTGGTTGTGTTGTGACGGTTGCGGTGTTGTGACAGCTGTGATGTTGTGTGTGTGATTGTGGTAGAGTCACTTGCGGGAATGGCTTCACACCCTAGTTCGCCCTCCGTGGAACCCGACACGGAAGGGGATGTTCACATTAAGGGATAGGGATTGTTAGTCGCTCGTTGATGAGCTGGACTAGGTGGGATCGGCTGCGGTCACCCACTGACGGCGAGGATTACCTGTTGCGATGGGTAATCTGGCAGGGCTACACACTTTGGTGTGTAGTCGGTTACTGTGTGAGATCGGGAGACTGGGGTTGGAGGGTGATCAGCTGGTTACCTCGTTTGTTTGTCTTATATTGATTGAGTAATACTGACCCCGTTGTTGTTTGTGGAATATGCGGTGATCCATTCGGGGATGGTGAGCAGGCTTGACAGGTATTGCTAGTGGTGAGCTTGGGACAGTCATGGGAGCGTTGTCATCACCAGTCATAGCATCACCATCCGAGTCTTAGTTTTGATTTCATTAGTTGTCAGACATTGGAGTTGTTTTGTTGAATCAGTTTTGGATTTTGGTTTGATGTAAACTTTAACTCTTTATGGTATCTTAATAAATGTGCTCAGTACAGACGCTTTTGATATGTACTAACCTCGGGCAACCGAGATGGTAACACACTTTCATGATAGGGTGGTCCTGGTAAGGCACCTTGGTATGAGGGGGTGTTACAGTAGTTTAGAGGAATGATATGGTTTAAGGGTTGATTTTGGGTAGTGTCGATTTGTGACCCTTGTCCACCAACGAGAGTTGGTTAGGTTGTAAATTGGATACCCGGGATTTGACCCTATAGCTAACCTAAGTTGAGACCTAAAGGGAGAACCAAGGGAGGGTACCTCTAGACTAGCGTTTGAAATCGACCTCTGAGAGGAGGAGTGGGATGACCCTGATTACGATGAGTACTTAATGACCTTGACCAAATTCTTGACCTCCTTGTAAATGTGCACGTTCTTAGGGTAGCCGGGTATTAGGTTAGGGATTCCGACCTTCGAACCCGAGAGGGGGGTTGGTGGGTAGTTCTAGTGTCTTATTTCGAACCCGAGAGGGGGGTTTTAGGCGAATTAGAGTCATCTCCTCCTTGCTTGTCTACCCGAATAATTAGCCTAGAGAATCGTGATGTGGAATTACGAATTGTTGTGGGAGAACCGAGTTCTAGGCCTTTTAATCATTTGATTTACACTTAATCTTTTCTTGCTCAATTTTCTTTCTTTTGTTTAATTGCATTTCATTTTGTTTAGTCTAGTTGTTAGAATAAAACCCTTCTCATTTATTATCGACTTAGCTAAACAAGAGACTAAAACGATTGGTAATCTTCCTAGCTCCTCGTGGGATCGACCCTCAATAGTGTACAACGACGATCGTGCACTTGCGAGGTATAATTTGATAACCATCAAGTTTTTGGCGCCGTTGCCGGGGAGCAAAGGCTAGATATTAATCGTTTTATTCTAGTTTAGACTAGGTCTTTATTTGTTACTAATCCCTTTCTTGAGTAGTGGAAGGTGCTTTAAAAGAACCGGGTAATCTTGAGTTCTTTGAGATTCCATTTGGAATTCCCGAAGAAGCAACAATGGTCGCGGTTCCCATGAGAGACAAGTTGGCTCCGAAGAAGGTGGTGAATCCTAGTATTGTCAAGCCACCTATACAAGCAAATAACTTTGATGTGAAGGCTACTTTGTTGCAACTAGTCCAAGGAAACCAATTCGGAGGGGGAGCCACCGAAAACCCCAGTGAACACCTTAATGATTTATTGGATAGTTGTGACATGTTTAAGGCAAATGGAGTGTCGGAGGATGCAATCCGCCTTAGGCTCTTTCCTTATTCCTTGAGAGGGAGTGTTAAGGAATGGTTGAAGAGTTGTGAACCCGATTCTCTTAGGACTTGGGATGATGTCTCTAAGGCCTTCTTAAGCAAGTACTTCCCACCACAAAGAACCGCAAGGATCAAGAGTGAGCTTCAAGGCTTCACTCAACAAGATGATGAGACCCTTTACGAGGCATGGGAAAGGTATAAGGGACTCCAAAGGTTGTGTCCTCATCACGGGATTGGAGATGATGAGTTGATCAACAACTTTTATGAGGGGTTGAGCAATGAAATAAAAATGAACCTAGATTCCGGCTCGGGAAAGGGGGCATTAGATAAAATTGATCACAAGACGGCCAAGGAGCTTATTGAGGAAATGGCTTCCCGAACTTTTCATTGGAATAATGATAGGCACAAGAGGAAAGGAAAGACAACCGTTGAGTCGGCCAATAATGTTGAGGTTAAAGGGTTGATAGAAGAACTCAAGCAATAAATTGCTTTGTTGAACTCTAGTAACACCTCAAGAAACTCTTCATCAAGTAGGTCTCAAGTGTATTGTTGTGAGATTTGTGGAGATCAAGGACATCCACCAAATGAGTGTCCTTTGATGATGGGAGAGGGTAATTGTATGGAGCAAGTGAATGGAGTGTGGGAATCAAGTCCGGCAAAGCAAGCATTCAACAACAATCAATACCATCCCGGAGTGAGAGCCCCCCAAAATTTTTCCCATGGCTCACAAAATGTCCAAAACCCCACTTTCCAACAAAAACAACAATTTACACCAAATTTCCAAGCCCAAAAGCAAAATCCCACCTTCCAATCAAGACCACAATTCAAACCACTCAATCAACCAATCAACCCACCATTTCAACAAAATTCCCAACCATTTTAACAAAATTCTCAACCCTTTCCACAATCCACCCAACCCAAATCAAACATGAAGCTCATGATGGAGCAATTGATGAATTCTCAAAACCAACTCGTCAACACTCAAACCTAATTCATCACTCATTCCAACCAAAAACAAGAGGAGACAACATCCTCTATTAACCAACTAAGGACTCAAATGCAAGCCTCCCAAAGAGTGACGGATAATCAAATCTCTCAATTGGCTTCTCAAATAAGTCAATTTCAAGCCTCAAATGGAAAGTTTCCGGGTAAAACCGAGAAAAACCCAAAGACCATTAATGCTATACATTTGAGGAGTGGTAGGGAGTTGGAAGACCGAGTGTTCATAAACAGGAAAAAGAGTCGCAAACCGGAAGTTGTGGTTGAACCACCAAAAGTGGTTGAAGATGATCTTGTAGAGGTTGTTGTGGAGACTCCCATGATAGTTGATGAACCCACCAAGGTTGTTGAGGAACCCAAGCAACATGTTGTGAGACCATATGTGCCACCAATCCCTTTACCTCAAAGTTTGGCAAGAGCAAAGCTTAAGCAAAAGTATGGGAAATTCATGCACATGATGAAAGGTGTGAACATCACCATGCCTTTTATTGATGCCATCAAGGAGATACTCGCATATGGAAAATTCTTGAAGGAGTTGATTTCCAACAAAAATTCATTGGGTCCAAGTACCATGGTCAATTTATCACAAGAATGTAGTGCTATCCTATTGCACAAGATGCCACCAAAGCTTGAAGATCCGGGTAGTTTTTCCATACCATGCACAATTGGGACCGTTCATATTGAGAGAGCCTTGTGTAACTTGGGGGCAAGCATTAGCCTCATGCCTCTCAATATCTTCAAGAAATTGAAGGGTTTTGAACTTTCACCTACAAGAGTATCTTTGCAACTTGCGGATAGATCGGTGAGATATCCAATTGGCCTTGTGGAAGATGTACCACTCAAAGTGGGAAAGCTTGTGATACCTTGCGACTTCTATGTGATGGATATTCCCCAGGATTCTAAAATTCCAATCATCCTAGGACGCCCTTGCCTTGCAACGGGGGGTGTCTTGATTGATGTGAAAAATGGCAAACTATCTCTTCAAGTTGGTGATGACAAGATATAATTCTTGTTGGAAAATTCCATGAAATCTCCTTCTATGATTGACTCTTGTTGTAGAGTGGATGTGTTGGAGGATTGTTTGAATGAGCATAATCTTGAGCCTTCACATTTGGATCCATTGGAAGTTTGTCCAACAAACAAGGAGGGAAATGAAGGTGATCTTGTATTGAGAGTTGATGTTAAAGGACATTTGGGTGAAGATGACTCAAGAGAAAATGAATTTGAAGACCAAATTAATGATGAGATTGAATCATTCTTGAGCTCTCCGGATTCATTTGTTCTAAGCTCTTTTGAAGGTGCACCTTGGTCGGACAAATCTTCAAGTGATTAGGAAGCTCTAATTGATGTCTTGGAGGCGGCTCTCAATGGAAATAGTTCGGGTCAAAAGGAGAGTCAAGAAAATTGGGATAAAAATGACACCATCATGAACCTCAATGTTGAGAAGTTGACTCCTCCACCTACTATTCCCTACCAATTTCCTTACCTTGGTGACCAAGAAGAGAGTTGTCCAACAAGTAAAACTTATGAGATTCCGTTCCTCTTACCACCTAGCTACCATTCCAAGTTTAAGGGTTCTAACTATCAAAAGGACCCAAGAAAGGGAGCCAAGGAGAGTAAGAGGAACCATGACAAGAAGTGTTGGAAAAGAAGTTGGTTGTGGTATGCTATGAAATGGTGTTACTTGTGCTTGTTCGAGGCTTTTGTTAAAGCTTTTGACCGGTTACTTCGTGCCTTGAGTGACATGGATCACGCTACTTGGAAATTCAAGAAACAAAATTTTGGATGAGAGGTTTGGTGGAGTCCCTTAAGAACCACCATATTGTTAGTATTCTCTTCCTTTGCTTTATTTATTTATGTTTTGCTTGCATTTGCATTTAGTTTACTTAACTGAATAGGAGCTATTCTAAATTAGCTCTCTTTGCATTCATGTAGTGTAGTTTGCATTGTCCTTTCAATCTTGCATATAAAATAGTTCATGCATTACATTCATTAACCAAAAACCACTAAAAATTTGAAAAATAAAAAAAATCTTCAAAAACATGTATTTTATTTCGAAATTTCCTCCACACATTTATTTCCATTGGAAATATGTAAATAAATAAGTGTGGGGAGGAAATTCCATCATTTAAAAATACCAAAAACATGTTATTTATTTTCAAATATTCAAAAAAATCAAAAACACGTTCTTACGTTTTGGAAAATTCAAAAACCAACAAAAATATGTTATTTATTTTTCCTATTCTCTCCCTATACTTTGTTCCATTGAGGACAATGTAAATTTCAAGTGTGGGGAGGGAAATATCCACTTTGTGCATATTGTTTATATTTGTATATATTTGCTTGTTAATCTGAGAAAAATACAAAAATGCCTAAAAATTGAAAAAATTCGAAAATTTCAAAAATATTGCATTGTTTATATTATATATATTGCATTTGTCCTAACTATTTTGATAGGCAACACATGAATCATCGGAGAAGATGCGTGGTAAAATTCTTCCAATCTTTTCTCCTTTATCCTTCCTTTTCTTTTTGTATATATAAGCATGGAGGAGGACGGGATATTTGATGTGGATGTTCCCTTTGGGAACCGTTTTGGATATGTGTGTGTTGTTGGTGTGTTGTTAGGACTAGATATTATATGCATTTAGATTAGACATGTATATATGTGTTCACTCTTGCATTCAAGTAACTTGTTCATATGCGTAGTTTGCATCCATACACGTTGCATTTTGTTTGTAAAAATTTGCATAGCGAGTTTAAAAGTGAACGGCATATGTTGCCAATGATGATAACTTGTTTTGCCCGTGTCATTTCCTTTTTGATAGCTCGTACCTCTTGATGACACATGTTAGGGTTTTTGCTTGCAAAAACCCGGAAGTCTAGCTTAACAACCAGGTTGCGACCACCTTATGAGACCGTATTAGGCCCGAGAGTTGACCTAGGCTTGACATAGCTACTAAAATGTGAGGATAGAGCCTCCATATGGCCGGCCCATCAAACCGGTCCAATCTAGGTCATGAGAGTAATTCTCCTTACGTGGTATGTCATGTCAAAACGCATAAGTATGGTGCTCATTCCTTACCGTAGAAGTATCGAGGTGCATGTTGAGACAATTTTGTTCAAATAAAGTAGCCTCTCTTAGCCAAATAAGCTTATTTTTCACCCATATGATCATCTTTCCCTTTTGTTTACCCAATTTGTGCCTAAGTCTTGTTATTTCATTTGCAAATAAAATAACTACATTCCATAAACATCTCACCTTTTTTGAGTAGTTCGTCTTTGTAGTTGTTTTGAGGAGTATAATTTGGTAGGAAATTTGATTTTTATTGAGGTGAACGGTCCGAAATATCACAAAAGTGAAATGAAGCTTGATTGTTGGCCAATTTTTGCATTATTAGGAGGGTCACGAGTTAATGAAAAAGAAAGAGAAAAAAAATGAAGGAGAAAATCAAATAGAAAAAGAGAAAAAGGAAATGAAAAAGGAAAAAAAAAGAAAAGAATGTATATTTTTGTGTTTAATAAAGGGTTGGTAATTTGCAAATTGAGTTTGTTTTGAAGAAGTATTGAATGATTTTTGGAGATGGCAATCTTGCCATATTTTGTGGAGGAATTCATTTGCATTGGGTAAGTTTAGTGAATCGATAGATGTGTCGACTACTCAATCCGATAGCCTCACATGTCATAAAATGGTGTTTGCACCGATCCCTTTTCACCTAACCCAAGCCCCATTACAACCCGATTGTCTCTTGTATGCGCATCATTTGACATTTCTCTTGCGGATATTGGATGGAGTACCATATTAGATTGCGGGCATGCTTCGCAATTCGAGTTAGGAGAGTGATTTTGGCTACATTTTATCACAAAATTCACCCTGTTCTTTCATTTGAGTGACTAGTGAAATCCGTGAGAGTCGGTCTTTGGTCTTCTTTTGGTCGAAGGTTTGATATGGAGTCGAATCTTGCGTGTGTCATGTCATTCTTGGGAGTATAGCGATGTACTTCCCCTTTCCCGCATAGAATTTATTTCTTAGGCACCCCGTGTTGTCAATGTTGGTTACTTGAGTTAGAATTAGAGCATCGACACCTTGGTAAGACCCGAAGACGACATCCTCCACTAATGACTCTCTTTGTTCGGTTTTTGAAAACAAAACGACCGCTTAGATGAGGAAAGCGGTTTGACTTTTTGTAGATGCATCCATTGTTTGTTTCGTGCTTCATGATAGGATGTGTCAAAATTTTCCGCAAGCCCCCACTTGCCTTGCATCGAAATGCATACCTCATTGTGTTTTGGTGTTAGTTGAAGGGACGGAGAAGGCCCGTTAATTGCCTCTCATCGGATATTATTAATTTAGCTAGTCTTTTATATTAAGGGTCTCGATTCAGTTTAAATGAGCTTACTCGACGACGAGTAAGGTTTAAGTGTGGGGAGATTTGATAAGTAATAATTTAGCGTCATTTTACTCGCACTTATATCTTATTTGTAACTCAATTTTGTACGTTTCATTGTTTATAGCTCATTTAAATTAGTAATTTATAACAATTAGTCATCGTAGTCATATTTATTAATTAGTCGGATATTTATTTAATATTATTATTAATATTACTTTATTATAATAATTTGTAGGTAAGGCGAAATAATAAAGAGGAGATTCGAGTAAGTAAAACGAGATGGAATTGAGACGGGTCAAAGAGCGGAATCGTATCGAATGAAGCAAAGCAAGACGGGGATTTTGATAGCCGATTTACCAACAAATAAACCAAGTGAGTTTCAAAGTCAACCATTGAACTTGGGTAATTATGTTGACCAAAACTCCCTTCTTTCTTTCTCTCTCCGACTTAGGACCACCCGCAACAACATCAACACTCCATCACCATTTTTGTCCACCATATCCAATTCTACCATCAACCACCAATTTCAACCTTCGACATTCTCCATTCATCTGCCACACGAGCAGCAGCCGCCATCATCAAGCATGAACTCGGGATCGAAACCGAGTTAATTGGAATAGAAACAATCGTTCTCTGAGTCGGGTCACCGACTGCCGCCTACCCAACCGGCTGGGAATACGCAAAGAATTGACTCCATTTTCCAGAGAACTCCCAGCCGGCATTGTCACCGGTGGCCGGCCAACCGGCTCGCAACACAATTGCATCCAAATTTCATCCCCAGCCGGGTCACCGATCGCCGACACCCCCACCGGCTGGGAGAACCATTAAATTAACTTGAAATTTCCAGGGGATTCCCAGACGGTCACTTGACCGGTGGCCGGTGGGCCGGCTCCCAACCCCTCTTTGCGTGTTTCCTTCTTTTCATTTCTTTTTTGTCCAATTGTGGAGGATGTGTCGCTGATTGGGGGAAGGGGGAATGTTTTGGTTATCATTAGTATTATGATTATTATTATTATCAATTATTATTATTATTATTATTATTATTATATTATATTATTATTATATTATTATTATTATTATTATTATTATTATTATTATTATTATTATTATTATTATTATTATTATTATTATTATTATTATTATTATTATTATTATTATTATTATTATTATTATTATTATTATTATTATTATTATTATTATTATTATTATTATTATTATTATTATTATTATTATTATTATTATTATTATTATTATTATTATTATTATTATTAGATTAGTATAAAAAGAAAGACCACATTACACATTAGACACTACTGACTTACCTTAGAATTAGACTACCAATTAGACTAGTTAGATTATTTTCCTCCCAAAAAATATTTTGTAGAACCCTAAATTTATTTTCCTCTCTCAATTTTCCTCTTACCCAAGTTGTAATCTTTACTTAAAAATTAATACAATTGTTCTCTTGTTTATCCAAGTTCTTCCATCAATTTAAAGTTTCCATGTTGTTGGTATAATTCTCTCCCTTAATTTCATTTGTTTACATTTACTTTCATTCAAGTTTTGTTAATTGTTTATGCTTGAATTCCTCTCTTTTGTTGTTTGATTGTTATTGTCTCTATCTTGTTCATCTTATTCATGTTCACCATTATTGTTTCTCTTCTAAAGGTTGAACGTTTGGGTGATTGTGTTAAAGTTTGAGTCTTTTTGTCTTAATCCTTGCTCTTCTTAGTTAAATTAGCATTACCTCTTAGATTTGTTGGGTTATTACATGATTAATTGTAGAATCCATTTTCACACCATGTTCACGATTAAAGAATCCATCTTTACTAATTATCTTGTCTTAGTAGAAATGATTAGCAAGCGGTCTTCCACTAGGACTCGGTTTGACCCGACATGAGTAACTTCACTAATTGAATCCCATTAAGGCTAATTAGCCGGGGAATTTGGTGAGGGTAGTTTAGAGGAATGATATGGTTTAAGGGTTGATTTTGGGTAGTGTCGATTTGTGACCCTTGTCCACCAACGAGAGTTGGTTAGGTTGTAAATTGGATACCCGGGATTCGATCCTATAGCTAACCTAGGTTGAGACCGAAAGGGAGAACCAAGGGAGGGTACCTCTAGACTAGCGTTTGAAATCGCCCTCCGAGAGGAGGAGTGGGATGACCCGGATTACGATGAGTACTTAATGACCTTGACCAAATTCTTGACCTCCTTGGAAATGTGCACGTTCTTAGGGTAGCCGGGTATTAGGTTTGGGATTCTGACCTTCGAACCCGAGAGGGGGGTTGGTGGGTAGTTCTAATGTCCTATTTCGAACCCGAGAGGGGGGTTTTAGGCGAATTAGAGTCATCTCCTCCTTGCTTGTCTACCCGAATAATTAGCCTAGAGAATCATGATGTGGAATTACGAATTGTTGTGGGATAACCGAGTTCTAGGCCTTTTAATCATTTGACTTACACTTAATCTTTTCTTGCTCAATTTTCTATCTTTTGTTTAATTGCATTTCATTTTGTTTAGTCTAGTTGTTAGAATAAAAACCTTCTCATTTATTATCGACTTAGCTAAACAAGAGACTAAAACGATTGGTAATCTTCCTAACTCCTCGTGGGATCGACCCTCAATAGTGTACAACGACGATCGTGCACTTGTGAGGTATAATTTGATAACCATCACAGTCGTTCCCACTTAAGCCCCGCTCATCTCCGTCGAGCGATAAACCCAAATCCATTAATGTGCACATCCCTTCTGTGGCGGGTTCCACAGAAGGCGAATAATGGGCGTGAAGCCACTCCCGCAAGTGACTCCACTCAGCCAGGGACGCACCCCGAAGAACACAGACAGATACAATCACAACAATCAACAACAACCAAATCCAACAACCGTCACAATATAAATATGATACTTTACAAAAATCACAATCAACACAAACCACATTATGTGACTAATACTGAGTAGGGAAACCCTACCTGAAATGCAACACAAGCAGACGATCTCAACAGCTGTATCAATACCTCTCCTCTACGAATCCTCCTCCTATCACATAATCACATAATTATTATGATACGTGCATTTTATATAGTCCTTTTCGGTCTTTTTATGCACGTATTTATATGCTATTATCGTAGTTTTATGCTACGAAATACCCCGAATATGCTACTTTGGTTTGTTTTGTTCTATTTGCAGGAATGGACCAGAAAGTAGTGAAATCAAGCCTTTTACCGTCCGTTTTGCATGCATTTGGAGGAAGAGTGAATTTTGAGCGGAAATGTAGTTGTCTTGGAATGCGTGAAGCCGTTTCGGGAGCTAAAAGACAAGTTGAAGCTGAAACTAACGAGATTTTGAGCTGCTGAAGTTAGATATCACTCGATCGAGTACTTTATTGGTCGATCGAGTGGTTTTAGATCAAATAATAGGTCGATCGAGTACTTATTCAAGTCGATCGAACAGTGTCTATTTAGTGTTTACTCGATCGAGTATTTATTCACTACTACAGATACAGGCTATAACAACGGTTAAAAACCGTTGTTATATAAGAAAGCGGACGTTGTTAAAGCGTCCGTTGTAAAAGGTTTTAACAACGGCTGGTTTTCTTAAGGAACCCGTTGTTAAAACTATTAACAACGGTTTTAAGTATAAACACCCGTTGTGGAAAGTGTGACTCAATTTTGGGGGGAAAGTTATAACAACGGGTTATAATATACAAAACCGTTGTTATAACTAAAGACAACGGGTTGTTTCTCAATAACCGTTGTTGTTTGTTTTTAAAAAATAAAAATAAAAATTAAATTAAATATTACTAGATGCATGCATAATTACGGCCCGTTATAATTCTGATGCATACATTATTACTGCCATCCCTGTGCATATGAATGGACAATATGGAATGAGAAGGGTTATAATAATATTTGAAGCAGTAAAGAGAGATATGATGATGATTATGGCACAACTTCCTAACATATATATTAATTAAAAAACAACTCAAACCACACATTACTTAGTATAAATACATGCAGTATCTCAACTAACATTCCATTATCTCACTATATATCTCCAAACCCTAACTGCTAAAACAAACTCCAAATAAACCCTAATTAATCTTTCAAACAAACTCCAAACTTCATCAACAAAATGAATGATATCATCCTTAAGACTCTTACTATGATCGAGAACAACAACAGTTTCATCCGCCGTTGCTCCACATTGAGGACAGTTTGAGCTACCTTGTGGAAGCTCGATCCGTCTCAAGGACGCCAAAAAGATGGCTTGACAGAGCGAAAACGATTGCGGCTATATGACGATATAGCAATTGCTGAACGGAACCTCCAAATAGCTAAGGAGGAGAGGACGGATATCATAGAAGAGAATAAGACTCTCTATGAAAATATAAGAATTGCATTTTTATTAATGTAATTTTTTTAATTTATGTATTTATATATATATATATATATATATATATATATATATATATATATATATATATATATATATATATATATATATATATATATATATATATATATATATAGAAATAGGATCTGTGCGAACCTAAAGTTCGGTGCGAACCGTACGAACTGTCTAATTTAGGTAACTAACCCAAAATAACCAACAAACAACACATTTGCTGCTTATGCGAAAGCCGAAACCCAACCTTCCTTATCCTCTCTCACCTCAATCAACTACCAACCAACGCCAACGGCCACCACCTGACGCCGCCAGAGATGACCGCCATGCTTCCTCCGACGACCTCGCCAGCGATCATCTCCATTCTCTTTCTCTTCTTTCTTGCGATCATCTTCCTTCCTGCAGCCCTTTTCCTCGGCGCATCGTCGCCACCCTTCTTGCTGCACCACCACCACCACCACCACAATTAGGTGCATTTTCAATCATTATTTACTCAATTTTATTCGAAATCTTCCAAAAATGTCTTCAGTGTAATTAGTTTTCTAAAATATTTTTTGATTTTTTAGATCTATGATTTAAATCGCTCAGTTTGTTTTAAAAAAAATAAGATTTATGTTAGTTGTTGAGGCGCGTTCGACCGAGCTATGGTGGTTTGATGGTGCGAGATTAAACAAAAATGGAGTTGCAGGTGGTCAGTTGGTATGATGTTTGTCGGAGGTCTGGTTTGTGGCGGAGACAAGGTGCGGTGCAGTGTCGCCAGTGATACGGCACTGTCGGTTAGAGCTGGTACGATCTGAAGGTGGTTGTGATCATATTATCACGACGACATGGTTTATGAAAAAAACAATGGCCTTGGGGCTTCGGATAATCAAACTTAATGATCCTATTCACATTAATTTGTGGGTGTTTGAACTTATTCACATTAATTTGTTTGTTTGCAATGGTGACGGTGTACTGCAAGCAGACCAGGTTGTGTATTCAACAGAGGATGGGTATTTCTATTACCCGAAAACCCCAGCAATGGCACTCGGGATGTTCTGCTTCTTCAGCGTCGCGCTCAGCTTCATTTCTTACTTTGTCTTGATACACATGTCAATACTCCCAGATACATATACCAACACTCTAGATACACAAATCGATTTGTATATCCGGGAGTATTGATATGTGTATCTGAGATACTAACATGTGTATCTAGATCGTTTCATAGTAGTGTGTCCAGAATCTCCTGATAGGCCTAAATTCATGTTTGGGAGAAATTCGGAGCATGCCATTTGCTTAGTCTAGAAATTTAGACTATTATTGTGATTTACAACAGGCTCACAGTTGGTTCAAGTCATTTCAATAGTCGGGATGCCTGGTTCAGGCAAGACAACTCTAGCCATGAAAGTGTACAAAATAGTTGCTCGCTCCTTTCATTGCAGTGCTTGGTGTTATGTTTCTCAAAACTACGAAAATAAAGGGTTGATTCAACAAATTATAAATGATATTGAAGGACCTAGGGAAGATACGGAAGATCTCAGTGAAGAAGATTTAGCACTAAAGCTATATCAAGTTTTAATGAAAAAGAAGGATTATCTAATTGTCTTAGATGATGTTTGGGATATTCAAGTATGGAATCAGCTGAGAATGTGTTTTCCGCTAGGCAACAATCGGAATAAAATCTTGCTAACAAGCCGGTCTAAGGTGGTTGGTTTGCATGCTGCTACTTCTGATGACTCTTGTATTGGCCTTAATCTCATTTCCCCGGAGAAAGGCCGGATTTTATTGGAGAAGCGTGTATTTGGTGGAAAGAGCTTCCCTGAGCATTTACGCGACATTGGAATGAAAATTACCGACAAATGTGGAGGACTTCCACTGTCACTGGTTCTGATAGCAGGAGTTCTTAAGAATATAGAACAAAAAGAACAAGAGTGGGAGAAAGTTTCTAAAAATCTAGATTCCTTTGTTAAAAATCAAGATGATATTTTAGATAAACTAGAATTAAGCTATAAACATCTACCCATTCATCTGAAACAGTGTTTTCTCTACTGTGGAGCACTGGTATCCGCACCCATACGTGGTGGTGAAATTCGAAAGTCCAAGTTGGTGAAGTACGCTGTGGGTTGCAGAAAGACTGATAGAAGAAACTGATGGTGAAAATCAGAGTGTGGAGGAGGCCGCGGAGAGTTGCCTGATGGACCTAATTAGTCGAAGCTTGCTAATAGTTGTCAAAAGAGGATCAGATGGTCAGGTTCGGACATGTCGGGTCCATGATCTTCTGCGAGATTTCTGCATATGGAAAGGGCATGAGGAGCAATTTCTGCTCACCAGGTATAATCAATCAACTTCATACTATTGTCTGGGTCATTTTGTGTTGGGTCAGTGGTTACTGTCTAAGTCCTTCTTGTCTGTCTCTATTTTGCAGAATAGATACTCTGAAAGCCTTTCCCAATTGGCCACGGCGCATTTGCATTTGCTTACACAAGCTTGTTGATGTAAAATATCCTCCATGGTCCTGAACCACGCATCAATACCCTGATACATTCCGAGTGTAATGTCGCATGCAGTTCTGAGAAATGAATCAATACCCTGTCATTTTGTGTTGAATCAACCCTTTCTTTTCGTAGTTCTGAGAAATGACTTACTTTGTCTTGATACACATGTCAATACTCCCAGATACATATACCAACACTCTAGATACACAAATCGATTTGTATATCCGGGAGTATTGATATGTGTATCTGAGATACTAACATGTGTATCTAGACCGTTTCATAGTAGTGTGTCCAGAATCTCCTGATAGGCCTAAATTCATGTTTGGGAGAAATTCGGAGCATGCCATTTGCATTAATAAGTCCTCATGTATCACATCAGGTCACAAGGGGTGTCAACACCATCCCGGGCCACCTCAGTCCTCAAGAACAGAATTCGGTCGAGGCAATTGTTCAAGTAAGGTAAACACCCTCCCCTACAGATAAATTTTATGCTCAATCTCTCCCTTTCGCACACACGTTCACTGACATACTACAGAGATTGTGGTGTATTGTCATATTTTACGTTCCTGAACTGTATGTTCGTCGTGTTAAATTGCAGTGGATATCCCTGTCTATAGTGATGGTTGGTGTAGGAGATGGCTCATGGGATATGATGAAAGAGTTCGATGATAATTTTCCTTCTAGTGCTTTCGATAACTTTCAGGTAATTAACTGATCAAATGATTATGCTTTTATTTATCTCATATGCAGTACTAATCTGAACTATTTTCCGTGGCTAGTTTGTGAATTTCACTGAATTAATGTCAAAGAAGGCTGATATCTAAAGAAAGCAGACGGAGTTCCCTCTTTCTGCCTGGATGGAGATACCTTTTCAGTACAAAGCCACTCTTGAGCATGGTTTACTAGGGTAAAGCTTTGCTATTTGTTCGGTTTTTGTCTGGATGGGAGGGAGTACATCTGTCATGGGAGTCAACCAAATTTAGCAAAGGGAACATATGGCTGTTATTCGTGATCATATGGGGAACGTTAGACGTGCTAGAGTGCAACAACTGAAGTATGGATGGGCGCTTGTTATTGCGAAGGCAAATGCAGCAGTGTTTGGAGTAAGAATGGCGATTCAGATGGGTATTCGAGCTGCAATCTTGGGGTCGGATTTGGTACAACTTGTCACTACCTTACAAAACCAATAAACCATGACGTACCAGCCAACTATTTCGGAAATGTAGTTTGCGAGATCGTTATGTTAGCTGAAGTGTTTGATTGTTCAAGTTTTAATTTTGTTAATCGTAGTGGCAACGTAGCATCGTAGCTGCACATCGGTTAGCCCATCCCCTGATTGCACTACTCGTGTGTGGGTAGATGCTTGTCCTGAGCGTATTGCGGATGCAATTGTTTATGGCTTTGTATTGGCAGTTAAATTAATATGATTATTTCTTCAAAAGTAGGTTTTTTGGTAAAATGAGGGGTGTCGAAGCCGTTTGTCGAGAATTAATAAAACAATCTGTTGTTGCGATAAATTTATGCCTTGTCCATCTTACACCTTATGCCGATCTCCAATGCGCTGCTTACAACCAGTAGGCAGCCGCAAGGGAATAACTCACATAGGTCTCCTGCCATTTTCTATTTATGCAATCCATCTTTCTTCAAATCCACACTACATATCTTCCTTCAAAGCTAAGAAGGTGATTTCCTCGCCCATGCTCAAATATTACTTGCCAATTTATCAGTCAAACTTCTGCATTATTTTCCTGTTGTACTTCTAACCCAGCCAAAAATACTTTGAACTCAAAAAATGTGCCGACAAAAGCACATCCGAAATTAACCCGAAATGAAATGTATAACATGCCTAAGATGGACCGATCTAGACCCGACCCAATTGACCATTTTACCTTGCTAGATACACTCTTTTACCTTGTTAAATACACATATTTAAGAAACTAGATACACTCCTTTTGCCTTGTTAGATACACTCCTTTGACAAGCTAGATACACTTATTTACCTTGTTAGATACACATCTTTGACAAGCTAGATACATATTTAACAAGCTAGATACACTTTTTTACCTTGCTAGATACACTCATTTGACAAGCTAGATACACTCTTTTACCTTGCTAGATACACAACTCTGCCAAGCTAGATACACTCATTTACCTTGCTAGACGCACTTCTTTACCTTGTTAGATACGCATCTTAGGCAAGCTAGATACACTCCTTTATCATAATATTTAAAAATCAGATTAGGACATAGTAACATAGAAGGAATGAAGAACATGAATGAAGGAATGAAATTAGAAAATAAATTAACTACTCAAACGAAAGCAAGATTTAGTCTTCCGTTTATTATTTTTTTGTCGATGACCGATGTAAGTCGTCGTTAACCAGAGTTGAACAAGTATATGCAGTATAATTAGAAATGAATAAAAGTTGAATTAGTATGGAGTATAATTAAAGCCTGAAGTTAATACAAATTGGATGAAATAATTTGGAGCGGACGAATATCTCCCGTCAATTGAGCAGACGCCTGAGGCTAGCCCCGTGACTGGGGAGCGAATTTCTCCGTACTGACAAGGATGTCTCCCCGCCTATCTCATAAGAGAATGTAAGTGGTAGGCCGTACAATGACACAGTCATTGGTTCATCAGCTGATCTGGTCTGTATTTGGTGGTTTGCTACTTTGCCATGACGAGCTGAAAACAATGACAGTCATTAGTTTGTGAATTGCCACTAAATTTATGTTCATATACATGTGTTAAAATTGACAATATTCTGCAACAAAGTGCGAAAATAACCATTTATCATACATTCCTTTAAGTAGCTAGATACACTTCTCCAAATTACTAACAGGGTACATGAGTTGGTTCGTGTTATTTTGTCAGTCTCAACAGTTGCATTATTCAAAACAGCCTGAATGCTTCAGACAGGAATATTGATCGGGTCTTGTTGGAACCGTAAGGAAGGATAACAAAATCAAAAGTGTAAGGCCTTACATAGCGAAAATTAAATGGCAACTACAGCTCTAGCGGACCTGTACAATCGGTCGTCCTATTACAAATTCCTGATATTATCAGGCATATTATCAGCTGTCGGCTTATCAATATTCAAAAGTTGAACACTGAGCGAGCCATGAAAAGTGCTATCCTTGCAGCATATCAATTTAATGAGGCGTTTATCTTTAAGCAACATGAGAGAATAAACCGACAAGCAGGTACACTGCCTCACACTAGTCACAACTGCGATTAACAGAAAACGGTAACACCTTAGAGAAACTATGATCCTGTATTCCTCTATGTATGGACACACTGTCTCAAGTGTTTAATGGTTACTTCTACTGAGTCGTTGAGTAGAGAACAACAACGCGCTTGATCTCAAGGTTTGTTATAAACTACGTACATTCAATCCATACTGAACGGAGAACAATTCAAGAGTCAAGACCATCAAAAACACTAGAAGAGATCATTTACAAGTACGATTTTCAAGCCTATAATTCTGTTAGTAGCAGTGTAGGACACTCCTTTAAGTTACTAAATACATTCCTTGAAGTAGCTAGATACACTTCTCCAAATTACTAGATACATTCTTTTAAGTTTCTGGATACACTCCTTTAAATTACTCGATACATACCTTTTATCTAGTTAGATACACTCGTTTAAGTTAATTAGATACACTCCTTTAAGTTACAAGATACATACCTTTAAGTTGCTAGATATACTCTTTTAAATTACTAGATACATATCTTTAGCTAGTTAGATACTCTTCTTTAAATTACTAGTTACATACCTTTAACTTGCTAGTTACACATATTTAGCACCTTAGATCGGGTAGAAAATATTTTTGAAATGCTCACAGTACAACAAAAAATCATGAAAATAAGTTACAGGAAAGCAGAAAACCATTGATCAAAACACCTATTAACAAAATTTCTAATCTGTATAAAAAATACACTCTTAAAATCATCCCAAATACACCGAGTTTTCTCACAATGAATCGCACGTTTCCTCATGTCTAATAAACCCAGTTGAATGTACAACATTAATCACATCTCCAAGGGTCCCATTACAAGTAGGCTTCAAAAATCTAAGTAACAAAGTTGAATTCTTTCTTGATAAATTTGCTTTATACAATATACCATAACTTGATATATAGCTTGATTGAATCATTCAAAACAAACAAAGAAAACCCCCAATTCTTATCAATTTAACAAAATAATGCAGGAAATTAAAATTAATCCCAAATTAGAAGACCTTACTTGAAACGGAAATGCAGCAATGTTTTTCGCCAGTTTCCTTTTTGTACCAATCGATCCAAAATTTAGAGACGAAAACTGCAATTAATAGAAGTCGGAAAATCCATAACTTGGTTACGTGAAATCGAAGCGACAAAAGAAGAGCAGCGGCTTGCTGACTTGGTCTACGTGGCCGACGAAGGATAACACCGTCTACGGATGTCGACTGGAAGGCTACGACGGGCGGTGGTGGTGGATGGGGGAGATGAAAAGTTAGAGGGAGAGGAAAAGTAAGATGGGGTATGAATAAAACATAAAGAATAAGGGAGAGGGAATATGCGAGGAGTTTGGTTTTGGCTTTTTTAAATTAGTTCGTACGGTTCGCACTTTGACCCCGACCCTATATATATATATATATATATATATATATATATATATATATATATATATATATATATATATATATATATATATATATATATATATATAGAAGAAGGATCAAGTGAGTCCACCTAAAATCCTTGAGTCCATAAGTCCTCTTTAGGACCCTTAAAAAGATAGGATGGAGGGTTGAGATTGAAAGGGAAAAGGGAGGGATTAGTGCTAAAATTAGGGGATCAATCCTAATTAATCAGTTTCTCTCACTACCACACTAATCAACCCCCTAATTTCACTATATAACCTTTATTTTTCCACCCACTTCTCTCTCCTATCACACAATTATCCTCCCACTCATCTCTCTAAAAACTCCCAAAAACCAAAACCACCCAAAAATTCAAAAAATCAAAAAAAAAAAATTCACTCCTCATCCTCACTCACCCACCACCACCCAACCCCGGCCCCGACCTCCATTTGTGCCTCCTCCCCCTGCCTGTCGTGACCCACAACCACCGCACATCACCACCACCTTCCTTCTTTCTCCTTTCCCGTCACCGAGACAGCCTCCACTCGAGCCGGTGAGCCACAACCACCGCACGGCATCCCCTGCTCGCCACTCGCCTTTATCTTTTCTCATCACTCGCCACCCCCGTACACAACCCACAACAACCGCACTACAACTTCCATCACCACCCTCTCCAACCGACCCGCCAGATCTGCCACCACCCTCACCACCCTGACCACCCTTCTCTCGCCCTTCTTCTCCTCACCACCTGACCACCACTAACACATATTCCCCTCTCCTTCCTCCCACTCACCACCACCACACTTGTAACATGTAAAACATCAACCCTGACCTCCATCCCGACAACCACACACGCCGTCCTTCACCCACGACCACCATCTCCTCCCCCCAAAAAAACCTCGCTGCCCCAACACCTCTACACAACCACCATTCTCCGCCGCACGTCACCACGCGCCACCACCTTCCTTCTTCCTCCTTATTCCGTCACCTTCCTTCTTCCTCCTTTTTCAGATCTGCAACAACAACCCGACCCACGTCTCTCCTCTGCCGCCTCTTTCTCTTTACCGCCGCCTTCACTCTCCTTGCCGCCGCCTCTCTCTCCTCTGACATACGTCGGATTTTTGTGCTTGTTTTTTTTATTTGTTTGTGTGTGTGTCGTCTGTGTGTTGATGTATTGCATTTCAATTTTTTTTTTTATTTGTTTGTGTGTGTGTCGTCTGTGTATTGTGTTTTTTTTTGTTCTTATTTAATACGAGTATAAGTTACAAGTGTTGATGTTTGTTTTTTGTTTTTATTTTATCACAAATCCGTCTTTTTTTCAAATATCGTCTTGTTTTATATTTTTTCAAATCTCGTCTTATAAGAAATCGTTTTGTTATATATTTTTTTTAGATTTATGATTCAGATCTGGTCTTGTTGGGTTCTTTTTTCATTTTTTTTTTTTTCGAGATCTCACAAATATCATTTTGTGTGGGTTGGTGAAATAGGACGATGGTGGTGTTGGTGTCATTTCTCAGATTTACAAGTGTAAATCTAAAAAAAACACACTTGTATTTTATTAAAGTTATATTCATTTTTCAAATTTACATTCGTAGATCTAATAAATATATAGTAGATTTTTGAAAAAAATCGTATTATCATGATTTTTTTCGTAGATCTAATAAATATATTTATTATACTCATATTTCTTTACATTTACACTCGAATTTCTTTATATTTACACTCATATTTCTTTACATTTACACGCATTTTTCAGATTTACACTCGTATTTCTTTACATTTACACTCATTTTTCTTTACATTTACACGCATTTTTCAGATTTACACTCGTATTTATTTACATTTACACTCGTATTTCTTTACATTTACACTCATATTTCTTTACATTTACACTCATATTTCTTTACATTTACACTCATATTTTTTACATTTACACTCATATTTCTTTACATTTACACTCGTATATCTGTACATTTACACTCGTTAAAATTCTATAGATTTGCACTCATATTTTTTGTGGATATGAGTTGGTGGTGGAGGACGACGGTGGAGGTGTTTTTTGGTAGTCGGACTAAAGTTTTACTCGTAAAGGACCAAAGTTTCACTTATAAAGGACCAAAGTCACACTCAAAGGATCAAAGTTACACTCTAAAACCTTCAAATTTACACTTAAAAAACTACATTTACACTCGTAAAACACCACATTTACACTCGTAAAACACCACATTTACACTCGCTAACATGTTAAGATGATATAAATTCAAATTGTAGAAAATTGCCTAAAAAATCAAATTTACACTCTTAAAGTACTACATTTACACTCCCAAAACATCATATTTACACTTGTAAAATGTTAAAATTATATAAATTCAAAATTTCCGTCAAAAAAAATCAAATTTACACTCTAAAAATGTTACATTTACAATCGTAAAACATCACATTGACACTTGTAAAATGTTAAAATTATATAAGTTCAAAATTTCCGTCACAAAAAATCAAATTTACACTCTTAAAATGTTACATTTACACTCGTAAAATATCACATTTACACTTGTAAAATTTTAAAATTATATAAATTCAAAATTTCCGTCACAAAAAAATCAAATTTACACTCTAAAAATGTTACATTTACACTCATAAAACATCACATTTACACTTGTAAAATGTTAAAATTATATAAATTCAAAATTTCCGTCACAAAAAATCAAATTTACACTCTTAAAATGTTACATTTACACTCGTAAAACATCACATTTACACTTGTAAAATGTTAAAATTATATAAATTCAAAATTTCCGTCACAAAAAATCAAATTTACACTCTTAAAAATGTTACATTTACACTCGTAAAACATCACATTTACACTTGTAAAATGTTAAAATTATATAAATTCAAAATTTCCGTCACAAAAAATCAAATTTACACTCTTAAAATATTACATTTACACTCGTAAAACATCACATTTACACTTGTAAAGTGTTAAAATTATATAAATTCAAAATTTACGTCACAAAAAATCAAATTTACACTCTTAAAATGTTACATTTACACTCGTAAAACATCACATTTACACTTGTAAAGTGTTAAAATTATGTAAATTCAAAATTTCCGTCACAAAAAATCAAATTTACACTCTTAAAATGTTACATTTACACTTGTAAAACTCATACAACATTACATTTACACTTCTGAAATCTGAAACTCAAAACTGATTAATTAGGGGCTAGAGAGAGAAAGAAAAATTAATTAGTGTATAGAAATTTGATTAGTGGTAATTTTTTTTGGTAATTTTCAATCTCAACCACCCATCTCAATCCAACCATCCACATTTTTTTCCTTTTTTTTTTAATAACCTTTAATCAAATTCATCTCAACCATCCAATGAGTCCATCCAATGGCTCTTAGAAGGACTTATGGACTCAATTGGGAAGGAGGACTCATTAGAACTCCTATCTCTCTCTCTCTCTCTCTCTCTCTCTCTCTCTCTCTCTCTCTCTCTCTCTCTCCCTCTCTCTCTCTCTCTCTCTCTCTCTCTCTATATATATATATATATATATATATATATATATATATATATACATATATATATATATATATATATATATATATATATATATATATATATACATATATATATATATACATATATATATATATACATATATATATATATACATATATATATATATATATATTAATTAAGTTTATCATGCATTCCTCTCTATCATCTTGCTTCTTCTTTGTTTTATTTTATTTAATTTGTTTTACTAGCTAATTAAGCGAATAATACTTAGAGAAATAACATAATGATCGATAAAAACACATACATGCAAATGAAATAATTAGAAAAATAAAATAATGACGATGAAAGACGATGAAACCAACAGTGACGGCGAGATTTACCTGATAATTAGAGAAAGTAAGAGACGATGAAATCAACAGTGATGACGAGATGATAAAGCGACAATGAGAAAGAGAGAAAGAGACGATGAGAAAGTGTGTGTTTTGTGTTTGTGTTTGTGTTTGTGTTTGTCTGTGTTTGTGTTTGTGTTTGTGTTAAGGTTTGTGTTTTGTAGCTGTAGCTGATCTGTGTTTAAGTGGTTTATAGTATGGAAAGTATTGACAACGGTTGTTAAACAAAAACCATTGTGAAAACGTTTTAACAACGGTTGTAAAACAACAACCGTTGTTAAATAAGTTTTAACAACGGGTTTCAAAAATAAAAGTTGTGATTACTTTTCACTAACTTTGCGCCAATTTTGCGCCAAATTATTAACATCGGTTGTACATGTTTGACCCGTTGTTAAAACTTATAACAACGGTTATATAACCATACCCGTTGTAATTAATTTTAGTAAAATTCGCGCCATACATTCTACAACGTCTATTGTGATTTTCGTGAATAAGCGTTGTTAAAGGAGCGTTGTAGTTGTCTGGATTTGTAGTAGTGATTCTGCTCGATCGAGTGGTTTGAGCTTAATTTTGCTCGATCGAGTGGTTTCAAATCACTCGATCGAGTGGTTTCTATTGGGCTCGGGCCTTTTTAGCTTTAATTCGTCATTAGGTCAAATAAAATTCCTATTTTCTATAAATAGGAAGGAGGGACGTCATTTGTAACTCTCTTCTCACTTCTTGGACTGCGTTCCTTGATACTTTTACTTTACTCTTTCTCTGTAAACATTCCTTTCTCTCATTTCCCGGATTTACTGTAACTTTCTTTCTTTCCCTTTTCTCCTTTATTTATGTTTATGTTTATTTGTCTTTCCTTTGCTTTTGTTCTTTCTTTTATCATGTCTAGCTAATTTCTCCCTGCTAGGATTTAGGGGAGTCAATGAATTGTTATTAATTGCTAATTAGGTTACGGATCTTTCGCTTGTTGTTGAGTCTATGTTGTTAATCACTGCTCATAATTGTAACTAGCTACTTGAATCGATGCATTTAGCTAAATTTAACTTTGGTAAGCCTTGACCTAGACCGGAAGGTTGGATGTGGCGAGACCCGCAGTGAACAATATGATGCTTTAGTGAGGGCAGAAGCTAAGCTAATAGTATTTTAGGGCGAATTGAGACCAGAAGGAGATATTCGTTGCCCCTTAGACCGACACATGCGACCGATCTGTACCTTAGCTGCAATTAACTGACATTTATTGATGACCCGACAATCCTAGTTTTTTCTCTCTCTTGCTAATCCCTCTTATCTTTAATTCTTTTGCCTTTAATCTTGATTAGTTTAGAAAACAAATTACAGAACCCCCATCTTGTGACCTCAGACGGACTAAATTGACAAGTAGATAGTGACCGCCTCCCTGTGGAGATCGACCCTACTTACTGCTAGTTTCTGTTAGTGTACTTAGGTTTTATTTTTGGTACTGAAACGACGGTATCAAATTTTGGCGCCGTTGCCGGGGAGGCAACTATTTTATTTACTTGTTTATTTTTGTCTGTCTTTAGCCTTAAGGGATTTATTCCTTGAGGCCGTTCTAATCTTTTTCTTTAGTGCTGTTTTGATAGGCCCTACAGGTCCTACCTAGACAGTTCTAGGTAAAAGATCGTCAAAGGGAAGGCTTGAGTACCTTTGACCCATCACCTATGTTCCATTATATGGCGCATCAGGTAATTTAATGCGGGAGATGTGGTGCTGCTGAGCACAATGCAGCTTTTTGCTTAGCTGAAAATGACGAGGTTTATGCATTCAAGCAGCGTAGACGAGCTAGTCAACTTTCTGTAGTTGTGCCGCCACATCCACCCTATCAACGAGGCTACCAACAGCCTCCGTTTGTCTGGCCACCGCAACAACAAGTTCCTCCTGATATACGGAAAGAAGAGATTGCGGAGCTGAAATCTTTGTTGAAGACACTTGCATCCAAAAGGCAAGAGTATGATAGACGTATAGAAGCTCAACTCATTGAGTGAGTCTCAAATAGCTCGACCTAGTCTGCTTTGAGTCGAATAATGAGCAACCGAGGAGGTGTACTTTACCAAGAGTGGTCTTTCCCATGAAAGACCCGAGTTGCCTAGCGCTATTAAAGATTTGGATGACTCGGATTACGAAGATCTATCCGAAAATGAAGCGAGTTATGAAGATTTCTGCGATGCACTGCAAAATTCACTCGATCGAGCAGTTGAATGTACTCGATCGAGTGAAAATCAGAAAGAAAGCCTTCGATCGAGTAATAATTCTACTCGATCGAGTGGTTTGGCCAGTGAGAGCATTGATTCGTCATGTAGGTTTGTTCTAGATGACGATTTTGATGATGATGATAATGGTTACGGTGAATCGCCCCTTTTCAAGGCCGAGCTGGATGCGCTTGAGGCTGCGATTTACGGGATGAAATCCACTGAGGAGGGTGACGAGGAGGCAGCTGAGTTGGTAATTGCTTCTAGCACGGAAGAGGTAATATCTTCCTTTGTCAATGATTCCGTCATTGAGAGCAACCAACCCGAGGTAGTTAACGACAATTTTATTATTGTTTGTTTAAGCACTACATTGCCTCATTTGACTTATGCTTCGCATTTTAATGCTTTGCCCCTTCCCAGTTGGTCATGTAATTTAACGATTTTTCACCGTTCTTATCATTTCAATTTTGTTGATTTGAAATGATACCCTAATTTATTGTTAATTGCTCCTGCGCTCCTCTATTTTGTGGACAAATTTAGGAGCTGTCATAGGAAATTTGTTAGGCTTAAACAGTTGTACATTTTAATTTCCTATATCTTTATTCCACTGTGGTGCTACTAACATTTTTGTGTTGCACATGCGCAGCTGTTTGATCGGTTGCTGCGCGCTTTGAGCTGTTTTGATTGTGACTGATTAGAGAGGCTCGAAGAAAAGAAGGTCGGGCTGGGACCTGTCTGAAACTAGCGCTACCCGGGAGGCAACCCGGAGATTTTATTTTTAATTATTTTTCTAATATTTTATTTCATTTTATTTCAGTTTTGCGTTGTAATAATTGGTCTTCGTACCATAGACTATTCGGCTAAGCTTGTTCTGTTAGTTTTGCGGGTTGTTTTATTGCGTCTTTGCAGGTTCATACTGAGGATGAGTCGATCGAGTGCTTTTTGTACTCGATCGAGAACTTTTGCTGCTGTTCTTACACGATCGAGCACAAATTCTACTCGATCGAGTACTTGCCAAGGAGAAACAATTACTCGATCGACCACTATTCTTCTTCGATCGAGCAGTTTTAGACGCCCTTTGCTTGGATTAGCTTCCTGTGACGATGTTCTGCAGCTTTTAGCGACCTCCCACGTTACCGGCTGGTTTGGGGAGGTCCCTTATTCGCGCAATCTTGTAAGCTTTCCGCATTTCACACTCTTTCTCTTTTAGTTTGCATTTCCTTTCCATGTTTTGGTACAATAAGGGCATTGTACGGTTTGGTTTGGGGAGGTTATGCATCCATATCTGTGTCTGCATATTGTTTTTATTGCATTTCTGTAATCACGTTTAGTTTTTCCACTTGCATTGTTATTTTCATAAAATTCAAAGAAATTCAAAAAAAAAAAAAAAAAAAAAATTGAAAAATTCGAATTTTTTTTAAAAAATTCTCGTTTATTTTTGCATATAGGTTGAGTCGGAACGGTAGATTTCCGTGATGAAATCGCACTTTAACTTGTCATTTTTTACTTGAGCCTTGCATCTAATTGACAGTTATTAGTTTAGTCTTGCGCATATCTACGAGTTAATGTCAAAAATTTAGCTGACTGTTTAGACTTGACCTGATAAATTGGCAACCTACTTATAATTTCTAAGGAATTAGAGCCGTATAAACTGGTGTCATTTATGACCAGTTTCATGTAGGATTGTGAGTAGTTACTCCTTGCATAACATGTTCATTAATTTGCACATATATGAAATTCAATTGCTTTTTGCCTACATACATTCGGGTTAGTGGTTGGTGTCACATGCAGGGAGGTGCTTACAATTTCCCTTTCTTTTATTTTTACCCATTTAACTCCACATTAGCCAAATTTGCCTGTTGACCCTTAGCTACATTCCAAATTTAGCCTGCCTTGTCAAGCTAGTTTAGTGTATGTTTTTGCGGTATATGTTTTATTGTGCCGAGTTTGGCTTGTATCCACTGATTTGGAGTTGGTAATTTATGAAGAGAAAAAAAAAAGAAAAAAAAACGTGAAAAAGAAAAAGAAAAAAAAAAAGAAAGAGAAATCGAAGAAAAAAAAAGAAAGAAACCGAAAAAAATAGAAAAAGAAAAAGAGGAAAAAAAAAGATGTTGTTTGATGAGACGGTTTCGCTCCTATGCTTTATCTGTATCTTTTGAGGAGTATTCTCAGGTCGGTTTGGTGAGTTTTGTGCCAAATGAAGGGCACATGTGCTTAATTCTATAATTGAGTGAGAACTGGATATTGTCATATGGTTTTGTTTAGGTACTAGCTTGGCCGCCTATACCTCCACATTCCCATAATATATTTTGCCTTTTCTTACCCATTGCCTCAATTTACCATATTTTTATAAGCCCTCGGCTGTGACGATACCTTGTTTGGTTGGAATGTGTGTACGGTAGCTAGAATTGTCTATCCTATCAGCTGCATGCATGTCTATGTGGGTCGTAGTCTAGGTGAGCGACTATATTTCTTTCTCTCTTACATATATATGTTCACCCTTTGCTTCATGATAGAAGAGTGACCCGTGAGAGTCTATTATTAAAGGTCTTGCAAGATCGACGGTTCAGCTTTATTATAAACATCCTATAACTCGTTTGCATTTGACTGTTTTGCTATAAGTGTTAGTTCGCTTGCATTAAATTGGTTTAGTGGGCATTTGTAGCTAGCTCTGTGTTATCTTTTCCGTTCCATTAGTTTGCATTTAGTTTACTCGAGGACGAGTAAAGGTTTGGTCTGGGGAGATTTGATACGTGCATTTTATATAGTCCTTTTCGGCCTTTTTTTGCACGTATTTCTATGCTATTATCTTAGTTTTATGCTACGAAATGCCCCGAATATGCTACTTTGGTTTGTTTTGTTCTATTTGCAGGAATGGACCAGAAAGTAGTGAAATCAAGCCTTTTACCGTCCGTTTTGCATGCATTTGGAGGAAGAGTGAATTTTGAGTGGAAATGTAGCTGTCTTGGAATGCGTGAAGCCATTTCAGGAGCTAAAAGACAAGTCAAAGCTGAAACTAACGAGATTTTGAGCTGCTGAAGTTAGATATCACTCGATCGAGTACTTTATTGGTCGATCGAGTGGTTTTAGATCAAATAATAGGTCGATCGAGTACTTATTCAAGTCGATAGAACAATGTCTATTTAGTGTTTACTCGATCGAGTATTTATTCTGCTCGATCGAGTGGTTTGAGCTAAATTTTGCTCGATCGAGTGGTTTCAAATCACTCGATCGAGTGGTTTCTATTGGGCTCGGGCCTTTTTAGCTTTAATTCGTCATTAGGTCAAATAAAATTCCTATTTTCTATAAATAGGAAGGAGGGACGTCATTTGTAACTCTCTTCTCACTTCTTGGACTGCGTTCCTTGATACTTTTACTTTACTCTTTCTCTGTAAACATTCCTTTCTCTCATTTCCCGGATTTACTGTAACTTTCTTTATTTCCCTTTTCTCCTTTATTTATGTTTATGTTTATTTGTCTTTCTTTTGCTTTTGTTCTTTCTTTTATCATGTCTAGCTAATTTCTCCCTGCTAGGATTTAGGGGAGTCAATGAATTGTTATTAATTGCTAATTAGGTTACGGATCTTTCGCATGTTGTTGAGTCTATGTTGTTAATCCCTGCTCATAATTGTAACTAGCTACTTGAATCGATGCATTTAGCTAAATTTAACTTTGGTAAGCCTTGACCTAGACCGGAAGGTTGGAAGGGGTAAGACCCGCGGTGAACAATAGGATGCTTTAGTGAGGGCGAAAGCTAAGCTAATAGTATTTTAGGGCGAATTGAGACCGGAAGGAGATATTCGTTGCCCCTTAGACCGACACATGCGACCGATCTGTACCTTAGCTGCAATTAACTGACATTTATTGATGACCCGACAATCCTAGTTTTTTCTCTCTCTTGCTAATCCCTCTTATCTTTAATTCTCTTGCCTTTAATCTTGATTAGTTTAGAAAACAAATTACAAAACCCCCATCTTGTGACCTCAGACGGACTAAATTGACAAGTAGATAGTGACCGCCTCCTTGTGGAGATCGACCCTACTTACTGCTAGCTTCTGTTAGTGTACTTAGGTTTTATTTTTGGTACTGAAACGACGGTATCATACTACTAGCACAACTAACCATAAAAACCCCCAATCCCCCAAATTAGGGTTTAAAAAAAGTTAATTAAATGCTATAAAATTGGTATGTAGATCTTACCCTTGACCCAAGGATCACAAGGACACAAAGAACGATGAAATACGACCTCTCAAACTCCGGAATTTGTCAATAACACGGATGATGCGAACAACGTAGTTTCAATCTCCTTTTTAAGATTATTAGGTTTGTGAAAATGTTTAATAAAGATGACGGTATAATATATATACTAATCCGCGTTATTAACAAAACCCGTCGAAATAATACCCGTTAACCGACCTACTCGATCGAGTAACTAACGTACTCGATCGAGTGCCACTTACTCGATCGAGTACCCAGGCTACTCGATCGAGTACCCTACAGGCAAAATATTGTTTCTAAAATCAAAATACTCTTACTCGACAGAGTAAGGCCCACTCGATAGAGTACCCAGAGGCTCATAAAACCGTAGTATTACATCAATGAAGTGAAAATTAATTTTATCCACATGATCTTTAGAGGTTTCTTGTTATTTTTTTTTTTTTTGCAAGAAGGGTATTACTCATATATTCCAAAAATTAGGAGTACAAGAGTTTTCTTACAAAGATATATCCCCTATACCATATACAAAACTCCTCCACTATCTATACAAGAGGAAAAATGACTATAAGTCTAAGAATTGAAAACTGAATCTATGTCAAGGAAGATATTTTCAGGACCTCTACTCGTTAAAAGTGCAGTGACAGTGAACTTTAGCTCACTAAAAACAGCTTGGACAAACCTCTCTTGGTCCCTAAACGCTCGTGCATTTCTCTCAGCCCAAACAGCATAGACAAGACTGCCTACACTGCAGCTAATCAAGTGGTGCTTACTGCCCTGACCCCTTCTTTGTAAAGTAAGTAAGGAGCAGAGTGAAGTGGTGGTGGGGGGTATCTGTATCCACTGCTGCAGAAGAGTCAGTAAACCTGCGGCATAAGGACAAGCAAAGAAAAGGTGATCTGCACATTCAGCTGCAGACTTGCATAGGTAACATCTATTCACAATGGTAATCCCTCTAGTAATTAAGAGGTCTTGAGTAGCTAGCTTCCTTTGAACAACAAGCATGAGAATGATTTTGTGCCTTGGAAGGATAATATTCCTGTGAATAGCTTTATATACAGCATGGACAGGATAAGAACATCGCAGATTATCATAAGCTCTCTTCACAGAGAACTTATTCCTGATAATGTAGTTGGAAAGCATAGTCTGAACTGCCTGAACATTGCCAAGTTGCTTAATGCAGGCATATCTAAGGAGAAGAACTCCTCTGAGACTTTCAGAGAAATAATCCCTAATAGCAAGGTCCCAGATAGAGCAATGTGTTAAGAAGTATTTTGTAACCCAAGAAGTCTAGATAGCTCCAGTCCCTCTATCTAAATGCCAAAGCCATTTCAGCATGGCAGCCTTGTTCCAGGTGCAGACATCCTTAACCTGGAAACCCCCTTCCTCCCAAGGTACACAAATGCTCTGCCAGGCTTTAAAGATATGCTTCTTCTTGCTGTCAAATCTACCCCAGAAAATATCCCTACTTAACTTGGAAATAAGGAGACAAATCTGTTGTGGGAGTAATAAGCCAGTGCACCAGAAGTTATTAAGACCAAAAACTATGGAATTCAGAATTTGAATTCTCCCTGCATAAGAAAGATGTTGAACTGAATAGGTCCCCTTAAGAGTCTGAAGCTTCAGAAGCAAGGCATTATACATATCCATAGTAAGCCTGGAATCATTAACTGGATAACCCAGATATCTGAAGGGAAAGGATCCCTCTTTAATCCCAACTCTTTCCAGAATAAGATCTTTTACTGCAGGAGCCACACCCCCAAGGTAAATGTCAGTTTTCTCCAGGTTAGCAGTCAAACCTGACCAAGTGGAGAAAGTGCTTAAAATGGCAGTAGCTTTTTGAACTGAAGGCAAATCCTCTCGAGTAAAGATCATGAGATCATCAGCAAAAACCAGGTGAGTGAGCTTGATTTTTGAACATCTAGGGTGGTAGGAAACATCAGAAGAAAAGCACATTGTTCTAAGCTGTCTAGATAAGATCTCCATGCTTAAAACAAACAAATAGGGGGATAAAGGATCCCCTTGCCTCACACCACTTTGCCCTTTGAAGAAACCATGGTGTGTTCCATTTACTTTGAGAGTAAACCAGGAGCCAGTGACACAAGCCATGATCCATTTAATGAAAATAGGAGGAAAATTAAGACCAGAGAGCATGTTCCTGATGAATGGCCACTGTAAAGTGTCAAAAGCTTTACTAATATCAACCTTAAGCATGCATCTAGGGGTGATATTCTTCCTTCCATAACCTTTAAGGAGGCCTTGGGTAAGCATTACATTCTCAAACAAACTCCTACCCTGAACAAAAGCAGCCTGCTCAGGCCCAATAATATCAGGAATAACTGTTTGGAGCCTAGCAGTTAAGATCTTACTGATGGTTTTGTAGACAGTAGAGCAACAAGAGATAGGCCTAAAGTCCTTGACAGTTTGAGGGAAGGCCTTCTTGGGAATTAAGGAGACCAAAGTAGTATTAGCTTGCTTAGGCAAGAATCCAGTTTTAAAAAAGTCCTCCACAGCTAGACAAAAATCATTTCCAACAATTTCCCAAGCTTTCTTGAAAAATCCAGCAGAAAAACCATCCATACCTGGACTTTTGTTAGAATCAATATCAAACAAAGCTTTCTTGATTTCAACTCTAGTGACAGGAACAAGAAGAGCCTCATGGGCATCATTGCTGACACAAGGACCATTTAAGAGCACACTAGGATCAATAGGAGATACCTGGACAGTACTGCCTAAGAGCTCTCTATAATAATCAACAAAAGCTTCACCCACCCCCTGCAATCCAGAGTGAGGAATACCATTGTGGTCTTTTATGTCACCTATCATTTGCTGCTGCTGCCTTTTCTTTATTTTATTGAAGAAAAATTTAGAGCTGGTATCATTATACTTAATGCTATGCACCTTAGCTCTTTGAGAAAGCATCTGAAGCTCAGTATCTTTAAGAGCCCAAAGCTCCTTGGAGATCTCCTTTTCCTGATTGATGAGATGTGCATGAGTAGGGTCATGCCTGAGCTTTCTAAAACACTGGGAGAGCTCCTCTTTTTTAGTTTTAATCTTCTCCCCAATATTAGCATAGTGTTCTGAATGCAGGTGCCTGAGCACCTTCTTAACAGCTTTGAGCTTGCTCATGAGACGAAACATAGAGTTACCAGTTTGACTATCAGTCCAAGCCCCAGCCACCAACTGAAGGAACTGAGGATGCTCAGTCCAGCAGTTAAGGAACTTAAAATGCTTCCTGGGTCTATCATTGTCATGGAAAGTGAGCAGGCCAGGACAGTGATCAGAAATGCCAGGGTCAAGGAAATGAGCAGTAGTTTGAGGGTAATCCTGCAGCCAGGTATTATTAACTAAAATCCTGTCCAATTTGGAGTAAACCCTAGTAGGGACTTCCTGCTTATTAAACCATGTGAAGTCATTCCCAGTGCCACTCATATCATCTAGTCCACAATTAAGTAGGCAAGAATTGAAATCCATTAACTCACTCAGAATAGGAGGAGTAGCACTAATTTTCTCATGAGTATGTCTCACCACATTAAAATCCCCCATAGCTGCCCACTGGGTAACTTGACTAGAGAACTGAATCAGAGAATCCCATAAATCATGCCTCTTAGTGGCACTATTACTACCATAAACCACAGACAGATAGAACTCCTTACCAGTAAGATAGTGTCTAATTTTACAGTGAATAACCTGTGCATCCTCCTGCAAAATGTCCACCTTAGTAGTAGCTGGGTTCCATAACACCCATATTCTGCCATTATAATGCTTATTGTAATTACAGAAAGCATTAAATCTCTTGAATTTAGATCTCAGGATATTTTTAGCTTTAGTACTCTTCACCCTAGTCTCAAGGAGCCCCAGAACATCCACATTATTTTCTTTAAGAAAGAGATTGACCTCACTATGTTTTATTGGTTTATTAAAGCCTCTGATATTCCAAGTTGCAAGAATCATTGGAAAGATGGATCAGGAGGAGGGTCCCCTACAATAGGAAAGCTTGGCTGCTGCATCTCAGACTCCATATCATTAGGATCATCCAGTAAAGTAAAAGCATTATCAACAGGTATAGTGATGTTATGCTCTGACTCAGTTGAGCAGTCTCTCTTCATGGCTATTTCAGACTGGCTAAACTGGTCCCTCTTGGTGCATTCTTGATGCTTTTCAGCAAACAGCAGCTGGGGTTCCAACTTATTAGCCAAATGCAGAGGTGCTCCCCATCTGGTGGCACAAAGTCAGGACCCTCAACAGCTGGTGCTGAGGTACCACCTAGCACACAAGGATTAGTCACTTCAAGATCCTCCATAATCTCAGTAGAGGTCAGATCAGAAACAATCTCACCCTCTTCTAAAGCTAGGGGAGCAAAGGAATTTTGAGTAGCAGTTATAACAGGTGACTCAATTGAACAACCTCTCTTCAAGGCTATTTGAGGTTGAGCCAATTGGTCCATCTTGGTGCATTCTTGATGCATTTCAGCATTCAAGGAGTTAGATCTTGAATCAGTAGCCTGAGCATGAGAAACAGAACTCTGCTCAATAGGCTCAGACTCAGAAACAACCCCATCTGAACCTGAGGTATCACCTAGCACACAAGGAGTAGTCTTCTTAATGTATTTGACCCCTACTTTCTTCTGGGTAGCAGTGACAGCATGCTTGTTCTTCTTACATGTTTGCTTGAGATGACCCATTTTCCCACAACTAGAACAGTAGTGAGGAATCCACTCATACTCCACCCTCTGATTGTAAGGACCAAATGGAGTATTAAGAGAGATTTCAAGAGGAGGATCAGAGGATATGTCCACCTCTATCATAACCCTAGCAAAGGACAATTTGTCTTTGTTGGTGGTTGGGATATCAGCAAACATAGGCCTACCTATTTTACTTGACATCTTACTCAACACTGCACTGGACCATAGGTAAGGATCAAGACCTGGAAACAAAACCCAGATGGGGACAACTGAAACCTTCTCCATCTCAAAAGAGAAACTAGGATGCCATTGTTTCAGAATTAGAGAATAGGAGCCCATTTTCCAAGGACCCTCCTTAAGAACATTGTTCATATCCTCCTCATTAGCAAATCTGAAGCTAAACCAGCCTTTTCTAAAGTATTGCACCACAGGAGAGGCAATGTGACCCCAGCTTTTCCCAACATACTCAGAAACCTGTTTGACAGTTGGCTTAGATCCCAACAAATGACCCATAAGAGTAAACTTCCAAAGTTTCAATTCATCAGCAATATCGTCCAATTCAATATCAATCTCAGACGCAGTTTTACTCTGTTCATGAAAAAATAGACGCATACCCAGTTGAGTTTTAGGTTTAGCAACATCCGACCATTTCGACGCCATTGTAGTATCCTTCACTTTCTTAGAAACCTCAGATGTAACAGGCGAAATAGTAGGATGCACAGGGGAAGAGGAAATTCCACTATTCAACAAATCATTCGAATTTGGCATAATAGAAGGAGAAGTGACAGAATTACCATCAACAGCTATAGCAGGAACAGAGGTAGAAAGTATACCCGCAGAATGAACAGCGTCAAAAATCAGAGTGTTCGGTAAAACCGGTTGTCGTGGTGAAGAGAACTGGGTTTCCTCTAATTGTTCAGGAACATCAGAATTCGGCAAAGAAATGGCACCAGAAGACTCGGAAAGAGTAGAGGAGTCGTTTGGTGGCCTTCCTTTAGGCGGGCGGCCCCTCCCTCGAGCCATGGAAGCTTGGGGAGAGCAGTAACAATGGCAGTTTTTAGCGTAACAGAATGATTAATTTGAGAGAATCCTCTCTCTAGTTTCTCTCTCTAGGCGGTTTCAATCCTATTTGAGGTAACCTGTTTGTTTTTCTGCAAGTGATATTTTATTGATAAAATAACCTTATTTCTGATCACCCTCCACAAATACACCCTCCTCCCACCTGACTAAATTTACCAGCAAAATAAAACATCGCATGCCATTGTGTTCAGTTCTTACTAAAACAACTTCCAATCCACTACCACGTTTTACACCTGAGACGTCCTAAATCACATAATCCTCCATGAAATTCCAATCCTTACTCCAAATGGATCCTCGTCTCCTTATTAAAGACAATTTATTTCCCCTCTAACAAGTAACAGATTAAGAAGCTCTTCCCTCCTATGTCTCTCTCCCTTACCCTTCCAACTATTTTGCCTTCCCTCTTTTCTCGTCCGTTCCCCTGCCTCTATTTCTAATATTACAACAAAGTGTTCACGTATTATGTTGGTAGACTCGAATAAGTTTGAATATATATATATATATATATATATATATATATATATATATATATATATATATATATATATATATATAGAGAGAGAGAGAGAGAGAGAGGAGAGAGAGTAAAGTTCAAATGAGTCTCTTACATCTATTGAGTCCTTAAGTCCTTATAAGGTCTCTTGGATCAAGTGAATGAAGGGATGAGATTACATCTCAATGGATGGCAACAAATCAATCTAGTCTAATTAGCTTCTTATTGCAATTAAGTTACTCACTAATCCATGCATCCCTCATTATCACAAACTCCTCCCTTCTCTCTAAATCTCACAATCTCTCCTTTTTCTCTCATCTAACAAAACCAAACAATTACTCAAAAAAACCCAAAATAATTACTCAAAAAAAAACGCAAAATAACATTCAAAAAAAAAAAAACGACCAGCCCACTCACCTCACAACCACCACACGCGGCCCCACCACAACCACCACACGCGGCCCGCCACCTCAGACCACCCGACCCCCACCACCAGCCCACTCACCCCACGACTCTCCTCTCCACAGCCCACGACCCCGACTCACCTCCACAACCCCACCACAACCACCTACACCATAACCACGACACCACAACTTCGCCCTAACACCCGTCCCCAACCAAAAAAACCACCAGCCTAACACCGATACCACCAATAACGTTTTCTTTCCTTTCAGATCTGGCCCGCCTCCCCAAACGAGAACCTCCCTCCTGCCGCCAACAACCCGCCGTGAACCACCCCAACAATAACCTCATTCTCCTTCCTCTGGCCTCCCCACCATCGCACCGCCACAAGACCCGACAGCACCAACACCGCCTCCTCACCTATAACCACCAGATCTGACGCCTCCTCCCTCCTTCACGGCCCGATGTAAACTATGTGCTCTCTTCACTTAAGAAGCTTAACACACAGTATAAGATGTTGAAATCTTGATTTTTCTTCAATACAAATAGTGATCTCTTCAGATTCGTTTTTTTTTCTTCACTTAACAACATACAAACTATGTGCTCTCTTCAGATTCGTTTTTTTATTTCAGATTCAGTTTTTCAGTTTCGTTTTTATGTTTTTTAATTTCAATTTCTTTTTTTAATTTTTTTTGTTGGTAATTTTTAGATCCCATTTATTTTGTTTCTTGGTGATTGCTGGTTGTTGGAGGAGGATGGTGAGGATGTTGGTTTTTTTTTTCTTTTTTTAGATTTGGTATTTAAAATCTCGTCTTATTATTATATTGTCTTGTTTTATATTTTAAAAATCTCGCCTTGTTAATATCCGTTAAAATTACACTTTTTTCTATTAAAATTACACTTTTTTTTTGTTAAAAATTACACTTTTTTCTGTTAAAATTACACTTTTTTTTGTTAAAATTACATTATTTCTGTTAAAATTACACTTTTTGCTGTTAAAATTACACTTTTTTCGGTTAAAACTAGACTTTTTTTTGTTAAAATTACAGTTTTTTCTGTTAAAATTACAATTTTTTCCGTTAAAATTTACACTTTTTTTCTGTTAAAATTACACTTTTTCTGTTAAAGTTACACTTTTTCCTATTAAAATTACACATTTTTCTGTTAAAATTACACTTTTTCTAATAAAATTACACTCTTTTCTGTTAAAATTACACTTTTTACTGTTAAAATTAAACTTTTTTCTGTTAAAGGTTATCCTCTCAATGACTAAAGTTACACTCTTGGACTAAACTTAGACTAATTTGGACTAACTAATTTGGATTATTTGGACTGACTAATGGACTGAAATTACATAATTTGGAATAAAATTACACCAATTTTGAGTGAAATTACATAATTTGGACTAAAATTACACCAATTTGGACTGAAATTACATAATTTGGACTAAAGGTACACAAATTACATAATTTGGACTAAAGGTAAAATTTTGACTAAAGTTATATAATTTGGACTAAAGTTACGTAATTTGGACTAGAATTACACAATTTTGGACTAAAATTACACAATTTTGACTAAAATTACACAAATTTGGACTGAAATTACATAATTTGGACTAAAAATTACACTATTTACGACTAAATTTGGACTAAAGTTACACAATTCATTTATTTTGAGTCATTGATATTGTGCAATTTCAATCATTGTCCACTAAAGTGTAACTTTAGTACATTGATAGTGTATATCTTTTATCATTTTATGAGTGTAATTTTAGTCCATAAAAGTGTAATTTTAGTCCAAAAAAAGTGTAATTTTTGTCTACAAGTGTATAACTTTAATCCACAAATGTGTAACTTAAGTCTACAAAAGTGTAATTTTAGTCCACGGAAGTGTAATTTTAGTCCATAAAAGTGTAATTTTAGTCCAAATTGTATAACTATAGTCCAAATTTGTGTATCTTTAGTCCAAATTGTGTAAATTGCAAATAACTCCATTAGTTAGTCCAAATTGTGTAATTTTAGTCCAAATTTGTGTAATTTCAGTCCAAATTGGTCTAACTTTAGTCCAAAAGCGTAACTTTAGTCATTGAGAGGGTAACCTTAGTAGAGATAAGTGTAACTTTAATAATAGAGATAAATGTAACTTTAATGAAAAAAGTGTAATTTTAAAGGAAAAAAGTGTAATTTTAACAGAAAAAAGTATAACTTTAGCAGATAAAAGTGTAATTTTAACGAAAAAAAGTGTAATTTTAACAGAAAAAAGTGTATTTTTAACCGGAAAAAAAGTGTAATTTTAACCGGAAAAAAAGTGTAATTTAAACAGAAAAAAGTGTAATTTTAACAGAAAAAGTGTAATTTTAACCGAAAAAAGTGTAATTTTAACAGAAAACGTAATTTTAATAGATCCTAAATCACACAATACCAAGACAAAATTTTAAATACGAAAATTGGCAAATATATATAATAAGATGGATATTAACAAAGTGATATCAACAACAAAAAAGTAAAAAATGAGATTTGAAAAATCAAATCTGAAAAATGGTAAAACAAATCAAAGATCTAGTGGAAAAAAAAGTAAACAATGAGATTTCATAACTAATAGATTTAGTACTAAAATCAAACTATAATTTGTAAGAATGCCAATAATCGGAAAACAAAAAGACCAAAACATCAACATTGAAAAAAAAAATGGGTCAATGAAAATTGATATATTTTAGTAGATCTAAGATTAAAATAAAAAAAAACTCACAAATTTGAAACAATATTATATAGGAAGACGATATTTGAGAAAAAAACAAAAAAAAAAACAACAACAACAAGATTAAAATAAAAACATCAAGTTTTTTTTTATAAAAAAAAAATTGATGTCGTGGCGGCGGCGGCAGCGGCGGGTTGGCGACAGTGGTGGTTTCCGGTGGGTGGTGGTAAGTGGATGGTGAATGAGAAATAGATGAGTAAATGATTAAATTGGATTTTTTGGGTTTTTTATTTGTTTGGGTTTTTGGGTTTTTTTTTTCTTGGTTTTTTTTTGAGAGAATATGGAGAAGTGAGATATAGAGAGAGAATGAGAAGATGTGATAATGAGATGATGAATGAAAGATGAGGAGGATTAATGTAGTTAATGAGAAAATTAGAGAAAGATAGCAAAATTAGAGCATTAACCTTATTGTTTTGGTTCTCATCTTAGCCCTCCATTTTCAAGATCCAAAGGCCCATAATGGGACTTATGGACTCACATGTAAGAGGATGACTCATTTGATCCTATTACTATATATATATATATATATATATATATATATATATATATATATATAGATAGATAGATAGAGAGAGAGAGAGAGAGAGAGAGAGAGAGAGAGAGAGAGAGTCAGGTTCAGACGAGTCCACAAATTTGGTTGAGTCCATAAGTCCTATTCTTAGCCAATCATTTTTTAGTGTAACTTTACTTATGTATGAGTGTAACTTTAGCCATTTAATGATTTATAACTATATCTTACCTTTTAAGGCCAACTTATATATACAAATTTGATTTTATAAATTTAAATTTATGTAATTTTAACAAAAGTCTATGTAACTTTAGTGTCTTATGAATGTAACTTTAGTCGTTGGAGGTGTAACTTTAGTCGTCGGAGGTATAACTTTAGTCATATGGTGGTTTGTATGTAAAAATTTTAATTTATATACTTTTACGACTGTAATTTTAGCCGTTGGAGGTGTAACTTCAGTCGTCGGAAGTGTAATTTTAGTTATATGGTGGTTGTATGTAAAACTTGGATTTTATATACTTTTACGAGTGTAATTTTAGCCGGTAGAGATGTAACTTTAGTCATCAAAAGTGTAACTTTAGTCTTAAGGTGGTTTGTATGTAAAACTTAGAATTTATATACTTTTTACCAAGTGTAACTTTAGTTCATCAAGTGTGTAATTTTAGTCCTTTTAAGTGTAATTTCTGTAATTTTAAGTGTAACTTCTGTAATTTCAAGTGTAACTTTATTTCTTAAAGATTGTAACTGTAGTCCATGTCAATGTAATTTTAACCCCTACAACAATGAAACAAAAAACGCCTCCACCACCATTACTGACCACTCAACCCATGACCACTACCACCCACACCGCCTCCACGACACCACCAGTACACACCTCTGACCATTAACCATTACCCTCACCTCTAAACGCCGTCAACAACCACCTTTCTTCCTCTTATCTTATATTCCCCTTCCACTGAAATCGTCAACCACACCATCACCATCGCCAAACCCCCCCCCCCCCCCCCCCCAAAAAAAAAAACAGAGGCTCTACCAACCACCACACCTACGCCACCACCGCTGCAAAACCACCACCAACACAACACCTGTGACAAAAAAATAAAAAAAAAACAGATGTGAAAAGAGAAGGAGAAGGTGGGTCGTCTGTGGTGGTCCCGTGAACGGTGGTCGGTTGTCGTCTGGGAGGCTGTTGTTGGTGTCGTGAAGGAGAGAAAAAAGGAAGAGGAGTGGCGGTGCCGTGAAGGAGAAAGGAGAAAGACGAGGTGACTGGTGGTGGACGGTGGTGTCGTGAAGGGCGGAGAAGAGGAAGGGGAGTGGTGGCTGTGTGACGTGGTGGCAGCGAGGGACTGGTGGTGGCGTGGTGGCAACGAGGGACTGGTGGTGGCGGTTGTGGTGGAGTCAGAGAGTTTTTTTTTTTTTTGTCAGATGAAGAGAGAGAGTGAGAGGTGGGAGGTGAATGAAAGAGTGAGAAGTGATTAGGGTTTGTGTTCCTTTTATATCTAGCCCATTTATTTTGTTTTAATCTTGGCCCTTCATTTGTTTGATCCAATGGCTTGGATGAGGACTCAAGGACTCAACCAAAAGAGTGGGACTTACATGATCCTCTCTCTCTCTCTCTCTCTCTCTCTCTCTATATATATATATATATATATATATATATATATATATATATATATATATATATATATATATATATATATATATATATATATATATATATATAGATTTGGGATCCCGTGAGAACCAGTAAGATAATGAGAACTGTGAGAACCTCTCACAGCCCTTAGATTTTAGATAAATTAAAGGTCGAGCATGGTCCAACCCGTCTCACCCTCAAATTTTCTATCATTATGCGTTGTTTTACACACTCTCTCTCTCTCTTTCTTCATCACACGCTCTCTTCGCGTAACATCTGCTCATGCTTCCATTCTTCACTCTCATTCACTTTGAGCGTCAATACTGTGATTCTAACCAAATTACATCGTAGATCCAACTTCAATTTTGTTTCTTTCTCGCTGAATTCATCATCAATTGTCCTAATTTCAAGTAAACTACAATTTAGGTAATTCCTTAATTTCCCTAATTTCTTTCTTAATCCTCAGTTTTTATGATTTTTATGATTCAAATTAGTTGATTAGGGTTGTATTCCTGGTTTGTAATCGTTTCTTTTGTTTTCGTTGCTTTCAAATGTTGTTCGATTCAAATTACATGCATTTTTTGTTAATTACCTATTAATTACTTCAATCATTGATATATCACTATAATCTCTTGTGTTTTAAATTGCTGATTTTGATATCTTTATTAAGAATCTTAACCCTAATTTTGTATTGGATTATTATTAGACTGGATTCTTGTTAAACGATTACTTGGCTATGTGATTGAAACTAAATTTTCATTTAATTTTTTTCAGTTACTGGATCTTATAGGCATACACATTGATTTTTGTTGATTACTTTCGTGTCGCATTACAAGGTTTGTATTTGATTTCTTCAATTTTCGCATCATGGATTCTCATTCAATTGTGCCTGCTTTACACGACTGACTATGATGTAACTGTATTTACTGTTAAATTTTGTCAAGTTATTATTACTTATAGTTTGCTAAGCTCACACTTCACAATAAGTAAAAGCGTAACAATTTTGAGTTATATGAACTAGAATAACATACAAATCGTTTAGGATTGTTAGTATATTTTTAGTTTCAAGACTATTACTCATAATATATGAGTGGCTGGTCAATGTTTTCATTTATATAACGCCCCTTTCTTGAAATCTAAGAGTAGTGAGTCAAGCATAGTTTATGGAATTTAGTTTTAGCCTTTGATGATCTTATATGTTTGTGTCTTTTGACAGTAATGAGTCAAGTGCATTACATGAAATTAGTAAAATAGCAGCTTTCAGCTCCTAAGACTATGCTTACTGTCTGTGTAACTGTTAAACACTTATACCCATAACTATCCTGTTTGTGAGACGAGAATCCATGTTGAAACTTAAGGACAAGTCATTTACCATTAAACTCTTCGGTGGGCTAATACTGCTTGATTCTTTAGCAATGCTTTTTTAGTTTAAATGACTCGTTAAACGTTGTGCGCCTCTTATATTGTGAAGTAACATATACAATTTGTGGCAGAATTTTTATTATGGTTAGTAAAGGATAACCCGTCTGTGCTTTTAACAAGCCATTGAGTATTTATGTTCTCTTTAAGATTAATTAGAAGTATACAAATTCTTTGTTTCTTCTGTGTATATTTAAGCGTTATTGCTCGGAGCAACATTCATATCTAGCCTACTGTGCTTCGTCTTACTTTTAGAAGGACATTTAAGCGTATTAAGAAGGTACATGACAATGCAGTTGCAGATGACGAGAGTGTTTTGCTGTTTTACTTGTTTGCTTGGTTGAGTGGGGTTCTAGGATTTCTTTTATTTTTTCATTGTTTAAATATGTCCCCCCATTTCATATTTGTTTATCGTATTTTAAAGGCTATTAGCTTAATGGTAGAGCGATGTGCAGTTTTGCACAAAGGTATGGGTTCGAATCCCATATAGCCTATTAAATAACAAATATCATGATTGACAATACAATAAGATTAAGGGGGTTATGATTATGCTTTGGCGAAGTTGAGCAGGCCATAATTAGACTCGCGCGTGATTAAGAACGCCTAGGCAGTGTAATACGTTTATAGTGATCAGAATTTCAAAGGCGAGTGTATAGGTATAAATTATAACCATACGTGCATGCCTTACTTGAAATAAGATTACAATTTACAAGGTCCGGTCTTTAGCAATCTAAATGTAAAACAAACACTAGTATTTCATAGCCAATATGGGAGTCGAACCCACATCTTGTGCATTGCACAGCGCTCTACCATTTGAGCTAATTGGCTCTCGAAATAAGTAAAATATAAATTTTACGCAATGTAGAAACGGTAATTACTATGTCAAAGATATTATAAACCGAAAATTTTTAGGATACCTTTCCTCTAAAATTAAACAACCTTGTACATGCATGAAAAAGCAATATATGTGCATTAAACAACCTTCTATATGCATGAAAAGGAAATATTTGCGCAATGTAGAAACGTTAATGACTATATCAAAGATATTATAAACTTAAAAATTTTAGGATACCTTTCCTCTAAAATTAAACAACCTTGTACATGCATGAAAAAGCAATATATGTGCATTAAATAGCCTTCTACATGCATGAAAAAGCAATATTTGCGCAATGTAGAACCGACAATGACTATATCAAAGGTATTATAAACTGGAAAATTTTAGGATACCCTTCCTCTAAAATTAAACAACCTTGTACATGCATGAAAAGGCAGTATATGTGCGTTAAACAACCTTCTACATGCATGAAAAAGCAATATATGTGCATTCCCTAATTTTATACTCGTCCCCCTAAAAAGGGTTCACTTTTCTCCTTTAAAGTGTCTTCTGGTCTTGCGACAGTTCGAACTATTATAAGGAAAAAGGTTTAGGGTTGGATTGGGCGGACCGATCCGCATAATCCAACCGTAAACCCTTTCGTGTCCTAAATTTAGGATACTTGTAACCTAAAATTAAACAAACCTTGTATATGCATGAAAAAGCAATATATGTGCATTAAACAACCCTGTACATGCATGAAAAATCAATATATGTGCATTCCCTAGTTCTATATATAGTCGCTCCCTAAAAAGGGTTCACTATGCCTCTTCTAGGGTATTTTTTGGTCTTTTGGTGTGAAGTGGTTCATTCTATTTATGCCACACTCTTGATAATAAATCTTGCTTAGCTTGTTTAGAAACACTTCTATTAAATTTAGTACAATTCAAGATTGTAATGTTCAGTTGAAGTTAAAGCCAACTCATAAATAAAGTTAACAAATGTGAATCATTCACTTCACTTGAACTGTTGAAGACAACAAACTAGAAGCTTATAGTGAAAAGGGGATAAATTAAATAATTAAATCACTGAGCTTCCAGGATATCACTGAATATAGTGCGCACAATCATTATAATGGAACTCGGTGAAAGCTAACCTTTAACAAAGGAACAAGAGGGAGCTTGATCTATGTTGGATTACAGCCAAGGTTTGCAACCAAGCGTGCATTCTGAATTTGAGGTCTTAATAGCTCTGTTAAACCATACACGACTATTTTTTATCAGACAGAGAAAAAATACCAGTAAGAAATAAGAATGCATTAGCAATCAGCAGGTAAAATCAAATTCCATTTTTTACCTCCTGATTATGACTTGAAATGCGAATTGATGATGAATCATCAGAACCTCAATGACCTTAATGCTACACCTCCTTCAACAATAGATCATGCTACACACCCTCAAAAGAGTAATAAAACAAAATTAGAAACTCATGACGTAAAAGAAAATTGACTTTTTATTATACCAACAATGTTAAAGAATGACCAAAGCAAATAGAAACTCATACCCAAATACTCTAAATACATAACTCCAAATACACATAAAATCAACAGAATTGAGATCAAACAAAAAAGATAAGACTTACAGCTAGGAGTAGTAAGCTATAGTGTCCTAAAGCAAATGTCGTACAAGGCTTCATTATCAAGTAATTTACACTCATCCACATTTTTGCACAAGATACTCCACAAACAACAAGATTGCATTATACAGATATTGATTATAGACTTACAAAGCTTCATTTTATCTTCTAATCTACTTTCCAATATTATTCTCTATGCTAATCAGTTTAAAACCTTCATTCGCATCGACTTTTCTTGGAGCCGAATGTTCAAACACATTTAGTAAGTAAGATGCAGATATTGATTATGCACTTCAATCGACCAAAACTCAATATCAACACCATCAGCTGCTGTCTAACTAAGAAGCGTAAAAAAACACCATTCCTACGTGTTTTAAATTTTTTGTCCAATTTATGTTACCACATTTCTGCCTACATCATAGGTGAGTACTATATGTCTCCATAACTCCGACAAATCGACAATAACTCTAAATACAATAACGTGCAATGCAATGTTATGGCATATAAGTCCACATGAGTTCGACATTCGAATCGAATTACTAGATATAATGGGACAAAGGGAGTGGGATAAGTAAGTTCTCTTAATAATGTAAATGTATGACCAAGTAATTTGTTCAATTTGTTTAGAATTTCTCATGGCCAGGACGTCTAGCAGTTTGTTTCAAGGGAATTAGAGCTTCTTGTTCTTTGATGCATTCCTGTCGAGTCACAACGGCATACTTTGGTAAGCTACTTATAAATTCAAGTGCGAATGAATGGTTGAGATAAAGATTATGCAAAGCTACAAAACCAAGACAAATTTGACACTTACTTGCTCCGCTTTACGCGCACCAGAAGCCTCTGACTTGCTAGATTCTAGTTTATTCTGAATTCTTGTCATAGCTTCAGTTTTGGATTCTATTGTCTCACTGATATTGTTCATTTGCTTTAGTGCATCCTCAAACGCTTTACGTGCACCTTCATGCTAAAGAAATGAACAGACATCTTAACTTTACAGGTGAGATCAACAAGCCAAATTTTGTAAATGCAAAGGGTCACTTTCTTCACTGACAGTGTATAGATAACCTAATAATGGTGCAAAGAGTTGATTTTCCATGAACAATAGTACCCTAATACCTCAGATCCCCAACAAATTGCAGTTAGGTCCATGTATGTAGTCTTGCCCCTATTTTAGCAACACTGGGAGAGTAAGCATTGAAGTGCAAATTATATAAAAACAGTTTTAGATAGTCAGGCATCGCAAAACATATCAGGTGAAGCCGTTTAACAAACACAAAACGATTCACTCAATACAGGTTGTCCCAAAAACATAGATTTCATTACCAACACTCATATCTCTAACTAAATTAATGAACTTAATCAACACTACAAACAGATATAGACTGCCGAATTTAAGAAATTGAGCTCCTTATTTCATGATTTCAACCAATTTAGTTCCCAATTTCACGAAGACGCGATTTCAAACTCAAATTTCAATTGTGTCTCCAGTTGTTAGCGAACGTAGATAAATCACCATTCAATTTCAACTATATACCCCAATTATATGTAAACAAAAACGAATCAACAATTTATCAACCCTAATTTTTTGACGATTTAACAAATTCGAAAAACATAGTGGTAATTCCAAGGAAATTAATTGAGAAATCAAACAAACCTCGTCGAATTTGCTCGATTTATGTCTCCATTGATGAAGGAAGCAACAGATTATTGAAGCTTGTTCTTCAATTAGAAGAATCAGTTTGGTGATCGGGGAGAGAAAAAGTGTTTTGGTTAAACGGAGGGTTGAGGGGTAGGATGAAATATGTAATACCATGTCAGTAGTTCATTGTTTAATATTAAGGGTTATGAGTGCAAGAGGTTCTCACGGTTCTCATTATCTTAGTGGTTCTCACCGGATCCCGACCATATATATATATATATATATATATATATATATATATATATATATATATATAGATAGATAGATAGAGAGAGAGAGAGAGAGAGAGAGAGATTGGATTTGGTGAGTTGGTTCTTATGGTGAGTTGTGAGTTGGGGAAATCTCAACCATTAGATTACATTAGAGATGAATGACCAAGATCTAATCTTACATGTTATATAAAAATACTGTCATTTACTTTCTTTTTTTTCTAATGTTACTTTTTTTTTTTTTACTTTTTTTTTCTGTTTTTTTTTTACCTCGTGTTATTATGCTGTTATTGTGTTTTTTTTTACCACTTTGATTTTTTTTTTCTCTTATGTTTTTCTTTAATTTTCTCATTATGTTACCTTTTTTTTTCTTTTTCTTTTTGTACAAGATTATTTTTTACTTGAAATTTTTTTTACTCTTATTTTTTTATCTCGTGTTATTGTGCTTTTTTTTTTACTGAGATTTTTTTTTCTCTTTTTTTTTTTACCACGTGTTATTGTGCTGTTATTCTGCTGTCACTTTGATTTTTTTTTGCGACTTTGATTTTTTTTCTTCCCCGTGTTATTGTGCTGTTATTGTTACTCCGCTGTTATTGTGATGTTATTCTGCTGTCACTTTGATTTTTTTTACGACTTTAATTTTTTTTTACGACGTGTTATTGTGCTGTTATTCCGCTATTATTGTGATGTTATTCCGGTTTCACTTTTTATTTTTCTTACTACTTTGATTTTTTTATTCTTTTTTTTACCGCATGTTATTGTTACTCAGCTGTTATTGTGAGGTTATTCTGCTGTCACTTTGATTTTTTTTATGACTTTATTTTTTTTTACCGCATGTTATTGTGCTGTTATTCTGGTGTTAGTGTGATGTTATTCCGGTGCCACTTTGATTTCTTTTACGATTTTGATTTTTTTTTTCTACTCTTTTTTTACCGCAATGTTATTGTGCTGTTATTCTGGTGGTATTGTTATTCTGGTGTTATTGTGATGTTATTGATTTTTTTTCTTTTTTTTTACCATGTGTTATTGTGCTGTTATTCTACTGTTATTCTGCTATTATTGTGATGTTATTCCGGTGTAACTTTGATTTTTTTAACCACGTGTTAGTGTTATTTTGGTGTTTTTCTTATGTTATTGTGGTGTTAATCTGATATTATTATACTGTTATTGTGATGTTATTCTTCTGTTATTCTCACGCTCCTCTAATTTTCTCATTATTCTAATCTATCCCATTGTTATTCCGTGTTACTCTTATGTTATTCAATATTACCTACTCTTGTTCCAAAAACGAGTTAAAATGAAGTTAAATGAAAGTATAACGACTTAGCAAAATCTCGTTCCAAAATGGAGCAAACGTTGAAGCATAACTTTTGCTCATATCATGAGAGATCTACAAGAAATGAAATCGCAGATGAAAAATAATCCCTCAAAGAAGTAATGTTCAAAATTCAAACATTTTAAAGAAAGTCCTCAAGAGCTTTGTAATACCCCGTATTTTATATAATCAATTAAACGGATATTATTATATATTAGTTATTATACATTTATATTACTAATTAAGTCGAGTTAATGGTGAGTCGATAATTACGTTAAGCTATCGTAAGTTAATTGAGACGGGTTTATATGGAATTCGAAATGTGAGCTAACCCATTTAAGTGGCCCAATAGCATGTTCAGCCCAATTAACCCTAAACCCTAAACCTAATTAACCTAAACACTACCCAAATCCCTCCCTCAACCTGCCTCCCTCACGCCTCCCTCCTTCATCAGCTTCCACATCAACTTTCACGCATAGAGAGGGAGAGAGAGTGAGCCTGGGTGTTGACGGCGCAGCAAGGAAGGCCTTAGGCCGTTGGTCGACAACCGTGGGTGGCCCTGATGGCGGTAGTGGCGGCAGAAAAAGGTATGAGTCAACCCTCTTTCCTCTATTTTCGCATTTCTGTCGTGGGTTGGTTGTTGTTTCGTGACTAGGGGAGGTGTTCCTGGTGGTTGGTGTCGGGGTAATGGTAATGGGTGGTATGTGACGAGTGTAGTGGTGGTGGTTAGGGTGGTTTTGGGTGGTAGTAGTGGTGTGAAAGGCGGCGTCGGGGGGAGTAGAAACGGGTTTAAGCTGTGGTTTTCAAAGCGAGTTAGAATGGGTAGGTTTGGGGTGGCGCCACCGTGGACTCGGGGGAGGTCGAACCGGCGGCGCCATGGCTCCTGGGTGCACTGCTTGACGGCGAGTAGGATGGTGGTTGTTTGGCAGGGGGTAGTTGTTGGTTGCGGTGGTTGTAGGTTGAGAACTAGGGGTGTTTGGTGAGGCACAGTGCTGAACCAGGCCAAAAGACGGCCCTGGTTTGACTCGCCGGCGACAGTCGACCCCAGTGGGGGTGGTCTTTGGTGGCTGGGTCAGAGTGGGTGTTTGGACTGGTGCCTGACACGGTGAAGAGGTGGCGCGTGGGAGTGTGGGAGTGCGTGTGAAGGGATGGTGGTTGATGACGGGTTGTTTTTAGTTTTGAAACGGGTTTTTCATAGCTTAATCATTATAATTCGTTATTTGGTCGTATTCTTAATTAATTAATTTAATTCCCGAGTTAATTAAATAATTAAATACGGGTTTTGAGTCGGGTTGTTGAGTTGTTCAATTGTTTGATTCGGGTTTTCTTAATCGTATAATTCGTTAATCCTTTAATTATCATTTTGGTTTTAGTTTCGAGTTATTTAAAATAAAATAATAATCAATAATAATTAATTAATTAGAGACGGGTTAAATAGGAAAGTTACTATATCAGGAAAGTTTCCATTTTTAGGAAATTCTATCTTTAATAACTCTCTATTTTGGGAACGGGAATAGTTAAGTAATTGTTATCATTTAATTATCTTTCAGAGGGCGAATTGTTGTGGAATATTACTGGACACCCGACTATTTGACTGCAGTACTGAGGTAGGGAAATACACTTGACTTATTATCGTTGTTGTTTAATTGTGTTGACTTGATTCGTGGTTGTTGATTTACGTTATGATTCATATATGGGAAGGTGATTGACTGAATTGATCGTATTGAGTATGATATCACCACATCGGGTAACCGGCATGATTTTATGATTTATCAGTTCAGTGATTTATATATATATATATTGTGTTGCATTAATTTCTGTTGAGCATTTCATATGCATTGGAGTTGGAGGATGCTGTAGGAGTGACGATGTTGAGATACGATGTGAGTTGTGATAAGGCCCAGGCGGGTTCTGCAGACTTGCTCGGTGTCCTCACAAGCGAGTGGCGGATCGGCTACGGTCGATATATATAGTCTACCGGGGATCGGTATGGCTGGGTTGTCCGGGTTATGAGATATGTGAAATGAGATATGAGATACGAGTTGAGATGGAGATGGAGGTGACGGAGGATCATGCATATCATATTTTGTTGTTTAATTGTTTTCCCTACTCAACCTCGTGGTTGACCCTGTGTATTCATGAACACCTGTGATGACCCAAATATTGGCGAGCAGACTTGACAGGTTAAGAGATAGAACGGGAGCTGGATGGGCGTGAGACACTGGATCTGACGACTTAGTAGCTAGATCATCATCTAGAAGACTTTCACTTTAATTTATGTTAGTTCTTGTAATCTGACGTAAAAGAGGTTTTGTAATAATTAAGTTAAAAACAATTATATAAATTGCCTTGGAGTTTAATTTGTTATTCACTACCTCGGGAAACCGAGATGGTAACAGCCCGGTTTATTAGGGAATGTCTTGACGAAGGCTTCTTTTATAAACCGGGGTGTTACAAAGTGGTATCAGAGCGAACGATCCTCAGGCCTAAACCAATGAGCCCAATGAACATAGGATGTGTCTAAATAAAATGAACCCCGGGATAGAACTGTTAGGAGCACACTAAGGTAAGGTATGAGTTAAGGGCCCCCTCACACCGAACCAAAGGGCCCTCTCGATTGACCCGGAAACCCTGAGTGTATATGAGAGAAAGGGTAGAATAGTTGCTTGAGATTGAGCATGAAATTCATATATCGTTGCCTAAGTGTTAACTGATTGATACCTTGATTATTGCATAAAAGAGTTGATGTATACCTTGAGACCCATATATTCTAACCATTCTGCAGGACAACGCTACGGTAAGTATTTTGTATGAATGATGTGTTGATAGTACTATTATGTCTACGAATATGCGGTTATGTGATCCCAAAGCCATGCTAGTATACTCTTGTGATAGTAATTAGAAACACTACCGAATTATATGTTTTTAGTCGTAGCAATCGTGATTTAGATGTAAGGAGTAGATTGAGATGTGAAGGGATTCTATGGGGTAGATGTTTACGTACGTACAGTGTGAGATTTAAGTTAGGATGGGTTAGTATCGATAGTATGGTTGTAAGAGTTTGGAACATAGAAAATGAATGACTTAGTGATGAAACTCGTTTTGGTTGATGTTACTCTCTAATTGACCTTCTTGCCATTCCCTTTCTGTTTATTTCCTATGGATGAAAATTATATGAGAGATAGCCTTGGGAGTTAGTGTCCATTTGGCGTTGGTTTCATGCTTATATGATATACGGATTAGGAGTAATAAATATTTTAGTGAGCTGTGGTTAGGAAGTTCCTGTGCGGTGATGTTTTGACCAACAATTTTGTAAAAATTCTCATTTAAATTATACTAATAATCTTTGCATAATTCCAACTCCATCGACCCGAATATTCGCATATGTTTTCAAATTAATAAGCCACGAAAAATCTTGATGTCTCAATATTAAATAATAAGTTTTGCAAACTGACCCAAGTTTGGACAATTGCTTTGTCACATGTTTGTTGGACCAACTGAGTTGTAAAATTCTTTAAAAATGGAATTCTTGTACTTTAGACCTAATTCTTTTTCCTCTGTGTTTTTAACTCTCCGTGTTTTATAAAAATAATATGAATCAAGTTTTAATCGAACGGTTATTTATTCGTGATCTTTGAAAGTTACAACGTGAATCAAAACATTTAAAATGTGCGTTCTATGTTGAATTTTCATACAATTGTTTGGTTAATTCATGAGCTTTAGTAACGTGAATTTATAATGTTTTATATGACGATAGTAGCACGCATGTTCAGTAATTATGTATCTTAACAAGTGATAAAATTAAAACTTAGTTGATAACATTGTTGGCATGATAGTATGAGTAAAATGGGATAGCTTAATTGGATTCTTAATCGAGGGTGAAATGTTTATACGAGTCCAGTTGTTTGCATACGTTATATACATTTGGCATGTTGTAACATTTCTGGCGTGTTCATCATATTTGCATAATGGTCGGATATATATAAATATAAAACTATATTGTCATATCTTGGTAAAGTTGGTGGCGTTAAATGTTAACTTGATTGTTCTAATACACTCGCATGAATATTTATAGTAATTATGTTTAAATGTTTACACATGGATGGTAGTAATGAGTATGTCTAAATGTTCACACATGTAGGATGCATCTGAGTTCTAATGTCTTTCATATGAGTTGAGTGCCCATAGTTATATTTATTACCTTCATCGCATTAAATTATTTCGATTAAACCTAAACCTATGACATGATAACAAACAGTGCGTTATTTCTTATCGGATATGTTCGTTATTATATCGTCATAAAATGCTAAAGTGATTCTTGCAATTGTATGGGCATGATATAAAGGAGACTGTTTGATATAACATGACAATTGACATATCTATATTCTCGAGTCGTTACTATCAATTATATTTTAATAAAGATTGTTTATGATAATTATATTGGCAATTATAATGGGATAACCCTTTGATGATTCACATGATATGCATTGGTTCCAACGATAATCGTTCATTAGTAAAGATAGGACTTGAAATGAATAAGATGAACCCAGTAAATCACAAATATATGAGTCGACACCTAAGCTCGTTTTGTTTGAAGGAATTGAATTAAGTTTATCGATTTTGAGTTTCGTAGTAAGTCGTAAATGGATTCTATGGACGGCTCATTATAAGATTTATGTTAGGAAAGTTATTCACCGTCAGGTATGAAAGTAAAAGTTTTGAAAATGAAGTTAAATTTTGTCATGTGAGTATAAATCCGGAATGAGATTTCCAAACAATGTTTGGTGGTATGGTTCCATGATATTTGCTAGTTGGAGGAATGAAACTAGAACGGAGTCACAAGTAGTGGGTTAATTTAGTCAGGTTGTTCGTTCATGTAGCGAATTGGTGGGTTGTGGTTAGTTACGAATGTCAAAACGGGAAATGTAATGGGGTGATTTAAGTGAGTTATGTGTTAACATGGTATGATTTATATTAGCATGATATGTAAGGAACACCTGTAAAATTGGTGTAGTTAAATACATTTAATCTTTTATGTCATGGTGTTGGGTGCAGTCTAAATATATTTAATACCAAGAACGAAATTTTATGTATGATAGTCTTGTATGTTAACTTTCCAATATCGCCGTTTACTCGCTTGTTTGACTCGACCAATAAGTTGTAAAAATTTGTCAATCAATGTGCATTCGTCATTCGTGAATAAATCCCAAACCCTTGTTATAAGGATTAAAAATATTTCTAGGATGATAAGTCTTTAAACTCGGTTATCTTCATTTTTTCTATGATTACGTATCCGGACCTAAACCTGTACAATTAAGTAAAGGAAAGTCAGACTGGACCTATTAGGTTATAAATTTTCATAAATCGATTTATCAAAGTGTTGACCCTAATTCTTTTCTTATGTTGATTGATCCCCTATGTTTCTAAGGTATGAGATTACAATGATTGGTGAAATGAATAATTACTAATGATTTTTACTGGTAACGGTAGCTTCCTTGAGAGAGCTTGTATATTGATTGTCTTTGGTAAGGATTAGTTAACTTAAGCGTGAGTTGTGAATATTTTATCCTCTTTCAGTTGTTAGCAGTAGTTTGAGAACTTTAGTTATAATAATGAAGGTTACGAGAACGTAACCATATTTTTAGTTGGGTAGGATTGTAAAATCTTAATGTTTAATTTGCACTTGTTTGTAGATCGTAGTTTTGATCAAGTTGATATTTCGTTGTGGGGTACCTATGCAAATGAGTTCTATATGTTTTATTCATACTTCTGTTAGTTGGTTGAGGTGTAAAAGGAGAGTATAGTTAAACTACTGGTATTGAGTGAATATTTCGTATTTGTTATGTTTAATTGATGTGTCAAAAGTGTGTGTTAACCGTGTTAGAAATGCGTGACGTCCGTAAGTACGATATACAATACCCTTCCGAGGTTTGAGTATGGGAGCGAACTTCGGGACGAAGTTCATTTTAAGGGGGGAAGACTGTAATACCCCGTATTTTATATAATCAATTAAACGGATATTATTATATATTAGTTATTATACATTTATATTACTAATTAAGTCGAGTTAATGGTGAGTCGATAATTACATTAAGCTATCGTAAGTTAATTGAGACGGGTTTATATGGAATTCGAAATGTGAGCTAACCCATTTAAGTGGCCCAATAGCATGTTCAGCCCAATTAACCCTAAACCCTAAACCTAATTTACCTAAACACTACCTAAATCCCTCCCTCAACCCGTCTCCCTCACGCCTCCCTCCTTCATCAGCTTCCACATCAACTTTCACGCATAGAGAGAGAGAGAGAGAGAGAGAGTGAGCCTGGGTGTTGACGGCGCAGCAAGGAAGGCCTTAGGCCGTTGGTCGACAACCGTGGGTGGCCCTGATGGCGGTAGTAGCGGCAGAAAAAGGTATGAGTCAACCCCCTTTCCTCTGTTTTCGCATTTCTGTCGTGGGTTGGTTGTTGTTTCGTGACTAGGGGAGGTGTTCCTAGTGGTTGGTGTCGGGGTAATGGTAATGGGTGGTATGTGACGAGTGTAGTGGTGGTGGTTAGGGTGGTTTTGGGTGGTAGTAGTGGTCTGTGAAAGGCAAAGCGGCGTCGGGGAGGAGTAGAAACGGGTTTAAGTCGTGGTTTTCGGCGAGTTAGAATGGGTAGGTTTGGGGTGGCGCCACCGTGGACTCGGGGGAGGTCGAACCGGCGGTGCCATGGCTCCTGGGTGCACTGCTTGACGGCGAGTAGGATGGTGGTTGTTTGGCAGGGGGTAGTTGTTGGTTGCGGTGGTTGTAGGTTGAGAACTAGGGGTGTTTGGTGAGGCACGGTGCTGAACCAGGCCAAAAGACGACCCTGGTTTGACTCGCCGCGACAATCGACCCCCCAAAGGGGGTGGTCTTTGGTGGTCGGGTCGAGTGGGTGTTTGACCGGTGGGCGACACGGTGGAGAGGTGGCGCGTGGGAGTGTGGGAGTGCGTGTGAAGGGATGGTGGTTGATGACGGGTTGTTTTTAGTTTTGAAACGGGTTTTTCATAGCTTAATCATTATAATTCGTTATTTGGTCGTATTCTTAATTAATTAATTTAATTCCCGAGTTAATTAAATAATTAAAGACGGGTTTTGAGTCGGGTTGTTGAGTTGTTCAATTGTTTGATTCGGGTTTTCTTAATCGTATAATTCGTTAATCCTTTAATTATCATTTTGGTTTTAGTTTCGAGTTATTTAAAATAAAATAATAATCAATAATAATTAATTAATAGAGACGGGTTAAATAGGAAAGTTACTATATCAGGAAAGTTTCCATTTTTAGGAAATTCTATCTTTAATAACTCTCTATTTTGGGAACGGGAATAGTTAAGTAATTGTTATCATTTAATTATCTTTCAGAGGGCGAATTGTTGTGGAATATTCTTTGGACACCCGACTATTTGATCATGATCTTGAGGTAGGGAAATACACTTGACTTATTATCGTTGTTGTTTAATTGTGTTGACTTGATTCGTGGTTGTTGATTTACGTTATGATTCATATATGGGAAGGTGATTGACTGAATTGATCGTATTGAGTATGATATCACCACATCGGGTAACCGGCATGATTTTATGATTTATCAGTTCAGTGATTTATATATATATATATTGTGTTGCATTAATTTCTGTTGAGCATTTCATATGCATTGGAGTTGGAGGATGTTGTAGGAGTGACGATGTTGAGATACGATGTGAGTTGTGATAAGGCCCAGGCGGGTTCTGCAGGACTTGCTCGTGTCCTCAACAAGAAATGCGGATCGGCTACGGTCGATATATATAGTCTACCGGGGATCGGTATGGCTGGGTTGTCCGGGTTATGAGATATGTGAAATGAGATATGAGATACGAGTTGAGATGGAGATGGAGGTGACGGAGGATCATGCATATCATATTTTGTTGTTTAATTGTTTTCCCTACTCAACCTCGTGGTTGACCCTGTGTATTCATGAACACCGTGATGACCCAAATATTGGCGAGCGGACTTGACGGGTTAAGAGATAGAACGGGAGCTGGATGGGCGTGAGACACTGGATCTGACGACTTAGTAGCTAGATCATCATCTAGAAGACTTTCACTTTAATTTATGTTAGTTCTTGTAATCTGACGTAAAAGAGGTTTTGTAATAATTAAGTTAAAAACAATTATATAAATTGCCTTGGAGTTTAATTTGTTATTCACTACCTCGGGAAACCGAGATGGTAACAGCCCGGTTTATTAGGGAATGTCTTGACGAAGGCTTCTTTTATAAACCGGGGTGTTACAAAGTGGTATCAGAGCGAACGATCCTCAGGCCTAAACCAATGAGCCCAATGAACATAGGATGTGTCTAAATAAAATGAACCCCGGGATAGAACTGTTAGGAGCACACTAAGGTAAGGTATGAGTTAAGGGCCCCCTCACACCGAACCAGTGGCCCTCTCAGTTGACCCGGAAACCCTGAGTGTATATGAGAGAAAGGGTAGAATAGTTGCTTGAGATTGAGCATGAAATTCATATATCGTTGCCTAAGTGTTAACTGATTGATACCTTGATTATTGCATAAAAGAGTTGATGTATACCTTGAGACCCATATATTCTAACCATTCTCAGACAACGCTACGGTAAGTATTTTGTATGAATGATGTGTTGATAGTACTATTATGTCTACGAATATGCGGTTATGTGATCCCAAAGCCATGCTAGTATACTCTTGTGATAGTAATTAGAAACACTACCGAATTATATGTTTTTAGTCGTAGCAATCGTGATTTAGATGTAAGGAGTAGATTGAGATGTGAAGGGATTCTATGGGGTAGATGTTTACGTACGTACAGTGTGAGATTTAAGTTAGGATGGGTTAGTATCGATAGTATGGTTGTAAGAGTTTGGAACATAGAAAATGAATGACTTAGTGATGAAACTCGTTTTGGTTGATGTTACTCTCTAATTGACCTTACTGCCATTCCCTTTCTGTTTATTTCCTATGGATGAAAATTATATGAGAGATAGCCTTGGGAGTTAGTGTCCATTTGGCGTTGGTTTCATGCTTATATGATATACGGATTAGGAGTAATAAATATTTTAGTGAGCTGTGGTTAGGAAGTTCCTGTGCGGTGATGTTTTGACCAACAATTTTGTAAAAATTCTCATTTAAATTATACTAATAATCTTTGCATAATTCCAACTCCATCGACCCGAATATTCGCATATGTTTTCAAATTAATAAGCCACGAAAAATCTTGATGTCTCAATATTAAATAATAAGTTTTGCAAACTGACCCAAGTTTCAGACCAATTGCTGTCACATGTTTGTTGGACCAACTGAGTTGTAAAATTCTTTAAAAATGGAATTCTTGTACTTTAGACCTAATTCTTTTTCCTCTGTGTTTTTAACTCTCCGTGTTTTATAAAAATAATATGAATCAAGTTTTAATCGAACGGTTATTTATTCGTGATCTTTGAAAGTTACAACGTGAATCAAAACATTTAAAATGTGCGTTCTATGTTGAATTTTCATACAATTGTTTGGTTAATTCATGAGCTTTAGTAACGTGAATTTATAATGTTTTATATGACGATAGTAGCACGCATGTTCAGTAATTATGTATCTTAACAAGTGATAAAATTAAAACTTAGTTGATAACATTGTTGGCATGATAGTATGAGTAAAATGGGATAGCTTAATTGGATTCTTAATCGAGGGTGAAATGTTTATACGAGTCCAGTTGTTTGCATACGTTATATACATTTGGCATGTTGTAACATTTCTGGCGTGTTCATCATATTTGCATAATGGTCGGATATATATAAATATAAAACTATATTGTCATATCTTGGTAAAGTTGGTGGCGTTAAATGTTAACTTGATTGTTCTAATACACTCGCATGAATATTTATAGTAATTATGTTTAAATGTTTACACATGGATGGTAGTAATGAGTATGTCTAAATGTTCACACATGTAGGATGCATCTGAGTTCTAATGTCTTTCATATGAGTTGAGTGCCCATAGTTATATTTATTACCTTCATCGCATTAAATTATTTCAGTTAAACCTAAACCTATGACATGATAACAAACAGTGCGTTATTTCTTATCGGATATGTTCGTTATTATATCGTCATAAAATGCTAAAGTGATTCTTGCAATTGTATGGGCATGATATAAAGGAGACTGTTTGATATAACATGACAATTGACATATCTATATTCTCGAGTCGTTACTATCAATTATATTTTAATAAAGATTGTTTATGATAATTATATTGGCAATTATAATGGGATAACCCTTTGATGATTCACATGATATGCATTGGTTCCAACGATAATCGTTCATTAGTAAAGATAGGACTGAAATGAATAAGATGAACCTGTAAATCACAAATATATGAGTCGACACCTAAGCTCGTTTTGTTTGAAGGAATTGAATTAAGTTTATCTGATTTTGAGTTTCGTAGTAAGCTGTAAATGGATTCTATGGACGGCTCTGTTATAAGATTTATGTTAGGAAAGTTATTCACCGTCAGGTATGAAAGTAAAAGTTTTGAAAATGAAGTTAAATTTTGTCATGTGAGTATAAATCCGGAATGAGATTTCCAGCCAATGTTTGGTGGTATGGTTCCATGATATTTGCTAGTTGGAGGAATGAAACTAGAACGGAGTCACAAGTAGTGGGTTAATTTAGTCAGGTTGTTCGTTCATGTAGCGAATTGGTGGGTTGTGGTTAGTTACGAATGTCAAAACGGGAAATGTAATGGGGTGATTTAAGTGAGTTATGTGTTAACATGGTATGATTTATATTAGCATGATATGTAAGGAACATCTGTAAAATTGGTGTAGTTAAATACATTTAATCTTTTATGTCATGGTGTTGGGTGCAGTCTAAATATATTTAATACCAAGAACGAAATTTTATGTATGATAGTCTTGTATGTTAACTTTCCAATATCGCCGTTTACTCGCTTGTTTGACTCGACCAATAAGTTGTAAAAATTTGTCAATCAATGTGCATTCGTCATTCGTGAATAAATCCCAAACCCTTGTTATAAGGATTAAAAATATTTCTAGGATGATAAGTACTGCGAAACTGGTTATCTTCATTTTTTTCGGTGATTCTGTGTCTGGACCTAAACCTGTACAATTAAGTAAAGGAAAGTCAGACTGGACCTATTAGGTTATAAATTTTCATAAATCGATTTATCAAAGTGTTGACCCTAATTCTTTTCTTATGTTGATTGATCCCCTATGTTTCTAAGGTATGAGATTACAATGATTGGTGAAATGAATAATTACTAATGATTTTTACTGGTAACGGTAGCTTCCTTGAGAGAGCTTGTATATTGATTGTCTTTGGTAAGGATTAGTTAACTTAAGCGTGAGTTGTGAATATTTTATCCTCTTTCAGTTGTTAGCAGTAGTTTGAGAACTTTAGTTATAATAATGAAGGTTACGAGAACGTAACCATATTTTTAGTTGGGTAGGATTGTAAAATCTTAATGTTTAATTTGCACTTGTTTGTAGATCGTAGTTTTGATCAAGTTGATATTTCGTTGTGGGGTACCTATGCAAATGAGTTCTATATGTTTTATTCATACTTCTGTTAGTTGGTTGAGGTGTAAAAGGAGAGTATAGTTAAACTACTGGTATTGAGTGAATATTTCGTATTTGTTATGTTTAATTGATGTGTCAAAAGTGTGTGTTAACCGTGTTAGAAATGCGTGACGTCCGTAAGTACGATATACAATACCCTTCCGAGGTTTGAGTATGGGAGCGAACTTCGGGACGAAGTTCATTTTAAGGGGGGAAGACTGTAATACCCCGTATTTTATATAATCAATTAAACGGATATTATTATATATTAGTTATTATACATTTATATTACTAATTAAGTCGAGTTAATGGTGAGTCGATAATTACGTTAAGCTATCGTAAGTTAATTGAGACGGGTTTATATGGAATTCGAAATGTGAGCTAACCCATTTAAGTGGCCCAATAGCATGTTCAACCCAATTAACCCTAAACCCTAAACCTAATTTACCTAAACACTACCTAAATCCCTCCCTCAACCCGTCTCCCTCACGCCTCCCTCCTTCATCAGCTTCCACATCAACTTTCACGCATAGAGAGAGAGAGAGAGTGAGCCTGGGTGTTGACGGCGCAGCAAGGAAGGCCTTAGGCCGTTGGTCGACAACCGTGGGTGGCCCTGATGGCGGTAGTAGCGGCAGAAAAAGGTATGAGTCAACCCCCTTTCCTCTATTTTCGCATTTCTGTCGTAGGTTGGTTGTTGTTTCGTGACTTGGGGAGGTGTTCCTGGTGGTTGGTGTCGGGGTAATGGTAATGGGTGGTATGTGACGAGTGTAGTGGTGGTGGTTAGGGTGGTTTTGGGTGGTAGTAGTGGTGTGAAAGGCGAGCAGCGTCGGGGAGTAAAACGGGTTTAAGTCATGGGTTTTCAAAGCGAGTTAGAATGGGTAGGTTTGGGGTGGCGCCACCGTGGACTCGGGGGAGGTCGAGCCGGCGGCGCCATGGCTCCTGGGTGCACTGCTTGACGGCGAGTAGGATGGTGGTTGTTTGGCAGGGGGTAGTTGTTGGTTGCGGTGGTTGTAGGTTGAGAACTAGGGGTGTTTGGTGAGGCACGGTGCTGAACCAAGCCAAAAGACGGCCCTGGTTTGACTCGCCGGCGACAGTCGACCCCAGTGGGGGTGGTCTTTGGTGGCTGGGTCAGAGTGGGTGTTTGGACTGGTGGCTGACACGGTGGAGAGGTGGCGCGTGGGAGTGTGGGAGTGCGTGTGAAGGGATGGTGGTTGATGACGGGTTGTTTTTAGTTTTGAAACGGGTTTTTCATAGCTTAATCATTATAATTCGTTATTTGGTCATATTCTTAATTAATTAATTTAATTCCCGAGTTAATTAAATAATTAAAGACGGGTTTTGAGTCGGGTTGTTGAGTTGTTCAATTGTTTGATTTGGGTTTTCTTAATCGTATAATTCGTTAATCCTTTAATTATCATTTTGGTTTTAGTTTCGAGTTATTTAAAATAAAATAATAATCAATAATAATTAATTAATTAGAGACGGGTTAAATAGAAAAGTTACTATATCGGGAAAGTTTCCATTTTTAGGAAATTCTATCTTTAATAACTCTCTATTTTGGGAACGGGAATAGTTAAGTAATTGTTATCATTTAATTATCTTTCAGAGGGCGAATTGTTGTGGAATATTACTGGACACCCGACTATTTGACTGCAGTACTGAGGTAGGGAAATACACTTGACTTATTATCGTTGTTGTTTAATTGTGTTGACTTGATTCGTGGTTCTTGATTTACGTTATGATTCATATATGGGAAGGTGATTGACTGAATTGATCGTATTGAGTATGATATCACCACATCGGGTAACCGGCATGATTTTATGATTTATCAGTTCAGTGATTTATATATATATATATATATATTGTGTTGCATTAATTTCTGTTGAGCATTTCATATGCATTGGAGTTGGAGGATGGTGTAGGAGTGACGATGTTGAGATACGATGTGAGTTGTGATAAGGCCCAGGCGGGTTCTGCAGGACTTGCCCTGGTGTCCTCAACCTGCGAGTGGCGAGATAGGCTACGGTCGATATATATAGTCTACCGGGGATCGGTATGGCTGGGTTGTCCGGGTTATGAGATATGAGAAATGAGATATGAGATACGAGTTGAGATGGAGATGGAGGTGACGGAGGATCATGCATATCATATTTTGTTGTTTAATTGTTTTCCCTACTCAACCTCGTGGTTGACCATGTGTATTCATGAACACCTGTGATGACCCAAATATTGGCGAGCAGACTTGACAGGTTAAGAGATAGAACGGGAGCTGGATGGGCGTGAGACACTGGATCTGACGACTTAGTAGCTAGATCATCATCTAGAAGACTTTCACTTTAATTTATGTTAGTTCTTGTAATCTGACGTAAAAGAGGTTTTGTAATAATTAATTTAAAAACAATTATATAAATTGCCTTGGAGTTTAATTTGTTATTCACTACCTCGGGAAACCGAGATGGTAACAGTCCGGTTTATTAGGGAATGTCTTGACGAAGGCTTCTTTTATAAACCGGGGTGTTACAAGCTTATAGATCATCAACCTACGCATACACCTATGCAGTTACCACCGTCAAAAAACATGGATAAAAGAATATAAGATTCTACCTCAGCTACCATCAGGTCCATCACTCATAAGTCATAACACAACCAGTATAAACCCAAACAACCCAAACACTTATCTCGAAACTGGCCCCCCACACACAGCTAGATCATCGGAATCTACCACAACCACCGACCACGACTCACCATGGCTAGCCATTAAATTCAGATTCCGACAAGAAAAGCACCAGCATCACCACAATTCAACTCGGTCTCGAAACCGACGACGGAGCTCGCCAATCGACAACTACCCACAGGTCATGTTTTGCTCTTGCGAAACAAGACCAGCAGCATCACCATGGACTCCATCACTTACCGTGACTACCACACTAAGGCACTAAGCAGCAGCAGCTCGACTCAATTGCCACCACTCGCACCATCAAGCTTGAATTCTCGTGCACATATTCAAAGCGGTAGCGGCATCGAACTAAAACCACTCATATCCGCCTCATTAACACTCTCTCCACTCCTTCCATTCTCTCAAACTGATAGGACACCGTTTCAACTAGAGCCGCTGCCGCCATATCTCGCCTCTATTGCAGACGAGGCCAATATCAAATTCATCAAATCAACTCCGATAAAAAATCACACAAGAATAACGAACAACAAATACTATGAAATTGATCCAATCAATCAAAATTATAATTTGTAACAAATAGTCGCCTATCAAAATCGAGTACTGGAGTCGCAAAATAGCGGATCAATTACACCAAATTCATCAATCTATACCTCAATCAAGAATCCCTATTTTTCGATCAATTCCCCCAAATCATCATCAACTCCCACAAATATCTCCCCTTAACTTTAATCGTCGTTTTTCCGAGCATAATCGCCCTCTCAACTACCTCCCTGATCACAAAGTCGTCAAAATCGACAGTACATGCGACGGCGTCGTAATATTTGGGCTCGAAAATGTCGAAACTTAAATACATGAATTTGAGTTTAGAAATCGGGAAATTACAATGAGATAACATTGCTACTGTAATTTTTTCCCAAAATTCTATGTATTTTTTTGTTTATTAATCTTTTTTTTCACACAAATATGGGTTTTTCTTTTGAGGGAGAGAAGATGAAGATAAAAACTTTGAAGGGGTGATGTCAGAGTCTTGGAAAGAACGAATGCCGGGGCTTTGTTTTATTTTTGAAATTTAATCTCTGCCTCTGGTTTTCTTTGATCTAGTGGCTGAGATTTTCAAAACTCACAACTCAACGTAAGAACCAAACTCACGAGATCCCGCCTATATATATATATATATATATATATATATATATATATATATATATATATGCAATTTATTTCAGATATCTTATTTATCAAATAAGCTATTTATGAAACACTTGCAGAAAAATCAAATAGCCTGCCTGAATGAATCCTAAGATTCTTTATGTTAACTTGTTGAGTATATAACCAACATTTAGTAGGAATGCGAATCTTACTTTGATTAGCTTGTCAAAATATCATATGCAATCCTAATCATCACATTTGTTGAAAACTAAATTCACTAGAAAATATCTATTTTGTATGAAAATTTTGAAATTTAGTGTGAGATGAAAAGTTCTCTTTGTCTACTTAAAAATTTCTTTATCACAAAAAAGATATTAATCTCGGGAGTCAAGTTGTTTGAGAGGGGGGGGGGTGTTAATTAGGAAAAGGCAAACACGTAATTTCAACAGTCTTGTTATAATCACAACTAGTTTTCATGCATGTGCGCTGCACGGATATTAAAATAATGTGCGATAAATTTCACAATAATTATAATGAAATATGGTACATAATTCATGTTTAAGCATTTATCTACGCTGCATAACCAATAAATAATTCTCGTTAACATAATATTGAAATGAGAATAAATGAGTGTTTGATTAATAAATATTTTTTGTTACAAAAATAAAACCTAGATGTAGTTTATCCATATGATACTCCAAATTCCAAAGTTTTTAGATTTTGTTGATGATAGTTTGTTTTTCAACTGGTCAAGGAAACAATCTACTACGCATAATCAACTCAATAATGTAACAAATCTCCTTATTTGGAATAACAAACTATAATTTAATCATTGTTGGATCAAAGGTAATTGCACAAAAACATTCACAAGTAGTTACGTAGTTATATCTCCCGGTCAAACTATAGATGTACTTTTGAATGTGAATCAAGCTCCAACGCAATACTACATGGTTGCGGCTCTTTATGAACATACACCCCGTCTCCAAACAATCATTTGAGACCACAACCAGAATCATTTATTATAATGGAAATCATTCATTATAATGGAAATCATTTGATAAAATTGTCGATTCTACCCTTATTTAATGATGTCGTTGTAGTATGTAGTGAGGTTCACCTTCCGCAAATTCACCATAGATTCATCCCCACTCAACTTTCGCATACAATATCAACTCAACCCACCCCATCTGCATATTTGAAACAAAGTCTTGCTCGCATACCCCCTATTTTTATTCCCTATTCGCACAAATGATCTAAGACAACTACATCTCTTGCAAGATTCATCCTTGTTTCCAAAACTCATCTCAAATTTATTCAATCAATCAATACAATATCACATGTTATGCTAAACAATATCACAACTTACACTAAAATAAAAGTTTTCGTAAAAAAAAATTCGTGATATTGTTTTGTATAGTGCGTGATATTGTTTTATGGACTTATGGACTCATCGGATCCCACCTCTCTCTCTCTCTCTCTCTCTCTCTATCTCTCTCTCTCTCTCTCTCTCTCTATATATATATATATATATATATATATATATATATATATATATATATATATATATATATATATATATATATATATATATATAGATTTGGAATCCGGTGAGAACTACCTACATAGTCAAAACCGTGAGAACTCCACCTTACGGATTTTTTTCTAAAAGATAACGTCATATTTGGATTCGGCATAGAATTTTATGGTTAGATAACATCTTTCTTGTTTCAAAAAGTGTAAATTATTGACGAAAATCCAGACGAGAAACATTTTATTAATTTTCATGCACCTACTACTCATTTTCATGTATCTAACAATTTTCATGCACCTAGAGCCTGATGTTTTCATGCACCTAATAATCGTTTTCATGCATGTAACAATTTTCATGCACGTAGTAATCATTTTGGTGCATCTATAGCCATTTTAGTATATTTAATTGTATTTTTGTATATTAAGTTTATATTTTGTTAATAAAATCAATAAAAATTTTTAGCTAAATTAAAAATGTGTTCGAATAAACTAAACTAAGGGTAAATGATTCATCAAAACTTTCAGAACAAGATTTGATGATGATTTAGTAAGGGTTCTCACGGTTCTCATTATGTTAGTGGTTCTCACCGGATCTTGACCTTATATATATATATATATATATATATATATATATATATATATATATATATATATATATAGAATTAGGATCACATGAGTCCACCCTATCTTTTTGAGTCCCGTGAGTCCACTTATGTATCACACGCTCTACACAAAAATATCACGATTTTTTTTTTTTTTACGAAAAAAAAAAATTTTATGGATAATTTTTTTTCCTTAGTCTGAGCTGTGATATTGTTTAGTATAACCTGTGATATTGTACTAAGTCTGTGAGTCCAGTTGAAGAGTATCACAAGTTGTACAAAATAATATCGCACCTTACATTAAACAATATCACTGGTTGTACTAAATAATATCACGGGCAGATCCGTCTTCCTTGCAACTCAAGCTAATATATGTGATAATGATACATTTGCTAGTCGTCCAGTTTACATGGGCCACAGATCTCATGTGAGGCCACAGATCTCATGTGAGACGGTCTCATGCTAATATAATGTTATGGTCTCCACCCAGTTACACCCAATTTCATGAAATGGGTCAATCTCATAATACTCCTACCATGAAATCGTTATTTTGGAAGTTAGTAAACCTCAGTTCCCGAAACAAACAAAAGACTGTACAAAAAAAATGTACATTAACTGCACTGAGACATTTCTCCCCTGAGGACTAAATCCACCCAGAACGCTGATAGCTTGAGGAGTCAACTCTACATGCCCCAACACAGAAATTCCAGCTTCCACAATGGCTTTTGCCGCTGTTATTGTAGAAGGCGCTCCTCCCTCTAATTTAATGGAATCCATTCCTCCTCTTTTAAAATAATGTTATGGTTAGACTATACCATAAAGTGAGTGCTTTTTCATTCTTTTTTTTTTGGGTTATTCCCATTGGTACCCTCGAGTTATCCACTTTTCTCACTGGTACCCTCGCCTTTTCATAATCTCCAATTATACCCCTTAACTTTCTTCTTTACTCCCAACTGTTACCATAACTATTTTCCGTCAAACACTTCCGTTAGATTTTGTGACTCAGCTGCTAAATGTACATTCTCTCTCTCCCAAAATCCACTCTAAAAGCTCACTGTAAGCCTACCTCATTTTCCTTTCGCAGTTTGGCTATGGTGATGACATCTCATTTTAACTTTCTATATACAACTAATATACTGAATATACTCCATTTGATTCTCGAAAAACTTGGCTGTGGAGTACTAGATTAATCCTCAACACTTCATCTTGTTCACTATACTGAATATACTCCATTTGATTCTCGACATTCGTTGATATCTCCAATTAGAAGATGAATAACTCAATTTCTCTTTTCCAGGTTTGTCTGACATCTTCTAACTTTTAATCATTTGTACCATGATTGTTTTTCATGTTTAAATTTGAAATTTCTATGGTTTTCTTTGTTGGGTTTAATAACGAATCACTAGTCTATTGTTTCTGATTCTTTTTGGAGAATGATAAATGTGATGTACAATAAATCTCTTTTAAGAATTAAAACGGGTCAAATAATCTACCACTTGAATAGGTAAGACAAGTCGTATGCTATTTGACATGTCTTAAGCTTAAGACGGATAATACCGTCTTAATAGAGCTTTTGTGAAGTAATTAAAGGCTGAAGCTAGATACTTGGAATTAAAGGAGGGAATCTAGCAAATTTACAGTAGATGAATGTGTTTCTCAAACAAAAACTTTCATGTTTCATAGTAACAATTCTTGATCTTGTCTACCTGTTTGTAAAGACATGCCAGTTTCATGTTTTAGAACCAAAACAAAACATTACAGCAACTGCTAAAGACATAAAGGAGATTGGTCTTCTTGCTAACTAGCATTCCATATCAGTCATAATACAAAATCAACTGCTATTATATCAGCAATTCTTCATCTTGTCTTCCTCTCATGAACCTTGCTTGATGAACCATGGACCGAAGCCGCTGCTGATGTCTAGGTGTTGACAATTTCAGCTGCAAATTCTGTTTCAGTATTGCCCAAAACTGCACCCTCTAAGTCTTCTAGTGAGTCAAAAAGTTTGATATGTGACTTGCCACTCATCTTGTTACAACGATTGGTAATCTTACCTTGCATTTCTCCCCTCTCTTTTGCAGTTTGATATGTGACTTGTCACTCATGTGTGTGTTGATAAATTTGACGAAGAATCAGAAAAACAAGTAGAGGAAGTTGAATAGGGCAAAGAGGAAGTTGAATAGGGCAAACAAGCAGAGGTAGCAGGAATATATGAATTTTAATCGTGGATTTTGGGAGGGAGATATATAGTACACGTTGTCAAAAATCTAACGGAAGTATTTGACGGAAAATAGTTATGGTAACAGTTGGGAGTAAAGAAGAAAGTTAAGGGGTATAATTGGAGATTATGAAAAGGCGAGGATACCAGTGAGAAAAGTGGATAACTCGAGGGTACCAATGGGAATAACCCTTTTTTTTTTTAAAACGACATGCTCTTTCATTATTTTATGGTCAAACCATAAAATAATGTTTGGAAAACGACATGATCTGTCTACATGGGCCCATGTGTTCCAGCTAATATATGTGATAACGATACATTCTGCTTGTAAGTTTGGATTACTGCAGTTCATCCCAACTTGTCGACTAACCTTATGTACCATCGTGATATTCTTGTGTACAGTGTGTGATACATAAGTGGACTCATGGGACTCAAAAATATAGGTGGACTCACCGGATCTTGCCTATATATATATATATATATATATATATATATATATATATATATATATATATATATATATATATATATATATATATATATATATATATATATATATATATATATATATATATATATATATATATATATATATATATATATATATATAGTGATAAGATCAAGTGAGTCCATGTCTTACATTTGAGTCCATAAGTTCCCTTTAGAGCCATTGGATGAGGAAGATGGAGGGTTGAGATTGGAAGCAAAAAAAGGAGGATTAATGCCTAATAAAACACTCTCTCTACTTTACTAATCCACACTAATCAAATATTAATCCACTATATAACCTTTATTTTTCCACCAACTTCTCTCTCATTCACACAATTCACTTCTCTACTCCCTCTCTAAAACCCAAATTAATTCAAAACCCAAATAATACTCTCATCCTAACAAACCCAAATAATTCAAAATCTAAAAAATAAAAAAAATTCCCTCCATATTACACCCACCCACCCACCCTCGTGGCCACCGCCACCCACTCCCACACTCCTCCTATTCTCCCATGCCGCTTCCACCCACACCACAACACCCTTCCCGCAACCACCCACACAACAACCACGACTGTACCCTCGACCGCCACCCACTACCGCCATGCAAGCCACCACCGCACAACACGACCCCATTTCTCCCAGATCTGAGCCACGCCGCCACCACAGCCGACCCATCACCACCATTGCTCCCACTACCGCCATCTCAAGCCACCCCACAACTATCTCCTTTTTTTTTTCAGATCTGGACACCACCACTTGTCCGCCGCCTCTCCTTCCTTTGTCGCCTCTCCTCGTCGAATGTCGCCTCCTTTGTCTTCATTTCTTTTGTTTTTTTTTGTGTCATCCGTAGTGGGTGGGGTGTCGTGGGGCGGTGGCAACACCACACCCCTCTACCGTGTTCGTTTTGTTCCAAAACACCACACTCCTCAACTGTTTCTCTTTGTTGTTCTTTTTTTTTTGTTTCCTTCTTCTTCTAAAATAACGTGTCCTGCTTCTCTTTGTTTTTTTTTTTTTATTATTATTTCTTCTTCTTCTAAAATCACGTGTCCCTCCTCCCTCTCTTATTTTTGGTGTTTTTTTTTATTTAAAAAAATTCGTTTTCAGATTTTGTTTCTTCTTTTAAAAAAAAATTCAGATTTCTTTTTTATGTTTTTCATTTTCTTCAGATTTGGTGGTTATTTTTAAAAATTTTGGTTAATTTATGAATAATATAATTTTGGAAACCTAGATCTACAAGTGTACACGAAAAATTATGACATTAGGTATATTTATTTTGTTTACTTGAGTAAATATTTTAGATCTCGTTTTATTTTGTGAATTTTTTTATTTTAGTCTTGTATTTACTAAGTACATCTCATATAATTTTAGATCGTTTTATTTTAGTCTTAGATCTAATAAATAGATCTAAGGTTATTTGTTGATTTTCATCTTAGATGTGCATTTTTTTCTCCTAGAATTACTCTTTTTTCGGCTAGAATTACACTTTTTGTTGTTGGAATTACACTTTTTTCTGTTAGAATTACTTTTTTTTTCTCTTAAAATTACACTTTTCTTCATTAAAATTACACTTTTTTCTGTTAAAATTATACTTTTTTTTGCTAGAATAACACTTTTTTCGGCTAAAATTACACTTTTTGTTGTTAGAATTACACTTTTTCTCGTTAGAATTACACTTTTTTTCTGTAAAAATTACACTTTTCTTCATTAAAATTACACTTTTTTCTTTTAAAATTATACTTTTTTTTGCTAGAATAACACTTTTTTCGGCTAAAATTACACTTTTTGTTGTTAGAATTACACTTTTATCTGTTAGAATTACACTTTTTTCTGCTAGAATAACACTTTTTCTGCTAAAATTACACTTTTTGTTGTTGTTAGAATTACACTTTTTTCTGTTAAAATTACACTATTGGACTAATGTTACACTCTCCATGGACTTGGTCATATTCTCATATTCTCATTGGACTAATGTTAGACTCTCAATGGACTAAAATTACATTCTCAGTGGACTGAAATTATACTTTTCTGGACTAAAATTACACTTTTCTGGACTAAAATTACATTCTCCTTGACTAAAAATAACAATCTCCTTGGACTGAAATTACACTTATCTGGACTAAAATAACACTTTTTGTCATTAAAATAACACTCGTAAAATGCTAAATTACAATAACTTGTGATAAAATTACAAAAATTCAAAATATTATTCGTTAAAATCACTCGGAAAAGATTGAAGTTAAACTTGTAAAACGCTAAATTCTCGAAAATATTCCTTAAAATTACACATTTTGCTGTTAGAATTACACTCGTAAAATCCTAAAATGTCGAAAACTTGTCTCGAAAAAAAAAACGAAAAAAACCGAAACAGGAAAAATGTTAACAAAATTTTCATAAACTTGGAAGTATAAGACAAAAGGTGGTGTTAATTGTGTATGATAATGAATTAGTGAAAGTATTACTAAAACTAGAGAGAGAAGTAAATTCATTAGTGTTAAGTGTGTTTCTTGCTTTCAATCTCAACTTTCCACCATTCATGATCCAAGGGTTGTGGGAGGAACTTATGGACTCAAAAAAAAAAGGGACTTAGAAGAACTTTGCTCTCTCTCTCTCTCTCTCTCTCTCTCTCTCTCTCTCTCTCTCTCTATATATATATATATATATATATATATATATATATATATATATATATATATATATATATATATAGAATCAGGATCCCGTACGAACTAAATTACGGTGCGAACCGTACGAACTAAACACAGACCCTTAGATCAAAGCAATCGATGGCCAATATTACACACTCCCTTCATCCTCTTAAACAAACCTCTACACTTACAGTACCCTCGTATCACTCATCTTGTCTCTCTATCACTCATCCCCATGACCCCAAAACAAAACATCCATCCAACTAACGTCGGCACCAGAGTTAGCTTCGGCAACCCCACCACCATCACTATCCACAACCTATAAATCGCTGTAAGTTCGCAGGACTCGACGTCGGCGGCATTTTCGGCGATAGTTGTGAGGAAACGGTTGATTTTTCACGGTGTGGATGTCGGAAAAAGAAGTGGAGACGAAGAACAATTTGTGCGTGGTGCGTGTGAGGGCCTACATCTGACGGAGCTCGACCATCAGCCTCCGTGTTCATGGTTTTTTCTTTGATTTTCATAATTTTGAAACTTAGATCTACTCAAAATGAATTATAATTTCATAATTTTAATCGCCTTAATGAATTAATTGGAAGATTTTAAGTAAGAAAACAATTTTGTTGGCAGGAAACGACTGCAGTGATTTCATTTTCTTTCTCCTTCCAGATCTGTCTGGGTGTCGCCTCTATAGTCGGAGAAATTCGAAGTCGAGTTTTATGGCAGTGGTGTGCGTTAATGCGCCGGTGAGATCTGGGCTCGAAAGCCGCCGGCGTAAATTAGGTGCGATGTTGAGAGGAAGAAGAAGAGAGAAGGGTATGGCGACCAACGACAGCTCAATGACGGACTGACAGTGGTGTGCGCGCAAAGGAGGTGAACTGGCTATGGCAGCGACGGTATCTGAGCTATGGTGGTGGCGTCGTCGGCGCCATCAGAGGTTACCGATGCTCTCACCGGCGTCGCTCAGGTGGTCTATGTTGTTGGTGGTACATCTCATATTCCTTTCGTTCCCCATGAAAGCTACTTCTATTTCAGATCTTATGTCGGTACCGGCGACAATTTTGAGATGATGCTGGCCGTGGATTGATCTATTGTTGGCAGTGGTGATTGTTTGAGAATCTCGTCGGCGTTGACTAGTGGTGGAATGGGCAGCTAAAAATGGTTTGGTTAGTGGGGTGGGTATGAGAGCGGTGGATTCGGTGGGGTGGTGTCGGTGGTGGTAGGGGCATTGGCGGTGGTAGTGGGGGCTGTGATGACGGTGGTGAAAGTGGATACACAAAATACCACCCCAGATACACACGACATTAATACGGGATACATGTGTATCCGGCAGTATAACCATGTGTATCTGGTATTAATACGATGCGTATCCGGAAGTATAAATTTGTGTATCCAGAAATATTATAATGTGTATCTGGCTTTAATGTCATGTGTATCCGGAAAAAATATAAAATGTATCCGCAAAAAAAATAGTTTAAAAAAGTGTAAAAGTGCATGTATAATTTTAGTGTGGAAAAAGTGTATCTAGCTATGTTATAAAATGTATCTGAATAAGAAGTGTATCTGGTAAGGTAATAAAATGTATGTAAAAAAAAAAAAAAAAAAAGTGACAAATAAGCTAGTTAAATGCGGTTCGCACCGTAACTCGCCCGTACTCAACCCGCCCCTATATATAATATATATATATATATATATATATATATATATATATATATATATATATATATATATATATATATATATATATATATATATAAAGAGAGAGAGAGAGAGAGAGAGAGAGAGAGAGAGAGAGAGAGAGAGAGAGAGAGAGACACACACACACACACACACGAACTTTGCTACTTATTTCATTTAGCATAAATAAATCTTACTCCGTCCATTCCACTTTTATTGTACATTTTCCTTCAAATTTTATCTCATAATTATGGGTGTTTTCCCTGCATAATGTTATGACGGAAAATAATTCCCTTCATATGATTGTTTTAAAATTAATTCCCACCATATAATTGATATAGGATTGGATAATAAAAAGCAAGAGGCATGTAATAAAAAAAATTTGGAATTCCTTGTATAATGTATTGTAAAAAAATTACTTCCTAAATATACTCTCTTAAATGCATTATTTAGTTTTAAATTTTAATAAGTAATATATTAATAATATTCACATATATTACTACTCCATATTTAATAAATTTATATTATATTTATGATAAAAAATACTCCCTCCCCAACACCTATGTTTACTCCATTTCAATAAAATACTCCTCACATATATTAGAGAAATAGGGCAAATACTTATATGTGGATGGAGTATATATAGCTTTTTCCCCCTATGTCCTCTATTTTTGCAGAATGTCTAGAGTAGATACGCTTCAAGTAAAAATCAATGCGCTCAATTTTTGGTGCATCTTAACAAATATATAGTGAATATAAATAAACATCATCAATATAACAATTATTAGATAAAACTATGAAAAAATGTATTTATATAATATAAGTTTTTTGCAAATTTTTAAAAAAATATTTAATTTTTCTTACCATAAATGTAATTTAAATTTAGTATAATATACGGAATAATATTATATGTGAATAATATTTATTTATAATCTATAGAAATATAAATATAAATAAGGAATTAAATGAACTATACCTAGGGAATAATTCTTTAACATTACATTATATAAGAGAATTTAATTTTGTTTTTTATTTCCACCCCTGTTGCTTTAGATCATCAAAACCTAAATAAACAATATGGTGGGAATTATTTTTAAAACAACCATACATAGAGAATTAATTTATATTATAGCATTATGTAGAGAAATCACCCCATAATTATTGCCTCATTTTTATTGCCCCTAGATCACAAATAAAATATTGCACGATATTCATTAAACCTTTCACGCTATGAATCAAAAGTAAATTTATCCATATGATACTACAAAGTTAGTTTATTTCTTAATATATGTTTATTTTCCAATTTATCTAGTAGTTTTCCTACTTAATAATAAGTGTTTTTTACATTTAGTATTGGTTCGTTCTACACATATGATATTTAGTTAATAAAATTACCTCATTTATATATATTTTTCTCTAATTAATAATATCAAAGTTTTCATCCATCCTACTTCCACACCCACTAATTAAACCAATGATGAAATTAAGTAATTAACCACCAAATCCGACGCAGTCATCCTTATTTCTAATACCTCAAACACCTATCGAACTCATTATCGGAACCTTTCCCCAATTCGTATCTCCCTAAATTATATTGATGATGTGCTCAATTTATACAAAAAAAAATAGAGCATAAATAATAATTAATTTACTCGATATAATTGAATAGTACCCTTTTTTATGCATGTAAAATTGTCACAACAAAAGCTTTTGAGAGATGGTCTTTCACTAAGTTAGGGAAAAACTATTCTTGCTTTTTTATGTGTTTTTCATGACCTTTTGTTAAAAAAAAAAAATTGATCATTGCTTAAATTGACTGTTTAAATTTTATGTTGTTAATCTCTTACAAACATTTTATGTTGTGAATTATCATATTTAACACATTTCCAGAAAATTGGATAGTGCTAATATATCGATTTTTTTTCTAATTTAATAATAAGTGTAAAAATATTAATGAATATTTTTCTAATATTAATAAATTGTAAATTATTTCTCATTTCTAATAGGAAAATTATAAATAATTAATTATTTCTATGTCTAATAGAAAACTTGTATTCCTATTTCTAATAGAAAATTTTAAACAATTAGTTATTTTCTATTTATAGTAGGGAAATGTGTCTCGAAAAAAAGCCTCTTTTATTTATATACTAGATTTAATGCCCGTGCGATGTACGTGTCCAGAAATAATATCGTGTTATTTAATTTTTTGTAAGACTAATACATTTTACATCTTAAGAGGAATTGAGAAAATTGATTATTTGGTTATTTTTTTCTAATTAAAAGCATGCTTTAAACTAAAATAATTAATGTTTTGGTCACCGGAGTATGATTTCTTACAAAAGCTTTTACTCTTATATCCATAGCCTTTTTTATTAAATTGATTTTCCCCTATTCATTGAAACCGCAACATTTTTCATATTTTTTTAACATATTATGACAAATTTAACAATTTTAACAAATTGCAATGGATTAATTTAAGTACAAAAATGATATTGTGTCTCCGACATTTGACATATTAACTGTGTTGCCTGAAATTTTGAGTGCACAACTAAATTACAGTTTTGATATGATTTTAGTGATTTGTCTGTTTTTTCCCTTATTAAAAAAAACATAATGAACACTGTTAGAATTATAGAGAGGGGAAGAATTGCATAGAAGTGAGAATGTATTATTGATTGTTGTGACTTACATGATTATGGTGAGGGTATTTATAATACCACTCATCCTAGAACTTAACCCTAATTTGGCTAACCCTAATGGTAGCCGGGCCTAGTATAGGCCCAATCTCCCATACAAGCTACGGTCTAATCCCATAAAAAACTGATGCAATCGCTCATTATCAAGACGCTTAATCGCCTTTCCAACAATATCGCAAGTGCATTTCCCACATTGACAAGCGAAAGGGGGTTCATGAATAGATATTGCGTCCCATAAAGATTTTAATTTGCCGTAGTATTGAGTAACGGACATACCTTTTGTTTGACGACATTCACCCAATTCAGTTTTCAAAGAGTGAATAGACGTACCATCAACGACAGCAAATCGCTCCTCCAAATCCTTCCACATGGCAGTAGCGTCTTCAACATACGGAATGCTTTCGAGAACATCCGGATCGATGGTCGCACGCAGCCAAGAAACAATGGTACAATGGATAACCTCCCATTGCCCTAGCAAGGGTTCGTCAGACGGTTTTTTAATGGAGCCATCACAGAAGCCAAACTTGCGACGCGATTTTAACGACATACGAATCGAGCGGCTCCAATTGTCATAATTTCGATGATTGAGAAGAATGGTGGATAGTTTGAGGCTAGGCAAATCACCCGAGCCTAGGTAGAAAGGAGAAAGGGGATCGATTTTAGGGACGGAATTGTCCGTTTGTGGAATGTTATCTCCGCCAGTCATGGCAAGGAGAGAAAAAAAATGACGTTTTTTAGAAATTAAACCAAGCTCGATACCATGTTAGAATTATAGAGAGGGGAAGAATTGCATAGAAGTGAGAATGTATTATTGATTGTTGTGACTTACATGATTATGGTGAGGGTATTTATAATACCACTAATCCTAGAACTTAACCCTAATTTGGCTAACCCTAATGGTAGTCGGGCCTAGTATAGGCCCAATCTCCTAATAAACACCCTGTACCATTTTATTTAGAAATAAAATTTACATCCGACTCCTATTTTTTAAACTTGTGAATTATCTACGTTATTATACCAACAAAAACCATATTCTAAGATTGCACAATTCTCCTGAAAGACAATCCCTCAATAATGTTTATATAATATTTATAATATAATATGAGGTGTAATTGATTTCTTTTCTTTTCCTTTTCTTTTTGCTACTTTTAAAAGTAGTTTAGTTTTACTATATCTCACACACTAATCAAATTCAAGACGGTATTTTAGGAAACTTACTCCTAAGCTGATAGACATTATTCATCACATTCATGCCAGACTCATAAATTGGAACTCTTATCATATGGATAAAAAATTTATCTCATTATAGTTGTACTATACATGCCAAATACCCATCAAATTCCATGTTGACTAAAGCTCGTTTAAGAAAGGTTTTTTCTTTTTTCTTTTTTTTTTTCCCGAGTCAAGATTGGACCTTTATTACATATAATCACTGGTTCATCACTAAGTTTAAAATAGCATGTTAAAATTCATCATCAATAATTTTTTATGTCATGTGTTTTAATTACAAAAAATTACACAGTATTATAATCTTGTCAAGGGTCTATATAACTTTAATGGTAATATTGAAGTGTTGTCTACAATCATGATTTATCAAAAACCTTTGGTATGTTCTAATATTATCGTAACATTGTTATTTACCTAAACATAACACACTATTTTGTTAGAGGAATAATAGTATAAATAGATAATCAATTGTATTACGGTTCCCCGTGCTTTACCAGTTTGATAACGATAAAAGTGTGTTTTCTTTTGTTAAAAGCCTAATACTTTAACCCGTCTTGTTCTTATCGTGAATAATAAGAAACGGAATAGCGAATTACTATCTAGCTTCTGTTATTTACCTTCTTTTTACATTCTCCTCTTACAACCAATTAAAATATCGTTTATTTTGCTTCATCCTCTTGTCTTCCGACCCCACACGTTTATTTTTACTTTTGTGGACAATACATTCCTCCCATGGCTAGTAAACATTACAATAAAATAGATTACTACTTCAAATAAAAGTGCTTTCTCAAAGTAAAGTCATAAGGGTAAGGGGGAACAACAACAAAAATTTCATTTGCGGGGATCTTGAATGCTGCAAATCATACAGATCACACTATTGTACCAAATAAAAATGGATGAAGAATTGACAACGTATTCAGAGATGACTTTCAATGTCTAATACGGAGTGTTGGAGGGTACATGTTTAATTGCTTATAAAGTCTCTTCCAAAGTTCCAATCTAAAATCAAAGCATTAAGCATAGTGAGATTGCTTGATATTCTTCTAATCTGACATTAAAAAGCAAGATAAAGTTAATTAGATTCACAAACAAAATAGCAAAAATAAAGAATACTCCGTAAATTGCAATAAAAGAAGAGAAACGTAAGAATAAAATAGAATGGGAAATAAAATATGCTTGGTAGGCTCATCATACCACTTTATATATAGTGATAATTCCCTAATTTGTATATCATTCAAACTCTATCGTATAAATTATTTAGTTTGTATATCTATCAAACTCTATCGTATAAATTCTTTATTTATAAAAATTACTCCCTCCTATTCTGAATAAGTGTCTCATTTAGACAATGACACGAAAATTAAGGAATATAGATAAAATAATGAAAATTATTATATAGGGGTAAGAATATATGAGTTAAATAATGAAAAGTATTGAATATGATGAGTTATGAGTGATTTAGGTGGTAAATAAAGAAAAGAGTTAAGGGTAGGAAAATAAAAAACCATGTCCAAATATGGCAAATGGGACAGTTATGTGAATAGACGGAAATGGCAAATGGGACAGTTATTTAGAATAGGAGGGAGTATTAAATAAAATTAGGATTTATTTTATTTAGGTTGCTAAAATTGGACTCTCTATAATCGCTTGAAAAAAGCTTCCTTTATTAATATAGATAGATATTGATTCATAATATTGCTGTAATAAAAGCTCGCTAAATAAATTGACGTTAGAAAACCTTTTGAGAAAAAATTAATTTGGAAAATAAATAAAGTTTCAACAAAATTTGAGAGAAGAATAAAATCGATCTTACCGTGATAAATTGATAATATATAAGATGACTTCCGTTAAAACTCTATTATAATTACTCACTAGGTTGAAAGCCCGTGCGTTGCAACGGGTTAATTAACTTGATTATAATGAAAAAAATATTATAAAACATTAATATTTACATCTAATCATTTGTTTACATATGATTAAAATATCTCTTTCAAAGAAAATAATTGATAAATACATACACGTCTATCGTTTATTGATTATGCGAAAAAAATAAATAATAAATAAATTTTGCTATTAAAGAGATAATAATAATAGAAACTCTAATAAGACAATACTTAAAAAACTCTAAAAAAAATTTGGCTGATATTAAAGTTACAAAGATGACTCATATTTATAATCATAGATTCACCCCACCTTATAGTAATTTTTCGATGTGAGACAATTCGACTATTTATACATTATATATTAACAACACCTACATTATTTTTCAATATGGAACAAATACCATTGTCAGAAATACACTATCTTTTTCGCACCCAGTTCGACATCCAACACGATTAATAATGAGAAGATACTATACTATGTTCGTACGATTTTTCTATTCTTATATATATGATATGATATTTTTCTAAGTATATTATTTGTCCCACAATGAAAAATAATGTAGATGTGGTGAATATACTACATATAAATAGTTGAATTGTCCACATCAGATATAAAGGTGGAGTTTCCTAAAAATTAATTTAGGAAAGTATTGTAAATAATATTTTTTGATGCAAAAAATAAAGCGTAGAATCTTTTAATTATTATAATTATAATTATAATAAATTATAATAATTAATATGTTCAATGTGGGACAATCATATGTTCACTCCACTTTTGTTAATCTTTCGATATGGGACAATTCTATTATTTATATGTTCAATGTGGGACATATAACATACTAATGGTTTCGATATGGGACAATTCTATTATTTATATGTTCAATGTGGGACATATAACATACTAATGGGTGCCTGGTTGGCTAGTTTGGAATAGAATGAAATGGATTGAATCTATTCAAGTGTTTGGTTCGGTGATTTTGGAGGAGTTAGATACTCAATAGATTTTAACTCCATCTCAACCCCTTGGAAACTCACATCCACCTTCTCCCCTTCAAGAAACTTCATTCCTTCCCCTTACTTATTTAGATTAAACTAAAAAACTGTGAGATGGAAAGGTTTTGGAATCTCATACATCTATGATATCATACTCCGTTCCATTCCTTCATCTCGAACCAAACGACCCTTAAGAATTATATCATCTTTAATATATGCAAATAATAACATTTTTTTTACCATGAATCTAATTATATTATTTTCATAATTTTTTTAACAATATCATAGGATCAACCCATTTTATGGTAATTTTCCGATGCGGAACATTTTTACTATTTAAACATTATATAGTAACACCACTAAATTATTAATGTGGGACAAAAAACATACTAAGAAGTGCAAAATACACCATCTTTTTTCGCACCTAGTTCGACATCCAACCCGATTACTATACTATGTTTTTTCTTTTTTTATCATAATTAAAATATGTGCAAATGATAAAAAATCTATACTATAATTATAGAATTTTTTTTATCACGAATCTAATTATATAATTTTCATAATTTTTTAACGATACTTTTACGAATGAAATGTAAAAGTTTTTATATAAAAACTATAAACATCACTGAATATAATATAGAAAATATATATTATAATAATTAAAACATCCTCCACATTATTTTTTATATCATATTATGGAGATAATGCTACAAACTCTTAACTCTTAAGAACTCTCTAAGACAATACTTGAGAGACTCAAAAGATTTTGGGTTGATATCTGAGTTCCAAGGATGTCTTCTATTTATAATCATAGGATCGGCTCACCTTATGTTAATCTTTCGATGTGGGAGAATTCTAATATTTATAACTTCAATGTAGAACATATAACATATTAAGAAGTACATCATCTTAAATATGTGCAAATTATATGAAATTTATACTCTAATGATAGCATTTCTTACTACGAATCTAATTATATTATTTTCATAATTTTTTTAGCGGCATTATTTTGCCAAATGAAATGTAAAAGTTTTCATATGAAAATTAGAAACATCGTTTGACTATAAAATAGGAAATATATATTATTATAGTAATTAAAAGATTTACCACTTTATTTTTTACATCAAAAATATTATTTATAAAACTTTCCTAAATTAATTTGTGATGATGTGGACAGCCTAGAATCGCTCGAAAAAACTCTTTTTTTTATATATATATATATATATAGATTAGGATTGAATTATCGAAGATATAAGATAATTCACGTTAAGAAAATCGATCTTACCATGATAACACCATCATATGTGAGTATTTGTATACTCACTAATTAAAATAATTTATAGAAAATTATTATAGACCCTGTGCAATCTATGCACGATATATATAATATTTTACTTTTTTTAGTATATTATTTATAGATTTTAATTTGACAATTCATTTATTTTTCATATTTTTTATATCATTATATTTTAATTTGAAAAGTTAAAATTAGATTTACTCAAATTAAAATCGTAAGAAAACATGAATATTTGTAATGCAAGTTTTTCTTTTACCGAAAAAGTAATGATATTATTTTATATAATTTATTTTGTTACTAATAACATATTCCCTCCTATTCCGGATAACTGTCCCTATTCAAGGGTGACACGAAAATTAAGGAAACCCGAATTAAATAAGCTAACGTATTGTGCTGGGGTGAGGTAATTGGAGAGATGGAAGGTATTGTGGATGGGGTGATTAAAATAGGTATTGTTGTGGGGTGAGGCCAGGTAGGGTATTTGTGATACCCCCACATACCAAGGTGCCTTACCAGGACCACCCTAGCATGAGAGACCGTCACCATCTCGGTTGCCCGAGGTTAGTATATCAAAGTTACCAATCCAAAACACAATTATTAAAGTATAATTAATTAAAGTTTACATGTTCCCGAAATACAAAACCAAAGTGCTGCTACTAATGTTCAACAACTAAAACTGAAAGCTAAATCTCTTGACAACGGAAGCTAGACTCGAGTGATGACTCCCCATGACGGCCCCATAGCTAGTGAACATCATCACCTGTCACAATCTGCTCATCATCCCCGAATTGATCAACACCGATTTTATAAAACAACAACGGGGTCAGTTACTGTATAATCAAAATAAGACAAGTACAAATAGGCAAACTGTTGATCATCATCCACCTCCAACTCCCGATTATCACATAGTAACTGACTACACACTAAAGTGTGTAGCCCTGCCAGATTACCCATCGCAACAGATAATCTTCACCGCCATTAGGGGACCGCAGCCAATCCCCACCCAGGCCCCGCTTATCAACGAGCGATAACCCTGTTCATTAATGTGCACATCCCCTTCTGTGCCGGGTTCCACAGAGGGTGAAACTAGGGCATGAAGTCACTCCCTCAAGTGACTCCACTCAGCCGAGGACGCACCTCGCGAACATCATCAATAACCATCACAACAACCACACCAACTCCAACACACCAACAACGATCAACAGATAATCAATCACACAACAATTAGCGCATAATCTTATAACAATTAAACAGTAAACCGAGTAGGAAACCCCTACCTTTTCGCAATCCGCTAAGCTGTAATCAATCATACAAATGCATAACGAGTACCACATCATCACCTACAACAATGATGATCAACAATCAACACACATATGATGACCAAACCCTAAACTCCCAAATTAACCTAAACTAGAGTTTAGCATAACTCAATCTAATCCAAACTAGAAGAACTAGAGACTTACAACAACTATAGATGCAACGCTAGATGAATCCGGAATCACAAAGGCTTGATCCTTGCTTAGAAAATGATTAAGAGAGTTGAGAAAGAGTGGTAGTAATTTTTTAGGGATTGTAAAAACGATTTAGAAACTGACGAAATATAATAAATAACCCTCAACTATTTTAATCGAATCTCTGGAAATTACCCGTAACCGTCCGGGTCGAGTACAGGGAGTACTCGATTGAGTACGCCCAACTCGACCGAGTATCTTCATACTCGATCGTGTACTGACTCACCAGAACCCAAACTCATAACACTCAACACCTTACTCGACCGAGTAAGGCCCACTCGATCGAGTAGCACCTATACCGAAACCTTTGGTATTACAGTATTGTTGTGGGTTGAGGTGATTAAAATAAGTATAAAAGTTACCAAATAAGAAAAGGAGGACATTATTTTGAATAGATGAATAAGGAAAGGGGGACTCTTATTTAGAATAGGAGGGAGTATTTTTTAGTCGCAACTTTTTATCATAAAATGTCAATGAATTTTGATCGTAAAATTATTTAAACAAAACCAAAAAAAAATTCTTAATCATAAAATGTCTAGACATAAATTTGTGGGGAATGTAAAATGTTATATATTAAATCTTATAAATATTTACATTTAAAAAAATTATACCCTTTTATAACTCGTTATACATATAGTATATGCTAAAAATTTACTTATTTGCTAAATCCCGCACGTAGTTTTGCTAAATCCTACACAATTTACATGAATTTTCCAATCCTAACTTTTTTCTTGAACACAAATTAAAAAAATTATCTCTCTTCCCTCCCCCTCAAAACCTAACCAATTAGACAATTATGAATTATGGATCTTAATTTGCACAAATTACAAGTAATTTTGCCGTTTTATCAACAATTCTATTAACACACATCATTTAGTTGATTGAAATGAATGTTATTTTCTTAAAAAATGAATTTTTGCAATTAGAGTTTGGATTTTGGTTTGTTGAACGAGGGGTTGTTGGCGGTTGTCAAATTGGTCGGAGAAGGATCGACGTTATGGGGAGGGCGCAATGAGTAGGCGTTTGTTGCGGTTGCGGTGGTTGTTTAAGAGGACTATTGCGGTGGCTCTTAGAGTTTCTAGAGGTGGTTGCGATGAGGGAATGCAAGTTTGGTTGGTGTAGGCTATGGTTGGCGCTGGGGGAGATGGGGAGGGGTGGTCGTTGCCGGGAGGGGCGGGGGAGGATGGTGGTGGTGGTCGCGTGGGGGGTGGGGGTGGGGGGTAGATTCGAGTTTTTTTTGGGTTTTTTTTTTCCTTTTTTTCATTATTTCTCTCTCTAATTGTATGTGAAAAGTGAAAGGGCTAAAGTTGGAATAAGACCGAAAAATGTGTTGGATTAAGCAAAATTGTGTGTGGGATTTAGCATATCCCAAAATTTGATAGTAAGCCCAATTTTAGGAAACATTTTTTAGGTGGGAAAATGATAGTTTCTCCTATTGTTTTAGTAGATCGGTGATGTTACCCATTGATATGTTTTTTTTTGCCAGTTGTAATATGAATTAAATTAAATAATGTCCAACCGGGAACTTTAAACCTTATTATATCCAAAATTTATCATAACTTCATAACATTAACTGAAACTACAATAATCTATAATCTATAAAATCTTATTAAAAGGCTAAGTTAAAACGCCACCTAAAAGCCACGTAGACCATATAGAAAATGCCACATTGGATTACTAAACGCCACCTAGCACCCTCAAAACCCCATATCAACTGCTCAAAAAAAAATTAACCCGCATCTACCTAACATAATCAACCCAAACCAAAAACCGTTTTAAATCTTCGGTTGTCTCTTTAGATTGATGAGATAAAGACTTCAAGTCTCTTAGTCTTAACTACCATTTAATTCAAGAGGTGAGCATTGAAATAATCCTGAAATAAATACGAGTTAAATCCCCTCTCTATGTGTTAATACATTGACATCTCTTCTTATTCTATTAGTAGCCGTTACTCGCAATTCTCCATTGGATTCCCTTAATTTCAGCTAACTTCTTAACTGGTAAAAAGGGAGATGAAGAATTGTCAATAAATTTCATTCTCCATAACTCATTTCTCAAGTTTCTTTATAATGATTCATATTTTTAGTTTACCTTAAAACTTTTTAAGATATTATGACTTCTTAATTACTATTTTTTTTCTTGAGATGATAATGTTTATTCCATGAGCACAACAATAGACATGCATTTTTATTATAATTTTTTATCGACCTACAACTCATTCGTTTTTCTCATGTTCTCTTTTCCATTATAAGATTTTACTATATTGGTCAAACTCATTTGATAATATTTTAAATATACCCGGTATATATATATCTTATGCAATTTTATATTTCGTGTACAATTGATTTTGACATAATACTAATTTGTACAATTGATTGAATTTTCAGAAGCATGACATACTTGGAGATCAATACGTGCAAATGACAATTGACAAGTATGTGGATTTTTTAAGAGGATGATGTTTCTCATTTTTTTCCTTTGGAATTTTTTGGGAGATTTTCCTATTTTAATTATTAATACAAAACTCATTTGATAATATTTTACATATACTCGGTATATCTTATGCAATTTTTATTTCGTGTATTGATTTTGGCATAATACTAATTTTTACAATTGATTAAATTTTCAGGAGCATGACATACTTGGAGATCAATACGTGCAATAACAATCGACAAATATGTTGATTTTTTAAGAGGTAGCATGATGTTTCTCTTTTTTTTTTCTTGGAATTTCTTTTTTTTGGGAGATTTTCCTATTTTAATTATTAATACATGACAATCGGTGAGTACAGAACACAATTTAAGAATTATCAATTTTTATATTTCAGATATTAGTTCAATATCAGTTAACACGATAGTTGATGTTGGAGGACGTGTTCATATGGTGATCAAATCTGAAGCTCTTGAATGGAGTAATCACCATATTGAGGATGTATTTTTATGTCGTTGATCATTTTAATTGATATTAGCCTATCTATTTTTGTTCCAATAATTATGCTAAGGTTTTTAGCTTATTAGTTTTTCTTGGCCTTTTAGTTGTAGTGATAGTATCGACACAACATTGACGGATAATTCTTACAAGAGAAAAAAAACCATCAAATGATAATTATATTTGAAATGGAGAGACACGTATTCAATATATTCAATTATTATATTAGTTTTACTTCATTCACTTTTTTAGGCTATTTTTCTTTTAGCTATTGAAGGAGAAAAACTTGACCGCCTTTGGTAAATTGGCGGTTAAGAAACTCCTCAATCTCCGGAGCACCAATATCTTGAAGTTACATAATACAAAACCTATGTATAAGTATTAATCATTGATTTCTATATAAACAACTTATGTCCATATACATGTAATTGGACTATTTAATTTGAGTATGATGAACTGAGAATGCAAATCATTACTGAATTTACGAGTTAGCATAAATCATGAATCATCAGAGCAATGAGCAGCGTCATCCGTTCAACATATACATTCAAAAAAACTCTATTAAATGCCTAAATCCCATTAATTTACTAGGTTGTTAATAGAGGAGAAGAAGAGTTACTCATGATTAGATTTTTTTTTTGTATCTTTTACAAAGAACCACATTTTAGCGACAAATACAATGCCTATATTCCCCACTAATCTCATATTATTATTATTATTATTATTATTGTTTATATTACCGTGTTATTATGTTCAATCTCATAATTTACATCCTATTTTATCGTCTGCAATGTTTTCAAATCAAAATATATTTTATACAAGTAGTATTAATAAAAAAAAAAAGAATTTGTATAGGACCCGGGATTTTTCACGGGTTTCAAAACTAGTAAATTGATTAAAACTCTTCATAATACTTAACACCCACGAAATTAATTAAAATTTATTCCTATCTAATTAATTTTTTTTAATATAATATATGAATAAATTAATTAGATGTCTTTATACTACGTAATACCCATAATTTTCATTAACATTTTTCCCTATTTAATTCACCTCTTGAGTTGCTCAGCAATCAATTATCTAATTTAATAATACCACCAAAATAAATTAAAAATAAAATTAAAATATGAGAGTCTATGGTTGTGTGATGGCTATAAAACCTATAATAGCTATGATAGTTTCTATTCACAATATTTATTTAAAATCTATTGCTCATTTGCCCATGAGTTTCTAAGTTGTGGATTATATTTTATTGTAATACCCCGTATTTTTATATAATTAATTAAACGGATATTATTATATATTAATTATTATACATATTATATTACTAATTAAGTCGAGTTAATATTGAGTCGATAATTTCGTTAAGTTATTTTACTTAACCCGCGTTGTATCGATATAAGTTAATTGTGACGGGTTTATAAGAATTCGAATTAGGAGCTAACCCATCTGAGTTGGCCCATTAACTTTTCAGCCCAAATTAGCCCTAAGCCCATTTAAACCCTAACCCTAACCCTAACCCTAATGGTAACTACCCAGCGGCCTCCCTCCTCTCACACTCACTCAACCCGCCTCCCTTCTTCATCAACACCATTCACCCTTTCGCACGAGAGAGAGAGGAGAGAGTGAGCCTGGGTTGTTGACGGCGCACGAGGAAGGGGTAGGGGCTATTGTCGACTTATTTGTGGGTGGCCGTGGTGGTGGTTGTGGCGGCGTAAAGGTAAGTACTCAACCCATTTCCTCTGTTTTAGTATTGATGTCGGTTTTTGGTTGATTGTTTCGTGTCTTATAAAGGCGTCTATGGTAGTTGTTAACAGGGTATAAGGGTAGTGTGGGGAGAGACGAGTGACGTGGTGGTTGTTGGGGTGGTTTTAGGTGGTGGTAGGGGCTTGTAAAGGCGGCATCGACGAGAGGTAGCAAACGGGTTATGAGCGTGTCGGGCGGGGGTTGCGGGGCTTCACCGGAGAGGCGGGGAGGTCGGCCGGTGACGCCGTGCGTCTGGGGGTCTTGGGTTGGCCATGATTCTGGTGGTGGTGGTGGCTTGTGGGTCGGCGAGTGTGTCGTGGTGGCGGACGAGTTGAAGATGGGTCATTTATGGCGTTTTGTGGCGGGTGAGTTGCGGAGACGGGGGTGTTGGTGGTGGTGGTTCTGACCACCGGCGTGGGTCGACCACGTTGGTGGTGGTCGGAGGTGACCAGGCCAGGACACAGTGTCGTCAGCCTGGTGGTCGGCGGTGAGGGTTGGTGGTTGTTGGAGGGAGTTGTGTCAAGTTGAAGGGGGCGCGTGTGTTTAGTCGGGTTTGATTCGTTTCGTTATCATTTAAGTTATCGTATTCTTAATTAATTAATTTAACTCCCGAGTCATTTAAATAATTTATTCAATTTAATTCCCGAGTTAGTAAATAATTAAAGACGGGTTTGAGTCAGGATTGTTTGAGTTGTTCTATGTTTGATTCGGGTTTTCTTAAATCGTATAATTCGTTTAAATTATCGTGTTGGTTTAAGTTCCGAGTTAATTAAAATAAAATAATAATTAATTAACTAGAAACGGGATTTTGAGTCGGGTTTGTTAAAATAGAAAGTTACTATATCGGGAAAGTTTCCACTTTTAGGAAATTCTATTTTTAAATAACTCTCTACTTTGGGAACGGGAATAGTTAAGTAATTGTTATCATTATTTATCTTTCAGAGGGCGATTTTGTGATGGAATACTATTGGGCATCTGTCCATTTGACTGCACTTTGAGGTAGGGAAATACACTTGACCTATTATCGTTATTGTTGAATTGTGTTGACTTGATTCGTGGTTGTTGATTTACGTTTTGATTCATATACGGGAAGGTGATTGACTGCATTGATCGTGTTGAGTTTGTTATCACGACATTCGGTAGCTGGCATGATTTCATTCATTAATATACATATTGTGTTGCATTATTACTGTTGAGCATTTCATATGCATTGGAGTTGGAGGATGGTGTAGGAGTGACGATGTTGAGATACGATGCGAGTTGTGATAAGGCCCAGGCGGGTTCTGCAGGACTTGCCCTGGTGTCCTCAGCTGCGAGCTGGCAGATCGGCTACGGTCGATATATATAGTCTACCGGGGATCGGTATGGCTGGGTTGTCCGGGTTATGAGATATGAGAAATGAGATATGAGTTACGAGTTGAGATGGAGATGGAGGTGACGGAGGATCATGCATATCATATTTTGTTGTTTAATTGTTTTCCCTACTCAGCTTCGCGGCTGGCCCTGTGTATTCGTGTACGCCTGTGATGATCCAATTATTGGGAGAGCAGATTGACAGTATTTCGTAGACTGATGGCGGTGGCCGGAAGAGAGCTTGGATGATCGACTTAGTGCCTAGGCCACCTTAGTCTTATTAGTAGTTTTATCAGACTTTAACTTTTGGTCATATTTTTGGAGGCTTTGTTTTAATTCCAGTTGTAATCTCACTATAAACATTTTAATAAAGTACTGTGTTTCTTTCCTTTGTTATCTACTGCCTCGGGTTTCGGAGATGGTAACACCGTCATTTATCTGAGGAGTCCTAGTTCAGGCCTTAAATAAATGGGGGTGTTACAAAGTGGTGTCAGAGCGAACGATCCTCAGGCCTAAACCAATGAACCCAATGAACATAGCAAGAGTCTAAATAAAATGAACCCCGGGATAGGACTGTTAGGAGCACACTAAGATAAGGTATGAGTTAGGGGCCCCCTCACACCGAACCAGCGGCCCTCTCAGTTTGACCCGGAAACCCTGAGTGTATATGAGAGAAAGGGTAGCAAAGTTGCATGAGGTAGAGCATGAAATTCCTATATCGTGGCCTAAGTGTTAACTGATTGATATATTAATTATTGCATAATCGAGTTGATGTATACCTTGAGACCCATATATTCTAACCATTCTGCAGGACAACGCTACGGTAAGTATTTTGTATGAATGATGACGTAAGCATATGATGTTGTGGAAATGAGAAATAAAATTTCGAGTTCAGGTTAATAATCAATGAAGTGTTGTGCTAGTCGTGAGCATGAAAATAATTGCGAGTCGATGATAGTTACCTAGGTGGATGCTGAATGATGTGCTGATAGTACTATTATGTCTAGTAATATGCGGTTATGTGATCCCAAAGCCATGCTAGTATAGTCTTGTGATAGTAATTAGAAACACTGTTGAATTGCATGTTTATAGTCATAGCAATCGTGATTTAGGTGTACGGAGTAGATCGAGATGCGAAGGGATTCTATGGGGTAGATGTTTACGTAAGTACAGGGTGAGATTTAAGTCAGGATGGGTTAGTATCGATAGTATGGTTGTAAGAGTTTGGAACATAGAAAATGAACGACTTAGTGCTGAAACTCGTTTTGTTTGATTTTACTCTTTAATTGACCTTACTGCCATTTTCCTTCTGTTTATTGCCTAGAGATGAAAGTTTTATGGGGGATAGCCTCGTGAATTAGTATTCATTTGGCGTTGGTTTCATGCTTATATGATATACGGATTAGGAGTAATAATTAGTTTAGTGAGCTATGGTTAGGAAGTTCCTGTGTAGTGATGTTTGACCAACGATTTTGTAAAAATCCTCATTTAAATTATATTAATAATTTTCGCATAATTCCAACTCCATCGATCATAAGAGTCGCATAGGTTTTCAAATTGATAAGCCACGAAAAAATTCTTGATGTCTCTATATTAAACGGTAGGTTTTGCAAACTGACCCAAGTTTTGGACCAATTGCTGTCACATGTTTGTTTGGACCAACTGAGTTGTAAAATTCTTTAAAAATGAAATTCTTGTGCTTTAGACCTAATTCTTTTTCCCCTGTGTTTTTAACTCTCCGTGTTTTATAAAAACAATATGAATCAAGTTTTAATCGAACGGTTATTTGTTCGTGATCTTTGAAAGTTACAACGTGAAACATGGCTTGTAAAATGTGTGTTCTAGGTTGAGTTTCATACAGTTGTTTGATTAATTCATGAGCCTTAGTAATGTGAAATTATAATGCTTTATATGACGATAGTAGCACGCATGTTCAGTAGTTATATATCTTAACAAGTGATAAAATTAAAACTTAGCTGATAACATGGTTTGCATGATAGCATGAGTAAAATTGGATAGCTTAATTTGATTCTTAAACGAGGGTGAAATGTTTATACGAGTCCAGTTGTTTGCATACTTTGTATACATTTGGCATGTTGTAATATCTCTGGTGTGTTCATCATATTTGCATAGTGGTCGGATATATATAATTATAAAACTATATTATCATATCTTGGTAAAGTTGATGGCGTTAAAAGTTAATTTGATTGTTCTAATATACCCGCATGAATAATTATAATAATTATGTCTAAATGTTTACACATGGATGGTAGTAATGAGTATGTCTAAATGTTCACACATGTAGGATGCATCTGGGTTCTAATGTCTTTCATATGAGTTGTGTGCCCATAGTTATATTTATTACCTTCATCGCATTAAATTATTTTAGTTGGACCTACACCTATGACATGATAATAAACGGTGTTGTTATTCCTTATTGAATATGTTCGTTATTACGATGTCATAAAGTGCTAAAGTGATTCTTGCAATTGTATGGGTGTGATATAAGGGAAACTGTTTGATATAACATGACAATTGGCATATCTATATTCTCGAGTCGTTACTATCAATTATATTATAATAAAGATTGTTATGGTAACTATGTTGACAATTATAATAGGATAACCCTTTGATGATTCACATGATATGCATTGATTTAAATGATAGTCATTATGGTTACATTTAATTGAGCCACGAGTTGCCTAACTATTCAAATCGTGCAAATCAGGGAAGTTGTTCAAGTTGCTAATCTTTTATCATAGCTAGTGTTCTACAAAGTATATGAGGGCAAATGTATATGTTTAAACTATTTATACAATATCTTTGTTTTGCTGAAAATGAATTATACTAAGTTGCTGGACACAATTGAATGATATGGTTGCTAAGATGTTAAACGCATGAAGGATATGGAAGGAATGTTGTCGTTGTCATAAATCATATGTTGTTACTTTTATTGGGAAATATGTTTTCAGAATTGATTTTGTGCAAACAATTTTTATAATTTAAAATATGGACTATGAGTATGTTGTTAATTGCTTAGATTCATCGACCTAATTCGTGACCTAAACCAGTGAGTGAGTAAATGGTTGTATAGACATGTCAATAAGACCCTGTGATTGTGATAGATAGTAGTGGTAAATCTATTTCTGTGATACGTTTACAAATGTGAGAAGTTCTTAAATTGTTTTGTTGATTTTGCTCTCGCTCGTTCATAGTCTATATTTGATCATCAAATTTGTTTAGGTATGAAACCGTGTAAACCTTGGTTCCTTTCTTGTTGTCCTTTTAGTTTGATATAGCGTTTTTAAGTTAAGCATGAGCTAGTAATAAATGTTACTTGTTGACAATCAGTTAATTCCATAATAAAACCTTGTTTCGACCTTAATGTTGATGCGCAATCTCTTATCACGTATTCTTTCCTGTCACATGTGGTTGATAATGATTTTGTTGCATATGTATATGAAAATTGAAAAGAGGTTACGAGGACGTAACCATGTTTCTAGTCGGGTAGGATTGTAAAATCTTAATGCTTAAATTGCACCTGTTTGTAGATTGTAGTTTGATCAAGTGGATGTTTCGTTGTGGGGTACCTATGCAAATGAGTTCTATATGTTTTGTTCCTACTTCTGTTAGTTGGTTGATGTGTAAAAGGAGAGTGTAGTTAAACTATTATTATTGAGATTGAAATTGGCCACTAGTATTGAGTTGTGAGGCCTTTAAGCCGAGTTACGTTTACGGTCCAGTGAGACCATGGTTATTGAGTTACTTGAGTTGAGATCGGAATTTAGATGGAAGATGACGGTGTCCTCAGATGAATATTTAGTTGTTGTACATTTGGGTCCTCAAGTAGTTATTAGTTATAGTTAATTGGGTTAAGTAAAGACGAGTTAAACTTCGGGACGAAGTTTATTTTTAGGAGGGCAGAATTTAACATTCCGTATTTGTTGTGTTTAAGTGATGTGTCAAAAGCGTGTGTTAACCGTGTTAGAAATGCGTGACGTCCGTAAGTACGATATACAATACCCTTCTGTTGTTTGAGTATGGGAGCGAACTTCGGGACGAAGTTCATTTTAAGGGGGGAAGACTGTAATACCCCGTATTTTTATATAATTAATTAAACGGATATTATTATATATTAATTATTATACATATTATATTACTAATTAAGTCGAGTTAATATTGAGTCGATAATTTCGTTAAGTTATTTTACTTAACCCGCGTTGTATCGATATAAGTTAATTGTGACGGGTTTATAAGAATTCGAATTAGGAGCTAACCCATCTGAGTTGGCCCATTAACTTTTCAGCCCAAATTAGCCCTAAGCCCATTTAAACCCTAACCCTAACCCTAATGGTAACTACCCAGCGGCCTCCCTCCTCTCACACTCACTCAACCCGCCTCCCTTCTTCATCAACACCATTCACCTGCTTTCACGCATAGAGAGAGAGAGAGAGTGAGCCTGGGTTGTTGACGGCGCAGCAGGAAGGGGGGTAGGGGCTATTGTCGACGATGGGGTGGCCGTGGTGGCTGTTGTTGTGCGGCGTAAAGGTAAGTACTCAACCCATTTCCTCTGTTTTAGTATTGATGTCGGTTTTTGGTTGATTGTTTCGTGTCTTATAAAGGCGTCTATGGTAGTTGTTAACAGGGTATAAGGGTAGTGTGGGGAGAGACGAGTGACGTGGTGGTTGTTGGGGTGGTTTTAGGTGGTGGTAGGAAATTTGTAAAGGCGGCATCGACGAGAGGTAGCAAACGGGTTATGAGCGTGTCGAGGCGGGGGTTGCGGGGCTTCACCGGAGACTGGGGGAAGGTCGAGCCGGTGACGCCGTGCGTCTGGGGTCTTGGGTTGGCCATGATTCGGTGGTGGTGGTGGCTTGTGGGTCGAGGCGAGTGTGTCGTGGTGGCGGACGAGTTGAAGATGGGTCATTATGGCGTTTTGTGGCGGGAGTTGCGGGGGGGGGGTGTTGGTGGTGGTGGTTCTGACCACCGGCGTGGGTCGACCACGTTGGTGGTGGTCGGAGGTGACCAGGCCGGACACAGTGTCGTCGCCCGGTGGTCGGCGGTGAGGGTGGTGGTTGTTGGAGGGAGTTGTGTCAAGTTGAAGGGCGCGTGTTTTAGTCGGGTTTGATTCGTTTCGTTATCATTTAAGTTATCGTATTCTTAATTAATTAATTTAACTCCCGAGTCATTTAAATAATTTATTCAATTTAATTCCCGAGTTAGTAAATAATTAAAGACGGGTTTGAGTCAGGATTGTTTGAGTTGTTCTATGTTTGATTCGGGTTTTCTTAAATCGTATAATTCGTTTAAATTATCGTGTTGGTTTAAGTTCCGAGTTAATTAAAATAAAATAATAATTAATTAACTAGAAACGGGATTTTGAGTCGGGTTTGTTAAAATAGAAAGTTACTATATCGGGAAAGTTTCCACTTTTAGGAAATTCTATTTTTAAATAACTCTCTACTTTGGGAACGGGAATAGTTAAGTAATTGTTATCATTATTTATCTTTCAGAGGGCGATTTTGTGATGGAATACTATTGGGCATCTGTCCATTTGACTGCACTTTGAGGTAGGGAAATACACTTGACCTATTATCGTTATTGTTGAATTGTGTTGACTTGATTCGTGGTTGTTGATTTACGTTTTGATTCATATACGGGAAGGTGATTGACTGCATTGATCGTGTTGAGTTTGTTATCACGACATTCGGTAGCTGGCATGATTTCATTCATTAATATACATATTGTGTTGCATTATTACTGTTGAGCATTTCATATGCATTGGAGTTGGAGGATGGTGTAGGAGTGACGATGTTGAGATACGATGCGAGTTGTGATAAGGCCCAGGCGGGTTCTGCAGACTTGCCCTGGTGTCCTCAACAAGGAAATGGTGCGGATCGGCTACGGTCGATATATATAGTCTACCGGGGATCGGTATGGCTGGGTTGTCCGGGTTATGAGATATGAGAAATGAGATATGAGTTACGAGTTGAGATGGAGATGGAGGTGACGGAGGATCATGCATATCATATTTTGTTGTTTAATTGTTTTCCCTACTCGCCTTCGCGGTGACCACCACGTGTATTCGTATACGCTGTGATGATCCAATTATTGGGAGCAGATTGACAGTATTTCGAGACCGATGGCGGTGGCGGGAAGAGAGCTTGGATGACTGACTTAGTGCCTAAGCCACCTTAGTCTTATTAGTAGTTTTATCAGACTTTAACTTTTGGTCATATTTTTGGAGGCTTTGTTTTAATTCCAGTTGTAATCTCACTATAAACATTTTAATAAAGTACTGTGTTTCTTTCCTTTGTTATCTACTGCCTCGGGTTTCCGAGATGGTAACACCGTCATTAATCTGAGGAGTCCTAGTTCAGGCCTTAAATAAATGGGGGTGTTACATTTATGGTTTAATTTATTTATTTGATTATAGAGAGTATATTGAGTATTATTATTGATTATTGTTGTTATTATGTCCAATAAAGTATATTTTAATTTGTTATCTTATTGGTTTTATAAATCTTTTGATTTATATTTAAATTCATATTTTTCATTTGGTTTAATTTCAATTATTTACGTGTGACAATGTTGATTCGTTTGTGAAGTTTTTGTCATGTGTTTTACCTTTTGATCAATATATTTTTTATATGAATTTTAAAGCATCGTGAAATGTATGTTAATGCAGATAAGACAAAGCATCACATGGCTAATCTGAAGAGGGAAAAATAGAAAAGGCACGAAAGTGAGGTAAAATCTATCTATACAATAAAATTAAAAGGCATCTTAAAACATTTAATTTTAATTCACATGGCATTTTTATAGAGGCTAATACTAATTCATCTATATTAATTACTTAAATATTTATTTTTATACAATATTATAAAAAGGCAAAACTATGTATTAAAAAATTAATTATCTTTAAAATTGTCACATGCTTATAAGTACCAAAAAATTTAAAAAAAAAAATATTATTTGCAATCACTAAAAAACTAATATAAACTCTTTATTTTCCTATCATAAATTTGTTTATTAATCTACCTATTTATTTAACTTTAATTCCATAAGATAATTAAAAAGTAAGCGATACTATCTACCATCATTATTCTGCATGTCATAGTTTAATTTCGGAAGATAATTTCTAAACCATTCTCATGCAAAGTAGATTGTGTAAAAAATAATAATAATAACAATAATAATAATAAAGCAAACCTTTCACATTCTATTTCTCCTTACACCATATTATTGTCTCTATTAGACTTCATAATACTAAGAAAAATCTATAACTCTATAATCTAAACAAAAAATCTATAATCTATAAATCTAATTAAAAGGCAAGCCAAACTATCTACCATAATCTATATGTCATATTTAATATAATTACATACGATGATATCTTAAGCCACTCTTGTATAAAATAGATTTTGTAAAAAAAATTATAATTATTAGTAATCAAGCAAACTTTATACATTCCATTTCTCTTTACTCCTTATTTATGTTTATATTAAATTTCATAATAATGAAAAAAATGATGCTCAAAACTCAAAAGTCATGAACCTTGATTCATATTTATACTTATATTAAATTTGATAATAATGAAAAAATGATGCTCAAAAGTCATAATCGCATCCTCAATTATTTATATATTTTTGTTGGAAGGCAAAATTTTTAAACCAATTTTTTTCTAGAACTGTGACACTAATGTTCCTATGATTCTATTCCAATTAAGGTAAATGTATTAAGGTTTTAGTTTATTAGCTAATTTATTTCTTTTTTAGTGCAAGTTCCATTGATATGAAGTTTTGATCACATTTTTCAACTTCATCGTATGTATTTGTTTTGTTCTCATTTAGGGTCTACCAAGATTTGTGGTGTTGACCTATTCAAAGGTTAACATACTTACATCTCTAAGAATTCATTCCTATTCTCTCTTTCTTTCTCTATTCAAGTGGAAGTTTAAGTTAATAACGATAATATTGTATAAAACAAATTTCACTGTTTTGTTGGTTAATTCGTACTAATTACTAAGTTACTTTTTTATAGGGACGATTCATTGGAGAAAGAAGACTATATAGAAAAGTAAAATATTTGGATTGCTTAAGGAACTATATATTAAAAACTAAGTGTAAGATTGACGACATCAACGTGAATGAGTAATAGTTTTTAAGTTTTTTTTTCAACTGTATTTTTTATTTTGGTATTTGTTGATTTTTTTAATCATTTTACCTTTGAAAAAATAGCACTCTTTAATTTATCGACTTTGATATTTATGTTAACATGTCAATACCCGTATTTTTAGTACACGATTTATCACGAATTATTCATGAGATAATCTTACTATGTGATTTGATATTTTATAAAGTCTCAATTACTAGAAACACTAAAAACATCACACTAAAAACAAAATATCTCGTGAAATTCACGGGCCACAAAACTAGTTGTCATATTATTTAGCCTTTGCTTATTTGGCTTCTTCTAATTATGTTCTCCTAAAAGTTCTTTTGTTGCTAACACACCCTTTCCATGCCACCCGGCGACAATCACAAGTCGTTAACATTCCGCCATTAAAAGGCGGAGCCTCTCCACCCTCCGAAATCCGTCCCTTGAATACAGCTAGCTATACACGGAAATTATCAAGTGCATCGCGTGTAATATAGTTTTTCTTTGCGAATTATTTCAATCATATTAAAACTCACCTTTTTTTTTAGTTTTGATTTTTGAACATCTATATTCAATATCGAGGATTTTAAAAAAGGATTCAGGCCAAGAAAAAATAAATTCCTTTTATAAGCCAGTACAATATAGAGGAAAAACATATTCAAACCCGTGAGTCCGTGACCTATTATCACGATACCTCAGTCTTAATCACTAGACTAAGACATCATCGGTAATAACTCTAAACATATACCGCAAGCCAGGAAATGAACTCTAAACAATTTTTTATTACAAACATCAGAGGATATGATTTGCCCCTTTTTCTATGTATTCTATGTATATACTTGGATTTCCTTTCTTTCACTTTAGAATGAGGTTGCTTTCCATCACCATCATTACTGTTTACTCGTCTCAGTTTTCTGCTGGAACAATTATGTCTGGATGGTGAACCTGAATCACAAGAAGATAACAAATGACGGTTTTAGAGCGACTTTTTTGAATGTTATTTTTACGTGAACTCTAAAGGGAGTTACAAAGACGGTTCTGATAATGTCACAGTTAAGTTCACCTGAGTGTCTATAAGGCTCGCAGTTTTAGTTACAAAGACGGTTCTGATAATGTCACAGTTAAGTTCATCTGATAATACCATCACTCGACTTAATCAGCTAAAACTTGAATAGCAAATTAGTTAAGTTCACCTGAGTGTCTATAAGGCTCGCAGTTCGGTGCTTGAACTCCCCTCTGTTGGTAGTCAGCTCATCAAGTATTTCGCCATCATCTCCCGCTTGATCATCATCGTCAAGAGATTGTCTCTCCTAATATCAATCCCAAACAAAACAAATCACAATCTCGCCACAAATGAGATAAACACCAAAGATTTCAGTTTTAACAAATACCCTGAAAGACAAGCTGAGGGCACGTCTAGGTGCACCAGCAATCTCCTCGTACTCAGCTGCATCGAGTTCTTGTAGGTGAAACGGTTGGAACAGCTTGGGGAGAAGGTACTGTCGTATACTTATCAAAAGGAAGAAAGGCAAAGGGAAGAGAATCCCGGCAATTGGTATCCAAGTTACTCCAAAGCAAATCAACAAGTAGACTGCTTGGAATATCGTGAACCCGGCCATGTATTTGAAGGGCACTGATTCTACAAATGAAGCATGAGCATCTTCCAAAACCCTGCAACATAATAAAACATCAAAAGGAAGATCTGACTGGTGGTAGTCTAATTTTGATGGATTCGTAAGCTTACTTGTAGCGTCGAGCAGGTCTGATGAAAAGAAGTAGGATTCTTTCCCAAAACTGGCTACCAGGAAGGCTATCAATGGCCATAAAGGCAAAGTATCCCCAAAGGACGGAAGTGGGTATGAGCTTGATCACAGGCATTGCAAACACAGCCCCTGCCACTAGGCAGGACTGTAACAAGTTGCTCAATCTTTGTTCATTCACTCTTACAGGCAGATAATCATCGATGTTTTCCAGTCTAAAGGCGGTTTCATCCTTCCCTTCTTTGTCGTTTCCCTTAATCACTGCTTGTTTCAGAACTTCCAGTTCTCTCACAACTACACGAGTCTGAAAAACCACGCAAATTTTTTAATGATCTATTTCAGCATAATAATGTCTGAAAACAAATATTATATTAGAAGTGGCTTACATCCGGGCTCTGATCCATTTTAATGAACACATCTTGCAACTGTCCATAAATTTCGGTCGTACTGGCTTTCTGTCTTATGCTTTCTTTAGCAGTCTCCACCATCTTTCTTCCCATCAGCTGTTATCAGATACTTGATCTTAGAAAGCCGAAACATGGATAAAAAAAAGCGAATAATGCTCAAAGATAGGGATGACAACTAAATCTGATACGGAGTATAATCATACAAACTGAAACCAATCCATCCTGAAAGAAAATACCGATCCAAACAGAACAATGTCTAACAACCCGTATCTGAATCAGACTTGATCCTACTATGCCGATAAAACAATGAGATATGATGTTTGCCAATTCAAGAAATTCAATATACCAACCTGTTTCTTGAGAACAGCCAGGCTCTTAGTATGCATAGGAGATTGCGGGAGGACTCCATTGGATGGAGGAAGTCCGATTAATCCACACAGCAAAGTCTACAAAGTACGCGTTAATTTAGAATTACCAGCGCCGCCTGTAATGAGGCCGGTTAAGAAAAGCAAAGTAGGTCCATTACATACCATGAATCCAAGCAACAAGATATCATAATGGTAAGCAGAAGGCTTTTTCAAATTAAACTCCTTTTGCTGTGCAAGTTGTGAAGCAACACTATGGTCAAAGAAGTACAGTCCTGCCACCATTAATGCCGGAATGAAGGCTCCAAATATATACGCCACTGGTACCTTACCCATATCCTTCATTTTGAACATGACAAAATAAAACTCAAAATTACAAACTTAAATAATTACTCGTGTACTAACAAGTCACTTATAAAACGATTAGAATGACAATATAACTTTTCGTTAGTCTTATATTGACCTGGCCAATGGGTCATCCAGGTCTGACTATTTCAGGCTCGGTTCAATACACAACGAGTCAAGTCTAATCATAAACAAGAATTTGTAACATATGTACTGGAATTAAGAGTTATCACCTTGATAACAGTCCAATGATAAAGGGACGGAGATTGCCAAGGCAAAGGGCTATATAGCCTTCTGGGTACTCCACTAGGAACTCCTGACGGAACACTGAAGGATAAGAGTGTCCAAACGACAACCATGGAAGGAACGCCGTAGTCAGCAATGAAACTCCTAGCATCAGTCGTTCCATAGCGCCATGCTCTTGCTCTTCGACTTTTTAAGGCTGTCAAAAGGACCCCAAAGCTAAATATAGTTCCAAGCAATCCATTCACATACCGCCATTGAAATTGGTATATATCTTGCTTAGGATCTTCAGCCTTAGGGACGTGAAATTCGCTTACTATTCCCTGCAACATAAGAATTTAGGCTGATCTTACATATAAAACCGCCTCATATTAAAAATATAATAAGAGCATGGATATATACCTTGATAGCCTCTTGGAGGAAAAGAACTGTAATTAACATGCCAAAGAGCTCCCCAGCAACCCTTGTAAATCGATTAATAATCGTGGCAACATTGAATATCGAAAGAAGAACAAGCATGAGGGCAGTCCATACACAAACCCTGAAAATACAATAAAAACTTAACCTACCAATAAAAACTCGTCAACATCATAATTGTCGTTGTGACTCCCTTTATACAAAAAAAAAAAAAAGAACGTACCATCCAGCCCAAGCCAAGTAAAGATCTTGACCCAAGGCTTTATTTCCTTTGGCAAAGTTGTAAAGATAAGAGTACATGATGATAGTTGGTTCTGCAACACCTAGGATTAAAAGAGGCTGTCCGCCAAATATCGAGTGTATGATCCCGCATATTGCTGTCGATGCTAATGTCTCTACTGTGCTCAAACTCCCATCTAAACACACACACACACACGATAATATTATCATAAGACTGTCTTATAAAAGAATTGACAAGAAGTTATTGATTAGAGTCATAAGAAAGCATGAACCTGTGTCTCTGCTGAGTTGTTCACCAAAGGCTATGACAGGAAGAGCAGATGCAAAGAAAATGTAAGTAGTTGGAGCAAGTATCCTACACTTGTAAAAAAAAAAACACATGCATGAGTAAATAATACTATTTTTTTTGCTCAATTATTTAAAAAGGCTTAGAAATTAACTAAAATTGTTTGTGAAATTTGATTAAGTTTGTAAATTTTTGTTAGGATAAAAGATTACCCAAAACCGGAACGAATACCACTAATCCAATCTTGCTTGTAACATGACATTCTTCCATTGATATCACTACCAATCCCATGAAACGGCCGCCTCATTTTTCCGATTTACTCCCTAACAAGAAATTATAGAATATAAGAGCGTTGTTGTTTGATCGGTTAAACATTCATTTATTATTTATTATTATTATTACTATCATCATCAATGGTCGATGAGTCAACGAGTGACTTATACAACCGCCTTAAATAAGAATTTGTACAGTAAATGATGTGAACCAGAGAAGAGAGAAGTGGGGAAGGGAAGCTTACAAAGTTGATATTGCAGAAAATGTTGGTGGAAGATTGTGAAGAAGATCGAAATGTATATTACGCTTAAAAATTGAAGGTCAATGGAGGGAAGAAGCATATGTATGAAGAGAAAATTGTGGAAATTGTGGGAGGGGACGAGGGGTGCTTTTAAATACAACAGCGGGAAGTTATGTAATAGGTCTATGTGGATTGTGGGCCCTATTTAGCGGGTATGTGACTTTGTCGTTTGTTGTTCCGGCATTTCTTTGAGCCGTCTCTGAGTCTCTCTACCCTCTCCGGTAATCGGGTCAGCCGAATTTGGGTCGGTTTAATCGGGTCAGGTTGTATTGGGTTTGGGTCATATCAGGTTGTGACTATATAGGAGTCAGGATTGGGTCACTTATAGACCGGGTTAGTCGGGTCAATTCATTGCTCGGGTCGAGTCGGGTTATTAACGAGTTTGTTATTGAGTCCGGTCACTACCTGGTCGGGTCATTTTGGGTTTCAGATAGTTTTTGCTTGGTTTGACTGCTCAAATCATTATCGGATTAAATTTTTACGATTATATAAAAGTTGATAAACGGATCAAGGCGGTGGCGTACATTCGATGACATGACATCCTGAATAAGGTTTTAAAAGAGTATGTGACACTTTTATAATGTATTAAAAACGTTAAACGTGATTTTGACTTATTAATTAAATGAACATTATAATGTGTTATTGGTTGATTAACGACTTTATAGTGAGACGAAAGTAATGAAATATGGTATTTAGTATCGAATAGTGTTAATAAATCGTCTTGGAAGGTTGTGGGTACATTAGAGGTGGCAATCGGGTGGGTCGAGTCGGATTCGAGTCGAGTTATTTCAGGTTCGGGTTATTGTGATGTCGGATTGATTCGAGTCGTGAACATTATTGGGTCGGATCAGGTTTGGTCGGATTATTTCGGGTTATGACTTACCTCGGGTATCAGGTCGGAATGTGCAACACTTGGTCGGCTGACGGTTGTTATAGATCGGGTCAGTTCGGCTAAAAATCATGTAGCGGTTCATATCGAGTCAAAAAGTCAATGATAATAATTCTTATCGGGTTATAACGGATAGACCTGACAAAATTGATCCGTACTCGAACCCGACCCGACACCCGAACTAACCCGACCCGAAGTGAACTGACCCGAAATTGACCTAACCCGATTGACCTCTTTGCCCGTTCAACTTATCTATTTTTAGGTCATTCTTTAATATTATACGAAAGTATACACAGATAGTTACTAAAAAATATATAAGATATTGTATTCAAATTTTAAATTTAAGACCAATTACCATTGGTGATTGATTATGAATTTATGAACTAAGCATCTCACTTATATAATATTGAATGAGAATGTATGGGAAATATATTTTGACTCGATTGTGAAATCACCGAATTCACCTAAATTCGAATTAAACTAACTATAGTTAACCGAACTCGAATTGACCCGAACCTGAAATGTAGCTTATAAGTAAATTTTTAAGCTAAGCTTAATCATCTTATATTAATTAAGTTTGTTATCTTAATTTAATTTAAGTAATGTTTAAGTTTAAGTTAACTCCAAATTAAATTATGTTTAGCTAAGTTAAATGCAAATTTAAATTTACTTAAATTAAGCTAAGTTTAATTTAGCTCAATTAAGCTCAGTCTAATTTGGCTCAATCAAAATAAATATTATTCACTTATTCAGTCCAACTACATTTAGTTCAATTTAACTCAATTTAGTTCGGTACAACTACAATCAATTCAATTTAGCTCGATATAGCTCAATTAAGTTTAGTTTTGTTACAATCAGTTCAATTTAATTCGATTTAGCTCAACTAAGTTCAACTTAGTTTAACTTAGCTCAATCAAACTCAATTCAATTCAGTGCAACTACATTTAGTTCAATTTAGCTCAGTGAAGTTCAGTTCAGCTACAATCAGTTCAATTTAGCTCGATTAAGTTCGGTTCAGCTACAATCAGTTCAATTTAACTCGATTTAACTCAATTAAGTTCAGCTCAGTTTAATTTAACTTAATCAAGTTCAATTCCATTCAGTTTAACAACATTTAGTTCAGTTTAGCTCAATTAAGTTTAGTTTAGTTACAATCAGTTCAATTTAGCTCAATTAAGTCCAGTTTAATTCAATTTAGCTCAATTATGTTCAATTCAATTCCATCCAACTACTTTTGGTTCAGTTTAGCTCAATTGAGTTTAGTTCAATTACAATTAATTCAGTTCAGTTTTGCTCTATTAAGTTCAGTTAAGTTTAGCTCATCTCGGGTGCGTTTCAGTCTAATAGAGTAAGACCTTAGTCAAATAAACTTTAATATATACCAATATTAAATAAATTTGTATAAAACTGTCTTAATCAAATATCTGTGATAGCCGATCGCCCAATATTCTTACTAAAAACGTGGGATATATAAGAAATAGTATTAATTAAGTCACCCACTTAGGCCATTTTCTATTTATGCATAATGGGTAAGTGACTTAAGAGTTGTGGCTAACTGGCTAATGCCCACAAAGACACGTTTAGAAGACTATAGAAATTAGGAAGTTGCAAATTAAATAGTCATGGCTTTTAGTTTTCACTCTTCACCGTACAACATTCCAATAACTCCAATTCAAGAATTAGCAAATCGAAAACAAAAAATCTCTAATAAGCATCATACACAAATTCGGGTTTGTATCGGTTAGTCGAGTTTTACTCGGGTCGGGTTTTTTCCTTGTCGGGTTTAGTCGTTTTCGGTGTCATGAGGTCCGGGTTATATCGATTATCGGATGTTATTAAGAATCGGGTTATATCAGATCAGACTGGGTCGGTTTCGAGTGTTATGATTATTTTGTATTTCCGGGTGCTCGACAGGTTCGATATCGGGCGAGTCGGATCGGTTTTACCGAGTCGGATCGGGTTTTTCCAGGTCTAGGGTACATAGCATACGAGTCAGAAATAGTTTCAGAATGCAACGTTATTATCGGAAGAGTTTTTTTGCATGAACATTGTAGTTCATAGTTAGAGACTTCAAGGTGAGGTTATGTAATTGTTAATATATGACGAAGAGCAAAAATTTTGTCGACTATTTGTTTTTTTCGGTAAATAATTGTGATCATTGCAGGTTGTCACAATTTCAATTCGATTCTACAATTTTAATCGATCCTAAATCTTACGATTCTATTACAGTTGTACAATCTTACGATCCTATTCATTTGAAAATTTCTAAAGGTAAAATCGTAATACGATCCTACGATCCGGTTTTATGATAAAAAAAATAAATATATATTTTTGATAATGACATTGTAAAATCTGAATCTTGTATAAGTTGTAAAACCATGCTTGTAAAAATGATACAAAAATTATTAACCATCAATAATTATTTATGGTAAAATATTAATAAATATGTATTTTGATCTTCAATTTTATATTTTTACCAAAGAATAAATATATATTTTTTGTCATTCTTTTTCTGAGTCAAATCTACATTTGTTTCGGGATTGTGGGATCTGGGATGGGTTGGGAGTTGATGGTGGGATGTTGGGCTAGTTGGGAGCATCGTAACAAATTGGTCTTTGATGGTGTCATAGTGATTTCTGAGACAGTTGTAAGGAGGGCGCGAGGGCGCAGAATGTTATTAGTGGAGGGGTGGGAGGGGATATGGACGTGGATAGTGGAGCGGGGAGAGGAGTGACAGCTAATGGTGGCGGCAGGGATGTCGTGGAGGGGTGGAGGCCGACGAGGGATGGCTTTGTCAAGATCAATGAGGATGCGGAGGTGAAGGAGGGAATGGGAGTAGGGACAGGAATGGTGAGTCGTAATGCAAGGGGCGAAGTGTTGTGGGGTGGTTCCGTGGTCAGGGAGCAATGTTGGGATGCACATATTGTGGAGGTGATTGCGGTGTTGGATGTTCTTAAGGAAGCAACTAGATGAGGAGTTCAAAAACTGGGATTGGAGAGCGATTGTTTGCAAGTTATTGATGCGGTCAAAGGAAAGAAGGAAGGCAGGAGTATTTTTGCACAAATTATTGAAGACATTATCGAGACTAGCTCAAAATTTAATTCTATTGTTTGGTTACATACGAGTCGTGTCAATAATTGTGTGACAGATGCATTAGCACATGTTGTTCGTAGAGTTGTTGGTCGTGTTGTTTGGGAGGATGGTTTACCACCTTCTGCGAATGTTGTTGTATCATTTGATCGTTTATTAATAGAGTGATGCTTTCGGACTTTTCCCTTAAAAAAAACACCTCGAGGGAGTGTGGAGGACAATAACATTCAAATAAAACTATTGTATTTACAAAGTCGTATTAATGTATAATCGATGTGTTATATACAGTTATACACGTCTATCTGGAGACCTACTCACTAGGATATATATTATACTTTACTAATTATATTTTCATATTAATTTACAAAACTGTAGTCCATAAGAAAAATTTCAAATAATTGTGCGACGTGTTTATATACCTCATTTATTACTATTACTATTATTAAATAAGAAGGATAAGTTATTATAATTCTATTAAAAATTTCAAATACGCTTGACTACATTAGCTAATCCATCTTAGCACCGACTAATACATTATTTAATCAAAAAATGACAAAGTAGTTGAGCTGAGATTATCATCCTCAGACAATTATTGTTGGCTACATTATCATTCTTTGATTTGTTTCGCATTAGTTTGGTCAAATACTCAATCCAAATGAAATACTTAAGATTTGGAACATGAGGACCATATCGCATTTCTATTTATTATTATTAAATCGCGAAAGTAGAGATTAACCCCCATAACTTTCACCAATTGTAAGATTAAGCTCTATAAATTACAAATGTAGCAATTAGGTCCCATAACTTTGTCAAAAAGTGAAATTCAATCCCGTTTTTTATTTTTAACAAAAATATATCATTAAATCATTTCATATTTAGACTCATTGTACATTAAATAAGTTTTAGTATTTTAAAAGTATATATATATAATTTATTAATTAACATAGTTTTTAGATAAAATATTTTTACTAGTTTTAATATAATTGATATATACATATGAAATTTCTCTACAAATTATAAATTTTATATAATTCATTCAAATATTTTTTTTCCCGAAATGTATAATAAATTTCATACAATTTAGAAATGTATAAAAAATAATTTCATTGTATTGATAAATTGTATAAATGGATGAAATTGATTTTTTTTGGTACAATTTTGGTTAGAAATCAAAAAAATGGATTCATTTTCACTTTTACTCAAAGTTGTGGGGCCTAATTGCTACATTTGTAAGTTATGGGCTTAATCTCACAATTGGTAAAAGTTATGGGAACTAATCACCACTTTCGCGTAAATTAAACATAAAATCATCTGCACCGTTTGCATACTTGCGCTCTCTAGTACCAGGGGCTGATCTAGGTGAGAGGCTAGTTAGGCTTCAGCCCAACCTGTTTTTAGGAATAAGAATAAGTTGCATTTCAAAATACTCATTGGTGTAATGTGGCTCAGTTGGTGAGAGTAGATGTCTTAGATAATTAGATTTTTTGTTTCACTGTTGACTTTGGTGGCGGGTGTTCAAACCCCATAACAAGCGTATTTTTGTTTTCCTTTTATCCTTGTTAAAACTAATTTAAACAAATTAAAGACCTCCACTTCTTTGAGCATACAAATATATTGCATTTTGATAAGACGGAGATTGTAGAACGTTTTCATATTTTTTACGATTGTTGTTAAATTTCTACTATAATACGGAGTAAGTGAGTAACTGAACCTGTATCATTGAAATTAAATTTATAAACAAGTACACATTTTGTAATATTTAATCATGTATTTTAATCAATCAATCAATACATATATATACATATATATAAAGCATAAACTTTTCGAGCGATATTAGAGAGTCCAACTTTTTTTGAATTCCTATATATAAAATAATTTTTATATAAAAATATTATCATTATCCTAATAAGTGTAGATCTAGCTTTTTCCTCTTAATAATTATGAGAAAATTATCCTAATCGAAGTATATCTAATAATTTATGACAAAATAATCCTAATACAAGTTGATTTAATAATTTATGAGAAAAATAATACTAATAGAAGTGGGTCTAAAAATTTACTTTTTTAGAATTCCTATATATAAATTAATTTTTATATAAAATTATTATCATTATCCTAATAAGTGTAGATCTAGCTTTTTCCTCTTAATAATTTTGAGAAAATTATCCTAATCGAAGTATATCTAATAATTTATGAGAAAATAATCCTAATACAAGTAGATTTAATAATTCATGAGAAAAATAATACTAATAGAAGTGGATCTAAAAATTTATCAATTATTCTTTACTAAAACAATAATAGAAAAATAACTTTATAATGAATATGTATCTTAGAAATATTTATAACGCAAAAAAAAAAAAGTCATATAATAAACGTATAAAAGTGTTAAAATTGTATATTTTATAAACATACAATTACTATTTTTGAGGAAAATAAAAGATTCTAATTTTTTACAAATATAAAATAATATTGTCAAAAATCTAAGTTGTTCGATTTTAACTACTTAGTGAAACTCGTGTCGTAACAAAGATAATTTTATTTAAAACTTTTTTGAATATTTAGAAGATTTAAAAACAAAAGATTTGAGTTGTTAATTATAACCATACCCATAATTATCTTACAAAACCTTAGGAAGTAGCTTATTTATTTTTAAAAAAAAAATTCAGGAAAAAGTAACATGTCATAATAGAAAAAGGAAGTAAACAATGACATTTACTTAGCATTTGGCTTTTACAATGGCGGTAGAAGGTGAAAAAATTATACAATGACAATAATAGAAATAAACAACTTCAACGATGGCATGAAATAGTTTTAACTCGGACTTTCTATAACATATCAAATGTGTATGATCAGGTTACCAATAAAAAAAATAAAAATAAAAGTCTAACTATGTTGAAAATTGGAACACACGAAACTTTGGAGTTGATTTAGTTGATTATTGATGAATCATCAGTCCCTTTAACGTAAAAGTTACTTACTTCCTTTGGTATTAATTATATCAGTTGTATGACATCCAAAGACACGCACGGTTGTATGTAGTTACCAATTTTTATTGTTGTACGCACCACCGGTTTTTAGTAACTATAAAACGTTATTGCCCAAAATGTGGTTTAATTCCCCAAAATAAACACGTGATAACTGAGGCTGATCTTGCAAATTAGATTAACCTACAACATCTACCAATATATTCCAGCTTGTAAGCATACGACGGTGTAAAAGCTGAATTGTGGTATTCAAAACAACATGTATCAATTATATGTGTAAATTGTTTGGAGAATTTTTTAGATCTGATCTTAGCATTTGGCTTTTACAATGGCGGTGGAAGGAGAATTTTTTCTTTAATGACTATATTAGAAATAAACAACTTCAAGCATGACATGGAATAGTTTTGACTCTGAGTTTCTATAACGTATCAAATGTGTGTGTGCTTAGTGTAGGCACGGAAAATTTATTAATGTGCTGAATAAATAAAATAAATCAATTATTTTGAGTTAATACTAAATTTTAGCTCGATTTAATTATTTTTTCCCCAATTAAATGAAATACGGGTCGATTCATATTACAAAATGGGTTATCCAGATCATTAAACCCGAAAAAGATCAAGTTTGGGCCAAGTTCACTAATAAACTCATAAATGGGCCTGTGAATGTCAAAGTCCACCAAAGGGAATTGGAAATCTATAAATAGAGCCATTCTCATTCATTTCAAGGGAGAGAAATCATAATCATAAAATTTAGAGAGAAGAAGACACAAAAGCTCTATAAATTCCCTCTGCAAGACACCTCTGCAAGCAGTCAACAAGCACACCAAAACTGTGCCGCCTGCCCAAGAAATTCAAGTTCAAGCTACAACATTCAAGAGAGAACAAGTCGCAGTGACCCTCACAAGAATACAAATCGACACCTCCTACAGAGTGCATACAACCTCTACAGGTGTCATTCAAATACAACGTTCGCGCTTCTACTACAGACAGCGTTTACGTGATATACTACGGCATTTAGAATCAGAGGATACATTAGAGATTGTACACATAAACTTTCTGATATTAATAAAAATTCATTTGTTTCCTATTTTGTATTACATTTATTTTGCGATACAAAATTTGTTGTTACAAATTTTGGTGAACCTGACGTGAAAATCTCTACCTCTCATCTCTACTGCTGTTTTATTCAAGTCTACCAAAACAAGAAGATGTCTACTAAGCAAAACATCTCCTCCAGTCCATCCAAGAAGACCTACGCAGATATCCTGCAGGGTACCCCCATTGTCTTTGCTACCTCCCCGCTACGCGATCGGTTTAGCATCTCCACAAGAGGAATGGCGAAGAAGGTCTTGTCAATGCTTCTGCCGCGATCTCGCTCTGCACATGTCCCAACTAGGCCGCGCAAGTTCTCTCCATAGCTGCTGCTGCTACAGCGCTCCTGGCCGCCTCTTCTCCTTCACGCGAGGAGACTAGAAGTGTTAAGGTTGACAAGAAGGTTTCTCCTTGCAAACCCAAAGCATCGCCAAAGAAGAAAGAAACCTCAACTCCTAACGTTGCTTCAGTCATGGTGATAAGTGGCGATACTCTTGAGGATCGAATGCAGAAAATGAATGATCTCCTTGAAAAGATGATGAAGAAGAATGAAGAAAAGAACAAGAAAATTGATGAGCTCCAAAAAGAGGTGGTGGCACTCCGTGACAGGAAGGCCGAGAGCGAGCATGGTGACACCGATAGGGATGTTGATAGCGATAGGGAAGTTGGCGAGGATAGGGAAAAGCCAAAGAATGAGATCAAGAACTTCACCGAAGAGAAGTCTGCAGGAGTTAATAGCCAAGACGATCAAGTGTCAGTTGGATGATAGCTCGACAAGTAGTGGACGCTATATCAAGCCTTACACTAAGAGGATTGACAGTCTGCGCATGCCATCTGGCTATCAGCCTCCAAAATTTCAACAGTTCGACGAGAAGGGGAACCCAAAGCAACACATCGCCCACTTCGTCGAGACATGCAACAATGCTGGAACAGAAGGTGATCGTTTGGTGAAGCAGTTCGTTCGTTCGCTCAAAGGGATCGCGTTCGACCGGTACACGATCTGGACTCGAGTCAATTGACAACTGGGGTCACATGGAAGATGAATTCCTCAACAGATTCTACAAAGACACGGACGTGTCATCGCATGAGCGAATTGACAAAGACAACTCAATGGCAAGATGAGCCTGTCGTCGATTACATCAACAGGTGGCGTGCGCTATGTCTGGAATGCAAGGATCGCTTAAGTGAAGCGTCAGCAGTTGAAATGTGCGTCAACGGGATGAAATGGGACATTCTTTACATCCTGAAAGGGATCATGTCAAAGAGCTTCCAAGACCTGGCTACCCGCGCCCATGACATGGAGATCACAATCAAAGAACATGGTAGTGCTCGACCAAGTTCTTCTAAGGTGCCAAGTGAAAAGAAGGAGTTCAAGAAAACTGATAAGAACTCCAAATCGTCGACAAAGGAAACAATGGTCGTCGAAACCAACAGTGCACCTGTGAAAATATCGTCAAAGCCTAAGTATGAAAAGAAGAAAGAGTCATTCTCTTACAACTACCAACGAGACAAGCCTACATTGAAAGAGTTGCAGGCTAAGAAATACCCATTCCCAGATTCTGACTTGTCTGGAATGCTCGATGATCTCTTAGAAAAAAAGATTATACAATTTCCAGAGTCCAAGCGCCCTGAGCAAGCAAACAAGACAAACGATCCCAACTACATCGTTTATCACAGGCTGGTGAGTCACCCTATTGAAAAGTGTATAACACTCAAGGAGAAGATCATGCAGCTCTCCAAGGAAGGGAAGATCATTCTTGACTTGGATGACACAGTAACCACAAATCAAACTACTGTAGTCTTGGAACAACCTGACGAGCCAATTATACGACAAGGACAGTGTATGTATATGTTGCAGTTCGGGAGTTTTGAGCCTGTGGCATTACGGATCCAAGGGTCATTGACGTCACTACCTCCAACGTCATTGGAAGAAAGACTACCTCCTCAGGATAAGAATGAGGAAAATAAGCATGAAGATGACGATGAAGGTTGGACTTTGGTTACGCGCAAGAAGTCAAAGAAACAAGCAAGACAGACAGCGTAACCTGTTCATCGTCGAAGAAAACAATCAAAAAGGACGAAATCTCGCAAGACAAAGGGAAAGAGAAAGTCCAAAACAGTGGTCAAAACACATGTCTTGCCTATCGATATACTTGAGCAAGAACCACCGAGTCCCGTCACCTTAAAAGAATTTTTCCCACAAGACTTCTTAAACAAGGTTACCGTGTGCACTGTCTCTGCTACGGAAGGTGGTGATGTTAAAAAGAAGATAGAGGAAGGAGGCCCAGATGATGCGGTATTGCCACAACAGTTGCGTTCTGAAAAGGAGAACGAAATAGTGGCTGCTCTTGACGCCCTTCCTACAAACATGGGATGGAAGCAAATCTTTCATCTACCTAAAGAGAAGCGTCAGCTGATAATTCAAGGACTTGAGAAGCCCGAGTTGTATGCGGGCAAGATGAAAGAAAAAATTGAGCCTCTTGAGCAATCAATCGGATGTGTCTCCTGCAACGCAGCCTTGAGTTTTTCAGATGAGGATTTACTTCTTGGATCCAAACCTCACAACAGGCCACTTTATGTGTCCGGGTACATCCGGGGGCAAAAGGTCAAGCACATCTTAATAGATGGAGGATCAGGAGTCAATCTCATGCCAAAAGCAACCATGAACGAATTAGGGAACACGATGGACGAACTCTCCAGTAGTCGAACAATGATTCATGGTTTCAACTTAAATGGGGAGCGCGCAGTTGGCATGATCCGCGTGAACCTTGCCATGGGTGATCTTTCTTCTGACACATTGTTCCATGTCATGGATGGCAAGACATCGTTCAAACTATTGCTGGGACGACCTTGGAAGCACGAAAACGGAGTTTTAGCCTCAACCCTCCATCAATGCTTGAAATATTATCGTGGTGGTGAAAGGAAGATAGACGGAGACGCCAAACCCTTCTCTAAGGTCGACTCTTTCTTCGCTGATGCAAAATTCTTTGAAGAGAATGATACTTCCAGTGAGTTCATGCCAACCACCATCTCTTCAACAGGAAAAGGGGGTAAGCGGGAAAAGAACATCATCAAAGAAGATAGTGCTTTAAGTCCTGCTAAAGAAAATGATGTTAAGAAAGATGTAGACAAGGCCAGCAAAATAGCTACTCCTGTTGCGTCACCCAAGAAGCAAGAGACGCCGCATAAAACTACACCACCAGTACTACGCTTCATCCCAAAGTCTCGCCGCAAAGATGGGGAGAGTCCTTTTGCAGAGTGTCTAACACCAAAGATAGAGCATAAGGATAAAAAGTCAAGTCTGGTGTTCAAGCAGGAATGGGTGGCCAAAGTCGTTACACCTCTACCAAGTTCATCTCAAACGAAGATTGTGAGACCTCCTCTGAATGGTTTCGTCTGTTCATCCAGTCAATCATCAATTGAGAAAAACAAGGGGATATTTGATTCCAATGCTTACAAGCTACTTGCGAAGGCTGGATATGACTTTACAAATCCGACTCCTCTCGGCAAAGTTGTAGAAGTTGAGCCGTACGGTCTTAACAAAGCACAACATGAAGTGTTCAAGCAAGATGGGAGCTTCATGGTGACCAGGGTCGGGCTCGGATATGAGTCTCCTGCGCCTGTGAAGATTGGTGCTCGTAGAAAAGGGGCTACTGCGTCTTCTCAGCACATCACAGTAGAAGAGGTCGAAGAAAATGAAGGAGAGGAAAAGATGCATCCATCTTCAGTCTTCGATCGAATAAGTCCACCTACAGAGAAGTGTCGTCCTTCTATATTTACAAGGCTAGGGATGTGCTTCAACCAAACACATTTCTGTCTTTACCAGGCTTGGCAATCAAGGAGAAAGTAAAGTCAAAGTATCAACACTTTCGTTGCGCACAAACAAGAAGGGTGCAATACATGAACGCTTGGGCGGTCCATCAAAAACAGTCTTCAGTCGACTAGGGGCTCCCAAGAAGAATAGCGGTGAGGGTCGTCCTCTCTCAACTTCTAAAACACAAAATGAAGAAGAAGTAAGAGTAAGTGATGACTTGAGAAGCGCAATACCATCTCGCATGAAGCGTATGCAAGTAGTGGATATTATCCAGCATGAGCTACTCAAAGCAAGGAGGCGCGTACTAGTTCTCACAGGCCAGTCAAAAAATGTTGAGCCTATTCCTTCATCTTCACGTCCTTCTGGTGTAAAGAAGCTAGGAGATTTAGAAGTTACAACGTCATCATATCACATCACAGTAGAAGAGATACCTGACGAGAATGAAGAAGTTGAGGCCGATGAGGCCCCTGAAACACTTGAAGACGGGGGCAATCGACTATGGATGAGCTCAAGGAACTCAATTTGGGAACTACTGAAGATCCTTGCCCCATTTATGTCAGTGCTCTGCTGACTAAGGAAGAAGAAGAGGAGTACTACAAGTTGTTGGTCGAGTACAAGGATGTCTTCGCTTGGAGCTATAAGGAGATGCCTGGACTCAGCCCAAAAATTGCAGTTCATCGTCTAGCAATCAAGAAAGGCACCAATCCCAAAAAGCAACCTCAACGTCGTTTCAGGCCGGAGCTTGTACCTTAACTTGAAAAGGAAGTCAATAAACTCATTGAAGCAGGTTTCATTCGAGAAGTCAAATATTATACCTGGATAGCAAACATTGTCCCAGTCAGAAAGAAGAATGGACAACTGCGCATATGTGTCGACTTCAGAGACCTTAATGATGCATGCCCAAAGGATGACTTCCCTTTGCCAGTTACAGAGTTGATGATTGACGCAACCACTGGTCATGAAGCCCTCTCATTCATGGATTGTACTGCTGGTTACAATCAAATACATATGGCACCTGAAGATCAAGAAGCAACAGGTTTTCGAACCCCAAAAGGGATCTTCTGGCTACACGTCATGCCGTTTGGATTGAAGAATGTTGGCGCTACGTACCAACGTGCAATGCAAAAGATCTTTGATGACATGCTGCATAAAACAATAGAGTGTTATGTTGATGACGTGGTTGTCAAATCAAAGAAAAGAGAAGACCATATAAAAGACCTTCGAACCGTCTTTGAAAGACTTAGAAAATGTCAACTCAAGATGAATCCACTCAAGTGCGCATTTGGAGTCACATCTGGGAAGTTCTTAGGTTTTGTGGTCAGGCATAGAGGCATTGAAATTGACCAAACAAAAATCAAAGCTATTAACGAAATGCCGGAACCAAAGACATTGAAAGAGTTGCGCGGATTGCAAGGACGTTTGGCATACATCCGAAGGTTCATCTCTAACTTAGCCGGGCGTTGCCAGCCATTTAGCCATCTCATGAAAAAGGATGTTCCATTTCAATGGGATTAAAAATGCAAAAATGCTTTTGATAGCATCAAGAAGTACTTGGCCAGCGCGCCAGTGCTGGGGGCACCAATTCCAGGAAGGCCATTTGTCCTCTATATTGCAGCACAAGAATGCTCACTGGGGGCAATGTGTGCTCAAGAAATTGAAGACCGCAAGGAGAGAGCACTCTACTACCTGAGTCGTACCTTGGTTGGAGCTGAGTTGAATTACGCGCCTATAGAGAAGATATGTCTTGCTTTGGTGTTTGCCATCCAGAAGTTGAGGCACTACATGCAGGCGCATACCATACATGTAGTCTCAAAAGCTGATCCAATCAAGTACATACTCTCAAGACCAGCCTTGTCTGGAAGACTTGCGAAATGGGCAATGTTGCTTAAGCAGTATGACTTGGTGTTCGTGCCTCAAAAGGCTGTGAAAGGTCAAGCTATCGCCGACTTCTTTGCTGATCATCCAGTGCCAGCAGAGTGGGAAATTTCAGATGACCTCCCAGGAGAAGAAATTTTCTACGTGGACGTTCTACCTCCATGGCAGATGTACTTTGATGGTGATGCAAGGCAAGATGGAGCTGGAGCTGGAGTTGTGTTTGTAACTCCACAAAATCATCTCATGTCATATGCCTTTACACTTACTCAGTTGTGCACGAATAATATGGCAGAATACCAAGCTCTTATACTCGGCCTTCAAATGGCGATTGAAATAGGCGTCAGGGATATGGACATCTACGGAGACTCAGAGTTAGTGGTCAACCAAGTCCTTGGTGAATATGAAGTAAAAAAGGAAGACTTGATTCCCTACCATCAACGGGTATTACAACTGCTGAATCAACTTGACGACATCCATGTTGGTCATGTACCAAGGAGTGCCAATAAGTTGGCTGACGCGCTTGCTAATCTTGCAGCCACTTTGGCACTGGGGGCAGAAGAGTCTATGCAAGTCCCAGCCTGCAACCGCTGGACAGTATCTTTGCTTGAAGGAGAAGAAAATGTAGACACGACCAACATGATATGCGTCTACACAGCTGATGAAGATGATTGGCGTCAACCTATCATTAATTTCTTGGACCACCAAAAATTACCTGATGATCCCAGACACAAGGTTGAGATACGTCGACGTGCTACAAAGTTTATTCACTATAAAGGGACGCCCTACAGACGTTCTTTCTCAGGCCAATGCTTGAGGTGTCTAAGCAAGGACGAAGCTGTTGAAGCAATGCATGAAGCTCACTCTGGAATTTGTGGCGCTCATCAATCTGGGCCTAAACTTCATGATCGCGTAAAGAGAATGGGGTATTACTGGCCAACCATGGTACAAGATTGTATGGACTTTGCGAAAAAATGTGAACCCTGTCAGTTCTACGCAAACTTTATACACCAACCGCCGGAGCCGTTGCATCCTACTGTTTCTTCATGGCCCTTTGAAGCGTGGGGACTTGATGTTGTGGGACCTCTTACTCCAAAGGCCTCAAATGGACACGAGTATATCCTCGCTGCCACTGACTACTTCTCAAAATGGGCAGAAGCCATCACACTACGGGAAGTGAAGAAAGAAAATGTTGTGGACTTCATTAGAACCCAAATCATCTACATATATGATGTACCTCAACGTATCACAACTGAAAACGGGAAACAATTTTTCAACCATCTGATGGCAAGTCTGGGAGAAAAATTCAAGTTCAAACAATACAAGTCATCCATGTACAATGCCTCTGCAAATGGTTTGGCTGAAGCCTTCAATAAAACTATTTGCAACTTGTTGAGAAAAGTAGTAGCAAAGTCAAAGCGAGATTGGCATGAAAGAATTGGTGAGGCGTTATGGGCATACCGTACCACATACAAAACACCTACTCAAGCAACCTCGTATGCATTGGTGTATGGAGTGGAGGTCGTGCTGCCTTTGGAGTTGGAGATACCTTCCTTACGCATTGCTATTCAGGAGGGACTCACAGATGATGAGAATGACAAGTTGCGATTCGCAGAGTTGGAAGCTCTCGATCAAAAGAGACTAGAGGCTCAACAAAAGCTCCAATGTTATCAAGCAAGGTTGTCACGCGCATTCAACAAAAAGGTGCGCCCTCGTTCTTTCCAAGTGGGAGACCTGGTACTTGCAGTATGAAGGCCAATCATCACATCTCACTAACCAGTTGGTAAATTCACCTCTAAGTGGGATGGCCCATACGTGGTGCAAGAAGTCTACACAAATGGTGCTTATAAGATTGTTGATGAAGACGGTGTGCGTGTCGGTCCAATCAACGGAAAATTCTTGAAGCGCTACTATTCTTGAAGCTCGACAGTGAAAGCTCCTAAGCAAGAGGTTAAACTGCATACCAAAAAAAAAAAAAAAAAAAAAAAAAAAAAAAAAAAAATCCTTCCGTCTTTATGAACTACGTCGGGTTGTTCTTGTAAAGTGCTTTGTGCTTTACAGGTACGTAGGCAGCTTGGGTGAACATGTAGCTCAAGTGCAGACACACTTCCAAACAAACATCATTCCTCTTTATGAACTACGTTGGCTTGATCTTGCAAGTTGTCATCTCTGTCAGCTTTGTGAGTACGTAGGCAATTTGGACAAATACTTTGTTCAAGTGCAGCCACACCTCCAAACAAACACCTTCCATCTTTGAACTATGTTGGCTTGATCTTATAAAGTACACTTCGTGCTTTGTAGGTACGTAGGCAGCTTGAGCACAGTCACACCTCCAAATAAAAATCATGTCTTTTTAAACCATGTTGTCTTGATCTTGTGAAGTACACTTCGTGGTTTGCAGCCTCTTGCAGTCAACAAATGACATTTCCTAAGAGAGTAGCTCGTAGTCTCTTATCTCTTGCGCCTTCTGCGGTCGACGAATCGGGTACATTGCATGATAACTCCAATGGAGAATCGAAATGATCCGACCGGAGTAACCTCCATATCTTCATGCGGTCGACGAATCGGGTGCATTGCATGATAACTTCAAAGGAGAACCGAAATGATCCGACCGGAGTAACCTCCACATCTTCATGTGGTCAACGAATTGGGTACGTTACGTGCAGTGATAGCTCCAAGGAGAGTCAAAATGATCCAACTGAAATAACTTCAAATCATCATGCGGTCGACGAATCGGGTACATTGCATGACAACTCCGAAGAGAGTCGAAATGATGCGACCGGAGTACCTCCCAAAACTTCATGCGGTCGACGAATCGGGTACATTGCATAACAACTCCGAAGAGAGTCGAAATGATCCGACCGGAGTAATCCATAATCATCAGGCGCCTTTATTTCTTTTCACACTACATAAAAAGAAAAAAAAGTTTGAATCTGTGACAAGAAAAAAAAGGTGTTGTTGATCAAGCTCATATAATTCAGAAATAATGATGATTCTGGTTCTTTTAATCATTATTGTAGACGAAAAGTTAACAAATGGCTGCAATTCTCATATGTCATTACACACTATAAAAAAACAAGTGTGACTTGTGAGTCTTTCATAAAATTTAATATCGCCATGTACTGTGAAACTTTGCTAACCTGCTCCTGATCAAACGCGACAACGTCACGACCTCGACACAAAGTATGAGGACGGACCATTTATTCTATGAATATTGCTATCGTGCCGGGGCGACCACCTCACCATTGTGCCAACCATCTTGAAATTCAAAGATTTAGCCCGGTGAAGATCGAAGAAGTAGCAGCTTCAAATGAAGAGAAAAAGGGTTAGATTAAAGTAAGTCAGGCGTGTTGTCTTGGTTGTTTACATGAACATTGATTTGATATTAAAAAAGAGCAAGGGTGTAATGGTGTTCATTAATACCACGGAAAGCAAATAAAATTCATGCACTTTCATACACAAAGATGCATAAGGTTTTCATCGTTATCATCACTCTTAATATCAGAGTTCATCTTATCCAATCGGTCCATATCGAAGACGGAATTCTGGACAATAATAATAGCTGAATCAAAGTTCAAATCAAGTGCAAATATGTACGCATGACCACGAATCAGGTATGTTTAAGACAGTGAGTGTTCGTCGGAATTGGATAGATGCTCCTACAAAGAAAGGTATATCAAGCAAGTACACAGCCAGAGTTTCGTAAACAAAGCAAAAATCCGGAATAATCATAATTATATATCGAGAGTTGCAGAAAGCAAGAGAATTTGTTACCTGCTATTCGGATTTCGCCCACCATCGCAAAATTCAGAACGGAGAAAGTACCGGTTGTGTAAAACAAAAAAAAAACAAAAATAGTTACCTCGGTAGCTCTTAATTCGGATCGCCGCAAAATCGAAAACCCAGAAGAAATAATTGTCTGTGTTAAAGAATTCGGTCGAGAATATCGTCAATATGTTGCAAAATCAAAAGACTGAAAATTGTGCGTACTTGGCTAAACTGAAGCAACACAAAGGAAAAGACACAAAAAAAAGAGGAGTTACCTATAGTCTAGGACGAAGATGAAAAGCACAAGATGCAGGTGATGATGTTCAAGGCTGCGGAGTTTATATAGGCATGGGGGTGGTCTCTAAACCCTATTTTCAAAAAAAAAAAAAAAGCTTGCAGCCGAAGGAATAGACACGGAAGAAATAAGGAAACTTAACAATCGATAAATTTTGTTTCCTGAGTAATCCAACCTTCACGTGGACTTCAATATATTCTACGTATGTGTTGGGGCCATTGGGCTAATCAAGTAAGTTGAGTTAAAATTTAAAATTAACTCAAAAGAATTACATGGCTACCTTAACAATCAGTTTAGGTTGCTCATCGACTTTTAAGTCAAACCAAAAAATGTCATTCACTGATTAAAAATAATGATAGGGTGACATTAAAAGAAAAATGAAAAGGCACTCTGACGACGAGTTCGACTACCTAATGGTTTCGAAGTCAGATAAAAACAATCATCCGCCAAATCAGATAATGATAGGGTGACGAAAAAAAAAGGGCTACCCTTACAACAAGTTTGGGTACGCCTTGACTTTCAAGTCAAACAAAACAATATGTCAACCGCCAAGTCTAAAAATGACAGGGTGACGTCAAAAAGGCTATCTTTACGACAAGTTTTGGTAACCATCGACTTCCAAGTCAAAGCCAAAATGAATCGAGACCCCGCCACGTCAAGACACTAAATAGTGCACGTGACAAGGTCTCGAGGGGGCAATTTGTAGGCACAAAAAATTTATTAATGTGCTGAATAAATAAAATAAATCAATTATTTTGAGTTAATACTAAATTTTAGCTCGATTTAATTATTTTGCCCCAATTAAATGAAATACGGGTCGATTCGTATTACAAAATGGGTTATCCAGATCATTAAACCCGAAAAAATCAAATTTGGGCCGAGTTCACTAATAAACCCATAAATGGGCCTGTGAATGTCAAAGTCCACCAAAGGGAATTGGAAATCTATAAATAGAGTCATTCTCATTCATTTCAAGGGAGAGAAATCATAATCATAAAATTCAGAGAGAAGAAGACACAAAAGCTCTATAAATTCCCTCTGCAAGACACCTCTGCAAGCCGTCAACAAGCACACCAAAACTGTGCCGCCTGCCCAAGAAATTCAAGTTCAAGCTACAACATTCAAGAGAGAACAAGTCGCAGTGACCCTCTCAAGAATACAAATCGACACCTCCTACAGAGTGCATACAACCTCTACATGTGTCATTTAAATACAACGTTCGCGCCTCTACTACAGACAGCGTTTACGTGATATACTACGGCATTTAGAATCAGAGGATACATTAGAGATTGTACACATAAACTTTCTGATATTAATAAAAATTCATTTGTTTCCTATTTTGTATTACATTTATTTTGCGATACAAAATTTGTTGTTACACTTAGATTACCATATTCATAACAGATCAAAAAGTTTTCAAGCTACCATTTAAAAATATTAAATAATAAGTCTCATATCAAAATTTTGTCAAATGAGTCAAAAAATTGAATACAAATGAACAAAGTCAACAATTAGGATCTTCTGCGAGACCAATAATCCGAGAACAATCTAACTATGAGATTTTGATATAAAGATGTTTGACTATATAAAAATACATTAAAATAAATTTATATTATACTTAGTGTAGAATAAATTTGAATAAGCCGAATGTATGTACGTAGTGTACGATAAATATATAGAGAAATAGTGTAAACTATATAACCGTTATTATATCACCGAAGTTTATCATCAATCTGGGACTTGCGTTTCAAATTCATCTCAAATTCTTAGTAGATGCTAAAAATATATGGAATGCCAAATAGGCAAATATACAAAAATATGTTGTTACAATCATTTCTACTTTTCTAAATTCCGATTCATCTATGCTTTTTTTTCCGCTTAACTTTACATTGCAGTTTGTGTATGGCTAATTATTAATGTAAGATGAGGCTTGTATTTGTTAATAGATAATGCTTCATGTAAATAAAAATGAGTTATAATTTATTAATAAAATTAAGGGATTTTCTACGTGATACCCTCGTGTTTTTTTCGATTTATATGCGGTACCTCTCATCTTTTGAAAACATCATTAGTACTCTTAAATTTTATGAAAATTTATTAAAATACCCAAAAAGATATATTTCGTCATTTTTAAATGTTTAGTTTACGCATTTTTATTGTTTTTTTGGCGATATATATTTTGTCAAACTTTTTTAGAATTCCTATATATATATAAAGCAGGTACTTTTCGAGCGATATTAGAGAGTCCAACGTTTTTAGAATTTCTATATATAAAATAATTTTTATATAAAAATATTATCATTATCCTAATAAGTGTAGATCTAACTTTTTCCTCTTAATAATTATGAGAAAATTATCCTAATCGAAGTATATCTACTAATTTATGAGAAAAATAATACTAATAGAAGTGGATCTAATAAAAAAATTATCAATTATTCTTTACTAAAACAATAATAGAAAAATAAATTTATAATGAAATTTATTAATTAGTTTGAAAACTCAAATTATCTATAAATGGATGATATATATTTTGTCAAACTTTTATCACAAATTCCGTTTACTTACTCTTGAGTATATTTTCTTTGTTAAATTTAACCATTTAAAACTCAAATTTTATTAATTAGTTTGGGTATTTTGTGGACAATTTATAAAAGTTAAGGGTACCGGTGATGTTTTTTAAAAACCGAGGGGTATCACGTAAAAATCGGAAAAACACGAGGGTACCATGTAGAAAATCTCTAAAATTAATTTAAAACTAATCGGATTTAAGAGTAGTAGCCTCATATCCTATCTCTTAGAAATAAAGTTTTAATGAGTCAGATCGTTATATATATTCTATCAGATATCTTTGTATTACCTATGTTAAAAGAAGTCTCTTATTAGTTTTACATAGATGCATAAATATTACTCCGTATTAATTTAAGATGTTTTCACATATCTACCAAATTAGGTGTCGTATTATATATTTTGCATGACAGTCTAAATTGTAGATAATCTTAAACAAATTCTATTGTTTAGATCTCTAATAAATTCTCCAAACATGGTGCATATAGAATTGAGATACGTGTTGTTTTGCGTACCACCATTCAACTTTTACACCATCGTATTCTTACGGACTGGAATGTATTGGTAAATGTTGTAGGTTAGTTTAATTTGCGAATCTCATAAAGGTCACCCTCAGTTATCACGTTTTATATTAACTAAAAATCGGTGGTTCGTACAACAATAAAAATAGGTAACTACATAATACAGCTGTGTTTTTGAATGTTATACAACCGAAATAATACAAAAGGGAATACCTTTTATGTTAAAAGGACCGGTGATCCATTAATAATCAACTAAATCACCCCATGTTTGTTCCAATTTCAACATAGTAGGACTTTTTTTTATTAACTTAACTCACTTTACTACCAAACCATGACATGTATTACAATACATTATTCAATAAATTTTTAGGACATTCAACATGCATATTGTTAAAGATGATCCTAATGAGAGTCCCGTGCAACGCACGGGTATTCCAACTAGTACATATATATAAAGCAGAAACTTTTCGAGAGATATTAGAGAGTCCAATTTTTTTAGAAATCCTATAATTGAAAGAAAATTTTTATAAATTATCCTAATAAGAGTAGATTCCTAAAAAAGAATATTAAATTTATAAAATTATCCTAATAAGACTAGATTTCTTAAAAAAATCAAATTTTATTTAATTTTATATCCTAATATAAGTAGATTGAATTTATTAAATCACATACATATATGTAGATTTTAGTGATTATAAATTTATATGTAATTGTGAGTAACAACTTCTCATTTTATCTTAAGTTGAAAATGAAATAAAATGTCATTCAATGTATCCTAATAAAAGTAGATTTATAAAAAGAACAAAAAAAAAATTATCCTTATAAAATTAAATTTCTTAAGAACAAAGCAAATTTTATTTAATTTTATCTTAATATAAGTAGAAAATAAATGAACTAAAGTGTTATAGGAGGCAGTTTAGTACTTTATATTCCACGAGTATTTGTGATATTGGCATAATGTTTTCCGAGTAGTAAAGCAATAACCAGTTGTTGTATCAATAGGACCCACATTATCATTATCATATACGGAGTACTATAAAATGCAATTGTTCCTTCAAAGTACCAAATATATATTGATGAAACAAGCGTGTAAATGAGTAATAATGTATGCCGACAACTGTTCTTATTTAGAGTTTACAAAAATGAGTATTAGCTTGAAATAATTTCGTATATCTAGGTTATAGGTGCAAGATTCATGTTAATAATTACATACTAAAGTTTAGTTCATTTAAAAAATTACACAAATCTCAATTAAGATGGACACTATCCATCTTAAGCTTAAAACGGGTCAAATATATACCAAATCACATGACAAATTGCCTAAAAAATGTCAAATTTTTTGTCTTTATTACCACTATGTGGTAGTCTTTGACCCATTTTAAGATTTAAGACGGATATTCCATCTAAAACAAGACGTACTTTTTCAATCTTAAATATTCCGTAAGTAATCGTACGGTGACACAATTTTTTATCTGGTCTTGAACTACTATAATATGATGGCTTGAGCTTCAAAATTAATTTTCACTAGAACGCCCAAAGAAAATCAAATAGTTACCTTATCTAAGCAATAAAAAATTAGAGTATACTTAGTGTAGATAATAGTTATTCATTCCATTTTTATTTTTTTATTTTCATTTTGAAAAATTTAAGAAATATTGGTGATATTACTACTCTATCCCTTAGTTAAGAAGAAGGAGGAGAATGTCATCTTAATAGAATGAATAATAGTATAATATTAGGGGTAATATTAATAATCCATCGATTTTATCATTATCAGAGGATGGTTGATTTGGGATAAATTTTGGAGAAAAAAGGTCAATAAAAATAGAATGAGTGGATTATTTAATGCTCCGTATGAGACTATAGTGACATTTATGTGCATAACATCCCACTTTTGCCAACCATTTTCAAGTTATGTTAGCAAATCCAATATTTGCAAACTACTTAAACATAAATGAGAGTATAAAACTATAAATAAATACCCCGTATATGAGTTTTGAGTAGTGGTATGATTTTGAAGTGCCCTAACCATGTTAGACGTTGATCTGATCCTTAGATCCTACTACTAAGTCAGGACTTATTACTACTACGTATATAATTTAGTTTAAGTGGACTATAATACAAATTTGACTCCTAATTCTATAAATAATCTTTTATTACATTATTGATGTATACCAATAAGGTAATTATATTAGTGCATTGAAATAGTATACCAAATGCACAATTCGCTTAAAATTTCGAAAGATAAACTATAAGGTACGGTGTATATAATAGAAGAGGAGAACCAGAGTGAGTTCTAATGTTTAAAAGAATTGATACGATTCGATAATTTTGGCCAACCTTAAATTTGTAACCAAAAATAATATATTCAGCAAGTCACGGAAAAAAAAAATCAGCATTTGGCAGGGTATAACAAAATTTTGGTAAATAATTAAGATAGTAGGGGAAAAATGTTTAAATACAAAGTACTTTAGTTTATTGGAAACGAGAGAAATGTTTAGTACTTTTATGACAAAAAAACGCTTATAAAAGCAAAGTCAAAATCAAAACCAATTAGACATTGTATATTTTGTAATACTACGGTTTTATGAGTCTCTGGGTATTCTATCGAGTAGGCTTTACTCTGTCGAGTAAGGGTGAGTTGCGTTTTTAAAATAGTTTCTGACCTGTTGGGTACTCGATCGAGTAACGTTGATACTCGATCGAGTAAGGGGGCACTCGATCGAGTACCGGTTTACGGGGGATGATTTCTCGGGTTTTGGTTAATAATGCGATTAAGTATATAATTACTTCCGTCACTTTTCTTTAAACACTTTTACAACCTAATTACTTTCAAAAGAGAAATCAAACTACGTTCTTCGCATCAATCGCATTGTTGGCAAATCCCGGAGCGTGGAAGGTCGGATTTTACCTTTCTTTATACCGTTGTGATCCTTGCGTCGAGGGTAAGATCTACGTACCGTTTTTATAGTATTTAGTCAAAGTTGGTTAAACCCTAATATTGGGATTTGGGGGTTTTGTTGTATTTTGTGATTGGTAGTTATTATATGTTTGTATGTTAGGAGGAGGATTCGTAGAAGAAGCCTTTTGATATCAGCTGTGAGACCGTCTGATTGTGTTGCTTTTCAGGTAGGGTTTCCCTACTCAGTATTAGTCCCATAATGCATTGTTGGTGTTGTGTGATTGTTGATTGTTGATTGTTATCGTATTCGTATTGAGACGGTTGTTGATTGATTGTTGTTTGATGGTTGTGATTGTTTGTCTCTGGTTCTCGAGATGCGTTCTCGGCTGAGTGGAGTCACTTGCGGGAGTGGCTTCACGTCCTAGTTTCGCCCTCCGTGGAACCCACCACGGGAGGGGATGTGCACATTAATGGGACAGGGTTATCGCTCGGTATGATGAGTGGGGCTTAGGTGGGAACGGCTGCGGTCCCCCACTGGCAGGGCTGGTCTAGTGGACAGTCGGTGACGGAGATTGATTGGAGTGGGTGTGATTGTGTGTGTGACCGTTTGAGCTGCTTGTTTACTGTGTTGTTGGTTATATAAATTGTGTGATTAGTCTTGACCCGTTTAATGTTTTAAAAGCGTGGTGATCCATTTGGGGGTGGTGAGCGATTATTGAGCGGTATGATATGACGCGTATGGGATAGGCCGGGATGAGTCATCACGTGGCAGTTAGAAGTCTTCCGCTGTGTCAGACGATGTTTTATAACTTTGATAGTTTTAGCAGTAGACCGTCTGAGAGTCTTGTATTTCTTTTTATCAGTTTTGGAGTTGGTATGTAATCACTTTAAACATTATTTACTTTTAAGTATGTTTCGTTATTATCTTATGATTATCATTGTCTCGGAAAACCGAGATGGTAGCACTTCCATGCCTTAAGTGGTCCTGGTAAGGCACTTGGAGTATGGGGGTGTTACAAAATGGTATCAGGGAGACGATCCTGAAACCTGTAACCAATGAATCCAATGAATATAAGGAGTCAAATAAAATGAACCTGGGGTAGAAGTTGTAGGAGCTAATGCAAAGACTTGGGAGACGTCCTAAAGTCGCGAACTCGCCCTACAATTTTGAACCGGTCACCATGGGATATGAGTCGGGATCGCTATGTGTTTATTTTGTGAATTGTGTACCAATATAGTGATGTGTGGCATGAATAATTGTGATTTTGTATGTTGTTGGTTGAAAGCATGTTGGATGATAGTTGGTTTACCATGTTGATTGGAATAGTTGGAAAGGTATGTGAGAATGACGAATGATGTGGTGGAAAAAGGAAGTAGTTCATATGTGATAATATGTGATGAATAATGATGTTGCAGGATGAATGGTTTATAATGTGTATATACTAGTAACTTGTGATTAGGGGATTTGATATGATTTTACATAATTCGGTTTGCGTAAAGTTAGATAATAAGTTCATATAATTGTCTACTGTGGTATCATATGCACTTGTAAATGAAGAATGTGGTTGAAATAGATGAACAGATTGGAAAAGATGGAGTGTCAATTGCATGAGAATATGGATTTTGTGAATATGATTATGTTTAGATGACGAAGTGAAGTTGTAATATTGTTGTGTTAGTAACATGGAAATAGGATTTGTAATTGTATGAGTATGTTTTGTTTTACGAAAAGTCATAAAATTAAAGCATGCGGTTAGTACATGATTAATGAGTTAAATAATATATGTGCATGATGGATGTTGTTGCTTGACTTTTGAAGATAGTAACATGTGATTAGCAATACTGGTTTTATGAGTACTGAGTTGTTTTTGTCTACCTTGTTGTTGTTTAAGTCGTTTGGAAGTAAAAATCAAGTAGTTGTGTTTTTCGATTATAAAGAGGTCGTCTTTAAACTGTTATAACTTGAGATGTATAAAAGATTTTAATGTGATTCCAATTGGAGGTGATAGCGTGTTGTTTTACGATTCTAACGATAGGTCACACGTCCAAAACGAACAAGAAATGAGTGAGTTATGACCGTTTTACGAAAACTGGACAATGCTGAGAAATGCGTAGGGTACTCGATCGAGTGGCCCTTACTCGATCGAGTGCATCTTGGTACTCGATCGAGTACCCATTACTCGATCGAGTAACCCTGGTAAAATTTGTTTTACATGCTTCTGACCTTCACCTACTCGATCGAGTAAGTCCCTTACTCGATCGAGTGGCTCTATTTCGATCTAGTGACCCCTATTTTGGGTCATATGCTTATCTTTAGACTTTGTTGCATATCATGTTTAATTCAAAAGTGTTATTTTGCTTCTTTATGCATTATTTTACATGTATGTTGGTCTTGATGCGTAAGTTACCCAATATTGTGATGTAAGGAGTGGCACCTGTGGTGAGTATGAGTTCGGTGGGAGGACATGAGTTATATGTGGTCGTGATAGATAGTGGGAAAAGAAAAGGAGGATCGTTATGGCTTAATTGAGACATAGAGCATGTTCTCTGAGATGAGATGAGTGATATGATTGTGTGTTGAGTAACGTAAAAGCAAGTGAATATGGGCAAGGGATGATGTGAGTCTAAGGAACGTGAGAATGAAAGGATTGAGAGTAAGGATGTGGATAATGGCAACTTGAGATGTGTAAAGAATAATGGAGGAAGATGGTTAGGAGTCGTGTGGGTTAGGAGTATGCATAGTGAAAGTTCGTTTAAAGGGGTTGAGAAGAGTAATATATAGTGAACTTTGTGGAGACATGTCGCGAGGTGGATTTGTAGACAGTGAGTAAGTTTGGGAGATTTGGTTTATTAAGAAATGAAACTACTGTGTGATTTCCTTGGGTAATTAACGGTATGAAATGAATTCTTTTTTCTAGAGAGGTACAAAGGAGATGCAATTGTTTGGACAGTGAACGTTGATTTTATGGATAGATTAGTGGCAAGTGTGAGTGATAGCATAATAAAAGAAGATCCATGGTAAGAAAGAGTGAGATGATATTGGTATAAAATAATGAAATTTGAGTTTTGGAGCAACGAAAGGGTAACTAGATTACTAAAGAGTTAGTTAGAAGGAATAAGGAGTTAAACTATTAATTGGTATTGTTGAGTGTAAAGAGAAAAGAAGGATAAAAGTAAGCTGAGAAAAATGTTGACCAGAGTTATGTGATATAGAAGTAAGGAATCGTCGAGATTTATGATATTATCATGAGGATATTAGTTAAGGGTTATATAGGAATTTCAGGACAACATGATTAATCATGAGTTTCGAGGAATTAAGGGAGTATGAAGTTGGTGGGGTATTTGCACGATACGAGATTTTGGTGGAGAGTTAGATGATGATACAATTAAGGATAGTATTGGGAAGAATGTTGAGGTAATTGTGTTGATGGATTCGATGTTCGTTGTTTGGGATGTTAACTAAAGATAGAAAGAAATCGCGATATTTAGAGATGAGTGTAAGAGGTTTGATGTCCGGACAGCGGTAGTGTTATGGTTTGTGACTAGTGGTTAAGGGTGGTGGTATATTAGAAAGGTAGCAATTCTAATGAGGTTGATTTTGTAGAGACGAGATTGATATGTATGGTTGTGAGAAAGTATAAGATGTGGTTATATGAGGCGCTTGTTAGTAGTTGAGTATTAATGGTATGGTTACAATTGGCAGGGGGTGATGGATATGCGAATGGGAGAATATGTTATGAGGGGTATACAAGTTAAGCTCGGGTGAGGGGTAACTTTTATCAGGTGGTAACTTACGTGATCAGGATTGACTGGTTGTATGTGATTACGGGTCTGTGATATATATATAAATGTTTGTGTGAGGTTTGACCTCACAAGACGTGATATGGTGTGGTTATCATAAAGTTGTTAGTTGAATGTTCTGTAATGCATGTTGGGTACGCTAATCTAATTGAATGATGATTAAAAAGGTAATAAATTGAGTGATCTGGCATGACTGGTTATACTTGTATGTATTCATGATACATGTCAATCTGTGATATGGTAAGGGGATGATATTCGTGAGGTTATTACCTGTTTAATTCATAAAATATGTTGCGTTGTGATTTAGTAAAGTGGATTTGAGTAAGTTTTTTTTTCTTGTCTGAGAAGTTATTCTAAGTCAGTGTTTATGGGAATTGTCACTACTACAGATACAGCCTATAACAACGGGTAAAAACCGTTGTAAAATAAAAAAGCGGACGTTGTTAAAGCGGCCGTTGTAGAAGGTATTTACAACGGTTTGCTTATTTAGTGAAACCGTTGTCTAAAGTATTCACCACGGTTAAAAGCCGTTGTTGTTGGGTGTTCTCCGTTGTGGAAAGTGTTTCAAAATTTTGGAGGGAATAATATAACAACGGTTGTCGTATGTATAACCGTTGTTGTAACTTTCCCTCCAAAATTGTGAAGTCTTTTGACAACGGGTTTATGGTACATACCCGTTGTTGAAATTTTTTGTAACAACGGTTCTATGTTTAATACCCGTTGTTGTAATTTTACCTCCAAAATTGTGAAGACTTTTAACAACGGTTCTTTGTTTAATACCCGTTGTTGAATATTATGCGCGGGTATTTGTGAATGTCATTCACAACGGTGTTATTTTTATTAACCGTTGTGAAAGGTATTCACAACGGTTTTTTTTTAGTAACCGTTTTTATTACAAACTCCTAATGTTTTGAAAAAATAAATTTGTTTCATGCCATTCAAAAACCTGCATATGTCAGCAGCACCATATACCAGCACCAGCATAAATCACAGCTGGGTTCATCAGAACTCAATAGATTCAATTTAACCACAACAAAAAATTTGCATCATATATATATATATACTTACAAGGAGTTGAATTTACATGAACTAATCATTCCCTAACTTCAATAAAAAATTTACTAATAAGTTGATCTAAACTACGAGTATCATGCATTTCTAAATATATTCTAAGACGTAGTTGCCCCACATGTCTCTTACCTCGTCTATATCTACACTTGAGTACTGCTCAAACTCTGTTGTGACGGGTTGATTGCATCTTTGCGGAAAAAACAAAGAGAAGACATTATGGTATATATAGCAACAAGCAAGACAACATTAGCAACATCATGGTATATATAGCGAAAAGCAAGACAACATTAGCTCTAATTTAAAAAAAAGTAATAAACACATGTTTAAATTATTACTAACCTTGTCTGGAATAACGAGATATCTTCGCCTAATAATCTCCAACATGAACCGACAAGCGTAGTATCCACATTGTATGCTATCTGGCTGGCGAGGGCCTATTATTACATAAAAAAAACAGACGAGAGAAGGCTCACATCAAAATCTTGAACTTTAGGTATTGTATTAGTATTAAACACAGATTTTGCACTTAATGTTATTGTATTTGAGCACGTACCCTGTTATCGTAATAAAATCGGGGCCAACATCGAGAATCTTCCGTGGGTTGATCCTGCTCGTTTGCTCTTTTCTTCTTAAAGGCCCTTTTTTTAAAAAATAAAAAAGGAGGAAGAAACTAATTTTTTTAGGGGCAAAAATATGAAAGAACTTTTTTCTATAAATAAAAAATGAAAATGTTATTATAAATAAATTGGTATTATAAACTTACATATTAATCAAGTGCTTAAAAGTCTCGCTTGGTTGATGATGTAAAGAGTCCAACCAGAAAACTTTATTCTTTGTCGGCATGATGTCTGCTAGCACCCAATGAGTCCTACATCAAGAGACATCATCATTATTAACAAGTACATATATTAGGTATGAAAATGCAATTGTAGGGGGAAACGTAATATTAATTTGTTTATTACCCTTTTTCATTATAAGCGCCAAAAATCGGCTTCTTGGTTGTCGACAATTCTTGAGCAATATAATCTACCCGTTGTTCGAACGAGAAATCCGGAATAAATAAAGATAAAACATAGGGGCACGGAATCCGTATAGATCGGATGGAATATTCTTCTCCGGGATCACTCTCAATTTCAATATCCTACATTATTACGGTATTAATTCCGGTATTTAAAACACTATCTAGTAGTCAGAATATTAGACTATGAAATTATTTATTAAGAAACTTACTTCATCCAAACAAATATGTGTGATATATCAATCTGGTCTAGGCCAGCCCATACGGCTAGCAGATCCCATGATATAAGCGCTTGGCGCTCAGCCCCTAGAATATCCTCCTTGAGCGGAATAACTATCACTTGCTCGGTGGCTATGCGATGGCCAGCCTCCTCATGCAGTCTCATCATCGTCACCGTTCTTACTTTTTGCATGTAATCCTTCCCTTTATATTGTGTGGAGTTTAAAGTCCTAACTTTCGGTCCGGAAAGAATGAGTCTTTGATTTTGTGCTACTACCACCAGCCTACACATGTAGTAGATAATTAAAATAATAAAAAATCCAAAGGTAACATATCCTAGTTGGAGTAATAAAAATAAAAGCGTACTTAATTAAATACCTCATCAAGTTGTTGTGAAGTCGAGGTCGTTGGCATGTCTGTGGACTTAGGCTTATCCGCCAAAGCCGCCTTTTTTGTTCCCTACAAAAAAAAATAACATATAAATTTAACATATAAAAACATTCAACAATTAAAAATGTAACATATATATAAAGGTATTTCTTCTAACCCCAATTGCTTTCCATTTTGCTCGGGCGGCGGAGATATCTTCGCCAAGTAGATGTGAGTATCGAGGCCATTGGATGAAACTTCCAAGCGCATCTCCCAAATGGTAATGTCGTCACGAACTGGACAGCGGTTGAAAGTTTTCATGGCCTGGATTGACTGTAGTTATCTCTACTATTCTATGATTCGGCAAAAGTTTTTCGCCATGAACTACGATTTCATTTCTGATTTGTTTTCTACGAGACCCCGGCCAACACGCACATGTGGCTTTTCGATTCTATTAGGGTCAGCAAGAATAACTGGCCTCTTGTTTACGGCTTGAAGAATATACACATACATTATTATATCTTTGCAAAAACGCAAAGATTCAAAGATTTTGCAAAAACGCTTTCTGTCTCGGGCCGATTTTTGCACAAACTTCAGCATTCATATAAATTTAACTAATTAAACACTTCATGCATACCTTACGAAAACAGGAACCGACTTGAAGGGGATGTATCTTTGTTTTCCATCAGCCGTCTTCTCAAGTTGCATCTCCTTTTCGGACCCATTATTTACCTAATAAAATTAACCAATTCAATGGCACCATGTCGAAGTTGGCGGTGAACACACCCCCTGATCTTACCCAAAAAAAAAAAAAAAAAAAAGGAAGTATTAGGTACCTGATCGGCTTTAGTTGTTACAACTTCAGAAGCATTATTAGGTACCTGATCTTTCTGAATCTCGTTGACCGATACTTCCTTCTCATGTATTGCCAAGGTAGTAGCGGCCTCTTCACCAATCTGTTGTACCTTATTATTACCCCCTTTAGAAATGACATCCTCCATCATCTTCACTTCTTCTTCGGAAAGCTTACCTCCAAAGATTCACTTTAGTAGTACGGATGCCATTAATCAAGTCGCTTGCCAAGAATGTAATGTGTCAGCAATTTTTATCCCAACAATAACATGTGAATTGAACTTAAATGAAAATAATAGAATAAATGTTACCATGTCAGCGTTCTCAGACTTAGTCTTCCTTTTCTTCTTTATCTGGGCAGTTTTCCCATAATATTTCGTTACTCCAACCTGTAACGGGACGCCCCTCAAACGACCTGGATGTTCGGGTCGGCCGATCGCTCTAGCAAGAACGTCATTACGACCCTTTGGGAGTGAATTTCCCTTCTTCTACCTCTTTCAATACGTTGTCCTATAATATATTAAATAAACTTCAAATTATATTTGTGACTAAAATAATAAAGTTAGTAATGAACTCGTCTTAATAAAATAATGCTTACTATGTTGGCCAAAACTTCCTCATCATATTTGTCACGCGACGACCGGGATCCTTTAGGCGTGTGCCCTTGTTTATAAGTTACATGCCGATCCACCTCTTTCACTCCCTTTGCCACCTACACATTAACATGGTAACATTTATACACGTAAATGTGTATCAATGCAAGTCCAAGTGTGATTAAAAAAATAAAGTCCCACAGGGGAATAATGCATGCTACTTACGAGGTCCTCTTCTATCTTTCGTAAACCTCGAGAACCATAGAATTTCCCCTTCTTGCATGAAATGTTAGCACGATTTCTTCCGCTAACGGCCTTCAAATAATTATATAAAAGCGCAAGTAGATGAGATAATAAAAAGATTATATAAAGGACTCATTAATTAAAAAAATGATAGGTAAATCGTTAAAAGGCGAGGATATTTAACTTTGAAACTTCTCGGTAGTTCTCATCTTTTTGAAAAGATCCCATTCTTCCTGCTTGATGGTGGGACACTTGTTTTCCGGTGGGCTCTTACGCATCTCCCCCGCTGCCTTGTCCACATACAACCAATCCCTAGCAACGCCACACTTCCACCGCACTGTGGACATCCGTTGCCTTATGCATTAAATACTCATCATGGCTTTTATCGGGTATAATAAAGCCTTCCTTTACACGAGCCAAGTATAAATCCGCCAATTTTGGATTCAAAGTTCTAACATCATCTAAATGGATAGGCACAAACTGTCTTGTGCAAGCACCAATCCAACTGGAGAAAAGACCCGCATTTGGACCAGTAGGGAAACCCATCTCACTCCATGTTATTTCGAACAGTACATTTTAGCGGCTATAGCTGCAAGGACTTTCTTGCACTTCGTAGCACCCCTCTCACCAGGCTTATTATCACCAGGCTCATTATTCTTTTGACTTCTTTTACGTTTTTCACCCATGATAATCCTAAAACCCAAATATGAATGATATAGCTGGAAATGAACAACTTAACAACGTACATGCAGAGTATTATCTAAAACCCTAAACTCTAATTTGAATGAAAATTTAAAACAACAGATTGAGCTTCTAAAATCCTAAACCCTGATAAGAGGAGTAAAGTAGATGATGCGGGATGATAAAGATAACAAAGAAGACGAAAAACAAACAGATGCATGAAAAAGAAACAAGATGATCGTCTTAAAACCCTAATGACGAAACACAAAATTAAAGTGAACATACCTGTTGATGATGATGATAAAGAGAACGAGCGGGATGATAAGGGAAGGCAACGGAATCGGGCTTGAAATCGGGCGGCGGCGGCGACGACGAGAATGTAAAAAGCGAGGAAGAGAGAAGAATTAACTCAGGATACCAACGGTTGAACTAATAATAATGTTGTGTGTGTTTGTGTATGGCATGCTGTATGGGTTTCTATATTAGTTTTTTATTAAGACAAATTATTGACAACGGGTGCTCAAAGAAGAACCGTTGTTATATGTTAATAACAACGGGTCAATAAAAGTAAACCGTTGTCAAAAGTTTATTACAACGGTTAAAATATACCCGTTGTAATATATTTTCACCAAATTTGCGCCAAAATGAAATATGTCAAAAAAATAATTGACAACGGGTAGAGGTACTACACCCGTTGTTGAAAGTATTAACAACGGGTAATTTAAATATAACCGTTGTTATTGTTGAACCTCTTTTTTTTTTTTTTTTAAAATTACGTAATTCCATTACGGTCAAACTGTAACAATACATACTTAAACAAAGAAGCACCATATCTTTTGCAACATTATTCAGCAATTTCAACACCAGCATCCACATCTAATAATAAGATCAAGAAAATAAGACAACACAAGCATGCATGCATACTGTGTCCTGATGAACTATCTCAGGATCGGGGACGTTTCTTGGATGTCATAGTTTCTTCGTTAACCCAAATACCTTCACCATGGTCATCACGCATATAGATGCTTTCAGTGTCCTCATGATCAGTGTCAACATCGTCGAAATAAGATACAGTGGTAGACTGATCCATTCCCTCAAAAACGACATCCTGATCATCATCACCATTATCGGATGGACTACTCCTTCTTTTCCTTATAGACAGTACAACAGACCACTTCTTATCTATAGGATCGGTGACATAGAACACTTGTTTAGCTTGGGATGCCATTATGAAAGGATCATCCTTATTATTGCCAACCTTACTCATATTGACCAACGTAAATCCCATCTTATCCTTTCGGACACAATGGATGTTGTTATCAACCCAGTTACATCGAAACAAAGGCATTGTGAAATCAATGTAATCTAGTACCAATATTTCTTGAATAATACCATAATAAAGGCATTTTCCCCAAATAGGCTTTTTATCTTTTGAAGTAGCAAAGTGCATTGCCTCAAATTCAGAACTCACGCCACTATTTTGCATTGTGCTCACCTCATCTTGCTCGCGGGTGTAAAAAGTATATCCATTAATGGCAAAACTGTTGTAAAAGGTGACCCTGGCATTTGGACCTAAACCAAGACGTAGTAACCTAGGAGAGATGTCATCACCAGTTTGATCATTACATCTTTGTAAGACAATATTCCTAAACCACTCTGGAAACGTCTTCGTATGCTCGTTCGCAATCCACTTCTCGGTCTTGTTTTGGTGATCGTATTTGAGCTCATCTTTGTGTTGTTGAATATAAGGTTGCACCTCATCTTCGTTGTTTAGCACATACATGTGTGCTAAATGCAACATTTCACGTGTCACAATTTTTTCAACCCGGCCCCTAATACCTTTTCCGGTCATCCAGTCACTATGACGATTCTTAGGAACGCCAATCAACTCCTCAGGGGAGAGATGAGCGTAACAATATGAAAGAGCTTCGTCTAAAATAGCGTGTTCAGCAATACAACCTTCCGGACGATACCGATTAGATGTATAGTCCTTGTAGACTTTCATCAATCTTTCGAAAGGATACTGGTATCTCAAGTACACGGGCCCAAGGTACAAAATCTCCCTAACCAAGTGAATGGTCAGATGAATCATGATAGTGAAGAAAGAGGGTGGAAAATACATTTCCAACTGACAAAGAGAGGTTACAACGAGGTCCTGCAATGAATCCGCGTCATCGGGATCGATGACTTTCTCGCATATGGACTGGAAGAAGAGACAGAATCTAGTTATAGCATATCTTACCTTTTCAGGTAAAATGGAACGAATAGCCACAGGTAGTAATTGTTGCATCAAAGTGTGACAATCATGTGACTTTAACCCGGTGAGTTTTAGGTCTTGCATCGACACTAGGCTTTTGATGTTCGACGAATAACCATGTGGCACTTTAATTCCATTCAAGCATGCACGAGAACTCTTTTCTCTCATTCCGTGAAAGGGTAAAAGGCTGCTTTGGCGGTAAAAATGTACGATTACCTCTCTTCCGTGGTGCCAACTCTAGCCTAATACCCATCATTTTCATATCTTCCCTAGCTGCGGCGTTATCCTTTGTTTTACCAGGAACATTCAGAAGGGTATTGATAATATTATCACGGACATTTTTCTCAATGTGCATGAAATCGAGGCAATGCGACCTCCAGTCGAGGCCAATATGGAAGTTTATCAAAAAATATGGATCTTTTCTTATACCTACGAGTAGACAATTTAGAGCCGCTCTTCTTCCCATAATCTATCTCAATATGCTTTACTTTCTGATAAACTTCATGCCCACTTAAAATTCTAGGAGGTTGGCGAAGTTCTTGTCTTCCATTGAATGCTTTCTGCATCTTGCGATAACAATGGTCATGAGACAAGAACCTCCTATTTCCCATATACACATACTTACGAGAAGACTTCAAGTATTCAGACTCGATATCCTCCCCACACAATGGACAAGCCTCTTTCCCATGAACTGTGTGCCCAGAAAGGTCGCCATAAGCCGGATAGTCAGTTATTGTACACAATAACATCGCTCTCAAATTGAAAGTTTCGTTCTTATATGCATCAAATACTTCTATCCCACTATCCCACAACAATCGCAAATCATCTAGAAGAGGTTCCAAATATACATCTATATCATTTCCAGGTTGTTTAGGGCCGGAAATTAACAACGACAACATCAAATACTTTCTTTTCATGCACACATATGGAGGTAAGTTATAAATAGCCAACACTACTGGCCAAGTACTATGTTGGCTACTCATGTTTCCGTGTGGGTTCATTCCATCAGTGGACAGCGCTAGACGTAAGTTTCTAGGTTCATTGCCGAACTCGGGATACTTAGCGTCGAACGATTTCCATTGCTTACCATCTGCCGGGTGTCTTAGCTTTCCATCATTTATTCTTCATGTTTCATGCCAAGTTAACATTTTTGCATCATCGGGATTCGCATAAATCCTTATGACTCTTGGTATCAATGGAAAATACCACAACACCTTAGCCGGGATCCCTTCCTTATCCTTATAACGCCACTCCAAACATTTAGGGCAATTGGTTAAGTTTTGATATAATTTCCGATACAATATGCAATCATTTGGACATGCATGTATTTTCTCATATTTCATACCCACTCCTCTTATTAGTTTTTTCGCCTCATATGTCTTAACAGGTAGAACATTACCATCAGGAAGCAACTCCTTTATCAAGGCTAAAAAACTAGTGAAACACGTGTCACTCACACCATTTGCCCCCTTGATATTATACAACTTCACCACAAATAGACATTTTTGTGAACTTACAACCAGGATACAGAGGTGCTTCAGACTCACACAACTTCTCATACATGTTGTTAAGGTTATCCCAATTACTAGTGTCATCACCTACATCTTCAAAAGCAATGGAATCATCATCATTCTCTTCATTATCTATAGACCCAACATTCAACTTCTCTAGTTCCAACTCTTCCAACTCAAAAAACTCGGCAAACTCAGGATCATCAGTTAGCCTTTCGTGTACCTCAACATCATCTTCTTCAGAGTTATTCTCTTCCTCTAATGATTCCCCATGAAAAATCCAAAGTGTATAGGATCGACTAAATCTCCACTTTTCTAGGTGTATTTTAACGTCCGGAAAAGCCATATAGCTAATATTACCACATCTTTCACAAGGACATGTAATACTAGAAGAACCTTTCAAATTGTTCGAAACGAATTCATAAAATTCAGCTAAACCATCCTTGTAGGTGCGGTCACTCATATTTGCATCAATCATCCAAGTTCGAGTCATTATTCTACATTCGTAATAATAGGCAACTAATTCAGAAAATACAATAATAGGCAAACAAATAAACGAAATTCAGGAAAGCAATTAAGCTAAATTATCAACAAATTAGATAATAACCCAAAAATCCTATATCTATAAGCGTTGCTAAGAAACATATATATACCTGATTGATAAACACGATGAGGGAGAGAAGACGTGACAACAGTGACGGAGATGAAGACAGAGAGACGATCAGGGAGGAATGGAGGATGATATAGTAGCAGTATTAGCTTGTGTTTGTGTTTGTAGCGTATAGCAGAATAAAGCAATATGTTGTTCTTAAGATTTTCATAATATTAATAACAACGGTTATTGAGTCTACAACCGTTGTTAAAACGTATTAAAAACGGGTTCTAATATAACCGTTGTGATTACTTTTTACTAATTTGGCGCCAAACCATTAACAACGGTTAAAATTTCACCGTTGTTATTAGTTTTTTCATTAACAACGGTTGTTTAAGTATGACCCGTTGTTAAAACCAATAACAACGGTTAACAACACATAACCGTTGTAATTAAGTTTAGTAAAATTCGCGGAATAAATTCTACAACGTGTTTTGATGATTTTCGTGAATAAGCGTTGTTAAAGGGTCGTTGTGGTTGCCTGTATTTGTAGTAGTGTGTATGCAGTTGTGATGTCTATCGATGTGGTTGTTGTGCCTCGGGTGGTGATCTGGGCACGGTACATAGTGTTGTGATGCGGGTATTTTCGCACTGCGGTGTGGCTGTTGGTGGTGGTGTTGCGATGCCGTCACCGGTTGTGGTGGAGTAGGCGGGATGATTATGATACGAGTTTTCAAAAGTACATACCAGTCATACATAGATTGTTGTTTTGTTTGATGTTGCTTCCTGTGAGTTTCAGTTTGTAAAGATAGACAGTTGTTTTGTTATTGATGTTTCTTACCAGTTAAGTTTGGGAATCAGGGTAGAGTATGATATGAAATAGAGTTGTATATGTTTTCGTTGTTGTCTTGGTATAGTGATATTCTGTTGATGAGACACGGTTGCGAGAGGTTGTTACAGTAATTTTGATCTGGTTCCAGATAAGGCTTTAGTGGATATGGTAATGGCAAGTGATTCATAAAACATGTGTGGTAATGACCTGAAAGATGCAGGTGGTTCATAATCCTTTGTTGAGACAGTGAGTGTAGGGTGTTGGGGGAATTAATGTCATGTTATGTTGTGTATGAGTTTTGCGGTAATGAAAGAAAGAACTTGAGGATCTAGTGTGAGTATACGTACCGAGTGTGGATCGTGAGTTATGCTTTTGGGAGATAGGTGCTTTACATAGAGAGGTATGTTGTTTTGCAGTAATAATGGAGAGTTAGTATGGTGATTTTGCTACGAGTTTTATGGTATAGGTTAGGTGGTGTGCCGAATGAGTTGAGGTATGAGAAATGTTTAAGTAAGAGAGCTTTGGATATATGCATGGCGAGTGTTTAGATTATAGGTGGTTATCTTTGACATGCGGTGGTGATGAGGATAATGAGACGATATAGCTCGGATTTAGTATTAGTGAGTTACGAGGACGTAACATTTATCTTAAGAGGAGTAGGATGCGATAAAAGAGATTTTGATGGTTGTGCATATGGTGGTATATTCGCAGTAGAGTGTTGGTGTAGCATAAAGAAGGAAGTTGAATATTTTGTGATTGATGTTGTTAAAAGGCCATGGTCGAGCTTGTAGTAGTGTGATGTTTAGGAGTGTGAGAATATTTCACTAGTGTTGACAGTTGGATGATGAGGTTATGAGTGTGAGCAAACTTCGAGGACGAAGTTCCTTTTAAGGGTGGTAGAATGTAACATTCCGTTTGATGTCTATGAGTGTCTTTATATTGGATTTGATAGTGGATGATATTATGGAGCTAGCAACGTTAGAGGATGGTAGTTGGTTATGTATGGAGTTGGTGTCGTGAGAGATATATATTTGGTAGATACGATATCGTGAGTCATGTTGTGGAAGTAAACATAGTTGGTGGAGTGGGTGTTAAGAGTTCATGTTTTATGTTTGATCGATTTCTTGAGTTCTTAGTATGTTGTTGTGTCTTGGTCGAGTTAGTATGGTTGTTTTTAGGTATGGGTTGAACTTCGGGGACGAAGTTCTTTTTAAGGAGGGAAGACTGTAATACTACGGTTTTATGAGTCTTTGGGTACTTTATCGAGTAGGCCTTACTCTGTCGAGTAAGGGTGAGTTGCGTTTTTAAAATAGTTTCTGACCTGTTGGGTACTCGATCGAGTAACGTTGATACTCGATCGAGTAAGGGGGCACTCGATCGAGTACCTAAGCTACTCGATCGAGTAGCCGGTTTACGGGGGATGATTTCTCGGGTTTTGGTTAATAATGCGATTAAGTATATAATTACTTCCGTCACTTTTCTTTAAACACTTTTACAACCTAATTACTTTCAAAAGAGAAATCAAACTACGTTCTTCGCATCAATCGCATTGTTGGCAAATCCCGGAGCGTGGAAGGTCGGATTTTACCTTTCTTTATACCGTTGTGATCCTTGCGTCGAGGGTAAGATCTACGTACCGTTTTTATAGTATTTAGTCAAAGTTGGTTAAACCCTAATATTGGGATTTGGGGGTTTTGTTGTATTTTGTGATTGGTAGTGATTATATGTTTGTATGTTAGGAGGAGGATTCGTAGAATAAGCCTTTTGATATCAGCTGTGAGACCGTCTGATTGTGTTGCTTTTCAGGTAGGGTTTCCCTACTCAGTATTAGTCCCATAATGCATTGTTGGTGTTGTGTGATTGTTGATTGTTATCGTATTCGTATTGAGACGGTTGTTGATTGATTGTTGTTTGATGGTTGTGATTGTTTGTCTCTGGTTCTCGAGATGCGTTCTCGGCTGAGTGGAGTCACTTGCGGGAGTGGCTTCACGTCCTAGTTTCGCCGTCCGTGGAACCCGCCACGGGAGGGGATGTGCACATTAATGGGACAGAGTTATCGCTCGGTATGATGAGCGGGGCTTAGGTGGGAACGGCTGCGGTCCCCCAGCGGCGAGGTGGTCCAGGTGGACGATCGGTGACGGAGATTGATTGGAGTGGGTGTGATTGTGTGTGTGACCGTTTGAGCCGCTTGTTTCTTGTGTTGTTGGTTATATAAATTGTGTGATTAGTCTTGACCCGTTTAATGTTTTAAAAACTGTGGTGATCCATTCGGGGGTGGTGAGCAGTTATTGAGCAGGTATGATATGACGCGTATGGGATAGCTGGGATGAGTCATCACGTGGCAGTTAGAAGTCTTCCGCTGTGTCAGACGATGTTTTATAGCTTTGATAGTTTTAGCAATAGACCGTCTGAGAGTCTTGTATTTCTTTTTATCAGTTTTGGAGTTGGTATGTAATCACTTTAAATATTATTTACTTTTAAGTATGTTTCGTTATTGTCTTATGATTATCATTGCCTCGGAAAACCGAGATGGTAGCACTTCCATGCCTTAAGTGGTCCTGGTAAGGCACTTGGAGTATGGGGGTGTTACAATATTTTGTAAAGAAAAAAGGGGCATATAGCCAAACAGAGCTGTATAATGATGGTGGTAAATATTATTAGTAGATTAATACAGAGGAACATATGTATATACTCCATAATTGTGATGAATATAATAAATAAGCAATTGGTCATAATAAATGTTATTTATCGTAAATATAAGAATAGTTAGCACTACAATAAGAAAATCATTTTTATTAGAAAGCAAACTCTATTAAAAGTGTTCAATTATATCAGTGCATTTGTTTTGGTTGCAGTGAATGTAAATGGCGATTTATTAGGCCGGTATTAAATTGTACATCGTGTCAACTATGGGCGTTAAGACATACATAAAGCTAATATTTACATCTTCATAACTCTTGAGGCAGTTATGGTTTCAACCATCGTTCATGCCCCTTCTCCATATGACATCCTTGCTCTTAAATGAGTCATTTTTTACTTTCATTATGCGCGACTTTGCCTAGGTATTTGAATTGGACTCGGCAAGACGAAATTTGCTCTTGAAAATTTCACAATAAAGTACATACGCAATGAAGTTAATATAAATCATATTGCCAGTTAACTAATCCTATAATCAAATTTTTTAATAAAACTAATATAGATCTAATCGGATTTACAAGTAATATCTACTATCTATCCTAAACTCTAAAAAATTAAACATTTACTCCCTCCCTGGTCAATAGTTTACACTATCCATTTTTGAGTGTTTCAGTCAATAGTTTACGTTTCTGTTTTAGGTATGTTTATACTCTCTACTTTATCTTTTAAAAATATAAAATCAATTCCTCTCTCTTTGTACCTTGGTCTTTATGTATATATTTCCTCCGCCCGATCAATAGTTATCTATTACTTTTGGCACAAAGATTAAGGAAATAAATATGAGTGAATTTGGACCAGATGCACATGAGCCACAAAAGGTTGCCAAAAATGGAAATAGATAACTATTCAATGATACACCCAAAAATTGAAATAGATAACTATTGAGACAGATGGAGTATTTAGTTATTGGAGTAGTTAGTTATTCTCTAAGATATAAAGATACATCTATATAATAGACATGCAACTTTAATGACTCATATCTTCATAGATGTACACGGAGATAGTGATGGGTTCTCAGATACAAAAATATATTTCGTGTTTAACCGAAGACAATATCCATTGAGGTCATTCTACGCCATGACCATAAATAGAGGCAAGGGGCAGTCACTTAATCATGTTAAAATTTATATGAGCTCAGATTTTAGTCATGGTTATCTTTAAGTAACAACATAAAGAAACAACATCGCCAAGGGATGAATGCTCTACATTGTTGATAGGGAACAAGTATACCAATGTCACACGAAAGATATTGTTTACATGAAGTTCATAGGAAATAATCAGTCTTAATTGTAAATTATGAAAACAAATTCTATTGGTTAAAGATATAACAAATTCAACAAACATGCTACATATATGATCGAGATACCTGTTGTTTTGCATACCCTCATTCAGCTTTTACACCGTATTATGCTTCCAGAGTCGAATATATGGGTAGATATTGTAGGTTAATCTAATTTGCGAAACACATAAAGGTTAGCTTCAATTATCACATGTTTATTTTGGTAGAATTAAACCACATTTGGCAATACCGTTTTATGTTAACTAAAAACTGATGGTACCTACAGGCTACAACAATAAAAATAGGTAACTACATAATTGAATAATACAACTGTCTATTTGAATGTTATACAACTGATATAATTAATACCAAAGAGATTAACTTTTACGTTACAGGGACTGAAGATTCAGCAGTAATCAACTAAATCAACCAGAAGTTTTATGCGTTCCAATTTTTAACATATTTGGACTTTTTTTTTTATATTTAGTTTAGTTGACTTTTGCTACCAAACATGGCAATGTAAACCAACGTTTACAATATACTGTTCAACAAATTCTTGGAACATTCAACATGCACATTGTTAAAGATAATCCTAATTGGAGCCCCGTGCATCGCACGGGCTTTCCAACTAGTAAGATAATATTTATATTGTAATTATCCCAAAATGCCTTTGCCATCATTCGCAGCTATGTAGTATATGTGCAACTGGAATTATATGGTTTGTCGATTTTTCATGTCTAACCACCGACATCAACTAGCCTAACCTACTTCTAAATCCTAGATCCGCCCCTGCTCTCTACACTTTGTAGTTGTATGATCCAAGTATTTTGACAATTTGACTGTCCTCTTCCGTTTCGAAACATTTTATTTTTATGGCTACAAACTCAATTTTTTTTAATTATGCAATCGTGATAACGAGTTTTGTCAATAGTCACATAATGACTTGGTAATTACGAAAAAAAATAGAATTAATAGACAAATTTATTAAAAATAGTGTTGTTATCAAAGATGTCTTGGTAGCTCTCAGATTTTCAACTGACGAACACAAATATTAACTAGACAAATTTGCTACTTGATTTATTTGGAAAAACGTACATTTATGAAAAATACAGGTGACTGATTGTACGGCCAATGTGCATGGTATATCATCACTGGTTTTACATATCCCACAGAGTTGAAAACATTAAAATTAAAATAAATAAAAAACTTGGTTCATGTAAAAATAGGGAGAATCGATCGTAAATAATCGAGAAAACATTAATGTCACAAACAACCCTAAAAGCTGTGGTACCCTATTTTAAAACGGCGGGAAAAGAGTTGAAATTAAAATAAATAAAAAATGAGAAATATAAAATTAAATAATACACTCAAACTAAGGCAAAATAAAAAAGAATATAAATAAATAAAAAGAAAAAAAAGATGGAAAAAACCCTCCATGACCATTCCCAATGTACAAGGCAAATTACCAGCAAAGTCACATCTCTCCAGGATACCGCATATTAAACAGAGAGTCAAGTACAAAACAGGCGTCAAGGCATCCATCCAACCACGTCTCAATGAAAACAAGCTTTCAGGCGAAATCACCAGAACATCAAAGAGCTTAAAATATCGCCATCATCCCATATCCGGTTTATCTTCAAATACAGCATGGTCATTGGATTGACGAAAGTCAGAGTTTGAGTACTGCAAGAACAAAGAAAATATAAAGAAACTCCACTTTGGTCCCTTGGCGTCTAAGAACTTGCTAAAAGTGACATTGTTCAAAGAACGTCTATTGCTTCTAACTTCAAGTTATTAAAGTGGAATTTTTGAACACTTCGGGCACCAAAGTCGAAATTTCACAGGCATATAACCCCCTTGCCCACTAAGAATTGAAAAATGCTCTCGAACAATCAGCACGCCTAAAAGTGGGGTGGGTCACACACAAACAACAACGACATTTAGGGAGTAGAACAAAGACCAGACAAACAAACCTCAAATGAAGAATTTTTATGGAGAACTATGATAGGCTGAACCGTCTCTCTTGCAAGATCTCCCCGACTCTCCGATAGATCTCTAGTTGCTCTTCAAATGTAAGGTTCATCAATATCTATGATGAAATTGTGGTTAACATGATTTCTTTGAGTTTTCAAGTTTCGAAAAAAAAAAGCAGAAATTCAAAACGGGAACCAAACAAATAAAATGGTTGTGGCATCTACCTGGTCAACGATAGTTTCAACTGAGAAGCTTTGTGTCCTAACGAATGACTGATGATAGATATATGCGAAGACGGCCATCACCATCTGAAGAGAATCATGGTTAACAAAATGGCTCGAACAAATAAACCAAGAGACAAACAATTCATACTAAGAAACTGTACTAGTCCACTGGTTAACTTCTTGATCCTACTGGCAATATCCAAACTAAACTGATTTGATCTTAGAAATGAAGTAAAATAGTAAATGGAGCCAAATTAAGCTGGCACCTTTGAATTGGGTTAGGCGCGGTTGGGTCATAAAAAGTTTAGGTTTTGTTGGTCAATATCACCCTTCGGATCTGGTCATTATTGGTCCAGGTTTATTACTTGATGGCTCGGGTTTGGGTCAAGTTATTAACAAAAAATTCACGGAGTCTTGTCAAGTTAGGAACAATAATTTCATGTTCAAACTTCGAACTATATTATCCATTAATTTTGTTTTCGAGTTAAGATTATTATGTTAACTATAAGATAATCTTACTTAGATCATGATTGAGCTTATTCATTGTCGATCATCTATTGGGTTGAGACATTTTCTCTTTGGGATGGGTTAGGAGTTTAGGACTAATGCGGTTGTAGCATTACCGGATTGGTGTTAAGTCGGAATGGTTTGATTCTTGGTTCGGATCAGGTTCCTAGAGTCGGGTTTTTTACTCAGGTACTATTCACAAATTTTCAAGACACCACAAATTTCTAGTCAGCTACTGAAAAATTATACACATTCCATGATGCACAAAACTTGGAAATGTAAACAAGTTGTGCAGCATACCTGGCAGTCCATTCTGTCGGTAATTCCACCATGTCCAGGGATGCTATCACCAAAGTCCTGAAAGAGGCACAAAATAAAAGACATCAACTTTCAACGCCAAAGAAGCTACGCCTGAGTCACACGTGTAGGGCCCAAGTAATAAAGGGGAACCTTGATCTTGAATGCTCTCTTGAAACCGCTAGCAAAAAAACCTCCAAAAGGCGCTATTATTGAAGAAAATAGGCCGAGGCATAATGCATGCCATTGAACTGGCATGATGGAGATACCCTTCCAAGGGAACTGCAAACATACAAGCAGCTCATCAATTTATAATGCTAAACAATGAATATTAATCTACAATAGAGACTTTTAGAAGGTACAATGAGAGCAACCTGCGAAAAATGTCAGTCTAGAGTCTAAAACCACGAAGACAAAAAGATCACACGAATGAATTTCAGACTAAGTTGGACAGAAAGTGAAGAAATTCTAACGCCATTTTTTCTATATCTAAATGATGAGTAGACAAGAGAGCAGATTATTGCACAAGTCCTCCTGTTAACAAACAATACAAAATCCTATTTATAATATGATTAGAGAGGCATAAAAAATTATCTTGTCAATTCGTTTGAATACTCAAGAGTATATGCGATGTTCACCATAAGAAGCTCCTTCCACTAATCTCTAGAAAGCCAAATGCATTACCAAATCTATGGTCTAACTCTAGCCCAAATCTAACTTGATCCAATATTGAGCCCTGAATTCGTAACCAACCTCTCCCAGTACAAACTACAAACTAATAAAGGAGAGATGGAAATGAAGCTGAACTAAATCGAATCGCAGTCGAAACTAAGGCTCAACAGTTTGATTTAACCCAATCCACGAACAGAAGGACCCGTTTGACAGGTGTAGATTAAGTTAACAAGTAGCAAAAATGCCCCATTAAATGACGCATGTGGTACATAGTAAAAGACAACTCTTTTCCACATGGGACGCCAAAGGCATTTCTGATATTTTCACTGGTTCCAACCAAGGAAGTAATCCATTTTGAGCCATGCTCCTTAAAGAAAACTAGCCATTAACTAAAAGATAGATCACAATTCAAGTTGAGTTTTATGTCACTGAAATAAAAATTGCACGTGAAGTTTTATTAATTTATTTAGCCATTTTCAGCTACGCATCCATCAATGTTAGTCAGTGATCCAAAATATTGCAATTAGACATGAAAGGGCTGATGTTTTGCAAGATGCAAGCTTGAAAATTAATTCATCAATTGATTAGTCGGTGAATTATTTAATAAATTTAACACCAAGGCTGCAGCTGCATATGAATCATTTGGTGCTAAACAGTCATGAAGTGATTTATACTAATAAAAAGGGTTTTTTGTTAGAAACTACCTTATATTTAGGGGTATTTGTAAAAATACTACCTTACATTATTTTTTTTGTTTTCGACTACCTTTGGTTTCTTTATTTTTGGTCATTAACTACCTATGCTAAGAGTCTAGACGGAATTGGTCAGTTTTTTGGCTTTAACCTATCTCGCATGAGTCCTTTATGTTTCAAATTTGCTTAGACCCTATTTTGGGAAGTCATGATGTACTTACGCTTAACTTTAAGAGATGTTCGTAGTTATTATTGAAATGTGAAAACATAAATTATGCTTATTTAAAGTTAAATTGGGGTTTGAACGCACTTGATCATTGTTGTTTGGTGTTAAGAGAGTAATGTGAGATAGGTTAATGTCGTTAAATCGACCAAATTTCGCCACATTTTCAGCATAGGTAGTTTTTGATCAAAAAAAGAGAAAACAAAGGTAGTCTAAAACAAGAAAAATAATATAAGGTAGTCTTTTTACAAATATCCCTAAATATAAGGTAGTTTTTGACAAAAAAACATAAAAAAAATTTTTTTAAAAGAGCAAGTATCCGACACTAAGACAGTGGATTCAACCAACATCTACTGAGGAAGCCAGACTACCAAACTACAAAGGAAAGAAAATAAAACTTTCCCAAAGGTAGGAGATGTTTGGTGGGAAGAATGTTGCTTAGCTCATACAAAAAAAAAAAAAAAAAAAAAAAAGAACAATGACTTACCCAACTCGAAATCCATATTGGAAAGTCGTAAAACTCTGGCTTAAACATAATCCCAGGATCGCAATGGAGCCACCCAGTAGATAAATCCTAGAAGTGATTATGGCCAGCACAAACAGGATCAGCATATCAGAGAGTAAAATGTCAAAATTCTAGATGTATCGGAGTAATATAAGCTATAGATATATATATATCAAAGAAAGATTTTACCGTTCGAGGACAAGTTAGCCATTCAAATCGACCCATGACATTTGCGAGCTGCCAAAACAAAAGTGCACAACATCACAAATTTAACACCGCAAAATTGCGAGTAACATCACAAGTTCAGCAAGATTAACGAAAGACCATACCACAAAAGCAGAAATTATTGTGGCAACAGAAGCCCCAATGAAACCTTCCCAAGTTTTCTTTGGCGAAAGCTTGATCAAAGGAGTTCTTCCAAAGAAGAACCCAAACAGATAAGCTGCAATATCATTTATGACAATAAGTGACGCAGGAAGAAGGAACCTGCAGTCACATAGCACTTAGTTAATGTTGGAACAACATTACCCACTGCCTTCACTATAACAAAGAAAAGAACAACTACTTTAGTGAGAGTCATTTTGCTTTATTCCAACCTAATCGACAACAATGGCTAGTGTGTCACTAGATAATGATAACACAGGAAAAACGGAATATGAAATAAATGTCTTTCTAATGTTATAGAAATCATTAGCACCTTTAGGCTGTGACTCATCACATTCATACCATCAGACATTCAGACTCAAAACAACAGAATTCCAAAGGAATACCAACTTAGCTTTCTTGAGAAAGGAGAAGAAGATGCACAGCACATTTTATATAAAAAGAGCTCTTGATATATCTCACTTAACTCTTCATTTGATGGCCGGCTTATTTGAGCACAAATGAAATAATTAAAAGTCCAGAAATATCTACTGATGAGAGGCCAACTTGTTTTCATTTCTAGTCCTTGAAGGCAGACGTAGATCGTGTAAGATAGGGCGAGAATACCATACAACACTACCCAGCGCCTCAGGGGTCCCGACATATAGCGGGGCATAGGGGGTTGAATGTACGTGGAAAAAAAGGGTTAGGCGCACAAAGAGCAGATTTCCCTTAAAATGGAAAAAAAAAAAAAAAAAAAAAAAAAAAAAAAAGTTAAACTGCAGCATACATGTCACATAACACACATTCAGAACAGCAAAGAAATAATTTATGATTTCATGCTTCTTGTGTAAGCATAACTCAGGGCAAATGTCGCAGCCATGTCTATAGCAAGGCTCAGATACAACCGTACAATGAGCATAACCCACTTCCATTTAGAAAAAATTGTATAAACAAATAAGCAACAATTAGTTGATTTAGCCTATCATGAAACTCTCACCAAAACATTCCTTCAAAGATATTGGCCACGGTAAATGATGACTGGGCGAACACAACAATTAGAATCATGTGCGTCCATGCATACTGCCCAAACTGATACTTGTACATCTTTTTCTTAAGCGATAGAATAAACCACATAAAACCTGAAAGCGGTTACAAAACAGCATTAGCAAACTTTGCACCACAAAGAGGCATGTTCATCAAACACGCCAAAAAAGAGCAAACAAACAATGATAATTAAGCAATTTCCAAAACAGGTAGCTTTAAAGTTTACAACATATTGACCTCTACTTCATTCTCAACTCTCAACCTCCCCGTAGGCAACAAACTCAGGCAGAAGCAAGGTTGAAGTGCAGAAATGTGGATTTCTACCAGGTATGGGATGGGGGTTAAAACTTAAAAAGTAAAACTAATGTAACAATCTAAAGATAGCTAAGAAGATCCAAAGTTCAAGGATTGCGACCAGCCTGGACAGGAACAAAACTTTGGATGCTCAACTGATTCAGATGCCTAGTTAAGAAGTTAACTGGGAAATGGTATACTTGCTCCAGTTTACCAATCATAAAAGGCTTGAGAATTGTTTCAGATGCACATGAAACTCATGGTCCTAATGTCGTCTTCAAGACCACATAATATCAAATAGGCAAATCTTTAAGAATCCTAGGGAGTTATAAAGTGCATGAGGTAACACTAACATACAAGAAGGGTCCGACTACAAGAGAAAGCTTGATTCTTTTTAACGAGAGACTGCCTATGACTTAAATCAGATTTAACTATACTGAGAATACTGAGAATGTATTTTTAAAGAAAACACTAGATGAGAAAGTTAATAAACATATAAATAACACTTCAACAATCAGCTCGAACTACAGGAGAAATGGTTCCTCTAATCATAGTTCCTGGACAGGATTTTATAAATTCCAGTCTGATGCCTAAACAGGATTTTATCTACAAAAAGAACCTCTTAGAAAGTTACAGGAGTAGCTCGCTGAATGCATTCAGCTCACTACATGGTATAACCCATAGAAAAATCTAAAACCATATTTGATAGGAGACTGATGTCACCCCTTGGTGACCATTAATCAATATCGTCTATTACTTAGAAAAAATAATCTAATACTTACATGATAAGGATATGGTAGTGGCTATATGGCTATATGGCTATAAGGACAAGTGTATACTTACTCTACAACCAAATATTAGGAATGCTTCTATCATTGGAGAATAAGCTTTACTCTTCTATTGGCAAGAAAAAACATGCTAACTCATTTTGTAAACACAAAAAAAAAGTGAAAAGAAAGGACTGAAACCATGACACACCTGCGATATACAAAAAATAACAGACAACCATATGGTACTTGATAAGACTGCTCACAAGCTTGTACAGCACTTTGTCTGAATTGACAGTGTTGACAAGCCGCTGACTGAGAAATCGACCATATACGAATAACATCGCAGTGAAGAAAAAGTGCCTGGCAAGATAAATAATATACGAAGTCTTAGACCCATGATATTCATAACTTGCAAAGTCCGAATTCAGTGCATTAAATAGTTACTCAAACCTTAAACCCTTACCAATTTAATAACCGAAAACCAGGAAGATGTCGATCTTCACGAACTTTTCTTAACAGATTAAAAAGCTCTTTGGCCATGAGAATTTGGATCACAACCACCATGGCACAGATATACAGATGGCCCATGTAGATAATGAAGACAAAACCCCCAATCATCCACAAGGTAGAATATGTGCGAATCCACATGGATTTGTACTTGTTATTGTCATTGACAAGTAGATTGCCTCCGTTTGGTTTGGTAAGTTCAGAGGGAATCTGATGGGAAGAAATTTACCGAACACTTTAGAATAAGTGTTAGACAGTCTGTCTAATATAATTCAAATGGCCCAACAAAGGATCAATGCAGATTAAGTGCAGAAAAATTTGAGCTACTATATTTCAAATATACGAACCTCATTTGACTGCTTACGGCGCCTGAACCTTGGGGTTCCTGAACCACCTCCGCCTTGATCTTTGATCATGTCTCCAAATCTGGTCATTTACCACAAGCAAATAACTCACTTACACGAGCATCTAATATACTACCTGAACTAGAAACCATAAAGGAATATGGTTTTATTATTCATCTATTGCATCTCTTATATAACAAGCTAAAGCGTACAATGAACAGAGGAATAGAAGACAAAAAGATGACATGTAGAAAGCACAACAGTACAACAAAAGAGATGACATGGGTATTGACATTACCACGTTGCATATGAAATTAGTAATAGACCATTCAGGTAGGCATAAGTCAAAGGCTACCTAGTATTTCCGTAACCGTAAATGAAATACAGGCTCTAGAGTCTACTAGCTCTGAAGGATACAGCTCATTTCCCATGGCCAATAGGGACATAAAATCCACCCAACTCATAAATGCAACGATAATCTCTCGGACAATTCTCCTTACACTACCTTAGCCACACACTCATACTTCAATCCACTTCAAAAAGTCATGTCAACTATCAAGGTACCGTATAGGTACACAAAAAAAGGCGTCCAGAAAACCTAACTGATCTAGCATCAACCAAGAAACCGCCATTATAAAAATAAATCCCCAATACAAAGGCCAAATGTACATACCAAAACATGTCACGAAAACTAGACTTCTCTACCCCAAACTAACATTAACTGAATTCTGTCAGTCGGTCACCAACGGACGCCAGTCTCTACTTCTTACAATTGATTTAAACATTTCAATTCTATGCTAGTCTTGTAAAGACCGTCTAGCAAGGAAAGAGGCGGTCTTAAGACGGCCTTAAACGAGATTTTGTATTCAATATGGGCACTAAATGTACAATTCTCACCCTAAAAACAGTGAAACTTTGCACTAAACATTAATTATGTCATAACCCTACAAATAAAGGCTTGAATTTTGACAGTTGACTCAAAGAAAAACAGACTTTTCAGCAATCAACAAACTTACAAATACTTGACAGACTCCATAAATGCCTTCAATAACTATAAATACCAGTAAAACCCCAGAAAAACACAATCATTGTCTCTAATCAATAATCGTAATTAATCAATTAAAGCAATGAAATACAAATACTAATAACAAACGGCATTTCTTCAATAACAACCTTTTAAACAGAATTAGCAAAATTCATTTCTGGGTTTACACAATAATTGAATAATGAATAAACCCAGAAATCAAAATTACAGAATTAAGTACAGTAATTAAAATTAATGAAGAACATAACAAACCTGAAGACAGGGAAATATTGATACTAGAATTTTGTAATAGATTGTTAAATGTATGATATGAATTATGAAGATTAAAGTATGCAAGAAGAATAATTAAAACCAACCAAAAATAATTTAAAATTGGTTGTGTGATACGAAAATTTGATGTAGTAGTATTATATTAGAGAGTGATTAATATTCGATGGAGTGGCAAATGAAGACGAAGGAATAAGGATGGAGATTTATGAGCTGTTGTTATTAGTATAAGTCCCTGTTAGACTTTAAGACGGACTGCCCCATACAAGGTTGAGACTTTGGATTACAATATAGACCTGATAAACGGGTTATTTTGATTGATATTATAAACTTTGTAAACGGACTTTTTTGATTGACATGAATTGATGTGGTTTGTATTTGCCTATTAAATTCACAAATTTTTACTTTTTCACATACGGATTTTACTCTTTCACATACATTTTTTCATAAAGTTTTCATATCATACCCTTTTTCCTAAACCTAATCAAATTAACTCTTACATTATACTTTTTCCCTAAAATCGAATCTAATTTCTCTATAAAATTGAACAATGGATTACAATACTTCGATTAATGAAGTAATCTTGTTGCTTATTAATTACTCGTACTAATTTTTTTTGGTTGAAATTATTGGAGTTATTATCAGTTATTGAAATTAATGCTTACTTCTTAATTCATTCTTTTGTGCTTTTATTCTTCATCGTTCGCACTTCACACCAGACTAATTGGAGTATACTGTATCATTTAGTGATGCGTAGTCATAAATAGGCATTTGAACTTTGAGCAATTATCAATATTTATTATGCGATGCTTTGATGTTGTCCGCAGTTTGATTTTGTTTATCAATTATCTCTTGATCGTTTAGTTTCGATTTTTACACGGTTACATGTATTGCTAACAATAACGGAGAAAAAAGTCGGCCGGAGCGAGGTTAGCCAACGTTGGCCGGCAGTTGGCTTTACGGAGTAGGGGTGTTGGTGGTGAAAGGAGATGAGTGAAAGGAGGAAAAGAACAATTGGTGAAGGAATGAAAAAAATGACAAGGGTAAAATTGTAAAAAACGTATGTGAAAGAGTAAAATCTTATCTTTATTAATTCAGAAGACAATACTGAATGCAGGATGCGTCACGTCATTTGTACAATTTTTTTTTTTTGGAAATTCAGGTTATGGTGGGGACATGTGCCAAGAAATTAGTTCTTTAAATCGTCCGGCAATACAAACAAGCGATAATTTTCGTCTTAGAAAAAATTCTATGAAATAATTTTATACAACTGGAATAAATGAAATTAATTGCATATAAGCGGAATGCATTAAAAATCGGAATAAATGAAATTAATTACAAATAATCGGAAAGAATTACATAATTAATAAAAAAAATTACATAATAATAAAATTACATAATTACGAGAAGAAATTACATTTAATTACGGGAATGAATTACATATAATGCGAATAAATTACATAACTTGCATAATTTTTAAAACTAGATAGTACGATATATTTTAAAAAAAAAAATCGTGACAGAGTATTTACTTAAAGTAAAAAACTCGGCAACTTTTCTATCAGCCGCGCACACCGAAAATGGTAGGTGACAATGATAGGCTCCAGAGTAAATTTATACTCCAACAAGCATTTAAAGCTAATTTAAATATTTTATTTCGTTAAAAAAACAAAATAAATTTATAAATTTATGGAAATATTTAAATTTACCAATTTTAAAAAATTATAAGACAAATGATTCAAAATTGTTCTAAAAAACATTTTTTTAAAATATAACACGATAATGACACAATTGTAAAACGTTAACATATGTTTTTTTTTAATAATCATTTCAGATCTATACAGAAAGCCGTTTATCACCGAGGATTTATTTACTTAGAGCAAAAATTATGGCAACTTTACTATAAATCGCGCACTCGAAACTCGGAAGATGACAATTATAGGCTACCGAGTAATTTCTACTTCGACAAATACGTTTTATAGGCAACATTAATATCATCATGTTAAATACACTTGAAACGTCAAACTTCAAATCATAAACTGCATGAAATCAGAGAATCAGTTATGCTGACATAATGACATTTGCAGTTAATTAAGTGATGGCAACAGTTACAACAGTTTGCAAGGAGTGGAGTTGCGACTTAATGGCAATAGTGGGGAAGTTAGGGTTACATTAGAGGTTATATAGATCGCTAATTTAGACCAACTATATAATTACAATAGAAATGCAAAAAAAAAAAAAAAAAGTCATCCAAAAACATTAATAGTGGCCCAAAATACATACCCGTGCAATTTTGCACGTGTATCAAACTAGTTCGTATGTGAAAAAGCACGTCCCTTTTTGTTTAAGACAGAGTATCTTGTATAAGTTGGGAATTTGGATTTGATTTAGACCTAGTAAATGGGTTATTTTGATTAGTATAGACCTCTTAAAAGGATTATTTTGATAGACATGAATTGATATAAATTGTATGTGTGTGCGCAGGTATTAACTAATTTAATTGGTAAGTCATGAGAGGTGGTACTTGTGATCTGAGTTCAAATTCTTGTTTCTTTCTTAAGAGAGAGGCTATTTGTTTTAGATTTGAATGTGTTACTATCGAATCATCGTGGATCGAGTCAAATTAACTAAGAGGTATATTGAGATTTTATCTATTCCGTTATGGTTAATGTATATATTACTTCATCTTACTTTTGAACGTATTTTTTTTTTTTTGGTATGTTTTTTTATTTGGAACGACATCATTGATGAAGTTGAAAATTTAAGAATATCAATTTTTGTGTCAAGTGTGTACATATAAATACCACATGTTATTTGATGCTATATTAAATTATTGGGTAATGCTAAGTACAACCCAGTAGATTGTATTGAAGCATTAAATACCTTCTAATTTGGGTATTAATTTGGGAATTAGGAACTACATTACACATTAACCAATACAATTAATGCATATATTAAGAATTTATTTCCTCTTTTAGTTTCTTAAATACAACCCAATGGATTGTATTTATCATCACCCTAAATTATTTTGTGTGAAACTTACTTTTACATTATAATTTCATGTTAAAAATACGGGTTTGCTAAAGATCGCCCCTAGTTTTATTCATCTCGCCCCTAAGTATTACCATTTTGCCCTTGAGTAATTAAAATCTCATATACCTTCCTTTTCTCTCATTTTCGATTTTGAATTTAAAATTTCAAAAATACCGCTTCAGAAATTAACAAAAACAAAACCGTCTCAAAAAAATACGAAATAGCGATTTAAATTGGACAAAAATTGACGATTAAAGAACCAAAAAACTTCAAACGATCATAACTTTGTGCTCGGGTGTCCCATTTTGACGAAATTTTTTTTCAAATCACTTAACTCGACGAGACGAACGCAATGGAAAAAAAAATGAGAAATGGTCCATTCGTGTAAAAAACACGAATTGACCTGGGCCGATTCATGTGGATTACACGAACCAGCCAGGGCCAGTTCGTGTAATCCACATAAACTGGTCTAGGCCCATTCGTGTGATTTACATGAACTGGCCAAACCACATGAACCGGCTTAGACCGGTTCGTGTTTCACACGAATGGGCCCACTTTTATTTTTTTTATTTTTTTTTACCATTGCGTTCGTCTCGTCGAGCTAAGTGATTTGGAAAAAAAATCGTCAAAATCGGACACCCGAGCACAAACTTATGATCGTTTGAAGTTTTTACGTTTCTAATCGTCAATTTTGTTTCTAATTTAATCATGTTTGGTTATTAATTATCGTAAAATGGGTCACCGTCACTCATATTTTGAATTACCGATAAAAATTAGTTTTGAGAATGTTTTAGAGTAAAGGGCAAAATTGAAAAGTGAAACGAACATTAATGGCGAGATGAGTAATCAGTTAGTCTTGCTGAAGACGGGTCGGAGCAAGTGACGGGTAATGTCACTCACAAAACGGATAGGAGGGACAAGGTGGGAGCACCCCCATGTGCTTCCCTCTCTCCTCTATTTGGGTCATTTGTGAGAGAAAATGATATCCGTCACTCCAAAGTGACGGATACGTGCCGTCTTCAATGAGATTTATAATGGGAACTGAATAAGCCATTAATGTGGTTCTTTTCCTTTGTGGGATTGGAAATTGGAGACAAATGACAAATAAACTACTTTGATGAAGAACCAAGTCATAGAATGTTACAAGAAATTAGCTGACCTTTAAAACAGTCTAAAAAAGTTATCTAACCACCCATGTCTAGGTGTGCCTAGCATACTCTCCATACTTACACAGTTAATTAAGGTCATTGATAATCAAGCTGCTTATCGGTAAATTGGTCGATCAATCTTTCCACAACAAAAATTAAAACCCTATTTGTAATTTTTTTTTAAAAAAAAAAAACATTCATTCAATCAATTAAAAGACGTGTATTAATAAAATTGTTGATTAAACAACGAAATTACTTACAATTTGTGCGAATTAAGATTCATAATTGTTGAACAATTAACGAATTGATTAAGTTTTGGGAGGGAGAGAAGGGGGAAACTTTTTTTAGGATGAAGGGTGGGATTAGAATAAAGTGATAAAGTGTGCTAAATCCCGCACACAAATTTGAAATAGTGGTAGAAATTCGGAGTCGATGTCATACTACTTATTTATTGATTAAACTCTTATTTTCTTCTCATTTGTTTTTTAGTGGTCAAAGTTTCAGAACTCTGACCGTAGAAAAGTTGGAGAATAAAAATATTTATTTATAAAATTAAAACATTTACATTTATTATCAAGAAATATTTTGTGAAAAGAAAAAAAACATATTGAAGTCGAAAAATAACAAAACCAACTAAGACAAGAAAATGAGTAAAAAAGCATGACCTTATTCCTTTTTTATATTAGGGATAAGTGGTACACGAAAAGAAAAGGGTTTAAAGGGGAAAATGCCTTTAGTTCATGGCTTCATGCCTAAATCTAGCATTAGAGTCATTTTTCATGTGTTTGAGTCATGTGAATGGCTATTGGCTAATAAGGAAAAGTTCTCCGAAAGCAAAGTATGAAATTCATGAATTATGTATTATTAGGGAAAAAAGAAGTCGTGAAACATAAACGATATGATATGAAAATGAAAAAATCGTGATAAGACTTAATGAACACAAGATCAACATGACGTGATTATCTCAAAAGATTAGAATTAACGAATATCCACTAACAAAATCTAGTATATAAAGCATTAGTAATTTTCCATAGCTAACATTATATAGTAATTAAGGAATACTACTTTTTTAACTCGTCTTTGTTTTGAGATTTTAATTATCAACAAAAGAAATATACAATAAATTAGAAGTTTTCGTTTAAAAATAGTGAACATGAGTGTGAAAGTGAATGAATGCACAATGGTGTATCCAAGTGATCAGACGCCTCGGAAATGTCTTTGGCTATCAAAGTTAGACATGATGATACGTCAACCTTATTCACATACTCATGTTTTGTTCATTTATCATCCAAAATACACTAAAATCACCTCTCCTTCTCATCAAAATAATAATATAAATTCTTCGCCATTTTTTGATGTTGAGACTTTGAAGGGGGCACTTAGTAGAGCTCTAGTGCCTTTCTATCCATTGGCAGGTAGGTTAAAAATTAATGAGAACGGTCGATTTGAGATTGATTGCAACGAAAAGGGAGTTTTATTCGTTGATGCAGAAACAATTAACATCGTTGGTGACCTAGGTGACGAATTTGCGCCGAATTATAAGCTTCGAAAGGAATTAATCCCTAACTGTGATTACTCCAAAGGAATATCGTCATTTCCACTATTAATCGTACAAGTTACACGGTTCAGTTGTGGTGGTGTAACCCTTGGTGTGGCAACAAACCACCATGTAGCCGATGGCACTTCTCACATGCAATTCATTAACTATTGGGCAAGTTTAGTTCGAGGGTCCGAGCTGATTAGGCTTATACCTTGCCATGATCGGGCCCATTTCCTTGGGCCCCGTGACCCACCCCAAGTCAAGTTCAAGCACTTGGAGTACGAACTTCCTTTCCCACCCGTACTACCAAAGAGTTTCTTAGGTGAGTTAAACCATCGACTAGATTGAGAAAAAAATATAAGGAGTATATAATATAGCTTGATAATGTTAAGTTAGATTGTTAGATTTGTTAAATTTAATGCAATATAAGTATATTAAAATATCTTTTTATTCACTAATACGGATTGGAAAGGAAAGCAACATCTTGTGCTTCACCCTCCCAAATTCGAGTAAAGATTTTCTTAATTTGTTAGAAAAAAATGGAGATTTATTAACCTGTTTAGTTAGTCCGGATTTTAATTTTAGTCAATTAATTAGTGGTCGTAAGTCATCGAAAAAGAAAAGAATTGATAACTAAAACATAAAGTAATGTTGAACCAGAAAAAGTGAATCAAAAAGAAATGGACATGATCTTAGTGCCCCACTTATTCTATCATTAATTTCAACTCGAATGCTTGATTACTAAATGACTTATAATAATTCTCACAATTTTCAAGACAAGCGGTAATTAATTAAAATACATTATACATATTGTGACTCAAGGTCATATATCCTTGAGTGCAATAATACATTAGAGTTGGAATGCATCTAAAAAATAGTCACTGCCTTTTACTTTTACTGTCCTTGTTTGATTAAAAGTCATATTTAAAACATATTGGTGAAGTAACCTTAACCACTAAACTTAACTACAAAATGTAAGCAAAATGGAAAAAAGAGAAATTATTTAATTAGGGTATAATGGGTAGATCACTATTTTTGCTTACTATATGAAGAAATAGACAATTAATTTGGAATATAAAAAGAACAAAAATAGAATAATAAAAGTAAAATGAAGGGAGTAATTCGAAACCTAAATCAAAGTGATTGCCATAGTAAACTACTAACGTATGGATGCAAAAACTTTTATTTTTAAGTGGAATTGTCTTATGCAAAAGTTATGTGAGATTTGTACGTTTTGCATTATTTTATATACATGTTATTTTATCAATTATAAATTGTAATTACGTGCACACTATTTATCAGGTGAAAAACCCACAACAATAGAACATCTCTTCAAACTTTCGGAAGAACAGGTTAATGCTTTAAAACAAAAAGCATTGTCTCAAGTAACAGTAGTAAGCAATAAGCCAAGCACATTTAAGGTAATTGCGGCTCACGTGTAGCGTAGTGTATGCAAAGCCCGTGGATTAGCAGATGATCAAGATGTAAAGTTATATATACATACTGATGGCCGGTCCAGATTAAAAGATCCATCATTACCACAAGGGTATTTTGGGAATGTAATATTTTTCTCATGTTGTGTTGCAAGAGCGGATGATGTGGTTCACAATCCACTATGGTACACCATCAATATAATTGACGAAGCAGTGAAAAAGATGGATAACTCGGAGTATTTAAGATCAGCCGTTGATTATTTGGAATCACAACAAGATCTGACGGATGTTGTTCGTGGAGCACATAGTGTTGTGTGTCCGAATCTTCAGATCAATTCTTGGGCTAGGTTGCCCATTTCCGAAACGGATTTCGGGTGGGGTGGCCCTATATCAATTGTGTTGGGTGAGATTAAATGTGAAGGACAATCCAAGATAATATCAAGCCTCCTTGAGGATAAAAGTACGTACGTGGGAATTAGATTATTTGCATCTTATATGGATCTCTTTCGAAAATGCTTTTATGATTTGCTAAAAATTGATTAAAGGTCGATCCATGGTCTTTAAGAACAACAAAAAAATAAAAATATCTTCTATCTACTTTGATGTACTAAACTCGAAAATGCTGGTATAGAGTGAAAGCGAATGACTTTACTTCTCACTTTATAAACTTCTTAACTTTTTCTAATAGTATTGAGATTAAACATTTTTGGGTTTCAACTAATATGATTATACCCAAAAGTAAAATTAAATTCCTTTACTATAAATCTCGAGAAAAATTCGGTATTGGTTATGCCATTAAAAAAACTTTTGGAATTTTTTAAAAAGTTAAACCAAGTTTCAAAATATTATAAAAAATCAGAAAATGTTGAAAATTATGAAAAATAAAAATTATTGTTATTTTTTATGGTTGAATTATACTTTCAATACGTTTTTTATGTTTCCAAACTATTTTAAAAATAAAATTTATACACATTATTTATAAATTTTGAAATAATATTTATTTAGAAATGTGGGAAAAAAATGTATATATTTATTTAAACTCTTTCAGACTTTGTAATATATAATACTTTGTAATTTTCAAACTGTTTTATTTAATTCTGTTATAAAATAGTTCAAACAATAATCATTTAAATTGTTGTTTGATTACTTTTATTCTACATTTTTCAATTTTAAAATACACACAGTCACAATTTGACCAGAATACATTTTAGAAGAGCCAAAAATTAGGGTGTATTGTGAGAAAAAACTTTAAATTTTATTTAAAGTATCCTTTTTTTTTAAACTACTATTTAACACTAATAATCCATACTATTAGTTGTATTCTCATAATAATCCAAACTTCATTTTAACCCATAATAATCCATCGTATTGACCTTTTAAAACCGTTAACAATTTACCACTCCATCTTCATCCTCAGTTTCCTCACCACTACTCCATCCCCCATTTTTAGGAAATTATGAAAGTAAGTTTAATGTATTATTCCTGTTTTGACAAAAAAACACATAAACTTAAAAACATACGATACGAAGTAGAATTTAGAAATTATACTATTTAATATTTACCCGAAGGTTCACTTTCGCTTCCTTTTATTACATGCCTTGATAATAGTTCATATAAAATGAAAAAGAAAAATATATGTTAGAGATGATTATACTCATGAATACAAAAAAAAACAAATTCAAATAGGTTGATCAAGAAAGTATAATAGTAAAATTACACCACAATATACGTTTAATAACAAATTAAAAAAAATATTATAAGACTACTATTTTGAGATCAACAATCATCCATTACTTATCAGTTTCTACCTTACGATTTTTTACCTTTAATTTTACCTCAGTTTCGTGCCTTTTGTATTTCTTCCCTCTTCAGATTACCCACGTGATAGTTTGCCTTATCTGCATTCACATATGTTTCATGGTGCTTTAAAGTTATATAAAAAATACATTGACCAAAAAATAAAACATCAACCTGGCAAAAACTTGACAACTGAATCAAAACATTGTCACATGTAAGTCACTTAAATTAAACCAACTGGAAAACATGAATTCAAATATAAAGCAAACGACTCATAAAACCAACAACATAACAAATTAAAATATACTTTATTAGACACATCATCATCATCAACAACAACAACAACAATACTCAACAATAATATTCGACAATAATACTCAATATAATCAATATAATCAAATAAATAAATTAAACCATAAAATATAATCCACAACTTAGAAACTCAGGACAAATGAGCATATTTTAAATAAATAAAGTGAATAGAAACTATTATAGGTATTATAGGTTTTATAGTCATTACACAACCATAAATTCCCATATTTTAATTTAATTTTTAATTTATTTTGTGGTATTATTAAATTAGATAATTGATTGTCGAGGACCTCAAGAGATGAATTTAATAGGACACAATGTTAATGAAAATTATGGGTGTTGAGTAATATAAGGAGTTTTAATAAAATTATTAACATATTATATTACAAAAATTAATTAAATAGGAAAAACTTTTAATTAATTTGGTGTGTGTTAAGTATTATGAAGAGTTTTAATCAATTTATTACCATGTTTAATTAAAAAAAAAATAGGAAAATGTTAATAATGGTGGGTGTTCAGTAATATGAAGAGGTTTAATTAATTTATTAACAGGTTTTATTACAAAAATTTTAAAAACAATGAATTAAATAGGAAAATGTTAATAATGGTGAGTGTTTAGTAATATGAAGAGATTTAATTAATTCCTTAACATGTTTTATTACAAAAATTTCAATTCTAATTATAAATTATAAAATTTATTAACATGTTTTATTACAAAAATTTCAATTAAAATGTCAATATTAATTATAAATTATGAAATTTGATGTAAATTTGTAAGGTTTATATACATTTTGAAATACAATATATTTAATATACAAAATTAATTTAAGAATAATTATAATATCTTTTAATATTATAGATATAAGTGAATTAAATTAATTTATATATAAATAATTTAAATTAATGTCATGTAATAATAAATTGATAATCCATGTCACATTAAAAATATGCAACATCACATTTAAATATGTCACGTCACATCAATATATATAATTAAAAGATGAACTTTTGGAGCGATTTTATTGGTTATTACCTTTGAGCGATTTCATTGGCTATTACTTTTATTGATAAATTATGTGTATTAAAATACTATTAAATTTAAAATAAAATAACTAATTAATTAATTAAGATGATTAAAATTTGGAGTCTAAAACTCTATCCTATACAATTTTCTATTACAAGCATTATATAATTATAGATTTACCCGTTTTATCAACTTTTTTCACTTAACCAACCAAGATCGACCGGTAGAGGTCGCTACCGCGGGCGGGATTGGCTGTTCGATTAAAGGGCTTCCCAATATGTACCCTCACCTCTTACTCAGAAACTTTAGATAATGGACGACCTTATCCAGGGCGAATGAAAGTCATTCTAGCGATAGGATGCTAAAGAGGGACGATTCCTTATCTTTAGTACCTATGTTAAGCACCGCTTTTTCCCTTGATTGACCTAGGTATAAAGTGGATTCGAACAGTTTCTAGGCATCCCATAATTGCTTGGTGGCGACTCCGAACATCTCTGCATCGTTTCGAGACCTTCACCGAGACAAAATCGACCGATCTAAAGCGATCCGGTCGAAAGCATTTCTACGCCGCCGAGCGTGGCTTTCCGATTGTTGTGCGTCCACGGATTGGCTTGACGTGCAGGTGGCCTACGTCCACATTAGGATATCAAGAGCACGAGACTCTGATACCAATTGTAGAGTTCAGTAGCCCAATAAATACTCTAGGGGGGTGTGAATAGAGTATGCACCTCTTAAAATTTTTGCACAATACAAGATGTACTTTACAATTCGAGACTTATTAATTAAGTTCGGATGTTATTAGGAAATGATAATATTGCAAACAATTGAAAACGATATAAACGAAATGGTACAAAAAAATAAATAACACACGAGATTTTTAACGTGGTTCAACCCAATTGAAAAGCCTACGTCCACCTCTTTTTATTAATTGTTTATTACGAGCGCCTAATCCGGTCTAACGTACAATAAACAACTAACCCTAATCGTGCTAATGAAGGATGTTAAGCGTTCGGTGTTTGAGAGATGCGAAACTCTCGATTGTGAAGGATGTTAAACCTTCCTGGGTGTAGGATGCAAAACCTACGGTGCGTAAGATGTTAAGCTTACAAAGTTTCAATATCAAATACAATCGATTCTAAAACAATACAATTCAATTGTCTAGAAGAGGATTGTATAACTATGCAGTTTTAAAAAAATAAACTTTTGACACGAAAAGTACTTAGTTTAAAAGACTCAACTTTCCAAAATACAATTGCAAAGTAAATGATTAAGATCACTGCTTAAAGCAGCGGATAAATGGTTTTTCAAAATGTCGATTTTAATCAAGTAAGAAAGTTATTCAAGTCGTGTATCTTCTAGGTTTAGAGATGTGAGCATATATAAGGAAGCACACACGAGTAAACACCGTAAACCTTTCGAATTAGGGTTTCTCTTGTGCTTACCTTGATGCACACTCTAAATCTCGACATTTCATAAAATATTAAAAGATAAATATTTCTAAAATCTTGGCAAAAATAGATTTAGAAAAGATAGAATATACACCATATTTTATGAAAATATAACCGAAAATGACCATATAGAATCTTAATAAATTCGGTTAAGAGTTTTATGGAAAGTAAAATAATTTTCACAATATAAAATATCTTTAAAAAAAATAAGATTCTTGTTTACATAGAAACCAAATCTTGGTATATCTTTTTGTTGAAAGATTCTACAATATCTTGTAAACCAACATACAGGACATAAAAACGAAATATTATATTTTTGAAAAATATAAATCAAAACGAGATAAAAAGAGTTTTCAGAAAATAAATAAAACTCGAACTACTGCAGTCTCGAGGATACGGTCTCTTCAAATGAGGATACTGATCCCTTAAATTCTGGCTGGGTTCTTCAGCACTTGAGGTAACCGTTCCCTCAGTCGAGGATACCGTTCTCTGAAGGTCAGTTTGAATTTGTGCATAGTTCTAAGATACTATTTTACAAAATATGTTCTTAACTTATTTTTAAGACTTTGTGACGACTTTATATATATGTATCCTTCCATTCGATCATCGTCATATATGCTTCTATTGAAACAAGCTTGAGTACCTAAATTATAAATACTACAAAACATACCAAGCTCGTAAAAGTATAAATAAAATAACTTAGAAATAAAACGGTAACTTGACATGCTTCAAAACCTATTAAGACCAAGAGTTAACACTCACACAATTAATTGTTCTCCTGTAACAATTACCTCACACAAATTTAAGCAACCTGAAGTTTATGTAATGGTGATGATCATCATATTCATCCCTAACCTTGAGTTCTTGTAACAATTACTTCCTCCGTCTCAACAGATTCTTTAAGTTTGCTTTTCCACATTTGTTGAGGCGCCATCAATATCTTTCATTTTACATTGATAAAAATTATAAAAATTTGATATTCTTAATGCACTCACAAAGATGAATCAAAATAAAAACAATAATTTGATCATAATTTCTAATAAACAAATTAAATACATATTGTACAGTCATATATAAATCAATTATTAAATAAAATTTTATTAATTTAATTGGTTTTAATGGAGAATTTTAAGGAATTGAGTTTATTGTCTTTTTAAACTAATGCATGCAAATGAAAAGTGTTCTATATAAATACATTATGTTAGTTAACGTAAATATAAATTGTAATATTTCTCAAATTTATATAAGATAATATGAAAGTTGTGACATTTTATTTGTTTACACAACCACGTATTTGTATCCTATAACTATATAAAAAAATATTGGTCTATGATATAAATATGTTTTGCAGGTATCGAATATTCATCACTGACATGGTTAATTTTACATCATAATTTTCAATGATCAAATAAGTAGTTCAAGGATCGAGGTTAGAACATATACGTTATTACATATATTTACCTGTGGAATATGTTAATTCATTTGAAATTGAATATAAAAATGTTATTTTACTTCTCACCAAAATATATGAAATACAGTTCATGTACAATATTTTTACATTTCGCTGTAGGTTTAACAAAAGGCAACAAAAATATCAACATATCTCAAATTAATAAGGTTACGTTTATAAGTGAGTTTAAACAGTTAGCCTCAAATGCACCTATGAATTCACAGGTAAAAAAAAGACAACAATAATAACAATAATCGTGGCAAACTATTAATAAACATAGCAATATTTGTGGCAAAATACTAATTATCTGTAGCAAAGAGTTTAATAAATTGGTCATAAACATACATAATTATACTTTGACGATGCATTATGGCAATATACGTATGGATTAATAGAATTTTTTTTTGCGAGATCCTTTTGTCCTCAAGGACCAGTGCGATCGCAAATCCGGACTTGCATAACATCACCAATGTCACAACATAGCTAGCTCCGTGAATTTCACGGTTAATAGAACTAGTTACTGAATTATAAACTAAATAATATATACATAATACATCACAATACTCAAAGCCGGATTCGAATCGACCTATTTTCGGTTTCATAAAATATAATTTGAAATCGTTTTTTTGATTTTATTGGATCATTTAATTTCATTTACAATCACTTTTAACATTAGTTAAAGACGGTATTTAACAAGACTAATTGAATTATGTTGAGACTCGTATCTCTTTTTTAAACTGTGAGATTTGAAGGGATAAACAAATTTGGGGGATAACCAAGCCTCCCATTTCTCTCTTACATGTTAAATTAAAACATTTCCACCATGAAAAGAGCTTGAAAGATTTATAAAGAAAATGACGTTGTTCGTTCCCTAACTTTATCTAGCAAAAAGTGATTAATTTTACATTGATAATGTAAGATTTGACTGTTTTAAGAAAAATAGTCTTTATCAGTATCACTCATCTAACAAATTGTTATAGTTGTGTGAAACCCCTACAAGGCTTTCAAGGAAAGAATTTTGAAAGAATACGATGGGTCGTTTAGGAACAATACACATAAGTGCATCTGTCGCCTCCACAAAGCGCCGAAATAGATGCCTCATGCCGCTTGCTTTGTTGTTTTCACATATTATCCGGAGTGGTATGTTTATACTCGCTAAGAATTTAACATATGGACCCACTGAACCCACCGGTTCCAAAAACCCGTGTGACCGTACATGTGGTCTTTTAAGACTGTTAGGCTTCCTATGAAAGATCGACAAGTTGTTACGAGATGCGGATTTCAATTTTTTGCCGAGTATCTTAGGAAATTACGTGACATTGCTCCCTGATTTCATACGTCATCAGGTTACATTACAGATGCTAATAGAAGGGCCTACGACGAAATTTTCAAACACCTAACTCATCAAAAATTTCTCACTCCTGGAACTTATTGGGATTTTGGTTGTCAGGCTTATAAAGACTATAGAATGGGAGGAATAATTCGTTATCTCTGTAAGTATTTGTTGTTTTGAATTTGTTTTCCTATCCTAGTTTTTTAATGTTTATTCTGACTGTTTTGTAGTCTATATAAGCAAAATGGAGCATATGGTGGGTAGGAATATATCGTAGAGATGGTGGGCAATCCCGACCTCGTCTTTGATACGACTTGCTCACGAGTACCCGTCATTGAGGACCAAAGGTGCTAAGTTGTCCTTCCGATTTTTCAAAGTGGATTTTTTGTGGTTCCTGATAGAGATTCTAAGGAACCTGGCTAAACAAGGTAAACCTGCTGAACCAGATACTCGCCTATTATTCACCTTTTGAACTTATCTCATATTCACAAGTAACCCCTTAGCTGAACTCTAAACTTTTTTCCCTAGATTTGATCATTTAAATTGACATATTGTTGCTTAAATTACCGATATTTAAGGAAAAATAATAATTTTGTTCTTGTTTTAGATGAGGCATTGGTGGACATAGTTGTGGTAAGAAAATTGTGGAACATGTGGGGTATTGAACTGGAAACTACAGGTGGTTTTTAACCTTTTTATTGGGACAGTGAGTACGGAGTATTGGGCCTTAGTATCATGTTAAGTGATGAGTGAGTTTTGTGGTAATAAAAGAAATGAACTTGAGAAGCTGATGTGAGTGTGTGTAACAATTGTGGATCGTGAGTTATGATCGTGGAGATGAGTGTATATATATATATATATATATATATATATATATATATATATATATATAGAAGTATGTCGTTTTGCGGTAATGTTAAAGAGTTGGGGTAGTGATTATGCTGAGGATTTTATGGTATAGGTTATATAGAGTGCAGAATGAGTTGAGGTATGAGGACTATTAGAGAAAGAGAGCCCTGGATATAGGAATAGTTGTAGGTGTTGAGGTTATAGTGGGTTATCGTTGACATTCGGTGGTAATGGGGATTATGGGAGGTATAGCAAAGGACCTAGTATTAGTGAGTTACGAGGACGTAACATTTAACTTAAGAGGAGTAGGATGCGATAAGAGAGTTTGATGGTCATACAGGTTGCAATTGGAAGTTTGAGTGTTGGTGTAGAATAAGGATGGATTTGTATGATGGTCAATTTTATTACAGGTAATGACAGTGCTTGTAGTAGTATGATGTTTAGGAGTGTTAGTAAACTTCGATGGTGTTAACGGATTGGGTGATGCTGTCTATGTGTATGAGTAAACTTCGAGGACGAAGTTCGTTTTAAGGGTGGTAGAATGTAACATTTCGTCTTGGTGTTGATCTTGTTTGGTGGATTGTCTTGGTATTGAGTTTGCTAGTAAGCTTTACAGAAGTAAGACAGAGTTGGCAACACTTATGTTGTAACACCCCAACTATCCGGCCAAGATAATTGGAGCGTTACCATCTCGGTTTCCCGAGGTAGTGTTTCAAAACTCCAATCAAGAACACTTTAATAAGATAATAAGAAAAAGCCATCTAATTATTAATCTCCATTAATAATTACACCGTATGAAATTCGTTCAAAACGTTTCATAACGATTGCTATGGGACATAGTTCCAACACTCCCCTAACACCATACAATATTATTTATTGGCCAAAGTCTTCGACTTTGTCAACCCTCAATCTGCTTGTGGGTCATCGTCTAGTGGTGGTCGATGTTGGCTTAGGATGTGCACTTGGGTTCGACGGTTGTTTGAGCGGGGTTCTGATAAGTGGTTTGTGTAGTGTGTTTGCCTGTTGTATAGTGGTGGCCGATGGCAAATTGGAATCGCGGTAGTCGATCGTCAACGGTGACGCTCGTTGTTAGTGCTTAATACTGGTGGTGGTGATGATCGTCATGGATGCTAAGTAAAGCTAGTGGTCGTTGGCGGTTGGTAGTGGTCGTGGCCGTTGGTGATCAGTGCTGCTGCTGATGGTTGTCGCTGTCGGTCATTAATGAATTAATGATGATGTGATTGTAACTTGTAACTCAGTAACTCTTACGGGAGTAATTTTAAAGCCTAATAATTATAAGGATGTGCCACGTCATTTTTGCTAGTTGTATAGAATGCCATGTCAGCAGGTATATTAGAAGATTAATATATATATATAGATATAGATAGATAGATAGATATAGATATACTAGTTTAGGACCCGTGCAAAATTGCACGAACATATATAGGTAATATATAGGCCAATATATAATAACCTTATAAATTTTATAGTTATAATATATTTTGAATGGACAAATGCGGAACAACAATTATCATTATAACGATAATTTTCCTCATATTATCCAATATATCCACTTTTTTGCATATATATTTCTTCCATCCCATTCATTTGTTTACATGTAATTAAAATACTTTTCAGAGTCTGATAATTGGATGAAGTAATTCATAATATATTTAAGAATTTGGTAAAAAGAGTTTGTTTTTTAAATTTACTATGTTGTATTACGAAATACATTACTTGAACTCATATAATGGCCAGGATTTACGAAATGATTTATAATTTGATGGCAATCTAGTAAATATGGAGTACGATAAAGCGTTTTACGAATTTCATTAAAACATATACTCCCACGGGCGTAACTTTCGTTAAAAATAAAGTGAAATACTGAGTTTGGTACAATCTTTAACCCGGTTGCTTTAACCCGTAAGAACCTGCACCAACAAAAAGAAAAGAAAATGACATCCAAGAAAAAGCCTCAAAAATCATTTCAATTGAAGTTTATCAATCATAAATTTTGCAACTTTGCACGGCAGAAAACAATTACTCTATATTACGGAGTATAGTAATTATTGCGTGAGACGGTCTCACATTGTAACTTATAAAACGATCCATTTGAAATAGATCACTCTTCAGAGTTTAGTGATTATTGTGTGAGACGGTGTCACACTGTAGAATGATCCTCATTTTTTTTTAATGAAAATCACTCTTTTAGTGAGAGTATAATAAATGAATAATTTTTTAGAGAAATGACCGTCTCATTTAGAATTTGTGTACGAAGTATAATACTCCATCATATCCACGTTTATCCCATTTTCAAAATACTCTGTATATATTTTCAGTTTTAGAGGAAGCCTTGGAGAAATCCAAAATACATCATTTTTGTATGGTTTACGATAAACGTTTGGATTAAATGATAAAAAAAGGTACAATGTAAGAAAAATACATGTAACTTAATACTATCTTATCGCTTAGAGATATTATCATAATCTCCTATATCCAAAGTCATCCAAGAAAAGCACAAACAATGTATGAGTTCAACAATGGTTAACGTGAAAGTGATAAGGTTAGAGAGGAAGGCATCATTTACTCAACAATGGAAAGAGTTTATTATACTCCGTATTGCTAAAAGAATTATACTCCGTACTAATATTGAAGTATATGGTACTCCGTATAAACTAATAGTGGAATATACGTGAGCCAATTTGTTGATGTTGCACCCACGAAGTATGGAAAGTGCCAAACATTAAGAACTACCCGGGAAAGAGTTAAGAACAGGAACAGGAAGAAGCAAAAACCACTTAAATAGAAAAATCTATTGTATTTCGTCCTTTGTTCCCCATAGCAACTGGGGATCAAAAAGCACCAAATTTGGTGACTTACAAAAGGAAAGACGAAGTAAGAGCATGCTATTGAAGACGTTGCTACATATGTTGAGAAGGCCTCCGTTAATTGTGTACAAACAAAATACGAGTCCAAAGGCAGGGTCTTTGTCTAGGTGGCGTTTATTTGTCATTTTAGGGCAGCCTTTTAATTATATTTTATAGATAAAAGTAAGTATTTGCAAACGTGTATATGTATATTATTTTTTTTTACAAATGATGGAGTTTTTTAATTAGAAATTTGGAATATAACATTATCAAAAAAACATAATTGAGAAATGTTTTAATGAAGTCAACAAGGCCCCAAGCCAATGTTCTCCATTTGTTTGCATCAAAGAACATGTTCTTTTGATTCATTTCTTTTAAAAAGAAAAAGTCATTGTTAAAACTTTCAAAGATAACCATCCATAGGACAAGATTGATATATATCTTTTACAAACAGATTGTGAAATTTATGTAATCATGTTATTTGCATGTGTGTTTAATAAAAAAAAGTAAAACCAAAAAAATGTCAGAAGTGGGATTTGAACCCACGCCCTCTCACGAAGACCAGAACTTGAGTCTGGCGCCTTAGACCACTCGGCCATCCTGACGTTGTTGTATAAAGATTCTTTAAGTTTTAACAAGTTCCTACCTTAGTCTGAAGCTTGAGCAAGTATGTTGGGTATCGAGTTCTTGTTTCTGAATTTCAATCATCCCATTTTTGCACAATTTATTCAAAACCCAAATAAATACAACTGGGTTAATTTTAGTTTGGTATTAAATTTGTACTGTATTGAAGGTTTTTTTAGATGGATATTGTTTAATTCAACCAACCTTGCTTCATAGAACTATTGAAGTGTAAAATTAGCTGTGTGTGTTGTTGACCTTTGTTTGGTGGCCTTTATTGGTCGTGATTTCGTGTGTAGGTATTCGGTTCGTTCCATTATCCCATATTGGTAGAGGTGGCCACATGCCAGGCCGGTCTGGCTTGCCAGACCCTGAACCGACACGTGAGTGGAGGCGGACTGAGGTCTCTCATGGATGAATTGTGCCAGCCCGGATATGTGTAGTATCTTTTTTTATTATTATTTTTGCGTTTTGGCGAGCGCAAAGCTGGCCGGGCTGAAAACTTTCTGAGGCAGGCACAGCCGGGTGGGGGAAGTGGGCTAATGCAGGCTGGGGCGGGGAAGGGCTCGTCAAAAAGTGGTTCATGAGCCAAACCGGACCAAGATTAGCCCTTAGAAATCTTGTTTAGCGGGTTTGGGATAGATTCTTGGATCCATTTTTAAAAATGCCTAGTTCGTACCCACATTTTCTGCAGGCTGAACAAGTGGGGTCTGGGTTGCCCGTCCACGACAACTCTACTCGATTCATGACCTAATGATAACATTCCACAAATTAGGTATAAGGGGAAAGTAACTCGCACACAACTAAAATGAACTGGTCAGAAATCATTTAAGCTTTAGCTCGCCAGAAGTAGGCAATAGTCACTTCGATTGTGCTCAACTAATCAATCAACCTTGCCGCAAATCTCAGAAGATGACAAGTTACTTATTTGCTCTCTGCTAACTAAAGTTCACTTGTTCAACCCATACATTCTTCCCGGATCATGCTAAAGTAGACAAAAGACGTTCTAATCCTTGGAGGACTTGTTAATGAGAGACTTGTGAATGTGAGGAATTACTCCACCACTAGCAATGGTTCCTTTGATCAGAGTATCCAGTTCCTCGTCTCCTCGAATTGCCAGCTGTAAATGCCTCGGTGTGATACGCTTCACCTTCAGATCCTTACTGGCGTTTCCTGCCAGCTCCAACACTTCTGCAGTTAAGTACTCCAATATGGCTGCTGTGTACACTGCTGCTGTTGCACCAACTCTTCCATTTGCAGAAACACTGGTCTTAAGCAGGCGGTGAACACGACCCACTGGAAACTGCACAGGAGTAAAATCGTCATTATATCAGTGAAGTTCAACTAGCCGGCCAAAGGACAACAGAAATCATGTTATCTGGCAACCAGCTGATCCACTACTAACATAAAAAATGCATCAAGTATACATACAGCAATAATAAATTGTATATTGTTTTTTTTTTCAAAATTTTATTAACTTAAACACCCCTGAAAACAGGTACTGGGAAGTGTAGTATACAGAGTTGCTAGAATTCCTTATCAGAATGTGCTGACGCCTTACGGTATATCCATATTTGTACAGAAAACTTTCCGCAATTATTTAACTATGGCGGGGCTTCATTCCTTCAGAATGAATGAAGATCACATTTTTTTGCCAGAAAATAGACATAATGAAATACCCCACACTATCATAGATGGAACCTGTCATCCCATCCGGTGCTCTATCTTTCTGAACTAGGTTGTCTAGCAATTTCACAACGATCTTGAATTCATTAGACATTTAAAACTACGTAATCACGTAATCACACTGAGAGCAATAAATTGGAAGTTTGGAACTAGAGGAATCCAAATGAACTTGATTCATTACATTATGGTTGCATTTCAAGCAAATATCATTGAATGTGAGATGAGACTGAAGTTTCATCGTTGTTTAGCCCCTTTCACATAGAATCAAACTCTGCCAGAGAATTCCAAGAAACAACAAAATCTTTAATTGAAGCTGACCAAAATACAAACTAAAGGGATAAAGTCAGTCTTGAACTTCAATAGTTCAATTATTAGCTGAATCAAGTCATACTAGATATCGTAGGTCCCAGGTTTTTGAATCCCCCATCTTTGATTGAACTAGCGCTTGGCATTCGCAACTCATATCATGACATTACACCAAAAAAACTCGAGAAGTTGCCATCTAATTACAACCCAAAGTAAGTACAAGCTCTAGCTTCTTCCCAGTCTCATCTGGCATTTTAAGTCGTACAAGAATTAAAAATCTTCCAGGCTAATGAGACTCTAAATCATAATATTAAGGCTCTAGTTAGTTGAAAAAAGAATAATCCATCACTCAAGCTACATTTATTAAAAAGAAAGCAGCATCTATAGTTCATCAGTTAATGCTCAACTAAGCCCTATACAGTATACAATAAGCAGATTGCAGATAAACTCCCGTTCTCTACCTAAAGTTGCATAAAAAGTATCGTCAATTGTTCATTACCTACAACTCAATTAAGCCCTATAGAACAACTCATCAACCCCCATTCTCCAAGTAAAAGATTCATCAAACACCCATTTGAAAAGGATACTCCTTAGTCCTTGTTCTTCTGGACAGTGAAGCTAAGTTCAACTTAGTTCAAAAAGTTTCCGTCCAACAGAAAAATCACCAATATCTATAGTGAGAAAAAGATCACAAAGAATAGTCAGAACTATTCGGAAAATTTAGATCATATTTTAGATGACTCAAGAATAAGACTTACAGATGCCTCAAAATGGCCAAAGAAGGTACTTAATAGCTTGATACATGTTCTATTAAGTATCAAAATATCAACACCCTTGCAAAGAGGACTCACTGGTTAATTTGTCCAGTCATTGTCCTTTTTCACTTCTTTGTCGTGATCAGCAGGCAACAACATCTATTGACACAGTCGGTAAAGAGAAAAACAAATCCACAGAACCTGAATGTGAAACCTTCCTATATACCAGTACTTCTTGATTAAGTATAGTACTTAAAAGTTATAACGAGTCCAATTAAAAAAAAAATCCTGCCCAACCAGCAATTTTACTGCATTTATGTAAGATATATGCTGATATATTTTGTCCTCATATGCTTCGTCTCAAACAGATATACTTCCCTTAAGCACAACGACGCTACAGCAAAATGTATGTCATCCAGAATGAAACAACTAACAAAAGGGACTACAACGCAAACAAACCCGACTTGTAACCTCTTGTCAATAACAGATTGTATATTCCACAGCAAACAGGGACTTAGGCCTTAGTAGTAAAGTGGGGGTCAAATAACACCACAGGTTTTGACGTTTCGCTAGTTTTACGGTTTACAAATGCAATAATAAGTAACATTTGAACTGATTTTGCTATAGAAGATGATTAGTTTTAAGATTTAAGACCCAGTCACCAAATATTCTAGCTACGCCACAGGCAGCATACCATTAGAAGTAGGACTAACATGCAGATGCAGAGGTCTCGTCCCAAATTGCAACATTCTACAAACCACACACCCAAAAAGCCGAAACACCAACAGGCAATATCTAGTACAAACTCAGAAGCAAAACACACATTCCTCAAACTATTTTAATTTGTCAAACGAGTGACCAAGCGAGGAGATACATTACGCAGAGAAGTGCCTACCGCCTACGCTCAAACATGATTCAAGAAAGTTAATCGATATCTGTACTCCCTCCGTCCTAATCATTTGTATATCGTTAATTAAAATAAGAATAAAAACAAAAACTAAACAAATGATCGGGATTACAAGTTATCCCGCTTCTCTACTGCAGTCTCGACTCTCGATACACATTCGCTGTAACACACCGTAACAATATGTACAGAAAGTTATTCGACATCTCACTATTCCGTCATAACAATCATTTGTTTACGTTTGATTAAAAATAGCGGTTACAAACAAATACAGTAAAAAAAAGCCGTAGAAGATACACGAAAACCTGAAGACCAGCACGAGAAGAGCGAGAAATAGGGGATTTTTTGTCTTTATCCTTGTTAGGTTTTCCAGTTGTTAATCCTTTGGCACCTTTCCCTGACATTTTTGGAGATTGGTTTCTTGCTTCCTTTCTTTCGAATCGTTTGGGTTCCCTCGCAAATGCAAAATGAACTGAATTCAATTGATTTGGGAATTAATTAATAGGGTAATGCAGTATTAGAGTTTGGGCAGGATACTTTTTGAAGCGTATTCCAACTCAAATCTATAAATGGGCCCTAATTAAAGGGCCTCACTCATGTCCAATCCTAAATTTTTGTTAAGACGAGTCATCTTTGTTTAAAACAATAAGACGGGATTTTGTAATTATTTTACGGTGGTTAAATGGTACCACAATGCCACAATGGTCAAGCTAGTTTTACAGTTTATTAATAATTTTTTTTTCAAAAAGTAATCACATCTAGCTGTAAAATGTCTCAAAATCTCGTCTTATTGTTTCAGATAAAAACTAGTTTAGATCCCGTGCAATAAATGCGCGGTATTTATAGAATTTTTATTTTTATATTACTTAATTAGGTTAAACCCCGTGCATTAAATGCATAGCTCATAATTTATTTATTTTTACTAAATTAGATACAGTATATGATAGTGGTATCTCATTAGTTTTTCATTTTTCTCATCATTGCATTTTGCTTTGAGAAATAAAAAATTGAAACTAAAAATTAATTAAAAGAATTGAGCAGCATGTTGAAATGTATTTTTGTAAATAATATTTTATTTATAATGTAAAGTTAATGATTCCAATTTATAAATTTTCTCATTTTTTTTGTCTCGAAAGTAATTAAAACGGTTTAATTTTGTTTCATACATAGTATATAAGTCAAATCATTTTCAAATAATAGAATCAGTAAAATATTTAATAAATCATAGTTTGATACAATTTTTTTATTAAAATATTTTAATTAAAATATTATAGATTAGAGTTTAGTCAAAAAAATATAATTTGATGAAAAGGTTAATTTTAATGAAAAGATAATATGTTAATGAAATGAATTATTAGGATTATTAGTTACCTTACTTAGTTAATGTATACATAAGTGTTATTAGTTACCTTATTTAAAAAGATGCTTTTTGGAGGGAAAATTTTTTAGGTTGCCTATTCATTTAGTAAATAGGGGATGACCAGTCTTAAGAGACGAACTCATGTCGAATAATATTACTCGTACACTATGTTTATGTTTATGAGTTTATCCCAAGACACAACAATGAGTATTAGCAAGAAAAAGATTTTATTATTTTATTTTTAAGATCTAATTCAGACTTTTTTATTATTTACTGTGTCCCTTAGCCACGTAAAAATTCTCTAAATTACTATACAGGATCCATTTTATTACTCATATTTTGCTATTGAAGAGTCTTAAAATGAGTCCAAGACTCACCTTAAAACCGACGGAAATCTAAATTGCTTTGACTCAAGTATGAGGGCAAGACACTAACAAAAAGTGGTCAAGCTAGTATTATAGCTTATTGATAAAAAAAAAAATTCCCCAAAAAATGGTCATATTTGGCTGTAAAATGATCTCAAAATTTCATCTTATTGTTTCAGACGAAAATAACCTGTCTTAAGGAAGACCAACTCATGTCCAATAATATTACTCATACACTATGTTTTATGTTTATGAGGTTATCCCATGACCCAACAATGAGTATTAGCACAAAAAAAAGACTTATTTTAATTTTAAAATCCAATTCAGACTTCTTTAATTTCCCAATGTGCCTCTCATCCACGTAAAAATTCTCTAAATCACTCCATTTTATCACGCACATTTCACTATCGAATAGTCTTAAAATGAGTCTTGGAAACCCAAGACTCGCCTTAATTTTCAAGACTCACCTTAAGATCGACTGGAATCTAAGCTGCTTTAACGCAAACAAAACTTGTGCTGAAACTCAATCTTCATATTACGATAATATTAGCCTTGCAAGATTAATTTCACATCACACAGCGATCTGTTATTTCGCTTAGCCCACCTAACCCATGAGGCAGCCTAGCCATCTGTTCCTTGGGCGGATTTAGGGTTAAGTACTTAAGTGGCCTTCCAGGGCAATTCTCTCGTCGGTCTCACCCTTGACGGCCTCTAATCTAATGTATTTATGTTTTAAGGATATCAATTTTCAAGCAATTTATGAATAATTAATACAGTTATGTGGGTGTACATGTTTGCTCATACGAATGTGCATCATCTAAAGAATCTACCCAATGAATGTGGCATATTGTCTATAATATATCAGTCTTAACCACTAGACTAAAACATCTTCATAATACAAACACCATCAATCAAATAAAGTCGTCATGTAATGAATTACCATTACGTTCACCCATCAACAAATTTTCGTGAGAAACCGCATCTTTTTGACAATTTTCGATGTTTAAAGTATAAAGCATCAAGGTATTTCTCAAATCTTCTCATCCTTGAAGATGAGAATCACTGCATTCATTACAGAAGTTCCTAATGCGCAGATCCATTAAAATGGTGTACAACATGTCAATGCCCACCCTTTGGTGGTCATTAACACGATCTCTAAACATTCACAGCTACCCTCAACAATATTAAATTAAAATAAAAAACTAACAAAGATTTACATTTAAACCCCACACTAAAAATCCCCCAACTAAAACAAAGTCGCAAGTGATGAAGCTGCCACTAGCACCATGGAAGAGGTACGGCAGACAAATGACCCGGTTCTTCTCGATGAGCTACTGCGGCAACTCGGCAAGCAAGGATTGAGCCAAGGTGGAAAAGATGAACAGGCCCTTCAAAACAAGCCCTCTCCCAATCAGAGCCTTTGTACAGCCCTGGTTGTTCACAAGCAGAACAAGCTACTAACCATGTCCATGTGACCCGACTTCTCAATTGTATTACTCCTGAATTCCAGAATTAAACAGGGCTCGATTAATGAAAGGGCACATGGCTGCAAGCAACGCCTTCGGACATTCCTCATGAGGAAGATGGCCACACCCTGATATAGCAACTAGTCTCTGCATATTTGAACCACTTTTAATTAGAATTAAAATCTCTGATAAAAAGCACCATGAAACCTAGCCTCACGTGCCGACATACGTCAAAAATAGAATCAAGCAAAAGCACAAAGCTAATCCGATTACCCACACACACCCTAAATGACTAGATAATAATATCCAAAATAGATACGAATTACGAACCCAAAATGTTACACCCGATACATACACGTACCCAAGGTGATCAGATAATAACCAAAACATACACATACACAAGGTAATCAGATAAAACACCCAAAACATACACATACACATGATGACCGGATTATAACACTGAAAACATACACAAACCAGAAACATGTGATTTCGGCCTAACCCAAATCCGAATGCAAGCATATCAGAAATCACCCAACTTGAATTGACCTGGGTACTTGCCCAATGAGCCATTTGCATGGTCTAATCGAAAGTATTAAAACTTAAAACAATAATTCAGCATTCCAAAGATGATTAAAAATAAACTAATCATTTTCAAGATGATACAAAGTGTAAGTGTTTCATTTACTCTTGTTTCTAATTGGCGGAAAGTTAAAAGGTGGATTAAGTCCTTTAACCGGCAAGGTCAATGGGATGGAGAGGGTGTTATCTATCTTATTTCTGTAATGATAGATTAAGAAGGGAAAGAGAATGTGAAAACACAAATACTTACAGAATCTACAAATTTTGAAGCCATAGTTTGAGCAGACCGTAGAGAGACAAGAGCGTCTTCAGCCCCAGTGACAACCAAAACAGGCAAGTCTTGGACTGCTTTCAGTAGCAAACCGGCATTTTGGGGCGAAAGCACTGTTTCACTAGACAGCTTGCCAATATCATGGAGAGCTTCATCCCAACCTTCCACACAAAGAGGAGCCTGATAGAATGCATTTACATACGTAGAGCATATCAGCTTATATTGAGTGATTGACCATCGACGACCATGTTACTCGAACAAAAATAGGGGTGTCTGGTACATGTAGTCGGACACAACGTGACTCAATTTTTTAGACATGGGGACCCGGGATCATATAAATGAGTGCAGCACGTCTTCAAAACCAAAATATAAGTACAAAATTTAAATATTTGGAGTTTCAAAATGCAAAAGAGATATTTAAGAAACAAGATTTGAAATCATTAAATACCATACTGAATGTTTCGTACACGGTCTCTCCTTCTACTTTTGTCAGGTGTGCCTTCCTATTTGACTATTCTAGGACGATTACAGAAGTGACAAGGGCCGAGACCCATATATCCTTAAGTTTGGTGTTTACAGGTTAAAAAGAGAAGATTCAGAATAACATAGCTCAAGAAAAAGAGATGAAAAAACTTGAGACGACTATAATCACTATGTACCTTGTATAGATTTAACACATCAGTTGTGAGCTTGGTAGCATCATACCATGCGCGCCGGTTCACCACCTGTGTGATTTCGGTTCGAAGGAGTGGTTGAACCAAGTGCTTCTTCCCCAGTGAAGTACGTAAGAGAATCCTTGCAAAGGATGGAACAACATCTCTAGACAAATCTACACTCAATAACACTACTGCTTTGATGACAACCTGAAATTTCAAAAGATTCACAAAGTTAAGATTACAGATAATAATTGAGGTTTTTGAGTTCAAGGAACAGATAGCAAACTCCATCCGACTCACAACGGTTGTCCCTTCAAGTTTGTTTGAGTTGTAAGAAAACCAATAAGGGAAAGTAGTATTAGAATCGAAAGGCAATTTGGTAAATATATGCATTCCTATGTTTCAAAAACTCAACCAATTTCTAACTAAAAGCACCAACCCTACAAAAAGCATGCCCAACAAAAGTCTTACAATCGTCATGTTTCAAGACAGGACAGAAGAAGCGAAGTAATTGAGAGACTAGCAAACATTACAAAATTGCTATGATATCAAAACGCATGGAGAAGGTTAATGGAAAGTCATCAAGTGTATGCTCTTTACAATTATCTACATAATAATCATGCAAGACACCCATTCAAGTATTCAACAAAACTCGGATGATGAGCAAAACAGCTCAAGTCATTCAAATAAAATATACACAAGTGGATATACTCACATTTGAAGCGCTTCCAGAAGATCGCACTTTCTCTGCTGCCCTTAAAGCAAGTGAGCCGCCATCATCGTGACCGACTAGTATAACAGAAGAAAACCCCATTTCTAAACAAAAGGATAGTAGCAGATCCACCTGCAACAAAACGAATACAGTGTCAAACCATTATAGAAACAATATCATCACATAAGTTCAAACTTCAAACACAGTGAGAATCTAAGAATCAAAAAATGACTAAGAAAGGGCGCACTAGCAGGTAAGCACCCCGACAAGAAAACAGATAAAAAGCAAATTAGTTTTCTAATTCCAAGATCCAACTTATTTTCATATTTTAAACATTCATAAAAACTCATTTTAGATATATTTTGAAGGTAAAACATAATAATAAAAAAAATACACTGTCAGAAGTCGGACGGCACCAGTGTCCATTCAGTTATCTTTACTTAAGCTCTTCAACCACTTAACTACTTGATAATTGATATATATGTATCCATTCCACTTCTATTTCGTATCACTTGTTCCATGTAGAAATGTAATGAATCCAAATTTACTGGATATAATTTTATTATTGCAGAGCAAGACACTCACTTACTGTAGAAATCTTCGTTACACTAATCAGGAAAACTAGCCATGGCCACAAAAATTAGAGCAAATAAAATAATTTTATCTTTAGTAAGGGGATCCAACAGCAAATAAAACTAGCCGTATCATTAAGCTAAACCCATTAGGGGGTGTTTGGTTCACTTGAAAAAGGTATGAGGTGGGTTTAGAATGAGCTAAACCCATGCCATGTGTTTGGTTGGCAAATGTAGCGGTTTCATACCCATATCTCAAACCCATGAAGTATGGGTTTCTCATACCCAAGGAGGAGGATGGGTATGAGATTGATACCCATGGGAATGAAATTAAAATAAGCAAAATTGTGAAATAAAAATATGGCATAATGTAAATCAAATCTTCTATATACTTATTTGATTAAATTTTTATTTTCATGATTTTATAATACTAAAAATTTTGATTTAAAATATTTTATTTTACTGATTTTAACTTTTAATTGAACTCCAAACCCATACCACTCAGAATTAAAACAAACGCATGGTATGAGGAATCAAATTCCAACCCCATACCACCCAGGTATGATTCCTAATTCTAAACCCATACCCATGCACGAAACAAACGCCCCCTAAATGTTATTGGCTAAAACAGGTGCTCTAGAACTGTACTATGAGCCTATGATATGTACACATGCAAAATCGCAAAATTATCCCTCAGAGAACAGTTGTTTGAAGTGAGAAATTAGCTTTACCAGAAAGTCATCAAACATGAAGTTATAAAAACCTCATAATAATAAAGTAAATATCCATTCTGAATAACAAAAGAAGGTACCTGGGTTTCAAGTTTGTATGGGTTTGGTAGTTGTTTTTCTTCCCAATCCTTCTTATTTTGCCTAGGAGTTAAACCCCAGCCGGGCCGATCAAAAGCTGCAACGGGGGATCCAACTTGTCGGGCCAGCGTGCCCATGACATGCCTCCATGAGAAAACTCCTCCTCCGAATCCATGCACCAAGACAATACCACACTGGCCATTTGCCTCTAAATCTAAGTCCAGTTTTAGAGGGCTCAAATCCCTGACTTCATCCTTCTCATCAGTAGAATCAAGATTCAAAGGAGGAATTTCATCAGAAAAAATAGCTGAGCATGCAGAACCGTCCAGTAATGGATCATACAAAGAAGAAGAGTGGAATTGATTGCTATAGCTTCTATGCAGGGGGTTCTGGGTCTTTGACAGACAACTCGACGTCCTATCTAATTTGACTCTCGCAATGCCTAGCTGAGGGTTGCAACTCCTGCCAGGTTCAACGAAGGTCGTAGAAGAAAGAGAACGTGGAGGAGAGCTAGGCATACTAATCTTGTAATGGACTGCAAAACCTTGGCAAGTAGTGAATAAGCTGTCAATGTCAGCAAGTAACCTGACAGGCAAGGTATCTTCATAACGAGCCAAGCCATAAGCTTTTTTCCTGGCCTCACTGTCACTTTTGGGGGTTGCCTTTGCTGTGGAGGGGACGGGGGACCTTGGGAGTTTTTGATAGGCAGAAAGTAAACTCTTACATGACAGAACCTATTGAGGAAAAAGGGACATATCAGAACAATTCATAAAACTGTATAAAAAACGTTAATAAGAACAGCAAACACGGATTATGTTCAATAGAAGAGTTACTAAATTGCCAAAATCAGCACCCTAAATAAACCGAACATAGCACTCAAGTATCAGGGTTTGAGAAAGCAGCAATACAAAAAATAACAGCAGACAAGACCAATATGGTTGGTTGCATCCTCAAGAGAAAATAAAAGATCAAATAAAGCAATTCAACCACAAAATAAACCAGTAGAAGACCTACTGTCTCAGGGTCGACACGATGAAATAGCACTTTCCTCCTTGCCTTACAGCTAGTTCGGTAGGCAATAACCATATGGCCAAGAGCAAAGACTACAGATGACAAAAACAGGACCGGCATTCCCCAAGACTTCTTTAAATGTAGAATGCGCCTTGCAAGAGAATGTGACGCCTCAGCTTCTATCTGAGAATTCACTGAGAAAACACAGGCCTTCACTGATAGAAGAAGAATCGAAGAAATGGAGCATAATGTTACGATTCCCATGTATGGACCGTGAGAGAGAGCAGGAGCATCACAGAACGAATATACACCTGCCATTACAGAATAATCTCTCAGAAGGTCGTAGACAACTTGCCTACCAGAAATGAGACAGTCTTATATGCGACTATTACAGTAAACCAAGATTTCAATAACCATGGTCACTATTCAATTGCCACCAGGAACAACCAAATACAAAAACATCAGGAAAACGTAGATGAGACGGTCTTATATGCGACACACATCATTGACCATATAATTAAACGAGACACATAAAAGTATTTCAATTGGTCTCACACTCTTTAACATGTGAAACTGCCTTATACAAGTCTCAGTGCAAAACCATTTCCTTACAAAGCCACAACCGCAAAAACATACAAAGTCAGCAATTCCTGGCGTTAACCACAGCAGATCTAGCCATGATAGGTAATCAACAAGACTCACATATTTTGGACTAAAGCGAACCTCCCCCAACTAAGCAACAACAATACACCAATTCATCATAATAGACCGTGTCAACCTTACATAACCCCCACCACGAAAACAAAAAAAAAATCCTCACCAAGGGTCACTAATTACACAAGTACATTGTAAAACGGGTAAGTTTGACAATTACTTTCCACTAAAATGGTACCTGATTTCTTGGTGGTTGGATCCGTTTTACGCAATATTTGTGTAAACTGCCTTACCGAAGACTAACAGCTAATATTAGCTACCAAACAAACTCAACAACTTCAGGGTAAAGCACATTATATCCAATACCTCTCAAACCATTACCGTCCATCAATCAACGTCTTTTCAAAACATACATACATTATACATACACAGAATGAAACACACAAACCATCCAAATTTGTCAATAGTCGAAACACGATTACCAAATCATAGAATTTTCAAAAAAAAAAAAAAAAAAAAAACTTCACACACAAAATCCGAAATCGAACCGAATAAAACACGAGGTAGTAAAAGTAATGAAATTGAAGAACATACAGGTGATGAGCAGAGATCTAACAACGGACACAATCGGAATATCAATCAAAGAGCTCTTGAAAGAATAACGACGAACTAATAACTCTTTAATTCCATAACATTTAACACAAGTAAAGCTTGATATCAACATGCATGGCACCAACACATCTCCAATCGCTACCAAAACCGGCAAACATTGCACCAACAACGACGCAAACATCGCTACCATGAAGAAGACCGTTCTTACGCACCTCCTTACCCTCTCCATTTCTCCCAAAAAAATCCCCAATTTCTCGCAAAATGTCAATGATAAACAATTAATAACAAAATAGACGATTATAATAAAATGCAGAATATTTAAGTAGGATCGCGAGAGATTTGCGATCGCAACGACGTCGAAACCCTAGCCGAAAATAAAATTGTGCGAAACTCCTCTGACATTGGTTTGCTTCGATCGAAATGACGAGCAATAATGTTACAATTGAAGGAATAACGAATCGAAGAAATCAATGGAGGTGTCGATTGATTGAATGATTGGTTATTGAGGAATGAGGTCCGCCATAGCTAGGGTTTCGAAGCTTTCTCTCTCTAGAAAATGGAGGAGAGAGAATGAGAGAAGAAACCGGCGGTTTTTTTTATAGGCGGCGTTTGAATTTCGGATTTCTTTTTTTTATTAATTATTTATAATTTGTTGTTGTATTTAAATATGGAAAAATACTTGATTACTATATTAATATAATAATGAATAAAATATTGGAAACAATAGAGAAGTTTAGTCAAGCATGATTTTCTCTCTCTTGTAGCACGGGATTGGGCTGTCTGTATGTCTGTCCCTAGTCTTCGTCTACTAGAGTACTAGCCTATCATGCAATATTGATAAACTTGGGTCCTACAAGTATAAGTTATAACCCGACTCGTATCCGATCAATAAGCAACTTGTATCCGTGAGTTGAATTGATTTGATCTTACTTTTTTTATTATCGTATATGGATCATTATTCTTAAATAACTTGGTACTTCTTCTATTCCAATGAATTTTATACATTTACTTTTTGAACACTATTTATGTGTAAGGAGAATCTCCGATATAACTTCTAATAGATTATGAATATCAAATTTTTATAATTTTTAGTAATATGTAACAAAAAATATAAACAAAAAAAAACGAGCATTGATATACGTGTATAAAGCAAATGTATAGAATTAATTAGAATGGTTGAAGTATATAGCAAGACATTTGAATTGAAAATGGTACGTTCTGACTCAAATGATTGCAAACCTAAATGACCCCAACCTAAACTAAACTCATCGCACATGACTCATTTGACTTATTTGCCAAGTCAAGCTACAAGGTAGACTCGTCTAGTAACGGATTTAAAAACGTTTTCAGAATTGAGGGATAAGATTAAAAAAAAAAAAATTATAAGGTTTGTTATATTTAGCTTATGAATATGGGAGGAGTAAATATGTAATTTTGGCATGATAGAAAATAGATAAAATTCTAATGAGTGAATAAGTAAGTACTTTTAGTTTTTCTACGAGTTGCTTTAACTTAATTTGTTGATATAAAAGACGGTAAATTTTAGCTTTGTATTATGGCTTCAAGGTTATTAGAAAGCCATGCTTTTACATGAATAACAACGAATTGATAACATCTAATCCCAAAAATTTAAGATGTTACAACATAGTCTTAAAAAATACAAATACGTATATTGTCAAGACTTAAGAGTCATTAGAAATAAATGAAGAATCGTATTTGAAACCTGAGCTTAAAGCTTAGAAGTTAGAATCATGAATACAAAATAAATTATTATATACATATTCGCTAATGTACACAGTATATAAGGTGACGTAACAACAAATTCTTTTTTTTATAAGATAAGTAAAGGTGAAACCAAAAATTTTACTATTTTTAACCAGGTTAAGTTATGGAGCAAATCTAATCGCTAGTCAAATTCTCACAGTAATGAAAAACAAAGTTCAAATAAGATATTGGTTTTTATTAATATTTTATTTAGCTCAACACAAATTCTCATTATAGACGAACACTATCCGTCTATACGTATAGACGGATACCACTTTCCCTCACAAAATATCCATTTACCATAAAGTGGAAAGCACATGGGGGTGCCCCACCTTGTCCCCCCTACCCATTTTATTAGAGGTATTTACCCGTCTGTTCGCCCCACCCGTCAATACCAAGACCTATTGTTAGCTCAATTTATATTCTTGTTTTGAGTAAGATTTTTTTTCCTTAAATCTTGTAGGTTAAAGGAAAATCAAATAAATGAGTGGTCCATTGGAATAAAATGAAATAATGCAAATTCTCATATGTGACATGTTTTTTTTTTTTCGGCATAAATTGTGACAAACCTAAACGTGACCATTTAATAAAAAATATGACCATTATTTAATATCGTAGGTAATATTTTATGAGTGGTTACTTTTTATGTTAAAGTGGTTATATTTGAGATCGTTACAATTTGTGATCGTCATAAGAGAGACCAACCGATGAAATAATTGGTTACCTATGAATAATTCAACTAACAAAGTCAATAGTTACATGACACTTTACAGGTTGAAGCACATATACTATGGCAATTACTATGGTTAGGTGAGGTTTGTCCATTAAAAAGCCATACAAACTGTCATTTGAATAAAGGTGATGATGTATCTTATGATTACATCTTTATATGTATGCGACTATGCGTATCATATTATAGCTGACCATATTTGTTGAGGATTAAAACCTTGTTACGAATTTTTGTCTGTCTTAAATTTAAAACGGATTAACTATGCATATTAGAATGAATAAGGCAAAATGTATTAGACATAGTAAAGGATTTTGTCCTATATTCTTATATGGAATAATATTTAATCCGTTTTAATATTAAGACGGAAATCTCTCTCTTCCATCTCGATAAATGAAACATTATAGTTTTATTATGCTTGTATGTATGCCAGCCCGTCATATGAGTATATAATTTTGGATTGGTGCTGTCGCTTATTATTGTGGGTATTCTTCATTTGCATCCAACTTCAAGGAAACTTCACAATGAAATGGAGTTACTCTGTATTATAGTAATCGAAAGAGAAAATTGTTGATTACAGCCTTTTAAAAATCACTTTTTGAAAATTACAGCCTTATATAATTTTTTTTGAAAATTACATCCAAAATATTACTTTTCTTCTAAAATTGCACCAACTTGAGGTTTTTGGTGATTTTTGATGATGTTTTTATGATGTTTGGGGTGATTAATTGGTTTGTGTCAAGGAGAGGTAAGAAATCTGGGTAAGTAGGCTCTCAAATAATAAAGGATACGTCATAAAAACATCATCAAAAATCACCAAAAACCTCAAGTTGGTGCAATTTTAGAAGAAAAGTAATATTTTGGATGTAATTTTCAAAAAAAATTATATAAAGCTGTAATTTTCAAAAAGTGATTTTTAAAAGGCTGTAATCAACAATTTTCTCTAATCGAAATGAAATTAAGGGGGTGTTTGGTTGGGGGAGCTGGAATGGAATGGAATAGATTTAATTCATTCTAATGTTTGGTTGAGTTATTTTGGAATGGAGTTAGAATCCGGATGGATTCTAAATCCATTCCAACCCCCTCTAATCTCATACCCAACCCTTACCCCAAGATTTTAACTCTATTTCATAATGTTTGACATTTCATTTCATTCCAAGGTTTAACCAAGCACTATAAACCAAGTATAAGATTTAGAATCCATTCCATAATGGTATGACATTCTAATCCATTTCATTCCTTCCCCTCGAACCAAACGCCCCCTAAAACGATGCAATTGTCTCTTCGGCCTTGATCCGAAACACAATTATTACATTCTTATTATTCCTATTTCTGTTTTGAAAATAATTTAAGAAAATGCGATAGTAATAATGGTACTCTTAAAATTAGAAAATGAGGACAAGGTATTTTGAGTATTGAACGGGTGATTAAATATGAAGGGGTAAATATGTGACGTTCAATTAATTTTCTCACTAAATTAGAATTAAGAAGAAATAAGGGATAATAAAAATAGAATAAAGAAAGTAACTCTTGTTTCCAAATAATACACTTTGGGGGTGTTTGGTTGGGGAAGTTGGAATGGAATGGAATGGATTTAATCCATTTTAATGCTTGGTTGAACCATTTTGAAATGAAGTTAGAATCCGGATGGATTCTAAATCTATTCCAACCTCGGCCCCTCTAATCTCATATCCAACCCTTACCCCAAGATTCTAAATCCATTTCTCATTTGCTCTATGTTGTGTTGACAGTACGACCTTGTTTGGTACTCAGCAGATTATAATTAGCAGAAGTAGATTGGTCAAACAGATTACAAATGACATATTTGATTGGCATGTTTGACTAGTATATTACAATTAGCAGATTTAGTAGAAGTGTTTGGTAATTAGCGGGTTTAGGTTAACAGATTGTTGTATACATGTGTAAATTATAGACAGATTCATTTTTTACCATCTACTAAAGTGAATATGCTGGGGGAGCAGCATATTGGAAAACAGTAGATTGGAGCTCAATCTATTGTTTCAATATGTCATTTACCAAACACGTAATTTAATAGATTGTTGAGTCAAACATGCTAAAAACCATAAATATGTTGAAATTTCATCAATCTATTGTTTACCAAATACCTCCTAAAGATTAAAGTGGCAAATCGGATTTGTAAAACAAAAAAAAAAAAACTACGGAGTATAAGTCATTTCTTTTTAAAAAAAAATCAGTAAATAAATATTTAATAAAAATGATAAAAGATTGGGAAATATCTAAAATTCAAACTAATCTTCAACATGGATTATTTCTCTCCACAATACCCTCTCATTCGCTATACTCTCAACGATTCCTAAAACACTCATATTGTTTTCAGCCACCCTTATCCATGTTTGTTTCGGTCTTCCCTTCCCCTTCCCCTAACAATATTATCAATTCCCCAACTCTCAGTTCTCCTCAACCGTGTACATGGTCAGGCCAAACCACCTTAAACGATTTTCACTCATCTTATCTTCAATCGACGCAACACCTACTTTCTCTTGGACCGCCTCGTTTATCAGCCTATCCTTTCTTGTATGGCCACACATCCAGCGAAGCATACGCATCTCAGCTACTCTCATCTTTTGTACATGTATGTCCATGTTTTAATGCCCAGCACTAAGTAGCATATATGAGCGCAGACCTAATTATGGTGCGATAAAATTTACCTTTTAACCTATAAGGTACACATCCGAATTGTATAGAAATCCAGTGGCCTTTTTCCATTTCAACCATCTTGTTTTAATTCTATGAGCCAAATCTCCATCTAATTCACCATCACTCTTGATAACAAATCCTAAACACCTAAAAAAGTCATAATCATAGACTATCTCCCCATCAAAAGTGATACAACATGCCTCCTTACCTGCATTTGCACTAAATCTACACTCCAAATATTCAAATATTTCATCTTCTGTTTGCTCAAAGCAAAACCCCGAGATTTTAAAGTTTGTCCCTAAAGCCCTAATTTCCTTTACTGCATCCTTTATTTCATCAATCAACACAATATCGTTTGCGAACATTATGCAAAATAAATCACAACTTGTTTACAATATAAATATCAGTCTTAAATTTAACATGTTTTAAATTGATTGATGAGATAAATACAAAATAAATAAGAGCCAAAAATCTATCTAAATGAATACGAAGTATAATTTAGCTCATTTAAAACTTAAAACAAACATATCGATCACCAGAGAGTTAGCAAACCGTATTAAAATGGCATGAGCTAGGATTGATAGAAAAGGCCCCATCATATCTAACCTTGATAGAAACACAAATTTTCGTTTAAGAAGACTATCCGTTTTAATTTTAAGACGCGTCAAGTATTATATCACTTATATACATAGGATAAATATACCGAATTTTTCTATACAAATTCTCATATAGACAATTGATATATATTTAATCTGTTTTAACTTAAGTTTAAGATTTAATGAAGGCTAATTGGAATGACCATTTATTCGAATTGAGACCAAAAGGGAGTATGGATTAACAAAATATTTGATGAGTCACGTCAAGCTTCCTGGAAAGGAGAGCTAATATGGGGGTCCACACTGTCTGCCTGACACACTGTCATTAACGGTCTGATTTTTAAAACGATTCTGTGCTGCCATGTTCTAACTATGCACGGGGCTCGCTGCTCCTTTCTATTATCACGCTTATGTAAATCCCCGATTAAAGAATGTCCACCTTTATTTTTTCTTAATTTAATTACAATAAATACCTTTTTTAAAAAAAACCTGAAAATTTATATGGTACCCTCTAACTTTGACACTTTGTATGAAGTATTAAAGCCCTGTTTTTTCTCGCTTTTTAGAGCTGAACTGAATTGAGCTGAATTGAATGGAGGTGAACGGAACTGAATAGAGCTGAGCTGAACTGAACTGAACTGAACTGAATGAAGCTGAGCTGAACTGAACTGAACTGAATGGAGCTGAGCTGAACTGAATGGAGCTGAGCTGAGCTGAACTGAATAGAGCTGAACTGAACTAAGCTGATTAGAGATGAATTGAACTGAAATAATATTAATATTAATATTAATATTAACGCTAAATATAATAATAATAATAATAATAATAATAATAATAATAATTATACTAATTTGAGTGATTAACTAGATAGCCACCATGAACCACGGTTCGCCAACAATCTAATTAGGTGAAATAATGGAGCACCAATTTGCTAGATTGATGTTCAAAGTCTAGCCGTGTATCATCCTAATTTGACATATTAGGTAGCCACCACGAAGCACCAACAATCCTAATTTAACTAATTAGATAATAAAAATCGGCAGACCCTAATTTCATCTTTAACAAATAAATAAAATTTGGTTGATTAATTAAAATTCAACAAATAATATTAATAATTGATAACAAGTAAATTAATTAATTATTTGAAAAATTAGAATCTATCTTGTAAGTTTTAAATCATTTGAGCAATTAAATTAAGTTTTAGGGAAAAATGTTGATTTAAGAGTTCACTTGGTTCAGTTTTAGGTGAAAAGGGTACATAATAGAACGTTATGAAAAAGTATGTGAAAGAGTAAAATTCGTATACGAAAAAATAATTAGGTATTAATGATAGTAATATTAAAATTAACAATGTTATTAATAATAATATTATTAATTAATATTCATATTCATATTCATATTATTAATAATAATAATAGTAATAGTAATATTATTAATTATATTAATATGAATATTATTGATGTTAATAACCATAATATTCATAATGATAAAAATAATGAGGATGATTAATTAATAATAAATTAATGATAATAATAATAATAATAATAAATAATAATAATAATAATAATAATAATATTAATAATATTAATAAAAACTATTAAGTTTAAGATTCGCAAAATTGAAATTGGATGAATTTAGTGGAGTGAATCAAGTGAGTGAGAATTGAATCAATAGAGATGAGTGAAATGATGAATCAATAGAGCCGAATAATCAATCGAAATAATCAATCAATAAAGCTGAATAATCGAATAAATAATCAATCAATAGAATTGAATAAAAAAAAAATGAAAATAAATCGAAAAAAATGGGCCTAATTTGTTTTTATTCATAAAACTTTAAAGGTTATAACTCGTGTTTTCGAATTCAAAAATACCAATTTTTTTTCTCCAGATCGATCATCTTTTCGAGAAAATGATTTGAAAATAAAACTTACATTTAGATCCCGTGGCTAAAAGTTTTTATATGTTAAAGTTTTGACCGAATAAATAGTGAATGACGATATCTCTTGGTCACGACTCATGAGTTCTAAAGTGGACAAATGATGGCCAATGAGTCTTAACTCTTGCAAATCAAGACCAAGATAACTAAAGGAAAACCACTAGTCTCTCCACAAATACTATCCTATAACCAGTTGTACAATAGCATTGTACAATCGCCTCAAAGTTATTGAGCTTTTACACAAAATTGTTGAGTTATTTTACAAATTATTGAGCTATTTTACCAAGTTGTTGAGCTTAATAATTATTCTGTTAAGCTCAATAACTTTGTATCATAACTCGATAATTTTTTTAGTAGAACTCGATAATTTTATAACAAAACTCAACTACATTGAATAAGTTGTATATACAACCAATTGTATAATACATTAACTATTAGCCTCTCTTAAGACGGATATCCTTCTTATGATTTAAATGAGTCAAATATTTTAAATAAGACAAAAAGGAAATATTTAGGAAATGATAAGATGTTTGTCACTTTGTCCTATTTATAGAAGTAAATTAGTATTTAACTCGTTTTAAGTTTAAAGCGGTATTTCCGTATTAAATGAGAATTTGTAAAAGTCAATCTGTTCTCTTTTCAAAAATAAAAATAAACTCACCACTACATTGATTGTACCATGTCAAATGGCCCAAGAATTTTAGGGCTTGGCACTAAATCTATTGGGTCCACAGTACGGACTACAAGTTTTCGTCATATAGGCCTTTTGGGTGTCATTTCAGTTGAAATTCTGGAATAAGATATTGATCCAATTTCTTGTTCACTTCAGTTGGTGTCTTTAGGGACGGATCATAAATTATGACAGAATAAATGTGATCATTTTATACCATTTATAAATTCTTATTTATCAGATAATGGTTATATTTTATCGTAAAATTTTCACATTTCTCCGTCAGCAGTTCATAACGCGTCATAAATGTGAATTTATGTGTTCACTTTGTTCGTCGGTAAATTTTGGCATAAATATTACTTTCTTACAAATAAAAATAGAAATCGTATTAATTTCAAAGAAAAGAATTATAATACAAAGTGTAAAACTACAAACCACACTAAAAAGGAAAGGTAGTGAAATGTATTATAAAAAATATGTTATGAAATATTATTATATGGATGTCCATATCTTAGAATACTCTAGAATATATTGTCTTATGGAAACCTTCTTCCATTGTATTGTATATATATACCCTTCATAATGGAATAAGAATACATTTCTGTCTCTCCCATATTCTTTACCTTCTCTCTACAATTCTCCCCTCTTTATTTCACAACACGTTATCAGCACGAATCTCTAATTTTTTTCAAGTCAATCGAGAGGTATGTTTACTCATCCATTAATCTTGTAAAACAACAATCCATAAACCTGAAATTTTATATATGTGGTGAAAAGTTTTGGAAAAGGACATATCATATAATCTTGGACTATAAGTTTCAAAAGATTTATTTTATAATGATGAGGAGATATGTCTATATTATAACTTTGGCCTGAAGTTCAAAGTTTTAAGGGGTGTGTACTAATTTTACACCATCTCATCAGTACAATATATTCATGTTGTATAAGTGTAAGTGGCCAGAAGTCCACGTGTAAATGCTAGTGGCCGAAAGTCCACCTCTATGAGAATATGTACCGCTGTTGAGTTTAAAGCGGTCTTTATGAAGGCAAATTTATTTGCGAATTGATTCTTGTTCACCTGAAGTTGAAAAGTATAATGAGATATGAAATTTGATCCATTCCTTGAAGTGAATTCGACATCTCATAATGGCTTTGTCTGTAGCAGAGATCAAAAATATGGCGTTATGATAAGCTTAATATTGCGGCCTTAATTGAGCCTAATGATGTGGCCTTATTGAGCCAAGTAAAGAAGCCTTAATTAAGCTTAATGATGTGGCCTTATTGAGCCAAAGTTGTTCATTGAAAGAAATGAAAATATCTCATGAAAGGTCATATGAAAATACTCAAAGAGTAATATATTCCTCATTGGAATATTGACGAGTCTTGCCTACATATATGAGACACATATTGTGTCATATGTCACATCATTTATCCGGTTGGATAAAGTATTACTAACAATAAGATTAGTGTGATGAATATAGTCAACAAAAATATGGCATGTGATAAGTGAATTTATTGAGATACATCCAATTTTGATTAAAGTTTGCCGTGTATTTTTGGCAAACTAAGAAAGTTGACATGAAATGATTCAGATGTGACAAATTAAAGCCATCCGGGTTCTTACTATACCCGTTTTGATAAACCTTGAGTTTATCTTCAAGAAAAGATAAGTGCTGAAATTCTCTCGTGTAGAAATTTTATTAAAGGCAAGACACTACACTGAGAATGAGTATATATGATGTTGGAGATCTAAAAACTACTCGATAAAGAAATGAAATGTTCGTGTATGGATTGACATTATATTGAGTGTAATCACATAATGATTTTTCTGAGTAGTTCCCGTGATTAAAAATCACATTAAGATTTTTATATAAAATCGCTGATCTCTTAAACTGGGCACTGTGAATCAGCACATTAAAATCCAACTGCATTATACATTTCTTCCAGAAATATTTTGTTACTGTACAAAGATGCCCATATAAATTCTCATCGATTATATGAGAAATTGAGATTTAAGGTGATTATGATAAATATTTAGACTATACATTGGTTATAGTTTTTACCACCTTAGGGGGAGAAAAGTGAGTTGAAGCTGGTAAAAACAAAATTGATCCCATACTGAACCAAAAGTTCAGAGAAGGTTATACGTTAAATTCATTGAGTAGAGGTTTTTGAATTTGATATAACCATATGTTTTACCAAATTAACACAAGTATGTACACTTGAAGTGTATTATAATAAAAGTCAATATGAATTGACGGTTCCAATGAATGTGAAATAACAAGTTTAAGCAGTTGGTATGACATATAATTGCTATATTTGAAGTGTCTCTGAAGTGACACGATATCTGAAGGATAATAGATGGCTTAAATGAATATAATGGTACATACATATTCAGATTCAGATATCATCAAAACAGTACTGATATCATCAAGAACTGATGAAATTATATCGATATATTTATGGAACCTACATACATTTGCGCGCGATATTTTATGGACTTTATATGGGGATCGTAAATTTAATTAAGTCCATTTTGGTTGTCGACAAATCAATGATTATAAATGAGCTCATGGATTAGAAATCCAGTTATTGACCTGAAGTCAATCCAAATTATGAATAGGAAGAAAACCGATCGATCAGTTTGCATTTTGAGTCATCATCATGTGCATATAGAGAGTAAGTTCATCATTGCATCTTAGTTTTAATATATACATTATTATTGCATTGTTTTTAGAATATGTTATTTAGAACTTAGTTTCATATCATATGCATGCACATATTTAATAATATATAATTTTGAATAGATAATGATGGAAAGGAGAAATATATTTTACTCCTATGAGGATAGCTCTCTGTAGGAGCCTCTTATAAATGATCATCAATTGTTAATGGTTGATCAATTGAGTTATTGAAAACTCTTAATTGATGAAATATATAAACCTCTACAATACGATTGAAAGATATCGTAATTAGTTCCAAAATGGAACATCAAAACTCCTATAGAGTTTAATTGAAAAGTTATTGTCTCAACCTGAAGTTTGAGCATACTGAATGAGCTTTTTGCTAAGTATGTGAATTAGTTTATGGTCCAGAAGTACCATAACGATTAGAATAATGTTGTGAAAATCTACAATGGAAAATGTCAGTCCATACATATGTGGTTTAGCAAAGAAAATAGCTCAAAAGAATTGGATGATTTATTCAATAATTATCGGATTGATTCTCTTTAATACAAGGAATTAAAGAATGATGACTACACTCTTTTTCCCTTCGACTAGGTTTTTGTCCCAACGAGTTTTTCCTAGCAAGGTTTTTAACGAGGTAGCACTATAAGCGCATTATTACGCTATAGTTTTAATCATGTCATCGTGATTGTTAAGATGACAATTGTTTTAGGCATATAATGTTATGTCGTTTATTGAGGAGAAACTATATCATTATTGCGAAAGTATTAATTGAAATGAAGATCCAAGAGATAATGAAATGATTATATCCAGACTGAAATCTCAAAGAAATATGATATCGAAGCGGTCATGGATTTCTATTGAGTGAAGATTCAAGTTTATCAACCACAATGGGTACTACTTCAACGATCATCAAGAAGCAATGTCAAAGCATGAATCATTTTTAAGATACATCAAGTTATGTAATTATCAGGGGGAGTAACACGCACTGTACTCTTTTTCCTTATCCATGGTTTTGTCCCGCTGGGTTTTCCACGGAAAGGTTTTAACGAGGCAGCTATTATTATGCGTGTTTGAAGATTATTGTACTCTTTTCATTTCTAGCGTTTTTCCCATGGGGTTTTTCTAGTCAGGTTTTAACGAGACATCCTCTTCAGTAATGGACATCCAAGGGGGAGTGTTATGAAATATTATTATATGGATGTCCATATCTTAGAATACTCTAGAATATATTGTCTTATGGAAACCTTCTTCCATTGTATTGTATATATATACCCTTCATAATGGAATAAGAATACAGTTCTGTCTCTCCCATATTCTTTACCTTCTCTCTACAATTCTCTCCTCTTTATTTCACAACAAAATATACGTAATTAGACACTCGTTATTTTTACTGTTGAGTTCTTATAATTTTGAAGAAAAGTAGAGAAATGTGGTAGGAGTCTCCCATAAAATATACTTTAAATGTTACAAACTTAAATTATGGGTTATTCTTAGATACACACTTTGTACGTTCATGATAATAATAACTATAATTTCTTTTTTGGTTTTTTTGTTAAATGCGAATATATTAATAATCATGAAACAATTACATCACCAACATACGAGGACATGACACAATACAACCATTCCACCCTCTAATCAAGCTTATACAAGGTTAACCCAATTTTTTAATCCATTCTATATTTAGTCTATTCTCTATAAGCTCAATTCGCTCATGAATCTTAAATAAGATGGAAAGATTTAATCAGTTTTAGAACGACAATAGGATGGAGTAAACCTCCCTCGATCCTTTATTTCTAAGTTGCCAAATCTGATAAATCAACCCAGCCATGTCAGCAAACCCAATTTGCATCTTCAAAAAAGACTTGCATCTCCACTGATACACCACTGGACAATCTCCTTGTCATTCATCTTAACACAAATCAATAATTTTGAAACAGTCTCAAACAAGTAGCACTAAAGTTGCATTCAAAGAAGATATGCGCTAAACTTTATTCCTGACAGTTACATATACATTAGGCTTTGACAGAATTGATGCCATGAGTATACAATCTATCCTTCAAAGTATAAAGCCACATAATCAAGGAGTGCTTAGGCAAATTGAGCCTGTTTCGTATCACCAAGCACCCAAGTAACCTTCTACCCTTCCCCTAGCAGCCATGTATACCCACCCCTTTTGAATGATATAATCCCCATTCTGCCAGGTCTCATTCCCGTAACCACTTTTTAATAACACTTTGATTTTGCAAATTTGCCTCTAAGACCAACTGGCGTTGACTGAAGGCTGATTATCCCACTAGGACCTATCCTTTATGCACATGATTGACCTATGTTATCCAAAGACCAAAGATGATCCTGTTTTTAGTCTATTGTTGGACCATATAGCTTATATGTTTATGTTTTGATGATGTCAAGGTGTTTTACATTATATATACTTGTTGCGTGTAATCGTTTGTTGAGTATCTTAGAACTAACCTATTACAAGCAACAAAGAGGATTGTGACAATTGCATGAGAAGTTCAAGCCTTCGTTCAAGATCAAGCAAATCAAGATTCATTCAAGAACTATGTGAAGAAGGAGTCCGTCTAAAGGTTAATCAAGCTTGGATGATGACGTAGCCTATTAGAATTGTATAGGTGATTATCTCGTAATGGTAATCAAAGAATGAGTTTCTTTATTTAGTAAAGTTATAGCTTTGCAGCTATAACATTACTAGTAAAAGAGCTCAATGTTATACCTCTTCTACTATAACATTGAAATGCTGACTTTTTATACACGACTTATAAATGTTTCGAATATTGTTTTATAATTGTTTAAAGTTTATTTTAAATGTTTTAATGAAAGTATTTATTTAATAAAGCCCGGTTTAGTGAGGAGTCCGGTTTTATAGTAAACGTTAATTGGTAGTTATGATGGATCAACTTATGAGTTGGACTTTACTACTAATTAGGGTTTCTATATAGCCTCTCTTAAAACCTAAATTCTAATTATATATTAAGATTAGGATTTGCATGATTCACGAGCTTATGGGCCGTGATATCCCGTGTTGCCTATGAGATATTAGGTAAAGATTTTATTCTATAATAATATCTTTACATATCTTACTTAATATATTTGTTTATGGTAAAAGATATTCTTGTTTAAGGAAATCTCATCATAATCTTAGAATTTATGGTAAAGATAATATTTGGAAAGATTATATTCTATCTTTTAGAATATTCTTTATTATCTTTTGTGGCTTTTAGGAAAGAGATAATAAGAAGATATAATTTGTAATTATATCCTATTATTTCGGCTATTAGGGTTTGTGCAAAAACCGTGTAGCCTACTTCTTCCTTGCATATAAATACTTTGCTATTTACAACATCTAAAATAGAGACTTTGAGCATAAAAAATTATTTTCATCTTTAAAGAGCAAACCGTGTGTTTTAAGCAGAAAATCCGATTTGCAATTTTGAAAGGTCGTGTGTCACAAAACTCGCATACTCGTTCTTCATTTATCGTTATAAGATAATAGTGCTATAATTGATTTCTTACTTGTTCATTAACGTGAACTATTAGAAGAATCATTAGTGCTTTCTTATTAGCGTAAGTTAGTCACTCGAGTATTTAACGGTACTCATTGAGTTACAGCTAGAGTTAGTTGTACGAGTTGAGTTAGTAAATTTGTAATCCGTAGAAAGGTACTAAATTTATTAATCGAGAATAGTGGACGTAGGTTTCGACTTGTGAAACTGAACCACTTCAAAAATCCGTGTGTCTCTCTTTCTTTCGTTTATTTGCTTTGCTTTTAATTCGTTAATTAGTTAATTAGTTAAAGTTTAATTAATAAACTTTAAATAATTAATTATACATACATAGTCGAAAAAGCTTTCAAAAGTTTTAAATCCTCAATTCACCCCCCCTCTTGAGTATTTTGGATCAATAGACTCTTCAATTGGTATCAGAGCCTCGTGCTCTTGATTGCCTAACCGCAAAGAGGCTGATCTATCTTGTTTTTCATTTATCTTATCGTTTTATATTCCGCTGCCTATCACGTGATAAATGGATTCCAAATATCACAAGTGTCCCGTCTTTGATGGGAAGAATTACGGATTGTGGAAAAACATGATGACTCACTATGTGAAAGGACACGATTGGGAGTGCTGGAGGATTATTTAAAACGGACCGCACAAAATTCTTGTGGCATCCGAGGAAGGCACTACCTATGAAAAGAAAGAAGAGGACTATGTCGAGGCCGACTACAAGAAGGCCGAAAAGAACTCTAAAGCAATAAGTCTTCTGCAAAACGGAATGACTTCTACTGAGTTTGATCGGTTCTCTTCATGTTCCACGGCCAAGGAGATATGGGATGGGCTTGAATTAGCTTATGAGGGTACTTCCATTGTTAGGAAGCACCGAATAGATTTGCTTATGCAAAAATATGAGCTATTCATTATGGAGCCTAATGAGTCCTTAGATAGCATGTCTGCAAGGTTTTCAAGCATCATAAACGAACTGAAAAACCTAGGTAGGAAATTCAGTACAGAGGACATTGCTAGAAAGGTTCTTAGGAGCCTTACTAAAAAGTGGCGTGCTAAGGTCACTGCAATGGAGGAATCACGAGATCTTGAAACCCTATCCTATCAAGAACTCATTGGTGCTCTCATGGCCCATGAAATTACTCTTAACAAGGATGACGCTGAACCAAGTCGCAATAAGAGTATGACCTTAAAGAGTGAAGAAGTTGACTCTGAATTAGAGGATGAAACTGTTCTGTTTGCACGCCGTTTCAAAAACAAAATATTTCGAAACAAACAAACAAAATCATCTTTTAACAACAACAACAACAAGTCATTCAACAAAAAGGTTAATGACTCAAAGTCGTCTTTCGCAAATAGAGGTTGCTTTAAGTGTGGAGAATCTGGTCATATGATCAAAGATTGTCCAACATGGGAGAAGATAAAGGACAAGACGAAGCGTGAGAAGACAAAGAGAGAGTTCAAACAAGTTATGATGGCTTCGTGTTGGGGAGACCTTGAATCAGAAGATGACGAGGAATCTGAAGACGACGAAGTAGCTAACCTTTGTGTCAGCAGCGTTAGTCTTGACCTAATCTCCGATAGCGACGACGAAAGCACAAATTCTCATTCAAACTACTGCTTTCTCGGGGAATCAGACGAAGATGACGATGAAGAGGTAAGTTATCTTGAGCTTAAAAAACGTGTTAAGAAATTGTCTAAAAGTGCTTTAATTGAATACTTTGAACAATCTCTTGATAAGTGTCACGAACAGGATTTGGAATTGAAAGATCTAAAGGAACAGATTCTCGAAATCGCGGAAGAGAATCATACTCTCAAGACTAAAGCTAAGAAGTTGAAATCTAAAGTTATAGCTGAGAAAGCTACAATATTAGATTCAACTATGGCTGAAAAGAAGGAATTAAAGTCCAAAATTATAGCTAATGAAGCTATAACTTCCGACCTAAAGCTTAACATCAAGCACCTTCAAGCCAAAGTTATAGCTAATGAAGCTATAACTTTAGAACTTAGAAAAGTCAAAGAACTCTTGGAAACTAAGGTCACATCTAATGAAGAAGTGATCTTGGATCAAAAGAAAGAGATAGATTCTCTTTCAAAGCAATTGAAAGAATCTAAGACCGATATGATCAATGTTAAGAAACACCACACCGATGTTGTATTCATTCTTAACAAACGATTCCAAGACTTTCGTGACAACTTTAAAAAGGACAATGATGTATATCACACGAAATGTCAAGAGGAAATTAAAACCCTAAAAGACCTTTTTCTACACGCTAGAAAGGTCCCTGATAAGTGGGAAGGTAGCACAAAAGTTCCTAAACTTCCTAACCGAACAATCTGACAATAATATGAAGATGGGGTTAGGACATGAGTGCTACAGCCGTATAGATCACTCTAAATGCAAATCAACACCTTCGGATTTTGATTTTAGAAAAAGGAAGTATGCTGATCTTCCTGAATACTTGATTTGCAATTACTGTGGTCATACGGGTCATATCCAAGTCAATTGTGTCAAAAAGGCTCGTGATTTACGAAAAAATACCGAACATGCCAAACTATTGACTCAGTTGTCGAGGATAAGGAAATCCCCACTAACGAACCTAACGAAGAAAGGAACAATAAATTTCGTTGGTTCTATGACATGGCCTTTGACTACTCTAAGAAACCTAGCACTTCACAAAGCCCTTGTAAAGCTCAACCCAGTCTACCTATTCACAAGGCAAATAGTCACGAGAGACCTAGAGAAATTCATAGACCTAGAGAAAACCCTAACCCTAGAACTCCTCCCAAGCCAAACAAACCGAAAGTTAGAAAAACGGTCATTAGACAAGTCTGGATTCGAAAGGATCTAGTTTATAGAGTAACTAATCATAAGGGACCCAACTTAGCTTGGGTACCTAAAAACTGTATCTAATCCGTTATGCAGGAAGAGGTGAAAGAAAACAATCAATGGTATCTTGACAGTGGATGCTCAAGACACATGACCGGAGATAAAAATCTGTTTCTTTCACTTAAGCCCTTCAATGGAGGAAAAGTAACGTTCGGGGACAACAAAAAGGGAAAAATTATTGGCGTTGGCAAAATTGGAATCTCTAAGTCTCACGCAATAAGTGACGTTTATCTCGTGGATGGTCTAAAACATAACTTGCTAAGCATATCTCAACTATGCGACAAAGGTAACAAAGTAGTATTTCATACTGATAGTTGTCGCATTATTATTGAAGGAACTAGCAACGTTATTCTTGAAGGCCACCGAAAAAGGAATGTTTATATGGTGGATTTAAATGCTGTGCCTACTAACTCCTTTTCATGCATGAAAGTTACACTTGATGATCCTTGTCTTTGGCATAAACGCTTTGGTCACATTAACTCACTAACCCTGAATAAACTCAAGAAGTGGGACTTGGTTGAAGGGTTACCTAAGATCAAGTTCGACCAAGAAAAGATGTGTGACACGTGTGTAAGGTGTAAACAAGTAAGATCATCGTTCAAACCTAAAAGATTAGTAAGCACAAATCAAGCCTTGGAACTGGTACACATGGATTTATGTGGACCTATGAAGGTAAGGAGTAGAGGAGGATCCAGTGCGTCTTTGTTCTGTGAGACTACTCAAGGTATGTATGGCCTATCTTCCTTCATTCAAAAGACGAAACGTTTGATGAATTTGATTGTCTTATGAAACATGTTCAAAATAAATATAAGACTAATCTAGTATCTATTCGTATGGATCATGGCACCGAATTTGATAATCAAACTTTTATAGAATATTGTAGAGTTAATGGTGTAGGGCATAACTTTTCTGCACCAAGAACTCCTCAACAAAACGGTGTCGTTGAACGTATGAATAGAACTTTAGAAGATATGGCACGTACAATGCTTCTGTGTAGTGGTTTACCTCGTAACGTTTGGGCTGAAGCCATTAGTACTTCTTGCTACATCCATAATCGTGCTATGATCTGACCTATCCTTAAGAAAACCCCCTACGAACTCCTTAGAGGTCGAAAACCTAATATCTCCCATCTTCGCTGTTTTGGGAGTAAATGTTTTGTACATAATAACGGTAAAAACCGTTTAAGTAAATTCGACCCTAGAAGTGATGAGACGATTTTCATAGGATACTCAGATCATAGCAAGGCTTACAAAGTCTTCAATAAAAGAACTCTTTGTATTGAAGAAAGTGTCCACGTTATTTTTGATGAAGATAACGTGTTTGATAAGCCATTATAGGATGAGGAAGAAGACTTGGATGAACCCGACTTTCGTCTTTCAAGAGACGATCCCCCGGATTTGGAATTAGAGGATAATGAGATTGAGGGAATAAACGATGAACTTGATCGTTCCTCAAAAGACAAAAAGGAGAAAGACAAAGTTATAGTTGATGATACTATAACATTGACTCAAAATAAGAACTCCCAAACCAATGTTATAGATGATGTTACTGTAACATTGAATCCAAATCAAGGTGTAGAGTCCGAGGTTATAATCGGCTCAAACACAACACCCGAATTGGATTCAGGGGGAACTTCCTCTCATTCCGAACCAAATAAAGTCGGGACAAGCTCAAATAACGATGGAGAACCAAGCACTTCAACGAAGTGGAAATACAAGAATTCACACCCCATGGATAATATTCTTGGAAATATTAAGAAGGGTGTTCAGACAAGACGTTCCTTAAACAACTTCTGTTCCTTCTACTCTTTCCTATCCATGATCGAACCAAAGAACATCAATGAAGCTCTTGCTGAATCAGATTGGATTATAGCTATGCAAGAAGAGCTACAACAGTTCGAAAGAAACAAGGTTTGGCATTTAGTTCCTAGACCAAAAGATCGTACAGTAATTGGAACTCGGTGGGTCTTCAGGAACAAATTAGATGATGCCGGAGTCATTATCAGAAACAAAGCAAGATTGGTGGTTCAAGGGTATAATCAACAAGAAGGAATAGAATATGACGAGACTTTCGCACCTGTTGCTCGTCTTGAAGCTATTAGACTTCTGATAGCATTCACCGCACACAAGGGAATGAAGCTCTTCCAGATGGATGTCAAGACAGCATTCTTGAATGGATATTTACAAGAGGAAGTCTTCGTTGAACAACCCCCTGGTTTTAAGAATATCAAATTTGAGGATCACGTTTTCAAATTAGATAAAGCCCTATACGGATTGAAGCAAGCACCTAGGGCTTGGTACGACAGATTATCCAAGTTTCTACTTGACAGTGGATTTAGTAGAGGATCCGTCGACAAAACCCTATTTCTAAAAACGGAGGGTTCGGACCTTTTGGTTGTTCAAATATACGTCGATGATATCATCTTTGGATCGACCAACCGAAGCCTATGCAAATACTTTTCTGAGTTGATGACTTCCGAGTTCGAAATGAGTATGATGGGAGAATTGAAATTCTTCCTAGGTCTGCAAATACAACAAACAGATGAAGGCATTAAAATCCATCAACAGAAATACATCAAGGAGTTGATTCGGAAATTCGGAATGGAAAATTCACATGCTATGCCTACTCCAATGGTCGAGAACAAGAAATTGACATTGGACGAAAACGGTAAATCAGTTGATGAAACTACTTACCGTGGGATGATTGGGTCACTGTTATATTTGACCGCAAGTAGACCCGATATAATGTTTAGCGTATGCGTCTGTGCGAGATATCAATCATCTCCCAAAGAATCGCATATGACGGCCGTAAAACGAATTTTACGTTACTTAATTGGAACGGCCAACTTATACCTATGGTATCCATTGGAATGCAATTTTGATCTAGTTGGTTATTCAGATGCCGACTACGCAAGATGTTCTCTAGACAGAAAAAGCACGTCGGGTGTCGCCACGTTTGTCGGACCGTGTATCATCACGTGGGGTTCGAAGAAACAAAATTCGGTTGCTCTCTCAACTGCTGAAGCCGAATATATTGCTGCAGGACTGGTATGTACTCAACTTTTATGGCTAAAGCAACAATTACGTGATTATGGTGTTGACGTAGGATGTATTCCTATTTTATGTTATAATACTAGTGCGATAATTATCTCTAAAAATCTCGCACAACATTCACGTACCAAGCATATTGAAATAAGACACCACTTTATACGAGACCATGTTGAGAAGGGGAATATAAAACTTGAATTTTGTAGTACTGAAAAACAATGGGCAGACATTTTGACAAAATCATTAGCTAGAGAACGATTTGAGACTTTACGGTTGGAAATTGGTTTAATCAGTGGTACCTAAGCTTCTATATTTGTTCAATCTTTTTATGACTGACTAGTTAAGTTAAGATTGTATGACTGTGTCCGTATATTGCGTTGCATGAATAATTTCGTTTATAGAAATATTTTTATCATAAGATTCTATTCGCTATTTAGAATTTAATTGTTATACAAACTTATTCTTTATCACAATAAACAAAACACACCATATTTTTATCTTTCCATATTATAAAAAAATTTTTTTTTCTTCCAAATAGCTCACAAATACACGGCTCATATTTCCTACATCAAATCAACTTCCTAATTCTTATCTTATCACCATAAATTCCCATACCTATCATATTTCCTATTCCTAATTAAAGACTCTTACCATAATTGACCTCCACTTGTTAACCCTAAGTCTACACCTATATCTACCCTTGCGTGTTACCCGTCACTACAAGAAAAGGTCTTATTTCCGACAGAATTGTTCCGACGAATAGAAAAAAGCGTCGGAATTATTACTTTCCGACAGATTGGACCGACAGAGTAAGATTTCGTCGGATGAACATTGAAATTTCCAATGGAATTTAAATTTTTACTACGGATGATTGTCGGAACAGTTGGAGGCAAATCAAATATATTTCGCGCGAAGAGTTGTCCAACAGAATTCAATGCTTTTCCTACGAATTACCGTCGCAAGTCAGGACACCCTTGACAAAACTATGCCTTCTAGTACCTTTAAGTCTCCAACCCTAATTTCCAATCACAAATCCCATTTTTCTCCAATCCCTTCAGAAAACCTCAAGAGGCATATCGTAATAAATAGGAACAAACATCGAAATCGATACCCGGTCTAACACCGGCCGTCGTCCTCCGCTACTGTCCCTTTGTCGCACCTGCAACACTTCTTCCTCTTCCTTTTTCCCTTTCTCCGCTTGTTCCTTCCTCTACCGTCCTCTACCGTTGTCTTCAATTATTCCTTATTATCCCGTCCTTCCACTTGCGTTGGCCAAGCTCGTTGGAAATAGAAATTGCAGGTAATGTTTTTCCCTATTTAATAATAAAAATTTTTAAGATTTTTTAGGTTGTTATTTAGTTTTTGTATCGATTAATTGAGTCCCTGCCTTGGTGATTGAAGTATTTTGTTGAATTTGTGTGAAATTGATTGAGTGTTTTTGGTGGTTTAATTGTTTGATTATCTCTGATGTTATACAGTATGAGTTTGATTACCTAATGCTTTGCCAAATGATGTTTTAATCAGTATATGTGCCTTGTAAAGAACTATCACTATTGTACATCCCAATTTTTTTGAAGATAAATTGTTAAAACCTCTTTTTGAATCCTTGTCTATGATCTCTAAATGACGGGACTCGGTAAAATTCTATATTACTCTAAGATGTACTTTGTTAAGTTAGTCAGGAATTACTTGTGTATCCTTTGCTCCCATTCCACTCACCATATGTAAATTTATTGCGGCATCAGCTTTCAAATGAACAAAAATTATTCAATTGTTAGCATTCTTACAATCTCTTTAAATTCACATGTTCAAGGGATATAGGATAACATTAACACAATTAGTATGCCATTTACGCCATCAATTAACTTGTTGCTTTAAAATGTGTTATCTTCAATTTTGCGGTCAACTGCCATTGTTCTTTTGTGTAGTGCTAATATAATGTTGTACGTTCTGACTACTACAATAATTTGCATAAACCTATGATAGTTTGTTGTAGATAATTACATATCACATTTCTGTTTTTCCTGCCAAACGAGGCCACATATATCATAGCCGACTACTAGTTTTGTATAACGATGTTGCCAAATTGTTAGTATGAGCATAAGTTGTTTGTCTGCCTCAATAGAAGTACCTCAAAAGTCAGCATGAATGTTAAAAGAATATTGTGCCAACCTATTAACGCTTACTTTTAATTCATTTCCATGGTTAATTTTTTTCTTTTATACAAAAATGTGTTGGATGTTCATAATTGTTTGTCCGTCACTTCAAAAGTTGTTGTTTTGTGAACCAATGAACTACATAAGGCTCGATATACTTTAATTAAATACGTACTTAATACCAGATAAGAATTCATGAAACTATTACCTCTAGTGCTTAGTATACAGTCTCCGTCGTAAGCTATCTCCGTCTTAAATGAGAATTTGTGCTATGTTTATAACTATTACCTTTAGTACTAATTAACAAGTGTAAGATTGAATTGAGTGGGCTTTGTGTGTTATAAGTTCCTTACCTGTACTTCTAATCTTTTATTATTTAATGATACGGTGATTTTCCCCTCACTCCTCTTTTATAGTCTTATATCTACTCCACTCTCCCTTATTTATACTCGCTTCTCTCTATTCATACTTTTATAAGAGCATCTTAGACGGGTTTCAAAGAGTAGTAGATCGTTAGCAATCAACCTGATCTATTAATGTTAGTTTAGGTGAATGAAGTCAAATTTAATAAAGTTTGGTTGACAGAGCCTAATTAGAATATACGGCTTGTTTCTATTTGTAGAGCATATATTTGGACTTTTAAATTTCACTACGTTATGACAATCTTTTATGATGTATTGCTTCAATATTTTAACATTGAAATGAAAGTTAACATTGTGCTCGTCTCATGGTTTGTCTTTGTGCAGAATAAAGAGAGGAGATTTTGGAAGAGTACTCTGAGTATACTACGGTCTACGGGTAGGCATTTCTTACTAATTGATCGTATCTATCTTAAGAGTTAAAGTAGAGTAATTTCTATCCACTTCACATTTATCTTTTGAGTCACAAGAATTGCAAAGAGTTATGCTCGAGTTAAAATTTTAGCTTTTACCCTTCCCCGACCATTCTTTATAAATTTATGCTATTATAACTATTACTGTGTTGGTATGCTCTTTTTTTTTTTGTTGGCTCAAATCAAGGAGAAATTTAAGGCACAACAAAAAGAACTCAGGGAAGATGATCGTGAAGGCGATCATTTCAAATTCTGTTATTTCCACCAAGACCATCATGAAGATCGACGGAGTGGCTCATGAGCATCATTCAGTATAGTTTAGATTGTCTTAAAGTGTCTTTTAAAGACGTTTGTAATGATAAAACATCTTTTCAACTTGTTATTTTATGGTTGTAATACATATTTGGAATTATTGGTATTTTTATGAAAAACTCCCTTTTTTAGTTTATATTGCAAGTTAATTTGTGTAGAGTTGTGGCTTTTTGCTTTGCGGTTGAGTAATAATACATTTTCGTTGATTGTTTTGTATACGGATTTGGCTTATTCGGAATGCTCGAAAATGGGCAAAATGTGCATGATTTCAATAATATTCCTAAGGCAAATTATCTGTTGGAAACAATTGTTATCCTACGGAATATTTCGTAGGAACACTTGAAGCTTCCTACAGAAATCTGTAGGAACGTCATTTTTTACTAGAATAAGAGGGAGGGGCGTACGACAACACTTCCGACGGAAGTTCCGTAGGGGGAAAAATTTCCGACAAAAATTCCGTAGGAAGTTTGTTTTTTCCGACGAAATATTCCGACACCCTTGTTCCGACAGATTTGCCGTAGGAAAATCAGTTTTCCGACAGAATATTTACTATTTCCGACGGAAATCGTCCGTAGGAATTGGCGCTTTTCCTTGTAGTGCGTTCACCCATCCCCACTTATATATTTTTCTTTCTTCCAAATTTTTACCATCATTACACCTCTTCTCCTTTACTCAAACCATCACCATCACCTCCTTTTTCAACAAATCACCATCATCATGCATCCATCTCATGCAAAAAATACCCGATCCTCAACCCGTCACCACCAAAACCGCCCCTTTCCTAACCAAACATCACCTTTACCACCACATGATCCTCATTCCATGAATCATCCTTCACCACAACCAAAATCAAACTCGCCCCTGTTTCGTAGTCGGGACGAATCGGTGTCCGAAGGCAAAAGACGCCGTCTTTTCAAGGGTAAAAATAAAGTATTTATTGATGATAGTGAAGCTGTGGAGGAACCCGAGGTGATAGTTCGGAATGGTGTTGCTCGTACTCTGCTTAGGGATGCTTCGAAAGTCGCGACCAAGGAAGGGCTAAATCGTGTTCGGCTTACTCATGATGAAAGCATCTTAGTTAATCGAGTTTTGAGGTATTCCATTCATGGTGGTAGGTACTATCCGAAATCTTGGTTGGTTAGTGTACCCGCTCTTGCTTTCTTTGTTAATTTTCTTGATTTTCAAGGGTGGAGTCACATTAGTCAGTTTTCGGGTCCTATTTACACAGTTGAGGTGGTACAATTCTTTGCTAGTGTCTCAACCAAGAAAGGTGTCTTGCATGCGGTTGTTAATGGAGTCGATGTTACTGTCTCTGTTTCGCATTTTTGCTCTGCTTTTTCGGTTCCCGATGAAGGAATCGAGTTAAATCCGAGTCTTGAGTGGTCTAATGTTGTGAGTGAAAAGGAGTTGTTAGTGAAGAAGTATTTTGAGGAGATGACGGAGGGTGTCAATATCGTGGTTCGTCCTCTCTCGGCTAAGATCAAGTTCCTCTTGAACTTTTTGTGGAACACAGTGTTGCCGAGGAGAGGCGGGCGTGATAAGGTGTCGAGTTATGAAGCTATAATGGTTTATTCTTGGTTGGAAGGTCAGAAGGTGAATTTGGGCAGTGTTGTCTTGCACCGTATAATTCAGACGAGTCTTACGGTAACTAAGGATAAGTTGAGCACCACAATCGATTTGCCGTATGGTATGTGGATATCTCGTTTGTTGGAAATTAAGCGAGTGGTAGGGCCTGACAGTTATGGTGTTAGTGCTCGGGATTGTATGTGTGACAAGTTGATCAAGCTAATGGGTCTTGTTGTTGATGGACCCGAGTTGCTTCTTGCGAAGGATGTTGAGAAAGCCCCGGTGGATTCTGGTTTAGGAGCTGTCGAGTCAAAGTTGGAGGGGTTTATGAGTGGTTTAATGGAGAAATTCGAGGAGCATTCGACTAATTTGGCTACGGTGTTGTCACGGGTTGGACCATCTCGGTCTTTAGACTCGGGCTTGGATGCTACTCGGGTGTACTCATGGATGGAGGAAGTGGACAAGAGGTTAACGGTTTTTGAGAGGGAGTTGAAGGCAATTCGTGGGGAAGTGTTCCCACACGGTGATCGTCTCACTTTCCTTACGAGTCAGGGTGGAGCTTTGGTGATGCACGGGAAAGCAATGGTGGGTGATCAAGCTCTCACGTTGGAGGCCACAAAGGCTTTTTCTTTGAAAGTGCTTAATTTTGAAAGGAGCATTGGTACTCTTTCGCAGTTGGTTCGGAGCTCGTTTGACCGTCTGGATGCTTTGGAGCACCGCACTAGACCCGACTACGTGAACTCGTATAAGACCCGTAACATTTGATTTCCTCTCGTCCTACCCTCTCTAGCCTTACCTTAATTAGCTTTCTTTTTATTTCTCTTAATGGTGTGTTAGACAAACTTCTTATTCGGCCCATTTTGGCAATGCACTTGTGGTTATGGCCCAAGTGTTCTATTAGACATGTGATCATTCGGCCCACTTTGGCTTTAAACATGTTTAATTCTTAGTTTGTATGCTAATTATCTTTTGGATGCTTCTAGTCTTGCGTGTTATTATTATTTATTATGGCGTTTTTATCTCTTGTCTCGTCTTATATTATTATAGTCATTTTTGATTTGTTCTTAGCTTTTCGATGATGTCAAGAGGGGGAAAGAACGTCTATAGTAAGCATCTACCTAAGCTTGCTCCTTGTCAAGACCAATTGTCTCTTAAAGTCCTTAAAGTTTCGGTTTTTGAGAAATTGTCTTGATCTTGTGTTAATCTCTATTATCAAGATAACGGTATTATATTGAGGGGGAACTTTTTAATTAGTCACAATTTTAGGAGACTTGCCATCATCAAAAAGGGGGAATTTGTTGGACCATATAGCTTATATGTTTATGTTTTGATGATGTCAAGGTGTTTTACATTATATATACTTGTTGCGTGTAATCGTTTGTTGAGTATCTTAGAACTAACCTATTACAAGCAACAAAGAGGATTGTGATAATTGCATGAGAAGTTCAAGCCTTCGTTCAAGATCAAGCAAATCAAGATTCATTCAAGAACTATGTGAAGAAGGAGTCCGTCTAAAGGTTAATCAAGCTTGGATGATGACGTAGCCTATTAGAATTGTATAGGTGATTATCTCGTAATGGTAATCAAAGAATGAGTTTCTTTATTTAGTAAAGTTATAGCTTTGCAGCTATAACATTACTAGTAAAAGAGCTCAATGTTATACCTCTTCTACTATAACATTGAAATGCTGACTTTTTATACACGACTTATAAATGTTTCGAATATTGTTTTATAATTGTTTAAAGTTTATTTTAAATGTTTTAATGAAAGTATTTATTTAATAAAGCCCGGTTTAGTGAGGAGTCCGGTTTTATAGTAAACGTTAATTGGTAGTTATGATGGATCAACTTATGAGTTGGACTTTACTACTAATTAGGGTTTCTATATAGCCTCTCTTAAAACCTAAATTCTAATTATATATTAAGATTAGGATTTGCATGATTCACGAGCTTATGGGCCGTGATATCCCGTGTTGCCTATGAGATATTAGGTAAAGATTTTATTCTATAATAATATCTTTACATATCTTACTTAATATATTTGTTTATGGTAAAAGATATTCTTGTTTAAGGAAATCTCATCATAATCTTAGAATTTATGGTAAAGATAATATTTGGAAAGATTATATTCTATCTTTTAGAATATTCTTTATTATCTTTTGTGGCTTTTAGGAAAGAGATAATAAGAAGATATAATTTGTAATTATATCCTATTATTTCGGCTATTAGGGTTTGTGCAAAAACCGTGTAGCCTACTTCTTCCTTGCTTATAAATACTTTGCTATTTACAACATCTAAAATAGAGACTTTGAGCATAAAAAATTATTTTCATCTTTAAAGAGCAAACCGTGTGTTTTAAGCAGAAAATCCGATTTGCAATTTTGAAAGGTCGTGTGTCACAAAACTCGCATACTCGTTCTTCATTTATCGTTATAAGATAATAGTGCTATAATTGATTTCTTACTTGTTCATTAACGTGAACTATTAGAAGAATCATTAGTGCTTTCTTATTAGCGTAAGTTAGTCACTCGAGTATTTAACGGTACTCATTGAGTTACAACTAGAGTTAGTTGTACGAGTTGGGTTAGTAAATTTGTAATCCGTAGAAAGGTACTAAATTTATTAATCGAGAATAGTGGACGTAGGTTTCGACTTGTGAAACTGAACCACTTCAAAAATCCGTGTGTCTCTCTTTCTTTCGTTTATTTGCTTTGCTTTTAATTCGTTAATTAGTTAATTAGTTAAAGTTTAATTAATAAACTTTAAATAATTAATTATACATACATAGTCGAAAAAGCTTTCAAAAGTTTTAAATCCTCAATTCACCCCCCCTCTTGAGTATTTTGGATCAATAGACTCTTCATCTATCCACCAAGTATACTTGCCTATATCTATTTTGTTCTATAGGCGACAATTAATAATGTCAAGACCTCATTCCTTTTTGTACCAGCACCAAATATCCTAGGAAACTAGTGAAACTTTAGAATATTTAGCATCACCAAACCATAAATTATTCCTACAAATTGCTTCCACCTTCTTAATCACTATGCTAGGAATGACAAGCAAATACTCTAACCCCCTAAGAATGGAGATGAGAAAGAATTGATTTAACTAACACAAACCTTCCATCATAGCTCAATTTCCTTACTCCTCAACCCCTAGTCCTAACAACCATCCTTTGAGTGATCCTATTACAACCACCAACAGTTAGCCTCTTGTACGATATAGAAATACCTAAATAATTAAAGGGAAACTCTACGTTTGAAATCTAGAGAACCTCAAAATTCTGTCACAGTCCTAATTATTAATACCTCGTTGTCTACTCTGGATATTTCTTCGATCGAGTATGCGAAAACATCCTTATTCTTTTCTAGTACACCAACTATCCCGTTTTCGAAATCCGGTATCATATCATCTCCTATGATTATAGAGTGCCCAAGGATAACCTCTATTGTGGTAGTGCCTTCCCTCAGCGTTGGCGCTTCAGATCACTAGGCTCACTTCTTCTAGAGCTGGCTCTTATTGTCCTTGGCTAAGGCTCTATCCTCCTTTTCGATCGACAACTGAGATATATTCTGCCTAAAAGCTACGACATTACAGGTCTTAGAGGAGACCTAAGACCTGGTCTCCATAGAGTTTTTCTGCTTCCCGGTGTTTGATAGATAGATAGATTAGGGTTAAATCTTTGACTCACATTATTGCATTAGTCTCGCCCAAGGTCTCCCTTGAACATGGGATACTTAGTGTGTTTTGAATCGTCCATAACTATGGGATCAACTCTTTGGATTTAACCAATATCAAGAGCATGAGGCTCTGATACCAATTAAAGAGTTAGGAACGATAAACACCTAAGGGGGAGGGGGGGAGGGGGTAAATTAGGTGTACTTTTTTTTTAAAAAAAAAATTCTTCTTAACTTGGTTAATTGATAACACAAGGGAACAACTATGGAGTGAAATGTTGGAGTAAGTGTCCTCAACAAAAGTGTGATCACATGTTTAAATCTCATGATATGAATACGTAAGGGATGATTCAATTATATAGTCAACTGATCAACGTTAATCGGTAATGATTTGCTAACTTGAGTTTGACATTACTGTCGTTTGACGATGGTGATCAGTTGATCCCTTAAGGTCACACCTATAGGACAAATCCCTTAATATATAAGTTAATTAATTGTATATCGATACAAGTTAATTAACTCCTTAAAATTGAACAATTGTTTTGTGAGTAAGAATAAGAATCTTATTATAATTTGATTAAATAAGATTTATTTTAGTAATTAAAAGATTTTATTACTAGAAATTCTTTTGTTTCTGAAACAATTGAATTAAGAATGATTGATTAATCATAATTGCAAAATGTTGTGAATTATTGTTATATGACCCATTTTATACTTGTGATCATGAATTACTAGCTAATTTGTCATATGTAATTAATTTATTATGAAATGATATTTATTTGTATAAATATGCATTAAAATTAAATATAGGCATGGTGTGTGACACATGACCTAACAAATGACATTTGACAAAATCACAAAATAAAATGGAGTCCATTTTATGTAGGGTACCGGTTTTTAAAGAAGGGAATGGGATTTTATTATGTTTGTTAATTTTGAATGGCAAGCATGATCATTACCCTAATTCTCTAGCCTTAAACACCTAATGTTTAGAAAAGAGAAAAGAAAAAGAGGAAGCCATGCATTGGCTTAGGGACACCACCCCCCACCGGCTCCCCTCTCTTTATTATGAGAAAAATGTTCTCATATTTCCTCTTAATCAATTTTTCATCTAAATTCTAATATCACATAACATTATTACTAGTGTAGTAATACAAAATATTATTAGAATTTTTAAGGATATCTTATATATATTAATCTAGTTAATTAGTATATAAGTCTTCAGGGTTTTGTTTTGGGTGCAACAAGAGGAGAATCTCTACACTTGAGATTTGGAGGATCATCCATAATATTTAAGCTTAAGAACAAATAAGGAAGGTGCCCTTATTTGTGCCCAAAATTTTTGAACCAATACCAATGTAAGAAACATTGTTTTCTTATTATCTCTTCTTATATATAGTTATGCATGCACTAGATCTTTAGTGACTAAAGTTAATATGTTAATTAGTTCACCATTAGAAATGTCTAATAATAGTTATATGAACCTAACAATTGGTATCAGAGCATAGGATGTTGCATGCATAATCGATTTATAGTTTTTTCGAGTTATAAGTAACTTAATTAAAACTAATTTTTGTGATTTATTAGATAATGTCACGAAATCATATTGCATGTCATATATTCTGGTCCTAAAATGTATTTAGGTCATTTTGATGATTTACGGTATTTTATTGCTCGTTTTAATGATTTTTAATGATTTTATTACATTTTACTGGGTAAAATGGTATCTAAAATGCTAAAAATAGTTAGACATAGTTTATGACCTTGAAATTTTCATATGACCTCACATGCATATTTTACTTATTGTATGTAAAATTTCGTATAAATTTGATTTATTTTGCATGATTTATGATTTTTATGAGATAAAAAATGGATTAAATGGAGGTAAAATGATTAAAAATAGTTAAACTTCGAAGCAGGCCATGAAATTTAATATGTTGTCACATGCAAATTTTACTCACTGTGTGTAAAATTTAATATGAACTTGATTCATTTTGCATGATTTATGATTTTTTATTGTAAAAATGACATAAATAGTGACTATTTTGGCAAAAATAGTTAAAACGAATTACATGGCATGAGAAAATTATTTTAGGTTGAATTTATATCCCACTTATCAGATCTAAAGTTGAAAAATTTATTAGAGTAATTTTCATATGCTTTAGATGTTTTACTTGATAAAACCGATAAATCGCAACTACATTTTCTCGAAATAAATTCAAAAATTTTAAACCATAATTTTTGATATTATGAGTGTCATGGATATATTTCAGAATGTTCAAAAATTTAAAATTCAAATTTTGAAATTAGTGTAATTTAATTTGGATTTATTTCATAAAAGTTATGATTTTAGGGTCAAACATGAGCATAAATATTATATCAAGTTGAATTATTGTCAAAAATTGAGTAATGACTAATTTTTTAGTCCTAAGAGAGTTAGGATAATTAACTTGAACTAAAATTAGATTTTAGATTTTAGTATTATTTAGCGATTTTAATAAGTTAAAAATCGTGAATTTTCATAAAACCGAGTTATATGTACGATATAAGTTAAATAGGGCGATTTAGCACATAATTTGGCAAGTTAGATACATATTATAATGCTGCATATATCATTGTTGAATGTCATATTTTATTTATGTAATTTTGAATTATGTAATTTTATCTTAGTATGGCCTTAGTTTTAATCAATATTTCCCGTAATGTAAGGGGATATTAATTCGGTTGTAATTTAATGTGATCTCGTATTACTTTTATTTTTACTAGTTTTTCATATTACAAATGTATAATAGGAATAGCTATGTATTTTATTATTATTTGTAATTTCGGAGTTCCTTTAAGACGGTGCTATTCGGAAAGGCGTTCCAACGAAGACGATCTTCTTGGGAAGCGTGCCACTTGAAGAATCAAGGGACCAAAGGAGTTGGTTTCCGAATTTGTAATAGATTATTTGATTTTATATTTTAGGAAGGCCATACTAGGAATTTTACTTTGCTTTGCATTTCTTTTAATATGTTGCATGCATTGCCAAATCGCCATAACAACACATGCATATCATATCGAGTCTTCGACCGTGTCAATTATGATTATCGATAATTCGACTTTTAGCTCACTTAAAATTGATAGATAATAAATTGACAAGACCTCCACTTTAAAAGATTGAGACTTAGCCTTATCAAATAGTAGGAGCCCATGAATTTCAATTTCATATGAGGTACAATACGATTTTTCGGGGTACTTCAATTGACGTTGGGTAAGTGGGGTAATAAATAGTTATTACACTTCGAAAATTTGGTTGATCTCAACGAAAGTATTTGCGACCGTAGCTGCAATAGGTTCAGGCTAAAGATGAACTTAACGTAAATTCATCGACCGAGAGTTCTAATTGTAGAATCGGTTAAGAGGGTTAACCCACCAAGTTATATTAGTAAAGGTGTAGAGGGCCCGTTGGCTCACATCCAAGTTAATATGAATTTGGATCTCGGAATCATTTATTATAGTTGGGTAGAGGTCACTATATAAATGCTATACTTGTCTTAATGTTTACAATATTATAACGATAAATGTTAATTAATTTCCTTCATATCCGTTTTGTAGTTATCTTTTACCGCAATGGATTCATGCAACTCATTAACACCGATCACTATTGATCATGTCATAACTCGTTCGACGAAATTTGCTCACTAAACAACCTTGATACGACTAGAGAAATTCATTTTGGCATTGGCTCCGATGGTAGTCTTAACTTCATTACTACTTCCTCACCTCCTATCATATCTAGCAACTTAGTGGATAAGTCTTGTGAAGACAACCTCACTAACACCATGAGATCCTTGTCTTTGGAAGCAAGGAGAAATGTTAAAGCTAGTGGGAGTTTTAGCAAAAAGTTTACCATCAAGAAGAGAAAGTTCAAGAGGAGGAAGAAAAGTATGAAGTCTAATTCAAACCATAGGGATTTAATGGCTAGTGGGACTACCAATAATATATGTCTTTATTGTCATGGCTGGGCCATTGAGTAAGGAATTGCCCCATCTTTTTGGGAGATATCAATATTGGACTTGACGTTCCACTTGGTAATATTTCTTCCGAAATCTTTGTTATCGATATAAATTATACTTCCACCTCAACGTGGGTATTGGATACCGGCTGTGTTTCTCACCTTTGTAATCATTTACAGGGACTTAAAAACGTGGAAAAGCTAAACAAGGGTGATGTAGATCTCCGACTAGGAAATGGAGCTAGGGTAGCTGCCACTTTAAGAGGGACTTATGTACTTGTTTTAGCTAATGGCTTTGAGTTGTACTTACATAAATGTTATTTTGTACCTTCTTTATCTAAGAACATCGTTTTCGTTGCCATGTTAGACATGGAAGGATTTTCTTTTGCTATTAAGAATAATTGTTGTGAAATTTCTAGAAACAATTTGGCCATAGGTCAAGGCACTTCAATTAATGACATTTATGTTCTTGAAACTTTTGACTCAAGCAAATATATCTATAACATACAATCCAAAAGACTCAAAACAAGTGAACCAAATGAATCGTACATTTGGCATTGTCGATTAGGTCACATAAATGAGAAACGCATTAAAAGGCTAGTGTCGACTGGAATTATTAAGCCATTTGATTTCCAATCATATGGAGTATGCGAATCTTGTCTCCTTGGAAAAATGATTCGTGACCCCTTTAGTGGTAAAGGAACATGAGCAAGTGATTTGTTGGGACTAATACATACCGATGTATGTGATCCAATGAGTATCACCGCAAGGGGAAATTATGACTACTTCATCACTTTTACCGATGATTTAAGCAGATATGGGTATATTTACTTAATCAAATATAAAAGTGAAGCATTTGAGAAATTTAAAGAATTTCAAAAGGAAGTAGAGAACCAATTGAACAAGAAGATTAAAGCACTACGATCCGATCGTGGCGGAGAATATCTTAGCAATGAATTCGATTCTCACTTAAAGGATTGTGGTATTGTATCGTAACTCACTCCACCTGGCACACCTCAACTCAATGGTGTTGCCGAAAAGAGAAATCGAACCCTACTAGATATGGTTCAATCAATGATGAGTCAAACGGATTTACCAGATTCGTTTTGGGGTTTTGCAATTCAAACGACCATAAAATCATTAAACCAATGTCGAAGCAAAGCTGCAGATAAGATACCATATGAGATATGGAAGGGAAAAGTCCCGAACTTGTCATATATGAAAATTTGGGGTTTGTAGGTTATCCAAAGAACACTCGTGGATATTACTTCTACAACCATCATGAGAACAAAGTGTTTGTGGCTTATGAGGCTGTCTTTCTAGAATTGGACTACATTTCTAGAAGACAGAGTGGGCGAAAATTTGAACTTGACGAAGTTTAAGAACCACAAACTGGAGAAGAGGTGCAAGAAGATGTTCCTTCATCATCTAATCAAGTTATTGTTCCTTCCGAACCTAGGAAGTCAAGTAGAGTTAGTTGCCAACCCGATCGATACGTGGGTATCATCAAAATGGACGATGAATTGGATGTCTTACTTTTGGAAAGTGATGAATCCGTGACCTACAAAGCTGCAATCTCTAGTCCAAATTCAACTTTATGGCAAGAGGCCATGCAATCCGAAATAAAATCTATGCATGAGAACCAAGTATGGGACTTGGTTGATTTGCCTAAAGATGTGAGACCTCTTCAATGCAAATGGATCTTTAAGGTAAAGAATGGTATAAAAGGGTATGACGATGTCTACAAAGCGAGGCTAGTTGCAAAAGGTTTCACCCAAGATCATGGTTTACACTATGACGAAACCTTTGCCTCCGTAGCCATGCTTAGATCTATTCGGATCATGTTAACAGTTGCCGCATTTCATGATTATGAAATATGGCAAATGGATGTCAAAACCGCCTTCCTAAATGGGTATTTAGAGGAGGAAGTTTACATGACACAACCTAAGGGTTTTGTACATCCTAAAAATCCTAACATGGTATGCAAACTTAAGAGATCCATCTATAGTCTTAAGCAAGCATCAAGAAGTTGGAATCATCGTTTTGATCATGTAATAAAAGAGAATGGTTTCACTCGAAGTGTCGAAAAACCATGTTTATACATGAAGTTTAGTGGGAGCAAAGTCATCTTTCTAATCTTGTATGTAGACGACATACTTCTCATTGGCAATGATATACCAATGCTTACCTCTGTTAAAGGGTGGCTAGGGAATCACTTCTAGATGAAAGATTTAGGAGAGGTACAACGCATATTGGGTATCTGGATCTATAAAGATAGATATAAGAGGATATTGGCACTAAGTCAAGAGTTTTATATTGATAAGGTTTTTTGACGTTTCAACATGGATAACTCCAAGAGGGGTTTTATTCCAATGGGTAGTGGGATTACATTGAGTAAGTCTCAGTCACCCACAGAACCTGAAGATGTTGAACGCATGAAATTGATCCCTTATGCTTCCGTCGTTAGATCAATCATGTATGCCATGATATGCACTCGTCCCGATGTATCGTATGCTTTGAGCATGACAAACAGATATCAAGCCAATCCAGGTGAAAGTCATTGGATAGCCGTCAAGAATATCCTTAAGTACATGAGAAGGACTAAGGATTCATTCTTGGTGTTTGGAGGAGATTCCGAGCAAAGTGTGAAGGGTTACACCGACTCAAGCTTTCAAACTGATAGGGATGATTTAAAATCCCAGGCTGGCTTTGTTTTCATGATTAATGGTGGTGCGGTTAGCTGGAGGAGCTTCAAAGAGTCCGTCATTGCTGATTCTAAAACGGAGGCTGATAGTACATTGCATTATCTGAAGCTGCCAAGGAAGCCGTGTGGATTAGGCAATTTTTGGAGGGGCTAAGGATAGTTCCTACCGCCAAAGATCCTATCACGATCTTATGTGATAATAGTGGGGCTATCTTTCAAGCTAAAGAGCCCAAGTCTAGTAACAAGTCTAGACATGTACTTAGAAAATTTCATGTAATTAGAGATTTCATCGAAAGGAAGGAAATAGCGATTTGTAAGGTTGAGACGGATGATAACATCGCTGTTCTCTTAACCAAGCCTTTATCACAGGCCAAGCATGACAAACATGTTAATTCCATGGGTCTTAAATGCATGATAAGTTTGTATTAGATTATGAGATATGAAATGAAATACTTTGTTTTGGTTTGTTCATATATGATAATCGCATTTATCGTTTGAGTTTCATTATGTAAAATCATTTATTTACTACCTTGTTATATCCAAATAGGTTGTTGAGACAATGTTGAACCCTATTAAAGTGAACTGGATTAACATAGTATTTGCCCCTAGTTACTTAAAGGAGGTGACGTCTCGAAGTAACTAGAGTGTGATGCGATTGATGGCAAGTTCAAGTGACATAGGGTCATATGGGGTGACTAGTCGATCACATAGACAAACTGTATGGGACACTCTGTCGGGCAGTGACCGCTTATAGAGTTCTGGAAATTCATAAAGCCTGGTCGTGGCAAGAGCTACTATCGTATTCTTATGAGTCAATTCTTTTGACTAGAGACTATTCGCCCAAGTTGGCGCAAGTTTCTGATTGGCTTTGATTTATACTCTACGACTGTCGTAACTGAAGTCAAATGAGTATATTTTGGTCATGATGAACTGTGGCTATACGAAGGGAATAATGCGATAGGAATTGTCCACCCCCTTGTCAGGGTTGTTGAAAATCTCAGGGCCACTCAAGGAGTAGTGAACTGAAAATGCGTGGCCACGCTCGGAAGTTATCTACGGTAGATAATTCCGGTCAGACAGTTACTCTCCAGATCGAGGAAACCACTCAAGATATGATCAAATGCAAGTACGACCTGCAAGACACCTTGCATTGAGTGGGAGATTGTAATAGGACAAGAGAATTGATGACGCACACTTGTCTCGGACAAGTGGGAGATTGTTGGAGTAAGTGTCCTCAACAATAGTGCGATCACATGTTTAAATCTCATGATAAGAATACGTAAGGGATGATTCAATTATATAGTCAATTGATCAACATTAATTGGTAATGGTTGGCTAACTAGAGTTTGACATTACTGTCGTTTGACGATGGTGACCAGTTGATCCCTTAAGGTCACACCTATAGGACAAATCCCTTAATAGATAAGTTAATTAATTGTATATCGATACAAGTTAATTAACTCCTTAAAATTGAACAATTTGTTTTGTGAGTAAGAATAAGAATCTTATTGTAATTTGATTAAATAAGATTTATTTTAGTAATTAAAAGATTTTATTACTAGAAATTCTTTTATTTCTGAAACAATTGAATTAAGAATGATTGATTAATCATAATTGCAAAATATTGTGAATTATTGTTATATGACCCATTTTATACTTGTGATCATAAATTACTAGATAATTTGTCATATGTAATTGATTTATTATGAAATGATATTTATTTGTATAAATATGCATTAAAATTAAATATGGGCATGGTGTGTGACACATGACCTAACAAATGACATTTGACAAAATCACAAAATAAAATGGAGTCCATTTTATGTAGGGTACCGGTTTTTAAAGAAGGGAATGGGGTTTTATTATGTTTGTTATTTTGAATGGCAAGCATGATCATTACCCTAATTCTCTAGCCTTACACACCTAATGTTTAGAAAAGAGAAAAGAAAAAGAGGAAGCCATGCATTGGCTTAGGGACACCCCCCGGCTCCCCTCTCTTTATTATGAGAAAAATATTCTCATATTTCCTCTTAATCAATTATTCACATTCTCACAATTTTATCTAATCTCTCTAAAATAGTTTTAGAAACTTTGCTTAATTGTTCATCTAAATTCTAATATCACATAACATTATTGTTGGACCTGGAATTTCGCACTACTGATAGGATATAATTCTACCCTGGCCTGACAATCAGGGCAGGTCCATCAGGGTAGTCCAAGTTTGGCACCAGTCGATGAGCCCGGACTCCCGCATCATCTTCAGGATCAAGTTTAACCCTGGCCTGACAATCAGGGTGTCAGGATGTCAAGCCATCAGGGTAATGACCATATTTATGTTGTAGAAATCTTAGATATAATTATCCATGACTTGGTCAAATGTTGAAGGAGCATTAATAGGCATTAATGCGCAATAAAGACAACAATCAAGACAGCAACTAAGGAGGAATATTCAGCATTAAGTACAAAGATTTGGCAGCCATTCAGCTTGGCTATATAAGGAGCATTTGAAGATCATTTGGAAGACAAGGCATACTCGAACATACACAACACAACTTATCACATTGTAAGCAAGACTATTATAACACTTAGAGAAAATACTATACTTCGTGCTCATGATATTATAATCCTCTTAAATCATAGTAAAGTCCTCTCCTGGCTTGGTGCCCTTGGTTTTTTCGCATTCAAGGGTTTTCCACATACAAATTCCTTTGTCATATTATTTACTTTATTTGCACTACTTTTATTATAATCAACCCTACTTAGGTACGATTACGATAACATCAATATAGGATGATACTAGTTAACCTCCATACTATTCTACCCTGGTCGTATTTCCAGCCTTGCGCAAAATATGGACAAAATAATTATTAGTAGTGTAGTAATACAAAATATTATTAGAATTTTTAAGGATATCTTATATATTAATCTAATTAGTATATAAGTCTTAAGGGTTTTGTTTTGGGTGCAACAAGAGGAGAATCTCTACACTTGAGATTTGGAGTATCATCCATAATTTTTGAGCTCAAGAACAAATAAGGAAGGTGTTCTTATTTGTGCCCAAAAATTTCGAACCAATAACAATGTAAGAAACATTGTTTTCTTTTTATCTCTTCTTATAGTTATGCATGCACTAGATCTTTAGTGACTAAAGTTAATATGTTAATTAGTTCGCCATTAGAAATGTCCTATAATAGGTATATGAACCTAACATGAAATACTTGAGAAACTTAACAGATTATAAGTTCACAAGATGGTACAACAGATCTATGTCACAGTATGGATGACTGTGACACAGAACTGATAGTAATTCATGTGTATCATTTATAAGCTACTTGTGATATTCTTGTAAGATATTTCGGTCCTGCCAAGTGTAACTTTATGTGAAATGTGGTAAGTTTATGAGTTACATGGCAACCAAAGGAGACATAACAGTCAGTTCTGAACGGATTAAAGCAATACTGGAGTTCCAATTACCAAAACCAGTCAGGGACATCCAAAACTGACAGGCCGAATTCTGTCCTTAACAAAAATCAGCCCTGGATTGTTATTTTGAAACCTTAAAGCCTTCTGAGTCAGGTAAGTTTCTCACCTAGCAATTACAGTACCCAGTTAGGGGCACACGTGTAGCATCATCCTGCATGGAAATAGATCAGGTATGAGTACCCTGACATGCATGTCCTAATAAGATCTCACTCCCCTGATTTTGTCAGTCCTGAATTAGTAAGTCTCTAAAAAAAATGTAAATATATATATGGCTTTGCTTGATCTCATTTTTATACAATTGGAGTATATGCTAATGTTATCAACTATAGGCTCAATATTGACACATCTTTGAAGTCTATGCGGCAGAAACAGCGCAAATCCGCCCCTGAAAGAAATATAAACATCTACGAGGAAGTAAAAAAACTCCTGAATACCAGGCAACATTATTCAAGGATTAGAAGTTATATTTATCATCGTCTCAATTTTTACTAGCCAAGCCAGGCAAAGGAAAACCCCCTGCCGGTTTATCTCTCTCTCATTGACAATACTGTCAGTGCCTAGTTAAAGTACAGGAAGGTCAGCAACATCATGTCTACGATGTAAGTAAAAGTATACTAGATGCTGAAATGAGGTATGATTTACTTGAAAAATATATTTTAGCTTTAATTATATCGTAAACCAAGTTGCGCCCTTATTTTGAGTCTCACCCTATATTAGTTAAGACTAACCTACCCATAAAAGTTGTCCTGCGAAAGCCTGAACTGTCAGGCAGGGTGGCCAAGTGGTCAGTCCAGCTTAATACGTATGATATCACATTTGAACCCAGGAGAGCGATCAAATCATAGGCCTTAGCAGACTTTGTTGCTGATTTCAGCCCTAACCTAAAATTAGACCTAGCCAAAGAAGTTAACCAATTATAAGATAAGACCTCAGACCAAGAATGGATCCTGTTCACGGACGGGGCATCTGATGTATGAGGCATGGGGTTAGGATTAGTGCTAAAATCGCCACAAGGGGACATAGTAGCCCCGGTAGTGAGTTGTGAATTCAAAACTAGCAGTAATGAGGTTGAGTATGAAGCTCTCATAGCAGGACTCAAGGTATGTCTAGACCTCGGTGTTCAAAACCTAAAGGTAAAAACTGATTGACTTTTAATTACAAATCAAATAAAAGGAATTTATACAGCAAAGAACGAAAAAATGATTTTATATTTGGAATATGCCAGAATACTTTGCGATAAATTCATTTTATTTGATATTGAGAAATACCTAGAGACCTGAATACCGGGGCTGATGCTTTGGCTAACCTTGGTTCAAATTTCACCCCTGCTATGCTAAAGTACTTATTGTACATTTACTTGAACCTGCCATCAACAAGCCTGAACAGGTGAACCCTATCAATACTGACAATGATTCATAGACTAAGCCTTATTATGATTGGTTCCTATGAGATATACTACCGTAGGATAGGCATAAGGCCAGGGGGAACCTACATAGTAGCAAAGGGTAGCACAAGGTAGCACTCGCTACCCCAAATTCCCATAAAATGGTTAAGATTATCGACTTTTGCTACCCCAAAATTTTTAAATATACACCTTAACATAAATATTAAACAACATAAAAAAAATTCACTATCCCAAAATTTTATTTCTAGGTTCGCCCCTGCATAAGGCTAAGAGCATTTAGAGTTAGAGTTCTACCTATTTTGTTATCAATGACACTTTGTTTAGAAGATTTCAGGCTAAATCATACGTGAAATGTCTTGCACCACATGAAGCAAAACAAAGTTCTGAGGACTGGCTACTACTGGCCAACCCTGAGGGCTGAGTGCCTGGACTACAACATGAAATGTGAAGCCCGTCATAAGCATGCTCCAACTATTCATCAACAAACTAAGTTATTGCATCCAATCTTCACACCCTAGCCATTTGTAGACCGTGCATGGCTACCCTATAGCAAATGGTCAAGCTGAAATTAAATGAAAAGTTGGTCGTCAAAAAGAAAACAAAAAAATTGCCAGCCTGAACAAACTCCTTATTCATTGGTTTAATGTTGTGAAGAAGTCATCCCTGCTAAAATCCATGTAGATATGGTTTGAATATCTTTGAAGCAAATATCAGCCTGACCCCAACAGATTGAAGAATATTACATGCTGCAAATATTAGAAGGAGAAATGATCCCAAGATCTTGGAATATAACACATTTGAAATTATTTTATGTATAAGAATCTATATCAGCCCTGAATCAGGTAAAAACTATATCTTTGCTATCAGTGTTTCAAACTGACGTGCTATCTGAAAAATTACGTGCTTCACATGTCCTATGTGCAATCCATGTCTATATATATGCAACTAACCCAATTTCTCTTATTTTTTAATCCTGAACAATTATACATGATAAATGTTTATATGCATAAATATTCAGGATTGAGGGCTACTCTACTATACAATAGTTTTTAAAACAAAATTATGCACTTAACTGTGCCTAACGAGTTGGTAACCATCACCGGATACAGTAAATGTCAGGACTAATCAGGCATGAAATAATTGCCTGATGACCTGACTAGATTTGCTGCACACATCTACAACCAGCTGGACGCAACAAGACGGTGCAAGGGTGTTTTATCCTGACCATCAGTCTAAAAAGCCCTCCTGTCAGGCCGAGTACCAAGCCCTCCAGTCAGGCAGGGGACATAAGCCCTCCTGTCAGGCCGGTTTTCCCACCCCTTCAACCACTATGGCAAAAACCATATATGGTTGAATTACTTACGATGGCTTAACCGCAAGACAGGTTCAAAAATCTAACAGGTTAAGAAAATCAAGATTTTAACAGGTTAACAGGTTTAAAGAAAACACATTAACAGGTTTGAAGAAAACAGGTTAACAGGTTTAAAGAATGACAGGATTGAACAAAGCAAGCCTAAAAGACGAACTTTATATCATGAATAAAACCCTTACCCTCTGGGGCAAAGGTAGCAAAATGTATATCCATCCTATCAGGGATAACCTCCCTGACTAGGACCAACGAAATATGAAATTGTCTTTACAAGAACATTCCCCCTGGGCAATCGTACAAAATAATTAATGATTCTACCAAGGACATTCTCCTTGGTTAGACAAAATACCATTGCTTGACGTTTCTGCGAATGACATCCCTCTTGTCAGGGCTAGATACTAACGCCGATCAGAAATTATTCCTCGCCTGACCGAGCGCCATAATTCCTCTTTCTCACGAAACATATTGGCCTCTATCGGCTCAGGATACTTTTCCAATATAATCCTTGTCTTACCCTGCCTTGTCGCAGCAATGAACATTGACTCATACACTATGCGAATACACATGATCAAAAAGCAAACATTACTGATTCATATGGTGGGGCAAAGACAACCCAGGTCAACTGTACATAGGCTACATGACTGAATCATACGTATAGGGTAACATGCTGAATATACCGAGTAGGAATGGCAGGGGCATCAGTCAGATCAATTAGCTTATCAAGATCAGCTCCAGCACTGGAGATAGACCCACCGCCTGTGAACCCTCCTCCTTAACTTTGGCAAGCCTAGTATTCAAGTCCGTTATGCCGAAATTGACAATTCTGAGAAAAGAAAACCTTACTGCCAGAAGTTGAAACCCAAGCAGCCTTAACATGCTTAGGAACCTTGAGAAGCCTCCAGCCTGCAAACAACGAAGAAAGCACTCCACCCTGCAGCAGAATGGCTGCGACCTCTCCATAAGAGGAATTGCCAGGAAAGTAGTCACCCTCGTAGAAGGATACTTAGTATTGCTCACCAAATCATCCACTACAAAAGGTACATCCTGTTAAATATTTCCTGCTTTCCTTTGAACTAACAGAATATGTGCAGGACAAGCAAAAGTTACATGGTACTTACCACCAACGTATGCATCATAATCGAGAAACATCAGGTCAGGCCCAACCAAGTTGACCCTGATACATATAGCCAGTCCACCCAGATGGGAGAATTTTCAGGAATCCATATGTCAGGATCAGCAGTAATGATCCGTTATCCTTCAAAATTTTCTCAAACTCAGGTTTGAGACGATTGGGGAAAGTGTGTTGTTCGTCGGGAGCCTTTATCGGCTTAAACTCAAATTTTTGTAGAAGATGGTGACCTAATCAACAGCTAGAGCAGGGGATGCATCTCCAAATGTGACGGGTTGATTTCCAGAAGATTCAGGCTTATTTTCAGGGTTTGTGACGAAAGGTGTGCCAGGAGCAACATCAACCCCGGTTGATTTTCTTTTTACAGCCACAGTTAGATTTTCTGGTAATTTCTGGGAAAATAGACGAAGGTTGAAGATAAAGATGGAAGAAAGATTGAGAGAAATTTAGAGGAATTGATCAAGTTTTAGTGGATAGTAAAGCATGAAGTGAGGAATTGATCAAGTTTTAGTGGATAGTACAACTAGCCGTTTTCTTAATGATAAAGCACGCTGAATCGTCCTGAAGAAGTTATCCAAAGATAAAAAGAGAAGGTTATCTCCTTATTTCTGGCCTGACCCAGCGATAATAAGGAGATAAGGGGCAATTGTTGAGCCTGAAATTTCGCACTACTGACAGGATATAATTCTACCTTGGCCTGACGATCAGGGCAGGTCCATCAGGGTAGTCCAAGTTTGGCACCAGTCGATGAGCCCAGACTCCTGCATCATCTTCAGGATTAAGTTCAACCCTGGCCTGACAATCAGGGTGTCAGGACATCAAGCCATCAGGATACAAGAAGACAGGCACCAGGCCGGATAGGACAACGGTCAAGTGTAAGGTCAACATTTGACCAAGTCATGGATAATTATATCTAAGATTTCTACAACATAAATATGGTCATTAAGAGGAAGATTTGGTCATAAAGAAGGAGCATTAATAGGCATTAATGCGCAATAAAGACAGCAATCAAGGAGGAATATTTAGCATTAAGTACAAAGATTTGGCAGCCATTCAGCTTGGCTATATAAGGAGCATTTGAAGATCATTTGGAAGACAAGGCATACTCGAACATACACAACACAACTTATCACATTGCAAGCAAGACTATTATAACACTTAGAGAAAATACTATACTTCGTGCTCATGATATTATAATCCTCTTAAATCATAGTAAAATCCTCTCCTGGCTTGGTGCCCTTGGTTTTTCCCATTCAAGGGTTTTCCACGTACAAATTCCTTTGTCATATTATTTACTTTATTTGCACTACTTTTATTATAATCAACCCTACTTAGGTACGATCACGATAACATCAATATAAGATGATACTAGTTAACCCCCATACTATTCTACCCTGGCTGTATTTCCAGCCTTGTGCAAAATATGGACAAAACAATTATTACTAGTGTAGTAATACAAAATATTATTAGAATTTTTAAGGATATCTTATATATTAATCTAGTTAATTAGTATATAAGTCTTAAGGGTTTGTTTTGGGTGCAACAAGAGGAGAATCTCTACACTTGAGATTTGGAGGATCATCCATAATATTTAAGCTCAAGAACAAATAAGGAAGGTGTCCTTATTTGTGCCCAAAAATTTCGAACCAATAACAATGTAAGAAACATTGTTTTCTTTTTATCTCTTGTTATAGTTATGCATGCACTAGATCTTTAGTGACTAAAGTTAATATGTTAATTAGTTCGCCATTAGAAATGTCTAATAATAGGTATATGAACTTAACATGAAATACTTGAGAAACTTAACAGATTATAAGTTCACAAGATGGTACAACAGATCTATGTCACAATATGGATGAGTGTGACACAGAACTGACAGTAATTCTAAACGAGAAAGCGCAAAGTAGGAGAGCGTAAGAGTAAATGAACAAACAATAGATGTTTTAAAAATTGGTTCAGCCTCTACTCTGAGGCCTACGTCCAACCGTTATTTTATTGCTTGTTTAGAAATTTACTCAAACAACTAAACCCTTACAATGAAAATAACTCGCTAATCTAACCTGATTGCACTCAAACTTAAAGCTACACCACTTCAAGAGTTTATATGTTCTATCTCACAGATTTACAGAGTTTTGAATCTCAAGAGTTCACTTAATGAACATGGAGATCACGATTAGGACTTAAGCACGAGAATCATAGAACAAACTTATTACGTCACAGTGCAACGAAGTGATACTTGGAGGTTTACAGCTTTTGAAAACAATTGAAGACTTTAAAACTGAATTTTTTTTTGCAAATACTTAAAGAACAGAGCTTTAAATGCACAAATGATTTGCAAGATTTCTCAATAAATGCTTTGGAAAGTCTTGGGTAATAAATGATGCAAAAGCTTCTTATTTATAGTGGATTTGATCGATCATCTAAAGAGTACACTTTAAAGTAATATAATCCATTAATAAATAAGTAGCCTTTGAGTGATGGTAAGTGTTAGGTTTAGACTTAAGCACACAATGTTTTAGTCTATTTGAGAAAACATATCCCCAAACACTCAACATGTGACTCTTTACCAAATTGGTAAAAAACTTTTCTAGCTTTAGTCCTTTGACAAATTCAACCTTTCCATTTTGGTAAAGAGTAGATGCAAAAATCTAGAGAATTTAACTTGAGAGATTTGTGATCTAATTTTCCAGATTTGTTTTCAAACTTTTATATTTCAAATGTTAAACCTTTGAAAATGTGAAAAGTGTAAAGATTTGAACACTTCAACTTTTCATTGAAAATTCATCCATTCGTAGTACCAAAAACCACAGTGCAGAGCACCGTTACATTGTTTTGCAGCCACTTGACAATATGGGAATGTTACACTTACTTATTTACAATATTCGACTAAGGCTAGGGGATTTCTTTGTCTTGACTTCATCTTGATCATTTTGAGCCACCTTGGAAGTCCATTGATTGGTTTAAGAACTAAACATTTTTAACTAAAAGCAAACAATCAAATGACTATGAAACTTGGCATCATCAATCAAGTGTGTTCTAACAATTGGCCTCCCTCTCACATTGTAGGCGCCTAGGTAGCCACGACGCATGAGGTCTTCTATTACCTCCTTTTAAGTGTCTGCCCTCGTCGGTTATGTGGCGATTGACTTTGTGATAGTCATAATATTTCCTTTTGTCTCCTTCTCTCTTTAGCTTACGAATTTTGCCACCTTTCGCTATTTTTTTCGAGGGTGTATACTTTGAACATTCTCCTTTTCAAAGGTGTGTGATTTTGAAATTTTGGAAATGGTGCTTGTTGGTGTCTCTTCGGCCCTAGCCCGCCCTTCACCATTTTGTATCCTTGCCCTGGCGAGGAGATTTATCTCTCTTTTCTCGATGGGGAGAGTTGTTTTTTGCCGGCTTTCTTCCTTTATCTGTCGGGCTCCCTGTATGGGCAAACCTCTTTTGATACCACTCTTCCTTTAAGTACCTGTCTGCCACATCCCTAACTTGAATAAGGCTTCTCGGCGGCTTTCTCACTATCTCACTCTTTGGTGGTTTGTCAATTAAGTCGTGGGCGAGGGCGAATATCGCCATCGTTGGATCCATGCCTTTTATCAGCTGGCTCTCTAAGTCAAAGTGTCAAATATATTCTTTGATATACTTAGCATCAATCTTCTTCAGCGTAAGAAACTCCGTCGTAGTTCTGTCACACCTCTTATTTCAGGCATATTATTCTTTAAATAGACGACCGAGGCTAGCATAAAACTTAATTGTGACTTTCGTATGCTGCTAGATGGTTATCTAGGTTAGTGGTTTGGTCAAACTGAATAGTTGATATTTTCAGCTTCAGCACTGGTATCTTTAGGACCTCTTCACAGAGTAGGGAAAAGATGGGCAAATGTTTCCCTCTAAGTGGGTCTTATGGATATATGAGGAAGAATGTATAAATCACACTCGTACCATGAGATATGTTCACGCTTTTATTTTTTCAACAAATGATGTATATTTACTTGATTTTCCTTTGAAAGTTAATCCATGACTAATTATTGTCACGTCACCAAAACTTAACGTCCCCTTAACAACTGTTACGTTAGGGATATCATGGGCACAAAATAGAACCTCAAGGGTACCATGAGAAGATTCTTAAAAGTAAGGGTACCTTGAGAAATATGACAAAATTAAAGGGCGACATGGGAAATTTCTCAAGAAAAAAGTTAACGCAAAATTCGGTCTTTCCGGTTTAATCCGGTCTGGACGAAAAAACAGAGGGTCCAGACCGAAAACAGAAATCCTTAAAATGCGTGGACAAGCGACTGAACTGAAATTTTTTAATTCCGATTCCGGTCGAACAGAGTCTTTTTCGGTCTCCGGACCGGGTTATGCACACCCCTGGCTTAGACCAACTGATTTCACCATTATTATGTCTTGCTTAGTTTCAATTTATTAGTCTTTAATTTGAATCAGTAATAAAATTCCCTCTTTTGATTACTTTTACTCTATATGTCACATTGATTATTTCTTTACTTCGGCCTTGGTTATCCTGTACTACTCCCTCCACTTCTAAATGACATTTTACATTTATTAAAATAGCAAATTTATAAAACTGTTTCAGTTTCTCTATTTATCTATTATTTGTGGTTTGATAACTTATATAACCCCACATCTTATAGAAGTGGATGAAGTATTATATTAATTGTAAATTATAAATGTATAATTTATCTTAAATAAGTCTCCCTTCGTCTTAAGCTTAAGACGGAGTAAATATGCCCTTTACAATTATATGTAACCTTTTTTTCATAAAAGTTACCAGAACAATCTTCTAGATGTAACATTTTCGCGTTACAATGTTCACATTTTCTCGTTAAAATAACATTTTAAATATAGCCGAAAATATCCGTCTACAATAGGAATTTGCTGACTTGTCTTTGTTAACATTCAACTTAAACTCACCAATTGATTAGGTATAATCGTTTAACCATAGCCATGTTATACTCCGTAAGACATTATTGAAATACTCTACTTAAGAGCCATGGAAATTTTTGGTCGATCAAAACAAAGAACACAATCTAAAATTCCCACAAAAAACAGTGAGGTTCACGTGAAAATATGAAATCACAATTATAGAGCATTCAAATTTTGGCAATTTGGCCTCATTTTATATAACCCCACTTTGTTTCATTTTCAATGTTTGAAATTTTAGGAAAACCATCACTACGATATTATTCTTTTTGTGAAATACCCTCTGTCCAAATACTTATGGGGTGGAATGTCAAATATAAGAATATGAGACAAACTTTCTTTTTTTTTTTTTTTTGATAAAAAAAAAAGAGATAAACCTATTATCCAGCCATGTATTTATTTGAGAAAGTTTCTATATGGTTTTAGATTTGTCTTTTTATTATGGCACCATCACTAGGATATCATCACTTTTTTTTCATTTTTTCGTCACTAAACCATTAAGTTAACTTAATTAAGAAACTGATGACTATTTGCTTATAAAAAATAAAATAATTTAATTTTAAAAAAGTGATAAAAAAGGTATAAAATTTGACTAAAAGGAGATATTTATAATATATTATTCTTATTTTGTAAATTTGGTAACAATCAGTCAACCACTATATAAAACCACAAATAGGATCCTACATCAAGTTTTATACTAGCATTATACAACTGGCCAGAACTCGAGCTAATAAATAAAGAACTCGAGCTATTTTGAGCTTATGTTTACCCGTTCCAACAATTCTTCATATTTTTAGTATAGGCTTCGAGTTCTTGACATTTACATCTACTAATGGTACAAAAAAATTTAATTACATGAGATTTTGATCTATGTGTAGAGTCTTTTGTTGAAAATTTTATATACAAACTAGTTTTAAGTTACCTTTATATCTTTATTTACCTCTTGTTGAACAGTATGATATTAAACATGACTTGCGAATTAAATTTCTCAAAACTTTTGCAAGTCATCTAAGAAGTCGAGCTACTACATATATTACATGCGTTATTAAATATAGAATTCGAGTTTATATATAAATTATTCGAGCCATCAGTCATCAGCCATTGAAGCTCCGCCCACCATTGATGTGTGACTTGTCAATTGAATTTCCCAAGGCTTTTGCAAGTCATCTAAGAAGTCGAGCTATTACACATAGTACATGCGTTATTGAACATAGAACTCGAGCTTATATATAAAGAATTCGAGCCACATACTACATGCGTTATTGAACATAGAACTCGTGCTTATATATAAAGAATTCGAGCCATTGAAGCTCCATCCACCATTGATGGTAAAAATTGATTAATTTCTTAATGATTTCAATTAAAAAAGGAGAGTCATAATAGTTGATTGAATAATTTAAAGGGTGAAGATGATTAAGTAAGGCATAATGAAGAAGATGGATATATAAAAATTTGAGCCATCGGCCATCAGCCATTAACGCTCCGCCCACTGATGATCGTAAAAATAAATCAATTTCTTAATGATTTTGATCGAAGGAGAGTTGTAATAGTTGATTGAATAATTTAGAGGGAGAAGATGATTAATCTGCATAATGGAAGAAGATGGAAGAATATAGAGAGCAGTTAGAATGACAGGGAGAAGGGGGATTACGTTTGATTATAGTTCACCATTGGCTGAGTTATAGGTCTAGCTCAAGCAAATATCCCATTGGTTCGATTTATTCACATATTTCGAAACAAATATCTCTTGTTCTTTATTTCGTTTACAAAAATCAAAACCTCAAAAATTACCAGATTTCCGAGTTCTTAATCAGACAGTTCTCAAAACTGTTCAAATCAGATTAAATTCGACAATCAGACAGTCTTCAGCACTGTCCAGTTTCGTTAATTCCGCTGCAACTCTAACGAATTTTTTTCTTTTGAGTAATTTTCGTATCACCGGCACGGAGGAATACTTCTTTATGCATGATTGTCTATAGATTACTTGTTTATTTAAAATAATAACTTCCAAGAATTACCGAACCCATGAGGGCCATGACTCATGACCCGTCGTAGTAACATGTTTGACAGATCCTAGTACGATGAGCAAGAGGGTGAGGAGAGGACAATTGCATTAAATGAATACTCCATGTCTAATTAAAACCATACGGAGTATAAACACTAGCAAACTCTAGCATGGAAAATGACTTGTGAGTTTGTGAAAATCCACTATGATGTACATCCTCTTCTCTACCTCTTATCTTTATTGAGCTCTTCTTTATCACCCATCTTTCTCCTCCTCTCACCCTAAATTATTCCCAAATTACCCTTTTGCCTATTCTAAGTACTTCACTCTTCCTAAGGGGTATAACCGTCATTTGATTCATTTTACACTAATTAGAGTAGAGTACCACCCTTTGCTAAATAGTCATATATATACTCACATGACTCACCTCACAATAGTAACATAACATAACATAACCTACTACTATTAAACTTCTTTCTAAATTCAGGGTTTAATCGAGTTTTAATGAAGAGGGTCACCTTGTCTGATACCCAGGCCAGTACTAACCCTCCACAAATACCGGGGGAGTACTGGCTAGACGATGCATGCATTCTCGACATGGACTACTTTGTTAAGACCCTTTCAGGGATTAAAGCCAAGGGTGTCCGGCCGGACCTAGTAGGCTCAATTATAGCACATTATGCCTCAAAATGGGTACCAGAGCTATCAGAATCTCCAAATATCGTCTCAAACTCAACCGAATCAAATGCATCTCCAGAAAGTGCCACAACATCATGGAGGAAAAAGAAGTTCTTCATTGAAACATTAGTAGGCATACTTCCACCGGAAAACGATGCCATCTCATGTAACTTCTTGTTCAAGTTACTAAGGGTGGCTAATAAGGTAGGAGTCGATATAAGCTATATCGAAGAGTTAGAAAGTCGAGCTTCATGGCGATTAGAGGAAGCCTCATTGATGGATATAATGATGCCTTCATTTAATCATACTTGTGGGACATTGCTTGATTTTGAGCTTGTTTTGAGGTTAGTTAAGAGGTTTGTGGCATTAGATGAGAGTGTTAAGGGTAGTAGTGCCCTAATTAAGGTGGCTAAGGTTATAGATTCTTACTTAGCTGAGGTTGCTTTAGACTTAAAATTGAGTTTAGAGGACTTTATTGAACTTGCTGGTGTCCTACCACCTCATGCTAGGGCCATTGATGATGGCCTTTACCGTGCCATTGACACTTATCTTAAGGTAACTTTTTTTTTTTTACTCAATCATGTAAATAATTTAGTTTTATTTGATTGGTTAGTCATTGTTGTCTAAATGTAATGGTTTTTTTGGAATTACTTTGATGTTGTTATATGTGGCACGAGTACATGGGAATAATTTGCAACATTTTCATGTGTAACTTTTAAGGATCGGCCTGAATTAAGTTAAAATGACATGTCGTATGGTAACAGTTCTATTTCAGCGAGTCAACTATTTTGTTAACATTTAAGTTAACTTGGAAATTGGAAATTACCGCTAAAACATTATATACTTTGTTATTACCCCGTTTAGAATATACGTGTCTTAGAGTGAGGATCTTCTCTTTATAAGCACTTAGATACTAGTATTGAATGATGTTTGCTATGAAAAATTATTACTTCGATCAGCTCATTTACTTTTTAAAATATTTGACTTTGATCATCAGTTTATTCAGCTCTGGCATAAAAAGTCGTTTTATTTATCAAAACAACTATTTTCATCATAGTTTTAAAATGTTGTATCTACGAGGTATATAGAGAAAATTTCGGTCAAAGTTGACACCAGCTAACCATCAAAGTCAAAATGAACCAAAATAAATGCGATAATAGAATACTCGTAAACGACCATTTATAATGGGTTTTAATACGCTTGATTGCTTGCCTGATATGATATTCTGTTGTAATAACTTAGTTTGGTGAATAATCAATCATTACATCACTTAACAATAACACAGTGATGGAAAGGTATTTGGCACAGCAAAAGTCTGTAATAAAGTTGGGCATCATGTCTATGGACCATGGAGCATTATCACCAAATATTTAGGGGGTGTCCTACAGGTGAAAGTAACTAGACTTGTACAATAGAATCTTGCCATCTCCTGTACTGCTTGTGACATACCCAACAATTTGAACTGTTTTTTGGCTTCTGTTTAACTTGCCAACTTTTTGATGTTGATTAAACATGAGTTTTGGTTTATTAGCTAGTTTAAGTAATACTCTTTCCGTCCCAATCATTTGTTTTACAAATTCACGTAGAAATTGTAAATGAGTCTGTCTTACACTTTTATTGCAAGAGATGGTCTCTTGAGGGTCGAGTTAGTTTTAATGCAACATACTGTCTGATGGAATTCATGTTTTTATTTATCTGAATGCTGTGACAGGTACATTCAGGGGTGCCAAAACAAGAAAGAAAACTACTGTGTAGATTAATAGACAGCCGAAAATTATCACCAGAAGCATCCTTACATGCCTCACAGAATGAAAGACTGCCTTTAAGAGCAGTAGTCCAAGTCCTGTTTTCTGAACAAAACAAGATCAACCACAAGTTGGAATCGAGTGGTTCATTAGTGGTCAGAAGCCCGAGCCAAATGGGGTTTGAGCTTTCAGCCCGCTGCCACTCAAAACGAGAGGTGACGGTCCAAAACATGGAGATCAAAAGATTAAAGGAAGATGTTCTTAGGCTACAAAACCAAATGATTGCATTGCAGGGTCAACTCGAGAAGTTGGTTGAAAAGAAAAGAGGGTTTTTTAGGTGGAAGAAACTCTTGTTGATCTCTGGCTCTGTAGCTGTTAATGATGGTGCAAGGAGTGAAAGTATCGGTAATAATAGAGAGTTTGAGGAGGTTGGGTTTGGAAGACATACCCCTCTTGCTAAAGAGAAACCTAAAACAAAGGTTCCTAATAGCAGGACTTCTCGACGATGGAGAAAATCTTTGTCTTGACAGTGCCAACTTGCAAATGGAAAGACGAGGATACAGACGTGTTTTCTACGGTGAAGGGTATTTATCTTCATAAAGTTGTCTTTTGATGCTACGGAACAATGAAAGCAATATTGATAAAGACGGGTTTTTGGTGCTTAGAGAACGACGAGGCCAGTATTGATCCAGACAGGTTTTAAACCCTAGTGACGGTGCCAAGAAAACAAGAATATTGATAAAAATGCAGTCTTGTGTTTATTCTTAATATATTTTTAAGGACAACCAGGGTCTGCAAGCAAAAAATACTGTATGAAAGAGCTTTAATTTTTCAGATCAAGCAAAAGCATATGTATATTAACATTACCTTACAATCTTACATGTATCTGTCATTAACAAGCTGTTATCTGCATCACTCTGAAATCAAATAACGAAAACGTGCACACGCACACAGAATTGGAGCTTAAAAAGAATGCAAGGAGGAAATGAATGAACGAATGAATGAATGAACAAAGTGGGTTACACATCTTATCTCTTGACAGCTTTCTTGATGTTCTTGAATGGAGATTTAAGGATGTTATGTCCAGGTGCTCGATTCTCGTCTCTATACTCATCTTCATCATCGAAAACAAGAGGTTTCTTTCTTAAGCAATCAACTCCCTTACTCATATTCAATATCTTTGAAGGGGAAGAAGGGAAATGCCGTAAAGACCTAGCACTCTCACACCTTGCAATTCCTTTACCCTTCCCATTCTTGTCGAATATTTCCTTGCCTCCTCCGAAACTCTTCCTTACTTCTCCTCCTTTACCTATAATATCGGTCTCACATGAAATCGATCTCCTAGGAGTGCTCATTGACCTCGGGTTTCTGGGTTCAATCTCCGATTTCTCATTTTTTAAATCATTTTCATGGTGTTTTGGGGTAGAACTTGGAAGTCTCAATACTTTTATATCCTTCTGTGGGTACTTCTCATTGAGCATTTTGATGATTTCATCAGTTTTGCTGCTTGTTCCTGGGGTTTCTGCTAGTTTAAGAGGGCTTAAATCCTCTTCTCCTTCTGTATTTTCAAGCAACATTTGCATCCATTTCTCGACATTACTCTTACCTCTCTTCTTTCTCAATTCCTCATCTTCTTCTACTTGGTTGTCTTTAGAAAATGGAAAGCTGATGTTTAAACCAGCATTTTCACGTTCATCATGCCGTTCAACTATCCCTAATTTTTCGGTATTTTCTTCTTCTTCAATCATTGAAAGGGCTGCTTCCGATAATTTCTGTTCCTCTTCTAAAAATGCCCTAAGTTCCTTGTGAAGATGTTTTGTACTTTTTATCCTTGGTAAATATATAAGAGTTCTGTCCTCTTTTTCTTCTAAAAATGCATCATCTTCGGTCCTTGATCTCTTTCTTGCTGGTTCCAATTTCGGTCTTATTTGTTTCTCAAGCTCATCCCTCTGCTTGAACTTTAAGTATAGCTCTTTCTCGGCTGAGTTGGATAGAGCTATCTGTGCTTCAAGTCTTGCCATAAGTGTATTTGTTGCTGCTTGGTTGAGTCTCACTTGTTCCTTGTAAACAACACTCCTGAAAAGATTAAAGGAGCATAAAAACTCTACTCGACGATACTAGTTAGACTAGAGCAAGCTAACCGAACTGAATCCATCTGAACCAAACCCAACACGATCCTAAAAAGAGAACCCTCATGTCGAGAAAGAGCTACCCCAAATAACTAATAAATGAAAAATCTTACTAGCCACAACCAAAGATTATTTGATAAACATGAACCCAAGCCAACCCATATCCGTAAAATGTCTCGACCTAAAAGCGTACCCATTGATCCATTTGTCAAGTCTAGTACTAGTTACATGAATTTCGCTTCCTAATTACCATTAAATATATAACTTAGAACAAAAAATGGGGATATCTAGGTTTTCGATTAGCCTTACTGGTGCATAGCATTATTGATCATTTTCTGCAGCATGGCCCTGTGAGCAGATTGTGCCTCAGCTAGCTTACGACACTTTTCAGCCCGTCTTCTACGTTTAATCAGTGCCAGTTCCAATTCTTGAATGGTCATCTTTTCTTCCTCATTCTTCAGCTTAAACTCATTTACTTCATCATCGAGCCTTTGGATTTCCATCTTCATCTTGTTAGATTCTTCTCTTTGCTTAAGGGAATCTCTTGCCATAACTATAGCCTGATATGGGTTGGTAACCATGTCAGGCATTTCATTTTCCTTCAACCCACTATCCTTATATTTCTTTGCTGCTGCTGTTACAAACAAATTTGAGGTTAAAATTAGTACACTTCTATACAGTTCCGTTTTTGATGATTAACACAACGATTTGAGGTCTGCAGACAATGTTAAAAGAAAAAAGAAACAAGTTCTATATGAATTTGTAAATAAAGTTTACCTATGATAGTAGGTGTGTTAGGCCTTGATTGCCGGTTAAAATCAAGGGATCTCAAAGTTGAAGAAGAGGCATCGGCAGAGTCCTTTCGACTCCTGACAACAGCAGCAGGAGCAAGACCTAGTTGGTCTTTGGACTTGATAAAGGGTTGAGGGAAATTGTGGGAGTCTACAGTTTGTAGATCATTCAATTCTTCATTCTCTCCTGCTGAAAACAACCATCTAAAGGCCCTGTGCCTGCACAAAAAAGGCTCATTGTGTCATGAACAGCAAGATATCCTACCTCAAAAGCGTAAATAAACAAGTTTTCGTACTATAGGACCTTCAAGTCCAATTTTGTCGAGGATAATGTTGACATGATCTCTTGATCATTGAACAAAATGTAAACCAATCCTGAGTGACACAATCCTAATGTAAGATGGAGCTTACTTTTATGGCTCGAGGGGTTAGAGCCTCAAAACCTTAAATACGGTAGGCTTTTAAGACCGTCATACCCCATTTTCACCTAAGATGATACTCCACAGATAGCATTATCATTTTATCATCGAGCATAAGTCAACCATACTCCGAAACAACTCCATGTCTGAATTACATCAGGGGAACGTTTCAGCGGTTTCACCCTTCCCACAAAGAAGGACATGACTACATGAGACTAGATGGGCTTAATTACCTGAAATCTGAGTTAACAGAAGCAAAGATAGACAAGAACTGGTTGATGGAGATGCCAAGCTGCAAATCCCACCACGGAACTAGAAATTCCAATTGCTTTTGTTTCCTCTTGCATACTTGCCATTGCAGTATCCTTAGATTGCTTGGTACAGTCAATCCTCCCCCTGAATAGATTAGATATATGTAATCAGCAAAATATGTCGTAAACTACTGCAAGGACATGAACATAAGTGTTAAATTAGGAAGGTTATGGTTATGTACTTGAACAAGGGAACCAGTGATCAATAGCCCAAGCGAGAGGGGAAGCCGAATCAGCATGGAAGTATAACACATTCCCATAAGGATCAACTCGGAACATTGCCGGATCAAACCCGGCATTGCTTCAAACATCAACACAAAAAGATTCAGTTTGAGTTCAAGTTCTATACATGACTCGATGTGCATAATAAATGACATGAGCCGACCAAAATCGACCCAAATAATGTAAACAAACGCGAGGAGAGTGTCGTTATAAATAGGGAATTACCCAAGATGGTTAAGTTGTTTCCAAAGTATACTGATAAAGATTCTTGTCTTGGCTGTAGGCTTTCCTTCCTGATCAATTATTGGGAACATTTCCTCTAATTCCTTTGCTCTTGAACCCTAACATTCAATATAACATAACATAGTTTTAGCAATCTAGAAAAGTGTACAATTTTAAGAATGATCCCGGAAATAAGAATGTTCTCACTAAACGAGTGACATAGTATGTTTCCTCTTTGGCATTACCATTCCCCTAATTTAAGTACCAATCATGCTACATCAGTAATTCAATTGAAAAAAATTAAAAATTGGAACAACTCAAACGAGGGAACAAAAAATACCCATGTTATCACGTACTCACTCCGTCTCAATCATTTGTTTACCTTTGATTAAAATACTTCCCACAGAGAATTACGAGTAAAAGGTAAGCAAATGAATAAGACGGAGGATAAATTCATCAATGACAAAAATTGAAACTTTTACAGATCAAACCCATGAATTGTGTAATTAACATCATATTACAGCAATTAAACAATTCTTATTTTCTCTATAATTATTAACAATCAATTATCATATTGAAAATTATGAAATATTCCACCTTTGCATATACCAGTATAGCTGAATTGAACAAAATTATAATAAATACAAACATTAAGCTCATCAATTAAATACAATCATTAAGCTGATCTAATAAAAATACCCATTAATTAAAACCTGGAAAAATGCTTAAAATTCGACAAATCGAACCTCATTAGAATGTAAAGTATAAGGGGTGAAAGTGAAAGGGGGGCCATTAGTATAAGGAGTAATGCTTGTATCTTTGCAAAGCTTAGCATAAGCTCTAGGATACCCAAGGCTTGGATCAATGGCCATTTCTTCCTTGGAAAACGAATACGCGACCGACATTTTCGACGAAAACAATGAGATGTTATCAGACTAGAGGTTAAAAAAAGGATTGAAGAATTGGATGAGGTTGATGAAGCTGAAGAATGTTTAAAGAAAGATAAGAGTATAAGAGAAAGTAACGGTCTAATTGTATAAAATTTCAAAAAGTTGGTTAGTTGGAGAAAACGGGAACATGGGATTATTGCTGTGTGGGGAGCGTAACGGCTAGATTTGGTGACCCCATTGCATTTACTCCCTCCATTCAACTCCACACTACCACTTTCTTTTTCCACGTTTGCCAACGCGTCTTTTACGCGCTAAATATCGTTACCTACGTATTTGCAAAAAATATAAAAATTAGATATTTTTAATGTACTCGTAAAGACGAATCAAACAAGATCCCACATGAATATATTACTACTTATATATTGAGAGAAAATTGAAATTGTATGCTTAATTATGAATAGTGTGTAAAATAGAAAGTGGTAGTGTGGAGTTGAATGGAGGGAGTAATATGGATTTATTACTTGGCTTAGCACTATTTTTTTTTTTTGTAATTACTATGGAAGTAATGTGTCTTTTCATTGATCGTCTTGCGGGGGAATCAGATATTTGCTTTGTTAATTAATTATCCCAACGGCTAAACCACAATTATTGATTATTCACATCCCACTATAAATTATTCAATCAGTTGTTATTCTTTTTAAAATTGATTACTTGTAATTAGATTGATAAAATTGAACGATTTGAAGGATCCAACAAGGAGCGTTGAAGGATATTATCGCTTTATTTCCATCTTTTCATTGTTTATGTTGTAGTTTTATTCCAAGAATAGTTGGAAAGCCCGTGCGATGCACGGGGCTCCAATTAGGATTATCTTTAACAATGTGCATGTTGAATGTTCCAAGAATTTGTTGAACAACATATTGTAAACGTTAGTTTACATTGCCATATTTGGTAGCAGAAGTCAACTAAACTAAATATAAAAAAAAGTCCAAATATGTTAAAAATTGAAACGCATAAAACTTCTGGTTGATTTAGTTGATTAGTGCTGGATCTTCAGTCCCTAACGTAAAAGTTACTCTCTTTGGTATTAATTATATCAGTTGTATAACATCCAAAGACAGTTGTATTATTCAATTATGTAGTTACTTATTTTTATTGTTGTAGGTACCATAAGTTTTTAGTTAACATAAGACGGTATTGCCAAATGTGGTTTAATTCTACCAAAATAAACATGTGATAATTGAAGCTAACCTTTATGTACTTCGGAAATTAGATTAACCTACAGTATCTACCCATATATTCGACTCTGTAAGCATAAGACGGTGTAAAAGCTGAATGACGGTACGCAAAACAACAGGTATCTCGATCATATATGTAGCATGTTTGGAGAATTTGTTACATCTTTAACCAATAGAATTTGTTTTCATAATTTACAATTAAGACTGATTATTTCCTATGAACTTCATGTAAACAATATCTTTCGTGTGACATTGGTATACTTGTTCCCTATCATCAATGTAGAGCATTTGGTGATGTTGTTTTTTTACGTTGTTACTTAAAGCTAACCATGACTAAAATCTAAGTTCATATAAATTTCAACATGATTAAGTGACTGCCCTTTGCCTCTATTTATCGTCATGGCGTAGCATGACCTCAATGGATATTGTCTCCGGTTAAACACGAAATATATTTTTGTATCTGAGAACCCATCATTATCCCCGTGTACATCTATGAAGATATGAGTCATTAAAATTGCATGTCTATTATATAGATGTATCTTTATATCTTAGAGAATAACTAACTACTCCAATAACTAAATACTCCATCTGTCTCAATAAAATGTTTACATATGCTTCATATACTCTCTCCGTCCCGGTGCAATAGTTATCTATTTCCATTTTTGGGTGTATCATTGAATAGTTATCTATTTCCATTTTTGGCAACCTTTTGTGGCTCATGTGCATGTGGTCCAAATTCACTCATATTTATTTCCTTAATCTTTGTGCCAAAAGTAATAGATAACTATTGATCGGGACGGAGGAAATATATACATAAACACCAAGGTACAAAGAGAGGGGAATTGATTTTATATTTTTAAAAGATAAAGTAGAGAGTATAAAATATACCTAAAACAGAAACGTAAACTATTTACTGAAACACTCAAAAAGGAATAGTGTAAATTATTGACCAGGGAGGGAGTAAATGTTTAATTTTTTAGAGTTTAGGATAGATAGTAGGTATTACTTGTAAATCCGATTAGATCTATATTAGTTTTATTAAAAAATTTGATTATAGGATTAGTTAACTGGCAATATGATTTATATTAACTTCATTGTGTATGTACTTTATTGTGAAATTTTCAAGAGCAAATTTCGTCTTGTCGAGTCCAACTCAAATACCTAGTCAAAGTCGCGCATAATGAAAGTAAAAAATGACTCATTTAAAAGCAGGGATGTCATATGGAGAAGGGGAATGAACGATGGTGGAAAACCATAACTGCCTCAAGAGTTATGAAGATATAAATATTAGCTTTATGTATGTCTTAACGCCCATAGTTGACACGATGTACAATTTAATACCGACCTAATAAATCGCCATTTACATTCACTCCAACCAAAACAAAATGCACTGATATAATTGAACACTTTTAATAGAGTTTGCTTTCTAATAAAAGTGATTTTGTTATTGTAGTGCTAACTATTCTTATATTTACGATAAATGTTAACATTTATTACGAACCAATTGCTTATTTATTATATTCATCACAATTATGGTGTATATACATATGTTCCTCTGTATTAATCTACTAATAATGTTTACCACCATCATTATACAGCTCTGTTTGGCTATATGCCCATTTTTTTTAGAAAATATACAATGTCTAATTGGTTTTGGTTTTGACTTTGCTTTTATAAGAGTTTTTTTGTCAAAAAATTATTAAACATTTCTCTCGTTTCCAATAAACTAAAGTACTTTGTATTTAAACATTTTTCCCCTACTATCTTAATTATTTACCAAAATTTTGTTATACCCTGCCAAATGCTGATTTTTTTTTTATGTGACTTGCTGAATATATTATTTTTGGTTACAAATTTAAGGTTGGCCGAAAATTACCGAATCGTATCAATTCTTTTAAACATTAGAACTCACTCTAGTTATCCTCTTCTATTATATACACCGTACTTAATAGTTTATCTTTCGGAATTTTAAGTGAATTGTGCATTTGGTATACTATTTCAATGCAATAATATAATTACCTTATTGGTATACATCAATAATGTAATAAAAGATTATTTATAGAATTAGGAGTCAAATTTGTATTATAGTCCACTTAAACTAAATTTTATACGTAGTAGTAATAAGTCCTGACTTAGTAGTAAGACCAGATCAACGTCTAACATGGTTAGGGCACTTCAAAATCATACCTCTACCCAAAACTCATATACGGGGTATTTATTGATAGTTTTATACTGTCATTTATGTTTAAGTAGTTTGCAGATATTGGATTTGCTAACATAACTTGAAAATGGTCGGCAAAAGTGGGATGTTATGCACATAAACGTCACTATAGTCTCATACGGAGCATTAAATAATCCACTCATTCTATTTTTATTGACCTTTTTTTCCAAAATTTATCCCAAATCAACCATCCTCTGATAATGATAAAATCGATGGACTATTACTATTACCCCTAATCTTATACTATTACTCATTCTATTAAGATGACATTCTCCCCCTTCTTCTTAATTAAGGGATAGAGTAGTAATATCACCTATATTTCTTAAATTGTTCAAAATGAAAATAAAACAATAAAAAATGGAATGAATAACTATTATCTTACACTAAGTATACTCTAATTTTTTATTGCTTAGATAAGGTAACTATTTGATTTTCTTTGGACGTTCTAGTGAAAATTAATTTTAAAGCTCAAGCCATCATATTATAGTAGTTCAAGACCAGATAAAAATTTGTGTCACCGTAGGATTACTTACGGAATATTTAAGATTGAAAAATTACGTCTTGTTTAAGATGGAATATCCGTCTTAAATCTTAAAACGGGTCAAAGACTACCACATAGTGATTAATTAGATATGAGAAAGGTCGGGAGATTATGAAAAATCTCATATTTAGGTTTTATTTCAAAGAAATTAGTTACCTGTTTTTTTTATTCATTCAATTTATAATATGAAATATATAGAACTTATTATGTTCTTTTATATCATTTTACTAAAAAACAGCTACATTTTGGTTAGTTTGCCAAATATTTTTGGCTTAACCAATTAAATTATCAGCTCTTAATTTTCAGTTACCTTTTAATCTACATTTTTAGGTTTCAGTTAACTTTTCAGTTAGTATGACAAATGAAATTTAAGATATAGTAGAGTTAATTATATTTTACTCCCTTTTGAAATCCACATTCTAAAAATTACCCCCTTTTGAAATTTTTTGCTAAAATTACTCCCTTATGTTGTATTTTTCCTAAAACTGCTTCAAAAGTTCAATTTAAGTGACTTATTTTGTCTGTTTTTGAACTCTCCCTCCATTTGTTTACATAGTTATACCTTTCAAAGTACATATTGGCTAAGGCTTAAAGGGAATAAGTTCAAAAACAGACGAAATAGGTCACTTAAATTGGAGTTTTGAAATAATTTTAAGAAAAAATGCAACTTGGAAGTAATTTTAGTAAAATATTTTAAAAGGGAGTAGTTTTAAAAATGTAAATTTCAAAAGGGAGTAAAATCTAATTATATGAATAATGTTTATATTATAATTAATATACCATATCATTAGTTACATTGTGTATTTTGAGTATCACCTGCTTATATTAGAATAATCTGATTAAAATAAATTTAATCTACTTATATTAGGATGCTGACTTTATTAAAATATTAGGAAATCTACTTTTATTAGGATAATTTTATTAAATTTGTTTCGAAATCTACTCTTATTAGAAATTCTAAAAAAGTTGGACTCTCTAATATCGCTCGAAAAGTTTCTGTTTTATAAAACTCATAAATTAAGCTCATTGAATTGATGTTTTCATATCCATCAAAATAGTGTTTAGAAATCTCTCTCATACAATTTTATTCCAGCTTTCGTATAAAGAACATGGCAACTTCAAGGTACTTTCCGAATCTTATGATATTATTGTTATAATATTCATGATTTATCAATCTATCCTCTAAACGGTTTCTACGTCCCTACTCTCAGGTCTTATTCACTCATCAATGAGCTAAATTCATCAAAAACCGAGTGGAAGATCAAGGTCCGCGTTTCGAGATTATGGGAAGTTCTAAACTTCAGAAAAAATAATAGTTTAATATGCGTCGATATGGTTCTTATTGATGAGGAGGTAATTTATTTAGATAATTACGTAACCCATCTTACTTACTTTTTGTAAATTATATATTGTTATGGTTCTTATTGACGAGTATGTATTTTGTTCCGATAATCACGTGTTTATTGTTATTGTTCGTCTAATATAGGGAAATTATATCCACGCTACTATCGAAAGCAGCTTATGGCGATTCTATCGTACCAAAATCGTTGAAGGAAGTATTTGCCTACTAGAGAATTTTAAGGTTCAGACAAACAAAGAAAATTACCGCGTCGTGAGCGATAACAAAATCATGTTATCTTTTATTTATGAAACTCATGTCAAGGTCATCAAGAATGATATTGCACCTATTCCCCATCACAAGTTTGATTTTATGCACTTTCATAAGTTGGATACTCGCCGTCAAAAAGATTTCGTAATATCCGGTATGAACATCATATTAAATTCTTACTCTTACTTAATTTAATTGATTTATATTTGATTTGTTTATACATAATACTCGGTATATTGCAGTATATTCTGAACATATTATTAACTTTATAAAATGTTGGCCCAGATGTCATTGGCGTCCTTGTGAACGAACATGGGGAAAACAACGATATCATCCTCGAGATTGAAGACAGGAGGTATGGATATAATTACTAATCTTATTTCAGTGAGGTTATATCTTTTATGCATATAGATAATCGATTTTCTACCATTATAGCAAACAACGCCTCAAAGTAAAATTATGGAATCAATGCACTCAAGACTATTTCAAACAAAAAAAAACAACTGGAAGCAAAGGGGTGCAAACTATTTATAATAGTCGTTACATCTACAAGGGTTAAAGGTCCAAATACCGGTAAGATATTATTTTAATTATGCACAAAGTTTCATTCTACAGATACCGGTAAGATATTATTTTAATTATTCACAAAGTTTCATTCTACAGCCATTAGACTTGTGGTTTTTATAATACCTTTCATTGCAGCTAACCTTTGGGTAGAGACATCTCTGTCAACCAAAGTCTATGTCAATCTTGAAATTCCCGAGGTCAACGAATTTCTTACTATATGCAGGTAATTTTTCATTCTAGACCAAGCATCTGGACCAGTTCTTTTATACTTACAAATTTAGATCTTACTCTATTTGATATATTAACATGATATCTCATTCAATCACAGTGAGAGACAAGATGAAATTATTGTTGGCAAGGTCAAATTACAAAAACGCGGAGTATTAGATCATGATGATCTTCTTGCTAACAAAAAGGATATTTTGGCTATAGTAAATGGTTGCAAAACACCCTACAAAACGGTATACTTCTTGCTCACTTAAATGTATAACTGCATCTCTTATTATTTAACCTTTAACGTTTTATGCGTCAAATCTGCAGGATCTTTCTTGCTACTGCATCGCGGAAGTCGAGAAGGTACTTAGTGACTTACCGTGGCACTACCCTTAATGTCTAGTCTGTAACAAAAAATTAAACGCGAGAATTAGCGACTTCTACTGCCACTACTGTGAGAAAGAACTTGAGAATCCGAAACTTATGTAAGATCAACCGTTATTATCTTGGTTGTTATTATTATTTGGTAAACAATTTATAGTACACCCATCAATAATCTTTTTTCCCTTTTATCTGTAGGTATCGCTTGGAATTATTAGTTAAAGATGAGACCGATTCAACCACCCTCATAATCTTTAATGATGAAGCAAAAAGAATAATCGGCCAGGAAGCAAGTACCTTATATAAGCACAAAGATTAAGGTAACTATTTGATATTTTTTAGGCAATTTGTCATGTAATTTGGTATATATTTGACCCGTTTTAAGTTTAAGATGGATAGTGTCCATCTTAATTGAGAATTTGTGTAATTTTTTAAATGAACTAAACTTTAGTATGTAATTATTAACATGAATCTTGTACCTATAACCTAGATATATGAAATTATTTGAAGCTAATACTCATTTTTGTAGACTCTAAATAAGAACAATTGTCGGCATACATTATTACTCATTTACACACTTGTTTCATCAATATATATTTGGTACTTTGAAGGAACAATTGCATTTTATAGTACTCCGTATATGATAATGATAATGTGGGTCCTATTGATACAACAATTGGTCCTTGCTTTACCGGTTTTAACATAAAACAACATAGAGTAGTCAAATAAACCTTTTAGAATCTCAAATATTAAAGGTGTTTTCAATATTGTTAATCATACAAATCCTCTCCATATATTATTTTCTCCTACAAAAGAAATTCACTCGGAAACCACTATGCCAATATCACAAATACTCGTGGAATATAAAGTACTAAACTGCCTCCTATAACACTTTAGTTCATTTATTTTCTACTTATATTAGGTTAAAATTAAATAAAATTTGCTTTGTTCTTAAGAAATTTACTTTTATAAGGATCATTTTTTTTTTATATATAAATCTACTTTTATTAGGATACATTGAATGACATTTTAGTTCATTTTCAACTTAAGATAAAATGAGAAGTTGTTACTCACAATTACATATAAATTTATAATCACTAAAATCTACATATATGTGTGTGTGATTTAATTAATTCAATCTACTTATATTAGGATATAAAATTAAATAATTTTTTTTTTAAGAAATCTAGTCTTATTAGGATAATTTTATAAATTTAATATTTTTTTTAGAAATCTACTCTTATTAGGATAATTTATTAAATTTTTTTTAAAATTATAGGATTTCTAAAAAAACTGGACTCTCTAATATCGCTCGAAAAGTTTCTGCTTTATATATATGTACTAGATTTAATGCCCGTACGATGTACGAGCCTAGAAATAATATCGTTTCGTTTAATTTTCTTTATGACTGACAATAGAATCGATCATGAAATAAATCGATCACTGTTGGGCGATTGTTTTAATTAGAATCATGATTTAATCTAAGAGAATTAATGTAATTGGTCAAAAGGAATCTATTTTCATATTTTGATTTGCATGCTGATAATTTTCCCACTTTTTAAATTAAAGACCCGAGTTTGAGCTTTTACAGAGACTTTCATACTATTATGTTCGTAGATTTTTTGTTTGTCTATAGACATTAGTGTTGCTTGTTTAAATCTTCTGTTACTATTTTAATTATACTTGAAACATTTGATTATCGAAACTCTGAGTATGATTTATTCATGCGACGTGGAAAGATGTATTTTATAAAAATTTTATATCCGTACATAGTAAAGTGTGTGTATAATGATTTGAAATTATTAAAGACAACTATTAAAATATATTTTTAATAATAAAATTAGATGAACGCAAACTATAAGAAACCTAGACGATAGTTATTGTTGTTTAATGCTCAAATTCTATTTGCGATAATTCATCAATAGTGCGTAGCTGCATGAGTTACAAAAATACACAAATTCTCTTGTTTTTTTTTGGGTGCAAAGAAATTCTTATTTATGAAAATTTGGATTTGACTAAACTACTGCTTACAGTTAGCCATGCATGACCGTCTCCACCGATCTGGATAGTTAGTTTATCTCTAAGCGGTTCTTTTTGTAATTCCGGTTAGTCTTTCTATTGTGCATTTTCTTAGAATTATCATACATTCACACTATATTGTTGATAGCAATGATAGGGATTTGTTAAGGGCATAAAGATAACTCAATTTTGATCAATAAGTCAATAACCTCATATATAGATGTTCAGCCAATTGAGACAATACCTGCAAGAGCATTCGAAGTGTACTACTTAACTTTCCTCATCCTTAGCTAAACTTGATTTTGGCGAGGATAATTCATTAAAAAATAATTATAACTATATTTACTACTTAAAATAATACTCTGGGAGGTATTTCCGTCTTGTACATATACACTAAGAACTCTAAGTCATATAAAACTCCTTTTATTTAATTAATCAATATTTAAACTCCTACTGTAGTTGAAGTAGCTAATCACGTCATGTTGCTAATTGCTATTCTTTTATATGAAGTGCTACTACAACCTACGTAGATGTTTCTATGTAGAGAGTATATACTCTTTGTCTCTTTGATAGTGATAAGAGTGAGAATTTATTTTAAGAGACTACTGTATTTCATAACACTGATAACACTTTGTAGTTTCAACTACAAAGAAGACGTACTCGATAAAACGTTAACACAATATTTATGACACTATAGTGATAGGGCGTCACCGGGTGACGCTCAAATTGGGTGACACCCTCTCACAACAATTCTTTATTGAAGGGGTCCCCACTCACCCCATGTGAGAGGGTGGCGTCCAAATTGGGTGTCACCCGGTGACGCCCTTTCATTTTCCATCTTTTAAAAGGCATACTCATTAATTAATAACACTGTTTGTGTATGTTCAATGGAGAAGACCATGTACATTGGTGTCATCTTTTTTCGCTATGGCTACTCTCCATCTGTGTGGATCAAATTCCATGCCTTTTCGAGTTGTCAATGATCAAATAATGGACCAATCCATGAAAACACAATATTATTAGCCATCATTTAGTACAAAACGATATAAATTAAAATTATTACTCAAGTATTGAAAAAAATAAGGCAAGTAACATTTAAATTCATTGATAAATGAAATAATCAAAACTTCAAAAGTAATGGTAGCATGATTTGTGTAACAAAGGTCGTACAAAAATATAATGTAAATAACACATTAAATTATGATTAAATAAAAGCTATCAAAAGAAAGAGTAGTGACTTGGGAAGTTAGGATATATAGCAATGAGTAGTATACATTACACTTGTAAGCTTAAGATATGATTCTACAAATCACACGGTTTAGTGTCTTTTTGAATTAAAGTAGAACTCATTTACTCAACTAATTATATTTGACCCAGTTTAGAACCCCTCGACAATTCTAGGTTATTTTGTATATCATAGTTCAGGTCGCACTAACATCACTCGAAAGTCTTTTATTTTTTCCGTAAGAGATTCTAATATCACTCGAAAGTCTTATTTTTTCCGTAAGATTGTTACTATTTTTTTCCGTAAGATTGTTATACCATAATATTTGCTGAACTCGAAAAATAAGCTCCATAACTCGAAAAATTGTAAAAACGATATGGTTAACTCAAAATTACCTTTTTCAGCGGAAGTATATGAAAATTTAGTTCGCTATACCCTGAACTTTTTATTATGCTTGAAATAACCGAAGATTTAATCGCATATCAAACCTTATATTGTACCTGAAATTAATAGATTGCACAATTAATACTTTAGATAAACTATACTATAAGAGTATGAGACAATATGATCATAAGGCAATAAGCAAGCAATCACATTATAAGTAACAACAATAATACGCACAATCAAAATCACAACAAAGTTCATCCTAAATCAAAGAAAATAAACCAAAAAATAAAGAAGGATATGGCTGTTATAAAGTTGGTTTCTTTTGTACGTCTAACATAAGGGCTTTTATACATGTGCTGAAGTTGTTGAAGCCATGTAAAACTCATTTTATTATTCAGAGAATTAATTAATTATTTAATTAATTAATTTTTTTACTTGATAGAAATCCAAACAATGAAACTCTATCTTGCTTAACTGCAAACATCTTTTTCACTCTAATACAAAGACCACCAATTATACTTGATCTCAACTTAGCATTATTATTATATAGTATATTATTATTATTATTATTATTATTATTATTATTATTATTATTATTATTATTATTATTATTATTATTATTATTATTATTATTATTATTATTATTGATTGATTATTGATTATTTAATAGCTCCTAGAATTTTATAAAGGTTGGACTCTCTATAATCACTCGAAAAAAGCTTCATTTATTAATATAGATAGATAGATAGATAGATAGATTGATTGATTCTTAATAATTGTCCTCATAGTCTAGCTCAAAGGGTTATGAGATTGTAATTATGTTACATTTACTGCTGTACACACAAAAAAAAGTTTTAGATTGGGTCAACTTGAATTTTTAGGACCAAATTTAATTTATATTTCAAATAACCCGATTTAAAATCACTGGATATCTATTAGAACATTGTGGTACTTGATATGAACGGTTATGAGCCAAAAAGACTAATTTGAAATTAGACTTCTTACGTTTCGATCATTTGTTTACCTATTTTATATATGAGTGTCTCATTCATTTGTTTACCATTGAGAATATTGTGAATGTTTTTAAAGGGTTATTTGATCGACATAACCCATTATCCACTTGTCACTCAATAATAACTCCTACAAATAAACCTCTCCCTATTTTTGGTCTTTATACCAAAATTAAAGATAAATTTATCGATCTAAGACCACCCCCAAGCAAGGTCAATTGGGGGGGTCAATTGGTGAAAGGTCACCTTAATCCACATTTAAGCAAAAGATTAGGATGACTCAAGGGTTGAAAAGGTGAGAAGAGGTCAATTGGTGACCTTCACTTGCTCAAATTGACCCATGAATTGACCTTACATGGGTTAAATTGTAATTGGTTACAATATTTAAAATCCAATAAAAAAAAAAGAAAACTAATATATTAACATTAAAAGTACAAAGAGTATGCGGTTTTTTTAATGTATGCGGCTTTTTTAATTATGTATGCGGTTTTTTTAATTATGTATACGGTTTTTTTAATGTATGCGTTTTTTTTAATTGCTCAAATTATGTATGCGGCTTTTTTAATTATGTATGCGGTTTTTTTATTGTCAATGAAATCGACTTTTCGATTATTAAATTTTAACTTTGTTATTTAATAATTTTTTCCGAAGTGTATGTCATTAAATTAATGTTTAATATATTAGAGTACTTTTATTTTTTTAAAATTACAATAAAAACTTGTGTATAATTAGTTAGTAAATAATAATTGAAAAAAGTAAGAGAGAGATTTTAGTGGGGTAGAGACGTAGAGTGTAGAAAATGATTGAAAATGTTAGAAAGTGGAAAATGATTGGATTAATTGACCCAGGTCGTGACCTTTTGCTTGGGAGGGTGAACATGTGTCAAGTTAATAAGGATTGATTAAGAGTAAAATTCTAATTGACCCGATTAAGTCGACCTTTTGCTTGGGGATGGTCTAAGTGAGTAGTTTGAGTATCATGTAGACATCCACATCAAAAACCGAAAAAATAGTTACACAATATATCAATGATTCCACACCAAAAAAAAACAATATATCAATGATTGGTATTGAACCCCGATTGAATATACTCGTACTATAGTCTAGAGCCAAACATGATCTGGTTAAAAAGAGCCTTGTTTCCTATAGTGAGGTGGCCAAGGCCCAAGAGCAAAGTGGGCAAGTATGATAATAAACAAAGGGTCCTGCTATATATCGTCGACAATTTACTAATTATCGTCGATAATTAATGTAAATTTCCAAGTTTGCCCTCCATAACATAACTCCATATCCGTCTCACTAAAATATTTCAAACAAAAAAAAAGACGGTTTTTAAAAAAAAAAAAAAAAAAAGCGGGATTTGTAATTAACAACATGAACGAGAACGATTTTAACAACGATTTCAACAATGAAGCTAGTAACGAGGTGAGTTTACGATTTAGTATTGTCTAAAATTTATGTTTTATTATCGATTGATTCCCGAATTAGGATAGATGCCTTGATTGTAGACGGAATTATGATAGAATTCGTGACGGATTTAGTTGAAAATGCAATCGAAAAAAAAAAAATATGAACAATGGGCTAGACGAAGAGAATTTTCGTCCAGGGCTGGTGTTGGACGAAAAATTCCTTCGTCCAGTATGGGCCTTGGACGAAAGAATTTTTCGTCCAACACCAGGCCTGGACGAAAAATTCCTTCGTCCAAGGCCCATACTGGACGAAGGGATTTTTCGTCCAGGCCTGGTTTTGGACGAAAATTCTCTTCGTCCAAGGCCCATTTCGTGTTATTTTTTTGTTTTGTTTCCGTCTTATATATATATTTTTTTATTTTTCCGACTCGTTTTGTATAAAATAATTAATTACCGTCTTTGTATTATATTTTTTTTATGTATTATTTTTTCCGACTCGTTCTGTATAAAATAATTAATTACCGTCTTTGTATTATATTTTTTTTATGTATTATTATTTCCGACTCGTTTTGTATAAAACAATTAAAATAATTAATTACCGTCTTTGTATTATATATATTTTTTTTTTCCGACTCGTTTCGTACAAAATAATTAATTATTAACTAATTTATCGAAATGCGTGCGCAGGTGAATAACGATGGAGACGGTATTGATTACTCAAATCATTTTACGACTACCAGATTCTTTGCATCAATTATGGAAGCGTTTAATTGGGCATTTGAGATCGGTCTCCGACTCCGGTTTGGTATAAAAAGAGCAAGCAACAAGAGAGTTGGTCGTAACACGAATTTGAGACAAGATTATTTTGTTTGTCGGATGGGTGGAAGAGGTCCCGTAAATAAGGATGCCGATTCTTTAATGAGGGGTAACACAGTTACCCCGTGGTGCAAATGCAAATTTTCAATGAAAGTTGTTGAAATACAAGAGAATAAGTGGAAGCTTGTCATGAGATCCGGGTTTCATAATCATGCTTTAACGTTGTATTGTGACGGCGACAGATACTTTGCAAAGTTTGATGAAGAGAAGTTGGCTTATATCGATGCCCAAGTTAGAGCTCACGTTAGACCGGCAATTATTAGTGCGTGTTTGCATCAGCGGAATCCGGAAAAGTCAAGACCTAATCGGCTATTTTGAATTATAACGGTTATTTTGAATTGTAACGGTTATTTTGAAGTATAACGGTTATTTTGAATTGTAACGGTTATTTTTGAATTATAACGGTTATTTTGAATTGTAACGGTTATATTTGAATTATAACGGTTATATTTGAATTGTAACGGTTATTTTTGAATTATAACGGTTATTTTGAATTGTAACGGTTATTTTTGAATTATAACGGTTATTTTGAATTATAACGGTTATTTTGAATTATAACGGTTATTTTGAATTGTACCCTGTTATTTTTGAATTATAACGGTTATTTTGAATTGTAACGGTTATATTTGAATTATAACGGTTATATTTGAATTATAACGGTTATTTAAAATTGTAACGGTTATTTTTCCTATCTAAACATCTACATATTCTTGTATTTTTTCACTCATCTTCATCTTCTTCTATTTTTCACTCATCTTCATCTTCTTCTTCTATTTTCTTCTTCATTTCTCTACTTATGTCGACATCATCCTCAATGTGGGGAAACCACCCAATTGAAGGCCTTAATTTTAGGAATCAATGTTGCAATCGTTGTCACAAAAACGCTATCATCAAGATTTCCGGGTCAGTAACTAATCCAAAGAAAGCGTATTTTAAGTGTTTAGATTGCAATTATTTTGTGTCGTGGTTGACTGAAGATCATTTGACAATAACAAAAAAGTTGAAGATAGCATGTGAAGATGAAGGTGATGATGCATCAAGTGGAAATGTCATGAAAGAGCAAGTGATAGGTATAAAAAAAGAGATTTCTGAAATGTCAAGGATGATGAAGTTTTATTTCAAGTGTATCTTGTATTTGTTTGTTTTCCTTATGTTAGCCATTGTCATGAAGTAGTGAGTATTTTCAGAAAATGTATGAATTTGCATCAGTTGCTATGTATTCCAGAAATTTAAGAAATTTCAGAATTTAAAACCGTCATGTTTTTTGAATTAAACAAGGTTCGAATAGTCAACTAACATAATCATCCAACATAGAGAAAGTGTTTAAAAACGTACAAAATAAATGAAAACAAACACAAAATAAATGAAAATTGTCCCGTCCGTACTCTCCACCTTACAACAGTTACCATCAACCCGAACACCTAAAATCTGCGCAACATCGTGAAGGAGTATGGACATCTTCCCAAAAGGCATGTGAAAACTGTTGGTGTCGGGTTGCCATCTCTCAACGAAAGCAGAAATAAGGGGCATGTTAAAATGCTCGGCCATGGAATCTAATAGGTGAGAAAGACCACTACCGTCATAAATAGTCTGAACGGCCGAAGGTAGTCGCCAACAACTCAGCAACCTCGTCTTACCAAACCGGTGGTAACCCGTCAAAACTGGTCGACCGACCTCATTAGGAGTCGGCCATAAGGTGTTGGCAATGTGGCCCCCAAAACTGGGAATCACGTGGGGAAACATCGGACCACCCGGAACACGATCGGAAATCAACTAAGAGACATCCTTACCCGACTTCTTCTTCTTCGGAGCCACGACACTACTAGAACTACCATCCGACATCCGCTGAAAACGCCTCTCCTCATCCCGTCTACGGGGCACCCTACGCACTCGCTCAACACCCGCCTCCTCCTCACCTATCACATCACCAGACCGAGCCACCTCCTCCAACTGCTCCGCAGTCCACGACTGGGTACTACCATCTCCAACCTCAGACTCAAACTGGAGCCCCTTTCGAGCTCGAACGTGACGGTCTTTTCTTCCACCGGCCATCTATTCAAAAAATAACAAAAACGCATTGATTACTTAAATTAATAAAACAAAAGAATTTATAAAAATAAGTTTAAGTAAATTAAAAAATTAAAATAAAACGAAATATCCCCGAACGGGGTTTATTAATAATAATTAATTATTATTTTACGAAAACAAAACGAGACGGAAAAATAAATTTAAAAAAATTTAAAATATAAAATAAATAAATTTACAACGAGTTCGCCACGTACGAGGATTATTATTAATAATTTATTAGTTTTTAACGATAACAAAACAAGACGGAAAAATAAGTTTTTAAAAATTTAAAAAATAAAATAAATAAATTTACAACGAGTTCGCCACGGACGAGGTTTATTATTAATAATTTATTAGTTTTTAACGATAACAAAACAAGACGGAAAAATAAGTTTTTTTTAAAAAAAAAAAACCAAACGAGAAATTCAAAAAAAAAGAAAAAAAAAACACGAAAATGGGCTTGGACGAAGAACATTTTTGTCCAGGTCCAGGCCCAGACGAAAATGTTTTTCGTCCAATACCCACACTGGACGAAGAACATTTTCGTCTGGGCCTGGACCTGGACGAAAATGTTCTTCGTCCCAGCCCAGGTTTTTTTTTTTCGTTTTTTTTTTAAATTATGCGATTGTTTTTTTTTTTGCAAAACACGACTAAATCCGATTCAAATCAAGGCATCTATCCTAATTCCGTCACAAATTTACAAACTAAGAAAATACTAAAAAAAAAAATTAATAACAATCACATACCTTGTTGAATGTTTGAATTTGATGACGGAAATGATGCGGTTGAAACGGTTTTTTGTTGTTATGTGAGTCGGGTTTTTTTTTTAAAAAAAATTTGAAGTGTGAAAGGTTTATTTTTGAAGAATATGAAAAATATAAGGGGGAGTGTGAGGGAGGGGTAGTTTTGGAAGTTCATTAAAATTGTCGACGATAATTAGTAAATTGTCGACGATCTTTAGTAGCTAGGTAAAAACAGGCTCAGATGATGCTCAAAACTTGATTGTACTACAACATAAATGTCTAGTCCACCCAATGTGAATAGGCATAAATTGAACAAATCTTAAACTCGATTCAAATGATCCTGTCTAAATTGAACAAATCTAATTCAATCCAAATGATCCTTTTATCCGGTCTAATTATTATAACAGTAAGGGTTTTTTTACAAACACAATCTTAAGAAAAAAAATTTAAATACCACCTTTTAAAAAAAAAGTTTGTGAAACACAACCTTTAATATTTTTTTGTCAAATATGACATTTTGGCCAGAGTTTGGCCACTTGCAATGTGTGACGATTCGCACACTTCGAACCCTTAGGTTTATTTATGTTATGTAGTTTCATTTCCTCTTGTATATTTTTAGTAAATACTTTCCTAGTTTAGCATAGTTAGCATAACTTTTCTTTCCATAAATAGGTATATCACTATTCTACACTTTCAATGTTTCCTACTACCAGGATGTAACTATCAAATTTCTCTCTTTGGGGAGTACTAGTAAATCAAATCTACTTCCCACAAAGTTGCCTTCTTATTGCTTGTTGTTGCTTTCTTGTGAATGACTCTTGCCTTCACTTCACTAACAAGCCCGTGTGTGTCGATCGAGACTAGGATTCCGACACTCACAACCCGAGACCGATTACGAATGCACTAGTGCTTGACAAACACTAGTGCTTGGCGCTCTCGCTTGCATTCTTGTCGAGTGTTTAGACAAGGGTGCGTGTCACGCCTCGACTCAAAGTTTCGGACCGTGACATTTGGTATCAGAGCCCGATCTTCTTGACGGGCTACTGTATACGATGGCATCAAAGGCGGTAGATCCGAGTGGGAACAAAAGTGACACTAAGGCCAGAGTGGCGGCTTTAAAGAGATTGATGGACGAGAAAATTCCATCCTTAGAGGCTCCCACTGTGAGTTTGGAGAGTACTCACCAAGTAGTTGATGAGACGGTAAAGGGGCATGATGCCCGCTTCGAGGCCGTAGACGAGTCTATAAAGAGGCACGAGAGCCGCCTTGTGACCGTCGAAGAGGCGACTCCGAAAGAGTATAACTCGGATATGGGTTATCTCCATGAAAAAGTCGAGCAACTCGAGAACATGTGCAATACCTTGATGAAAATGGCCGCGGACGAGAGTTTTCGTGGAACTCCTAAGGTGAAGCCGCCTACACCCCTCAATTATAATGGGGTGAGTGATTCGAAAGAAGTTGATAACTTCATCTTCGACATGGAACAATACTTCCGAGTGAGCATACTCGACAAAGGTCTAAAGGTCAGCACTGCGAGTATGTACCTAACGGATGACGCTAAACAATGGTGGGGCTCGAAACATGCCGAGATCGAGGCAGGGACCATTAGGCTAGAGTCATGGGACGATTTCAAGCGACTCTTCAAGGAGCAATTCTACGCGGAGAACACCGATTTCCTAGCTCGACGGAAATTAAAGAACTTGAAACATACAGGCTCGATTCGCGATTATGTGAAAGCGTATTCGGCTTGTATGTTGGAGATAGCGGACATGACCGAGAAGGATCGGGTGTTTCAGTTTATTGATGGCTTGAAGGAGTGGGCTCAGCGAGAAATCATGCGACAGCGACCAGAGTCCCTCTCGGCTGCGATGACAGTGGCTGAAAGGCTAGTTGACTATTACACGGAGTGCGAAACCTCCCAGAAGAAGGGATTCGCTGCAACGGGCGAAAGCAACCAAAGGTTTGGAGGGACGACTTCATAAGCAAGACCTCCCTCTACGGGTAATAGTCGGTTTCGTCCCGGAGGTGATAATAGGATATGGGGTCCGGCGAATTCTACCCCAACCTCTTCTAAGGGTAGTAAATCTGAAGCGTCGACTGCTAGGAAGTCGTTCACGTGCTTCCTTTGTAATGGACCGCACCGAATGTCTGAGTGCCCTCACCAGGGGGAGTTCAATTCCCTCAAGAAGAATTTGTCCAAGATGTCGGTGGAACAGAATCCCGAGGGGATAGACCAGGATGTAGAGGGGTGCGATGATGATGGGGCCAGTGAGCAAGGAGAAATGGCTCGAATGGGAGCAGTCCATATGATGTGCTCAATGGACAAGGGCGCTGAGCGCTCCGAGACCAAGTCCACGGAACTGATGTACATGGAGATAAGCGTTAATGGGAAGGATACTCGAGCTATAATATATATAGGGGCCTCCCATAATTTCGTCACCCCCGACGAAGCAAAGAGACTCGGAATGAAGTTGAACCGAGAAAGAGGGAGCATGAAAGCTGTCAATTCCAAGGCCTTGCCGATTCAGGGTGTGGCTAGAGAAGTGGTGATCAAGATGGGCGAATGGACGGGGAAGCTCGACTTCACCAGCGTCCCGATGGATGACTTCAAGATCGTCCTCGGCATGGATTTTCTGAAGCAAACCCCGACCTTTCTGGCGCCCCACAATGGGTCTTTAATAATGGTGGGATCAAAACCATGTCTTGTGAAAGCTGTTGAAGCTGGCCGAAAGCAAAAGGGGCCACTCCTCTCGGCAATGCAGTTAAAGAGGGGACTTCAAAAGGGAGAGCCTACATACTTGTGTACCGTGTCCATGAAAGAAGACACCCTTGCTGAATGCGTGGAACCACAAGTAGAGAAGGTGCTAGAAGACAATAAGGACTTGATGCCTGATCAGTTACCTATGAGTCTGCCACCTCGACATTCGGTAGACCATCAAATTGAATTACTCCCGGGAACAAGACCTCCTGCTCGAAGGCCATATAGGATGGCGCCTCCCGAACTAGCGGAACTACGAAGACAGCTAGACGATCTGATTCACTCGGGGTCGATACGACCTTCCAAAGCTCCCTATGGAGCCCTTGTGCTCTTCCAGAAGAAACAGGACGGTAGTCTGAGATTGTGTATCGACTACCGGGCTCTGAACAAGCTGACGGTGAGGAACCGCTACCCCATCCCATTGGTAGCGGATTTGTTCGATCAATTACAAGGTGCTGTATACTTCACCAAGATCGACCTGAGATCTGGATATCATCAAGTTCGAATTGCCGAAGGAGATGAGCCGAAGACTGCTTGTGTGATGAGGTATAGGTCTTTCGAATGGTTGGTCATGCCCTTTGGCTTGACGAACGCACCTGCAACGTTTTTTACGTTGATGAACCATGTTTTCCAGAGTACCTGGACAAATTCGTGGTGGTATATCTGGACGATATCGTTGTATATAGTCGCTCATTGGCTGAACACGTAAAACACTTGGAGTTGGTGTTCGCGAAGCTACGAGAGAACCACCTATTCGTGAAAAGAGAAAAATGTGAATTTGCCCAACCCGAAGTGAACTTCCTTGGTCACATAGTGGGCAAAGGCAAACTGAAGATGGATCCGAAGAAGATTGCCGCTATCAAGGACTAGAGAACCCCAAGGAGTGTGTCTGAGCTCCGCTCTTTCTTGGGGCTCGCAAACTACTATCGAATATTCATCCGAGCGTACTCGAAAATTGCTGCCCCGCTCACCGACTTGCTGAAGAAGGATAATAAGTGGGAGCGGTCTATCGACAAGAAGAAGGCCTTTGAGAAGCTCAAGTAAGCGGTGGTACAGGAGTCGGTCTTGACGTTACTGGATATCACGAAGCCTTTTGAAGTTGAGACGGATGCATCTTATTACGCCCTCGGGGGGGTGCTACTCAAGAGGGTCATCTAATGGCTTTCGAGAGCAGAAAGTTTAATGGAGCCGAGACTCGTTATGCGGTACAAGAGAAGGAACTCCTAGCTATTGTTCATTGCTTGCGGGGATGGAGGCATTATCTATCGAAGTTCGTTGTCAAGACTGACAATACCGCAGCATCTCACTTCTTGACTCAGCCCAAGTTGAACAGCCAACAAGCTAGATGGCAAGAATTGTTGGCAGAGTTCGAGTAGAATTCGCTTACAGACCAGGAGCTGCGAACAGAGTCGCTGATGCCCTCAGCTTAAGATGTGATTTGGCTACATTGCACACGATTGCTCATTTGTCTACCACCACAGTGGCTACCGATATTCAGGCTAAGGTGAAAGAGCACCTCGACCAGGACCCGGTAGCAAGGAATATGAAACAATTAGCCATCGAAGGGAAGACTCGCAAATTTTGGATGAAGGATGGCCTCTTGTTCACGAAGGGACATCGGATCTTTGTTCCAAAAGCAGCAGGGCTGCGAAAGATTCTCTTACTAGAGTGTCATGATACATTGTGGGCAGGTCATCCGGGGTGGCAGAGAACCTTATGCCTACTGAAAAGAAGCTACTACTGGCCGGAGATGAAGGATGATGTGATGGAGTACACAAAGACCTGTCTGATCTGCCAGCAAGAAACAGAAGCCGGAAGGGGGGGGGGGGCTACTAAATCCTTTACCGGTACCAACTCGTCCATGGGAAAGTATCTCGATGGACTTCATATCTGGGTTACCGAAGGTAGGGGCTCTCAGTGTGATCCTTGTCGTTGTGTATCACTTCTCGAAGTATGCCACATTCATTCCCCTTCCAAAGACGTGCAGTGCTGAAGAGACGGACACGATGTTCTTCAAGAATGTTGATACCGTCGTTTAGTACCAAAATTAAATTTATAATTCCAAACTAAAACTATAGCTAGTGATAGTAAGGGTCGAACCACAGAGAGACAAGGTTGATTTTGTTTGCTATTTTTCAGTCTATAAAAGTAACAAATAATTGGGGGTTTTGAATTTGGTTGATTAACTGGCTAATTGCTAAAATGAATATTCTCAACAAGATAAAAAAGGGATCGGGAACTTCGGTTCACCATGGCAAATATCAGGTCAGTAAGGTAGCAAAAGTCTTACAATACGGTCTCAGGGAAAATAAGCTAGCCTTTCGATCAAAGCTCAAATAACCTCACGGTCTATTAATTCCCTAGAATTTATCAACGCTTTCGCTCAAGAGAAATTCCAAATCTAGCGATAATTCAAATTACCAATCTTTCAATCTAGTAAAGAAATTTATCAAAAGATAAAAAACCAATACGGAAGAACTCATACTACACAACAATCCTAATTTAATACCATGGCTCACCTTGTTCCCAATCAAAGAAATTACCTACGCATAATTATAACTATTCTAACTTCGAAATTAATAATAAAGAACAAATTTGACATATTGGAATCGAACTAAAACAAAAGAGAAGGATTCAATTGCTGAAATTAATTGATGAAAACAAGAATCAAAATAACAAAGAAATAAGGAAGAGAAAGAATTGCAATAAAAGCTTACTAATTGAATTCAAGAACAAAGTACTGAAATCAAAGGGTTCCGTCTCTAAGCTAGATCTAAAACTGAGTTTTTTCCAGAATGAAAAGCATAACCTAAAAGTTGCTGCGTTCTACTGATAAAAAGATACCGAAAGTTAATTACAAGTTGGGCTTTTAAAAGCCTAACACGGAGAAAAAGATATCAGCTCGAAATCAGGTCGATCGACCGGTCAAAGATGGTCGATCGACCGTTAATGCGAAACAAAGATGGCGTCGCGATGCGTTTTGGTGGTCGATCGACAAATGCTTTGTCGATCGATCAATATGCTTTGTCAAAGGCTCTCTTTTTCCTCCCAATCAACTCTTCACTCCTTTGCACGCACCCCAAGGTGAGTGAATAAGACTCTCCTTCCTCTTGGCTTCCTTAAACTTGCCCCCAGAGGACGAATTAGGCTTGATTTAGCTTACTTCCACTCGTTCCTACAATAAATCATAGAAAATGCAAAGTAAACCGTTTCGGGAGAAATAGTAGCCTTAAGCTAACAATTATGCATGGAAATACGTGCCAAAACCGCAGATAAAGTGTATAGAATATGCACGTATCAAATCTCCCCAAACCAAACCTTGCTTGTCCCCAAGCAAGCACTATGACCCGTATAAAGACTAAATGGAAAGGAGTATATCTCAGAGCTAACTACAAGCCAATGCCAAACCGTTTAGTGCCCAAAGTCAACTACTGCAAAGCTTAAATCAAGAGAACAAATTTATGCATATCATAGAATTGAGTCGGGCATTCGACCTTGCAAGACTCATACAATCGGACTCTCCCGGATCACTCTTCTCTCAGCAAAGCAAATGGTAAGATTATATGTAAAAGAAAGAGAAGAAAAAATACAGTCCCTCACCTAGACTGCGACCGACAGAACATGTATGCTTGACTAGCATGAATAATGATTCTAGCTACCGTACATACGCATAACCACCGTCAAGGACTATCACATGCCGAACTATTGCAAGATTTGGGTATGTGAGGCTAAGTGGGAAAGAAGGGGCAAAACAATTATGGAAGAGTGAAGGTAAGAGCCAAGCTAGTACCTAACGAACCATTAGAAACCGAATCCCGTTCTTCCAACTCAACAAAAAGACCGTGCCTTTATTGACCAGGCAACACAAAAACCCAAACAAACGCCTCCAAATCATGAGGTAAGCACATGAGGCGTGTTCTTATTTCAACAAAGACCTTATTATTTTCAAGACTCTTTTTTTTTCTTTTTCCTCTTTCCTCTTTCCTGTTTCCATTTCTTTTCTTTCATTTTTTTTTTTTTCAACCTCTGAACTGGTGGTCGATCGACCAGTGATGGCAGTCGATCGACCACTCTTACACAAAACAGAGCCTTCTGCCCAGGTAAGACAACTCTTTTTTTTTCATTTTCTGGAATTTTTTTTTTTCTGTTTCAAAAGGACACAGCTCCTTCACTTCTCAAAAGTACCCGCTCCAACAATACAAACGAACCAAAACTGCTTCTAATCTGACAAAAATTCCTCTACTACTTCCTAGCTTGGCACAATGGTAGGCTAAGTATGGGATGTAGTTAAGGGCAACTGGCAATTTTTGGCTAATGTGAAGCTAATGGGGTAAAATGAGAAAGGGGAGGATGCAATAGTTCTCAAAACATGCAATACCGACCACAAACCAATGCGTATAGGCAATAAGCAATCAAAACTCATACACGTGCAAAACATGAAATGAAGGGAGTAACTACTCTCAATCCTAAATTAGCCGGTCATGAATGTCACCAGTTATAGGCTCTATATCTCAGAAAGTATAAGTAGCTTGCCAAAAGTAATGAGTCAAGTCTAATTGCCCGAAATGGATTCCATAACAAAATTTGAGAGATCACTTTTAATTCTTGCTAAGCAACTGTGAAAAGGCAAGGAATGGCATATTTGACTAATAGAGCAAAATCATCATTAATAACTCCAATCCGACTCAACTATATGCAAAAGTAAACGTGATATTTTTGGTTTTTTATGAATTTTTTTCAATTTTTTCTTTGTTTTTATTTTTGAATGGATGAAAATAAAAACAAATGCAAACGGAAATGCACGAAACATGTGACTGAAATGCAATAAAAAACAAATGCAGATGCAAAACAAAAGGCATATGCAAATACCCTCCCCAAACCAAAATGCACAATGTCCCCATTGTGCTCATCAGCAAATCACCAGCAGAAAAATGGGAGAATAAAAGCATAATAAAAGAAAAGGAAGCTAAAAGAGAAAGGAATATAACTTACAAAATACGACCTCCCCAAACCAGCCAAAAACGGGGAGGTCACCAGCATCTAATCTCCACCCTCGTAGTCAGAGTCACTGTCCTCTCCGGACCCCGAGTCACTCTCCTCCTCCTCAGCAGCAGCAGCGGGAGTGGCCCTCCTGGAACCGGAGGCACCAGTAGTAGTAGTGGGAGGGGGGTCTCCTGGCATGCTGAGGGTAACCGCCCGCAGGGGGGACAAAGTAAGAAGGGTGAGTCCAGTCACCCTGTGGAAGCATCCCCCCCGAGCTAGCTCCTCGTAGACCGGGTACAGGGCTATGGCCGTGTCCAACCTGTGCTGGTTGAAACTCCTGCACAAATCACCCAAAACACGTGACATTGCCCTCCTCCCATGACCGGAGGGACAACCAAAGGAGTAGGTGGTAGAAAAGTGGATGTACCAAAGAGAGGGGTGGTAGTGGAGGTAGGGGTGCCTGTGAAGAGGAGGCACGAGCCCTCCTCGAAGTGCTAGCAGAGGAGTGGCCGCCACCGCAGGAAGCCTCGTAACTAGGCAAGGGCGGCCGGCCGCTCCCTCAACAAAGGGTAAGGGCGGGACAGAGGGTAGCCGATGGATGGGATGCGGTCACGTATGAAAGAATCAATCTTCCACCGCATCTGTCTATCGATCCAATAGACACCCCTCGCGTAACGGAGGTCCATGAAACGCAGGTCAGGGTCGATGGGGTCCTCCTGTCGAGGGAAAAGTAAAACAAGGCGGTTGGCGATACGTGTCACCAATCCGCCACAGGCAATGGTGGTCAAGGTGCCCTCACTTACAGTCTAAAAGTGAGCGGCAGTCAAGTAGGCAATGTTATAGATACGGGCTGTCCGACGCTCAACGTTCAGATAGCCCGCCAAAATTGAAAGCTCAATATTATTCACATTATTAGACTCTTTATGGCCAAAAATGGTATTACCCATTAGCCGTAGAAAATAACGAAGAGGGGGCAAATGGACAGAAGTGCCCGTCCTCCTCGACCCGTAAGTGTCACCGATACAAGACCACATGACCCGATGACTGTCTGAGGTGTCCGAGGTTCTGCCCTCGAAGTAAAGACCCAGAAACCCCGCAAAATCAGCAAGTGTCAGAGAGTAATTGACATTGAAAAGACGAAAAGAAATGCAAGGTTTGGTCGAATCAGCCTCGAAAGCTTTCGTGTCGAAAGCATAAGACGAAAAGAATTCAAGGGTCAAAACATAATATGTGAACTCAGCCATGTCCACAAGACCCATCATACCTGTCCCATTTAGCAGGGACACGACCGACTAAATGTGACCTAGTTTCTCCAAAGTGTCTTTATGGAGAAACCGGGTAGCTGTGACCTTCGTACTCGAAACAAAGAAGGAAAATTTAGCGCGCTAAATAGGTTTAGCAAAGATAACCTGCGGATAGTCAGGTAGACTATCCGTAGTGGCTTCTATCATCAGGGGCGGTCCGCGTGGCCGCTTAGCAGGCCTTTGGCTCGATTGTCCCTCTTGCATTGGCTCCTTTCCTTTTGTCATTTTTGTTACCTGCGATCAACACATTAGCAACAAGAAATCCCCAAACAATGTCAATTTCTGGAAACCCGAATCAAAATCAAAACTGGAATGCAAATTAGGGTTTCGAAAAAATTGGGGAAAACGGCTTAAAACTCATCCTAGCTGCTCATTTGCTTGAAAATTAAAGGGGAAAGGATAGATTAGGCAATTAAAGTATAAAGAAGGCAAGAAATCATCCCAAAAATCGATTTCCCCAAATCGATTTTTTCATCTCACAAGCACAAAACTCAGAAAGTTTCGCATAACAACCACAATAAATCGAGAATAGAGCATGGGAATGAGATTAGAGACTTACCTTGAAGAAACTTTGAAGATTAAAGCCCGAAAAATCGAGTGAAAGACGGGATTGCAGGTGAAAAATCGCTAAAAGGGATGAACTTAGGGTTTGTCTATTTGCTGAGTTTGTGAGAAAAGAAGAGTAAATGAATGAATAAGGAGAGAAAACTTCCTTAATAGAACGGTTTCGGAACCCGCGAAGTGGTCGATCGACCACTTTACTCTGTCGATCGACCGGTCTGTCACTAAATCGCCTTTCGAGTCTCGCTTGATCGATCGATCAACCACCTAGTCGATCGATCGCTAGACTGCAATTTAGCTCAAATTCGTCAAACTTGTTTCCCGACTTAATCTCCGTCTTTCTCACAGCATCCAGTAAACCACTTACGCACTTTGCATAAAATAAATTCCTGCAGAAATTATCAAAGGCGTACAATTTTTCCAAACCAAGAAATTGCAGAATGCATGAAATTAAACAAAAACTCAAAAGAAAAGCGAATAAAATAAAAAAAAAAACAAAATAAAATTCCTAAATTACAAATAATTACAACCTGGGTTGCCTCCCAGTTAGCGCTGGTTTAAGAGGTCCTGCACGACCTTTTTACCTCACTTTTCATCATCTGATAGCGGGTCGAAGTACAATACCTCGACTTTCCCAACATATGCATCTGATCCATGATAGTGCTTCACATATTGGCCATTAACCTTGAACCTTTCTCCAGCATAGGTCTCCAATTCAACTGATCTGAACTTTGTGACAGCTGTGACCGTATAGGGGCCGGTCCACCTGGATTTCAGCTTACCAAGAAATAAACGGATACGAGCGTTAAAAAGAAGTACCTTATCGCCAATATGGAACTCGCGCTTGATGATTCTCTTGTCGTGCCAGCGCTTTGATTTCTCCTTGTAGATCCTTGCATTGTCATAGGCTAGCACCCTAAATTCCTCTAGCTCATTCAAATTTGTGTCATGCGTTTCTCACGAGAGAGGTTAGGATCCAAATTCAAATCACAAATAGCCCACCAAGACTTACGCTCTAACTCAACAGGTAAATGACATGTCTTACCATAAATCAATCGGTATGGTGACATCCCGATTGGCGTTTTAAACGCAGTTCTATAAGCCCATAAGACATCATCCAACTTAAGACTCCAATCTTTCCGTGATTTAGAAACAACTTTAGCTAAGACTTCCTTCAATTCTCTGTTAGAAACCTCAACCTGACCACTAGTTTGGGGATGATACCCCAAACCTCTACGATGTTGGACACCGAATTTAGTCAATAAAGCACTAAGCTGTTTCTCTTTAAAATGCATTCCCCCATCGCTAATGACAACCCGAGGGACACCAAAACGAGGGAAAATGATCTTTTTAAACAGTTTAATCACGGCCTTTGCATCGCAATGGGGGGTAGCAATAGCTTCCACCCATTTGAATACATAATCTACGGCTACGAGGATATATTTGTTACCTTGACTGCTCGGAAAAGGTCCTTGATAATCAATGCCCCAGACATCGAAAATCTCAACCTCAAGAATGCCTACCTGTGGCATCTCATGTCTTCTTGAAATATTCCCCGATCTTTGACAAGCATCGCACTCAAAGAACAAAATTGCGACTATCTGCATGCAAAGTTGGCCAATAGAAACCAGATTGAGTACCTTTTAGCTACGGTCCCGGACGGACCGCGATGACCACCATAAGCGTAAGAGTGGCAAGACTCTAGGATATCCTTCACCTCCCACTGAGGTACGCATCTCCGGATGAGACCGTCTGCGCATTCCTTGAAAACATAAGGATCATCCCAAAAATATTGTCTAGCATCATAGGCAAACCGCTTTCTTCACGCCATGAAAGCTCGGGTGGTATCCTACATGTCACAAAGAAAAGTTAGCAAAATCAACAAACCACGGAGGTGGATAAGACCCTGAAGTAGTAATAGCTAACAGACTCTCATCAAGAAAAGAATCATTAATAGGCAACGAATCCTCCCTTTCTGTCACCAGACGAGATAAGTGGTCACTACCACATTCTCTCGCTCCTTTCTTATCTTTGATCTCCAAATCAAACTCCCGCAAAAGGAGTATCCACCTCAAAAGCCTCGGCCGCATCTTTCTTAATAAAGAGAGTCTTCAACGCCGCATGGTCGTATAAACAATAACCTTAGAACCTAACAAATAAGACCGAAATTTGTCTAAGGCAAAAACAACAGCTAGAAACTCTTTCTCAGTGGTAAAATAATTAATTTGAGCCTCATCCAGAGTTTGGCTCGCATAATATATGGCATTCAGAGCTTTATTCTTCCACTGTCCCAAAACTGCGCCGATTGCACAATCGTTGGCATCACACATGATCTCAAATGGGAGGTCCCAATCAGGCGGCTGAATGATTGGCGCTGAAACTAGGGCCTCCTTTAACCTGTTAAAAGCGGTAAGGCACTCATCAGTAAATTCAAAGACAGCATCCTTAAGGAGCAAATGTGTAAGTGGTTTAGCAATTTTTGAAAAATCCTTAATGAAACGCCGATAGAAACCAGCGTGACCAAGGAAACTCCTCACTCCTTTAACATTCACGGGAGGAGGTAATTTCTCAATCACTTTCACCTTTGCCTTATCAACATGTATACCTTTATCAGAAATCAGATGCCTTAACACAACTCCCTCATTGACCATAAACTGACACTTTTCCCAGTTTAAAACAAGATTAACATCTATACAACGCTGCATGACTTTATCAAGGTTAGCTAAACAACGATCAAAGTCACTACCATAAACTGAGAAATCATCCATGAATACTTCCATAATATTTTCTATATAATCAGAAAAAATCCCCATCATGCACCTCTGAAAGGTAGCAGGGGCGTTACACAGTCCGAAAGGCATTCTACGATATGCAAAAACACCCTGTGGACAGGTAAAAGTAGTCTTACTCTGATCGTCCGGATGAATAGGGATCTGAAAGAACCCTGAATATCCGTCTAGAAAACAGAAAAATTTGTTAGAAGCAAGTCTTTCAGTCATTTGGTCAACAAAAGGGAGGGGGAAATGGTCTTTCTTGGTGGCGGCATTCAACTGTCTATAATCAATGCACATCCGCCACCCTGTCACTACTCGAGTTGGTATTAATTCATTTTTATCATTTTTAACCACGGTAGTCCCTCCTTTCTTCTGGACTACCTGAATCAAGCTAACCCACTTGAGTTGCCAACTGTATAAATAATACCTGCATCAAGTAGTTTCATCACCTCAGCCATAACAACTTCCTACATCTTCGGGTTCAACTTGCGTTGACCCTGTCTGTAAGGCTTGTGGCCTTCTTCCAGCTCTATCCTATGCATACAAACATCAGGGCTTATGCCCTTAATGTCATCCAAAGAATAACCCAAAGCCTTCCTGTTTTTCTTAAGTACACACATCAAAGCGCATACCGGTCATCGTTAAGCTTAGAGCTAACAATAGCTGGGTATTGCTCCGTATCATCTAGAAAAACATACTTAAGATTAGGAGGAAATGGCTTACGCTCCGGCACCTTTACCTCTACAAAGATAGACAGAATCGCTTCAATGGTGTAGCAAGTGTTCACCAAGTTATCGTTGGCCAGGCTCAAAAGCATCTCATCTTCTTCTTCATTGAGCTCATAGCTCTCCATTGAGGCAACCAAAGCATCCGGCTCCTCAAATTCTCCATCAGTATTACCCGCACACTCATCTAAATGGGTTAGATCAGCTAAGGGATCCTTGGCTAAGGATTCCCTCCAATTACAAGTAACAACCCCATCAACAATATCAATGGAATAACACGTATCCTCATCAAGCAGTTCAGTTGCCTTGTGAGCAAGATCAACTCAATGGTGTCATCCCCTACCTCTAAGGTGATGGTTCCGCGTTTGACATCTATCACAACCCCACTGTATGTAAGAATGGTCTCGCCTAAAATAATAGGTATCCGACTCGTCCTCTCGCAATGTCCAAAACAACGAAATCGACAAGAATAAAAAACTTACCCACTCGAACGGGTACATCCTCTAAAACACCTATAGGTCTCCGAGTCGATCTATTTGCCATTTGAACGGTAATATCGGTTACCTTGAGTCTACCAATGTTTAACCTTTCGCAAAATGTAATACGGCATGACACTAACACTAGCCCCTAAGTCACAAAGGGCCTTTCCAATTACGTGGTTACCTATAGTGCAAGGAATTGAAAAACTACCCGGGTTCTTTAATTTAGGTGGCACATTAACTTGTGAAAGAGCATTACATTCCTCCACAAACGCAACATTACCATCATCACGAAAATTTCTCTTACGATTCAAAATATCTTTCATAAACTTAGCATAAGAGGGTACCTGGGTAATTAAATCAGTGAAAGGAACCGTTACCTCGAGATTCTCGACCATCTCCGTAAACTTACCAAACTTACGCTCCACTTAGTAGCCTTCGACGCTCCGGATACGGGATCGCAACACCGGCCGTAGGATCAATAACCTTCGGCTTCCGTAGGTTTAAAACCCCACAAATCATCAATGAGTGAAGAATCATGCGACTAGTTGACGGATTTGCATCCTGATCTGAGTTCCAACGATCGATCGGTATGAGTGGTCGATCGACCAAGTAGCCGGGCGTGAATGTTCTTCGTCTGCACTGACTTCGTCAGTGTCTCGATCCGATCGATCGAGGATGTTGGTCGATCGAATGGATGTGCTGGGTGTGAATAGTTTCTGACCAGAAACTATTTTATCTGACACTTCAATCGATCGACTGGGAATGTTGGTCGATCGACCAGAAGTACTGGCATTCAGACTCGTTTTTGCACCAGAATTTAAACGAGCTTCTTCATCATTTCCCGAGTCTTCCTTTGGCTTGTCGGGGCTTTCATAAGAAAGGCCACTTCTGAGATTGATGACATTGATCGTCTCAACCGGCCCTTCACATTTGCTTGAAGAATTAGCAGCTTGCTTAGCCTCCATATTCTCCAATTGTTTCACAAAATTCCTTGAGGACTCAATCCCGGCGGCTTCCATATTCGCCACTTGAACCAAAAGGAGTTGGACCATCTCTCTCAACTTCTCGATCTCATCTGAGTTTTGAACAGGAATTTCGACTTTCGCCTTGGAAGCTTCAGAAATCTCGAGCTTCTCGAGACGGGTAGAAATGGAAGTCATAAGTGTCACAACAGCAGTCATTTCTTCACTTTGCTTTCGTGACTTTCCACGTGAACTTCCAAACTCAGCTTTATGGACTGCCATCTCCTCGATAGTGTTCCAACCTTTACTTTGATCGGTATTGTTTTGAAACCTGCCATTAGCAGCTGCATCCAAGATGACCTTGTAATCATCATATAAAGCATTGTAAAATAGGTTGCAAAGATACCATTGCTGGAAACCATGATGAGGGACAGCTCGGACCAAACTTTTGAAACGTCTCCATGCTTCACAAAAATCTTCGTCGGTTCCTTGCTGAAAACTCGTGATTTTACCCTTCAAGGCATCCGTCTTTGAAAGCGGGAAGTACTTCTTGTAGAAGGCTAATGCCAAAGATGTCCAATCTGTGACTCCAGCTGCTACCCTATCGAGGTAGCGGTACCAATCTCGCGCCGAATCCTTCAAGGAGTACAAGAACATAAACTCCTTTACTTCATCTTGAGTTACCCCAGCCGGTATAGGTATGGAACATCAATAGTCTGTGAAAGTTTCCATATGCTTCAAGGGGTCTTCATCCGCACTGCAACGATTTCGCTCCACTAAATCAATATAAGAGGAACGAAACTCAAAATTACCGGTAGTAGGGGTAGGTAACTGGCGCCCCTTTGGAAGGTGGTGCTCCTTTGGCTGAAAATTATCATATATTGTAGCCATAATTTCCAAAGTGAGAGTACTCAAGTCTTCCTCTCAAAAACCTGTCTTCTAACTGTGCAAAAGCAAAACTAGAAGCAAAGGTAAGCAACGGCCTCAAGGAATCAAAGTTCCTTGAGACAAGAAAAATAAACTAAAATAAGGAAACAAAATTACACCGTCTCCCCGGCAACGGCGCCAAAATTTGATACCGTCGTTTAGTACCAAAATTAAATTTATAATTCCAAACTAAAACTATAGCTAGTGATAGTAAGGGTCGAACCACAGAGAGACAAGGTTGATTTTGTTTGCTATTTTTCAGTCTATAAAAGTAACAAATAATTGGGGGTTTTGAATTTGGTTGATTAACTGGCTAATTGCTAAAATGAATATTCTCAACAAGATAAAAAAGGGATCGGGAACTTCGGTTCACCATGGCAAATATCAGTCGAAGGGTAGCAAAAGTCTTACAATACGGTCTCGGGAAAATAAGCTAGCCTTTCGATCAAAGCTCAAATAACCTCACGGTCTATTAATTCCCTAGAATTTATCAACGCTTTCGCTCAAGAGAAATTCCAAATCTAGCGATAATTCAAATTACCAATCTTTCAATCTAGTAAAGAAATTTATCAAAAGATAAAAAACCAATACGGAAGAACTCATACTACACAACAATCCTAATTTAATACCATGGCTCACCTTGTTCCCAATCAAAGAAATTACCTACGCATAATTATAACTATTCTAACTTCGAAATTAATAATAAAGAACAAATTTGACATATTGGAATCGAACTAAAACAAAAGAGAAGGATTCAATTGCTGAAATTAATTGATGAAAACAAGAATCAAAATAACAAAGAAATAAGGAAGAGAAAGAATTGCAATAAAAGCTTACTAATTGAATTCAAGAACAAAGTACTGAAATCAAAGGGTTCCGTCTCCAAGCTAGATCTAAAACTGAGTTTTTTCCAGAATGAAAAGCATAACCTAAAAGTTGCTGCGTTCTACTGATAAAAAGATACCGAAAGTTAATTACAAGTTGGGCTTTTAAAAGCCTAACACGGAGAAAAAGATATCACTCGAAATCGTCGATCGACCGGCAAAGATGGTCGATCGACCGTTAATGCGAAAAAGCGCGTCGATGCGTTTTTTGTGGTCGATCGATCAATACTTTGTCGATCGACTGAATATGCTGTGCAGTGGCTCTCTTTTTCCTCCCAATCAACTCTTCACTCCTTTGCACGCACCCCAAGGTGAGTGAATAAGACTCTCCTTCCTCTTGGCTTCCTTAAACTTGCCCCCAGAGGACGAATTAGGCTTGATTTAGCTTACTTCCACTCGTTCCTACAATAAATCATAGAAAATGCAAAGTAAACCGTTTCGGGAGAAATAGTAGCCTTAAGCTAACAATTATGCATGGAAATACGTGCCAAAACCGCAGATAAAGTGTATAGAATATGCATGTATCAAATGTTGTGAAATATTAGGGACTACCTCAAAGTATAGTCAGTGATCGCGACTCTCGCTTCACGGGACTATTTTGGAGAGAGTTGTTCCAGCTCCTGGGCTCTAAACTTCGGATGTCCTCAAGTTACCATCCTCAAACAGATGGCCGGACGGAAAGATTCAATAGCATGTTGGAAGAGTACTTGAGACATTTTGTGGGCGCAACCTAGATGGAGTGGGTGCGCCTCCTAGATGTTGCCCAGTTCTGTTTTAATGTTCAAACGAGCTCCGATTCTAAAAAGAGCCCGTTTGAGCTTGTCACAGGTCAACAACCGTTATTGCCTCCCACAGTTGCATATTTTTATGGTGGCCGGACAAAGAAAGCTCACGAGTTTGCTCAAGAATGGAATGTCAATTATGAGATTGCTCGCGCTTACTTGGAGAAGGCGTCCCGCCGCATGAAGAAGTGGACAGATGATAACCGGAGGCCAAGAGAGTTCAAGGTAGGTGACATGATCATGGTGAAGTTGAATAAGGAGCGGATGAGATTTCTTAGGGGAAGAGACAAGCGGCTGGTGCGCAAGTATGAAGGTCCCATCCAAGTGATCAAGCGGATTGGAGAAGTTGCTTACAAGCTTGACCACCCTACCTGGATGAAGTGTCACCCGGTCTTACCGATACCAACTCGTCCATGGGAAAGTATCTCGATGGACTTAATATCTGGGTTACCGAAGGTAGGGGCTCTCAGTGTGATCCTTGTCGTTGTGTATCGCTTCTCGAAGTATGCCACATTCATTCCCCTTCCGAAGACGTGCAGTGCTGAAGAGACAAACACGATGTTCTTCAAGAATGTTGTGAAATATTAGGGACTACCTCAAAGTATAGTCAGTGATCGCGACTCTCGCTTCACGGGACTATTTTGGAGAGAGTTGTTCCAGCTCCTGGGCTCTAAACTTCGATGTCCTTAAGTTACCATCCTCAAACAGATGGCCAGACGGAAAGATTCAATAGCATGTTGGAAGAGTACTTGAGACATTTTGTGGGCGCAACCCAGATGGAGTGGGTGCGCCTCCTAGATGTTGCCCAGTTCTGTTTTAATGTTCAAACGAGCTCCTATTCTAATAAGAGCCCGTTTGAGCTTGTCACATGTCAACAACCGTTATTGCCTTCCACAGTTGTAGATTTTTATGGTGGCCGGACGAAGAAAGCTCACGAGTTTGCTAAAGAATGGAATGTCAATGCTGAGATTGCTCACGCTTACTTGGAGAAGGCGTCCCGCCGCATGAAGAAGTGGACAGATGATAACCGGAGGCCAAGAGAGTTCAAGGTAGGTGACATGATCATGGTGAAGTTGAATAAGGAGCAGATGAGATTTCTTAGGGGAAGAGACAAGCGGCTGGTGCGCAAGTATGAAGGTCCCATCCAAGTGATCAAGCGGATTGGGGAAGTTGCTTACAAGCTTGACCACCCTGCCTGGATGAAGTGTCACCCGGTCTTCCATGTGAGCTGTTTGAAGCCGTACCATCCAGATCCTAAAGATCCCACCCGCAATAAGAGCAAGCGCGCCAACATCCGTTCCAATCAACTTCCAGCAACATCAGCCGACTAAATTCAGACTTGAAGACTTGAAGAGTTCCAGCGTTGCCGAGGACGGCAACAGATTAGGTGGGGGAGAGTGTGACGATCCGCACACTTCGAACCCTTAGGTTTATTTATGCTATGTAGTTTCATTTACTCTTGTATATTTTTAGTAAATACTTTCCTAGTTTAGCATAGTTAGCATAGCTTTTCTTTCCATAAATAGGTATATCGCTATTCTACACTTTCAATGTTTCCTGCTACCAGGATTTGACTATCAAATTTCCCTCTTTGGGGAATACTAGTCAATCAAAATCTACTTCCCACCAAGTTGCCTTCTTATTGCTTGTTGTTGCTTTCTTGTGAATGACTCTTGCCTTCACTTCATTAACAAGCCCGTGTGTGTCGATCGAGACTAGGATTCCGACACGCACAACCCGAGACCGATTACGAATGCACTAGTGCTTGACAAACACTAGTGCTTGACGCTCTCGCTTGCATTCTTGTCGAGTGTTTAGACAAGGGTGCGCGTCACGCCCTGACTCAAAGTTTCGGACCGTGACACAATGGGGGTGACTTTTAATCGATGTTTTAGATAACAAACGAGATCAGTTTGAAGAGTTCTTGGGCTCATTGGAAAAATGGTACAGGTTTTCCAACGATTGTCAACACGATGGTCAAACATGGTTTTATTTCCCATAGTGAGGTGGTCAAGGTCCAAGGGCAAAGTGGGAAAGTCTGACACTAAACAAAATGACCTACAAAAACAGGTTCAGATGATGCTCAAAACTTGATTGTAGTACAACATAAATGTATATGTATAGTCCACCTAATGTGAATAGGCTAAATTGAACAAATCTTAAGCTCGATCCAAATAATCCTGCCTAAATTGAACAAATTTAAACTCAATCCAAATAATCTTTTTTATCCGGTATAACTGTTATAATGTGATAAAAGTATTCGTAAATCATGCACAAGCTTGCAAAGCAGTAATTACAAATATTTTCATTAGATTAATATGGTTAAGGAGATTGAAACTAAATAGAAGATATTATACTCAATGCGGATTTCGGTGTTAGGGGCACAAAATTATTTTTCAATAAATTATCTTGTATTTTTTCCTTACAAAAATGTTGTATAGAGAAAAAAAAAAGAAATAGAAAAATAACTAGTTTAGCTCCCGTGCAATGTATGCACGGTATATATAGAGTTTTACTTTTTTTCGGTATGAGTATATTATACTTATGAAATATAAATTAGCTAATTTATTATATAATTTTTTTTACGTTTCTTATCATTATATTTTTATTTGAAAAATCAAAGTCTAAATCGTATTAATCATGAAATGAGTATTTCAATGTAAGTTTTTCCTATTACCGAGAGATTAATGGTGTTATTTTATAAAATTTTACTGATAATATATTTTTAGCCGTAACTTTCATCATAATCAATGAATTTTTTTCGTATGATTCTTTAAACAAAAAAAAATTATATTATAAAAGATTGGAGATAATTTTGTATAGAATGTAAAATACTAAATGACATAAATATATAAATCTGAAACATTATGTGTATTATAGTGCAACATACTTATAGAATATGATAAAAATAACTAAACTTTATTTTAGGAAATATATTTAAGCGGGAAAATTTGGAGGTTCGCCTATTCATTTAGTATATAGGGGATTGACGCTCGACATTTTTTTCTATTAAAAACGAAGTAGTGTTTTATTTAGGTTTTTTCTATAATGCCTCAGCTTTTTTATTTTCTATGATATACCCTTCTTTTCATGCAAAAAAACTTTGACCGTCAATAACTCTTGGCTACAAGTTCAGAATACGATAAACTTTTTTTCCAAATTGACTGTCTTTAAGAGGTCTTCCGTTTGAAAAAAAAAATCACCGACGTCTCAACTTGTAGTCGCGAATTATAGTCGGTCAAAGTTTATTCGTTAAAAAATGTTTGACCAACCATACTACCGGCTACGAGTTCAAAAAGCGGTGAATTTTTTTTTTCAAATTGAAGGCCTTGACGAGATAATTGGTTTGAAAAAAAAATTACCTTTTTCTGAACTCGTAACCGAGAATTATTGTCGGTCAAAGTTTTTTTTGCAAAAAACGAGGGTACACCATAGAAAACGAAAAAGTTCGGGGGTACACGAGAGAATATCCCTAAATTTTAATTAACACGTTAACTAATGAATACTTTTTTTTTTCTAATTAAGTAAATCTTTTCTAATAAATCTTGCTTGTGATCACTAATCGTCACAAGCTTGTGACCTCTTATAACTTTTCTCCTACTTACTTCTCACTTGATCTCCCCACCTACAGATTGTAAAAGATTACAAACTTGTGACGAAAAATGTCCGTCTCAAATCCTTTCATACACACAATATGCAAGTGTCTTTTAGCAAGTCAAGTCAACTCTTTTTTTTTGTCAAGAGACCTACTAGTCTTTCCTCCAAGTCTACTTAATTCATGTTCTTGAATCTTGCTTACATGCTACTCCATATCTACTTACACCAAAATCACACTACTTTACTAAATCAACAAAACATGAACAAAGAATTACTAGAATCATAGTATGATCGTAGTTTCAGCTTTCCAAACTTGCAAAAGGTCAGTTTAATCTTCCTCCAATCTTTCCATTGACTTTGCCATTGACCCATTAATTTCTGCTTTAATCTTCCTATCATTTCCATGTTTTTATGATTAATTGTAGATTATACTTGAATTTATTGTGATTATATAAAAGTTTAGATCTTTAATTAGTTTGATTAGAAATAAGCTGTAGATTTCTTGCTAGTTTTGAGCTTTAATTGTGAATAATTCTTGGATATTGTGTAATTTTGTCAGGTTTTAGAAGCTGGGTTTTGCTTAATTTGAGTTAAATAGCAATTATATTGGTGGGTTTTGTTGTTGGTGTACAAAAAAAAAAAAAAAGAGAAATTGATCATGAAAGTTTTGTACTTTGTGACTCTACATGTGTTATTAGGGTTCTTGCTATTTAGTTTAGCAAGTTCTGATATCGGGTTTGCGGAGGTTGCGGAGAGTGTATCTGAGGTTGAGGAAATTGATTATGTTAGGTTGGATGAAGTCAAGAAATCGTGTTCTTCTGTCGTGGACTCGGGTTTGGAGTTCACCTTAAATCTTGATCTTAATGAGATTAATGTGTTGAAGAATGAACTCTCCTTTTCTAATGGAGATTGGGAGCAGGTAGAAACTAGTGCCCCTATAATGCCATTTGTAAACTTCTTTTGGTTAAATTCATCCAATGGAGGATACAGCCGATTACATAGAACATTTGGTTCAAAGATTCCATATAAGCTTGTTTCCTTCGAGTTGACTGATATTAGTTTGGACCATAAATCGAAAAAAACTGTGGCCGTTAATGGAAAACTTTGTATGGTAATTACATCCACTCTTCCATTAGCGACTAGATTTGATGGAAGACGGCCTAGTTTTTCCATGTGGGAGGGCCATACTCGTCTTTTTGTTGATTTTCAAGGAATTTATACCGAACAGAAGAACAATGGTGGGGAGAGAGTTCTTTGTTTATTGGGTAGTACATTTTTGCCTTCCCGTCAATCTGATTCTGATGATCCTTGGAAATCAGTAAAGGGAGACAGGGGTATAATACCACCACCTCTGCTACAAGATGATCAAATCCTCCTCACTCTTCACATCCCTAAGAGTGCCAGTCTCAAGCGTATGGCAATCCATGGAGAAATGAGAAGTTTGAACTCTAAATCAAACGAGAAGTACTTTGATAAAGTCCAAATGACGTCACAACTGAAGGCCGAAACTCATCACTATGAGTTTAGCCCTAGTGAGGTAATATCAAAGGCATGTGATCCATATCCATACCCAGATCCGCATGTTACTGGTGGTAATGAGCTCTACAAGGGTCTTGATTTTTGCGAAATGATTAGGAAAGTTTCCACTGATGCATCCTTTTCAGTTGCTTCACACTGGCGGTGCAATGGCACAGATGCGTTTTGTAGCAAGTTTGGGCCTTTTGGGTTCGATAAAAAGATCAATGCCACTGATGGAAGTTTCAAGGATGCAAGAATTCTAATGCAAAATGTTTATTGTTTGGCTGATAATAAAACACACAATAATGAATTATCAGCTAGAGTTTTTGCGGTTTTTAGAGCCTTTGATTCCCCTGACAATCTGTTTTTGGAAAATCAAAGAAGTGGATTTGGTAATATGACGCTTGTTGCCGAGGGGACATGGAAATCTTCTTCCGGACAGCTTTGCATGATTGGTTGCCTTGGGACTACAGACTTGGAAAAAAGAGGCTGCAATTCTCGAATTTGCTTGTATATACCTTTGTCATTCTCCATCAAACAAAGAAGCCTTCTAATTGGTAGCATTTCAAGTCTCGAGCAGAACAATCCCCCTTTCTATCCTTTGTCCCTTGAAGTGCTATATCAGAGTTTGGATTACATTTATGACGGGTATACATACAAGCATCCCTACTATTATTACACAAAAATCGTTGACGCAGGAGCCGTGCTAGAGAAAGACGAGCCCTTTAGCTTTGGAACTGTCATCAAGAGATCATTACTGACATTTCCCAAACTTCAAGATTCAGAGGATTATTCTGAAAGTCTCAGACTTCTTGCAGAAGATCTGACACTCCATGTCTCCGCCGTTCCTAACCCTCTTCCCAAATCACGGGATTTTAGAACTGATGTTGAAATGGAGGTTCTTTCTCTTGGTCCGATGTTTGGGCGTGATTGGTTCTCAAATGACTCGATAGCCAACTTGGGATCCCCTTACCATACAAATGCTTCATACACGGAGAAACAGCTCCTTTTAAATGTTTCTACTCAGATGAAACTCAGGGGTGGACCTTATAGCAACTTCTCGGCACTCTTTCTCGAGGGTCTCTATGATCAACATGTAGGAAAAATGTACCTTATAGGGTGCAGGGATGTCAGAGCTTCATGGAGGGTATTATTTGATGACAAGGATTTCCTGGACAGTGGATTAGACTGCTCAATTGAAGTAATTATCTCATATCCATCCACGACGGCTAGATGGCTATTGACTCCAACAGCAAGTGTTTCAATATCAAGTCAAAGAACTGAAGACGATCCTCTTTACTTTAAGCCACTCAAGCTCCTTACTCTTCCTATTTTGTACCGGCAACAAAGAGAAGAGATACTTTCGCGAAGAAGTTTTGAAGGAATTCTTAAGATTTTGACACTTTCTATCACAATTGGGTGCATATTGAGACAACTGTTATATCTGAGCGCTATAACAGATTATATCCCGTATATGTCTCTTACCATGCTTGGAAGTCAAGTAATTGGGTATTCTCTTCCTCTTATCATTGGCGCTGAAGCTCTTTCAAAGAACGCGAATACAGAGAATACCAGCACTCCATTTTATGATCTCGAGCAAAGTCAATGGACCCAAGTGATTGATTACATCGTCAAGCTTCAAGTACTGGTTTGTTTTATACTGACTCTAAGGCTCAGCCAGAAAGTTTGGAAGGCTCGGGTCAGACTACTCGGTCAAAACCGGAGCAGGCCATACCGCGCTCCATCTGAAAAATGGGTCTTTCTCATAACTTTGATCATACACATCCTCGGATATCTGTTAGCCTTGATCTTCCATTCGGTCAAGACGGGGCAAACCCCGATGTGGACCCAACAATATGTGGATCCTTCTGGAAATCCTCTATCACTGAAAACCTGGGAAACTCTGTTACAAGAGTACACAGGTTTACTTCAAGATCTTTTCCTTCTTCCTCAAGTAATTGGCAACATTATATGGCAGATTGATAGTAAGCCACTTGCAAAGCTATATTACATGGGAATCACAATTCTCAGGCTCCTTCCACACGGGTACGACTATATCAGAGGTCCGGCAGCTACTCCATTTTTCTCCGAGGAATACGAGTTTGTCAACAGAAAATTTGACTTTTTCTCGGAATTTGGTGATATTGCTATACCATGTTTGGCTATAATATTTGCAGTCATAGTTTATATACAACAAAAGTGGAACTATGAGAAACTTAGTCATACTCTTACAATTGGGCACTTCAGGCTTCTCCCGATGTCGTCGAGAATGTATGAGAAGATCCCTTCTGAGTTAGCAGAAGCTGAGCTTGTTTGTGATCCTAATAGAAGTAATGTTCAAAAGGATGACAAGTAATGTATGTGTGCTTGTACTTTTCTATATACATCTAATTTGTGTTATACGTAATAGTTGACATTTTCAGTGCCATTATACTTTTATGTAAAAATAGTTATTTATATTTTCATCGGCGGGAATAACTTTTTTTTGGGTATGTTATTGATGATGACCGGGGATTAATATGCTACCGACGACAAAAACAGAAATAATTTTTTTTTTTTGTTTTGTCTAAGTGGATACAATAATCTTCTTCAGAGTTATAATTTCTGCTTAACGTATTTTAAAACCGTATACAATTCAAATGAAGAGAAGAAGTACGACCTAAGCTGCCTGAGACCACAATTCGCACACTTTTCATGTTTGTGATTATATTGGGAAGAAACTAGCGTAGCTCAATATTGTTAGAATATAAAACCGATCATGAGACTCCAATCATCAGCATGATCGGTTTTATATTCTAACAAATATATCATGTGTTTGGAAATCACTCGATTTTCCTGGGAAAATGTGACTTCAGAAAAACCAGCCAAAGTTTGTGAAATAGAAGTCTGTTATAGTTGTATAATTTTGACGCTGAGCAAAGTACAAGAAGACCGCATAGCGCAGTGGATTAGCGCGTTTGACTTCGGATCAAAAGGTCGTGGGTTCGACTCCCACTGTGGTCGTTCCATTTTTTTCTTTGGACTTTTAAAGACAATGATAAATTTGAATTTATGGCTTACTATTGTTTTTTTTTATCGTAATCAATTATTTTGTTAGTCTCATTCTCATTACTTTTGTAACCAAATGATATCATTTTTGTTCAACATCAAATTTGATATTTTTGTTAGTCAAATTAATTAAAAAAATAATAAGTAATATTAAACATAGTTTATATACCTCATCTTTTTTTTTTTTAGTTTGGAAATAATGATGATATTTAATACTTGAAATATTCTTTACTTATTTTCTCTTAACTATTATAACGTTTAATCAAATAAAAATAATTTAAATAAGGTGGGTAAATAGATAAAACATTCATTCTCACATTGAAAATTAAAAGAAAAAAAAAATTATTCTACTCATTAGTATTATGTTGTTTTGGGATTATACTAAGAGAATTAATATAAACAGACTATCGCAAATCGATATATACAATGTACTTTTGTCATCTTATCATCAAAGCAACAATAAGACAACAAAATCAAATGTATCTTATCTCATCTCATTAGTATTCAAATCATAAAAAAATATAGATTTACCCATCTAACCAACTTAATTAAATATATAGAGAATACTATATTTACACCAACTTGCTCTAGTCATATTTGTAATTTGTTGTTAAAATCAATCTTAATAAATTTATTACACATTAACAATGATGAATATATTAAAAATATCCGCAAAATATCTTATCACTATTGAAAAAAATTAAAAAAATAAAAGTTACAATTTAGTCAAGTTATATTACTACGAAAACGCGGTTCTTGTGGGCAAAATCCACAAGAATGTGACCTTTTTTTCCGATCGAATGAATTACCGATGATTTCCTTCACCAAAGTTTGACCACCATTCGGCATTCGCTGATGATTATATTCAATCATCGACGATCTCAAGTGTCTTTATATACATTCGACAATGCCTAAAACAAACTATATAATACAAATGCTTGTCGAATTCTCCACTTTTCTTCTATTTCTGTCTTATCTCTTCATTTCTTGTCCATTTGATTCCTACACACCACAAAGTAAAGATATGAGAATTGTTGAAAAATAAATCAAATAAAATAATTAGGTGAAAATAAACAAAGTTTTTCATTAATTTGTTTTTTTGCTAGGAATGTGCTAGAATTTTTATCAATCTATTTTCTTTTATAGGTGAAATGTTTTCATAACGGTAGAATATAAAAAGATTAGCACTAAATTATGATTATTAAGTGGAATAATGCATGATAAATGAAGGTGTTTAAATAAGATGAGTAATTAGTCTATTGATTACTACTTCCCCTTTTCATTTTCTATTTTAACTTTTTTTTTAAATAAAAAATAAAAAATTGATCAAACATGTAAATGTAGCTCGCCACGTGTTATTCTAGTAACTACTCAATCTAGGCTTTTTATGTTACTTTTCATTAATTTTTCATTAATTTGTTTTTGCTAGGAATATGCTAGAATATTATCAATTTTTTTTTTTATAGGTGAAATTTTTTCATAACGGTAGAATATAAAAAGATTAGCACTAAATAATGATTAATAAGTGGAATAATGCATGGTAAATGAAAGTGTTTAAATAAGATGAATAATTAGTCTATTGATTACTACTTTACTTTTTCATTTTCTATTTTTTACTTTTTTTTTTAAATAAAAAATTGATCTAACATGTAAATGTTGCGCGCCACGTGTCATTCTACTAACTACTCAATCTAGGCTTTTTATGTTATTATATAGATATAGATATAGATATAGATATAGATATAGATATAGATATAGATATAGATATAGATATAGATATAGATATAGATAGATATCTTGAAATTATTAACTTATAGTTAATGTGTATTTTTTTTGTAGTTTTTTTTTTGAGTTAATTAAGTGTAAAGCTAATGGAATATGGGTGGATTTTTAAAGGAAATAAGTGAATTAAATTAATGCAATATAATAATAAATTGATAATCATGTCATATTCGTTTGCCAAGTCACATTATTATTGTGTCGTGGCTTTTTTCAATCCCATGCGGCATTGTCTACGTGACATTTTTAGGCTAGCCTTTTAATAATATTTTATAGATTTGTATGTGCAGTACCTACCCAAAAACCATAGTAGAAAATAATCCAAGTATAACCTACATTTTTTTTCCTTTATCACTCCAAATTTATAAATACGAGTGTGATAGAGTGTAGCTAGCCATTAGACAAACATGTTCGTTCATGAGCCACTGGGCAGTGGGCGCTCAAACCTATTATTTTGAAAAAAAAAAATTTATACATTTAGATGTACAATACCATTATACAATTATATCAAATTTAATTAACTGAGTTTAAGTATATCTTTTATGAACATTTTATAGTTTCTAAGTTATATTTTAATTCTTTTGACGTCAATAGATAAATTTAACAATTTAACTTGATGTTAATGTGAAAAGTTAAGAAATTTTAACATTCAAATTTACGGAAATTTTTTATACTACCCCCTTAATTTTGTAAAATTTCTCATGATACCCTTGTTTTTAAGAATCTGCCTATGATACCCTTAAGTTTTTATTTTTGTGCCATTGCTACCCTCTAATATAACGCCGTTAGAGCATCTTTAATGGTAAGCTACATTATATTGTAGCTTGACATGCCACGTAGTTATTTTCTGGAATATTGCTCTCAAGCTACATGTTCTCCCAATGGTAGGCTACTATACCTTGTAACTTGAATAGCCCCACTTCACATTAACCGACCAATAAAAACCAAGCAGCAAAAATCAAGCAGCTAACTTGGTAGAACAGTTGTAGCTTTCAAGCAGGTTGTAATTTTCTGTCTCCAATGGTGAGTAACCTGCTTGCAATTTTGTAAAATTTTCACAAAATTACAAGCAGATTTTTTTTGTAACCATTAGAGATGCTCTTAAATGGACATTAAGTTTTGATGGCGTGACAATATTAATCATTAATTAACCTTGGATGGAAAGTTAATTTAATATTTATCATTTGTCGAAAAAAATAAAAGTTTTCACATTTTGCATGGTACCCTTGTCATTTATACATTCTTCCCCAGATAATCCGTAAGATGTAAACAATTTTCCCATCACAAATTCTCATTTGTGACGGGCATATCCGCCACAAATTTGCGACGGGTCAAGTATTACCCACTTGGGTAGGAAAAGACAAGCCATTTGGGATTCCCTATGCTTTGTCTTATTTATCAAAGTGGGAGAACTTGACCCATTAGAAGCTTGCGACGGTATATCTGGGGAAAAATGTATAACGTACGCGGTACCATGAGAAATATTCAATATTTTATTTTTATTTCATATTAGTATTAAATTACTAATTATTGTCACGTAATCAAAACTTAACGTTCATTTAACGGCTGTTACATTAGGAAATACCATGACACATAAATGGAACCTCAAGGGTACCACATACACATTCTTGAAAATAAGAGTACCATGAAAAATCTGATAAAATTAAAGGGTATCATGTGAAATTTCCGTAAAATTTATAATCTTTAGAGTAAATTTTAAATTTTTATTATAAAGCTCATAAATTATACCATCGATTTTGGTCTCCAAAGGCCGCAGAACGAGCTTACGATTTTGGCTACCGAATTTACAAGTTTTATTGATGAAATGTAACACAACCCTTAATATATAGTATACTCATACATTTATATTAGGGGTCTCATTTTTTTGTTATGCATCGAACTTCCATTTATTTTAAGACTAGGTAGTATCCCGCGCTTCGCGCGGTCTGTTTTAAAATTTTATTATTATAATTGAAGAAAAATAACCTAATTTATATATAACCCTTAATATTTTTACTTATAAATTAATTTTTCTCAAATTAATTTTTTTTAGGTTTAACTTCAATGTTTTGAAATAAAATACATACATTTTTAATTGAAACTAATAAGTGATAATTAATTATGCATGAACGTTATATAAATTATTTTGTGACTGATCAAATATCATATTAATTAAAATAAAATTTATTCAAATAATACAACAATCAACAATAAGTCTCAAATTATATCATTTCACGATACGTTATGTTCCAAATTAATTAATATTTGTTCAAAATGATGTGAATATAATTTTATGTAGTTTTTAATTTTTTATGTATAACAAGTGATATTTATGTATCAAACATATAGAGTTCAAACTCAACTTATTCAAATATTTTGATTGTTTATTACATGTGTTATGTGTCAAACATATCTGTAAGAATTGCACCTTTTGTATTTTTAAACAACTATAGATAAATGATGTTTAAGAGTTTACCTGTAAATAAAAATAAAATAGGCTGAACTTTCTCAAATAATATTTTTTGAGGTTTAATTTCAAAGTATTTAAAAGATAACATATAAAATATTTAACTAAAATTAATATTTAGCTAGTCATAGTCAATATTTATACTTGACATATACATATTTTAATTGAAGATATTAAAGAAAAATGCAACGTTTTTTCTACTTTTTCATGTCGTTTATTATAATATTATATTATTTAATAATCATTACTTTTGTTTTGATTATTCAAATGCACTCGCGATCACTGTGTACATACATACTCGTACACATACTTGTTATCACACTATTTAAACCTATCAAAATCTCACATGTATTCAATTTCTCGCAATATAATTTTTTTTCATTTATACATAAAAACTTATCTCTTAGTAGTTTTATTTAAGTAGTTTTTTTAAGAAATACAATGACTCTTCAAACTATATTTTTCTTAGGATTTAATGATCTAAGTTTTATAACTTTCTCAAAATGTCTTTTTACGTAAACATAAAACATTACCGAGACACTCGCTTTAATCATCTCTACAAATCAAAATATTTCAATAAATATAATGAAAATTATACTCAATTTGAAGCATTTTTCGCAACGAACGTATTTATTTACATTTTAAAATTTTTATCAAAATAATTTTTTAATAAATTTAGAATCAAATCACCGTAATTATTTAATGTAATTTTATAATAAAATTTATTAAACTATAATTAATATTTTGTTGAGATTTATACGACATTTATTATGTTTATATTTAATGTTTAGCTGTAATTAATACTTGTATTTAAGGCTGGGTTGACACGTGGTGCATCCACAACGCTTCAACCCAGTTTTATATATATACTAGTTTTGTACCCGCGAAAATCGCGGACTTGTTCTATTTGTCCCATTTATTTGCTTTTGTTGACGTCCATCTTTAACTAAAATATAAAATATTTTTTTTATCGCGAATAAAATATAAACCAAACATTTGTAAATATTTACTTCTTTTACATTATTTTTCATGATCATAGTAATATAGATAAAAGTTTTAATTTGAATTTTATTTCCATATATTTTAATACATGTTAATATTATTCATGAATATTTTGTAGCCAACAATTTAATGTAGCTAATTTTATAACTATAAATGTTTGTTTAAATTTTTTACAAATTTGTTATTTTTATGTATTTATGATGTACGTCATAAATAATGAAGCTAAAAGCGGTTGCGTCGTTACGTCGATAAATAAAGCACTCCAAGATCGCGGTTACATATCTGATAGGTTTTTATAAGAAAGTTAAATAGATACTACTCTCTCCTATTCCGAATAATTATCCCATTTGGACAATGGCACGAAAATTAAGGAATGGATTTAAAATAATGAAAATTATTGTATAGGGGTAAGAATATAGGAGTTAAATAATGAAAAGTATTGAATATGATAGTTTAGGGATGGTTGGAGTGGTAAATAAAGAAAAGAGCCAAGGGTAGGAAAGTAAAAAACATGTCCAAATATGTCAAATAGGACAGTTATGTAAATAGATGGAAATGACAAATGGAACAGTTATTCGGAATAGGAGGTAGTATTAATTTAACTTTTCCTCAAAATCTATACTTTTTATCAAAAATATACATGTAACATAGAGAATCTCGCCGATGATGAATAATGATGCTTTGTAAGCCAATTAAAAGAGTAAAAAATATGTTTTCGTTTTTCAAATTTAGATCCAAACATGTAATCTCCACTTTTTAATATATAGCCTCCTCACAATCAATAATCTGCAAATTGAGATAGTTAAAATTAAAATTAAATAAGCATCATCTTAATTACAAAACTAACTATACAACTTATTAAACGTTTAAAATTTTAAAATCTTAAAAGATAGAAATATGGAGTACTTTTAAGAAGACTATGAACGTTTGAATCACATGCACATATACACCTTATTTTTCTCTTTTTCGTAAGTGTGCTAATTACAATATTTAAGATGGTTTTGAAATAAATCAAAAGTAACAATATGAGAAATTGTGAAGCTTTATAATCCAAGTTATTGTAATTTTCATTTACCATATATAAGACTTTTTAGCTACTATCTTTATTACTAATGGGGAATTATATGGATAAATTTTACGATTTAAAATTTAAATAATGAGAGTAAATTCTTAATTTATTTTTGTAATTTAGTACATGATCTTATGGTTTCCACTAGAAAATATTATTAGTAGCTTTATTGTAACACCCCGATTTATGAAGGAGCCTTTATCAAGACATTCCCTAATAAACCGGACTGTTACCATCTCGGTTTCCCGAGGAAGTGAATAACAAATTAAACTCCAAGGCAAATTATATAATTACCTTAACTTAATTATTACAAAACCTCTTTTACATCAAATTACAAAGAACTAACATAAACAAAAGTGAAAGTCTTCTAAATGATGATCTAGCTACTAAGTCTTCTGATCCAGTGTCTCACGCCCATCAAGCTCCCGTCCTATCTCTTAAACTCATCAAGTCTGCTCCCAATATTTGGATCGTCGCGGTGTTCACGAATACACAGGGTCAACCACGAGGTTGAGTAGGGAATACAATGAAACAACAAAGTATGATATGCATGCTCCTCCGTCACCTCCATCTCCATCTCAACTCATATCTCATAACCCGGACAACCCACCATACCGATCCCCTAGACTATATATCGACCGTAGCCGATCTGCCCATTTCGCGGTGAGGACATCGGGGCAAGTCTGCGAACCCGCTGGGCCTTATCACAACATCATCATCACCACACCCCATCACCACAACATCCTCCATCTCCAATGCATATGAATGCTTAAGAAATTAATGCAACACAATATGTATATCATTGAACTCGCTAAATCATAGAATCATGCCTAGTTCAAATGTTGTGATAATATACTCAATACGATCAATTCAGTCAAGCACATTCCAGGATATGAATCATAACATGAATCAACAACCACGAATCAAGTCAACGTTCACAGTTTGGTCATATGAAACACAACAAGTCAACACAATTCAACAACAACGATAATAAGTCAAGTGTATTTCCCTACCTTTTCGCAATCCAAGCACGCACAAGCAATCAGTTATGAGCCTTCACATATCCATCACCTACATAACATAATTATGTATAATTACCACCTACTCAGTCAATTAATCATTCACATAACCTAGACTCATCGTAATTTAATAGGAATATCAACTTAAAGAACAAACACGACTTTTCCTGATTTTCCTGCACATGGCAGACTCCGTATAAAATGAATAACTAATTCCAGAAAATTCGAATTGATGCAAGGCCAATTGAATTGGAACCCCATGAGTCTTAGCTACAAATTATATCTAACGTGTTTTTCTCAAATTCCAAACTTATCAAGGGTTTTCAGACTGATTTCCAAAAACTGACAGAAACCGTCGCATAAAAAGTATTGATTCATAAAACGAGTTTGCCAAATGATTTCTAAGTAAAACCAACGCCTAACTCATCTAAACTATTTAAATTAAATATATAAAAAAGACCCAGCACCAATTCAATATCTAAATTATGTTTTAGAAGTAATCTTTCAGCCTCTACTGATTCGCGGACTTTTTAGATAGACGTTCACAAATAATTTCTTCAGGAAAAACTACACAGTGAAATGCCACCAATTTTCACAGGCATAAACTAGGCTTGGAATAAATATGAGTCTCTTCTTTAACTTTTTGCATCCCATGACTTTAAGACAGGTAAAACACTCAAATAACACAGACCAACGAATCTGTAAATTGCTGTAACTATTCCATTCATTTATCTCATACAATTTATAATCAAAAACCCCCAAACCAATTCTAGGGTTATGAAAATTATCCAAATACTACTATAATTATGCTAATAATTGAATAAAGAGGTAATAGGATAGTCTACTTACGAAATAGGATGAGAATAGGCTGAGAAATCGCCTCGCAATGCCTCACGCGGCTCCCTTCACACACGGCTCCCTCTTCTCTCTTTTCTCTCTTTTCTCATGGTTAAAATGAATATGGTGATAGGGAGATTAGGGTTTGGTTGGATGGGTTATACATATAGGATAGGTGCTATTAAGACGATACGGGCCTAGCCTAGTTAGATTAATTAAAACCCGAGTCTCATAATTACCCGAGTCACAAATACACTACACGACCCAGCTGGTAACTCGGCCTAATATAATATCATATTAAAATACCGGGTATTACAGTTTACCCTCCTTAAAAGAAACTTCGTCCCGAAGTTTACCCTCTCTACCAACCAACGCAAACGAATTATGAAACGCATATACAAAAGTATGTAAGGCACCCACCAAATTGAATATTAAACGCAGTATTACATTCCACCCTCCTTAAAATAAACTTCGTCCCCGAAGTTTAACCATAACAGAAACACATCATGTAACACTCCAACATAACCCACACAACGCATAACCAATATAGCCAAACTGAGAAATCACACATGAAAGTATAAAGATTTTACAATCCTACCCTCCTTAAACATGGTTACGTCCCCGTAACCTTCATTATTATAACAAAAGTTCTCAAACTACTGCTAACAACTGAAAGAGGATAAAAGATTCACAACTCACGCTCAAGTTAACTAATCCCTACTAAAGACAATCAATATACAAGCTCTCTTAAGGAAGCTACAGTTACTGCTGCTACAACACATCGCCACGGATCGGAGCAAAAGCCACGTTGAATAACTTAAGACATTTCGAAGATTAATCTAAACACTCTTCATATCAATCAATACATGCAATAACATCCACAGGATCTCGCTTGTCAATCTAATTTATACATTACTACTCAGGTTACAAAGATGAAGATGCTTAGGTGCTCACATATGGTTCATGTCAAATAGCATATTTTCCAAGAAATATTGGTCGAATGACGAATGACGAATGCACATTGATTGACAAATTTTACAAGCTTATTGGTCGAGTCAGTCAAGCGAGTAAACAACGATATTGGAAAGTTAACATACAATACTATCATACATAAAATTTCATTCTTGGTGTTAAATATATTTAAACTGCACCCAACACCATGACATAAAAGATTAAATGTATTTAACTACACCAATTTTACAAATATTCATTACATATCATGCTAATATCAACATGCCATGTTAACACACAACTCACTTAAATCACCACATTACATTTCCCGTTTTGACATTCGTAACTAACCACAACCCACCAATTCACTACATGAAAGAACAACATGACTAAATTAACCCACTATTTGTGACTCCGTTCTAGCTTCATTCCCCCAGACTAGCAAATATCATGAAACCATACAACCAGACACTGGCTGGAAATCTCATTCCGAATTTATACTCACACGACAAAATTTAACTTCATTTTCAAAACTTTTACTTTCATACTGGACGGTGAATAACTTTCTTAACATAAATCCTATAACAGAGCCGTCCATAAAATCCATTTAACTCAAAATCAGATAAACTTAACTCAATTCCTTCAAACAATACAAGCTTAGGTGTCGACTCATATTTCGTAATTTACAGGTTCATCTTATTTATTCCAGTCCTATCTTTACTAATGAACGACTATTACCTCAACATCAGGATTTTAGTCGCACTTCTTTACTCAGTTATATTCACGGCTAACACGACTACAACATTTAATCGGAGACCCCTTTTAGATAGTACACATTCCCTGGTGACGTCTCTTCAAAGCATACGATTCGTACCATAATGTAAAGCAAGTAACTACAATTTAACTGTGTTCAATCAAAATTTTACCTCTTTATTACAGATCTATTTATCACAGGTTGCATGGTCACACAAAAGTATAAGTACCAACTCAATTACATGTTAAATTTTAAAACGATTTATCACGTCATAAGAACTAGACAAGAGTCTAACCATATAGTCAATATAAGAAGATTATTAGTTTAGATCGGAGGCACACTATAAAATTCCCAGTTAAACTCCTTACGGAACCATCGATTAAGGCGTCATGAGTAATTAACTTAATAATGTAGAAGCCAAACAACTGAAATTACAATTGAGTATTAATAGTTATATGATTCACAATAACAACAAAATTACTTCCATATCACACATATGTTTAACATTTTAGCAACCATACCATTGTATCCATCAACTCAAGATAATCCATTTTCAAAAAAATAAAAGATATCGCATAAACAACTTAAACATGTACATATACCATCATATAACTTGTAAAACATTATCTATGACAAAAGATTAGTAAGGTGAACAAGTTCTCCGGTTTGCACGGTTTGAACAAATAGGCAACTCGCGGCTCAATTAAACGTAACTATAACGACTATCATTTAAACATACGCATGACATGTGAATCATCAAAGGGTTATCTCATTATAATTCGACGGTTCGAGAATATATTTCAAATATCGTAACTATATCGTAACTATATCAACTATATTTCAAATATCGTGACAATTGCAACAACCACCTTAGCATTTCATGACAATACAACTATGAACATACCCAATAAGGAACAACAACACTATTTTATTATTATATCATAAGTTTAGGTTCAACTGAAATAAATTAATGCAATGAAGTAATAAGTATAACTGTAGGCACACAGACTCACATAAAAGACATGAGAACTCAGATGACATCCTACATGTGTGAACATTTAGACATACTCATTCCTACCATCCATGTGTAAACATTTAAACATAATTATTATAAATATTCACGCGAGTATATTAGAACAATCAAGTTAACATTTAACGCCACCAACTTTACCAAAATATGATAATATAGTTTTATATTTATATATACCCGACCGCTATACAAATATGATGAATACACCAGAGATATTACAACATGCCAAACATATAAAATATGCAACAACTGGACCCGTATAAAATATTTCACCCTCGATTAGGAATCAATTTAAGCTGTTCAATTTCACTCATGCTATCATGCCAACAATGTTATCAACTAAACTTTAATTTTATCACTTGTTAAGATACATAACTACTGAACATGTGTGCTACTATCATCATATAAGGACACTATAATTTCACATTAATAAGGCTCATGAAATAATCGAACAACTGTATGAAAACTCAACATGGAATTCACATTTTAAAAGTTATGATTCACGTTGTAACTTCCAAAAATCACGAATAAATAACCGTTCAACGAAAACTTAAGTTATATTACTTTTTATAACATACAGAGAGTTAATAATTCGTGAGAAAAAGAATAAGGTCCAAAGCTCAAGAATTCAATTTTTAAAGGATTTTACAACTCAGTTGGTCCAAACAAGTATGTGACAGCAATTGGTCCGAAACTTGGGTCAGTTTGCAAAACTTACCATCTAATATAGAGACATCAAGAATTTTCGTGGCTTATCAATTTGAAAACATATGCGAATCTTCTGATCGATGGAGTTGGAATTATGCAAAAATTATTAATACAATTTAAATGAGGATTTTTACAAAATCGTTGGTCAAAACATCACTGCACAGGAACTTCCTGACCACAGCCCACTAAAACATTTATTACTCCTAATCCGTATATCCTATAAGCATGAAACTAACGCCAAATGAACACTAACTCCCGAGGCTATCCCCCATAAAAGTTTCATCCATAGGCAATAAACAGAAAAGAAATAGCAGTAAGGTCAATTAAAGAGTAAAATCAAACAAAACGAGTTTCAGCACTAGGTCATTCTTTACTATGTTACAAGCTCGTATGAACATACTATGTATACTAACCCATCCCAACTTAAATCTCACACTTGGTGCTTACGTAAACATCTATCCCATCGAATCCCTTCGTATCTCGATCTACTCCTGACATCTAAATCACGATTGCTATGACTAGAAACATGCAATTCAATAGTGTTTCAGATTACTATCACAATACTATACTAGCATGGCTTTGGGATCACATAACCGCATATCGCTAGACATATTAGCTCTATCAACACGTCATTCAGCATCCATCCAAATAAATTTCATCAATTCGCAATTATTTTCACGCTCACGATTACCACAATCCAACACTTCATTGATTATCAACCTGAACACGAAAATTTTATTTCCTAGCTCTACAACATCATATGATCACGTCATCATTCATACAAAATACTTACCGTAATGTTGTCCTGTAGCATGGTTAGAATATATGGGTCTCAAGGTGTACATCCACTCGATTATATCCAAGGTTTTCCTTCTAACTACCCCATTCACTCAATTTATCTCGGGTTACCTGGTTCAAAACTGAGAGGGCAAAAGAGCACGTATTAAGGGCGCCTTCTTAACCGCACTGTGAGCTCCTAACAGTTTATTCCCAGGGGTTCATTTTATTTAGACACATCCTACGTTCATTGGGTTCATTGGTTTAGGCCTGAGGATCGTTCGCTCTGATACCACTTTGTAACACCCCGATTTATGAAGGAGCCTTTATCAAGACATTCCCTAATAAACCGGACTGTTACCATCTCGGTTTCCCGAGGAAGTAAATAACAAATTAAACTCCAAGGCAAATTATATAATTACCTTAACTTAATTATTACAAAACCTCTTTTACATCAAATTACAAAGAACTAACATAAACAAAAGTGAAAGTCTTCTAAATGATGATCTAGCTACTAAGTCTTCCGATCCAGTGTCTCACGCCCATCAAGCTCCCGTCCTATCTCTTAAACTGTCAAGTCTGCTCCCCAATATTTGGATCGTCGCAGTGTTCACGAATACACAGGGTCAACCACGAGGTTGAGTAGGGAATACAATGAAACAACAAAGTATGATATGCATGCTCCTCCGTCACCTCCATCTCCATCTCAACTCATATCTCATAACCCGGACAACCCACCATACCGATCCCCGTAGACTATATATCAACCGTAGCCGATCCGCCGCTCAAGCCGAGGACACCAGGGCAAGTCCTGCAGAACCCGCCTGGGCCTTATCACAACATCATCATCACCACACCCCATCACCACAACATCCTCCATCTCCAATGCATATGAATGCTTAAGAAATTAATGCAAAGACAATATGTATATCATTGAATCTAAATCATAGAATCATGCCGGTTCTAGAATGTTGTGATAATATACTCAATACGATCAATTCAGTCAAGCACATTCCAGGATATGAATCATAACATGAATCAACAACCACGAATCAAGTCAACGTTCACAGTTTGGTCATATGAAACACAACAAGTCAACACAATTCAACAACAACGATAATAAGTCAAGTGTATTTCCCTACCTTTTCGCAATCCAAGCACGCACAAGCAATCAGTTATGATCTTTCACATATCCATCACCTACATAACATAATTATGTATAATTACCACCTACTCAGTCAATTAATCATTCACATAACCTAGACTCATCGTAATTTAATAGGAATATCAACTTAAAGAACAAACACGACTTTTCCTGATTTTCCTGCACATGGCAGACTCGGTATAAAATGAATAACTAATTCCAGAAAATTCGAATTGATGCAAGGACAATTGAATTGGAACCCCATGAGTCTTAGCTACAAATTATATCTAACGTGTTTTTCTCAAATTCCAAACTTATCAAGGGTTTTCAGACTGATTTCCAAAAACTGACAGAAATCGTCGCATAAAAAGTATTGATTCATAAAACGAGTTTGCCAAATGATTTCTAAGTAAAACCAACGCCTAACTCATCTAAACTCTTTAAATTAAATATATGAAAAAGACCCAGCACCAATTCAATATCTAAATTATGTTTTAGAAGTAATCTTTCAGCCTCTACTGATTCGCGGACTTTTTAGATAGACGTTCACAAATAATTTCTTCAGGAAAAACTACACAGTGAAATGCCACCAATTTTCACAGGCATAAACTAGGCTTGGAATAAACATGAGTCTCTTCTTTAACTTTTTGCATCCCATGACTTTAAGACAGGTAAAACACTCAAATAACACAGACCAACGAATCTGTAAATTGCTGTAACTATTCCATTCATTTATCTCATACAATTTATAATCAAAAACCCCAAACCAATTCTAGGGTTATGAAAATTATCCAAATACTACTATAATTATGCTAATAATTGAATAAAGAGGTAATAGGATAGTCTACTTACGAAATAGGATGAGAATAGGCTGAGAAATCGCCTCGCAATGCCTCACGCGGCTCCCTTCACACACGGCTCCCTCTTCTCTCTTTTCTCTCTTTTCTCATGGTTAAAATGAATATGGTGATAGGGAGATTAGGGTTTGGTTAGATGGGTTATACATATAGGATAGGTGCTATTAAGACGATACGGGCCTAGCCTAGTTAGATTAATTAAAACCCGAGTCTCATAATTACCCGAGTCACAAATACACTACACGACCCAGCTGGTAACTCGGCCTAATATAATATCATATTAAAATACCGGGTATTACATTTATATTCCAAATTATTAGACTTTTTGTTTACTACATATATAAGACCTTTTAACTACTTTCTCTATGGTTAATGAAGAGTTAGATGGACAAATTGTACTATTTAAATGATGAGAGTAAATTGTTAATTAATTTTTATAATTTAAATCATGATCGGTATTATGATTTCCATCAAAAAATATTAGTAAATCTTATGAAGAATTTTAATAATTAAGTCTGATGTAGCCTTAATATTAACCAATATAAAAATGACATGTGAATTAAAATTAGATGTTTTAAGTAGCTTTTTAACTATATTGTATTTTTTTTTTATACAAAAAACAGAGTTATAAAAAAACAATTTACTAAGATCCTCTAAATTCGAATTAAAAACTAAAAATATGTTGTTTTTACATCAAGTGAGACAATTACGAGCCAAATAAGTTTTAATATCATTAGAACATAGTTCAAGGACAGATATCAAGTTTTTGTTCAACTAAATCCTTCTGTTGCCTACACATTTCCCATGTAGTTTTTTCTTAACACACTATGTTAATATTATGAGAAGACAAAGGAAGCATCACCTACAAAAATAGAATAAGAAACAAACATACATTTAACGATAATTCAATTAATCTTGTAAGAGGGTTTACATAAAGATAGTATAAAATAAATCTACCACAAAGCGATATTAGTGGATAAATTACAAAAAACTGTGCATTTTACAATAAGCTTACATAAATTACACAAACAAAACTCGTAGAACATATCTTATGTATAACGTAATTAACTGCACAATACAACTTTGCAATAATAAGAAAATTGTACCATTCCATCTGCAAAAATAAATCAAGGTGAGAAATACAAATTGACATCAAAAAAAGTTATTTAAACAATACCAAATAAAACACAAATCTTATGTATGATATAACTTTATTTTTTTCTCAAATGCAAATGATTAATAAAAATTATATGCAATGGAAAGTTTCAATAATATATGAATATGCCAAAAGTTTAGAAAAAGAGGGTAAAAAATAAAAGTGCTTATTTTAAAGATGAATAAGGGGTCATAAACGTGATAATAAGTATTCTATCTTAATTCTATGAATGAATATTATTAATTAGTCACATATTATCAAATGAAAGTTTCTTAGTGATTCTACGCTGTCACATGTCTTATACATATGCTCCAGATATCCTTTTTATATTATTCTATAGATATGACATGTAGATTATGATAAGTAATTTAGTATGCCTTTAAATTAGATATATAGATTTTGTATTTAGATTATAGAGTTATTGATTTTACATACATAAATATGGAAGAAGAAGAAATGTAATGTAAAAGGTTTGAATGAGAGTGTTTTATAAATTATCTTATGAAATTAAAATAAGACATATAATTGATGGTTGATAGTTTGGCTTACTTTTTAATTATACTAGTTGTTGCACCGCGCCCTATCGGGCGCGGCGCCCCAATTTGGTGCAATTCTAACGGAAGTAAGTCGGATGAAACCAGTTGCTTTGATTGGTTAAAAAACACGTCATTTGAAACAACCAAGTAGATAAATATTCAAAATTGCATTCCTGATCTAAAAAGATCAAGACGATGGTTCTTCACAATACATGATCGTTATTCCGTTGTGTTCTATACACAAGAACAAGTATACTGTAAACGATTGTATCAAACACTGCTGAAGTACAACAAAGAGCTCAAATCATGGAATTGAACAACTATCATGAACTTATGACTCAGAAAATCCGAGAGACTTGGACTGAACAACTATATCATGCATCAGCAAGAGCACCTTCATGAATTGAGTATAACAAAACCTAATTGCAAAACAGGCTAGCTGAAGACATGGCCAGCATGCCTACATCACTATTATCCATCCAATGACTCTTGACGATGTCGTTTCCACCCAAATATTGATGCACTTCGTTGATTAACCCTTTATTTCGGATCATTGGTCCCACCATGTTTCTGTTCAAGTGAACACAAGCTAAACCAAATGAATAAAATAATAATAGCAGTTCAGGGAAATGTGACTGAACACACAATGGCAGTAACAATATGAACAAATATCTCTTAAATTCTGCAAATCAATGATACTGATTTTCAATTTATATTTAAATTAGTGCGAAATTATAAAGTTCAAAACTTCAAGATAGTGTTTAGATTTACACGACTAACTACGACAAACTAAAGTTTCGACACTTGCAAATCTGGGGTAAGTTATATTTTACTGGCAAAGACGACCAAAGCCACACATGAACCCAAGGTACGTGGGATAATACCAAAATTACGATCTACCTCTCCCTCTCTCAGCATTGATAAAATGCACATATAGTGACCTATATCATAGATGTAACATGTAAATGTGCATTAAAGCTACAAAATAGGATGAAAGAAAGTGAACCTTGCAGCAGTTCAACCATTATGATTTTCCTAAAAAGCGAAGAAGGCATAATGGAGAAATACACTGTTAAATTCCACGCAGAATGCCAAAAAAGGGTCGCTGCAAGAACTGCGACATTTTCCGACATTCAATCATACCTATGTGAAGAGTTTAGACTTAAATAAATATGACAATGGATTTCGTTCTCATTTTCCTATACAAATAGCTTACCCTTCTACCCTCCACCCTTCATAAAAATGGATGATGTTTTTTCATTTTCCTCTACAAAACAGCTTTCCCTCCCTCCAGTTAATATATTGCATTTCTGATTTTCCTATAAAAAAAAATAGCCCTCCTTCCCTCCCACCCATCCTATACAAAACGGATTTTGTGAACTCATTTCCATGTATAATCTACGTCTCAGAGTGATAAAATACACACGTCGTAACCTAAAAGTAATGTCGGGAAAAATATTGGTATCATACATTCCTATGTCTAATATCAGAATAGACTTAAGACTGCGTAAATGTGACTGAACTCATAATGGCAGACCTGGAACTGGAATGGGGTATGGTGAAACAGAACAAAGGTGTGATTCATGGGCGAGTGGTTATGGTGAATGAAGAAAATGACATTGGGAAGTGAAAATAATACCTTTGTTACAAAGGCCAACTGTCAACTTGAATCCGTAGCAGAACCGTTGATTTAGACGGTGTTCAGTGCAAAGAAGAGTACCTATATAACCAGTATGAGACAATTATCACATTCTTTCATGTCAAATGTGCTCATCATCTAACAGTTATCACATATGGAGCTAAGCATTCGACTGAAAGTCAAAGGTAAACCACAAAAGTACGTCTACAACAAAAAATTCTTGCAAATTCCAGCAAAATAAGAATATACCCAGAAGTCAAATTTTTATTTCTCATTCAAAGTTTAATTTCTCTAAAATCTATAGAGGAAGCTACTATTCTGTTCTTAATGATAGTATTGACCTGAGAGAATTACCAATTGATTCTTTTCCCACCCACATATTGAATGCGATTAAGTGGCAGGGAAAAATTTGTCCAAAGTCCAAAGAGTGGAAAAAAAACTTCTTACTTGTTGGTACTAACAACTGACTAACTGACTCATATGTCATGTCTCGTTCCAAACTACACCATTTTTGGATATGTATCACAAAAGATCGGTTAGTACCTTGTTAGCATGTGCAATGGACGATTTGTCATATAGGTCATTCAAATGTTATTTAGAAGGCGTATCTGCAAAGTAATATCAGGAATATCATTTGACCCATACATCAATCTTAGGTTACACACTGGATTCCTAGCTGTTGCTACTGCTGCTGCAAATTTTTCAAGAGCCTGATACACGCATGATACATTAATGCCTATATGTGAAATATTACTCCATAATCAAACAGGAAAGCATAAATGACTAAGAATATATATTTCGTGTCTCTCTACGGAATACAGAGAGAAAACCGTCTAAAGCACCTTGACAATGAGTTTCATTGTTAAAATGCCTACAAGAGAACCACCAAATACAGAAATTTTGATATGGATTACAAATTTCATCTCAATAATGGCGTCGACTGCTGAAGTACATCACCCACATCATGTATAATGTGCATATACCCAGATTATGAGATTACATAACCTAAACTTCCATGATTATTATCAGTGATTAACTCCTCAAGAGAAAATAAACATAAGGTTCACATTAACTGATGTCAAAGTAACCTGGGAAGAGACTACAATATTTATTCTCCATATCCCAGAGAACTCTTTTAATAATTACCAACAGTGAATATAAGTACATGTTTTAGCTTTCTCACAGACCTACACTAAAACTAAATGATCAATATGTTGTTTTAGCTTAGCTACCAGTTGATGATAAATAACAAATATTCAAACTCTAACTTACCTAAAATTAACAAACAGTAAGTTATAGCCAATAGAGAAGAGAAATGCAAAAGACCTGAAACCTGACTATAATAGAATGAAGCCGTTGTGAAGAAGTACAATCGTTGGATTACAGGATCCACTCTTTTCAGTTCTAGCAGAATCGAAAGGTTTCAGATGATTTTAAAGCACCCACAGAAACAAAAATAAATTAAGTCAATAGTAGCGTGACATTTGTCCCTGGACTCTATTATTTCTTCTCTAGTCTTATTTCTATTTCTCTTCTCAGTTCTAGCGGAAACGAAAGGTTTCAGATGGTTTTAAAGGACCCACAGAAACAGAAATAAATTAAATCAATAGTAGCATAACAATTGTCGCTGGACTCTATTATTTCCTCTCTAGTCTTATTTCCAGTTCTCTTTATCCCATACAACTTTTCTCTCAATTCTCTGTTTTACTTTCCCCTTTCGTGTAAATTACCTAGGAGTGAAGGCTGGGCTGTAAAAGTGAGCTTGCCTGAAACTGAGGAGCAACAGTCCATACACATAGACTATGCAACCATTTCACTACACCCCCAAATACCACGGTTCTAAGCCCCACCTAAGAATAACAAAGTAACATATAATCTGCAATTTCTATATAGACATATATATGTTCAGGTATGGAAATGTAAACTATCACAATCACTAAATCATAACACTTGGGACAAAATACATCACATTAGGACCGTACTATTGCCACATATTCCAAGAAAGTTGAACTAAACATGTGAAATTATTTAAGAAATATGAGATTCCAGTTATCTGAAAATGAAAGAAAAATATATCCACGTAAAGACACTGACACTATCATTAACATTCACCCCACCGCAAAAACTAAGCCCCCTAACATGGCTGTGACATCTCAAGAGTGCTACTTCATCTTTAACTCTAGCTATCGCAATTTATATAAATAAAGTCACGGATTAACGCTACATTCATAGATCATAAGTAATTACCAACTTGACTTGGTGTACATTTTATTTACAATTAGCTACCAAATAACACACATACCTTATCGGTCCAACATTTCCATTCCCTAAAGAATCTAGGCATACATGCATCCATGCTTCTTGTCTCTCGGATGTTGAAATATACATCTGCAGATTTGCAACGATTTTGGTTTGAAGTACAAATATAAGTCAATGTCACCAATATTGAAAGAATAGAATGAACAAACACTCCATATATACATATCAGTATTTAACATTTCCTATGCTATAATAAAGAAAGACAACTCAATTTTTTATTTTACATCAGTAGCTTCTAATTTCAAGACATGCTTTTAGACGGTGAGAGAAGCTAAATACAACATTTCAATTAAAAATCACAACACATTGTAGCTTCAACTTGTGAGATGAACATAGCCTGGTCTGGATGTATAACGACAAAGAGGGCAGACCTTAAGAAAACCTAGGGGTCATGCGTTTTTAATTGCCCTGCTTTTGCGCCATCTACTTTGAAGAATTATTGATAGTGTTCTTAACATTCTCTTATTCCACTCTTTTCTTATCCTCTTCCTCTCTCTTCCATTTCCCTTCCTCCTTCCCTTTCTCCCACAGATACAAAGGCTGACACAACAATATTCACAGACCAGCTGATCATGTCAACAGGATTGATCACGGGTTTAATTGTCACCGATTCTAGAAGTTCAAGATAGCTTCGAGTATACCTTTTTTTGATAGCCATCAAGGTATACCTTTTTTTAGAAACTTTGCATGTTTATGGTGTGGTGAATGTACTCTAATTTTCTGACATGAACACTTCTTCAACCCAAGAAAAAGGAGAGAAAAAAACCGAAGAGTGATTAATAAGAAGAATCTGAGTGGAAGAGTGAGAGTTAGGCTTTATCTTTTGCTTCATAGGAAACAAAATGTACTCTTTACTCTATCCCTTTATCCATCAATATCCTTCCTCTGAACTTCAGAACCAGAGTCTAACTACTATTCCGTAATATATTTTCTAACCCTTTTAAATTAAACACACATTATACTTGGACTAAGATTGACTTTATTCCAAGTCTAAAACCTTAGACTTTGCTTCGAACTTTGGTCAAGACCCAAAAGTAGGCAACCGTAACAGACTCTAATTTCCAAGACTCAATGTCACTTTAGAGAATAAATATTAGCATTATCTTGAGTATTATGAAGTAAATATGTCTAAAGGAGTTTCGATAAATGTGAGGAATAAACTAAAAAACTAGTGAGTCTGAGTTGACCCTTAGAATACAATAATTATATTTTGTAAATATTAAGACTTGTGACGACGTCAAGTGAAAAATCATTCTAATGTTTCATTCTATAAGTAAACTTTAAGATCAGAGCTCAAGCAAGTCACACACTCAACAGTTGTGTAGGGAGTGTTTGAGTAAAAAAAAAAATGAACCACATAAAAAAGACCTTACATTATCAAGCAAGCGTTTAAGAAATAGGTAATGACCTGAAGAGTAGTTATCAAATAGTCTATCGGGCATCATTCTAATAATGTTGCCTGCATGCGTAAAATCTTCTCTGCATTAGCTAATGCTGTGATTGGCAAATTTCCTATGCCATCTGAAACCTCACAGTTGAATGTCACCCTGTATTTGAGGAATTTTTATTAGGCAAGTAGTCACAAGAGTGGGTTGAGGAGAGTACATGATGTCAACTCGATATAATTTTGCTGTTCAAGGTGCTCTTTTACCTAGGCGATGAAATGTCAGTCTTTTACACAGTTTGTTCAATTATAAATGTCTCTTGCCAGATTATCTGAACGTGTTCCGCATTTGGAGCAACCCAAATATGCAATAACTTTGTCAAAGTTTGCTTCAGGTATTGTGATGTTCAAGATATACTTCTCATCCTGGATTGTGTTATGAACCTGTGTGAGTTTTGTCTGCGACACGTTTAAAAATGTCAGGCAGTCGTAATAATTTATAAAGTGTATCAGCAGGTAAAGGAATGTTTGGGACTCGTTAGGTGAATATCTGCGTTCAATACCTTTTTCTTGCTGAGTGCTGTAATCATTGTTGATTGGTTGCCCGTGAATGACTGTTTTACAGTGGAAATGCTTGCCTGAATTTCAGAAAGTTTGGTTTGGTGTCGATTGCGCCTGTATTATCAAAAACATCAATAATTTGTAGTATGTCAATTGGATAAAGCTTTATTTATGTGTGATACTGGGCAAGAAGGAGTGAGCGTAGCTATTCTCAGCGTCTTACCAGTGTTCAAGAGCCTTTGGTTCATCCCCGGTGGGTGCGTGAATAAATGTGGTTGACATTGTAGTTTTCATAGAGAAACCTGTGAAGTTTAATATGTTCAGTATTTGCATAGCATTTGTGTCTAAATGGTAACATTATGTAAAATAATACGACCTTTATGGTTGGAGATCTTTAATGTCGTGAAGCCTACTACCTGTAACTTGACTGCTTGTGATATCAGTGAATCACAATTAGTATCAGCTAAGTTATTTCATGCAGAGATAATTAGTGGCTGTCACCTAGTTTAGACTTTAGACCCTAATATAGTTCACATGATGAGCGGATGTGGGGAAAACCCTTTGTTAGTTTCAACTTCCAATGCCAAAATGAAACCTCCTAGCTTAGTATCATTGAAAGCGTACTCGAGTAGTCTTGTACCAGCAGAATCCCTTTTACATTTCAAATTCAATTCAAGATTCATCATCGTGAAAAGGTTAACAGTGAAGCTATACACCATCTCTCAAGTTTAGTATACACAAATGAAGAAATGAATAAAATTTGAGAATGGCGTACCAGGAAGTCAGGAACAGATGTGTTGGAACTAATGGTCAGTTCAGTTCCATAAACCACAAGTAGATACCCAGACCCCATCTACCAGATCAAACAGAAAAATAGAAATCATCACATTTTAATTTGAGAATGGCATCCCAGAATCAGCAACGCCTTTTTCGTATACATGCCGAGCAGTTCAGTCTCTGCTAAAAGATTGGTCAATCAACTAAAAAATGACTAAATCAATGAGATGAGATGTGAGAACATGTGCTCAAATTAGTTTTACTATAACCTTAAATGGTAATACCCAAAGGCTTATTGGTTAGGTAAGATCTCCTTCGCTTTTATTCTCGCTATCTCCGCTCTTTCTCGCTCTGCCTTTTGTTCACATATTCACCCATTCTCTTTTCCTCTCTTCCTCCCTCACTTTACTTATACCTCTACCTCTACCTCTACTAACCTTTTGTTCACAAATGCATCATAGAGAATTAAATATATTAGTCTTCCAAGAAAGGTGACACAAAACAAAAGAAGGCAGCCATCTTTTAGAAGTTGATCAACCTTGGGTGTTATAGTCGGGTTCACAAACAATTCAACAGACTCACACAAAAAGGAACATAAGCTTATCTTTTGGATATAATTTTATCCGTCCACGAGCATTTGAGGTTAAGCAACCCTTCAAAATAGAAATTAAATAAAAAAAATACTTTATTTTTAAACCGACAATGGAATTACCGTCTCTGATTGTAAGAAAGGAACAGCAGACACACATGTGCATGCTAGACCTAGTGAATAACATTGTGAATGCCATGGAAAAATAGACTGGAAAAATGACAGCATAAGAAAGATTTTATTACCGACATCATGTCTGGTTGTCCTCCAATTTGCTTCCCTTTATGTTAGGAAGTACCAAGAATCACACTAATGTTTCCTGCACCACAACTGCATCAGCAATCTGCACTAAGAGTAATGGTATTAAAGATATGGATATATGGTTGATCTAACTATACTCCAGGCCTCAAGTAGGATTCTGGGTAATTTTAGCAGTGCAATACCACAAAGCAGCAAAGTCTCGCCATGAACCTTCATATCTCATTTAGAACCTTTTCAGATTCTGACATAGCAGCATAACATCACAAGCAATCAATTGTCAAGGCTGAAACTATTTTCAAAAGTTGTCAAATGCTACATCACCATATCATAAATTTGACACTACAACTAATCACCAAATCTTGTATGAGACCATCTTACAAATAAGACCAATCCAAATTGTTTTTGGTGAAATGTAAATTTATATTAATCAACTTAAACCAACAAGTACATCACCACCACCAAGGCCTTTTACAACAAAAACTATAAAGCTTCACACTTGAACTTGAACTATAAGAGTAGTTATCAAAGTGTGAAACTGTGTACATGAGGCTTTGAAGCAATGAGGTAATGTTGTTGTAAGGAGAATCAAGAAATAAAAAAATCACCAAATCATGACCAGGTATCTCAAAACTCAATGCATGGTCAAGTTGTTTACCTTAACTAAAAGGCTAAGTGAGTTTAAACTAACCAGGATTCCGCAAAAGGGAAAAAAAGAAGTGAAAACAAAGTCTATTTCTTAAGTTTGTGACTTACTAATAAGAAATCCACATATAAACAAGTCACTGAAGAAACATTGTCAAAAGCAAATATCTCCAAATGACAGGTAAACAAAAATGCATAAGGCCTACCAAATATCAAAAGACCAAAAGGGTGAATAAATTACCATTCCCGATAGGCCGATAGCATTTCAGGCATAAGGCATGGTCACAATTTGGCAGCACAATTTTACTATCACTCTCCATGCAAATACCACACTCTTCCTCCCTTTTGCTATCAATATCAGAGAAGTGTCTATGTTCATCTCTTTTGCAGTATCTCTCCATGCACGCAGATTTCTGTTTTTTTATCTTCTACCCCACTTGTTCTGATTCTTCACCACAAATTTAGCCAATTTGGGAAAAAAGCTAAGAAATACTTACTCGGAAGCTCGGAGCATCTCTAAGCGTTTATGACTGCGTCCAGATCTAATGGCCAAGTTAGCGCCGTCTTCAACAACTGGTATCCAAAAATAAGGATCGGGAACCCCTCCGCCTCTGCATGCATATTGATGATGCACTTGTAAATACGGAGTATCTAAGTACTTGTAAATTATCTAATACTCATAATTGATCGAAAAAATACAATCAAATTAACAAATAACTTACCTTGTCGGATTCATTCCTTGTAGGGATGCCCCAGAAAAGAATTTAAAATAATTAATCGTATTCAGCAACACCGTATATCTACACAGCGAACAACCATTGCACATCCATAAGGCTACCAACACACTGCCCAGCTAATCTATAGCTAAGTTTCAAATTCCTTCCCATGTCAGAACAGCAAAAACATCTAATATAGTGATATTCATATAGTATACACTAAAACAAGTGCAAGATCTGAACACAGGAAACGATTTCAACCTTAGCTATCTCCCCCGACCAAAATCCATTACTCATATGGTGAACAAGGTGCACAAAATTCACCTACAGAACAAGTAACAACTCTTAGCTATCAATCATAACCCATCAAATTTCAATTTCAAGGGCACAAAAAAAATCCTATAATAATCACCCAAAAGCATAGAATCCTCACACCCAATAACTAACCGAGACTCAAGGGAAAAAATTGTCATTACCACTTCAAAAAACATGTCTAACCAAATTTTGTGCATGCATACCTACTCGAGAATTTTGTCTAAATAAAACCGCTCGGAAAATAACATTTATTGCAAGTATTATCAAGAATAGATGTTTTCATTTCTCTCAAATTCACCATTTATAAAAGCCAATGAAACCCAAGTATCCGTTTCTGATGATAGACTACTTTAAATTTTTGATCTGGTAGGAACTTGTAGAAATGACTACTCACAATATGGACACATCGGTACTTGCTAAATCCCCAAAATAACCCAGAAATTTCAATATTCCCAAATAGTTCGTTAAGGTTGATTTCTTCCGCGCTTCTTTCCTTCTTTTCTGGCGTCGATGCGCTTAATACGGCTTAAAATTTGGCAAATTAGTAAGAATTTCCATTAATAGTGAATAATAGCTATAAGAAATTAAAATTGCCCAACTTATTGCATGCAATCAATTTAAACCTAAATAAAAGCCCCAAATTATTGCATGCAATCAAAATCAATTTAAACCTAATAAATAAACCCTAAATTAATTAAAAAAAACATACCTCTAGTGTGAATAATCACTGGCTAAACGGAACAAAAAAAAAACAAACAACTTCAAGACGACTAAGTAAAAGCCCCTGAACAGAGATGAAGAGAAATCAAAAGTGCTTAGATTAGAAAATGAATTAGAGTAAGAATAAGGAAAAAAAAAGCACACAAATCAAAAGAGGAACTTACCTAATACGTGTTCCTATCAGCGGATACAACTCTCATCACCATTGTTGTTGCCTTTGATGAGTGGGAGACGGAAGAAAATTCAGCTGGGAACAGTACCATATCCACAAACGAAAATTGAAAGAAAGTAGAAAAAATTAGAGTAGAGTAACAGAAGGAATTAGAAGTAGAGAAACACATGGCGCCCATGTCAAACGACAGCTGCGAAAGTGAGAGGTAAGACGCGGCAGAGAGAGAGAAAGGAAAACATCAGAAGAAAGAAAAATAGAACGTACTAAGTCAGAGGGGTAAAATAGGCAGAAATGCATAAAATTACTGTGCTGGCTACAGTAGCACATCTTTAGGATTTTAAAAGCACAAATTCTCATTGATGGCAGCCTATATCCGTCACAATGTGTAGACGGGTCAAATAGTTGAGTATTTGGCTTAAATGGGCGGGTGGGGCAACTAGTGGGCTTATTATTATATTATGACCCGTCTAGTTATTTGTGCTCCTCACAATTACTCTATTCTACCAATTCCCACATGACAAACCCAACCCATCACCCTTTTGAGAGACCCTAGTAACACTCAAACAGCTTTTTAGGAAAAAAAAAATGCACGCTTCTTCTTCTTCCATAGACTTCTTCATTGTTGCAGAGGAACTGATGTCAAAACAAGACATTATCTTCACCAAAAATATCAAAACAAGAAATTATTTTTACCTTAAATATATGGCAGAGGAAGAACTTTGCTTAGCTTTACAGACGGTTTTACAAGATAATGTATGTGTTGTTGATAACGATGATAGCTTAGCTTTAGAGACGGTTTTACAAGATAATGTATGTGTTGTTGATAACGATGATATTGTCGTTCCAGTCGTTACTGATGATGAATTTGTGACGATGATAATAAATAAAGGTTCGTCTTTTTCCCTTTTTATTATGGTTATTTTTTTTTTTTTGTGTTTCTCGTTGAAATTCATGGCATTATAGATGAATTTAGGTCATCTTTTGTTGTTATGTTCTTCATTCTCTCGTCTTCTATATGTGGTTGTCTTCTACATAATATCCATCCTGTTGTCTATAATTTTCTGTCAAATATGTTTATATGAGCATTCCTTCGACATTTTCAGTGATTGATACATTTTCAGTCGTTACTAGTTGTCTATATTAGCATTCCTTAGAAATTTTCATGAGCTTGGAAATCTGACAAACAAGAACTCTCTATATATTCATCCTGTTGTCTATAATTTTCTGTCAAATATGTTTCCCAATTTATGATACATTGTATGTTGTTTCAGCAGAGTACTATTTTCGGATACCGTTCCACAATCACGTATTTAATGTTGTCTTTCCTGTTGCAGGTACTGACCTAGCTGGGTCTCTTCTTGGAATCAAAGCTGCCAAATGGGAGCACATTTACGCTCTCTATATCAAACATTCCCAACAGATTGGATTTAGTGTGAAGAAATCCACGTCTCGTAGGGCTCAGACTAAAGAACGACCGTTCATTGAGCGATACTTTCGATGTTCTTGCGAAGGGAATCACGGGAACAAGAGTAAAGCTGCCCTCAATGGAGGTGTTGAAATATTAAACAGCAACTTGAGGAATGTCTCAATTACTCGTTGTGAGTGCAAGGCTTGTGTTCGGACGCAAGTAAATGAGGCAGGACTATGGGAGGTACTGCAGCATGAGATTGAACATAAGCATCCGTTAACCCCCCCTGAGTGGCAGCATCACCATCGGTCCGAGCGTAAAATTTCAGAAGCCGAGGGCGAGTTAATAAAGGCAATGTCTGATGGCCACGTGCCCCCTTCCGTGCAATTCAGAGTTGCTTTGCAGCTGCTGCTGGTGGTGATGAGTTTGTCGGCCACACAAAGCGAGATCATATTAACTATGTTAATAGACTACGGATGAAACAAATTGAAGGAGGTGATGCAGCAACATTGATCAACATGTTAACAGTTAGGCAAGCGGAGGAGCCGGGTTTCCTTTTCCGTGTCCAATTTAATGAGGAAGGAAGATTAAGTAACATATTCTGGCGGGATGCGATGATGAGGGAGGACTATTTGTTGTACCGAGACGTTATCATATTTGACACTACCTATCGTACGAATAGGTACAATCTTATTTGTGGCGCCTTTGTTGGTATCAACAATCATTGGTCGAATGTTATGTTTGGTTGTGCTTTCCTGTCAAACGAGAATCAAGAATCATTTGAATGGTTATTCAAAGTCTTCAATGAATCCATGGGCGATGAAATCCTACCAGTCTCTATCTTCACTGACCAAGACCAAGCAATAGCAAATGCCATCAAAGAGGTTTGACATTATCTCATTACAACTGACAACATAAAAATGTTAAACAGACCATGTCACCATATTTGTTTTTAAATGTTATCAAGTTCACCTTACATTACTGACTAAGCTATCAACATCTTTTCGCTCTAATTATCCTGTCACCACCTGAGCTGATATATGTTCCTCCTTCTACTAATCTTAAAAGTGGTAACATTTATGATGGCAGACTGACATTTTAACACATTTAACAGATGACACCATTGTCAGACTAATTAATCTTTTATAGTGTCTACATTTAGGTCTAAACTTCCAACATTCGTATTTTTATATACATGTTGCATTATGAACTGATATATGTTCCTCCTGCAAGAAATATTATAAGTGGTGACATTTAGACCCCGTGACAGTAACATTGTAACACATTTATCAGTTGACACCATACTCATCTACAAACGTTTGACATTTCATACAACTATTTTGTTTGTACATCTTACAATACTGTCTAAACTACCAACATTTGTTATAACTCATTAATATGTTGCCATATGACCTGATTTATGTTCCTCATTATATAAATCTAAGGAGTGCTTACATTCTAAGACTTTAACTCTAACATTGTACCAGGTTTATCAAATGTCACCTTCTTCGTATAAATGTTGGTGTTATAAGATCTTCACACATAAAATAAATAATTTGAAAACTCATTACTATTTTGTCTAACCTATCAACATTTATATTTTCAATGAACATGTTACCATTTTTGTCCATTTATATAAATAGCTACATTTGGCAGTTGACACATTACTGAACATTACAGTGGTTACATTTATGCACTAAACCATGAACAAAGCATGTAACCATCTGAATTGATATTTTTTCTGATCACATATATTAATGGTGACATGTCCACAGGTGTATCCCACATCAAGGCATAGGTTATGTCAATGGCATATTCAACAGAACGCCATATCTCACTTTGGGAAATTGAAGGGTGATCGGCCGTTTCAGAATTTATTCAACAAATGTCTAAATGGTTGTTACAATGAGGTTGAATTTGAAGATTGTTGGCGGAAAATGCTGAAAGACTATGGATTAGAGGGCCATAAATGGTTTAAGAGATTATACAAACATCGTGTCAAATGGAGCACTGCATTGAACAATGAATACTTTTCAGCCGGTATATTATCGTCTCAGAGGAGCGAGAGCACAAACCATGCTATTGGTTTCCAAGCTACAAAGACCACTTCAATCACTGCTTTTTTTGGGATATTTGAAACCACGGTGAAAAGATGGAGAAATGAGGAGGAGCGAAAAGAATTCAACGGTATAAGATCTACCCCAACCTCCGTGTACCCTCTTTCTGATCTCTTGCTCCATGCATCTCAAGTTTATACCGTTGAGATATTTCGCATCTTTGAGAGAGAATTTGTTCTTGCCATGGGAACTCGGGCCACTATCTTACCAGTTGATGATCCTCTGTTGGTGTACCGCGTCCAACCTGGTGTTTCTGAGGAAGGGCCACATCATGTTACATATGATTGCTCGAATCAGTTAATAGAATGTACTTGCCGGAAGCTTCAGGTTATGGGAATATTCTGCAGTCACATTATCCGCGTCCTCCACATGCATTCAGTGGGCGAGATACCGTCCAGGTATATATTGCGCCGATGGACTAAATTTTCAAAAACAGCTGTGTGGGAGCGGCTGCTCCCAGGCGACATTCGAAGAAGCGCTGCTAACGACGCCATTAACTGGCGTCGTTCAATGTTGATAGCTACGAACCATCTTATCACTAAATGCCACAATGTGGCTGAGGCAAGAACTATTTTTGAGAATCTGTGTGTGAAAGCTAATGAAGAACTGCAGTCGTTACTTTCCGAACTTAGTATGGAAAAAGAACTACGTACTGAAGATCCATCCAATGTGCAGCCGACTGGTCCCCCAACACTAGATCCAGTACGTTGTACAACAAAGGGCCGTAGTGCACGTAAAAAGAGGAATTTGGGGCCAAAGAAAAGGGCTAAGAAAGCGACCGAAGAACACAGTACTATGTACACCGCTGTTCCGCGCCTCATTTGAATTCCACGGTTCCAAATGAAATAAGTGAAACATTTTGGGAAGTTTTTGGCTGAAGGTGAAGTGTTTTGTTAGACCAGTTAATTTTGTGGGAACACTACTCATATAAACTGTAACATATTTGAAATCAGATTTATATATCTGCGTTCATACATGTTACCATTTTATGACGATACAAACTGGTCACATTTGTAGAACAAGGTGGTGACATTATTACTTCTACTCCCATGTCACCGTTTTTATTGTAATATATGTATTTTGACTTCAAGTTTAGTGTATGGCTGTTTATCTTGTATATTTTGCGACCTTCGACATGTGTGTTTCTGTTGAAAACATGGGTTACCCTTATCACATTTGTAAAAGGAGGTGACATAATTAGTTTTACTCAAATGTCACCATTGATTATCAACATTTCGTTTCATACAAAAGTTGACATTGTCAGTTAACTATTATGGTCAACAACCGTGCTTTTATAAGCTGCTGACATTTATGGTCAACATCAAAATGTTACCACTTTACTCCAACAATGTGACCAGTTTTGTTCACAGATGTGACAATATTCGCGCAACATTAGGTTGTTACAATAGTAGGAGTGTAAGACAACATCAAAATGATACTATTGTACTGGTAATAGTAATACCAATTTAGTCTACACTTGCATTAGATCACAAGTTGTTAACATAACGACGACAATACACCAAATCATTTCACAGTACGACGGACCAAAGATGGTGCCCCAAAATACATCATTATCAACCACCTGCAAATATCAGCCCCTTCTTCACTTCCTCTTATTACCGGCAGGCTTTGTGACTGGACGGCCCGTGGCACGGGTGACATCGGAAGTGCTACTCTGAACAGGACCTGCAGGCTTAGGGACTGGACGGTCTCTAGCACGAGTGTACCTGAGCCCGTACGAGCGGCTTGGTGCTTCCTTGCCAATGTCATCTAAACCCAAGTCAAACGATGGTGGGGGTACCACGTTTTCCAATGCTTGGTCCACCTGATCGAGCATGGCAATGAAGTCAGCACAGAACACGGGATCGTTATCCAACTTTTGCGTCAAAGACTCTGCTACTTCTCCCGTCTCTCCATCATCAGTTGTCTGCTGCTGCCGCGCCTGCTGAGACAGGGGAGGATCCGATGTCCAATCCGCTACCATTTCACGATGTAAGCGTGATACTAATTGTTGGTTCCTCTTTGACTGGTACCACTTCAGTACACGCTCCTACACATTCACCAATATCGATGTTGAGCATATTTAACTAATCAATACACTAATATGGGGATAAACACACATACATATAATATCACATTTATGCAGAACTACTTTAAAAATGTAACCATCCTTAATCAAGATGTCACCATAATTAGTCAGAATGTCACAACTTTAATTTCTAAACAAACACCTACAAATCACGTTATGCTGGTCACATCTCAACTGTCCATAAGAATGTAACCATCTTAAGTCAATATGTGACCATATAATGCTGTTATAACCAACACAGAACATGCTGACAAATATCATACTACAAGAACCTGCATATCATAACCAACATTGCCACATATTAACATTATACGATAATGTAACCATCTTATCTCAGAATGTCACCATTTTAATTTGTACACACACACGCCAATTGCTGTCACAATTAATACTACATCACCTACATATCCCATCTATGATGGTCACATGTTATCAGTCCACGAGAAATTGAGGTTGACAGTTTCAAATTTAAAGAGTTAATCAAAATGCATTTAACATGTTGATTAAGGGTTGTCCTCTATATCATACAATATTAATTAATTTTCAAGGGAAGGGAATTGTTGGTACTTACGTCGATATATAGACGGCGGAGATCCTCGTCAGTAGGGAGGTCATCTGGCAGCGGTAAAGACACAGTCCTACATCCCTGGACACCAGCTGCACTGTTCTCTGCCGGACGAGCTTCGTCTTGCATGGTAGCGTCGACTTCAGGCACCACAGTTTCAACCGTCTGTCGATAGAATGACTTTTCCAGATAAAGGGAAACTGGGTATGTCTTAAGATCCCAAACCCCTATACCAAATCCCCTATGAACTGTGTAAGCCTTGCATTCCTCCTTAACTCGCCTCTTGAGGTCGTCATAGGTCCAATGCTGTATCAATGGTATGGTACTTGCTGCAGGTAATCCCCTCCAAGTCAGTCGGTGAAAGTAGAGTAACTGAAAGAACATTAGGCATCCCCCAATGCTTTTCGAGTTGTTGCCCTTCCATGACCCCACTGAAAAATCAAAACGATCCATAATGAAAGAGCACCAGTCCATTTTCGGGATTCCAGCCACATCCTCGACCGCGCCAATTAATCTCGTGTCAATTCGTTTGTGAACGGTTGGGGCCAAGAACGATCCCATTGAGAACAACACAAACAATCTCTTAAAATCTGGTCCACCTCCTACTAATTGAAGCATCTCATCTCTAACCTTGTCCAACGATATGTCTTTATTCGGCAACGCACCAAATCGCTTCCTCCAAGACTGCACTAACTCTTTATCATCTGAACCCACTGGTACATCCTCCCCCGCACACGGCAGCATGAAAACATCGTAGACATCATGTTTACAGATTGAGTAGTGCACAGACCTATTGAATAATATCAGCCTTGTATGCGTATCATACCGATCCAACAACCAATCTACCATTGTATGAATAAACTTTGACGCCTTCAACTCAAGAAGCCCTCCGAAGCCAATATCTTCAACGTCTTTTCTCTGAGCTGTTGATAAATGGGTCACGACATAGTGTAGGGAAGCTGGTGACCCATGTCCCTCCACTCCTTTAAATTTCCTATATTTAAATACAATCAATTAGCGTTAAAGAATACAGTTAACATGGTTGCATGAACAAGATTATTCAAAGAATACAATCAAAGTAGTCTCAATCAAATGCTAACAGATTTTAAAGGATTGTAGACATACGTTCCTTCCTTTTTCGCTCGTTTTTTTGTCACAGCCACTTCGCCACCCGTTAACTTTCTCTTTGACCCTTGACCAACCTCCACCTCTTTCCATTTGACCTTTTTCTCAACCTTTTTCTCAACAGCAGCCACTTTTAGATCCCCTGCTTGCACCAAAAAAGGGCATATCACAAATCTATGTTGCATTCTAAGAATAACATTTTAACCATTTTAAGTTCATGTCACATCTTCACCCTACTATGTAACCATATTAAGATATTCATAAAACTCAACAGGTACATACATTTTCAAACTATGATCGTCACATTTCAAACAACAACACATATGTCACTATGTCTATGTAAATATGTCATGATGTTAAGCTCATGTCACAATATCTGAACATTTTTATGTCACCATGTTTACAAATTTAGTCTACATTATAGTGGTGACATTTCATAATGTGTACAAACCACAAGGATATGTTATCGTATTTTATCAATTATTTAATCAAGCTAAGACATGAACATGCTCATCATATGGTGGTCACATTTTAAACAACTTCACATATGTCACTATGTGTAAGAGAACATGTTAGGATGTTAAGCTCATGTCACAATATCTGAACACAGTTATGTCACCATGTTTAGATATTTATTTTACATTACAATGGTGACATTTCATAATGTGTACAAACCACAAGGATATGTTATGGTATTTTCTCAATTATTTAATAAATCTAAGACATGAACATGCTCATCATATGGTGGTCACATTTTAAACAATTTCACATATGTCACTATGTGTAAGAGAACATGTTAGTATGTTAAGCTCATGTCACAATATCTGAACACAGTTATGTCACCATGTTTAGATTTTTATTTTACATTACAATGGTGACATTTTAGAACATAATGATACTTACCCTACACTAAAATGGTCACATATCAGACTGTTTACAGATAACAAGACTGTTTACAGGTAACATATCAAAAGTGACTAATATGTGACCCTGTTTTGCCATATTTGTAACCCTGTCAATTTTTGGTCATAAAACACCCAAACACATATATCAGATCAAACACTGGACATTTATCAGATTAAATGGTCACATTTCTCAGACAAATCACTAACAGCTTACCATCTACCGTGCTTGTGTCATCATTGGTCATCTTCTTTGCACCCATAGCAGCTGCCATTTTGACAACTTTAGTCAGCATATCTGCCAAGCCACCATCATCAGATTGCGACACCTGCTTCTCCTCCTCACCGTCATCTTCCCTTTCATCGTCTCCACTGCCTTCCCCGTCATCACTGTCTTCCCCTTCTACCTCATCACTGCTTTCAGTTTCCTCCGAAATATCCTCTGATTCATCACTTTCTTCCCCTTCATCTCTTTCCACCGGCTCCAAAAGAGAAACCCCAGATTTCACCTTTTCTTTTCCCTTCTGCATCGCCTGCTTCCCTTTACCTTGCTTCTCATCTACCAATAGAAACAAAATCAATAATCCAAATCACCAAATAATTGTTATCAGTGATTTTCTATACAAAAACAAAATCACCAATACTACTCAATTCAAGCATGCATAATACAATCAATTTTATGCACCGAAATAACACTAACAACGCCAAATTTGAACTAACCTTACATTATTTCAACCTAAACAACCTCAACAACAACAGATCTGACCTTTTTTTACCCAATGTAATTAACATGTTCAACATCTCTGTTTATCAAATATACTCATGCATGCATGCTTCAACAACAACATTATCTTTCACCTAATGTTACCTGACACCGCATTTCACAACAAACAACATTGAATAAAAGCAATATCATCATACCTTCCATAGTTGTCTTCGGTGGTGTCCTCCTCGCCATTTGTTTCTTACCCATGGAATTCGAAAATTTTGTAGAAATCAAGCTGAGGACGGATTTTCAGAAGCTAAAATGGCGATTCAAGCTTGGTGATTTGGTGTAGAGAGTGGTGTAGAGAGTGATTAAAAAAATGTGAGAGTGTATTTTGGGTTGTACGCTTATGTGATGAGAGAGACATTAAAAAAAATGCACGCTTAATTACACTGCACAAGATATGGGGAGTTCCCCCATTGTTTACTAATTTCTTTGTTTGCTTTCCCAAAAATATCCTCAATTGTTTATTATGTAACCGGCCCACTACTATCCATATCCATTAATATGGTATTAATTTGACCCGTCTACACCTTGTGACGGATATACTCCGTCACAAGAGAGACTAACTGTTTTAAAAGAGTATGGATTTATAGATTATTATTATTATTATTATTAAATCCACTTTGCATGAGAGTGATTTAAAAATTATCCTATGAAATTAAAATTATCTAAATTTTTTTTTTTTACCATTAATTATGAGAGTAACTAATAAATGTGGAATTGATAATTTTTTTTTTCATGTGTACTACTATGCTAGTATTTCCACGTGGACTATATTTTGCCACGTCACAATTAATTGTTGTCATGTCACATTTGTCTACGTGGCGTTTAATGTCTAACCTTTTAATAATATTTATAGATTTTTGCTTGTGCTTCAAAGTAGTCAAGTAGCCGCTCTGAGCATTGTATAAACTGAATAGAAGTAAGTAACAATGTAGCATTTGTTCCCAAGTCAATCAGAGCATCCATATTAGTAGAAGCATGCCTCAATGCTTTATATGACACTCTAGAATCGCCAAACTATAACAAATTGGACAGGAGTCGATAAGATCCACCTTAATAGCTCTCCAATGGTTAACATCTTCACAATTTTTGGCTTCAAATGCGTGCTTGATATAGAAAATATACATAAACACCATAGAGGTCCAAAAAACGGGGACTGTGAAAATCAAACTCCTAAAGTTAGGTTCAAAATGAATTGCCATAACAATATGAATACGAAATAGTTTAATAATTAGAATCATGGTGTAATCCGCTTGATGCCGGATCATGTTTTCCGAAAATTGGCACAAAGGTATCCAAACAAATTCACCGAGGAATACATGGCACAATATTTTGGTGGCTAATCCTCATCTTCTGTCTCCTCGTCATCCTCATCATTATTGTCTGCGTACCTCCATCCATCTTCACAATTATCACAGTCCTCTTCAGTTTCTTCACTATCCTCTTCCTTATAAACCTCTTCTTTTATTGGCCACTGTTTCTTTACCACATTCAAATCTGCAGAAGAAACGCTGGAGCCTTTACGCCGAGAGATATGTATATGACTCTTTGGAGATTTATCTTATGTAGGATTCAAAAATAAAACTCAATCTTTTTTATAATTTACAATATCTCTTATTTTATTAGCTAAAAAATAATTACTTTCTGCTGGGTTTACTATTAAAAATAAAAATCGTGTTTTAAAAAAGTTGGAGTCTCTAAAATTGTCTGAAAAAAAGCCTCTTTTACATATATATATACTAGATTTAATGCCCGTGTGCACGGGCCATTTGTTAGATTATGTTATATAAACAACGGATAAATGCTACATTAAAAAAACCATTCCTAATTTATTTAAGTTCGTTTATTGAAAAGAGTCAATCCAAACTCAGATCCCATGTTGATTCAACTACACATCCTAATACATTTAAAGTTAATTTTTGCGCAAAATAAATAATTAGGGTTACTCTCATTTTTCTTCTTTTAATTATACGTGGTATTGTTTTTTTTTTCTTTTTTTTTTTAAACATCAATGTAACTATGACTTCTATAAGTAAAAACTTGTTGTGACGTTTAGAGTCGATTGGGTCTTTTACTCTGTCGATGTAGAATAACCCATAAATTGAATAGATCATCTGACTAACATACACTATCTCGTATAATTTCTATTTGTCACTTTATCCATCCAAAATTTCTTTACGATAATATACTCTTTTATTTCTCATTATTATATCTTTTAAGAATACCACTCTATCCATCCTCAATTTATTCTACAGTAAACATACCAATACAAAAATCGATATTTTATATTAGCATCTTGTTCCGCATCTTGAATTCAAGGTCATTGTATTGCTTGAGCACTCATTGAGTCATTGTCCTACTTCAATCCTAAGCACTCATTGTCGTGCTTGAATTTTATCGTCGAACTCCTTCACATGTTGTAAAGCGAAATTTAAAGCATAAAAATGTCAAACAACTCTAATTTTCACGTAGTGTATGTTGAACTTATTTTTATTTTCTGTTTAGTATTTGATTCTATTTCCATGTATATAAATAATCATCTTATGTAATTGGTTGAAAAAAGTTTCAAGCAGGTGTGTTCACAATAATATGCGTGGAGGTGTAGTGCTTGCACTGAAACAGAGGAGTCATTATGCATGAAGAACCGCATGGTCCTCATCTATATATAGTATATATGGAGTAATATGCTTTACCTGTTTATCGTAAATACTTATATACTACGCCTATCTTAGTTATTTATTATCCTTTTTTATATTGGGATCTCTCAGTCAATTATTGTTCTTTCTATTTTAAAAATAAACTTGATCATATACTCCCTCCTATCCACTCTTTTCTTCCCTATTTCCTAAAACGGATTATTCAGGTTTTCTTCCCCTTTCCTTTTTTAGAAAGTTTTTATTAATATTATACTCTTACCTCTTTCCACTCACCAAACCCCACTATATACTTTATTAATATTTAATTCTAATTATTCCTACCTCTCTCCAATAACCAAACCCCACCCATCACCTTTATTAATATTTAATCATAATTATTCATACCTCTCTCCAATTACCAAACCCCACTCATATATTTATCAATATTATACTCCCCACCTTAATCCCCGTGCCCACTTCAAAAGGGAAAAAAACCATGGATAGGAGGGAGTATTAGAGAAACGGGAAGAAAAATAAAAGCCAAAGGGAGTAGTAATTAACCAAAGGATAGTAATTGATCAGAATGGAGTAAGTACTATTATGGTTAAGACTTAAGAGGTTTTGTCGACTTAATTAATTCGGTTTTTCTAACATGTGCCTTAAGGGCACATGATAAGAAGTTAAGTAGAAAAAGTTATTCAACATTATATCATTAATTATGATAAATATGAGTTTCAACTCTAATTTATCATGTTATATTCTCAACAAACTTTTTCAGAGACATATTAGAAAATCCGTAATTAAATTACATAAAAAAAAGATAAGAATAATACATGGACGGGGGGAATCTCCATTGTAAGCTTCACTGTCTATGAACCGCACAACATCTTGCTTTTAGGACTATACTTTTTTTTTTAGTTTTGACTTCATATTCAAATTTAATACTCCGTATTGACAAAGTATTTGGAGACTACTCAGACTTTAATATTACTCGAAAGTCATTCAGTGAATTTAAACTCTCCTAATATTGTATCCCACAAAAATTGGAGGCTAATATTATTTGTATTCTACGATACATAAAATTGTAAGAGCTTTGATTTTGGTTGTTAATCAACATCAGCACTCGCTTATTTATATACGGGTAATAACTTTGATCACGGAGATGAAAAATTCCCTTATATTTAAAGAACTTCAAAGTGAAGAGAGTGTAACCTGACTTACGGAAGTTTTAGCATAGTAAAAACGATGTCAATATTCAAATCTTAAATAACACTTTGTAGATTTCGCCTCTATACATCATACCCAAATATTCGTATGTGTTTTGCCACCTTGATAAGAACTCCATTAACTAACCTTCATTGCAATTCAAGTTACTTTGGGAGCTCACATAAACCTAACAGAACAACAAAATAATTATCCCGTATTATTTAGCTAATACTCCGTAAGTCGTACACATGATTGTTTCTCCTAAAAATATACTTGCAAATTTTTTTCATTGTTGTTTTCTTCTTTCTCTACATTTTAATGCATTGAAAAGACTCTCAAGTCGAGTATTCCTCAATTTCTACCAAGCCCGTCTGCATGAGTACTGTGTAAGATTAAGTGTAATCTTGTTATTTTCAGTTATTGCCAGTTTTTAAACCAAATATCATGTTGTGCGGAAGCGTGAATATCCCGTGTTGGGCCTCTGCTGCAACTGTGTCCACTGTCCATAATAGTACGATATTGTCCGCTTTGGGCCAAGCCCTCACGGATTTACTCTTGGACTCCTTCCCAAAAGGCGCCTCGTCTTTATATATTTTTCGACACTTATAAAGATGATCTTCCATCTTTATTCTACCGATGTGGGACAAGGGTTTGCACCCTAACAATCCTCCCCTCAAACCAAGGACCATCATCTTGAGTCGGACCTTGACCTCCATGGAGGACTCTCCCACTCTACAACCCCAACTTCTAGACACCCGAAACATCACAAGTCTTGATAACCTCCCCTTAGCCGACACACCATGCTACCACGAGCCGTCCATGTGCCCTTCTTGGGGATTTTGCTACACATGCATATCGAACATCCCCTGGACGGGGTCCGTCACTTCAGAAGTCCTAGAACACAAACGGTCTCTGGCATCCAACCTGGAAAGGACCCACCAGACCTGTGGCACCCAATCTGATAAGGGTCCACCTGATCACAGTTCTAGTACACAAATGGTCTTTTGTCCCGCAAGACCTATGACGCCTTTAATCCAATTAACTCTGGACCGGGTCTGCTCAAGGACTCACCCCGAGCTAGGAGTTCCATGTCTTACAGTGTACAACTTCAAGTCTTGGGCCTGCTGATGCATCCTCGTGTCTAGCCCAAGCCGAACCTTGGGCTCTGATACCACTTGTTGTGCGGAAGCGTGAATATCCCGTGTTGGGCCTCTCTCACAGAATCGTGTCCACTTTGTCCATAATAGTATGATATTGTCCGCTTTGGGCCAAGCCCTCACGGATTTACTCTTGGGCTCCTTCCCAAAAGGCCTCGTACTATTATATTTTCTGGACACTTATAAAGATGATCTTCCATCTTTATTCTACCGATGTGGGACAAGGGTTTGCACCCTAACATATCATAATATATGCTAAAAAAAATCCAACAAAAATAAGGGAATTAGTGTTAATATTGCGTGTTGAAATCCATAAAAAGCACATTAAATTGAATAAATGGTTAAGAATTACCCCCATAATAGACGATTAGACTGTGAGAACTCTCTTGGCGGTGATTTACGTAAAATTTTCGATCAACCTATCAGGAATAATTCCTGGAAAAACACAAGCCAAAAAATAAATATCAAAGCCAATTAAATTAAAAATTGCTATAATAATAAATAAGAAGAATAAGAAGAAAGTTAATATAAGAAGCAAATATGCAGCAAAAGAATTATTAGACGGGATATGCCATGCCTGTGTATATATACACAATGAACTAAGTTTGATCTTAGTATAATTTTATCTTGCACTAAACTCTATATAAGAAGAAAGTAAAAAGAAAACAACAAAAGAATTATAATATATCTAGTTTTCTTCAAACTACTTTCACGTGTTGTATACAAATTCAAATAGCTTATTTTCCCTATTTTCTTTTACAATTCTTTAGAATCTCATAACACTTGGGAAACTCAAAAGTCTTTTGTTATAATTGGACTCTATGTAATCGCTCGAAAAAAGCTTCCTTTATTAATATAGATAGATAGATACTAGATTTAATGCCCGTGCGATGCACGGGCCGTTTGATAGAGTCTTTTGTATGAAAGTAGCGATAATTACCATAAAGTTTCAAGACTCACAATTTTACTGTCAAAAGATATCTTTCGTGTAATATATTTGTTATGTTATCTAGTAAGTAGGATTTACAATGGGTAACAACTTTAATGAATTTCAAAGTGCTTGATGAGCTCAATGAAAGTTCTTCCCCGCATGATTTATCATCTACCTGCAATATTAAGTAACAAATAATGAAATGTCGTTGAAAATAATGATAAGTCACTTTCGCAAACAACTTTCAAGTCTTGTATAATATAATATTTTTAATTATATAAAAAATGGTATTAGCTTAGCTGGAAGAATGACTTATTTATTTTAATTAAAAAAAAGTATTTGCTGCTACTTGATGTGTGGAAATTATTGAAACCGATTTGTTAAGAATTGTTTGGAAATTACTTCTTCTCAAACAATATAAGTATCAATTATCTCCAAAGTTTTTGTGCAATTATAAATAATCTTATCTTTACAACCAACAAATATATGCAAATTATATATTTGAGTATTATTAAGAGTATACAAATTCCCGTATAAGCAACCTTAAAAAGTTAACAAAAAACATCTTTTAATAACTTTATTTTCGTTTTAATGGATTATGCTATTTGTATTAACCTATCTGTTTTTCATGACACTTATGTAAACGACCTTACAAATCAATAACACAAAAACTTAGGAGAGACAGTCACATACTACGTAACTTTATCAGAGGAGTCTATTTGTATTAACCTAAGTTTACTGGTCTATTTGTATTTACCTATCTGTTTTTTTATAACAGTCTCACCCTTTACTGGTCCATTTACATATAAAAAAAACACTCATTTACATGAGTGATTTAATACAAAACGACACTCATATACTTTTAATAAACAATTCAATATTGCTAAGCATCTATTACACATACTTCTAATCAACGATGCAAATAGATCATAATTATCCAGGCATAAAGATATAACAAAAAGACATACGGAGTATAATTCTCCAGAGTATACAGTACATAGCATAGGAATATCTTGTAGCACTCGTTTGGTTCACATGTCATTTAATAATTGGTTCCCTCCTCTTTTCTTGATCTTTGTGTCAAAATCAAAGAATAACAATTGACCGGAACGAAGATAGTATATGAAAGTATGCAAACTGGCAAGAGTTTAGGATATAGTCCACTTTGTTTACTTGCTAAGTAAATCAAACTCACAATTTGATTCAGTTATTGTATTCGTAATTACCTAGGATATTAACTCTTATTTCAATTCTTATTTATTACTCCGTATATATTATATATTTTACTTATTTTTTAAAATCAAGTAGTTTGTAAAATGTGGAGACTAATATTGCTCGAAAGTTTTTCATATAAGTTGAATTCTTGTAAATTGTAATCACTCAAATTCTAAAATTAATCGAAAAAATAGTACGGTATAAACTCTAATTACTCGTATAAAAGAAGTAAATATTCTCGAGCAGGAAGGAAAAAATAGATTGAAAGAAGGGAAATCCAATTTATTTGATTGCTCAAGATCGAATAAAATGCATTTTCACTATCCTACTATGACTTGAATCTATGTAGCCAATGTTAGATTCATGTTCATGCATGTTGTAGTAAAATGCTACTTTGGCTCTTAATTGATTCAGATTTTCTGCACATGTTAATAAGTTAATTATAGAATGTTTGTTGAGAATATTGCTTCAATGTGAATCTGTATACGTCATATATACTAAAAGAAGATAGTTTTCAAATTCTAACTAGTTTTGTGACCCGTGAAATTCACGGGTTGTTCTATTTCTAGTGTAATACTTTAGTGATTTAATACAATAACATACAACGATTTTCATGTTTTAAGGGTTGTATAAATTCAATTAGTCTTTTATATAACAGTTTGTCAGAAATTAAATTTTCATACATTAGATATTCTAAGATACCCCTATCAAAACTAAATTAACTCAATGCAAGCTAAAATGAATTAATAATATAAGTATTCATATAATCAAATTAAACAAAATTATATTATCAAACAAAGATCCCCAAAGATAGAGCACCCTCACAAATTCAACAATTCTGAAAATAACATAAAACACACAATTAGAAATGTTATGACAAAACTAACATTTCATACCTCCATAAAATTGAAGCTAATACAATAATAAATTGCGGAACTAAAAATTTTAAAGCAGCAACAACTTGAACAACAATTGGATCATTATTACCGAATACTTCACCTATTAAACAATATTATACAAAAAATGCTATGTCTCTCAAATTTTCCACCTTTTAGCCATATATTTCAACAGTAGGTCTCATGAGAGATCGTCTCCCACTAATTTAGTGGGAGATATAATAGAGAAAAAAGAAATTCACTGGGTCCCTCGCCCCCATCATGTGAGAAGTCTCTCAATAACGCTATTGAGAGACCGTCTCTCCGGAGTTTTTCTGATATTTCAAAATATATATAATAAATGCTCAAAAAATTATTAATCATCCACGATTCCACGTTGATGTCACCAATCTTTAATTAGTATGTAAAATATAGTTGTTTAAGCAATCTTAATATTTCACTTCTCCTTATAATCTTCTTTCTTCAATAAATCATACCTATTAAAAAAAAGTAACACAATAATAGTGGAATTTGTTTCTTGCAATATTATCGTTATTAACTTAGTTTCACCTTAAGTAATGAAAAAAATAGGAATCGTAATCAAATCGTAGAGGTGTAAGTATATTTACCTTGGAAGAGCTTAACACAATAAATAATCTTGATAGCACCTAAATGAGAACAAAACAAACACACACGCGAAATTGAAAATGTGATGAACACTTCATAACCCAATGAAAGTTCCAATAAAAAAAATAAAAAAAATTAGTTAATAATATCGGTGACACATACCATTCAACTAACGATAGAGATAAGAAATTTTTTGCTTACAGATTTTGCCTTCCATAAAAAATATATAAACAATTGAGGATGCGTTTTATGGCTATTAAATATTATTTTTTCATTATTATCAATATAGGTATAAATAAAGATCAAGTTCATGACTTTTGAGCATCTATTTTTCATTGTTATGAAGTTTAATATAAATATAAATATGGGAAAATGAAATATAGTATGTAAAAGGTTAGCATTATTATTATTATTTTTTTTTTTTGCAGGTAATCAGGATCATTCTATTAAATATGGGAAGAAAGAGTTACAAGATCCTATAGCCTACAAGGAGGTCAGAGAGACCACCCGAAGTCCTACAAATAAAGAGAAAGCACCTTAAGAGAAGGCAGTTTTAAGGCCCCTCAATTACATCACCATTATAAAAAGAGACTCGTAAAGCTACAAGATATTTATTATTATTATTATTATTATTATTATTATTATTATTATTATTATTATTATTATTATTATTATTATTATTATTATTATTATTATTATTATTATTATTATTAATAATTTTTTTTCTTACAAACTCAACTTTGCATGAAAGTCGTTTAAAAAGTTATCTTGTATATGTAATTAAAATATGACATATTGATAATGATAGATATTTTAGTTTTCCTTTTAATTATATTTATAAATTTGTAGATATTAGTAGCTTTATAATCCAAATTATTAGATTTTTTATTTACTACATATCAGATCTTTTAGCTACTATCTTTATGGTTAAGGAGGAGTTAGATGAACAAAATGAATGATTTAAATGATGAGAATAAATTCTTAATTTATTTTTATAATTTAAATCATGATCTTATGGTTTCCACACAAAAATAATATTACTAAACCTAATAATGAGTTTTAATAAATTTATTAAAGTAGCCTTAATATTAACAATATAAATTAATAGAATTTAATTATGATAATCCTACACGGCAAAAAATTAAATGTATTAAGTTGCCTTTTAACTATATAGTTAAAATATGACATATTGATGATGATAGATATTTTGGTTTTCCTTTTAATTATATTTATAAATTTGTAGATATTAGTAGCTTTATAATCCAAATTATTAGATTTTTTATTTACTATATAAGACCTTTTAGCTACTATATTTATGGTTAAGGAGGAGTTAGATGAACAAATTGAATGATTTAAATGATGAGACTAAATTCTTAATTTATTTTTATAATTTAAATCATGATCTTATGGTTTCCACACAAAAAAAAAAAAATATTACTAAACCTTATAATGAATTTTAATAAATTTATTAAAGTAGCCTTAATATTAACAATAAAATTAATAGAATTTAATTATGATAATCCTACATGACAAAAAATTAAATGTATTAGGTTGTTTTTTTACCTATATAGTATAGATTATATAGATTTATAGATGTGGCATTCGTAATGCACGCGTGGCTTTTTTCTTCGCCTATGTGGCTTTGTCTACGTGGCCTTTTAAGGTACCCTTTTAATATAATTACTAGTTTTGGAGCCCGTGAAAATCACGGGATCGTTAATAATTGATTGTGTTTAAGTGTTTAATTTGTGAATAACTTATATGGAGTAGTCCCCCTCTCAATCATTTGTTTAATTTTAATTAAAAAAGCACTCACAAATAATTAAAAAAAAAAGTAAATAAATAAACACGACTGGGGGACCGGTATTTTAAAACAAAAGTTTAATACACCAAATTTTTGATTTTGGATGGTACGCAAACCAAAATGTGAATAGCTTGGTTGTTTTGAAGTGAGGACACAATCCGTCAAATTGAATTTTCGGGTATTTCTGGTCTTATGGACAATCTTGACGCCATAGAAGTATTGGAACATGAAATTGCGCTCCATTGTCGTCCGTTGTTTTCAAAGGACGGGTAATGTTGGTTTCGACAACCTGGTATCAAATAAGATAATATGAATTGGTATTTTGATGAGATTTTATAGAAAGAAAATCAATGACTCTCAATTTTCTCGTTTGAGTTGCTAATGATTCTTCAATTGCCTGTTCAATTAATGGTTCTTCAATTGTCTCTTTAATTAGCGATTCTTCAATTGTCTCTTTATTATTTAACCATTGCTTTGACCGGCTTAAAGATTATAGAATATGAATGGGTTTTTTCACCAACAAACATTGCATTTTGCCTCTTTATTGCTTGAATGAAGATGCTGTTTTTATTGTCGTTTTGGTGCATTTTAAAGTACTTGGCCCTATGTTTATCTTGCAAAGAAACGGTCGTGAACTTTTATGTGAGCAACTTTAACAACTATTCCAAATAATTCCAAGGAAAGATTACATATATTTAAAATATCACATTTTGTGTTATAATAATATACTTCGTAGTATATATAAGATTAGATATGGGACAAAAAGTAAGAGAGTAAAGTAAGGATCAAAACTAAATAGGTGAACTCTAATAATTATTATTATTAGTATAAGATGAGCAAAACTAATTACACATTGGAATTGAAACAATGAATTGGAGAATAAGAATCGTTTCTAACTAATTACTATTTATGCATATTATAACACTATGATAAGATCAAATTGACATGTGTATCGTAATTTGGCTAAACAATTTGATTTGTAACCTGTTTGACAAAGTAAAAATAAAACATAAGTGTTACAAAGGAGACTAAAGTGTATGAAAGAGTGAAGGACAATAATGCTACAACATGTCAACAACTTATTAAAGATTTTTGCTACCATTCGATATTTCTAATACACCATTGTAGAAAAATGAAAAACTGACAAAAATGAAAGAGTCATCCAAACCAAGAAAAAAATCTGTAAAGAAGATCCATAGCCATTATTTCGAATCTCGTGCATTGTTATTGATATGTGAGTATATCATCCTCTTATAATATTAATACAAACACACACAAAAAAATAACTAATAAAATACTAATTAATTTAAAACATAATAAAAATAAAAAGTGAAACAATTAATTTAGTTCTCATTGTATAGTTTACCTACCAACTTTTTGAATAAAGTTGAAAATTTATTCTCCTGCAATATTAATATAAACACAAAAAAGTAACTAATAAGATTCTAATTAATTCAAAACATAATAACAATAAAAAGCGAAATAATTAATTTAGTTCTTTAGCTATACCTTACCTACCAATTTTTTGAATAAAGTTGGAAATTCATTCTCCTGCAATATTAATACAAACACAAAAAAATAATAACAAATTAATACAAAACATAAGAAAAATGAAAAATGAAACAATTAGTTTACTTTTCTATGTATACTTTAGGTGCTATTTTTTGAATAAAATTGAAAATTAGGGTGAATATAATAGTTATATATATGAAAAATTCTATTACAAATTCTCTCAAAATTTTATGAATGAAAGAAAAATAAAAAAATATGGTACATAAATAGAAGTATGTATAGTAATGATGAAGGGAAAGTTAGAAGGTCATTTCATTAAATAAAGGAAATAATGGTTATTAAATAAATAAGGTAAATAAAAAAAAAATTATGAGAGGAGATCAATGGTTTACAATTTTTTTTTATTTTTTTTTTTTTGTGTTTATCCGTTATATTTTTTTAACTTTTTTTACCTTATATTTTTTAATTTTCTTAAATTGGTAATCCATATCACTTTTTTTTTACCATATCACATTAAAAGTTGTCACATCACAATTAAACTTACAATGTCACATTTTTTTTGTTAGCCTTTTAATAAGATTTTATAGATACAATTTTTTTTGTTTTCAACTTCATTTATTCTTCTTCGTTCTTAATTTCTTATGTATTCATTTTTTTTTTATTTCGAATATATATAATAGTACTCCATATGAAATATCTTGAAATTATTAACTTATAGTTAATGCGTATTTTTTTATTGTAGTTTTTTTTTGAGTTAATTAAATTTAAATCTAATGGAATATGGATGGATTTTTAAAGTAAATAAGTGAATTAAATTAATGCAATATAATAATAAATTGGATAATCCACGTCATATTAGTTTGCCAAGTCACATGTTATTGTATACGTGGCTTTTTTTCATCCAATGTGGCATTGTCTATGTGGCATTTTTAGGCTAGTCTTTTAATAGTATTTATAGATTCTAATTGACTATATTACTCATGTATGTTTACAGGAAGTAAAATTCTTATATGACAAAATAAAAGTAGTCGTGTATATACGGTTGTAATTTTAGACATCTTACTCTTTGTATAGGTGAATATCAATAATGGTGCACCATAGTTATCCATCCATTTGATTTGTTTATTTGCCTGTCAATTCAAAGAAAGAAGTTGGCAGAAAGATATGAGTTAATCTTTGGGTGGATGAATACTCAAGTTATCTAAAATTTGCTCTTCGTTAAATTTCCAAGTTAGATTATCATTCAAACGCCTTATTTTGCCAACAATAGCGTGCCACTAATTTCAATTCGTTGTAAATGATTTTGAGGTAAAAAACCCAGATAACCATCCGAACACAATAGTCGTTTCGACAACTTTGTTACATGCCTTACCATGCAAGCGCCTGAAGTATCCTACTTGAATGGATCAGATTGAATGCTTCCTACAAAATGGAGACGGAGGACTACAATTATTAATTTAACACATTTATACATAATCTCAATATGCTAGCTAATTATTTCTTCGTATTTTTTGTGGTTTAACACAAATAATTATAATCCGGTTCTTGCAATAATACAAAGGTAACATCATGTCGAAGACCATGTGATCCGTACTATATATTATTACTATAGATGAGGAATAGATAAAGTAGGGGAGATCGATCATCAAAGCCACGTACAATGTTATTGATTGATCACGCCTTTCGAAGCCATAGTTGATGACGTCCTCATCCTATCAATAACAAAAGAAATTCATTAGTGCCAACATCTTGCACGTAATACAACATAAAACATGAGATTAATATATGTAACAGTGACAAATTGTGTTATGAGGGCAAATGATATCTATGGTGAGTTTTATTTGTGGGAAGCATTTATATATATACTATATCAAATAGAAATTATGTCCTACTCAAATATGTTTTACGTAGTTATGTAATTATTCTAGATCTCTATCTCTATATTTAAAAAAATATTAAAACATATTAGATTTATTTTAGGTAGTTCGCAGAAGTTGGAGACTCTCGTATCACTTGAAAAAAGCTTCCTTTAATAATATAGATAGATAATAGATTTAATGCCCGGGCCAATTTGTAATATCTTATGATTATTATGAGTAATAAATTTTGCTGAACTGAATATATAGAAGCTTAACCGAACTCATAGGTGTTTTAACTTTTCTGATCTGAACTGGTAGGACCTTAACTTATAGAAAAATGGATATGATTTGAGCTTAACTTTTCCGAATTATATTTATAGGAGTTGCACTAAATTTATAAGAGCTTAACTTTTAAGTTAATCTTAAAGGTACAGACCTCTTACTCATAGCACAACGCAAGTCAAATATCTAACTATAGTCAATTTTTAACTTATAAGTTTGGTTGATTGTTTTGGAATAAAGTGGAATAGAATGAGTCCAGTCTATAATATATTATCACTAATTCACCTATTAAACGGTGTCTCAATCAGGTTAATGTGAGACAACTCGTATAATATAGGTAATTACTAATATAAACTTTCTATAATTTACTTTTGTTAATCTCTAGGGTGGTGTTTTCCATGTCTTATACTAACCTAGTATAAGACGGCCTTTTAAGTTACACAACTAATATTTTTTCCGTTCCATTGAGTTGTTTAGCATATTATTTCGGGCCGTTTTAATTAATTCTATATGTTTCCCTTTTCACTTATAACCTTTCTGAATGATTATAATATTCCCTACTTAGAGGTGCTTAGTGCTTACTATACTCCTTCGTATAAAGACACATATTATATGGAAATTTAATCTATGACCTTAGTTAAAGTAGTTGATCGGTCTGAGTTGATCCAGTGTGACATCTCCACCACGTGATAAATATAAAATGACATACATGTTAAATACCATTGCATCTATTATGAGTTAGGCCCTTTATTCGATTAAGTCTTCTTTTTTTGTTCTTACCTCTATTTATGTGCACCAATTGATAATTCATCATGTACTAAATTCAAGTCCTCCGCACATAAATTCTACTATGAAAGTTAGTGTAGTTGAAATATGATTCAATTTCTAATATCCAATTTATATACTCCTCTGTTCCAGACATCTTTTATTTTGTGAGGGGAAATAAAAGAAGTGTAAATATATCACTGAAGGTGGAGTAGATCATTAAATATAGTAGAGTTTTAGTTATAGTAGAGTTTTAGTCTTAGGTAACCGTATAATCAAACTTCTCTCAATTAAGCTAGTGGAGGCAGATTTTTATTACTCCGTTGACTGTATTAGATATTAGATATTAGCTTGATAAGTATGTTTATTATAGTTAGCCATAGTGTGCTCACCATCGTTGGTTTCATTGTTTCAACAAAAATGAGTATAAGTTCTTTAAACATTGTCATCCCTACTCTAACACGTACACAGCAAAATTGTCACTCATAAGTTCATAACTGTAAACTTATTTGTACTCGAGTACGTCTTGCTCCACTACTCATAGTAATTGTACCTGTTTCTTTGACTTAATCCTCCTATTTTCCCTGAAATTCATATAATATACTCCCTCCTATTCAATATAAACTTCCCTATTTCCTTTTCCGTCTATTCACAATAACCTCCCTATTTCCTTTTTTGGTAAGTGTTTGTGTGGTCCAAATTTAATTGTATGGCGGGGTAGTGTATTTGTGTGGTCCAAATTTATTTATATGGTGGGGTAGTGTGTTTTCTTAATTTTTGTGTCAAAATGAAATGGGAGGTTTATTGTGAATATGAGGGAGTATATAATAAGCAAAAAGTAAAAGAAAAGCTATTCGAGTAGGCAACCAAAACAGAAAAAAAAAGAAGCATATATGAATGCTATGTTTTATACATACAAATATACAAACTTCAAAATATAGTCAAATTCTTAATAGTCTATCTCAATGTTATATCAGTTTAACTAAAATTCTATTTTATTTATAAAATAATTGGGTTGTTTGAAAATTTGCTCGCAATCATTAAACTTGGACTCTCTTTATATCGTTACAAAACCTTACCCTAATTCTAAAATATTTTAACTTATTATAGAGTACAACAACAACAATAATATATCTATCAATACTATATATTAATTCCAGAAACCAAGGGACTTCAATGTAATTAAAGAAATCTATACAAATTAATTATACTATATAGTTTTAAATCGATAGCACCGTGTCATGGACCTGATAAAGGGACCTCAATGTAAATATTATATAGTTTTGGTTAAAAGTATAATATAAAGATGCCTTGATGAAGAATATTTATGGAAATTACATTAAATTAAAGTAATTAAATTTATAAAACACAAGAATATAGTGATTTTCCTTAAAATTAACATGCCACACTTATGGAATTAATTAGTATCATCATAGAATTATACATTAAATTAATTGTAGTAGTAGTAGTATCAACGAGATTAATAAAATTAACGGTATTAATGCGGGAGTAGTGACAATTATAATAATGATAGTGGGAGTAGTGAAAGTAACTACGAATATAGTGAAAGTAACAGTGGTAACAATAAGAAAAAGTATGAACAATTAAATAATCAATCGACTCAAGGAAATATTTTATTTATTTAAATATAGGCCGGATAAAATTAACGGGAATAATGAATTTAACAAGAAAAAAATAGAGGAATTAGTAAAAGAAATAATAGTAACCACGGGAGTAGTGAACGTAATGATATTAAGAAAAAAATGTCGTGAAAGTAACAATATTAAAAGCGGGGAAGTGAACGTGTCTCATAATTTGAAAATAAATTATACAGTTCATCACAATTACAAGATATGCCGTAGAAAAATATATTACAAATAGTGAAAATAAAATTTAACGGTAAATAAAGGTAGTCCGGGCGAAGCCGGGCACCAAACCTAGTTTCTTATAGAGTAGATCTTAATAATATACCATATTACTTATTTTCTTCCAAAGAAAATTTAATGTCTAATGACATAGCTAACAAAGAGCAAACGAACAACATACTCGTAACTCGTTAGATCAAAGAAATTATGAAATGCACTAATTAACTTGCATACATACGTCATAGTCACAAGTCACAACAATAAGCAAAAAGTAAAAAAAATAATAATCAAAAAGTAAAAAAAGTAGGAAATCACACAGCCATGTAGGGAAAATAATGAGGGACATAAAACATGATTATCCTGCAAAACGCATGAAAAGTAAGAAAACTAAAATTTATGGCATATCCGTCATAAGCTTGCGACGGGGTAAGTATTATTCATGTGAGTAGATAAGACAAAATAAATTACTACTCTCTAATTAACACTCGATCTTTTTTTGTCTTATCTACCCACATAAATAGTGCTTAACCCGCCACAAGCTTATGTCACCACACTATAACTTACTGGCTTAGTATAAACTACGAAGCAACATTGTTGTAACTGTATCTTCTCATCCTCCGTCTCGCATTCATCCATCTCCTCAGGTAATCTCCACACCCTACCAACAAAATAATAATGTTAGATGATGAGAACTCAATTAAACATAGACAATAATGTACGGAGAAAATAACACATATAATTATATTAATACAAAATTGTATTCACAAGAAAAAAAACCGAAAAAGACTCATATTTGGAGTTTTGGCTGCTAAAAATCAATATATATACACACATTAATAATAATAGTATGAATCCTATTATAACTAAAATTGATCATTAATCTAATCTTTAACTTGAGTGTTTGACTAAGGTAGTAATTGACTAATTGTAGCTATACGTAATGCAATAGGGGATAACTAAAGAGCATAATCTGGAGTTGCCTAGAGTACGTATTTATTTAAATTAATTTTAGATATTTGTAAGTAATTCGTAAAAATTGGACTTTCTATAATCGTTCGAAAAAAGTTTCCTTTAATAATATAGATAGATACTCCCTCCCATTCACAATAAACCTCTCATTTCATTTTGGCACAAAAATTAAGGAAACGCACTACCCCACCATATAATTAAATTTGGACCACACAAATACACTACTCCACCATACAATTAAATTTGGACCACACAAACACTTACCAAAAAAGGAAATAGAGGATTATTGTGAATAACCGAAAAAGAAAATAGAGAGGTTTATTGTAAATGGGAGGGAGTAGATAGATACCTATAAGATTCCCCTGACGAGTGGTATATATATAGTCGACGAAAGGTATGTTGCTCCGTATATATCTGTGGATGAGGAAATAATATAAAAACTGTTGCGTACGAAAATGTGTGGAAAGCATTAAAAGTGGAGTATTTCATGATTAGCATGATTGTCGTATTCGTTGGGTTGGCCCTGGAGAATCTTCCTTCAAAATCGGGGTTAATGAAGCTGCTCAGATTTTTTCCTGTCTTTTAGCTACAATCCCAAAACAGTAATTTTCACTTTTCACGTCTTTTCTCTTTTATTTCTGACATATAAGTATTTCAGCTAGTCTTGTTATATATAGTCTATAGCTAAAGACGGTTTGGCCCCCACCATCCCGCTTATCTTATTAGGAATGTGGTATTGTATTTGACTCGTCTTTAGTTATAGACGGATATGTGCCGTCTATAATGAGATTTTGTGTTTCTTCATTTATATACTTGTATTATTTTTGTGTGTCGAAATTATAGTTTTCCGAAACATCTTTTTATAACAAATGTAAATATGTCAATTTTACGTATAAATTTTAAAAATTTGATTAAATATAATCGATGTCAAAATTTAACACGGTTGACTTTAAAAAGTGAGTGGATAATTTGGATTGGATTGGAGGGAGTATTTTTTAAAGTAACCGTGTCGTTTAATCTATCATAATAACTACGAAGTACTTTTTATCATATGTAAATGCACAAATATTGAAAACAAAATGATTCTAGTTCACTATGTTCGATGAAATACTTTTTAAAATTAAATTTATAAAAGTACTCGTTTACATTAATATTTAATTTGTTTTCATGTATTTTAGATCTTAACCTTCTAGATCTAGTGAACATATACTCATTAAAATTTCCAAAATTTTTAAAAATCAAATTAAATTAAAAGCTAAATGTTTGCATGAGATGTTAATTTTTGTCGATTATATTAATAGCTAAATATTTGCATGAGATATTACTTTTTGTCGATTATATTGTACAAATATAGGATGTGTATTATTTTTCGATTTTTGTCCTTCAATAATTTTTTTGGTTAATAATTTTTTTTTTTTCCATTTTTTGGGGTCTTAAAATTTCAAAAACCCATACAAAATAAATTCACTAAGGGGGTGTTTGGTTGGAGCATTTGGAATGGATTGGAATGGATTTAGCCATTCCAATGTTTGGTTGGAGCATTTTTGGAATGGAGTTAGATACCCGATGGATTCTAACTCCATTCCAACCCCTTGGAATCTCATACCCATCTTTCTCCCCAAGGTTCCAACTGCATTCCACCCAACACATTATTATTCCCATTTCCGAATTGAATCAAACAACTTTAGGGGGACGTTTGGTTCAAACATTAGGTATGGAATGGAATGGATTCTAACTCCAAGCGGGTATGGAGTTAGAACCCCATACATGTTTAAAGTTGTTTGGTTCAATCCGGGTATGGGAATAATAATGTGTTGGGTGGAATGGAGTTGGAAACTTGTGGAGAGAGATGGGTATGAGATTCCAAGGGGTTGGAATGGAGTTAGAATCCATCAGGTATCTAACTCCATTCCAAAATGCTCCAACCAAACATTGGAATGGCCTGAATCCATTCCAATCCATTCCAAAAGCACCAACCAAACATCCCCTAAACATGTATGGGGTTCTAACTTCATACCTCCTTGGAGTTAGAATCCATTCCATTCCATACCTAATGTTTGCGCACCCTAAATCATCAAATTAATCATTCATATATATAGAATAGAATAAAAATAAGAAATGATGAGAGAAAGTAATTTTGTAGTTTGGAAATCATATTCTCTATATCCAATAACTCCTCCTTCCTGGTATTTTCTGCCTCAAACACAGCATTAAGATCCCGTGCCACTCTCATAGGAATGCTACCCACTGGTTTCACGACCTACCACGGAGACGCACGGAGCCAATCCCCATATTTCAGTTCATGATCATCATACGGGCCCTCAACGCAGTCCTTTGCACTATGCCCCAGTAGCCCACACCCATAGCAGAAAGTTGGCAGTCGTTCGTACTTCACATCGAAATTAGTTATACTCCCCTCTTCATCTTAATAGCCACTGCACTCTTGACTGACACCCGAACATCATGTAGGATACGCACCCGAACTGCCCTCTCAATGCCAATCCCTTCATCCTCACCCTTCGCAACATATACCCCCAACTGGCTCTCTAACCTCCTGATATTACTATCATTGTTCCTACCGCTAATAGGTAGGTCATAAATGCGAGCCCATATTGGTAATCGATGTAAGGACACATCCGACATCTTGCCGTGTTCATTCGGCTCATTAAAACACCACACGAATTTATCAAATTGCCAAGGCTGACCCTCCAACACCTTCTCCTTCTCACGAGCATCAGGGAATTTGAAAATAAAAATTTTCTCCTTCACATCAACTATACTGCCAACAATTGGTTTACTTGGGTTCCATATCTTCGTCATTGTGTCGATAAACGCCTTCGCATTGACATATTTCGTGGTCCAGATCTTCCCAACTAAAGACAAGGTCTGCTTTTGCTATTCCACCCCTTCACCAGGTTACCATTCAAACACGCCCCCGATCCCCGCTTCGTCTTCCCCCACTACCTCCTTCCACAGCCTTCGATTAGGGTTACTAGTACTCATCCCCTCAAAACTTAAACAGCCACAACCAAATCGAACAAAAAGAAAAAGATAAACAGAGAAGAAATAGAAGAAAACGAGACACACTAGTGAAATCCCCACGTAAAACGGAAGAAAAGAGCCTTGAAAACAGAAGGATTGAGCAAAGACACGCCTAGACGGACCTCTCCATAGGAAATCCTAGGAAAACCCTGAAAGAGACGTTCCCAAGTGTACTCGAGAGAAAGTAATTAATTAAGAGTAGAAATGATGGTGGGCCCATTTGCTTTTTCATTCCCTTCAACTCATCAACCAATAGAAAGTCTAGAAAAAACTCATCTTTTATACTAGGTAGATTTCTCACATATCTATAAATAATATAAAAATGCAAGCCTATAGTATAATAACACACAATTCCCTTTTTGGAGAGTTCTAAGCAAGCCATGTCATTATCAATTATTTAGAAAAAAAAGATAAAATAAAATAATATTGTAAACAATAAATGCAAATAAAAGAACATTAGATATTACATTTTGGGCTTTTTAAGTGTTAAATAAACTAAACAAAAATTTAATTTCAAAATCCATATTAAAGTCTTAATCTTTGACGTTTTATTGTCTATACAATATCATAAAAATGATAGATTGAGTAACTAATAAAATGACATGTGACACACTACATTTACATGTTAGATAAAAAAAAAATTCCTATAAAAAGAAAAAATAAATAAAGAAAGTGAAAAGCAAAGCAGTAGTTAATAGACTAATCACTAACCCTATAGAAACCTTCATATGTCAAACATTACTCCACTTTATAGTCATAATTTAATGCTAAACTTTTCATATTCTACCCTTATGAAATAAATTCAATAAAATTCACCTATAAAAGAAAATGAATTGAGAAGAAATCTGGCACATTCCTAGCAAAAACAAAATGATAAAAAAGTATTGATGCGTGTCTAAAATACGATGTTTCACACTCTTTTCTACACGCATTTCAGAGCTCAAATGTGCGATATATGCCTATATTTCCCTATTTTCCTCTACTTTCGCGTTTTTGTACTTTATTGCGAAAAATGTGCGAATTCGACGGAAATCAAGCGAATCCGCCCCGAGTAATCTGCATTGCAAATGACGCAAAGGAATTGCTTAAAGAACGAGCTTGGTGCGCAATTCAAGGCCCAAAAGACAAGTCCACGAGTTAAAAGAAATCAAGTAGCAACTCGGCCGATCGATCGACCAGCCTTGTCGGTCGATCGACCAATGCTCGGTTCCGAAGCTACTTTGTTCTTTGGAGCATCGATCGACCAGCCTGATTAGTCGATCGACCAGATTTCTTTACCAGACGAGAATTAGAAAGTCGTGAATCTCAAAGCCCGTGAAGTTTAGGTTTTAGAAATAAGTTGTGGCGTTTATTGCTATATAACGTAACACCAACATCTAGTTTTATCATCAGAGAATACATTAAGTTTCACATCACAATAGTTTAGTTTATATTCCGAGTAATTAGGGTTTGATATATCGACTTTAGCATTGGAATTTCTGCCCCTTTGTTCTAAATCTTTCCTCTGGAATTCTCGGTATTTATTCTGCCCTAATCTTAGTTTATTGCTTCGCTTCCGTTATTAGTATAGAATTGATAGTTAGTGCCCCAAAGCCAATTATCATATTTTCGTTGTTGTGATTTACATTAAGCATGAATACAGTAATCGTTGTTAGTTTATTTGTTGTTTTTACCTTCACCATGAGTAGCTAAATCTTTAGTGTTAGGATGTAGGGGAGTTGTAGCATAGGCGGCATTAGATTGAACACGGACTGAACCCGCGTGTCAGTCGATCGACTGACATTGTTGGTCGATCGACTGACCTTGTAAGGTTATCCTTCGTTTTAATTGTTCTTAATCTTGTATTTAGCAAATCGAATGCATGCGACCAGTTAGATACCTATTTTGTGACCGACCCATTAGATCGAAAGATAGGGTAGGTTATTAGACCATCAATTAAATCGACTAAACTGTGCTAAGATCGGAAGATAGGTATAGTTTAGACCATTAGTCGCGTTTCAGGACGAAAGTTAGTATTAGTGACATTAGGGACCTATAGCGAGATCGAGAGATGCTATATGTTAGGAGTGGATCGAGAGGACCTCTTATTTCCCGCCTTACCTGTGTTCGATTTAGACCGATTTAGTTTGCTGCCGCCGAAGCTATAATGAACCGATCATCCTAGTACCCTTCTTTTATCTGTTTAAATCGTATTTTTAGTTTATTGTCTCTGTTCACTTCTAGCTATAGACCAATTCAAACCAACCCCCATAATTGTTACCTTTGACGGATCATAAATCAACTAAAGTTTACAACTGCCTCCTTGTGGTTCGACCCTGTTACCACTAGCCTAGGTTAGTCTTAATAGGAGATTATAAATATTATTTTTGGTACTCACAACGACGGGTATCAAAATTTGGCGCCGTTGCCGGGGAGGCAATAGTCCTAATTTTAGTTGTTTTTATTTTCAGTCTTTCTCAGTTTAAGGGACTTTTGTTCCTTAAACTTTTCTTATATTCTTGTTGTAGTTTCATCTTATGCGCAGGTCACAGGGTGGAGAATTAGTACCGTTGAACCCTGAGCTTGAGAGATCCTTGCGCGAGTTGAGGCGAACACAAAGAGTATTACCGACAGAGGAAGAGCTGAGTACTCTGTCAAGCTATCACGAAACGATCTGTTCAAGAAGACCCACAGATCTTCACTCGTTTCCACTTCTTCACCGAGACAGATTACTTCTCCGGAAATTCCAGTCATGGCCGAGGAACCAAGTATAGCTAGTTTTTCTGAGCCGACAGCCGACAACTTATATAAGGGGTTCGAATTACCAGGAGATGCCAGGAAATTCGAACCAAAGCCTGCCTACATTACCATGGTCGAGAGAAATCAGTTTGGTGGAGCTGCAAATGAAGATGCGTGAAGACATATGGAGACTTTTATCGACTCATCGCCGCTCCATTCCCCCACCAGCTGGCGTGACCCAGGATCAAATCAAAGAGACCATGTTCATCTTCTCCCTTCGTGATGCTGCAAGGGAATGGTATAGAGATTTGGACCGGACCGCTCTGGAGATCACTGATTGGAATACATTGGCATTGGCGTTCTACAAGAAGTACTTTTCTGCTTCAAGGACGATCGCTATTAGAGCTCAAATCACGGGCTTTAAACAAGGGCCAGATGAGAATTTCCACGAGGCTTGGGTCCGATTCAAGAAGTTGGTGCGAACCATACCGCACCATGGGTTTGAAAAGTGGAGCTTGTGCAATCATTTCTACAATGGGTTGTACGACGATCGAGAGGGCCATTTTGGACGCCTGCCAACGGGAGATTTGCTGAAAATTTGGGAGCAACCAAAGGGTGGAAGATCATTGACGATCTAGCTACCCACAAGGCCGAGTATGGGAATTCGAGGGGAAACCGGAGAAGAGCTGCGAGTCCTCTTCTTTCTTTGCACTTGAGGCTCTCACCGCGAGATTTGACAAATATGAGCTAGGAGGGGCCTCTAAGGGTGGGATGTACCAAGTCAACGCTGTGTCGGACGGTCCTTTCGTCTGTGAAAGGTGTGGAGTTGAGGGCCATGTCTCGAAAAATTGCCCTAGCCCTTTTGAATCTTGTGCTGCCTTTCAACACTATAGGCAGACGAACACCTATTACGAGCCACCGCACCCGAACTTGAGTTGGAGAAGCCAAAATGTCCAAAATCCAACCTAACCTCCGCCGCAACAACAACCCTATATACCCCCTCATCAAAAGCAACAAAGAGATCAAAAACCTCCTTATGTGCCGCAACAACAACAATCACACTCGAGTTCTCCGAGCTTAAGAATCTGTTGCTAAAGGAGTCCCAAGCAAGAGAGGCCGGGATGAAGTTACTTGAGAGCCAAATTGCTCAACTGGCTAGTAAAAGCAACACTCGAGCTCCCGGACACTTGTCCACTCAACCCGAACAAAAAGAGACCCTAAATGCCATCACCTTGAGGAGCGGGTCCACCCTTGATGGTCCTGCCATGGTTGAGGACGCTGTCGAGAAAAATGAGCCAGAAATAAGTCAAGAGAAAGCTTCAACGAACAAATCAAAGAAAAAGCGTCGCCAGGGCATTTCATCGATCGATCAAGTACCTAGTCGATCGATCAAACACGGGTTCCAGGAGCTTCGAATCAGGCAACCCGATCGATCGATCGAGGAGGGTGGTCGATCGACCAATATCACTGCTGATGTTGAAGAATTTCGTCCTTTAATGCCAACTAATCTACGAGACCACTTGTTTCGGGGTACCACCGTCCCGAAAAGTTTAGGGGCAGACCCGAGTGCTGATGGGTCAGTCCCGGCTCCGAAGTTCGATCCAATGACGGTCAATGGTTCTCATTTGAGACGGTCTGAGGAGGGGTCTAGCTTCAACAAAGAAAAGGTGACGGACTTCCAGCCAAAGTCCAAGGACGCCAGCACACGCGACTTAGAGGAGAGGGCTAAGGTACTCCTTACAGCCCCATATCCGGAGAGACTCGTGCCGACGAAGGAACAAGTATCTTTTAGTAAATTTGAGAAAGTTATTCGTAGCTTGAATGTTCAGGTACCCTTCCTCGAGTTAGTTAACCAAGTGCCAGCGTACACTAAATTCATGAAACAGTTGTTGTCAAAGAAAAAATCGCTTGAACATGTTCACACTGTTGCGTTAACTAAATAGTCTTGCTCCTACTTGTCTCACACTGCGCCCCATAAGTTAGAAGACCCGGGCAGTTTTTCCGTTCCTTGTAGCATAGGTACCTTTTCTATCGAAAAGGCTTTATGTGACTTAGGAGCGAGCATAAGTGTCATGCCCTTAAGTCTAGCTAGAAAGCTTAAGTTGACCAGGTTTGCAATAATCGAGATGACAGTTCGGATGGTCGACCGATCTGCGGTCGAGCCTATAGGAGTCCTAGAGGACATACCCGTCCAAATAGGGAAGTTTTTCTTTCCTGTTGACTTTGTTGTCCTTGACATGCCTGAGGATGACCATATTCCCATCATTTTGGGTAGGCCATTTACGCACACTTCTTTGGTGCGATTATAGATGTCGGTCTAGGAACTTTGACTTTTAAAGTGGGAAAGCACTCTATTGTCTTCGCCCGGTAGGCTAAGAAAAAGGATCCCATGTGGCCCGTAAATTTGTAACACGGTTTACGAAAAGAAATCATACTTTGTACTTCCCGACATGCCTATTTCTATTCCTGTTGTAACCCCTCCGCCCCGGATTGGGAGCAAGAAGGAGGAAGAATCTGTTATTTTAAATAATGCAGGAGCTGGTTTGGGGAAGAGCAAGCTGCAAGTTATTCCAGCCGCGAGAGAGCCGATCATTCAAAGAAGAGGTCTTGGATGCCTAAGCTATGGGACCGATGAGGAAGTGGAAAATGAGCCAGCCAAGGTGAGATGGTCTGATTTGGAGTCTAACGATCCCAAGGAAGTCCTTAATTGGGAGATGCCAAGCCGATCACCGAGTTCTCCAACTGTTGAAGCTAAGAAGGGTGCAGCTGATGAGATGAGCACCATTGAGGCTACCTCTAGTAGCCAGAAGCCGACGAAATGGGCCATACCGTGGTCCTTCTTGATCAACTATTAGTTGATCATGCTCGTTATAAACTTCATTCTTTTTGCTTTGTTAAGACATTTTTATTGCTTTTGTGTGCGCGAAAACTTCGCTTTTATTCTTTTTGCTTAGAATTTTCAAGTACTTTAGACTTCTTTCTGAGTTTTGCGCAATTTTGGGCGCGTACTATTGTGCATTTGCAGGTATTTAGGGCTTGTTAGCTCTACTCATTGAGAAATTACGAAGAAATAAGAAGTACAACAGTTCTTCCAGTCGATCGACTGGCCATCAGGGTCGATCGACTGAGTTTCGCTTTCCAGGAGCCTCTGATCCTGTTCACATGGTCGATCGACCACCCCTATAGGTCGATCGACCACTTCTGCTGCTGTACCTGTTCACGACCTCTCCCTTGCTGTGTTTGGTCGATTTGCGGACTTCAGGGAGTTTTCTACTCCACTTTATTTTCCGTCACAATTATTTATTTCTTCCATTTTCTCAATTGTGCACAATTTTACCCTTCCAAATTGTTTCCTTCGGTCTTATGCGTGGTTTTGATTGTCTTTCAGGCACTCTTATTGGTAGCATTGCTGGCTACTGAAACCTCCTAGCTCACGCTGGTTTGGGGAGGTTTCCTTTGCTGCGCTTAAAGTCTTGTGAGTTCCATATCTTTCCTTTATGTCTTGCTTATTTAATCTCGCGCAAATTCCCATTTCTCTTTTCTTCATTACCTGATTTTGCACAATGGGGACATTGTGCGATTTGGTTTGGGGAAGGGTTTTGCGTCGCACATCATTTGCTTGCATTCACGTTTAATTTTGTTTTGCATTGTTTTATTTTCATTTCTCTTATATATACAAAATTCCAAAAAAAAAAAAATTGAAAAATTTCAAAAATTTCCATAAAATGCACGTTTATTTTAGCATATAGGTCGAGTCGGAACGGTAGTATTTCTATGATGATTTTGCTATTGCACCTGTTTTGCCTGAGCCTTGCTAGATTAACATGTTATTAGTAGAATCGTAAATGCATATCTACGAGTTTTCGTTAATTTACTCGCTGAATCTTGAGACTTGAATTTGAAAATTGGCAACCTACATCATATTTCTGAGTTTTAGAGCCTATAACTGGTGACATTCATGACCAGTTCATTTAGGAATGTGAGTAGTACTCCTTATGAGACATGTTTCCTTAATTTGCATGAATATGAACTTGATCTGCTTAATACCTGTATGCATTCGGTTTGTGGTTTGTTGACACATGTGGTAGAGGTCTCCTTTTCTCATTTTGCCCATAAGCTCCACACTGCCAAAAATATCCTTTTTGTCCCATTTGCTACATCCTACATATAGCCTACCTCTGTCAAGCTAGTAGTCCGGTTTCGGGATTGTTACTCGTTTTTGGTAGCCATTGCTCTTTTGAGATGAAGTTGGGAGAATGAAAAGAAGGAAAGAAAGAAAAAAAAAAAAAAAAAAAATGAAAAAGATGAAAAAATGATTCGAAAAAAAAAAAAAAAAAGAGTTATGTCTTTTTCAAGGCGATCGATCGATCGCCTAATATAGTCGATCGATCAAGTTCAAGAAAAAAAAAAAAAAAAAAAAGTCAATTCGCATACTTTAATCCTTATCTCTTGCCGATTTTTGCTCCCATGTTTTATTCTTATTTTATGGGGAGTTAGTTGATTATTTTTACATCTGGAGATTGTGAGTTTGTGCTTGTTATAGCACCGTTTCGTTTGATATTGAGCGAGAAGTTGGATGTTGTCACTTGGTTCCGTTTTGGTACTAGCTTGATCACCTGTACCCCCACTTTACCATGAAATGTTTTGCCTCTTCTTACCCATACCTCACATATCCCATATATACCTCGGCATGTGTCATTGGTCATCTGTTTGGTTGGAATGCGTATGTACGGTCGTAGAGATCACTTTCATACTTCATTGCTGGCATGTTTTCATAGGTCGTAGTTAGGTGAGAGTCTCTACAAATTAATTCTTCCTATCCTACATATATATCACCTGTGCTCACTTGAGTGATTTGAGCGACCCATGAGAGTCCAATTTGATAAGTCTCTATAGTCAACGGTTCAAAGAATATTTTTAACGACTTTATAATTCGTTTGCATGGTTCACATTACTAATTGATTGTTGGTTATGCATTAAATTGGTTTAGGCTTTACATGTTGCATTTCGCTCCGAGATTGAACTCGTTCCATTAGGTCATTAGATCGAGTCTAGTTCTTGCTTGGGGACAAGCAAGGTTTGGTTTGGGGAGATTTGATGCGTGTCTAAAATACGATGTTTCACACTCTTTTCTACACGCATTTCAGAGCTCAAATGTGCGATATATGCCTATATTTCCCTATTTTCCTCTACTTTCGCGTTTTTGTACTTTATTGCGAAATGTGCGAATTAAACGGAAATCAAGCCGAATCCGCCCCCGAGTAATCTGCATTGCAAATGACGCAAAGGAATTGCTTAAAGAACGAGCTTGGTGCGCAATTCAAGGCCCAAAAGACAAGTCCACGAGTTAAAAGAAATCAAGTAGCAGCTCAGCCAGTCGATCGACCAGCCTTGTCAGTCGATCGACCAATGCTCGGGTTCCAGAAGCTCTTTTTCTTTGAGGAGCGATCGATCGACCAGCCTGATTAGTCGATCGACCAGATTTCTTTACCAGACGAGAATTAGAAAGTCGTGAATCTCAAAGCCCGTGAAGTTTAGGTTTTAGAAATAAGTTGTGGCGTTTATTGCTATATAACGTAACACCAACATCTAGTTTTATCATCAGAGAATACATTAAGTTTCACATCACAATAGTTTAGTTTATATTCCGAGTAATTAGGGTTTGATATATCGACTTTAGCATTGGAATTTCTGCCCCTTTGTTCTAAATCTTTCCTCTGGAATTCTCGGTATTTATTCTGCCCTAATCTTAGTTTATTGCTTCGCTTCCGTTATTAGTATAGAATTGATAGTTAGTGCCCCAAAGCCAATTATCATATTTTCGTTGTTGTGATTTACATTAAGCATGAATACAGTAATCGTTGTTAGTTTATTTGGTTTTTTTACCTTCACCATGAGTAGCTAAATCTTTAGTGCTAGGATGTAGGGGAGTTGTAGCATAGGCGACATTAGATTGAACACGGACTGAACCCGCGTGTCAGTCGATCGACTGACATTGTTGGTCGATCGACTGACCTTGTAAGGTTATCCTTCGTTTTAATTGTTCTTAATCTTGTATTTAGCAAATCGAATGCATGCGACCAGTTAGATACCTATTTTGTGACCGACCCATTAGATCGAAAGATAGGGTAGGTTATTAGACCATAAATTAAATCGACTAAACTGTGCTAAGATCGGAAGATAGGTATAGTTTAGACCATTAGTCGCTTTTCAGGACGAAAGTTAGTATTAGTGACATTAGGGACCTATAGCGAGATCGAGAGATTCTATATGTTAGGAGTGGACCGAGAGGACCTCTTATTTCCCGCCTTAGCTGTGTTCGATTTAGACCGATTTAGTTTGCTGCCGCCGAAGCTATAATGAACCGATCATCCTAGTACCCTTCTTTTATCTGTTTAAATCGTATTTTTAGTTTATTGTCTCTGTTCACTTCTAGCTATAGACCAATTCAAACCAACCCCCATAATTGTTACCTTTGACGGATCATAAATCAACTAAAGTTTACAACTGCCTCCTTGTGGTTCGACCCTGTTACCACTAGCCTAGGTTAGTCTTAATAGGAGATTATAAATATTATTTTTGGTACTCACAACGACGGGTATCAAGTATGTTTATTATCACCTATTTATTTTATTTTTCAAAACTTCTTCTCGTATATTTGCTTTATAGTTATTTGCAATCAAATGGACAAGAAATGAGTAGATAAGAGGGAAGTAGAAGAAATGAAAATAATCCGACAAACATTTGTATTTTATAGTTCGTTTTAAACATTGTTGTAACACCCCATACACCAAAGTAACTTACCAAGACCACCCAATGCAAGAGAGTGCTACCATCTCGGTTACCCGAGGCAATAAATATCAAATAGACCATAAAAGAACGTACTTTAAATCAATAGTTTAAGTGAATACATTAAAACCCAAAAACTGTAAAGTATGATACACTGTTCCAAAACCAAATCCAACTAAAGTAAATATAAAGTCCGATAACACAGCGGAAGACTTCTAATAGACTCGTGATGACTCATGCCCAGCTATTCCCTCGCGCATCCAAATCATATCTGCTCAATAACTGCTCACCATCCCCGAATGGATCACCATAGTTTTTAAAACAATTAAACGGGGTCAGTTACTGATTACACAAGATAAGATAATACAACAACAACAATACACACAATTCTCCAATACCGTCACATCACCAATCACCTGACTAGCCCGAAGGTCTAGTTCTGCCGGATTACGACCGCAATCAGTAATCCACACCGCCAGTGGGGGACCGCAGCCGTTCCAACCTAAGCCCCGTTCATCTTTACCAAGCGCAAACCCATGTTCCTTAATGCGCACATCTTTTCTTGTGGCGGGTTCCACAAGGGGCGAATCAAGGGCGTGAAGCCACTCCCTCAAGTGACTCCACTCAACCGAGGGCGCACCTCGCGAACCACAGACAAACAACCACAACCAATTACGATATCAACATTACCAATCCAATTACGATATAGACAAATACATTACCAACAATCAACAACCAATCAACCATCTCATATTCATGTAAACAATAACTGAGTAGGAAACCCTACCTGGAAATTCAATCGCCACAATCGTCACAACAACAGATCAGAAACGTTCCTCTACGAAATCACCTCCTATCAATCATACAATCATACAATCACCATCTAATGCCAAAATACTCCCAAAACGCCCAAATCACCCAAATCACCCAAATCACCCAATTAGGGTTTAACTAATATCAACGAAACAACATAAAAACTGTACTAGGATCTTACCCACAATGCGACGGTCTCAACGGTGTAAAGAACTCTGGAATCCGACGACTCAAGCCCTTGGATTTGATAGCAATGTGAGAGAAGAAAGCTACGTAACTTGTGCTCTCTAGTGAAAAGTTTAGAATGAAGTAAAAAGTAAAAAGAAACTGGTAAAAATCCTTTATATGCCAATCTCATGTTGCTATCAAAACCCGGCCAAAAACCCGTAAAACCCGACGCACTCGGTCGAGTAGGTGAGATACTCGATCGAGTGGCCCCTACTCGATCGAGTACCCATCAGACAGAACACTATTTTGTACGCAAAACTGACTTACTCGACAGAGTAAGGCTCACTCGATAGAGTACCTAACAACACATAAAACCGCAGTATTACAGTCTTCCCTCCTTAAAAATGAACTTCGTCCCCGAAGTTCAAACCCATACACAAAAACAAACTTACCAACTCAACTACGACACAACAACGTAACAAAACTTAAAAACAAAACCCAAACACAACTCATACTGACTCAAAAGAACTACTAACTGTACCAAAACCAACATAAAACCATACTAAAACCTTATGCGATCATCTCCTACCCCCCTAAAAGAAACACGGCTACGTCCCCGTAACCCTACATACCTGATCAAAAAGAGACGGATACCGCTCCTTCATAACCTCTTCCGCCTCCCAAGTTGCTTCCTCAACATCGTGATTAGACCATAAAACCTTAACCAGCATTGTTTCCCTAGGTCTCCTTTTGCGAACCTTGCGATCAAGAATCTGTTTTGGCACCTCTAGATAAGACAAGGATTCATTCAACTCGATGCTCTCCACCTCTAACATATGGTAAGGGTCACTCACATACTTCCGTAACTGAGACACATGAAACACATTATGTACACGATCCAAAGCTGGTGGTAAAGCTAACTGATAAGAGACCTCTCCCGCATGATCCAAAATCTCATACGGTCCAATGAACTTTTGGCTTAGCTTCCCTTTCTTACCAGACCGAATAACCCCACGCATAGGTGACACTTTCAAAAGAACCTTATCCCCAACCTGAAACTTGATGTCCTGACGATGCAAGTCCGCATAACTCTTTTGTCGATCCTGGGCCGCTTTTATCTTTTGCCGAATCACTTTCACTTGCTCTATCATCTCCTGCACCATCTTTGGTCTTAAAGCCACTGCCTCAGCACTATCATCCCAGAAAATCGGACTCCTACACCTCCTCCCACACAAAGCCTCAAACGGAGCCATCTCAATACTCGTATGGTAGCTGTTGTTGTAAGAAAACTCGACCAAATCCAACTTATCTTCCCAACTACTACCAAACTTCATTACATAAGCCCTCAACATATCTTCCAAAGTCTTGATAGTTCTCTCTTTCTGCCCATCTGTTGCAGAATGAAACGCAGTACTCATCTTCAAGGTAGTTCCCATCATCTCCTGCAACTCTTGTCAAAACCGAAAAATGAACCTCGCATCCCGATCTGACACAATGTCTTTTGGCACCCCATGTAACCTCACCACATGCTTCCTGTAGCCATTAGCCAAATGCACCTTACTCCATGTATCTTTCATTGGAATAAAATGAGCTGAATTAGTCAAACGGTCAACGATCACCAATATCATATTATTACCTTGCTGGTTCCTCGGTTAACCCATTATGAAATCTATGGAGATAGACTCACATTTTCACTCAGGTACCTCAAGAGACTGAATCTTACCTTGCGGTCTTCGCTGCTCCCCTTTGACTCTCTGACGTGTCAAACACCTAGCCACAAACTCAGCTGTCTCCCTCTTCATTCCAGGCCACCAAAAAGTCTTTTTCATATCTCTATAAAGCTTGTCACCACTCGGATGCACTAAATATGGTGTGCAATGAGCTTCTGTCATGATTATCTTTTTCAACTCCTCATCCCTAGGCACACACCATCTCTAATCGAACCGAACACTCTTATCAGAATGAATAGAGAACCGAGACACTGTCCCTTTCTCTACTCCAGCTCTCCACTCCTGAATCTTAGAATCAAGAGCCTGCTTCCTGTGAATATCATCATAAAGATCCGGCTCCTCTGTCAAGTCTCCCTTAGCATCCCGTTTTTGAATCACATGTATGCCCATCTTACCTACTTCCTCTCTCAACCTCATCAAAGACATAGCTGTGTATAGAGAATGCACACTCTTCCTGCTCAATGCATCAACAACTACGTTTGTTTTCCCTTCATGGTATATGATATCCAAGTCATAATCCCCGATACCATCCACCTCCTCTGTCTCATGTTCAGCTCCTTTTGAGTAAAGATGTACTTTAAACTCTTGTGATCAGAAGATACCTTAAAGGTCGCCCTATAAAGATAGTGCCTCCAAATATTGAGAGCAAACACCACTGCACCCAACTCTAGATCATGCGTCGGATAGTTCTCCTCATAAGGCTTCAATTGCCTAGAAGCATATGTAATTACATTCCCGTTATGCATCAACACACAACCTAACCCGTTCTTTGAAGCATCTGTATACACCTCAAAGTTTTCACACCTTTCAGGTAAAGCTAAAACTGGAGCTGTGGTCAAACGCTCCTTTAATTTTTGGAACGCCGTCTCACAACTTTCATCCCAATGAAACCTGTTCTCTTTCCTCATCAATGCGGTCATAGGTCTGGAGATCTTAAAAAAGTCACGAACCGACGGTAGTACCCTGCCAAACCCAACAAACTCCTGATCTCTGCCACATTCTTTGGTGCTTCCCATTTAGACACCGCCTCTATCTGGCTAGGATCCACAGATACACCCTCTTTAGAAATCACATGACCCAGAAAAGCCACGTTTTCTAACCAAAACTCACACTTAGACAACTTTTCATACAGATGGTTGTCGTGTAGAGTTTACAACACCAACCTCCAATGCTCCTCGTGCTCCTCCTTAGTCTTAGAATAGACTAAGATGTCATCTATGAACACCACCACGAACTGTTCCAAGAACTGACTGAACATCCGGTTAATCAAATCCATAAACACTATCGGCGCATTAGACAAGCCAAACGACATCACCACATACTCATAGTGAACATACCTCGATCGAAAAGCTGTCTTTGGTATGTCTTCATCCTAAATCCTCACCTGATGGTACTCTGATCTCAGATCAATATTTGAAAAGACTCCGGCCCCACTCAGCTGGTCAAACAGATCATCTATCCTTGGCAAATGATACTTGTTCTTTACTGTAACACTGTTCAGCTCCCTGTAGTCGATACACAACCTCAAGCTCCCATATTTTTTCTTCACAAATAGAACTGGTGCTCCCCACGACAATACACTAGGTCTAATGTATCCTTTCTCTATCAAATCATCCAACTGTATGTTCAGCTCCCCTAACTCTTTAGGATCCATGCGGTACGGGGCCTTAGAGATCGGTCCCGTCCCTGGTTTCAACTTCACACTGAAATCTATATCTCTCTTTGGTGGCAAACCTGGTATCTCCTCCGGAAAAAACATCTGGATATTCTCCCACCACTGGTATCTCATCTGCTGTCGGCCCCACCATACTATGATCTTTCACAGGGCATAGAATCAAAGGCCACCCCGTCCTCAGGTAAGACTTCAAGGTCACCGATGCAATCACTTTGAGTTCGGGGTTGACAACAAACCCACGATAAGACACACTAACTCCCTTAGGACCTCTCAAAGAGACTTTCTTTTGGTGACAATCTATTCTAGCCTTGTACTTACCCAACCAATCCATACCAACTATCATCTCAAAACCGTCCATAGGAAATTCTAGCAAGTCCACTGGAAGATCAACCTGCCCAACTATCATGGATACACCCTTATACAACCTCCCACAAGACACTGACTCACCCTGACAGTATAAAAACCTCATCTTTTACCAACTCAAAATATCTCAAACCCATAGACTTAGTATAACCCGATGATACAAAAGAGTGTGACGCCCCCGAATCAAACAAAACAAAGGTAGAAACATCATTAACAAGAAAAGTACCGGTGATCAGGTGCGCATCATCCTCAGCAGCTTTCTTGTCCATCATAAATAGCTTGCCACTAGTCTTTTGTCCACCCCCTTGTATGGTACTAGCTGAATTAGATGGCTTGGCAGTTGACCCCCGATTATTGTTAGCTGCCGGTTTTTTATAAGAATTATCGCCATTGCGGTTGAACCCTCCGTTGTTGTTACCTTGCCCTCCTTGATTATTCCATGACCCAGCCGGTCGGTTTCTAGCATAGCTCTGTGTCGGACCCTGCGAAAAGCTCCCCTACGATAGCCTCTGAAAACCTCTGCCCCCGGCACTCGTACACTCATGCTTCTTGTGGCCCATACCGCCACAGTTGAAACACGAGATACCGAAACTGCTACTACTACCACGACCATGTCCATAAGAAGCTCCACCACTGAAACCCGATCTCGATGAGTAAGCTCTTGCCTGGTTATGATTACCCCTCTTGTAGCTAGACTGACCACCACCCTCACTCTCAGCCTTTCTCTTTTTTGCACCCCTCTCTTTGTTCTCTTTGGCTATCTCGACCAACCGCTCAGCTCGTCCTGCCCTCTCATACACTTCTTTAACATCAGTAAGGACCCCAACAGGTAACTTCTACATGATATGATAGGTCAACCCCTTCTCAAACCGAAGTGCCAATTTCTCTTGACTCAGCCCCATATCCTCTGCATATCGCGATTTCTCATTAAACGTGTGATAATACTCAGCCACCGTCATATCCGAGGTCATCTTGAAAGAATCAAACTCCTCCCTTAGCTTACTACGAACATGTTCCAGAATGAACTCCCTGCGTATAGATCTCTTGAACTCAACCCATGGTATAGCTGACTTACCCTGCTTCAGATAAAGGTCTAGGGCACTCTCTCTCACCTTGTCCCACCACTCACCTAATGCATCTCTCAGGTAGAACGCAGCTTGTTCCAGTTAAAAATCCTTGGGACAATGAACTACTCCCAAGATGTTCTCCATCTCCCTATGCCAATTATCGAGCAAAATTGGTGCACCAGTACCCATATATTCTTTCGGGTTGAAGCGGGATATCATAGTGCTCATCTTGGCAAAGTCTACCTCGACATCTTTGTCCTTGCCAAACCTCTTAAGGGCCTCGGTAAGCGCCTCTTGATGCTTAAGCATCTTGGCAATCTCATCCACACTCATCTCCTGAGCCCTAGCATACACAATAGACTTATTGGGCAGCATATCTTTGAGCTATAAGAGGAGAGATAAACGCAAGAACATAGCCTACGAGTAAAAGAATATACGACCTGCACAGCACCTACTCGATCGAGTTACCACACCCACTCAATCGAGTTGCCCACTTACTCGATCGAGTCATATACGTACTCGATCGAGTAGCCCCCACTCGATCGAGTACTCCTTTTACTCGATCGAGTTGCACAAAACAGCAGGTACTGCCCAAACTTGTCATAAACCCACTCGATCAAGCTCAGCCCACTTAATCGAGTCCACTCTACTCGATCGAGTTACCCCCACTTGATCGAGTCATGCTAACATTTCTAACTACCGCATGCCTTAAACTTTATAAATTTTCACAACAATAATATATACGTATACAACATAAACATCTCCTATTCACATGTTACTATTATCGCCACATTATAAATCAATCACCATGCAACATGCTTAACCACAATCATATTATCATATACATCTACCTTCACCTTTTTCCACCACATCCTCCATTCAACCACACATCATTTATCCAACATATTCATATATACATTAGTCAACACATAGCATTCCCATGACACCCCATAGTGACCGGTTCAAAGTTGTAGGGTGAGTTCGCGACTTTAGGACGTCTCCCAAGTCTTTGCATTAGCTCTTAACAACTCCTACTCGGGTTTATTTTAGTTTGACTCTCTAACTTCATTAGATTCATTAGTTACAGGTTCCAAAATCGTCGCTCTGATACCACTTTGTAACACCCCTATACACCAAGGTAATGAATTGAGAAGAAATCTGGCACATTCCTAGCAAAAACAAAATGATAAAAAAGTACGTTTATTATCACCTATTTATTTTATTTTTCAAAACTTCTTCTAGTATATTTGCTTTATAGTGATTTGCAATCAAATGGACAAGAAATGAGTAGATAAGAGGGAAGTAGAATAAGTGAGAATAATCCGACAAGCATTTGTATTTTATAGTTCGTTTTAAACATTGTTGTAACACTCCATACACCAAGGTGCCTTACCAAGACCACCAAATGCAAGAGAGTGCTACCATCTCAGTTACCCGAGGTAATAAATATCAAATAGACCATAAAAGAATGTACTTTAAATCAATAGTTTAAGTGAATACATTAAAACCCAAAAACTGTAAAGTATGATACACTGTTCCAAAACCAAATCCAACTAAAGTAAATATAAAGTTCGATAACACAGCGGAAGACTTCTAATAGACTCGTGATGACTCATACCCAGCTATTCCCTCACGCATCCAAATCATACATGCTCAATAACTGCTCACCATCCCCGAATAGATCAACACCATTTTTAAAACAATTAAACGGGGCCAGTTACCGATTACACAATATAAGATAATGCAACAACAACAATACATACAATTCTCCAACACCGTCACATCACCAATCACCCGACTAGCCTGAAGGTTTAGTTTTGCCAGATTACGACTGTAACCAGTAATCCACACCGCCAGTGGGGGACCGCAGCCGTTCCCACCTAAGCCCCGCTCATCTTTACCGAGCGCAAACCCATGTTCCTTAATGTGTACTTTCCCTCTTGTGGCGGGTTCCATAATGGGCAAATCAAGGGCATGAAGCCACTCCCGCAAGTGACTTCACTCAACCGAGAGCGCACCTCGCGAACCACAGACAAACAACCACAACCAATTACGATATCAACATTACCAATCCAATTACGATATAGAGAAATACCATTACTAACAATCAACAACCAATGAACCATCTCATATTCATGTAAACAATAACTGAGTAGGAAACCCTACCTGGAAATGCAATCACCACAATCGTCACAACAGCAGATCAGAAACGTTCCTCTATGAAATCACCTCCTATCAATCATACAATCATACAATCACCATCTAATACCAAAATACACCCAAAACCCCAAATCACCCAATTAGGGTTTAACCAATATCAACAAAACAACATAAAAACTGTACTAGGATCTTACCCACAATGCGACGGTCTCAACGGTGTAAAGAACTCTAGAATCCGACGACTCAAGCCCTTGGATTTGATAGCAATGTGAGAGAGGAAAACTACGCAACTCGTGTTCTCTAGTGAAAATTTTAGAATGAAGTCAAAAGTAAAAAGAATCTGGTAAAAATCCTTTATATACCAATATCGCGTTGCTATCAAAACCCGGCCAAAAACCCGTAAAACCCAACGCACTCGATCGAGTAAGTGAGGTACTCGATCGAATGGCCCCTACTAGATCGAGTTGCCCCTACTCGATCGAGTACCCATCAAACAGAACACTGTTTCGTACACAAAACTCACTTACTCAACAGAGTAAGCCTCACTCGATAGAGTACTCAACAACACATAAAATCGTAGAAATAGATTGTTTTGCGTATATAACCATCGGCAAATAGAGGTCAAACTTTGGTGACGGAAATCCTAGCTTATCCAAATTGTAACCTTTGTAGTGATAGATTGTTTTGCGAATATTTTTAATATATATTCATAATTGTTAATATAATTTGTAGAGAATTTATTGAGATTCAAAATAATAAAATTACAAATATTGACAAGACAAGTCTAGTGTAAATATAGTATTACATCTTATTTAATTGTATTATCGATATCATCACTTCATATTTATATTACATCTTTAGTGGATATAATGATATAATAACAATATTTGTTAAAACAAAATTAACAAAATAGATTAAGTAAAACCGATAATCTTATTCGCAGTAAAAGTGTTTAAACTTCTCTTTTCGACCTACAAAACATTACAAATAGTAAATTTCATAATTAAATTTTAAACGGAGTTAAACACCAATAGTATAATTGTTAAATTCTTCAATATCTATATCTAAGAAACCGCTTATAACCTATTTTGTAGTAACAAAATCATCAAATTTGGCGTTTCATTCTAAAAGTAAAACTAAACAATCATTAAACATCAAAACAAATACTAATTAAATTTTGGGATTTTATTGTTAGAATAAATTTTACTGACAAAATCATCATTTTTTTTTCAGCGTTTATAGTTCTCACCATATTATTTCAAAACAATGTTAACCATTCAACCTACTTTGAATTATAGTTCGCGAATAAAAATATAGAAGTTTCTTTTTTGAAAATTTTCTTTTAGGTTGAATTAATTATATAAATCAACTGTTTTGAATGAAGTCCCTTTACTATAAAAGCCAAAGCATTTAAATGCTTTTGATTGGCTGCTGAAATTTAGGGAAAGAAAAAGTAAAATGGCCCCACTAAAATTACGCTAATTAATTACTCTCTCTCTCTCTCTCTCTCTCTCTCTCTCTCTCTCTCTCTCTCTTTCCCTCTCTCTCTCTCTCTCTCTCTCTCTTCCACCCTTCTTATTCTAATAATATTAAAAATTTACAGAAAACCATACATTATACAAACATGATGTGAGCGAGTTGTTGTTCACTCAATCAAACACATTTATATTCTCAACAAACAACTAGTAAGTGGTTAAGTCGAGGTCGATCCACGGGACGATGTGTTTTGGGTCCTAAGTCTATCTATTCTAAGTTGTGCATGTGTCACAATTATATGGATTTGAGGTTGTGTTCTAAACTACGACAAGAAAATGTAAACAAATGAAGAGTAAGGTAAGTAAATAAAAATAAAGATGTAAATAAATGATTAAAGACACTAGGGTGTCACGGGATCATAGGGGAATCATGGCAGGATAACATAAATGAGTCACATAGATGCAAGCAATTATTATTGTTGGAATCGAGTTAGCTTATGTCTTACAATTCCTAGGGAGACTTAGGTCTCGGAGCCGACTTGATCAAAACTTTACAACACCTACATCGACTTGGTTCTCCCTATTCAACTATATGCATGGTCTAACAAGCCTTGATTTAGCTTATATCTTAGAAGTCTTGTTGAAAAGATAATAGAATCATGCTAGGTTGTCAATCAAGCATTTCATCAAACATAAGATGTGCATAAGTTGAAAGTACAATAAGCAAGCATTCATATGAACTTATTAAGCATAGATTTATCCCATAATTACTCCCCTAATCCCCCACTAACCCTAACTAGAAGACTACTCACTACACATCATGATTAATATGCTAGCAATGGTGTCAAACATCACAACACAAATGAACATGATGATTAAGCAAGGTAATAAAACAAGAGATTAACAAGTAAATAAATAGGGATTAATAAGGTTACCAACTTGGAAAATAAAGATGAACATAAATAAAGTAGAATCCTTGAATAAAGATGGAGACCTGTCACTTAGTCTTCAAATACATACCCAAGAGATCCAAATGTAAATAACTTGAATTTAACAAAGGAAATTGGAAGAATAATGAAAGAAACCTTTGATTAATGATGGATATTTGTCAATCTCCAAATACAAACCCAGAATTCTTCAATTACAAAGCTAGATCTAAGATTGTTTGAGAAATAATTAAGGAAAGATTAAAGTGCAATTTGTGGAATGATTAAAGACTAATTCTATTCTAATCTACTCCTAAGAAGGCTTAATCTAAACTAAAGAGGCATAATCTCCTCTAAATACAAGAGGGTTATATATAGTAAGTAAGCTTTAGGGTTAACTATGGGCTTAAATGAAGCCTAGGCCCACCAAACACGACTAACTCCTTGCAAGTCCCCTGACCAGGTCGTGCTTCTTGGAGCTGTGAAGAAACAATCCCGGAGCTTAGGTCGAGCGTCCTGGAGGTAGCTCGCACGGACTAAGGGTGTAGGGACGCCTGTCCTGAGTATGGGGACGCCCGTCCTGATGCTCAGCTTGTCTATTTCATCTCGGATTGTAAAACAAACGTCATTTCTTCATCCGGACTCCTATTGGAGTGATTCAAAAGCCTAGACCACTTGATTTTTTTGACGCTGTTTCATCTAGCATAGTTTCAGAGCCAAAAAAGCAAGTCTTGGTTTGGTTCCAAACAATTTCCTCTTGTAATGGCTCCCTTCTCGTCATCCTTGCCCAACAACTTGTGGGGATAGATTCTTGGGTCCTGAGGATTGTCCTTCATTGCCCTAAAACTTGATTTATTGAGATACGACCTTTAGCCTTGGTCTCTTATTCGATGTTTGGTCATTTGATGCAATCAATTTTGTAACACCCCCATATTCAGAGGAGCCTTAACTAGGCCTTCCTTAGCATATAAGGGCATTACTGTAACACCCCCATACTCCAAGTGCCTTACCAGGACCACTCAGGTATAAGGATACTACCATCTCGGTTACCCGAGGCAATGATAATCATAAGACAATAAGGAAACGTACTTTATTAAATAAGTTTAAGTGATTACATAACAAAACCAACTGTAAGCAAAATACAACTGTTCTCAAACTATAGACCAACTGAATGGAACTGTCTTAACAAGCACAGCGGAAGACTAAAGACTCTGATATGTGATGACTCCATCCCCAGCTAGATCACACGCGTATCCAAGATATACCTGTCAAGCAACTGCTCACCACCCCCGAATGGATCACCACAGTTTTTAAAACATTTAAACGGGGTCAGTACTAATCACACAATTTATATAATCCAACAACACAACAAACAACACAGCTCAAACGGTCACACACACAATCACACCCACTCCAATCAATCTCCATCACCGATCGTCCACTTGGACCCGCCACACCCGATGGGGGACCGCAGCCGTTCCCACCTAAGCCCCGCTCATCATACCGAGCGATAACCCCGTCCCATTAATGTGCACATCCCCTCCCGTGGCGGGTTCCACGGAGGGAGAAACTAGGGCGTGAAGCCACTCCCGCAAGTGACTCCACTCGGTAGAGAACGCATCTCGAGAACCGAGAGACAAACAACACAATCACAATCACAATCGTCACAATACAATTACGATATTAAACAATCAATCTCAACACATCAACAATCATCCCATTATGGGACTAATACGAGTAGAAATCCTGCCCGGAAAGCACAACTATCGAGACGGTCTCTACAAATTTGTATCAAAAAGCCTCTTCTATAAAACCTCCTCCTATCATACAACATATAAACACTACCAAATCACAATCTACACAAAAACCCCCAAATCCCCATATTAGGGTTTAACCAACTTAAAGGAAAAACAGTAAAAAGGGTACATAGATCTTACCCTCGACGCAAGGATCTCAACGGTATAACCAACGATGAAAACCGACCTTCCAAACTCCGGGATTTGCTAACAATGCGATTAAAGGGATGAACGTACTTGCTTTATCTCTTTGACAGTAAATTAGGTTTTGAAAAGTGTTTAGAATGATGACGGAAAAGATTATATACCTTAATCGCATAATTAACGAAACCCGAGAAATAACTCCCCATAAACCGGCTACTCGATCGAGTAGCTAAGGTACTCGATCGAGTGCCCCCTTACTCGATCGAGTATCATAGTTACTTGATCGAGTACCCAACAGGTCATAAACTATTTTAAAACGCAACTCACCACAGAGTAAGGCCTACTCGATAGAGTACCCCGAGACTCATAAAACCGTAGTATTACAGTCTTCCCTCCTTAAAAAGAACTTCGTCCCCGAAGTTCAACCCATACATAAAACAAACATACTGACTCGATCAAGACACAACAACGCAACTAAGAACTCAAAACAAAACCCCAACCTATAAAACATGAACTCTCAACACCAACTCCACCAACTATTCCTACCTCCACAACATGGCTCACGATATCGTATCAACTACGTCATAGACTCTCCCGACACCAACTCCATACACTACCAACTACCGTCCACTAAAGCTGCTAGCTCCGTTTCACTAACCTATTATCCACTAGAAAATCCACTATCAAGACACTCATAAACATCAAACGGAATGTTACATTCTACCACCCTTAAAAGGAACTTCGTCCTCGAAGTTTACTCACACTCATAACATCATCATCCAACTGTCATGACCTTTAATAAAATCAAAACAAATATCCGTCCTTTATGCTACACCAACACTCTACTTCCAAAAATATACCACCATATTTACAACCATCAAAATCTCTTTTATCGCATCCTACTCCTGTTAAGATAAATGTTACGTTCTCGTAACTCACTAATACTAAATCCTAGCTATATCGTCTCATTATCCTCATCACCACCGCATGTCAAAGATAGCCACCTATAATCTAAACACTCGCCATGTATATATCCAAATCTCTCTTACTTAAACATTTCTCATATCTCAACTCATTCGGCCCATCACCTAACCTATACCATAAAACGCGTAGCAAAATCACCATACTAACTCTCCATTATTACTGCAAAACAACATACCTCTCTATGTAAAGCACCTATCTCCCAAAAGCATAACTCACGATCCACACTCGTTATGTACACTCACACTAGATCCTCAAGTTTTTTCCTTGATTACCGCAAAACTCATACATAACTTAACATGACACTAATTCCCCCAACACACCCTACACTCACTGTCTCCACAAAGGATTATGAACCCCCTGCATCTTTCAAGTCATTACCACACATGTTTTACGAATCACTTGCCATTACCATGTCTCACGAAAGCCTTATCTAGAACAAGATCGAATTATCAGAACAACCTCTCACGACCGTGTCCCATCAACAGAATGTCACTATACCATGACAACAACGAAAACATATACAACTCTATTTCATATCGTACTCTACCCTCATTCCCAAACTTAACTCTGGTAAATAAAACATCAACAAACAAAACAACGATTATCTGTCCAAATCAAACTCACCGGAAACAACAACAAACAAAACAACAACTATGTATAATCGATATGTACTTTTGAGAACTCGTATCATAATCATCCCGCCTACTCCACCACAACCGGTGACGGCATCGCAACACCGCCACCAACAGCCACACCGCAATGCGAAAATACCCGCACAACCACACTATGTACCGTGCCCGGATCACCACCCGAGGCACAACAACCACATCGATAGACATCACAATCGCATACAATTCCCATAAACACCGACTCGAATAACTTCTCGATACAAGGAAAACTTACTCAAATCCACTTTACTAAATCACAACACAATATATTTTATGAATTAAACAGATAATAACCTCATGAATATCATCCCCTTACCATATCACGAGATTGACATGTATCATGAATATATACGGTATAACCATCATGCCAGATCACTCAAATTATTACCTTTTTAATCATCATTCAATTATATTAGCGTACCCAATATGCATTACAGAACATTCAAATAACAACTTTATGATAATCACACCATATCACGTCTTGTGAGGTCAAAACCTCACACAAACATTTATATATATATATATATATCACAGACCCGTAATCACATCCAACCAGTCAATCCTGATCACGTAAGTTACCACCTTATAAAAGTTACCTCTCACCCGAACTCGTATGCCCCTCATAACACGTTCTCCCATTCGCATAACCATCAACTCATGCCAAATATAACCATACTAGTAATACTCAACTACTAACAACCGCCTCATATAACCACACCTTATACTCTCTCACAACCATACATAGCAATCTGGTCTCTGCAAAATCAACCTCTTTAGAATTGTTACCTTTCTAATATACCATCACCCTTAACCACTAGTCACAAACCATAACACTACCACTGTCCGGACATCAAACCTCTTACACTCATCTCTAAACATCACGATTTCTTTCTTATCTTTGGTTAACATCCCAAATAACGAACATCGAATCCATCAACAAAATTACCTCAACATTCTTCCCAATACTATTCTTAAGTATGTCATCATCTAACTCTCCACCAAAATCTCATATCATGCAGATATTCTACCAACTTCTTACTCCCTTAATTCCTCGAAACTCATGATTAATCATGTTGTCCTGAAACTTCTGTATAACCATTAACTTACTTACTCTTGATAGTATCATACGTCTCGACAATTCCTTACTTTTATGTTACATAACTCCGGTGAACATTTTTCTCAGCAGCTTACTTTTATCCTTCTTTTCTCTTTATACTCAACAATACCATTTAATAGCTCAACTCCTTATTACTTCTATCTAACCCTTTAGTGCACCAATTACCTTCTCATCGCTCCAAAACTCAAATCCCATTATTTTATATCGATACCATCTCACTCTTTCTTACCATGGATCTTCTCTTATTATGCTATCACTCACATTTGCCACTAAACTATCCATAAAATCAACGTTCACTGTTTAAACAATTGTATCTCCTTTGTACCTCTTTAGAAATCAGAATTCATTTCATACCGTTAAATGCCCAAGGAAATCCCACAGTAGTTTAATCTCTTAATAAACCAAATCTCCTAAACTCACTCACTGTGTACAAATCTACCTCGCGACATGTCTCCATAAAGTTCACTGTTTACCACTCTTCTCAACCCCCTTTAAAACGAACTTTCACTACATATATCCATAACCCACACGACTCCTAACCATCTCCCTCCATAATTCTTTACACATCTTAAGCTGCCACTATCCACATCCTTACTTTCAATCTTTTTTATTCTCAAGTTCCTTAGACTCACATCATCCCTTGTCCATATTCACTTGCTTTTACGTTACTCAACACACAATCATATCACTCTTTTCAACTCAGAAAACATGCTCTATGTCTCAATTAAGCCATAACGATCTTTCTTTTCCTTTTCCACTATCTATCGCAACCACATATAGCTAATCTCCTCCCACCAAACTCATACTCACCAAAAGGTGCCACTCACCACCCCATAAGATTGGGTAACTTACGTATCAAGACCAACATACATGTAAAATAATGCATAAAGAAGCAAAATAACCACTTTGAATTAAACATAATATGCAACGAAGTCAAAAGATAAGCATATGGCCCAAAACAGGGGTCACTAGATCGAGTACAGGCCACTCGATCGAGTAAGGGACTTACTCGATCGAGTAGGTGAAGGTCAGAAGCACGTAAAACAAATCACCAGTGCTACTCGATTGAGTAACTGAGGTACTCGATCGAGTGCCCCCCCTACTCGATCGAGTGCCAAGGCTACTCGATTGAGTACCCTACGCAATTCTCAGCATTGTCCAGTTTTCGTAAAACAGTCATAACTCACTCGTTTCTTGGTCGATTTGGGCGTGTGAACTATCGTTAGAATCGTAAAAGGACAAGCTATCACCTCCAATTGGAATCACATCAAAATAATTAATGCATCTCAAGTTATAACAGTTTAAAGACAACTTTGAAGTAATCAGACGACAAAACTATTTGATTTTTTACTTCCAAACAACTTAGACAACAACCAAGCAAACAAAACCAATCCAAAACTCATAAAACCAGTATTTCTAGTCATATGTTACTATCTTCAAAAACCAAGCAACAAATAACTCGATGCACATATATCATTCAACTTACCAATCACATATTACCCACATGTTTTTATTATATAACTTTACGTAAACAAAATTACAATTATATGACATCAAGTATCATATTCACATGTTACTAGCATAACAAAATTATAACATCTCTTCCATCATACAACATGCTTAAAAAAAAATATCATATTATCATGCAACACTTATCATCTTTTTCCACCAATTATTCATGCTCTTACTCAAACTTTCAGCTACATAAACTCGTACAACACTACCAACAACATATATGTATACATAACTCTATGTATAACTCAAATCAAACAAATTTTCCTCCCGTATCTCTATAATGCCATATCGTAAAACAACTATCATGCTTTCAATCAATAACTTACGAAATCACATCATCACCATCTTTTCTACACATTCCCATTCTCCACATACATACATCCACTGATTCATGCCACACATCACCATATAGGTACACAATTCACAAGATAAACACATAGCGATCCCGACTCATATTCCATGGTGACCGGTTCAAAATTGTAGGGCAAGTTCGGGACTTTAGGACGTCTCCCAAGCCTTTGCATTAGCTCCTACAACCTTTACCCCGGGTTCATTTTAATTGACTCCCTATATTCATTAAATTCATTGGTTACAGGTTTCAGGATCGTCGCTCTGATACCATTTGTAACACCCCCATACTCCAAGTGCCTTACCAGGACCACTCAGGTATAAGGATACTACCATCTCGGTTACCCGAGGCAATGATAATCATAAGACAATAAGGAAACGTACTTTATTAAATAAGTTTAAGTGATTACATAACAAAACCAACTGTTAGCAAAATACAACTGTTCTCAAACTATAGACCAACTGAATGGAACTGTCTTAACAAGCACAACGGAAGACTAAAGACTCTGATATGTGATGACTCCATCCCCAGCTAGATCCCACGTGTATCCAAGATATACCTGTCAAGCAACTGCTCACCACCCCCGAATGGATCACCACAGTTTTTAAAACATTTAAACGGGGTCAGTACTAATCACACAATTTATATAATCCAACAACACAACAAACAACACAGCTCAAACGGTCACACACACAATCACACCCACTCCAATCAATCTCCGTCACCGACTGTCCACTGGACCAACCCTGCCAGTGGGGGACCGCAGCCGTTCCCACCTAAGCCCCGCTCATCATACCGAGCGATAACCCTGTCCCATTAATGTGCACATCCCCTCCCGTGGCGGGTTCCACGGAGGGCGAAACTAGGGCGTGAAGCCACTCCCGCAAGTGACTCCACTCAGCCGAGAACGCATCTCGAGAACCAGAGACAAACAACACAATCACAATCACAGTCGTCACAATACAATTACGATATTAAACAATCAATCTCAACACATCAACAATCATCCCATTATGGGACTAATACTGAGTATGAAATCCTACCTGGAAAGCACAACTATCAGACGGTCTCTACAGCTGTATCAAAAAGCCTCTTCTATAAAACCTCCTCCTATCATACAACATATAAACACTACCAAATCACAATCTACACAAAAACCCCCAAATCCCCATATTAGGGTTTAACCAACTTAAAGGAAAAACAGTAAAAAGGGTACATAGATCTTACCCTCGACGCAAGGATCTCAACGGTATAACCAACGATGAAAACCGACCTTCCAAACTCCGGGATTTGCTAACAATGCGATTAAAGGGATGAACGTACTTGCTTTCTCTCTTTGACAGTAAATTACGTTTTGAAAAGTGTTTAGAATGATGACGGAAAAGATTATATACCTTAATCGCATAATTAACGAAACCCGAGAAATAACTCCCAGTATATCTAGCTTACTCGATCGAGTAGCTAAGGTACTCGATCGAGTGCCCCCTTACTCGATCGAGTATCATAGTTACTCGATCGAGTACCCAACAGGTCAGAAACTATTTTAAAACGCAACTCACCCTTACTCGACAGAGTAAGGCCTACTCGATAGAGTACCCCGAGACTCATAAAACCGTAGTATTACAGTCTTCCCTCCTTAAAAAGAACTTCGTCCCCGAAGTTCAACCCATACATAAAACAAACATACTGACTCGATCAAGACACAACAACGCAACTAAGAACTCAAAACAAAACCCCAACCTATAAAACATGAACTCTCAACACCAACTCCACCAACTATTCCTACCTCCACAACATGGCTCACGATATCGTATCAACTACGTCATAGACTCTCCCGACACCAACTCCATACACTACCAACTACCGTCCACTAAAGCTGCTAGCTCCGTTTCACTAACCTATTATCCACTAGAAAATCCACTATCAAGACACTCATAAACATCAAACGGAATGTTACATTCTACCACCCTTAAAAGGAACTTCGTCCTCGAAGTTTACTCACGCTCATAACATCATCATCCAACTGTCATGACCTTTAATAAAATCAAAACAAATATCCGTCCTTTATGCTACACCAACACTCTACTTCCAAAAATATACCACCATATTTACAACCATCAAAATCTCTTTTATCGCATCCTACTCCTGTTAAGATAAATGTTACGTCCTCGTAACTCACTAATACTAAATCCTAGCTATATCGTCTCATTATCCTCATCACCACCGCATGTCAAAGATAGCCACCTATAATCTAAACACTCGCCATGTATATATCCAAATCTCTCTTACTTAAACATTTCTCATATCTCAACTCATTCGGCCCATCACCTAACCTATACCATAAAACTCGTAGCAAAATCACCATACTAACTCTCCATTATTACTGCAAAACAACATACCTCTCTATGTAAAGCACCTATCTCCCAAAAGCATAACTCACGATCCACACTCGTTATGTACACTCACACTAGATCCTCAAGTTCTTTCCTTGATTACCGCAAAACTCATACATAACTTAACATGACACTAATTCCCCCAACACACCCTACACTCACTGTCTCCACAAAGGATTATGAACCCCCTGCATCTTTCAAGTCATTACCACACATGTTTTACGAATCACTTGCCATTACCATGTCTACAAAAGCCTTATCTAGAACAAGATCAGAATTACTGTAACAACCTCTCACGACCGTGTCCCATCAACAGAATGTCACTATACCATGACAACAACGAAAACATATACAGCTCTATTTCATATCGTACTCTACCCTCATTCCCAAACTTAACCTGGTAAATAAAACATCAACAAACAAAACAACAGTCTATCTGTCCAAACTGAAACTCACCGGAAACAACAACAAACAAAACAACAACTATGTATAACTGATATGTACTTTTGAGAACTCGTATCATAATCATCCCGCTTACTCCACCACAACCGGTGACGGCATCGCAACACCGCCACCAACAGCCACACCGCAATGCGAAAATACCCGCACCACCACACTATGTACCGTGCCCGGATCACCACCCGAGGCACAACAACCACATCGATAGACATCACAACTGCATACAATTCCCATAAATACTGACTCAGAATAACTTCTCAGACAAGGAAAACTTACTCAAATCCACTTTACTAAATCACAACACAATATATTTTATGAATTAAACAGATAATAACCTCATGAATATCATCCCCTTACCATATCACAGATTGACATGTATCATGAATATATACAGGTATAACCAGTCATGCCAGATCACTCAAATTATTACCTTTTTAATCATCATTCAATTATATTAGCGTACCCAACATGCATTACAGAACATTCAAATAACAACTTTATGATAATCACACCATATCACGTCTTGTGAGGTCAAAACCTCACACAAACATTTATATATATATATATATATCACAGACCCGTAATCACATCCAACCAGTCAATCCTGATCACGTAAGTTACCACCTTATAAAAGTTACCTCTCACCCGAACTCGTATGCCCCTCATAACACGTTCTCCCATTCGCATAACCATCAACTCATGCCAAATATAACCATACTAGTAATACTCAACTACTAACAACCGCCTCATATAACCACACCTTATACTCTCTCACAACCATACATAGCAATCTGTCTCTCGCAAAATCAACCTCTTTAGAATTGTTACCTTTCTAATATACCATCACCCTTAACCACTAGTCACAAACCATAACACTACCACTGTCCGGACATCAAACCTCTTACACTCATCTCCAAACATCACGATTTCTTTCTTATCTTTGGTTAACATCCCAAATAACGAACATCGAATCCATCAACAAAATTACCTCAACATTCTTCCCAATACTATTCTTAATTATGTCATCATCTAACTCTCCACCAAAATCTCATATCATGCAGATATTCTACCAACTTCTTACTCCCTTAATTCCTCGAAACTCATGATTAATCATGTTGTCCTGAAACTTCTGTATAACCATTAACTTACTTACTCTTGATAGTATCATACGTCTCGACAATTCCTTACTTTTATGTTACATAACTCCGGTGAACATTTTTCTCAGCAGCTTACTTTTATCCTTCTTTTCTCTTTATACTCAACAATACCATTTAATAGCTCAACTCCTTATTACTTCTATCTAACCCTTTAGTGCACCAATTACCTTCTCATCGCTCCAAAACTCAAATCCCATTATTTTATATCGATACCATCTCACTCTTTCTTACCATGGATCTTCTCTTATTATGCTATCACTCACATTTGCCACTAATCTATCTATAAAATCAACGTTCACTGTTTAAACAATTGTATCTCCTTTGTACCTCTTTAGAAATCAGAATTCATTTCATACCGTTAAATGCCCAAGGAAATCCCACAGTAGTTTCATCTCTTAATAAACCAAATCTCCTAAACTCACTCACTGTGTACAAATCTACCTCGCGACATGTCTCCATAAAGTTCACTGTTTACCACTCTTCTCAACCCCCTTTAAAACGAACTTTCACTACATATATCCATAACCCACACGACTCCTAACCATCTCCCTCCATAATTCTTTACACATCTTAAGCTGCCACTATCCACATCCTTACTTTCAATCTTTTTTATTCTCAAGTTCCTTAGACTCACATCATCCCTTGTCCATATTCACTTGCTTTTACGTTACTCAACACACAATCATATCACTCTTTTCAACTCAGAAAACATGCTCTATGTCTCAATTAAGCCATAACGATCTTTCTTTTCTTTTTCCACTATCTATCGCAACCACATATAGCTAATCTCCTCCCACCAAACTCATACTCACCAAAAGGTGCCACTCACCACCCCATAAGATTGGGTAACTTACGTATCAAGACCAACATACATGTAAAACAATGCATAAAGAAGCAAAATAACCACTTTGAATTAAACATAATATGCAACGAAGTCAAAAGATAAGCATATGGCCCAAAACAGGGGTCACTAGATCGAGTACAGGCCACTCGATCGAGTAAGGGACTTACTCGATCGAGTAGGTGAAGGTCAGAAGCACGTAAAACAAATCACCAGTGCTACTCGATCGAGTAACTGAGGTACTCGATCGAGTGCCCACCTACTCGATCGAGTGCCAAGGCTACTCGATTGAGTACCCTACGCAATTCTCAGCATTGTCCAGTTTTCGTAAAACAGTCATAACTCACTCGTTTCTTGGTCGATTTGGGCGTGTGAACTATCGTTAGAATCGTAAAAGGACAAGCTATCACCTCCAATTGGAATCACATCAAAATAATTTATGCATCTCAAGTTATAACAGTTTAAAGACAACTTTGAAGTAATCAGACGACAAAACTATTTGATTTTTTACTTCCAAACAACTTAGACAACAACCAAGCAAACAAAACCAATCCAAAACTCATAAAACCAGTATTCCTAGTCATATGTTACTATCTTCAAAAGCCAAGCAACAAATAACTCGATGCACATATATCATTCAACTTACCAATCACATATTACCCACATGTTTTTATTATATAACTTTACGTAAACAAAATTACAATTATATGACATCAAGTATCATATTCACATGTTACTAGCATAACAAAATTATAACATCTCTTCCATCATACAACATGCTTAAAAAAAAAAATATCATATTATCATGCAACACTTATCATCTTTTTCCACCAATTATTCATGCTCTTACTCAAACTTTCAGCTATATAAACTCGTACAACACTACCAACAACATATATGTATACATAACTCTATGTATAACTCAAATCAAACAAAATTTCCTCCCTTATCTCTATAATGCCATATCGTAAAACAACTATCATGCTTTCAATCAATAACTTACGAAATCACATCATCACCATCTTTTCTACACATTCCCATTCTCCACATACATACATCCACTGATTCATGCCACACATCACCATATAGGTACACAATTCACAAGATAAACACATAGCGATCCCGACTCATATCCCATGGTGACCGGTTCAAAATTGTAGGGCAAGTTCGGGACTTTATGACGTCTCCCAAGCCTTTGCATTAGCTCCTACAACCTTTACCCCGGGTTCATTTTAATTGACTCCCTATATTCATTAGATTCATTGGTTACAGGTTTCAGGATCGTCGCTCTGATACCATTTGTAACACCCCCATACTCCAAGTGCCTTACCAGGACCACTCAGGTATAAGTATACTACCATCTCGGTTACCCGAGGAAATGATAATCATAAGACAATAAGGAAACGTACTTTATTAAATAAGTTTAAGTGATTACATAACAAAACCAACTGTAAGCAAAATACAACTGTTCTCAAACTATAGACCAACTGAATGAAACTGTCTTAACAAGCACAACGGAAGACTAAAGACTCTGATATGTGATGACTCCATCCCCAACTAGATCCCACGCGTATCCAAGATATACCGTCAAACAAATCGCTCACCACCCCGAATGGATCACCACGCTTTTAAAACATTTAAACGGGGTCAATACTAATCACACAATTTATATAATCCAACAACACAACAAACAACACAAACAAACGGTCACACACACAATCACACCCACTCCAATCAATCTCCGTCACCGATCGTCCCACTGGACCCGACCACGCGATGGGGGACCGCAGCCGTTCCCACCTAAGCCCCGCTCATCATACCGAGCGATAACCCTGTCCCATTAATGTGCACATCCCCTCCCGTGGCGGGTTCCATGGAGGGCGAAACTAGGGCGTGAAGCCACTCCCGCAAGTGACTCCACTTAGCCGAGAACGCATCTCGAGAACCAGAGACAAACAACACAATCACAATCACAGTCGTCACAATACAATTACGATATTAAACAATCAATCTCAACACATCAACAATCATCCCATTATGGGACTAATACTGAGTAGGAAATCCTACCTGGAAAGCACAACTATCGACGGTCTCTACAAAATTTGTATCAAAAAGCCTCTTCTGCAAAACCTCCTCCTATCATACAACATATAAACACTACCAAATCACAATCTACACAAAAACCCCAAATCCCCATATTAGGGTTTAACCAACTTAAAGGAAAGACAAAAAAAAAGGGTACATAGATCTTACCCTCGACGCAAGGATCTCAACGGTATAACCAACGAAGAAAACCGACCTTCCAAACTCCGGGATTTGCTAACAATGCGATTAAAGGGATGAACGTACTTGCTTTCTCTCTTTGACAGTAAATTAGGTTTTAAAAAGTGTTTAGAATGATGACGGAAAAGATTATATACCTTAATCGCATAATTAACGAAACCCGAGAAATAACTCTCCGTAAACCGGCTACTCGATCGAGAAGCTAAGGTACTCGATCGAGTACCCCCTTACTCGATCGAGTATCATAGTTACTCGATCGAGTACCCAACAGGTCAGAAACTATTTTAAAACGCAACTCACCCTTACTCGACAGAGTAAGGCCTACTCGATAGAGCACCCCGAGACTCATAAAACCGTAGTATTACAGTTACCATCTCGGTTGCCCGAGGTAAGTAATCATCAAAAGTCGATAAAAGAACATTTATAGTTATATTACAAGCGTTACAACCAACTTAATAAAACAAAGATACATCTCGTGGGCTACACACTATCTCTATCAAAACTCGTGAGGACTCATCCCGCCAGAACTCCAGCTATCAACGCTATCAACACCTGCTAAGACTGACTGCTCACCATAAGGGATCACGGCAGACACATAAACAAACAAGACAACCACACAAGGTCAGTAACCGGGGCAAGACTCAACATAAATCGACAACAATTATCAATACATTACAAACACAACCAGTCACACACAATCACGCCCACTCCAATCAATCTCCGTCACCGATCGTCCACGGACTACCACAATGGGGACCGCAGCTGTACCCACCAAATCCCCGCTCATCATACCGAGCGATAACCCTGTCCCATTAATGTGCACATCCCCTTCCGTGGCGGGTTCCACGGAGGGAGAAACTAGGGCGTGAAGCCACTCCCGCAAGTGACTCCACTCAGCCGAGGACGCGCCTCGAGAACCAGAGACAAACAATCACAGACAGCTGCAATACAACAACAACCAACAGACTGTATACACCAACCAACTACCGCATATACGCTGCCACACAAACTCAACCACACTATAATAACCAAGACACAATAACCGACACACTAAACCATCCACAGGAACTGAGTAGGCGAACCTACCTTTAAGCGACTGCAACGATTCCATGTCCACACACGCAACATCCAGCAACCAAGCGACACCTATATATATATAATACAACCATCTATCACTACCAAGCAAACCCTAACTGCAAGACAAGGATACGGATGATGATGATGACATACCTACAAGGGGAAACCTGGCAAAGGACCGCTACCCGACTCAAGCTATGCTCTCCTAAGGCACAAGGACCTTCAAAGGCTTCCATGGAGGTTATATGGTGAAGAAAAGAGAAGGAGGCGACCTAAGGATCTGAAGAAATGAGGCGGAAATGATTTGCGGATATAACAAAACGCGATTATAAACCCTCGCTGAAAACACGATACTCGATCGAGTGGCCCACCTACTCGATCGAGTGTCCCCTACTCGATCGAGTATCAAAGCTACTCGATCGAGTAGCCTCTACTCTATCGAGTACCATCCCTAACTCACAGCATAAGATCACTTTAGCACGTACTTCTAAGGACCATTACCACCCCCCGAGGTCGGTCAACGCTGGTCAAAAGGTCTCTAAAAGGGCGGGTATTACAGTCTTCCCCCCTTAAAAATAACTTCGTCCCCGAATTTCAACTCACCTATCTCAAAGCACAAGACACGGGAACACAACGACATCACTACTCTTTCGACACAGGTCACTACTCCCCGGAAATACCATCCCCCATGTCATCATCATCATCATTTGTCTAACACTCCATATAGATCGACCTCTACAAGCTACTACATGAAATGCCAACCTCACAGCACGAACCGGCACAACTAACGATTACCCAACACATTATAATATTACACTATCACAAGCAATAACCATCAACACGAAACATGTCTCATATCAACACGCAGCATGACTATACCACCATGTTACTCAACAACGCGATTCTATTCCAACACACGACATCGTAACTATCTCTTTATGACCGTCTTTTAAAGCACACTATCCACTTTTACTTCAATACACGATTTATTCAACGAACCAAAGCAAACAATTACAACTTCATACAAGAAATGTAACCAAAGTGATAGAAAACCTTATAAACAAACAACAAAATAATTACCATATCGGCCTTTTTATTTTGCGACATTACTCTTCCCCTCTAAAAGGAACTTCGTCCCCAAAGTTCACCACCAAATCACTACACATGTTATGTACTTACTTACGTTTTGACACATATATCTAACCCATATAATTCCTTATGAAGATTACTCATTAATCCTATAACCATTGAACCATAAAACTTATGCAAGCATATACGAATAACTAGCCAACGTCAAGAGTGCATGTATATACCATTTGTGTTTGTATATGGAAGGACACAGCTCCGATGAAATATAATTAGTAAACATTACGGATGTAAAATGAATGCAATAAGAAACACTTACTACCCCACTATTCATTACAAATACGCATCTAAAATCCAAGCACGGCTTCCAACATATGAAATTAACGGTTCAAATGTGTTACTAATCATCAATAACCATATTAAACACCAAACATGTAATTATATAACCATTAAACAATTTTAATTTTACGAAAAGTTCCTGTAACCGTGCTACTTGATCGAGTATGTAGGGTACTCGATCGAGTGCCAGCTACTCGATCGAGTGTCTTGGCTACTCGATCGAGTAGCCCTGAGATCAGAATACCTCATTTCTGTCTCACCTGCAGCTACTCGGCTGAGTATGGGGTACTCTGTCGAGTACCTACAGGTCAAAATCTTGAAAATTCCTGTCATAACACCGCATGTATATATATATAAACGTCACATAACGCGAGTCGGAATGACTTCCCGACCCCCAAAATCCCGCAACAAGGTCAAACTAACAAATCCGACCTTATGGCCATCTGTACAAACCAAAATAAAAAGTTCTAACTAACAACGATTACTATCGTCCAACACCATCAACAATAAACAAGGATAAAGAATAGGAGTATCACTCCTCCTGCTGCTGCTGCTCATCCATCATCTCATCTCCACCACCATCTCCTCCCGAGGTGCCCGCTCCCGATGAGCCGATACCCGCATCAACCCCTGCTCTAGCTCCAGGACTCACATACCGTGGGGTCAAGCCACCATAAGCAAAGGACTGAGGTGTCCCCCAGGCTGACTGATCCACCCCGTAAGAGTGGAAAACCCCACTATAGTCCCCAACTCCGCTCCACCACACCGGATACGGTCCCTCTGTGCCAATCCCCTGAGCATACGCCATCTCATGCATGTTCCGGAGTGTCAAGGGGGATGACACTCTCTCTGCCAAGTAGCTCGAACGCGTCTCCGGGGTGTCGAGGTAGGGGTAACAAGGAAAAGGGTGCTGCTGCGGTGGTGCTGCCGGTCGTGGTCTAGTCTCAGCTGTTCTCTCCCTCACCCGACGAGGTCCTCTCCCCAACCTGGGTCTCTCCTCCACCACTGCCACATTCTCCCCCTTCTTCGGCTCGGGCATCACCTGAAGGACCGTGTCATCGATGAAGTATGTCTGCAACTGCCGGGGCGCATCCTCCTCCTCCTCCTCCTCATCGGAGTCAACAGCTACCACCACTGGGTCTAACGGGTCTGTCGGTGGGAGGTGCTCAGGAGCCGGGATCCTCATCCAGCTCATACCCCACACCCTCCAAGCTAGGCCACCATCAGCTAAAGTTCTCAACCATTTCAGGTCGAGGTAGTAGTCTCTGTCCATCGTAAGCACCGGTGTAGATAGAGGCATGTACTCAGCAAAAGCCTCAAAGGAGGCTAGCTTTTCAGCTAGCCGAGTGGCGATAACACTACAACTCAGGTACCGGGTGGTGGAAGTAGCCATCAAGGCCAAGCTAGCGCAGACCATGGCGGGAGCATTAAAGACCACCCTCTCGGTCCGCTCCGGGTTCAGATAAGACATCAAAAGCAACAGTTCATGATTGTTCAGCTTACTCATATCCAGCCTCTCATAAAGAAGGTTTGACAAGGAACGAAGGAAGATCCTTAAGGTAACATGTTGAACATCATTAATCAATATGTTGCTGGAGGTGGGAGCTGGCTTTCCGGAAAGACAAGGCATAAGGCGGCAAACACCGCACTCAGAAGGAATTTCACTGATGGAATCCTTGGGAGGCTTGGCCAACCCAAGGCGAGAAGCAAAAAGGTCCATGGTCAACAAGAAACTTGTGTTCATCAAACAAAACTCAACAGTTTGTGCAGCTGGCTCGTAATTAAACGAGCTCATAAACTCCAAGGTAAGAAAAAGGTAGGAATGCTTCCTTAACCGATACAACCCCATAAATCCCAAAGTCTCAAAGATGTGACGGACATCCATCTCAATTACCAAGTCCTCAAGAAGTGTGGTATCCACACAACGGGTAGGCCTCATTTTGCGTTTCTGCAATGCCACAAATCTCTCTCTTTGTTTAAAGTCCACAAACACCACCGAAGGGTACTCCGGTACAGCGGGTACTACGGGTCCACTACCTTCCCCAACCTCGGGCCGTGAAGCCCTCCCCCTCTTACTCTGACGGGTCCCTATGTTTAGTCTCGGTATCTGTTTCAGCATACAATTTAAACAAACTTGCATAGGCACGTAAAGCACATAATTCACACAATTTAACCTTGAGTAATCAGCTAGGTACACACTTTCTCCAACAAATCCCAATTTGATACATAAATTCAGTGTACAGTAACTCAGACGATCTCTATAGCTGTAGAAAGTTTAACATGATAAACGTAATTTACTCGGTCAATTCGGATATCGTGGCATGTCTCAAATGTTACTCTATATATAGACCTGATAATCATGTGAAATATTCATATATGTTCATAGAAAGGCAACTTAAAACACGTCATTATCAACCTTCAACATTAGAAACAAACAACTCAACTAGACTAGTCAGACGGTCTCTACAACTGTAACGATTTTGACACATTCTTCAACAATTAACATCACCATTACCATATTAAAAGTTTAACTCTTGCATATGCATTCATATTCAACACAAACGCTCAATTATAGAAAACGAATTTCAACTTTGGGCACTTTTAAGACGGAGTTTTAAGGCAAATTTTAAGGTGAAAATTACCAAAATCCAACTTCTAACATAACATATGTAACATATAGTAGTCAATTTCATCATCCAACATATAGAAAACAATCAAAAATCAATTTTGATTTTGCAAAACCTAGAAAAATTCGCCCCAATTTGTCAATTTCTATTCTATTTTTGGAGCAATTAATCATCAATAATCATGAGAGGGAAGCATATGAATCACATTGCAACAATTAAAAGCAATGATTCGTCCATATGAATCGAAATTTCAGTTAATTCTACCATTCTAATAAGTTCAAAGTGATAAAACATGTAAATAGGGAAGAAATTCATACCTTGATTAGATAGGAAAGTAAGGAACGAAATCAAACAAAGGAAGCAACCCCAAATTAATCACCACCAACACAAGAATAGAAGAGTTTTGAGAGATTGTAGAGCTTAGGGTTTCGAAATAAGGAAGATAGAATAAAAGAATGAGAAGAAATAAGGGTTTTAAGAAACCCGCAAGAACCTCTGCACTGTAGCCTACTCGATCGAGTGCCTAGGGTACTCGATCGAGTGCCCTCTACTCGATCGAGTAGGTGCTATTTCGTCGAGTATCTGCAGAAAATTTCCACATCCCGACGTCATAGCTTCCTAACTAGATCGAGTGAGGTCTACTCGGTCTAGTAAGCACTCGCACTCGGTCAAGTAAGGTTGAGTACTCGGTTAAAAATACGAAGTAAATTGAAGATTCCTGCAAAAACAATATCGCGTGTCGATTCCAAACTATGTTCGGAATTCGTCACTAGTTATCATACTCACTCATGTATTACCATTACTACTCAAACATATCATACCATCTCATCAGATAAGATTCATATCGCGTTACGGTACAACAAATTCACACCATACGGCTTACCTGTTATCGAGTAATTCATATACACGATTACGTCATTGTATCATATCTAAACCCGTCTTACCACATGGCTATCCTCTTATTTTCATATTAATGTAAAACATATATTAACGATAGTTATTCTTCCATATGTCATTCAAATGTATTACTAACATGTTCCAATTTCAATCATAAGCAAACTATTCTACACAAATTAATCATCACACAGCGGAAACTTCCAACCATTAAACATTGCACAAATGTATTACTATCTGCTATTTCTCATATTATGACTCAACACTTCCTTAACTATCATCACTATAGCTACCGTAGGACTTATAAACTCATATAGGATCGCCATTACCAACAACCTTATGAAAACACCAACATGGTCACTTTTCATATTACCGCATACACTTCCACACTTTTCACGCATTTCTATTAAATAAAACCCTTTTACGTTTCTCATAAACATCGTATAAGCTCACTAATTCTACCAAAACTTCACCACACACAATCCAAATGCAACTATCATGCCCATACCAACTTTAACAAAGACTCAACCACGGATAGTTCCGACGCAGTCAACATACACATTACATACATGCACACGGACTCCACATTCCCATACCCAGTGACTGGCTTAAGTACAATGAGGCCAAGATTTTGAAATGAGGGCGCCTACCCACCCAAAACCTAGCATCAGCTGGGGCTCTCATCACACATACACCAGGTTCATTTTATTAGACTCACTACGTTCATTATTTTCATTTGTTACAGGTTCCAAAATCGTCGCTCTGATACCACTTTGTAACACCCCCATGTTCAGAGGAGCCTTAACTAGGCCTTCCTTAGCATATAAGGGCGTTACCATCTCGGTTGCCCGAGGTAAATAATCATCAAAAGTCGATAAAAGAACATTTATAGTTATATTACAAGCGTTATAACCAACTTAACAAAATAAAGATACAACTCGTGGGCTACACACTATCTCTATCAAAACTCGTGAGGACTCATCCCGCCAGAACTCCAGCTATCAACGCTATCAACACCTGCTAAGACTGACTGCTCACCATAAGGGATCACGGCAGACACATAAACAAACAAGACAACCACACAAGGTCAGTAACTGGGGCAAGACTCAACATAAACCGACAACAATTATCAATACATTACAAACACTACCAGTCACACACAATCACGCCCACTCTAATCAATCTCCGTCAACGACTGTCCACTGGACCAGCCCTGCCAGTGGGGGACCGCAGCCGTACCCACCAAATTCCCGCTCATCATACCGAGCAATAACCCTGTCCCATTAATGTGCACATCCCCTCCCGTGGCGGGTTCCACGGAGGGCGAAACTAGGGCGTGAAGCCACTCCCGCAAGTGACTCCACTCAGCCGAGGACGCGCCTCGAGAACCAGAGACAAACAATCACAGACAGCTGCAATACAACAACAACCAACAGACTGTATACACCAACCGACTACCGCATATACGCTTCCACACAAACTCAACCACACTACAACAACCAAGACACAATAACCGACACACTAAACCATCCACAGGAACTGAGTAGGCGAACCTACCTTTAAGCGACTGCAACGATTCCATGTCCACACACGCAACATCCAGCAACCAAGCGACACCTATATATATATATAAATATATATATATATATATATATATATATATATATATATATATATATATATATATATATATATATATATATATATATATATATATATATATATATATATATATATATATACCACAACCATCTATCACTACCAAGCAAACCCTAAATGTAAGACAAGGATACGGATGATGAAGACGACATACCTACAAGGGAAAACCTGGCAAAGGACCGCTACCCGACTCAAGCTATGCTTTCCTAAGGTACAAGGACCTTCAAAGGCTTCCATGGAGGTTATATGGTGAAGGGAAGGGAAGGAGGCGACCTAAGGATCTGAAGAAATGAGGCGGAAATGATTTACGGATATAACAAAACTCGATTATAAACCCTCGCTGAAAACACGATACTTAATCGAGTGGCCCACCTACTCGATCGAGTGTCCCCTACTCGATCTAGTATCAAAGCTACTCGATCGAGTAGCCTCTACTCTATCGAGTACCACCCCTAACTCACAGCATAAGATCACTTTAGCACGTACTTCTAAGGACCATTATCACCCCCCGAGGCCGGTCAACGCTGGTCAACAGGTCTCTAAAAGGGCGGGTATTACAAATTTAGCTCCGATTTACTCCGTTTAGGCAAGGTTAGTGCTCCTCTCCTACCAAGGACACCAATTCTCATAGAATATGCATAATAAGAAGCTAAAGACAAGAAACGACCCTAATACACACTAAAAAGCATAGGAAAGCGGCTAGTTAGGGGACTTAATGTGCGTAAATACGAGTCACATTAAATATCTCCAAACTGAAACTTTGCTCGTCCCGAGTAAAGAGGTAACTAAAACTATGATCTTTATTTATACTAATCTAATAATATAGCCGATATGAGACAATTAGTGGGTCTCACTGCGCCCCTTCAACTCACAACAAGACATCTATGAGGTATAATGCCTTCTTGCAAGGCAAGGTGGGGCTTACCAAAACTTTGATGCACCCTACATTAAGTACATAAACAAATCAAAGGATGCATCTACAAAAGAATAGCCACTTTCTTTATCTAAGTGGCAAAAATCAACTAAAAGAGAAGAAATTTAAGGGTACACATTCCATCATAGACATTAGTTCTCCAAGCCACTAAGTCCAAGAGGATACAACAAGTCACCTCCAAGTGGTGTCAAACTAGGCTACTTTTGTCCACAATCGCTAGATGCTTTCGTCAAGGGCGATCGGATGGGGTGGAAACATATCTTTATGATGTTAGTGGCATATGACATGATAAATCTCGGATTGTCTACATGTGTAAACGTCAAGGATCATCCCAAGCTCAACAAGGTGGTATAACAAAAAGGTTTTTGGGAATGAAGTGCTCAAGTCAATTAAACAAAAGTAGTGGATTTGACTAGCATTCAAAATTTGGCCTCATTTCAACTTCCGCATTTCACATTTCAAAACTTTAAGATGGGGTTTGACCCTCGCTTGCTAATGTCCTTTGCTTTCACCAATCGCTTATTAGGCAACCGGTTAACCTCTAAACAATATCTTTTCGGGGTGATAGTCACTTTGTCTTTGGGCGGTTGAATTCACAACCGTGTGGGGGCCCAATTCAATGGATCCCTCACCAAAGCACATTGAAGTGGTACGCCTCCATCAAATTTCTCGGCAATTCAAAACATTTGAGGTTTCTTTGGAAATTAAAATGATTCCACATCACAAAACTTTTGAAATGAGCAGTTCAAACTTATTAATGAAAGGTATTTTTGGGTTGCCAAACCACCAAGTTAATCAAGGTCCCCTAGATAAGTGGATCAAGTCCATATTATAAGGTTAGATAGGTGACTCACATGCAAACCCTTGACTAGACTTTAGACCATGGGATAAAAGATACTACTATGACACAACCTAGGGTGTCTTGAATGCATTTTAGTAAACAAAGTCTCGAGGAGAAAAATTATCTACAAGGGCCTTATATACACTTGTTAAGCTTCCAAATTAGGCATTTTCACAAAATTTTCTGACATGCAAACTAAATACCATGATGCAACTAACATATATACAAATCTAATGCATATGCTTCTATCAACTAGTATGTCATATAAACTAAATGCAAGCTCCTAACAACATATAGGCATGAAAAACCGCAACATAAAACTCCACAACATCCTCATATAGCCCATCCTCCTTATAGGTAAAAAGAAATGGAAGGGAAAAAGGATTAGAGCAATTATACCATGCGGCCTTCTTATTCCCTTAGGATATGTTTCAAATGGAGTGGCGTACCTATATGAGAAGAGAATAATATACACAAGTATATACAATTTTACACTACTAAATGAAAGAACATGTTTTTGGTTTTTGAAATATTTCAATTTTTAGGGATTTTGTTTTTATGAAACTAAAAGCATATTTTTGAGATTTTTCAAGATTTTTCAAATTTTTATAAGTTTTTTGAATATAAATTCCCACCCCCACTTTATTTTGGACATTGTCCTCAATGTACAACGTAGGAGTAGAAATGAAAATGCAATGCATGATCTATATAAATGGAACTATATGTCATATGTCACAAATGATGTAATTAAGCTAAACTAAGCTAAAGTGATGCATGTTTTCTATTAGTTGGAAAGCTAATTTAAATTAGCTTAGGTTACTTATGATAAAACCTCCCCAAACCGATTTCAACACTATTTCTGGTGTTTAAGAAATGAGGTTTGGTCATAAGTGACCATGCATGAATGCATGAACTAAATGCAACTAACTACATGAGCTATATGACATATATTACAATGCAAGCTATTCTATATGAACTATATAATGCAAGTGTGATATGAAATATAATACAAATGCAAGTTGCCACTCATGGTTAAACTTCCCCAAGCCGCTCAAAACATCATCCAAAGTACCAAAGACGGAGGTTTAATCATGAGGTAACTAAATGAATGCAAGCTAAATGTATATGTATATAAGTAAATGCAAGTGTAAATGCAATGCAAAGTAAAATTATAGGATATCGTACAAATGGTGGTTTGAGGTAGGACTCCACCAAACGCATTTCATGTTGCCATGTTTATTGATGTTGTCCATGTTGCTTGATGCTCTCAATAATCGGTCAAAGGCTTTTGAATGGGCTTCAAATAAGCACAAATAGGAGATTGGCGATGTCAAAACATAGTTTAGCCATCTTGGCTTGGAATATAACTTGCCAAACACTCTCCCATTAGTTTTTCCCTTGGCACTTGGCTTCTTATAATGCTTCAAACCAACAAGCCCATGATTATTGTCAACACAAGGTATGAAGTATTGCCCATATTCATCCGGAGGCTTCCACTCTCTCCCATCTACTTCAAATTCTATGATGACAGAGCTTTGATTCATCAATCCTTCAATAGTAGAAGGAGAGTTCATATTTCTTTGACGAGGGGATAGTTGAAGGATAAGATGTGGAGGAGTCAACTTCTCACCATTTAGGTCATTAATGCTTTCATTTTCTTCACTTTCTTCTTAACCCTCATTAGAACTTGAACCACTACCGAAGAAGAGAGCTTTTATTTCTTCCAAACTATGATCAAAGGTACCAATATCATAGTTTTCCTCTTGGCCTCTCAATTCTCCAAAGATGGCAAGTTCAAATTCATCAACCTCCTATTTCCAAGTTTTACCTTCACTCCCATAAGTGTCAAGGGAACACGCTTCCTCTACATGGGTCATAGAAGGAAGTTGTGGAGGAAGGTCTTACTCCTCATCATCATAGATATCCTAAATTGGAGAAGCAAGGCTAGTGGGTGAGCAAGATACATAAGGCAATTTAGACATAATTGTTGTTTCAAAATTGGCCTCCAACTCATATTCACCATTGCTCTCTCCCCAACTTCATCATGCTCTAATTCATCATACACTCTTGGTCTATAATCAATCAAGTACTCCCCATCTTCAAAAGTTACATCTTCATATTCACATCCATCAAGAATGTTTGTAAAGTGTGGTACAAGTTGGAATATGGGATGTTCAATGCTTATGAATTTGGGAGGTGGTGGGGGATTCACAAGAGTAGCTTCACAATGTCATCCAAATTCTTCTTCACCCTCATTATCTTCCCCTTCTTCTTCATTGAGCATTTGGGTGGCTTACATTTGGGCAATTTGATTTGCCAACTCCCCACCATTAGTAACAATATTTTTGAGAACATTGTCCCTAGCTTGGCTCTCTTCTGGCTTTTGCATGAAGAAATTTTGTTGGTCTCTTAGCATTTGGAGAACCACACTTTGCATGTCAAAGGTATGCTCATTCTCTTGTTATAGGTACATGGGAGATTGGTTGTATGGTGTTGATTGTAGGATGACATTTGGCATTGATTGAAAAGTGAGTTTTGGGAGGGTGGTTGTTGTGGATACTGGATGTGGGGGCTTTGGTAAGAAAAGTTGGGGTAGTAGTTAGGACTTTCATTGTATGAGTTGTAAGGTAGATTTGTGTTGACTTACTCCTCAAACTCACCATACCCATGGCAGTCATACTCAAAAGATCCACCACATACTCCATGTGCCAAGCCTTCGGTCATCATCATAGCTACGACAAAGATATAACTACAAACAAGGAAACTACAAGAAAACGTTAAAAACATCCTCAAGGAACAAGTTCCTCTGTAACACCCCCATACTCCAAGTGCCTTACCAGGACCACTCAGGTATGAGGATGTCACCATCTCGGTTACCCGAGGCATGATAATCATAAGACAATGAAGAAACATACTTTATTAAATAAGTTTAAGTGATTACATTACAAAACCAACTGTAAGCAAAATACGACCGTCCTCAAACTATAAACCAACTGAAAGGAACTGTTCTAATAAACACAGCGGAAGACTAAAGACTCTGATATGTGATGACTCCATCCCCAGCTAGATCCCACGCGTATCCAAGATATACCCGCTAAACAATCGCTCACCACCCCCGAATGGATCACCACAGTTTTTAAAACATTTAAACGGGGTCAGTACTAATCACACAACTTATATATATATATATCAATAATAAGACAAACAGACAGCTGAACTGTCACACACACACACACACACACACACCACCAACTCCCATCATCTCAATACGACCGTCCACCGGACCCACCACCGATGGGGACCGGCCGTTCCCACCTAAGCCCCGCTCATCATACGAGCGATAACCCTGTCCCATTAATGTGCACATCCCCTTCCGTGGCGGGTTCCACGAAGGGTGAAACTAGGGCGTGAAGTCACTCCCGCAAGTGACCCCACTCAGCCGAGAACGCATCTCGAGAGCCATAGACAACCAATCACAATCACAATCATCATATCAAACAACTAACTACGGCACATCACCAATATCCCATTATGGGACTAATACTGAGTAGGAAATCCTACCTGGAAAGCACAACAAGCAGACGGTATCTACAAACCGTATCAAAACGCCTCTTTTACGAACCCTCCTCCTATCATATAACACACATAGGCCATACATCACATACTACACATAAAAACCCCCAATTCCTAAATTAGGGTTTAACCAAACTTAACTAAACATTATAAAAATTATGTTAAAAGCTTACCCTTGACGCAAGGAACTCAACGACACGAACAACGACAAGAACTGACCGTCTGAACTCCGGGAATTGCTAAGAATGCGATTAGGAAGATGAACTGACTGCTTTCTCTCTTAAACAGGGTTTTAGGTTTTGCAAAAGTGATTTAAAACAATGACGATTATGTTTAAATACTTTAATCGCATAATTAACAAAACCCGAGAAAACTCCCCGTAAAACCGGACACTCGATCGAGTACCCAAGGTACTCGATCGAGTACCCCCTTACTCGATCGAGTGCCTAAGGCTACTTGATAGAGTACCCCCTTACTCTATCGAGTACCTAAGGCTACTTGATAGAGTACCCCCTTACTCTATCGAGTACCTAAGGCTACTTGATAGAGTACCCTCTGTCGAAACTTTTCTAAAACGCAACTTACCCTTACTCGACAGAGTAAGGCCTACTCGATAGAGTACCCCAAGACTTATAAATACGGAGTATTACAGTCTTCCCTCCTTAAAAAGAACTTCGTCCCCGAAGTTCAACCCATACTCTAAAAACAACCATACTAACTCGACCCAGACACAACAACATAACTAAGAACTCAACAACTCGACCAAACATAAAACATGAACTCTTAACACCCACTCCACCAACTATGTTTACTTCCTTAACATGACTCACGATATCGTATCCACCACATATATATCCCTCACGACACCAACTTCATACATAACCAACCACCATCCACTAACACTACTAGCTCCATAATATCATCCACTATCAAATCCAAAATCAAGACACTCCTAGACATCAAACGGAATGTTACATTCTACCACCCTTAAAAGGAACTTCGTCCTCGAAGTTTACTCAGACTCATAACATCATCCTTCAACTGTCAACACTATATAAAATATTCCCACACTCTGAAGCATCACACTACTACAAGCACGGCCATGGCCTTTTATAAGTATTGTCCACAAAACAAATCCCTCCTTTACGCTACGCTAACACTCTACTTCCAATTATATTACCGCATGCACCACCATGAAACTCTCTTTTATTGCATCCTACTCCTCTTAAGACAAATGTTACGTCCTCGTAACTCACTAATACTAAACCCTTAGCTATATTATCTCATTATCCTCATCACCACCATATGTCAAAGATAACTGCCTATAACCTCATTTCCATAATCACTCCTATTTCTCAAGGCTCTCTTACTTCAACAGTTCTCATACTTCAAATCAATCTGCACACCCCTAACCTATACCATAAGGCTCGTAGCAAAATCACCATACTAACTCTCCATTATCACTGCAAACCAACATACCTCGCTATGTAAAGCACTTATCTTCCAGAAGCATAACTCCCGATCCACACTCGTTACTTATACTCACACTAGATCCTCAAGTTCTTTCCTTCATTACCGCAAAACTCATACATAACTTAATATGACACTAATTCCCCCAACACCCTACACTCACTGTCCCAACAAAAGATTATGAACTACCTGCCGCTTTCAGATCATTACAACACATGTTCCACGAATCATTTTCCATTACCATGTCTACTAAAGCCTTATCTAGAACAAGATCAAAATTATCAGAACAACCTCTCACAACCGTGTCCCATCAATAGAACATCACTATACCATGACAACAACGAAAACATATTCAACTCTATTTCATATCATACTCTACCTCATTCTTAACTTAACCTGGTAAAGAAAACATCAATAAGCAAGACAACTGTCTACATGTTCAACCAAAACTCACAAAGAACAACAACAAACAAAACAACAATCTATGTATAATCGGTATGCACTTTCGAAACTCGTATCATAATCATCCCGCCTACTCCACCACAACCGTGACGGCATCACAACACCGCCACCAACAACCCACACCACAATGCGAAAATACCAAAGATCACAATACTAAATACCGTGCCTTGGATCACCACCGGAGGCACCACAACCACATCGATAGACATCACAGCTACATACAATTCCATAAATACTGACTCGGAAATAACCTTTCGGACAAGAAAACTTACTCAAATCCACTTTACTCAATCACAACGCAACATATTATATGAATTAAACAGATAAGCATCTCATGAACATCATCTCTACCATTTCACGGAATACACATGTGTTATTAATACACATAAAATTATAACTAGCCATGTCAAATTAATCAAATTATTACCTTTTTGGATATCATTCAATTAAACTACCGTGTCCAACATATATATTAAAGAACATTCATAAAAAATGACTTTATAATTATCACACCATACCACTTCTTGTGAGGTCCGAACCTCACACAAACATTTACACATATCATAGACCCGTAATCACAACCAACTAGTCAATCCCGACCACGTAAGTTACCACTCAACAAAGGTTACCTGTTGTCCGAGCTTAACTCGCATGCCCCTCATCACATTCATCCATTCGCATCACCAAAGACCTTCGCCCATACATAACCATACAGCTAACACTCATTATGAGAAACCACCTCCTAAGACTATGTCTTATACTTCCTGACAACCATACTTTTATCAATTCAGTCTTTACAAAATCAACCTCTTTAGAATTGCCACTTTTCTAATATACCCTTAACCTTAACCACTAGTCAAAGACCATAACACTACCACTTTGTCCTGGACATCAAACCTCTTCACTCATCTCTAAACATCATGATTTCTTTTCTATCTTTGGTTAACATCCCAAACAACGAACATCGAATCCATGAACAAAATTACCTCAACATTCTTCCCAATATTTTCCTTAATTGAATCATCATCCATTTTTCCACCAAAATCTCATATCATGCAGATATTCTACTAACTTCTTACTTTCCTTAATTTCTCGAAACTCATTACTAAACATGTTGTCCTGAAGCTCCCATATAACCATTAACTAACATCCTCATGATAATATCACACATTTCGATGATTCCTTACCTTTATATCACATAACTCCGGTGAATATTTTCCTCAGCTTACTTTTATCCTTCTTTTCTCTTTACACTCAATAATACCAATTAATAGTTCAACTCCTTATTCCTTCTAGCTAACTCTTTAGAAATCCATTTACCCTTTCGTTGCTCCAAAACTCAAATTCCATTATTTTCTACCGACATCATCCCACTCTTTCTTACCATGGATCTTCTCTTATTATGCTATCACTCACACTTGCCACTAATCTATCCATAGAATCAACGTTTAATGTTCAAACAATTGCATCTACCTTTTTACATCTCTAGAAATCATAATTCATTTAATACCGTTAATTACCCAAGGAAATCACACAGTAGTTTCGTCTCTCGATAACACAAATTTCCAAACTCAGTCACTACCTGCAAATCCACGTCGCGACATGTCCCATTAAGTTCGCTATATACCACTATTTCCAAACGACCTTTCATTACATATGCTCTTACTCAACACTATTTCTAGCCATCTCCCTCCATAATTTATTATACATCTCAGGTTGCTACTATCCACATCCTTTCTTTCAATCTTTTCATTCTCACGTTCCTTAAACTTACATCATGCCTTGCCCACATTCACTTACATTTTCATTACTCAACATACAATCATGTCACTCATCTCGTCTCACACAACATGCTCTATGCCTCAATTAAGTCTTACTAATCCCAACACATATAAATCATGTCCTCCCCACCGAACTCATACTCATCATAGGTGCCACTCTTTACACCACAAAATTGGGTAACTTACGCGTCAAGACCAACATACATGTAAAACAATGCATAAAGAAGCAAAATAACGCCTTTGAATTAAACATAATATGCAACGAAGTCAAAAGATAAACATATGACCCAAAATAGGGGTCACTAGATCGAAATACAGCCACTCGATCGAGTAAAGGGACTTACTCGATCGAGTAGGTGAAGATCAGAAGCACGTAAAACAAATTACCAGGGCTACTCGATCGAGTAGCTAAGGTACTCGATCGAGTGCCCCCTTACTCGATCGAGTACCAAGGATACTCGATCGAGTACCCCAATTCTCAAGACTGTCCCGTTTTTAGTAAAACAGTCATAACTCACTCATTTCTTGGTCGTTTTGGACGTGTGACCTATCGTTAGAATCGTAAAAGAACAAGCTATCACCTCCAATTGGAATCACATTAAAATCATTTACGCATATCAAGTTATAACAGTTTAAAGACAACTTTGCTTTGTAATCGATTTACGACATAATTATTTGATTTTTACTTCCAAACAACTTAAACAACAACCAAGTTAAACGAAAACAACCCAAAACTCATAAAACCAGTATTCATAATCATATGTTACTATTTTCAAAAGCCAAACAACAACATTCATCATGCACTTAGCTTATCTAACTTGCCAATTACGACTTACCCACATGTTTTTATTCTATCACTTTTCGTAAACAAAATCACAAATACATGACATCAAGTCCCCTATTCAAATGTTACTACCACGATGATTCATTTTTTCCACTAATTCATCCATCATACCACATATTTATCCACCATATACGTTCAACATATTCACCCAAAGACATGTTCAATTCATACTCCTAACCTTCTCAGACTTTTACTCAACACGACAACAACAACATGTATACTTACACATCGCTTTATATATATATATAGACAAAACCTTTTCCTTGCGTAATTATAACATGTCAAATTACATGTATCAATAATTATACTTTCATGCTTTACAATCAACCAACATACAATTCACGTCATTATCATCTTTCATCCATCAATTCATACAACATACTACTACATAAATACACACAGCACACAATAAGCACATAACGATCCCGACACATATCCCATGGTGACCGGTTCAAAATTGTAGGGCGAGTTCGCGACTTTAGGACGTCTCCCAAGTCTTTGCATTAGCTCCTACAACCTTTACCCCGGGTTCATTTTAATTGACTCCCTAGATTCATTAGATTCATTGGTTACAGGTTTCAGGATCGTCGCTCTGATACCATTTGTAACATCCTCATACCTGAGTGGTCCTGGTAAGGCACTTGGAGTATGGGGGTGTTACATCCTCAAGGTTAAGGCACAATTAAAATATATAATCAAACAATAACTTAATCACAAAACACCATTCCCGACAACGGCGCCATTTTGATGGTGAGCGAGTCTTTGTTCACTCAATCAAACACATTAATTATATTCTCAACAAACAACTAGTAAGTGGTTAATCGAGGTCGATCCACGGGACGGTGTATTTTGGGTCCTAAGTCTATCTATTCTAAGTTGTGCAAGTGTCAGGATTATATGGATTTTAGGTTATGTTTTAAACTACGACAAGGAAATATAAACAAATGATTAAAGACACTAGGGTATTAGGAGATCATAGGGAAATCATGGTAAGATAACATAAATGAGTCACATAGATGCAAGCAATTATTATTGTTGGAATCGAGTTAGCTTATGCCTTACAATTCATAGGGAGACTTAGGTCTCGGAGCCGAGTTGATCAAAACTTTACAACACCTACATCGACTTGGTTCACCCTATTAAACTATATGCATTGTCTAATAAGCCTTGAGTTAGCTTATATCTTACAAGTCTTGTTGAAACTATAAGAGAATTATGCTAGGTTGTCAATCAAGCATTTCATCAAACATAACATGTGCATAAGTTGAAAGGACAATAAGCAAGCATTCATATGAACTCAATAAGCATAGATTTATCCCATAATTACTCCCCTAATCCCCCACTAACCCTAACTAGAAGACTACTGTAACGCCCCGTAAACAACAGGAGTACAAAATGGTATATTTTATTAATAGCAGCGGAAATTACAGAGCGTTACCGCCGTATTTCCCCATACGGAGAAATACAAGGCTTACATTATTCTTTAGTACAACCAAATAACTAGTAATGAGTCTTATTGATAAGATAATATTATTATGATACATTATTCTTATTCTATTATCTTGCGTCAACCTCACTCGTGCCCTTCCCTGTTTCCTGTACCTGAAAAAGATTAATAAAATAAAGGGTCAACCAACCACCGGTTGAGTATATTTCCCATAACCTCCAACTAAAATTAATATAATTCGGGTCATTATTATTGAACAGGGCCACATTACGGAGCCGAGACTCTCTTAGGCTATGCCCTCCTCCGTGTACACAGGATAACCATCTTTTTCTCTTTTTCTCTTTTTTTCTTTTTCTTTTTCTTTTTTTTTTCTTTTATCCGCATATATATATAACGGGGCGGAGCCAATTGCCGAGCCCACTTCAGAGCTCACATCCATGTACACAGGATAAAATAATAATGTGGTCCGGTCCCTTCCAATAATAATGTCCTCGGATGATACATTGGCCAAATGTACATCTCAGCAATGGTATTTTAACATTAACATTATCATGTGAGCATTATAACGTCAATTATTAACACAAACAGTACGACATTCATATCTCCCGTAAACCATATTACGTAAAATATACAAGTATAACATAATTTTATCACATAAACAATAATTCACGTACATTATAACATCAGTTGATTTATTATCAGTTGATTTATTATAACGATAATATACTTACTCATTATATTAACTTAAGACGAAGGGGTAGGAAATATACCTCAATCGCTTCACTATTCGGAACACCCGTACCTATGCCTTCTCTAACTGGTTGTTATTTTCTTGAGTGTGCATGCATTTGCCATAGATTCACGCCCCTTTTTATAGCAAAACTAAGTCGGTTACAATAGTAACCTATCTAATACCTATACTTCTACGTGTATTTTACCCCAACCAAATGAAACCTACACTTCCCCTACATGTTTACGTGTGGTGCATGGCAACCATGCATTTTACCCCTTTTTTTTTTATTTCAATTTTTACATGTGTTAATAAGTTAGTAAAATATTATAAATTTCTTAAAATATCTAGATATTTTAACTTATGGGTTATTTTCTTTGAGATAGGTCTTGTAAAAATTCTACGGGTGAAGTTATTATTAAGTCGGATTTCAAACGAACTAATTTATTCTTATTCTAGGGTCTTACCTTTACTAGGTTACTACGTCTTCCGAATTTTATTGGATCAATATCTCCCTCTAGGACTGGTTGATTTCATTTGTGTACCTTTTTCGACTTTACTAGATAAAAATTCTTTCCCTTTTCGAATAACTATTTTTCTCAAATAAGATAATTTTATTTGGGGTATCACATTCTACCCCCCCCCCCCCCTTAAAATAAGTTTCGTCCTCGAAACTTGGATCATTACCTTATTGGAACAAATAAGGGTATCAGATTCGCATTTCTTGCTCTGTTTCCCAAGTTGCTTCTGTGTCATCATGATGTGACCACAAAACCTTCACTAGTGGAATAACTTTGTTTCGAAGAGCCTTTTCCTTGTGATCTAAAATTTGAATCGGTTTCCCCTCGTAGGTTAAGTCATCCCTAACTCGCACTGGAGGTAAGTTAATGACGTGACTCGGGTCGGATATACTTTCTTAGGAGTGACACATGAAAAACGTCATGGATTCTAGAAAGTTCTATCGGAAGGGATAATCTATAGGCAACATCTCCAACTCGCTCCACTATCTCAAATGGTCCGATGTATCTTGGACTCAATTTTCTCTGTTTCCCGAATCTAATAACCCCCTTTGTAGGTGATACCTTGTGGAAAACCGAATCTCCTACTTTGAATTCCACTTGTCGTCTCTTAGGGTCAGCATAACTCTTTTGACGACTCTGAGCAGTTCTCATTTTCCCTTGTATGAATTTTATCTTATCTGTGGTCTCTTGAATCAGATCTGGTCCAATGATCCTCGACTCGTCAATATCGCTCCAACATATTGGAGATCTACATTTTCTCCCATACAAGGCCTCAAAAGGAGCCATTCCAATGCTAGCATGGTAACTATTATTATATGAGAATTCTATCAAGGGCAAGTGTTGTTCCCAAGACCCCTGAAATTCTAGGACACATGCCCTCAACAAATCCTCTAGGGTTTGAATTGTTCTCTCTGTCTGTCCATCGGTCTGTGGATGGAAAGCCGTGCTAACGTTCAAATGAGTTCCTAGGGCATTTTGAAAACTTTTCCAAAATTTTGCTAAAAAGTTTGTGTCACGATCCGACACAATGGTTTTGGGAACTCCGTGTAATCTAACAATTTCCTTTATGTATTTCTTTGCCAACTGTTCTGAGTTCCATGTTGTTTTTGTTGCTAAAAAGTGTGCGCTCTTGGTTAATCGGTCCACAATTACCCATATCTCATTCATTCCTTGGGCTGTCGGAGGTAGTCCTGTCACAAAATCCATTGCTATTGACTCCCATTTCTAGGTTGGAACATCTAAAGGCTGCAAAAGTCCTCCTGGCCTTTGATGTTCGATTTTTACTTGTTGACAGGTTAGACATTTTGCGACAAATTCGGCAACCTCCTATTTCATATTATTCCACCAAAACATTTTGCGGAGGTCCTTGTACATTTTGTTCCCCCCTGGATGAATCGAATATCGCGTGTTGTGAGCTTCCTCTAAAATCTTTTTCTTAAGGGTTTCATTATTAGGTACACACAACCGATCTTGAAACCAAAGTGACCCGTCATTTTGGATGATGAACCCAGGGGATTTCCCTATCTCTACGTTCCTCCGAATATTTTCTAATTGGGGGTCCATCTTTTGGGTCTCTTTTATTTCCTCCGTTAAGTTTGGTCTCACCTCTAAGGCTCTTAGCTGCCCGACACAAACCCCGTCATCCATGTCGGTACATAAATTTTTATTGCCTTCTTGGATGCTGATTTGATCACCCATAAGCGAGTTAACAGTAAGTCGTTTACGGCTAAGTGCATCCGTAACCACGTTTGCTCTACCTGGGTGGTATTGGATGTCTATTTCATAATCCTTGAGAAACTCAAGCCACCTGCGTTGCCTCATGTTAAGCTCCTTTTGGGTGAAGAGGTATTTCAAACTCTTGTGGTCTGTGTAGATACGACAAGAAACTCTATAAAGATAGTGTCTCCAAATTTTTAGGGCAAAGACCACAGCAGCTAACTCCAAATCATGGGTTGGGTAATTTTGCTCGTAAGGTTTTAGTTGTCTTGATGCATAGGCAATCACTTTCCCATTTTGCATTAAAACACAACCCAATCCCTGTTTTGAAGCATCGCTGAAAATTTCAAACTCGTCCGTGCCATTTGGAAGGGTAAGAACAGGTGCCGAGGTAAGTCGTTTCTTAAGTTCACTAAATGCTTTTTCACATTTCTCACTCCATTCAAACTTGGTACTCTTCTTTATAAGGTTTGTGAGCGGTTGGGCGATCTTTGAAAAATCCTCCACAAAGCGGCGATAATACCCCGCCAATCCCAAGAAGCTACGTACTTCTGTAACGTTTTTGGGTTTAGCCAGTTTATAATTGCCTCAACCTTTTGGGGATCCACTTGCACATCCTTCTCTGAGATAACATGCCCTAAGAAAACAACTTTGTCTAACCAAAACTCGCATTTCTTCAGCTTAGCATATAGCTTATTCTCCCGCAACGTTTCCAAGACTATTCTCAGGTGTTTACCATGCTCCTCTCTGGTTTTGGAATAGACCAGGATGTCATCAATGAAAACAACCACAAATTTGTCCAAGTATGGCCTGAAGACTCTATTCATGAGATCCATGAAGACCGCGGGGGCATTGGTAAGACCAAAAGGCATAACTACAAACTCATAATGCCCATATCGAGTCCTAAAGGCTGTTTTTGGAATATCTTCGGGTTTTATCCTCAATTGGTGGTATCCTGATCGCAGGTCAATTTTGGAGAATACTGTCGAGCCTTGCAATTGGTCAAACAAGTCATCTATCTGGGGTAAAGGATACTTATTTTTAATGGTTACTTTATTAAGTTCACGATAATCTATGCACAATCTCAAACTTCCATCCTTCTTTTTCACAAAGAGTACGGATGCACCCCATGGTGAGGAACTTGGCCTAATGTACCCTTTCTCTAATAGTTCATCAAGTTGATCTTTGAGTTCCTTCAGCTCCGCAGGAGCCATCCTATAAGGTGCCTTAGAGATAGGTCCTACACCGGGTAGTAACTCAATGGTAAAATCCACCTCACGATGTGGAGGCATCCCTGGTATTTCTTCTGGGAATACGTCTGCAAACTCTCTAACTACAGGTATGTTAGATACACAGGGTTCAGACTCTGGGATTTGGTGAACTTCACACAGGAACCCTTCACATCCCTGTCGTAGTAAATTTAAGGTTTTAACAAGGGATATGATCCTATTGACTTCGTTGTTTTTCACCCCCTGAAAATTTATTTTGTCTCGGTTTGGTTTCGAAATTGTTACTATTTTCTTATGACAGTCTATAAGAACATGATTTGCTTTAAGCCAATCCATCCCTAGAATGATATCAAAATCGTGTAGGTCAAGTTGGACAAGATCGACTAGGAAAGGATTTTTGATACGTGCCTAATATATAGTCTTTTTAGCCTATTTCAGCACGTATTTCTATGCATATTTATACTGTTTTTATGGTATTTTGCCCCGAATTGGCTACTTTGGTGCGTTTTGTCCTTTTTGTAGAAATAAACGCGAAAGTAGTGGAACCGTATGCTTTTTCGTCCTTTTTGCATGCATTTAGAGGAGACGGGATTATTCTAGAGTGAGTTACTGTGTTCGGAAGTGTCGTGGCACGCAATACGAGGCATTTGCGCAAGGACGTGAGCTGAAATGAAGTCTAGTCATTCGATCGTGCTGTTTTCCACTCGATCGAGTGGTTTCTACACCCCAGTTGGTCGATCGAGCTGTTTCATTACTCGATCCTTATGCTGCAGAAGACCGAGTCCTCGATCGAGTAACTATTTGGTCGATCGAGCTGTTCTGGCTGAAAGTTGGTCGATCGAGTGGTTTTAAACCACTCGATCGAGTGGTTTTGATGGGTTTGGGCTTTTATTAGCCCGCGTGATGTTTTACTTCGCTAAACTCTTTTGCTTTGCTATTTAAGCACGCATTACTAGGTTAATTAGGATTATCTTTCATATTATCAAACTCTCTACTGTTAAACATTATTACGTTGCTTTTCTTCCTCTACTGTTGCTTTATTTCGGGATTACTCTTACTCGGATTTTGTGTTCTTTACGCCGGATTCGCATTGATTGTAATTCTTTCTCTTCCTTTAATAATAATTGATCTTTTATTGCTTTAATTCTTCGCTTTCGTTATAATTAGTTTCTGCCCTAATTTTCCTTATTGCAATTTATTGTTCATTTTTAATGTTTTCTGCTGGGAATTTAATTGCTGTTAGTTTAATTAAGAATATGTGTAGCTAAACCCCTTTCATGTTGGGATTAGGGGATCTACGGTAGAAATGTGACGATGTAGTGAATGAATTAGATGAATTAATTACGAGACTCTGTCACTATAGCAATTTAATTGTAATCAATCGACTTAGTTGAGTGCACGCTTCTATGTCACCCTTTTAATCTGGCTAAAATTAATCCTGGATCGAAAGATTGGACTAAATAGGCCTGCTATAAACAGTAGACTACCCTAATGAGGACGAAGGTTAAGTTAGCGGTATTTTAGGATAGAAAGTGGACCGAAAGGACCTTTCCACATCCGTCTCACATTGGTTCGTCTGAATCGTTTACAGCTGAGTTATTGGACTACCGTAGTGAACCGAAATCCCGACATGTCCCTCTCTTCTTGATAGTTTAATCATATTTTATTGCCTTTACTGCTCTTTACTTTAATTCTCTTCCTTTCAAACTTTGTAGTTTAGAACCAAATTCAACCAACCCCCAATTGTTACCATAGGACTAGAATTAGACAGCTATAATTACATTACCTCCCTGTGGATTCGATACTCGACTGCCTCTGCTACATTTTAGTTGAGACCGTTAGGTTTTATCTTTGATTGGGTTGCGATAGCCGTGTCAATTTTGGCGCCGTTGCCGGGGAGACAATTGTTCAATTTATTAGTTGTTTTATTTTTAGTCCTTTTTCAGTTTAAGGAACACCCGTTCCTTAGACTATTCTTATATCCTGGTTGTAGTTTCCTGTTATGCGCAGGTCACAGGGCGGTGAATTATTGCCTTGTAATCCTGAGCTTGAGAAATCTCTGCGCGAGTTGAGGCGATCACAAAGGGTATTACCGACAGAGGAAGAGCTAAGTACTCTGTCAAGCTTTCACGAGAACGAGCTTTTCGAGGAAGGTCCACCTTCATCTCCGCTTCCAATTCATCACCAAACAGTCACTTCTCCGTTTTCCTAAGGTTATGGCCGAGGAAGCGAGTATAGCTAGTCATTCTGAACCGACAGCTGCTAATCTTTATAAAGGGTTCGAATTACCAGGCGATGCTAGGAAATTTGAGCCAAAGCCCTCTTACATTAATATGGTTGAGAGGAACCGATTCGGGGAGCTGCAAATGAAGATGCAGCTAAGCACATGGAGACTTTTATTGACTACTGCTGCTCAATACCCCCACCAGCCGGTGTGACCCAAGATCAGATAAAAGAAACTATGTTCATCTTCTCACTCCGAGATGCTGCAAGGGAGTGGTATAGGGATCTGGACCGGACTGCTCATGGGATAACTGACTGGAATTCGTTGGCTTTGGCGTTTTACAAGAAGTACTTCTCTGCTTCAAAGACTAATGCAATTAGAGCTCAGATCACGAGCTTTAAACAAGGGCCTGATGAGAACTTTCACGAGGCATGGGTCCGCTTCAAGAAGTTGGTGCGAACAATTCCGCATCATGGGTTCGAAAAGTGGAGTTTGTGCAATCAGTTCTATAACGGGCTGTATGACGATCAGAGGGCCATCTTGGATGCTGCAGCAAGTGGCAGGTTTGCTGAGAATCTGGGAGAGACTAAGGGGTGGAAGATCATAGATGATTTGGCCATCCATAAGGCTGAATATGGGAACTCGAGAGGAAATCAAAGAAGAGCTGCTGAATCTTCCTCTCGTAGGCCGCACCGGGAGGCTCTCACGGCCCGATTTGATAAATATGAGCTGGGAGGAGCCCCGAAGGGAGGAATTTACCATGTAAATGCTGTCACAGACGGTCCTTCAGCTACAAGAGATGTGGAGGAGCGGGGCATGTTTCAGATAATTGTCCCAATTCCTATGAGTCATGTGCTGCCTTCCAACACTACAGGCAGAACAACAGTTATTACGAGCCGAATGTCCACCCCAATTTGAGGTGGACTAGTCAGAATGTACTCAATCCTACCGCTCCTCCGCATCGGCGACCCGTATATTCCTCCACATAAGAATCAACAAGGCTTTCAGAAGCCTCCTTCTTTCAACCCTCCTAACCAAGGTGCATCATCTTCTAGTGGGGTGAGTGAAATGGGTGAGCTAAAGTCTATGTTGCAGTCCATTTCAAAGCAATTGCAGCTGAATGATCAACAAAATCAACAGAAGGACGCATCATTTAAGGCACTTGAGACTCAAGTTGCCCAACTTGCTGCAAATCAATCCTCCAGAAAGCAGGGTCATTTACCGACTCAAAATGAGAAGAACCCACATGAGACGGTAAACCTGATAGAATTGAGAAGCGGTCTTTCTTATGAGGGACCGGAAGTGTCGAAATCAGACCCGAGGGAAGCTATAACTGGTGAAGAACAGTGTTCTGTTAAGAGAAAAGGGCTCACGACAAAGGAATTACTCGATCGATCAAATCGGTGTTCGATCGAGTATAGTCAAGATGAAAGTACTCGATCGAGTGGTTTTTCCACTCGATCGAGTGAACAGAAGAGATGTTGGTCGATCGAGTGGAAATTGTACTCGATCGACTGAAGCAGAAAGTGGAGTTGGTCGATCGAGTGGAAATTGTGCTCGATCGACTGACAGTGATGAAGAAACAGCTCGATCGAGTGAGCAAATTGGTCGATCGAGTAGTATTGATGACGGGAAGCTTATTCGAGAGCCTGCTAGTGCTCGTTTAAGTGAGAAATCACCGGAAAGACCTCGTTCGAGAGGTAAGAAGCGTCCAAAGGATACAGAACTTGCACCGGAAGATACATTGGAAGCGAGAAACAAGGGACTCGAGATACCAATCACGGTTCCCTTCCCGAGGCGGCTGCAGAATACCAAAGTTAATCAACAGTTCGGCAAATTTGTCGAAGTTTTGAAGAGCTTGGAAGTCACCGTGCCGTTCACTGAATTGCTGACTAAGGTACCCTCTTATTTAAAGTTTATGAAAGAAATTTTAGCACGTAAGAGGACTATTAATTACAGTGAGACCGTAGCTTTGACTCGAGGTGGGGTCACCCTATTTCAAAATAAGTTACCCCTAAGCAATCGGACCGGGTAGTTTTTCAATTCCGTGTCATATCGGTATGCATTTGATTGATAACGCGCTATGCGATTTAGGCGCTAGCGTAAGTGTCTTACCTTTGTCTCTGGCTAAGAGACTTGGTTTGACAAAGCTGAGTTGCACCAATATGACTGTCCAGATGGCCGACCGTAGTTTATCACGGCCACTAGGTGTAGTAGAAGACGTACCTGTTCAGATCGGGAAGTTCTTTATTCCCGTTGATTTCGTTGTCTTAGACATCCCCGAAGATGCACACACCCCTATAATTTTAGGGAGACCATTTTTGTCCACTGCCCGTGCAGTAATAGACGTCGGGGGGAAGACTTTGACCTTTCAGGTAGGGGACGAGGAGCTGATTTTTCATTAGTCTAAGTTCCAGAGGGCTCCCATGCAAGCCCAGCCTTGCAATGCTCTCTCTTCTATTATTCCTATTATTGACACCCCAAATGAAAATTTGGAGAAATGTGCTGCCATTGTTAACCCTCCGCCTCAGATTGAGATCAAAAAGGAGGAAAGTTCGTCTGTTGTCCTCACTGCAGGTACAGATGAAAGCAAAGGGGAAGCTGTCAAAGGACATGGTGCAATCATTATCAATCAACCTGGAAATGTTGACGCTAAAGCTGGTGATAAAGGAGCAAGGACGAGGAAAGCTGACGCTTACGTGGATGCGAGCTATTCTCCTCCTACCGTTTCAAGTGATAATTCATGCTCATGGAAGATGAAGAGGACAGTCAATGTTGCTGAGGTGACGTCCTCCAGTCAGAAGCCCACGAATGGGCTACTGAAATTTGATGGGAATTGAATGGGGAAATGCCCCGTGTAACACTTTGTAATAGATAATTTTTGAATTTCTTTTGAATTTGTTTTATTGCGTTTTAATTAGGACAATTAGTTTTAGACAATTTTTAGCGTAAACATAAGACTATAGACTGTGCTTTTGCGTAATTGGTATTTTGGGAAATTTTTGGATGTGTTTTTATACAGGTTTGGGGAAGTTTCACGCATTTCCAAGGAGTAAAGACGAAATCAAATGGCTTACGCAAGAAAAGTCCTCGATCGAGTACTTTTTGTACTCGATCGAGTGAAAATCTGGTCGACCAATCGCTTTAACTAGTCGATCGAGTAAAGCCAAAGGAGGAACTAGTCGATCGAGTAACATTTTACTCGACAGGCAGCTGGAGCAGCAACAGTGCTCGATCGAGCGGTTTAAAACCACTCGATCGAGTGGAATTGAATAAGACGCAGGGAGTGTTTTACCTTAAACTATTTCTTTTTGTTCTAATTCATTTTACTTCCTAATTTCCGTCTAACCCCTCCCTTGTGCGATCAAATTTCATCCCCAAATCCCCATTTTCTTGCCCAAATCACCAAATCCGCCACCTACAATCTGTTGTTTGCATATTAATCTTCAAAAGCCCCTTAATTCAACCCTTTTTGTGTTCATTTTCGCGGTTTTAAAAGGGATTTAGGGTTTGCGGTTTTTTCGATTGAAATCCGCCATTGTTGCTTGTTTCTTTGAGGATTATTTGCATTTGTAGGTTCATCATCATCAAGTAAGTGATTTCCATAACTCATTGCATTTTAATTTCAATTATTTTGAGTTTTATGAGGTGAAATTGAATTAGGGTTTCGAAAATCCTTGTTTAGTCGAATTTTTCGACTTAATTATTTTTATATGCCCTTAATTAGCTTGCTTGATGATCATATCCCAATTCCTCGCTGTTGTTGCTTGTTTAATTCGAGATTTGCGCAAGAATTCCGCAATTAGGGCTTCTAAGTCGAATTTTTCGACTGTCAGACGGTCTATATGCCGTCATGCTTTGTTTAACTTCAGTTCTTGCTTACTTGCTGCTGCTGTTAACTGTTTTTCCGTCCCCTATCGCCATTACATGCTGTAATTATTGGGAATCTTGTACTGTGAGTCGATATTTTCGTCTGCTAGGAGTCTTACATGCTGTTTTTTAGTCTCCATTAGCAGTCATTACATTGTCACATTATCACCATTCACGTACTGCTATTTCGAAATTTCTGAGGAATTGTTGGAAATTGTATGCTGTAGGTCGAAATTTTCAACTGATAGGGTAGTGTTTATGGCTTCACATGCGTTTTTTCTGATGTCTTCGCCTCTGTTGACCATTGTTTTCCTCTCATACCACCTCCCCTATGTTTTCAGGATGGAGTCGAGTACCTTACCTTCTGCCAGTACCACCTCAAGTCCATCTTGAGTGAGTCAGTGGCCCCTGCTGTTGCCACTAGCTCCGCTTTAGTCACCACTGTAGCCCCAGTCTTCCTTGTTTCAGTTGTAGGGACGGTCTTTGCTCCAGCTAGCTTAGCTGGAAGCCCAGTTCAGCCTGCCACTTCCACTACGGTCACCACCACAGCTAGCACTGCTGCTAGTCCCTCTTCAGTGGCGACCACAGCGGCCACCACGTGTACACCAGCCACCACTCTTACACCTGTGGCAGACTCACCAGCAGCCGCAGCCGCTTTCAGAGTTGCCCTGGTTCCTTACACAGTCCGAGAGCGGGCCGCTGCTTTGCGTTCCAGAGACGGAGGCTGGGGTCGTAGACTAGTCAGGGCTACACCAGCTCCAATTACTTCTACTTCCACCACAGCTAGCACTTCCACAGCTACTGCTGCTGCTTCTGCTTCTACTTCAGCTGCCGCTCCGCTTACCTCTGAGACAGTTACAGTCCGAGGGGACACTTCCCTCGACTCCCACCCGGACTACCCACAGGTATTATTCGTCAACGCTGTTCATCGTACGAAATTCTTTAACTTGGTCAAGTGTGTACATGTGCCTTCCCGATTTTTGGATTAATCGGCATTAGAGAGACTCGGTATTTACGAGTCAGTCTGTACTTTACTACGGGTCACGGGGGTGCCTGGGCTCATTACTATGAGAGGCCACACCTTCTTAGAGCTGAGCCTCGAGTTTCTCAGCTCTTTTACCTTCTCCTCAGGGGCATACGCTGCTGACCCCGACTGTTTGTCAGTCTCCTTCCGGTTGTTCAACCGGACTTTACCGATGCCCCTGGCGGAGTTTGGTAGGTTACTTGACCTTACCTCCTCGGGTGTGACATCCGACACGAGGAAGGTTTACCGTCAGGCTTGGCGGTGCTTGGCCCAGACCCGTTTCCAGGAGCGAAAGCTCCACCAGGTCCACCATCCCCCCGTCCGCTGTTTTCTTAGACTGATGGGGAGCTCTATTTTCGGCCGAAAGGAGCCGAACAACACTACCAACACCGAGCTCTCCATCCTGGGCGGTTATCTGAATGTCGACTGTGAAGGTCCTTTTACCTTCAACATTGCCTACCTCACCGCCCAGTACCTCTACGACCAGGGGAAGAAGGAGGCGGGAACCATTGCCTGCGGTGGCATAGCCACCATTCTTGCCCGCCGACTTTTCCCCACCTGGCCACGTGACTTGCAGTACCTCGAGGGAGAGAGGTCACTGAGTCTGGCTGCCATGCTCGCTCAGCATTGGCTTACCCCAGACTACCAGACTTGGAAGATTGACGGCTCCTTGTCTGTTGACTTACCTTGCGACAGTCTCCCCCGTCTTGAGCCCTTACCTACTGTAGTAAAAGGCCACCGTCTCCCTGCCTTGCCTCTATTTCACCTTCCACTTCGACCATCTCCTGATGCACCTGCCGCCAAGAAGCGGCGAGTTGAGACTGGAGAGGGGTCCACACCCTCAGGGAGTACCCAGCCTTCCACGGCTACTCCCGATCCGACCCCTACTCCCACTGTTACTAACACTCCTACTCCTGCTCCACCTCCCACTGACCAGACACAGGCTGAGCCGGTCTTCCCGGCTAATTTTAGACCACCTCCTCCCTTTGTAGCGCCCGCGGTCCAGGACCACGAGGGCACAGTTTACGGGTTGTTGATTGAGCTTGCAGAGCGTCAGGCTCGTATGGAGAGGGACATGGCTCTTGCCTTGCACCCTCTGTACGAGTACCACTTGAGGAGACACAGACCGATCCCGGAGGGTTGGCCACACCCTTCCTTCTTCCAGTACCCAGCTGAGGGGTACCCGTTTTCTGACGAGGAGGAGGACGAGGACCCAGAGGTGGCAGTGGAGAGAGCTCGTGAGGAGGAGCGGAAGAGGAGAGAGGAGGAGAAGGACCCGGAGTACAAGGTGGATGGCGACGACGACGACGACGACGAGTAGCTACTGGTCTACTCACTTCCCCAGTTTTCTGGCTGGTTTGGGGAAGTTCGTATTTTGTATGTCTCTCTTACTCTTTTATTTTGTCTCCTTTATTCTATTATTTTTATTTTGTTGGTTGTATAATCCCGTTCCCCCATATTTCTGCTGGTGTATGCTGGAGGACAACGAGGGCGTTGTCCGTTTTGGTTTGGGGAGGGTATTGCATCCTTTTGAGTCTGCATTTGCATTTGTTGTTGCATTCACGTTTATTTTTCAGCCTTGCATTGTTTTATTTCATTGGAAAATCCAAAAATTAAAAATTAGAAAATGTCAAAATTCAAAAAATTTCACGTTTATTTCTGCATATAGATTGAGTCGGAACGGTAGATTCCCATGATGACAATGCACTATAACTTGTCTTTCTGCTTGAGCCTTGCACTTTCACTGATAGTTATTAGCTTTGTCATACGCATAGTCTACGAATTTCTGTTCAAATATAGCTGACTGTTTAGACTTGACCTATAAATTGGCAAACTACTTAAAAATTCTGAGTTTTAGAGCCATAACTGGTGACATTCATGACCAGTTCATTAGGAATTTTGAGTAGTACTCCTTGCATAGCATGTTCATCTCATTTGCACATTTATGACATTCAATTTCTTGTCAAATGCACATATTCGGGTTTGTGGTTGGAGTCACATGCAGGGAGGGTCTTGCAAATTTCCCTTTCTTATTACTTTACACCCATTTAGCTCCACATAAGCCAAAATTGCCTTTTGACCCATTAGCTACATCCCAAACTAAGCCTGCCTAGTCAAGCTAGTTAGTATGTTCTTCTGCGGTATATTTTTCTTTTGCAATTTGGTCCGTGTTTCTTGTTTTGGAGTTGGTGTAAGTATAGAGGAAGAAAGAAAAAAAAAAAAAGAGTAATGAAAAAAACAAAAAAGAGAAAAACGAAAAAAAAAAAAACGAAAAAAAAAATGATGAAAAAGGAAGGCTGGAACGTGAAACAGAAAGAAAAAAAAAATAAAAGAGTTGAAAAGATGTTCGAAGATGTACAATCGAAAAAGGTTGACTTGTTTCAGTTAATTGTTTCAGACGATGTTTAAAAAAAAAGAGGGAAGTTTGTGACCGTCTGACTCCTCCGTTCTATCCCATATTTTTTTTGAGGAGATTGTGTTTTGAGTCTAGTGAGTTTTGTGCCAAATGAAGGGCACTTGTACTTAGTCTTTCAGTCAGTTGAGATTCGGATGGTTTCATTATGGTCCTGTTAGGAACTAGCTTGACTCTTTTACCTCCACATTTCCATAACTTGTTTTGCCTTTTCTCACCTGAACCTCACTATTCCCATATTATTTGCAAACCCTCGGCTGTGACGGACATTATCGGTTGGAATTTGTGCATTAGTACTTGAATTGTCTTTCATTTTTGTTGCATGCATGCTATGTAGGTCGCAGTTAGGTGAGTGACAATCTTTCCTTCTCTCTTTTACATATAACATTCACCCTTTGCTTCATGAGAGAAGAGTGACCACGAGAGAGTCCAGTTTTGTTGGTCTTGCAAGGTCGATAGGTCAGCTATATTTCTGAACAGCTTATAATTCGTTTGCGTTTTGACTGCTTAGCTTTAACTGTTAGTTTTTGTTGCATTAAATTGGTTCAAGTCGACAAGTTAAGCTAGCTCTGAGTTATCATTTCCGTTCCATTAGTTTAGTTTTGAGTTTACTCGAGGGCGAGTAAAGGTTTGGTTTGGGGAGATTTGATACGTGCCTAATATATAGTCTTTTTAGCCTATTTCAGCACGTATTTCTATGCATATTTATACTGTTTTTATGGTATTTTGCCCCGAATTGGCTACTTTGGTGCGTTTTGTCCTTTTTGTAGAAATAAACGCGAAAGTAGTGGAACCGTATGCTTTTTCGTCCTTTTTGCATGCATTTAGAGGAGACGGGATTATTCTAGAGTGAGTTACTGTGTTCGGAAATGTCGTGGCACGCAATACGAGGCATTTAGGCGAGGACGTGAGCTGAAATGAAGTCTAGTCACTCGATCGAGCTGTTTTCCACTCGATCGAGCTGTTTTCCACTCGATCGAGTGGTTTCTACACCCCCAGTTGGTCGATCGAGCTGTTTCATTACTCAATCCTTATGCTGCAGAAGACCGAGTCCTCGATCGAGTCACTATTTGGTCGATCGAGCTGTTCTGGCTGAAAGTTGGTCGATCGAGTGGTTTTAAACCACTAGATCGAGTGGTTTTGATGGGTTTGGGCTTTTATTAGCCCGCGTGATGTTTTACTTCGCTAAACTCTTTTGCTTTGCTATTTAAGCACGCATTAAAAGGTTAATTAGGATTATCTTTCATATTATCAAACTCTCTAATGTTAAACATTATTACGTTGCTTTTCTTCCTCTACTGTTGCTTTATTTCGGGATTACTCTTACTCGGATTTTGTGTTCTTTACGCCGGATTCGCATTGATTGTAATTCTTTCTCTTCCTTTAATAATAATTGATCTTTTATTGCTTTAATTCTTCGCTTTCGTTATAATTAGTTTCTGCCCTAATTTTCCTTATTGCAATTTATTGTTCATTTATAATGTTTTCTGCTGGGAATTTAATTGCTGTTAGTTTAATTAAGAATATGAGTAGCTAAACCCCTTTCATGTTGGGATTAGGGGATCTACGGTAGAAATGTGATGATGTAGTGAATGAATTAGATGAATTAATTACGAGACTCTGTCACTATAGCAATTTAATTGTAATCAATCGACTTAGTTGAGTGCACGCTTCTATGTCAACCTTTTAATCTGGCTAAAATTAATCCTGGATCGAAAGATTGGACTAAATAGGCCTGTTATAAACAGTAGACTACCCTAATGAGGACGAAGGTTAAGTTAGCGGTATTTTAGGATAGAAAGTGGACCGAAAGGGCCTTTCCACATCCGTCTCACATTGGTTCGTCTGAATCGTTTACAGTTGAGTTATTGGACTACCGTAGTGAACCGAAATCCCGACATGTCCCTCTCTTCTTGATAGTTTAATCATATTTTATTGCCTTTACTGCCCTTTACTTTAATTCTCTTCCTTTCAAACTTTGTAGTTTAGAACCAAATTCAACCAATCCCCAATTGTTACCATAGGACTAGAATTAGACAGCTATAATTACATTACCTCCCTGTGGATTCGATACTCGACTGCCTCTGCTACATTTTAGTTGAGACCGTTAAGTTTTGTCTTTGATAGGGTTGCGATAGCCGTGTCAGTTTTCTTCTATGGTTATGGTACAATCCTTATATACAACGGAACACGGGATTGTTTCTCCGGTGGGTAATCCTATCAGGAGTCCTATATCCGGGTTACTGGGCACTAATTTCAATTTCTTACTTAGCGAATGTGATATAAAAGAGTGAGTTGCTCCGGTATCAAACAAAGACACTAACAGAGTAGAGTTAAATAGAATGTTACCCGTGACCACATCATTTGAATGTTCTCGCCTCCCGGGCATTCATCACGTACACTCGACCGAGCACGGGGCCTTGTCTTTGTACCATGTTTCCTTGCGACCCTGGGGGAATCCTAGGGGGGTTGTTGTTGTTAGTGTTGGTGCCCACTCCAGGCGGCTTGCTCCTTGCTATTGGACAATTAACCCTTTTATGATCAGGGCTCCTACACTCAAAGCATCGTAGGATGGGGTACCTACATTGGTTTGTGTTGTGATTGGTTAAACCACATTTTGCACATCGGGGCATCTGGTTTCTTCCCTGAAACATGTTTGACGGAAACCTTCCTCCTGCCAAATTAGGCTGCTTATTCTGATAATTTTGACCTAACGCACCGCCTCCCTCAAACTTTCTTTTTGGCTTGGTTTGTTCACCCTCACGCTCTTTCATTATCCGTTCTGCATTGGTAGCGTTGTCATACATCTCTTGGTAGTTCAACAGGTATGGGTTGACAACCTGTCACGAAGACTCCAATTAAGCCCCCTTTCGAAACAATTCATTCTTAATTCCTCAGTCGCCACCATGTGCGGTGCGAATCGAGACAATTCCATGAATTTCGCTGCATATTCCATAACAGACATTGACCCCTGTCTTAAACTATTAAATTCCTCTTCCTTCTGTCTCCTAAGAGACACGGGGTAAAATTTTGACCTCAGGAGTTCCTTAAACTCGGCCCATCCAAAACCTTCCTCATTTCTCTTTTCCTTGACTGTTTCCCACCAAAGGTCAGCTTGGCCGACCAGGTAGTAAACAACAAACCCGACCTTCCATTTGTCAGGGCAGTTTACAGCCTCAAAAAGTTTGTCCATACCCCTTACCCAATCCTCAAAGACCACAGGGTCAACTTTTCCGTTGTAAGTTCTTGGGTTATAGCTAGCCATTTTCCTAAAATATTTCATACCCTCATCTTCCCCATTAGACTTATTTCCCTTCACAGCTTCAGCTATCATGGCGACAAGGGTTCTGGTGTCTGACTGGTCTTGGGTTATTGGTTGATTCACCTCCGAGCTTTCGGGGTTAGACATCCTACCGTACGAATGAAAAAAAAGTTAGGTACTTTCTACATAATTCCGCATAGGCCCAAGTAATTACTTACATAGTAGTTATGCATCATATCAAACTTATCATACAACATTCTTATCTTACAGCATCTTATTATACATTACATCACACCTACTTTATATTAGTGGGATACCGAGAAAGGGTCGGGTAGTTCATTATCATAGTTGTTATTCTACCCTTATTTATTTCACACACCCCCTTTTTTTTCACACTTATATTACATATGTTACATCCTGGCATTCATTGCGAACATTTCAGTTGTCATCCTCGCCGGAGTCGGGTGTGTACTCTGACACTGTAATTTCACCATCACTTTCGTCATCGGCATCACCATTCTCATTATTATCCCCGTTTGCGGAGTCAGCATCTGATAAGTAAATCACATTGTTCCTTTCTAATGTAATTAACTCTGCAGCTATGTCTTCAAATGTGGGATACCATAGAAAATTCAGTCTCCCTCCAATATATAGATATTTCTCATGGTTTGGAAACCCATTAACAATCAAATCAGAATATTTCTCCTTGATTCCGGTCCATGGGATAACGTTGGGTAACGTCTCTACGAGACATTGTGCTTGGAACGGAACAGTAAGACCAAAATGGGGAAATGCATAGTTGTAGGTTGTCATGGCTACTCTTAGGCGTTCTATGTGGTCGCTCACTCTGTCATTGGGGTTCATAGCAATTTCGTGTGGGTTCGGAAAGGGTGCTGCCATGATCTTATATCAACACAATACACAAGTAATCACATAATTAGATCAAGCATAAGCATCCACATAAGAAAACAAATAAGTAGGCAAGATAAAATCGTCTAAGCTACCCGTTAATCCTAGGGCGTCTACCCATCTCTCTCTCAATTTTTATGTTTTTTTTTTTCGTTTTTTTTTAGCCTGGCTCTGATACCACTTTTGTAACGCCCCGTAAACAACAGGAGTACAAAATGGTATATTTTATTAATAGCAGCGGAAATTACAGAGCGTTACCGCCGTATTTCCCCATACGGAGAAATACAAGGCTTACATTATTCTTTAGTACAACCAAATAACTAGTAATGAGTCTTTTTGATAAGATAATATTATTATGATACATTATTCTTATTCTATTATCTTGCGTCAACCTCACTCGTGCCCTTCCCTGTTTCTTGTACCTGAAAAAGATTAATAAAATAAAGGGTCAACCAACCACCGGTTGAGTATATTTCCCATAACCTCCAACTCAAATTAATATAATTCGGGTCATTATTATTGAACAGGGCCACATTACGGAGCCGAGACTCCCTTAGGCTATGCCCTCCTCCATGTACACAGGATAACCATCTTTTTCTCTTTTTTTTCTTTTTCTTTTTCTTTTTTTTTCTTTTATCCGGATATATATATAACGGGGCGGAGCCAATTGCCGAGCCCCCTGCCGAGCCCACTTCAGAGCTCACATCCATGTACACAGTATAAAATAATAATGTGGTCTGGTCCTTTCCAATAATAATGTCCTCGGATGATACATTGGCCAAATGTACATCTCAGCAATGGTATTTTAACATTAACATTATCATGTGAGCATTATAACGTCAATTATTAACACAAACAGTACGACATTCACATCTCCCGTAAACCATATTACGTAAAATGTACAAGTATAACATAATTTTATCACATAAACAATAATTCACGTACATTATAACATCAGTTGATTTATTATAACGATAATATACTTACTCATTATATTAACTTAAGACGAAGGGGTAGGAAATATACCTCAATCGCTTCACTATTCGGAACACCCGTACCTATGCCTTCTCTAACTGGTTGTTATTTTCTTGAGTGTGCATGCATTTGCCATAGATTCACGCCCCTTTTTATAGCAAAACTAAGTCGGTTACAATAGTAACCTATCTAATACCTATACTTCTACGTGTATTTTACCCCAACCAAATGAAACCTACAATTCCCCTACATGTTTACGTGTGGTGCATGGCAACCATGAATTTTACCCCTTTTTTTTATTTCAATTTTTACATGTGTTAATAAGTTAGTAAAATATTATAAATTTCTTAAAATATCTAGATATTTTAACTTATGGGTTATTTTCTTTGAGATAGGTCTATAAAAATTCTACGGGTGAAGTTATTATTAAGTCGGATTTCAAACGAACTAATTTATTCTTATTCTAGGGTCTTACCTATACTAGGTTACTACGTCTTCCGAATTTTATTGGATCAATATCTCCCTCTAGGACTGTTTCATTTCATTTGTGTACCTTTTTCGACTTTACTAGATAAAATTTCTTTCCCTTTTCGAATAACTATTTTTCTCAAATAAGATAATTTTATTTGGGGTATCACAACTACTCACTACACATCATGATTAATATGCTAGCAATGGTGTCAAACATCATAACACAAATGAACATGATGATTAAGTAAGGTAATAAAACAAGAGATTACAAGTAAATAAAGAGGGATTAAGAAGGTTACAAACTTGTAAAGTAAAGATGAACATAAATAAAAAAGAATCCTTGAATAAAGATGAAGACTTGTCACTTAGTCTTCAAATACATACCCAAGAGATCCAAATATAAATAACTTGAATTTAACAAATGAAATTGGAAGAATAATGGAAGAAACCTTTGATTAATGATGGAGAGTTTTCAATTCCCCAATACAAACCCAAGAATTGTTCAATTACAAGCCTAGATCTACGATTGTTTGAGAAATAATTAAGGAAAGATTAAAGTGCAATTTGTGGAATGATTAAAGACTAATTGTATTCTAATCTACTCCTAAGAAGGCTTAATCTAAACTAAAGAAGCTTAGTTTCCTCTAAATACAAGAGGGGTATATTTAGTAAGTAAGCTTTAGGGTTAATTATGGGCTTAAATAAAGGCTAGGCCCACCAAACACGACTAACTCCTTGCAAGTCCCCTGAGCCGGTCGTGCGTCCTGGAGCTGTGAAGGAACAGTCCTGGAGCTTAAGTCGAGCGTTCTGGGGGTATCACGCACAGGCTAAGGGTAGGGACATCCATCCTGAGTATGGGGATGCTCGTCCTGATGTAGGGACGCACGTCCTGATGCCCAGCTCGAGCGGGCAGGTGCTCAACTTGTCTATTTGAGCTGGGATTGTAAAACGGATGTCATTTCCTCATCCGGACTCCTATTGGAGTGATTGAAAAGCCTAGAACACTTCATTTTTCGATGCTGTTTTATCTAGCATAGATTTAGAGTCAAACAAGCATGTATTGGTTTGATTAAAAGCAATTTCCTCTTGTAATGGCTCCCTTCTCGTCATCCTTGCCCAACAACTTGTGGGGATAGATTCTTGGGTCGTGGGGATTGTCCTTCATTGCCCTAAAACTTGCTTTATTGAGCTACGACCTTTAGCCTTGGTCTCTTCTTCGATGCTTGGTCGTTGGATGCAATCAATTTAGCTCTGATTTACTCCATTTAGGCAAGGTAGTGCTCCTCTCCTACCAAGGACACCAATTCTCATAGAATATGCATAATAGGAAGCTAAAGACAAGAAACGACCCTAATACACACTAAAACGCATAGGAAAGAGGCTAGTTAGGGGACTAAATGTGCGTAAATACGAGTCACATCAAAACCCATTATATAAACGAAAAAGCCTTGAAAATTTTAAAAATAGTAGAAGACTCATATTGCTAATTTTTGTAATCGTATACAATTAATAAAATTATCAAAGATACTCACTAATTAATTTTCATAGTAATCGAACAATAGTTAACAGTCATTAGATCAAACCAACTCAAACAAATAAATTTCACAAAATATAAAAGATTTGATTAATGCAAAATAAACCCAAATATTTAAATGCATGTAACAAAATTTGAAAGAAAAAGACCAAAAAATAAAAAATTTATCACCACATCTAACCTATTCAAACAAATAAATTTCATAAAAGAAAAGAAAATTGATCAAAATAATTAACTAAATATCACTAAGAATTCGAATTTTTATATGCTTCTAAAATATATATTGTTGGGCCCTAAATTATCCTGCCTGACCTGATATAGGCCAGGCAACAGCCAAAGACAACTTCCAGGCTCTAGAGATCTAAAACCAGGCATTACTCCAAGATTGACAGGCATTAAGCAGGAGTTGATTAAAGACAAAGAGAAATAACCAAAGAAAAAAGATAAAGCACCAGGCCATTGCAGGCAACAAACAAGCAGTCTCATATGTTCCCTACAAAAAAGGAAGACCAATTCCAGAAGGCAAAAATATAGGGAGCAGTCAAAGCAACGGCTAAGAAAGAAGCAACCATCTCCGGGTAAATAGGGGACATTCCCTATTTACCAGGAAAACCTAAACGGCACAAAGGGATTGAAAGCAACCACCTATAAATAGAAAGTGGGGGAAGACAAGAAGGATTATCTGAGATACCATCACTTTTACTCATATACTTTGTATTCTTAAGCAATATATTCGCCTGTCACGCCTGATACAACAATACTCTGTCAGGCTATCCAAAATCATAGTAACAATCACTCCTGGCTTGGTGCCCGTGGTTTTTTCCCATTCAAGGGTTTTTCCACGTATAAATCATTGTGTCATGTCTCTTTTTACTATTCTCTATTTTTAATTTATCTCTTTTTACTTTATAATCAACCTTGCAAAGGTACAACCACAATACCATCATAATAGGATGATATATAATCAACCTTGCAAAGGTACAACCACAATACCATCATAATAGGATGATACTAGTTAACCTCACCATAATCTACCCTGGCCGGAATACCCTAGAATGCCTGGCCGGATTCCAGGCTGCGTAAAATCCGGTCAAAACAATTGGCGCCCACCGTGGGGCATCTAACTCAAAAATAATCAAAAGCCCACCATCAAAATACCACAAAAAACTAAGAAAAAATGGCAGGAGATAGCATTGAGCAACAATTAGTCATTGCCAAACAACAGATTGTTGGAGATGGAACAATCAAACAAAAAATGATCCAGTGAAGTCAAGTGGCAAAATTGAAAGAATCAGAATCCAGCCTAAAGATACAACTGGGAGAAAAAGCTTCAGGATCAAAATTGAAAGTCCAGTCTGGCACACCATTCTCCTCCATCATAAGGAACATTGACTTCTCCAATATTGGTACTCCAACTCCATCCAAAGCAGGAGAAGAAACGGACTCAGGAGAACTCCAAAGTCAAGAACTCCAAGATCAGACTAACACAGCCATTATGATGGCTATGCTCCAGGAAATCCAAAAACTTCATGAGAGATTTGAAAAGATCCCAGGAGTTCCTACCCCAATTGAAGAAGCAAATCCAGAAAGCTATGCTGATTCTCCCTTCGTGGATGAAATAGCAAAAACAGACCTGCCAAAGAAGTTTGTGATTCCCTCAATGAGAATCTATGATGGAACCACTGATCCACAAAACCATGTTGCCTATTACAAGCAAAGAATGCTTTGGCAGCATCAATTCCCAATGAACTACGTCAAGTCTGCATGTGTAAGGGATTTGGAACAACTCTGAATGGACTGCCTTGCAAGGTACATAAACCTGCCAAATGGAAGCATCAAGTCCTTTGCGACCTCAATTCTTTCAATCATCGGTTTGCCAGCAGGGGAACTAGAGAAGAGATCCGGTGACACATGTACAGGGTTAAACAGAAGCCTGGAGAATCAATCAGATCATACATGACAAGATTCAACAAAGAAAAAGTATCAATCCCCAGATGTGATGTTGGAACAGCCATTGAGGCTTTCAGGCAAGGGCTACCCTTGGACAGTGACTTTTATGATGAAATGACCATGAAGCCCTGTCATACCTTTGAAGATGTCCAAGCATTAGCCATAGGCTATATCAGTGGAAGAAGACAAAGGCTACAAGACAGACAATGCCGACAACAACTCGGGATATGACAAAACCAACAGGAAAAGCTTTAACAACAAAGGAAGCAATTCCAGGCCATCTCCCTACGCAAGACCCTGACGGTCATCGAAGTCAACTATACACATGAACAACGAGGTAACTCCTATACTTATCCTCCTGTCCAAGAATATAACTTCTCTGTTGACATTGCAGGATTGATCAAGAGACTTGACCATATGGGAGACATTGTCAAGTGGCCAAAGAAGTCAGACAACCCCAACTCAAGAAAGGATACCACCAGATGGTGTGAATTTCACATGGACATAGGTCACACAACAGAAGAATGCCTGGGATTACGGAGACAAGTGGCTTACCTGCTAAAGAAAGGATACCTGAAAGACTTGATGCAAACAAAGAACAAGGAAGATGACGGAACAAGAAGAAACACAGAAAGGCAACAACGTGACCTACCCCTTGCACCACCCATTTATGAAGTCAAATTCATCAATGGAGGATCGAAATTTGTGGCCCGACCAGTTCAAATTGCTAAGAAAATTGCCAGGGAGTCAAAAATGAAATCTCCTTTTAAATCTATCAATTTACCTCAAATTACTTTTGACGACACGATATGCGGGGTATTCCAGGACCTCCACCATGACAGCTTGGTAATCACCATGCAAATAGGGACTGCACGTGTCATGAGAATCCTGGTAGATGGAGGCGAGTTCAGAGAAACCCGATCATGCTTGATGTCCTTAAAGCAATGAAGATTGATGAGAGCCAAATCATAAAAAAGTCTAATGTCCTAGTAGGATTCAGTGGAGAAACAAGAAACACGCTAGGAGAAATACACCTACCCACATATGTGGAAGGAGTATCTTCATATGAAAGATTTGGAGTCCTGGACGCTGTCATCCTACAATGCTATATTGGGAAGACCATGGATCCACAACATAAGAGCCATACCCTCTACCTATCACCAGTGCATCAAAATACCAACAGAATGGGGAGTAGCAACCATTAAAGGTGAACAAAAATCTGCCCAGAATGTTATACTTTGAGGCATTGAAGCCTTCCAAGACAGTAAGTCCCTCGCCTAGCAATTACAAATACCACTGTCAGGACAACTCATGTGGCGAAAACCAAAATGGAGACTGATCAAGTAATTTTAGACCACGAGTACCCTGACGAGGCATGTACTGGTAGGATCTGATGTCCCCGACAATATCGACCGGAATTAGTAAGTTTTCTTAAAAGTAAATCTTCATGTTTTGCCTAGTCACATTTTGATATGACCGGAATAGATGCCAATATTATTACACATAAACTAAATGTTGATGAGTCTTATAAGCCTGTCCAGCAGAAAAGAAGAAAATTTGCCGCTGAAAGACATGCCATCATCAATGAAGAAGTAGACAAACTACTGGACATGGGGATGATAAGAGAAGTCATGTACCCCAGCTGGCTAGCCAATGTAGTGGTGGTTCAAAAGAAGAATGGCAAGTGGAGAGTCTGTGTAGATTACACAGACCTCAATAAAGCCTGTCCAAAAGACCCATTTCCACTCCCACACATAGATGCAATGGTGGATGCCACAAACAGGACATGAACTCCTGACATTCATGGATGCCTCAAGTGGATTCAACCAAATCAAGATGCACCCATCTGATCAGGAACATACTGCATTTATCACAGAAAGAGGCATATACTGCTACACAGCAATGCCTTTTGGCCTGAAAAATGCAGGGGCAACATACCAACGCCTGGTCAACACAATGTTCAAAGATCAAATAGGGGACACCATGGAAGTCTATATTGATGACATGGTAGTTAAATCAAAGAAAGCTGAAGATCATGTCAGGGACTTGAAATGATTTAAAATCCTAGAAGATTTTAATATGAAACTCAATCCATCCAAATGCCATTTCGGGGTATCCTCAGGAAAATTCTTGGGGTACATGGTCACCAAAAGAGGAATAGAAGCTAGCCCAGAACAAATAAGAGCCATACTAGAACTAGAATCCCCCAAGTCAGTCAAAGATATTCAAAAACTGACAGGACGAGTTGCAGCCCTGAATAGATTCATTTCCAGATCATCAGTAAGATGCAAGGCATTCTATGACCTACTCAGGAAGAATAAAGCATTCAAATGGTTGCCTGAACATGAGTCAGCCTTCCAGGAACTCAAAACATACCTGACTACACCTCCGTTACTTGCCAAACCAGACAAAGGAGAACCCCTGACAGTCTACCTATCATCCACGTAAAACAAAGAATAAGTGGAGTCCTGACCAAAGAAGTTGATGGCCAACAACATCCAGTCTACTATGTAAGCAAAAGTCTCCTAGATGCAGAAACCAGGTATGGCCTACTTGAAAAATATGTACTTGCTTTAGTAATGTCCTGTACTAAACTTCGACCCTATTTTGAAAGTCACCCAATCATTGTAAGAACCAACTTGCCTATCAAATCTGTCCTGAGAAGGCCTGAGCTGTCAGGAAGAATGGCAAAATGGTCGATAAATCAGCACCTATGATATAACCTTTGAACCCGGGACGGCAATTAAGTCTCGTGCACTAGCAGACTTCGTGGGTGAATTCACCCTACCCTAGAACCAGACCTCATAAAAGAGGTCAACCTTCACACACAAAAAGACCAGAATGGATTCTCCATGTAGATGGGGCAACAAATATGAAAGGCACTCGGCCTAGGATTAGTCCTAAAATCACCACAGGGAGACCGATTGCACAGTCGTTAGTTGTGAGTTCAAAGCCACGAATAATGAGGCTGAATATGAAGCCCGATTCTTTGGATTAAAGGTATGTATAGAACTCGGTGTAGCAAACCTCAAGGTAAAAACCGACTCTCTTTTAATTTCCAATCAAGTTAAAGGAGTATATCTTTGCAAAAGATTCAAAAATGATACTCTATTTGGAATATGTCAAAAACCTTTGCAAAAAATTCAAAACCTTTGACATTGACCAAATACCAAGGACTTAAATACCCGGGCGGATGCCCTAGCCACTGGGATCAAATTTCAGCCCCTGCTGTGTTTGACAAAATACCCATCGTCCACTGAACCAACCATAGAAAAGCACTCGAACGAATTTGCCCTATTCAGGAAGATACAAATTCCTGGACTAAACCTTACTATGATTGGTTCCTACAGGATACTCCCGCAAATAAAAACGAAGCAAGGGCCCTGAAAATCAAAGCATCCACTTATACCATTATAAATAACACCTTGTTTAAAAAGTCTCAGTGGACCTTACTTACGTTGCACGGAACCAAATGAAGCCAACCAGGTTATAGAAGACATACATAATGGCTACTGCGGAAATCATAAAGGTGGAAGAAGCCTGCAAGCAAAATTCTCGGACAGGCTACTTCGCCAACCACGAGAGCGATGCATAGCATACAAACTCGAAATGTGAAGCTGTCAAAATCCATTCCCCCTACATCCATCAACCATCAGAACTACTACATTCCATCTCGGCCCCCTGGCCATTCATGAAATGGGGCATGGACATAGTAGGAAAGCTACCTCGGGCGCCGGACAAAAAGCCTTTATGCTAGCAATGACTGACTACTTTTCCAAATGGATAGAGGCGGACTCTTACAGGCAAGTCAAAGAAAAAGATGTCATATCATTCATCAAAAGAAATATCATATGTAGATATGGAATACCTTCGAAAATAGTCTGTGATAATGGGACACAATTTGTGGGAAAAAGAACATTAATTTACGTGCACAATGGAATATCAATTTAGTCACATCTACACCAGGCTACCCTAAAGCCAACGGCCAAGCGAATCAAGCAACAAAGTAGTAATCGATTGCTGAAGAAAAAGCTGAAAAGAAGAAAAGGAAGATGGGCGGAAGAGCTCCCCTAGTTCTATGGGGCCGACAGGACCACACCCAAAATACCACAGGCCAAACACCATATTCCCTGGTCTATGGTATGAAGCGATAATACCAGTGAAATTCATGTGCCAACTACCGAAGCGGCCTAAACACAATAGAAGAAAAAACAGACCCTATTACAAGATAACCTACTCTTAACGAAAGAACTAAGAGATGCGGCCAAAAAGTCGGGATAGCCGCCTACCAAATGTGAGCCGGAAGTTACAACAAAAATGTCAATATCAGAGTATTCAAAGAAGGAGACCTGGTATTAAGGAAAGTTTTCCCCAACACCAAAGAAAAGAATGCAGGCAAACTAGCCCCTACATGGGAAGGCCCGTACTTAATTGATTCAATAGTGGGACAAGGAGCTTACAGGGCTACAAACTTTGGAAGGAGAAATGATCCCCAGGATCTTGGAACATTCTCCACTTAAAACTATTTCATATCGAGAAGCGGTAAAACTACTCACCCTATATACATGTGCTAAGTTTCATACCTGCTATGTGCTAAATTACTTGCCTATCATTCTTAATTTCACCTAAAACTTTATTTCAAATCCTGAAAACTTGTTTTACGCCTTCTTTTCACTTATTATATGTTATACTTTAGGCTTAAACAAATGTTCGGGATTGAGGGCCACTCCACCCAACCTGAACAAAGCATTTCTAAAAATGCTCTAATTTGGCACCTGCCCGCTGACCCGAAAAATAAACCGAGCTCAAGATACATAAAAAGACAAGTACAAAGATGGAATAGACCATAGTACTTGTCAAAAAGCCCTCCTGACAGGCTGAGGGCCATAAGCCCTCTTGACCGGTAACCACCCTCATTCTTAAAAGCCCTCCCGACAGCGAGAAAAAGCCACCATTCCCCATAAACACGGAATGAGGGCCATAAGCCCTCCCGACGGGCATTATTCTAACAAAAATATCACATGAATATACAGTACAAATTCGATCGAAAACAAAAAAAGAAAATCAAGAAGGGAAAGGACATATATATTCAAACCTACCCAGGAATACATCCTTCCCAGGCAAAAAGAACACACCGTTCATTTAGGCCAAGCCAACAAAAACCAAAACAAATCCTAAATCATTTGTTCAGGGAACATCCCCCCTGAATAGGCCAAAACAACACAAACAAAAAACAAAAAATATTTCAAACTAGCCCACCTTGGACACGATGCAGAGCCAATCCCCTCATCAGCAACCTCTTCTTCTTCATCTCCATCCCCTTCAACATCACTATTTTTCCCTTTAGATGGAGGAGAGTCCACCTCCTCATCAAAGATGCAACTTACAAAGCTCGGGATACGTGGTATTGAGATCACCAATTCCCGATCGGGATTCCAAAAGGCCTGACTTCAAAGAGCTCTTTCATAGCATCCACACGACCCTTGCCAAAGAAATACAGGCAAGATCTTTATACCTGGCCGAACCTCGTCCCTCTCCACAAACCAATTCTTCATTTACTTTTAATCGCTCTCTGCATAGCCTGCTTTTCACCTTCAATTCCTCCTGGGCAATATCAAACTTGGCCTCGAAGAGCTTTCAAGGCATCCCGAGCGATTTCACTTAGCAGACTCCACCAAGAACCGAGCCTTCCCTGCCTCATTATCCTCCTTCAACGAATGATTCTCAGCCTTGGACACCTCCAAATCAGCTTTAAACTTGTCAGCATCTTTTTTCAAGATTTGTACCTCCCAATCCAAGGCATTTTTTAGACCATGGACTGATTCCAGTTGACAGGCACTCCTCGGCACATCATTAACATTCTAAAAACAAAAGAAAATGCCCATCTAAGCCACAAAAGAAAGAAAACACACACAAAAACCCACAACAAACAAAGACAAAAATATATACCTCCTGAAGCATGGTAACCAGGTTGGATAATCCCCGGAACGATACATAGCAGCCAAAGCACGAGCAGAAGCCTCCTCTGCCTGGTACTTAAAATAAGGATCATCAACCACAAAAGCCTGAGCCTGAATTTGATCCTTAGCAAACTGGACCTCATCCATACGAGCCCTGACTCCCCTGACCTCATGAACTCCTCCCAAAGACTCATCCACTCTCTTCCTCTTCTCGGACGATCACTTTCATCTACAACCTTTTCAGCGATACCAACCGAGCTCCCCGCATGATTCCCGAATTTGAACAAAGACTATCACTCCCCGTTGCCTCACCGCTCTTTGACTTCTCCCCTGTAATTTGAGAAACCCCGCCTTCACCAAAGACAGACCAAAACTAGCAATCCCGGCGAAGCCCTGGTAGCGCACGACGAGTTTCTAAAATCGGAATAAAAGCATGGATCCAATACGGAAAACGGAATGACAAAACAAGCAAGAGAACTTACTCCCTGATGAAGATGCCCCTGGAACCTTAGTGCTCTTCACAGGCTTATAAGTGCTCAACTTAGCCTTCTTAAAACGAGGCATAGCGAGCTTGCCCCAGGACAGGCGAGGCCAAGCCCTCTCCTCTTGAGTAACGCCATAAACGCTGCTATCCGGTCACCCGATCCCTCAAAGATCGGGATTATTCACCCAATCATTTACTAAAAGAAAACATGGGCAAAGTAAGTAAACTCTCCAAAAATACTATTACCAAACCAAAAATTATGCGGAAAGAAAGATTACCTCCTTCAACAAAATTGGATAATTGAGATAGTCCAGTCGGGGGCAATTGAATCACCCTTGATAAACATATAAGTTTGAGCCCACCTTTATCATCCCCCCAATCAAAATTGGTGATCGGGTGAGCCATCTTTGACCTGACCAAAATTGAACCTCCCAAAGAGAATGACTCTTCGGATGATAAACATTCTTAAAATCATCCAGAGTAATAACCAACTTATGCTTAGAACATAAATGCTCAATAGAATGGACAATCTTCCAAACCATTGGCATGAGTTGAAACGGAGGAACCCTAATAGCCCTAACCACCTCAGCCATAAAAGGAGAAAGGGGAAGTTGACCACCACCCCTGAAAGCCCACTCAAAAATACAGAACCAACCCGGGCTACTCCAATTAGCCCCGATAGGACCATTCTCGGAATCCAAACCTCACCCCATGAGGAATGAGACCCCCGCCCTTGATATAATGCTCAAAAGCGGGTTTCATTGATTAGCCTCATGGAAAGAGACTGCTAAAGCCTTATTAGGAGAATACTCAACCCCCTTATAAGACATGGACAGAATCTCTGGAGGAGGAACAACCTCCACCACGTCATCCTCGGGAATGACTTCGGGGACCCCCTCAACCTCGGCAGGCCATTTCAACTTCAACAGAACTTTTTCAATCTCGGCGGGAGCCTTTGAAGTCGCTGCCCTTCTCCTGCCACCAGCCATATATTATTTTTTCTAAAAGATGAAATTTTGCAAAGGAAGAATTTTTTAGAAAGAGAAAGAAGAAAGTTAGAGATTGGAATGTGAAGACATACACGAAACAAACAAGATATTTATAGCCGCAAAACCATAACGGCTAGGAAAGCAAGTGGTTAAGATCAATCATGACTCTCCTAGGGTTTTGTGAACCTACCCTATTTATGGCAAGTAAATTTACAAGAAGTTGAAGCAAACTCAAAATCTGAATCCGATAGAAAGTCCCTGCACAAATCACTTGCCTGGCCCAAATTTTTATCTCCTCATTCCTGGCCAGACCCAATAAAGGAATAAGAAGATAAGGGGCAATTGTTGGGCCCTAAATTATCCTGCCCTGACTGATATAGGCCAGGCAACAGCCAAAGACAACTTCCAGGCTCTAGAGATCTAAAACCAGGCATTACTCCAAGATTGACAGGCATTAAGCGGGAGTTGATTAAAGACAAAGTAGAAATAACCAAAGAAATGAAAAGATAAAGCACCAGGCCATTGCAGGCAACAAACAAGCAGTCTCATATGTTCCCTACAAAAAAGGAAGACCAATTCCAGAAGGCAAAAATATAGGGAGCAGTCAAAGCAACGGCTAAGAAAGAAGCAACCATCTCCGGGTAAATAGGGGACATTCCCTATTTACCAGGAAAACCTAAACGGCACAAAGGGATTGAAAGCAACCACCTATAAATAGAAAGTGGGGGAAGACAAGAAGGATTATCTGAGATACCATCACTTTTACTCATATACTTTGTATTCTTAAGCAATATATTCGCCTGTCACGCCTGATACAACAATACTCTGTCAGGCTATCCAAAATCATAGTAACAATCACTCCTGGCTTGGTGCCCGTGGTTTTTTCCCATTCAAGGGTTTTTCCACGTATAAATCATTGTGTCATGTCTCTTTTTACTATTCTCTATTTTTAATTTATCTCTTTTTACTTTATAATCAACCTTGCAAAGGTACAACCACAATACCATCATAATAGGATGATATATAATCAACCTTGCAAAGGTACAACCACAATACCATCATAATAGGATGATACTAGTTAACCTCACCATAATCTACCCTGGCCGGAATACCCTAGAATGCCTGGCCGGATTCCAGGCTGCGTAAAATCCGGTCAAAACATATATATATTTTTTTTTTTGTGAAAAAGACCTTGATAATCTTTGAACTATAATAATAGGAAAACTGATATACAGTAAAATATACCATGAATTTGTATTTTTGAGAATTAAAAAAATAAAATAAAAAGAGTAAAATAAAAATAGGGAAAGAGAGGAGGAGGAGAAAACGTGAGAGGAAGTGAGGCACTACGGCTAAGGATTGAAGTTTAACCTAGGATAATGATTTTGTGTTTACCATCTTATATATTTGTTTTTTTTTTGGTACATATGAGGGGCAAAGCCCCGATTAGAAACATAAGAAATAACTAAACGTGGAAAAGCTACTCCTAAAATATCTTCTCGGAGAATCGAACGAAGACCATTGGGAGGAGAGTCGAAATAGGTAGTAGCAGTTGAGGAGTGAACTCCAAGATTTGTGAGCCAATCCGCTCCGCGATTCCCTTCTTGGAATATATGATCAATGTTAACGGTCCAACCCGTCATATTAATGAGCTCCTTGCAACGATAAACCATAAGACGAAGACTATTACTCAACAGCTGCTCTTCGCGAATGAACCCGACACAAGGGGAGTTATCCATATTAACTAACACTTTTGTAAACCCGCTAGCCCTGGCTCGTTCAAGACCCGTCACAACCGCACACATTTCTGCTCTCATAGAGGTGCAAATTCCACATGAAAAAGCAAAAGCAGAGAGGAAATTACCCGTATCATCTCGAAAAATGCCACCACATGCCGCTGGACCCGGATTTCCTTGCAAAGCTCGGTCCGTATTTAAAACTAACCACCCAATTGGAGGATGAGACCATCCAATATGCCTCTCAACACGAGAGGAACCAAGAGACGGGATGGACAACAAGAACGGGTCGAAGCTCGCAAGGAAGTGTCAAATTGCTGATGAAGAAAACTGATTGGGTCCATTGGGTTCTCTTATGCTCTGCCGAAAGCTACATTATTACGCCATCGCCACAACCACCAACATGTTATGGCAAATTTTATAGACCAGTTTGAAGAGGACGATGAGGAATCATTGCTAGCATTATTCGAAATCTAATTATTAAAATGATCACAAAAAAAGTCCTCCGACGAAGCATAGTCCCCTAGTTGCATCCAAATTTCACTCGACACTGGGCAATGATGAAGAAGATGGTCAGTTATCTCGTCTTCCTCGTTTCACCAAGGACAAATAGGATCATCTGAGAGGCCTCTCTATACACGGTTATAGTTTATCATAATACGATCATGCGCTGAGAGCCAAATGAACATACAGATGCACTGCTGAACCGGGAGTTTCCATATGAGGTGCCACGCAGTAGGGTTCGTCACAGAGGGGGTTCTCATATGACCTAAGGATGGAAAAGGCCAATTTAATAGTGAAACGGCCATGAGTTGTACCATTCCAGTGAAGGGTATCCTCTAAATAAGTATCCGGTGAGAGGGTAAGTGCTGCACTTTTTTGGAGCTCGTCTTGAGGTAAATAGTTAGAGAAAACATCCCACTTCCACCCTATATTATCATCCCACATATGACTAACAGTAGCACCAAGAATATCGTCCGGAATGGACTGTAAAATGCTATCAGAAAGACACCCTTTATCGACCCATGAGTGATCCCAAAAGAAAGTTCTCCTCCCATTACCTACCGCGACAGAAGTACCGGTAATAATTGTCTTTGCTTTGGAAGAAATTCCCGCCCAAACATTAGACATGTTAGATTTTGGGTTAAGCATATCAACATCGCACCTTCCATTGCAATATTTGGCCCTAAGAACCCGTGCCCACAAACGAGAAGGCTCCAAAAGAATACGAAAGCCCAATTTAGTAAGAAAAGCCGAATTGGACTGACGTGAAGATCGAATTCAGAGGCTTCCCATAAACTTGGGTTTTAGTATGTTTTCCAAAGAAATTAAATGGACTTTTCTCTGTTCTTCATTACGTCCCCAAAGAAAGCGACGGGTTTTCCTATCCAAATTATCACACACCGTCCTTGGAAGCTTAGCCGTCTGCATACTGTAATTAGCTAAAGTGGAGAGAGTGGATTGTACCAAAGTATTTCGTCCAGCTAGGGAAAGATGCTTCGTCAGTCAACCCGATAATATTTTGTTGAATTTTTCTTCCAGGTGAGCCAAGGTATTTCTCGTAACACGTATAATACCATGGTTTTATGGGTCGAGTAGTGTAATACTCGACCGAGTAAGGGGGTACTCGGCCGAGTACTCTCAGTACTCGACCGAGTAACCGGTCTAATGAGATTTATTTCGCGGTTTGATTAAGGATGATTAAAGATTATATAAACCTCATTTAACAGTTTCTATTCATTTTTACCAAAACCTAAATTACATTCCACGCTTCTCTAATCGTCCTTAATCACTCTCAAGGCGATTAATCGTTTGTGAGTCTTTTGTTCATCTCTTTCGCGTCAGTATCGTTCGTAAGTCACTAGTTCTGTATCTTTGGTTTAGTAGTGTCTTTTAGGGTTTTACCCTAGTGTTGGGAATTGGGGGAAAGTGTGTTTGCATGTTTGTGATTAGATTATTGTGGTTATTGTTAGGTGACGGATTTGTAGAAGAGCGTTTTTAGCTTCCGCTGTAGACTCGTATTCGGATCAGTGCTAAGGTAGGGTTTCCCTACTCAGTTGTCTGTCTAATTGATTTCAGATAATTATGATTGTATTGGCATAATTAGTATCGTTGTTAGCTTGTCTTTCTGGAATGTTGGAGTTGTGGTGGATTGGTTATGTTGGTGAGGTGCGTCCTCGGCTGAGTGGAGTAACTTGGGGGAGTGGCTTCACGCCCTTGATTCGCCCCATGTGTTTTCCGTCACAAAGGGGGATGTACAAATTAATGGACATGGGTTGTTGCTCGTTGAGATGAGCGAGGCTTAGGTAAGTAAGACTGCGGTCCCCCATTGGCGATGTGGATTATCTGTCGCGGCAGTAATCTGGCAGGACTACACACTTGAGTGTGTAGTCAGATATGAGGCATGATTGGAATTGGAGGATGGGTGTATAGTTGTTGTCGTGGTTATTTCTTGTATATTGCTTATCTTAATTATTAAGTGAACTGACCCCGTTGTTGTTTTGTAAAACTATGGTGATCCATTTGGGGATGGTGAGCAGATTGTGATAGGTGATGGTTACCTTTAGCTACGGGGACGAGGATGGGATGTCATCATTTTGAGTCTAGCTTCCGCTGCTACGAGTTTAGATGTTTTGGATTTTAATGGATTGAGTTTTATACACTTTCGTTTTGGTATTCTTTGAGACCTTGTAATCGCTAAACATTATACTTTAATAAATGTTTCTGAATGGTTACTTTGGATATACTAATCTCGGGCAACCGAGATGGTAGCAGCTTCACATGCTAGGGTGGTCCTTAGTAAGGCATCTTGGTATGTGGTGAGTTACAAAGTGGTATCAGAGCGACGATTTTGGAACCTAAAACCAATGAACCAAATGAACATAGAGAGTCTAATTAAAATGAACCCGGGTAAGAGTTGTTTGGAGCTACCGCAAAAGCTTGGGAGACGTCCCAAAGTCGATTATGAAGACCGATTATGGAAGGGCTGTCTTAAAACTGTCATAAGTCGAGTTCTAGAAATGATATTGCTGTGATTCTAATTTGAGGTGATAGCTTATCTTCTTACGATTTTAACGATAGGTCACATGCCTAAAACGACCAAGTAACGTGTGAGATATGACTGTTTTACGAAAACTGGACATTGCTGAGAACTGTGCAGGAACTCGGCCGAGTAGGGCCTACTCGGCCGAGTAACTTTCATATTCGGCCGAGTAACCCGTATTCGGCCGAGTAATCTTTCTGTGATAATTTGGGTCAGCTTCTGGAGTCAAGAACTCGGCCGAGGGGTATAGTTACTCGATCGAGTGTCCTGTACTCGACCGAGTACGTCATGTACTCGACCGAGTACCTCTTTGGGCGGTTGTTTTGAGCCGGCGGCTACGTTCTTACATATTTTTTGAGTGGTAGGTTATATGCACACGTATGTTTTGGGTCTTAAAGCATTCTTTTACATATGTGACGGTCTTGATGCGTAAGTTACCAGATACTATGATGTGGAGAATACCAGCTTATGAAGGATATGTGTTTAGTAAGGAGGACATGGGTACACGTGATTGTGATGGATAGTGGAAAGAATAAGCGAAGTTGACGAGTTATTGAGATAAGGAGCACATTTTGTGAGATATGGTGAGTGAATTAGTCATTGGCTTAAGTGGTGTGGTGATGACCGTATATGGCCGAGTGATGATGAGAGCGGTAATGTAAATTCGAGGAATGTTAGAAACAAAAGTTGAAATGAGGGATGTGAAAATAATGGTAATTTGGGATATATAGTGATTTCGGGAGAGAGACGATGTTGACGATGTTGGGTGAGGAGATGTGTAAGGGAAGGTTAAAAAAAATGAAAAAGATTGATGTCTAGTGAGCTTAGATCGAGGGATGCCGCAATGAGTAATTGTATGTGGTATTCGTTATGGAGATTTGTATTGCTAGAAGACGAGCCTAGTGTATAATCATTTGTGAGGTTACGGGATGAAGTGAATCTTGATTTTCTAGAATTATTAGAAGAAGATGTAATCAATTAAGGAGAAATAATTGAGTGGGTGGATCTAACGGTGGAGAGTATGAGTGAAAAGCATGATGAGAGGGATTGTTAATTAGAAAGAATGAAAATTTATTGATACGAATTAATGGAATTTGACTTTTGGAGGTAATGAGAAATAACGGAATTACTAAAGAGCTAGGTAGTAGGAGGAATGAGTTGAATTGTTAATTGGCATTGTCGAGTGTACTGGAAAAAAAAGGATGGAAGTAAGTTGAGTGAAGGTTGACCGAAGTTATGCAACATGAAAGTAGAGAATCATGGTGGTATGGAGTATTATAATGAGGATGTGAGTTAAAGGATATATATATATATATATATATATATATATATATATATATATATATATATATATATATATATATATATATATATATATATATATATATATATATATATATATAGAGAGAGAGAGAGAGAGAGAGAGAGAGTCGGGATCCGGTAAGAACTTCTAAATATTTGAGGATTGAGTAACGAATAAAGTATCACACCATATACAAAACAATATCGCGAGGAAAATTGACAAACAAAACCACCTAAAACTCAAAAAATCAATCGTCATTTCTCTCTCTAAAAATTTTACCAAAATCAATCAAACATCTCAAACGAAAACTATCACAAAATCCTCTCTAAAATCTCGCCGAAAATCCGCAAAATCTTAAAATTCAAAGACGATTTCAACTTCATTTCAACATTATAGATGTATTCGTTCACTAGATTGAATAATCTCACCATAATTCTCTTCAAAATCGTTGAGGTACATTTGTTTCTCATCTTTATCCATTTCTGCGATTTTTTTCAACTTTTGTAGCAATAAATTGATTATACATTTTGATTTTGTTCGAAAGTATTATATGTATGTTGAATTAGATGAATTTAATAAGATTAAATCAACAAAATCGAACTAATTATCGAGTTATTTAGGGTTCTTTCGTGTTCTTGCTGTAAATTTCTAAATATCTTACTTATAAATGATTTTAAACGTTTTTCGTTCATAATATCGACACATTGAATCAATTACTATCAAATTGAAGTTTTAGTTGTTTATAAGATGTCTTTTTTGTTTTAATCGCTAAAATTAGGGTTTAATATTGATCGATTGTGAAAATTAGGGTTCAACTTTGTTTAATTGTGAAAATTAGGGTTTCATATTGTTTTAATCGCGAAAGTTAGGGTTTAACATTGTTTAATTGTGCAAAATTACGGTTTCATATGATAGAATTGAAGTAATCGTTTGTGTTCAGTAAAATGAGTAATGTCGAATTACATGTTGGCTATGATAACGGAAAACGTGTGATACTGTTGTTTGTATGATATGATACTGAATGTGAATATTCGTGGTACTCTATTTTCATACATTTTGGCAGGTTGACTACTTTATAATTAAGTTGTAAAATGTCATCAAGGCACTAAAATGCTATAGTATGGTGTTTTTGCTGTAAAATGTCACTGGTTTGCAGTAAAATAATGTAAAATGTTGCTGTAAATGTTGTAATATGGTGTGTTTTTTTATATTTGTTGTATTTTCTTTTGTCTGAAAGATGATGTTTTGTACATTTTTTTTCCTTTTTTTTGCAGATTTCTTCGCTTTTGGAGGTTACTTAAGAGTATGTGTGCATGTTGGCGAAGTCTATAGTGCATGATCAACTAAACAAATCATGATTTTTTATTCATTTCTCTTATAAAGACAAATTCTGTATTCTTAGATATTGTTTCAAGCGATTATAAATTTGTATTTTTTTTTTTGGAGTTGGAATGTAAAGTAATGGTAACAATATTATAGTTGTATCAGGATTTGCCTCTTTTTTTATGTTATTAAATATAGAATATATGGTTCTTAAAATATTTCATTTTTTTTTGGTAAACAATATCACACGTTTGTTTTAACAATATCACAAGTTTTAGTAAACAATATCACATTTAATTATAAAAAATATCACAATATCAAATGACTTTGAGAATAATATCACACTATTAGTTTAACAATATCACAAGATGTGGTAAACAATATCACACTTCTGGCTTAACAATATCACAAGATGTGGTAAAGAATATCATAAAACAATGTCACCATTATTGTGTTAATAATATCAAATAATTTAGTTCTTTCAAAAAAAATATCAAATGATATGGTAAACAATATCAAGTTATTGTGCTAATAATATCACACTATGCTATTAACAATATCATATATTTATCTTTATTTCCTAGTTTACAAACAGTTATAAGAAACAATATATATCTTCATAAGTATCACGTCATATTGTTCTAGAAGCATTACCGAACAATATCAAACTTCACACATCCCGGTATCACACTTTATCCAAAACAATATCACATTCACAAGGAATCTTGAAACACTCAAACTTTTTTCTATTCAGAAACAATATCACAGCATATAAGATAAAATATCATTGCTGATTCTAAACAGTATCACAAAATTATAACGACAATAATATTAATTTATAACGACTACACAAGAGATTACTATCCTTCCAAAATTACATCAATCAAGTGCATATTCAATTAAAGTTCTCATCAACACAATGAAAGTACACAGTTAGTTCCTTTCTCTTCTTCTACCTTTACCAATTTCTTTTTATTATCCTTTTTGGCATCTTTTTCCAGCACAATCTTCAACTTCTTGCTTGACGTTTATTCAACCTCATCTTGTTTTAAACACCAGTATAGCCGTTTTATATAACCATTTCATGACCATGACTAAACTTAATGCAGCCACCTGACTATCTACTCAACTTTCAGGAACTCAATTACATCAAACCATTAGTACGACACCAATGAAGAATATCATGAAACTTCATATCCCCTTGGAAAGTAACACTGATCCTTAGCTTCATTTCTGACTTGGTTTTATCAATTAGCTTCTCTGGACGCATCATGAGACTTCATATCCCCTACAAAGTGGATCTGCCATTCCCAGTAAGCAAACATGTGAGAGAGATATACAAGGATGCAAAATAAAGCTCGTCGAGAGGAATGAACCATACTGTACTGTGGCGTCTACTTCCACTTCATCGATGATTCATCTCAAAGAAAGAAAAGGTGGCCAACACATTTACTCCGCATGATTCTTCACCTTTAAGCCGTTTAAACAACCTGGTTTACGCAACCAACAATCTAGTGGGACAAAGTCCAACCTATTGTACCAATAGAAGAAAGTGGATTAATCAAAACTCGAATCCACCAATGAATTAAGAGCACTCACAGAAAATATGAGCAAGGCCACAACTGAAATTAGACAAATCCGATCTAATTTTTTTCAATACCTGATGAAAACAATGGAATCAGAAGAACCAACAACAATATCTTAAAATTTATGTTGTGCTTGCTGCTCAACAAGATGAAATGGTGATGGTCAAACAAAATACCGCAACTCAATAAACAAGCAGAATGTAAATCAGAAACATATGATGACAACTCAACATCAAATCTATACCAAAATCAAACATACATTAAACTTGGAGATTCATTTGGCAGGTAAATTAAGCCTTAAGCCCAAAGCTTCTTAGGCCAATTTGGACCAAGTAATATCTCTGTCCAATAGGCCGCTCAAAGCTAAACAACTTTCACGATCTGACAAAAAATAGCACAAAAAAATACAATGTAAACAAACAAGTAGTAATTGATTTCTGACAATCAAAGTAAAAGGGATGTAATAAAACAATATCACACAGTCTGCTAAACAATATCACATAGTCTTCTAAACAATATCACACTGGATACTTTAGCAGCAAATACGTGATATTTATAAGATGTCAAACAATTTAGAACCTAAATCGGCAAAATGTATACTACTACTAGCTAACAGTAAGGAGTAACAATGTAAAACAGATGTAAATCAATCTGACACAAATTTAAAAAAATTTGAAACAAGATACTACACATGTAAATTAGGTTTACATGACAACAAAACTCGAACAATGTGAAAAAATTTAAAATCGCAATCAAATAACAAGACTATGAATCAATCTCTTCAAAATTATAAATCGAGAACAAAAAATCATAACAACAGGTGAGTTTAACATAGATCAGGAAACATTACTGAATATATAACAAATTCGTAACTTGTTCGAATTAAATTAACCTAGATATATGAGAAAGAAGACCAATAAATCATATGAAATCCTCACAAATTAAACCTAATTTAGGAAAAAGAGATACAAAGCATTGAAATCACGATGAGTAGCTAAAAAATCATAACAAACGTGGTAAGATGACTAGTAATTGCAAATATATGTAGCGAAACAACAATCACATGAAAATAAAACTGAAAATAAAAACTAAAGATAAAGTAGATCTACCTGACATTGCAATTTCGATTGAAAGAGTATGATCGTTGATAAGAAATGGAAGAATAACAAATGATTGAGTTGAGATTGAATTCGAAACAAAAAAATCACGAAAACAGGAAAATTAGGGATTCATCGAAGAAGATGGAAGGTAGAGAGAGAAAGACTTTGGGTGAGAATGAAAGAATTAGGTTTGTTTCGATGAAATAAGTTGTATATATGTGCGTCCTCAAAATTACCATATTACCCTTACTTATCCGCACTATATAATGGACGTTGGATCTCTTAGATCTGACAGCTAGTATTAATCCTCAATCCTCAAATATATGAGTCATACTCACATGATCCCATTCCTATATATATATATATATATATATATATATATATATATATATATATATATATATATATATATATATATATATATATATAAAAAATCGGGATCCCGTACGAACTAAATTACGGTGCGAACCGTATGAACTCATCTCAACCATTAAATTAAACATATAAAGGGTGCTGATCCCGTATCACTCTCCCCCATGTATTCTATCTCATCCCGTATCACTCCCCCTCACCTATTCTATCTCATTCCATTTCCACTCAAAACTCACCAACCACTTCCACCTTGACGCAGCTGCGACGATGGCCTGTCAATGGTGGCCTATCGTCGCATCAACCGCACATCCTGCTTGGCGATGGCGACCTTGACGCAGCTTCGATGCAGTTCACCAACCTGCAAATTCGTCACCGGCCACCTAGACTAAAACTACCGGATTCGAAATTCTCCAAAAAAATTCAGTAATGCGATTAATTTTCTGAAATTCTTCTTCGTTTTTCGTAGATCTATGGTTTGAATCACTTAGTTTTTGAAAAAAACGAGATTTCGAATGCAAAATTTTTGAAGAATAAATTGATTTCTGGTTGACCACCTCCGGCGAAATCGACATCCATTATAATGATTTTCTAATTGTTTTAATTTCTGGTGGTTATTTTTTCTATTTTCGCTTGTTTTAATTTATTAGATCTACTCAAAATGAAATTGATTTCTGGCCGTTGGGTGGAGCGTCGGCTTGGGTGAGAAGGAGGATGGTTATGGGAGTGTTTATGGTGGTGTCATGGTGGAGGGTTAAAGAAAAAGTAAGAAAAAAAGAAGAAATTTCGAATTAGAGTAGGGGTGGTCGGAGGTAGTTGTGGTGTTTTTCGTGGTGTATGGTGGTGAGATTTGATGTCATCGGCTCTGTCTGGGCTGTTTCGTGGCGTCGTCGTCTCTGTCTAGGATGTCCGGTGGCATCGCCGGCTCTGCCTGGCCGGTGATGTCTCCGGTGATGTCTCCGTCTCGAACTGAGGAGGTGAATGTACGTGTGGTCGTGAGTCGTGGCGGTATGGTGGTGGTGGTGGCGGCGGCCATATTAACAAATGTATCCAGCCTTATTAACAAATGTATTCAGCAACGGCGGAGGGCGGTGTTGGTGGTGGTTAACGACGGTGGCTGTTGGTGGGAGTGGTGGTGGCAGTCATTATAGGTGGATACATCTAATAAGAGACTAGGTACATGTGTATCTAAGTGGTGGTGGTGGTGGTGGTGGCGGCGGTGGCGGCAGTGGTGTTAGTTTGGGGTCAGTTTGGTTGTGGTGGTGGTGGCGGTGGTGGGGCAGTGGTGATGGTGGTGGCAGTAGATACACAAAATATCACCCTAGATACACGTGAAAATACTACCGGATACACTTGGTATCCGTTAGTAATACCATGCGTATCTGGAAGTATTAATACGGGTATCTGGAAGCATTAACATGTGTATCTGGAAATATTAATACGTGTATCTGGAAGTATTAACATGCGTATCTGGAATTATTAATACGTGTATCTGGAAGTATTAATTAGTGTTCAAAAGTTGTAAAAGTGCATCCAAAATTTTAGTGTGAAAAAGTGTATCTAGTTGTGTTATAAAATGTATCTGAATAAGAAGTGTATCTGAAAAGATAATAAAATGTATCTGAGAAAAAAAAAAGTAGCTAGGCTAGTTCGTACGGTTCGTACCGTAACTCAGTTCGTACCTGAACCCGCCCCTACACACACACACACACACACACACACACACACACACACACACACACACACACACACACACACACACACACACACACACACACACACACACACATATATATAGGGGCGGGTTCAGGTACGAACTGAGGAACCGTACGAACCGTACGAACTTACTTGAAAACACGCTTAATCGCATAAAATAAAACTCAACTCGCTTACTTCCTTCTTTCTCATTCTTATTGCTAACTACCACCACACCTGACTTCCCTCTCCCTCATCTACTACCACCACCACCCGTCGGAGGTTTCAGACGACCGCCGGAGGTAGAGCTTTCCATCACCTGCCACACAAAAAAATACCAGCAAATCACTGCTCTTCTTGTTCACTCACTTCGTCGATGACCAAGATGGTAGTATGTTTGTTGTAGATATAGCATTTAGATTGAATTTCAAACAAAAAAGCATAACTAATTCCGGCGTACTGTTGTGCTCATATATCGATGGTGTAATTTGTTTTCTGAAATCTTAGTTTGTTTATGGTAGATCTCGCATTTCGATTCGAATGGTGGGCTATTTGAGGATTGAAGGATTATGGTGGCTAGTGCGGTGGTTATCCGTTGCTTGTGGTGTATTGTGGTGACAGGTGATGTCCCCGTCGTAGTCTGAGGTGGCTGGTCATGTCACCGGTATAGGTTCAAGTGGTTGTCGGGATTGATGGCGGGGACGGGGCTATTTGTGGGGTTAGTTCAGGGATGGTGGTGGTCGTGGTGCTAATAGTAGGTGTGGTGTTTGTAGTGTTGGTGTTGGTGGTTAGGTTGGTGGTCGTAGTTGATTTTTAGATTGTGGATACACAAAACACCACCCCTGGATACACATTGTATTACTATTGGATACACTAATCGATGTGTGTATATAATAGTAATCCCATGTGTATCTGGTAGTAACCACGTGTATCCGAGGGTACACAAATCGACTACCAATAAATATGGACTATTAATAAGAAAATGTATCAAGCTACCAGCTAGTGAATTGGAGTAATATTTAATAGCCGTATTTGAAATTGTACATAAGTTAGTTCAATATGATGATAGTATTTTCTTTGTCCTAAGATATTGTGAACTCAATCAAATGGTCCTAGTTCTGGATTTCTGGGTCTTTCACTTGCAGGGCAGAATTTGACGGATATTATGAAGGTGAGCTCATTAAGGTGTGTTTGTTTCCCATTTTGGTTAGCAAAACTATTTAATATTTTTGGCTTAGAATGAAGCCTACCCAAGTATGAGTATATCTGATAGCTAACCGTCTTGACACCGTATTGCGACTGAGTATTGAAGGTGTTAAAAGTAAACACGACCTCATTTTAGTATGAGGGTCCGATATCAATTTTCAAGTTGTGACTTAAGACACTCTAGTGAGTTATTAATGTGAATTGAAGTGATGGAAAGAAATCCCAATAAACAAAAAAAGGGAGAACGTAACGTAATCTCTCATGTACCCCATTTTCTCAATATTAGAATGTTGTTTGATTAGGTTACTCTTTCTGGTAATCAACAACCTGTCCGGACCGAGATAACTGAAGCTGCAATGAAATTAGGAGCCGAGGTGAGCATTACATACTTGTCTCTTTTGCTTTTTCCAATTCGACCATGATTGTCGTAACTGTTTCCTTCACCGTACAACTCTATCATTTATGCGCAGAAAGTGTCTCTTTTAGTCACAGAAGCGTACAAAGATGCACATCAGAAGAGTGTGCTGGTGAGTAGTCAACTTTCAGCCCTGAAAAAATGCTTTTCATCAGCTCTACCATTGGAATAATGTCAATATTTTTTCTTAAAAAAAATCAGGCCATAAAGGAAAGAATGAGCAATCTTGCGCAAAGTTTAGGGATGCCACCAAGGCTTAGTGATGGTATGAAGTGAGGACTATTCAGCCAAGGCATGAGAATTGGAGACCGACTCCAAGATTAGAAAACAATAACTTTTTGCATAAGAATTGTAATTTGTATACATGAATCAGTTGGCAAGTAGTCATTTCCATTCTTTCAGAAAGTTCATAAATTATAGAAATGTAATTTTTTGAAAATTATCAAGTTTATGGCAACATACCCAAGCGTTTCTCAGTTTTCTGCTTTGGGGTAAACTGGTCTGAGATCTCAGATGTTAGATGATCAATAATGAAATTTGTATCGACTATCTTGGAGTATTTCAGAAAGCATGGTGCTGACAACTGGATTCAAAGTAACAAGATACGAGTGAACTAAACACATTAAATTTGATGGACTTGAACCATTTTTAACCGACTTTGATTCAACTGGTCCTACTAATCATTACTCGCAAAGAAATTTAATTGAACTTAACTAAATTTACTTTGAGCGGATTAAGCTAGATGAAATAATTCATTATTTTTCCAAATAATTCGAGTAAACAACTAAAATGCACCTTGTAAATGGAAAATCTTAATGAAAAGTCAACATATTAAACAGACACTAATAAAGAAGTTCGAAGAACACTACAAATACATGAAAACAAAACTTTCATGATTATGGAAGCGGCGAACCAAATACCAAGATACTCATATTACTACCTCAGATACATATGGAATTACTACCAAATACACATGGTATTGCTACCGGATACACAAATCTCAGATACATATGGAAGTACTACCAAATACACATGGTATTGCTACCGGATACATAAATTAACTTGTGTATCCGCTAGTAATAGCATGTGTATCTGGGCTGCTAATTTGTGTAACTAGTCTCCTAGAGTAATATAAACCATTTCAGAAACTAGTCCCGGAATCAGAGTTGTGGTCTCCCTTGGATATTCTATCGGTAACGCGGAGCTTAAGCTCCTTCATGTCCCCTCCGGAGAAGAAAAGTGCCAACTTGCGTTGGATAATAAGACCATCTTGGCTGTCTCTCACTTTTCGGTGACTGTCTCAAATGCTTCTTGGAGGTCCATCCGATGTTAATTTTCTCTCATATCCACCCGCCTCTAAGCTGTGATTATACTTTCGAGCTTCACTCTCATCACCTATGAACCGAAGAAATGCCATATAAACGGGAGCCATGCTAAGCTGAATGCTTCAAAGTGCAAGCAAAAATACTGACCAAAGCAATGGAAGACCTAAAACGCGATATAACAGTAAAGCAGATTCGTCAAATTACAAGCTTAAATAATTTATCTAACTATTCTGCCAGCATCACGATACGATGTTCGTGTTCCATTATTAATTTATCTTTATCTTTCGGGTCCCTCAACAAAGCCAAGAAACTGAAACTGTGCTGATTGAGTTGATGCAGCAGTTGCATCTGCTGTAGCTCGAGTGACAGCGAGCTTAGCTCGAAGATCATCAAGATCATTGAGGTACTGCATTGCTTCACAAGTTACAGTCAACAAACCAGGATCATAACACTGATATATGACAAGTTTAAACTTTACAGGCACCAAAAGTCAAAACCTTGAACGAGATGGTTGAAAACTTGAAATGAGTCATTCCTGTCATAATTTTTTTTAAGTGTTGATCTCATACATGTTTCTAGTGAGACCAATTCATGTGTACTAATTTATCTATTGACTGAATACAAAACAAGTTCGCCAGATAATGTTGATGAGTTTGTTTCGATCAATGGAGACGTTCCATATTTGGTCAAAGAAAACATGAAATGAGACCTACTCGTCATGGTCCAGGTCGGTGTCCAAAATCATTTAATCAAGAAAAAAGAAGCCTCACATGGTTGGCCTAACATTAAGCCTACTTGTTAGCTTCATGCCCATTCACTTGTCAGCCTGAAAAAGTATATCAGGAAAAATAGTAGTAGAGCCGTAGAGGCCTTGTTACAAAGAGAGACCTGAATATCATCACCTAAACTCATTGCAGCCACCCCACGAGCACCCACAAATCCACAATAGACACATGGTATTACTAACAGATACACATGGTATTATTGTCGGATACACAAATCGATATGTGTATCTAGTAGTAATACCATGTATATCCGGGCTAGTATTTTGAGTATCCAACGCTTCACCACCACACCACAACCCACCACCACCATCACGCCGCTCACCACCACCGCCCATACCTACTGTTGCAACCAGGTTACCTGACAGCATTTTAAGGCGACTTTAGCCTGACCAAAGATATTTAATACTTTGCACAGTGCTAGACCAAGTGTAAAACTCATACAGACTCATACAACAACAAAAACACACACAGCATGTCACTAGTAATAACCAACTCGTAATGACAAAATTATAAACCAACTACGGAGTATATAATTGGTATGAGAATAAAATCTTGTTAAATTGAATCATTTCAAAAGGTATAAGCTACCAAAAAAAAGTGAACTGTAGAAATAATTTGACAAAATCCACCACAGGAAAAGTAATTGTCTATTCTTCAGTGAAAAATGATCTACAAAATTTGTCTAAATTACCTTAGCATTCTAAATCAGACGGAGTTGAGGGAGCATTGAGATAGCCTCAACAGACATGCTGAATGGCCACAAAAACCGTATAAAAATACTATATCCGCCTCTAGGATGGGCTAGAGCTGCAGTAAAAGCGCACGGCAGTAACCCCAGTGCTTCAATGGCTCCCGCAAATTGCGGGGTAAGGGGGGTCGGATGTACGCAGCCTTACCCTTGTGTTAGCAACACAAAGAGGCTATTTCCAAATGACCCAAGATGAAAATTGCGTCGAGAACAGCATCATATTTCAGTTATTTCGGATGATTCAGAACAACGAGAGGAAAATAAAGAGATTTATTGATTGTGAGGCGCGGGGCAAAGTGCAGGAAAAGAGCAACAATACAGACATCGTCGGAGAAGGGTTGAACAACAATACAGACTACCTTCAATGACTACCACCACTCAGCCTTACAAGCACTGTATCAACCACTATAGTCTACAACAAACAAGACGGTCTATTTTTGTTGTTCCATGATCAAAATATTGAAATTTTCGAGTTTGCCAATCAGAAAAGCATAGACCTCAAAGTTACAAATTTGTGGATCAAACAGCAAATTATTCCTACTTGACATACCTACTAATACTAATTCCACTACTCCCACTATCCCAGTCAATTCTATACGTTTTCCTTATTTAGGTGTCTCATTCATCTCTTTACGTACCGAATAATAATAAAAAAGTAATGATCGAAAACCTAAGTTGCGAAAGTAGAGGATTAAGAAGAAGGGAATACCACATGGAGAGGGAGGGGCTGGAGAATTGAAGAGGAGGAGGAAGAAAAAGTAGAAGGTTGTTGGATATAGTTTCTGCCACATTGTAACACTCGCTGCAACACTTCATCATCCCTAGCTTTTCCCTGCCTTCCTTCTCTGCCTTGTTTTTGTTCTTCAAACTTTGATTCCTTTTCCGTCTAGAAATGTGTATCTAGTAGAAACACATGGTATTACTAACAGATACACGTGGTATTACTGCCTGATACAAATCGATATGTGTATCCAGTAGTAATACCATGTGTATCCCGGCTAGTATTTTGAGTATCCACCACTCCACCACCACACCACAACCCACCACCACCATCACACCGCTCACCACCACCGCCCATAGCTACTGTTGCCACCAGGTTACCACCACGCACCACTGAACTGACATTACACCCAAGCCCCGTCACCGGCGACCAAACATTTGCCTCATCTGACCACCGGCATGATACAGTCCACAATAGATATCGGTGCCGACTACTTTATCATTGCCATAAGCAACCTCCTTCCTCCTATTTACGTTACCGTCGCTGCCCATCAACCCCGACTCCACCCACTTCGACTACCTGTCTCCACACGGACCCACCAGAAGCAAACCACCAACTCATATAAAAAAGATTGCAACCGGGATCCTTACGGCTACCACTGTAACATCGCCTCCGCCGCCTTCCTCCTTTCAGCATAACAAACTCAGTCCAACATAAAATCACCGTAGATCTCATATTTTTCTCATTTTTTTTTTTTGAAAAATAATGTGATTTAGTTCATAGATCTATGAAATACGAAGAAGACGGAGTTGAAGAAATGACCGTAGTTAAGTTGAAGAAATGACCGGCGGTGATGGAGTTGCGGTGGTAGCCGGCGAGGTTCAAGACGGAGCTCCGACGACGTTATGTGGTGGCTGATGGTGAACGAGGGATGAGGGAGTTTGGGAATTTGGTTTTGACTTTGGAGAGAGAAAAGGTAACATACACGTGTTTGGGTAAAATGTATTCGTTTTTAAGTCAGTTCGTACAGTTCGCACCCTAATTTAGTTCGCACGGGATCCTAATTCTATATATATATATATATATATATATATATAGTAATGTAGACACCTCATTTCTGCACCTCCCGCAAACCACCCGGTCATGATTGGGCCGCATGTTTGGTACGCGGAACGATTTGTGACAGTTCGTAAGTTTATCGTCAAGTGGTCGCTCAAACACTTGTGTCTACCTCATGGTTGTCATCTAGGTGTCATTACGGTCGTTTTGGCAGTAATTAGAGTACATTTGGAGTCTGGGTCAAAGACCGTCTTCATTTCCTAAAACCGTCAAATCTCGAGTCAAAGCAATGGGCTTGTCTACCTAAGGTTAGGATGTCATAAAATATTGAGATTATATCTCATTTTGAGTCTCATGTCACTTCATTAGGCTAAACTAAAAGTTTACATTACAAAATGTGCATTTCATTTAGCTAAAATGACAACCCGACCTTTAGGCCTGTTTTACGAGGTGATAACCACTTTTTTGGGTCAGGCCTATTTGACATAAAGTTCTAGATATCTTTCTTAGCTTTCCAACGCCACCAAAATCACCTTAATCCGAGTCTTGTAGAGAAAGTTATGCCTAAAATACGACAGGCTGTCAAACGCGCTTTCTTGCGCAGGAGGAACCCGCTAAGGAAAGGACGCAGCAGGTGCTGCGCCTCTTCCAAGGAACGCAGCACTGCTGCGCCTCTTCCTCAAGGCTTTCTTTTTGTCCAAGTTTCCGTGTTTAACCTAAGTCGGTTATTTCCGCATCTTTCTCTCCTTTCCTAAACCCTAAATTCCGTGATTAGTATAAATAGAGACCTTCGATCTCACATATATCTCATGCGAGTGTCCGCCCTTCTCTTCTCCCTTTGCATTCTAGACCACGTTCTTACTTTTTCGCGTCTACGTGCTTGAACTTTCGACCACGTAAGCTCAGATCCTTATCAGTACCAGCCTCGATTTGCATGACCGACCAATTTGACCAACTCCACCATAATCAACTTTAATCAATCTGTTTTTATTCCTCTTACGAGGGCACTTTCGTTACATTCGAGTCGAGTATCACTAATCGTAAACTTAGTTCATCTCGTTTCGTCAAACATGTAAGTCTGAGGGTGTAAATCTCTCTTTTATTTATTGTTCTTTATTTTTGTAATCATATTGTAAGATTTATGTCGAAAATATAATTAAAACCGATTTCTAAAACCCTTTGTTTAAACCCTTTTTACGGATTAACAGGAGACAGACGTCGAGAAGGGACGCAGCAACTGCTGCGCCTCTTGGAAAAGACGCAGCACTTGCTGCGCCTCTTCCTGAGGTTGTCGCCGTTCCTGCTTCTCTTCTTCTTCCTTCGTTCTCTGTTGGTTTCGTCCCTTTTGTTTTCTCTCGTCTTTGTTTGTTCTTATTTCGTTCACATGATAGTTAACAATATTGTTCATCATCTTTAACACATAATTCGTCATTACCACATAATTCGTCATTAAATTCCCGACTTAAATCCCAAATAACCAATATTCGCGGGTTTTCGTCATTAAAGTCAAACCGGGTTGTAGAAATTCGATTCATTCATATTGAGTTTCTGGAATTCGATCTTTGATATATTTCCACCTGTTTACTATCATGTTCATCATTAGTTCATCATTAATTCATCATATTTAACCTAATTAGTAAGTTTCTTAATTTGTTAATTATTAATCTCATTAATCATGTAATTAATTCGTTCTAGTCGGTTTCATCCATGTTTATCGCTTTCATGACCATTAATCATATGTAGATAATCTGCTAATCACTTCCATCCGAGTAAATATAATTAATCAATCATTACATTAATCAACGAACGTTAACGATTTGCAATTCCGGCTTCACAGCCAGAACTGAGCCAAGGAACGGACGCAACAAGTGCTGCGCCTCTTCCAAGGGACGCAGCTCTGTTGCGCCTGTTCCTGGTTGATTTCTGCCTTTGAACTCTGTTGTTGCCTTGACCTAGTTTTAGTTTACGTATTAATTAACTACTATTCGTATTATCACCTAATAATCTGTTCGTTCATTTATTTATTCTTTCTTTTCCAAATTATCCGTTTTAGAGGTATTTTCGACATAAATCATTAAACCCTATGTAATTATTGTAATTTTCATTATTGTAATTTTTCCTTTATTGTATTCATCATTGTACGTTATTTATTGCTTGTATGCTTTCACATGTAATTGAACTTAAATCCCGATTTGACCCAATTGTATGATAAATTACGTGTTAACCGACTTAGTATTAATTCTCACATGCTAGGATTAATCTATTGGATGTTGCATTGCATGCATATAAATTGACAATATATCGAGTATAGACAATTTCCCTAATCATTAGTAGAGGCCGCTATCAAGGCGGGCGGGATTAGGTGTTCGATCAAAAGAGCTTCCTAATACGTACCCTCACCCCTTACTCCAGATCTCTGTGAACATCCGTGTTCATTGGCATCCACGAGAGTCATTCTAGACATAGAATGCTAAGGGTAACGAGTTCTTGGTGTTCATGTCACTACTTTGTGTCTTGACATGGCACGAGGTATTCGAATGGTTTCCTATTTTCCACAATAAATTGGTGGCGACTCCACAAATGCAAACGCTTGTTTCCCAAGCGCCCCCGTGGCCCCATTGTCCACAATTTGGCGACTCCGCTGGGGAATAATACACTTACGTGTAGCCAAAAGGGTGAAACTTGAACAAGGTTAGGGAATAGTTTGTACAAGACAATTGTCGGTTTTTATAACTCGGTCTTCCTAGACCGTTTATTCGGCTTTCTTAGGCCCAACCCAACCCACTCGACCAATCGTCCCGTCTAAACGTTGCTAATTCTTATTTGGGGCTAAGGATGGATAGCGATTGACGTCATCCATACCATGATGCTTACTCTTGTTTGTATCAAGGACTTTCACTACTTGAGGAAATGGACTAGGAATTGGCCTTACTCTTGTTCGGTACGAACCTCTCCACAGACTTCGGGTTTGATCGTTCGGTATGGCAACCCACCCTTTAAACCAAAACCCTTTTAAATGCACTCAGCATCCCGTTATAATGCTTGTATATATACTTGTATCATATGTGGTCACCATTTTATAAACAAAACCATGACGAAATTTTGTAAAATAAAATCCTTTTCAAAATATAAATATTTTCAAAATAGCGCAAAATAAGCCTAAACTCTGTCCATATGTCGAGTCAAACTTCGGGCCTAAAACCCATTTCAAAAAACCAAAAAAAAAAACCAAAAAAAAAACCGTAAAAATAAAAATCCAAAAAAAAAAAACCAAAATATTTTCCAACATGTAAATGTAACTATGTAAATTCAATTGGGCTAAGTTAGAGTCAAAGTTCAAACCGATTATGTCCTAGTCGAAACTCTGTCGAGTCATAAACTCGTCTTCCTTTACATTTTGGGTCTTTTCAAATTTCAAGTCAAGTCCTAAGGCATCACGCCGTCATTTCGGACCCCCTACCCCAATTCAATTAGGAGCTAAAGATTTCCACACCTCGACTTACACACTCGAGGCTAACACATCGAGTCATTCTCATATCCGTTTCTTGAATTCTCCTAGTACACGTTTGAGACACACATACCCGAACCTCGTGTCAAGTCTGTCTTAAACACACAAATTAGATTTAACACGTGTCGCCAATCCCGTCAATCAAGTGAACCACATAAATGTCACTCTGTCAAAGTCAACACTCGAGTCTAAAGGTCATGGTCAAGCACCGTGAATTCAAACACGAGAAGTCATTCACGATATCTCCTGGTTTCACAAATCAAGAGTCTAGTCATCGCGTCTCGTTGCATGTCCTTTGTTTGTTGCCTTTGTATGCGTGTTCTCATGTCAAATCAAGTTGTAATGCGCAACATTTTCTTCTCGGTAGGAATCCCGCAATTTCCAATGAAAGTGTTCAAGAACGTTTATCTATCGAAGTCGAGGGACTAAGTGCTGCAGTCATTAAGCTTCAGGCCACCATCGAAGACTTGAGCGCTCGTGTCATCAATATGGAAAACAAGATAGATATGATGAAACCTTTACCATCTTCTCATACCCTAAAGCCAGAGCATAGCTTCAACACGACTCACCCATCTAAGAAGGCCAATGAAGGCAATGGAGTTAACCTCTTGCAAACTCCACCTAGAAGGCCGGGACGAGCTCATAGGGAATTCGTTGACCTCGGAACCACATATGAAGTAGCTCTACAAAGGCTGGTTTCCCAAGGAAAACTTCATCCAATTGGTCCAACCCCAGACCCTGAAAAGATACTGCCTAGATGGAAGGGCAATTCATATTGTCAGTACAATCAAGGTAGGGGACACGATACGGAGGAATGCTTTTGTCTAAAGCATATTATTCAGGATATGATCGAAGATCGCAAGCTTCCTGTGCCACCTTCCACCAAGAAATCCAAGAAGACCGACCCTCTTGGGTCCAATATCATTAAACATGATGAAGAATCATTCCTGGATTGTTCTCACCTCCTCGCTCCTCATGGTAGTGAAGAAATCAATGTCCTCGAAGACGACGATATCCAAAATGGAATGCTCATGCTTTCCATGGCCTTTAACAACAAATTTTCCAAAATAGAGGGAGCCATTGATAATCTAAACTTCCGACTTTCCAACATGGAGAAACAGTTTGCTGAAATGGGTAAGAAGCTTGATGCCCAACCTCTCAAGATGAAAAGTTTCCAAACAAACCATCAACCCGATAGTCCTAAGGAGAAAGCAAAAGGTGGGCAATCCATTCCTAGTTCTTCTCATCCAAGAATCAAAGTCAACAAAGGCAACCTCATGGAGCCTTCGGGGTCATTTACAAAGGCTTCCGAAAATAAGGGCACACCTCCTAGGAAATTTACCAACATTGGTATTAGATACGCCGATGCCTTTCAGAGACCCATGGAACAACGAATGTTGAAGCCTATAGGACCTACGCCTAACCCAGATAAGAAATCCAAATTCTGGGATGAGAATGCTTACTGCAAATACCATAGAGGCAAAGGGCATGACACAGAGAAATGTTACAAATTAAAAAACGTCATTCAGGATATGATCGAAAGCGGGAGGTTGTCCCTCTCAGCCTTTAATCCACAAGGTAGCTTAGGCAATCCTCATGGATATACCACTTATCAAGAAACTTTTCTTGACTATTATCCTTTTAGTGTTCCCAATGATGAGGACGAGGTGCTCAAATGGGTGAATGCTCAAAGTCAGATGCCAAAGCCAGTTGCTGGAAGAGAAAATGTTCAAGCATGGGCCGATGATTACGAGTCTAGGTCTAAGATCGCGTCAAAGTTCGGGTCTGAGTCCGAGTCTTAGGCTTTCTATCTCATATTTGTTCTAGTATCTTTCTCCATTTTCATTCCAAGTGACAACCTGGGGGCTGTCCCACGAGTCACATGTCTTCTCGAGTCTATGTTAAATATATTTATTATTCATTTCAATAAAAGTACAATTTTCAATCCACATATTCTATCCTATCTCTTCCTTTATCCATTTCCTGTGACGAATTGATTTGAGATGTTTAAAAACGAACAACAAAAACAACGCATGTCAGTCAATGTGAGTGCATTTAAATAATGTTCCATTCCAAGTTGTAGAGGACCCGAAACTCCGTGTTCTTTTCTTACCTATTCCATGTCTGGCAATAGAAACCACAATATAACCCTAGTCTAGGACGAGCCTATCTCAAGAGATTCTAGGACAAATCCAGACCATCTCCCTTGTTGACAATCCATGACGGAAGGCAAGCCCATTCCCCACAATAAACAACCCTGTTACTAAAGACCAACCCATTTCACGCCAAAGGTGCTAGTCTGACCCAAATCCATGGTAGCAAACAAATCTAAGACGATACAAGCCATGATCAAAGACAAGGCTCAATCAAAAGAAATGACCAAGATCAATATCCAAGACAAAAGAGTCAAAATAAGAACAAGGCTCAATCAAGCAAGTCAATGTCAATATCCAAAGTTAAAGTCATCCTCAAAAACCGAATCAAGAATCTGAGCAAAAATCCGAAATATATTCCAGACCAAGAATCTGAGTCTGAATCAAGATCAAGCCTCAAATGCTGAACGGAATACTCCTGAAGTCTATATAGAATCAAGTTATAGTATATAATCAAGACATCGATAAAGATGGTTAGCTAGCACCTCACTTAGGCTTTCACACATCACACCCTAAGTCCTTCTGGAGACCATTACAAGGAGATGGTTAGGAATTTTAAGAATCCTCTCAACCTCGTCAAATATACCCATCCCTTAGGGCCAAGACATGGAAACTTGAACCCACATCATTTTAACCCACCTTTATGTGCTCAGGCTACATCAAGCCAAGAGACTCCATTTCCAAGCCACATTACAAGCCATAATCCCATCAAGCCTTAACTCCACAAAATCAAGCTCCGGAGATTTGTTCATCAAAGCCTCTTATTACCGAGCTCCACATTCCAAATATCCAATCCAGTTTCACCTTGACCCAGACACGGAGTCTTCAAATACTTTGCTACCAAGAACGGGACGAACCCAATTCATCCTTAGGGTCCACTTTCAGGTACGCTCACATAACAAGGAGATTTTTTACAAAATAAGTTATACCTCTTTGGTCTATGATCAGAGGGAGTTATCTCAAATCGATTCTTCGAGTTACCAAAGGAATATTACTCTTGTGACCCATGCACTTTAAGGTCCTGACAACATAGCTTAGGCACACACCTGAACTACGAGCATGATTTGATTTCACCTACTCAGGTGGATACGTAGGCAATCCTTTCTTACACAAGAAGGATACAACCACAACACCCAAACAAAATTAACCAAACCTCAGAACTACGATCTGGTTTGATTTCACTTCATGTGAATACGTAGGCAGTCCTCAAAGACACAACCACCTCAACCATCAACTTTCAACCTCTATTTCAACCTTCCAACCTCAATTAACATCCCTTCCATAACCAACACCTCTATACTGAGGGCTCCTTATTGTCGCCCAGCCTCTTTTTTTACCAAAGTCCAGAGTCATCTTCTCACCCTGGGGGCTTCTCTTCCAAGATTCCACCCTTCCTTTATTCCTCTAAGTCTAGCTAGTACTCGGTCCGGATAATGACAAAGGTCTTAGATCGATTCTCCAAGTCATCGTGCCTCAAGAGGGGTCTCTTTTACAGTAAACGGTGGTGAAAGAAGTCCAATTAGACAGATGATCCACGGCTCATGCCTTGCCTTTATATGCCTTCATCATTCTTGCAATTCTTATACCTTTGGAACTGATACGCATTTTCACCCACACTTGGCTAGGGGTTGCGCATACTTAAGCAAAGTCTGTCAAAGTCATCCCTGTGTCGCGTCAAATCTAAGTTAGTATCGCGTCAGTCCAACCTAAGTCTACATTTCGCGTTGCGTCCTAGTAGGTCTGTGTCATGTCAAGTCCTATGTCTAAAGCCCATTGAATATGCATAACGTATTACAAACGACAAATTTCTTTGAGCAAGTTTTAAACGACTTTTAAAAAGAAACAACTTTTGCAAGCCTATGTGTTCCCTCATTTGAGGTCTATGTAATAATTGCTTACGTGCATATATTAGATTGCATTCTTGTGTGGCTACTAACCATGCAGGTAAATATCAGAAGCAGTACTTTATCAAGACTTTGCTTGCAAACAACGAGCGGATTTTATCTGACGATGTTTCGACACACCTCAACAGTCCCCCAGCAAGAGTTTACTGTTCTTCTCGAGACATGGAGATTCAACCACAATAATCACCCAACGCGAGTTTGCTTGAGGATAGAGACAGGCAGATTCCCCAAAATCATCATTTTATTCCTAGTGAGAGTTTGCTTGAGGACAGAGACAGGCAGATACCCCTAGGCGATCCTTCATCCCTTTAGGTAACCCTTTTTAGGATAAACCTTCATGCCTTTCAGGTAACCCTTTTCAGGATAAACCCTTCAGATCTTTCAGAAACTTACCTTAATCTTTCAGACAACCCTTCAGATCTTTCAGAAACTTGTCTTAATCTTTCAGACAACCCTTCAGACAACCCTTTAGATACCCTTTAGGATAATCCCTCCTTGAGCCTTCCTCCCTTCAAAAAATCCTTTATTTCTTCAGACACTTCAGGATAATCCTTTCAGTAACCTTCAGATAACCCCTTTTCAGTTAAGTCCCCTTTTCAGTCCTTCAGAGAATTATCCTTCACCCTTTCAGTCCTTTATAGAGAGTTGTCCTTCAGTGAGAGATAGCCTTCAGAGTTAACCTTCAGAAGTACTCATAAGCTTCTTCAGAATCCCTGTGACCCCTAATGCCTTCGAACACCAAGTTATCTTCAGACCAAAGAGTTTTGCCGATGCGTCTTCAGTCCGGTTTCACCCAGGGGTATCTCAGGTATGGTCTCTTCTTATGGCTGGCGAGCCTCCTTACGTAGTCTAATGGACTTTAAACGACCCTCCCCGATAGTCGACAGACTCTAAAATGTTTCCGACGACAGGTCCTTGGTTTAGACCCCTTGAACCGCCTCGCGTCGCTATAGTCGTCAGGTTGTAATCTTCGATTGACCTGATGGCTATACTTTGACTTTCGCTTTGTCCAAGCCTCAGTCAAAGTGGGGGCTCTGTAGACATCTCATTTATGCACCTCCCGCAAACCACCCGGTGATGATTGGGCCGCATGTTTGGTACGCGGAACGATTTCTGACAGTTCGTAAGTTTATCGTCAAGTGGTCGCTAAAACACTTGTGTCTACCTAATGTTTGTCATCTAGGTGTCATTACGGTCGTTTTGGCAGTAATTAGAGTGCATTTGGAGTCTGGGTCAAAAACCGTCTTTATTTCCTAAAACTGTCAAATCCCGAGTCAAAGCAATGGGCTTGTCTACCTAAGGTTAGGATGTCATAAAATATTGAGATTATATCTCATTTTGAGTCTCATGTCACTTCATTAGGCTAAACTAAAAGTTTACATTACAAAATGTGCATTTCATTTAGCTAAAATGACAACCCAACCTTTAGGCCCATTTTACTAGGTGATAACCACTTTTTTGGGTCAGGCCTATTTCACATAAAGTTCTAGATATCTTTCTTAGCTTTCCAACGCCACCGAAATCACTTTAATCCGAGTCTTGTAGAAAATGTTATGCCTAAAATACGACATGCTGTCAAACGTGCTTTCTTGCGCAAGAGGAACCCGCTGAGGAAAGGACGCAGCAGGTGTTGCGCCTCTTCCAAGGAACGCAGCACTGCTGCGCCTCTTCCTCAAGGCTTTCTTTTTGTCCAAGTTTCCGTGTTTAACCTAAGTCGGTTATTTCCGGATCTTTCTCTCCTTTCCTAAACCCTAAATTCCGTAATTAGTATAAATAGAGACCTTCGATCTCACATATATCTCACGCGAGTGTCCGCCCTTCTCTTCTCCCTTTGCATTCTAGACCACGTTCTTACTTTTTCGCGTCTACGTGCTTGAACTTTCGACCACGTAAGCTCGGATCCTTATGAGTACCAGCCTCGATTTGCATGACCGACCAATTTGACCAACTCCACCATAATCAACTTTAATCAATCTGTTTTAATTCCTCTTACGAGGGCACTTTCGTTACATTCGAGTCGAGCATCACTAATCGTAAACTTAGTTCATCTCGTTTCGTCAAACATGTAAGTCTGAGGGTGTAAATCTCTCTTTTATTTATTGTTCTTTATTTTTGTAATCATATTGTAAGATTTATGTCGAAAATATAATTAAAACCGATTTCTAAAACCCTTTGTTTAAACCCTTTTTACGGATTAACAGGAGACAGACGTCGAGAAGGGACGCCGCAACTGCTGTGCCTCTTGGAAAAGACGCAGCACTTGCTGCGCCTCTTCCTGAGGTTGCCGCCGTTCCTGCTTCTCTTCTTCTTCCTTCGTTCTCTGTTGGTTTCGTCCCTTTTGTTTTCTCTCGTCTTTGTTCTTATTTCGTTCACATGATAGTTAACAATATTGTTCATCATCTTTAACACATAATTCGTCATTACCATATAATTCGTCATTAAATTCCCGACTTAAATCCCAAATAACCAATATTCGCGGGTTTTCGTCATTAAAGTCAAACCGGGTTGTAGAAATTCGATTCATTCATATTGAGTTTCTGGAATTCGATCTTTGATATATTTCCACCTGTTTACTATCATGTTCATCATTAGTTCATCATTAATTCATCATATTTAACCTAATTAGTTAGTTTCTTAATTTTTTAATTATTAATCTCATTAATCATGTAATTAATTCGTTCTAGTCGGTTTCATCCATGTTTATCGCTTTCATGACCATTAATCATATGTAAATAATATGCTAATCACTTCCATCCGAGTAAATATAATTAATCAATCATTACATTAATCAACGAACGTTAACGATTTGCAATTCCGGCTTCACAGCCAGAAGTGAGCCAAGGAACGGACGCAGCAAGTGTTGCGCCTCTTCCAAGGGACGCAGCTCTGTTGCGCCTGTTCCTGGTTGATTTCTGCCTCTGAACTCCGTTGTTGCCTTGACCTAGTTTTAGTTTACGTATTAATTAACTACTATTCGTATTATCACCTAATAATCTGTTCGTTCATTTATTTATTCTTTCTTTTCCAAATTATCCGTTTTAGAGGCATGTTCGACATAAATCATTAAACCCGATGTAATTATTGTAATTTTCATTATTGTAATTTTTCCTTTATTGTATTCATCATTGTACCTTTTTTATTGCTTGTATGCTTTCACATGTAATTGAACTTAAATCCCGATTTGACCCAATTGTATGATAAATTACGTGTTAACCGACTTAGTATTAATTCTCACATGCTAGGATTAATCTATTGGATGTTGCATTGCATGCATATAAATTGACAATATATCGAGTATAGACAATTTCCCTAATCATGAGTAGAGGCCGCTATCGAGGCGGGCGGAATTAGGTGTTCGATCAAAAGAGCTTCCTAATACGTACCCTCACCCCTTACTCCAAATCTCTGTGAACATCCGTGTTCATTGGCATCCACGAGAGTCATTCTAGACATAGAATGCTAAGGGTAACGAGTTCTTGGTGTTCATGTCATTACTTTGTGTCTTGACATGGCACGAGGTATTCGAACGGTTTCCAATTTTCCACAATAAATTGGTGGCGACTCCACAAATGCAAACGCTTGTTTCCCAAGCGCCCCCGTGCCCCCATTGTCCACAAGTAATAGGATCAAATGAGTCCTCCTCTTCCCCTTGAGTCCATAAGTCCCATTATGGGCATTTGGATCTTGGAAATGGAAGGCTAATATGAGAACAAAAAAAATAAGGTTAATACTCTAATTTTGCTATCTCCCTCTAATTTTCTCATTAACTACATTAATCCTCCTCAATAATCATTCATCATCTCATTATCACATCTCCTCATTCTCTCTCTATATCTCACTCCTCCATATTCTCTCCAAAAAACCAAGAAAAAAAACCCAAAAAACCAAACAAATAAAAAATCCAAATAAATCATTTACTCATCTATTTCTCATTCACCACCCACCTACCACTACCACCGCCGTCACCACCTTCACCGCCGCCGCCATCGCCACCACCACGACGTCCTTTTTTTTTTAAATAATGTTTAGATGTTTTTATTTTTTCCGCAAATATCGTCTTGCTATACAATCTTGTTTCAAATTTGTGAGTTTCTTTTATTTTGATCTTAGATCTACTAAAATAGATCAAATATAATGTTTAGATGTTGTTTTTTTTCATTTGCGTTTTTTTTTTCAATTTTGATGTTTTGGTCTGTTTTTTATATTTGTTATTTTTCAAATTTTCATATAAAAATGAAAATTGTAATATATTACACTTTTGTAGACTAAAGCTTAAAATGATTATAGTTACATTGTCATGGACTAAAATTACAACCTTAATAAACTAAAGTTACCATTTTATGGACTAAAATTACACTCTTGTGGACTAAAATTACACTTTTGTAGACTAAATTTACACATTTGAGGATTAAAGTTACACATTTATGGACTAAAATTACACTTTTGTGGACTAAAATTACTCTTTTGTGGACTAAAATTACATTCATAAAATGATAAAAGATGTACACTATCAATGTACTAAAGTTACACATTTGTACACTAAAATTACTCTTTTATGGACTAAAATTACACTTTTATGGACTAAAATTACACATTTGTGGACTAAAATTACACTTTTGTGGACTAAAATTACACTTTTGTGAACTAAAATTACACTCATAAAATGATAAAAGATACACACTATCAATTTACTGAAGTTACAGTTTAGTGGACAATGATTGAAATTGCACACTCAATGAATCAAAATAAATGAATTGTGTAACTTTAGTCATGTATTTTTACTCTAAATTAGTCGTAAATAGTGTATTTTTAGTCCAAATTTTGTATTTTCTGTCCAAAATTGTATAAATTTAGTCCAAATTTAGTCGTAAATAGTCCAAATTGTGTAATTTTAGTCCAAATTGTATAACTTTATTCTAAATTTGTGTAACTTTAGTCTTTAGTCCAAATTGTCTAAATTACTAATAACTCCATTAGTTAGTCCAAATTGTCCAAATAGTCCAAATTAGTTAGTCAAAATTGTCCAAATAGTCCAAGTTAGTCTGTCTAACTTTAGTCTAAGAGTGTAGCTTTAGTCATTGAGAGGGTACCCCTGATAGAGATAAATGTAACTTTAACAGAAAAAAGTGTAATTTTAACAAAAAAAAAAAGTAACAAAAAAAGTGCAATTTTAACAGAAAAAAGTGTAATTTTAACAAAAAAACAAGTGTAATTTTAACAGAAAAAGCGTAATTTAAACAGAAAAAACTATAATTTTAACAACAAAAGTGTAATTTTAACAAAAAAAAAGTGTAATTTAACAGAAAAAACTGTAATTTTAACAAAGAAAAGTGTAGTTTTAACAGGAAAAATTGTAATTTTAACAGAAAAAAGTGTAATTTTAATAGAAAAAGTGTAATTTTAACAGAAATAGGTGTAATTTTAACAAAAAAAAGTGTAATTTTAACGGATATTCACAAGACGAGATTTTAAATACCAAATCTAAAAAAAGAAAAAAAAACCAGCAACTGAATAAATTCGGGCTAATGTGAAACAAAGTTATCATCTTTCCATACTCTAAAACCAGTAAATACAATCCATCCCCCTCTAACATCCTCACCATCCTCCTCCAACCACCAACAATCACCAAGAAACAAAATAAATGGGATCTAAAAATTACCAACAAGAAAAAATTTAAAAAAGAAACTGAAAAAAATAAAAACAAAACTGAAAAAAATAAAAAAAACCGAATCTGAAATAAAAAAAAAAAGAATCTGAAAAGGGAAGAAAGGAGGTCGGGGTGGTGGTTGCTGGAAAGGGAAGGAAGAAGGTTGGGTGGTGGCGTGAGACGGAGAGGAGAGTAGTGGTGGGGTTCTTCGTGGTGACAGTTGGTGGTCGCCGACAGAGGGGGCGTGAGGGAGGCAGATCTGGTGGTGGTGCGTGAGGGAGGCAGAGGCAGATCTGGTGGTCGTGGGGTGTGTGGTGATGGTGGGTGGTGACGGGAGGCCGAGGTTGTGGTGTCGCGGTTGTGGGGCTGTGTGGGTGAGTCGGGTCGTTGGCTGTGGAGGTGAGTCGGGCTGTGGATGTGGAGAGGAGAGTCGTGGTCGTGGGGTGAGTGGGCTGGTTGTGGGGGTCGGGTGGTCTGAGGTGGTGGAGCCGCGTCTGGGTGGTTATGGTGGGGCCGCATTGTGGTTGTGGGGTGAGTGGGCTGGTGGTTTTTTTTTGTTTTATTTTTTATTGTTATTTTGGGGTTTTTTTTTGAGTAATTATTTTGGGTTTTTTTTTTCAGATTTTGTTTGTTTGGTTTTGTTAGATGGGAGAAAAAGGAGAGATTGTGAGATTTAGAGAGAGGGAAGGAGTTTGTGATAATGAGGGATGAATGGATTAGTGAGTAACTAAATTGCAATGAGGAGCTAATTAGACTAGAGTGATTTGCGGCCATCCATTGAGATGTAATCTCATCCCTTCATTACCTTCATCCAAGAGCCCTTATAAGGACTTAAGGACTCAAAACAGATAAGGGACTTATATGAACTTTACTCTCTCTCTCTCTCTCTCTCTCTCTCTCTCTCTCTATATATATATATATATATATATATATATATATATATATATATATATATATATATATATATATATATATATATATATATAAGATATGGGAGACAACATGATAGCCATGAGTTTTTGGGAAAGCGCTTGATAGCATAATTGCATGGGCTGAGACTTTGGTGGTAATTTAGGGGAATGAGTGATCAAGGACAAGACTGGTATGGATATTGAAGTGATTTTGATAGGACTAATGGAGTTTGCTATTGGGAATTTGTATTCATGATCGCGAGGGAGCATAAGGTGTTGAGATAGAGAATGTTGGTTGAAAGTTAAGTATTAGTTATGTGGTCACATTGGTAAAGTGGTGGTAATTATGCATAGTGGAAAAAGATGTTATGAAAGGCTTATGGGTTTAACCTCGTGTGAGAGATATCTATTATCAAGTGGTAACTTACGTGATCGAGATTGACTAGTTAAATTTGGTTTTGGGTCTATAATGTGTGTAAATAATTGTGTGAGGTTTAGACTTCATAAGTAGTGGTATGGTATGATATTCATAAAGTTGTGATCTGGTTATTCCATGTAATATGTGTTTTGTGATCTATTAAGACGATATCGACAAAAGGATAATGGGTGGTTGGATGAATCATGAGATGATCGCCGTGTCGGGACTCTGCTTTTTACTAATGTGGTTGTTGTGTTCCGGATTGTGATTTGAGCACAGTAATCCGTGTTGCGACGCGGGTACCTTCGCACTGCGGTGCGACTATTGGTGGCGGTGTTTCGACGCCGTCATCGGTTGTGGTGGAGTAGGTAGTGTAACACCCCGTAATTTATAATAATATTTTATTATAAAAGTATTTTATTAAATTAATTATTTCGATGTTTAATATTGTATTTTAAAAAATATATATTTATAGCTTCTGTTCTATATTTTATTATTTCTCATTTTAATCTACTTTTGATTGAGTTAAAATATCCGTGCACGATTTTATTATTTTAATTTAAAAACTACTTTACTTATATGAGTTCTCCAAACGTTTTAATAATATCCAATCTGATTTGTAATCAAATAATGCAATGTATGAGCTAATGGACCCAACGCCCATTAGTTAATCTCCTTATAAATAGAATTAACCTAGCAAACAACTAGGTCAATCCCTTTGTTTCACGCGTGAAGTCTGCCGCACGCTACTTCTCTCCTCTTCTCTCTTTTGTTCTCTTTTCTCCCTTTGACTCCATTGTTGAATATCTTTTCTTCTTCCAAACTCATACACAATTATTTATATGGACCTTTGGACCTACCTTTAAAGTCTCTTGTTTTTAATGGGTAAAGAAGAAGAAGAGTCTTTATGGTGCTTTCATGGCGTTTTCAAGGGTTCGATTTGTGCCTTTCTTTAGTGGCGGTTTTTGGGGACGTTGACACGTGTTGGACCGAGACAAGGTTTTGATGGTCGTGTCTTTCATGGAGGCTTTCATTATTAATTTGGATCATTAATTGCTAATAAGGTAACTAGGTGTTTTCCTTTATATGTGTTTATGCTAATTGATGTAATTAATGTGATTTAATGATTGATTTGTATGATTAGTACATGTTTGATCGTTTATTGTCAAGTTAATTATGTTTTCGCATGTTTGTATATGATTTAATGTTTTAATTATGCATTGTACATTGTTTACATGTTTATTATGGGTGTCATGAGCGTAATTAGGGTTTGCGAATAAACCCTAGTGGCGGCATGATAGGCGGCCAAGAGTTCTCTCCAAAGTTATAGCTAAAGCTAGTATAACCTTGATGATGATTCATGTGTTATAGCTAAAGTTAATACAACTTTGGGTAGTTATTCTAGTTATGGCTGTTTGAGTTATAACCTTGGAAATATGAATTTAAGGTTATAGCTGAATCTACTATAACATTGAAGTGCGAGTTAGGGTTATAACTGGAACTAACGTACCCTTAGATTTATGGTTCAAGGTTATTGTTGGAACTAGTATAACTTTGAGTTTCGTGTCAAGGTTATGGTTGAGGTAAGTATAACTTCAAGTTATATATGTTGAAGTTATAGTCGAGGTTACTATAACCTCACATCCAGAGTTCATGTTATGGTTAGGGTTACTATAACATTGAATGGTTAAATAACAAAGTTATAGTTGAAGTTATTATAACATTGGTTGGGTATGCTTGCTTCACATGTTGTGAAGTTATTATAACATCGGGGGTGGCCAGATTCGTCAGTTAAACGTTTTGGGTCCCGTGTGTCGTTCGATGTACAGTTAATGCATCGAGAGGTCTGGCCAGGTCTTAGGCATATAGGCAGTGGTGATACGCTATACATAGTACCGTGGAGTATTAGTTAAATACTTCACAACTGATGGTTCGTCAGTTACACGTTCCATCTACTAGTTCATCAGTTAAATGTTCTAGCGGCGTTCGCTCTATTCGCTATGCTTTGTTGCTAGCTTTGTGCCTTATGTGCTGTGGATCGTGTCTACTTTGGTTTGTAGGTGTTCATGGTCTAGTGGTTGCATATGGTCTAAGTTCATATAGTCTCATCCATCTAGTGTTATGAATGTCATGAGTAGTAAGTCTGAGTTTGATTTTCATGAGTGTAGATGATCTCGCATGTTTACTGGTTTTACATTTCAATTGTTATTGATTGTTGATTATATTCAATTGTTGTAAACATGACTGGGAGAGCATCTAGTTACTCCCCACTGATTGTCGACCCCCATTCTCAGGTTGTTCAGATGTTGCTGACTGGTTGATGCTTGCTTGGGTAATGTGCGAAGCGAGCTTAATAATAAATTAGGAGTTTGCTTTTATGTTTTGAGAACCTTAATAATGTATTAGTTTGGTTTTGGATTTAGTAGCAAACCGGATTGGTCAGGTGTTTCCGCCACCTAGTGTAGATACCTCATTTCTGCACCTCCCGCAAACCACCCGGTGATGATTGGGCCGCATGTTTGGTACGCGGAACGATTTGTGATAGTTAGTAAGTTTATCGTCAAGTGATTGCTCAAACACTTGTGTCTACCTCTTAATTGTCATCTACGCGCCGATACGGTCGTTTTGACAGTAATTAGAGTACATTTGGAGTCCGGGCCTAAAACCGTCTTCATTTTCTGATAACCGCTAAATCCCGAGTCAGAATGTTAGGGAATGTTCCGGATATTTCTATTCCATATTTCACAATCTTGTAATCTTTGGTAAACAATTTCCCGTAATATTCACACAAAATATTAAGAAAAATAAGATTAATCCGTTATTCCATAAATTAAACACGGAAATCTTTCTTCCGCAGGAGGAAACCATTTGGGAACAGACGCAGCAGGTGCTGCACCTCTTCCAAGAGACGCAGTGCATGCTGCGCCTCTTCCCAAGTCATTTTCTGCGTATTTTTCGTATCTTTTCATATCTTTTCGAGATTCACTTCCAAAGTCTCTCCGAAAACTCTAATTCCTTCACGTGATTAGTATAACTAGGAGCCTTCGCTCCTCATATTTCTCACGCGAGTGTCCGCCCTTCTCTTCTCCCTTTGCATTCTAGACCAAGTTCTTACTTTTTGGCGTCTACGTGCTTGAACTTTCGACCACGTAAGCTCGGATCTTTCTGAGTACCAACCTCGTTTTGCATGACCGACCAATTTGAACAACTCCACAATAATCAACTTAATTAATCTTAAACGTTTTCCTCTTACGAGGGCACTTTCGTTACATTCGAGTCGAGCATCACTAAAACATAAACTTAGTTCATCTCGTTTCGTCGAACATGTAAGTCTGAGGGTGTAAATCCTTCTTTATTTATTGTTATTTACTTTTTGTAATCATCATGTAAGATTTATGTCGAAAGTACTTCTAAAACCGATTTGTAAAACCATGTTTAAAACCCTTTTTTTTCCGGATTATCAAGAGACAAACGTCGAGAAACGACGCAGCAACTGTTGCGCCTCTTCGAAGAGACGCAGCACCTGCTGCGCCTCATCGTGAGACTGCCGCAGTTCCTGCTTCCTTTCTTCTTCCTTCGTCCTCTGTTAGTTTCGTTCCTTTGTTTTCTTTCGTCATTGTTTGCTTTTGTTTCGTTCACATAATAGTTTTACATATTATTAATCACTATTAGTATATAATTCGTAATAAAATCCCGACTTAATTCCCTTATAACCAATATTCGCGGGTTTTCGTCATTAAAATCAATCCGGGTTTAGAGATTCGTTCATTCATATCGAGTTTCTGGAATTCGATCTTTGGTATATTCCCATCTGTTTATCCGTCATTAGTTCTTCATTAATTCGATATATTTAACCTAATTAGTTCACTCATGTCACTAATCAATCTTTCATTCATGTAATTAATTCGTTTACATTCGTTTCATCTATGTTTTATTGTTTTATCACATTCATTATATGTAATTAATGTATTAAATCACTTTCATCCGAGTCGAATATCGTAATCAATCATTAAATTCACCCACGAATGCTAACGATTTGCAGTTCTGGCTTCACAGCCAGAACTCAGCCTTGGAACAGACGCAGCAACTGCTGCGCCTCTTCCAGAGGGCGCAGCTCTGCTGTGCCTCTTCCAGGTTGATTTCTGTCTCTGGACTTCCGTTCTGCCTTGACCTAGTTTAATTAGTTTACGTATTCAATTAATTGTCATTCGTGTTATCGTTAATAATATGTTCGTCTATTTATTCCTTTTTCCCAAATTATCCGTGTTAAAGGCATTTTCGACATAAATCATTAATCCGTTGTAATTATTGTAATTTTCATTATTATATTTATTATTGTATTTCTTTTATCGCATTGCTCGTATGCTTTCACATGTAATTGAACTTAAATCCCAACTTCGACCCAATTGTATGTTAAATTAATTGTTCACCGACTTAGTCTAATTCTCACATGTTAGGATTAAAACTTGGATGTTGCATTGCATGCATATAATCGACAATATATCGATTATAGAAGATTTTCCCTAATCATTAGTAGAGGCCGCTATCGAGGCGGGCGGGATTAGGTGTTCGATTAAAAGAGCTTCCTAATACGTACCCTCACCCCTACCTCCAGATCTCTGTGAACATCCGTGTTCATTGGCATCCACGAGAGTCATTCTAGACATAGAATGCTAAGGGTAATGAGTTCTTGGTGTTCATGTCACTATTTTGTGTCTTGACATGGCACGAGGTATTCGAACGGTTTCCAACTTTCCACAATAAATTGGTGGCGACTCCACAAATGTAAACGCTTGTTCCCAAGCGCCCCCGTGGCCCGCGTCCACAGTTTGGCGACTCCGCTGGGGATAATACACTTACGTGTCGCCAAAATGGTGAAACTTGAACAAGGTTAGGGAATAGTTTGTACAAGATAATTGTCGGTTTTTCATAACTCGGTCTTCCTAGATCGTTTTATTCAGCCTTCCTAGGCCCAACCCAACCCAACCCATTCGACCAATCGTTCCGTCTAAACGGTCTTAATTCTTATTTGGGCCTAAGGATGGATAGCGATTGACGTCATCCATACCATGATACTTACTCTTGTTTGTATCAAGGACTTTCACTACTTGAGGAAATGGACTAGGAATCGGCCTTACTTTTGTTTGGTACGCGAGCCTCTCCACAGACTTCGGGTTTGATTGTTCGGTATGGCAACCCACCCTTTAAACCAAAACCCTTTTAAATGCACTCAACATCCCGTTATAATGCTTGTATTAATGTTTGTACCTTACGTGATCACCATTTCTAAACGAAACCATGACGATTTTTGTAAAATCAAAATCCCTTTAAAATGTAAATTTCGAAAAAAAGCCAATGATTAGCGCAAAACCTAGTAAAAACTCTGTCCATTTGTCGAGTCAAAATTCCGGGTCCAAGCCCATTTCAAAACCTCACTTCGAGTCCACTCCTACAACTACACTATAGTTGACTAGGACACACATTTTCAAACTTTGTCATCTTTTCGAAACTCACTTGACACAAGTGGCACACACCCACTTCATAAGTCAAAACATTTCTCTCCTAATAAGTGTGCTAGAATGGTCGATCGTGTTTTGATTCGTCGTCGATCTCTTATCCACTTTCCAAGATGCCTGACACAAGCGACGTAAGCACCGACCAACCCCGGAATGGTAATGATCAAATCCTAACCGCACTAGCTCGCCTCCAAGTCACTCAAGATCAAGTGCACGACCGCCTCGATACAATCGAAGGCCCAATTTATACCGTAGAAACGAGGTTGCCTCCTCAGGAAAGTGAAGTAGATGATGGCTTTGTGAACACCTTCGGGGAAGAAAACCCTCCCATAGGAATGACTGCGGCTGAGAAACGACTCCAATATTTGGAGGAACAATTGATGTATCTCAAAGGGGATGATATTTATAGTGAAAATAACCGTAAGTATGAGGCCGTGAGTTTCAAGTTGCCAAACAACTTCAACATGACGGATATCCCTAGATTCAAGGGGCACGAAAACCCTTTGAAACACATCCGTGCTTTCAAGGACTACAAGTCTACCAAAGGCATCAAACCCGAGATGTTCTTAAGGATCTTTCCTTCATCTCTTGACACCATCCCACAACAATGGTTCTACTCTCTAGAACATAAGAAGATCGCTACTTGGGAAGACGCCGCGATCGAGTTTGCCAAGCAATATGCGGATAATGCTGAGATCCAAGTCAACATGTGCACTTTAGAGGTTCTTACCCAAAATGACAAAGAAGGTTTCACCGACTTCCTAAGTAGGTGGAGGAAGACTAGTACCCAACTAGTTGAACGCCCAGACGAAGCTACCCTTGTGGAAAAGTTCGTGGACAACCTAAAACCCATCTATGCGAGTCATTTGAGGTACCAAAACATCAAAACTTTCAAAGATTTAACCGTACTAGGAACAAGGATCGAAGATGACATTCGTAAAGGGCTCTTGTCCAAAACGGTAGGTCGAGGATATCAAGGCTCAACAAGTCGTTCTTACGGCTCCACTAGCAAGACCGATGAAGTTAACCTCCCCGAGCCATCCAAGAAGAGTACCCCACCGAGAAAATTTACAAATCTTGGGGACACTTACTCCAATGCTCTAAAAAGGTTGATGAAACAAGGCAAACTCCAACCCATAGGCCCTACGCCCGAACCAGAAAAGAAATCCAAGTTCTGGGACGAGAATTCATACTGCGAATATCATAGGGGTAAGGGACATGACACAGAAAAATGATAAAAATTGAAAAATGTGCTTCAAGACATGATTGAGGATGGTCGACTACCAATACCGCCGGGAGGTAAGCCCAACAACTCTCAGAATCCTCTTGGAATTATAGTGATCACAAGTGAAGAATCTACCTTAGATTTTTCACACCTCATTTCTCCAGTCGAAGATGAGATCCACGCGATCGAGAATGAAGGGTTCTACTCTACCATTTCCCCTACCATTACCGACTTCATCGCATGGGCAAGGAGTGTGGATAGGCAAGTTTCAGAATTGGAAAATGTGGTGACAACTTTACATGACCCCAATGCAACACCTAAAGAACATGCGCCACTAATTTTCTCCTAAAATGCTACTATGCAAGAAGTAGTCGCCGTGGTTGATAAACTTATCGACCAAATTACACAATTAGAGGACGAGATTATGAGATTGAGGGAACTAGCTACAGTCAATGGAGTATGGGCCAATGATGATGAGGACGAGTATCTCATTGAACACTCCCTAGTCAAGAAAATAGTCCAAAATGGTGAAGACCAAGATGTGGACCACCTAACTCGTTCGGGGCATCCATATCAAACTACTACTCAAAATGGTTCAACCAACGTTATCACACCAAATGATAATGAAGATGACACTACTGATCATTTGCTAAAGCAATTACAGAAGACAAAGGATGATCTTTTAGTCTGGCAACTAGTAGCAAGCTCATTCCCACATCGCCAAGCTTTACTGCAAGCTCTGGCCAAACTAAATGTAGCACATAACTCCACACCCGACGATGTAGTCAACTTGGTCTTCCAAGAATCACCGAAGTTAAGTAATCCTATTACTTTCTCAGATGAAGATTTGCCACCCTTTGGCGCTAGTCACAACTTGGCTCTTTACATCACTGTCGTTTGCTTAAAGAAGAATGTACCAATGACCTTGGTGGATGATGGCTCTGCGGTCAACGTCATACCCTTGAAAACAGCATACAAACAAGGCATGAAAGAGTCGGATTGGACCCCTACCAATCAAGGTGTTCGCGCATATGATGGTACACGACGAAAGGTAGTAGGACTCGTTAACCTAACCATAGCCACAGGGCCAATTGAGCGAAAGCTTAACTTCCAAATAGTGGACATTGAAGCTTCCTTCAACATACTTCTGGGAAGACCTTGGATTCAAGCTTCCAAAGCGGTAACATCCTCCCTTCACCAAAAGATCAAAATCCCACTAAATGGCAAAGCGGTGACGATCACTTCGTCGCCCATCAAGGCAATAATCGAAAAGAAGTCAAATAATCAAGTCCTTGCGAATCGAGCACATGAACTTGGGGGCTTTCAAAGCATAAGTGTCATAGAAAGTGAGTTGGCACCCCTATACTACGATCCCTACTCCAACTTGGTGGTCAACCACATACTCAAATCCCAGGGATACTTTCCGGGAATGCCTTTGCACCCAGCCCGAAGAAACACCTTCGCACCCTACAAGGAAGGCAACTAAAAAAGAATACCACTGGGACTAGAATACAAACCCACTAAAGAGGAAGTTCTCGAAATGCTCGCTCAACTTCAAAGCCGTAAGCACGTAGGAGTCCAAATGCGACCATATCTCCATACCCTAAATGGATACTTCGTTAGGGTAGGAAGTCAAGAACTCTTTCACGGATTTCCCGAACCTTGGCACTATCTCGGAAGGAAGCTAGCCGGAATCGAGATCTTTCAGGATTGATACTTCATTCCTCCAGAAATGGTTCCTACCGTCAAGGCTCGTCAAGCACCTTGCTTAGACGAACAAGCTGTTAGTCTACTATTTGGAGAAGATCGATTTGTTAAAGCCGTGCAGGATGAGATCATTACCATGATACTTCAAGACGATCACTTCAACCCTACCGCGTTAATCACAGAAACAAACGCGAACCAGCAGAAAGGATGGAGAAAATCAATCAAGTGGACCAACAATCAAGGAAGACTCTTCAAGCTCACCACTGGAGAAGGAGAAATGTTCAAGGGAGAACCAGAAGACGATGAATTCGAGTCAAAGTCAAAGTCGGAGTCTAGAGAAGTTACTAGGGAGTCTCCTCCTATCGTCGTCCCCACTCCCTTTGTTTCTCCTAACTTAGCCTCAAATAGTAACGATAGTTCGGGAAATGTCCCAACAACTGTCCCTTTACCGCCGCTCACCACAGATCAGATGGCTTCCTTGTTTCAACTTTTCTCAAACTTTAATATGAATAAATCAGGTTCTGCTTACTCTTTGTGTTATCTTGAATGCAATTCTGTTAACGATGATACTGAGGATGACCCAGACCCAGACTCAATTGAGATACCTCCCTACATTGCCAAGGAAATACTACAAGAGGGGGAAGGGGGACCATTAATAGAGAACACCGAACCCATCAATGTAGGAACCGAACTAGAACCCCAAGAACTTAGGATAGGGACTACCTTGAGCTCTGCCGAAAGGGCCATTTTCATAGACCTCCTAAACGAATTCATAGACGTTTTCGCTTGGTCCTACAAAGACATGTCAGGGATCGACAGGGATATCGCCGAACATAGAATCCCAATTAAGCCAGGTTTCAAGCCCGTGAAACAGAAACTTCGTCGAATGAGGGCAGAATGGGCTCTCAAGATTAAGGAAGAAGTCGATAAGCAATTCAAAGCCGGGTTCATTAAAGTTTCCGAGTACTCTGACTGGGTAGCCAACATAGTACCCGTACCCAAAAAGGATGGGAGAATCCTTGTTTGTGCTGATTTTAGAGTCTTAAACAAAGCAAGTCCTAAAGATGACTTTACTCTACCACATATCGACATATAGGTGGACAATACCGCAGATCACGCGTTACTATCCTTCATGGATGGGTACGCGGGCTACAACCAAATCAAGATGGCCATAGAAGACATGCATAAGACCGCCTTTGTCACTCAATGGGAACCTATTGCTATACGGTCATGCCGTTTGGGTTAATCAACGCCGGAGCTACATATCAACGCACCGTAACTACACTCCTACATGACATGATGCATAAAGAAGTTGAGGTATACGTAGACGACATGATTGTCAAGTCCAAGGATAGAGAGGGGCATATTGCGAACCTTCGCAAATTCTTCTCAAGGCTACGAAACTACAACATGAGGCTCAATCCTCAGAAGTGCGCATTCGAGTAACATCTGGCAAACTCCTGGGATACGTCGTTAGCCAACGAGGTATAGAAATAGACCCTTCCAAGATCAAAGCTCTGATTGAAATGCCACAACCTCAAACGGAAAAAGAAGTCAGAGGATTCCTGGGAAAAGTGCAATATATAAGTCGATTCATATCGAAGCTCACCATGATCTGTGAACCTATCTTCAAAAAGCTCAAGAAAACAGATCACACCATGTGGGATGATGACTGTCAAAAGGTATTCGACCGAATCAAGGAGATATTAGGTAAACCACCAGTTCTCATTCCACCTCAACGAGATCAACCTCTTGGTTTATATCTCACAGTAACCGAAGCAGCCATGGGCGCCATGCTAGCTCAAACCATAGGAAAGGAAGAAAGGGCTATCTACTACCTTAGGAAGAAGCTCTTGGAGTACGAGTGCAAATATTCACAACTCGAAAAGACATGCCTCGCTCTTGTGTGGGCAACGAAGAAGCTACGTCATTACATGCTTAGCTACTCCGTGAAAATACACTCCAAAATGGATCCTGTCAAATACCTCTTTGAGAAACCCGTTCTCAATGGACACCTAGAAAGATGGACCTTGATGCTCTCAGAGTTCAATCTCAAATACGTGCCTCTGAAAGTTATAAAGGGGCGCGCCGTTGCCGAATTCTTTGCAGAAAATCCCATCAATGATGCACAAACAATAGATACTTGGTCATTTCCAGACGAGGATATACTCCAAACCGATGTAGACTCCTGGGACCTTTACTTTGATGGAGCATCAAACCTAAGAGGATTTGGAATAGGAGTATTGCTCATTTCTCCTGAAGGCGAGCACACACCGATCTCTGTCAAACTTTACTTCGAGGTGACAAATAATGCTGCAGAATACGAAGCTTGTCTCATTGGACTTCAAGCGGCAGTGAGCTTAGGCATTAAAAACCTCCGAGTGCATGGGGATTCGTCCCTGATCATCAATCAAGTTACCGGATCTTAGAAAATCCGAAGCGAAAGCCTAGCACCTTATCAAGCCAGAATAGACCAAGTTGCCCAATTCTTTGATCACGTGACCTATCTACACCTACCTCGGGAAGAAAATCAATTTGAAGATGCTCTTGCAAAACTTGCATCTTTGATTAATATGCCAGATAACATGGTGGAAATGCCTTTATGCATCGAATGACGATCAGAGCCAGCTTACGTCCACCAAATCACCGATGAAGAGGAAGTCACAGAGGAACCTTGGTTCCAAGCAATCTTAAACTTCAAGCTCAACGGTACCTATCCACTAGATATGGACAAAAGGGGAAAACGTGCTATACGCCTACTAGCTTCAAAATATGTTCTCATCCAAGGAGAGTTATGCAAAAGAACACCTCTTGGTGTCATCCTACGTTGTCTTGATCATTCACAGGCACGGAAAGTGATGGAAGAACTCCATGATGGAGAATGTGGCCCTCACATGAGTGGACCCATGATGGCAAAGAAAATCACACGTTTAGGATATTGTTGGACCACGATGGAATCTGATTACATCAAATATGTGAGACATTGCCATAATTGCCAGATCTTCGGGAATGTGCAACATGTCCCTCCTTCATTTCTCTATACGATGACATCTCCTTGGCCATTTTCTGCCTGGGGAATTGATATAATTGGGAAGATAACTCCACCCGGAACAGGAGGTCACTGTTTCATCCTAGTGGCAACTGACTATTTCACCAAATGGGTAGAAGCGACTTCCTATACTAGTCTCACGGCTAAAAATGTAGCAAAGTTCATACAAAACAACATCATCTGTCGATACGGTTGCCCACATGAGATCATTAGTGATAAGTGATAACGGATCACATTTCCAAGCCGAGACTGAGCGATTGCTGGCCAAATACAAAATTAGGCATCACCACTCTTCGCCATATAGACCACAGACTGATGGCGCGGTAGAGGCGGCGAACAAGAACGTTGTCACAATTCTCAAGAAAATGATTGACAACTATCGAGATTGGCCAAGAAAGATACCCTTTGTTTTGTGGGGATATCGTACATCTGTTAGGACGCCCACTGGGGCCACCCCTTTCTATTTGACCTACGGCATGGAATCTGTACAGCCAGTCGAGTTAGAAATACCATCATTGCGTATTTTACGCAAAAGTCAAATCCCGGAAGCCGATTAGAAGAGGGATAGATATGAAGAACTCATCCTCCTGGATGAACGTAGGCTACGCGCATTACATAATGTACAAACATATCAAGCACGTATCAAATGAGCCTTTAACAAAAGGGTCAAGCCAAGGAACATCAAGGAAGGAGACTTAGTACTCAAGTCGATTAGAGCTCTTTTCCTGTCGATCCACGAGAAAAATTCAAACCTAATTGGGTTGGGCCGTTTCTAGTCAAATCCATACTTCCATGGAGTGCGGTTAGAATCGGACACCTAGATGGGAATGAATTTACCAACCCAACAAACCTTGACCAACTAAAGCGGTATTATGCCTAGAATAGGAGCAAAAACGCGCATCGCGTAATCTCACGTGTCGCTCTTGTCGCACTAAATAAACGGCCCCTGGCCAAGCTGAAAAAAAAGCTAATGTCACCTTGTTCTTGCATTTTGACAATCTGTCATCCTCATATCATCAAATAAACTAGATTGCAACTTAAGAGTAAGTAAAAAGCTCATGCTTATTTTCTAAGTTCATTACAAGCTCTTGCTTAGAACAATTATTCTTTTACATTTACTCGAACTACGCGCAAGGGTTTGATTTCATTTTTTTAATGAATACGTAGTCAATCCTTCGCAGGATACAACCCATTAATTTTAAAATGTAATTAGAAGGACATCTGCAGTTGCATTTGGAATTCGACAAGAATAATAAATAGAAAATCACAACGGTTTCATAACCAATTAACCTCCTTTATTTCATTCATTTTCTAGTAATAATAATAGTACGTTACATAATAATAGTAATGCTAAAGATAAACAAAAAAATAAAATAGGCTAGGATTCTAAAAACCCCACCTTCTTATTACAATAATAATAATAAATAATAATAAAGACTTGGGCTATTTCCATTTTCCCTTTGCCCTTGTCATTTTTGTCATATTTCTTGTCACGACCTCGAGCCGGACGCTCTTGCGCCACTTTGGACCTAATCACCAACGGTCTTTCTCGTGGTCTAGCCTTCCCATTCTTGTCAATCACTTTGTCCACGGCAGGAGAGGTCTTCGGTTTCTTTGAAGGATGAACAACTCGAAACCCAGCTTCTTCCTCTCCCTCAGTCAGATGCTTCTCTTTCTCCTTTTCCACCTCGCGCACCTTGTAGTCAACGGGCTCGCGCTTCCTCAATCTCTCACGCTCCTCCAAAGTAGTAGATTTCCTCCACCGCAGATAGGAGTCCGACACCCATAAGGCACTAACAGAAGAGTTCAAGAACCATACGTTTCTTTGAGCCCATTTAATGGCCCACTCCCTTCGACTCTCAGTAGTAAGCGCCACGGCAGTCTGCGGGACAGTGTCAAGCTTCGGGATCGTCTGCTTCAGTCCAACTGTCTCATCAGCCTCTCCGGGAAGATGCATACCATGAATTCCAAGTCAGGAATGCGCACAGATCGGGTAGGATCCAAGGAAGATACTCCAGTGACAGATTTGAGATGCCACCATGGTACAATCCATCTAATCAAGGGGCCATCATCACTCTTCAATTTGTTTTCCCAATAATTGCAGACTCGAGTGAAGTCCACCATGTAGAGCCTAGTCCTCGTAGCAATTGAGCGAGCGTTATAGGCAGGAACTTTAACTGGGAGCTCAATCAATCGAAGACGCTCCATAAGCCAAACCTACCAAAAAGCAGGTGTTAAAAAAAAGGAAAAAAAAAAGAAAACAAAAACAAAAAAAAAGAAACGAAAAAAAAAAGAAGAAATTTTTTATTATTTTACCTGCAAGATAATGGGACTTCCCAAATAAGGTAGGTCACGATTGGCTTTCCTGTTATCCAAACCCAATAGGATCTCTCTATTTTCAGTTCATCTTTACTGCATTGATAGTATAGAAATTGTTAGTTAGTCTCCCGAAACTGAATTATCCTTATTGTTAATTGTTTGTTCATTTGTTTTAAGCATGAAACCTTCTGTCTATTTTGTTAATTTCATTGTTGTTATCATCATTACTATGAGTAGCTAAATCAATTGTGCTAGGATGTAGGGGAATTGTAGTGTAGGCGGCAATATAAAGAACACGGCCTGATTCGCGTGTTGGTCGATCGACCACCCTACCCGGTCGATCGACTGACCACGTGAGGTTTTTATTTCGTTTTAATTGTTTTAATTCTCAATTCGACGAATAGAGTGCACACGACTAGTTGAATGTTTAGGATATGACTGACCCATTAGATCGAGAGATAGGGACAGTTGCTAGATCACCAATTAAAATGACTAAGCTATGCTGAGATCGAAAGATAGGTAAAGTTTAGACCGTAAATCACTTTTCAGGACGAAAGTTAGTATTAGTGATATTAGGGACCTATAGCGAGATCGAAAGATGCTATTTGTTAAGAGTGGACCGAGAGGACCTCTTTATTTCCCGCCTCATGTGTTTTGATTTAGACCTGTTTAATATGCTGCCGCCGAAACTATAACGAACCGACCATCCTAGTACCTCTTTTATACTTGATTCTATATATTTCATTAGTTTACCTTTATTTGATTGTTCATTAGCTATAGACCAATCCAATCAACCCCCACCTTTTTGTTACCTTAGACCGAATATAAACAACTAGAAATTACGTCTGCCTCTCTGTGGTTCGACCCTGTTACCACTAGCCTAGGTTAGTCTTAATAGGAAATTATAAATCTTATTTTTGGTACTCACAACGACGGGTATCAAATTTTGGCGCCGTTCTTAGGAGGCAATTGTTCTAATTTTTAGCTGTTTTTATTTAGTCTTTCTTTAGTTTAAGGGACTTCCGTTCCTTAAACTTTTCTTATATTCTTTTTGTAGTTTCTTCTTATGCGCAGGTCACAGGGTGGTGAACTAGTACCATTAAACCCTGAGATCGAGAAATCCTTGCGCGAGTTGAGACGATCACAAAGGGTATTTCCGACAGAGGAAGAGCTGAGTACTCTGTCAAGCCACTACGAGAACGCTCTGTTCGAAGGAGATCCACCTACATCTCCTGCCTCTACTTCTTCACCGAGACATTACTTCTCCGTAAATCCCAATCATGGTGAAGAAGCAACCATTGCTAGTCACTCAGAGCCTACAGCTGCGAATCTTTACAAAGGATTTGAACTACCTGGGGAGGCGAGAAAATTCGAGCCAAAGCCTTCCTATATTAACCTGGTTGAGAGAAACCAGTTCGGGGGAGCTGCAAATGAAGATGCAGCCAAGCACATGGAGATTTTTATTGATTATTGCTGCTTTATACCCCCGCCGGCCGGTGTAACCCAAGATCAGATCAAGGAGACCATGTTCATTTTCTCTCTTCGTGACGCTGCAAGAGAGTGGTATAGAGATCTGGACCGAGCCGCCCATGGGATCACCGACTGGAATTCCTTAGCCCTGGCATTCTACAAAAAGTACTTCTCTGCCTCGAAGACGAATGCCATTAGAGCTCAGATCACGAGCTTTAAACAAGGGCCAGACGAGAATTTTCATGAAGCATGGGTCCGTTTCAAGAAATTGGTGCGAACCATACCGCACCATGGGTTCGAAAAATGGAGCTTATGCAATCGGTTCTATAATGGATCAGTATGACGATCGAGGGCCATATTGTATCTTCATGCACCAATGGCCGATTTGCTAAGAACATGGGAGAGACCAAGGGGTGGAAGATCATCGATGATCTGGCCACTCATAAGGCTGAATATGGGAATTCGAGAGGAAACCAGAGGAGAGCTGCTGAATCTTCCTCTGTTACTGCACTAGAAGCCCTCACTGCAAGGTTCGACAAATATGAATTGGGAGGAGCTTCTAAAGGTGGGATATACCAAGTAAATGCTTTGTTTTGAGACGGTCCTTTCGTGCCAGAAGATGTGGAGCTGAGGGACATGTCTCAGAGAATTGTCCCAGTCCTTTCGAGTCTTGTGCTGCCTTTCAACACTATAGGCAGACAAACACGTACTATGAGCCGAACGTCCACCCCAACTTGAGGTGGAGTAGCCAGAATGTCCTAAATCCGACTCAACCTCCACAACAGCAGCAGCAGCAAGCTTATGTGCCCCCTCATCATAAGCAACAACAATCCCATGGTTATGATTTTGCTGAGTTTAAAAACTTGCTGGTGAAGGAGTCCCAAGCTAGAGAGGCCGGGATGAAGCTACTAGAGAGCCAAATTGCTCAATTGGCTAGTAAGAGTACCACTCGAGCTCCCGGACACTTACCCACTTAAACTGACCAGAAAGAGACCCTGAATGCCATTACTTTGAGGAGTGGGTCTACCCTGGAGGGGCCTGTTATGGTCGAGGATGCCCCTGAAAAGAATGAGGCGGAACCAAGTCAAAAGAAAGCTTTAACGAAGAATAACAAAAACAAGGCATCTACCAGGTATATCAGTCGATCGACTGATATACCCGGTCGATCGACTGATATGCGGGTTACAGGAGCTTCTAGAACTGTACATCTCAGTCGATCGACTGAGTAAGGTGGTCAATCGACTGAGACCCTTGCTGATATTGAGAAATTTCGTCCTTCAATGCCCGATAATTTGAGAGACCATTTGTTCCGGGGTTCGACAACTCCGAAAGTATTGGGGCAAGACCCGAGTGCTGATGGGTCCGTCCCGATTTCGAAGTTCGACCCAATGTCGGTCAATGGCTCACATTTGAGACGGTCTGAGCAGGGTTCAAGCTTCAATAAGGAGAAGGAAGCGGACTTTCAGCCTAAGTCCACAGATGCCGGCATGCGAGACTTAGAAGAAAGGGCTAAGGTACTTCTTTCAGCCCCCTATCCAGAGAGACTAGTGCCGACAAAGGAACAGGTATCTTTCAATAAATTTGAAAAGGTTATTCGTAGTTTGAATGTACAAGTTCCTTTCCTTGAGTTGGTCAATCAAGTGCCTGCCTACACTAAATTCATGAAACAACTCCTGTCTAAGAAAAAGTCACTTGAAAATGTGCACACTGTCGCATTAACCAAAAAGTCATGCTCTTATTTATCTCACACTGCACCCCATAAGCTAGAGGACCCGGGTAGCTTTTCTGTTCCTTGCAATATAGGTACCTTCTCTATTGAGAAGGCATTATGTGACTTAGGAGCTAGTATAAGCGTCATGCCTTTGAGTCTAGCTAGGAAGCTCAAACTAACTCGATTTGCAGTGACAGATATGACAGTACATATGGCTGACCGATCTGCGGTCCAGCCAATAGGAGTCTTAGAGGACATCCCTGTCCAAATAGGGAAGTTTTTCTTCCCCGTCGACTTCGTTGTACTTGACATGCCTGAGGATGCCCATATTCCCATTATTTTGGGTAGGCCATTTATGCACACTGCTGGTGCAGTCATAGATGTCGGTCTAGGAACCTTGACTTTTAAAGTAGGCAAGCATTCTATTGTTTTTGCCCAACCTTCTAAGAAAAAGGACCCCATGTGGCCTGTGACTTGTAACACGGTTTCTGACAAGAAATCGTACTTTGTGCTTCCTGATTTACCTATCTCTATTCCTGTTGTAACCCCTCCGCCCCAGATTGGAAGCAAATTGGAGGAAGATTTGTCTATTTCTGATATTGCAGGAGCTGGTTTGGGGAAGGAAGAGCTGCAAATCACTCCAGCTGCGAAGAAGCCAAACATCTCACGAGGAGGTCTTGGTTGCCTTAGCTATGCCACCGATGAGGAAGTTGATGACGAGCCGGTCAAAGCAAGAAAGTCCGATTTGGATTCTGACGAGTCTAAAGAGATCATTGACTGGGGAGATGATGAAAGTGTTGATCCGTTGAGCCATACGAACATGGAAGCTAAGAAGGGTGCAGCTGACAAGATAAGCACCGTTGAGGCTACCTCTAGTAGCCAGAAGCCGACGAAGTGGGCCATACCGTGGCCGTTTCTGATCAACTACTAGTTGGTCACCTTGCTTATCAAACATTTTATTGGTTTTAAACACTTTTTATTGCTTTTGTGTGCGCGAAACTTCGCATTTTATTTTGCTTGCTTAGGATTTTATATGCTTTAGACTTTACTTTGGGTTTTGCACAATTTTGGGCGCGTATTATTGTGCACTTGCAGGTTTTTAGGCCTCATTAGCTCAAGAAATTGAGCGAATACGAAGAAATAAGAAGTTACAGCAGTATTTCTAGTCGATCGACTGGTCTGGTTGGTCGATCGACTGGTCTGCGGTTTCCAGGAGCTTCTGTTCCTGTTCACTTGGTCGATCGACTGAGTGGTATGGTCGATCGACCGCACTGCACTGCTGTACTTGTTCACGATCTCTCTCCTGCTATGTTTGGTCGATTTGCGGAATTAAGGGAGTTTTCTACCCCAATTTATTTTCCGTCATTAATTATTTCTTCTATTTTACTCAATTATGCACATAATATCGCTTCTTTATTGCTTTCTCGGTTTATGCGTGGTACTTAGTGATGCGTGTCTTTTATATGATGTTTTACATCCCATTTTACACGCATTTCAGAGCTCATTTATGTAGTTTATGCTACATTTCTCCCTATTTCCGTCTACTTCCGTATTTTTGTACATTATTGCAGAAATGTGAAGAATCCAGCGGAAATCAAGCTAAATCCGTCCCCGAGTATCCTGCATTGCATGTGACGAGAAGTATTTGCTTAAGGAACGAGCTTGGTGCGCATTTCAAGACCCAAAAGACAAATCCACGAGTTTATAGAAGTCAAGTAGCAGCTAAAGCAGTCGATCGACCACCACCCTCAGTCGATCGACCAACCCTCGGTTACGAAGCTTTCATTCAAAGCGATCGATCGACCCCGCACATCAGTCGATCGACCACACTGCTATTCCAGACGTGAATTAAAAGACCGAGGAACTTGAAGCCCATTAAGTTTAGGTTTTGGAATAATTGTTACGTATACTTTCTATATAACGTAACTGAGAATACCTAGTTTATCATCGAAGCTTTATTATCAGAAATTTTACATTGAGTTTTAGTTTACTAATTAGGGTTTGGGATATTAATTTGCATTGGATTTCCGTTGTGCTTTCAATCACTCCGTTACATTCCTTCTGCGAAATTCGGTATTCCTTCTGTTCTAATTTCCAGATTATTACTTATTTCGTCATTAGTATAGAATTGCTAGTTAATTCCCGCAGCCAATTTATTGTTTATGTTAATTGTTTTCTTTATCGTTTCAAGCATGAATCCATTAGTTAATTTCATTATTAAAGTTATTGTTTTTACGCTTAGCATGAGTAGCTAAATAGTTTGTGCTAGGATGTAGGCGAATTTTAGCGTAGGCGGCAAAGTATTGAACACGGCCTGATTCGCGTGTCAGTCGATCGACTGGCATTCTCGGTCGATCGACTGACCTCGTGAGGTTACCCTTCGTTTTAATTGATTTTAACGTTGTATTTAATGAATCGAATGCATGCGACCAGTTAGATACCTAATTTGTGACTGACCCATTAGATCGAAAGATAGGGGAAGTTGTTAGACCATCAATTAAATCGACTAAACTGTGCTGAGATCGAAAGATAGGTATAGTTTAGACCGTTAGTCACTTTTCAGGACGAGAGTCAGTATTAGTGATATTAGGGACCTATAGCGAGATCGAGAGATGCTATTTGTTAAGAGTGGACCGAGAGGACCTCTTGTTTCCCGCCTCACTTGTGTTCGATTTAGACCTGTTTAGTATGCTGCCGCTGAAGCTTTAATAAGCCGATCATCCTAGTACCCCTTCTTTAATTATCTGGTTAAACCGTCTTTTTAGTTTATTGTCTTTATTTATTCTTAGCTACAGACCATCTCAACTCAACCCCCACTATTGTTACCTTAGACTGAATTTAGACAACTAGAATTTACAGCTGCCTCCTTGTGGTTCGACCCTGTTACCACTAGCCTAGGTTAGTCTTAATAGGAAATTATAAATCTTATTTTTGGTACTCACAACGACGGGTATCACTTAGTTTGTCTTTCAGGTACTTATTGGTAGCACTGCTGGCTACTGAAACTGTAATACTCCGTATTTATAAGTCTTGGGGTACTCTATCGAGTAGGCCTTACTCTGTCGAGTAAGGGTAGGTTGCGTTTTAGAAAAGTTTCTGACCTGTTGGGTACTCGATCGAGTAGCTGGGGCACTCGATCGAGTAAGGGGGTACTCGATCGAGTACCTCGGGTACTCGATCGAGTAGCCGGTTTTACGGGGAGTTTTCTCGGGTTTTGTTAATTATGCGATTAAGGTATATAAGCTTTGTCGTCATTATTCTAAATCACTTTTGCAAAACCTAAATTACTGTTTAAGAGAGAAAGCAAGCAAGTTCTTCATCCTAATCGCATTATTAGCAATACCCGGAGTTTGGAAGGTCAGTTTTTAGCGTTGATTATACCGTTGAGTTCCTTGCGTCGAGGGTAAGATCTATGTACCCTTTTTATTGTCTTTCCTTTGATTTGGTTAAACCCTAATTTAGAGATTTGGAGGTTTATGTGTAGTATGTGATTTGGTAGCCCTTATATGTTGTATGATAGGAGGAGGGTTCATAGAGGAAGCTTTTTGATTCAGCAGTAGAGACCGTCTGATTGTGTGCTTTCCAGGTAGGATTTCCTACTCAGTATTAGTCCCATAATGGGATGTTTGTTGATGTGTTGAGATTGATTGTTTGATATAGTAATTGTATTGTGACGATTGTGATTGTGATTGTGATTGTGATTGTGATTGTGATTGTGGTCTATGGTCCTCGAGGCGTGTCCTCGGCTGAGTGGGGTCACTTGCGGGAGTGGCTTCACGCCCTAGTTTCGCCTTCTGTGGAACCCGCCACAGAAGGGATGTGCACATTAATGGACAGGGTTATCGCTCATTATGAGGAGCGGGGATTTGGTGGGTACGGCTGCGGTCCCCACTGGCAGGGCTGGTCCAGTAGACAGTCAGTGATTGAGATGATTGGAATTGGTGTGGTTGTGTGTGTGACAGTCAAGCTGTCTGTTTATCTTATTGTTGTTATATATATTGAATTGTGTGATTACTACTGACCCCGGTTGTTGTTTTGTAAACCTGCGGTGATCCATTCGGGGATGGTGAGCAGATATTGAGCAGGTATGAGATGAGTACTGGGATAGCTGGGATTGCCATGTGAGAGATGACCGGATAGAGAGTCCGACAGTTGATGCGATACCAGTGGTGGGGGAGTTTGCCGATGTTTTTCCTGACGAGATTCCGGGGTTGCCACCAAAGAGGGAGATAGATTTCACCGTTGAGTTGAAACCGGGGACGGGGCCAATCTCTAAGGCACCGTACCGGATGGGTCCTAAGGAGATGGAGGAGCTCAGGAAGCAGTTAGATGATCTGATAGAGAAGGGATACATTAGACCTAGTTTATCGCCGTGGGGAGCACCGGTTCTTTTTGTGAAGAAGAAAGATGGGAGTCTGAGGTTGTGCATAGATTATAGAGAGCTTAACCGAGTGACGGTGAAGAACAAGTATCCTTTACCAAGGATAGATGACCTGTTTGATCAGTTGAGTGGTGCATCAGTCTTTTCTAAGATTGATTTGAGGTCGGGGTACCATCAGGTGAAGATTAGAGAGGTGGACATACCAAAGACATCTTTCACGTCGAGGTATGGCCATTATGAGTATGTGGTGATGCCGTTTGGGTTGTCTAATGCACCGGCAGTGTTTATGGATTTGATGAATAGGATCTTTAGACAGTTTTTGGATAAGTTTGTAGTGGTGTTTATCGACGATATCTTAGTCTACTCCAAGACTAAGGAGGAGCATGAGGAGCATCTGAGAATCGTGTTACAAACTTTGAGGGAGCATGAGTTGTATGCTAAGCTATCCAAGTGTGAGTTCTGGTTAGAGAAAGTTGCTTTTCTGGGGCATGTGATCTCTAAAGATGGGGTAGCTGTGGATCCGGCAAAGATAGAAGCAGTGACAAAGTGGGAAGCACCAAAGAATGTTGCTGAGATCAGGAGTTTTCTGAGTTTAGCTGGGTACTACAGACGGTTCGTGAAAGATTTCTCCAAGATAGCTAGACCTATGACAGCGTTGATGAGGAAAGAGAACAGGTTTCGTTGGGATGAGAGTTGCGAGACGGCGTTCCAAACATTAAAGGAGCGTTTGACCACAGCTCCTGTCTTAGCATTGCCTGAAGGGACCGAGAACTTTGAGGTTTATACAGATGCCTCGAAGAATGGGTTGGGATGTGTGTTGATGCAGAATGGTAAAGTGATTGCCTATGCTTCTAGGCAATTGAAGCCTTATGAGGAGAACTACCCTACTCATGATCTGGAGTTGGGTGCGGTGGTGTTTGCTCTCAAGATTTGGAGACATTACCTTTATGGAGCAATCTTTAAGGTATTTTCTGATCACAAGAGTCTCAAGTACATCTTCACTCAAAAGGAGTTGAACATGAGACATAGGAGGTGGATGGAGTTGATTGGCGATTATGACATGGAAATTATCTACCATGAAGGGAAGGCCAATGTAGTTGCTGATGCTTTGAGTAGGAAGAGTGTACATTCTCGTGTGTACACTCTATCTTTGATGAGGCTGAGAGATGAGGTAGCGAGGTTTGGGATACATATGATGCGAAAGGAGATGTCATGGGTGATATGACAAGACAGGAGTTTTATGATGACATTCGAGGTAAACAGGCGTTGGATCCTAAGATAGTGGAGTGGAGAGCTGGAGTGGAGAAAGGGACAGTGTCCCGATTTTCTATTCATACAGATGGTAGTTTGAGGTTTGATGGTAGGTGGTGTGTCCCTAATGATGAGGAATTGAAAAAGATTATCATGACAGAGGCACATTGCACACCATATTCAGTACATCCGGGTGGTGACAAGCTATACAAGGATTTGAAGAAAACGTTTTGGTGGCCTGGGATGAAGAAAGAGACAGCTAAGTTTGTGTCCCGTTGTTTGACATGCCAGAGAGTTAAAGGGGAACAGCGACGACCACAAGGTAAGATTCAGTCTTTAGAGGTACCTGAGTGGAAGTGGGAATCCATTTCCATGGATTTCATTGTGGGTTTGCCAAAGAGTCAACAAGGTAACAACTTGATTTGGGTAATAGTGGATCGACTGACCAAGTCAGCTCACTTTGTTCCAATGAAAGATACATGGACTAAGGCACAATTGGCTATGGCCTATCGAAAGAACGTGCTTAAGTTACAAGGAGTCCCTAAGGACATAGTGTCTGACAGAGATGCGAGGTTTATATCGAGGTTTTGGAAAGAGTTGCAGGAATCGTTGGGAACAACTTTGAAGATGAGTACAGCATTTCATCCTGCGACAGGAGGGCGATGAGAGAACAATCAAGACTCTTGAGGATATGTTGCGAGCTTGTGTGATGGATTTTGGTGGTAGCTGGGAGCAGAGGTTGGACTTGATAGAATTTTCTTACAATAACAGCTATCACACTAGTATTGGTATGGCACCGTTTGAGGCTTTGTATGGGAGAAGATGTAGGAGTCCAATCTGTTGGGACGATAGTCTTTGAGGCAAAGTGGTTTTAGGACCAGAGGTGGTGCATGAGATGGTGGAACAGATTAAGATGATCGGGAACGGATGAGAGCAAACTCGGGATCGACAAAAGAGTTATGCAGATCTACATCGCCGGGATATAGAGTTTCAGGTTGGGGATAAGGTTCTTCTGAAAGTGTCTCCTATGCGTGGGGTTATGAGATTTGGGAAGAAAGGCAAGCTAAGTCAGAAGTTTATAGGGCCTTATGAGATCTTAGAGCGGGTTGGGGAAGTTGCATATCGTCTGGCTTTACCAGTTGCATTAGAGAGAGTGCATAATGTGTTTCATGTATCGCAGCTGCGGAAGTATGTGAGTGACCCGTCACATGTGTTAGAGGCCGAGAACTTAGAGCTAGATGAGTCCTTATCATATCTTGAGGTGCCTAAGCAGATTCTAGACCGAAAGGTTAGAAAGACTAGGAGTGGTGAGACAGTCTTGCTTAAGATCCTTTGGTCTAACCACGAGACCGAGGAAGCTACATGGGAGCCAGAGGAGGCTATGAAAGAGCGTTACCCTTTCCTTTTTGATCAGGTATGTATGGTTACGGGGACGTAACCTTGTTTCTTTTAGGGGGGTAGGAGATGATCGCGAACAGTTTTTAAGAGTTTTATACCCCTTTTATATGTTGTGTCGGGATGTTTGTCGGGATAAGTTGGGTTAGTAACATGTTTTATGTTGAATTTTGTTTGCTTGTTGAGTCGGGAATGTTATGGGAGTACCTTTGTTTAGTAGTGGTTTGAACTTCGGGGACGAAGTTCCTTTTAAGGAGGGAAGACTGTAATACTCCGTATTTATAAGTCTTGGGGTACTCTATCGAGTAGGCCTTACTCTGTCGAGTAAGGGTAGGTTGCGTTTTAGAAAAGTTTCTGACCTGTTGGGTACTCGATCGAGTAGCTGGGGCACTCGATCGAGTAAGGGGGTACTCGATCGAGTACCTCGGGTACTCGATCGAGTAGCCGGTTTTACGGGGAGTTTTCTCGGGTTTTGTTAATTATGCGATTAAGGTATATAAGCTTTGTCGTCATTATTCTAAATCACTTTTGCAAAACCTAAATTACTGTTTAAGAGAGAAAGCAAGCAAGTTCTTCATCCTAATCGCATTATTAGCAATACCCGGAGTTTGGAAGGTCAGTTTTTAGCGTTGATTATACCGTTGAGTTCCTTGCGTCGAGGGTAAGATCTATGTACCCTTTATATTGTCTTTCCTTTGATTTGGTTAAACCCTAATTTAGAGATTTGGAGGTTTATGTGTAGTATGTGATTTGGTAGCCCTTATATGTTGTATGATAGGAGGAGGGTTCATAGAGGAAGCTTTTTGATTCAGCAGTAGAGACCGTCTGATTGTGTGCTTTCCAGGTAGGATTTCCTACTCAGTATTAGTCCCATAATGGGATGTTTGTTGATGTGTTGAGATTGATTGTTTGATATAGTAATTGTATTGTGACGATTGTGATTGTGATTGTGATTGTGATTGTGGTCTATGGTCCTCGAGGCGTGTCCTCGGCTGAGTGGGGTCACTTGCGGGAGTGGCTTCACGCCCTAGTTTCGCCTTCTGTGGAACCCGCCACAGAAGGGGTGTGCACATTAATGGACAGGGTTATCGCTCATTATGAGGAGCGGGGATTTGGTGGGAACGGCAGCGGTCCCCCATCGGCAGGGGGTCCAAAGGACGATCGTGATTGAGATGATTGGAATTGGTGTGGTTGTGTGTGTGACAGTCAAGCTGTCTGTTTATCTTATTGTTGTTATATATATTGAATTGTGTGATTAGTACTGACCCCGGTTGTTGTTTTGTAAACCTGCGGTGATCCATTCGGGGATGGTGAGCAGATATTGAGTAGGTATGAGATGAGTACTGGGATAGCTGGGATTGCCACGATATGATGATAGAAGTCTTTCGTTGTAGCTTAGTAGTTTCTTTACATTTCAGTTAGCACAGTAAACAGTCAGTTTGAGGACATGTATTATACTTTTGGTTTTGGTTTCAAGAATTGTAACCCTTCACTAAGTATTTCTATTTAAACGTTGTTTCTTTATTGTTTATTTGATTATCATTGCCTCGGGTAACCGAGATGGTAATACCTTCATACCTGAGTGGTCCTGGTAAGGCACTTGGAGTATGGGGGTGTTACAGAAACCTCCTAGCTCACGCTGGTTTGGGGAGGTTTCCTTTGTTGCGCTCAAAGTCTTGTAAGTTCCCGATTTCCACTTCATGTCATTTTTATTTGTTTATTTTCCCGCAAATTCCCATTTCTCTTTTCTTCATTACATGATTTTGCACAATGGGGACATTGTGTGATTTGGTTTGGGGAAGGGTTTTGCGTCGCATATCATTTGCTTGCATTCACGTTTACATTTTGTTTTGCATTGTTTATTTCATTCTTATATTCAAAAAAATACAAAAAGAAAAAAAAATTGAAAAATTTCAAAAAAAATTCAATAAAATGCACGTTTATTTTAGCATATAGGTCGAGTCGGAACGGTAGTATTTCAATGATGACATTGCATTTGCATCTGTTTTTGCCTGAGCCTTGCTAATTGACATGTTATTAGTAGAATCATATGCATAGTCTACGAGTTTTCGTTAAATATTTTGCTGAACTTGAGACTTGACTTTGATTTTTGGCAAACTACATCATATTTCTGAGATTTAGAGCCTATAACTGGTGACATCTATGACCAGTTTATTTAGGAATGTGAGTAGTACTCCTTATAAGACATGTCACATTAATTTGCATAAATATGAACTTAATATGCTTAATACCTGTATGCATTCAGCCTGTGGTTAGTTGACACATGTGGTAGAGGTTTCCCTTTTCTCGTTTCACCCATAAGCTCCACACTGCCAAAAATATCCTTTTTGTCCTATTTACTACATCCTACACTTAGCCTGCCTTGGTCAAGCTAGTAGTCTAGTTTTTAGGATTGTTACTTAGTTTTTCGTAGTAAATGCTCTTATTGAGATTTAGTTGGGAAAATGAAATGAAGGAAAGAAAAGAAAAGAAAAAGAAAGAAAGAAAAAAATGATTCGAAAAAGAAGATAAAAAGAGTTCTGTACTGTTCGTGCGGTCGATCGACTGCCACTTTTGGTCGATCGACTGAGGTTCGAGAAAAAAAGAAAGAATCAATTCGCATAATTCAAGCCTTTATCTTTTGGCGATTTTTTGCTCCCATGATTTATTCTTATCTTATGGGGAGTTATTTGATTACCTTTATACCTGGAGATTGTGAGATTTGTGCTTGCTATAGCACCGTTTCATTTGTTTTGAGCAAGAAGTTGGATGTTTCCATATGGTTCCGTTTCGGTACTAGCTTGATCACCTGTACCTCCACTTTTCCATAAATGTTTTGCCTCTTCTTACCCATACCTCATATATCCACATATATATCTCGGCATGTGTCATTGGTCTCTTGTTGGTTGGAATGCGTATGCACGGTTGTAGAGATTGCTTTCATATTATATTGCAGGCATGTTCTTATAGGTCGTAGTTAGGTGAGTGTCACTACAAATGAATTCTTTCTATCTTTACATTATTCACCTGTGCTTATTTGAGTGATATGAGCGACCCGTGAGAGTCCAATTTGATAAGTCTCTACAGTTGACGGTTCAGTAGTTTTTAACGACTCTATAACTCGTTTGCATGATTCACATCTCTAATTGATCGTTGGTTGTGCATTAAATTGGTTTAGGCTTTACATGTTGCATTTCGCTCTGAGATTGAACTCGTTCCATTAGGTCATTAGATCGAGTCTAGTTCTTGCTTGGGGACAAGCAAGGGTTCGGTTTGGGGAAGTTTGATGCGTGTCTTTTATATGATGTTTTACATCCCATTTTACACGCATTTCAGAGCTCATTCATGTAGTTTATGCTACATTTCTCCCTATTTACGTCTACTTCCGTATTTTTGTACATTATTGCAGAAATGTGAAGAATCCAGCGGAAATCAAGCTAAATACGTCCCCGAGTATCCTGCATTGCATTTGACACGAAGAATCCACTTAAGGAATGAGCTTGGTGCGCAATCCAAGGCCCAAAAGACAAATCCACGAGATTATGAAAGTCAAGTAGCAGCTCAAGCAGTCGATCGACCACTACCTTCAGTCGATCGACCAACCTGCGGGTTCCAGAAGCTACTGTATACTGAAGAGCAGTCGATCGACTGCCTTTCTTAGTCGATCGACCCAACTGCTATTCCAGACGAGAATTAAAAGACCGTGAATCTTGAAGCCCAAAGTTATGTTAAGTTTAGGAAATAAAGTTACGTTAGTTGCTATATAACGTGACCTAGAATACCAAGTTATTCATCTAGTTTTGGAATCAAGTTTTCACATTAAGTTTTACACACAGTTCTTTAGAAATAATTAGGGTTTGGGAAACTATTTTGCATTGGATTTTCGTTGTGCTTTCAATCATTCCGTTACGATCCTTCTGCAATTTCGGTATTCACTTGCTCTATTTTCAGTTCATCTTTACTGCATTGATAGTATAGAAATTGTTAGTTAGTCTCCCGAAACCGAATTATCCTTATTGTTAATTGTTTGTTCATTCGTTTTAAGCATGAAACCTTCTGTCTATTTCGTTAATTTCATTGTTGTTATCATCATTAGTATGAGTAGCTAAATCAAATGTGCTAGGACGTAGGGGAATTGTAGTGTAGGCGGTAATATAAAGAACACGGCCTGATTCGCGTGTTGGTCGATCGACCACCCTACCCGGTCGATCGACTGACCACGTGAGGTTTTTATTTCGTTTTAATTGTTTTAATTCTCAATTCGACGAATCGAGTGCACACGACTAGTTGAATGTTTAGGATATGACTGACCCATTAGATCGAGAGATAGGGACAGTTGCTAGATCACCAATTAAAATGACTAAGCTATGCTGAGATCGAAAGATAGGTAAATTTTAGACCGTAAATCACTTTTCAGGACGAAAGTTAGTATTAGTGATATTAAGGACCTATAGCGAGATCAAAAGATGCTATTTGTTAAGAGTGGACCGAGAGGACCTCTTTATTTCCCGCCTCATGTGTTTTGATTTAGACCTGTTTAATATGCTGCCGCCGAAACTATAACGAACCGACCATCCTAGTACCTCTTTTATACTTGATTCTATATATTTCATTAGTTTACCTTTATTTGATTGTTCATTAGCTATAGACCAATCCAATCAACCCCCACCTTTTTGTTACCTTAGACCGAATATAAACAACTAGAAATTACGTCTGCCTCTCTGTGGTTCGACCCTGTTACCACTAGCCTAGGTTAGTCTTAATAGGAAATTATAAATCTTATTTTTGGTACTCACAACGACGGGTATCACCACACAGGACCCATCGACGTCCTCAGCAGCAACCGGCTAGAGCTCCTAGGTCGAAGGACCTCAGCCACGAAAGGAGGAGCGTCAGCGTACTCCGCCCAAGGCCTGGGCACCCACTAGTAAAAGACAAGCAGGAAATCATTCTTCTGATAGGTTAAAAAGTAGTAAAGAAGCAAAACGAATATAAGTGAGATGCTCACGCTGTCCAGCTGAATAGAGTTCACGTCCCGCCGGTAGACACCATGAGAGGAACGCTTGCTCCTCGTGCGACACATCACCCAATCCCTCACAACGGGATAGGCCATCTCCAGCGGCTCCGTCCTCTTAGGCGAGAGGCTCGGAAAGTAGGAGTACACCCACGCCCGTGGAGCAAGATAGTCAATAACGATCTTTCGTAGTTCGATAAGGAAAAGAAGTGATTTTAGTCTAAATGAAGGTTCATACCTCCAACAGAAGTCCCCTTCTCCATCAACTCCGGACGAACCATGGCCCTCAAGAAGCGGATGAGGACCGCAAAACCAGCAGTGACCCAGTCCCAACGTTCTAGGGAGCTCAGGTCAGAAAGAAAGGGAAGAAGCTTCGTCGACAGCCTCTCTCCCTTGTCTCCGAGGTAGATCGAAGACAGAAACCACCAGAGCCACAAGCGGGCCCTCTGCTTAGCTGTACATGGAGGAGGAGCCGTCTCTCTCCCGTCAATCACCACCGACGTCGGGGTCTTCCTTGCAAAGTAGTCTCGGACATAAGAACTAGGCACTACAGCAGCCTTCGGCGCCAAGTTCCAGCCGATCAACCTCCTAGCCTCGGCCGAGTCCACCCTCATGGCAGCCTCCGACCATTCCACCGCCTCGGTCCCACACGGCAGACCAGAAATCATGCCGTAGTCCTCCAACGTGACTCCCACCTCACCAAAAGGCATGTGAAAAGTGGAAGTCGTGTCCCAGAATCGGTCCAAGAAAGCGCGGACCAGGCTAAGGTTAGCCCGCAGCTTCCTCTTCGCGATATCCCTCCAAGCCTGCACCAGGGCGCCAAATGCTCCCCGCTCGATCATGGCTCGCTCCTCCGCCGACAGCCTCTCGTAGCACGCCATCGCCGTCATGTAGCCCGAGAACGATCTGATGTTCCCGGCCTCCTATTGTTATTTGAAGAAAATGATATCTTTAGTTTGAATGAAATTGGAAAAGATATGAATAAATGAAACAAAAGAAGATGAGTGATGAGTGATGAATTCAAGATTACCAAGCTCTTCACCGTCCTATAGCACAGGTGACCCTCCGCAGCCCAAAGCAAGTGCCTGTTATCCCAGGTCTTAGCCCACGCAGGTGCTCCCTTCAGTTGATGACCACCTCGCCCAACGTTGGCCCGTCTCGGGGCCTCCTCCTCCTCCTCCTCCTCCTCCTCCTCCTCCTCCTCCTCGAGGACCTCATCCTCAGCAACCTCCGCAGCTGCCCCAACAGCAGTGAAAGTCTCCTCAAGAGCACGAGAAGCGTCAACGGCTGTGTCTATGTCCATGGGAGCTCTCCCAGAAGTAGAAACCTCGTCACCTGCAACGTTAAAGTAATTTTAGGGCGCGTCAAGTGACGACGAACCTTGATTAGGGGATTTTCGAGTTTTAGAAGCCCCGAATTCGCTCTTTTCTCGCCATCTTTGGCCGTATTCACACAAACCCGATCACTCACGTGGTAATTTGGGTTAAGTGAAGCCTAAGTTGAAGCCTAGTCATGGGTTCGAGTCGAAATTTCGACAGCATTTCGTTATAACGGCGATTATGCCCTAGAAAAGTGTTCTGAAAAAGCCGTCACAAACCAAAATTCCGAGATGGTAGGAAGTTTACCCATCATCCAAGGATTCCAAATATCAAGTTTCATCGCAAACGGGCATTCTTAAGGCTATGTTCGAAGCAATTTACGGCTTAGCTGTGAAACCGTCACAATTTCACTCAAACGCCCAAAACTCAACAAAAATTCGAAACAAATACATGGTTATGATCCTTATACTACCAATTAGCCATTTAAAAGGTCAATTTTTCAAGGCAAGATCATTTGGGGGAAAAGCCCCAATTTTTCGACATTTTAGGGTTGAAAACCCTGAATTTTGTCGATCCAATTCGTCCATTATAGAAGATTAATTCAAGAATGATATACATACCTCGATTAGTCATGGCAAATGCAAGCTTTTGGATTAAATTTTGACGGAAATGGTTGAGATTTGAGAGAGAAATTGATGGTTTGTGTTTCGAAATAATGAAATGAAACCCCTGTTTCATCGCGCTTTTGACGCAGGAAGGACACCCCCAGGAATAGACGTAGCAGGTGCTGCGCCTCTTCCAAGATACGCAGCTCTTGCTGCGCCTCTTCCTCAACTTCCCTTCATACGAATTTTCAAAAATTCGTTATGAGTTCGTTATTTATGGGCCCATCTTTGGTGCGCCTCTTCCCCGATGCCATTTTATCTTTTTTGGTCCGTTTGACGATTATTCTTCGCTCAGACCCGCATTTCTAAGCCAACTGCAGACTATCGTACATTATTTATTGCTTCCAAAACCTTGCTTGCCACAACGAGCAAGTATTATCTGACAGGTGTTTCGACACGCCTTCATTATATCCCCCAGCGAGAGTAAGCAGATAGACAATCCCTCTCGAGACATGGAGATAAGTTCCCGATAAGGTTTTCCCAATGAGAGTTCGCGACATACAATCATCCTTCTCAAGTTCTTCTGAAGTTTGTTTGAAGATGACCCAAGCAGATTTCTCCCAGCAGTTCCCGCCTGTGTCCTGCTACTCACGATATTTCTTGTTTCCCCACGGAGTGCGATAAAGGTGTCGTTCTCCAGAAGTTCCCAGACCGGCAGAGTTCTTACACTCGAGCCTTAGTTACCTCTCAGGTTGTGATTATATTTGGCCTCCTCCCCATCGATGCTTTCCTTTAGGGTCCCACACCCTAGAGCACAATCCTTATATATCTTTTAGGTCTTACCCTTAGCTCCTATGCTTACCTGTTTAGCTCCTATGTTTACCCTTAGCTCCTACGCTTACCCTTAGCTCCTATGCTTATCCTTTAGCTCCTATGCTTACCCTTTAGCTTCTGTGCACCTCCGGAAGCATCTCGAGAAAGAAGTTTCAGGTATGGTCTCTTCTTATGGCTGGCGAGCTTCCTTACGTAATCTAATGGACTTTCTTTAAACGACCCACCCCGATAGTCGATAAACTCTAAAATGTTCCCGACGACAGGTCCTTGGTTCAGACCCCTTGAGCCGCCTCGCGTCGTCACAGACGTCAGGTTGTAATCTTCGATTGACCTGATGGCTATACTTTGACTTTCGCCTTGTCCAAGCCTCAGTCAAAGTGGGGGCTCTGTAGATACCTCACTTCTGCACCTCCCGCAAACCACCCGGTGATGATTGGGCTGCATGTTTGGTACGCGGAACGATTTGTGACAGTTCATAAGTTTATCGTCAAGTGATTGCTCAAACACTTGTGTCTACCTCTTAATTGTCATCTACGCGCTGATACGGTTGTTTTGACAGTAATTAGAGTACATTTGAAGTCCGGGCCTAAAACCGTCTTCATTTTCTGATAACCGCTAAATCCCGAGTCAGAATGTTCTGGAATGTTCCGGATATTTCTATTCCATATTTCACAATATTTTAATCTTTGGTAAACAATTTCCCGTAATATTCACACAAAATATTAAGGAAAATAAGATTAATCCGTTATTCCATAAATTAAACATGGAAATCTTTCTTCCGCAGGAGGAAACCAGTTGGGAACAGACGCAACAGGTGTTGCGCCTCTTCCAAGAGACGCAGTGCATGTTGCGCCTCTTCCCAAGTCCTTTTCTGCGTATTTTTCGTATCTTTTCATATCTTTTCGAGATTCACTTCCAAAGTCTCTCCGAAAACCCTAATTCCTTCACGTGATTAGTATAAATAGGAGCCTTCGCTCCTCATATTTCTCACGCGAGTGTCCGCCCTTCTCTTCTCCCTTTGAATTCTATACCACGTTCTTACTTTTTGGCGTCTAAGTGCTTGAACTTTCGACCACGTAAGCTCGGATCTTTCTGAGTACCAGCCTCGTTTTGCATGACCGACCAATTTGACCAACTCCACAATAATCAACTTAATTAATCTTAATCGTTTTCCTCTTACGAGGGCACTTTCGTTACATTCGAGTCGAGCATCACTAAAACATAAACTTAGTTCATCTCGTTTCGTCGAACATGTAAGTCTGAGGGTGTAAATCCTTCTTTATTTATTGTTATTTACTTTTTGTAATCATCATGTAAGATTTTTGTCGAAAGTACTTCTAAAACCGATTTGTAAAACCATGTTTAAAACCCTTTTTTTTCGGATTATCAGGAGACAAACGTCGAGAAAGGACGCAGCAACTGTTGCGCCTCTTCGAAGGGACGCAGCACCTGCTGCGCCTCTTCGTGAGGCTGCCGCAGTTCCTGCTTCCTTTCTTCTTCCTTCGTCCTCTGTTAGTTTCGTTCCTTTGTTTTCTTTCGTCATTGTTTGCTTTTGTTTCGTTCACATAATAGTTTTACATATTATTAATCATTGTTAGTATATAATTCGTCATAAAATCCCGACTTAAATCCCTTATAACCAATATTCGCGGGTTTTCGTCATTAAAATCAATCCGGGTTGTAGAGATTCGATTCATTCATATCGAGTTTCTGGAATTCGATCTTTGGTATATTCCCATCTGTTTATCCGTCATTAATTCTTCATTAATTCGATATATTTAACCTAATTAGTTCACTCATGTCACTAATCAATCTTTCATTCATGTAATTAATTCGTTTACATTCGTTTCATCCATGTTTTATTGTTTTATCACATTCATCATATGTAATTAATGTATTAAATCACTTTCATCCGAGTCGAATATCGTAATCAATCATTAAATTCACCCACGAATGCTAACGATTTGCGCCTGCCACAACTGAACTCGCCTTGGAACAGACGCAAAGAATCGCGCCTCTTCCAGTTGATTTATTGCCTCTCAACTTCCGTTCTGCCTTGACCTAGTTTAATTAGTTTACGTATTCAATTAATTGTCATTCGTGTTATCGTTAATAATCTGTTCGTCTATTTATTCTTTTTCCCAAATTATCCGTTTTAAAGGTATTTTCGACATAAATCATTAATCCGTTGTAATTATTGTAATTTTCATTATTGTATTTATTATTGTATTTCTTTTATCGCATTGCTCGTATGATTTCACATGTAATTGAACTTAAATCCCAACTTCGACCCAATTATATGTTAAATTAATTGTTCACTGACTTAGTCTAATTCTCTCATGTTAGGATTAAAACTTGGATGTTGCATTGCATGCATATAATCGACAATATATCGATTATAGACGATTTTCCCTAATCATTAGTAGAGGCCGCTATCGAGGCGGGCGGGATTAGGTGTTCGGTCAAAAGAGCTTTCTAATACGTACCCTCACCCCTTACTCCAGATCTCTGTGAACATCCGTGTTCATTGGCATCCACGAGAGTCATTCTAGACATAGAATGTTAAGGGTAACGAGTTCTTGGTGTTCATATCACTACTTTGTGTCTTGACATGGCACGAGGTTTTCGAACGGTTTCCAATTTTCCACAATAAATTGGTGGCGACTCCACAAATGCAAACACTTGTTTCCCAAGCGCCCCCGTGGCCCGCGTCCACAACTAGACCCATTTATTATCACATACTATGATAATATCTTTATATCATATGTTTTTTCCTTTGTTTTATAATCCGGGTTGTTCATGTACTTACTTTTATACCTTAATGTTTCGTAACATTGTTAATTGTATTACATGTTTTATTCATGTATTTGTTTGTTTATGCACTTGCTTATTTCTGCCTTAATATCCCATATTGTTATTAATAGTATTAAATGTTTTGTTTATGTATTGTGTCATTATGACTTGATTTTTGTTTCGTCATTAGTTGTATAAAATGTGTTGTTTATGTATGACTTTTTCGAGCATGCTTTGTTGATTTTAAAGACGGTCAATTTTGAAAACGTCCTATGCATGTTATGTGTCATGAATTTTGGTTATATGTCGGTCAAAACCTTTATTCCTTGATAACCCGAGCTTTACTCTTATCGTACTTTCATCCTTTTTGGATCACTTGATGGTGTTGTCGTGCTTGAGGTAAATTTCGGAGCTGATTCCCCTTGTGGTTTGGGTCTTGAGACAGTAAGTTAAGATGGATTGTGGATAGGGAGGTTCAAGTATGATCGGGAATAACATTTATTATTATGGGTTTTGTAACGAGGAAGTTTACTTTGGGATTAGAACTTTTTGAGACAAAGTTTCCTTTGGGATTAGAGGTTGTTAAGATGAAGTCTCATTTGGTATAAGTGGTTGTTAAAATGATGTTTCTTTTGGGATTAGATGTTCTTAAGTCCTTTGAGATACTTGAGGAAATCCTTATTGATGTTAGAGGGTGATGATTTGTGGCATAAGATATATGGTTCTGGTTTCATAGTTTCACAAGTGGGAGACATAAGGAGTAGATTTATCTTATGGTTTTATTTGGGAGTATCGTGGCTTGCTTTTAATGGTTACAATTATTGAGTTTTGCCACGTGCTAAGAGAAAGGTTATGGGAGTTATTTATGGATCGAGAGTAGAATGTTAGAGTTGAATTGAATGTCATCGTGAAGTTTAGATTGAATACGCTGGGAATTTTGGAGAGTATGCTCGTCTTTTATCGGGATGTCATATTTGAGGTGTAAGAATCCTTGATGACTATTAGTGAGTCATGAAAGATTTTATGATTTATCCATTGAGGATTTGTTTCTAATCGTACGTTTTAAAGGATTGTTTGAGAGAGACAAAATGTAATTTATGGACTTGTGGGATGTTAATGTTAAGATGTTCTCGCGTTGACTTAGTGAATAGCCTTGTCGACGATGGTTATAATGGATCGTGGTGTTCATTTTCTGAGGGTACAGAGATTCCTATGGATTGATTCATTAAGTGTGATTAGATGGAGTTCTTGATAGTGGAAGGACTTGAGAGAGTTGATAGTCGTGAGAGTTTGTAATCTTGAGATTTGATAATTTGAGGATCTAGTGATTGTAAAAGGGGCAGTTATGTAGGATTTGTTGGTTCTGAGGTATTATGGAGATGTGATGAAAGGATGTTACGAGACGTTGTTACCTTGAGTGATGATTGTACGAGAATTGTAAGACTCTGGTTATCTGCTTTATTTATTTTATCTTAAATTGTTGTCTTCGAGTAGATAAAATTGTTTTTGAGTCGTCTATTCTTGTAATCCTTGCACGTGTTAACCATACCTCTTCTATTTGAGCTTTCGGACCAGCGGTTTCTTTTATCTTTGTCCTCTCTTTGTTTCATCTATTGTTACTCTCTATTTGTTCTTTATTTCAACTCCAGTTCCTTCTTCTTTGAACTTTTGTAATTACCCTTTTTCACGTTGATTTCTCTCTAAGCTTTTACTTCCGAAAGGAATGTGTTCTTTTGCTTTGTGGTATTGCACGGAAATATTTTGATTTGGTTTGCAAGTTATTTATTCTTTATGGTAACTTGAAAACGTTTCAAATCTCTTTAGAGCTACTTGTGATCATCTCGTAGTGGAAGCTTGGATCCTTTTGCGAGTGATGTTAGAAACCTTGAGATTAATGTTTGGTTATTTGAGGTTGAGAACTTAGTAACATAGTTGTATGCGAGTGTTAATTGGGATAACGTATAGAGTTTTGGAGAATTAGTATTAAAGGTCTTATATTGAGCTAAGAAGGTTTGAGGGTGTTTTTATATTAAGGGTATATAGATGTTTGTTTGTTCTATCTTGGGTTAAAGATGTTTCTTTTAAGAGTATGAGTGGTTTATTTGAAGGACATAGATTTATGCAGTCTTATGGTGGAATTGTGATGTTGAGATAATATTCATGGATAGTAAACTGTAATTACAAATTGAGGTTATAAGTTGGGTGATTATATGGGCACAGGTGATGAGAGTTGTATGGTGGTATTAATATACATTGATGGGATTGCGTTGTCGATGACAAGTGTGTTGTGGTACAATAGGTTTTGCTTAACTAAAGGTGTATGGTTCCTTGGGCGCTTAGGAACGTTGTGACTATAGGTGTTTAAAGGAAATGGATTGGTCTTGCGAGTGCGACAAAGGATTTGTCATGAGATTGAGGTTGGATAGGATTTTGACAGTCTAGTCAGAGTTTGAGGTTTGAGATTGATGACTTTGGATACTAGATATATGTAGAGAATCATCGAGATTTTATATTAAAGTCTTTTGAGCTTAAAAGTTGTGGTTGGTAGTAAGCACTACTCGCTTTGAGGATATTAGAGTAGGAGTGATTCTAATGGCATTCGTGAGTGAAAGCGTTTTCTCATTCGAAAGATGTTCTTTGTTTAGAGATTTGTCTGTTTGGGGTTTTGGTTAATGTCAGATCTTGTAGTTAATGGAAAAACAGAATTGGAGTATTTGTTAAAAGTTATGTGGATTTGGAGTAATAGTAATGAGTTTACAACCTTGAGAGGGCATATATATTTTTGAATGATGGTTAAAGGTAGTTGGATGAGTGTTTGAATATGAGGACTAGATGTTGACTTAATGATCTTTATGGACTTCGATGGTATGAGTTTGATGTAACTTTGGTGATTGTAGAGTGTGTGAAGATTATGATAACGTTGAGGATTTGGGATATTTTTTTATTTGGTTTGAGTTTAGATATGGATCAGAGTGCGCAACGGTTAGGATTCCGATATGACTTTTATTGATGATCACTTGTAATTCTTACCTTCTTTTGATCTGATCTTTGAATTTCAAGTTTCGACGACGAAACTTCTTTTTAGGGGGTTGGATTGTAACACCCCGTATTTTATAATAATATTTTATTATAAAAGTATTTTATTAAATTAATTATTTCGATGTTTAATAATGTATTTTAAAAATATATATTTATAACTTCTGTTCTATATTTTATTATTTCTCATTTTAATCTACTTTTGATTGGGTTAAAATATCCGTGCACGATTTTATTATTTTAATTTAATAACTACTTTTCTTATATGAGTTCTCCAAGCGTTTTAATAATATCCAATCTGATTTGTAATCAGATAATGCAATGTATGAGCTAATGGACCCAAAGCCCATTAGTTAATCTCCTTATAAATAGAATTAACCTAGCAAACAACTAGGTCAATCCCTTTGTTTCACGCGTGAAGTCTGCGGCACGCTACTTCTCTCCTCTTCTATCTTTTGTTCTCTTTTCTCGCTTTGACTTCATTGTTGAATATCTTTTCTTCTTCCAAACCCATACACAAATTATATTTCTACAATCCTTGCTCTTACCTCTACAACATATTATTCTCCAAATAATTTTATGAGAATTATTTATATGGACCTTTGGACCTACCTTTAAAGTCTCTTGTTTTTAATGGGTAAAGAAGAAGAAGAGTCTTTATGGTACTTTCATGGCGTTTTCAAGGGTTCGATTTGTGACTTTCTTTAATGGCGGTTTTTGGGGACGTTGACACGTGTTGGATCGAGACAAGGATTTGATGGTCGTGTCTTTCATGGAGGCTTTCATTATTAATTTGGATCATCAATTGCTAATAAGGTAACTAGGTGTTTTCCTATAATTGTGTTTATGCCAATTGATGTAATTAATGTGATTTAATGATTGATTTGTATGATTAGTACATGTTTGATCGTTTATTGTCAAGTTAATTATGTTTTCGCATGTTTGTATATGATTTAATGTTTTAATTATGCATTGTACGTTGTTTACATGTTTATTATGGGTGTCATGACCGTAATTAGGGTTTGCGAATAAACCCTAGTGGCGGCATGATAGGCGGCCAAGAGTTCTCTCCAAAGTTATAGCTAAAGCTAGTATAACCTTGATGATGATTCATGTGTTATAGCTAAAGTTAATACAACTTTGGGTAGTTATTCTAGTTATGGTTGTTTGAGTTATAACCTTGGAAATATGAATTTAAGGTTATAGCTGAATCTACTATAACATTGAAGTGCGAGTTAGGGTTATAACTGGAACTAACGTACCCTGAGATTTATGGTTCAAGGTTATTGTTGGAACTAGTATAACTTTGAGTTTCGTGTCAAGGTTATGGTTGAGGTAAGTATAACTTCAAGTTATATTGATGTGACCATAATTGGCGCATATTTAGCCCCCGAATTACCCTTGTTTCCATGCTTTTTAGTGCTTATTTGGGTCATTTCTTATCTTTAGTTCTTTGTTTTGCATATTCTTTGAGATTTTGATCCCTTGGTAGGAAAGGAGTAAGAATCTTGCATTTTCATGGCAAAACAAGACTAAATTGATCAAATTCAATGACCAAGCATCAAGGAGAGACAAGATTAGAAGGCTTTTGTACATATCATAGTAGAAGAGCAATGTTGAGAAAGGATCCTTGAGTCCCCAAGGAAATCCCCAAGGAATTTATGAAGAAAAGGGAAGAAAAAGAAGAAGTATCACGCTGACTGACAATCCGAGCGGATTGTCAGCAATCCGCCCGTCCCGCCTATCCACAATCCGAGCGTCCCAGCTGGAATCCGCTCGGATTCCCCCTCAACAATCCGCCCGGATTCCCCAGAATCCGCTCGGATTCCATCGACCAAATCCGGCCGTCCCGACCCTAATCCGCCCGGATTCCTTCACAGCATGGGTTGTCTTCTTCAAGCTACGAAAAGAGAAGCCCTTCTCTCCAAAAATACCGGCTTCTCCTTGCTCTACTTAAAAAGTGTAATTACTAGTTTAGCCCTTAGTTAACCCTAATGCATCCTCCCTAATTTTCACTATAAATACCCCATTAGTCTAATTAGAGGAGCATGTTCTTCTTATCAATAATTAGTGTACTTAATATCAATCAAATCTCTCTTCAATATTGTAATCAAGTATTAATCAAGTTTTAATCCAAGTTTTAGTTCTTTAATCTCTCTTTTGTTCATCCTTTATTTTGGGTAATTGAAGATTATTTGGGTTATTATTGGGAGATTGACAACCTCTCAATCTAGCATTCAAGTACTTCTATTATTCTTGCTTTATTATTGGAATCATTAGTAGGTATAACCTCTTAATCCCTTTTTAATTATTGTTAATTACTTTCATTTATTCATCATGTTTCATATTGTTGGTATGATTGACAACCTTGCTAGCATGATCAACATGATAATGAGTGAGTAGTCTCTTAGCTAGGGTTAATGGGTGATTAGGGGAAACCAACATGGGGAATGATTCATGCTTAAATTAATATGCTTTTATATCTTATTTGCTTGCTTGTTTTGATCTCAACTCATGCACATGTTATATTTGATGAAATGCTAAGCCTATGAATCCTTGCATTTACTATCATCTCCTATCTTTTCAATGAGACTTGTAAGACATAACCCAACTCGAGTCTCATTAGACCATGCATGTTGTTGAGTAGGGAAGATTAAGTCGACTTGTAGGTGTTGTACAATCTAATCGATTCGGCTCCGGACCCAAACTTTCCTAGGATTGTAAGATATAACCCAACTCAATCCATCACAACAATAATTGCTTGCTTATAATTTGAGAACATGTTTGTATGATCATATCCCATGATTCCCCTATGATCCCATGACACCCTAGTGCCTTTAATCAATTGTTTACACCTCTTTAATTCATCTTGCTTGTTTATTTTCATTGTTATTCTAGTTTAGTAACCTTCTACATCAACCCAATTTGTGACACCCCTTAGACACCACTAGTTACAATAGAAATCTCATTTCAACTCCCGTCCCTTGGGATCCGACCTTTACTTGCCTCTTTACTAATTGTAGAGTTGCTTGTTAAGCTATAAATTGTGTTTTGATTCGACCGTGACCAACGACCACATCTATTTATTTGTGAATGCAAAACGGACCGATCAAAAATGGCGCCGTTCTTGGGACGGTGTTTGTTTGATTTAGATTTCCTTTTTGTTATTAGTTGTGTCTTTCTTCGCCTTGAGGAAGTAAAAATCCTCAAGGTTTGTTCTAATTGTTTTTGAGTTGTTTGATATTTTGCATGTCTAGAAGGTTACAAAGTGATTTGTTACCTTTTGACCGTGAAATCGAAAGAACCTTGACGAATAATAGGAGACTTGTTAGGAGGAATTTGAGAGGTGTTGGTGAAGTTGTTCAACCCACTAGTGAGTTTGTCAATCCTTTCGCAATAGAAGGAGAAGAAAACCCATTACACAATACCCTACAAAATCCACCTACAATGCCAAAATTCTCGTCACACTCCGTACCCACCGAGGAGAATCTACCAAATGGTACTCCTACACCGCAACATCTCACCGGAAATTTTATTACCAAGTCCGCCTTCATCCAACTAGTTGAGAGGAGCCAATTCGGGGGAATGCCTAGTGAGGACCCTCATTCTCATATGGAAACCTTTTGCGATTATTGTGATGCTATCTCTCAAACGGGCGTGACTCAAGACCAAATTAGATGGGTCTTATTTCCTTTTTCCTTAATCGGCACCGCAAAGCAATGGTTGAAGGGCCTTGATAAGGCCACCCTTGGAATAGATTCTTGGAAGAAGTTGGCTCTAGCTTTCTACAAAAATTCTACCCACCGGAAAAGACCAACATGCTAAGAGCTCAAATTACGGGTTTCAAGCAAAGGGATGAAGAGTCTTTGTATGAAGCTTGGGAGCGGTTCAAAGGTATTTGTCGCTCATGTCCTCACCATGGACTTAGCGAATGGTTTTTGGTGCAACAATTTTGGAATGGTTTATATGAAGATTCTCGGAACATTCTCAATATGGGATCAAATGGAATGTTCACCGAAGTTGATGACAATCAAACATGGAACAAGATTGAGGAAATGGCGGTCCATAATTCACAATATAGTAGACCTCGCAAGGCTACTAGAGGAGGAAAGCATGAAGTGGACTCCGTTACTCAATTGGGTGCTCAACTTAGTGCTCACATTGACACAATCAACTTGAAGTTTGAACAAGCTATGGCTAGACTTGAGGAAAACTCAAAATCATCGAAGCATCATGTCAATGCCATGACGGCATCCTCATCAATCCCAAGTGGGATATGTGAGAATTGTGGAACTTTGGGTCATGACCCAAGTGAGTGTAGGGGAACAACCGAACAAGTTAATGCTTTCCAAGCTTACAAAAGTGGTACCCCTTATTCAAATTTTTACAATGAAAACACCAAGTTCCATCCAAATATCTCATACAAAAGCCAAAATGTTCAAAACCCTCAAACAACATACACTCCACCACCCATGAGAAACCAAAATCAAAGACCCTTTTACAATCAAAACCAAGGTTACCAAAATCAAAATCCATACAATCACCAAAATGACCAAGGCTTTGATGTCCAAAAAGCGGTCCTCCAAATGCAAAAGAATCAACAAGAATTTTTCACCCAAATGCAAAAAGATAGCCAAGCAAAAGAAACCACCATCAACAACATTCTAGATCACACCAAGATGTTGGAAACACAATTGACTCAACTAGCATCTTCAAGCTCACAAAGACAAAAGGGGCAATTACCACCTCAAAGTAATCCCCCTAGACATGAAACGGTTAGTGCCATTCACTTGAGAAGTGGTACAAGGTATGAAGCACCAAAGAAGCAAGTTGAGGATGAAGTTGTGGAAGCTATTGAAAAGGAAGAAATTGTGCAAAACTCCAAAGATGGAGAATCATCAAAAGAAGAAAGTTCAAAGAAAAATGAAGACAAGGCCAAAGAGAAGGAGCCCATTGTGATTAGACTTCCTTTTCCAAGTCGTCAAGCCAAGCCCAAATTTGATGATCAACTTGGAAAGTTCATGGAAATTGTGAAAAATTTAGAAGTCTCAATTCCTTTCACGGAATTAATCAACCACGTTCCGGCCTATGCGAAGTACATGAAAGATATCCTCACAAAGAAGAAGTCGATCCGGAAACTTGAGACTATCGCCTTCACTAAGGTGAGTAGTGCAATACTTCAAGGGAGTTCACCTCCAAAGTTAAAGGATCCGGGAAGCTTCTCAATACCGTGTACCATTGGCGACACGACGATCAACAAAGCCTTATGTGATCTAAGGGCTAGTGTGAGTGGCATGCCGTACTCGGTAAGTAAAAGGTTGGGAATGGGAGAGCTTAAATGCACCAACATCACACTTCAAATGGCCGATAGATCGACGAAGACACCATTAGGGATATGGGAAGATGTCCCCGTGCGAATTGGGAAGTTTTTCATCCTGGTGGACTTTGTCATTGTTGATATGGAGGAAGATTCCAACATTCCAATCATCCTAGGAAGACCTTTCCTACACACCGCCGGTGCGGTGATTGATGTGAAACATGGAGAGCTCACTCTAGAAGTGGGAGATGAAAGCATAACTTTTAATCTTGACAAGACCATGAGAGCTCCTCGTTTGCATGAGCCATGTTTCATGATTGATCATTATAGCCGAAAAGATGAAAGGAAGAAATCGGAACTCCAATGGAGGAAGAAAATTGAAGATGCTCCATTCAAAGAGCAAGTGAATTGTGACAAGGAGAGCTTGCAAAGCTCATCAAAATCAACCAAGGAAGAAGAGGATGGCCTCATTGGCCAAGAAAAGAAATTGGGAGAGTTGTCTCCATCTAAGCAAGAGATTTTCAATGATCAACTCAATGAAGTTTGTGGTCTTTGGGACGACGAGTTTGAAGGGATTTTTAATCCCTACATTGGGCATGCCATCGATCATGATCAACAACAAGGGGCACGGTCTATTGAGGACCTCTACCATAATAATGAACAAACTTTTGATTACTTTTTCAAGGTGTTGAGCAACATCAACAACACCTTGAACATGCCCCCTTGACATCTCATCAAGAATGAGAGTTTGGTGGAGTCCTCCCTAAACCACCACTTGTAAATATTTCTAACTCCCTAACTTACATTTCAATTCTTGTATTGCATTTTTGTCATTTTTGGATTTTTATTTACTTTGATCAAAATAATTGTCATGTAAGAGAGAAGTGAGGGAGGGACTAACGACTTCAATTGATGTGTAGTGCTTTACCTTAGTGTGGGGATGGGAATTGCCTAGGCAATCCATGCCTTAGAAGTGCCCCCACAACGAAGAACACAAGCCTTGAAGAAGAATGGAAGAATGGTAAAGGGAAATGCATTGTGCACGAATGGAATGAATCCGGGTACAAAGGACCAGAATCCGAGCGGATTCCCAAAAATCCGCCCGTCTTGTGCAATCCGAGCGTCCTGCAGAAAAGACGCCCGTCCTGAACTGAACTGAAATTTGAGATTTTCCTGACTGTTAAAGAATCCGAGCGGATTCCAAAAAATCCGCCCGTCCTGAAGAATCCGGCCGTCTTGTAAAAAAGACGCCCGTCTTTGCAGCAAAGGAAAACAAGCAAAAATCTCTGGACTGAAATCCGTCCGTCTTTGAAGAAATCCGCCCGTCCCGTGTTCAGACAATCCGAGCGGATTGTACCAAATCCGCCCGTCTTTAGGCGAGCTTTCGCAAAGATTGAAGAAGCAGAATCCGCACGGATTGTGCCTAATCCGCACGGATTGCCCTCGCAGCTTTAAAATTTCGGCCCCTTTATAACCCCTCCCACCTTCATTCATTCACTCATTCATTCATAAACACTACCCACAACATCAAAACCCTCATCCTCTCCATCATAAAAACAAAAACCCTCAACAACATTCAACAAAAACAAATCAAACCACCCTTCCAACAACAATTTAATCACTCAACCTTCAACAAAAATCAAAACCAAGAACAAAATCTTCAACCTTTGAGTCGATTTTTGTTTTCATAAAGGCAAAGCCTTTCACCTTTAAATCGATTTGGGCATCCTACAAATTGAAGATTTTTTTCATTCTTTTCTTGGTTAAGCTCATCAATGGCAAGGACTAAGGGTGCAACAAAGGCAACCAAGGCACCAAAGGCTAAGGTACTCTCACAAAGGCAAAAGGCTCTTCAAACAAAGAAAGCTTTGGCTATGGTGGTGGCAACACCAAACTTGGAAGTACAACAACAACAACCTTCTATGGTACCATCAACATCCTCTACTCCGGTAATTAATCAACTTTTGCATTATCCGGAGGTAACTTTTATTTCCGATACCCATAGAAATACCTTTGTCAAGTTTGCTATGAAATCTATTCAATCCACCAAATTCATATGTAAAGATGCCTTGGAAAAATTGGGTGTTCTTGAACAAACAAAAGCCTTTTTCAAAGCCATGGGGTTGGAGAAATTGTTTGAAACAAAGGAATTGACATACCCCTCCCTTGTCTTGGAATTTTTAAGTTCTTTGAAAGTCACCAAAGTTGAGAATAGGGAAAATATCGAGTTTCGTCTAGCTAATGTTAGTAGACGCATTACCTTTAAGGAATTGGGTGAAATTTTGGGTCTTAGTGATGAAGAAAGTTATTTCAAGAGTTATGGAAAGTATGACCCCGAACCTCTTTGGGAGGCAATCTCCGGGAAGAAATTTGAGGATTTTCATGCATGTCGTGCTCTTTTGGTCCATCATCCGGGCATAAGAGTATGGCACAAGATTGTGGGAAATACCATAATTGCTAGGAAAGACACCAATCATTTCACAAGACTCGATTTTATTCTCCTTGAATGGGCTTTGAATATCGGAAGAATTCACACCAAGCCTTACAATTCTTTGAGGCTATTGGTTGATAGATGGCTTAATGTTGATAATGGGAAGAAGGGCACGACCGTTATTGTCAATGGCGGCCTAGTCACGGTCCTAGCTAAGCACTTTGATCCTAATTTCAATAAGGATAAGAAGTACAAAGCAAAGGAAGGTGGCCATCTTATTGATATGCACATTATGATTCACAAGTTCAAGTGGGTTGCCCATAACCCCCTTGACACTGAATATGGATGGCTAACTAGTGAAGCTAGATCATTCACCTTGCCCTCGAAGATTTGTCGCCTAAGCGTCCACCGGACCAATTATCTACTTCCCCTTTCCGAAGAAGCCGAGTATATCATTCAACAACAAAAGGGTGATCTTGAAACCCCCTCCTCTTCCATTATCATACCACCTTACCCCTTTGAGTATGAAGAGTTCAAGCCGGAAGGAATTGAAATTGGGAAAGACTATGTGACTCTTCTTATGCAAGCAATGCACAAGCAAGCCCATGAATATCGGAAAAATGCGTATTTGGCTCAATATCCACCCCTCCTACATCTAGCTAGGCAAGGACTCCTTGATCCATCTTGTCCTTTGCCTAGTTGGGCGGATAGAGAAGTCTTATTTCCGGGTGCATCTAGGGACGTGGTGGGAGATAATGAGGTTGTTGGAAATGATGAAGAAGTTGATGATAATATTGAGAAAGAAGCAATGGAAGGAGAAAGAGATGGTGAAGATGATGATGAGGAAGAAGATGAGGAAGAAAGTGACAAGGAAAGTGGCAATGTGACCACTTCTCATGAGGGAAGTGGTGATGATGATAGCATGATGGAAGACTAGCAAGCCTTGGAGACTCCTACACTCCCATGGTTTGTCTATATCTCTTTGTATTTTATTTCATTTTGATCATTGTTGGTTTAGTCCTAGCAACATAAAAGGACTCACACCTCGGTACCATTGAGGTGTCTTTATTGTTCCCATTTGTAAAATCCAAAATGACAAACTAGTTTCATGCATAGCATAGTGTGTGCATGAACTATACCCATCCTTGGACATTAGCAATAGTGTCTCACTCGGTTTGGGGAAGTTAATGCATACACAACGGGAGGTAATCTAAATTATCCTCTCCGTCATAACAAAAACCATGCATAATGTAGTGTAGCTTAGTATAGAATTGCATTTAGTATAGAAATCATGCATCATCTTTGCATAATTTCCATCATTTTGGCCATTGAGGACAATGCCCATATTAGTGTGGGGATGGGAATTCTAACATTTAACTCTTATTCAAAAACCCATAAAAATTGAAAAATTTCAAAAATCATAAAAATTGAAAAAATTGAAAACCCAAAAACAAGTTCATTTCCTTTGTATATATTGTCTTGTATATATTGTGTTTGTTTTATCCTTTTTCACATTAATTGACTACGCCACATCCGAGACATGAGGATATTGAAGACCGCATGGTATGATCTTTCCAATCTCCTTTTTCCTCTTTATGTTAATGACTATGTGGCTTTATTTTGATTGATGCGGTATAACAATGTGAATTTAGGACTTGCATTTAGTTTATTTGTCATATTAGTTGGTAGAATCATATGCATTAGGATGTTTATATGTTAGTTGCATCATGGCATGTAGTTTGCATGGTTAGAAAAATTTTGCGAAACCGTCTACTTGGGAAGCTTGACAAGTGTATATAGGCCCTAGTAGATGCTTTTTATTCTTAAGACTTTGCTTGTTAGAATACTTGTAAAACACCCTAGGATGTGTCATGCTAGTATCCTTTGACCCATGGATTAAAGCCTAGTCAAGAGTACCTTGTGGTGTGATAACTCCTTGGCTACCGTTTATTCCAAGGTGACCCTTGAAACCATGCATCCATCATTCATCCATGTTCTACCATACATTTTTGTCATCAAAGGGAATGGGCATAAAAAGAAATCAATTTGAGTTCAATGAAATGAAAAGTGAAAGAAAGTTTGCAAAAATGCATCAAAAGAAAAGAGGAGCAAAAATAGAACTCCTAAAAGCTTCAAATACAAGGCACCCTCGTTACTAATTGGGGTGACTTTGAAAATGTTCAAAAAGAAATGCAAAAAGTTGTCAAGTATTGAAATGCCAAAAATCAAAAAGAAATGGCAAGAAAGTGTTCTCAAATGTCAAATGCCACATGAAATTGGGGGGAAAAACAAAAACAAAAGCAAACTCCCAAAGTGAAACTCAAATATCTATTGATCCCTTTATCCATCATATCCATTTTTGTGCATGGTAGAGAGGGGACGACCCTTCTTCTTGTCTAGGCAAGAGGGGGAATTCCGCGATCCTCCAGTGTTTCTAACGCCATAGGGAGTCTACTCTTGACAAAAGTATTTAACGATTGAGGACAAAGGTACCCTAGCTTGACACATTTTGGAGGTGATTTATTGGTATCCTTCTAGGCTTAGTAGTTTGAACAAATTGCATCTATGAAGGATTGTGTACCCTTGAATTGCTTCCCTTGTAGATAATTTTCGCCACTTGATGAGGGAGTGGCTATTCTTTTTGTAGATGCATCCATTATGTGTTTTTGTGTGCTTAATGTTTGGATGTGTCGCCATTTTGGCAAGACCCACCTTGCCTTGCAAGAAGGCATCCTACCTCATGGTTGTCTTGTTGTGAGTTGAAGGGGTGGAGTGAGACCCGCTAATTGTCTCATATCGGCTATATTATTAGGATAGTTTAAATAAAGGTCTAGTTTTTGTCACCTCTTTACTCGGGACGAGCAAAGGTTCGGTTTGGGGATATTTGATGTGACCATAATTGGCGCATATTTAGCCCCCGAATTACCCTTGTTTCCATGCTTTTTAGTGCTTATTTGGGTCATTTCTTATCTTTAGTTCTTTGTTTTGCATATTCTTTGAGATTTTGATTCCGTGGTAGGAAAGGAGTAAGAATCTTGCATTTTCATGGCAAAACAAGACTAAATTGATCAAATTCAATGACCAAGCATCAAGGAGAGACAAGATTAGAAGGCCTTTGTACATATCATAGTAGAAGAGCAATGTTGAGAAAGGATCCTTGAGTCCCCAAGGAAATCCCCAAGGAATTTATGAAGAAAAGGGAAGAAAAAGAAGAAGTATCACGCCGATCGACAATCCGAGCGGATTGTCGCAATCCGCCCGTCCCGCCTATCCACAATCCGAAGCGTCCCAGCTGAATCCGCTCGGATTCCCCTCAACAATCCGCCCGGATTCCCCGAGAATCCGATCGGATTCCATCGCCAAATCCGGCCGTCCCCGACCCTAATCCGCCCGGATTCCTTCACAAGATGCGGGTTGTCTTCTTCAAGCTACGAAAAGAGAAGCCCTTCTCTCCAAAAATACCGGCTTCTCCTTGCTCTACTTAAAAAGTGTAATTACTAGTTTAGCCCTTAGTTAACCCTAATGCATCCTCCCTAATTTTCACTATAAATACTCCATTAGTCTAATTAGAGGAGCATGTTCTTCTTATCAATAATTAGTGTAGTTAATATCAATCAAATCTCTCTTCAATATTGTAATCAAGTATTAATCAAGTTTTAATCCAAGTTTTAGTTCTTTAATCTCTCTTTTGTTCATCCTTTATTTTGGGTAATTGAAGATTATTTGGGTTATTATTGGGAGATTGACAACCTCTCAATCTAGCATTCAAGTACTTCTATTATTCTTGCTTTATTATTGGAATCATTAGTAGGTATAACCTCTTAATCCCTTTTTAATTATTGTTAATTACTTTCATTTATTCATCATGTTTCATATTGTTGGTATGATTGACAACCTTGCTAGCATGATCAACATGATAATGAGTGAGTAGTCTCTTAGCTAGGGTTAATGGGTGATTAGGGGAAACCAACATGGGGAATGATTCATGCTTAAATTAATATGCTTTCATATCTTATTTGCTTGCTTGTTTTGATCTCAACTCATGCACATGTTATATTTGATGAAATGCTAAGCCTATGAATCCTTGCATTTACTATCATCTCCTATCTTTTCAATGAGACTTGTAAGACATAACCCAACTCGAGTCTCATTAGACCATGCATGTTGTTGAGTAGGGAAGATTAAGTCGACTTGTAGGTGTTGTACAATCTAATCGATTCGGCTCCAGGACCCAAACTTTCCTAGGATTGTAAGATATAACCCAACTCAATCCATCACAACAATAATTGCTTGCTTATAATTTGAGAACATGTTTGTATGATCATATCCCATGATTCCCCTATGATCCCATGACACCCTAGTGCCTTTAATCAATTGTTTACACCCCTTTAATTCATCTTGCTTGTTTATTTTCATTGTTATTCTAGTTTAGTAACCTTCTACATCAACCCAATTTGTGACACCCCTTAGACACCACTAGTTACAATAGAAATCTCATTTCAACTCCCGTCCCTTGGGATCCGACCTTTACTTGCCTCTTTACTAATTGTAGAGTTGCTTGTTAAGCTATAAATTGTGTTTTGATTCGACCGTGACCAACGACCACATCTATTTATTTGTGAATGCAAAACGGACCGATCATATATATGTTGAAGTTATAGTCGAGGTTACTATAACCTCACATCCAGGGTTCATGTTATGATTAGGGTTACTATAACATTGAATGGTTAAATAACATAGTTATAGTTGAAGTTATTATAACATTGGTTGGGTATGCTTGCTTCACATGTTGTGTTGTGTTCAACGTGTTATATCCTTTTGTTTCATATGTCCTTGGTTACTCTTGTTCGTATGTAGGTAGGACAGTCAGTTAAACTGTACTACTATGTTGAGTCGTGATGTTATTCACGCATGAGTTGTACAGTCAGTTAAACTGTGCATTTGCATGAGTTGGACAGTCAGTTAAACTGTTCTTCTGAGTTGAGTCGTGATGTAGTTCACGCATGTCGTGTGCAGTCAGTTAAACTGTGCATTTATTTGTTGGCTAAGTCGAATAGATGACGGTAGTATCAGTTAAATACTATCGGAATGAATCAAGAGCTCGCTCTTCGAGGTTTATTGGTCTATGTTCGGGGTGGCCAGATTAAATCGATTAAACGCTCGGGTCCCGAGTGTCGTTCGATTTACAGTTAATGCATCGAGAGGTCTGGCCAGGTCTTAGGCATATAGGCACTGGTGATACGCTATACATAGTACAGTGGAGTATCACTTAAATACTTCACAACTGATGGTTCGTCAGTTAAACGTTCCATCTGCTAGTTCATCAGTTAAATGTTCTAGCGGCGTTCGCTCTATTCGCTATGCTTTGTTGCTAGCTTTGTGCCTTATGTGCTGTGGATCGTGTCTACTTTAGTTTGTAGGTGCTCATGGTCTAGTATTCGCATATGGTCTAAGTTCATATAGTCTCATCCATCTAGTGTTATGAATGTCATGAGTAGTAAGTCTGAGTTTGATTTTCATGAGTGTAGATTATCTCGCATGATTACTGGTTTTACATTTCAATTGTTATTGATTGTTGATTATATTCAATTGTTGTAAACATGACTGGGAGAGCATCTAGTTACTCCCGACTGATTGTCGACCCCCATTCTCAGGTTGTTCAGATGTTGCTGACTGGTTGATGCTTGCTTAGGTAATGTGCGAAGCGAGCTTAATAATAAATTAGCAGTTTGCTTTTATGTTTTGAGAACCTTAATAATGTATTAGTTTGGTTTTTGATTTAGTAGCAAACCGGATTGGTCAGGTGTTTCCGCCACCTAGACCCATTTATTATCACATACTCTGATAATATCTTTATATCATATGTTTTTTCCTTTGTTTTATAATCCGGGTTGTTACTGGTGGGGTACTTGTGAGATGATTTTTTGAAAGATTATGTCAGTCTAGTATGGGCATATAGATTGTTGTTTTGTTTACTGTTGTTCCCTATAATTTGACTTGTGGGTGAGACTAGAGTATAATATGGACGAGAGTTGCACATGTGGTTGTTGTTGTCATAGAATTAGTATCAGGTTAGATTGTTGACGAATTCGACGACAATACAAAAAAGAATTCGAGGTTCCGGGGGGGTTATGAAAATTTTGGATCGTGAGTGATGTGGAGGGGATGACGGGTGAGTAAAGAGGAATGAAGTATTCCAGTCTTGATTGAAGGGTTGAAATAATGGTTGTGTTAAGGATTTTGTGGTAAAGGTTAGATGGTGTGCAAAATGATTAGAGGTATGAGAACTATTTGGGAAAGGGAGTCTTGGATGTAGAAATGGTTGTTGGTATTGAAGTTATAGTTAGTTATCAGTGACATGAGATGGTGATAATGGGAAGGAATAGCTAAGGATCTAGTACTAGTTGGGTTACGAGGACGTAACATTTATCTTAAGAGGAATTGGATGCGACAAAGAGAGTTTGATGGTTATGCGTACTGTGGTATAGTTAGAAGCGTTGAGTCTTGATGTGGAATAAAGGATGGACTTGTGATTGATATTATCAAAGGTAAAGTTAGACAGTTTTGGGTGGTGAAGTTATGAGTGTGAGTGAACTTCGAGGACGAAGTTCATTTTAAGGGTGGTAGAATGAAACATGTCGCTTGGTGGATTGTATTGGTATTGGAAGTTTCTAGTGAGCGGTATGGAAGTAAGACAAAGTTGGCGGCGCTAGTGTTGTTGGTATCCGATAATACTATGGAGTTAGGAGGGCTATTCTATGGTTGATGCTAGGTTGCGAACTGTGTTGTTGAGGTAGGCGTTGTTGGGTGAGTTAGTGTCAAGGTTGGAGGATGAGAGTTGAGGGGTGTTGGTTGGTGGAGTGATATGTGAGCGTGCTATGTAGGTATGGGTGTGAACTTCAGGGACGAAGTTCATTTTAAGGAGGGAAGACTGTAATACCACGGTTTTATGGGTCTTGTTACTCGGCCGAATAGGGCTAACTCGGCCGAGTAGAGTGTCGTGTGTTTTCTGGTCAGGCTACTGTCCAGGAACACTCAGCCGAGTAGTGTAATACTCGGCCGAGTAAGGGGGTACTCGGCCGAGTACTCTCACTCCTAGACCGAGTAACCAGTTCAACGGGATTTATTTCCGCAGTTTGATTAAGGATGATGAAAGATTATATAAACCTCGTTTAACCGTTTCGATTCATTTTTACCAAAACCTAAATTACATTCTACGCTTCTCTAATCATCCTTAATCACTCTCAAGGCGATTGATCGCTCGTGAGTCTTTTGTTCATCTCTTTCACGTCAGTCTCGTCGGTAAGTCACTAGTTCCGTATCTTTGGTTTAATATTGTCTTTTAGGGTTTTGCCCTAGTGTTGGGAATTGGGGAAAAGGGTGTTTGCATGTTTGTGATTAGATTGTTGTGGTTATTGTTAGGTGAAAGATTTGTAGAAGAGCGTTTCTAGCTTCCGTTGTAGACACGTATTCAGATCAGTGCTAAGGTAGGGTTTCTCTACTCAGTTGTTTGTCTAATTGATTTAAGATGATTATGATTGTATTGGCATGATTAGTATCATTGTTGGCTTGTCTTTCTGGATTATTAGAGTTATGGTGGATTGGCTATGTTGGTGAGGTGCGTCCTCGGCTGAGTGGAGTCACTTGCGAGAGTGGCTTCACGCCCCTGATTCACCCCATGTGGTTCTCGTCACAAAGGGGGATGTGCACATTAATGGACATGGGTTGTTGCTCGTTGTGATGAGCGGGGCTTAGGTGGGGAAGGTCGCGACCCCCCACTGGCGGTGTGTATTATCAGTTGCGGTAGTAATCTGGTAGGACTACACACTTGAGTGTGTAGTCAGATATGAGGCATGATTGGAATTGGAGAATAGCTGTATAGTTGTTGTCGTGGTTGTTTCTTGTATATTGCTTATCTTGATTATTCAGTGAACTAACCCCGTTGTTGTTTTGTAAAACTGTGGTGATCCATTCGGGGATGGTGAGCAGATTGTGACAGGTGATGGTTATCTTTAGCTACGGGGACGAGGATGGGATGTCATCACTTTGAGTAAAGCTTCCGCTGCTACGAGTTTAGATGTTTTGGATTTTAATGTATTGTGTTTTATACACTTCGTTTTGGTATTCCTTGAGACATTGTAATCGTAAACGTTATACTTTAATAAATATTTCTGAATGGTTACTTTGGATATACTAACCTCGGGCAACCGAGATGGTAGCAGCTTCACATGCTAGGGTGGTCCTTGGTAAGGCACCTTGTATGTGAGGTGTTACAAAGTGGTATCAGAGTGATGATTTTGGAACCTAAACCCAATGAACCAATTGAACATAGGGAGTCTAATTAAAATGAACCCGGGTAAGAGTTATTTGGAGCTATCGCAAAGGCTTGGGAGACGTCCCAAAGTCGCATTTTGGCCCTTATAACTTCGAGCCGGTCACTACGGGGTGTGTCAAGGGGATTGTTGCGTGTGTGTGTGTGTGTGTGTGTGTGTGCGTGCGTGCGTGCGTGTGTGTGCGTGCGTGCGTGCGTGCGTGTGTGTGTGTGTGTGTGTGTGTGTGTGTGTGTGTGTGTGTGTGTGTGTGTGTGTGTGTGTGTGTGTGTGTGTGTGTGTGTGTGTGTGTGTGTGTGTGTGTGTGTGTGTGTGTGTGTGTGTGTGTGTGTGTGTGTGTGTGTGTGTGTGTGTGTGTGTGTGTGTGTGTGTGTGTGTGTGTGTGTGTGTGTGTGTTTATATGTGTATGAATAGAGTGGTTTATGTGTATCTTGGTTGGAAGTGATGTGGAAATTGTACTATGTGGTAGTCTATGTGCATTAATATGGGTATGTGGACTAATGTGGTCATTTTGACGAGTAATATGATTGTCATGGGTGAGTGGAGGAACAATGTGAATAGTATCGGATTGTGATATGTTTGGTTTGAATTTCATTTTGATAGATGTGATGCGTATTATTCGGTTTTGAAGTATGAGCTTGAATATGGTAAGAAAAGATGAAAGTGACTTCTAGCATGTGTAGTATATGAATGTTGTGTTAATTTACATGTGCGTATGATAAAAGTTCACCTATGTACTGGTTTTAGAAGTATTGAGTTGCTATTGTTTGCCTTATTCATGTTTAAGGGTTGTCTTAAAACTGTCATAAGTCGAGTTCTAAGAATGATATTGCTGTCATTCCAATTTGAGGCGATAGCTTGTTTTCTTACGATTCTAACGATGGGTCACACGCCGAAAACGACCAAGTAACGAGTGAGATATGATTGTTTTACGAAAATTGGACGTTGTTGAGAATAATATTTAGTCAATAAATCCTTAGTGCTAAAGTCTTAGAACAAGTCATATGGTATATCTGCTTGTTCGACTATCTTATATATTTTTAATAAGGTAAATTTATGGACTTATTTACTACAGTACTTCATATTCTTAGGCTCTTTCCTTTAGTCATTTTATATGGACCACTTAAGATGATAACGTAAAATAATGGGATTAAATTGCTGGGTTTTTTTAGCAATGCGGTTTTATGAAACATAAATTTATTTTAGAATAAGATGGTCTAACATGCAAAAAAAACCTACTAATAAATGGGTGTTTTTTATTAACACGTTGTGAGACCGTCTTCCGCAATAAATATTGTTTATAAAAATATCCTGCCTAGATTTGTTAGGGCCATGTGAGTCAGGTTTCAGGACAAAATACGAGTTGGATCAAATACAAGCTGAGTTATAAGGTTAACATCCGAGTTATAGTTAAAACACGAGTCTTAATGTTAGCGAAGACCTAATTTTTTATCACGTTTGTTATTACGACCCGTGCATTTTTTTTTTTTTGCACGGTTTAAAACTAGTAATAATAAAAGGTAGAAAAATGACCGAGACGGATGAAATATAATAAAAAAAAAATAGAAAACAATAATAACAACAATCGTTAAAAAACACTAACAAACGCATCAATATACGTGACAAAATACTAATAATCGTGGGCAAAAGTTTAGTAAATTGTGGTCATATATGTAACAATAAATATATGCGTATTGATTAATAATTTTTTTTCTTACGAGTCTATTTTGTCCTTAAGGTCCAGTGCGATCGCAAATTTGGGTTTGCATGACACCATCGACAACATAGTTAGTTTCGTGAATTTTACGGGTAAAAAACCAGTAAGTAATTAATAACCCAAAATAGATTCATGATCTATTTGTGTGTTAATTTGCACGGTTTAGTACCTTCTAATCATTCTCTAACATTCACTTATTCAAATTCACACATTTTCAATTACCAAAAATTATGTAATAGTTACGAGTTAGGTTACTCCAACACTTTAATACTCAACCGTTGTGTTGCGTGTCTTATACCTGTCACGTCCCACACGACATCGGCACTATCTAACATTCGACACGTGTCAGACACAACACCCATGTTGGAGAGTTGGGATAACGCATATTACGAGTATTAATGTACTAACGCATAGTTATGGGATAAAACTGTAATAACTGGAGTAGCTTATAACAATTTATAACAACTTGTAAGCTTTATTTATAATAAAAACAAGTTGAGTATAATATTAAGGGTAATGTTAAATATAGCCTTTAGGGTTGTATTGAAAGAATTAAAATCTTCTAATTTTGGTATTAGTATAGGAATTTATGACAAAATTGCACAAAAAAACTGATGTAATTAATAGCATAGTTAAGGGCTGCATTTATCATTTCCTAATATTAATTAGTATTATAAGTTTGTTTTATGAATACCGACCATCTTACTTGATATTTCTTATTATGTGAATTTGACACCAGAGAGTATATATATATGTCTGTATCTCATAAGATCTTAATTCTATATAAAAACAACATAAAATGACATTAATTTCCCGTAATTTATTTGATTAACGAATGTTACACTCATTTTATATCCTAACAAAATCAACGAGGTTTATAACAGCGTCTTGAGCTAGTCAAGATCTTGAAAAAAAATAACCTCGTGACGAAAAAAAATTGCTAATGTCAAAAAAAAAAAAAAAAAAAAAAAAAAAAAAAAAAAAATCTTTAAACTCTTGCTTACCCACATGCAGCAAGGACCTTAGACTCAAACTCAATCTTAATATTTTCAGGTACATCAACTATTTTAGATCCATTAACGTTATTATTATCATCGAGTCGGACCAATGATAGGGCCTTATGAAAATGTTTACCCTTCAAGCCCAAATATTCAGCCCAAGTAACAGTCCTATATAAAGGTGGGTGTGTTGCATCAATGAGTTTGGAAATGGGCTGAATACCCGACCCGAATGGCGGTCCATATAGGTACGCAACCGAGTACCGATGTCTTGTCTTATTAACCATGGCCCGATGGTATACACTCTGGTACAACCCATTTGACAAGATTTGCATGAGGTCACCAATGTTGATCACAAGTCCATTTTCAAGTGGTTGGACTGTGACCCACCCGGTGTCAGCTCGGTATACTTGGAGCCCACTTGTGTTGTTCTGGTAAAGGATGGTGAATAGGGTTGAGTCTGTATGGGCCGCTAAACCCATGGCTCGGTTTGGATCGGGACAGATCGGGTACGAGTTTAGTTGGATAGCACCACTCGCACCTTTGAATATATTATCAATATCATCATCACCTTTTGTTGTTGTACACAATTTTATGTCTTCATTGGATATGCCAAGTGAACCAAGGATTAAGTGTGTAAGTTTTCTAGCTAGCTCTTTCATCTCCTTTTGATATTCCTCAATAATGTCACTGAAAAAAATTTACAAAATAATTACATTAGATGATAATCTTAACGATTTTTTAAACCGAACACGCGATAATAAGCTAATTAAAGAAATATTCACCGAATAAATCACTAATTAAATACGGTAAAAATGGGTTTAATAACACTTCAATTTATGATAAATTTTTATAAATCTTTATTTAGTTAACTTATTAACATGTATTCTTAAAGACACCTTAAAAAACTGTTATCCTTAAATAAAGTAAGTATCAAGAATTAATGGCATCAAATCTAATAAAAAGTGGATAATCATGTTCTTATCTTGTTTGTGAATTAGTGGACCATATATAACAAAACATGACATTTGTTTTCTTTTGTGGTCGTTTAATTAGATGAGAGTGTATGATGGTGAACCTAGCTACACACCAAAAACTTAGAATATATCCTTGTAAAGTATATGAAATCTACGTGATTTGTTCCTTTAATAAAGAGACACTTGCAAAAAAAGTTTTTAATGGATCCTTAGTTAATTTATCAACAGTTTTTCCATCGTACGTGTATCCTAATTAAGAGTACACAATATAATAAGATAAATATGGGAAGATTATAATATATTGTCAGGGAAAATACAAATATAAATTTATTTTTACCATAATTGACTAGTGAAAATATCTTATGAATTTTTTCATATTTAACTTATTGATTTGTGTTCTTAGGACACATGTTATATATAAATGAAATTATTTATTCATTTTTCTTGGTAAAACATTATCTATTTGAAAACTTTGTGGTCGCAAAACTTCAAAAATTGGTGGTGCTTTCACCACTACTTATTGATATTTTTTTTTTTTGAATTAAAGGAAAATGTCAAGGTGTTAATAAGTGATACTGAGTTTTAATATAACCGACTTACAGTAGTAGACCGAATATTGCTTAATAGTGCAAAGACTTTTTACTTCGCAAATTCGTGTTTATGATGATCTTAAGTCAAGACGTATTCAAAGCCGTTTTAAATAATGTAAAATAAAAAGAAGTTGTGAAAGGTCTTAATTTAAGACTGTCTTAAACAAGATTTGCTGTTTTTACTTATATTTATGACTTAGCATTTTTAGAATAATTACCAATTTTTTTAGACATGCCAATTTATCATTTTTACAATTAATTTTAAGAAAGTTATTTGTTTTGCATGTGATTGCATGCATGCATGTGATCAAAGAAAAATACCTACCAGAAATTCATATAATCATTAGGCCAAAGTTGGCGAGCATTTTCAAGGGGAGACCCAAAAATGGTGAACCCTTCCGACCACATTTTCTTCTTAAAAAAGGACGAGATACGTGCCGGGCCGTAACCCGTAACGCTATTACTCAGTCGGGCCGCTTTGAGCTTCTGCTCGGCCGGCAGACCGAAAAGGCTCTTACAATTATCCTCAACTGTATCCAACAACTTCTTTTGTATTCCATGGTTTGTAACTTGAAAAACTCCCCATGACTTGCATGCAAGCCCGATTTGTTCTAGGGCATTCGGGTTTTCGAGATCAATAACGGGTACCGATTCATCCCCGGCTTGTACAACCGGGTTCGGATCATCATATTGACTCCATGCATATGAATCGGGTAGTTCTTTTATTGAACTTAAGTCTAAGACATTATTATTATTATTATTATTATTATTATTATTATTATTATTGTTGTTGATTGTTTGAGATTTAATTGAATCTAACACTCTAAATGCCATTATTATTTTTATGGGAAATGTAAAGAAATGAAGAAATAGAAGGAGTAGAAGAAGTGGAGAGATATGGTACAAAATGAGTGTACTTATATAGAAAGTGCATGAGGAATGAATAAAATTTGAGTTGGGAGATAATGTACATTTTTTTGGCGGTAAAATGGTTTAAGGAAAGGACAAGAGGGTGAAAGTGAGAGGGGCATTTGGTATATGACGATGGAAAAAACAAAAATAATCAAGGACCATCAATAAAATCTACATGAATTCTAAATTAGGGGGGCTCTACCTTCCACTTAACAACAAACAATCCCAACAAAATTGGCCAAGTATTACAAGTAGGGATGGCACTGGGTCGGGGATCCGACCCAGATTCTGAGGGTTAGACCCTAATAAGTCGAGTATGGGTCTTATTTTTTCAGACCCAATAGGTATGAGTCGGGTATGGGTCTTAAGAAAATATTTCGGGTCCAGGTCTAAGTTATGAGACCCATACCCGACCCTTAGACCCTTTATTAAAAAAAAAAAAAAAAAAAAAAATCAAAATCACAACTTTTCTGAATTCATACGGTATTGATTTTAGGATTCCGAGTTTGATTCTTTCACATGTATTTGGAGGTAAAATTAATTTAGGTCTTCTTTGTTTTTCTTAATCTCTTTGGTATGTATGTATATTGGATTTGGTAGTGTACAATAAACATTAATAAACTCATAATGTTAAAGTAGTATGCTTTTTTTTTTAATATTATAGACCCCATACCTGTTAATCCTGTTATTAAAGTGGCTGAAACTCGGACCCGCGGGTAGACCCGGACCCGACCCTTACCCATAGGGTCCGGGTATGGGTCCTCAAATTTTAGACCCTTGCGGGTCTGGGTCGGGTACGGGTCCAAAGGAAAAATCTCGGGTCCGGGGCCGGGTCTGGGTGGACCCGACCCATTGCCATCCCTAATTACAAGTGACTTACTTGTTTTTAATAGGCTAATGGTTTAGATGTGTGTTTAAAAAAAAAAAAAAAAAAACTAATAATGTTGTAACGAATATGTTTTTAATGACGTCAAAATGAGAATCATATTTAGGCTCCATTTGGCGGTACATTTCAGATACCTTATTTGGTCAAAATAGTTTATTTGACCAAAATTTCAGGTAGCTTATATTTTTGTAAGTGTTTCTTGGCAAATAGCTTAATTGCACAAATAAGCTACCTGAAATGAAATGCTACCTAGAGTAACATTTGAGATTTTAGACCCCTTCAATTTATATATTAAATAATTATTATTATATTCTTTTACGTCATTTCACGAAAATAAGCTACTTTTTTAGTTAACTTGCCAAACATTTTTGTATATAATCAGTTACCTTATTAGCTACTAATTTCCAGCTATCTTATCAGCTACCTTTTCAGATTTCAGGTACTTTTTCAGCTAATTTACCAAACAAAGCCTTAAAAAGTTAAAATAGATTATCAAATCATCATATAAATATAAGTGGTCAAAATAAATAGGTTAAAGGGTTTATCCGTATCCAAAGGGGAGTTATGTAGTAATAGGTTTAGCAGTCGCTATCCCAAATCATATAGAAAAGAGGTTTAGAAAATTAATTTTTACTAACCAAATAACCTTGTACTATTATAATTAAGGGTTTTTTTTTGTCAAACACACCCTTTAAAAAAAGGGATATTCTCTCGTGTACCCTGAACTTTTTCGTTTTCTAAAGTATACCCCTCGTTTTTCTCAAAAACACTTTGACCGACAATAATTTTATGTTACGAGTTCAGAAAACGGTAAATTTTTTTTTTCAAACCAATTATCTCGTCAAGGCCTTGAATTTGAAAAAAAAAATTCACCATTGTTTGAATTCGTAGCCTTTAGTTATGGTTGGTCAAAGCTTTTTTAACGAATAAATTTTAACCGACCATAATTCCCGACTACGAGTTGAGACGTCGGTGAATTCTTTTTCAAACTAAAGACCTCTTAAAGACGGTCAATTTGAAAAAAAAAAAATTTATTGTATTCTGAACTTGTGGCCAAGAGTTATTGACGTTCAAAGTTTTTTTTGCAAAAAAAAAGGTATATCTTAGAAAATGAAAAAGTTGAGGGGTACACGAGAGAATATCCCAAAAAAAATTATTTACAAACACGACCTTTAAAAATAATTTTAGGAAACACAACCTTTAATAAATTTTTTTGGTCAAACACAACTTTTTTGCCGAATTCCGACAACTTCCCGATCACTTGCAATGGAGTGACTTTCAGATGATATTTGAGATAGCAAACGAGGTCGGTTTGAGGTGCCCTTGAACTCGTTGGAAAGGTGGGGTACATGCTTTCCAGGGGTTGTCAACACGGTGGTCAAAGGTGGCCTTATGTGGGGTCCATTGGTGTGTTCACAGAGGGTTGCTGTAAACTTGGGTTTATAGCGGGTGGTCGGGGGTTTTACGTGGGCCTTTTAATGGGGTTATGATGCTTTGTTTGGTCTGAAATTTGGTATGCAGGTAGAGGGGAGTGCAAGGTAGGTCGTAGTTGTGTTGTTTGTGGTGGTTGTTGGTTGCAACTGATGGTTTGAGGGGAGTGAATTGGAGGGAAAAAGAAAACAAAAAAGTCAAAGTAGGTTCTCACGTGCGAAATACTTAAGTGACCGAAAATGCTCCACATAATACCACCTTTGACCACTATCTTGACAACCCCTGAAAAGCCTGTATTCCCACATGTTCAGGGAGTTCAGGAACACCTCAAACCGACCTCATTTGCTATCTCAAACATCGACTGAAAATCACCCCATTGCAAATGAACAGAAATAATTTAAGTTAAAGATTGTGCTTAACAAAAAAACCTTACAATTAATATAAATAAGAGCCTTTACAAGATGAGAATATTTTTGTTAAATTTGTTTATTAGCTATGCCGCTGCATCTTTAGTGGTGAGCCATATGTTATTGTAGTTTGACTTGGCATATAGTTATTTCTAGCAACCTTTGGTTATAAGCTACATACCTTCATAATGGTGAGCTACATTATCTTGTAGTTTGAATAAGCCCACTTTATAAAACCAATCAATAAAAAGCAAGCACCTTGAAATCAAGCATGTAGCTTGGTAGAGCAGGTCCTTTGTTGTAACCATTGGAGATGCTCTTAAGAGCATCTTTAATGGTAAGCTGAATTATATTGTAGCTTGACATGCCATATAATTATTTTCAACAATATTGCTCTCAAGCTACATGTTCTCCCAATGGTATGCTAGTATACCTTGTAGCTTGAATAAACCCACTTAACATTAATCGACCAATAAAAATCAAGCAACAAAAATCAAGCATGTAGCTTGATAGAGCAGGTGTAGCTTACAAGCGGGTCATAATTTTCCGTCTCCAATGGTGAGCAATATGCTTGAAATTTTTACAAAATTGCAAACAGATCGATCCTTAATTATAACCATTGGAGATCCTCTAATAAATTAATATGAGCGAGATATGCTAGTGTCATTAAATTTTAGGAAACTCTTCACCAAACTTAAGATAATAAAATGAAAGATTAGAATGAAAATGTCACTAGCATATCTCGAAGTACAAAATTCGTCAATGATTGAGTATAAAAGAAATCCTAGAGTAACAATTTGATTTATTTCTTAGCAATGTCACCAAGATCTCGAAGTACAAAATTCGTCAATGATTGAGTAATTAATTTTTATATAAAGAGGTCGTCAATATTATGCATTAACAGTAAATTTTTATGCAATTAAACAATGAGCAAACACACAAAAAAAATAGGATTTTAACAGAAGTTGAAAATTTCAAAATTAAATACAAAATAAGTGCTTGTAAGAGGTAACAAATTAAAAGCTCACTTAGAGCAAGTGAAATGGTGGTTTTTCTTCCTACTTTGATTGTAACAACTTTAAAAATAAAGTAATTAGAGATACAAGGGGATGAATTAAATTACGTTAGTTTTGTTTAGGTTATAACAAAAGTAATTGAGAAAGACTAAAATAACCTTTGATGTATAACAATATTGTATATCTGGTTGTATAATTTATGAATTGATAATTTGACACATAAAATATGTTTACAAGTTGGTGATTTCTCAACAGCTACCATAAGCAAGTCCAATGATATGACCTAGGGACTTGCTTTCAATTTTTTAAAATTGCAAGCTAGTGGCCAAACTATTGGACTTGCCCATGTAGGTTAGCTTTGTTTAAGTAACTAACTTTATTAAATTAGTTGCTTAAATGGGCCTATTATAAGGAAACAACCAATAAAAAATTAGTATCTTAAAATGTGGGTCCAATATAGTTAGCGAAAAATTAAGCTAAACTATTAGAATATATTAATAGTTCAAAAATTTTGTAGCTTAGAATATAATTTGGCAAAGATAAGCTTGTAGGAACTAACTTACCAGTAGATAAGGAGCATTAGTGATTTCTCAACAGTTGGTAGAGCATTTAATTCTCTAAATAGGATTAACAAAAATGTTTATAATAAGTTAACACAAATTCTCATTGAAGACGGATAGTATTCGTCACAAGCTCACAAGTTGATAAGTTAATGAGATTCTTTTTCTTTTACTACGTGGAATGTCGGCACACAAGTAGCTATTTATTCAACACAAAATCTCAATGAAGACGGCCGTCACAAGCAAGACGCTTTGTTTATTCAAACAATACGTTAGTTTTTTTTTTTTTTTTTTAATTTGTGAGGAGTCTAGTATACTAAGAACAAGAGTTAACTAAAGTGATAAGAGCTTTTTACCTCAATTATTAAGTTGGGGGTTTGTTTCTCACCGCGATATAATGTGTTCATTCGAACTCAAAAAAGAAAAAAAAAGAAAAAGTCTATTATACTTATTGGTATAAAAAAATTGCGTAAGATCGTTTTACACAAATTTATCATAGACGAGATCTTTTAAAAATCAATTTTACCCACTAAATGGGTTGTATTTGGATTCGTTTTACAATTATATTAGTGTAAACCGCCTTACACAAGACCTACTGTATTTGTATTTAGTTGTTGTGTGCCATTTAGACCTGTCAAACGGGTCAAAAGGGCGGGTTACGGGTCGGGTAGTTTTGGGTTCGAGTAAAATACGGGTCGGGTGTATTTCGGGTTGGGTAAAATACGGGTCAAGGGTATACGGGTTCTGGTCAAAAAACGGGTCGTTCACCAACTTTTCATAACATTTTTATTTTATGATGTAATTCCTATCATTTATACGTTTTGTCTCCTCTTACTCATCTTAGTTAACTTAATTGTCACCATTCTCGCCATCACCACCACCACCACCACCATCGCCATCATTATCAACATTATTACCTTCACTAACTAGCTAAGTACGAAAGGGACAGTCAAGTAAGATGACAATGATGACGTGGCATGCGGTTCGAGGTGATAATAATGTGGAAGTGATGCCTGACATGCGCAACTCGAGGTAGTAGGTGGCTATGTTGGCGTGTCACGGGGTTCAAGCTTATGAAATGGCATGTTGACTTGGATAACACGCGAGTCGAGGTGATGAAGAGGCGGTGTTGATGTGGAATGCGAGTCGACGTAATACAGTGAAAGTGACGGTATGGCACACACTTTGAGGTGATGACGTGGCATATGGTCCGGGGTGATAAGGTGGCAGTGATGACGTGGAATGCGGTGAAAGTGACGGCGTGACTCACATTTTGAGGTGATGATGTGGCATGCATGTGGTCGATCGAAATGATAAGGTGGCAGCAGGTTGACGTGGAATGCGGTTTGACGTACTACGGTGAAAGTGACGGCATGACACTCACTTCAAGGTGATGACGTGACATACCGCATATATACATATATTTCCTCAAAAATTTCAAGTCATTAATACATATATGACATTGTGTATTTTAAAAAAGATATATTGTCTTGACCCAACGGTCAATCCGCCGCGGGTCGAGTTTTGACCCTCTGTTTACGGGTCAAAACGGGTTCGGGTTTCTTTCGGGTTCAGGTTGAAAAAAACAGATTATTTACGGGTCGGGTTACGGTCGATTTTCGGGTCGGGTCAAGTTTTGATATGTCTAGTGCTATTATATGGTATAATGGATAAAACGTGATCATTTATTTTCATAAATAGTGAACATTTTATGTCAAAAAATAATCACTTTTAAAAAATGCTTATTTTATAATAATAAAATGTGGCTACTTTTAACATAAAAGTGTTACTTTTTAATAACCTGGTAAACAGATCAGGTCGTGTCAACTTTAAACGGGTCATCACTAGTTCACTACCTCAACCTTAACCCGACCCAATTACATAAACGGGTCATTTGTCTTAACCCTAACCCAACCCATTTAATTTTTCTATAACTCAACCCGACCTGTTTAACCGATTCATCTTTTAGCAGGTCATTCTTAACCCATTTAACCCGTTTAAACCAATAACTAATAAACTAAGGTAAGCTTTGTAGCCCTTTATCCCAAAAATGATAAATGAAAATGATTATTTTTAGGTTATTTGGTTGGATTATTGATTAAATTCAACTATATTATGAAACTTTTAAATAAATGGGTTATTCGTGTCGAGTTCGTGTCAAAAGAGCTCAATCCTAACCCGACCCATTTAAGTTTCGTGTCGTGTTCGTGTCAACCCAATTACTTAAATGGGTCACACGCTTTAACCCGAACCCGTTTATTTCGTATCGGGTTCGTATCATGTTTTCGAGTCGTGTCAATAATTGCTACCTCTACTTTTTATTATAAAATGTTCGCTTTCTAAGTCGACATAATATACAATTGTCGGATAATATAATTTGTGATTTGTATCAATGTGATGCGACGAAATCAACCTCCAAATTACCTAGACCGTAAGGACTCTATATCTTAACCAACTTGTCAATCGCCCCTTACATTTTGTTTCAACATAGAAATTGTATTATTAAAATACATGTATTAACCTTTCAAAACTTGTTAAGACACCAATTGCCATTTGCAAAAAATGTGGAAGGCCATCTTTGTCCTTCTAGTAAAAGGTTCAAAATGTATATGAAATATTCCGTAATTATTTGTATAATATCGTAGTATATGACAAGTAGCTGGAAATAAATCAAAAACAAAGGAAAATGCTACATTTTTTTTAATAATTTCTTAGAGTTGTGTAGAAGGTAAAGATAGGTTTTGTAAGCACATAGGAAGCAAAATGGATCCTCTCCATTTTCTCTCTTAAACTCATTTAATAATATTTTTCCCACCAAACCTTATTATCCCTTTATTTTTACCCATTAATTTTGAGCCGTTCAATGATGCCAGAATACGATCTGGACCACCGAAAGGAAATTGCCTCTCCATTTCTTTTTAGGAAATGGAGAGAAACCCTCTTCCATAGGAAGTGGCGCTTAGATTTGTGCCTCTTTTGTCCCATTACATATATCTCTATTTCTTTCATCAAATACTACCTTCATTTCACTTTACTTTGATTTAAAGTAATATTTAAGAAAAATTAGTGAAATATCATAAATACCCCTTAATCAATAAACTTAAATACAAATATAAGTAAAATAGAAAAGGAGGGGTTATCTAACTAGGAGTATAATGAAAAGTTCTCTATTTTTACTTACAATACGAAGAAATAAGTGTCCTTGAAGTTTCGATTTTTGCCCGAAATACCCAATTTTTTGTTTCGGAAAAATTTAAGAGGCTATAACTCGTGTCTACGAGTTCAGAAAGTGAATTTTTTTTTTCAAATCGATTATCTTTCTGAGAACTACGATTTGAAAAAAAAAATTATCGTATTTGGATCTCGTGGCTAGGAGTTTTTGTACGTCAAAGTTTTTTTTACCGAACAAACTTTGAGTGACCATATCTCTTGGTCACGAATTCCAAACTCGACAATTTTTTTTTTCAAGTCGTAGTTCTCGAAAAGACAATCAATTTGAAAAAAAAATCGTCACTTTCTGAGCTCGTAAACACAAGTTATAGCCTCTTAAAGGTTTTCGGATAAAAAAATTGGGTATTTCGGGCAAAACATCAAAGTTCAAGGGCACCGCGTGCATTTTTAGATAAGACAATTAACTAGTTTTGTTACCCGTGAAAATCACAGGTTATCTCTAGTAAATTAAAATTTAGATAGTTGATTTTTTTTTTGTGAATATCAAATGAAATCGGAATTTATTTCATCATTGATACATATCCTATTCTTTAATTTTGATCATCATCTAATAAAAATTCATAAATTTTAGAATTTGATTATGTACGAATTAGAAAACTTTAAAACCAAATTGAAATATTGAAGTTGTTAGTTGTATAAAAAGTGAATTTACCTGTGAAGTGTGCATGGCATCAAAAGTTAGCCGCTAATCATACGACTTCACCACAAGGTCTTCCTTTCGTACCGCCTACAAAACAAAAGTACAACAAAAAACAATACACAAATTAGTAATTCGTCATTCCAAATTCAAGTTAAAGAAAATACTGCAAATTTTTACCACCCCCAAATGATTGTTTTGGAGGAAAAAAAATGAGAAGATCTTAAATAGGAGAGGCTAAATAATGCTAATTTGGAAGTTAAATGATGTACACTAAAATTAGTGTTCACAAACTTTAAATAACACAAATATTAATTAGGAAAAAAACAAAGCATTCAAAGGGTTGTATATAATGGGTTGCTTTATATAATCTTTATGGTGGTAGAAATTATTGCAAAATTAGTATGAGAGTTGAATGGAGTAACGGTTAGGCTAGGGTAGAGAATTCACTACTACAGATACAGGCTATAACAATGGGTAAAAACCGTTGTAAAAACAAAAAGCGGACGTTGTTAAAGCGGCCGTTGTAAAAGGTATTTACAACGGTTAGGTTATTTACTTAAACCGTTGTCGAAAGTATTCACCACGGTTAAAAGCCGTTGTTGTTGCGTGTAAGCCGTTGTGGAAAGTGTTTCAAAAATTTGGTGGGAATAATATAACAACTGTTGTCATATGTATAACCGTTGTTGTAACTTTCCCTCCAAAATTGTGAAGACTTTTAACAACGGGTATATGCTACATACCCGTTGTTGAAATTTGTAGTAACAACGGTTCTTTGTTTAAAACCCGTTGTTGTAACTTTCCCTCCAAAATTGTGAAGACTTTTAACAACGGTTCTTCGTTTAAAACCTGTTGTTGAATATTATGCGCGGTATTTGTGAAAGGTATTCACAACGGTTTTTTTTTAGTAACCGTTGTGAAAGGTATTCACAACGGTTTTTTTAGTAACCGTTTTTATTACGAACTCCTAATATTTTTAAAAATTAAATTTGTTTCATGCCATTCAAAAACCTCGCATATATCGCAAAGACCATATACCAAAGACAAAGATAAATCACAAATGGGTTCATCGAACTCAATAGATTCAATTCAACCACAAAGAAGAAGATCATATATATATATATATATATATATATATATATATATATATATATATATATATATATATATATATATATATACTTACAAGGAGTTAAATTTACATGAACTAATCATTCCCTAACTTCAACAAAAATTTTACTAATAAGCTGATCTAAGCTCTGAGTATCATGCATTTCTATGTTCTAAGACGTATTTGCCCAACATGTCCCTTACCTTGTCTATATCTAAACTTTTGTACTGCTGAATCTCTTGTGACGGGTTGATTACATACTGCGGAAAAAACAAAGACAAGACATTATTGTAACAACATCAAATACTGCATAGCAACATCATGGTATAGCAGCAAGCAAGACAACATCAGCTCTAATTTAAAAAAAGTAATAAACACATTATTAAATTACTAACCTTTTCTGGAATAAGGATAAATCTTCGCCTAATAATCTCCAACATGAACCGACAAACGTAGTATCCACATTGTATGCTATCCGGCTAGCGAAGGACCTATTATTACATAAAAACAAACAGACGAGAGAAGGCTCACATCAGAATCTTGAACTTTAGGTATTGTATTGGTATTAAACACAGATTTTTGCACTTAAGATATTGTATTTGAGCACGTACCCCTGTTATCGTAATAAAAGTAGGGTCATGATCAGAATCTTTCGTGGGTTGATCCTCGTTAGCTCTTTTCTTCTCAAAGGCCCCTTTTTTATAAAAAAAAAAAGGAGGCAGAAACTCATATTTTTGTGGCAAAAATGAGCTTTTTGCTATAAATAAAAATTGAAACTTAATGTTATTATAAATAAATCAGTATTATAAACTTACTTAATAATCAAGCGCTTAAAAGTCTCGCTTGGTGGATGATGTATAGAGTCCAACCAAAATACTTTCTTCTTCGTCGGCATGATGGCTGCTAGCACCCAATGAGTCCTACATCAAGAGACATCATCATTATTAACAAGTAGATATATTAGTTATGAAAATGCAATTGTAGGGGGAAACGTAATATTAATTTGTTTATTACCCTTTTTCATTATAAGGGGCAAAAATTAACCAATGGCACGATGTCAGAAGTTATAGCATTTTAGAGCTGGCAGGGAACACACCCCCTGATCTTACCCAAAAAAAAAAAATAAAAATAAGGAAGTATTAGGTCCCTGATCGGCTTTAGTTGTTGCAACTTCAGAAGCATTAGGTACCTGATCTTTCTGAATCTCGTTGACCGATACTTCCTTCTCATGTATTGCCAAGGTAGTAGCGGCCTCTTGACCAATCTGTTGTACCTTATTACCCCCTTTATAAATGACATCCTCCATCATCTTCACTTCTTCTTCGGAAAGCTTGCCTCCAGCATTCAACTTTAGTAGTACCGATGCCATTAACTGAAGCTGCGTGCCAAGAATGTAATGTTTCAGCAGTTTTTATCCCAATAATAACATGTGAATTGAACTTAAATGAAAATAATAGAATAAATGGTACCATGTCAGCCTTCTCAGACTTAGTCTTCCTTTTCTTCTTTATCGGGGCAGTTTTTCCATAATATTTCGTTACTCCAACCTGTAACGGGACGCCCCTCAATCGACCTGGATGTTCGGGTCGGCCAATCGCTCTAGCAAGAACGTCATTACGACCATTGGGAGTGAATTTCCCTTCTTCTACCTCCTTCAATACGTTGTCCTATAATATATTAAATAAAATTCAAATTATATTTGTGACTAAAATATTAAAGTTAGTAATGAACTCGTCTTAATAAAATAATGCTTACTATGTTGGCCAACACTTCCTCATCATATTTGTCACGCGACCGGGATCCTTTAGGCGTGTGTCCTTCTTTATAAGTTACATGCCGATCCAAGTTGGTCACTCCCTTTGCCACCTACACATTAACATGGTAACAGTTATACATGTAAATGTGTATCAATGCAAGTCCAAGTGTGATTAAAAAAATAAAGTCTCACAGGGGAATGCATGCTACTTACGAGGTTCTCTTCTATCTTTCTGTAACCGCCTCGAGAACCATACCATTTCCCCTTCTTGCATGAAATGTTAGCACGATTTCTTCTGCTAACGGCCTTCAAATAATTATATAAAAGCGCAAGTAGATGAGATAATAAAAAGATTATATAAAGAACTCATTAATTAAAATAATGATAGGCAAATCATTAAAAGGCGAGGATATTTAACCTGAAACTTCTCAGTAGTTCTCATCTCTTTGAAAAGATCCCATTGTTCCTGACTGATGGTGGGACACTTATTGTCTCTCGGTGGGTTCTTACGCATCTCCCCCGTTGCCTTGTCCACATACAACCAATCCCTAGCAACGTCACACTTCCACTGCCTTAGGGCATCCCCTGCCTTATGCATTAAATATTTATCATGGCATTCATCGGCAATATCAAAGGCTTCCTTTACACGAGCTAAGTATAACTCCGCCAATTTTGGATTCAAATTTCTAATGTCATCTAAATGGATAGGCACAAACTGTCTTGTGCAACATCCAATCCAACCGGATAAATAACCCGCATTTGGACCAGTAGGGAAACCCTTCGAGCTCCATGTTATTTTCATCGGCTCTTTAACGACTATAGCTGCAAGGGCTTCCTTGCACTTCGTAGCACCCCTCTCACCAGGCTTATTATCCCCAGGCTTATTATTCTTTTGACTTTTTTTCCGTTTTTCACTCATGATAATCCTAAAACCCAAATATGAATGAAATAGGAAATGAACAACTTAACAACGTACATGCAGAGTATTATCTAAAACCCTAAACCCTAATAGGAATGAAAATTTAAAACAACAGATTGAGCTTCTAAAATCCTAAACCCTAATAAGAGGAGTGAAGTAGATGATGCGGGATGATAAAAATAACAAAGAAGACGAAAAACAAACAGATGCATGAAAAAGAAAAAAAGATGATCGTCTTAAAACCCTAATGACGAAACACAAAATTAAAGTGAACATACCTGATGATGATGATGATAAAGAGAACGAGCAGGATGATAAGGGAAGGCAACAGAATCTGGGCGACGGCCGGCAACGAGAATGTAGAAAGCGAGGAAGAGAGAATAATAAACTCAGGATACCAACGGTTGAACTGGTGTTGTGTGTGTTTGTGTGGTATGCTATATGTGTTTGTAAATTAGTTTTTTTTAAGACAAACTATTGACAATGGGTCCTCAAAACAAAACCGTTGTTATATGTTAATAACAACGGGTCAATTAAAGTCAACCGTTGTCAAAACTTTATTACAACGGTTAAAATATACCCGTTGTAATATATTTTCACCAAATTTGCGCCAAAATGAAATATGTCCAAAAAAATAAATGACAACGGGTAGGGGTACTACAACCGTTGTTGAAAGTAATAACAACGGGTAATGTAACTATAACCGTTGTTGATAGTAATAACAACGGGTAATGTAACTATAACCGTTGTTGAAAGTATTAACAACGGGTAATTTAAATATAACCGTTGTTATTGTTGAACCTTTTTTTTTTTAAAATTACTGTAATTCCATTACAGTCCAAACCTGTAACAATACATATTGTAACAATGAAAGCACCATATCTTTGCAACATTATTCAAAGAATTTCAACACCAGCATCCACATCTAATAATAAGATCAAGAAAATAAGACAACACCAGCATGCATGCTGATACGTGCATATTCTATACACTTTATTCACATTTTTGGCACGTATTTCTATGCGTATTTGTTAGCTTAAAGCTACTATTTTTCCCGAAACGGTTTACTTTAGAATTTCTATGATTTATTGTAGGAATGAGTGGAAGTGAGCTAAATCAAGCTTTAATCGTCCTCCAGAGGCAACTTCATGGAAACTCGGAAGATGGGAGTTCGGACTTGTTCACCTTGGGATGCGTGCATGGAGTGAAGAGGCTGGTTGGAAGAGAAAAGAAGTTACTGCACAGCGTAGTTGGTCGTTCGACCAACATCTCCAGTCGATCGACCGTGGAAGTGCAAAGAGAGGCAAAGATCTTGTCTTGGTGGTCGATCGACCGTGCCACTTGGTCGATCGACCAGGTCGCGAACCTGTGATTTACTTTATGCGTTAAACTTTTGAAAGCCCACTTGTAATTATCTGATGGGCAGAACGTTTATCAGTAGGAGGCAACAATAATTTAGGTTATGTTTTTTATTATTCAACAACTGAAGTTTTAGATCTAGTTTTGGAGACACGAAGTGGAGGCACGGATTCGAATTAATTGTTTGTTCATCAATTTCCTTAGTAAGCTTTAATTTAATTTCAATCTTCCTTTATTCTTGTCCTTTTAATTCTTGTTGTTACCAATTTATTTTCAAGTAATTCAGTTTTAATCTTCTATCTAATTTTCAATTCAATCATGTCAATTTCATTGTATGTCTTTAAGTTTGCAATTGTTATAGTTTTAATCATGCGTAGGTAAAACTCCTATGCTAGGAATTAGGGAATCCATGGCGCCATGAGATGATTTTATTAAGTCTAGGTTGAACCCGTACCGGTCTTATTTACTGCTGTGAGATTTTACCCCTTTGCTAAATTGAGAAATTAGCGGAGTTAGATTTCTTACAAGTAGTTGGAAGGACTATAGAGCGAAAGTAATTTAGTTTCTTTCTAGGGTGGAAAAGAGACCGAAAGGCTTAATTTGAATAGGGACTTTGACGACCTATTTGACATCCTGAGACGGTATTGGACAGACCTTGACTTTACTAGACTGACCCTTAAGCCATGGTGAACCGAAATTCCTAGCTACCTTTTATTATCTACTTAAACTTCATTTAATTTTCAGTAGTTAGTAGAGAATCAATCAACCAACCCCCCCCCACAATTGTTACATTTATAGACTGAAAATAGCAAATAGAATTGATCTTGTCTCTCTGTGGTTCGACCCTTACTATCACTAGCTATAGTTTTAGTTCGGATTTATAAATTTAATTTTGATACAAAACGACGGTATCAAATTTTGGCGCCGTTGCCGGGGAGACGGTGTAATTCTGTTTGCTTTATTTTTAGTTTATTTTTCTTGTCTCAAGGAACTTTGGTTCCTTGAGGCCGTTGCTTACTCTTGCTTCTAGTTTTGCTTTTGCACAGTTAGAAGACAGATTTTTGAGAGGAAGGCTTGAGTACTCTCTGTTTCGCGATCATGACTACAATATATGATAATCTTCAGCCAAAAGTGCAGCATGTTCCAAAGGGATACGATTTACCCACCCCTACTCATGGTCACTTCGAATTTCGTTCCTCCAATATCGATTTAGTGGAGCGAAATCAGTTTGCTGGTCTACCGGACGAGGATCCTTTGAAGCATATGGAAATTTTCACGGACTCTCTGCTGTTCCATACCATGTCACTGGGGTGACCCAAGATGAAGTAAAGGGGATGATGTTCTTATACTCCTTGAAGGATTCTGCGCGAGATTGGTACCGCTACCTTGATAGGGTAGCAGCTGGAGTCACGGATTGGATATCTCTTGCATTAGCTTTCTACAAAAAATACTTCCCACTCGCAAAGACTGATGCCTTGAGAAGCAAAATTACAAATTTCCATCAAGGACCTGATGAGGAATTTTGTGAAGCATGGGGACGTTTCAAGAGTTTGGTTCGGTCTGTCCCTCACCACGGTTTCTAGCAGTGGTACCTTTGCAACCTATTCTACAATTCTTTATATGATGACTACAAGGTTATCCTGGATGCAGCTGCGAATGGTAGGTTCCAAAATAATACTGGTCAGAATAAAGGTTGGAACACTATTGAGGAGATGGCAGTCCATAGAGCTGAGTTTGGGAGTTCGCGTGGAAACTCGCGAAAGCAAAGTGATGAAATGAGTGCCGTTGCGACACTCATAGCTTCTATTACAGCCCGACTCGAAAAGCTCGAGACTTCTAAGGTTTCCGAGAGAGAAATTGAAATTCCTGTTCATAACTCAGATGAGATCGCGGAATTGAGAGAAATAATCCGAGCTCTTTTGGTTCAAGTCACGAAAATAGAAGAAGCTGAGATTGAATCTGCAAAGAATTTTGTGAAGCAGTTAGAGAATTTAGCGGCTAACCAAGTCGCCAATTCTTCAAGCAAATGTGAGGGGCCAATTAAAACCATTAATGCCATTAATCTCCGAAGTGGCCTTTCTTATGATGGTCACGATAAGCCAAGAGAAGACTCGGGAAATGATGAAAAGACAAATTTGAATTCTGGTGCGAAAACGAGCTTTACTGCCAATACCAGCGGTCGATCGACCAACATCATCAGTCGATCGACTGGAATCTCTGATGAAAAAGTTTCTGACCAGAAACTAATTAAACCCAGCGCATGTGGTCGATCGACCAACAATATCAGTCGATCGACCGAAGTTCCTGACGAAGGAGTTTCTGACCAGAAACTGTTCGAACCCAGTGTATGTGGTCGATCGACCGAGCCCAATGGTCGATCGACTGGGTCTCCAGTGCAGGACGCAAATCCGTCAATTAATTTGCATGATTCTATACTTATTGATGATTTGACGGAGGTTTTAAATTTACGGAAGCCGAAGGTTGCTGATCCTACGGCCAGTGTTGCAGTCCCGTATCCGGAGCGTTTAAAGAATACTAAGCTGGAGCGCAAGTTTGGTAAGTTTTTGGAGATGGTCAAGAATCTTGAGGTAACCATTCCTTTCACTGATCTAATTACCCAGGTACCCTCTTACGCTAAATTTATGAAAGACATTTTGAATCGTATGAGAAATTTTCATGATGATGGTGCTGTTGCTTTTGTGGAAGAATGTAATGCTCTTTCGCAAATTAACATACCACCTAAATTAAAGGACCCGGGTAGCTTTTCAATTCCTTGTACTATAGGTAACCACGAAATTGGAAAGGCCCTTTGTGATTTAGGGGCCAGTGTCAGTGTCATGCCATATTCTGTTTGCGAAAAGCTAAATATTGGTAGACTTAAGGTGACCGATATTACCCTTCAGATGGCAAATATATAGACTCAGAGACCTTTAGGAGTCTTAGAGGATGTACCCGTTCGAGTGGGTAAGTTTTTTATTCCTGTCGATTTTGTTGTTTTGGACATTGCAGAGGACAGTCAGATACCTATTATTTTAGGTAGACCATTTTTACATATAACTGGGGCTGTAATAGATGTCAAACGCGGAATCATAACCTTAGAGGTAGGGGATGACACCATTGAGTTCAGTCTTGCTCGTAAGGTGACTGAACCTGCTGATGAAGATACGTGTTATTCCGTTGATATTGTTGACAGGGCTGTTAATTGTAACTGGAGGGAATCCTTAGCCAAGGATCCCCTAGCTGATCTAACCCGTTTAGATGAGTGTGCAGATAATACAGCGGAGAATGCTGAGGAGCTAGATGTTTTGGTAGCCTCAATGGAAAGCTACGAGCTCACGGAGGAAGAAAATGAGATGCTCATAAGCCTGGCCAATGAAAATTTGGTAAACACTTGCTATACCATTGAAGCTGATTCTTCCTATGCTGTAGAGGTAAAGGTGCCAGAGCGTAAGCCACTTCCTCCTAATCTTAAGTATGTTTTTCTAGATGATACGGAGCAATACCCAGCTATTGTTAGTGCCAAGCTTAATGATGACCAGCTTTCTGCTTTGATGTGAGTGCTTAAGAAAAACTGGAAAGCTTTAGGTTATTCTTTGGATGATATTAAGGGCATCAGCCCTGATATTTGTATGCACAAGATAGAGCTGGAGGAAGGCCACAAGCCTTACGACAGGGGTCAACGCAAGTTGAACCCGAAGATGCAGGAAGTTGTTATGGCCGAGGTGATGAAACTACTCGATGCAGGTATTATTTATACAGTTGGCAACTCCAAGTGGGTTAGCCCAGTTCAGGTAGTTTCGAAGAAAGAAGGGACTACCGTGGTTAAAAATGAGAAAAATAAATTAATACCAACGCGAGTTGTGACAGGGTGGCGGATGTGCATTGATTATAGACAGTTGAATGCCGCCACCAAGAAAGACCACTTCCCCCTCCCTTTTGTTGACCAAATGACTGAAAGACTTGCTTCTAACAAATTTTTCTGTTTTCTAGACGGATATTCAGGGTTCTTTCAGATCCCTATTCATCCGGATGATCAGAGTAAGACCACTTTTACCTGTCCACAGGGTGTTTTTGCATACCGCAGAATGCCTTTCGGATTGTGTAACGCCCCAGCTACCTTTCAGAGGTGCATGATGGGAATTTTTTCTGATTATATAGAGAACATTATGGAGGTATTTATGGATGATTTCTCAGTTTATGGTAATGACTTTGATCGTTGTTTAGCTAATCTTGATAAAGTCATGCAGCGTTGTATTGATGTTAATCTTGTTTTAAACTGGGAAAAATGTCAGTTCATGGTCAATGAGGGAGTTGTGTTAGGGCATCTGATTTCTGATAAGGGTATACATGTTGATAAGGCAAAAGTGCAGGTGATTGAGCAATTGCCTCCTCCCGTGAATGTTAAAGGAATGAGGAGTTTCCTTGGTCACGCTGGTTTTTATCGGCGTTTCATTAAGGATTTTTCAAAAATTGCTAAACCACTTACACAATTGCTCCTTAAGGATGCTGTCTTTGAGTTTACTGATGAGTGCCTTTTAGCTTTTAACAGGTTAAATGAGGCTCTAGTTTCTGCGCCAATCATTCAGCCGCCTGATTGGGACCTCCCATTCGAGATTATATGTGATGCCAGCGATTATGCGATTGGTGCAGTTTTGGGACAGTGGAAAAATAAAGTTTTGAATGCCATATATTATGCGAGCCGAACTCTGGATGAGGCTCAAGTCAATTATTACACCACTGAGAAGGAGTTTCTAGCTGTAGTTTTTGCCTTAGATAAATTTCGGTCTTATTTGTTAGGTTCTAAGGTTATTGTTTATACTGACCATGCAGCGCTGAAGACTCTCTTTCTTAAGAAGGATGCGAAGCCGAGGCTTTTGAGGTGGATACTCCTTTTGCAGGAGTTTGATTTGGAGATCAAAGATAAGAAAGGTGCAGAGAATGTGGTGGTTGACCATTTATCTCGTCTGCAGCTGACAGAAAGGGAGGATTCGTTACCCATTAATGATTCTTTTCCTTATGAGAGTCTGTTAGCTATTACTACTTCGGGGTCTTATCCACCTCCGTGGTTTGCTGATTACGCTAATTTTGCTGTGACAGGTAAGATACCACCCGAGCTTTCATGGCAGCAGAAGAAGCGGTTCGCTTATGATGCTAGACAATTCTTTTGGGATGATCCTTATGTTTTCAAGGAATGCGCAGACGGTCTTATCCGGAGATGTGTGCCTCAATGGGAGGTGAAGGATATCCTAGAAGCTTGCCACTCTTCTGCCTATGGTGGTCACCATGGTCCGTCCCGGACTGTGGCTAAGGTACTCCAATCTGGTTTCTATTGGCCAACTTTGCATGCAGATTGTCGCAATTTTGTTGCTGAGTGCGATGCTTGTCAAAGATTGGGGAATATTTCTAAGAGACACGAGATGCCACAGGTAGGCATTCTTGAGGTTGAGATTTTCGATGTCTGGGGCATTGATTATCAAGGACCCTTTCCGAGCAGTCAAGGTAATAAATATATCCTCGTAGCTGTAGATTATGTGTCCAAATGGGTGGAAGCTATTGCTACTCCCCATTGCGATGCGAAGGCCGTGATTAAACTGTTTAAAAAGATTATTTTCCCTCGTTTTGGTGTCCCTCGGGTTGTCATTAGCGATGGTGGAATGCATTTTAAAGAGAAACAACTTAGTGCTTTATTGACTAAATTCGGTGTCCAACATCGTAGAGGTTTGGGGTATCATCCCCAAACTAGTGGTCAGGTTGAGATTTCTAACCGAGAATTGAAAGAAGATTTAGCTAAAGTTGTTTCTAAATCACGGAAAGATTGGAGTCTTAAGTTAGATGATGTCTTATGGGCTTATCGGACCGCGTTTAAAATGCCGATTGGGATGTCACCATTCCGATTGATTTATGGTAAGACATGTCATTTACCTGTTGAGTTGGAGCGTAAGTCTTGGTGGGCTATATGTGATTTGAATTTGGATCCTAACCTCTCTCGTGAGAAACGTATGACACAGCTAAATGAGCTGGAGGAATTTAGGCTGCTGGCCTATGATAATGCTAGGATCTACAAAGAGAAAACGAAGCGCTGGCACGACAAGAGAATTATTAAGCGCGAGTTCCATATTGGCGATAAGGTACTGATACGTGCATTTTGTATAGTCTTTTTAGCCTATTTATGCACATATTTCTACGCTTTTATCGTAGCTTTATGCTACGAAATGCCCCGAATATGCTACTTTGGGTTATTTTGTCTTATTTGCAGGAATGGACCAGAAAGTAGTGAAATCAAACCTTTTACCGTCCGTTTAGCATGTATTTGGAGGAAGAGTGAATTTGGAGCGGGAGTGTAGCTATTTTGAGATGCGCAAAGAAGAAAGATAGCTAGGCGAGCAAAGGAAGAACTTCAAATTGCTAGTGCCTACTTTGGAGAGCCATATCTCGAGTTCTACAATTCATATTCAGGGGATTCCAGTTGGAGATGAAAGCTTGTCCTTTTAGCTTTCCAACGCCACCAGAATCACCATGTTTGCCCAAGTAACGAAGAAATGGCAGCCGTTTGAGGTTCAGTGCGCAAAGCAGGAAACTGTTGCTGGAAAGTACTCGATCGAGTAGAATTTTGCTCGATCGAGTCCTTTTTCTACTCGATGGACCAGTTGCATATTTAGCTTTAGTCGATCGAGTAACTTTTCCTCTCGATCGACCAGTTTTGAGCTTAGTTTACTCGATCGAGTGGTTTTATTCCACTCGATCGAGTGGATTCGCTGATGGGCTGGACTTTTAAGCTTATTTCCGTCAATTAGGTTTAATAAATCCTATTTTTCTTATAAATAGGATATTAGGACGACATAATTAGAGGGGCTTCTCCTCTCTAATTATTCTTAACACTTTGTTACTTTGTTACTGTTACTTTCTTCCGGATCTAATTCAGTATTTCTTTCTTTCTCTTTCTATTCCTCTTTAATTTATTGTTCTTCCTTTATTCATGTTCTCCCTTTAATCATGTCTAGCTAATTCTCTTAGTATGTTAGGATTAGGGAAGCCGTGGTAGTAATATGTTAGGACCAATTTGATTAGATTAGTCTTGTGATAAGAATTGTATTAGGCAATATAATTGCTATTAGGTCGAATGTATGCATGCAGGAGACCATTTATCTAGTTAACCCCGACCTGGATCGAAAGATTGGAAGGGAAAGCTTGCTTAATTACAATAGGTGATACCTAATTAGGGCGAAAGCTAAGTTAGGAGACCCTAGGGCGATTAGAGACCGAAAGGGTATAATCGTAGGTTTAAGGACCGAAAGGTGACGACCTCGCTCTTCTTATCAATAATTTAATTGACTCAGTTGACCCGATAGTGTAGCTGTCACGGTAGACCGACTCCTAGCATATTTCCCTTCTCTTACTGTTAATCTCTCTTACTGTTAATTTCTCGCTTTCCTTTCCCTCTTGCCTTAGCCCCAGTAGTTTAATCAAAACCCCACACTGTGACATCCCGACAGACCGAATTAAACAGATAGATAGCAACTTAGCCTCCCTGTGGAGATCGACCCTACTTATCACTAGCTTCTGTTAGTATATTTAGGTTTATTTTTGGTACATAAACGACCGTATCAAATTTTGGCGCCGTTGCCAGGGAGGCAAATAATTATTTACTTGTTTAATTTTTGTCTGTTTTTAGCCTCAGGGGATTTTTCCCTTGAGGTCGTTCTAATCTTTCCTTTAGTGCTGTTTTGATAGGCCTTACAGGTACTACCTAGACAGTTCTAGGTGAAAGATCGTCAAAGGGAAGGCTTGAGTACCGTTGACCCATCACCAATGTCCTATTATATGGAACAGCCGGTGATTTGCTGCGGGAGATGTGGTTCTGCTGAGCACAATGCAGCTGTAATTGCGCCGCCACATCCACCCTATCAATGGCCACCGCAACAAGATCCTCCTGTTATACAAGAAGAAGAAATTGCGGAGCTGAAATCTTTATTGGAGACACTTGCATCTCAAATGCAAGATTATGATCGAGTGAGGCAAGATTATGATAGACGCACTTATTCGCGACTTAATAAGCTCGAAACTGACATTGCTCAGTTAGCAGCTGAGATGCAAGAAAAAGAGGTTGTGGAACTGAGGTCTTTAATGAAGACATTCGTATCCATGAGGCAAGAGAGTGATAGATGTATGGATGCTCAAATCATTGAGCTGGAGTCTGAAATTGCTCAGTTAGCAGCTGAGTCGAATAATTGGCAACCAGAAGAGGTATACCTTCTTTGAGAGCGGTTTTTCCCCTGAGGAAACCGTGTTGGCCAATGCTGAGGATGACTTTTATGACTCGGACGACGAGTTTCTATCACATTTCACTGCCTTACACGAGGATTTCAGCCCTGTACAGGAGGAATCGCTCGATCGAGTGACTAATATTAGTCGATCGAGTGGATTCCCAGAAGAAAGTGCTCGATCGAGTGAAATTTCTACTCGATCGAGTGAAACGCAGGAGGAAAGTGGTCGATCGAGTATTAATTCTACTCGATCGAGTAGTCTGGCCATTGGGAGCATTGATGCGTTACTTGGGGTCGTTTTAGATGACAATTTTGACGATAATAATGGATACGGTGAGTCTCCCCTATTCAAAGCCGAGCTGGATGCGCTTGAGGCTGAGATTTACGGGATGAAATCCATTGAGGAGATTGATGAAGAAGCAGCTGAGTCGGTAATTACTCCTAGCACGGAAGAGGTAATAAATTCTTTTATCTATGATTCTGTCATTGAGAGCGACCAACCTGAGGTAGTAAATGATAATTTTATTATTGTTTGTTTTAATAGTATTTTGCCTAATTTGATTCGTACTTCTTCTTTTAAAGCTATACCTCCTCATATGTGGACGCGTAATTTAACGATTTTTCACCATCCTTGTCGTTTTAATCTTGTCAAACTAAAACGGGACCCTAATATATTGACAATTGCTCCCGCGCTCCTTTATTTTGTGGATAAATTTAGGAGCTCGCATAGGAAATTTGTTAGACTTAAATGTTTACATATTTTTTATTTGCTATTTCTTCAATCCACTATGGTGCTACTTATGCTTTTGTGCAGCACATGCGCAGGTGTACGATCTCATGCTGCGCGCTTTGAGCTGTTTTGATTGTAACTAATTAGAGAGCCTCGAAGAAAAAGAAAGGTCGAGCTGGGACCTGTCTGAAGCTAGCGCTACCCGGGAGGCAACTCGGAGATTTTATTTTGCATTTTATTTCATTTAAGTTGTAATAAATGGTCTTCGTACCATAAACTTTATCAGTAATGCTTGTCTTGTTAGTTTGCGAGCTGTTTTTACTGCGTTTTGCAGGAATTTCACTGAGGATCACTCGATCGAGTACTTTTTGTACTCGATCGAGCACTTTTGCCGCCAAATCCTCTCGATCGAGCAGTTTTTCTACTCGATCGACCACCTGCAAAAAGAGAATCTACTCGATCGACCTGAATTCCTATCGATCGAGCAGTTTTTGGATGCCCATTCACTCGTTTGACTTGGATTAACTTCTTGTGACGATGTTTTCCGGGCCTTTAGCAACCTCCCATGTTCATGGTCGGTTTGGGGAGGTCCCTTTATTCACGCAATCTTGTGAGCTTTCCGTATTTACTCTCTTTCTCTTTTAGTTTGCATTTCCTTTCCATGTTTTGGTACAATGGGGGCATTGTACGGTTTGGTTTGGGGAGGTTATGCATCCATATCTGTGTCTGCATGTTGTTTTTATTGCACTTCTGTTGTCACGTTTAATTTCTGTATGCATTGTTGTTTATTTTTAATAAAAATTCAAAAATCTCATAAAAATAGAAAAAATTCAAAAAAATTCAAAAATTCACGTTTATTTTAGCATATAGGTTGAGTCGGAACGGTGGATTTCAGTGATGAAATTGTACTATAATTGTCTTTTTGCTTAAGCCTTGCATGAACTATTATCTTTTAGCTTTGTCTTTTGCATATCTACGAGTTTATGTTAAAATTTAGTTGAACGAATAGACTTGACCTGAAAATTTTGGCAACCTACTTATATATTCTAAGGATTAGAGTCTTATAAACTGGTGTCATTTATGACCGATTTCATGTAGGATTGTGAGTAGTTACTCCTTGCATAACATGTTCATTAATTTGCACGTATATGAAATTCAATTGCTTTTTGCCTTCATACATTCGGGTTAGTGGTTGGTGTCACATGTAGGGAGGTGCTTACAATTTTCCCTTTCTTTCATTTTTACCCATTTAACTCCACATTTAGCCAAATTTGCCTATTGATCCTTAGCTAAATCCCAAATTTAGCCTGCCTTGTCAAGCTAGTTTAGATTGTTCTGCGGTATATTGTCTATTGTATCAAGTTTGGCTTGTATCTATTAATTCGGAGTTGGTAATTTATGAAGAAAAGGAGGATGATGAAAAAAAAGAAATGAAAAGAAAAAAAAGGACGTGAAAAATGAAAAAAAAAAGAATTCAAAAAGAAAAAAAAAGAAACCGAAAAAAAATAGAAAGAGAAAGAAAAAAAAATGTTGTTTGATAAGTTGGTTTCTGCTCCTATGCTTTACTTATATTTATTGAGGAGTATTTTCAGTTCGGTTTGGTGAGTTTGTGCCAAATGAAGGGCACTCGTGCTTAATTCATAATTGAGTTGGAAATGGATGTTGTTATATGGTTTTGTTTAGGTACTAGCTTGGCCGCCTATATCTCCACATTCCCATAAATATTTTGCCTTTTCTTACCCATTGCCTCACTTTACCATATTTTTGTAAGCCCTCGGCTGTGACAGGACCTTGTTTGGTTGGAATGTATGTACGGTAGTTAGAATTGTCTATCATATTAGCTGCATGGATGTTTATGTGGGTCGTAGTCTAGGTGAGCGACTATTTTTCTTTCTCTCTTACATATATATGTTCACCCTTTGCTTCATGAGAGAAGAGTGACCCGTGAGAGTCTGATTTTAAAGGTCTTGCAAGGTCGACGGTTCAGCTTTATTATAGACATCTTACAACTCGTTTGCATTTGACTATTTGCTATAGGTGTTAGTTTGCTGCATTAAATTGGTTTAAGTGGGCATTTGTAGCTAGCTCTGAGTTATCTTTACCGTTCCATTAATTTGCATTTAGTTTACTCGAGGACGAGTAAAGGTTTGGTTTGGGGAGATTTGATACGTGCATTTTGTATAGTCTTTTTAGCCTATTTATGCACGTATTTCTACGCTTTTATCGTAGCTTTATGCTACGAAATGCCCCGAATATGCTACTTTGGGTTATTTTGTCTTATTTGCAGGAATGGACCAGAAAGTAGTGAAATCAAGCCTTTTACCGTCCATTTAGCATGCATTTGGAGGACGAGTGAATTTGGAGCGGGAGTGTAGCTATTTTGAGATGCACAAAGAAGAAAGATAGCTAGGCGAGCAAAGGAAGAACTTCAAATTGCTAGTGCCTACTTTGGAGAGCCATATCTCGAGTTCTACAACTGATATTCAGGTGATTCCAGTTTTATATGAAAGCTTGTCCTTTTAGCTTTCCAACGCCACCAGAATCACCATGTTTGCCCAAGTAACGAAGAAATGGCAGCCGTTTGAAGTTCAGTGCGCAAAGCAGGAAACTGTTGCTGGAAAGTACTCGATCGAGTAGAATTTTGCTCGATCGAGTCCTTTTTCTACTCGATCGACCAGTTGCATATTTAGCTTTAGTCGATCGAGTAACTTTTCCTCTCGATCGACCAGTTTTGAGCTTAGTTTACTCGATCGAGTGGTTTTATTCCACTCGATCGAGTGGATTCGCTGATGGGCTGGACTTTTAAGCTTATTTCCGTCAATTAGGTTTAATAAATCCTATTTTTCTTATAAATAGGATATTAGGACGACATAATTAGAGGGGCTTCTCCTCTCTAATTATTCTTAACACTTTGTTACTTTGTTACTGTTACTTTCTTCCGGATCTAATTCAGTATTTCTTTCTTTCTCTTTCTATTCCTCTTTAATTTATTGTTCTTCCTTTATTCATGTTCTCCCTTTAATCATGTCTAGCTAATTCTCTTAGTATGTTAGGATTAGGGAAGCCGTGGTAGTAATATGTTAGGACCAATTTTATTGTTCTTCCTTTACTGAATGTTTATATGAAAAAGACGGGAAATTGAAGTGGAAAAATAAATTTTTGACGTATTTGAGTTTATTTGCCAGCACATGCAATCGATCGACCAAGTGCATCAGTCGATCGACTGAAGAGGAAAAGTCAGAGAGCTGTATAAGGGAAGATTGGTCGATCGACTGGGTAAGATAGTCGATCGACCACCACGCGAAACCAGAATGCAAGTTAATAAGGAAGTTCTATTTCTTACTTTATTCATTCTTTCATTCTCATTTAATCAAAAAAAAAAAAAAAATAGAAAACCCCTTGTTCTTCCCGTTTTCGCGATTTTCCCTGCTCATCTACCCCTTTTACTTCGATTTTTCCTGCTCAAATTCCCGAGTTCTCATCAAAGGTATGTTTCTAATCCTATTTTCGTCCTTTAAATTCGATTCTCGCTGAATTTTTATGCCCAAATTTCGAGCATTGTTACCTTGTGTCGAAAAATCGATTTGGGGAAAATCTATTTGGGGTTGATTTCTTGTCAAATTTATGCTTTAATTGCTTCTGCTATCCTTTTCCTTTGATTTTCAAGCCATCTTAGCAACTAGGAGATGCTTAAATCCGTTTCCCCCAAATTTTCGAAACCTTAATTTCGTGCTCAATTTCTGATTTTGTTTAGGGTTTATAAATTTTCATTGTTCAAATTATGGGAAGCTAGTTGTTGATTTGTTAATTTTGTAGGAAGCAACAATGACAAAAGGAAAGCAGACGATGTTCGGTGGGCGATCCGATCAAGGAGCGGCTAAACGGGCTGCGGGTGCCGATTAATGATCGAGGCAACTACGGATAGTCTACCTGACTATCCGCAGGTGACTTTCTCTACCTCTACTCAGAGAGCCAAATTTATTACCTTGGTCGAAAAAATAAAAGTTCAGGCAACTCGTTTTATTCATAACCCAACTTTAGAGAAACTAGGGTGTCTTGAATCTGTCGTGTCTCTGCTAAATGAGACAGGGATGTCGGGACTGGTGGACATGGCTGAGTTCACCTACTACACTCTTACCCTTGAGTTTTTCTCGTCTTTTGCTTTTGACCAGGCTTCTTTTGAAGCTAATAGGAGTAGCTCTTGCATTTCTTTTCGGCTGTTTAATGTCACCTACTCCTTGACATTGGCCGAATTTGCTGGTTATTTGGGTCTTTGTTTCGAGGGTAACACCTCGGAACCTTCTGATGTGCACAGGGTAATGTGGTCGTGTATCTCTGACTGGAATGACCCTAAGAGGACGGGCACTTCCGTCCACTTACCCCCTTTTCGTTATTTTTTCCGGCTGATGGGTAATACCATTTTCGGCCGCAAGGAGTCAAATAATGTTAATACCATTGAATTGTCTATCTTGGCGGGCTATCTGAACATTGAAAGTCGGGTAGCCCGTATTTATAACATAGCTTATTTGACTGCCTCTCACTTTCACACTATAAGTGAGGGTACCTCTTTGGCCACTATTGTTTGTGGTGGGTTGGTGACTCGTATCGCCAACCGTCTGGTTCTTGTCTTCCCTCGAGAGGAGGCCCCTCTTGACCCTGACGCACGCTTCATGGACCTTGACTACGCCAGGTCTGTGAAGTGGGTTGATACACGGGGTCGGTGGAAGATTGATTCTTCCATTTGCGACTCCATCCCTGTCCTTGGCCTCCCTCCCATCTTGCCCCTTACCACTGTTTTGGGGGCGACTCGCCCGCCCTTGCCTAGCTACAGGCTCCCTATTAGGGCGGGCACCACTACTGCTAGTACCTCGAGGCGAGCTCGTGCCTCCTCTTCACAGGCCCCCTCCTCCTCCACTCCTGCTCCCACGGGTTTCCCGGCTACTTTTCGTCCCCCTACACCTATTGTTATCCCTGCGGTCATGGACCAAAGGGCGGTTTTACGTGTGTCGGGTGACTTGTGCATGAGTTTTGATCAGCACCGGATAGACATGGCTCTAGCCATGTACCCAGTTTACGAGGAGTACGCTCGGACGGGGATGCTCCCACGAGGTCCCTGGACTCACCCGTCCTTCTTTGTTCCCCCGGTGGGCGGATACCCTCCGCCTGCTACGAGATCTACTCCCACGACTACTACTGCCGCTGCTGCTGAGGCGGAAGAGGAGGATGACTCGGAATCCGAGGAGGATGAGGTTAGCGAGTATGATGGTGGGGATTAGACGCATTCTGACCTCCTCCATTTTTGGCTGGTTTGGGGAGGTCTTCTTTTGTGAGTTTCCGATCCCGCTTTGTTAGTTTTCTTTTATTTTATTGTTACTTATATTCTTCCCATTACTGTTGTTGATGCTGGTGATTTGCTGCTGAGCACAATGAGGGCATTGTGCGTTTTGGTTTGGGGAGGGTATATGCATATGTCTATTGCATTTGAATTTGTTTTTATTGCATTTCAGCTTGCATTTGTTTTCAATTCAAAAAACAAACAAACAAAAAAAAAAAAAAAAAAAAAAAATTGAAAAACCACCAAAAATCCAAAAAATCACGTTTACTTTCGCATTTAGGTCGAGTCGGAACGGAAGGATTTCAATGATGAGTTTAAATTACATATTGTCTCATTGCCCTTTCCTTGCACTTTGAACATTTCCAAGTATGTCACTTGCATAGTCTACGAGTTTTTGTTGGAATTTTGCTAAACGAATAGACTTGACTCAATATTGGCAAGCTACTTAAATTTCTAAGGATAGAGCTTAATAAATCGGTGACATTCATGACCGATTTCATGTAGGAATGAGAGTAGTTTCTCCTTATAAGGCATGTCACATCAATTTGCATAAGCATGAGTCTAGTTTACTTGATACCTATATGCATTCGGGTCCGTGGTTTATTGACACATGTGGTAGAGGTTCCCCTTTCTCATTTTATCCATAAACCTCACATAGCCAAATAGCTTATTTTGTCCCATTTAGCTACATACTATTTTTAGCCTACCTTATCCGAGCTAGTAATGTTAGTGTTTTGGGAATTGCTTGAATGTCTTTTGGTTATTTTGTTCCTCATGAGAAGTTGGAGGTGAAATGTTGGGAAGGAAAGAAAAAGAAAGAAAAAAACTCAGAAAAAAAAAAGACTGAAGAAGAAAAAAAAGAAACAGGGGCTGTAATTTGGAGAACAACTGGTCGATCGACCATGTGCTGCAGTTTTTGAAAATCGCATGTTTAAAAATCTTTTAATAACTGGCGATTATTACTCCCATATTATATTTGAATCTTTTTTGGGGAGTCTACGATGTTATTTTATTGGAGGATTGTGAGTTCTATGCTTATGATATTTGAGCATTGGTGTTATTTTTGGTAAGTGGAAGTAAGAAGTGGATTTGCTTATAATTTGGTTTAGTGGTTATTAGCTTGGCTTAACCCCTCTTTCCCAAATTCATTTTAGCCTCTTTTTACCTCTAGCCTCACAATCCCAAATCGCCTCGGCATGTGTCATGGTCATTAAATGGTTGGAATGCATATGTACGGTTGTAGAGACTTTATTCATGTTAGATTGCAGGCATGTCCTTATTGGTCGTAGATAGGTGAGAGTCTTATTTTTGTCACTCTTCTGTCTTGCATAATATATCTCACCCTATTCTTAAATTGAGTGAATGAGCGACCCGTGAGAGTCTGATATATACGAGTCTTGCAAGGTCGAAGGTTTAGCAAATTCTTTAACATGTTCAACTCGTTTGCATTTGACAAGATACTTGGATGTTAATAGCTGCATTAAATTGGTTGGGTATGATGGTTTGTTTTAGCTGTGAGCATGAAATCCGTTCCATTAGAAGTTTTTAGTCGGGTCATAGTGCTTGCTTGGGGACAAGCAAGGTTTGGTTTGGGGAGATTTGATACGTGCATATTCTATACACTTTATTCGCAGTTTTGGCACGTATTTCTATGCGTATTTGTTAGCTTAAAGCTACTATTTCTCCCGAAACGGTTTACTTTGGAATTTCTATGATTTATTGTAGGAATGAGTGGATTGTGAGCTAAATCAAGCTTTAATCGTCCTCGGGAGGCAACTTCATGGAAACTTGGAAGATGGGAGTTCGGACTTGTTCACCTTGGGATGCGTGCATGGAGTGAAGAGGCTGGTTGGAAGAGAAAAGAAGTTACTCCACAGCGAAGTTGGTCGATCGACCAACATCTCCAGTCGATCGACCGTGGAAGTGCAGCAGAGGAGGCAGCACTGTATTGGCTGGTCGATCGACCGTGCCACTTGGTCGATCGACCAGGTCGCGAACCTGTGATTTACTTTATGCGTTAGACTTTTGAAAGCCCACTTGTAATTTATCTGATGGGCAGAACGTTTATCATTAGGAGGCAACAATAATTTAGGTTATGCTTTTTATTATTCAACAACTGAAGTTTTAGATCTAGTTTTGGAGACACGAAGTGGAGGCACGGATTCGAATTAATTGTTTGTTCATCAATTTCCTTAGTAAGCTTTAATGTAATTTCAATCTTCCTTTATTCCTGTCCTTTTAATTCTAGTTGTTACCAATTTATTTTCAAGTAATTCAGTTTTAATCTTCTATTTAATTTTCAATTCAATCATGTCAATTTCATTGTATGTCTTTAAGTTTGCAATTGTTATAGTTTTAATCATGCGTAGGTAAAACTCCTATGCTAGGAATTATGGAATCCATGGCGCCATGAGATGATTTTATTAAGTCTAGGTTGAACCCGTACCAGTCTTATTTACTGCTGTGAGATTTTACCCCTTTGCTAGATTGAGAAATTAGCGGAGTTAGATTTCTTACAAGTAGTTGGAAGGACTATAGAGCGAAAGTAATTTAGTTTCTTTCTAGGGTGGAAAAGAGACCGAAAGGCTTAATTTGAATAGGGACTTAGACGACCTATTTGACATCCTGAGACGGTATTGGACAGACCTTGACTTTACTAGACTGACCCTTAAGCCATGGTGAACCAAAATTCCTAGCTACCTTTTATTATCTACTTAAACTTCATTTAATTTTCAGTAGTTAGTAGAGAATCAATCAACCAACCCCCCCCCCCCCCCCACAATTGTTACATTTATAGACTGAAAATAGCAAATAGAATTGATCTTGTCTCTCTGTGGTTCGACCCTTACTATCACTAGCTATAGTTTTAGTTCGGATTTATAAATTTAATTTTGATACAAAACGACGGTATCACATGCATACTGCATATCTAAGCTACACGATTTACCATGCCATGCAAATTTGGAAATCTTTATTTAACAATGACCATTGTTGGTTCTATTGGTTTTTAAAGCTACCAAAAGCTAAAGACATACAACACATCTCAAACTTGCTATAAATTTAGGCATCCCGTTAGCTCCCCACAACTCACAAATAAATTAAACCATCAAATTACTGGTCTGAAAATGACTCAAAATGTTGGTCGTCCATATCACTGTGTCCTGATGAACCATCTCAGGGTCGGGGACGTTTCTTGGATGTCATAGTTTCTTCGTTAACCCAAATACCTTCACCATGGTCATCACGCATATAGATGCTTTCAGTGTCCTCATGATCAGTGTCAACATCGTCGAAATAAGATACAGTGGTAGAGTGATCCATTGCCTCAAAAACGACATCCTGATCATCATCACCATGATCGGATGGACTACTCCTTCTACTCTTTATAGACAGTACAATAGACCACTTCTTATCCATAGGATCGATGACATAAAACACTTGTTTAGCTTGGGATGCCATTATAAAAGGATCATCCTTATTATTGCCAACCTTACCCAGATTGACCAACGTAAATCCCATCTTATCCTTTCGGACACAATGGAGGTTGTTATCAACCCAGTTACAACGAAACAAAGGCATTGTGAAATCAATGTAATCTAGTACCAATATTTCTTGAATAACACCATAATAAAGGCATTTTCCCCAAATAGGCTTTTTATCTTTTGAAGTAGCAAAGTGCATTGCCTCAAATTCAGAACTCACACCACTATTTTGCATTGTGCTCAACTCATCTTGCTCGTGGGTGTAAAAAGTATATCCATTAATGGCAAAACTGCTATAAAAGGTGACCCTGGCATTTGGACCTAAACCAAGACGTAGTAACCTAGGAGAGATGTCATAGCCAGTTTGATTCGTACACTCTAAGACAATATTCCTAAACCACTCGGCAAACGTCTTCGTATGCTCGTTTGCAATCCACTTCTCGGTCTTGTTTGGGTGATCGTATTTAAGCTCATCTTTGTGTTGTTGAATATAAGGTTGCACCTCATCTTCGTTGTTTAGCACATACGTATGTGCTAAATGAAACATTTCACGTGTCACAATTTTTTCAACCCGGCCCTTAATACCTTTTCCGGTCATCCAGTCACTATGACGATTCTTAGGAACGCCAATCAACTCCTCAGGGGAGAGATGAGTGTAACAATATGAAAGAGCTTCGTCTAAAATAGCGCGTTCAGCAATACAACCTTCTGGACGATACCGATTAGATGTATAGTCCTTGTAGACTTTCATCAATCTTTCGAAAGGATACTGGTATCTCAAATACACGGGCCCAAGGTACAAAATCTCCCTAACCAAGTGAATGGTCAGATGAATCATGATAGTGAAGAAAGAGGGTGGAAAATAAATTTCCAACTGACAAAGAGAGGTTACAACGAGGTTCTACAATGAATCCGCGTCATCAGGATAGGTGACTTTCTCGCATATGGACTGGAAGTAGAGACAGAATCTAGTTATAGCATATCTTACCTTTTCAGATAAAATGGAACGAATAGCCACAAGTAGTAATTGTTGCATCAAAGTGTGACAATCATGTGACTTTAACCCGGTGAGTTTTAGGTCTTCCATCGACACTAGGCTTTTGATGTTCGACGAATAACCATGTGGCACTTTAATTCCATTCAAGCATGCACATAACTCTTTTTTCTCATTCCGTGAAAGGGTATAAGCTGCTGGCGGTAAAAATGTACGATTACCTCTCTTATGTGGTGCCAACTCTAGCCTAATACCCATCATTTTCATATCTTCCCTAGCTGCGGCGTTATCCTTTGTTTACCAGGAACATTCAGAAGGGTATTGATAATATTATCACAGACATTTTTCTCAATGTGCATGAAATCGAGGCAATGCCTGACCTCCAGGTCAGGCCAATATGGAAGTTTATCAAAAAATATGGATCTTTTCTTATACCCACGAGTAGACAATTTAGAGTCGCTCTTCTTCCCATAATATATCTCAATATGCTTTACTTTCTGATAAACTTCATGCCCACTCAAAATTCTAGGAGGTTGACGAAGTTCTTGTCTTCCATTGAATGCTTTCTGCATCTTGCGATAACAATGGTCATGATACAAGAACCTCCTATTTCCCATATACACATACTTACAAGAAGACTTCAAGTATTCAGACTCGATATCCTCCCCACACAATGGACAAGCCTCTTTCCCATGAACTGTGTGCCCAGAAAGGTCACCATAAGCCGGATAGTCAGATATTGTACACAATAACATCGCTCTCAAATTGAAAGTTTCGTTCTTATATGCATTAAATACTTCTATCCCACTATCCCACAACATTCGCAAATCATCTAGAAGAGGTTCCAAATAAACATCTATATCATTTCCAGGTTGTTTAGGGCCGTAAATTAACAACGACAACATCAAATACTTTCTTTTCATGCACACATATGGAGGTAAGTTATAAATAGCCAACACTACTGGCCAAGTACTATATTGGCTACTCATGTTTCCGTGTGGGTTCATTCCATCAGTGGACAGCGCTAGACGTAAGTTTCTAGGTTCATTGCCGAAATCGGGATACTTAGCGTCGAACGATTTCCATTACATACCATCTGCCGGGTGTCTTAGCTTTCCATAATTTATTCTTCCTGTTTCATGCCAAGTTAACATTTTTGAATCATCGGGATTCGCATAAATCCTTATGACTCTTGGTATCAATGGAAAATACCACAACACCTTAGCCGGGATCCCTTTCTTATCCTTATAACGCCACTCCAAATATTTAGGGCAATTGGTTAAGTTTTTATATAATTTCCGATACAATATGCAATCATTTGGACATGCATGTATTTTCTCATATTTCATACCCACTCCTCTTATTAGTTTTTTCGCCTCATATGTCTTAACAGGTAGAACATTACCATCAGGAAGCAACTCCTTTATCAAGGCTAAAAAACTAGTGAAACACGTGTCACTCACCCCATTTGCCCCCTTGATATTATACAACTTCACCACAGCCGACATTTTTGTGAACTTACAACCAGGATATAGAGGTGATTCAGACTCACACAACTTCTCATACATGTTGTTAAGGTCATCCCAATTACTAGTGTCATCACCTACATCTTCAAAAGCAATCGACTCATCATCATTCTCTTCATTATCTATAGACCCAACATTCAACTTCTCTACTTCCAACTCTTCCAACTCAAAAAACTCGGCAAACTCAGGATCATCAGTTAGCCTTTCGTGTACCTCAACATCATCTTCTTCAGAGCTATTCTCTTCCTCTAATGGTTCCCCATGAAAAATCCAACATGTATAGGATCGACTAAATCTCCACTTTTCTAGGTGTATTTTAACGTCCGGAAAAGCCATATAGCTAATATTACCACATCTTTCACAAGGACATGCAATACTAGAAGAACCTTTCAAATTGTTCGAAACGACTTCATAAAATTCAGCTAAACCATCCTTATAGTTGCGGTCACTCATAGTTGCGGTCACTCATATTTGCATCAATCATCCAAGTTCGAGTCATTATTCTACATTCGTAATAATAGGCAAACAAATAAACGAAATTCAGGAAAGCAATTAAGCTAAATTATCAACAAATTAGATAATAACCCAAAAAATCCTATATCTATAAGCGTTGCTAAGAAACATATATACCGATTGATAAACACAATGAGGAGAGAAGACGGTGACAACGATGGACGGAGATGAAGACAGAGAGACGATCAGGGAGGAATGGAGGATGATATAGTAGCAGTATTAGCTTGTGTTTGTGTTTTGTAGCGTATAGCAGAATAAAGCAATCTGTTGTTCTTAAGATTTGCATTACATTAATAACAACGGTTACTCCGTATACAACCGTTGTTACAACCTAATAACAACGGGTTCTAAACAAACCATTGTAATTACTTTTCACTAATTTTGCGCCAAATTATTAACAACGGTTAAAATGTAACCGTTGTTATTAGTTTTTATATTAACAACGGTTTTGAAAGTATGACCCGTTGTTAAAACCAATAACAACGGTTAACAACACAGAACCGTTGTAATTAAGTTTGGTAAATTTCGCGCCATCCATTCTACAACGTCTTTTGATGATTTTCGTGAATAAGCATTGTTAAAGGGTCGTTGTAGTTGCCTGTATTTGTAGTAGTGATTAGAAGAGACTTGTGAGAAAATTCGACGATGCCTTTAAGAAAATCATTGGACTTATGTGAAAATTATCGTGGGTTGAACTTAAATAATGGTTGAATATAAAATGACATAATTTTACGTTTAATAATATTATTAAGCTACTCATTTGTTTTTCTTTTCAAGTTTGTGTACTTTTAAATAAATAAATAAATAAATAAATGTATAACTTTTATGAGCTATATTACTATGAAAAATGTTAATCGATTCACTAACATTTTTTTTATTGTAAAATGAGAATTTTAATTGTAAATTAAGAAATTTTAATGTGAATTTTGGTAAATTACATCTTTTTTTTTTTTTTGGAATTTTTGAATTCAACCATGAAACATAGTTTGTAATTTGCAAGTTCATGAGTAATAGTTATTAAATGGAGGATTAAAGAATGGAAACTTTTGTAGGTTTAATAGCCATTATAAACTTTTGATTTCCATCTTTTAATTTGCCTTTTCATTTATTTTTGAGTTATGAGTATTATTTAATAAGATAATTTATTAGTGAGGAGCTCAAGAGGTAAAACAAAAAGGAAAAAAATGTTAATGAAAATTACTATTATTATTATTGATCTTAAATAATGGTTGAAATAAAATGTCACACCTTTACTTTTAAGAATATTATTAAACTTCACAATTATTTTATTTTTAATTAAAAGGGTTTGTATAACGATATTAAATAAATAGATGTAGGTATAAATTTGAAGTGGTACAATTTCAGGAAAGTTAAGTTTAATTTTTTACCAAAAAAAAAAAAATATACAACATTTTCAACCAATATTTCATCATATGAAAATAAATTAAAAAAAAAAATACTATGAAAAACTTTAATCAATTCATTAACATGTTTTATTACAAAATATTCAATTAAAATGTTAATTTTATAAGTTAACTAGGTTTGTGACCCGTGAAGTTCACGGGTTTATCTGTTTTAGCTTTATTATTTTATCGTATTGTTAAGATTTGTCCGAGCAATTAGTGATCCATTTAAAAAGATATAGTCTTAAAATACATAAAAGTTAGTTAGCTAATGCCTTATTTCTTTGACTACTTTGGTTTATTTTCAAAGCTATATGTTCTACTTTAGTTATTATTTTGATTAATATACTAATAGCATGTGGTTTTTTTTTTAAAAAAAAAATACTTTCAATGAGTCCAGTAATTCATGACACCCATGTGAAAACACATTCAACAAATTCATGAGTAACCCAACCAATTGATCAACATCCGAGCAACATGCCCTAATCAAATAGATATTGTAAATTAAATAAGATGTTAAAGTTGGTTCAGATGATGTTTATGTTACTAAAATTGATGAAACTACACATATTGTACTGCGCCGTCACATCTCATCTTTTAATTATTTTGCTTTTTCTCTAATAAACTATTTATATTGGAATGCCTGTGAGATGAAAGTTATTTTAACTTGGCTTGAATAAGAACGTGTCAATAGCCATTGAAACTTTACATTATTGATCCTACAATTATAATTATTCGACTTCAAAACCCTTAGCAACATGGGTCCATGAACATAAACAAAATTAATTATTAATAAGTATTTTAATGTAGTTTTTTTAATAATTTAAAGTAGTTGTCATGTGGCAAAAAATTAAATGTTTAAGGTTGCCTTTTAAGTGGATTGTATAGATAGATTGTGTACTAAATTTTCTATATAAAAGTTTGAACATCCCTTTGTTATCTAGGTAAATGAAGTTAGTGAAGACGAAAGGACAAACTAATGCATTATGCTGAATTTTTTTTTGTTTTTTTTTTCAGAATGATAAATCTCTCAATATAAGGAGCTTAAAACATATAGGATTAGAGTACTTTTTATCTTCCCAATATTTTAATTCTCATAAATCATATATTTTTTTTTATAGTAGCATAGTTACGAAGTTTAATAAATGCTAGTCTTAATATATCATTTATATCAATTTGTCAAAAATTCTAAATTTTAAATTTTTGAAAAAATGATAAATTGAGTTAAATAGTAGTCTACTACAAATCTCATTATGTATTATAAGACATATACATTAGATAATATGACACGTGCGCATAAATATTAGATCATAATATACATTTAGCCATTATCCATGTCAATAGGTTTTTCTTTGTCCAACTTGTTAATAAGATTGAGATCCTCGCAACTCAAATTTTACACTATGAGAGCTATTTTTCAAAAGGAAAATGATTAATAAAAAAAAAACCAAAATAAAAATTACATTTGAAAGTTTCTGAAATACTAAATTTTTTTATGAAACTAAAAACAAGTAGTCATTTACATTCATGTTATCAATCTTATAGTTAGTTTATAATATTGTATTGAATGGAATGGAGAGAGTATTTATTTAAGCAATTCTAGTATTTATTTTTGCAAGAAATTCATGATCTTTTTTATTCATCCACCAAGGGGTAAGAAAAAAAATAAAATAATAAAAGAGAACAATTCTAGTATTTTCCTTCTTCATATAGTTTTCTTTCTCCAATGAACCAACCCTACAAAAAAAATCAATTGAGTGATTAATAACAAAAAAAATGGTGGAATTTGATTTATGTAATATTAACCCTATCGTTATTATTTTAAGTTTTCCTTTAAATAATGAAAGAAAGAGGGCATTGAATCATAAAGATGTAAGTATATTTACCTTTGAATAACACAACTCCACAAATCTTGATAGCCCTTAAATAAGAGCAAAACAACATATATGTGAAGTCTAAATGTGTGATAGGTACTTCATAGCCAATGGAACTTAAAAATAATTAAATAAATTATTAATTTAAAACATTAATACATTTACCTTGATACAATGATAAGAACAATTATTGACACATACAGTTCTCTTGGTGATGAAGGAAAAAAATATTGACTTGAATTTTGGCTCACAAATGTTGCCTTCCATTAAATATTTATAGCCAGTTAAGGATACGTTTTATGACTTTTGGGCTTCTTTTTTTTAATTATTATCAAATTTAATATATTCATAAATATGGAGCAAAATTTTATGACTTTTAAGCATCTTTTTTATTTATTAGCAAATTTATTATAGACATAAATATAGAATAAGGAGAAATGAAATGTAAAAGGTTTGCTTTAAATTTTTTTACTATTAGTATTTTTTTTTTACAAAATCCACTTTGCATGAGAGTTGTTTAGGGAGTTATTTTACGAAACTAAAAGATGGTACATACTTTGCCTTGCCTTTTATATATATATATATATATATATATATATATATATATATATATATATATATATATATATATATATATATATATATATATATATATATCTAATATAATAAAATTGAGCAAGTTTATAGCAGTAAGACTTAAGAGGGAATTGCACACATAAACAGTGTAAAATTAGAGTACATGATGTAAATTTTTATTTGTCGTTTAACCTATTCTATTTTTAAAAATTAAAATTCAAAATTAAAAAATTATTAATTGTAAACACAAAAAATAAATTAATACAAACTCTTTATTTTCTTCTCATAAATTTGGTTATTAATCTACTTATTTATTTAACCTTTAATTTCCTTTATTTAATAGGATGGTTTGTTGGTTTTCTCTCACCATCATTATAATTTGTAGTTATCATAATTTTTTTTATCTCCCTTTTAATTCACAAAATCGTTCCTCTTCCCTCAAATAAATTTTTGAAATTAATCAATATTTAATAACAAAAAGTATTATGTGATATTTATTTGTTGCTTAAAATACTATAATAATAAACGTCGAAATTTAAAATTTAGTATGAATTTTGATTTTTAATTGTTTTTAAATTTATCTAGAAACTAAAAAGGCCAAAATTTAATGTTTGTTATGCTAATTTATTTTTTATGTAAATATTTTTTAATTTAGGTATCATTTTAAATGTGAATTTATGTGGCTTTTCCACATCCTACATGGTTTTCTCTAGTTGACATTTTTTAGGATGCCTTTTAATAGTATTTTATAGATTTGGAATTAGTTTTAAAACCCGTAAAAATCACGGGATCATTTTTGGGTTCTTATTTAGTCTTCAAGTCTCATAATCATTATATATAATGATATACTTATATGACATACTTTTATACGTTCGTTCTCTTGAATTTATATTAATGAGGTATGTACCGCAAATAATTGATACGGATCGGTATTACAATGAACTTTTATTTCTGTTTTTCTTGTTGGTTTCCTAGCGGGTTCTATTTTTTGGTCTCTCCGCCAATTACTTAGCCCCAGTAATCATTATCATTTAACATAAATAACTACATCGAAAACATGAAGTTCATGCACTAATCGTTGATCAATGACCAAGTTCGACACCTAACTGAGTACGTGTTTCGTTTCTTATGTGTGTGTGTGTATATATATATATATATATATATATATATATAGGATTATGTAAGTCCTACCTTTTAGGTTGAATCCATAAGTCCTAATTTAAGCCTTTGGATGGCAAAGATGAAGGGCAAAGATTAGATCAAAATAAGGGAATGAAAGGCTAGGATTAAATTAAAATATGTGGCTGAGAGTGAATTGAATATAAACCTTCATTTCACTCACGGCCTCTCACAACAACAACTCCCACTTCTCTCTCTTCCTTCTCTCATCTCTCTAAACAAACCTTAAATCTCCCCAACCACCACCTCTTCTCCTCTCCTCTCGCCTGCCACGACCACCACGACTACCACTGCCACCACCACCTCGTAGCCGCCAACCCAGCGCCGCCTGTCCTCCTTCTCCCGGCCCGCCTGCGATACCCCCATACTCCAAGTGCCTTACTAGGACCACTCTGGTATAGGAACGTCACCATCTCGGTTACCCGAGGCAATGATAATCATCAGACAATAAAGAAACATACTTAAATAGTAAATAACGTTTAACGTGATTACATGCCAAAAACCAAAACTGATAAAGAGATACAAGTTCTCCAAAACTGTCTACTATCAAAAGACTATAAAACTATCAGACACAGCGGAAGACTTCTAAACTGGATCGTGGTGACTCCTCCCAGTTATCCCATACGCATCAGCTCATACCTGCTCAATAACTGCTCACCACCCCCGAATGGATCACCACAGTTTTTAAAACATTTAAACGGGATCAGTACTTATTACATAAAAACAAATGCCACAAAGAAATAACGTCACAAACAGCTCAAGCAGTTCACACAAATCCCCAGTCTCCATCTCCAAACTCCACACAACTGACTACACACTAAAGTGTGTAGTCCTGCCAGAGTACCCATCGCAACAAGTACTCCACGCCGCCAGTGGGGGACCGCAGCTGTACCCACCAAATCCCCGCTCATCTCCATCGAGCGATAAACCCAAGTTCATTAATGTGCACATCCCCTATGTGACGAGTTCCACAGAGGGCGAATCAAGGCGTGAAGCCACTCCCGCAAGTGACTCCACTCAGCCCGGGACGTGCCCCGAAGATCACAGACAGTTACACAATCAATCAACAATATACTATCAACAACACCAAAACCAATCCAACATTATAATTACTCAACAATCACAACAACAATCACCAACAGCTTTTGTAGCCAATACTGAGTAGGGAAACCGTACCTGGAAAGCAAACACCACAGACGATCAAGCGGCTAAGTCAGAATCTCTCCTCAACGAATCCTCCTCCTATCATACATATATACAATCACAACCATATTCACATAAATCACCCGTAACCCCCAAATCACCCAATTAGGGTTTAACCAACTTTAACAAAACATTATAAAATTTATATGAAAAGCTTACCCTCGACACAAGGATCACAACGGCGTAAAGAACAAGATGATCCAACGAACGTAGCCTTGGGGATTTGCTAATGATGCGATGAGATGAACTTACGTAACTCCTTTCTTCTCAATTAGGTTTTTAGAATAGTTAAAAAGGTTTAAGAAAAGTGATGGTATCATAATATATTAATCTCGCATCATTAACAAAACCAGTCAAAACTCAGCCCGTAAACTCACTTACTCGATCGAGTAAGGCACTTACTCGATCGAGTGCCCCCTTCTCGATTGAGTACCCTACAGGCAGACTACTGTTTTGCATCAAAAACTACTTACTCGACAGAGTAAGCCTCACTCGATAGAGTACCCAAAGACTCATAAAACCGTAGTATTACAGTCTTCCCTCCTTAAAAAGAACTTCGTCCCCGAAGTTCAAACCACAACAAAACAAAAACACATTGACACCCTCCCGACACAACAACAAAAACAAAACTCAACATAAAACTCCAAAACATACTTACCAAACCAAAATCAACCCGACTCAAAACATACACTAACTATATCAAAATACAATAACGCAACTAAGAACTTAAAACAAAACTCCAACCTACAAAACATGAACTCTTAACATCAACTCCACCAACTATGCCTACCTCCAGAACACGGCTCACGGTATCGTATCAACTACATCCTAGTCTCCCTCGACACCAACTCCAAACACTACCAACTACTATCCACAAACGTTGCTAGCTCCGTAACATATTATCCACTAGAAAATCCAATAACAAGACACTCATAAACATCAATCGGAATGTTACATTCTACCACCCTTAAAAGGAACTTCGTCCTCGAAGTTTAATCCCACTCAACATCATCATCCAACTGTCAACACTATCAAACTCATAAACATCCTCGCCCGACAGTCAACACTATCGAAAAATTCTCACACTCCTGGACATCACACTACTACAAGCACGGCCATGACCTTTAACAAAATCAACCACAACACAAATCAATCTTTTATTCTACATCAAGACTCAAACTTCCAAATCTACTACAACATGTAAAATCATTAAACTTTCTTTGTCGCATCCTACTCCTCTTAAGATAAATATTACGTCCTCGTAACTCTCTAATACTAAATACTTTGTCATACTTCCCAAAATCCTCATCACCATCGGATATGAAAGGTAACCGCCTATAATCTAAACACTCACCATTCCTATATCCTTGGTTCTCTTACTTAAACAGCTCTCGTACCTCAATTCATTCGGCACACCACCTAACCTATACCACAAAATCCTTAGCTTAACCAAAATTTCAATTCTTCCACATTACCGCAACACGACAAACCTCTCTATATAAACTATATAAAACTCCTATGGCCAAAAGCCTAACTCACGATCCACACTTGTTACGTACACTCATACTAGATCCTCAAGTACTTTTCTTTCATTACCGCAAAACCCATACATAACTTAACATGACACTAATTCCCAACACCCTACACTCACTGTCCCAAAATCTGATTATGAACCACCTGCAGCGTCTAGATCAGTACAACACATGTTCTACCAATCATTTACCATGACTATGTCTAATGCCTCATCTTAAAACAAGATCAAAATTACTGTAACAACCTCTCACAACTGTGTCCCATCAACAGAAAATCACTATACCATGACAACAACAGAAACATTCATAACTCTCTTCCATACCATACTTTACCTTCACTCCCAAACTGAAACTGGTAAGAAACATCAATAAACAAAACAACCGTCTATCTGTACAAACCGAAACTCACAGAAAGCAGCAGCAAACAACACAACAATCTATGTATAACTGGTATGTACTTTTGAGAACTCCTATCATAATCATTCCGCCTACTCTACCACAACCGGTGACGGCATCACCACACCGTCAGTCCGTCACCAACAGCCGCACCGCAGCGCGAAAATACCCGCATCACAACATGAAGTACCATGCCCGGATCACCACCCGAGGCACCACAACCACACTGATAGACATCACAACTTACACAACCCCATAAACACCGACTCAGCATAACTTCTCGAACAAGAAAAACTTACTCAAATCCACTTTACTAAAATACAACGCAACATATTATAGAATTAAACAGGTAATAACCTCATAAATATCATCCTCTTACCATATCACGGAATAACATATATCATAAATACATACAAGTATAACCAGTCATGCCAGATCACTCAAATTATTACCTTTTTAGTCTTCATTCCACTAGGTTACCGCATCCAACATATATTACAGAACATTCAGATAACAGCTTTATAACCATCACACCATACCACTTCCCGTGAGGTCAGAACCTCACACAAACATTTATATACATATTAGACCCGTAATGACATCCAACCAGTCAATCCTGATCACGTAAGTTACCACCTGATAAAGGTTACCTCTTGCCCGAGCTTAACTCGTATGCACCTCATAACACATTCTCCCGTTCGTACAACAATCATTTCCTGCCAAACGTAACCATAACATTAATACTTAACTACTAGCAATCGCCTCCTATAACCATATCTTATGCTCCCTTACAACCATACACATCAATCATGTCTCTACAAAATCAACCTCTTTAGAATGGCCATCTTTCCTATTTATCATCACCCTTAACCACTAGTGACAACACCTCAATACTACCGTCGTTCGGACATCAAGCCTCTTACACTCATCTCTAAACATCAAGGTTGCTTTCCTATCTTTGGTTAACATCCCAAATAACGAACATCAAACCCATCAACCAAATTACCTCAACATTATTTCCAAATCTATTCTTAATTGTATCGTCACCCAACTCACCACCAAGATCTCATATCGTGCAAATTATTTACTCGACTTCTTACTTTCCTTAATTCCCCGAAACTTATGACTAATCATGTTGTCCTGAAACTCCTATATAACTGTTGGCTCAAATCCTCATGATAGTATCATACATCTCGACGATTCCTTACTTTTATATCACATAACTCCGGTGAACATTTTCCTAGTTTTACTCCCCTCATTCTTTTCTTTTTAAACTCGACAAAATCAATTAACCATTCAACTCTTTATTACTTCTACCTAACTCTTTAGTGCTCCGGTTACCTTCTCATTGCTCCAAAACTCACATCTCATTATTTCATATCAGTATCATCTCACTCTTTCTTACTATGGATTTTCTCTTATCATGCTATCACTCACACTTATCACTAATCAGTCAAGACCATCTCAGGCTATCACTCACACTAATCACCAATCACCCCTTTTTTTTTCCATCTAGAATCCCAAAACTCATTTTATATCGTTACATGCCCAAGGAAATCACACATTAGTTTCACCTCTTGATAATACAAATTCCCAAACTCACTCACTATCTGCAAATCCACATCGCGACATGTCTCCATTAAGTTCACTATATACCACTCTTCTCCATCCCTCTACAACGATCTTTCATTACATACATTCTTAACCAACACAATCTAACCATCTCCCTCCATAATTCTTTACACATCTCAAGTTGCCACTATCCAATCCTTCCTTTCAATCTTTTCATTCTCACGTTCCTTAGACTCACATCATCCCTTGCCCACGTTCACTTACTTTTACATTACTCAACACACAATCATATCACTCATCTCCTCTCACAAAACATGCTCCATTCCTCAATAAACCTTACCAATTTTCCTTTTCTTTTTCCACTATATACTACAATCACATATAACTCATGTCCTCCCACCGAACTCATACTCACCACAGGTGCCACTCCTTACGTCATAAGATTGGGTAACTTACGCATCAGGATCAACATATACGTGAAATAACGCATAAAGAAGCAAAATAACACCTTTGAATTAAACATAATAGGCAACAAAGTCAAAAGATAAGCATATGACCCGGAACAGGGGTCACTAGATCGAGTACAGGCCACTCGATCGAGTGAGTGACTTACTCGATCGAGTAGATGAAGGTCAGAAGCACATAAAAAAAATTACCAGAGCTACTCGATCGAGTAAGGGTTACTCGATCGAGTAACAAGAGGTGCACTCGATCGTGTGAGGGCCACTCGATCGAGTACCCTACGCATTTCTCAGCACTGTCCAATTTTCGTAAAACAGTCATAACTCACTCGTTTCTTGGTCGTTTTGGGCATGTGACCTATCGTTAGAATCGTAAAAGAACAAGCTATCACCTACAATTAGAATCACATCAAAATCATTTATGAATATCAAGTTATAACAGTTTAAAGACAACTTTGCTGTAATCAAAAGACATAACTATTCGATTTTTACTTCCAAACGACTTAAACAACAACAAGGTAAACAAAAACAACTCAATACTCATAAAACCAGTATCCCTAACCACATGTTACTATTTACAATAGTCAAACAACAACTTCCATCATGCACATACATTATTCAACTTACCACTCATGTAAGGCCCACATGCTTTTATTCTATAACCTTACATAAAAACAATGACAATATATATAACATAAAGTTCCCATTCATGTGTTACTGACATATCAAAATTATAAAAATCCACTTCAGTCATATAAACATGCTTAAATCATGAAATCATATTTTTAAGCAACATTATCCATCATCCATCATACACTTTATCTAACGCATGCATATAGTATACAACTTTATTATATAACTTTACGGAACAAAATCATGTATAATCATATCACATCGCCTAATCTCATGTTACTAAGATTGCCACATTATAAATAATTCATCCTGCAATACATTATTCATCATATATTATCATATATGAACTACTTCCTTTTTCCACCACATCATTCATCATTCTCATATACTTTTTCAACAATTCCAACCAACATTGTAAACCAACTATCATTCAACATGCTTTCAACCAACAACATACAAAATCACACAAATTCATGCCACACATCACTATATAGGTACACAATTCATAAAATAAACACGTAGCGATCCCGACTCATATCCCATGGTGACCGGTTCAAAATTGTAGGGCGAGTTCGTGACTTTAGGACGTCTCCCAAGTCTTTGCATTAAGTCCTACAACTTCTACCCGGGTTCATTTTATTTTGACTCCCTATGTTCATTAGGTTCATTGGTTACAGGTTTCAGGAGCATCGCTCTGATACCACTTTGTGACACCCCCATACTCCAAGTGCCTTACCAGGACCACTCTAGTATAGGAACGTCACCATCTCGGTTACCCGAGGCAATGATAATCATCAGATAATAAATAAACATACTTAAATAGTAAATAATGTTTAACGTGATTACATGCCAAAAACCAAAACTGATAAAGAGATACAAGTTCTCCAAAACTGTCTACTATCAAAAGACTATAAAACTATCAGACACAGCGGAAGACTTCTAAACTGGATCGTGGTGACTCCTCCCAGTTATCCCATATACATCAGCTCATACCTGCTCAATAACTGCTCATCACCCCCGAATGGATTACCACAGTTTTTAAAACATTTAAACGGGGTTAGTACTGATTACATAAAAACAAATGCCACAAAGAAACAACGTCACAAACAGCTCAAGCAGTTCACACAAATCCCCAGTCTCCATCTCCAAACTCCACACAACTGACTACACACTAAAGTGTGTAGTCCTGCCAGAGTACCCATCGCAACAAGTACTCCACGCCGCCAGTGGGGAACCGCACCTGTACCCACCAAATCCCCGCCCATCTCCATCGAGCGATAAACCCAAGTTCATTAATGCGCACATCCCCTCTGTGACGGGTTCCACAGAGGGTGAATCAAGGGCATGAAGTCACTCATGTAAGTGACTCCACTCAGCCAGGGACGCGCCCCGAAGATCACAGACAGTTACACAATCAATCAACAATATACTATCAACAACACCAAAACCAATCCAACATTATAATTACTCAACAATCACAACAACAATCACCAACAGCTTATGTAGCCAATACTGAGTAGGGAAACCCTACCTGGAAAGCAAACACCACAGACGATCAAGCGGCTAAGTCAGAATCTCTCCTCAACGAATCCTCCTCCTATCATACATACATACAATCACAACCATATTCACATAAATCACCCGAAACCCCCAAATCACCCAATTAGAGTTTAACCAACTTTAACAAAACATTATAAAATTTATATGAAAAGCTTACCCTCGACACAAGGATCACAACAGCATAAAGAACAAGATGATCCAACGAACGTAGCCTTGGGGATTTGCTAATGATGCGATGAGATGAACTTACGTAACTCCTTTCTTCTCAATTAGGTTTTTAGAATAGTTAAAAATGTTTAAGAAAAGTGACAGTATCATTATATATTAATCTCGCATCATTAACAAAACCCGTCAAAACTCAGCCCGTAAACTCACTTACTTGATCGAGTGCCCCCTACTCGATCGAGTACCCAACTTACTCGATCGAGTACCCTACAGGCAGACTATTGTTTTGCGTCAAAAACTACTTACTCGACAGAGTAAGCCCCACTCGATAGAGAACCCAAAAACTCATAAAACCGTAGTATTACACCGCCTCCTCACGCTGCCGCATCCCATTTTTTTTTCCAGATCTGATCCACCGCCGCCTCTTCTCCTTCTTCCACCGCATTGCCGCCTCCCTCTTCTCCCGCCTACCCACTACATCTGCCGCCTCCCTTCCTTTCTCCTTTTTTTTTTCAGATATAAGATAATAAGTGTTGTTATTGTTGTTGGTTGTTGCTTTTTGGACATGGGAGTTGCGGTTGGTGGTGTGAGTGGAGATAGGGCAGTGATTGGGTGATGGGGGGAAGTGGATCTGAATTTTTATGTTTGTTGGAGGTGTCGGGTGGTGGTGGTGGGGTGTTGATGTCGTGGGTTAGGTGGGGGCTTGGGAGGTGATGTGGTGGGTATGGTAGTGGGACTGTTTTTTTTTTCAATTTTTTTTATTTGTGCTGTTTGTGGTTGGTGGTGTTTTTGGTTGTTGCGGTTTGGAGGTGGTGGTGGGACTGGGGTGATGGTGGTGGTTGAGAAAGAAGAGTTATTAGTATAAAGTTACACCTTCGAGGGCTAAAATTACAAATTCAAGTATTAGTATTACACTCGTAATACAATAAAATTACACTTCTATTGACTAAAAATTACACCTTCAGACTAAAGTACATTCTTGAAGGACAAAAGTTACATTTGAAAGGACTAAAGTTACAATAGTGATGTATATTAATTCAAATTTTTACATACTGAGAAAGAAGAGTTATTAGTATAAAGTTAAACTTTCGACGACTAAAATTACAAATTCAAGGCCTAGAGTTACGCTCATAATACAATAAAATTACACCTCTATTGATTAAACTTACACCTCCAGACTAAAATTACATTATTGAAGGACAAAAGTTATACTTGAAAGGACTAAAGTTACAATAGTGATGTATATTAATTCATATTTTTACATACAAACCACTATACGACTAAAGTTACGACTCCAACGACTAAAATTACACTTGAAAGGGGCAAAGTTACACTCATAAAAGTATATAAATTCAAATTTATGCATAGAAACCACCATACGACTAAAGTTACACCTAAATGACTAAAATTACACCTAAAACGACTAAAGTTATACTCGTAAAACAATAACGTTACATATGTTTTTGTTAAAATTACTTGTTAAAATTTATAAATTCAAATTTTCATATACACAATTACCTTAAAAGCTAAAAATTCAATTCATAAATCAATAAATGACTAAAGTTACGATAATAAAGAAGTAAAGTTACACTCAGAAAATGAATGGCTAAGAATAGGACTTATGGACTCAACCAAATTTGTGGACTCATCTGAACCTTACTCTCTCTCTCTCTCTCTCTCTCTCTCTCTCTCTCTCTCTCTCTCTCTCTCTCTCTCTCTCTCTCTCTCTCTTCTCTTATATATATATATATATATATATATATATATATATATATATATATATATATATATATATATATAGTGTAAAGATCATCTAAGTCCACCTCTTACCTTTGAGTCCATAAGTTCCCTTTAGAGCCATTGGATGAGGAAGATGGAGGGTTGAGATTAAAAGCAAAAAAGAAGGGATTAAAGCTCATTAAACCCACTCTCTCACTACCTATACTAATTAATCACTAACTCTTCCTAATTAACTACTAATTTAATATATATACTTTTCCAAAACACCACTTCTCTCTCATATCTCATAATTTCACCCATTTTTTATCTCTCAAAAACCTCTCCTCTCTAAAAAACCAAACAAATTCAAAAACAAAAAAATCCCAAAATTCCCCCCTTTTTCTCCACCCACGCCGCCACGTGCCGCGTCCACCCCACCACCACCACCCCACGCACCACCTACGTCCACCCCACCACCACCACCCCACGCACCACCTACGCCCACCCACCACCACACCACGTCCTCGCCACCACTCACACACCACCATAAAAAACAACACCCAACACCCAACTAACCACCAACACCACCACCACTTCCGTCACCACGCACAACCACAACCACTCCTGTCACCACGCAGCCACCACCCACGACCCGACACCACCACTAGCCAACCCACGACCCACTACCCGACACCTTCTCTTCCTCTCCTCCCTCATTTCCGCTGCGGCCCCATAACCACCATTAGCCAACCCATGACCAACCACCATGTATGTCGACAACAACACCACCAACCACATTTATTGGGTCCTCCAACACCGCCATCAACAACCACCAACAACATCCTCGGCAACAACACCAAAAACACCAGATCTGAATGGGTTTCGTGAGGCGCGTGTGGTTGTTGCTTGTGGTAGTGGTGGCTGCGGTGGTTGGGTCTCCTCCTCTACCAAGGCTGCCGCCTTATCTTCTTCCCATTTTTTTTTTTTTAAAAAAAAAATTTGGGATTATGGTGGTTGGCAGTGATAAAGAGTGTTTTTTGTATAAAGAGTGTTTTTTGTATAAAGAGTGTTTTTTTTTGTTTTGTTTTATACGAGTGTTAATGAGTTAGTGTGTTTTTATTACATTTGAGTCCATGAGTTGGTGTGTTTTTATTTTGGTTGTTAGTATGACATTAGTTTTGATTTTGGGTGTGTTAATGAGTTGTTTTGTTTTATACTTTTTTCTACTAGTATAACACTTTTTCGGCTAAAATTACACTTTTTGTTGTTAGAATTACACTTTTTTCTGTTAGAATTACACTTTTTTTCTGTTAAAATTACACTTTTCTTCATTAAAATTACACTTTTTTTTGTTAAAATTATACTTTTTCCTGCTAGAATACCACTTTTTTTGGCTAAAATTACACTTTTTGTTGTTAGAACTACACTTTTTTAGCTTAAAATTATACATTTTTCGGCTAAAATTACACTTTTTCTCCTAAAATTATACTTTTTGTTGTTAGAATTACACTTTTTTCTGTTAAAATTACACTTTTCTTCATTAAAATTACACTTTTTTCTGTTAGAATTACACTTTTTTCTATTAAAATTATACTTTTTTCTGCTAGAATAACACTTTTTCGGCTAAAATTACACTTTTTCTGCTAAAACTACACCTTTTGTTGTTGTTAGAATTACACTTTTTTTCATTAGAATTACACTTTTTTTCTGTTAGAATTACACTTTTTTCATTAAAATTACACTTTTTTCTGTTAAGATTACACTTTTTGTTGTTAGAATTACACTTTTTTCTGTTAGAATTACACTTTTCTTCATTAAAATTACACTTTTTTCTGTTAAAATTACACTTTTTGTTGTTAGAATTACACTTTTTGTTGTTAGAATTACACTTTTTCCTGTTAGAATTACATTTACCTCTATTGGACTAATGCTACACTCTTAATGGACTTGGTCATATTCTCATATTCTCATTGGACTAATGTTACACTCTCAATGGACTATGGACTGTGGACTGAAATTATACTTTTCTGGACTAAAATTACACTTTTCTGGACTAAAATTACATTCTCCTTGACTAAAAATAACAATCTCATTGAACTGAAATTACACTTACCTGGACTAAAATAACACTTTTTGTCATTAAAATAACACTCGTAAAATGCTAAATTACAATAACTTGTGATAAAATGACAAAAATTCAAAATATTATTCGTTAAAATCACTCGGAAAAGATTGAAGTTAAACTTGTAAAACGCTAAATTCTCGAAAATATTTCTTAAAATTACACTTTTTGCTGTTAGAATTACACTCGTAAAATCCTAAAATGTCGAAAACTTGTCTCGAAAAAAAAAAATGAAAAAAACGAAACAGTCGAAAACTTGTCTCGAAAAAAAAAAACGAAAAAAATCGAAACAGAAAAAATGTTAACAAAATTTTCATAAACTTTGAAGTATAAGACAAAATATGGTGTTAATTGTGTATGATAATGAATTAGTGAATGTATTATTAAAACTAGAGAGAGAAGTGAATTAATTAGTGTTAAGTGTATTTTTTGCTTTCAATCTCAACCTTCTACCATGCATGATCCAAGGGTTGTGGGAGGGACTTATGGACTCAAAAAAAAAGGGACTTAGAAGAACTTTGCTCTCTCTCTCTCTCTCTCTCTCTCTATATATATATATATATATATATATATATATATATATATAGAGAGAGAGAGAGTGAGCATCCGGTGAGTCCAACATCTTAGGTGAGTCCGTCCTGTGAATAAGGACCATTGGATCAACAAGATCCAACAGCTCTCATTGAGCCACGTCACCCTAAACAAATCCTCATAAGAAAACCCATACCAGTGATTTTTCTCATTCACGTTTTCTAAATTTCTGGAACTTTTTTTTCTCTCTCTCAAAACCCTAAAAAAAGCTAAAAAAATCCCCAAATTCAAGAAGGAATATGCAAATATCAATCGAAAATCGATTAAAGATGTAAGAATATAATCAAAATCTCTCAAAATCAAACATGCTTCTTATCTTGAAGAAGTAAATCAATCGAAAATCTGCAAAAATTAATCAAATATGCTTCTTATCAAGAATCACGTTTCTTACACACAAATGAAGAGGTAAGAATCAACGTTCTTTGCGCTATTTTAATTCTTATTTTCTATATATTCGATCTGATATTTTATGTGTTCTTATTGTTATCGTCGATTGTTCATATTATTATTGTCGATTGTATGTATTCATAGTGTTTGTGCGAAAACTTAGGGTTATGAGATGGTGAAATTGAGCAATAATTTTAATTTGTAGTTATTATTGAGGAATATCAGTTGTTTTTTTTTTTGGTAAATGGTAAATATATATTAAGAAAACAAAATGTTAGTTACAGCTCAACAACACTACAAAAGAATACATATCATGAAAAGAATGGATAGCCTATACAAATTTATCTAGCAAGGGAGGATAACCATTCTAAATCACGCTGACTGACTCTACCAGTATTACGAGCCCAAAATCTTGCAAGGACATCCTTCAATACGCGCTTTACCAAAACTTCAGGCCTCATAGCAACCAGATCAACACGAACTTTGTTCCTAACATTCCAGATAGCATACACAACTCCAACAGAAATAGCACAAGTGATTTTCCTTTGAAGCTTACTCCTACCATTTCCACGCTTAAACCAACCAGCCAAATCAGTTGTAGGAAGGGAAAAGTTCAGAGAGTGTTGGAGACTTATAACACATTTCTTACTGTAGCAACAATCAAAGAAAAGGTGAACATGAGATTCAGGAAACATTCCACACAGGAAGCAAGTAGGATCAACATGAATACCCATCCTAATCATTCTGTCCTTGGTCAATAGACGTTTATGCATAGAGGCCCAATAGATGAAGAAATGTTTAGGGATGTTGAAGTCATTCCAGCAAACATATCTCCAAGGAACAGGAGCCACTGAAGGTCTGAGCTAAGTATAACCATCTTTCACCTTGTAGGCCTTATCAGTACCTAGCCATTTACCAGCAATATAACCAGGAGCAAACACTTTCATAGTATGGGCAATTTTCTTCCAGGACCAGCTGCAATCAGGAGGAGGATCATAACAAGTCCAATCAATACCTTTCATATACACATGATTGACCCATTTCACCCATAAGTGATCCTTTTTTGAGGCAATCCACCAAATGTATTTGCCCAAAAGAGCCTTATTCCATATCTTAGAAGCTTTAATATTAAGGCCTCCTTCTTCTTTGGGGGAGCAGCAGCTATCCCATTTGACACTTGGGTTTTTCAGATAAGTGTCTTTACCACCCCAAAGAAAATTACGACAAAGAGCATCCACCTTATTGATGATACCATTAGGGATAAGGAAAACTGAAGCCCAGTAAGAATGCATATTGGTTAAGACAGAAGTGACCAAAGTCAGTCTACTAGAATAAGATAAGTGCCTTGCCCCCCAAGCTCTAATCTTTGAAGTAATTTTGTCAATCAGTTTCATACCATCATTCTTTGTCATTTTTTTTTGAAGAGATAGGAATACCCAGGTACTTGAAAGGAAGAGTCACCCTCTTAAATCTAGAGACTAGAAGAATCTCATTAATAACATTGTGAGGCACTCCACTAAAATAGATATCAGACTTATCATTATTAAGAGTCAACCCAGATGCCTTAGAAAAAGTGGCAAAAGCCCTCAAAAGCCACATAATGGAAACAGCATCGCCTTTGGAGAACATCAATAAATCATCAGCAAAAAGAAGATGGTTCAAATTCAAGGGTTTACATCTAGGGTGGAAGTTAAAGGTAGGCTGCTGACCAATCACATTTAGGATACGAGACAAGTAATCCATACACAGAGTGAAAAGAAGAGGGGATAAAGGATCACCCTGTCTGAGACCTCTACTACCCTTGAAAAACCCAAAAATATTGCCATTTAAGGAAAGAGAATAGGAAGGGGAAGTGACACATTCCATAATTAAAGCAATGAAATGAGAAGGAAAGTTAAGACCATGAAGCATACTAGCTAAAAAATCCCACTCCACACTATCATAAGCTTTACTCAAATCAATTTTGATAAGACAACGAGGGGAGGAAGATTTTCTATTGTATTGTCTTACAAGATCTTGACAAATAAGTACATTTTCAACAATATTCCTTCCTTTAATGAAACCCCCTTGGTTAGGACAAATTAAATCAGGAAGAACATCCCCAAGTCTGGTACACAGGATCTTAGCTATACACTTGTAAATAGTGTTACAACAGGCAATAGGTCGAAACTCCATGACAGAAGAAGGATTTGAAGTTTTTGGAATGAGGGTTATGTTTGTGGCATTAAGTTGTTTGAGAAGCTTGCCATTTTGAAAAAACATACAAACAGCATTAGTAACATCCTCCCCAATGATATCCCAAGAGTCTTTAAAAAATTAGCTTGAATAGCCATCAGGACCAGGAGATTTGTTAGGGGGAATCGAGAAAAAACAGTCTCTCACCTCCTGAGGACTAACTGGTTTGAGGAGCAAAGCAGTATGATGGTCAGTAATGAGCTTACCTGTCCTCACAGTAGGATAATGGACCTTCTGGACAGGTTTAGAGGCCCCCAATAAAGAGATATAATAATCAAGAAAAGCCTTCTCAATAGAAGAGGGATCAGAATGTATCATACCATACATATCTTTAATCTGAAGTACCTTGTTCTGAGTGATCCTAGCTTTGATCTTCCTATGGTAGAAGGCAGTGTTAGCATCCCCTTCCTTGAGCCAATCAGTCTTAGCTTTTTGTTGGAGAAAGCTAAACCTAGCAGTATGGAGCTCAGAATAAAGCTTAGCAGCTTCCTTTTCAGAATGAAGCAGGGATAAGTCTTCAGGATGTTTATGCATAAGAGTCTGAATGTGATCAAGTTGATGTCTAGCCACCTCAGTAGATTTCTCAATGTCAGAATACTTATTCTTGTTCAAGCTCTTCAAAGAATATTTCAAATTTTGTAACTTATGGACCACCTGAAACATAGGAATTCCAGAAACATCCTTATCCCAGGCAGCTCTAACAATACTCAGGAAAGTAGCATCTTTGCCCCACATATTGAAATATCTGAAAGGGGTTTTCCTGAGTTGAGGAGCCTTCCTTCTATAGCATATCATGGGAGAGTGGTCAAAAAGACCCTCATTCATAAAATAAGAGTAGCTATCTGGATATAAGACCATCCATTCATTGTTAACAAGACATCTATCAATACGAGAAAAGACTCTAGTGACAGGATCTTGTTTGTTATTCCATGTGAAGAAGGAGCCCTGAGCATTAATATCCACAACATCACAGTAATCAACACATTGTCTGAAGTCAGAAATTTCACTCCAGAGCACAGTTCTACCAATCCTTTCATTGTAATTAAGAATAGTGTTAAAGTCACCACAAAGACACCAAGGAAGAGAGTTAGAGTCCTTAATCAATCTCAACTCCTCCCAAAGACTTTTCCTACCATCATCTTCATTGAAACCATAAACAGTAGTAAATAAGAAGAGATCACCAGTAGAGTTTTCAGTAACCTTCACAGTAATTTGTTGAGCTGAAGCTATTAAGAAAGAAATAGTGAAAAACTGAGGATCCCAAATGATCCACACTCTTCCTTTAGGATGATAAAGATTATTATTCAAACCAGACCAAGACGAACCCAAATTATTAAGAACACGAGAGAAGTCTTGAGTTTTAATCTTAGTCTCCACTAAACCAAAAAGACCTACTTTATTCTGATGCAAAAACCACTTCACATCAGCTTGTTTATTAGGTTTATTAATACCTCTAACGTTCCAACATCCAATATTATCCATTATTAATAAAAGGTGAAACAACTACACCACCATTCTTTTCAGGACTACCCTTAGGTGACACCACCTCAGCATATGAAACACCAGGAATCACAGGAGATTGGTGTTCTTGACGTACCAGTTGAATAATGGGACTTGTAGTGATTATGGCACTAGAATTGTGAAAGGTAGGACCACCAAAGGGAGGAGACTCAGGAACCTGAGTACCAGATACAGGAGGTGGGTCTCTGATAATAGGCCTCCACACTTGAGTAGCTTTCCTCACAACAGGGGCAACAGGTGCAGGTGCTGGCTTCTTACACATGTTTTTTGTATGACCAATACCCTTGCAAAGGTCACAGATATCAGGTCGCCATTCATACTCCACCAACACACAGATTTCAGTCCCTTTTTCATCCTTAAAAAAGATTTTATCAGGTAGATCCTGTTGGGGTTGGTGTCCTTAACAGTTAGTGCAAGGACTTATAAACCTCTAAAAGGATCAAAGGGCATACTTTGGTATTATTATCAGTTGATCCACGTTTATCAATAACGGTTGGCTTGCTAGATAAGTTTGACGTTATTGTCATACAGATGGCGGTGATCAACTGGTCCCTAAAAGTCACACCTATAGGATACGTTCGAGAGACGTGACAGTATGGAAATACTGTCATGTAGATGCCAAATTTGACTAACCAGTTAGTCCGAGTTATTTGACTAGTAATTAGTCAAATATGTGATGTTGAGATATTATATTTAATACGGATTAAATATCATGGGCTAAGGCGAATTAACCAGTTAATTCGTAAAATTAAATATAAAACGATTTATATTTAATTAAATGTATATTGAATATAATTATACAATACTGTTTTTGTCGGACACGAATTAATAATTCAACTAACCCGTATTATTAGCTGATGCCTTAATTTCCGATAACCGATAACAGTTTATAATCAAACCGCGTCATATACATTCAGTCATTGGGGTTCGGACTACGAGTCAAATAGAAGAGGAAATGGAAAAGCCCATTTCCTCCCCATGGACTCGGTTTGGCCGAGCCAAACATAGACAAAAGGAGAGCTTCTCCTCTTGTCTAACAAAATCGTTCATTAGACAAAATATTAGGGTTTTGAAAGAGCATTCTCCTCTATCGAAACCGAGATCTCTCATCTCTAACAAACTCACATCAGTTCTCCCAATATTGCAAGGCAATCGGAGAACACTATCTAGCACAAGGGCATATCTCGGACAAGTCTTGGGTGCAACAATTAGGAGGGAAACTCGTTTGATTCCTGTTCTTTACGCCGCACAATAAGGACCCGAGGTTATTTCTTGTTTATTATCGTTTCTATTGTTTTCATGTTTCATGACGATATTCGCATGTTAAATTTACGTTATAGTCCTAAATTTAAAGGGTAGTATACGGATATTAACCCTCAAGTGGTATCAGAGCGAGGCCACGTAAATTTTCTATGTGTTTTTCATAAAACGATTTTGAAACGGTTGTGTTTGTCTCGAAATTCGTGTCTTGTTTACACGGATGTTGCTTAAAACCGTGAGGCAGCAGGTTTTTCATCACGAAAATTTTTTTTTGTGTTGCTGCGTTTTTCTTTGTCTAGAAAACCGTGTCCAGTTTACACGGCTAAATTTTTTGAAACCGTGACATGTCTTACACGGTTCTTTTCATCTTGTTTATCAATTTGTTTTATGCATATTGTTGTTTTATACGGAGATTACAACAATATGTCAAGTTTTGTCAAAATTGTTAAATTGTTTTGATGCGATTTTGATCAAAGTTGGTTTTGTTTTGTCTCGTCAAAACTGTTTCACGAGGGTTTTGTTTTTCAGCCTTGTTTGCATTCGATCGAGCGTATTTCTACTCGATCGAAAGTGCTCTTCTCGCTTGTTTTGGTTCGATCGAGTCCTTGCTTTGTACTCGATCGACCCCTTTCAAAACCCTCTTGCTCGATCGAGTTGTCCTCGTACTCGATCGAGCAGATGTGCTAATAAAAGTACTCGATCGACCACCGGTTTAGTCGATCGAGCACTCCCTTAACAGCACCCCCTCGATCGACTTGCGATTCATCGATCGAGCCTGTGTGTTCCTCGATCGAGCACTGTGTCCCTGGATCGAGGGATTTCGTCTTTGATGACTTTGAAAATTTGTTTCTTTTGATTTAAATTTTCTTTTGGCTATAATATGTACATTATACGGATATTGTACACTCGCTATGATTGTGAAACGGTTCACACGCGTACCATTAAGTTATTTTAAAGCGTATTTAAAGTAACGGATTGTATTAGATTAAAATTAAATGATAGAAGCGGTTTTATCACATGAATTTTAATCATTAAAAGGTGGTTTGGACAAATTTAACATAATTACGGAATTATGTCACGAATGAATTTGTTTTAGTTGATGCATTTTTATTTATCGTTAATTTTATGAATGCCGTGAATGCCTTTTATTACGTATTTAATTTTTACAATTGATTGTAACTTAGTGTGGCCTTAGTAGAACGTGTTACCGTAATGATGGAACACGGTCTTGGTTGTATTTTGAGATCTCGCATCTCCGTTTTGGATTTTTCACTTGTAATTACAGTTTTAATTAGAATGTAAATAGGTTTATATTTGTAATTTTAAATTGTAATTTTTGAGAAGACCAAAGATGGAGACGAGATGCTCACTCCCGCTACTTGGATCAAGATGGAACATCAAGACAAGCTTTTCGGGTCCAACGGTGGATTCCAAAGATGTATTTTGTTCTTATACTAGGATAGGCCACACTAGGAAATTTTTATTTACGTATTGCATTCCTTTATTTATTTTTCGCAACGATTATTTGCATCATATTCCGCCTAAAAACCAAACCACCTATAATTTATTGCATGAAAACTGACACATATAGAGGTCACGAGTTAGTTTTCATTGACATTCTCATGTCACACGTTTTAAGCCATCATCCAAATAAATTCATTCACGACGACGCGCTAGTTATTCGTTCACTTAAAATGAATTATAATTTAGTTGATGGGATCTTCCTCGTATAAACAAAAATTGAGAACAGTCTTTATAGGTCAAACTCCAATGAGTCCCTTCTTCGTCGGTAGGCATACTATGACCCCTTCTACGTCGGGTAAGTTGGAACCGATTGACCTATTTTATCTCAACACTATGGTCACTCGTACGATCCTGTGACTATGGTGGACTATAGATAGGATTTACGGAAATCTATCGACCAAGAGTTCTTCCTAAGAATTAGCTAAACAGTTGGCTTATCGGTTTACGAAAATTGAGTCTTGGGATCACTTGTATCATTCTTGAGGGAGATCAATTATGCAAGTGGGAGAGTCTACATGTTTAAAATGATTTTAAAATAGACTTAAATCACCTCGATGAGTTGCTTATTTCGTTTTGTTTTTCTTTCTTTTTCGATGTAGATCACGTTTTTAAACTGCTAAACTACAAATGGTCGGTTCTACTGATAACCCAATGCCAAGTGCCACATTGGACCGTGAGTCCTGGCTTAGGATCTTCATGAATCGGATGAATCGGTCTACTCGATCAAGAATGATGGATCAAACTTCGCGGACCGGGAGGCGGCATTACGGAATGCTGCCGCTGCTGACGGGAAGCTCAAATATCTCTTGGAGCCTATCCCGGCAAACCCAGGTCCCACGGCTAGAGCAGCAGAAGTCACCAAGTTTAATGATTTCTGTATGGAAGCGGGTGCGATTAAAAACGTACTCATTTTTGCAATGGAACCCAATTTGCAGAAACGCTTCATAGCCCATGGTGCAAACAAGATTTTCACCACGCTCACCAAGGAATTCTCGAAAGCACCGAGAATCGTGACCTATGAGCATACCACTCGCTTCTTTGATGCGAGACTCCGAAGGGCCAACTGTTAGCCCACACATTCTCGCATGATTGAGAATGTCGAGAAACTGGAGACCTTTAATCGTAACATCGGCGAGAATATCGTTATCGACCGTATTCTTCATTCACTCCACGATGGTTATTCGCAATTTAGAGCGAATTACTATATGAATGATTTGAAGAAAACTCCCCATGAATTGCACTCCCTCCTCGTATGCACCGAGAAGGACATGAAGTTCAGTGGGAGCTCGAAACAAGATGTTCTCGTTGTGTCAAACAAAGGGAAAGGTAAGGGCAAAGCTCCGGCAAAACCCTAACAAAGAGGTAAGGCGAAGTTCAAGAAGTCGGGTTCAGGTAAGAGTGGTCCTGGTGAGTCGAGCAACTCATCAGGCATGACAAAGAGCAAGAATGAAAACATGGAATGCCATCATTGCCACAAGACTGGGCATTGGAGACGCACATGTCCTGTTTATCATGAGGACTTAAAGGCAGGTCGTGTTAAACCCGTTGGTATGTCTTCTCTCTCTTCTACTTTTATTCATATGATTGAGATTAACCACGCAAGTTACGGAACTTGGGTACTTGATACTGGTTGTGGTTCTCATCTGTGTAATCATGTGCGGGGGCTCCGAAACATCGAACCCCTCGTAAAGGGTGAGGTGGACCTGCGTGTTGGAAATGGAGCAAGAGTAGCCGCCATCTCCAAGGGGACATATGTGATCCACTTCCAAGCGGATTTGAGTTGTCATTATATGACTTCTATTATGTACCTAGTCTTTCCAAAAACATTATTTCAGTTTCTGCGCTTGATAAACTTGGTTTTTCATTTGTAATAGAAAACAATGCTTGCATTTTCTCATTACACGATATGATTTACTGACAAGGCGCGTTCCATGAACGGAATTTATGTTTTAGATCAGACCTCGGAAATATTACACATAATGAATAAAAAGTTAAAGGTTGGTGACAAAGATCAAACGTATCTATGGCACTGCCGTATGGGACACATTAATGAGAAACGCGTAAAACAACTCATCAAACATGGAGCTATCTCGGCTTTTGATTTTCAATCATTTGGCACGTGTGAATCATGTCTCATCGGTAAGATGACTCGGATTTCCTTCAAAGGTGTTGGAATGCGCGTTGCTGACCTATTAGGGCTCATACACACGGATGTATGTGGTCCTATGTCAATCACCGCACGAGAAGGCTATAGGTATTTCATCACTTTCACGGACGATTTGAGTAGATATGGCTATGTCTACTTAATGAAGCACAAAAGTGAATCCTTTGAGAGATTCAAGGAATACCAAAATAGGGTACAGAACCTATTAGGTAGAAAGATTAAAACACTGCGTTCAGATCGTGGTGGCGAGTATCTTTCTCACGAGTTTGATCAACACCTAAAGGACCGTGGGATTGCCCTACGCTTAACTCCACCGAACACCTCAAATTGAATGGTGTGTCCGAACGGAGAAATCGAACACTACTTGATATGGTTCGATCCATGATGAGTCACACGGTTTTACCCGATTCATTATGGGGTTATGCTCTTTTGTCACCGCTCTAATACTTAACCAAGTCCGTCTAAAGTCATTGACAAGACTCCATATGAACTATGGAAGGGAACGGTTCCTAACTTGTCCTTTATACGGGTTTGGGGCTGCGAGGCTTATGTCAAGTGGAGACCTAAAGATAAGCTCGGCCCGCGATCGGTCAAGACATACTTTATAGGTTATCCTAAAGGATCACGTGGTCATTACTTCTATTCGCCAACCGAACAACGTGTTTTTGTTGCGGCGAGTGCGACATTCTTAGAGAAGGAATTTCTCGAGAATGCAAAGAGTGATAGAACCTTCGACCTGTCGGAGATTCCAGAACCAAACACCGAGCAACCATTGGAGGAACCTGTTCCTTCAATCCCGGCTGCGGTGAATATTCCCGAGGAACCTAGGAGGTCGGGAAGAGTCTCTATTCCTCCGGAGAGATACATTGGTATGGTCGAGGAACATGACATAGATGACGTTCTACTCTTAACGAGTAGTGAACCCGCAACCTATAAAGGTGCCGTGACCAGTTCGACTCAAAGCTATGGCTTGAGGCCATGCAATCCGAGATGGACTCCATGTATGAGAACAACGTATGGGATCTTGTTGACTTACTCGCTAAGGTTCGTCCCCTTCAATGCAAATGGCTTTACAAGATAAAGCATTCAGTGGAAGGTCAACAAGATATCTACAAAGCACGACTAGTTGCTAAAGGTTTCACCCAAGTGCCAGGTTTGCACTATGATGAGATTTTTGCACCCGTAGTCATGCTGCGTTCCATTCGGATTATCTTAGCGATTGCCGCTTTTCATGATTATGAAATTTGGCAAATGGACGTGAAAACCGCCTTCTTAAACGGCTTTTTGGAGGAAGAGTTGTACATGGTACAACCCGAAGGTTTCATCGATCCTGAATATCCTAAGAAAGTATGCAAGCTTAAGCGTTCCATTTATGGACTTAAGCAAGCATCAAGGAGTTGGAATCATCGCTTCGACCAAGTGATAAAAGAAAATGGATTCACTCGATCAGTCGAGGAACCATGTTTATATATCAAGTCGAGTGGGAGCAAGATTGTCTTCCTAATATTGTATGTTGACGACATACTCCCGATTGGGAATGACATACCTCTCTTAACTTCGGTGAAAGTATGGTTGAAAAACCATTTCCGGATGAAAGATCTGGGAGAGGCGCAAAGAATTCTGGGCATCCGTATCTATCGAGATAGATCACGTCGGATGTTATCTCTCAGTCAGGAGTCTTACATAGACAAAGTCCTAGAGAGATTCAGCATGACTAACTCCAAGAAGGGGTTCCTTCCTATGTCTCCAGGGGTGCATTTGAGCAAGTCTCAGGCACCAGAGACACCGGAAGAGAAAGAGCGCATGACACGGATTCCTTATGCTTCGGCTATAGGATCAATCATGTATGCCATGATATGCACACGTCCGGACGTGGCATATGCATTGAGTATGACAAGTCGATTCCAACAAAGAACCAGGTGAACCACATTGGTGGGCTGTCAAGAACATTCTTAAGTACCTCCGGAGGACTAAAGATTGGGCATTGACTTATGGAGGCTCTCAAACGCTATGCGCAACCGATTCGCAGATGCTAGCTTCCAAACGGATCGTGATGACTCGAAATCTCGGTCGATTCGTTTTTACTCTTAATGGCGCTGCAGTCAGTGGAAGAGTTCGAAACAAACTGTTACAAAGAGATTCTACGACGAGTCCGAGTACTATGCCGCGTCTGAAGCTACAAAGGAAGCGATATGGATGCGTCAATTCTTACATGGACTATCCGTAGTGCCTAGTTCGAATGACCCGATCACCATCTATTGCGACAATAGTGGTGCCATCTTCCAAGCTAAGGAGCCTAAGTCTAGCAACAAGTCTAGACATGTACAACGGAAAGCTCATCTAATCCGGATTACGTGGAGCAAAAGACAAAGAGTGATAGAAAAGATTGCTACGAGATGACAACATAGCGCATCCTCTCACTAAAGCATTACGACAAGATAAGCATGAAGGGCACGTTAATTCCATGGGAATTAAACGTGTTCCTAAGTTGTAGTACTCTTTTATGGATCAAATTCATTCTCCTTTGTACTCTATACGACATCATCGTTTTGATATTTTATATATATATATTTTGTTTTTCATGTGGAATTGTACGACGATTTTGAACACCACAAAGTGAACAGAACAAACATCATATCTTGTTAGTCCTTAATTGCCCACATGAGCTGATAACTCGGCAATTATTTTGTGACGTTGGTTGATGGTGGGTTCAACGAGCCATAAGTCAACCGGTTGACTGACCAATCACGAGAGCGATTTATACGGATATTTCGTAGGACACCATTGTGACATCGACGTGGAGTCCTAAATGTTTTATAACATTCGTTGCCTGGTCGTGGATAGGACTTCCATGATGATCCTTAGAGTCGAATCTCTTGACTATCGACTGTCTCTTGAGACTACGGCAGATTTTGGGTGACTTTGGTTTCTTTCTCACGGTCATCCGTAACAGGGGCCAAGTAGATTTTTTTTTTTCGGGTCATTTCATGCCGTGCTTAGATCGGAAGGAGTCGAGTTGAAGGAAATATTCAGCCTTTATCGTACTCGATATTTCTCGGGGCCACTCGAGGAGTCAGAATCGAAATGCATGGCCATGCTCGGATACGGATTCGTTTTATCGGTTAAGTTACTCTCTAGTCGGGGAAACCACTCTAGATACGGATCGATTGTAAAATACGACCTTTGTGGATCCGATCGCAAATTGTTTTACATTGAGTGGGAGAAATTTTTAAATGAATATGAGAATCGGTTATCGCACATACACTTGTACGGACAAGTGGGAGTTTGTTGGAGCTTGTGTCCTCCAGTTAGTGCGGATAACGTCATTGCACATACACTTGTACGGACAAGTGGGAGCTTGTTGGGGTTGGTGTCCTTAACAGTTAGTGCAAGGACTTATAAACCTCTAAAAGGATCAAAGGGCATACTTTTGGTATTATTATCAGTTGATCCACGTTTATCAATAACGGTTGGCTTGCTAGATAAGTTTGACGTTATTGTCATACGGATGGCGGTGATCAAATGGTCCCTAAAAGTCACACCTATAGGATACGTTCGAGAGACGTGACAAGATGGAAATACTTGTCATGTAGATGCCAAAATTGACTAACCAGTTAGTCCGAGTTATTTGACTAGTAATTAGTCAAATATGTGATGTTGAGATATTATATTTAATACGGATTAAATATCATGGGCTAAGGCGAATTAACCAGTTAATTCGTAAAATTAAATATAAAACGATTTATATTTAATTAAATGTATATTGAATATAATTATACAATACTGTTTTTGTCGGACACGAATTAATAATTCAGCTAACCCGTATTATTAGCTGATGCCTTAATTTCCGATAACCGATAACAGTTTATAATCAAACCGCGTCATATACATTCAGTCATTGGGGTTCGGACTACGAGTCAAATAGAAGAGGAAATGGAAAAGCCCATTTCCTCCCCATGGACTCGGTTTGGCCGAGCCAAACATAGACAAAAGGAGAGCTTCTCCTCTTGTCTAACAAAATCGTTCATTAGACAAAATATTAGGGTTTTGAAAGAGCATTCTCCTCTATCGAAACCGAGATCTCTCATCTCTAACAAACTCACATCAGTTCTCCCAATATTGCAAGGCAATCGGAGAACACTATCTAGCACAAGGGCATATCTCGGACAAGTCTTGGGTGCAACAATTAGGAGGGAAACTCGTTTGATTCCTGTTCTTTACGCCGCACAATAAGGACCCGAGGTTATTTCTTGTTTATTATCGTTTCTATTGTTTTCATGTTTCATGACGATATTCGCATGTTAAATTTACGTTATAGTCCTAAATTTAAAGGGTAGTATACGGATATTAACCCTCAGATCCTGCCCCACCTGAACTTCCACCATAAGGCGAGCATAGCCTAGACGAGTTTTATCCATAGTAGGTCCATCAATGCGCATAAATTTCCCAAATAAGGCCCCAAACTTAGCTAGACACTTTTCACCCCAAAATTTCAACCCCAGACCACAGAGACGTATCCAAATAGGGACATTTTTAACTTTTTCTTTTGCCAAGGAAGCATCCTCAGTCCATGGTTTAACAACCAAAGGTTTGTTGTTAAACATGGCGAATCCTTGTTTCAGCACAAGGTCCTTGCACTCCATGGTAGGAAAACGCACAATAAAAACCCCATTAGGAAGGAAGGATATTTTATCATACTTATATTTACCCCAGAGACGTTGAATAAAACCAGACAGCAGTGACCATGGGGGATTCCCTCCTAAAACATAACATATGACCGCAGTAGACCAATACTCAAGCTCAGGCTGGACATCTTCAAGAGTGACTTGTAACAAAGGACTAGGAGAAGACGAGGGAGAACTTACTGCAGAGCGGGAACGTTTCCTACCAGAGACCTGGGTCCATTCTTCCTCTTCAGCAGCTTCCGCCTTCTCAGACTCATCAGGATTTTCAATTGTCTCTTCTTCCTCTTCAACAACGACGGTATCCTGACCAGACGTAATAGGACTAGGGGGACGATCCACAATTCCATCCAAATCAATTGAGGGAATTTCCATCATATCATTGACGGATTTGGTATGTTTCGCATCAGAGGATTGTGGGACATCTTTCGCTGCAGATTGAGAAGGCTCCATGGAATCGTCTAAATTGATACCAGTAAGATTACTAAAAGAGAGACGAAGTTTAGCTTTTGATCGAATTTTTTGTTTATTTTGGGGAAGTCGTGATTTAGGTTTAGATTTCCTAGCCATATTGCAGGGAAACCCTAATTAATCTAGAGAGAAGCCAGAGCTTTCTCTCACTAACTTTCCCATTTTTTTTTATTTCAACCTAATTTTTGGAATATCAGTTGTTATTATTGAGGAATATCAGTTGTTATTGAATTGAATCTGAAATATTGGTATAAAATTGTTACAAACTCATAGTTTTAATTTGTTTTTTTTGGTTAATTTACGATTAAATTATGTAATGATTACGATTTTATGAGTTGTTAAATCGTGTTATAATATCATTTTTACTGTTCATTGTCAATTCTAAGTATAAATAGTATTTGACAAAAATTTAGGGTTATGACATTGTGAGATTCATATCTGGATAATTTTCATGAAAATTGGGGCTAAGCAGTGACGATTAAATTATGTTTTGTAAAATTCTCGGCACATATTACTGTAATACTGTTACTGTAACATTGTTATTGTGGTATTGTTACTCTAACAATATTACTGTAATATTGTTACTGCATTACATAATATAGTGGATATTGAGGAATGGTCAATCATTATTGAACTGAACTTGAAATAGTGTTAAAACATTGTATCTTTGATGTTGTGAGATTTAACTCAATTAAATTTGATGGTATAACATTATTGTTGATCACTAATAGAGGGCCACCGGCTTTTGCATATTTTTTTATTATTAATGATCCAATGCTTTGTTTTGAATGTCAGGAAATTTGAAGAAGAAGTTTGAGAAATCAAGTTACAGAAAAAAAAAGTAACCAAAAAGATGGTATATAAAAAAAAAGTACCACACTCACAAATCAGTCATGAAGATAGGCGTGAAGAAAACAATGTTATTGAAGTTGAAATACTAGTAGAGACTTTTATTATGTATGATTATGATATATACTTGTTGTAGGCTTTTCACATACATTTTAGCATATCAGGACAAATCAGTATTCACTTGCTTTTTATTATTGTAATAATTAAAGTTTGATCTTTTAACATAGTATCTGTGTTACTTTGATAAATGAATGATATTACAAAAATACACAATTATCGTATCGTTGTTATTTTGTTGCGTAAATGTAATGATGTTACAAAGAATACAATTACTATATCATTGTTACTTTGTTGCGTAAATGATGTTACAAAGAATAATCGTCACTTTAAAAATGCAAAAAAATCTTTATCATTACACTTCAGAACTACATTATACACCGTGTTATATAATACACGAACTAAATAATAATTATTGTAACATTGCTGTCATGTTAGTTTAATGAATTAATGTTTTACAGTAACACTGTTACAGTAATATTGATATACCATTGATGAATTAAATATAACGAAGATGTTACAGTAACACTGTGTAAATTTGATTAATGACTGATGTTACTGTAGCACTATTGCTGTGACGTGGTAGAATAAGGATTGGTTGTATTGGAATTAGGAGGAAAGTACAAAGTTATCTAATAAACTAAAACAATAAAGTGGTGTTAACCATACAACAAACAACACAACAATGGTAAAAGTGTCCACTAGCATTCCCACTTCAATAACATTGCTTTCTTCATGCCTATCTCCGTGATTGATTATTCAACGTCTTGTTTTTTTTTGTATATATTGTATGCATGTGCGCCTTTTTTTTTGTGTTGGTTGATTTCTCAAACCTTCTTCTTTCTTCAATTCTGCTGACAACAAAAACAAAACATTCGACAATTACTAGATAAACCATATGCGAAATTCAAAGGTGGTCCATTATTAATGATAATTTCACAAGAAACAATATTACAAGAACATCATTACAAAGAACATCATTGTGAGTTTGTGACAATGTTAAACCATATTTATTTGAAAAAAATCACATAACATCAAATATACAATGTTGTAAGAATATTTTAAGTTCAATTAATCATGCGTTTTAATGTTACTTAAACGCTATTACAAAGAATGTCGTTGATTATTTTACGAAAACTAATTGAATCCTCACATTTACCGCAATCATATTTTTACGCTATTAAGTTATACCTTCTATTCATGCCTTGACAAGAAGGAATATGATTTGTCAAACCTGAATATTCCATGAAGCAATAATGTTACAGTGATAATGTTACAGTAATAATATTACAGTCCGCAATGAAATCCGCAACGAACTTGATGAACATGTAAGTAACAACGCTAAAACTAGTTTAAAAAAATGACACATCAAACAAAACGCGAACAATCAGTAGCATGATTCAAATTCAATAACATAAAGAATGTGCGTATTGTAAACACATTCTAGAGGTTTCAAATTTAATGAAACAAAGTCAGGACAATCAGAACTAGCAGAAGTTATATAAAATCACAAAAATTAGAAGTTTCAAGTTTCCAGTAATCGTCATTGAAAACGCGATCCCTGAAAAATTTATACACATAGTTAAAACGCATTCTAAGAACCTCAAAAGTAAAATCAGTAATAAAATTATTTGTACGCATGTTGTTCTCAGTATCATGCATAACAATACAAGTAATGAAAATAAAATACGAGAAACAAAAAGCATCATCGAAATTCTTAGTTGAACATCTATTAAATAAATTCGAAATTCAATAACAAAATCGAATTGTTGTAGTTCAATAAGAAATTTGAAAACAACTAGAAGGTTTAGGAGTAACCTGGAAATCAATTGAAGATTGCGATTTCAATTAGATGACCTGAAATTGGAGTTTGATTAAGTTCTTTAAATTGATTAAACTGATTCAATCATGAGTTGATATGATCCTGAATTGCTTGAATTGATTGAAATAGTAGATCGTGAATTGCTTAAATTGATAAAGTTGACGAAAGTAATATTGGAATTGAACAAGAATTGTAGAAAAGTGGAAACCTAGAATTTGGGGATCTGTAGAAGAAGATGGTTTAGAGAGAGATGGACGGAAGAGAGAGAAAGTAATATTAGGTTATGACGCTGTTAGATTAGAATTGTATGTTTATATAGTATGAGTTAGGATTAATCTCAGCCATTCATTTGAGTAAAATCGAATGGTGGAGAATCGCGGGACGGACTCACCTAAGATACCTAGACTCACTTGATGCGGTTTATATATATATATATATATATATATATATATATATATATATATATATATATATATATATATATATATATATATAGATTACTTGAGTCCTTAAATCCTCCTCTTAGCCTTTGGATGATGAAAATGAAGGGGCAAGATTAGATCTAAAAAGAGTGAATAAAGGGATGAGATTTTCTAAAAAATTTGTGGTCTAAAATTAATCTGAAAAACTACCTCATTCACTCCTTTCTCCTCATTCTCTCATTCACTCATTCATTCTCCCTCTCTCATAAACACTCCTTCTTCTCTCTAAACTCTCATCTTCTCTACAATTTCCTCCAAAATAAAAACCCATCCTCCCAACACCACCAATAACAACCCACCACCAACAACCAACAACCAACAACGACCCGCCCTCCCAAAATCACCACCCGCCCTCCACCACTCCCACCACCTCCCGACATTAACAACCGGAGCCCACTGTCACGGCCCTGCCGCTTCTCCCTTACCGGCCCCTCCAACACCTCCGACCAACACCACCTTCCCCCTTTTTTTCTCACACAAATTTAAAACCTAGATCTACATATAACTTAAGGGTAGATCAACATTTTCTAGTTCTCTTGGTGGTTGTTGCGTTAAGGTGGAAGGTGGGCTATTTTTTTTATTGAGATTAATTTTTTTTTCCAGATCTGTTTTTTTTGTTGTTGTTGTTGGGTGGTGTCGGTGGTTGGAGAAGGTGAGGATGGTTGATGTTGTTGTTGGTTATTTTTTTTCTTTGTTGGTGGTGGTAGTTGGAGGAGGTGACGAAAGGAGAGAGGTAGTGGGTGTGGTGGTGGTGGTGGTTGGTAGTGGTGGTTCCGGGCTGATTTGGTGGTTGGTAATGTGATATACGACTAAAGTTACCCGATTAACGACTAAAGTTACACCCTCGAATCATTAAAGTTACATAAAATTTAAACTAAAATTGCATTATTTCAAAAAGATCTATAAAATAGACTATACCACAAAATTTATGCCATCAATGATTAAAGTTACACCCTTGAAGCAGCAAAGTTATACATAATTTTGTACTGAAATTACGTAAATTAAAAATAACTTCTAAAATAGACTATACGACTAAAGTTACAGTCATTAAACATTAAAGTTATAATGATAAGGACTAAAGTTACATATATTTATTTGAAATTATTCAATTTTAAGACAAGTTTTTGTATCTTTAGTCCAACTTTATATAACTTTAATCCAAAATTTCTCTCATATCCCCAACTTTAATAGAAGTTTATGTAACTTTAGTGTTTTATGAGTGTAACTTTAGGTTTTTTAAATATGTTAATTTGAAATTCTTCAATTTTAAGACAAGCCTTTTTATCTTTATTCCAAATTTACTTCAATTTTGTCCAAATTAACTTAAATTTTGTCTAAATTTATGTAACGTTAGTGTTCTAGGGGTGTAACTTTAGTCCTTGTGAGTGTAACTTTTACCTCATAACCACTCAATTGAAGTTATATGATGTGATTTTAGATGTATTAATTTGAAAATATTCAATTTTAAGACAAGTCTATATAACTTTAGTCAAATGTCAATGTAACTTCAATGCCCAATGATATAACTTTAATAAACAAGAGTGTAACTTTAATAGAGGAGGTGTGTAACTTCAGAGAGGAAAAATGTAACTTTAAGCCAAACCACCACACACCACCCCCAAAGTCATCCACCTACCCGACCACCACAGCCTACCCGATGACCCGACCACAACAACCACCACCACCACTCATTTTTTTTTTTAAAATAAAACAGAACCGAAACTAAAAAAAACCGCCACAACATGACTACAACAACCACCACGACCACCCTTGCATATCAAAGATAAGGAAATAACAACATCACCGCACAACCACCACCACTACGACATCACATCCCCACAAGACCGCCAGACCCACCACCACCAACCACCATAACCTAATAAAAAAATCAAATCTGAATTTTTTTTTTTTTTGAAAAAACAAAAACAGATCTTTCTTGTTGCATTCGAAGGAGGTGGTGGTGTTTGGTGGTTCTTGCATTTGAAGGAGAGAGAAAAGAAGGGCGGCGGTGGGGGGTTGTCGTGGCAGATCTGGTTGTCGAGGGTTGTTGTAGTTGGTGGAGGTCGATGGTGGTGGTAGGCACATGAGGAGAGGAAGAGGTGGAGGAGGTGGTGGCTGGTGGTTGATGGCGATGTATGTGGTGTTGGTGGTGAGTACTGGCCGGTGGTGAGGGAGGAGGAGATGAGAGGTGATTAATTTTTTTATTTTTTGGGTTTTTTTGTTTGAAAAGAGAGGAAATCAGGGAGAAGAAAGATAAAGGGATAAAGTGAGAATGTGAGAATGAGTGAATGAGTAATGGGTGAGAGAGGTTGATATTTTTTTATTCAGATTAATTTGTGGCCATGTATTTGCATCTAATCTCATCCCTTCATTTCTTTCATCTAAAGGCTCACATAAGGACTTAGAGACTCAAAAAAGATGAGGGACTCTCTCTCTCTCTCTCTCTCTCTCTCTCTCTCTCTCTCTCTCTATATATATATATATATATATATATATATATATATATATATATATTATATCATCACATCACTCGTGTGTAAATGTGTCTATATTGAGCAACGCTATGGATACTCAATTTTTCACCCATGTTTCTCCTATTGATACAACTTTAAATTACATAGAATATGATTTGCCAACTTTCGATGAGGGAGTAGCAAGTAGGTATTATATACTCGTATTTGATTTGTAACAAGTACTATTACCCGTGAAATTCACGGGTTGTTCAAATTATTATTTTTTTGTTATTTTTTTCTAGTTTACGGTTTTTTTTAAGAACGGTATGGAAATACAACTGAGAATATTTGTGTTATATGTTTAACCCATTTTAACTTAGAATCATGAAGTATTTAAAAAAAAAAATACTTTGACATGTGTATATGGGATATATCGTTGAGCTTCAAACATGATTCTTAAAAATCTTTGCGATTATCACTATAAATTTTGGTTCATATATGAAAATCAAGATATCTTGCACCTCTTCCCTTTTTGTGCTTAGACATAAAAACAATATTACAACTTATATATATAACTCTTTTCGAAAATCATATTCAATTTAAATGATGTTGTTATTCCGAACTATTGTGTCAAACTCGAATATTAGAATAAAGCGAATGCCTTCGCGCATTGGTTAATTGTTGATAATCCGAAGTATGTGTCAAACTCAAATGTTAGAGTAAACTTCTTGCCTTCTTGCGCTTAAAAATAAAATAATATTACAACTTTTATATATATAATTTTCATTGAAAATCAGATATCAACTTAAATGATGTTGATATTCTTAAGTATTATGTCAAACTCAAATATTAGAGCTACTCCCATGCCTTCGCGCATTGGTTGGTTGGGATAACATTATTGAATTTCACTTTATTTTACAAAAATTTATATCCTTTAATTAGTCTCTTACATCTACCATGACATGCTTTGAAAGCTGCACTCAAAAAAAATTCTATATAGTATTGCATGTTGATCTTGATGCCAACAACAACTAAATCGACGAATTTACTCGCTTTTGGTATAACTTAAATTTTTTGAATGTTTGAACAAAAATACGGCGATAACTTATGCATGTACCAGCTATCATAAGTTACTCGTGAGCACACTTACTTTTAAAGTAGATAATATATATGAACGATAAATACATCTATTATATTTTTTCACATAGAAAATCTATTATAATTAGGATGCCCATATTTTCTCGGGGACTATGAACTAATCCACTGAAAAATATGGGTTATATACCCAAATCAACCTTTTTTTATTTACTGCAAAGTTCTTTTCGTAGAGACCATAAGACAACTTTTTATAGGGAAAATGTTGACAATCTACGTGGCTCCATACATACATGCTTTGGATTTATGGGAGCCCTATAATTAATAGATAAATCCACAAATGGTGAAAATAACTGAAAATCAAAATAGAATTTCAACCAATTACATAACTTAAGTCAAAATCAATATAACGACTGAATATTTATATGCATAAATCAATTAGTGAAAAAAATGAGTGAAAATTAAGTAATACTACTTTCTTGAAAAAGGCGAATACATACTAACATAGTGCCTTTTTTGGATCTCTCAAACAACCTACACAATATAAAAAGTAAACAACAAACAAATCAATAAATAAACATAATATGAAAATTATACGTATATGAAAATCAAAGGGTTAAAACAAATAATGAGGTTGATTTATATGAGCTTTATAATGATGTAAATTACCTACAAACTAATATAAAAGATGTATGAAATAACGGTTTTGCATAGAAACACCATGATTTCACTGACTTAAAAAAGGATAATAAAAAAATTGAAAAAAGTATAGGCAAAGTTAGTAACTTACAGCCTAACAACAAAGCGTTGAAAGAAAATCATGACATTGAAGTAAACCTTTAAAAACACAACAAACTAAAAAATTTAGACTTGATTTACCAATAAAACTAAAAAAGACAAAGCAAGAAAATGAAGTGGACATGAAGCTAAATATACTCTTAAAAAAATTATATATTTATAATAATTTTTAACATTCATTAAAAACTCAAGAGTAAGATGAATAGTTGAAAGTAAGTTACAAACTTATAATGATGGGGAAGAGGAAAAGTAAAAGTGGAGTAAAGCCTATTAAAACATCTTAAATGGGCATTATTATTATTATTGTTGTTGTTGTTGTTGTTGTTGTTGTTGTTGTTGTTGTTGTTGTTGTTGTTGTTGTTGTTGTTGTTGTTGTTGTTGTTGTTGTTGTTGTTATTGTTATTGTTATTATTATTATTATTATTATTATTATTATTATTATTATTACTATTACTATTTTTATTATTATTATTATTATTATAATTATTATTTAATTAGATATGAAGTACTATAGCATATTCTGAGGCTTTTGAGAGTTGCCACATGACAATCAAATACTACTTAAAGTTAGCCTTTTAATAGTATTGTATAGATTTGTGAAATGAGATGATTGAAAAAATTCAAAAGAGAAGTATAACATAATTTCTCTTTTATATTTCCAAAAGTTGATATACAAAACTACGTAATAATTACTATACATTAAATTGTTGAAAATCAAATTGTTAAATTTTATGGTAGTCAATGTTGTTTGTTTTACCATTATGTCATTGAGATAAATGTTGGTACGAAAATTAATCTCAAGTTAGCATATATGGTTGTTTCACTTTCTTTCTTAACCCCTACTTTGAGAGTAAGAGGCTTTTTTTTTTTTTTTCAATTTTTAGTCATGTTAATCAAGTATTTGTCCTTTTAACACCCAGGTTTTACTCTTGTGTTGACAAAAAAAACTTACAACAACATCAAGATCAACATCAGAGCCTTAATCCCAGAATGATTTGAGGTCGGCTGACATGAATCATTCTTTGGAACCGTTTATGGGTGAACGCACACCTCAATGCGAAAAAAAAAGAAAAAGTGAAAAACAAAAGGGGAGTGGTAAACTTATAGGTTTTAAAATCGAAGTCCGGATTTCTTTTATAAAAACTTAGAATTTAAATCGAGAATAAAGATTAAAACGATTTTGAAAACCGAAGTAAAACTTAAGGGTCCGGAATACCTTAAAAATGAACCAAGTATTAATATATAAGAAAGTTGTTGGTAAAAAGGTGTAATAAATCTGAAAAGACAAATAATTTTCTTTTAAGGTAATAAAAACATTAAATATCTCAAATAACATCAAATACTAAAAATCCACATGTATCATTGCCCTCCATTGTGCCCTATCCGTCACCATTCCCTCATCCAGCCCGAGAAATCTCATATCGTGCTTTATCACTCACATCCATGGCTGTTTTGGACTCCCTCTACCCCTAGCAACCTTTTCTGTTGCCCATGTCTCCAGCCTCCTAACAGGTGCGTCCATAGGCCTCCTTCTCAAATGGCCAATGTTGGAGCTAGTGTTCTCCACAATTAGTGTGATAACATGTGTAAATCTCTTATAGGTTCACAAGGTATACTTAGTATTTTATCAGTTGATTAACGTTTACTAATAACGGTTGGCTTGCTAGAAGTTTGACGTTATTATCATACTGATGGCGGTGATCAACCGGTCCCTAAAAGTCACACCTAAAGGATGTGTTTGAGAGATGTGATTATATGAAAATGTAATCACATTGATGCCTTATATGACTAAAAGGTTAGTCCATGTATTTGACTAAAAAGTTAGTCAATGTGATGATGAGACGATTATTTAATACAATTAAATAATATTAGCTGAGACGAATTAATTGTTAATTCGTAAATTGAATATAAACTGTTATATTTAATTAATGTATATAATGTTAGCTTAAACGAAATAAGATGTTAATTCGTAATTAAACGTAAACGGTTATATTTAATTAAGCAAATTATAAATATGCGATATTTATTGTTAATGTATATATTATACGAAATTGTCATAATAAATAATTACAGACCGGTATTAATAAATCGACTACAAACTGTTGTGTGTGGACTTATTAAATACGTGATGACATAAATGACAATTGATAAATATACACATATTATACATTTTGACAATAACCGAAAATAAGAAGATTTTCTTCTTATTTTTGGTTGTTGGTCACTTGATTTTTGGAAAATAAAAGAAGAAAAAGATCTTCCTCCTTTTGCTCCCTTTGGACGGTTTTAAGAGGAGAGAGGAAGAATCATTTTTCTCACTTGATTTTTCACAAAAACACTCTCATCACAAAACCCTAAAAACTACCCTAAAATTATTAGAAATTAGGGTTTTCTTTCTAGCAAGAAAGGGGCATTTCTCGGAGCATCTTGGGTGCAACGATTAGGAGAATATCGATCTCGATATTTGTTCTTAGGCCATATTTCTAGGACCGGAGGTTGATTCTAATCTCTATTCTTTTGTTTATGTAATTTCGTTTATGACTCGTAATTTCATATTTCATAATTTCGTTATAATCCAAAATTTTCTTTGATGAAATATACCGATATTTCTCACAAGTGGTATCAGAGCATAGGCCACGAAATTATTTTATATGATTTTCATAAATGGATTTAAACAAAAAAAATTTGAAAAAAAAAAAATTCGGCCGAATTTTTTTTTTTTTGGCCGAGAGGGTTTTTGTTTTTTTGTTGTTTTGTTTCCATTTTGATTTATTGATATTGTTGTTTTAATATGTTAAGATGATAATATGATAAATTTGTAGATGTTTTGATTTAATAAAAATTAAATTGAAATGTAAATGGAAATTGTTTTGATTTATGGTGTTCATTTGTTTTTGCTATATAGTTTCGGCATACATGATGTTAAATTGTTGTTTAAGAATCATGATTCATTAATTTAATAATGTTCAAATCAATTGTGATGAATCAGATTTTCAGATAATCGATTTAATCATAATTTAGATATTCATTTTAATAAATCAAAATGGAAACAAAACAACAACAAAAAAACAAAAACCCTTTCGGCCAAAAAACAAATTCATTCGGCCGAAAAAAAAAAATTTTAAATTTTTTTTGTTAAATCCATTTATGAAAATCATATAAAATAATTTAGTGGCCTATGCTCTGATACCACTTGTGAGAAATATCGGTATATTTCATCAAGAAAATTTTGGATTACAACGAAATTATGAAATATGAAATTACGAGTCATAAACGAAATTGCATAAACAAAAGAATAGAGATTAGAATCAACCTCCGGTCCTAGCAATATGGCCTAAGAACAAATATCGAGATCGATATTCTCCTAATCGTTGCACTCAAGATGCTCCGAGAAATGCCCCCTTTCTTGCTAGAAAGAAAACCCTAATTTCTAATAATTTTAGGGTAGTTTTTAGGGTTTTGTGATGAGAGTGTTTTTGTGAAAAATCAAGTGAGAAAAATGATTCTTCCTCTCTCCTCTTAAAACCGTCCAAAGGGAGCAAAAGGAGGAAGATCTTTTTTCTTCTTTTATTTTCCTAAAATCAAGTGACCAACAACCAAAAATAAGAAGAAAATCTTCTTATTTTCGGTTATTGTCAAAATGTATAATATGTGTATATTTATCAATAATCGATTTAATCATAATTTAGATATTCATTTTAAGATGTTAAATTGAATCATCTAGTTTGGATCTATGTTTAAATTAAATGTTGATGATTATGCCAATCTTGTTATAGTAGCAACATTAAACAAATTTGTTCACATACAAGGGCTATTTTCGAAAAGAAAGAAAAAAAAAACTAATTTTTTTGGATTTTTGGGCTGAATGCCGAGAGCAGAAGAAAAAAAATGGTTTCGTTTTGTTTTTTTTTGTTTTGGCCGATTATTTTTATACATCATATCTATAATGTATGATTGTTTGTTGTGAAAAAGTTCACAAATTTTAGATACCCAATTATTTTAAAGTGGTTTAAAATAATGTTAGATTAATTCACATTACAAGTTAATGTGTATTAGATTGGAATTATTGTGAGTAATTGAGGAATTGTCACATAATTTTGATCATTTTAAAATAGGTGGTTTGGATAAATTACTCTACATAATTAAGGAATTATGTCTTGAATGATTAATTTATAGTTGATGCTTTTTATTTAGTTGTATAAATTGTTGAATGGTTTATTTACGTATTTTTGCAATTGGTTGTAATTTATGTATTACCTAGTGTGGCCTTTGTTGATTATGTTTTCGTAATGATGGAAACATAGTCTTGATGTAATTTTGAGATCTCGAATCTCCTTTGGTTTTCTTTAGTATTATTGTTTTGAAATTAGAATGTAAATAGGTTTATTTTGTAATTTATTATTTGTAATTTTGAGAAGACTAAAGATGGAGATTGGATTGCTCACTCCCGCTACATGGACCAAGATGGAACATCAAGACAAGCTTCTCGGGTCCTAGGAAGGATTCCACAGTTGTATTTATGTTCATTTTGGTAGATAGGCCACACTAGGACTTTATTTTTGTTTTTACGTTTTTCCATTCTTGTTGCTTTTCTTCGCTTGATTATTAGTGCATCATATTCCGCCTAAACCAAACCACCTACTAATATGCATGAAAATTGACTCATATAGTTTGGATGTTAGTTATCATGGACATAAAGATGTCACACTATTTTAAGCCATCATCTTAGTTTATTCATTCACGCATGCTAGATATTAGTTCACTTAAAATGAATTAAAATAAAGTTGATGGGATCTTCCTCTAAAACTAAAATTGAGACTATTCTTTATAGGCCAAACAACTATGAATCCCTTCTTCGTCGGTTGGCATATAGGACCTTACTCTCCATATGACCCCTTCTATGTTGGGTAAGTAGTTTGTGTTGACTTATTTTACCTCAACATTATAATCCGAAGAGTTTCTCGAGATTATGATGGACTATAGATAGAATTTACAGAAATTTATCAACCAAGAATTCTAAAAGTAGAATTAGCCAAGAGGTTGGCTTATCAATTTACAGATAATTGAATCTTGGGATCATTTATATAATTCTTGAGGGAGGTCAACTGTATAAATGCTTGAGTCTTCGCATTATAACAGTTTTGCATAAGACTTAAATCATAACGATGAGTATGCTTATTATATTTTTCTTCTTCTTTTTGCAGTGTAGAATTCGTTTTATATTGATAATACTGCTTACAACAAATGGCTGAAAATAATGATATCCCTATGCCAAGTGCCACACTTGCACGCGAGTCCTGGCTCAAAACTTTGATGGACCACATGAATCAGTCCACACGACTGAAGAATGACGGGTCCAACTTTGCGGACTGGGAGGCATCATTACGGAATGCTGCCATTGCTGACGGTAAGCTCAAGTACTTGACTGAGCCAATACCGCTAATTCCAGGTCCCAATGCAAGAGCTAACGAGTCACTTGCTTATAGTGATTTCGTCATGGAAGCGGGTACGATAAAGAACGTACTCATTTTTGCAATGGAAACCAATTTGCAAAGACGCTTCATTGCCAGCGGTGCAAACAAGATTTTCACCACGCTCACTAATGAGTTCTCAAAAACACCGAGAATCGTTACTTGTGAGCATACCTGTCGCTTCTTTGAGGCGAAACTCCAGAAGGGCCAACCGGTTAGCCCACACATTCTTGACATGATTGAGAATGTCGAGAAACTGGAGACACTTGATTGCAAAATCAGTGAGAGCATAGTCATTGACCGTATGCTTCATTCACTTCATGATGGTTTTGCCCTTTTCAGGGCAAATTACTACATGAATGACATGAAAAAAAGTCCTCATGAGCTACACTCACTTCTCGTACAGACCGAGAAGGATATGAAATTGAGTGGGAGCATGAACCAAGATGTTCTCATGATTTCCAACAAGAATAAGGGTAAGGGCAAAGCTCACGACGACCTAACTGTAGGAAAGCCAAAGTTTAAGAAGTCAGGAAACGGTAAGAGTGGGCCTGGTGAGACTAGTGGCTCACAAGGCAAGGCAAAGAGCAAGGGCGGTGACGTTGAGTGCCACCATTGTCACAAGACTGGGCATTGGAGGAGGAACTGTCCCGTGTACCGTGAGGACATAAAAGCAGGCCGCGTCACTCCTGTTGGTATGTCATCTTATATTCATATGATTGAGATTAACTATGCAAGTTTCGGAACTTGGGTACTTGATACTGGTTGTGGTTTTCATCTGTGTAATCATTTGTAGGGCCTAAAAAACATCACACCCCTCGCAAAGGGTGATGTGGACCTACGAGTGGGGAATGGAGCAAGAGTTGCTACAGTCTCAATGAGAACATACGTAATCCAGCCCCCGAGTGGTTTTGAGTTATATTTATATTACTGTTACTATGTACCCAGTTTATCTAAAAATATTATTTCTGTTTCCGTACTTGATAAAGACGGTTTTTCATTTTCAATAAAGGACAATAGCTGTATTTTCTCTTTTAATGAAATTTTTTATGGCAAAGCAGTTTCCATGAATGGAATTTATACTTTAGATCAAACCACAGATATATTACATGTAAATAATAAGAAATTAAAGGTTGGTGACAAAGATCAAACTTATCTATGGCATTGTCCAATGGGACACATAAATGAAAAACGTGTAAAGAAACTCATTGGGAATGGGACTATCCCCACATTTTATTTCTCATCATTTGGCACGTGTGAATCATGTCTTATCGGCAAAATGACTCGAATTTTCTTCAAAGGTGTTGGAATGCGTGCTAATGACCTATTAGGACTCATACATACTGATGTATGTGGACCTATGTCAATCACCGCAAGAGACGGCTATAGATATTTTATCACTTTCACGGATGATTTGAGTAGATACGGATATATCTACTTAATGAAGCATAAAAGTGAGTCTTTTGAAAAATTCAAGGAATACCAGAATAAGGTTGAGAACCAACTGGGAAGAAAGGTTAAAGCACTCCATTCAGATCGTGGTGGCGAATATCTTTCAAATGAGTTTGATCAACACCTTAAAGACTCGTGGAATAGTTTTACGATTAACTCCACCGAACACCTCAATTAAATGGTGTGTCCGAACGGAGAAATCGAACACTACTTGATATGGTTCGATCCATGATGAGTCACACAAAGAGTACCCGATTCATTATGGGGTTCTGCTCTTTTGTCAGCTGCTCTTATACTTAACCGAAGTCCGTCTAAAGCTGTCGACAAGACTCCGTATGAAATATGGAAGGGAACGGTCCTTAACTTGTCCTTTATTCGGGTTTGGGGCTGCGAGGCTTATGTCAAGTGGAGAGACGAGGATAAGCTCGGCCCGCGATCGGTCAAGACATACTTTATTGGTTATCCAAAAGGAATGTTTGGTCATTACTTCTATTCGCCTACCGAACATCGAGTTTTTGTTGCGGCTAGTGCAAAGTTCTTAGAGAAAGAATTTCTCGAGAACAAGTCAAGTAATAGAACCTTCGAGTTGTCTGAGATTCAAGAACCAACAACCGAGGAACAGATGGAGGAAGATGTTCCTTCAACTAATGATACGGTTAACATTCCTCAGGAACCTAGGAGGTCGGGTAGAGTCTCTAATCCTCCAGACAGATACATTGGTATGGTCGAGGAAAACGACGTTTTGCTCCTAGAGAGTAATGAACCCGCTACCTATAAAGGTGCCATGACCTGTTCCGACTCTAAGCTATAGCTTGAAGCCATGCAATCCGAGATGGACTCCATGTATGAGAATGACGTATGGGATCTTGTTGATTTACCTAACAAGGTACGACCTCTTCAGTGCAAATGGCTTTACAAAATAAAGCATTCTGTAGAAGGGCAACCAGATACCTATAAGGCACGACTAGTGGCAAAAGGTTTCACTCAAGTGCACGGATTGCATTATGATGAAATTTTTGCACCCGTAGTTATGCTGCATTCCATTCGGATAATCTTAGCGATTGTCGCTTTTCATGACTATGAAATTTGGCAGATGGATGTGAAAACCGCCTTCTTAAACGGTTATTTGGAGGAGGAATTGTACATGGTACAACGCGAAGGTTTCATAGATCCTGAAAATCCTACGAAAGTGTGCAAGCTTAAATGTTCCATTTATGGACTTAAGCAAGCTTCTCGGAGTTGGAATCATCGTTTCGACCAGGTGATAAAAGAGTATGGTTTCACTCGATCGGTCGAGGAACCATGCTTATATATCAAGTCGAGTGGGAGCAAGATTGTTTTCTTGATATTGTATGTCGATGACACACTCTTGATTGGGAATGACATTCCCCTCTTATCTTCGGTAAAAGGATGGTTGAAGAACCATTTCCAGATGAAAGATCTGGGTGAGGCACAACGCATACTGGGAATCCGTATCTATCGAGATAGATCACGACGGATGTTATCACTAAGTCAGGAGTCTTATTTAGATAAGATTCTTGAAAGGTTCAGCATGACCAACTCCAAGAAGGGGAACCTTCCAATGACTTCTGGGATGCATTTGAGCAAGTCTCAGTCACCCACGACACCTGAAGGGGTTGAACGCATGAGTCGCATTCCTTATGCATCAGCCATAAGAACAATCACGTATGTCATGATATGCACACGTCCAGACGTGGCATATGCATTGAGTATGACGAGTCGGTACCAAAACAATCCAGGTGAAACACACTGGATAGCTGTTAAAAACATCCTTAAGTACCTACGGAGAACTAAGGATTGGGCATTGACTTATGGAGGAGATACTAAGCTATGTGCAATCGGTTACACAGATGCTAGCTTCCAAACGGATCGAGATGATTCAAATCTCACTGGATTCGTTTTTACTCTTAATGGTGTTTGCGGTCACCGGAAAAGTTCCAAACAGAAGTTGTAGCAGATTCTACTACGAATCAGAGTACTATGCCGCTTCGAAGCGTGAAAGGAAGCTATATGGATGCGTCAATTCTTACAAGGACTAACCATAGTTCCTAGTTCGAATGACCCAATCACCATCTATTGTGACAATAGAGGTGCCATCTTCCAGGCCAAGAAGCCTAAGTCTAGCAACAAGTCTAGGCATGTACATCAGAAGGCTCACCTGATCCGTGATTACGTGGAGCAAGAGGAGATAGTGATTGACAAGATTGCTTCGGATGACAACATCGTGGATCCTCTCACTAAACCATTGAAATATGATAAGCATGAAGGGCACGTTATTTTCATGGGAATTAAACGTGTTCCTGAGTTGTAGTAGTTGATTATGGATTCGATACATTTTCTTTTTCATATGCTATTTATAACTTCATCGTATTATTTTCATATTTTGTTTTTCATGTGGATTGTACGACAACATTGAACGCCACAAAGTGAACTGAATTACATTATATTTGTTTTGGTCCTTAATCGCCTACATGAGCTGATAACACTGGCTTTTATATTGTGAAGTTGATTGATGGTGGGTTCAACGAGCCATAAGTCAAACGGTTGGCTGATCGATCACAGATGCGAGTTATAACGATACCTCGTAGGACATTGTGACAACGTAATGGAGTCCTAAATGTTTAAAAACATTCGGTGCCAGGTCGTGGATTGGACGTCCATTGTGTTCCTAGAGTCGATTGTTTTGACTATCGACTGTCTCTTGAGATTAAGGCAGTTTTTGGGTGACTTTGGTTTCTTTCTCATGGTCGACCGTAATAGGAGGCTAAGCAGATTTTTACTGGGTCATTTCATACTCTGCTTATATCTGCAGGATTCGAGTTGAAGAAAATATCCAACCTTTATCAGTTTTAGTCATTTCTCAGGGCCACTCGAGGAGTTGTAACTGAAATGCATGGCCATGCTCGAATGATGATTCGTTTATTAGTTAACTTACTCTCTAGTCGGGAAAACCATTCTTGATATTGATCACTTGTAAAATACGACCTTTGTGAATACGGATTTTGCAAATTGTTTTACATTGAGTGGGAGAAATTAAGGATACGAGAATCGGTTATCGCACATACACTTGTGAGGACAAGTGGGAGATTGTTGGAGCTAGTGTCCTCCACAATTAGTGTGATAACGTGTGTAAATCTCTTATAGGTTCACAGGGTATACTTAGTATTTTATCAGTTGATTAACGTTTACTAATAACGGTTGGCTTGCTAGAAGTTTGACGTTATTATCATACTGATGGCGGTGATCAACTGGTCCCTAAAAGTCACACCTAAAGGATGTGTTTGAGAGATGTGATTATATGAAAATGTAATCACATTGATACCTTATATGACTAAAAGGTTAGTCCATGTATTTGACTAAAAAGTTAGTCAATGTGATGATGAGACGATTATTTAATACAATTAAATAATATTAGCTAAGACGAATTAATTGTTAATTCGTAAATTGAATATAAACTGTTATATTTAATTAATGTATATAATGTTAGCTTAAACGAATTAAGATGTTAATTCGTAATTAAACGTAAACGGTTATATTTAATTAAGCAAATTATAAATATGCGATATTTATAGTTAATGTATATATTATACGAAATTGTCATAATAAATAATTACATACCGGTATTAATAAATCGACTACAAACTGTTGTGTGTGGACTTATTAAACACGTGATGACATAAATGACAATTGATAAATATACACATATTATACATTTTGACAATAACCAAAAATAAGAAGATTTTCTTCTTATTTTTGGTTGTTGGTCACTTGATTTTAGGAAAATAAAAGAAGAAAAAGATCTTCCTCCTTTTGCTCCCTTTGGACGGTTTTAAGAGGAGAGAGGAAGAATCATTTTTCTCACTTGATTTTTCACAAAAACACTCTCATCATAAAATCCTAAAAACTATCCTAAAATTATTAGAAATTAGGGTTTTCTTTCTAGCAAGAAAGGGGCATTTCTCGGAGCATCTTGGGTGCAACGATTAGGAGAATATCGATCTCGATATTTGTTCTTAGGCCATATTGCTAGGACCGGAGGTTGATTCTAATCTCTATTCTTTTGTTTATGCAATTTCGTTTATGACTCGTAATTTCATATTTCATAATTTCGTTATAATCCAAAATTTTCTTGATGAAATATACCGATATTTCTCACAGCCAAACCATCTTAGTCGGTTTTCCATCATCTTGTCCTCTATTGGCGCCACTTTCACCCATGTGACACAAATAAACTTATCAACTATTAATTTAATGTTATAATTGACTTTTGTTACACGCTTTTTCTCTCAGAATATAGTGAAAGTCTTATCAAACATGAAAAATGGCTCCCTTGTTTTGCGTTGTTCATCAAGTTGGTAATTATAACCGAAGTTGCTACAAATGTTGATAGTATGATAATTGGATAACTGATAGGATGTCGCAACCTAATCAAAGATAAATAACCTAGACACAAATGAATGTAGTAATAGGTGTCGAACACAAGGAGATGGGAGTTGCTATATAAGTTGTTATGGAGTGAATTCTATCTAGGTCGGTTATCGATTGACTATATGATGGGGTTTGTAAACAATAACAATAAAGGAAGAGTCTAGGGAGGTCAGGTAACACATGCAAATTATGTAAATGCTCAAATTAAACATAGGAGTTGATAACATCGTTAATTGTTTAGGCTTAAAGACAACCACCTCTCGGCCTTATTGTCAACCATAGATCGGGTCCTAGCGAACTCTCGTTATGACTAGGTCATTTACTAAAACATGCTTAGTCTAATTCAATTTCGTGCCTCTCGGCTACATGCAAATTATGTAAATGCTCAAATTAAACATAGGAGTTGATAACATCGTTAATTGTTTAGGCTTAAAGACAATCACCTCTCGGCCTTATTGTCAACCATAGATCGGGTCCTAGGGAACTCTCGTTATGACTAGGTCATTTACTAAAACATGCTTAGTCTAATTCAATTTCGTGCCTCTCGACTTATAAAAGTGAATTAACAAATTTAATCTAAGATAGTGATCATTTATCAAAGATTAGAGGTGGCAAACGGGTCAATCGGATCAGTTTCGGTTCGGGTTCTTTCGGATCGGGTTCTTTCGGTTTATCTTTTTTTTTTTCGATTTCAGTTCGGTTCAATTCAGGTTGGATTCAGTTTTCACTTTTAATCGGTTGTAGATATTTCGGGTTGGTTCAGTTTCGAGTTGGGTCAATATCAGTGCAAATAAGGTTCGAGTCGGGTCAATATCAGAGCAGATGAGATTCGAGTCGGGTCATAATCGGATCGGATGTCAAGGGATTAGGTCTTTATTCAAAAGATTGGATATAATACGAATAATTTTTTTTTAAAAAGTAATAAATAATGTTTTTTTTGCATAACTACGGTATAATATTAATTCATTGATGTCAAAGGGGTGACACACATGTACAAAAAGACACCCTAAATGTGACGCCTAGGTACATTCGGGTCATTTCGGGTTTCAATGTTGGGTTTCTGTCATCAACGTACGGGTTGAAATCGGTTCAGGTATATATCGGATCGGATTAAAACAATTCAAGTTGAAACAAGTCAGGTTCATTCGATCTTGGGTCTATTTCGGATATTACGAATTCGATTCGATTTCGAATCAATTCAGGTCAATTCAGGTTTCGGGGTGAAGTTCAGTTATACCTTTCGGATGTACGGTCAGGTGTCGATTCGGGTATTTTCGATCGGTTTTTCGGGTTCGGTATACTTTTGCCAGGTCTATCAAAGATTAACAAAACAAAGCAAACATGTAATAGAAACTTTTAATCGATTACTATAACATCCAAATTCAACAATTGCAAAAATTATTTGTGCACGGCTTCCCTTATTTCCTAGACAAAGTAAACTACTCTTGCATAATGTAAACTAAACTAATAAGGGAAATGACAAAGGAAATAACAAAACAATATAAGAAATAGAATTACCTCAACAAAGGAAATGAACTTGGAAATGAAGAACAAGATAGAACAAATGGAAATGACTTGTAAATGAACTTGTAATATAAATTGAAACGCTTAAATAAATGTTTGTAACAACTAAAGGAATGTTTAAAGGAAATCTAATCTAAAATACATTTTATTCTAAAAACTAAGACTAAAGTATATGGAAAAAGTGTATGTTAGTGTGTGGATACAACACCCTTTATATAGGACCAAAGGGAGTAACAGAAATAAGGTAAAAAGGGCTAACACCGATCAGGGACACCACACCCGATCGGGGTCGTGATGTTTTATGATTTTTCTCTTAATTCCGTCTTTAAGTGCATGAGGAATCCAATGTGAGCTATTAACCCACCTTTAATCCTCCGGTTAATTGCACTATGAGCATCCTAAGAGCATCCTAAGCTTGGCCTTCTCCACATGAACTTGGACTTCTCTTTTTGGCTTTATTTCATATGAACATTTTGAATATCAACCCAAGCTTCATACTTTTAACTCGGGCTTGGAAATTACCAAAATACCCTTCCGAGATCATGCTTAGTCCTTTTAGCCTCGTGAACTCATGTGCTTGCTACTTTGACGGGAAAAAGCTACCAAAAGCTTAATTTCCTACAAATCACAATGAAAACAAGCAAATACAACTAGAACACGGAGTTAGCTAATTAAATCACTAACATTAGTGCAAATGATCAAATAATCCGAGCTAAAATAGGGAGTTAAAGTATATATAAAATGGACTTATCAAACTCCCCCAAGCTAAACCCTTGCTTGTCCTCAAGCAAGCACACAGTATAATATATGACAAGGACAAGGGTACAAGCAACAATCATCCCTTCCAAATGCAATTCCCGTCAAGTAACTTTAAAGTACAATGAATCAAATCCCGAAACCACATGGGTATAGGGAAAATGCAACAACATGGATGAGATTTATATGACGGCGTAACATAAAGGACTTCACATGGACATTTCGACTCTTGCATGATCTTATTGACATCGGACTCCTCAGGATTCACTCACACTCATATTATGAACAAGGCAAATTATATGTGAATGTAACACTCTCCTATGTACGACTCAAGAGAATGAACCCGCAATCTAATATGGTAAACATTCCAAATCAACAAGACAATGCTAACAAGAATGCACAAATAGAAGCCAAGAGAAGAGATAAAAGAGGCTAGGGGTAATGGTTAAAAAGTGGACAAACGAGTTTGGATATGTGGAGTTAAAGGTCGAGCTAATCAACCATCCAAACAAGCAAAGAGTGCTTAAATAACCCAATACCAATCTTATAGCAATAGCCCATTGAATCAAAGCAGCATATGACCCAAATTAAAACTTTTACAACACAAAATGAACATCCGAACTCAATTTCTTCATAAACTATGAAAGATCAATCTCATCTCTTTTTTCTTTTTCATCAAAAATTTCTTTTTTCATTTCATTTCTTTTCATCTTTCTATCTTTGGTTCATTTTTTCTAATTCATATTTTTCTTCTTCCTTTCTCACTTTTCTTTCACAACACAACGAGAATTAATGATCCCGTCAACATCATCAACATCACAAAAGCACCTTAAACTCACTAAGATGGTTACTAGCTCAACAAGGTAGGCATTTTGGTATGTAGCTAGAAACAAATATATGGTAGCATATAATGAGAAAAGGCTCAAAAATAGGTGATGCATGTGAGAAATTATAACAATAAGGGTTCACGTGCAAACTATCGTAGCATGTCCAAGAATAAGAAACCAATGCCATACTTGTGCATTTTGATGTAACGCACACAAAGAGGAGAAACTACACATACCTAAATGAGACCGGGTATAGATGCACCGACCTTTTTGGAGGCTCTACCTTACCATTTATGTAGTTTACCAATGTCAAGATCAAGTCTATTTTGTCCAAAATCCATCCCTCACCCACTATGTCAAGACAACCCCAAGTATTCAAAACCCGTCAAAAGCGTGATTCATTAGCTTAAAAAGCTACAATAGGAAATGCAAGGAGGAATGACATTATGCATAAGACATAAGGGTGGACACAACAAACATTTTTATGAAGCTTTTCAATATTTTTCAATTTTTTGCATTTTTGAAAATATGAAAGCAATTAAATATCTAGACTCACTAAATCTCTCCCCCAAGCTAGAACAACACATTGTCCTCAACGTGTGACACAAAGATAGACAAACAAAAACCAACAAAGGGAGATGAGATGACACATGCGGAAATAAAGGAAAGAAAGCATACTAAAGTGTAGAAGCCTCTCCCAAGCTAGCTTGAAAATGGGGTAAGGTCCAATCCAAGTAGCAAAGTACCTGCAAAAGACTAACTACTACAAACTAAAGCAATCTAATTGTCTTATTGTCCTAACTATTACATCAAAACCAAATGAAAATTACAATTGTCCAAAAACCGTAAATTGTCTTAAAAAGCATAAATAAAACGAATTTTCCTAAATGAGCACTCTTTGTCCTCTAAAAAGCATATCAACACCCTTAGAAGTTTATCATATTCCTACGCACGAGTAGACCTGGCGAACAGATCAGGTCGTGTCGTGTTCGTGTTCGTGTCAACTTTAAACGGGTCATCACTACCCCAACCCTAACCCGACCTAATTACATAGACAGGTCATTTGTCTTAACCCTAACCCAACCCATTTAATTTTTCTATAACCCAACCCGACTTTGATACCGTCGTTTTGTATCAAAATTAAATTTATAATTTCAAACTAAAGCTATAGCTAGTGATAGTAAGGGTCGAACCACAGAGAGACAAGATCAATTCTATTTGCTTATTTCAGTCTATAAAAGTAACAATTAATGGGGGGGTTTGAAATTGGTTGATTCTAATGACTAATTACTGGAAATGAAATTTCTCAACAAGATAAAAAGAAGATCGGGAACTTCGGTTCACCATGGCTAAGGTCAGGTCAATAAGGTAGCAAAAGTCTAATAAAACGGTCTCAGGGGATATGAACAAGCCTTTCGATCTATGCTCAAATTAACCTTACGGTCTACTAACTCCCAAGAATTTCTCAAAGCTTTCGCTCAAAGGAAATTCAAATCTAATGATAATTTTAAATTACTAATCTTTCAATCTAGTAAAAGGGTTTATCAAAAGACAACAAGATCGATATGGAAAGAATTCATGCTAACCAAATAATCCTAATTTACGCCATGGCTCACCTCGTTCCCAATCAATAAAATTAGCTAATCATATTTAAAACTATAACTATTGCAAAATTGATAGCAAAGAATAAATTTGACATGATTAAATTGAACTAAAGGCAAAAGGTAAGAGCTTAATTACTGAAATTAAATTGGTAAAACAGGAATCGAAATAACAAGAAATTAAGGAAGAAAGAAATTGCATAAAAACTTACTAATTAGAATGATGAACAAAGTAATCGAATTCGAGGATTTCCGTTTCCAAAGCTAGATCTAAAAACTGAGTTCTTGAGTTATGAAAAGCATAACCTAATAATTGCTGCGTTCTACTGATAAAAAGATGCCAAAAGTTAATTACAAGTTGGGCTTTTAAAAGTCTAAAACGAAAAATCAATATCAGCTCGCAGACTGGTCGATTGACCGGTCAGAATGGTCGATCGACTGGTCACTTCAGAACATTAGCGTCTGCTGTACTTCATTGGTCGATCGACTGTGCAGCATGGTCGATCGACTGGTTGAGCTGTGTAGTGGCTTCTTTCTCTCTTCAAATCAGCTCTTTACTCCAGGCGCGCATCCCGAGGTGGTTAAATCCGAGCTCCCTTCTTCAAAGCTTCCCAAAAGTTGCCTCCGGAGGACGATTCAGGCTTGATTTAGCTTACTTCCACTCATTCCTACAATAAATCATAGAAAATGCAAAGTAAACCGTTTCGGGAGAAATAATAGCTTAAAGCTAACAAATATGCATGGAAATACGTGCCAAAACCGCAAATAAAGTGTATAGAATATGCACGTATCAAATCTCCCCAAACCAAACCTTGCTTGTCCCCAAGCAAGCACTATGACCCGTATAAAACTAAATGGAAAGGAGTATATATCTCAGAGCTAGCTACAGGTCAATGCCAAACCGTTTAATGCACATAGTCAACTACCGCAAAGCTCAAATCAAGTGAACAAATTTATGCATATCATGGAATTAAATCGGGCGTTCGACCTTGCAAGACTCATAAATTCGGACTCTCCCGGGTCACTCTTCCCTCAGCAAAGCAAATGGTAAGATTATATGTAAAAGAGAGGGAAGAAAATACACTCTCACCTAGACTGCGACCGACAAAACATGTATGCTTGACTAGTATGAATAATGATTCTAGCTACCGTACATACGCATAACCACCGTCAAAGACTATTACATGCCGAACTATTGCAAGATTTGGATATGTGAGGCTAAGTGGGAAAGAAAGGGCAAAACAATTATGGAAAAAGTGAAGGTAAGAGCCAAGCTAGTACCTATCAAACCATCAGAAACCGTATCCCGTTCCTCCAACTCAAAATATAATTCATGCCTTTAATGACTAGGCAACACAATATCCCAAAACAAATACCTCCAAATCATGGAATAAGCACATGAGGCGTGTTCTCAATTCAACCAAATTATCATTTTTTTTTTCAAATTTCTTATTATTCTCTTTTTTTTTTCTTTTCTTTTCACTCTCTTTTTTTTTCAACTTCTGAGCTGGTGGTCGATCGACCAGTGATGGCAGTCGATCGACCACCTGTCAGAACCAGTGCTCTCTGCCCAGGTGAACGTCTTTTTTTTTTTTTTTTTTAAAAAAAATTTCTTTCTTTTCATTCCTTTGGGTGACACTCCTGCAATTTCTCCACTTCTCGTAAATACTCACTCCAACACAACAAAGACGAACCAAAACTGCTTATAATACGACAAACTCCTCTACTACTTCCTAGCTTGGCATAATGGTAGGATAAGTATGGGATGTAGTTGAGGGCAACTGGCAGTTATGGCTTATAGTGGAGTTAATGGGGTAAAATGAGAAAGGGGAAGATGCAATAATTCTCAAAACATGCAATACCGACCACAAACCAATGCGTATAGGCAATAAGCAATCAAAACTCATACATGTGCAAAACATGAAATGAAGGGAGTACTACTCTCAATCCTAAATTAACCGGTCATGAATGTCACTAGTTATAGGCTCTATATCTCAGAAAGTATAAGTAGTTTGCCAAAAGTAATGAGTCAAGTCTAATTACCCGAAATGAATTTCATAACAAAATTTGAGAAATCACTTTTATTTTTGGTGAAATGTAAGTAATCTCATTAAGCTCAAACCAAGGATACAAAATACATCATAACTTAGTTTAGAATACAATTGATCCAATCCCTATCACTAGCTCTTACAACCTTACTTGATTGACATCTAAGCCTGATTTTCATCAGGTTTTTGCATTGAGTAAACACAACAGTAGGTCGTACCAAAACACCTTCTAATCTGGCAGAGTTACATTGCTGCCAAACCATGTAATGTACAGCCATAAAGACTGCTAAGCATATATCCTTCTGCACCTGTGACCAATTTCTCCTACCAGTCCAGATAAGAGAATTCCCTTGGGGTTTTGGAATCTTCAGCCAGTCACAGGCCAACTCCAGTAGCTTCAGAACATACGGGCATTGCTGGAACAGATGAGTAACAGTCTCAAAACTCACTTGGCAAATGCAGCACAAGTCATCAGAAATAACTCCAATCCTATGTAGCTTCTCTTTAGTGTTAAGTGCATTCCTCATAATAAGCCAGTTAACAAAACAATGCTTAGGAACAGCAGCATTATTCCAAACCAGCTTAGACCACCCCCACTTTTGTCTCCTTAAGCCTGATCCAATCATACCCAGACTTAACAGAGTACCCTTTTAGGTCAGCAAGCCATGTACCATGTGAATACTCATGCTGAAACAGATCCCTGGTCTTACATATCGCCTTCCAGTTGCCACTCATGTGACATTTAGGAACATGATCAGAGCAGGTATCATTTTTTATATAAATTTAATGTACCCACTTCACCCATAAGCTATCAGGCTTGCTGTAAATCCACCACACAAGCTTCCCAATTGTAGCCAAATTCCAGTGAACACTATTCCTAACACCCAGACCACCCTCACTCTGTGGAATGCACACATGATCCCAACCAACCAATGGAACTCTCATATAGTCACTTGTGCCATCCCATAAGTAATTACGACAGATATTATCAATTTGCTTCAAAACTCCTTTAGGAATCAGGAATATGTTAGCCCAATAAGAGAACAGGGAAGTAAGGACAGACTTGACCAAGATGAGTCTGCCAGCATAAGACACCTTCCTGGCTCCAAACGTTCTGATTCGTTCAATAATTTTCTCCACCAGAATCCTACATTCTTTCTTCCCCAACCTACCAGCTGCAATGGGAACTCCCAAATATTTAAAGGGAAGATGTCCTTCAACACACCCTGACCTAGCTATAAGCTGCTGTTTGAGAGACCCATGTACCCCATTGAAGTAAATACTAGACTTATCATTATTCATCTCCAGACTAGAAGCTCTAGAAAATGAGGCAAAGGACCTCAACAGCAGCATCACAGATTGAGAGTCCCCTCTAGAGAACATAAGGAGATCGTCAGCAAACATTAAATGAGACAGCTTTAATCTCCTACACAGAGAGTGATGTTTAAATGGCAAGACCTCAGTAGTAAAATTAAGAATTCTAGTGAGGTATTCCATAACAATGGTGAACAAGAGAGGAGAAAGAGGGTCTCCCTGCCTGAGCCCTTTTCTACCAGGGAAAAAGCCAAACGTATCACCATTAAGGACAAGAGAATAGGATGCACTTGTCACACATTCCATAAGGAGCTTCTTGAAATGAGTAGGGAAAAGTAGAGCATCCGGCATCTGGCTAAGGAACTGCCAGTTCACTGAATCATATGCCTTCTTAAGATCAATTTTAAGAAGGCATCTTGGAGAGACAACAGCTCTATTATACAACCTGATAATGTCTTGACACACTAGTATGTTCTCTATGATGTTCCTGCCCTTAACAAACCCACCTTGAGTAGGACTAATAATAGAAGGAAGGACCTTGGCCAATCTAGAGCATAGGAGCTTTGAGATTACTTTATAGATGACATTGCAACACGAAATTGGCCTGAATTGTGCAACATTCTGAGGTAAATTCACTTTAGGAATAAGAGAAACCAAAGTATGATTCACTTGTTTAAGAAGCCTGCCATTGACAAAAAAATCTTTAACCACTGCACACACATCATCTCCAATTACAGGCCACGCATCCTTATAAAAGGCACTAGTAAAGCCATCAGGCCCTGGAGCTTTATGGCTTGGAATCTGAAACACAGCCTCCCTTATTTCAGCATTAGTAACAGGCATACCTAACACCTCACATAACTCCTCAGTGCATACAGGCCCTTTCTGAACAACCTGCACATTCACATCCTGCAGAGCTTTAGTCGTTCCCAGTAAATCCTGATAAAAAGATAAAAAAGCACTCTGAATACTGTCAGGATCATTAAGCCAAGTGCCCTGTTCATTTGCAATCCTTAAGACCTTATTCCTAACTTGCCTGCTCTTCATATAACTGTGAAAGATATTTGAATTACTATCCCCACTACACACCCATGTAGCTTTGGATTTCTGCAAAAGGAAAGAATCACAAGCCTTCTGCAGTTCAGAATAGTCCTTAATAGCATTGATTTCCAAGCCTATTAGATCAGCATTAGAGGGGTCATTTCTGAGCTGAATCTGACTATGCTCCAACTGTTTCCAAGCCCTTATGGTGTTATTCTCAATATCAGCATATAACTCCCTATTCAGCAGCTTTAAAGGTTGTTTAAGAAGTTTGAGTTTTTTCACGAATTGGAACATGGGAGTCCCCTGAATACTAGTCCCCCATATCTGTGTAACACATGGGAGAAAAAGATCACAGCCACTCCACATGTTAAAATATTTAAAGCTCCCTTTCCTGTGTCCCATATCAGAGGAATGTTGTACCAAGCAAGGCGTATGGTCAAAATAACCCCCAGTATGAAAATGAGCATAGAACTCAGGCCTCTCCTCAATCCACTCATGGTTAACAAGGGCTCTATCAAGTCTACTAAAGACCCTGGTACCAGCTTCCTGTTTATTATTCCAAGTGAAGAACGGCCCAATAGCAGGCATATCCACCATGTTGCATTGATCAAGACACACCTGAAAATCCTCCATTTCCTCCTCTGTAGTGACTCCTCCCAACCTTTCACAAGGTTTAAGAACAACATTAAAGTCACCCCCTATGAACCAAGGCCCTTGGATTTGAGCATTCAAAGCAATCAGTCTACTCCACAAAGCCTTCCTCTCATACACACCATTAAAAGCATACACCATGGTAAAATTGAAGCAGAAACCAGTAACCAAGTCCTTAACAAAAGTATGAATAAATTGGGCATTATACTCAAGAAACTGGATATTAAACATATTAGGCTTCCAAATAATCCAGACTCTACCCCCCTTATGATACTGCGTATTAGTAGATACACACCAACCACTACAAATATTATTCCTAATTCCATTTAGAGATGAAGGCTTAACCTTCGTCTCAAGGAGACCAAACAATCCAACTTTGTGATGATGAAGAAACCATTTAATATACTTCTGTTTAGCTGGACTGTTCAATCCCCTTACATTCCAAAAGCCAATCATTGCGACCCCCCCCCCCCCCTCCACAGGGGGCATAGTACTCGTCCCTATTCCCACTTTAGGAGTTGCATTGTTTAAAGCCTCCAGAAAAGAGTATTGGCCAAATTTAGCAGAGCTACTGCCATGATCAATGAGCTCTTGCCTACTCAACCTTATAACTGCTCTAGCTGGGGTAGCCACTTGCCATGTCCTAACATTGGTACCCTTCTTAGTGGAAGGAAAAACTGGAGTAAACACAGTCCTAGGACTAGGGTTCACCAGGGGAGTAGGAGCCTTAGGAGTTGCTGCCTTGACCACTGGAACCTTAGTCACTTGAACCTTGACCCCTGCATTCTTAGGTAACCACTTTTTAACTACTTTCTTCTTAGTATGACGAGTTGGTTTCACTTTCTGACGAGCATTGGTAATATGTCCAACACCCCCACACGTCTTACAGAGAATAGGATTCCATTCAAACTCAACCTTGACCTTAACAATAGACCCTTCCTCATCTAAAAATTTAACCTCTTGTGGAGGAGGTTTATCAAAAGGAACATCAATCAAGACTCTATCCATTCCTAACCTTGTTCGTTCCTCAGTAGGTCCATCACATCGAACAAAATCACCAATTAAACCAGCAATTTAATTTAGGGATACACTATCCCCAAAACTTAAGAGGTAATTGATGCAGTTTAACCCATACTGGAACAACACTAACATCCATCTTTGTGAGGGTATCCTGAGGAGTCCATGGTCGTAAGATTAAAGGTTTGTTCTCGAACAGGTAATGTCCCTGTTTCAAGACAGCTTCTTGTGCCTTCTGCTGCTTAAATTTAACCAGAAAAACACCAGAAGGCAAGAAAGAAATTCTATCAACTCCATGTTCTCCCCAAACATCCCTGATAAACTCCTCAATAATATCCCAATCCGGATTAGCCCCTAATATGAAGCAAATAACAGAGTTCTTCCAAAAAGCAAGCTCCTTTTGAACTTCAGACTCAGAAAATTGCAACATACCTTCAGGTTCCTCATCAATGGTGGCCAGCTTCTTGCCCTTACCACGCTCTTGGACAATCCATTCCTCCGTCTCATCATCTGTGATAAGATCATCAAGATCAAGAGGTTCAATTTCAACCGGGTTTGAGGCTAGCTTAAGCATAGACGAATTCGCAGTGCCAGAAACAGTAAAATCCAAAGCAGAGAAACGATTTTTATTACTATTTTTGTGATTTTTTGTTAAAGATTTCGGAGATTTTTGCGCCGTCATTATGAAAATCTAGGGTTGCTGAAAACTATGCAGGGATTTTTTATTTTGAGAGCTTTTCAGACGTTTCTCTTTCTATCTCTAGCATTTCTTTTTTTTATTGTGAGAAATCACTTTTAATTCTTGCTAAGAAGCTATGAAAAGGTAAGGAATGACATATTTGACTAATAGTGCAAAATCATCATTAATAACTCCAATCCGACTCAACTATATGCAAAAGTAAACGTGATATTTTTGATTTTTATGAATTTTTTCAGTTTTTTCTTTGTTTTTTTTTTTTTGAAATAACACAAATGCAAGCTAAAATGCAGTAAACGTGTGACTGAAATGCAATAAAAACAAATGCAGATGCAAAAGACATATGCAAATACCCTCTCCAAACCAAAACGCACAATGCCCTCATTGTGCTCAGCAGCAAATCACCAGCAGAAATAGGGAAGAATAAAAGCATAATAAAATAAAAACGAAACTAATAAAGGAGGTTCGGAAACTCACAAAAAACGACCTCCCCAAACCAGCCAAAAACGCGGAGGTCACCAGCATCTAATCACCACTGTCGTACTCCTCACCACTAGACTCTCCGGACCCTGAGTTATCCTCCTCGTCCGCCTTAGCAGCAGCGGCAGTGGCTCTCTTAGAAGTGGAGGCACCAGCAGTAGTAGTAGGAGGGGGTCTCCTGGCAGGCGGAGGGTACCCACCCACAGGGGGAACAAAGTAGGAAGGGTGAGTCCAAGCACCCTGTGGGAGCATCCCCGTCCGGGCTAACTCCTCGTAGACTGGGTACAGGGCTAGAGCCGTGTCTAGCCTGTGCTGGTCAAAGCTCCTGCACAAATCACCTAGCACACGTGACATTGCCCTTTGGTCCATGACCGCAGGGACAACCAAAGGAGTAGGGGGGCGGAAAGTAGCCGGAAAACCGGTGGGAGCAGTAGTGGAGGTAGAGGGTGCCTGTGAAGTGGAGGCACGAGCTCTCCTCGAAGTGCTAGCAGTAGCAGTGGCCTCCACAATAGGGAGCCTGTAACTAGGCAAGGGCGGCCGAGCTGCCCCCTGAACAGTGGTAAGGGGCAGGATAGGAGGGTAACCTAGAACAGGGATGCGGTCGCAGAAGAAAGAATCAATCTTCCACCGCATATGTCTATCGACCCACTTCACAGACCTCGCGTAGGCAAGGTCCATGAAGCGCAGGTCAGGGTCAATGGGGGCCTCCTCTCGAGGGAAAAGTTAAACTCGACGGTTGGCGATACGTGTCACCAACCCGCCACAAGCAATAGTGGTCAAAGTGCCCTCACTTACAGTCTGAAAGTGAGCGGCGGTCAAATAGGCTATGTTATAAATACGGGCTACCCGACTTTCAATGTTCAGATAGCCCGCTAAGATTGACAATTCAATAGCATTTACATTGTTTGACTCTTTACGGCCAAAAATGGTATTACCCATTAGCCGTAGAAAATAACGAAGAGGGGGCAAGTGGACGGAAGTGCCCGTCCTTTTAGGCCCGTAAAAGTCACTAATGCAAGACCACATGACCCGGTGAACATCAGCGGTATCCGAGGTTCTACCCTCGAAATAAAGACCCAAAAATCCAGCAAAATCGGCTAATGTCAAGGAGTAGTTGACATTGAATAGCCGAAAAGAAATGCAGGCACTATTCTTGTTTTCCTCAAAAGCAGCTGAGTTAAAAGCATAAGACGAAAATAACTCGAGGGTCAAAATGTAATATGTGAACTCAGCCATGTCCACAAGACCCGTCATACCTGTCCCGTTTAGCAGAGACACAACCGACTCATAACAACCTAATTTCTCTAAAGTAGGTTTGTGTAAAAAGCGGGTGGCGGTAACTTTCATAGTTGCAGCAAAAAGAGAAAACTTGGCGCGTTGAGTCGAATTAGAAAAGATAACCTGCGGATAGTCAGGAAGACTATCCGTGGTGTCCTCAATCATTAGCGGCGGTCCTCGTTGCCGCTTGGCAGCTCCTTGACTGGCAGCTCCTTGACTCGACTGCCCCTCGTGCATTTGCTGCTTTCCCTTTGTCATTGTGGTTCCTGCAAACAACAATCAAATTAGCAACAATCATCCCCTAACAGTGTCAATTTAAGAAAACCCGAACAAAATCAGAAATTAAAAAGCAAATTAGGGTTTCGAAATTTTTGGGGAAAACTGAATAAAACATCTCCTAGTTGCTAATTAGTTTCGAAAATCAAGGGGGAAAGGGTAGAACAAGCAATTAAAGCATAAAAAAAGACAAGAAATCAATCCCTAAAATCGATTTCCCCAAATCGATTTTTCCGTCTCAATGACACAATGCTCGAAAATTTGGCATGAAACTTGCATAAAAATCGAATAAGAAGGATGGAAACAAGATTAAGGACATACCTTTGACGAGAACTTGAAGGATTAAGCAAGAAAATTCGAGATTAAGGGGGATTTGCAGGAGGAAATCGCAAAGGGAAGAAGAACAAGGGTTTCTATCCTTCAATTTTTTGATTAAGTGTAAAATGAAAGAATGAATGAAAATAGAATAGAACTTCCCTTATTATTTCGCGTTCTGATCCCGCGGAGTGGTCGATCGATCACTTGACACGGTCGATCGACCAGTCTTCCATTTACAGCCCCTCTGTCCATCGCGTGGTGGTCGATCGACTACATGACCCAGTCGATCGACTACCACCCCGTACACAGTAGCTTCTGGTTGTTTCTCCTCAGTCGATCGACTGAAGAACACGGTCGATCGACTTCTTGCACTGGCAGTTAGTCTTATTCACGTTAAAATTTGCTTGCCAACTTAAATTGCTTTGCCGTTTCCTCCAATTTTACGCGCTTTGCCGTTTCCTCCAATTTTACGACCTTTGCATAAACTATATTCCTGCAAAAATTATCAAAGGCTCACATTCTCCGAACCAAGAAATTGCTAATCAGAAAGAGAATAAATAAAAGAAAATTAAAAATGCGAATTAAATGAAAAAAACAAAATAAAATTGCTAATTACAACCCGGGTTGCCTCCCGGTTAGCGCTGGTTTAAGAGGTCCCGCACGACCTTTTTACCTCACTTTGCATCATCTGATAACGGGTCGAAGTATAATACCTCGACTTTCCCAACAAATTCGTCTGATCCATGATAATGCTTCACATATTGGCCATTAACTTTGAACCTTTCTCCAGCAGAGGTTTCCAATTCAACTGATCCGTATTTAGTAACTGCTGTGACCGTATAGGGGCCGGTCCACCTGGATTTCAGCTTAGCAGGAAATAAACGGATACGAGCGTTAAAAAGAAGTACCTTATCGCCAATATGGAACTCGCGCTTGATGATTCTCTTATCGTGCCAGCGCTTTGTTTTCTCCTTGTAGATCCTAGCATTGTCATAGGCTAGCAGCCTAAATTCCTCTAGCTCATTCAGCTGTGTCATGCGTTTCTCATGAGAGAGGTTAGGATCCAAATTCAAATCACATATAGCCCACCAAGACTTACGCTCTAACTCAACAGGCAAATGACATGTCTTACCATAAATCAATCGGTATGGTGACATCCCGATTGGCGTTTTAAACGCGGTCCTATAAGCCCATAAGACATCATCTAACTTAAGACTCCAATCTTTCCGTGATTTAGAAACAACTTTAGCTAAGACTTCTTTCAATTCTCTGTTAGAAACCTCAACCTGACCACTAGTTTGGGGATGATACCCCAAACCTCTACGATGTTGGACACCAAATTTAGTCAATAAAGCACTAAGTTGTTTCTCTTTAAAATGCATTCCACCATCGCTAATGACAACCCGAGGGACACCAAAACGAGGGAAAATAATCTTTTTAAACAGTTTAATCACGGCCTTTGCATCGCAATGGGGAGTAGCAATAGCTTCCACCCATTTGGACACATAATCTACAGCTACGAGGATATATTTATTACCTTGACTGCTCGGAAAGGGTCCTTGATAATCAATGCCCCAGACATCGAAAATCTCAACCTCAAGAATGCCTACCTGTGGCATCTCGTGTCTCTTAGAAATATTCCCCAATCTTTGACAAGCATCGCACTCAGCAACAAAATTGCGACAATCTGCATGCAAAGTTGGCCAATAGAAACCAGATTGGAGTACCTTAGCCACAGTCCGGGATGGACCATGGTGACCACCATAAGCAGAAGAGTGGCAAGCTTCTAGGATATCCTTCACCTCCCATTGAGGCACGCATCTCCGGATGAGACCGTCTGCGCATTCCTTGAAAACATAAGGATCATCCCAAAAGTATTGTCTAGCATCATAAGCGAACCGCTTCTTCTGCTGCCATGAAAGCTCGGGTGGTATCCTACCCGTCACAAAAAAGTCAAGAAATCAAGAAACCACGGAGGCGGATAAGACCCTGAAGTAGTAATAGCTAATAGACTCTCATCAGGAAAAGAATCATTAATAGGTAACGAATCCTCTCTTTCTGTCAGCTGCAGACGAGATAAGTGGTCAGCCACCACATTCTCAGCTCAACTCCTTTCTTATCTTTGATCTCCAAATCAAACTCCTACAAAAGGAGTATCCACCTCAAAAGCCTCGACTTCGCATCTTTCTTAAGAAAGAGAGTCTTCAATGCTGCATGATCAGTATAAACAGTAACCTTAGAACCTAACAAATAAGACCGAAATTTGTCTAAGGCAAATACTACAGCTAGAAACTCTTTCTCAGTGGTAAAATAGTTGACTTGAGCCTCATCTAGAGTTCGGCTCGCATAGTATATGGCATTCACAGCTTTATTCTTTCGCTGTCCCAAAACTGCACCAACTGCATAATCGCTGGCATCACACATGATCTCAAATGAGAGATCCCAATCAGGCGGCTGAATGATTGGTGCAGAAACTAGAGCCTCCTTCAACCTATTAAAAGCTAAAAGGCACTCATCAGTAAACTCAAAGACAGCATCCTTAAGAAGCAATTGTGTAAGTGGTTTAGCAATTTTTGAAAAGTCCTTAATGAAACGCCGATAGAAACCGGCGTGACCAAGGAAACTCCTCACTCCTTTAACATTCACGGGAGGAGGAAATTGCTCAATCACCTGCACTTTTGCTTTGTCAACATGTATACCCTTATCAGAAATCAGATGCCCCAACACAACTCCCTCATTGACCATAAACTGACATTTTTCCCAGTTTAGAACAAGATTAACATCAATACAACGCTGCATGACTTTATCAAGGTTAGCTAAACAACGATCAAAGTCACTACCATAAACTGAGAAATCATCCATGAATACCTCCATAATGTTCTCCATTTAATCAAAAAAAATCCCCATCATGCACCTCTGAAAGGTAGCAGGGGCGTTACACAATCCGAAAGGCATTCTACGGTACGCAAAAACACCTTGTGGACAGGTAAAAGTGGTCTTACTCTGATCATCTGGATTAATAAGAATCTGAAAGAACCCTGAATATCCGTCTAGAAAACAGAAAAATTTGTTAGAGGCCAGTCTTTCAGTCATTTGGTCAACAAAAGGGAGAGGGAAATGGTCTTTCTTGGTGGCGGCATTTAACTGTCTATAATCAATGCACATCCGCCACCCAGTCACTACTCGAGTTGGTATTAATTCATTTTTCTCATTTTTAACCACGGCAGTCCCTCCTTTCTTCGGGACTACCCGAATCGGGCTAACCCACTTGGAGTTGCCAATCGTATAAATAATACCCGCATCGAGTAGTTTCATCACCTCGGCCATAACAACTTCCTCGCATCTTCGGGTTCAACTTGCGTTGACCCCATCTCTGTAAGGCTTGTGGCCGTCCTCCATCTCTATCCTGTGCATACAAACATCGTGGCCGATGCCCTTAATGTCATCCAAAGAATAACCTAAAGCCTTCCCCTGTTTTCTTAAGCACACACATCAAAGCAGCATACCGGGTCATCACTAAGCTTAGAGCTAACAATAGCTGGATACTGCTCCGTATCATCTAGAAAAACATACTTAAGATTATGAGGAAGTGGCTTACACTCTGGCACTTTTACCTCTGCAGCATAGACAGAATCCGTTTCAATGGTATAGCAAGTGTTTACCAAGTTCTCGTTGGCTAGGCTCAAGAGCATCTCATCTTCTTCCTCTGTGAGCTCATATCTCTCCATTGAGGCCACCAAAGCATCCGGCTCCTCAAAGATTCTCCACCGTAGTACCCGCACACTCATCCAACCAGTTAGATCAGCTAAGGGATCCTTGGCTAAGGATTCCCTCCAATTGTAACTAACAGCCACTCAACAATATCAATGGAATAACACGTATCATCGTCGTGATCGCCTTGTGAGCAAGACTGAACTCAATGGTGTCATCCCCTACCTCTAAGGTGATGGTTCCGCGTTTGACATCTATTACAGCCCCAACTGTATGTAAAAACGGTCTACCTAAAATAATAGGTATCTGACTGTCCTCTGCAATGTCCAAAACAACGAAATCGACAGGAATAAAAAACTTACCCACTCGAACGGGTACATCCTCTAGAACTCCTATAGGTCTCTGAGTCGATCTATTTGCCATTTGAACGGTAATATCAGTCACCTTAAGTCTACCAATATTTAACCTTTCGCAAACAGAATACGGCATGACACTGACACTGGCCCCTAAGTCACAAAGGGCCTTTCCAATTTCGTGGTTACCTATAGTGCAAGGAATTGAAAAACTACCCGGGTCTTTTAATTTAGGTGGTACATTAATTTGCGAAAGAGCATTACATTCTTCCACAAAAGCAACATTACCATCATCACGAAAATTTATCTTACGATTTAAAATGTCTTTCATAAATTTAGCGTAAGAGGGTACCTGGGTAATTAAATCAGTGAAAGGAACCGTTACCTCGAGATTCTGGACCATCTCCAGAAACTTACCAAACTTACGCTCCAGCTTAGTAGTCTTCAAATGCTCCGGATACGGGACTGCAACACTGGCCGTAGGATCAGTAACCTTCTGCTTCCGTAAGTTTAAAACCTCCGTCAAATCATCAATAAGTGTAGAATCTTGCAAATTAGTTGACGGAATTGCGTCTTGTACTGAAGACCCAGTCGATCGACCATTGGTCTCGGTCGATCGACCAACATGGCTGGGCGTGAACAGTTCCTGTTCAGAATTAATTTCGTCAAGAGATTCAGTCGATCGACTGACAATGTTGGTCGATCGACTGATTGTGCTGGGTGTAAATAGTTTCTGGTCAGAAACTTTTTTATCCGACGCTCCTGTCGATCGACTGACAATGTTGGTCGATCGACCAGAAGTACTGGCAGTTGAGCTCGTTTTTGCACCAGAATTTAAACTAGCTTCTTCATCATTTCCCGAGTCTTCTTTTGGCTTGTCGGGACTTTCATAAGAGAGGCCACTTATGAGATTAATGGCATTAATCGTTTCAATTGGCCCTTCACATTTGTTTGAAGAATTTGCGACTTGCTTAGCCTCTATATTCTCCAATTACTTCACAAAATTCTTTGAGGACTCAATCCCGGCTGCTTCCATATTCGCCACTTGAATCAAAAGAGTTTGGACCATTTCTCTCAACTCCGCGGTCTCATCTGAATTATGGACAGGAATTTCAACTCTTTCCTTGGAAGCTTCAGAGGCCTCGAGCCTCTCAAGACGGGCAGTAATAGAAGTAATGAGTGTCACAACGGTACTCATTTCATCACTTTGCTTCCGTGAATTCCCACGTGAACTCCCAAACTCAGCTCTATGGACCGCCATCTCCTCAATAGTGTTCCAACCTCTGTTCTAACCGGTATTGTTTTGGAACCTACCATTCGCAGCTGCATCCAGGATGACCTTGTAATCATCATATAAAGCATTGTAGAATAAGTTGCAAAGATACCACTGCTGGAAGCCATGGTGAGGGATAGCTCGGACCAAACCTTTGAAACGTCCCCATGCTTCACAAAAGTCCTCATCAGCTTCTTGCTGGAAATTTGTAATTTTACTCCTCAAGGCATCAGTCTTTGAAAGCGGGAAGTACTTCTTGTAGAAGGCTAATGCTAGAGATGTCCAATCCGTGACTCCAGCTGCTACCCTGTCAAGGTAGCGGTACCAATCTCGCGTCGAATCCTTCAAGGAATATAAGAACATCAACCCCTTTACTTCATCCTGAGTCACCCCAACTGGTATAGGTATATGGAACAATGAGAGTCCGTGAAAATTTCCATATGCTTCAAGGGATCCTCATCTGGTAGACCAGCAAACTGATTTCGCTCCACTAAATCGATATAAGAGGAACGAAATTCGAAGTTACCCGTAGTAGGGGTGGGTAAATGGTGCCCCTTTGGAAGATGGTGTTCCTTTGGCTGAAGATTATCATATATTGTAGCCATATTCGCAGAACTGAGAGTACTCAAGCCTTCCTCTCAAAACCCTGTCTTCTAACTGTGCAAAAGCAAAACTAGAAGCAAAGGTAAGCAACGGCCTCAAGGAACCAAAGTTCCTTGAGACAAGAAAAATAAACTAAAAATAAAGCAAACAGAATTACACCGTCTCCCCGGCAACGGCGCCAAAATTTGATACCGTCGTTTTGTATCAAAATTAAATTTATAATTCCAAACTAAAGCTATAGCTAGTGATAGTAAGGGTCGAACCACAGAGAGACAAGATCAATTCTATTTGCTTATTTCAGTCTATAAAAGTAACAATTAATGGGGGGTTTGAAATTGGTTGATTCTAATGACTAATTACTGGAAATGAAATTTCTCAACAAGATAAAAAGAAGATCGGGAACTTCGGTTCACCATGGCTAAGGTCAGGTCAATAAGGTAGAAAAAGTCTAATAAAATGGTCTCAGGGGATATGAACAAGCCTTTCGATCTATGCTCAAATTAACCTTACGGTCTACTAACTCCCAAGAATTTCTCAAAGCTTTCACTCAAAGGAAATTCAAATCTAGTGATAATTTTAAATTACTAATCTTTCAATCTAGTAAAAGGGTTTATCAAAAGACAACAAGATCGATATGGAAGAATTCATGCTAACCAAATAATCCTAATTTACGCCATGGCTCACCTCGTTCCCAATCAATAAAATTAGCTAATCATATTTAAAACTATAACTATTGCAAAATTGATAGCAAAGAATAAATTTGACATGATTAAATTGAACTAAAGGCAAAAGGTAAGAGCTTAATTACTGAAATTAAATTGGTAAAACAGGAATCGAAATAACAAGAAATTAAGGAAGAAAGAAATTGCATAAAAACTTACTAATTAGAATGATGAACAAAGTAATCGAATTCGAGGATTTCCGTTTCTAAAGCTAGATCTAAAAACTGAGTTCTTGAGTTATGAAAAGCATAACCTAATAATTGCTGCGTTCTACTGATAAAAAGATGCCAAAAGTTAATTACAAGTTGGGCTTTTAAAAGTCTAAAACGAAAAATCAATATCAGCTCGCAGACTGGTCGATTGACCGGTCAGAATGGTCGATCGACTGGTCACTTCAGAACAGTAGCGTCTGCTGTACTTCATTGGTCGATCGACTGTGCAGCATGGTCGATCGACTGGTTGAGCTGTGTAGTGGCTTCTTTCTCTCTTCAAATCAGCTCTTTACTCCAGGCGCGCATCCCGAGGTGGTTAAATCCGAGCTCCCTTCTTCAAAGCTTCCCAAAAGTTGCCTCCGGAGGACGATTCAGGCTTGATTTAGCTTACTTCCACTCATTCCTACAATAAATCATAGAAAATGCAAAGTAAACCGTTTCGGGAGAAATAATAGCTTAAAGCTAACAAATATGCATGGAAATACGTGCCAAAACCGCAAATAAAGTGTATAGAATATGCACGTATCAGACTTGTTTAACCCATTTATCTTGTAGCACGTCATTTTTAACCCATTTAACCCGTTTAACCCAATAAACTAATAAATAATCTAAGTTTTATAGCCTTATTATCCCAAAAATGATGAACGAGAATGATTATTTTTAAGTTGTTTAGTTGGATTATTGATTAAACCTAGCTATATTATGACACTTTTAAATAAAGGGGTTATTCATGTTGGGTTCGTGTCAAAAGAGCTCAACCCTAACCCGGCCCATTTAAGTTTCGTGTCGTGTTCGTGTCAACCCAATTACTTAAATTAGTCACAACCTCTCAAACCTAACCCGCTAACTTTGTGTTGGGGTTGTGTCGTGTTTTCGGGTCGTGTCAATTATTGCCACCTCTACGAATGAGAAATACACGAGCATAGGTAAGCAATTGATAAGATATAAACATGAAATATCAAAGATCAAAGGTAAGAAAGGATAAGTCTTATCAAAATGCCCATGAGAGATTTCAAATAGAACCACCGTACTACTCCACTCGTCAGCAAGAGATGGAGCATCATGCTTAAGACCATAAAATAAACCGTTAGTGCACAAATTATCATCATAAATGGTCTAAAATTGGTGGTATGAAAACTCAAGGTGGTAGGACTCATCAAAAATGGGGATTGCATCCCACTTAACTTCTATGTGTGCATCACTAAGTCCTCCATCAACCTCAAAAAGGTCAACTATATCCACCACGAAAGGATTCTCAAAGGTTTCAAATGTCTCGAGTAAAACCTTATCCGTTTCACTATGGTCGGGCTCAAGATCGCCCATGGTTAGTGTGTCATCTACTACAAGGTCATTTTCTTCAACACGAGTCTTTAAATTTTCAATTGGAATGACATTAAGGAAATTTTAATAGAAAAAATCGGACCATCATCATCGTCATCCAATAATTCAAAATCATTAGAGGGAGAAGACTCACATTGGGAAGGTAAAAAGGCAAAAGGAGAGAAAATAGGCTTACGTGGTATCGGTTTCTTCTGAGAAAGTTGATCCAAACGAGCCTGAAGCACTTTCAGCTCCTTTTGGATACGCCACACATTGAATTGGCGTGCTACCTCCCGCAATTGACTTTGGCTAGCCATGCAATCTAAGAAATTCCAAAGTTCCGACTCGATCATGTAGTAGACACCCCCATTACTCAAGTTTAGAGCCAATTCACGGGTCTCAAAATCCATGCCATCAAGCACGAAATGAGCCAAGTGATCCCCATCAAGGACATGTCCAAGGGAGATGAGACCATCGCAAAAATAATAGAAACGGGCAAGATAGTCATGAAAAGGCTCATCTTTGAGTTGTGAGACGAATCCGTCATTCATTATGAAAGGACAAGCTTTATTACTTACAAAATAGGCACTAAAACTACAAAGAAACTATAACACCGCGTTTAATGCTGGTCTTAACTAATAGTAATTTAATAAAGTGTGTCTTTTATCATTTAATTGTTTAGTTGGGGTAGTGAGGTGTGGTGAACTTCGGGACGAATTCTTTTTAAGGAGAGAAGACTGTAATACTCCGCATTTTAATTAATATAATTTATAATTTATAATTTATAAGATGTGAATAAATAATAATTGTTGTCGTAAAATAGAACATAAGCTAGTCGTGGGGAGGAGGAAAAAACCCTAGAAAGAGAAAATAGAGAGAGAATGTGCCGTCACTGATATTTGAATTTTTTATGCCCTATGGCTCGAAATTCAACAAGCAAGAATCAATCATCACGCCATAGTATCTCTAGGAGGAAGGACATTACAGATAATATTCAGAAGCAAAAGTTAACTTTAATGAAAAGGCCTAATTTGGAGGAGTCTGTTAAGGAGAGGACTCTACAAGACATCAATGGTATCAATGCGTTGGAGATTGCTGATGGAGTTGTGGAGGATGTAGAGGATAGTGATCTGCATTCGAATGAGGCAGAAGAAGAGGAGGAGATCTGGTATCAACGCCATGGAAGAAAAGTGATGGAAGTAGTAGAGAAGGACCCTGCTGACATGCTCCAGTTGACAGATGCTGATGTCAATGAGGAACTTTCTTACTGGAGTTAAGCGGTATATGGCTTTGTGATGGGTGCAAATCCTCCACGGCCAATCTTTGAGGGATTCCTGAAAAGAATACAGAGTAAGTATAAGATTGACAAAATTTCTTTTTTACCAAATGGAGTATTCCTAGCAAGGTTTGAAACCGATGATATGAAGCAAGCTGTATTGCAAAATGGATACTTCCTCTTTGATAATGAACCTATGGTGATAAAAGAATGGAAACCTGAAATTGAATTAACCAGGGAGGAGATTAAAACTATTCCTGCTTGGATCTGACTCCAGAACTTGCCCCTTAAGTTTTGGGGGCAAAGTTTGAAAGAAACACCAGGTTTGATAGGCAATTTTGTCAAGAGTGATGTTGTAACTGAACAAAAAACAACACTTGGTTTTGCGCGTGTCATGGTTGAACTTCAGTTAGGGCAAGCTTTTCCTAAGTCTATTAAATTTCTTGATGAAAAGCAGAAATTAATTGAGATAGAGGTGCTTTATGAATAGAAACCTGAGTTATGTGCTAAATGTAAAAGGATAGGGCATGCAACAAATAATTGTAGGGCACAGAAACAATAGCACCAAAAAATATCTCCTAAGAAGATATGGAGGCCGGTTCATGAGAAAATACCTCAACTACAGGTGGTTCAAAACAGTAAGAAGGGGACTTCACAGGTTCAGGCTTAAAGTGGAGCACCAACTCTTGAAAAAAAGGCTGATCAGCATGACCATCAGATAGAAATAACTCCTGAAAATAAGCCAAGGCAGAGTCAGTCTATTTTTCTAATTAGGCAAATAAAGCTTACTAAACAGGGGTAAGGAGATCAACAGAGACATCTGCCTACATCTCCTACATATATGGAGGTCCTGAGGTCTAGTTCTCCAAAGAGGTCCAGTGACATGAATGGTATTGACCTCTTCAATCTGATTCCATGATTAGTCTAGATTTTTGGAATATGAGGGGGATGGATAAGGAGGAAAAACAGCAGGAAATAAATAATTTCTTACATACTCATAATATTAATCTGTTTGGTTTATTAGAAACCAAGGTTAAATCTGTCAATATGAATAAAGTTATCAGTGTTATGTTTAGAGACTGGAGTATAACAATTAATAATGCTTATCACAAAGGAGGAAGAGTTTGGGTTTTGTGGAAACCACAAGTGGTTGATATAATTTTTCTGGAATATGATGCCCAATACATACATATGATGGTTACAGATAAACTGAATAATAACCAGTTTGCTCATACACTGGTTTATGCCTTTAATGGGGTGGCTCAAAGAGAGAGTCTATGGGCTAATTTATCAAGAATTGCTAGTTCCATCACAGGGCCATGGGCTATTGGTGGGGACTTCAATTATGTCTTGCAAGCTCAGAAGAGATTGGGGGGTAATGTGACAGTAGCTGAGTCTGAGCCTTTTCAAAATTGTTTAGATGTCTATGGTATGATTGATATTCAAGCTACTGGAGCTTACTACACTTGGAGTAATAAGCAGCCCCCTGAAACTAGGGTCTATAGTAGACTTGATAGGTTTCTGGTGTATCAGGATTGGATGAGAAAGTTACCAGATTATTTTGCTCATTTTCCTCCTGAAAGAATGTTTGATCATAATCCTTGTCTGGTGAGGGAGAAAGCAACCCAATGGACCAGGAATAGACTATTCAAATATTTTAATATGTAGAGTTCTGCCCCTGGTTTTTTGGACTGTGTGCAAAAAGTATGGGCTCAAAGGGTGGAAGGTACTAAAATGTATGAGGTTGTGAGTAAATTGAAGGCTCTTAAGCCAGAGCTCAAGAGGATTAACAGGGATCATTTCTCTGATATTGAAAACAATGCAGATATTGCTTAGAGTCAGTTATTTCAGATCCACCAGGAGATTGTGAAGAGGCCAGGAGATTTAGATTTAATAAGACAAGAATATGAGGCAATTCAGACTAATAAATCTCTCCAAGAGGCAAAGACTAATTTCCTGAGACAAAAAACTAAGGCTCACTAGCTAAAGGAAGGTGATATTAATTCTGCTTATTTTCATGGAGTTTTAAAAGCTAGGAGGAATAAAAATTTTATAACCCAGATTAGAGATCAGAAAGACAGACTATGCACTGATGATGAGAGTATTCAAGGGGCCTTCCTAGAATATTATCAAATGTTTCTAGGTTCCCAAAGTCATACTACCAGGGTAAATTACAGGGTGGTGCAAAGGGTCAGGTTTGTAATGGTACCCATAGGCAGAATCTAATGCTCCCAGTCACAAGAGAGGAAGTTAAGGAGGTCTTATTTCACATTTCAAATGAGAAGGCCCTTGGGCCTGATGGTTCTTCAAGCAAATTCTTTAAGGATGCTTGGTATATTTTGGGAGCGGACTTAACTGATGCTGTCCTGGATTTTTTTGATACTGGTTGCCTGTTAAAGCAATTAAATGCTACTCTAATCACACTTATACCTAAAGTGGATAGACCTACATCTGTCCGTCGTAATGTGATCTACAAGTGTATCTCAAAAATTCTGTGCAATAGGTTATCTAATGTCCTGCCTGATTTGATCTCTAATAATCAAGGAGGGTTCATTCAGAACAGGAGCATCATGGAAAATATTCTTATTTGCCAGGATCTAATCAAACTCTATAGTAGAAGATCTATTTCCCCTAGATGCTTATTTAAGATGGACTTACAGAAAGCATATGACACTATAGAATGGGATTTTCTGGAGCACATGTTGAAAGCTTTGAAGTTTCCAGTTCAATTTAGGCTTTAGATTCTTCAGTGTATCACTACTGCCAGCTATTCTATTAATCTAAATGGGAACATGTTTGGTTTTTTTAAAGGAAAGAGAGGTCTGAGACGGGGGGGATCCCATCTCTCCATTGCTTTTTACAATCTTTATGGAATACTTGTCCAGGCTACTAGCTTATACTGTAGGAGATCCAGATTTTAAGTTCCAACACTTATGCAAACCTCTGAAACTTACTCATCTGATGTTTGCAGATGATCTATTGCTCTTTTGCAAAGGTTAGGTGAAGTCTATTATGATTATACTTGGAAACATTTTCTACCTTTTCTAAGTCTTCTGGATTAAACATGAGCAAAGGCAAATCAAATGCCTATTTCAATGGGGTTAAAGAAGACTTGAAAGCTGATATTTTGCAGGTTTTTGGTTTGATTGAAGGTAGTTTACCTTTTAGGTATCTGGGGGTTCCCATCAAGACAACTAGACTCAATGCTAATGATTGTATGCCTCTGATTGACAAGCTCATGAAAAAGATCAGAGGGTTGGGGACAAGGAAGTTATCCTATGCAGGGAGACTTGTTCTAATCAAAGCAGTTCTAAAAACCTTCCATAACTACTGGGCTTCCATGTTAATCCTCCCTAGTGGAGTTATTGCAAGGATAGAAAGAATTTGCAGGAATTTCTTATGGGATGGGGGAGTGGAATATTTGAGAACTCCTCTTGTTTCCTAGGAGAAAATTTGCAGGCCTATGAAGAAGGGTGGGTTGGGGCTTAAAAATGACAGTGTATGGAAAAGGCAGCTATATGGAAGTTGGTATGGTGGGTGACATCCAAATCTGATCATCTGTGGGTTAAATGGGTATCACACATTTATCTTAAGGATAATGATTTGAATACCTATACCCCACCAGATGACTCAAGCTGATATTGGAGGAAGGTGTGCCAGATCAAAGAGAAATTGGCAGAAGCATATCAGAATAATGTTTCAAATACTCTACAGGGCCATGAGTACACTATAGCCAAGGGGTACGACTGGTTGAGGGATAAGGGAGAAAAAGTCCAATGGAGTAAATATATATGGAATAAATGGATTGTACCTAAGCACGCAATGCTTGTTTGGATATATCAACATCAAAGCCTGAATACTAATGCGAAGCTTAAAAGTTTAGGGATAGTGGATAATGATGCATGTCTCGTCTGTGGTGATGCAATCAAGACTTTGGAGCACTTGTTCCTTAATTGTGCATATAGTAGGCTTGTAATTTCTGCACTTGAGTGCTGGTTGAACTTACATCTCCCAACCCAGAATCTGATAGATTGGAGATGGAGAAGGAAGGGATCGAAGATGAAACAAGGCTTTTTGAATGCTGTGCTCAATGCAACAATATATCAAATATGGAGACAGAGGAATTTAAGCAGGTTTGAAGGCAAGTTGGTCAGACCTAAGAGAGTGGCTCAGAATATAGTGATAGAAATGAAAATAAGAGTCACTGGAATTGCTAATAGATCCATGGATGCTCGGGATAGAGTTTGGTGTCGAGATTTACAGATTGAAATCTAGGTTTCTGGTGATGAGTAAAAAGAGGAAAAGAGGGGAAAGCGAAGATGAAGACGGGTTTGTTGAGATCTATTTTTTGTTTTGTCTTCATATGTCTTGTTGTCTTAAGCGGATATTGGGCCGTGTTATAAGGCCTGATATATGAAAGTGGTGTTGGGTATACACCAGAATTTGTAATGGTTCTCGTTTTCTATAATACAATACTTACATTTTACCAAAAAAATAATTGTTGTCGTAAAAAGAAAAGAAAACAAAATAAATAAGAACCGGGTTGGACCGTGTATGACCACAAGTTGGACCGTGTATCGTCACGAGTTGGACCGTGTAAGGGAGAGGTGGTATGTGGTTTGGGTGTTATCTATGTTACTTAGATATATTTATTAGTTTAATAATATATCACTACTACAGATACAGGCTATAACAACGGGTAAAAACCGTTGTAAAAACAAAAAGCGGACGTTGTTAAAGCGGCCGTTGTAAAACGTATTTACAACGGTTAGATTATTTACTTAAACCGTTGTCGAAAGTATTCACCACGGTTAAAAGCCGTTGTTGTTGCGTGTAAGCCGTTGTGGAAAGTGTTTCAAAAATTTGGTGGGAATAATATAATAACGGTTGTCATATGTATAACCGTTGTTGTAACTTTCCCTCCAAAATTGTGAAGACTTTTAACAACGGGTATATGCTACATACCCGTTGTTGCAATTTGTAGTAACAACGGTTCTTTGTTTAAAACCCGTTGTTGTAACTTTCCCTCCAAAATTGTGAAGACTTTTAACAACGGTTCTTCGTTTAAAACCTGTTGTTGAATATTATGCGCGGTATTTGTGAAAGGTATTCACAACGGTTTTCTTTTAGTAACCGTTGTGAAAGGTATTCACAACGGTTTTTTTAGTAACCGTTTTTATTACGAACTCCTAATGTTTTTAAAAATTAAATTTGTTTCATGCCATTCAAAAACCTGCATATATCAGCAGCACCATATACCAAAGACTAAAGATAAATCACGATTGGGTTCATCGAACTCAATAGATTCAATTCAACCACAATAAAGAAGATCATCATATATATATATATATATATATATATATATATATATATATATATATATATATGTATATATATATATGTATATATATATATATATATGTATATATATATATATATATATATATATATATATATATATATACTTACAAGGAGTTAAATTTACATGAACTAATCATTCCCTAACTTCAACAAAAAATTTACTAATAAGCTGATCTAAACTCTGAGTATCATGCATTTCTATTTTCTAAGACGTATTTGCCCAACATGTCCCTTACCTCGTCTATATCTAAACTTTTGTACGGCTGAATCTCTTGTGACGGGTTGATTACATACTGCGGAAAAAACAAAGACAAGACATTATTGTAACAATACAACATCAAATACTTTGCATAGCAACATCATGGTATAGCGACAAAAGCAAGACAACATCAACTCTAATTTAAAAAAAGTAATAAACACATTATTAAATTACTAACCTTTTCTGGAATAAGGATATATCTTCGCCTAATAATCTCCAACATGAACCGACAAACGTAGTATCCACATTGTATGCTATCCGGCTGGCGAGGGGCCTATTATTACATAAAAACAAACAGACGAGAGAAGGCTCACATCAGAATCTTGAACTTTAGGTATTGTATTAGTATTAAACACAGATTTTTGCACTTAATGTATTGTATTTGAGCACGTACCCCTGTTATCGTAATAAAATTAGGGCCATCATCAGAATCTTTCGTGGGTTGATCCTGCTCGTTAGCTCTTCTCTTCTCAAAGGCCCTTTTTTTAAAAAAAAAAAAAAAAAGAGGCAGAAACTCATTTTTTTAGGGGCAAAAATGAGCTTTTTGCTATAAATAAAAATTGAAACATAATGTTATTATAAATAAATCAGTATTATAAACTTACTTATTAATCAACCGCTTAAAAGTCTCGTTTGGTTGATTATGTATAGAGTCCAACCAAAAAACTTTCTTCTTTGTCGGCATGATGGCTGCTAGCACCCAATGAGTCCTACATCAAGAGACATCATCATTATTAACAAGTACATATATTAGTTATGAAAATGCAATTGTAGGGGGAAACGTAATATTAATTTGTTTATTACCCTTTTTCATTATAAGGGGCAAAAATCAGCTTCTTGGTTGTCGCCAATTGCTGAGCAATATAATCTACGCGATCTTCGAACGAGTATTCCGGAATAAATAAAGATAAAACATAGGGGCACAGGAATCCGTATTGATCAGATGGAATCTTCTTCTCGGGGATCACTCTCAATTTCAATATCCTACATTATTACGGTATTAATTCCGGTATTTAAAACACTATCTAGTAGTCAGAAGATTAAAAATGAAATTATTTATTAAGAAACTTATTTCATCCAAACAAATAGGTGTTGGACATCAATCTGGTTTAGGCCAGCCCAAATGGCTAGCATATCCCATGACATAAGTGCTTCGCGCTCAACCACTAGAATATCCTCCTCGAACGGAATAATTATCAATTGCTCGTTGGCTATGCGACGGCAAGCCTCCTCATGAAGTTTCCTCATCGTCACCGTTCTTACTTTTTGTATGTAATCCTTCCCAGTATATTTTGTGGAGTTTAAATTCCTAACTTCTTTCAGTTCGGGGAAATAATGATTCTTTGATTTTGTGCTACTACCATCAGCCTACACATGTAGATAATTAAAATAATAAAAAATCCAAAGGTAACATATCCTAGTTGGAGTAATAAAAATAAAAGCGTACTTAACTAAATACCTCATCAACCTGCTCTTTCAATGATGAGGTAGTAGTAGCAGGTATGACTGGAGATTTAAGCTTATCAGTCTTTTTTGTCCCCTACACAAAATTTCCATGCTTTTTAGAAATACAGACAAAATATAAATAAAGGGAGCGAGGTTTTTAAAAAAATGGAGAAGTTAATTAAATACCTCATCAAGTTGTTGTCTGGACGAGGTAGTTGGCATGTCCGGGGACGTAGGCTTATCCGCCTTAGCCGGCTTTTCTGTTCCCTACATACAAAAAATTTCCATGCTTTTTAGAAATACAGACAAAATATAAATAAAGGGAGCGAGGTTTTTAAAAAAATGGAGAAGTTAATTAAATACCTCATCAAGTTGTTGTCTGGACGAGGTAGTTGGCATGTCTGGGGACTTAGGCTTATCCACCTTAGCCGGCTTTTCTGTTCCCTACTTACAAAAATTTCCATGCTTTTTAGAAATACAGAAACAAAAAAAATTAAAGGGAGGTTTTCATAAAAATGGAGAAGTTAATTAAATACCTCATCAAGTTGTTGTCTCGACGAGGTAGTTGGCATGTCTCTGAACTTAGGCTTATCCGCCAAAGCCGGCTTTTTTGTTCCCTACAAAAAAAATAACATATAAATTTAACATATAAAAACATTCAACAATTAAAAAAGTAACATATATATATATAAAGGTATTTCTTCTAACCCCAACTGCTTTCGGCTGCTGAGGCGGAGACGACCGAGCCAAGTAGATGTGAGTTTCAGGCCATTGGATGAAACTTTCAACCGCATCTCCCAGAATGGTAATGTCGTCACGAACTGGGACAGGCAGTTGAAAGTTTTCATGGCCTGGAAAGACTATAGTTATCTCTACTTTTCTATGATTCGGCAAAAGTTTTTCGCCATGAACTAGAGTTTCCGCTGCTGATTTGGTGTGCATTTCTACGAGACCCCGGCCAACACGCACATATGGATTTTCGAATTTAGGGTCAGCAAGAATAACTGGCCTCTTGTTTACGGCCTGAAGAATATACACATACATTATTATATCCTAAAATTTAATAGAATTCATATAAATTAAACTAACTAAACACTTCATGTATACCTTACTGAAAACAGTGAACTGACTTGAAGGGGATGTATGCTGCTGTTTTCCATCAGCCGTCTTCTCAAGTTGCATCTCCTTTTTAGACCCATTATTTACCTAATAAAATTAACCAATGGCACGATGTCAGAAGTTATAGCATTAGAGCTAGCAGGGAACACACCCCCTGATCTTACCCCCAAAAAAAAGAAAAGAAAAATAAGGAAGTATTAGGTACCTGATCGACTTTAGTTGTTACAACTTCAGAAGCATTAGGTACCTGATCTTTCTGAATCTCGTTGACCGATACTTCCTTCTCATGTATTGCCAAGGTAGTAGCGGCCTCTTGACCAATCTGTTGTACCTTATTACCCCCTTTATAAATGACATAATCCATCATCTTCACTTCTTCTTCGGAAAGCTTGCCTCCAGCATTCAACTTTAGTAGTACGGATGCCATTAACTGAAGTTGCGTGCCAAGAATGTAATATTTCAGCAATTTGTATCCCAACAATAACATGTGAATTGAACTTAAATGAAAATAATAGAATAAATGGTACCATGTCAGCCTTCTCAGACTTAGTCTTCCTTTTCTTCTTTATCGGGGCAGTTGTCCCATAATATTTCGTTACTCCAACCTGTAACGGGACGCCCCTCAATCGACCTGGATGTTCGCGTCGGCCAATCGCTCTAGCAAGAACGTCATTACGACCATTGGGAGTGAATTTCCCTTCTTCTACCTCCTTCAATACGTTGTCCTATAATATATTAAATAAACTTCAAATTATATTTCTGACTAAAATAATAAAGTTAGTAATGAACTCGTCTTAATAAAATAATGCTTACTATGTTGGCCAACACTTCCTCATCATATTTGTCACGCGACCGGGATCCTTTAGGCGTGTGCCCTTCTTTATAAGTTACATGCCGATCCAAGTTGCTCACTCCCTTTGCCACCTACACATTAACATGGTAACATTTATACATGTAAATGTGTATCAATGCAAGTCCAAGTGTGATTAAAAAAATAAAGTCTCACAGAGGAATAATGCATGCCACTTACGAGGTTCTCTCCTATCTTTTTGTAACCGCCTCGAGAACCATACCATTTCCCCTTCTTGCATGAAATGTTAGCATGATTTCTTCTGCTAACGGCCTTCAAATAATTATATAAAAGCGCAAGTAGATGAGATAATAAAAAGATTATATAAATGACTCATTAATTAAAAAAATGATAGGTAAATCGTTAAAAGGCGAGGATATTTAACCTGAAACTTCTCAGTAGTTCTCATCTCTTTGAAAAGATCCCATTGTTCCTGACTGATGGTGGGACACTTATTGTCTCCCGGTGGGTTCTTATGTATCTCCCCCGTTGCCATGTCCACATACAACCAATCCCTAGCAATGTCAAACTTCCACTGCCTTAGGACATCCGCTGCCTTATGCATTAAATACTTATCATGGCATTCATCGGGTATAATTAAGGCTTCCTTTACACGAGCCAAGTATAACTCCGCCAATTTTGGATTCAAATTTCTAATGTCATCTAAATGGATAGGCACAAACTGTCGTGTGCAACATCCAATCCAACTGGATAAATAACCCGCATTTGGACCATTAGGGAAACCCTTCGAGCTCCATGTTATTTCCATCGGGTCTTTAGCGGCTATAGCTGCAAGGGCTTTCTAGCACTTCGTAGCACCCCTCTCATCAGGCTTATTATCCCCAGGCTTATTATTCTTTTGACTTCTTTTCCGTTTTCACCCATGATAATCCTAAAACCCAAATATGAATGATATAGGCAATGAACAACTTAACAACATACATGCAGAGTATTATCTAAAACCCTAAACCCTAATAGGAATGAATATTTAAAACAATAGGTTGAGCTTCTAAAATCCTAAACGCTAATAAGAGGAGTGAAGTAGATGATGCGGGATGATAAAGATAACACAGAAGACGAAAAACAAACAGATACATGAAAAAGAAAAAAGATGATCGTCTTAAAACCCTAATGACGAAACACAAAATTAAAGTGAACATACCTGATGATGATGACGATAAAGAGAACGAGCAGGATGATAAGGGAAGGCAACGGAATCTGGGCGTCGGAAACTGGGCGACGGCCGGCAACGAGAATGTAGAAAGCGAGGAAAAGAGAAGAATAAACTCAGGATACCAACGGTTGAACTGGTGTTGTGTGTGTTTGTGTGGCATGCTGTATGTGTTTGTAAATTAGTTTTTTTATTAAGACAAACTATTGACAACGGGTGCTCAAAGCAAAACCGTTTTTATATGTTAGTAACAACGGGTTAATAAAAGTCAACCGTTGTCAAAACTTTATTACAACGGTTAAAATATACCCGTTGTAATATATTTTCACCAAATTTGCGCCAAAATGAAATATGTCAAAAAAATCAATGACAACGGGTAGGGGTACTACAACCGTTGTTGAAAGTAATAACAACGGGTAATGTAACTATAACCATTGTTGATTCTAATAACAATGGGTAATGTAACTATAACCGTTGTTGAAAGTATTAACAAAGGGTAATTTAAATATAACCGTTGTTATTGTTAAACCTTTTATTTTTTTTAAATTACTTTAATTCCATTATAGTCCAAACCTGTAACAATACATACTGTAACAGCAGAAGCACCATATAATGCAACATTATTCAAATTTTAACACCAGCATCCACATCTAATAATAAGATCAAGAAAATAAGACAACACCAAAGATGCATGCATACTTGCATATCTAAGCTACGGGATTTACCATGCCATGCAAATTTGGGAATTTTTATTTAACAATGACCATTATTGATTTACCAATAAATTAAACCATCAAATTATTGGTCTGAAAATGACTCAAAATGTTGGTCGTCCATATCATCGTGTCCTGATGAACCATCTCGGGATCGGGGCGTTTCTTGGATGTCATAGTTTCTTCGTTAACCCAAATACCTTCACCATGGTCATCACGCATATAGATGCTTTCAGTGTCCTCATGATCGGTGTCAACATCGTCGAAATAAGATACGGTGGTAGAGTGATCCATTCCCTCAAAAACGACATCCCGATCATCATCACCATTATCGGATGGACTACTCCTTCTACTCCTTATAGACAGTACAACAGACCACTTCTTATCCATAGGATCGGTGACATAGAACACTTGTTTAGCTTGGGATGCCATTATGAAAGGATCATCCTTATTATTTCCAACCTTACCCAGATTGACCAACGTAAATCCCATCTTATCCTTTCGGACACAATGGAGGTTGTTATCAACCCAGTTACATCGAAACAAAGGCATTGTGAAATCAATGTAATCTAGTACCAATATTTCTTGAATAACACCATAATAAAGGCATTTTCCCCAAATAGGCTTTTTATCTTTTGAAGTAGCAAAGTGCATTGCCTCAAATTCAGAACTCACACCACTATTTTGCATTGTGCTCAACTCATCTTGCTTGCGGGTGTAAAAAGTATATCCATTAATGGCAAAACTGCTGTAAAAGGTGACCCTGGCATTTGGACCTAAACCAAGACGTAGTAACCTAGGAGAGATGTCATCACCAGTTTGATTCGTACACTCTAAGACAATATTCCTAAACCACTCTGCAAACGTCTTCGTATGCTCGTTTGCAATCCACTTCTCGGTCTTGTTTGGGTGATCGTATTTGAGCTCATCTTTGTGTTGTTGAATATAAGGTTGCACCTCATCTTCGTTGTTTAGCACATACGTATGTGCTAAATGCAACATTTCACGTGTCACAATTTTTTCAACCCGGCCCCTAATACCTTTTCCAGTCATCCAGTCACTATGACGATTCTTAGGAACGCCAATGAACTCCTCAGGGGAGAGATGAGCGTAACAATATGAAAGAGCTTCGTCTAAAATAGCGCGTTCAGCAATACAACCTTCCGGACGATACCGATTAGATGTATAGTCCTTGTAGACTTTCATCAATCTTTCGAAAGGATACTGGTATCTCAAGTACACGGGCCCAAGGTACAAAATCTTTCTAACCAAGTGAATGGTCAGATGAATCATGATAGTGAAGAAAGAGGGTGGAAAATAAATTTCCAACTGACAAAGAGAGGTTACAACGAGGTCCTGCAATGAATCTGCGTCATCGGGATCGATGACTTTCTCGCATATGGACTGGAAGAAGAGACAAAATCTAGTTATAGCATATCTTACCTTTTCAGGTAAAATGGAACGAATAGCCACAGGTAGTAATTGTTGCATCAAAGTGTGACAATCATGTGACTTTAACCCGGTGAGTTTTAGGTCTTGCATCGACACTAGGCTTTTGATGTTCGACGAATAACCATGTGGCACTTTAATTCCATTCAAGCATGCACATAACTCTTTTTTCTCATTCCGTGAAAGGGTATAAGCTGCTGGCGGTAAAAATGTACGATTACCTCTCTTCTGCGGTGCCAACTCTAGCCTAATACCCATCATTTTCATATCTTCCCTAGCTGCGGCGTTATCCTTTGTTTTACCAGGAACATTCAGAAGGGTATTGATAATATTATCACAGACATTTTTCTCAATGTGCATGAAATCGAGGCAATGCCTCGACCTCCAGTCGGCCAATATGGAAGTTTATCAAAAAATATGGATCTTTTCTTATACCCACGAGTAGACAATTTAGAGCCGCTCTTCTTCCCATAATCTATCTCAATATGCTTTACTTTCTGATAAACTTCATGCCCACTCAAAATTCTAGGAGGTTGACGAAGTTCTTGTCTTCCATTAAATGCTTTCTGCATCTTGCGATAACAATGGTCATGATACAAAAACCTCCTATTTCCCATATACACATACTTATGAGAAGACTTCAACTATTCAGACTCGATATCCTCCCCCACACAATGGACAAGCCTCTTTCCCATGAACTGTGTGCCCAGAAAGGTCGCCATAAGCCGGATAGTCAGATATTGTACACAATGACATCGCTCTCAAATTGAAAGTTTCGTTCTTATATGCACCATTATCCCACAACAATCGCAAATCATCTAGAAGAGATTCCAAATATACATCTATATCATTTCCAGGTTGTTTAAGGCCGGAAATTAACAACGACAACATCAAATACTTTCTTTTCATGCACACATATGGAGGTAAGTTATAAATAGCCAACAGTACTGGCCAAGTACTATGTTGGCTACTCATGTTTCCGTGTGGGTACATTCCATCAGTGGACAACGGTAGACGTAAGTTTCTAGGTTCATTGTCGAACTCGGGATACTTAGCGTCGAACGATTTCCATTGCATACCATCTGCCTGGTGTCTTAGCTTTCCATCATTTATTCTTCCTGTTTCATGCCAAGTTAACATTTTTGAATCATCGGGATTCGCATAAATCCTTATGACTCTTGGTATCAATGGAAAATACCACAACACCTTTGCCAGGATCCCTTCCTTATCCTTATAACGCCACTCCAAACATTTAGGGCAATTGGTTAAGTTTTGATATAATTTCCGATACAATATGCAATCATTTGGACATGCATGTATTTTCTCATATTTGATATCCACTCCTCTTATTAGTTTTTTCGCCTCATATGTCTTAACAGGTAGAACATTACCATCAGGAAGCAACTCCTTTAACAAAGCTAAAAAACTAGTGAAACACGTGTCACTCACCCCATTTGCCCCCTTGATATTATACAACTTCACCACAGCCGACATTTTTGTGAACTTACAACCAGGATACAGAGGTGCTTCAGACTCACACAACTTCTCATACATGTTGTTAAGGTCATCCCAATTACTAGTGTCATCGCCTACATCTTCAAAAGCAATCGACTCATCATCATTCTCTTCATTATCTATAGACCCAACATTCAACTTCTCTACTTCCAACTCTTTCAACTCAAAAAACTCGGCAAACTCAGGATCATCAGTTAGCCTTTCGTGTACCTCAACATCATCTTCTTCAGAGTTATTCTCTTCCTCTAATGATTCCCCATGAAAAATCCAACGTGTATAGGATCGACTAAATCTCCACTTTTCTAGGTGTATTTTAACGTCCGGAAAAGCCATATAGCTAATATTACCACATCTTTCACAAGGACATGCAATACTAGAAGAACCTTTCAAATTGTTCGAAACGAATTCATAAAATTCAGCTAAACTATCCTTATAGTTGCGGTCACTCATATTTGCATCAATCATCCAAGTTCGAGTCATTATTCTACATTCATAATAATAGGCAACTAATTCAGAAAATACAATAATAGGCAAACAAATAAACGAAATTCGGGAAAGCAATTAAGCTAAATTATCAACAAATTAGATAATAACCCAAAAAATCCTATATCTATATGCGTTGCTAAGAAACATACATATACCTGATTGATAAACACGATGAGGGAGAGAAGACGGTGACAACAGTGACGGAGATGAAGACAGAGAGACGATCAGGGAGGAATGGAGGATGATATAGTAGCAGTATTAGCTTGTGTTTGTGTTTTGTAGCGTATAGCAGAATAAAGCAATCTTTTGTTCTTAATATTTTCATAACATTAATAACAACGGTTATTGAGTCTACAACCGTTGTTAAAAAGTATTAAAAACGGGTTCTAATATAACCGTTGTGATTACTTTTCATTAATTTTGCGCCAAATTATTAACAACGGTTAAAATTTATTACACAATCAACCGTTGTTATTAGTTTTTATATTAACAACGGTTTTTCAAGTATGACCCGTTGTTAAAACCAATAACAACGGTTAACAACACAGAACCGTTGTAATTAAGTTTGGTAAAATTCGCGGCATCAATTCTACAACGTGTTTTGATGATTTTCGTGAATAAGCGTTGTTAAAGGGCCGTTGTAGTTGCCTGTATTTGTAGTAGTGTATGCAACTTCCTAGAACCTTCCACATTCACCTACCAATTTATATATATACCTAGCTAATGCCTAGCCAATCACCATCATATTTATTCCACATCAAAAACTCAACACACATAATTGCGAGGAAGAACAATTTTGTGAGACAACCTTAAGACGGAGTTTTCATCTCGTGCTAATTAATTGTGGTAAGTTGTTTTATCGCCTCACATCAATTATTTACGTTTGACCTTTGACCCGCACCTTGACCGTGACCGTTGGATGGACCGTGACCGTGGAGGGGAGCCGTTGACCACCGTCGGGTCAGGCGTGATATAAGGGTGAGTTTGTGATGGTTTTTGCGGGATTGTTTTGGGCAGTTTACATCTTAAATTCATTAATAAGATTAGTTTATAATCATATATAATATAATTGATTGATTAGGTGGTGGAATTTTGGAAGAAGCTTTCTAAATTTACTTGTTGATTTGTGAAGAATTGTTAAAGGTAGGTTAACTACTCAATTATGTTTAATTGGTAAATTGGTGAATTGTTTATAAGATGGATTGTTGATGTATTGTTGGCATGAGATAAGTTGTTGGTTGCATTGTCTTATGATAATTATATAATCTTGAGCATATTTTTATAATTGTTGTCTTGAGCATCTTATAATCATGTTATTATCATTGTTGGTTGCTTCTCTGTTGTTGGTTGGTATTTTGAAAGAGGATTGGCATTGCAATTGAGATTATTTTGTCGGCCAGGCACGGGGATGTGGAAGAGCCGTGGACCTACGCGGTTTTGGTCGGCCAGGCACGGTGGCGTTGGGGTTTGGCCATGGACCTGAGCAGTTTGCATTGTGATGGTTGTGTTGTGGATTCAGTTGTGGCGTGTGATGTGGCACACGGTTCAGCCGTGTGTGTGATGGCCTTTGGCTTGAGTTTCTTTGATTATATTTTGTTGCAGGTTATCGTATTATTATTGTTGTTAGTTATCCTACTCAACCTCGTGGTTGACTGTGTATTCGTGAACACCTGTGATAAACCAAATATTGGGGAGCAAATTGATTTCAGATTAGCTTGTGTGAAGTATTGGATGCTTGGAGGGAGCTTGGGACGTTGACCGTTGTCAGAGTCTAGAGATCACTTTAAATTATTCAGACACTATTTAGGTTATTTTCGCTGCAGTTGTTTTAAACGTATTTTGTATTATTTATTTAACTCGTTGGAACTTTTGTAATAAAACCATTTGAGGCACTTTAATTATATCGTCTTAAAGTACTTTGGTAATTATTTGTCTTTTATACTTACTACCTCAGGCAACTGAGATGGTAACACCTTTATTTATCTGGGAATGTCTTGCTAAAAGCTCCTAAATAAATGGGGGTGTTACAGAAACCGTGAGAAGATCCCAAGGAACAAGTGTTCCATAGGACAAATAAAAAAAAAAGATAGAATTCAACAACTAATTAGCACACAAAACCGTGCTCCCCAGCAAAGGTGCCAAAATTTGATTGGATGTCGCAACCTAATCAAAGATAAATACCCTAGACACAAATGAATATAGTAATAGGGGTCGAACACAAGGAGACGGGAGTTGCTATATAAGTTGTTATGGGGTGAATCCTATCTAGGTTCTTAAGGCATAAACAAATGAATTTATGAACTTAGGATGAGTCTAATAAATTGAATCCGGGGTAGAAATTGTTTAGAAGCCTTTTTCTTAGGTTAGGGAGATGTCCTTGATCTGGCCCTTTTCAGTTTTTAGCCGGTCACCTCGGGGAAGGTTAAGAGAGTGGGGTAATTAGCATGGATGTTTTACCTTAAGGGTCAACCTTAAGACGGAGTTTTCATCTCGCGCTAATATATACAACTTCTAAGAACCTTCCACATTCACTTACCAATTTATATAGATACCTGGCTAATGCCTCACCATCATATTTATTCCACATTAAAAACTTAACACACATAATTGTGAGGAAGAGCGATTTTGTGAGACAACCTTAAGACGGAATTTTCATCTCGCGCTAATTAATTGTGGTAAGTTGTTTTATCGCCTCATATCAATTATTTACGTCTGACCTTTGACCTGCACCTTGACCATGACCGTTGGCTGGACCGTGACCGTGGAGGGGAGCCGTTGACCAACGGGTTTAACCACTGTCGGGTCAGCCGTGAAATGGGGGTGCGTTTGTGACGGTTTTTGCGGGATTGTTTTGGGTAGTTTACATCTTAAATTAATTAATAATATTAGTTTATAATCATATATAATTTAATTGATTGATTAGGTGGTGGATTTGTGGAAGAAGCTTTCTATATTTACTTGTTGATTTGTGAAGAATTGTTAAAGGTAGGTTAACTACTCAACTATGTCTAATTGGTAAATTGGTGAATTGTTTATAATATGGATTGTTGATGTATTGTTGGCATGAGATAAGTTGTTGGTTGCATTGTCTTATGATAATTATATCATCTTGAGCATATTGTTATAATTGTTGTGTTGAGCATCTTATAGTCATGTTATTATCATTGTTGGTTGGTTCTCTCTTGTTGGTTGGTATTTTGAAATAAGATTGGCATTGCAATTGAGATTATTTGGTCGGCCAGGCACGGGGATGTGGAAGAGCCGTGGATTTGCGCGGTTTTGGTCGGCCAGGCACGGTGGTGTTGAGGTTTTGTCGTGGACCTGAGCAGTATTCGCATTGTGACGGTTGTGTTATGGATTCGATTGTGGCGTGTGATGTGGGACACGGTTGAGCCGTGTGTGTGACGGTCTTTGGCTTGAGTTTCTTTGATTATATTTTGTTGCAGCTTATCGTATTATTATTGTTGTTTAGTTATCCTACTCAATTTCGTGGTTGACTGTGTATTCGTGAACACCTGTGATGAACCAAATATTGGGGAGCAGATTGATTTCAGGTTAGCTTGTGTGAAGTGCTGGATGCTTGGAGGGAGCTTGGGACGTTGAACTTCGTCAGAGTCTAGAGATCACTTTAAATTATTCAGGCACTATTTAGTTTATTTCTGCTGCAGTTGTTTTAAACGTATTTTGTATTATTTATTTAACTCGTTGGAACCTTTGTAATAAAACGATTTGAGGCACTTTAATTATATCGTCTTAAAGTACTTTTGTAATTGTTTGTCTTTTATACTTACTACCTCATGCAATTGAGATGGTAACACCTTTATTTTTCTGGGAATGTCTTGCTAAAAGTTCCTAAATAAATGGGGGTATTACAGAAACCGTGAGAAGATCCCAAGGAACAAGTATTCCCTGGGACAAATAAAAAAAAGATAGAATTCAACAACTAATTAGCACACAAAACCGTGCTCCCCGGCAACGGCGCCAAAATTTGATAGGATATCGCAACCTAATCAAAGATAAATACCCTAGACACAAATGAATGTAGTAATAGGGTTCGAACACAAGGAGACGGGAGTTGCTATATAAGTTGTTATGGAGTGAATTCTATATAGGTCGGTTATCGATTGATTATATGATTGGGTTTGTAAACAATACCAATAAAGGAAGAGTCTAGGGAGGTTGGGTCACACATGCAAATTATGTAAATGCTCAATTAAACATAGGAGTTGAGAACATCGTTAATTGTTTAGGCTTAAAGACAACCACCTCTCGCCATATTGTCAACCATAGATCGGGTCCTAGCGAACTCTCATTATGACTAGGTCATTTACTAAAACATGCTTAGTCTAATTCAATTTCGTGCCTCTTGACTTATAAAAGTGAATTAACAAATTTAATTTAAGATTGTGATCATTTATCAAAGATTAACAAAACAAAGCACACATGTAATAGAAACTTTTAATCGATTACTATAACATCCTAATTCAACAATTGCAAATACTATTTGTGCATGGTTTCCCTTATTCCCTAGACACAGTAAACTACTCTTGCATAATGTAAACTAAACTAATGACAAATGATAAAGTAAATATGACCACTAATAACTAATAATGGAAATGACAAAGGAAATAACAAAACAATACAAGAAATAGAATTACCACAACAAAGGAAATGAACTTGGAAATAAAGAACAAGATAGAACCAATGGAAATGACTTGTAAATGAACTTGTAATATAAATTGAAATGCTTAAAGAAATATTTGTAACAAATAAAGGAATGCTTAAAGGAAATCTAATCTAAACTACATTTTATTCTGAAAATTAAGACTTAAGCGTATGGAAAAAGTGTATGTAAGTGTGTGGATACAACACCCTTTATATAGGACTAAAGGGAGTAACGGAAATAAGGTAAAAGGGGCTAACCTCGATCGGGGACACCACACCCCGATCGGGGTCATGATGTTTTATGATTTTTCTCTTAAATCCGTCTTTAATTGCATTAGGAATCGAATGTGAGCTATTAACCCACCTTTAATCCTCCAGTTAATTGTACAATGAGTATCCTAAGAGCATCCTAAGCTTGGCATTCTCTACATAAACTTGGACTTTTCTTTTGGGCTTTATTTTGTATGATCATTTTGCATATCAACCCAAGTTTCATACTTCTTAGTCGGGCTTGGAAATTACCAAAATACCCTTCAGAGGTCATGCTTAGTCTTTTTAGCCTCGTGAACCCTTGTGCTTGCTACTTTGACGGGAAAAAGCTACTAGAAGCTTAATTTCCTACAAAACACAATGAAAACAAGCAAACACAACTAGAACACGGAATTAGCTCATTAAATCACTAACATTAGTGCAAATGATCAAATAAACAGAGATAAAATAGAGAGTTAAAGTATATATAAAATGGACTTATCAATAACAATAGTCTAATACGATTTTGTTTGCTGATTTACTAACTTGCAATGTACATATAGTTTTGCAAGTGCAATTCTTCACCATTATGAACCTTGAGTCTGAAAATTTACTTGTACTTTTGCCTAATTTAGTTTTCAGCAACCCACACGTCTTGTCGGTCGGCACACTGATCACATGTCACTACCCTTTCACTTTATCTTGGATGTGTAGGTTATCCGTATAGTCATGGAGCTTTTGATAAAATATCACCTATATAGTATAAACAATAAATCAAATACACTTCAAGCTAATATTAATATCATCATCGAAATTTTAACTCCAAGTTTCCATTAGTTTTTTGTTGTACTAATTTTCCATTATTGAAGACTACAACAATGTATTTTTATTTCCCAAAAGCAACTAAAAGTGAATTACGATTTCAAACAATAAAAAATAATGCACTTAAATGAAATTAACTCTTATGAAAAGAAAAATCACGTGACCAAATTGAAATAAATAAATAATATGTATGAAAAATAACACAATCTAAATAGTGGATATTTGTAGGGATCATACCTATAATTTCTTCAAATAATTCTCTAGGTTCAATATGAGCAAAAACACATCCATTTCATATATATGATGTTTGTACATACAATTCTAGTAACATAAACTTGATATTTATTTTAATGGATTTAATGATGCATTGAATTAATAGCAGATCAAAGGTCATTTAACGGAAAAATAAATAAATTGGATACTAAATTTTGTTGAAAGAAAAAGATGGAAGTTGGAAGGTCTCTAAACTAATAGCTATAAGAGTAGAATCTTAATAACCTAAATGAGCTTGTGAGATTTAGGATATATAAGGCTTATTGTAATGACACGTGGATAAAAAAATGACCTTTTTACATCGACAATAAAAGTGTAATGAAGGGAATAAATCATATTACTTAATTAGAAGTCACAAAAAAAAAATATTCAGCGATATATACGTATGCAGTTGCAATTTCATAGACCTTTTTACATCGACAAATGTTTTATTATTATTGTGAACCTCCGCAATTATACAATAAAGTAAACACAAATATTGCATCGCAAAATGCGAGATTTTAAAAAACTTTAATGATAAAAAACGCGGCGTCACTAAATTATAAACAAAAATTTGAGTTTAAGAAATCTCTTAATACAAATTACGACTTTAATGAATTCAAGGGATCCCGATCTCTTGATAATACACAAATACAATACTAAACATGACTATAAACTACAAAATAAAGGTCATCCGTTGTAAGTACAATGGTCACTAGCTCACTTATCGAAACCCCCAAATAAGCATCAACCTGCAACCTGTTCATTTATTAAAAATGAATGCCACAATCAGTGAGGAGTAACTGAGGGTTCTCCCAGCCATATTACATCAAAATACACATAAACAAGAACATATTAAAGCATGTACAACATAAACAAGACCTAACCACCATGACATAAGAATAGTATTTCAATACATGTGAAATCCACCGTGAACAATGGCATATACGAGACATTCATATGAGATAATCCAATCAAACCATCATAAAAACCAAAAGTCAATATCAACCTCATGTGACATGGATAAGGAGAGGTCAATAATATAATTCATGTGAGTAAAAATCGTAGCCATTTCCTTGAAAATGTATTTTAACATACAATGTACGGGATGTTGCGACTAATGTCACACTCATACCTATGACTTTCATCTCACCACAAGTAAGAATGGGAAAATCCATCCCGCCAATCATTTCGATATTAGGTGGCTTGCATCTTACCCCCTAGTGCTCAATAGGACCAAAAGACTCTTACCATCCAAACAATCCAAAACATAACTCTTACGGTAAATGGCATATGCGTGCAAAGCTTCGTGACTAAGCATGACAAGATAACTCTAGACTTAATCCTTCTGGTAGGATGACGATCATATATGGTCTAATCTAAACCTGAATCTAAACTCTCGCGATGAACATTTCCCGATTCGACTTGCGATAAACATTTCGCATCCAAGACTCGATACATGGCACACAAAGGTCGAATAGCCCGAAATCAGAAACATGACACACAGTCTGTAACCAAAGGTCCGAAGAAGGGCTAAATAGTAACCTCAATCCGGAAACATGACACACATACCGTAACCAAAGGTCCGAAAGGAGAGAAGAGTAACCTCAATCCGGAAACATGGTACACATACCATAACCAAAGGTCTGAAAGGAGGATGTTATAGTAATTAAGTCAACTGGAAACATGGCCATTGTCCGTAACCAAAGGTCGAGTGACCCCTTAATCGGAAACATGGCACATAGTCCGCAACCAAAGGTCCGAAAAAGGCAAAAGAATGTCAATCTAGCATCCTAAGCACAATGACACCACCATATGAAGTAGCGGCGTCGTCATGGGGGGTGCGGTGGATGCACCTACACCCCCTGAAATTTAGAAATGAGTACATTTTAGTTCTCATTATTATAATTATTCTGTTGTGGTGTGCGTGGTAAACGATGATGCCATCTTCTTTAACTTCCAAGGTTCGAATCCTGTGGACTTTATTTTAATTTTTTTGCCCAACTTGCATACCCATGAACGTCTATGCACTTGCATACCCATGGACGTCTATGCAATTTTAGGTAAATACTATTTCCAAGTGATATACACTAATACACCGATTATTCATTTTACAATACTTTTGTAAAGCGATCTTACCCACGTTTTTTGTAAAACGGGATTTTTTAATAGTTTCTTTTACCCACTAATATGCTTATGATTGGATTCGTTTTACAATAACTTGGTGTAGAATTGTCTTTCACAACACTAATTGTTATGGTTTCATGCCAAGATTTTGGGCTTATTTTTTAGTCTATGTTACGATGTCATTCTATCATTCTTAGGCTATGTTTATCGGGGTCTTAGAAAGGGTATGAGCGAAAGTCTTAAGATAAGATTTGTAGAATCTGAGAGCAATCTTGCTTTAAAGTACATGCTCACAAGTCTTAGATTGGGTCTTTGATTTGCAAGACCCATGTTGAGACTTGGGAATAGTAAAAAGTATACTATTTTATTAATTTAGATAAGAAAAGTGTAGTATTTTATTGAAGTAAACAAATAAAAAAGTAAAATAAGTAAGTGAAAAGTTGAGGTGGTAAAGTCTGAAATATGTCTAAGGATAAAGTGTATTTTTTAAATGAGTCTGAGAGTGTTTGAGTCTGAGTTTGAAAAATAAAAAGTTAGTGGAAAGTTGATGTGGCAGGGTCTGAAGTCTCAAGATGAGTCTTGGGATAAACTTAGTCTTAGTTCCACAAGAAAGCTATTTTTTTTATTATAATTAAACCTTATTATCATTGTCGTCCTCTAAGTATCACTACTAACTTGAAGTATTCTAGTTAATGAATTTCCGCACACCTACCGTCTAAATCCTAGATACGCCAATGATATGAAGACAACGTGCCTTAAAAGACCGCTCAAGGTAAACGTACCACATTTGAGCCAAACAACCAAAAAACGTTAACAAGCATGTAAGTGACTCACATAGGACTTACCCATGGTGATACTATGCATACATAGTATCATATCAGTATAAACATGACATATTAGGGTCAAACATACAAAAACATCACTTAATATGTGAGTGGGTCAAATATGATATATATATATATATATATATATATATATATATATATATATATATATATATATATATATATATATATATAGGAATGGGATCATGTGAGGATACACTATCTTTTTGAGGATTGAGGATTGTGTTACAATATCAGAAGTTCTTCAATACAATATCACAGGTTATTCGATAAAATATCACGCAAAAAAAACACCTGTGAATTTTTTTTTTTTTTTTTTCAAAAAAATTTTTTTTTTTTTTTACAAAGGTTTGATTTTTTGTGATATTTTATTGAAGAACTTGTGATATTGTATTCACAAATCCTCAATCCTCAAATATATAGGAGTTCTCACCGGATCTTGACTCTATATATATATATATATATATATATATATATATATACATGTGTGAAACACCCAAAAACCGTCATTTAACATGTAAATGATACTTAATCAAAGTGTTTTAATGTTAAACAAGTGCTAACATACTATACATAGGTATTAGAACCAAGGTTAAGAAGCATACCCAACAAGAAACATAAATCCCAACCTAAAACCACAAGTTTAGAACTCGGCTACAACAAGGGTCAACTTCAAACGATCATAACTTGAGTTATCATAACTTGAGTTTTAGACATGATTTTTAGGTTAAACAAGTTGGAGGTGATAGCTAATCCTCTAATGGTTCTAACGGTAGGAAATGAAAATGTTACGGACATTTTAAAAAAAGTTGGGCAGAGAAAATCGCAGTCTGCCGTTTCTACCGCAATCTGCAATATGTTTTGCAGTCTGCCGTTTTCTCAGGTTCCACTTTGTTGTACGACATTTTCCTGCAATTTCCTAAAGTCGGTTTTTACCAATTTCTCGTCCCAAATTCATCAAAAACATACATGTAACAACAATGATACGTAATACAACCTACGGAGTACAAGAATGTAATTAACCCACATCTTGATGGATTCAAGCATAAGATTTGATCAAAAATTAATCAATTAAGTGATCCAACATCACAACTTTACCCAATTGAGATATTTGCGATAAACCATTTCAATAACATAAAAACACAATTAAAACATCATCCAACATTAATAATCCTACAAAACTCATCAATAACATGTAAATAAAGGTAGTAACTTTACTAGCAAAAGACTAAAACCTAACATTTAATTTCACATAAAATATGTAACATCGGGTAACCCATCACCGCTACCTTAATTAGCACTTCTAATCCTCTAAATCTTCTTCTATGAGATAATAATCTTCTCCGAGTCTTTTAAGACACCACCTAGACATGAAAAACACAACAATTTGCGAGATTATGTAACTTGGAGAAAGACGGACTTTTTGAAAGATTGAACAAGATAAAGACTTTCTTACCTAGAAAGGTGGAGGACGATAAAAGGTGAAGATTGGCGCGAGAATAAAGCGATTTGGTGAAGGAATGGACAACTTATGGAGGATTAAGTTTTTTAAAGAGAAGGGAGGTTTAATGGAGGTGTGAGATGGAAAATTTTTAGAAATTATGAAGGTAGGAGGAGGAGGTTGTTGAGTTTCCACACAAATGAAACCTAATAAGAGGCCTAGTTGGAATCGGTTTGACCCACGACTCAATAGACACGGTTCCTACTCGAATTTCGCGTAGAATCCAATTCTAAACTTTATTTGGGCTAACTCAAAGCGGTTTTGACCTAACTATAATAAAAACAGAATTCTTCATAAACGTAAAAGGAAATGACATCAAATTAACGGTTTCTGCACAACTATACTAAAAACGCGACTTTAAAAAAAATATGGCTAAGTAAATAATAAAATAGTAAAATGGCTACTTAAATTATAATTTCCGAAATTGGAATTTCACGGGTGTTACATTTATACCTAAATTAACCAGAAATAAATTAGTCTAAATAATTAGACAGTTTAAAGCTTTATAACTCATATTGAATGAATAACATAACATAAAAGGAGGTTGTCATAAGATTAAGATCATCTCAAATGAGATTTTGTAACTAGGAATAACATCCATAAAGTTAATTTAGGACTTAAGGTAGTCAATATAATCATGATGGTTAACGGTGATCAAATGCAAGTTTGAATTGAAGGAAGGGGCAAAACAATTGTACGGCTCGTATTTGCTTAGTTTATTATAGAGCTGTTCAAATGCGGGTTTGGGCGGGACATGGGTCGGGCCGTGAAGAAAAAAGTTGCTCTTTAAGACTATAGTGGGCGGGCCGGGTCAGAATTGTGGGCAAATTATCCTTGCCCTTACCCGCCCTTTAGTCAAAAGTCGGGCGGCCCATGGGCTAATAGACCGTAACACTAAACTTTAATTGTTAGTTACTTATTCGGTATAGAATGACTTCAACTTAAACTACTTTTTATATCTCATATCTTGATTTGAAATTTGAAGTTAGGTGTATAATATATATTGATAGTGAAGGAATACATATAAGTGTAGAGGTAAAGATTAGATGTATACATTATTGTAACTTAATACACGGTAATTAGCGGTATTTTGAATATATGCACCTATTGAAAAGATAATCAAATTTTAATAAACATGGAGATATTTAGAAAGACAATGGTTTAGGTTTGACTTTATTAAATAAATTTGCTTTTATTTTCTTTCATTAAAAAAATCATTATTTATAATATAAAACAATTATAAATATACACAAATAAATTAAAAATTTATTATCTTATTTTTTTAGTGGGTCGGGCGGGTTGGCCCGTTTGGAAAAGCTCGTGTCCATGTCCGACCCATCTACTTAATCGGGTCGGGCTTGTTCAGCCCACAACCCATTTTTTAGAAAATTTTGTGTCCAAGCCTGCTAAAAATAAGGGCTGGATGGGTCAGATTATTGGGCAGTATGACCGAAGAATAGCTCTAGTTTATTACATGAACGGCTCGAGAACAACTCTAATTATAGTTAACTCTAAATGTAATAAAATTAACTTTATATTATCATAGCACATTAAAAAAGGGTTATAACGACGACCATTCTGCGACTAAACATAAAATTACTAAAGTTGAATGATGCGTGTCTTTTATATGATGTTTTATATCCCATTTTACACGCATTTCAGAGCTCATTCATGTAGTTTATGCTACATTTCTCCCTATTTCCGTCTACTTCCGTATTTTTGTACATTATTGCAGAAATGTGAAGAATCCAGCGGAAATCGAGCTAAATCCGTCCCCGAGTATCCTACATTGCATTTGACGTGAAGTATTCGCTTAAGGAACGAGCTTGGTGCGCAATTCAAGGCCCAAAAGACAAATCCACGAGATTATAGAAGTCAAGTAGCAGCTCAAGCAGTCGATCGACCACTGCCATCAGTCGATCGACCAACCTGCAGGTTCCAGAAACTACTGTACACTGCATAGCAGTCGATCGACCGGTCATCTCAGTCGATCGACCACCCCGCTACTCAGACGAGAATTAAAAGATCGAGGAAAGCAAGCCCATTATGTTTAGGTTTTAGAATAAAGCTGCGTACGTTTACCTATATAACGTAACTCATTCTTGAGATACAATCATCTAAGTTTTTATCATTAGGTCTTTCATTAATAGTTTAGGAAATAATTAGGGTTCTTATTGTTCCATATTCAATACAACTTGGTTTTCGGATCTCTCTTCTGCAATTTCGTTCGGTACTACTCTGTTCTTATTCCAGTTTATCGCTTTATTATCGTTCATAGATATAGAATTGCTAGTTAGTATCCCAAAAGCCGATTTATCATTTTATGTCAATTGCTTATTTAATCGTTTTAACCATGAATTCAGTAATTTTATGCCCTAATTTTATTGTTGTTATCGTTCTTAGTATGAGTAGCTAATCTATTCGTGCTAGGATGTAGGGGAATTATAGCGTAGGCGGCGTTGTATTAACTTGGACTGAAATCGCGTGTCAGTCGATCGACTGCCATACCTGGTCGATCGACTGACCACGTGAGGTTACCTTTCGTTTTAATTGATTTTAATGTTGTATTTAACGAATCGAATGCATGCGACCAGTTAGATGCTTAATTTATGACTGACCCATTAGATCGAAAGATAGGGAAAGTTGTTAGATCACCAATTGAAATGACTAAATCTATGAGATCGAAAGATAGGTAAAGTTTAGATTATTAGTCACTTTTCGGACGAGAGTCGATATTAGTGATATTAGGGACTTATAGCGAGATCGAAAGATGCTATCCGTTAAGAGTGGACCGAGAGGACCTCTTGTTTCCCGCCTCACATGTGTTCAATTTGGACTGTTTAGTATCTTTGTCATTGAAACTATAACGAACCGACCATCCTAGTACCTCTTTTTATACTTGATTTTATATATTTCATTAGTTTACTTTTCTTTTATTGTTATTAGCTATAGACCAAACCCAATCAAACCCCCACCTTTTGTTACCTTAGACCGAATTTAAACAACTAGAAATTACGTCTGCCTCTCTGTGGTTCGACCCGACTGCCGCTAGCTATAGTTGTAGTTGGAGTTTATAAATATTATTTTTGACACCTCACGAAGGGTATCAAATTTTGGCGCCGTTGCCGGGGAGGCAATTGTTCTAATTTTTAGTTGTTTTTATTTAGTCTTTCTTTAGTTTAAGGGACTTCCGTTCCTTAAACTTTTCTTATATTCTTTTTGTAGTTTCTTCTTATGCGCCGGTCACAGGGTGGTGAACTAGTACCATTAAATCCTGAGATCGAGAAATCCTTGCGCGAGTTGAGACGATCACAAAGGGTATTACCGACGAGGGAAGAGCCGAGTACTCTGTCAAGCTACTACGAGAACGCTCTGTTCAAGGAGATCCACCTACATCTCCCGCTTCAATTTCTTCACCGAGACAGTTACTTCTCCAAAAATCCCGTCATGGTGAAGAAGCAACCATTGCTAGTCACTCGAGCCTACACTGCGAATCTCTACAAAGGATTCGAACTACCTGAGGAGGTGAGAAAATTCGAGCCAAAGCCTTCCTATATTAACCTGGTTGAGAGAAACCAGTTCGGGGGAGCTGCAAATGAAGATGCAGCCAAGCAAATGGAGATTTTTATTGATTATTGCTGCTTTATACCCCCGCCGGCCGGTGTGACCCAAGATCAGATCAAGGAGACCATGTTCATTTTCTCCCTTCGTGATGCGGCAAGGGAGTGGTATAGAGATCTGGACCGAGCCGCTCATGGGATCACCGACTGGAATTCCTTAGCCCTGACATTCTACAAAAAGTACTTCTCTGCCTCGAAGACGAATGCCATTAGAGCTCAGATCACGAGCTTTAAACAAGGGCCTGATGAGAACTTCCATGAAGCATGGGTCCGTTTCAAGAAACTGGTGCGAACCATACCGCACCATGGGTTCGAAAAATGTAGTCTTTGAAACCAGTTCTATAATGGGCTGTTTGACGATCAGAGGGCTATTTTGGATGCTGCAGCCAATGGCCGATTTGCTGAGAACATGGGAGAGACTAAGGGGTGGAAGATCATCGATGATTTGGCCACTCATAAGGCTGAATATGGGAATTCGAGAGGAAACCAGAGGAGAGTGCTGAATCTTCCTATGTTCTTTGCACTAGAAGCTCTCACTGCAAGGTTTGACAAATATGAATTGGGAGGAGCTTCTAAAGGTGGGATGTACCATGTTAACGCTTTGTTTTCGAGACGGTCCTTTCGTCAGTAGAAGATGTGGAGCCGAGGGCATGTCTCGAGAAAATTGTTCTGTCCCCTTTGAGTCTTGTGCTGCCTTTCAACACTATAGGCAGACAAACACGTACTATGAGCCGAATGTCCATCCCAACTTGAGGTGGAGTAGCCAGAATGTCCTGAATCCGACTCAACCTCCACAACAGCAGCAGCAGCAAGCTTATGTGCCCCCTCATCATAAGCAACAACAATACCAAAAACCTCCTTATGTGTCGCAGCAGCAACAACAATCCCATGGTTCTGATTTTGCTGAGTTTAAGAACTTGCTGCTGAAGGAGTCCCAAGCTAGAGAGGCCGGGATGAAGCTACTAGAGAGCCAAATTGCTCAATTGGCTAGTAAGAGTACCACTCGAGCTCCCGGACACTTACCGACTCAAACTGACCAGAAAGAGACCCTGAATGCCATTACTTTGAGGAGTGGGTCTACCCTGGAGGGGCCTTCTATGGTCGAGGATGCCCCTAAAAAGAATGAGGCGGAACCGAGTCAAAAGAAAGCTTTAACGAAAAATAACAAGAACAAGGCGTCTACCAGTTATATCAGTCGATCGACTGATATACCCGGTCGATCGACTGATATGCGGGTTACAGGAGCTTCTGGAACTGTACATCTCAGTCGATCGACTAAGCAAGGTGGTCGATCGACTGAGACCCCTGCTGATATTAAGAAATTTCGTCCTTCAATGCCCGATAATTTAAGAGACCATTTGTTCCAGGGTTCGACAACTCCGAAAGTATTGGGGCAAGACCCGAGTGCTGATGGGTCCGTCCCGATTCCGAAGTTCGACCCAATGTAGGTCAATGGCTTACATTTGAGACGGTCTGAGGAGGGTTCAAGCTTCAATAGGGAGAAAGTGGTGGACTTTCAGCCTAAGTCCACGGATGCCGGCATGCGAGACTTAGAAGAGAGGGCTAAGGTACTTCTCTCAGCCCCATATCCAGAGAGACTAGTGCCGACAAAGGAACAGGTATCTTTCAATAAATTTGAAAAGGTTATTCGTAGTTTGAATGTACAAGTTCCTTTCCTTGAGTTGGTCAATCAAGTGCCTGCCTACACTAAATTCATGAAACAACTCTTGTTTAAGAAAAAGTCACTTGAAAATGTGCATACTGTTGCATTAACCAAAGAGTCATGCTCTTATTTGTCTCATACTGCACCCCATAAGCTAGAGGATCCGGGTAGCTTTTCTGTTCCTTGCAATATAGGTACCTTCTCTATTGAGAAGGCATTATGTGACTTAGGATCTAGTATAAGTGTCATGCCTTTGAGTCTAGCTAGGAAGCTCAAATTGACTAGGTTCGCAGTGACAGATATGACAGTACAGATGGCTGACCGATCTGCGGTCCAGCCAATAGGAGTCTTAGAGGACATCCCCGTCCAAATAGGGAAGTTTTTCTTCCCCGTCGACTTCGTTGTACTTGACATGCCTGAGGATGCCCACATTCCCATTATTTTGGGTAGGCCATTTCTGCACACTTTGGTGCGATCATAGATGTCGGTCTAGGAACCTTGACTTTTAAAGTGGGCAAGCATTCTATTGTTTTTGCCCAGCCATCTAAGAAAAAGGACCCCATGTGGCCTGTGACTTGTAATACGGTTTCTGACAAGAAATCGTACTTTGTGCTTCCTGATTTACCTATCTCTATTCCTGTTGTAACCCCTCCGCTCCAGATTGGGAGCAAATTGGAGGAAGATTTGTCTATTTCTGATATTGCAGGAGCTGGTTTGGGGAAGGAAGAGCTGCAAGTCACTCCATCCACAAAGAAGCCAATCGTTTCACGAGGAGGTCTTGGTTGCCTTAGCTATGCCACTGATGAGGAAGTTGATGACGAACCGGTCAAGGCACGGAAGTCCGACTTGGACTTTGATGAGCAAGAAGAGGTCATTGACTGGGGAGATGATGAAAGTGTTGATCCGTTGAGCCATACGGACGTGGAAGCTAAGAAGGGTGCAGCTGATAAGATAAGCACCGTTGAGGCTACTTCTAGTAGCCAGAAGCCGACGAAATGGGCCATTCCGTGGCCGTTCTTGATCAACTACTAGTTGATCACATGTTTTCCAAAACATTTTATTTGCTTTTGTTAGACACTTTTTTATTGCTTTTGTGTGCGCGAAACTTCGCATTTTATTTTTGCTTGCTTAGGATTTTATGTGTTTGAGACTTTATTTTGGGTTTTGCGCAATTTTGGGCGAGTATTATTGTGCTTTTGCAGGTTTTTAGACCTCTTTAGCTCAAGTAATTGGGCAAATACGAAGAAATAAGAAGTAACAAGAGATTTTTGATCGATCGGCTTTGAGTGGTCGATCGATCGATCTGCGAGTTCCAGGAGCTCTTGTTCCTTTCACCTCGGTCGATCGACTGAGTGATGTGGTCGATCGACCGACCTGCACTGCTGTACTTGTTTACGACCTCTCTCCTGCTATGTTTGGTCGATTTGCGGAATTAAGGGAGTTTTCTACTCCACTTTATCTTCCGTCATTTATTTATTTCTTCTATTTTTCTCAAGTTTGCACATAATACCGCTTCATTATTGTCTTTCTCGATTTTATGCGTGGTATTTTGTTTGTCTTTTCAGGTACTTATTAGTAGCACTGCTTTACTCTTTGAAACCCCCCTAGCTCACGCTGGTTTGGGGAGGTTTCCTTTGCTGCGCTTAAAGTCTTGTAAGTTCCCGATTTCCACTTCATGTCATTTTTATTTGTTTATTTTCCTGCAAATTCCCATTTCTCTTTTCTTCATTACATGATTTTGCACAATGGGGACATTGTGCGATTTGGTTTGGGGAAGGGTTTTGCGTCGCATATCATTTGCTTGCATTCACGTTTACATTTTGTTTTGCATTGTTTATTTCATTCTTATATTCAAAAAACCTCAAAAAAATTGAAAAAATTCACAAAAATTCAAATAAAATGCATGTTTATTTTAGCATATAGGTCGAGTCGGAACGGTAGTATTTCAAGGATGATATTGCATTTGCATTTGTTTTACCTAAGCCTTGCTTGATTAACATGTTATTAGTAGAATCGTATAAGTGCATATCCACGAGTTTTCGTTAATTATTTGCTGAACTTGAGACTTGACCTTGAAAATTGGCAAACTACATCATATTTCTGAGATTTAGAGCCTATAACTGGTGACATCCATGACCGGTTTATTTAGGAATGTGAGTAGTACTCCTTATAAGACATGTCATATCAATTTGCATAAATATGAACTTAATCTGCTTAATACCTGTATTGCATTCGGTCTGTGGTTAGTTGACACATGTGGTAGAGGTTTCCCCTTATTAGTTTTGCCCATGAACCCCACACTGCCAAAAATAGCCTTTTTGTCCCATTACTACATCCTACATATAGCCTGTCCTTTGTCAAGCTAGTAGTCCGTGTCCTTAGGATTGTTACTTAGTTTTTGGTAGTAAATGCTCTTATTGAGATTTAGTTGGGAGAATGAAAAGAAAAGAAATGAAGTGAAAAAGAAATTATTCGAAAAAAGAAAGAAAAAGAGGTTATGTACTGTTGAAGCGGTCGATCGACTGGCATCATAGGTCGATCGACTGAGGTTCGAGAAAAAGAAATCAAATTCGCATAATTCAAATCCTTATCTTTTGGCGATTTTTGCTCCCATGTTTTATTCTTATCTTATGGGGAGTTAGTTGATTACCTTTATACCTGGAGATTGTGAGATTTGTGCTTGCTATAGCACCGTTTCATTTGTTTTTGAGCAAGAAGTTGGATGTTGCCATATGGTTCCGTTTCGGTACTAGCTTGATCACCTGTACCTCCACTTTTCCATAAATGTTTTGCCTCTTCTTACCCATACCTCACATATCCACATATATACCTCGGCATGTGTCATGGTCTTTTGTTGGTTGGAATGCGTATGTACGGTCATAGAGATTGCTTTCATATTATATTGCAGGCATGTTCTTATAGGTCGTAGTTAGGTGAGTGTCACTACAAATGAATTCTTTCTATCTTTACATTATTCACCTGTGCTTATTTGAGTGATATGAGCGACCCGTAAGAGTCCAATTTGATAAGTCTCTACAGTTGACGGTTCAGTAGTTTTAACGACTCCATAACTCGTTTGCATGATTCATTGCTAATCGATTGTTGGTTATTGCATTAAAATGGTTTAGGCTTTACATGTTGTAATTCGCTCTGAGATTGAACTCGTTCCATTAGGTCATTAGATCGAGTCTAGTTCTTGCTTGGGGACAAGCAAGGGTTTGGTTTGGGGAAGTTTGATGCGTGTCTTTTATATGATGTTTTATATCCCATTTTACACGCATTTCAGAGCTCATTCATGTAGTTTATGCTACATTTCTCCCTATTTCCGTCTACTTCCGTATTTTTGTACATTATTGCAGAAATGTGAAGAATCCAGCGGAAATCGAGCTAAATCCGTCCCCGAGTATCCTACATTGCATTTGACGTGAAGTATTCGCTTAAGGAACGAGCTTGGTGCGCAATTCAAGGCCCAAAAGACAAATCCACGAGATTGTAGAAGTCAAGTAGCAGCTCAAGCAGTCGATCGACCACTACCATCAGTCGATCGACCAACCTGCGGGTTCCAGAAACTACTGTACACTGCATAGCAGTCGATCGACCGGTCATCTCAGTCGATCGACCACCCCGCTACTCAGACGAGAATTAAAAGATCGAGGAAATCAAGCCCATTATGTTTAGGTTTTAGAATAAAGCTGCGTACGTTTACCTATATAACGTAACTCATTCTTGAGATACAATCATCTAAGTTTTTATCATTAGGTCTTTCATTAATAGTTTAGGAAATAATTAGGGTTCTTATTGTTCCATATTCAATACAACTTGGTTTTCGGATCTCTCTTCTGCAATTTCGTTCGGTACTACTCTGTTCTTATTCCAGTTTATCGCTTTATTATCGTTCATAGATATAGAATTGCTAGTTAGTATCCCAAAAGCCAATTTATCATTTTATGTCAATTGCTTATTTAATCGTTTTAACCATGAATTCAGTAATTTTATGCCCTAATTTTATTGTTGTTATCGTTCTTAGTATGAGTAGCTAATCTATTCGTGCTAGGATGTAGGGGAATTATAGCGTGGCGGCGTTGTATTAACTTGGATGAAATCGCGTGTCAGTCGATCGACTGCCATACCTGGTCGATCGACTGACCACGTGAGGTTACCTTTCGTTTTAATTGATTTTAATGTTGTATTTAACGAATCGAATGCATGCGACCAGTTAGATGCTTAATTTATGACTGACCCATTAGATCGAAAGATAGATAGGAAAGTTGTTAGATCACCAATTAAAATGACTAAACTATGCCGAGATCGAAAGATAGGTAAAGTTTAGATTATTAGTCACTTTTCGGGACGAGTCGAGTATTAGTGATATTAGGGACCTATAGCGAGATCGAAAGATGTTATCTGTTAAGAGTGGACCGAGAGGACCTCTTGTTTCCCGCCTCACATGTGTTCGATTTGGACTGTTTAGTATCTTTTGCCGCCTTGAAAATATAACGAACCGACCATCCTAGTACCTCTTTTTATACTTGATTTTATATATTTCATTAGTTTACTTTTCTTTTATTGTTATTAGCTATAGACCAGACCCAATCAAACCCCCACCTTTTGTTACCTTAGACCGAATTTAAACAACTAGAAATTAAGTCTGCCTCTCTGTGGTTCGACCCGACTGCCGCTAGCTATAGTTGTAGTTGAAGTTTATAAATATTATTTTTGACACCTCACGACGGGTATCATTGAATTTGTAATTTTTCTATGTTCTTTATATATATATATATATATATATATATATATATATATATATATATATATATAGAGAGAGAGAGAGAGAGAGAGAGAGAGAGAGGTTCAGATGAGTCCACAAATTTTGTTGAGTCCATAAGTCCTATTCCTAGCCAATCATTTTCTGATTGTAACTTTACTACTTTATGAGTATAACTTTAGTCATTTATTGAGTTATGAGTGTAATTTTAGTCTTCATGAGTGTAATTTTTTTCTTTTAAGGTCATTGTGTATACGAAAATTTGGATTTATAAATTTGAATTTAAGTAATTTTAACAAAAGTATATGTAACTTTATTGTCTCACGAATATAACTTTAGTTGTTTTAGGTGTAACTTTAATCGTTTTAAGTGTAACTTTAGTCGTATGGTGGTTTCTATGTATAAATTTGAATTTATATACTTTTACGAGTATAACTTTACCCCTTTAAGTGTAACTTTAGTCATTGGGATCGTAACTTTAGTCATATAGTAGTTTGATGTGAAAATTTGATTTAATATACTTTTTTTATTGTAACTTTAGTCCTCTCAAATGTAACTTTTATCCTTCAAGAGTGTAACTTTAGTATGAAGGTGTAAATTTAGTCAATAGAGGTGTAATTTTATTGTCCTACGAGTGTAACTCTAGTCCTTGAATTTGTAACTTTAGTCCTCGAAAGTGTAACTTTTTACTAATAACTCTTCTTTCAACAACCACCACCATCCTACCACCTGCTACCCTAACCACCTCTACACCACCACCCCAGACCCACCACTACCTCCAAAACGTAACAACCAACAACAACACCAACCACTTATTATCTCAGATCTGGAAAAAAAAAAAAAAAGAGGCGGCAGACCCACCACGCACCACCAGCCGCATCTCACACATCCAAACCGCGACAACCAACAACACCAACCACTTATTATCTCAAATTAGAAAAAGAAAAAAAAAAGAGAACGGGAGGGAGGAGGCAGACCACCACGCGTCCACGCACCACCATCTCTTTGGCGGCCTTCCACAATAACCATGCCAGATCTATTTTTTTTTTATAAATTTGTGACGACCACTCTTCAGATCTGGTTAAGAGGGAGGCAACAACGGAGGCGACGAGTGGCGATGGTTGTTATTGTTGGCCGCGGTGGTGGTTGGTAGTGGATTTCGTGTTTGTTTTTTAAAGAAGAGGGAGAAATGGTGCATGGTGATGGCGATGGGAGTGTTGTTGGAGGTCGACGACGTGAGGGTGGCTGGTGCGGTGCCATGACAATGGTGATGACAGTGATAGGGTGGTTGCAGGACGGTGGTGGCTGCCGGAATTTGAGAGAGAAATTAGACAGGTGAGATGAGAGAGATATGTGAGAGGAGGAGAAATGAGAGAATGAGAGAGAGGAGTAGGGTTTGGTTTGTTTTAATCTTGACCATTCATCTAAATCTAATCTCCACCACTCATCTATTAGATCTAAAGGCTTATATTAAGACTTATGGACTCAACCAAAAAAGGTGGTCTTATATGATCTAATCTCTCTCTCTATATATATGTGTGTGTGTGTGTGTGTGTGTGTGTGTGTGTGTGTGTGTGTGTGTGTGTGTGTGTGTGTGTGTGTGTGTGTGTGTGTGTGTGTGTGTGTGTGTGTGTGTGTGTGTTGAGATTTTAGTTAGAAATAAAAATTGGAGTTGAATTTCACTTTTTATTAAAGTCAAGGAGATTAATGGCTACATACTTTGTACAGACTTAAGGCGTTTGGTTGATGGTCTATAAGAAAGGGAAAGGGAAACAAAGTTATTAATTTCCTTTGTTGGTGCTTCTTTGACATAAACAAAGATAATGAAATTCCCTTCCTTACCCCTCAATCCATCTAATTCCTTACCCTCAACCCCCCAAGGTATGAGATTTCATTACCCTTGTTTCCCTTCAATCACCTTATTTACCTACCACCACACCAGTCACCATCAAGACGCCATCGCCGCCACCACCACCACCACCACAGCCACTCCACATAAACCACCACCACAACACAACCACCACAACCACCATGACGCCACCACCACCACCACAGCCACCCCACTGCCACCACCACCACGCCACCGCCACTACCGCCATCACCACCACCACAACCACCCCACCTAAACCACCTCCCGCACACCAAAATAAATCACAACCCACCACACTTCATTTTCTTGATGTAACCAAACAACTAATTAAGTTTTAGATAATCCTTTACTTTTTTCCCTCTTACCCTTTCTAATTTCCTTTTCCTCTCCCTTTTTCTAACCAAAACGCCCCCAATTTATTTTCATTATTGAAACTAGGGGCTGATAAGCCTTAAACTTGTAAAAAAAAAACCAATTCATGGACTATACAACCAGTTGTATATGTTGTACGGTGTAGAAGCTGAGCTTTGTGATAAAGTATTCGAGCTTTATGTTAAAGAATATGAGCTTTCATAGAAAATATTGAGCTCATCCATTTACACATTAAAAACACTAACTTTGAATTAGCTCAGAAAAAATACATATAAGTTCAGATTCTTATACCTTAGTTGTACCATGCTTATGGTACAACTGGATGTATAATCCTATTTGTGAAAAAAAACTAATCGAAATCATTAGTTTTGGTTGCCGTAAACAAAGGAAGAAGGAAGTCCTTGTCTTTCACATGCACACGTACGAGTAGTGGAAGTTGAATCCATCATGAATTGAACCAATCAAGCTGACTATAAAATCCACTATTAATAATCATGTTCCATATTGGGAAGAAATTGAATTTGGTAATATTAACTCTAGGTTCTATTGCCAAAATGCCTACAATTCCTGTTTTGGGTATTCTCCATTTCCAAAACTGGTTTCTAATTTCGCCCAATTTTTCTATGCTATTATTGGCAACCTAGACATCCCCATTTGTTGATAGACAATTAGACAACCTCTCTTACCCTCTCTAAGATTTTATTTTACTTTCGAGTAAGTGTTGTCCTTAGAGCTGATAAGTCTGACTCAATCCGAAATCGAGTAAATCTAATTTGATAGAACTCGAGAATATTGTAATCTGAAATCGAGCCGATGACAACCGGATGATCAGTGACCTAAACCCGAACCAGACCCGACCCAATGTTGATATATTGACCCAATAAAATTGATGAACTGACAATTATTAAGCTTAATATTGATTGAAATGAGAGTGATTTTGTGTTTAGATTGATACGTTTGGCTTAATAATGGTAATTAAGCCGAATAATGGTTAACCCAAATTTTTGTAAAAAATTGAGGTAATGCGATAAGTAAACGGACCCGATTCATTTGACCTGAAATGACCCGGCCTGATAACGACCTGGCCCAAATCCGACTCGGCCCGAAAGTAAGGGTAAGCTAACCTGATATGACCTAAACCTTATATGACCCGACCCAAACCTGACCCGACTGACCCAATTGTCACCTCTAATTGTGATGACAGTTTTATACTAATATGATTGTAAAACAGATCTAAAAAAAACTTTATTAGTGAATAAAAGTGGTTACTAAAATGTCTCGTTTTATGATAAATTTGTTTAAAACCGCTCCATGCTCTACAAAAAAAAAATAAGGCCCAAAAAATGAATGCATATGTATACTACTATAATTCAATGTTTCGATTGAATTCCATCAATAAAGGTTGTAAATTTGATAACCAAAATCATAGGCATGATTCCCGTGTTCATGGCTAAATAGAGCCTTAAATGTCCCTGATTTATACGTGAATTCAAAATAATTAAATACATTTGTAATGTTATTGTTTCTTTTGTAAGAAAATGATTAATGCAAACACTCAAACCTTCTTAATTAGCCCAAACCAAGAATCTAATCGAATATATCATAGTATCATGTGATGTTTTTGGACCAACCTTTACAAATGATTTAACAACCATTTTGAGTGATTATTTCAGACTTAATCCAAACAATTACCATAAATGATTAAACATTATACATTCCTTATTTTCAAAAAGAAATATGATTGGAGAGATGAGAGCATGAATGTCACATCATTGTTGTAGAATTACATGTTAGTGAGCAAACTAATGACTCGATTTTCGCGTTTATGGCTAAACTAAGCCACCCCTGATTTATACAAGAATTTTAAAAAATTAAATACATTTGTAATGTTATTGTTTATTAGCTCAAACTAATTGTAAGAAAAGAATTAATGCAAACACTACTTAAACCTTCTTAATTAGCCCAAACCAAGAATCTAATCCTATATATCATAGTACACAAATTTTCATTATAGACGGGAAATATTTGTCTATAGTTATACACGGGTCAAATATCCACCCACTTTAAGCATAAGACAAGAAACAAGTTGTATGGTGAGCTAAAAAATGTCACCACTTTAAGCATATTTGACTCGTATTTCACTTTATACGGATATATCCGTCTATAGTAAAACTAATTGATGATAGTATCATGTGATGTTTTTGGACCAACCTTTACAAATCATTTAACAACCATTGTGAGTGATTATTTTAGCACAAATTCTCATTTGTGACGACAATATTTCTTCACAAGCTTGTAACATCTCACATGAAGTAAGTGGAAGAGCAAGAGGGGTAAAAACAAGTGAGAGAGCAAGTGAGAGGGAAACTGTAAGAGGTTACAAACTTGTGACGATCACAAACAAAACGGTCTGTTATTTTAGACTTAAACCAAATAATTACAACAAATTATTAAACATTATACATTCCTTATTTTCAAAAAGAAATATGATTGGAGAGAAGAGAGCATGGATGTCACATCATTGTTGTAAAATCACATGTTGTGAGCAAACCAATAAAATCCTTCAAATGAACAGCTATTCCTCTAGACAAAATCAACATGGGTGGGCTTTTTATATTTTTTCTGTTTTTGTTGGACTAATATTCATGCATTAATGTAACGTAAAAATAAATACAATAAATAATGGATCTCACCTTTTTTTCTGTCCACCACCACTAAGATTGCAGTAAATTGGCAGACAACATTTATCCTACCATTTTCTTATTGTTAGATTGGATTCCTGCATTTTGATTCTCTGTTAATTGATAGGACACGCTTATTGTTTTTAAAACAATGATTTCTAAACAAACGGTTTCGTATCGACTATGGAGTCAATCATACTAAAACTGTGGAATAAGTAGTTAGGTTTTGATCTTTCTAGTTTAATTTCAGCTTATTTTAGTTTATCCTAACTTATTTCAACTCATCTCTATTTAAATTAATTGTAATGTAACTCTATTCATTTAACATTTAACACAAATTTCAGTTTAGTTCGATTCAATCTGATTCAAATTGGATCTATTAAGTTGTTCAGAACTTTCTTAAGTCGAAAAGCCCCGGACTTTAGATTTGTTTGGTTGAGAGTATTCGAGAAAGGAGAAAGAAATTAAGATCGTTAAATTAACTTGACGAGAAAATTGCTTCAGAAAAGTTGTGTGTTCTTTCATTCATCAATCACAAGACTTATACAAAGCCAAGATTACATAAATACATTGAACTTGATACTAAAGGTTTATCTTTCACATTCCCACAAGTACAATGAAAGTAATGTTATTCATTAAATTATCTTGTGTATATTCTTCGTATATTTCCGCCTTGATCGTTACTCTACATATCTTTCTTGTAATTATGCTTTTCTATTTCTTTGTATAGTTTTAGGTAATTAGGTTTATTCTTTCATAAGTCTTGTATTTGTACACACTATAAATATTTTAATTCTTGCATCAATGAAATCATCATATTCATAATCAATTCTTCTCATCTCTTACATGGTATCGAGCTTGTAAGATCCGTCTTGCTCACATACAATCAATTTTTTTGGTCCCCTCTCTTCCCTACCCGGTCCTTCCGTGGCTCCTCATGGCAACCTCATCCTTAATGTAACACCCCCATATACCAAAGAGCCTTAACAAGACTTTCCCTAGCACATAAGGGCGTTACCATCTCGGTTGCCCGAGGACAGTAATAATCAAATGTCGATAAAAGAACAATTAAGTTATATTACAGGTGATTAACAAAACTAACGATATAAAGATACAATTCAAAACAGCTATCAACTATGTGAACTACTATTGTCGTGACTCGTGATATACTCATCCCGCCAAGCACCCAGCTATCATCCAGATCACAACCTATTAAAACTGACTGCTCACCACAACGGATCACGACAGATACAACAGAAACAAACAACAAGACAAACCACACAAGGTCAGTAACTGAGGAAATACACCAACAACCACAGCCACAACATAAGTACACAAATCAACACACACACACACACACACACACACACACACACACACACACACACACACACACACACACACACACACACACACACACACACACACACACACACAGCTCCAATCAACCAATCACCGTCACCGACTGTCCACTGGACCAGCCCTGCCAGTGGGGGACCGCTGTCGTTCTCACCTAAGCCCCGCTCATCATATCGAGTGATAAACCCATGTCCATTAATGTGCACATCCCCGTCCGTGGCGGGTTCTACGGAGGGCGAACTACGGGTGTGAAGCCACTCCCGCAAGTGACTTCACTCCACCGAGGACGCACCTCGAGAATCATAGACAAAAAATCACAATCAGCTGCACCACAACAATGATAAACGAAACAACACAACACCAACCAATTACCACAATCAATCAACCACACCAACACTACAACAACCAAACCACATCAAAAGACACTCTAGACAACCAACAGTACTGAGTAGGCGAACCTACCTTTAGCGCACCGCAGCGATTCCGCTTCCGATCACAAAACACCAATCAACCAAGCAACATACCTATACAAACAGTACAACCATCTATCACTATCGCTACAATCCTAACTGAAAACAACGACGACGATGATGATGACGATAACATACCTAAGCATAGCAACCCAGCGTCACGACCGCTACCCGACTCAAGCATCCCATTCCCATGGTGTAAGAAACTTCAAGGCAAGGGCTTTGGTGAAGGAGAAGGAGAGTGACGACATCTAGGTTTAGGAAATGAAGTGCGGAAATGATTTGAGGTTTCACGAAACACGATTTATAATTCCTCGTTGCAAACCCGTTACTCGATCGACTAACTAATTTACTCGATCGAGTGACCCCTACTCGATCGAGTAGCCTCAGCTAGATCGAGTCCCACGCAAAACACAGCTCATGTCGTCACAAGATATAACCCGTAAGGTTTCCCAAGGTCAAGATCAATGTCTAAGGTCAGTCAACGCTGGTCAACGGGTTCCTAAAAGGACGGGTATTACAGTCTTTCCCCATTAAAAAGAACTTCGTCCCCGAAGTTCGACTCATCCTCCTCCCCGACACAAGACAAAGGATCAAAGGTCAACACCACTGCTTATCCGACACAGGTTAACATACTCGTTTAGAAACTTCATCCCACTATGTATGTTCATCGGACATCATCATCATCCACCTTAGCACTTACTGCATAACACGACTCTCAGCGAATTACCAACTTCCTTTTGAATCGCTGAACACATACTAACCACGGGACAACTAACCCGACTATCACCTGCACTTACCACATAATATTATTCAAACGCACACCAAAACAACTATCACACTATACTTTCATCCAATATTTGTCACCGATTACCAACTACAAAACATACAAAACAACGGTCCTACCATTGATTCACAACATACATTATTCATTCCACTCTATTACTTTAGCCACACAACACAATTCTCATGAAACATAACGAATAATTACTGAAAATGAAGTATAACGACATGCTATTTTATTCAACAACTATAAACGCTTACTCAATTACACAATAACTACCATAAAACTATTCAAACAATCATTCACATGCTTTAAAATATCACAAAAAAATACTGTAGAATTGTTATAATTACGTCATTTTTCCTTTGCGACAATACTCTTCCCCTCTTAAAAGGAACTTCGTCTCCGAAGTTCACCATCAAACAACTTTCTTGTCCCTCAAACCGATTACATATTATACCATATTGACAATACGTACGAACTGCAAAGCAAACTTTGACTCATGATGACACCATATAATTTTTGACATTACACAACTTGACTTGTATAAACGTAAAACCACTGAAAACTTGTACCACACCACAAGATATACCATTACCAATTAGGAACCATGTCATCGATTACTTTATTATATGATCACCCCAATTATGCAACAAAATTACAATCATTGTAAAATACCTTTCTAAGACGGCTTGATATAGAATACAAAATTATATAAATACCACTGAGAATTTTACAAATTCACCAACATGTATGTTCGACTTACGACAGCCACGACACTTTCTTGACATTACGTAAACATGACTCACATGATACATGTATACAACCATTGAATCTCACGTAACTCGAAACAATATGGTTTATCATCTTAATTTATGTACATAGCGTTGAAAGTTGTATAAATCGTACGACCACACGCAAAAGTATAACCACTGTTGAGGCTAAACAATGATATAAGACCCCCACAACAAGAAATAATAAAACAACATTTAAAGATATGATGAATCAACCAATTTTTAAAACGAGAAGTAGCTGTAACAGTGCTACTCGATCGAGTTCGTAAGGCGCTTGATCGAGCTGGGATTACTCGATCGAGTTTATCAATTACTCGATCGAGTAGGCTGAGATCAGAATACTCCCCCAACATCACCTCTGCAGTTACTCGATCGAGTGAGGGGCACTCGATCGAGTAGCCACAGGTGCTGATTCCCCCTAAAACGCCATGTTAAGACCAAACAATCATATAAACACGAGTCGGGACGCTCTTCTGACCCCAAAATCCTGCATAAACAGTCCAAAAGTACTCAAAATACGGCCTTAGGGCCGAAGTACAAGCCAAAGTCTAGTAAAGTGCCAACCAAATAAGTACTAACAACTACAAATCCATGAAACGATATATAAAAGAAAGACAATGAGTGTCATCACTCCACATCCTGATCATCTATCACCTCGTCACCACCATCACCACCTGACGTGCCTGCTCCAGTTGCGTCCTGACCTGCGACTCCACCTATGCCAGCATCTGCTCCCACACGCCACGGGGCCAAGCAACCGTGGGGGTATGACTGAGGCGCTCCCCAAGTAGACCTCTCCACGTCAAACGAGTGTAAAACTCCACTGTCGTCCCCAAGCGCCCCTCCACCACACGGGCTGCGCTGCCTCGGTCCCGATGCCCTGCACATACGCCATTTCATGGAGATTCCGGAGCGTCAAGGTAGTAGACACCCTCTCCGTGAGATCGCTCACTCTCATCTCAGGGCTATAGAAGGGAGGGTAACCGGGGTACTGGTACTGTGGAGGCACAGCCTGCTCCGGCTGGGAATCAGCCGCCCTCTCCCTCACTCGTCATGGTCCTTTCCCCACTCTGGGCTGGGCATCCTCGGGTCTCACACGATCCCCTTTCGTCGGCTCAGGCATTACCTCCAAGATATCCGGGTCAATGAGGTACAACTGCCTCTCAGGAACCCCCTCATCCTCATTATTAGAGTCGGCAGCCACTATTGCCGCTGGTAAAGGCTCGGTCTCGGGAAGGTGCTCGGGAGCAGGTATCCGCATCCAACTCATTCCCCAAACTCTCTATGCTAGCCCACCATCCTCCAAAGTCCTCAACCACTTGAGGTCAAGAAAGTACTCACGGTCCAAGGTAGGGATCGCTGGAGTCAAGGGTGTATAGGCCGAGGAGGCTACAAAGGAGGTAAGCCTCTCCGCCAACCGAGTGGCAACCGCTCCACTGCTCAGAAAACGAGCGTCAGAAGAGGCCATCAAGGCCAAGCTGGCACACACTATATCCGGGGCACTAAAGGTGACTCTGTGGGATCGGGCGGGGTTAAGATAGGCCGCAAGCAACATCACCTCGTGTGAGTTAAGCTTACCCACATCTTTCCTCTCATAAAGAAAACAGGTCAAAGCACGGAGAAAGATCTTCAAGGTGACATGTTGAACATCATTAATCAACATGTTGCTAGAGGTGGAGGCGGGTTTGCCGGTAAAGCAAGGCATAAGACTACTAGCCCCACACTCAGTCAGGATATTCCTAAAAGCTCCCTTCGCAGGTCTAGCCAAGCCGAGGTGAGTGGCAAACATATCCATGGTAAGGAAGAAACTGGTGTTCATAAGGCGGAACTCAACGGTCTGTTCCACCGCATCATACTTGAAAGAACTCATGAACTCAAGGGTCAGAAAAGTATAAGAGTGTTTCTGGAGTCGGTATAACCCAGCCATGCCCAAGGTCTCGAAGATATGCCTAACATCAGTCTCAATCCCTAGATCAGTCAAAAGAGTGGTGTCGATACAACGGGTGGGTCGCATACGACGTCTCTGCAAAGCAACAAAAGTATCTCTTTGCGTAAAGTTCGCAAAGACAATGGAAGAGTACTCGGGTACCGCTGGGACCGTAGGTCCCCTACTCCCCTCACCTACCTCGGGCTCAAAAGCCCTCTACCTTTTGCTCTGACGGGTTCCCACTTTGGTCTCGGCATCTGTTTTCAACGCATGTCTTAGATACACAAATCACATATACTTGAAATCACATAGACTTTCACATAAGGACATTCAAAAGAATCACTAAGTACACACTTTCACCAAACAATCCAGAAATTACAATAATAAGCTCTTAAAAGGTCGTCAGACGATCTCACAGCTACAGCTAATTATGACAAGCATGGTATCAATTAACAATCCAACTATAATTTTAAAGATTAAATTTTCAAAATAGTCTCATAAATAGACAAATTTCACAGGAATGTAAGACGAATTTCAGTTTGGGGCACTTTTAAGACGGAGTTTTAAGGCAAAATTTTGGGTAAAACCATCAAAATCAACTCTAAACATGATATATATAACATACATTACCCAATTTTTCCCTTTTCATATACAAAAGATAACCAAAATTCAATTCAAAATCTCAAACCCTAGAAATTTCGACACATATTTTCCCCCAAATTGATTCGATTTTTGAATGTCTAACATCAATAATCAACAAATTAAAGCAAATAAATCATGTGACAACAATTACAAGCAAGATTTGGCACATATTAATCAAATTTTCAGCAAACACCAACATCCTACATGATTCTAATTCATTAAAAACATAGAAATAGGATAAACATTCTTACCTTGATTGATTGGCAAGCAAAGAGAACGAATTAAGCAAGGAAAACACAAGAATCAAGCACAAAATCCCAAGGTTGAGAGCAACTTGAGAGAGATTAAGAGACTTAGAGTTTTGATGAATGAAGAAGTAAGAAAGAAAGAAGACGGGAAAGGGTATAAGAATCCCGTAATTCTCCGGGTACTTTTCACCTACTCGATCGAGTAAGTAGGTTACTCGATCGAGTGGCCTCTACTCGATCGAGTTGGAGCTACTCGGTCAAGTTTTCCGCTGGCAGATCCAACTTTTCGACGTTATAACTTCCTAACTAGATCGAATGAGGTCTACTCGATAGAGTAGATACTCTTACTCGGTCGGGCAAGTTTAAGAACGAGGTCAAAAGTTACGAGTTTGAGTAACGGTTCCTGCAAAACAACAACTCGTGCCGATTCCAAAGTAAATTCGGAAATCGTCACAGATTATTATGTTCATTCATGACGTATTACTACTACTTATATGCAATGTATCGATCTAACAAACATATCACTTCATTCAACACATTTTACTTGATTCTATGACAAACATTACGCAACCAATTGACTACACTATTAGCTTTCTCATGCATGCATTCAACACCTTTCTTTACCTCTAATCATGCATTTGCGATTTCAACAATACAACTTTTAATCATATCACTCTAAGTATTCACCTAGCATTTAACCATCATCTATCATCCAAGTTTATTAATAATTCAATCACGCCACAACAAATATCCGACTAAATTACTCAACCTACTATATCATATCATGAAAGCATTCAACCATTCTTCCATCACACTTACCAAATACTACTTGTCAAACGTTACAACTAGCTCAAAACTTACTACTTACCACCATCACCGCATACAAGTCTCACAATTTTATACCAATGCACAAAGAACGATCTAGAAAACATTACCATCACCATATCACACCACACTGTCACGTACTATAGCCATTCCACCACTTCCACTACTTTCATACACATTTATACCCAACCACAGACTTTCACAGTTTCTCATCACAATTACTCAGACCAACATTCATAAAGACTCCATCACAAACATTTCTATCATACCCGTTATACATATTAGGCACAAAATTTCCGACTCGACATTCCCATACCCGGTGACTGGCTTAAGCATAATGGGGCCATGATTTTGAAATGAGGGCACCTACTCACCCAAAATCTAGCATCAGCTGGGGCTCCCAAGATACATACACCATGTTCATTTTATTAGACTCACTACGTTCATTAGGCTCATTTGTTACAGGTTCCAAAATCGTCGCTCTGATACCACTTTGTAACACCCCCATATACCAAGGAGCCTTAACAAGGCCTTCTCTAGCATATAAGGGCGTTACCATCTCGGTTGCCCGAGGACAGTAATAATCAAATGTCGATAAAAGAAAAATTAAGTTATATTACAGGTGATTAACAAAACTAACGATATAAAGATACAATTCAAAACAGCTATCAACTATGTGAACTACTACTGTCATGACTCGTGATATACCCATCCCGCCAAGCACTCAGCTATCATCCAGATCACAACCTGCTAAAGCTGACTGCTCACCATAAGGGATCACGGCAAACACAACATAAACAAACAACAAGACAAACCACACAAGGTCAGTAACTGAGGAAATACACCAACAACCATAGACACAGCATAAGTACATAAATCAACACACACACACACACACAGCTCCAATCAACCAATCACCGTCACCAACTGTCCACTGGATCAGCCCTGCCAGTGGGGGACCGCAGCCGTTCCCACCTAAGCCCCGCTCATCATACCGAGCGATAAACCTATGTCCATTATTGTGCACATCCCCTCTCGTGGCGAGTTCCACGGAGGGCAAACTACGAGCGTGAAGCCACTCCCGCAAGTGAATCCACTCAGCCGAGGACGCACCTCGAGAACCACAGACAAAAAATCATAATCAGCTGCACCGCATCAATGATAAACGAAACAACACAACACCAACCAATTACCACAATCAATCAACCACACCGACACTAAAACAACCAAACCACATCAAAAGACACTCTAGACAACCAATAGTACTGAGTAGGCAAACCTACCTTTAGCGCACCGCAGCGATTCCGCTTCCGATCACAAAACACCAATCAACCAAGCAACATACCTATACAAAAAGTACAACAATCTATCACTATCGCTAAAATCCTAACTGAAAACAACGACGACGATGATGATGACGATAACATACCTAAGCATAGCAACCCGACATCATGACCGCTACCCGACTCAAGCATCCCATTCCCATGGTGTAAGCAACCTCAAGGCAAGGGCTATGGTGAAGGAGAAGGAGAGTGACGGCATCTAGGTTTAGGAAATGAAGTGCGGAAATGATTTGAGGTTTCACGAAACACGATTTATAATTCCCCGCTACAAACCCGTTACTCGATCGAGTAACTAACTTACTCGATCGACTGACCCCTACTCGATCGAGTAGCCTCGGCTAGATCGAGTCTCACGCAAAACACAGCTCACGTCATCATAAGATATAACCCGTAAGGTTTCCCAAGGTCAAGATCAGTGTCTAAGGTCAGTTAATGCCGGTCAATGGATCCCTAAAAGAACGGGTATTACACTTAATCCCAACGATCCTACCGCTCCCTTTATCGACGTCTATCTATCTCAATGCAAAAAACTCACTCCCCTAACCTATTTTAATTGGAAAACACAACTATCCAATATCCTATTTGGTTACGACTTACACAAGTTGACGGTACCAACCCCGCTTCTCCTGCCACCCTCACTGATGAAATCACAAAGGCCACAAAATCCAACCCGGCTCTACACTCTTGGCAACGCCAAGGCAGGCTCATCCTCGGCTCCATCATTGGCACCCTACCGACCAATATTGCTTCCCTTCTCACCAATGCTACCACCTCACGTGAAGCATGGTTAACCTTTGCCCACACCTATGCTACCACCCAACTTAAATAGTACACCGACAAACTTGCTGCCCTTGGCAAACCTATGGATGCCGAGGACATCATTGTTAAGGTTCATCGTGGTCTCGATAGCTCCTATCAATCGGTTATCGATGCCGTAAGAGCCTGTGACACTACTATCTCTTTTGATTCCCTCCATGAAAAACTAATAAATCATAAACTTACCACAAAATAGTCAACACCTATTCCTGCTCCGTCTTCAACCTTCCCTGTGACTGCACTCGCTGCCCAAGCCCGCCCTAATTATAACCGCTCCTACTCTCGCCCTTCCCATCAACCACCTCTCCTTTCTACCCCCAGTGATTCTTCCTCCACCGAACTACAAACACCTTTCAAAGGCAAGTTCCAATACTGAAAGCATCCTGGTCACTATCTCACTATTTGTCGCAAATTCAAGTGCGATTATCCCAGTGTTCAAATTCCAGACCTGGTACCACCTTGGTCATATCCTTACAGTCTCAAGTCCACACGTCTGCCTCCTCTCAGATGTCCTCTTCTCGTTCGTGGATTGTTGACAGTGGTGCAAGTCATCATATCACCAATGATCTTACGACTCTTTCGATGCATTCGCTCTATGATGGTTCTGATGATGTAATAATTTGTGACAGTACATCCTTTCCCATCTCTAATATAGGATCCTTTAATATTCATACTTCCTCTGTCACTCTCAAATTTTCTAATGTTCTACATGTTCCCCGTATTTCTCGTAAAATTCTATCTGTTTCCCAATTTTGTCATGATAATAATGCTCAAATTGAATTCTTAGCTTCTTCCTTCTTGATTAAGGTTGAAGAGTCTATCGATCCGAAATACTCAAGAGGGGGGGGGGGGGGATTGAGGATTAAAAACTTTAACCAACTTTTTCGATTGTATGTGTACAATTAATTATTTAATGTTTATTGATTAAACTTTAACTAATTAACTAATTAACGAATTAAAATAAGGAAAACAAACGAAAGAGAAAGAGAGACACACGGATTTTTGAAGTGGTTCAGTTTCACAAATCGAAACCTACCTCCACTATTCTCGATTAATAAATTTATTACCTTTCTACGGATTACAAATTTACTAACCCAACTTGTACAACTAACCCTAGTTGTAACTCAAGTGAGTACCGTTAAATACTCGAGTGACTAACTTACGCTAATAAGAAAGCACTAATGATTCTACTAAAAGTTCACGTTAATGAACGAGTAAGAATTCAATTAAGCACTATTATCTTATAACGATAACAATAAGAACGAATGCAGGAGTTTATAAAATACACGACCTTTCTCGAAAAATAACAAACCGGTTTTCTTGCTTTAAAACACAGTTTTTGCCTTTTTAAAATAAATCAAAGTTATGCTCAAAGATCTTACTTTTAAATGTTGCAAATTGTAGAGTATTTATTGTAGAATAGGAAGCAATGCACACGGTTTCATCGAAATCCTATTGGCCGAAAATAATATGATATGGAAATAGAATCATATCTTATTATTTTTATCTATAAAATCTTAGGAAAAGATATAAGTTGTTAAAAAATTATCTTATCATATATTCACCTAATATTCTTTCCTTAATGCTAGATATGCCGAATGAAAATAAGGAAAAAACATAAAAACTTTCCTTATTTTATTTAAGCAATCTCTTAGAAAAGATATAGGATAATTATAAGATAATTCAATCAAATATATACTTAATATATTTTCCTTAAATCCCTAGATGGCCGAAATATATGATATGTAAACAAATCATTTCATATTATTTCTATCCTTAAAATCTAAAGAAAAGATAGAGAATAACTAAAAGATAATTTAATCAATTATTCTCTTAATATCTTTTCCTTAAATTTTAAGATATGATAAGATTTTTCATAACAAAAAGATTCTTATCATATATAACCATATCATACTAAATATAAAAGATATGTTAAGATAATTCTAGAGAATAAAATCTTAACAGTAATCAAATTATACTATTAGGTTTACATGAGAGTCCACACGGCTCATATGCCTTGTTTTTCATGAAAACCCTAGCTTGACAATAGGTTAGATTTAGGGTTTTAGTGTGTGTAGTATTAGAAACCCTAATTAGTAATATGACTCAACTCATACGTTGATTCAATATAATTCCTAATTATAAGTTTAACATAAAACCACACTCAATATGAATATAAGCTTCCTTGTAAAATAAATACTTCTACTAAAACATTTAAAAGAACAAAAACAGTTTTCTAAAAACAATTTAAAAATAATTTTTGTCGTGCATAATATAAACCTCACGTCTCAATGTTATAGTAGAAGAGATATAACATTGAGGTCTTATATAAGCAATGTTATAGCTGTGAGGCTATAATTTTACCAATATAAGAAGTGTATTCTTACGTTACCATTACGAGATAATCACCTACACTATTCTAATCTTCTTAGGAGATCTTCAAGTGTAGGCTACTTCATTATTCAAGCTTGATCAATCTTTAAATGAGCTTCATCTTCTCATTAATGCTTGAATAATACTTTAATAGCTTGTAGTATCTTGATCCTTGATTGAGGGCTTGATCATGATTTAAACGCATCATACTTCCATCACAATTCCTTAATGCTTGCAATTAGTAAGTCCAATCTAAAAGACTAAACAAACAATTACGCACAACGAGAATATATAAAATATAAAGCACTCTTGACATCATCAAAACACAAACATATATATATCTATATGGTTCAACAAATTCCCCCTTTTTGATGATGGCAAGTCTCCTAAAATTGTGACTAAGTATATAGTTCCCCCTCAATATAATACCGTCATCTTTATAGATAAAGATCAACGCAAGATCAAACGATTAATACAAGACCGAAACTTTAAGGACTTTAAGAGACAATTGGTCTTGACAAGAAGCAAGCTTAGGCAAATGCTAAATCATGGTCATTTCTTCCTCCTCTTGACATCATCGAAAAGACGAGAACAATCATAAAACGACTAGAATGATATCAACCGAGGCAAGAGATATATCTTTAATCAAAGCACATATTATAGCATAAGAACGATTTCAACATAAGCAAGCCCTACATATAAACTGTGTAAAACAAACCAATTTGAGTACAGATTTTGTAGGAGAGAAGGAAATAGCCACTCACCAAACTACGACCTACAGAAGCATGCATGCAATCTAACATGATAGATATCTCTAGCAACCGTAAATATACACTTCAACCAATCGAGGTCCAAAAACACATGCCAAGGACTTATATATGAATGTGAGAAGAGGTAATTGGGTAAAAAGGGGCAAAATAATTTGGATATGTGGAGGTAAAAGCCAAGCTAGCACCGATCACAACCAAAAGTAACCATATTCCACTTTCCAACCCAACATGAAAGATGATGCACCATGCCAAGTATGGCACACAGTCACTCACATCAACAAATACTTCTCCTCAAGTAATATAGAAATGAATAAGAATAGGAGTAATAAGAGATTTCGGCTTTTCCATCTTTTATAATATCATTTTTTTCCTTTTTTTTATATTTTTTTCCTCATTTTTTTTTCAGTCCATATTTTTCTTTCTTCCTTCCAATATTCATCACAACATCAACAAAATTGATCACAACAAGACTTCCGAATTTACCAACAAGACTAGCTTGACAAGGATAGGTCAAATGGAATGTAGTTGAATAAAATGGTCAAAACAAGACAAATTTGGCTAATGTGAGGTTTAGTAGGTAAAACGTAAATGAAGGGTCGCCTCTCCACATGTATCACCACCACAAACCCGAGTGTATACAGGCAATAAGAGACAAATTTCATGCTTATGCAATTTGATGTTACATGCCATGTAAGGAGTACTACTCACATCCTAAATGAAACCAATCATGAATGTCATTGGTTTATGAAGCTCTAAACCTTAGAATGTTTATGTGATGAACAAGAGTTATGGTTTGTATACAACACAAAATATAATAGACTAGCAAACGGAAAATTCTCATAAAATAATAAAATACTATATAAGAGTGTACTTGCAACGGAAAATATGAACATAGACATACAATCTCGTCTTAACTAGTCAATCATACGTGAAATAAAATATTTATGACAAGTTTAGTTGCCACTAATTAAACCGATTTCCAACCGTAAAGTCTCAAAACGTCCTCTAGCTAAAGGTTTTGTCAAAATGTCTGCCCATTGTTTTTCAGTACTACAAAATTCGAGTTTTATATTCCCTTTTTCAACATGGTCACGTATAAAATGGTGTCTAATTTCAATGTGCTTAGTACGCGAGTACTGCGCGGGGTATTTGGAAATTATAATAGCACTCGTATTATCACATAAAATAGGAATACAACTTACATTAACACCATATCACATAACTGTTGCTTAAGCCATAATAATTGATACCGTCGTTAGGTACCAAAAATAAATATCTAACTACAACTAACAGAAGCTAGCGGTAAGTGGGGTCGATCTCCACAGGGAGGCTAAGTATCTATCTGCTAAGCACGTCTGTCGGGTCACAATTGGGGGGTTTTAAATTTGTTTTCTAAACTACTGAATATATAAAGCAAGAGAAATAAAGTGGAGAGCAATAAAGGCTAGAAAAAGCTAAGATTGATCAGATAACGAGAGGTATGTCAGGATTTCGGTTCACCATGGCAGTTCACTAACTCAGTCATAAATAGTTTAGACAATCTACTATGAGAAGGGAAAGGGCAAGGTCCTTCCGGTCCGCTATCCACCCTAGATTACAACTAACTTAACTTCCGTCCTCATTAGGGTAGTCTACTGTTCATGGCAGGTCTGTTCATTCCAATCTTTCGATCCAGGAGCAAAATTAACCGGATTAAAGTAGTTTAGAAGCGTCCACTCAACTAAACATATTACAGTTATATTGCTGTGGGCACAGGTTCTCACAATTAATCATCTAGCCTATTCACAACATCGTCACTTTACTACCATGGCTCCCCTAATCCTAACATAGAAGGGTTTAGCTACTCATGCTATCAGATTTAACAACAATAACGATGAATGCGCTAATAAGAGACATGATAAAGAGAGTAAAAAGATGAATTGTATACTAACAGTGATAACAAAAGAATAGAAATTAAGAGATAATAAAGAAGAACAAATAAAAGCATGCAAAAGAATAGATTAAGGTTAAGAGAAAGAGAGATTACAAAAGAGCGAAACCGGCGTAAAGAACAAAGTAGCAGCAGTAATTAAGAGAAGTAAAGTAGAGTATTAAGCGTATAGTATGAGATGTTTATGACCTAATGACGACTTCCCTTAAATAGGGAAGTCATTATTAACATAAAAATAAACCTAACACGGATTAAGAAACCCATATATAATAGCTAGTCACTCGATCGAACCCTTTTATCCTTCTCGATCGAGTGATTCTCCAGAAAAACCTTTCGATCGAGCAACTGGGGCTCTCGATCGAACACTTCCAAATTAGCCCACTTCGATCGAGTTCAGAAACCACTCGATCGAACACCTGCATCTGCCAAACTACTCGATCGAACTATAAAAGCCCTCGACCGAGCATCTTCCACTGAAAACAGCCTTGACTTCGTTTGGTTAGTCTTCTAAGGACACCTTCACGCTTCTCGAGGTACGACTTTCTGCTCTAAAACCTCCATCTCCACAAAATGCATGCTAAGACGGACGAAAAAGGCACGGTTCCGCTACTTTAAGGTCCATTTCTGCAATTAAGACAAAACAAACCAAAGTAGCCAATTCGGGGCATTTTGCAATATAAAGTAATGAAAATGGCATAGAAATGCGTGCAATAAGAGGCTAAAAAGACTATATAAATTGCACGCATCAAATCTCCCCAAACCGAACCTTTACTCGTCCTCGAGTAAACTAAATGCAAACTAATGGAACGGATACGAAAACTCAGAGCTAGCTATAACTTGTCCACTTAAGCCGTTTAGTGCAATCAAAACTAACAGTTATAGCTACAACAGTCAAGCGCAAACGAGTTGTATGATGTCTATAAATAAACTGACATGTCGGCCTTGCAAGACCTTTAAAAATCGGACTCTCACGGGTCACTCTTCTCTCATGAAGAAAAGGGTGAAAATAAACGTGTAAGAGAAGAAGAGAAAAAACAGTCACTCACCTAAACTGCGACCCACATAACATGCATGCAACAAAAATGATAGACGATTCTAGATACCAAACATACATTCCAACCAACAATGTCTGTCACAGCCGAGGGCTTACAATAGTTATGGTAAAGTGAGGGAACAGGTAAGAAATGGCAAAACAGTTATGGGATATGTGGAGGTAGAGCGTCAAGCTAGCACCTAAACAAGACCATATAAGAATATCCAATTCTCAGCTGATTATGAAATCGAACACAAGTGCCCTTCTTTGGCACAAAACTCACTAACCAAAAACAACTCCTCAAATGATATAGAATAAAGCATAGGAGTAAGACCGTCACAAACTTCCCTTTTTTAAATGGTCTATCTTTTTCATTTTCCCACTTTCTTTTTCTTTTCTTTTTCTGTTTTTCACACGTTTTTTTTCCCTTTTTTTTCATTTCATTTTTTTCATATTTTTCTCACTTTCCTGCCCACTTTTTTTTCTTTTCCTACCAACTCCATATGAATAAGAAGCAGACCAACTCGCAGCAATAAGAATTATACCACAAAAAGTACACTAAACTAGCTTGACAGGAAGGCTTAATTTGGTTGTAGTTAATGGGTCAAAAGGCTAAGTTTGGCTAATGTGGAGCTAAATGGGTGCAAATAAAAGAAAAGGAAAATTTGCAAGCACCTCCTTGCATGTGACACCGACCACAAACCCGAATGTATGCAAGCAAAAAGCAATCGAATTTCATAAATGTGCAAATTGATGAACATGTTATGCAAGGAGTACTACTCTTATATTCATACATGAACTGGTCATGAATGACACCAGTTATACGGCTCTAATAACTTAGAAATGTTGAAGTAGTTTGCCAATTTTTAAGGTCAAGTCTATATGATCAGCTGTATTTTTGACACTAACTCGTAGACTATGCACATAACAAAACTAATAACCATCAATCTGATGCAAGGCTCAAGTGAAAATGACAAGTTACTGTGCAATATCATCATGAAAATCTACCGTTCCGACTCAACCTATATGCAAAATGAAACGTGATTTTTTTCGAAATTTTCTATTTTTTTGATTGTTTTTAAAAAATAAAAGTATGATGCAAACAAGAAAAGTAAACGTGAATGCAAAACAAATGCAAATGCAGACTCAAAAGGATGCAATACCCTCCCCAAAACCAAAACGGACAACACCCTCGTTGTCCTCCAGCATACACCAGCAGTATATATACGGGGAACGGGATAAAATAGCCAATAATTGAACGAATACAATAAATAAATAAAGGAGATGAAAATAAAAAGAAAGAGCAGAAATACATACAAAATATACGAACTTCCCCAAACCAGCAAGAAAACTGGGGAAGTGAGTAGACCAGCAGCTACTCGTCAACAACCTCCTCCTCCTCCTCAACCACCACGTAGTCAGGATCCCTCTCCTGCTCCCGTCTCCTACCCTCCTCAGCTCGAACTCTCTCCTCCTGCTCTGCTGTGTCCGCCTCGATCTCTGGTTGCGGGTACCCTCCGCCAGGTACCGGTAGAAAGAAGGGTGTGGCCAGCCGTCTGGAATGGGACGTCATCTCCCCACGTGATACTCGTATATAGGGAACAAGGAAAGTGCCTGGTCCCGCTCCATACGAGCTACCCTGGTACACATCTCAAGCAGCAAACAAACATGACACCCTTGGTCCATGACCTCAGGCGCCACAAAAGGAGTAGGAGGAACAAAATGAGCCGGAAAGACCGGCTGTGTAACAGAAGGTGTAGGGATAGGGGTAGGTGTAGGCGTGGTTTTGGACGTGGACGTGGACGTCCGCCCAGCCTGAGTCGGTGTGGACCCCTCTCCAATCTCAGGTCGCTTCCGCTTCTTAGAAGCGGAAGTAGTGGGAGCAAAAAGTGGAAGGTGGTAAGAAGGTAGAGGTGGAGGCAACCCACCCGTCACAGTGGTCAAAGGTAGAAGACGGGGTAGGTCGGGAAATGGAAGGGTCACGGACCTGGAACTACAAATCTTCCAGGTCCGCTGGTCTGAAGCTAACCAAAACATCGCCAGCATGGCGTTAATATCTAAGTCCGCTTCCCTATCTATGTGTTTCATGCCTCTGGGGAAGTCAGTAAAAAGGGAACGGGCGAGAAAAGAGGATATGCCTCCACAGCAAATCGTGCCCGTCACCTTCTGCCCTACAACATTAAAATGCAGAACTGTCAAGTAAGCAATGTTAAAAACAAAGGGGCCAGCGCTATCAATGTTTAAATAGCCCCCTAAAATCGACAAATCAACATTGTTAATGTTGTTAGGCTCTTTATGGCCAAAAATCGTCCCACCAAGGAGACGCAAAAAGTAACGGGCTGGGGGAAGGTGAATGTGAGCCAGTCTACGCTAGCTAAAAGGAGTCTGTGCCAAAGTGGGCTAAAGTAAAGCCATGACCTTCTGAGGAGGGTCTTGATGGCCGTGAGAAGACAAACCTAACCTCCTCCCAAACTCAGCTAAGGTCCAGGTAGTGGTCAGGTTGAACAGTCGAAAGGAGACATAAAAGCTCTCCGGGTCAGTGTCGTAGGCACCAGCTGAAAAGGTAAACGAGCTGAAAAACTCAAGTGTGAGTTGCTCGTAGGTCAGTACATGCATTGTGGTCAACCCGGTCATCCCCGTCCCGTTTAACAACTTAGCAACAGGCTCGTAAATCCCCAGTTTCTCAAGTGAAGTACGACACAAAAATTTAGTAGAAGTGATGTCACAGTGCATTAAATTTTTAAAGCATTTACGATGAATAGAATTCACGAAACGTACCTCAGGAAAGTCGGGAAGCGGGTCCAAGGAGTCATTTGCTCGGAACGTGGAAGCAGTGCGTCCAGCAGTAAGAGGACCTCGTCCTCGTCCAGCAGTATCCAAAGATGAAGAAGCCTGCCCAGGAGCGCGGCCTGGGACAGGGCGAGGCACTAAGGCTAACGAGTAAGCAGCTGTGACAGCAGGTGACGACTCAGTAGGGGTCGTCACCGAGGAAAAAACCATGGCTGCAGTAGTGGTAGCGGCAGTAAAAGCAGTAACAACAGCAGGGATAGTGACGGTGGTAGCAGCAGGGACCACCGTCTCAGAAAGGGATGGGGTAACAGTATAACTAGTAGAGGGCATGATGTTACTGTCCATCCTAGCAAACAAATAAGTCCGTAAATTAATCAAATAATCAAATACACCACGATTTTCCCCACTTTATCACAAATTTTCGAAACCCTAGCCCTAATTAAGGTCGAAAAACATCAATTAAACAACAAGAAAGAGGGGAAGAGGACTTACTTGATTGATTACCCAGAAAAATGCAAAGAATCGACAAAGAAACGCAAGTAATTAGTCGGATTTTGACCCGACTCAAGCAAACCCTAATTCTCTAACTAAACCGCAAACAAGACGAATTTAAAGGTGAAGGATGAGGGCTTTTGTCGAAATACAAGCAAGGAATATAATGTGGGTGGTGATTTTGGCAAAAGGGGAGAAAAAATGGAGATTTGGGGGTTTTTTAGGAGGTTTTATCGCAAAAATAAAGGGAGAAGAAGAAATAGAATGAAAATAGAAGAGGAAAAGAATACTCCCTGCGTGTAAGTAGAGCATAGTCACTCGATCGATGATTTGAAACCACTCGATCGAGACCTTATTTCTGAATTCATCTCAATCGAGTAAACCGGCGTTCGATCGAGAACTCTCCTTTTAGACCAATTCGATCGAGAGCTTTAAACTGTTCGATCGAACTTTTTACCTGGGCATTCCTCTCAATCGAGTACAAAAAGTACTTTATCGAGTTATTTTCCTTTGGCACGCATCCCAATGCAATAAATCTTCCCCAAACCTGCATAAAAACACAGAGAAATACTTCTCGCAGATACCAAATCACAAAAATACGCAGTCTATATTCGGTCTTATGCTAAAACTAACTACGCTATTGTCTAACAGTCCAAAACGCGAATAAAGTGTCTAACGGAAATTCAAATTACAAAGTTTTAGAACGGGGCATTCCCGGCTCATCTTCCAAAACACTGTAGTAGCCCAAAAGAGGGCTTCTGACTGGAGGAGGTCCCTTTAGCATCACGGACCGTCCTCTTGGATCGCCATGAGCTTGAACTTGAACTGATAAAGGGAGAATAGTTCGCGTCTACATACGCCTTCACTTTCTTCTTCCCTTTAACACTCTTGTTGGCATCATCACTTGCAGCATTCCCATCACTTAACTTGACTTTCACTACACCATGACCGACAACATCTCCAGTATCCACTCTGTGTGTACCTGCAGTAAGGAAAGCAACAGAATGGTCCTCCTTTTTACTCTCAGTCTGAGGTGGAGGTGTCACTATAGCAGCACAATATTCAATATCATCAGCTGGAGAGTCTATCTCTGGGTCTGTAGAGGGTAGGGCATTGCAAGGTTGAACTTGCATAGGGGCCCTACGAGCTTTGGACTGATAAAATGTCAGCTCCTCGTCACCTACCTGGAAAGTAAGGGTTTTCCCCCCGACATCAATTACCGCGCGAGCAGTAAATAGGAATGGTCGTCCTAATATAATAAGAGTGTAAGAGTCTTCGGGTATGTTTAAGACCACAAAATCAATGGGAATAAAGAATCTTCCGATCTTCACAGGTATGTCCTCTAAGACACCTAGTGGGCGTGACATGGTACGATCGGCCATCTGAACGGTCATATTGGTGCAATTAAACTTGGTCAAACCCAGTCTCTTAGCGAGAGACAAAGACAATCACGCTAGCTCCTAAGTCACATAGCGCATTGTCAATTAAGTGGGTCCTTATATGACATGGAATTGAAAAGCTACCCGTGTCTGATTGTTTGGATGGTGTCTTATTCTGAACTAAGGTGGACCCTACTTCAGTCAAAGCCACCGTTTTATGGTCACTAATATGTCTCTTACGCGTTAGAATTTCTTTCATAAATTTCATGTAAGAAGGTACCTGGGTAAGCAGTCACTACTACAAAACTTGTGATGGACATCGGACTTTTCGCTATATGGACATCGGATACACAACCGATGTAGAGTTTGGTCATGTCCATTGTGGATTAATGGACATCGGATTTTAAACCGATGTCCATTAAAATTTGCACATCGGATTTTTAGGAAAACCGATGTCTATTTGATCAATGGACATCGGATTTTTAGGAAAACTGATGTCTATTTCATCAATGGACATCGAATTTTTAGGAAAACTGATGTCTATTTGATCAATGGACATCAGTTTTTTTGCAAAAATCCGATGTCTATAATTATTATTTTTTATAAAAAAAAAATATTACGCTGTTGCCCTTATTAGTCGTACACATGATGACAATGCAAAATGATTCCATAATCAACAAAAAATATCTGTATACAATCAATCGGTTATCCAAAGCCAATTACAAAAAAATTTCATCTACATAATGTGTCAAATTTACTTAGACGACTAACCTATACAAAAATATAAACCGATATGTAAACTGACTAATTGTTTAAAAAAAGGCCGAAGAGACAAGACTACTTGGCAGCCTCAGATTTGCTCATCTCCCATTGGGCATATTACCAAGAGAATCTGGTTCAACACAACAAAGTTAACGAGAAAACAAAAATATCAACATATAAATCTGGCTCAACACAACAGTTCAATGATGCATATAAGTACACGCCGATCACGATCCTCAAGATTTCAAGTCACAAACAGGTAAGCTAAAATACCAAGACGTTTCAAGAATCTTGAAAGCAACAAACAATTTCTTACTTTTGAACTAACTCACAAAATAGGAAAGTACCTATTGCGATATTCCTCAACAGTTGTTGCTTCAATTTGGAAAAACATCCTCGTATGTAGTCTTCGAGAGGGAAAAAGAGTTAAAAAAGAATTAGCTACTCTATACACTGAGCAACAGCAACAAATCTTTAGTCTCGAAATGATTTACGGCCAGTTAACATGAATCATGTGGGACCATCAAAGTGAAGTGAGAAAAATGGAAAGGGGGAGAGAATGAAAAATACAATAATAAAACAAAATAAGTACGCAACATCATCAATAGAGTCCATATTTTCTATCAAAACATGTAACTACACAGTTACTTATCTAGCTCTCTCTCCAACCCTCCATTTAATCTCTTGTAATCATGTTATGCATCTTCCTGCTCAAAACATCTACTGTCATATAGTCAATTTTCCAAGTGTCAAAGCGCATTCTACTGCCCTTAACAGTTGACACTACCACAAACAGTTGCCCAAATCTAGAAAATAAGTCACTACATAACTTTGAGATAGTCCGCATTACGCGCACAAATTTTAGGAGGCAATGCTAGCAAGAAGAATTAGGTTCACTCATAGGAAGAATGCAGCAACATTTACCTTAAGCTCAAAAGACTTCAGATCCCCTGCAAGTTGCTCGGCGTTAATCCCCTCACGATCTAACAACCTACAGACATGAAGCACATGAGTCCTCAAATGAAAGCATAATAGTGAGAGAGGGTAACTAGCGATTAAACAATTGGGCATCAAACTGGAAGCAGAATAGCACCTTTGCCTTGGTTTGGGAATACTATAAAAGAGGGAAGTTTAGGAAGGGAAAGCACTACGTAAAACAGCCAAATACCACAAACCAATTTTATCCCACGTATGTGGGTTTCTAATAGACTAGCCACAAAGTTTCAATTCAATGACAGAATACTGACAAGCTACCAATAATAAGTTAAGCAGTCACCATATGTCAATGACAGAATGGTTATGTCTTAGCGACCCTCAGTTAAATCAACAGGAAAACAACAACCATGACATTAGCCTAGTGTCTTGGATTACCTTTCCTTCCCGTTCTTAATCTCCCCCATCTTCCATCTCTCAACAACCATTATATAATGTAAAAGATTGGCTAAAAGAGCAGCCACGAAAATATGAACACTCAAGACAATAAATAACTTTATGAAGAGCATACCTTGATTCCAGCTGCAAATTGAGCTTGCCATCCATTGCAGAGCTGGAATGCCGAAACAATCAGTTCAAAACAACAGCTCACCTCAAGTGATAAATAGGAATTCATTGCATTTTCACAAGAAAAAATCCATTGATGGTTCCCCGAAATGGCCACCTGGCCGACTATCTTGTTCACGAAATGTTCAGCTAAATGTTATACAAATAAATGCAGCATTGATGATAATGCTCAGCTAACATAAGTAACAATCCATTGATGGTTCTCCGAAATGTGCCACATCCATGTTAACATAAGTATGAGTTATGGTTACTTTGATGATCAAGACAAATCCCAAACAGTAACAATCTGATGTAATTGATGATAATGCTCAGCTAAATGTTATACAAATAAATGCAGCATAAAAGGGAGACAATGATCTTACAATTGGCGCGCAGAATTCAAACAACAAAAGGATGAGTCGGCTAACCATAGGTCAATTTACTAACCTGGGTCAGAATAGAGAACCTGAATTCAGTTACAAATCATGTGCAGATAGAATTTGCAAGCAATACCATGATAGTACAAGGATAGCTCACCTAGAGTACACCTGCCATGTGCGGAGAATCTGTCTTAATTTCAGTAATTTCATTCCCAATAATTGATTGTAACGGCTTGATTTATCAGCCTAAATAGCGGCTGATGTATGACACTCATTATCTATGAAATCACAATCTTCCTCTTTCTCTCATATTCCTCTCTTAAATGTTACTCCTGCGTTCTTTGCTCAAGTGATTCTTCTTAAGTTATCATCACTGCAGCATTGAATTTGTCTGTAGCCTATCAAATTGCTTGAACAGCTACAAATCCTATCACAATACCATCGTAGTCACTACTTGTGTTGCTTCATTCACTACCTGAATAAACCCAATTATCAAAAATGCTATGTTTACAAAAACAGATTGCAACACAAGGGAACCAAACATACAAGATAGAGACTACTGATTGCACATAATTATTTGAAGGAGAAATTCTAGCAGAGGAGTACTCGAAGACTTTGATCCACCTAGATTCGCCAAATGAATAAAACAATTCATTGTCTCTGTCAAACTCTATACTCCCATTAAAACGAGAACATCAGAAACAGTCCTGAATTAACCTGATTTAAAGCATGGAGCAGAAAAAATAGAGGCACATCAACAAACAAAACACGACATAATTGACTACAATTAACCTTCAAGCAAATGATATACTTCCCTAAATTGGCCACAATAAAATACTAACAAATCAAATTGAATACAAATTACACAAAATTTATAAATTACAAATTTCTATTCCTCAAAATTTATACTAATAACTATAGAAATATATGAAAAGTAGTTGTACCAATGAAGCGAGTAGCCTGCAGGCTGGATAGGGTGACGTAAGGCGGCTGCTAGCGACGGCTTTGTGCGTGGTGGTGGCGGAAGGTTATTGTTGGGGCGAAAGGGTTATGGACTATGGTGAATTGGATAGAACGGTAGCGGGAGAATGGATTGTGGTGGTTTGCGATCAAGGCAAGGGAACGATGGGGTGTGGTCGGCGGTTATGGGCGATGGGGTGGTGGTCGGCGGTTATGGGCGAAGGTGTGGTGGTGTGCTTTTGAGTGAGGCAAGGGAACGAATGAGTTAGCAAGGGCGAGGGATGTTGAACGAGTAAGTAACTGTGAGTAGAGTAGTTAGGTTAGAGTAAAGAGTGAACGAGTGATAGAGAATGGAGATATACGCGGATGAGTTACTTAAAGTCAATTTTGGGGAAATTAATAGACATCAGATATTGTATATGTCTGATGTTATTTAAAATGGACATCAGTTTTTAAGTTGAACTGATGTATATTAAATTATATAGACATCGGTTTTTTTAGATCTCTGATGTCTATTATTTTGTACATCAGTTTTCTAAAACTCAGATGTCTATAAAGTGATGTCCATAACGCTTTTTGTAGTAGTGAGTTCAGCGAAAGGAACGTTGACGTGAAGGCTCTTCAGGATATCTGGAAATTTCCCGAACTGTTGTTCAGCCTTCTTGTTCTGCAATTACCTCGAAAAGGGAACCGTGATAGGAATTTCCAAACCTTTGTTTCTTTCTGCCAACCTCTCAATACGATCTTCATCATTTCTATTCGATCGATTCCTTTTTCCTCTCGATCGAGGTCTTTCATCAGCAATATCATTCGATCGAGCACCATTAACAACTCGATCGAAGTCCCCTTTTTCAGCATCACTCGATCGAGATATGAATTCAATCGATCGAGCAGTTTTCTCAGCAATTTCCTTCGATCGGGGAGTTTCCTCCACTCGATCGAAGTCTTCATAATCAGCCTTACTCGATCGAACATCAGCTTCACTCAATTGAGTAATATTCCCAGCATTTCCTCTCGATCGACCTCCAAAAATGAGTCGATCGAGGATTTTCCTTGGATTCAGCATAGATTCGTCCATTGACGACTGTTCACTCTTAGCAACAATATGTCTCGGGTCTAATATGTCCTCATTGGTTGACATTTTGGGTCCTTCATAAGAAAGACCACTTTGCAAATTTATCAGATTAATCGTCTCATGTTGGTTCTTGTCGGGTTAAGACGGTAAATGACCCGGCTTCCTTGAAGACTGGTTAGCCGCGAGTTGAGCTATCTGGGAATCGAGTGACTTGATCGACGCATCTTTTTGTAGGTCACTCTTCTGCAACTTAACGGTCAATGCTTGTATCATTGACTTCAACTCGGTCACTTATTGCGGTGGTGGAAAGGATGAAGGCTTTTGAAAGCCTTGTTGAGCTTTGTGAGGAGGAATGTATGGTTGTTGCTACTGCGGTGGAGGTGTAGGATTTAACACATTCTGACTAGTCCGTCTCAAATTAGGATGGACTCCACTCTGATTGTTATAATAGGAACCTCCTTGCCTATATTGCTGAAAGGCAAGAACTTGCTCCTTCTCAGTTAGACAGTCAACAGCAGTGTGACCGTCGTTACTACCGCACCTCTCACATGAAACGGTTTCTTGTCTAGTCAACAAGTGAACCGTCTGTTGATCACCAAAGATTCTCGCAACTCCAACTTATCGAAACGGGCATTCATGGCTTCAAGCTGAGCCACAACTGCATTATCACCAGAATTAACTGTCTGAATACCATCTCTCGGGTTCCCATACTCAGCACAATGGGTAGCCATCTCCTCAATGATTCCCCATCCCTTGTCATCATCATTATTCTTCTGAAATCGCCCATTTGATGAGGCGTCTAAAATAGCATGGTGGTCGTCATATAACCCATTATAGAACTGGTTGCACAAGAACCACTGATCGAAACCATGATGAGGAAGAGACCGCACAAACTTCTTAAACCGGCACCAAACTTCATAGAAGTTCTCATCCGGTGCTTTCTTGAAACTTGTAATTTTTCCTCTCAGCTGATTAGTTCGTTGTTGAGGAAAATACCTTTTATTGAAGGCAAGGGCCAGGGTCTCCCAGTTGGTGATCCCAACCGCGGTTCTGTCAAGATCTGTGAGCCATTCATGGGCTCCATCGGTCAAAGAGAAAGGAAATAGGACCTCCTTAATCTTGTCTTGGGTCACTCCCTTAGTAGCGGGAATGGTGGAGCAATAGTCTGTGAAAACTTCCATATGTTTCCGCGAATCTTCACCCGCAACGCCCCGGTACTGATTTCTTTCGACCAAATTGATGTAAGACGGCCGAATATCAAACGTGTTCCCATCCTCAGTCGCAAGTTTGAAACCTTTAGGGATTGAGGCAGCTGTGGGCTCAGAGTGACTCGCGATATTAGGTATTTTCAATGGACTAACGGCAGAAATAGATTTATCTTCTTCACAAGACGGGTCTTCTGCAAATAAAAAGTGTTCTAGCTCGGGTTCAAAAGTACTCAAGGCTTCCTTTTAAATCTTCCTCTAGAGTCTCTGTCTATAACGAAAGGTCCTCTCTGGTTCAGGATCAGCTGGAACTAACTCTGACCTGTTAGACCTGGGCATAAACAGCATTGGAGGAAATAAATAAGAACTGTCTCAAAGAATTAAAAATTCCCTGAGACTGAGAGAGACAAACGAAACAAAAACAGAAAAATAGGCTAATTGCCTCCCCGACAACGGCGCCAAAATTTGATACCGTCGTTAGGTACCAACAATAAATACCTAAGTACAACTAACAGAAGCTAGCGGTAAGTAGGGTCGATCTCCACAGGGAGGCTAAGTATCTATCTGTAATACTCCGTATTTATGAGTCTTGAGGTACTCTATCGAGTAGGCCTTACTCTGTCGAGTAAGGGTGAGTTGCGCTTTTAAATAGTTTCTGACCTGTTGGATACTCGATTGAGTAACTAAGATACTCGATCGAGTAGGGGGGTACTCGATCGAGTACCTGGGCTACTCGATCGAGTAGCCGGTTTACTGTTGTTTTCTCGGGTTTTGTTAATTATGCGATTAAGGTATATAATCTTTTCGTCATTCATTCTAATCACTTTTCTAAAACCTAAATCACTGTGAGAAGAGAAAGCAAACTACGTTCATCACCTTAATCGCATTGTTAACAAATCCCGGAGCTTGGAAGGTCGGATTTCACTTGTCTTTACACCGTTGTAATCCTTGCGCCGAGGGTAAGACCTTTATACCGTTTTTATTATATTTCGTCAAAGTTAGTTAAACCCTAATATTGGGAATTGGGGATTTTGTTGTGTCATGTGCATAGTAGTAATTATGTGCTTGTATAATTAGGAGGAGGATTCATAGAGGAAGCTTTTTTACTTCAAATTTGTGAGATCGTCGACTATTGTGCTTTCCGGTAGGGTTTCCCTACTCAATTACTTACATGTGGTGTGGTGTTGTCTTGTAATTAGTATAATTGGTTGATTCGATTTATGTTGTGATTGTGATTGTGATTGTTTGTCTGTGGTTCTCGAGATGCGTTCTCGGCTGAGTGGAGTCACTTGCGGGAGTGGCTTCACGCCCTAGTTTCGCCCTTCGTGGAACCCGCCACGGAAGGGGATGTGCACATTAATGGGACAGGGTTATCGCTCGGTATGATGAGCGGGGCTTAGGTGGGAACGGCTGCGGTCCCCCACTCGGCGATCTTTGGTCCAAAGTGGACGATCGGAGACGGAGATGGAGTGGAGTGCTTGATCGTGTATGATTGTTTGAGTTGTGTTGGTTACTGTATTGTTGATTATACCTCTTGTGTAAATAGTACTGACCCCGGTTAATGTTTTGAAAACCTGCGGGGATCCATTCGGAGATGGTGAGCAGATATTGAGCAGGTATGACATGAGTACTGGGATAGCTGGGATTGCCACGATCAGATGATAGAAGTCTTTCATTTGTAGCTTAGTAGTTTTCATATACATTTCGATTAGTTCAAGAGATGTAGTTTTGAGAACATGTATTAGTATTTGGTTTGGTTTTTGGATTGTAACCTTTCGCTAAAGTATTACTATTTAAATATCATTTCATTATTGTTTATTTGAGTATCATTGCCTCGGGTAACCAAGATGGTAACGTCCTTATACCTGGGTGGTCCTGGTAAGGCACTTCGAATATGGGGGTGTTACAAAATGGTATCAGAGCGACGATCCTGAAACCTGTTACCAATGAACCCAATGAATATAGGGAGTCAATTAAAATGAACCCGGGGTAAAGGTTGTAGGAGCTAATGCAAAGGCTTGGGAGACATCCTAAAGTCGCGAACTCGCCCTACAATTTTGAACCGGTCACATGGGGGGAATATCTGTTAAGTCGTATGTGTTGTTTGTTCGCTTGTGTGTGGATGTGATGAGGTGTGTTGTAAATGTTGGATGTTTGAAGTAGAAGTTGAGAATATGAATGAAATTGAAGATATATATATATATATATATATATATATATATATATATATATATATATATATATATATATATATATATATATATATATATATATATATATATATATAGAATTGTGTTGGAATGAGAAGCATGTTGGGTGATTACTATGTGGCATTAATAACATGATATAATTGTTTGTTAATCGCATGAGCTGTGGAGTAGCTTGGTATGCATAATTAGGACATGATATCGTGTTTATAAGCTGTTTTACATGTTAGAATATGTCATAGCATGCGAGTAGCATATTCGAGTTAGCATGACTTGATCGAGTGGGACTGACTTGATCGGGTGGGTTTTTGACGTTTTTACGACCAGAATCGAGTTTTAGGGTACTCGATCGAGTAACTAGGGGGTACTCGATCGAGTAGGGGGTCACTCGATCGAGTAGCCTGGCTACTCGGTCGAGTATGTTAGAGGTCAGAAGGTCTGTTTGTGTTCTGGAGTCGAGGTACTCGATCGAGTATGGGAGGCACTCGATCGAGTAGCCTCTTACTCGATCGAGTAGGTTGGGACACTCGATCGAGTAGCACCCGGTAGCCTGTTTCGTGTTTTGAGGTTTAGTACATGTGTTTATGTCTACCCTTTCTTATATATAGCTTCAAGATGCCGCCTAAGAGAAACGCTTACTATGCGAGGGCTGAGGCCATGAATACGGATGATATTGTTAAGATGCTGGAGCACCAGGATGCTCTTACTGAGGCCTTAAAGAAAGTGAATAAGGACAAAGAGGTTGATCACTCTAAGATCAGCTTTTACATAGCTAGGTTCAACCCAAAGGAGTACAAAGGGACCGGAGAACCAAACCTTCTTGACAACTGGCATCGTGAGATGGAGAATATACTAGACCTGGTTCATTGTCCTGATGAGATGAGAGTAGAGCAAGCTGCGTTCTATCTGAGAGAGGCAACATGGTGAGTGGTGGGATAAGGTGAAAGTGAGTGCGAGAGAGATGTATGCTAACCAAGGCTTACCTGCTATACCTTGGGATGAGTTCCGTAGGGCCATGAGAAAAGAGTTTGTGCGAGCATGTGAGAAGCAAGTCGAGGAGGAGTTCGATGGGTTCAAGATGACATCCGACATGTCCGTGGCTGAGTACTATAAGCGCTTAATGAGAAGTCTAGGTATCTTTGAGGACATGGGATTGAGTGATGAGAATCGCGCCGAGGTTTGAGAGGGGGTTGACCACTAGGATCATGGATAAGCTCCCCGTAGAAGTCCTTACGATGTTAAGGACGCTTATGAGAGAGCCGGGAGGGCCGAGAGGTTAGTGGAGATGGCTCGGGAGAGGTCCGTGTTGAGAAAAGAAAGGCTGAGAGTGAGGGTGGTGGCCAATCTAGTCATAAGAAAGGCAACCACAATCAAGCTAAGGGTTTTCTCTGGGGTCGGGTTTAGTGTCAGGCTTCCTTCGGGCGTGGCCGTGGGGGCAAAGCAAAGAATACTTGGGGTATGACTTGCTTTGGCTGTGGCGGTGTCGGCCACAAGAGACATGAGTGCACGAGTGTGCCTGGAGCTTTTCGGGGGGCGGGTCGGGGAAGTTATTCTCGGGACCGCACAGAGTTATGCGAGCAAATGACCAAGTGGGTCATGGTCTAACCGGGGAGCCGAGCTATCAAGGTGGAGGTAACCGCAACGGCGGTAATTCTTATCGAAACCAGCTACGAACAACAACAACAACAATCGGGGGTCGGGTGCTAAGCCGGCCACATCACCAAGATCTTGTCCAGGGAGGTGGACAAGACCATGGAAAGTCATTCATGATGGACAAGAAAGCGGTGAGGAGGATGCACATGTTATCACTGGTACCTTTCTTGTTAACGGTATTCATACCTTTGTTTTGTTTGATTCGGGGGCTTCCCAGTCGTTTGTATCATCGAGTCATGTTAAAAGGTTGGGTTTGAGAGTTTATGAGTCTGTAAGTGAGAAAGTTTGTATACCTTCGGGAGAGTCTGTATCTTGTGGGAGGTTGTTTAGGGATGTGGCTATGATAGTTGGGCAAGTCGACCTACCTGTAGACTTGCTAGAGTTTCCTTTTAACGGTTTTGAGATGATAGTCGGGATGGATTGGCTGGGAAAGTATAAAGCTAGGATAGACTGTCATCAAAATAAAGTGTCTTTGAGAGGGCCTAAGGATGTTAGTGTGTCTTATCGTGGGTTTTTAGTCAAACCCAAAGTTAAGTTGATTGCAGCTATCACGTTGAAGTCTTATCTGAGGAAGGGATGTCCTTTGATCTTGTGCCATGTGAGAGATGACCGGATAGAGAGTCCGACAGTTGACGAGATACCAGTGGTGGGAGAGTTTGCTGATGTTTTTCCTGACGAGATTCCGGGGTTGCCACCGAAGAGGGAGATAGATTTCACTGTCGAGTTGAAACCGGGGACGGGGCCAATCTCTAAGGCACCGTACCGGATGGGTCCTAAAGAAATGGAGGAGCTCAGGAAACAGTTAGATGATCTGATAGAGAAGGGATACATTAGACCTAGTGTATCACCGTGGGGAGCACCAGTTCTTTTCGTGAAGAAGAAGGATGGGAGTTTGAGGTTATGCATAGATTACAGAGAGTTGAACCAAGTGACGGTGAAGAACAAGTATCCTTTGCCAAGGATAGATGACCTGTTTGATCAGTTGAGTGGTGCATCAGTCTTTTCTAAGATTGATTTGAGGTCGGGGTATCATCAAGTGAAGATTAGAGAGATGGACATACCAAAGACAGCTTTCACGTCGAGGTATGGTCATTATGAGTATGTAGTGATGCCGTTTGGGTTATCTAATGCACCGGCCGTGTTTATGGATTTGATGAATAGAATCTTCAGACAGTTTTTGGACAAGTTCGTGGTGGTGTTCATCGATGACATCTTAGTCTACTCTAAGACTAAGGAAGAGCATGAGGAGCATCTGAGGATCGTGTTGCAGACGTTGAGGGTCCATGAGTTGTATGCTAAACTGTCCAAGTGTGAGTTCTGGTTGGAGAAAGTTACTTTTCTGGGGCATGTGATCTCTAAAGAGGGAGTAGCTGTGGATCCGACAAATATTGAGGCAGTGACAAAGTGGGAAGCACCAAAGAATGTCGCCGAGATTAGGAGTTTCTTGGGTTTAGCTGGATACTACAGACGGTTTGTGAAGGATTTCTCCAAGATAGCTAGACCCATGACAGCTTTGATGAGGAAAGAGAACAGGTTTCGTTGGGATGAGAGTTGTGAAAAGGCGTTCCAAACATTAAAGGAGCGTTTGACCACAGCTCCTATCTTAGCATTGCCTGAAGGGATCGAGAACTTTGAGGTTTATACAGATGCCTCAAAGAATGGGTTGGGATGTGTGTTGATGCATAACGGTAAGGTGATTGCCTATGCTTCTAGGCAATTGAAGCCGTATGAGGAGAACTACCCTACACATGATCTAGAGTTGGGTGCGGTGGTGTTTGCTCTCAAGATTTGGAGACATTACCTTTATGGGGCGACCTTTAAGGTATTTTCTGATCATAAGAGTCTCAAGTACATCTTCACTCAAAAGGAGTTGAACATGAGACAGAGGAGGTGGATGGAGCTGATTGGCGATTATGACATGGATATTATCTACCATGAAGGGAAATCCAATGTCGTTGTAGATGCTTTGAGTAGGAAGAGTGTACACTCCCTGTGTACAGCTCTATCTTTGATGAGGTTGAGAGATGAGGTGGGGAAGTTTGGGATACATATGATTCAGAGAGGAGATGTGGGAGATTTGACAGTGCAGCCTGATCTTTATGAGGATATTCGAGGTAAACAAGCTTTGGATCCTAAGATGGTTGAGTGGAGAGCTGGAGTAGAGAAAGGGACAGTGTCCCGATTTTCTATTCACACAGATGGTAGTTTGAGGTTTGATGGTAGGTGGTGTGTCCCTAATGATGAGGAGCTGAAAAAGACAATCATGACAGAGGCACATTGTACACCATATTCAGTACATCCAGGTGGAGACAAGCTATACAAGGATTTGAAGAACACGTTTTAGTGGCCTGGGATGAAGAAGGAAACAGCTGAGTTTGTGGCCCGTTGTTTGACATGCCAGAGAGTTAAAGGGGAACACCGACGACCACAAGGTAAGATTCAGTCTTTGGAGGTACCTGAGTGGAAGTGGGAATCCATTTCTATGGATTTTATCGTGGGTTTACCAAAGAGTCAACAGGGTAATAACATGATATGGGTGATAGTGGATCGACTGACCAAGTCAGCTCACTTTGTTCCAATGAAAGATACATGGACTAAAGCACAATTGGCTATGGCTTATCGAAAGAATGTGCTTAAGTTACATGGAGTCCCTAAAGACATAGTGTCTGACAGAGATGCGAGGTTTATATCACGGTTCTGGAAAGAGTTGCAGGAATCCTTGGGTACAACTTTGAAGATGAGTACAACTTTTCATCCTGCGACAGACGGTCAGACTGAGAGAACAATCAAAACTCTTGAGGATATGTTACGAGCTTGTGTGATGGACTTTGGTGGTAGCTGGGAACAGAGGTTGGATTTGATAGAGTTTTCTTACAACAACAGCTATCACACTAGCATTGGCATGGCACCGTTTGAGGCTTTGTACGGGAGGAGATGCAGGAGTCCGATTTGTTGGGACGACAGTGCTGAGGCAGTGGTTCTAGGACCAGAGATGGTACATGAGATGGTTGAACAGATTAAGATGATCGGAACGCATGAGAGCAGGCTCAGATCGACAAAAGAGTTATGCAGATCTACATCGCCGGGATATAGAGTTTCAGGTTGGGGATAAGGTTCTTCTGAAAGTGTCTCCTATGCGTGGTGTTATGAGATTTGGGAAGAAAGGCAAGCTGAGTCAGAAGTTCATCGGTCCTTATGAGATCTTAGAGCGAGTTGGGGAGGTTGCTTACCGTCTGGCTTTACCTGCTGCTTTAGAGAGAGTGCATAATGTGTTTCATGTATCGCAGCTGCGGAAGTATGTGAGTGACCCGTCACATGTGTTAGAGGCAGAGAGCATAGAACTAGATGAGTCTTTATCATATCTTGAGGTACCTAAGCAGATCCTTGACCGGAAGGTTAGGAAGACTAGGAGTGGTGAGACAGTGTTGCTTAAGATGCTTTGGTCTAACCACGAGACAGAGGAAGCTACATGGGAGGCAGAGGAGATCATGAGAGAGCGCTACCCTTTCCTTTTTGATCAGGTATGTTTGGTTACGAGGACGTAACCTCGTTTCTTTTAGAGGGGTAGGAGATGATCGCAAAGAGTTTTTAAGAGTTTTTATACCCTCTTTATGTTGTGTCGGTATAGTTGTTGTCGTTGAGTCGGGTTGAGTTTGAGTTAGTAACAAGTTTTTATGTTGAGTTTGTTTCGATTGTTGAGTCGGGAGTGTTGTAGTGTGAGTCTTTGCCTTGTGTTGGTTTGAACTTCGGGGACGAAGTTCTTTTTAAGGAGGGAAGACTGTAATACTCCGTATTTATGAGTCTTGAGGTACTCTATCGAGTAGGCCTTACTCTGTCGAGTAAGGGTGAGTTGCGCTTTTAAATAGTTTCTGACCTGTTGGGGACTCGATCGAGTAACTAAGATACTCGATCGAGTAGGGGGGTACTCGATCGAGTACCGGCTACTCGATCGAGTAGCCTTTTACGGGTTGTTTTCTCGGGTTTTGTTAATTATGCGATTAAGGTATATAATCTTTTCGTCATTCATTCTAATCACTTTTCTAAAACCTAAATCACTGTGAGAAGAGAAAGCAAACTACGTTCATCACCTTAATCGCATTGTTAACAAATCCCGGAGCTTGGAAGGTCGGATTTCACTTGTCTTTACACCGTTGTAATCCTTGCGCCGAGGGTAAGACCTTTATACCGTTTTTATTATATTTCGTCAAAGTTAGTTAAACCCTAATATTGGGAATTGGGGATTTTGTTGTGTCATGTGCATAGTAGTAATTATGTACTTGTATAATTTGGAGGAGGATTCGTAGAGGAAGCTTTTTGACTTCAGCTGTGAGATCGTCTGACTATTGTGCTTTCCAGGTAGGGTTTCCCTACTTAGTATTACTTACATGTGGTGTGGTGTTGTGCTGTAATTAGTATAATTGGTTGATTCAGACGATGTTGTGATTGTGATTGTGATTGTTTGTCTGTGGTTCTCGAGATGCGTTCTCGGCTGAGTGGAGTCACTTGCGGGAGTGGCTTCACGCCCTAGTTTCGCCCTTCGTGGAACCCGCCACGGAAGGGGATGTGCACATTAATGGGACAGGGTTATCGCTCGGTATGATGAGCGGGGCTTAGGTGGGAACGGCTGCGTCCCCCACGCGTGGCTGGTCCAAAGGACGATCGGAGACGGAGATGGAGTGGAGTGCTTGATCGTGTATGATTGTTTGAGTTGTGTTGGTTACTGTATTGTTGATTATACCTCTTGTGTAAATAGTACTGACCCCGGTTAATGTTTTGAAAACCTGCGGTGATCAATTCGGGGATGGTGAGCAGATATTGAGCAGGTATGACATGAGTACTGGGATAGCTGGGATTGCCACGATCAGATGATAGAAGTCTTCCGCTGTAGCTTAGTAGTTTTCATATACATTTCTGTTAGTTCAGTAGACAGCCGTTTTGAGAACATGTATTAGTATTTGGTTTGGTTTTTGGATTGTAACCTTTCGATAAAGTATTACTATTTAAATATCGTTTCATTATTGTTTATTTGAGTATCATTGCCTCGGGTAACCGAGATGGTAACGTCCTTATACCTGGGTGGTCCTGGTAAGGCACTTGGAGTATGGGGGTGTTACACTATCTGCAAAGCACGTCTGTCGGGTCACAATTGGGGGGTTTTAAATTTGTTTTCTAAACTACTGAAGATATAAAGCAAGAGAAATAAAGTGGAGAGCAATAAAGACGAGAAAAAGCTAAGATTGATCAGATAAGGAGAGGTATGTCAGGATTTCAGTTCACCATGGCAGTTCACTAACTCAGTCATAAATAATCTAGACAATCTACTGTGAGAAGGGCAAGGGAAAGGTCCTTCCGGTCCGCTATCCACCCTAGATTACAACTAACTTAACTTCCGTTCTCATTAGGGTAGTCTACTGTTCATAGCAGGTCTGTTCATTCCAATCTTCCGATCCAGGAGTGAAATTAACCGGATTAAAGTCGTTTAGAAGCTTGCACTCAACTAAACATATTGCAGTTATATTGCTATGGGCACAGGTTCTCACAATTAATCATCTAGGCTATTCACAACATCGTCACTTTACTACCATGGCTCCCCTAATCCTAACATAGAGGGGTTTAGCTACTCATGCTATCAGATTTAACAACAATAACGATGAATGCGCTAATAAGAGACACGATAAAGAGAGTAAAGAGATGAATTGTATACTAACAGTGATAACAAAAGAATAGAAATTAAGAGATAATAAAGAAGAACAAATAAAAGCAAGTAAAGGATTAGATTAAGGTTAAGAGAAAGAGAGATTACAAAAGAGCGAATCCAGCGTAAAGAACAAAGTAGCAGCAGTAATTAAGAGAAGTAAAGTAGAGTATTAAGCGTATGGTATGAGATGTTTATGACCTAATGGCGACTTCCCTTAAATAAGGAAGTAATTATTAACATAAAAATAAACCTAACACGGATTAAGAAACCCGTATATAATAGCTAGTCACTCGATCGAACCCTTTATTCTTCTCGATCGAGTGATTCTCCAGAAAAACCTTTTGATCGAGCAACTGGGGCTCTCGATCGAACACTTCCAAATTAGCCCACTTGATCGAACACCTGCATCTGCCAAACTACTCGATCGAACTATAAAAGCTCTCGATCGAGCATCTTTCACTGAAAACAGCCTTGACTTCATTTGGTTAGTATTCTAAGGACACCTTCACGTTTCTCGAGGTATGACTTTTTGCTCTAAAACCTCCATCTCCTCAAAATTCATGCTAAGACGGACGAAAAAAGCACGGTTCCGCTACTTTAAAGTCCATTTCTGCAATTAAGACAAAACAAACCAAAGTAGCCAATTCGGGGCATTTGCAATACAATGCAATGAAAATGGCATAGAAATGCGTGCAATAAGAGGCTAAAAAGACTATATAAATTGCACGCATCAATAATTGAGTACATACCAGTCATGTTGTAATATAATCGGCTTCTGTTGTTGAAAGGGCAACTGAATTCTGCTTCTTTGAACCCCATGTGATAATGCAAGTTCCAACGAACGTGGCAACACCTGACGTACTTTTCCTGTCTAAGGAGCATCCTGCGTAATCAGCATCTGAATATCCGACAAGATCGAAATTGCATTCCATCGGATACCACATAAAGTTTGGCCATGCCAATAAGGTATCTTAAAATTCTCTTTACGGCCGTCATATGAGATTTTTTGGGAGATGATTGATATCTATCACAAACGCATACGCTGAACATGATATCTGGTCTACTTGCAGTTATATATAGCAATGATCCAATCATTCCTCGATAAGTTGTTTCATCAACTGACTTACCGTCTTCATCTAAAGTTAATTTCTTATCTCCGACCATTGGAGTAGGCATAGCATGGGAATTTTCCATTCCGAACTTTCGAATCAATTCCTTAATATATTTCTGTTGATGAATTTTGATGCGTTTCTCAGTTTGTTGAATTTGCAGACCTAAGAAGAATTTCAATTCTCCCATCATACTCATCTCGAATTCGGAAGTCATAAATTCCGAAAAATACTTAAATAGACCGCGGTTGGTTGATCCAAAAATAATATCGTCGACGTAGATTTGAACGACCAAGAGGTCAGTACCCTCGGATTTTAAGAATAGGGTTTTATCAACAGATCCTCTCTGAAATCCACAGTCAAGTAGAAATTTTGATAATCTGTCATACCAAGCCCTTGGTGCTTGCTTCAATCCGTACAGGGCTTTGTCTAATTTAAAGACATGGTCTTCAAATTTGCTATCCTTAAATCCAGGGGGTAGTTCTACGAAGACTTCTTCCTGTAGATACCCATTTAGAAACGCTCTCTTGACGTCCGTTTGAAAGAGTTTCATTCCTTTATGAGCTACGAATGCTATCAGTAGCTTCAAGACGAGCAACGGGTGTAAAGGTCTCGTCATAATCTATTCCTTCGTGTTGATTATAACCTTGTACCACCAATCTTGCCTTATTTCGAACTATGACCCCAGCATCATCTAGTTTATTTCTAAACACCCATATGGTTCCAATTACAGATCGGTCCTTGGGTCTAGGAACTAAGTGCCAAACTTTGTTTCGTTCAAATTGTTGAAGCTCTTCTTTCATAGCAATAATCCAATCTGATTCTGCGAGAGGTACCTTAATATTCGTTGGTTCGATCGTTGACAGAAATGAATAAAATGAACAAAAGTTATTCAAGGACCTTCGTGTTTGAACACCTCTCTGAAGATTGCCAAGAATATTATCCATTGGATGTGAATTCTTATATTTCCACTTTGTTGAAGTACTTGGTTCTTCATTATTTGAACTTGATCCAACATTATTTGGCTCATAATTTGAGGGTGTTCCTCCTGAATCCAATCCTGGTGTTATAGTAGAGTCGAGTATAACTTCGGACTCATCACCTTGATTTGGATTCAATGTTATAGTAACATCACCTATAACATTAGACTGGGAATCCTTATCTTGAGACAATGTTATAGTATCATCAACTATAACTTTAGTTATCTTCTTGTTATTTTTAGAAGAATAATCAAGCTCATCATTTATTCCTTCAATCTCATTATTCTCAGTTTCCAATTTCGGGGGATCGTCTCCGGAAAGACGAAAGTCAGGTTCATCCATATCTTCTTCCTCATCCTGTACGGGCTTATCGAACACATTATCTTCATCAAAAATAACATGAATACTTTCTTCGATGCAGAGTGTTCTTTTATTAAATACCTTATAGGCTTTGCTATGATCCGAGTATATAAAAATCGCCTCATCACTCCTAGGGTCGAATTTACTTAACCTATTTTTACCATTATTATGAACAAAACACTTACTCCCAAAACAACGAAGATGAGAGATATTAGGTTTACGACCTATTAGAAGTTCATAAGGGGTTTTCTTTAGGATAGGTCTTATCATAGCACGATTATAGATATAACATGAAGTACTGATTGCTTCAGCCCAAAAATTATGAGGTGAACCACTACATAACAGCATTGTATGAGCCATATCTTCTAGTGTTCTATTCATACGTTCAACGACACCGTTTTGTTGAGGAGTTCTTGGTGCAGAAAATTTATGTCCTACACCATTAACTCTACAATATTCTATAAAGGCTTGATTATCAAATTCAGTGCCATGATCCGTACGAATAGACACAAGGTTAGTCTTATATTTATTTTGAACGAGTTTCATAAGACAATCAAATTCATCAAAAGTCTCATCTTTTGAATGAAGAAAGATAGGCCATACATACCTTGAGTAGTCATCTACGAGGACAAAGACATACCTGGATCCTCCTCTACTTCTTACCTTCATAGGACCACATAAGCCCATGTGCACCAACTCCAGGGCTTGATTTGTGCTTACCACTCTTTTAGGTTTGAATGATGATCGCACATGTTTGCATCTAGCACAAGTGTCACACATTTTTTATTGGTCAAACTTGATCTTAGGTAGTCCTTCAACCAAGTCCCAAGTCTTGAGTTTGTTCAAGGTTAGTGAGCTAATGTGACCAAAACGTTTATGCCATAAATAGGGATCATCAAGTGTAACTTTCATGCATGTAAAAGAGTTAGTAGGTACAGCATTTAAATCTACCATATATACGTTTCTTTTCTTATGGCCTTCAAGGATAATATTACTCGTACCTTCAATAATAATACGACAAACATCTGTATGAAAAACAACCTTGTTACCTTTGTCACATAGTTGAAATATACTAAGCAAATTATGCTTGAGACCATCCACTAGATAAACATCACTGATTGCATGTGATTTTGAAATTCCAACTTTGTCCACTCCAATCACTTTACCCTTCTTATTATCCCCAAAAGTCACTTTTCCACCATTGAAGGGTTTGAGTGAAAGAAACAAGTTCTTATCTCCAGTCATGTGTCTTTAGCATCCACTGTCAAGATACCATTGAGTGTTTTCTTTCACTATTACCTGCAGAAGGATTAGATACAGTTTTTAGGTACCCAAGTTAGGTTGGGTCCTTTACGGTTAGTTACTCTATATACTAAATCCTTTCGTATCCAAACTTGTCTAATGGTCATATTTCTAAACCTTGGGTAGTTTTGTTTAGGAGGAGTTCTAGGTTTAGGGATTTCTCTAGGTCTAGGGATTTCTCTAGGTCTCACGTAACCATTCTCCTTGTTTTTAGGTTTACTTTGTTTACATTGACAAGTAGTTTGTGAGGTGCTAGGCCTTTTGGTGTAATCAAAAGCCATATCGTAGAGCCAACGAAAGTTATTGTTCCTTTCTTCATTAGGTTCTTTTATAGGGGATATTTCCCCCTCGACTGTTGTGTCAACCGTTTTAACAAATTCGGTATTTTTTCATATATCATGTACACATTTGACACAATTATCTTGGATGTGACCCGTATGACCACAATAATTGCAAATCAGATATTCAGGAAGATTAGCATATTTTCTTTTTCTGAAATCGTAATCAGAAGGTGTTGATTTGCATTTAGAGTGATCTCTACGGCTGTAGCACTCATGTCCTAAACCCATCTTCATATTATTGTCATATTGTTCGGTTAGGAAATTTAGGACTTTTATGCTACCTTCCTACTTATCATGGACTTTCCTTGCATGTAGAAGTAAGTCCTTTAGGTTCTTAATTTCTTCAAGACATTTCGTGTGATCTATGTCATTTTCCTTCTTATAATTTTCACGAAAGTCCTGGAACCTTTTGTTGAGAATGAATACAACATCTGAGTGTTGTTTCTTAACATTGATCACGTCAGTTTTAGATTCTTTCAATTGCTTTGTAAGAGAATCTATTTCTTTCTTTTGGTCTAAAATCACTGCTTCATTAGATGTGACTTTAGTCTCTAAAAGTTCTTTGACTTTTCTAAGTTCTAAAGTTATAGCTTCACTAGCTATAACTTTAACTTGAAGGTGCTTAATATTAAGCTTTAGGCCTGAAGTTATAGCTTTATTAGCTATAACTTTGGACTCTAATTCCTTCTTTTGAGCATTAGAAGTGTCCAATGTTGTAGCTTTATCAGCTGTAACTTTAGATTTCAACTTCTTAACTTTTGCCTTTAGAATATGATTCTCCTCAGCAATATTAAGAATATGTTCTTTTAGATCCTTTAGTTCCAAATCCTGCTAATGACATTTGTCGAGGGATTGCTCAAAAAATTCAATTAGGGCATTTTTAGATAATTTCTTAACACGTTTTTTGAGTTCAAGATAACTAACCTCAACATCGTCATCTTCATCTGATTCTCCAAGAAAGTATTAATTTGAATGAGAAGTCATGCTATCATCGTCGCTGTCAGAGATTAGGTCAAGACTGACGCTGCTGAGACAAAGATTGGCTACTTCGTCATCTTCAGATCCTTCATCATCTTCTGAGTTAAGATCTCCCCAACACGAAGCCATCATTACTTGCTTGAACTCCTTCTTTGTCTTCTCGTGTTTTGCCTTGTCTTTAATCTTCTCCCATGTTGGACAATCCTTGATCATGTGATCAGATTCTCCACACTTCAAGCAACCTCTGTTAGCAAATAATGATTTTGATTATGTTGCTTTCTTGTTAAAGGACTTATTGTTGTTAGAAGAAGATTTTGCTTGTTGTTTCGAAAGATTCTATTTTTAAAACGTCGTGCAAACAAGACTGTCTCATCTTCTATGTCGGAGCTGACATCTTTGCTTTTCAAGGCCATATTTTTACCTCTACTCGGTTCTGCTTCATCAGCATTTAGAGTGATTTCGTGAGCCATGAGAGCGCCAATGAGTTCTTGGTAGGATAGGTTCTCAAGATCTCGTGATTTCTCCATTGTTGTGACTTTGGCACGCCACTTTTTAGTTAGGCTCCTAAGAACCTTCCTAGCAATGTCCTCGGTGTTGAACTTTCTTCCTAGGTTTTTCAATTCATTTATGATGCTTTAAAAACGTGCGGACATACTATCCAAGGACTCATTTGGCTCCATACTGAATAGCTCATATTTCTGCATTAACAGATCTATGCGGTGTTTCCTAACAATGGAAGTACCTTCATAAGGTAATTCAAGGTCGTCCCATATTTCTTTGGCCATTGAGCATGAAGAGAAGCGATCGAATTCGACAGTAGTCATGCCATTTTGCAATAGGCTTATTGCTTTAGATTTTTTTTCGGCCTTCTTGTAGTCAGCCTCAACATAATCCTCTTCCTTTTTCTCGTAGGTAGTGCCTTCAGTGGATGCAACCAAAATTTTATGCGGTCCGTTTTGGATAATCCTCCAGCACTCCCAATCATGACCTTTCACATAGTGAGTCATCATGGTCTTCCATAACCCATAATTCTTTCCATTAAAGATGGGACACTTGAGGTATTTGAAATCCATTTATCACGTGATAGGCAGCGGAATATAAAACGATAAGATAAATAAAGATAGATAGATCAGCCTCTTTGCGGTTAGGCAATCAAGAGCACGAGGCTCTGATACCAATTAAAGAGTCTATCGATCCGAAATACTCAAGAGGGGGGGGGGGTGAATTGAGGATTAAAAACTTTAACCAACTTTTTCGATTGTATGTGTATAATTAATTATTTAAAGTTTATTGATTAAACTTTAACTAATTAACTAATTAACGAATTAAAACAAGGAAAACAAACGAAAGAGAAAGAGAGACACACGGATTTTTGAAGTGGTTCAGTTTCACAAATCAAAACCTACGTCCACTATTCTCGATTAATAAGTTTAGTACCTTTCTATGGATTACAAATTTACTAACCCAACTCGTACAACTAACCCTAGTTATAACTCAAGTGAGTACCGTTAAATACCCGAGTGACTAACATACGCTAATAAGAAAGCACTAATGATTCTACTAAAAGTTCACGTTAATGAACGAGTAAGAATTCAATTAAGCACTATTATCTTGTAATGATAACAATAAGAACGAATGCACGAGTTTATAAAATACACGACCTTTCTCGAAAAATAACAAACCGGTTTTCTTTCTTTAAAACACAGTTTTTGCTTTCTTAAAATAAATCAAAGTTATGCTCAAAGGTCTTACTTTTAAATATTGCAAAGTGTAGAGTATTTATAGTAGAATAGGAAGCAAGGCACACGGTTTCATCGAAACCCTAGTGGCCGAAAATAATATGATATGGAAATAGAATCAATATCTTATTATTTTTATCTATAAAATCTTAGGAAAAGATATAAGTTGTTAATAAATTATCTTATCATATATTCACCTAATATTCTTTCCTTAATGCTAGATATGCCGAATGAAAATAAGGAAAAAAAATATAACAACTTTCCTTATTTTATTTAAGCAATCTCTTAGAAAAGATAAAGGATAATTATAAGATAATCCAATCAAATATATACTTAATATATTTTCCTTAAATCCCTAGATGGCCGAAATATATGATATGTAAACAAATCATATCATATTATTTCTATCCTTAAAATCTAAAGAAAAGATAGAGAATAACTAAAAGATAATTTAATCAATTATTCTCTTAATATCTTTTCCTTAAATTTTACGATATGATAAGATTTTCCATAACAAAAAGATTCTTATCATATATAACCATATCATGCTAAATATAAAAGATATGTTAAGATAATTTTAGAGAATAAAATCTTAACAGTAATCAAATTATACTATTAGGTTTACACGAGAGTCCACACGGCTCTTATACCTTATTTTTTCGTGAAAACTCTAGCTTGACATTAGGTTAGATTTAGGGTTTTAGAGTGTGTAGTATTAGAAACCCTAATTAGTAATATGACTCAACTCATAAGTTGATTCAATATAATTACTAATTATAAGTTTAACATAAAACCACACTCAATATGAATATAAGTTTACTTGTAAAATAAATACTTCTATTAAAATATTTAAAAGAACAAAAACAGTTTTCTAAAAACAATTTAAAAACAATTTTTGTCGTGCATAATATAAACCTCACGTCTCAATGTTATAGTAGAAGAGCTATAACATTGAGCTCTTATATAAGCAATGTTATAGCTGTGAGGTTATAACTTTACCAATATAAGAAGTGTATTCTTACGTTACCATTACGAGATAATCACCTACACGATTCTAATCTTCTTAGGAGATCTTCGAGTGTAGGCTACTTCATCATTCAAGCTTGATCAATCTTTAAATGAGCTTCATCTTCTCATGAATGCTTGAATAATACTTTAATAGCTTGTAGTATCTTGATCCTTGATTGAGGGCTTGATCATGATATAAACGCATCATACTTTCATCACAATTCCTTAATGCTTGCAATTAGTAAGTCCAATCTAAAAGACTAAACAAACAATTACGCACAACGAGAATATATAAAATATAAAGCACTCTTGACATCATCAAAACACAAACATATATATCTATATGGTTCAACAAAGGTTATTCCAACGGGTCAAGTGATCCTTCAAGGTCAACTTGAAGATGGAGTCTATCTATGGTATTCGCCTTCTCCTCAAGCTCATCTCAGCCTCGTCACTCCTTCCATCACATGGCATCATAAATTGTAATACCCGCATTTTAAAATTATATAAATAATAGTATATTGTATTTTATACGAATTATATATGAGAGGGAATAATATAATAATAATAATAATATATGATGATAATTAACTCGAGACGGTAGTAATTGTGAAGGTTGCTATAAACTTCCACCCACCTTATATACTCCCCCTACCTTATCCACCTCAGGGCCAAGGTTAGCTGGATGAGCTCCTGCTCCAACCTCCCCTTCTTGAATTGGATTTGGCCTCAAATCCTCAGTATCTCCCTCTTCATAAGTTTCTTCATAGAAAGGTTGGAGGTCCCCTATATTAAAGGTGCCATGAACCCCATATTCTCCAGGCAGGTTGAGCTTATAAGCATTTGGCCCAATGTTTTCAGTTACCTCAAATGGACCATATACCCTAGACATTAGCTTGTTCTTTCTCTTCTTAGGAAACTTTTCCTTCCTCAGATTAAGCCATACAAGGTCTCTCCTGGCTAAAATTTTATTGCTTTCTTAGGACCCTTTCTTACCTTCTACCCAGCATTGGCCTTTTCAATTTGTTTCTTGACCTGAGCATAGATCTGCTGCATCTGTTCCACCCTTTTCTTGGGATCATAATCAATTGAACTCCTCTTGACTGGTGCTAGATCAGTTGGCATCAAGGGATTATCACCTCAATTTGAGTCCAAACAAAATCAATATGTTGGCTGCAATCTTGGTCATCTGATTACTGGATGTTATCTTCTGCTATTGGACCTCTGAACTGATGAGCATTACATTAGTATTAACTGATAATTAAGATACTTATGACCGTTTAGAAGTGGCCTGATTATGTACATGTTGTTGCTGGATTGCTGAACTTAAGCTGAGTTTGGATAGGGGACTGAACCATCCTGAAACCCTTGAACCAAAGACCTGGACGTAGTCTTGACTGAGCCTGTTGCCTGGTTAGGTGGTAATGTTTTGGCTTGCTATTTTTGCCATGGACCTTGACTTTATTGTGACAGGGTCAGAGCCAAGGTTAGCTGGCTGAGCTCCTGCTCCAACCTCCCCTTCTTGAATTGGATTTGGCCTTAAATCTTCAGTATCTTCCTCTTCATCAGTTTCTTCATAGTAAGGTTGGAGGTCCCCTATATTGAAGGTCCCATGAACCCCATATTCTCCAGGCAGGTTGAGCTTATAAGAATGTGGCCTAATCTGCTCAGTTACCTCTAATGGACCATCTGCTCTAGGCATTAGCTTGTTCTTTCTCTTCTCAGGGAACCTTTCCTTCCTTGGATGGAGCCATACAAGGTCTTCTGGATAAAATTCTCTTGCTTTCTTAGGACCCTTTCTTACCCTGTACCCAGCATTAGCTTTTTCAATCTGTTTCTTGACCTGAGCATGGATCTGCTGCATCTATTCTACCCTTTTCTTGGCAGCTTAATCAATTAAACTCCTCTTGACTGGTGCTATATCAGTTGGCATCAAGGGATTATCACCATAGACTACCTCAAAAGGATGTTGACCGGTGCTGCTTGAAGGATCTCTGTTGAATGCAAAATCTGCAGCAGCCAGTGTTAGATCCCAATCCTTAGGGACTTGGTCACAGTGCACCGTAGAATCCTCCCCAATGTTTTATTGGTTGCCTCAGTTTGGCCAGCAGTCCGAGGGTGGTGAGAAGTACTGAACAGCAGCTTGGTTTTGAATAGCTTCCATAGAGTCCTCCATAAATGTCCCATGAACTTGACATCCATATCTGAAACAATTGTCTTTGGAACCCAATGAAGTTTAACTACCTCTTTGAAGTAAAGATCAGCAACAATCACTGCATCTACAGTTTTGGTGCAGACAATGAAGTGTGCCATCTTGCTGAATTTATCAACCACCATCATGATTGAATCCTTGCCTCTTTGTGTCCTTGGAAGAGCCATGATGAAGTCCATGGTGATATCTTTCCAAGGTCTCTTAGGACTGGCAGTGGTGTATAAGGACCAGTTTCAAAATAGGACTTAGACTGCTTACATGGTGCACACTTTTTGATAATATCATGTACATCACCAAGCATCTTAGGCAAGTAAAACTGATCCTACAATATTTCATAAGTCTTATGTACTCCAAAGTGTCTAGCAAGACCATTGGAATGAGCCTCCTTCATCAGAAAACCCCTATAAGCTCCTTTAGGAATACACAGCCTGTTTCCTAAGAACAAGAATCCATTTTGAACCAGATATTTGCTCCCCTTCTTAATTTGACCTGATTACTGCAAATTCCATTCTTCTTGAAAATCTGGATCATCAGCATAGAATTCTTTCATGTATTCAAATCACAACACCTTTTGCTCCATGAAACTGAGCATAATGTATCTTCTAGACAATGCATCATCAACCACATTGTCCTTTCCTTGAATAAACTTGCTGTAAAATGAGAATGATTACAGGAATTCAACCCATTTTTCACGCCTTGGATTTAACTTATGCTAACCATTGATATATTTGAGTGCCTCATGATCTGAGTGTAACACAAAAGGCCTTGGCTTTAGATAATGACTCCAATGATTAAGAGCCCTGGCAATAGCATAAAACTCTTTATCATAGGTAGATTAATTAAGCTTTGCCTCATTTAACTTTTCAGTGAAATAAGCCACAAGTTTATGTCCTTTCATCAACATAGTACCAATCCCCACTCTACTGGCATCACAATTTACTTCAAACAATTTATTAAAATCTTGTAAAATGAGAACAAGTGAGTTGCACAGTAGCTTCTTAGTCTCTTCAAAAGAGCTCAGAGCTCTTTCACTCCACTTGAACTCTCCTTTTTTCATGCATTCAGTGACTGGCGTCATGACTGAACTGAATCCTTGAATGAATCTTTCATAGAATGAAGTTAGGCCATGGAAACTCCTTACCTCAGTTATGCTCTTATGAGCTGGCCAAGTTTTTATGGCTTTAATTTTTGAGGGGTCAACAGATATCCCTTCATCAGATATCACAATTCCAAGAAACTGGACCTCAGATTGCATAAAGGAACACTTCTCTAATTTACCATACAGCTTGTTTACCCTGAGTGTCTCAAACAGCTGTTCTAGGTATTGCAGCTGCTAATCCTTGGTTGGACTGTAAACCAAGATGTCATCAAAATAAACTAGCCCAAGTGAGCTCTCAGAACTTCTGTCATCAGTCTCATGAATGTACTAAGAGCATTGGATAGACCAAATGGCATGATTAGCCATTCATACATACCATGTTTGGTCTTGAATGTTGTCTTCCACTCATCCCCTTCTCTGATTCTAACTTGGTGATAGTCCTGCCTCAAGTCTATCTTTGAAAAGATACTAGCTCTACTGAGCTCATCTATAATATCATCAAGTCTAGGAATAGGGAATCTATACTTGACAGTGATATTGTTGATTGCTCTACTGTCAGTACACATTCTCCATGTCCCATCTTTCTTTGGAACAAGAAGTGCAGAGACTGCACATCGACTCTGATACGTGCATTTTATATAGTCCTTTTTGGCCTTTTATGCACGCATTTCTATGTCATTCATGTAGTTTTTTATTGCAAAATGCCCCGAATAGGCTACTTTAATTTGGTTTGCCTTAATTGCAGGAACGGACCGAAAAGTGGTGGAATCGCACCTTTTCCAGTCCTTTTAGCATGCATTTTTGGAGATGGAAGATTTAGAGTGAGGTGCTACGCCTCGGGACACGAGCTGTTTCAGTAGTTGAGCACTCGATCGAAGACTTTTCCTAGTCTATCTGTTCGATCGAGTGGATTTGGTGGTCCAAGATGGTCGATCGAGTCCCTGGTGAGCTTGATCGAAGTATGCTAATTTGGAGGTCCTCGATCGAATGTACTTTTTGTTCGATCGAAGGACTTGACTGAAGATCTGCTCGATCGAGTGGAATGAAGATCCTCGATCGAGAGGATTGCTGTTTACACGGGATTTCTACTTCGTGTAACTTAATTAATATCTTAGTTTAGTTAATAAATATCTTCCCTATATAAGGGAAGACGTAATTAGGTTTTAAGCATTCTTTTTTTTACTCTCTTAATTACTCTAATCTCAGAAACTTAATTAGGGCTTAGATAATTTTCTCTCTTTGGCTGCGTTGCTTTGCTCTTATTTCCGGATCTCGAACTTTGTAATCTCTCTTCACTCTTTACACTTAATTTAATTCTTTTTTGCATTCTCTTAATCTTTTGTCCCTAATTTCCGTCTTAATTATTTTTATTACTAGTTTATGATTCATCTTTATCGCTCTTATATTATGTCTCTTGCTAATTCATCCATTGTTGTTGTTTGCTTCATCAAAAGCATGAGTAGCTAAATCCCTTTATGTTAGGATTAAGGGAGCCATGGTAGTGAATTAATGAAGTTATGAATAGATTAGATGATCGAATTGTGAGAACTATATTATGACAATATAATTGTAATCTTCTAGTTGAGTGCACGCTTCTAAACCAGTTAATTCAGTTAAATTCAGACCTATATTGAAAGATTGGAATGGAAAGACCTGTTATGAACAGTAGACTGCACTAATGAGGATGAAAGTTGAGTTAGTAGTATTCTAGGGCAGATAGCGGACCGAAAGGACCTTTCCTTTACCCTTCTCACGTTAGATCGTCTGAGCTATTTGTGACTGAGTTGATTAATTGACATGGTGAACCGACTTCCTAACATTTTTCTCTTTATTTGATCACAACTTATTTCTCTTTATTGTCTTTATTTCTTATTCTCTCTTGCCTTAATCTCTTTTAGTTAATTAGAAATCAATTCAAAATACCCAGTTTGTTACCTGATGGACCAGAATAGTAGATAAATATAATAGCCTCCCTGTGGATACGATACCCGACTTACCTCTGCTATAGTTATTAGTTGAGCCAGTTGGTTTATTTTTGATAGGGTTGCGACAGCCGTGTCAGACTCAATGATTCCCTAACAAACCCCTTGTTTATCAACTCTCCAACTTGCTTTTGTAATTCCTGTGTTGCCCTTGGATCATTTCTATAGGCTGCCTTGTTTGGTAGCACAACCCCTGGTATGAGATCAATGTGATGCTCTATTCCCCTTGGTGGTGGCAATCCACTAGGCAGCTCATCAGGAAACACATCTCCATATTTCTTCAATAAGTGTTTAATTTCAGTAGGCAATGGGAGCCCTGCTTCCTTTGCAATTCCCTTAGCAAGGAGAATGAAGACAATCTCCCTACTGTTCAGTTCCTGAATCATTTCAATCTCACCAATCATCAAGACTTCTTTAGAATGTTCCACCAGGCTGGGTGGGGCAGTATAATTTAAGGCTGGTGGCAAATGGGTGAATGTAATCTTGTTTTTTCCCAACTTGAATGAGTAAGTGTTCTCCCTTTCCCGATGAAAACAATCCCTGTAAAATTCCCATGGTCTTCCTAGCAACAGATGACAAGCATCCATTGGTAGTACATCACACATGACTTCATCTGAATACTCTTTTCCAATAAAGAAAGGAAACAAGTATTGCTTATCAACCCTGACTTCAGCTCCCTTGTTTAACCACCTCAACTTGTATGGTTGAGGGTGGTCCAATGTAGGTAAGCATAGCTTATCAATCAGAGTTTTTGAGGCAACATTTGTGCAGCTTCCCCCATCAATTATCAAATTACAAACCCTCTCCTTGATGGTGGACCTGGTTCTGAAGATCTGCTACCTTTGATCGAACTCAAGTGGTTGAGGTTGTTCATGCATGACTCTCCAAGTAATGAGGTGTAAGCCTGAGTCGGGCATCACCACCATCTTAGTCTCCTCCACCTCCTCAACTGTCTTAAGTTTAGGCTCCTCTTTATTATCACAGACTAGAATTTCATCATCTCCCCACTAAATCACTTCCAGGGTGCTTAGAGCTCTCTTTGAAGGATATTCTTTAGCAAAGTGACCATAACTTTGGCACTGAAAGCATTTTTTAGTCTTTCTTTGGGTTAGGTCTGGTGTTTTGGTCTTTTTTGTTGTAGTAGGTTTGGTAGGTTCAACAAATTTCACCCTAGTGAAAGGTTTATATGTTGGATTTCTGGTTTGAGGTTTAACGGTGGTAACTTTGGTCTTTCCCAACTTTTCAACTCTCAGGGCTAGGTTAACAGCTTCATCAAATGACCAAACTTGCTGCATTTTCACCCTACTAGGAATTTTCTCATCAAGACCATATATAAACCTACCAATCTTTTGCTCAGGCCTTTCATTTATTTCACATTGCAAAGTGAGTTGTTCAATTCTGTTAAATAAGACTCAACAGACAGATGGTTTTGTTTCGGTTGAGTTAATTTAATGAACATGTCTTGGGTGTAATCCTTAGAGATGAACTTCTCTTTCAGTTTCTTTTTCAGTTTTAACCAAGATTTGATGGGCTCTTTTCCATCCCTTAATCTCTAGTTTTTCATGTTCTCATACCGCGGTGAGGCATATCCTTTGAACTTCATGATAGAAATTTTAAAAGCTTTTCTATCAGAGTATTTTTTATATTCAAAGACTCTTTCTACAGATCTAAGCCAGTCTAAGAGATCATCTGGGTTCAAACTACCAAGAAATTCAGGAAGTTATACCTTTATGTTCTTATCATGGTCTCTGGTGGTGTTGTTGTTGTTTTCCCTGGTTGCAGTGGAGTCATCTAATTCAGACAGCTCATCCTCATCTTGGGCTTGTCCTCTACCAGCAGTAGCAAACCCACGACCTCTTCCTCTTCCTCTGTTGGGTGATGGCCTTCCTCTATTTGGAGTTAGGATGTTATCCATGAAATTATTCACAACTTCCATCACAACAGTGACCATACCAGCTAATTGGTCCACCTTTGTTTCTATTCCTGCTAACCTCTCTTCACTCATGGTTTGTTTTTGTATTTTTAATATAGTTAGGAAAAATTAACTCACACGCACAAGACGTTCCCCAAGACTAACACAAGATGGAATTGTGTTAAACCTAGCTCTGGTTACCACTTTGGACTGTAATTAAGGGACACTTGACCCAAAATAACAGAACAATAACACAAAACTCAGAATGTTGTACCAGAGTGCAGTCAAATGCCTAATTTTGTTAAAAATAGTAAATAGTCTCCTAAAATCATGAAAATTGGTGACATTTAGTTAAAAGGGTAAACTAAAATTGTGTCAAATTTAGTGATTTTTAAGGACCTCTAAGTATTTTTAATAATTGCTACAAAATGGTTACTCTGACAATTTTTCTGTATCCTTGAATATGTGACTGAATTTATAGTTCCTTGATCAAAGCACAAAGCCAATGATCTAATGTTGGAATGACTAAGTCCAGCACTTAGCAAAGACCTAATTAACCCCTCCCAGCACTAAGCAAAGGAGCAACTCAAGCACACAGCCAAGAGTTTGATTTTTAGAAAACAAAGGTTAGAAAATGCTAAATAATTCAAAGGCAATCTGCTTTCTCTCACTGATGTTGCTTCGCTTATATAGGCCAAGTAAAGCTGAGTTTACAACGTTTAGATTGAGTTCTAAGGCTGAGATTAAACCTTAGCTACCATACAAAAGGAGACAATGCTCTTACATTTCTAAAAACAAGACAAAAGACAATCAAGCACAAAACATAAAGCACGTTTCAGTTCTTTGTTGGTTTGTGCAAGAGCAATTAAAAGCTTTGGCTTGTTTAGAGCTTTTGTTTGTTGACTATCAGATGATGAACTCCTCACATATCACCTGAATTTGAGTAAAAAAAACCAATGTACTGGCTGCAGTCTACGTCATCTGATTACTGGATGCTGTCTTCTACTATTGGTCCTCTGAACTGATGAGCATTGAATTAGAATTAACTGATAATTAAAATACTTAAGACCTTTTGGAAGTGGCTCGATTATGTACATGTTATTGTTGCTGGATTGCTGAACTTAAGATGAGTTTAGACAGGGGACTGAACCATCCTGAAACCCCTGAACCAAAGACCTAGACCTAGTCCAAACTGAGCTTGTTGTCTTGTTAGCTGGTAATGGAATGTTTTGGCTTGTTATCCTTGCCATGGACCTTGACCTGTTTGTGATAGGGTCAAGGCCAAGGTTAGCTAGCTATGCCCCTGCTCTAGGTTTAGGAGGAGTATGCAAAAGCATCAAAAGCATAAGAAGCCATTAGAATCAAAGGAAGTGGAGTTGTAGCCCATTTCGCTCGAGACGGCCAACAACTCGCTCGAGACGAATACATATCGCTCGGGATAAGAGCCAGAATGGCCTATTTTCCTTGGACTCGCACGAGTTCTCCTATAGCTCAACCACGGCGATAATTACTTCAACATTTCCGCATTTTTTCTAATTTATCCTTACTAGACCTACTCTTTTACTTACTATATATACCCACATTTTGTAATAATTAGAGGATTAAGCCTCATTAGGAGGGAGTCTCCCTAGATTAGATTAGAAAACTCTCTTATATTAGACTTTAATATTTCCACAATTTACATTAATCTTTCAATATTGTTCTTTCAATTTATACTTTCAATAGTTTACATTTGGATCTCTTGGGTTTTGTATCGAAGATTAGTGACAAGTCTTCCTCTCCATTCAAGTATCCTTTTTTATTTATGTTCACCCTTTCCTTTATTTGTTGGTTTACTTTCTTTATCCCTCTCTTTTGTTAATCCTTTATTTATTATCTTGTTTTATCATCATGTTTATGCTTATTTAAGATGTTTGACACCATTTATGACATGTTAATCATGATGAATAGTGAGTAGTCTCTTAACTAGGGTTAGTGGGGGATTAGAGGAGTAATTATGGGATAGATCCATGCTTAATGAATTCATATGAATGATTGCTTATTGTGTTTTCAAACTTATGCACATGTTATGTTTGATGAAATGCTTGATTGACAACCTAGCATGATTCTGTATCTTTTCAACAAGACTTGTAAGATATAAATCAAATCAAGGATTATTAGACCATGCATATAGTTGAATAGGGAGATCCAAGTCGTTGTAGGTGTCGTAAGCTATAAATCAACTCGGCTTTGAGACCTAAGTCACCCTAGGAATTGTAAGACATAAATCAACTCGATTCCAACACAACTCTAATCGTTTATGTAGCTCATTTATCTCATTCTACCATGTTTCCCCTATGATCCCATGACACCCTAGTGTCTTTTATCATTTGTTTTCATCTTTACTTTTATTGCTTGTTTTACCTTTTATTGTTATTTAATGCTTTTCATTAGCTTAAACCATCAACCTAATTTAATTGTGACAACCCTAGTGCAACTACAATTAGATTGAACAATTTGAATACCCCCGTCCTTTGGGTTCGATTCCGACTTACTTGTTATGCTAGTAGTTGGATATTAATGTGTTTAATAGTGGACAACGACCCGCTCTATCAAAATGGAGCCATTGTCGGGAATGGTGTTATGTATTTGAATTGTTCTTGTATCTAATTTTAGTTGTGCTTTACCATAAGAAACTTGTTCCTCAAGGTCATTCTTACCGTTTTCGTGTAGTTTCCGTGTTTATAGTTACTCCTTTGTTTTAGAAATAATGATGGCACATGGCTTCCAACAAGAAGAGTATGAGCATAGTGGAGCATGTGGGTATGACATGTATGAATGAAGAGGGTTTTTTTAGCAAGAAAACACAAAACCACCCTACAACTTCTACAATGGAAAACTAAATTACCCCACAAACTTCCCATACCAAAGCCCCTACATCCAAAATCCACAAGAACCACCCTCCCAAAACCCACTTTACAATCAATGCCATATGTCATCCTACAATCAACACTCATACAACCAATCTCCCATGTACCCGCAACAAGAGACTGAGTATAACTTTGACATGCAAAGTGTGGTTCTCTAAATGCTAAGAGACTAACAAAACTTCTTCATGCAAATGTTAGAAGGAAGCCAAGATAGGGACAATGTCCTCAAAAACATTGTTATTCATGGTGAGGAGTCGGTAAACCAAATTGCTCAAATAGAAGCCACCTAAGAGCTCAATGGTGAACAAAAGAAAAGTAATGATGAAGATGGGTAATGTTTGATTGTTTATGGAACAAAAATGGACGATGAATTGGAAGATTTTGTAGTTGGGGAGAAGAGCAATGGTGAATATGAGCTGGAGGCCAATTGTGAGACGACAACTTTGTCCAAATTGCCTCATGTATCTAGCTTACCCACTAGCCTTGCTCCTCCTATTTGGGATACCTATGATGATGATGATGATGATGATGATGATGATGATGAGGAAGACCTCCCACCACAATTCTCTTCTATAATCCATGTAGAAGAAGTGTTTTCCCTTGACACTTGTAGGAGTGAAGGTAAAATTTGGAAAATGGAGGTTGATGAAACTTTGAGTTCTAAGGAGGGTGAAGAAGAAAGTGAAAAAAATGAAAGCATGAATGACCTCAATGGTGAGAATTTGACCCCTCCAGATCTTATCCTCCAATCTTTCCCTCATCAAGGAAATATGAACTCTCCTTTCACTATTGAAGGATTAACATGTCAAAGCTCTATCATCATAGAATTCGAAGGATATGGGAGAGAGTGGAAGCCTCCGGATGATTATGAGTCATACTTCATATCTTGTGTTGACAACAACCGTGGGCTTGTTGATTGGAAGCACCATAAGAGGCTAAGTGCCAAGGGCAAAGCAAATGGGAGAATGTTTAGCAAGTTCTATTCCAAGCTAAGATGACTAAGCTACGTTTTGACATTGTCGACCTCTTATTTATGCTTATTTGAAGCCCATTCAAAAGCTTTTGATCGTTTGTTTTGAGCATTGAGTAACATGGCCAACATCAATGAAAATGGCAATTTGAAATGAATTCGGTGGAGTCCTCTCAAAAACCACCATTTGTAAAGTATCATATCCTTTGACTTTGCATTGCATTTCAATTAGTGAAATTTGTATTAGTTGCTTGATTCTTGCATGGGAGACGAAAGAGAGGGTTCTCATATTTTAATTGATCATTTTGAAGGAAAAAGATGAAATAAGAAGATAAGAAATGAAGAAAATGAAGGATTTGGGCTTGTGCGTAATTAGCATATCATTTTGGAGGAATTCGGGCAATGACAAGTGCAACCCGAACATAAAAAGATGAGCCCCCACGAGTTAAAGCCTAAAGGAAGCAGGAAAATTGATCCTGGCCCGTAACTCGCTCAAGACAAAAGCAACCCGGGCGAGTTACCATCATCTCGAGCGGGATAAAAAGAACTCGGGCGAGATAAGCTGCAGTTAAGATGAAAATGCCAGATCTATGCCGCAACTCGAGCGAGACAGATACAACTCGAGCAAGTTGACTCTCATCTCGAGCGAGACAATACCAACTCGAGCGAGATGAGGCTAAAAGTGTTGTTCTGCTCCAGAATCGGGGCGAGTTAAGCCCGACCCGCACGAGTTAAGCTTCTACCCTGTGTTCTCCTTCTTTTTGGCTCGTGACAATGCTCTACTCATCCTATCCTTACATATCTTCAACTTCATCTTCTATAAACACGTTTCTCATCCCCAAATTATCAAAACCCACATCTCCAAAACCTCAAAACAGAAACACAAATCATCCACGTTGGTGGAAATGGGATGTTTCTTATCATCTCCCCCCCCCCCCCCAAAGTATAACACAATTGCAAAAATCCCTCTCATATATTATCGATCACATCCCTCCTCCATCCACAAGAGCTTCATTGTGGGGGGAGTGCACGCACAAAGAAGAAGTGGGTAGCAAGAAGGAAATGGGGAGGACGATGGTATCATTATGGCAACAATGACAAGGTTATTGAGGAGAAGAAGAGAGTGGAAATGATGATAACCTCGATGAAGGGGGATTTGATTGAGATTGTGATTGTAAGACTCATTTCCTTCATCTATCTCTCATGTATAGTTGCATTGTATTATATGTTAGATTAGTTTGCATCTCACTTGCATTTGCATTTAGTTATATATATATATATATATATATATATATATATATATATATATATATATATATATATATATATATATATATATATATATATATTCACCTTACATTCATATAAATACCTTGCATATAGCATAGTTAGTCATATAGAGTAGACTTGCATTTGTATTATATTTCATATCACATGTGCATTATATAGCTCATATAGTATAGCTTACATTGTCATATAACTCATGAGTTAGTTGCATTTAGTTCAAGCATTCATGCGTAGTCACTCATGACCAAACTCATTTCTCCAATACTAGCAATAATGTTTAAATCGGTTTGGGGAGGTTTGGTCATAAGCGACCAAAGCTAATTTAAATTAGCTTTCTTCTAAATAGAAAACATGCATCACTTTAGCTTAGTTAGCATTTGTAATATATATCATTTAGACACTTGCATTTACATAGAGCATGCGTTCATTCATATCATGCATTGCATATTGCATATTGCATTTGTATTTCAATTTCATATATTCAAAAAAAAACAAAAACACGTTTTTACTTTTCAAAAAAATTGATAATCCAAAAAACATGTATTTCCATTTCAAAAATCCAAAAATCCAAAACATGTCTTTCTTTTTCATTTTCAACTCTTACGTTGTACATTGAGGACAATGTCCGAAATAAAGTGGGGGTTGGGAATTTATATTCTAAAAACATATAAAAATTTGAATATTTTTGAAAAACATGAAAAATATGTTCTTTAATTTCATAAAAACAAAACCCCTAAAAAATTGAAAAATTACAAAAACCAAAAATATGTTCTTTCATTTAGTAGTGTAGAATTGTATATACTTGTGTGTTTTTGTTCTCTTCTCACATAGGTACGACATTACATTTGAGACATTAGCAAGGGAATATGAAGGCCTCTTGGTATGATTATTCTAATTCATATTTCCCTTCCGTTTCTTTTCATTATTCATATGAGGAGGATGGGCTTACATGTCGAGGAGGATGTTATGTGATTTTAATTGTTGCGGTTGTGTATCTATGTGTTATTAGGAGCTTGCATTTAGATTATGTGGCATGTAGTTGGATAGCTGAATATGCATTAGATTTGTATATATGTTGCATCATGTCATGTAGTTGCATTTAGGTAAAGCTTTGGAAAATGCCTAATTGAGAAACTTGACAAGTTTGCATAGGCCATTGTAGATACTTTTTCTACTTAAAACTTTGTTTGCTAGAATATTCTTAAAACACCCTTTTTAATGTCATTCTAGTATCGTTCGACCCATGCACGAGAGCCTAGTCAAGAGTACCTTGTGGTGTGATAATTCCTTGGCTACCGTTTATTCCAAGGTGACCTTTGAAACCATGCAACCGTTTTTCACTTCTACCATCATCATTTTGTTAACCAAAGGGAATGGGCACTATAATAATCACAAATTGAGTTCGAATTTCAAATCAAAGTCAAAAGTTTGCAATTTTGTCAAAGAAATAAGAAGCATAAAATAGACTCCTGTGTTTTTCTAGAGTACCCTTACTACATATGGGGTTACTCTCAATATTCAAATGATAAATCAAAGCTGAGAAACCAAATGCCAATCATTAAAAATGGAAAGAAATATTCTTTAATGTTAAATGCTAAGAAAATGGGGGGAAAATAACCCAAATGCAAACTACTATCATGAAACTCATGTACTTCGAAACCCTTTTATATATTGATGGTCCTATCTTTGTTGCATGGTGGAGAGGGGACGACCCTTCTTTTTGTCTAGGCAAGAGGGGGAATTCCGCGATCCTCTAGTGTTTTCCAACGCCATAAGGACCTTGCTCTTGACGAAAGCATCTAGTAATTATGGACGAACGTGGCGCCTAGTTTAATACTACTTGAAGGTGATTTATTTCTATCCTTTTAAACCTATTAGTTTGTAGAACTAGTATCTATAATGGAGTATGTGCCATTAGATAGTTTCTCTCTTAATGTTTCCGCCACTTAGATGAGGAAAGTGACTATTCTTTTGTAGATGCAACCTATTACTTGTTTGTGTGCTTAATGCTTGGATGCATCACCATTTTTGCAAGACCTCACTTGCCTTGCACGAAGGCATTCTATCTCATGGATGCCTTGTTGTGAGTTGAAGGGGCGGAGTGAGACCCGATAATCGTCTCATGTCGGATATGCTATTTAGTATTAGTTTAAATAAAGGTCCTTATTCTAGTCACCTCTTTACTCGGGACGAGTAAAGGTTCGGTTTGGGGATATTTGATGTGGCTCATAATTACGCACATTTAATCCCCTTACTAACCTTATTTTGCATGTTATTATAGTCTTTCATAGTCATTTTATTAGTCAATTGCTTCCTATTGCTTTCCTAGTGCATTTCATATGTCTTATAGGGAAGAAGATGAATGATGCGGAATTCCTATCTCTTGCACGTACTTAGAGGCTAGTTGATGACCTTGGAAGGTTATCATGAAGGGGAGGCTAGAGCGACGATCCAAGGTTGATAGGTACGAGGTTTAGGAGGAGTATGCGGAAGCATCAAGAGCATAAGAAGCCATTAGAAGCAAAGGAAGTGGAGTTGTAGCCTATCTCGCTCGAGATAGGATCATCTCGCTCAAGATGCCCAACAACTCGCTCGAGACGAATACATCTCACTCGAGATAAGACCCAAAATGGCCTATTTTGCTTAGCCTCACACGAGTTCTCCTATAGCTCGTCCATGGCGATAATTATTTTAACATTTCCGCATTTTTCCTAATTTATCCTTACTAGACCTACTCTTGTACTTACTATATATACCCATTTTGTAATAATTGGAGGATTATGCCTCATTAGGAGGGGGCCTCCCTAGATTCGATTAGAAAACTCTCTTAGATTAGCCTTTAATCTTTCCACTATTTACATTAATCTTTCAATATTGTTCTTGCAATTTATACTTTCAATAGTTTACATTTGGATCTCTTGGATTTCGTATTGAAGATTAGTGACAAGTCTTCATCTCCATTCAAGGATCCTTCTTTATTTATGTTCACCCTTTCCTTTATTTGTTGGTATACTTTCTTTATCCCTCTCTTTTGTTAATTCTTTATTTATTATCTTGCTTTATCATCATGTTTATGCTTGTTAAGATGTTTGACACCATTATGACATGTTAATCATGATGACTAGTGAGTAGTCTCCTAAATAGGGTTAGTGGGGGGATTATGGGAGTAATTATGGGATAGATCCATGCTTAATGAGTTCATGTGAATGATTGCTTCTTGTGTTTTCAATTTATGCACATGTTATGTTTGATGAAATGCTTAATTGACAACCTAACATAATTCTCTATCTTTTCAACGAGATTTGTAAGACACAAATCAACACAAGGATTGTTAGACCATGCATATAGTTGAATAGGGAGATCCAAGTCATTGTAGGTGTCGTAAGCTATAAATCAACTCGACTCCAAGACATAAGTCACCCTAGGAATTGTAAGACATAAATCAACTCGATTCCAACACAACTCTAATAGTTTATGTAGCTCATTTATGTGATTCTACCATGTTTCCCCTATGATCCCATGACACCCTACTGTCTTTTATCATTTGTTTACATCTTTACTTTTATTGCTTGTTTTACCTTTTATTGTTAGTTATTGCTTTTCATTAGCTTAGACCATCAACCCAATTTAATTGTGATAACCCTAGTGCAACTACAATTAGATTGAACAATTTGAATACCCCCGTCCTTTGGTTCGACTCTGTCTTACTCGTTATGCTAGTAGTTGGATATAAATGTGTTTGATAGTGGACAACAACCCGCTCCATCACGTTAGTATTTGTAAGATTATAAAGACTATTGCAAGGAAAAGGGTTAGGCTTAAATAGCTAAATGAGCGGGATAAGAGTGCAAATCGAGTGCGGGAAATGAAGCAGGTCGTGGCAGAAATCGCGGAGCTCCTGCGGAAGGAGGAACGATTTTGGAGTCAGCGTTCTAGGGTTATTTTGTTGAGGGATAGAGATCAGAATTCTAAATACTTTCATAGGCAGGCAGAGCGACGTAAACAAAGGAATTTTATTTCTAGAGTGGTGGATGAGCAAAGACGGGTTTTTGAAGGAAATGAAGCTGTGTCGGACTGTGTTGTGGATTATTTTACGAGTCTCTTTCAATCAGATAATCTGACTAATTTTGATAATTTACTAGACATGATGGAGGGTAGGGTATGCAGTGAAATGAATGCGGGTTTGGTTGAGGAGTACACGGGGGATGAGGTGGTTTTTGCCTTAAATTAAATGAATTCGTTGAAAGCACTTGGTCAGGATGGCTTGAATGAGATTTTCTTTCAAACCTACTGGCATATCGTTGGACCATCGGTGATCAGGTTAGTATTGAATATTCTTAATGGGGCATCATTCCCGACTTGGTTGAATGATACTAATATTGTATTAATCCCGAAGAAAAAGGCACCTGATAAAATGACGGATTTTAGGCTTATTAGTTTATGTATCGTTCTTTATTAGTTGGTTTCTAAAGTTCTTGTTAATAGGATTAAGAAATTTCTTGGGGTTATTATGTCGAAAAATCAGAGTGCTTTCACCCCCGGGAGACGTATTAGTGATAATATTCTCGTGGCATTTGAGCTATTTCATCATATGAAGAATACTAGAAACAGTGGAGGCCATATGGTTTTAAAATTGGATATGGCAAAACCTTATGAGAAAGTTGAATGGGATTTTCCGGAGAGAGTATTGGTTCGCATGGGGTTTCAGGAAGGTTGGGTTGATGGGGTGATGAGGTGTGTGAGGTTTTTTAAATTGATACAAATGCGAAAGCTAGTAACAAACTAACGAACTTTTAACGATTTAAGAGAGTCACGTGACAAACGAACAAAAATGAAACAACGGATGGAATCAAATGTCTAGAGACAGAAATAGTAGAGAGAAAGGCGATTTAGGGTTCTAAACTTTTCTGTTGATCTGCAATGGCTCGTCATCGGAAAAATACCCCTAAATCTAATAGAGTACTACAATTATTTACTAAAAAATCACAAAATACTACTAATACACCACATAATAATACTAATTCTGGTTCGATATTCGCGAATTTAAATAGAGATGATGAAAGTCTTGCTGATCTAGGTATTATTGAGGAACCCGTCTCGGTTCTTCGACCGTTTAATCTGAGTAATGGGATGGAGTCTATTCTGGAGGAGGATAGCGAAGATGCATCTGAATGGGAGGAGGTTCCAAGGAGGGGTCAATCTTTTGGGTCTGAAACAACGACTAGGGTAAGACCTTTGCAACTTACTGATAGTGATGTTAATTCTGAGCTCAATTTTTGGTCCACAACAGACTACTGTTATGTCCTTGGGGCTAACCCTCCTTTTAAGGTCATTGACAATTTTGTTAAGCGTATTTGGGGCTATACAGATTATGATAAGATGTCCTTCAATTCTAATGGCATCTTTCTGGTGCGTTTCAAATCTGAGGAAATGAAACCTATAGTGTTACAATCAGGTCCTGTGTTTTTTGAGAACAAACCAGTAGTGGTTAAGGAATGGACCCCGAATACCAAATTAGTACGGGAGGCAGTGGATATGGTTCCAATATGGATTCGTTTCTATGGTCTTCCACTAAAATTTTGGGGGAATGCTCTTCAAAAGATTGATGGGCTTGTGGGAAAACCACTGAGAACTGACAGTAATACTCAATTGAAAACTTTTCTGGGTCATGCGAGGGTCATGGTGGAAGTACCAATTGCTGCTGAATTGCTAGATGTGATTGAGTTTACAGATGAATTGGATGTGGTTCATAGGCAGATTGTTCATTATGAGTGGAAGCCAACTAAATGTGATGAATGTAATGGGTTAGGGCATCTGTCCAGAGACTGCAGGAAGAAGAAGACCAGACCAGTTGTTAGGAAGAAGGTATGGGTGCCAAAACCACATAGGGTTGAAGTCCCTCATGTGGTTGAAGCCTCTCCTGTGCAGTCTCCTACACCTGCTGAGGCGCATGGGACTACTGAGATTGTTGTGCGCACTCCTAGCCAGCCTGTTATGCCTGTGATAGCAAATATAGGTGGGATTGAGGGGTTAGGTGATCTGGTTACACCTATGCCTGCTTCCTTCCATTCCTTTACTCCTGCTAGAATAATTACTAAATTGACTAGACATGGTGGGATTGCAGTTGGTAGTGGCAGGAGGACATTCTTGGAAGTGTTGGAACACTCTGTTCACTATAGGAGGATCCTTGAAGAGGAAATGGAAGATTCTTCATCTAACCTGGAGAATGGGTAGCTTGGGGTTTTGGAATGTCCGGGGTATGAATAGTATGAATAAGCAAAAAGATATTAGATGGTTTTTACATACTAATAATGTAGGGATTTTTGGCTTAGTTGAAACTAGAGTTAGAAGTAATGCTGTTAATAAAATACACCAGGGTATTGGAACTCACTGAGCTATAACAAATAATTTGGCAGCTCATCCAGGGGGCAGAATTTGGATCTTGTGGGATGCTAATAATTATGATGTAGTGGTTTTGAGTAGTGAAGCTCAGGTTATTCATGCTAAAGTTACCTTTCTTCCTACTGGGAGAGTCTGGTGGATGTCTGTGATCTATGGTTTTAATAGAATTGCTGAGAGAATTCCTCTTTGGCAATCTTTGAAGGAGATGCATTCTGTTGTAAATGGACCGTGGATTGCTATGGGGGATTTTAACAATGTGTTGGCTATGTCTGAAAGGATTGGGTCAGAGGTGATTGTAGCTGAATTGAAAGGATTCCAAGAGTGTGCTGCTGAATGTGGTTTGTTAGACCTACCTGCTCAAGGGGCCTTTTTTACTTGGAACAATAAGCACGAGCCTGTGGCTATGGTCTTTAGTAGATTGGATAGAGTTATGGTTAATGATGAGTGGCTGATGCATTTCCTAGAGACTACTACTATTTTCCATCCTGAGGGGTTATTTGATCATTACCCATGTACCATTAATATGAGCAATGAATCTGAGAGAAGGGTGGATTCAAATATTTCAATATGTGGGGTAAAGCTCCTGAGTTCACTGCCACTATCCATAGGGTTTGGAGTACTCAAATTCCTGGCTATAGAATGTTTCAACTTGTTAAGAAGCTGAAACTTCTTAAGTCGAGTTTAAAATAGCTGAATGGTGCGGTGTTTGGTAATATTGAAACTTCTGCCAATGTAGCCAAGATGTATCTTCAGAAAATCCAAACACAGTTGCACACAGACCCTAGGAATGTGATACTACAGCAAACTGAGAAGGAGGCTGCTGCTAGTTATAGGGAGCTTGAGGAGGCTAGGAGGAGTTTCTTGTTTCAGAAATCTAAGGCCCAATGGATAGAAGCTGGGGATGAAAACACTCATTATTTTCACAGTGTCTTGAAAGCTAGGAGAATGAGTAATAGGGTGTAGTGCATCCAGGATCTGAATGGGGACAATTGTTCTACTACCCAAGCCATTGAGGAAGCTTTTATGGAGTACTATGTTCAACTGTTAGAGACTAGTAAAGCTGTCACACCTGTGCATGTCCTAACTGTCAGGAAAGGGACTGTTCTTACTGCAAAATAATGTCAAGCTCTGGTACAGGAGGTTAATTCTGAGGAAATAAAGCAAGCCCTTTCTTCTATTCCTGCTAACAAAGCCCCTGGCCCAGATGGTTACACCTCACAGTTCTTTAAAGATGATGTTGATATTGTGGGGGAGGATTTGATTGCTGTTGTTAAGGAGTTTTTCCAGTCTGGGCAGTTACTCACTCAGGTTAACTCTACAGTTCTTACCCTTGTCCCCAAGAAAGCTAGACCTATTTTAGTGGCTGATTTTAGACCCATTGCTTGCTGCAATGTGGTTTATAAAATTATCTCTAAAGTCATCTGTAATAGGCTAGTTCCTATACTTCGTAGTATTGTGAGTGTCACCCAAAGTGCTTTTATTAAAGGAAGGGATATAGTGTATAATATTTTGATTTGCCATGACCTAGTTAGATTATACAATAGAAAAGCTTGTTCTCCTAGGTGCATTATGAAAGTTGATTTGAAGAAAGCGTATGATTCCATTGAATGGCAGTTCATTAAACAGATGCTAAGAGCTTTAGGGTTTACTGATAGAATGGTGATTTGGATCATGGTTTGTGTGTCTTCTCCTTGGTTCACACTTTCTTTGAATGGCAACACTTTTGGGTATTTCTAAGGGAAGAGAGGGATTAGGCAAGGGGATCCCATGTCCCCCTTGCTTTTCAAAATTTGTATGGAATACTTGAGTAGGATTTTAAATGATGTGACTGGTAGAATGGACTTTAACTTTCATCCCTTGTGTAGACCATTGCAGCTTAGTCATTTGTGCTTTGCAGATGACTTGTTAATGTTTTGTAGAGGAGATAGAAGGTCTATCACTATTATTCTGAGGTCCTTTGCTACTTTTTCTGGGGCTTCAGGGTTGGAAATGAATAGGGACAAATATGATATCTATTTCAATGGGATACCTCAGGGGGAGATTGATTACATCTTGTCCTACTCTGGTTTCAAACCTGGAACTTTCCCTTTTAGGTACTTGGGGGTGCTTATTTCCTATAAAAGGTTGGCCATTGGGGATTGCACTAGGTTAGTTGAGAAAATTTTTGGGAGAATCAAAGGTTGGGGGGCCAAGAAGTTGAGCTATGCAGGCAGAATGGTCCTTGTACAATCTGTCTTATCTCAGCTTCATTCTTTTTGGTACATGATCTTTGTCATTCCTGCTACTGTAATTGACAGAATTGAGAGTATCTGTAGAAATTATCTATGGTCAGGGGGTGAGCATTACTGTAGGGTCCCTGCTGTATCCTGGGATAAGGTTTGCAAAGCTAAAAGATATGGTGGGCTTGGCATAGTCAATTGTAAACTTTGGAATGAGGCTATGATTGGTAAATATGTGTGGTGGATTGACTCTAAAGCTGATCATCTATGGATTAGATGGGTCAATCACATATATATGAAAGGGCAAAATTGGATGGATTATAAACCGACCTGTAACACTAGCTGGACATGGAGAAGAATTTGTCATGTTAAGGAGACTATGAATTCTGGTTATACTAACAGCTTGTGGACTGGGTCCTCTGGTGACTATTCTGCCTCACAGGGGTACAAATGGTTACAAGGGGAGCAGGTGAAGTGTGACTGGTTTCCATTGATTTGGAATAAATCTAATATTCCTAAACACTCCTTTGTGGGGTGGCTGGCTGTACAGGGTAGGTTGTTTACAAAAGACAGAATGCAAGCATTTGGGCTACCTACTAATGGATTGTGTGAGTTTTGCTTAGTATGTCCAGAGAACCATCAACATCAGCTCTATTAATGTGTTTACAGTAAGAAGTGCTGGGACAGCTTAATGGCCTTGCTCGGTGTGACAGTTCCAGTGCATGATGTAGTGCATTGGAGTGCTAGATGGAGAAGCAGATCACTTTTGAAGAAACAGATTATGCTCACAGCAATCCTTGCTCTTTGGTACCACCTGTGGCATGCTCGGAATGTGTGTAGGCTTGAATCTAAATTGTTCACTCCTTCTTTTATTCTCCAGCAAGTAAAGTCTGAAGTACAACAGAGATGCAGGCAGAAGTTAGTTACCTCCAAATATCAGCTTCCAAAGATCTTGACAGGGGTGCAGACAAACTAGTTTATTGGTTTTGTTTGCTCTTATGTGTATGGTTGTAATGGTTGTCATTGTCATAGCTTGGTGAACTGAACTAATGTAATCACTTTTATCATTTATATTATATTTCACATTTCACCAAAAAAAAACAATGAAACAACGATAACAAAGGGAAATAACCCTATGAAAGACCTATTTCGTATGGTTTAGTGAATTAGATTGAAGACCTATTCAATCTAACTCTAAAATTTTGAAGTACCTTCTCGAAATTATGAAACAAACAACCAGTTTGTGTAAAGCTGTAACCTTTCTTTTTATTTCATCAAAATATGAATAATAAATAGCATACAAACAACCTTTAAATAGTACTCGCCTCCTTAACCAACAAGACTCCTAACTGAACTAAAAAGAATCTAACAATAATAAACTTAATTAATCTATCTAACAACTAATAAAATCTAATATTTTACTAGTTTTATTTCATTCCACCTCAGCATATCTCGAACCCGTCTCCGACTAAATCGTATCCAGAATCATATCATTCCCTCGCCCTTTAAAGAGAATTGGCCTCAATTCTTGTAGCTTCAATCCTCCCGAATCAAATACAAATCTCATAAGTTTAGATGCAAAAGTGTGTCAGCAACAATGATGAATTTGTACACGGTCTCGAATCATCTTTTAATTCATCATCTTTTATGCAAACTTCAAGCTCATTTATTTTGTTTAATTTCAACCTTCTTTATGCAACATCAGCTTGTGCCGTCTCAACTCGTGCCTTCCACCTCACCACCCTCCTTGCACGAGAATAATTTCAGCATTAACCTCATCATTATAATCATCAAAAATCGGAGGCAATGTTGGATCAAACTTAACCTTCTCCTCACAACTATTTTCAATGAGAACACTCCTGACATGGTTTCTTCTTTTTTTTTCCCCGGATAAATAGTAACATGTGAATAGTAATATTTTTTTTATGTGTCTAGAACCGTGCGCCTGAGATGAGTAATCAAAACCGATTAACCCTCGAACTACATGTTCGAGTTTAACCCTTGAACTCCAATCGCAATCAGAAATTCAACTAACAACTTGGCTTTGACACGCCTAGGACCGTCTAGATTTAGGGAAATCAAGCGCCGAAACTCTGATACCATATGATACAAATGCGGAAGCTAGTAACGAACTTTTAACGACTTAAGAGAGTCACGTGAGAAACGTGACAAATGAACAACAATGAAACAACGAAAACAAAGGGGTATAACCCTATGAAAGACCTATTTCGTATGGTTTAGTGAATTAGATTGAAGACCTATTCAATCTAACTCGTAAATTTTGAATTACCTTCTCGAAATTATGAAACAAACAACCAGTTTATGTAAACATTTAACGTTTCTTTTTATTTCATAAAAATCTGAATAATAAATAGCATACAAACAACCTTTAAAAAGTACTCGCCTCCTTAACCAGCAAGACTCCTAACTTAACTAAAAAGAATCTAACAATAATAAACTTAATTAATCTATCTAACAACTAATAAAATCTAATCTTTTACTAGTTTTATTTCATCCTAACTACTGCAATACGCGTCAGTATATCTCGAACACATCTCCAACTAAATCGTATCCAAAATCATATCATAAATATTCGGTGCTGGTGAATGGGGTGAATTCAGCTCAAATTCGCCCTAGTAGAGGATTGTGACAAGGGGATCCTTTGTCTCCTTATTTTTTTATTTTGTGCGCTGAGGTTTTGTCAAGTATTATAAGGAATGCGGTGGTGAATGGGGTTATCTATGGTATAAAAATCGCGCCGGCTACCCCAAGTGTGTCACACCTCCTTTTCGCGGATGATAGTATTTTCTTTGTGAAATCTAAGGAAGAGGAAGCTAGAGAAGTGATGCGGGTTTTGGGACGGTATCAGCAGGCATCGGGTCACTTGGTGAGTATGGATAAGACGACAATTTCTTTCAGTCAGGGAACGAGTCCGATGAGGCGGCAGCAGGTTGTCGCAGTGTTGGGAGTGCGGCAGGTCGAGGTTCAGGAGAGATATTTGGGTTTGTCTACAGTTTTAGGTCGGTCTAAGAAAGCGCTGACGGATATGATTCGGGACAAGCTTAGTAAAAAGTTGCAAGGATGTAGGGGTTCGTTACTCAGTAAAGTGGGTAAGGAGGTGCTTATTAAGGCAGTGGCCCAAGCTATACCTACTTACGCGATGAGTGTTTTTAAACTACCAGCTAATTTTTCCAACGATTTACGTTCTCTTATCTCGAGATTTTGGTGGGGACTGAAGAACGGGAGAAAGAAGATTCCTTGGGTGGCATGACATAAGCTTTGCAGACCAAAATGTCATGGTGGACTCGAGTTTAGGGACTTTGAGAAGTTTAATTGTGCTTTACTCAGTAAGCAAGCTTGGCGATTGTTGACAGATGAACAGAGCCTGAAGGTAAATATTTCCCTTCGTGCTCGTTATTAGAAGCTAATATTAGGAGTACGCCTATTTATTCTTGGTGGAGTATATGGGAGGCTAGAGCTTCGTTTAAGATGGGGATACGTAGGCGGGTGGGAGATGTCTTAGATACGTTTGTATGGAGAGACCTTTGGATTAGTGGAACGCGGACAAGTATGGTGTTGTTGGCGAAAGCAGAGGCGAATACGGAAATGAGGGTGGCTGAGTTATGGACAGAGGATCAACAGAGTTGGAATAAAGCGGTTCTTGAGGCGTTATTCCTTCCGTTTGAACAAGAGCGTATTCTTAGTATGTGGATCTGTGAGTATCCAGCTAAAGATGAATGGTATTGGGAAGGGGAACGGGACGGTATCTATTCGGTCAGGTTAGCTTATAGAATGTTGGTTATGCAACGAGGGGAGGAAGTAGGTCCGTCTAGTGGTGTTAATAATAAGTGGCTGTGAAATAAGATATGGAGTATCCCAACTTTGCCTCGTATAAAGGTCTTCTTCTGGCAATTTTGTAATGAAGCAATTGCAACTAAGAGCAACATCTCGGTTCGTGTGCACTCGGTTGATGATAGGTGCCCTCGGTGTAGGGATTGGATAAAGTCTTGCCTACACGTAGTACGAGGATGTGGCTGGGTAGGTGGGGTATGGGCTGGTTTGGGGTTGAAGGTGGCTTCGTGTCATGGGTTTCAAGGTGTTAGGGAGTGGGTGAATAATGTCGTATGGCGGGATATGGACACCTGTGAATGTGTCGAGTTCATGACGGGTTGGTGGACTATATGAGAACGGCGTAAAAAGGCAATATTTGAAGATGGAGAGTGGAATGCGGAGCGGGTAGTTCAGAGGGTGAGAGATCTTGTTTGGGAAAGGAAAATTGGTGGGGGTATTGTTGACACGGGCGGGTCTGGGACTCAGGAAGTAAGTGGTTGGAAGGGTCGGGAGGAGGGGTGAGTAGGGTAAATGTGGATGCTACGGTGCTGGATAGTGTGGGGATAGGATTGGGAGCTGTGTGTAGAGATGTTGGGGGAGTAGTTGAGTGGGGTATGGTGCAATGTTGTCAGGATCGGGATTCTACTTTGAATCGATGGGGCGGGTAGGATCGAATCGGTAGAATCGGGTCGTAGAATCGTAAGATTCTAAAAATTCATTAAATATAGTTTATTATTTGCTAAAAATATATAATTGAAGATCAAAACACTTATTTATACCCAAAATATTGATAATTAATGAGTTTAGTATCATTTCATGAAAATGTTTCGACAAATGACATGAAATTTGGATTTTACGATGTCGTTATATAAAATTTATTTTAATATGTTTACTATGGAGTCGGATCGTAGGATCGTAAGATCGTAGAATCGTATTATGATCCTATCTCTAGAAAATTTCAAATAAATAGGATCGTAAGATTCTACAAACATGATAGAATCGTAGGATCCGGGATCGGACAAGCATTTTTGGATCGTAAAATCGTAGAATCATAGGATCGAATCGGGATTCTGACAACAATGGTATGGTGGTTCAAAGGCCGGAGTGTATAGAACCCGTGATGGCAGAAGCAGGGGCGGTATTTCAAGGATTAAAGGAGGCTCGACGGATGAATGTTCAGAGAGTGATCATGGAAGGTGATTGCAGCACTGTTATCGAGGATTTGAAGCGGAGATGGAAGGGACGTATTAATATTTATTTAATTTATAATGACATTTATAATCTTTGTAATTGTTTTGACAGTGTTGCTTTTAGTTGGATTCGTATAGTCGATAATAGTGTAGCTCAAGAGATGGCTCATTGTCGGCCATGGTCGGTTGGTATTCTTAGATGGTTGGAGGCGTTACCTCCGGATTTTGCTACTGTAGTCCGTATTGATTCTAGTAATTTAAATTCTTAAACCAGTAAGGGTTTAATTTCAAAAAAAACAAATATAAACTTTGAGCTTTTCTCCTTTTGGACCAGTAGTCCAGTATTATGTAATAAGACGGTAGTACGGTACTATAAGAGACCAAAGAGTGTTGAAATATGGTGCGCGGAAGCGATGCACATCAATTACTTTTGGGCCATGAAAAATTTGGGAGTAGTACACTAGTACGTACATGCACTTATCTTGGGCCTTCAAACCTAACGTTTCTAACAAATAAAAACCCCGGTTCTTTAAACTTTCGCCCCGATTATTACGAAATCAAACTGGAACCGAAACTAAAAGTAAAACCCGAAACCCGAACCCTGAGCCCTATGACATAGCTTAGGTCGGTCATTGGTGGGTTTAAATTGATACGGAGTACATTATCGAGTGGTAAAAAAAGGGTTCGAAATCCTAAATTAGGTTTACGCCCTTCGCTCCTTACTCGCTTCCCGGCATTCTCTCTTCCCTCTCATCTCCACATCTCTTCGAATCTTCAAGGTTCGCTCTTGTTTTCCCTCAATTGATTCACTTTATTTACTGCTCTACTGTATAATTTTTAGTTTGTTATCTTTATTATTTGATTGATTTTGTTATTTTGATTTAATTTGCAATATAGATTTCAATTTTAAGTATCAGAAAAATAGATTTGAATGATTAGGTCTATTTGATTGGTTAAAATCACGTTTTTTTTTGGTATATTTTAGGTAAATTTATGGTTAGTTGTTAAAGTTTGTGTTAAATCTGTGCTAAATCGTTGTTAAACATGTTTTTTTAGTAATTGATAGATATAAACAAATCGCGTGCTTATGTTTCGAGAAAGTGTCATTAGATAGATGGGATTTACTTTGGTGCGATGCAGTGATTGTGAATTTGTAACGAATCAGCAAGCAGTGTGCTAGCCATTCAATTGGATTAAATTTTTAGGTTTTTTCATGTACTGCAGCTGACTTCTGTGTAATTTGTTGGTGTAGGTTGTTAAGTACAGGCCGTGTGTTAAGAATATTGTTGAACTTGGGTGATAATTATTGTGAGATTCGGTGTTTTATTGTGTTAGTGGGGTTGTAGCTGGATATTGAGTGGAAGGTGGTTTATAATGCTGGGCGTGACGCCAATTTTGCCACTTCCTGCTCCACCAACGGATGGGGATCTTGGGCCATTACCACCTTCCCAATTGCCTGCGGAGGACGACAAGCAAAATGATGACCAAAATGAAGTAGTTAAACCAAGCTCAGTGGAAACACATACACGAAGAATTGGGATAATCCATCCACCTCCAGATATTAGGAACATTATTGATAAGACATCACAGTTTGTAGCTAAAAATGGGCCAGAATTCGAAAAAAGAATTGTTGCTAGTAATGTAGGAAATGTGAAATTTAACTTTTTAATTGCATTGGATCCTTACCATGCTTATTATCAGCATAAGCTATCAGAATTTTGTGCTCAAAATCAAAATTCTGCACAACAGCCTTCTTCACAGCCGTTGGATTCTGCTGTTCCAGAGACTGCTTCTGCTGATGGTGTTGCTGCCACTGAAGAAAAACCCGACCCCGCTGCACAATTTAGACCTGTCTGTAAGGTCCTTGAGCCTCCCGAGGCTGAACAATACACTGTAAGGCTGCCTGAGGGGATAACGGGAGGAATTGGATATAATTAAACTTGCTTCTCAGCAAGTGGGCATTTTCACTAATTGGAGAATTATAATGATTTCAATTCCTTTTTGTAAATGATTGTTCATACAAAGCAATTGGATTTTATTAATTTACCTAATAATTTAAAAAAAAAAACATAGTAAAAATTGTTAAAACAATAAAATTGATTCACTAATTAGAGAATTATAATTCATTGTTCAAGTTTTTAGAGTAATTAAATTCGATTTTAGGGAAAAAAGGGTATAGAGAAAAGGTAATTTGATTAGGTTTAGAAAAAAGGGTATGTTTTGGAAAGTTCATGAAAAAATGTATGTGAAAGAGTAAAGTCCGTATGTGAAAGAGTAATTCCAAAAAAAACATCAAGAAGTAATTAATTAGGGGTCGTTTGATTACCCATTCTAAAACACATGAATTGTAATTCATGGGATTTGCAAAATGAGTGAGTTGTTTGTTTACCCCAAATTACATGAATTGAAGTTCCATAGCAACTCCAATTCCTCCATGATGTGGATCTCTTAATTTCTTGGAACTTCAATTCCCTTAGCGAACCAAACAACCCCTTAGATATGAGGAAGGTCGGGAGATAATGAAAAATGTCATATTTAGGCTTTGTTTCAAAGAAATAAGCTTTTGAGCAAAATTTCATTTATCCCGATTTTTTTGTAAATATTTGATAGATAAATTATTTACTAAAAATAGAGTAGCATGTGAAAAATAAGTTACCTGCTTTTTATTCATTCAATTTATAAAATTAAATATAGATAACTTAATATATCCTTTTATATCATTTTACCAGAAAAACAGTCACCTTTCGGTTAGCTTGCAAAACATTTTTGACTTAATCAAATAAATTATCATCTTTTAATTTTCAGTTACCTTTTAACACTACTACAGATACAGGCTATAACAACGGGTAAAAACCGTTGTAAAAACAAAAAGCGGACGTTGTTAAAGCGGCCGTTGTAGAAGGTATTTACAACGGTTTGGTTATTTAATGAAACCGTTGTCTAAAGTATTCACCACGGTTAAAAGCCGTTGTTTTCCGTTGTGGAAAGTGTTTCAAAAATTTGGAGGGAATAATATAACAACGGTTGTCGTATGTATAACCGTTGTTGTAACTTTCCCTCCAAAATTGTGAAGTCTTTTGACAACGGGTTTATGATACATACCCGTTGTTGAAATTGTTAGTAACAACGGTTCTTAGTTTAATACCCGTTGTTGTAATTTTACCTCCAAAATTGTGAAGACTTTTAACAACGGTGTTATTTTTATTAACCGTTGTGAAAGGTATTCACAACGGTTTTTTTTTTAGTAACCGTTTTTATTACGAACTCCTAATGTTTTGAAAAATTAAATTTGTTTCATGCCATTCAAAAACCTGCGCATATATCAAGACATCATATACCAAAGACAAAGATAAATCACAGCTGGGTTCATCAGAACTCAATAGATTCAATTCAACCACAACAGCAGCTACATCATATATATATATATATATATATATATACTTACAAGGAGTTGAATTTACATGAACTAATCATTCCATAACTTCAACAAAAAATTTACTCATAAGTTGATCTAAACTCTGAGTATCATGCATTTCTATATTCTAAGACGTAGTTGCCCCACATGTCTCTTACCTCGTCTATATCTATACTTGAGTACTGCTCAATCTGTTGTGACGGGTTGATTGCATACTGCGAAAAAAACAAAGAGAAGACATTATGGTATATATAGCAGCAAGCAAGACAACATTAGCAACATCATGGTATATATAGCAGCAAGCAAGACAACATTAGCTCTAATTTAAAAAAAAAAGTAATAAACACATGTTTAAATTATTACTAACCTTTTCTGGAATAATGAGATATCTTCGCCTAATAATCTCCAACATGAACCGACAAGCGTAGTATCTACATTGTATGCTATCCGGCAAGGCGAGGGCCTATTATTACATAAAAAAAACAGACGAGAGAAGGCTCACATCTGAATCTTGAACTTTAGGTATTGTATTAGTATTAAACACAGATTTTGCACTTAATGTTATTGTATTTGAGCATGTACCCCTTATCGTAATAAAATCGGGCCAACATCGAGAATCTTTCGTGGGTTGATCCTGCTCGTTTGCTCTTTTCTTCTCAAAGGCCCTTTTTTAAAAAATAAAAAAGGAGGCAAAAACTAATTTTTTTAGGGGCAAAAATATGAAAGAGCTTTTTTCTATAAATAAAAATTGAAAATGTTATTATAAATAAATCAGTATTATAAACTTACATATTAATCAAGCGCTTAAAAGTCTCGCTTGGTTGATGATGTAAAGAGTCCAACCAGAAAACTTTATTCCTTGTCGGCATGATGGCTGCTAGCACCCAATGAGTCCTACATCAAGAGACATCATCATTATTAACAAGTACATATATTAGTTATGAAAATGCAATTGTAGGGGGAAACGTAATATTAATTTGTTTATTACCCTTTTTCATTATAAGCGCCAAAAATCAGCTTCTTGGTTGTCGCTAATTGCTGAGCAATATAATCTACCCGGTCTTGGAATGAGAAATCCGAAATAAATAAAGATAAAATAAAGGGGCACAGGAATCCGTATTGATCAGATGGAATATTCTTCTCGGGGATCACTCTCAATTTCAATATCCTACATTATTACGGTATTAATTCCGGTATTTAAAACACTATCTAGTAGTCAGAATATTAGAATATGAAATTATTTATTAAGAAACTTACTTCATCCAAACAAATACGTTTTGGATATCAATCTGGTCTAGGCCAGCCCATACGGCTAGCATATCCCATGATAGAAGTGCTTGGCGCTCAACCCCTAGAATATCCTCCTCGAGCGGAATAACTATCAATTGCTCGGTTGCTATGCGATGGGCAGCCTCCTCATGCGGTTTCATCATCGTCACCGTTCTTACATATCCCATGTACTCCTTCCCTTTATATTGTGTGTCGTTTAAACTCCTAACTTTCAATGATGAGGTAGTAGCGGCAGTAAAGACCGGGGACTTAGGCTTATCAGTCTTTTTGTCCCCTACACAAAATTACCATGCTTTTTATAAATACGAAAAAAATATAAATAAAGGGAACGAGGTTTTTAAAAAAATGGAGAAGTTAATTAAATACCTCATCAAGTTGTTGTCTCGACGAGGTCGTTGGCATGTCCGTGGACTTAGGCTTATCCGCCAAAGCCGGCTTTTTTGTTCCCTACAAAAAAAAAAAAAAATAACATATAAATTTAACATATAAAAACATTCAACAATTAAAAATTTAACATATATATAAAGGTATTTCTTCTAACCCCAACTGCTTTCCGCCGCTTTGAGGCGAGATATCTTCGCCAAGTAGATGTGAGTTTCGAGCCATTGGATGAAACTTCCAAGCGCATCTCCCGAATGGTAATGTCGTCACGAACTAGGACAGGCGATTGCAAGTTTTCATGGCCTGGTAAGACTGTAGTTATCTCTACTTTGGTATGATTCGGCAAAAGTTTTTCGCCATGAACTACGTTTCACGCTGCAGATTTGGTGTGCATTTCTACGAGACCCCTACGACACGCACATGTGGCTTTTCGGTTCTATTAGGGTCAGCAAGAATAACTGGCCTCTTGTTTACGGCCTAAAGAATATACACATACATTATTATATCTTTGCAAAAACGCTTGAAAGATTCAAAAGATTTTGCAAAAACGCTTTTTGTCTCGGGCCGATTTTTGCACAAACTTCAAAGATTCATATAAATTTTACTAATTAAACACTTCATGCATACCTTACTGAAAACAGGGAACCGACTTGAAGGGGATGTATCTTTGTTTTCCATCAGCCGTCTTCTCAAGTTGCATCTCCTTTTCGGACCCATTATTTACCTAATAAAATTAACCAATGGCACCATGTCAGAAGTTATAGCATTAGAGCCGGCAGGGAACACACCCCCTGATCTTACCCAAAAAAAAAAAAAAAAAAAAATAAGGAAGTATTAGGTACCGATCGGCTTTAGTTGTTACAACTTCGAAGCATTATTAGGTACCGATCTTTCGAATCTCGTTGACCGATACTTCCTTCTCATGTATTGCCAAGGTAGTAGCGGCCTCTTGACCAATCTGTTGACCCTTATTATTACCCCCTTTAGAAATGACATCCTCCATCATCTTCACTTCTTCTTCGGAAAGCTTACCTCCAAAGATTCAGCTTTAGTAGTACGGATGCCATTAATCAAGCCGCTTGCCAAGAATGTAATGTGTCGGCAATTTTTATCCCAACAATAACATGTGAATTGAACTTAAATGAAAATAATAGAATAAATGTTACCATGTCAGCCTTCTCGGACTTAGTCTTCCTTTTCTTCTTTATCGGGGCAGTTGTCCCATAATATTTCGTTACTCCAACCTGTAACGGACGCCCCTCAAACGACCTGGATGTTCGGGTCGGCCGATCGCTCTAGCAAGAACGTCATTACGACCACTTTGGGAGTGAATTTCCTTCTTCTACCTCTTTCAATACGTTGTCCTATAATATATTAAATAAACTTCAAATTATATTTGTGACTAAAATAATAAAGTTAGTAATGAACTCGTCTTAATAAAATAATGCTTACTATGTTGGCCAAAACTTCCTCATCATATTTGTCACGCGACGACCGGGATCCTTTAGGCGTGTGCCCTTCTTTATAAGTTACATGCCGATCCACCTCTTTCACTCCCTTTGCCACCTACACATTAACATGGTAACATTTATACACGTAAATGTGTATCAATGCAAGTCCAAGTGTGATTAAAAAAATAAAGTCTCACAGGGGAATAATGCATGCTACTTACGAGGTTCTCTTCTATCTTTCTGTAACCACCTCGAGAACCATACCATTTCCCCTTCTTGCATGAAATGTTAGCACGATTTCTTCTGCTAACGGCCTTCAAATAATTATATAAAAGCGCAAGTAGATGAGATAATAAAAAGATTATATAAAGGACTCATTAATTAAAAAAATGATAGGTAAATCGTTAAAAGGCGAGGATATTTAACTCGAAACTTCTCGGTAGTTCTCATCTTTTTTAAAAGATCCCATTGTTCTGCTTGATGGTGGGACACTTGTTTTCCTAAGGGTCTCTTACGCATCTCCCCGTTGCCTTGTCCACATACAACCAATCCCTAGCAACGTCACACCTCCACTGCCTGTGGACATCCGCTGCCTTATGCATTTAATACGGATCATGGCTTTCATCGGGTATAATAAAGCCTTCCTTTACACGAGCCAAGTATACCTCCGCCAATTTTGGATTCAAATTTCTAAAATCATCTAAATGGATAGGCACAAACTGTCTTGTGCAAGTACCAATCAAACTGGAGAAAAGACCCGCATTTGGACCAGTAGGGAAACCCATCTCACTCCATGTTATTTTGAACACTGTTTAGCGGCTATAGGCTGGACTCTCTGGCACTTCGTAGCACCCCTCTCACCAGGCTTATTATCACCAGGCTTATTATTCTTTTGACTTCTTTTACGTTTTTCACCCATGATAATCCTAAAACCCAAATATGAACAGGAAATGAACAACTTAACAACGTACATGCAGAGTATTATCTAAAACCCTAAACCCTAATAGGAATGAAAATTTAAAACAACAGATTGAGCTTCTAAAATCCTAAACCCTAATAAGAGGAGTGAAGTAGATGATGCGGGATGATAAAGATAACAAAGAAGACGAAAAACAAACAGATGCATGAAAAAAAACAAGATAATCGTCTTAAAACCCTACTGATGAAACACAAAATTAAAGTGAACATACCTGATGATGATGATGATAAAGAGAACGAGCAGGATGATAAGGGAAGGCAACGGAATCTGGGCGTCGGAAATTGGGCGACGGCGGCAAACGAAATGTAGAAAGCGAGGAAGAGAGAAAAATTAACTCAGGATACCAACGGTTGAACTAATGTTGTGTGTGTTTGTGTATGGCATGCTGTATGGGTTTCTAAATTAGTTTTTTATTAAGACAAACTATTGACAACGGGTGCTCAGAGAAGAACCGTTGTTATATGTTAATAACAACGGGTCAATAAAAGCCAACCGTTGTCAAAAGTTTATTACAACGGTTAAAATATACCCGTTGTAATATATTTTCACCAAATTTGCGCCAAAATGAAATATGTCAAAAAAATCATTGACAACGGGTAGAGGTACTACACCCGTTGTTGAAAGTATTAACAACGGGTAATTTAAATATAACCGTTATTATTGTTGAACTTTTTTAAAAAAAAAAATTATCAGTAATTCCAATACAGTCAAACTCAGTAACATATCTTTGCAACATTATTCAAAGAATTTCAACACCAAAGATCCACATCTAATAATAAGATCAAGAAAATAAGACAACACCAGCATGCATGCATACTGCATATCTAAGCTACAGGATTTACCATGCCATGCAAATTTGGGAATTTTTATTTAACAATATAATGACCATTATTGATTTACCAATAAATTAAACCATCAAATTATTGGTCTGAAAATGACTCAAAATGTTGGTCGTCCATATCACTATGTCCTGATGAACTATCTCAGGATCGGGGACGTTTCTTGGATGTCATAGTTTCTTCGTTAACCCAAATACCTTCACCATGGTCATCACGCATATAGATGCTTTCAGTGTCCTCATGATCAGTGTCAACATCGTCGAAATAAGATACAGTGGTAGACTGATCCATTCCCTCAAAAACGACATCCTGATCATCATCACCATTATCGGATGGACTACTCCTTCTACTCCTTATAGACAGTACAACATACCACTTCTTATCCATAGGATCGGTGACATAGAACACTTGTTTAGCTTGGGATGCCATTATGAAAGGATCATCCTTATTATTGCCAACCTTACCCAGATTGACCAACGTAAATCCCATCTTATCCTTTCGGACACAATGGATGTTGTTATCAACCCAGTTACATCGAAACAAAGGCATTGTGAAATCAATGTAATCTAGTACCAATATTTCTTGAATAACACCATAATAAAGGCATTTTCCCCAAATAGGCTTTTTATCTTTTGAAGTAGCAAAGTGCATTGCCTCAAATTCAGAACTCACACCACTATTTTGCATTGTGCTCAGCTCATCTTGCTCGCGGTGTAAAAAGTATATCCATTAATGGCAAAACTGTTGTAAAAGGTGACCCTGGCATTTGGACCTAAACCAAGACGTAGTAACCTAGGAGAGATGTCATCACCAGTTTGATCAGTACACTCTAAGACAATATTCCTAAACCACTCTGCAAACGTCTTCGTATGCTCGTTCGCAATCCACTTCTCGGTCTTGTTTTGGTGATCGTATTTGAGCTCATATTTGTGTTGTTGAATATAAGGTTGCACCTCATCTTCGTTGTTTAGGACATACATGTGTGCTAAATGCAACATTTCACGTGTCACAATTTTTTCAACCCGGCCCCTAATACCTTTTCCGGTCATCCAGTCACTATGACGATTCTTAGGAACGCCAATCAACTCCTCAGGGGAGAGATGAGCGTAACAATATGAAAGAGCTTCGTCTAAAATAGCGCGTTCAGCAATACAACCTTCCGGACGATACCGATTACATGTATAGTCCTTGTAGACTTTCATCAATCTTTCGAAAGGATACTGGTATCTCAAGTACACGGGCCCAAGGTACAAAATCTCCCTAACCAAGTGAATGGTCAGATGAATCATGATAGTGAAGAAAGAGGGTGGAAAATACATTTCCAACTGACAAAGAGAGGTTACAACGAGGTCCTGCAATGAATCCGCGTCATCGGGATCGATGACTTTCTCGCATATGGACTGGAAGAAGAGACAGAATCTAGTTATAGCATATCTTACCTTTTCGGTAAAATGGAACGAATAGCCACGGTAGTAAATCGTTACATCAAAGTGTGACAATCATGTGACTTTAATCCGGTGAGTTTTAGGTCTTGCATCGACACTAGGCTTTTGATGTTCGACGAATAACCATGTGGCACTTTAATTCCATTCAAGCATGCACAGAACTCTTTTTTCTCATTCCGTGAAAGGGTATAATCTGCTGGCGGTAAAAATGTACGATTACCTCTCTTCCGTGGTGCCAACTCTAGCCTAATACCCATCATTTTCATATCTTCCCTAGCTGCGGCGTTATCCTTTATTTTACCAGGAACATTCAGAAGGGTATTGATAATATTATCACGGACATTTTTCTCAATGTGCATGAAATCGAGGCAATGCCGACCTCCGTGTCGGGCCAATATGGAAGTTTATCAAAAAATATGGATCTTTTCTTATACCCACGAGTAGACAATTTAGAGCCGCTCTTCTTCCCATAATCTATCTCAATATGCTTTACTTTCTGATAAACTTCATGCCCACTCAAAATTCTAGGAGGTTGACGAAGTTCTTGTCTTCCATTGAATGCTTTCCGCATCTTGCGATAACAATGGTCATGAGACAAGAACCTCCTATTTCCCATATACACATACTTACGAGAAGACTTCAAGTATTCAGACTCGATATCCTCCCCACACAATGGACAAGCCTCTTTCCCATGAACTGTGTGCCCAGAAAGGTCGCCATAAGCCGGATAGTCAGTTATTGTACACAATAACATCGCCCTCAAATTGAAAGTTTCGTTCTTATATGCATCAAATACTTCTATCCCACTATCCCACAACAATCGCAAATCATCTAGAAGAGGTTCCAAATATACATCTATATCATTTCCAGGTTGTTTAGGGCCGGAAATTAACAACGACAACATCAAATACTTTCTTTTCATGCACACATATGGAGGTAAGTTATAAATAGCCAACACTACTGGCCAAGTACTATGTTGGCTACTCATGTTTCCGTGTGGGTTCATTCCATCAGTGGACAGCGCTAGACGTAAGTTCTAGGTTCATTGTCGAACTCGGGATACTTAGCGTCGAATGATTTCCATTGCTTACCATCTGTCGGGTGTCTTAGCTTTCCATCATTTATTCTTCCTGTTTCATGCCAAGTTAACATTTTTGCATCATCGGGATTCGCATAAATCCTTATGACTCTTGGTATCAATGGAAAATACCACAACACCTTAGCCGGGATCCCTTCCTTATCCTTATAACGCCACTCCAAACATTTAGGGCAATTGGTTAAGTTTTGATATAATTTGCGATACAATATGCAATCATTTGGACATGCATGTATTTTCTCATATTTCATACCCACTCCTCTTATTAGTTTTTTCGCCTCATATGTCTTAACAGGTAGAACATTACCATCAGGAAGCAACTCCTTTATCAAGGCTAAAAAACTAGTAAAACACGTGTCACTCACCCCATTTGCCCCCTTGATATTATACAACTTCACCACAACCGACATTTTTGTGAACTTACAACCAGGATACAGAGGTGCTTCAGACTCACACAACTTCTCATACATGTTGTTAAGGTCATCCCAATTACTAGTGTCATCACCTACATCTTCAAAAGCAATCGACTCATCATCATTCTCTTTATTATCTATAGACCCAACATTCAACTTCTCTACTTCCAACTCTTCCAACTCAAAAAACTCGGCAAACTCAGGATCATCAGTTAGCCTTTCGTGTACCTCAACATCATCTTCTTCAGAGTTATTCTCTTCCTCTAATGATTCCCCGTGAAAAATCCAACATGTATAGGATCGACTAAATATCCACTTTTCTAGGTGTATTTTAACGTCCGGAAAAGCCATATAGCTAATATTACCACATCTTTCACAAGGACATGCAATACTAGAAGAACCTTTCAAATTGTTCGAAACGAATTCATAAAATTCATCTAAACCATCCTTGTAGGTGCGGTCACTCATATTTGCATCAATCATCCAAGTTCGAGTCATTATTCTACATTCGTAATAATAGGCAACTAATTCAGAAAATACAATAATAGGCAAACAAATAAACGAAATTCAGGAAAGCAATTAAGCTAAATTATCAACAAATTAGATAATAATCCAAAAAATCCTATATCTATAAGCGTTGCTAAGAAACATATATATACCTGATTGATAAACACGATGAGGGAGAGAAGACGTGACAACAGTGACGGAGATGAAGACAGAGAGACGAACAGGGAGGAATGGAGGATGATATAGTAGCAGTATTAGCTAGCTTGTGTTTGTGTTTTGTAGCGTATAGCAGAATAAAGCAATATGTTGTTCTTAAGATTTTCATAACATTAATAACAACGGTTATTGAGTCTACAACCGTTGTTAAAAAGTATTAAAAACGGGTTCTAATATAACCGTTGTGATTACTTTTCACTAATTTGGCGCCAAATCATTAACAACGGTTAAAATTTAACCGTTGTTATTAGTTTTTTCATTAACACGGTTGTTTAAGTATGACCCGTTGTTAAAACCAATAACAACGGTTAACAACACAGAACCGTTGTAATTAAGTTTGGTAAAATTCGCGGAATCAATTCTACAACGTGTTTTGATGATTTTCGTGAATAAGCGTTGTTAAAGGGCCATTGTGGTTGCCTGTATTTGTAGTAGTGTAAGCTACATTTTTAGGTTTCAGTTAATTTTTCAGTTAGTATGACAAATGAAATTTAACATATAGTAGAGTTAATTATATTTTACTCCTTTTTGAAATTTACTCCCTTTTGAAATTTTTTGCTAAAATTACTCCCTTAAGTTGCATTTTTTTCCTAAAATTGCTTCAAAACTTCAATTTAAGTGACTTATTTTCTCTGTTTTTGAACTCTCCCTCAATTTGTCTACATAGTTATAACTTTCAAAGTATAAATTGGCTAAGACATAAACGGAATAAGTTCAAAAACAGACGAAATAGGTCATTTAAATTGGAGTTTTGAAGTTATTTTTTTGGAAAAAATGCAACTTGGGAGTAATTTTAGCAAAAAAAATTCAAAATGGAGTAATTTTAAAAATGTGAATTTCAAAAGGGGGTAAAATCTAATTAACTCATATAGTATATAAACTAGTTGGAAAGCCCGTACGATGCACGGGGCTCCCAATAGGATTATATGTAAAAACATATACTAAAGTTGATAAAAAAAGTTCAACTATATTAAATCATTGATGAAAAAAAAATCGTGGTTGGTGTAGTTGATCACCGATGAATTATTAGTATTTTTAGCATAAAAGATTCGGCATTCAATAGTATAATATCAAGTGACATAGTTATAGTATATTGTTAGTTTTTTCATTGTTACAGGCACAACTTAATTTTAATTTAAAAAAATGATATCAATGTCATGTAAAACAACAGGTGTCAAGATTATATATATTTAGTATGTTCAAAGAAAATGTTAAATCTCTTACAACATAATTTACTATTTACAATTAAGAGTATTTGCTCCCTATATACTTTTCGCAAAATCAAATCCAAAATAAATATCAACAGAGTTAGTAGTCTTTAAACAACAATAAAAAAATATTTGTCATTCTATTTAATAGGATGCAAGGGTCGGGGGCACTTAGTAGTATCATATTTGGCAACATCATTTAGTAGTTTATGACATCACTAAAACCGTTGGGTTATCAAGTTAGTATTTTATGGCAACGTTGAAAGCATTGGTTAAAGTTACCATGGTATTAACTACATCACTTGTATAACATTCAGAGAAATAGTTGAACTATAGATTTATCATTATTATTGTTTTGTGCACCATCAATTTTTTTACCGAAATAGTCTTTGACTATGTGTACTACTTAAAACTACTTATCCTTTGAAGTTTCATGTAAAATATTTAATACGACACCTAATTTTGTAAATTTGTGAAAATTTATTTGTAAACAATGTTTTTCGTGTGGCCTTAATACATTTGGTCTCTATCATCAATGAGAACCTAAATCCCTCAGATGACGTTGTTTTTAACGCTTCTATGTAAAGCTGACCATTACTAAATGCTGGTTTAGGCACATAAATTCCAACATGATTAAGTGACTGTCCATGACTCTTGTTTATTGTCATGGCGTAGAACGGTCTCAATGTATATTGTCTCCGCTTAATCATGAAAGGAATCCTTGCATTCGAGAAAGTCATTACTATCTTCGGGTTAAGTACACTTTGCCGACTTTGAAACCCGTAATTATCTTCCCTTCTACTACGAATTTTCCAAGGCGATTGATAATAAGACAGATTCTGTTACATAATCCTCTTACGGAGTTAATGTTCCTCAATTCTCAACAACATAATAGGCATACCACACTTGGTCTAAGACTCACCCCGCTTCTTAAACAAATCATTATGAATTATATTAAAAAATCATGATGGATACTCCCTTCCCTTCTTAAACATCTTCCACCTTACTTCTTAGGGGTCAAACTTTAATAACTTTGACCATTAATATGTCTAAAATCATGGTCATCCTAAAAGTAATGATTTTTGCTCCCAAAATATAACCCGACTAAAATACTCTGTCAAGTCTCGCATATAAAAAAAATGACTCCTAAAAGCAAGGATGACATTGTAACACCTCCTCATACCAAGGTGCCTTACCAGGACCACCCTACCATGAGAGTGCGTTACCATCTCGGTTGCCCAAGGTTAGTATATATCAAAAGCGTTTGAACTGAGCACATTTATTATAATATCGTAAAATGTAAAAGCTTACATCAACCAAATCCAAACTGATCCAATAAAACAACTCCAATGTCTGACAACTAAAGAAAACAAAAACTAAGACTCGGACGGTGATGCTACGACTGGTGATGACGACATTCCCATGACTGCCCCAAGCTCACCACTAGAAATACCTGTCAAGCCTGCTCACCATCCCCGAATGGATCACCGCAGATTCCACAAACAACAACGGGGTCAGTATTACTCAAACAATATAAGACAAGCAAACAAGGTCACCAGCAGATCATCCTCCACCCCCTGTCTCCCGATCTCACACAGTAACCGACTACACACCAAAGTGTGTAGCCCTGCCAGATTACCCATCGCAACAGGTAATCCCCGCCGCTAGTGGGTGACCGCAGCTGATCCCACCTAGTCCAGCTCATCAACGAGCGACTAACAATCCCTGTCCCTTAATGTGCACATCCCCTCCCGTGGAGGGTTCCACGGAGGGCGAACTAGGGTGTGAAGCCACTCCCGCAAGTGACTTCACCACAAACACAACACACACAGCCTCACAGCTGTCACAACATCTCCACACCAACACCGTCACAACAACGCCCGAACACCGATGATCAGCAGATAACAACAATCACAACACAATTATGTCTTGAACAATTAACAGTAAACTAAGTAGGGAAAACCCTAACTTAGCAATCAACAGCAGACGGAAACCGAACAATCAGAAACGCTCTTCTATGAAGTCTTCTCCTATACAATAATCACATAACACAATTACATATTGCACAATCTCCCCCATATTTCCCAAAATTCCATACACACAGTAACCCCAAAAGAATATAAATAACATGGAAATAACACTTACCAACAGTAGAGTGAGAGATTACACGCAAGGACCACGACGATTGCACACACAATGAGATTATGGAATGATTTGGGGAGTGATTAGAGTGTGATTAGGGAAATCGTAAAGTGATTAGGGTAGAAATGACGTTTTAGAAACTGACTTTGAATATAAAATAACCCTAAACACTCCCGCCTCAAACCGCTGAATTACTACTCGCCAGACCGGATACTCGGTCTAGTAAAGTGTATACTCGGCCGAGTATCCTCTACTCGGTCGAGTATTCATCGGCAGAACCAAAACAGACTACACCATCAGCACTACTCGGCCGAGTAGGCTCTACTCGGTCGAGTATTCACTAAAGAAAATCCGTAGTATTACAGTCTTCCCCCCTTAAAAAGAACTTCGTCCCGAAGTTCACACTCCACCCCAAAACAAGACACTGCACAACGCAAAAAGACTACACAAACAAACATTTATCAACGCCAAAGAATCACACAAGACACCTCAAGACTCACTAACCCGACTCAAAATAAAACAAAACACACACGCGACCATCTCCTACCCCCCCCCCCCCCCTAAAAAGACAATGGTTACGTCCCCGTAACCAAACGTACCTGATCAAAAAGGTTAGGAAAACATTCTCGCATAGCTTCCTCGGGTTCCCATGTGGCCTCTTCCACATTGTGATTAGACCAAAGTACTTTGAGTAAGACCGTCTCACCATTCCTTGTCTTACGAACCTTGCGATCAAGAATCTCTTTAGGAACTTCGGCGTAGGACAAGGACTCATCAAGCTCAATGTTCTCCAACTGAAGGATATGCGATGGATCACTCACATACTTTCGAAGCTGGGAAACATGGAAAACATTGTGGACTCTATCCAAAGCTGGTGGCAAAGCTAATCTGTAGGCTACCTCGCCTATCTGGTCCAAAATCTCATAAGGACCTATAAACTTCTGACTTAGCTTACCTTTCCTTCCAAACCTCATTACACCTCGCATAGGTGACACTTTCAAAAGGACCTTATCACCTACCGCGAACTTAATATCTCTGCGGTGCAAATCGGCATAACTCTTCTGACGGTCTTAAGCTGCTCTCATATTTTGCCGAATCATCTGGACCTGCTCAACCATATCCTGGACCAACTGTGGCCCTAAAACCACTGTCTCAGAACTATCATCCCAACAAACTGGACTTCGGCACTTCCGGCCATACAAAGCCTCAAAAGGTGCCATCCCGATACTCGTATGATAACTGTTGTTGTATAAAAACTCAATCAGGTCAAGCATGTCTTCCCAGCTGCCCCCAAACTCCATGACACATGTCCTCTAGGGTCTTGATGGTTCGTTTTGTCTGACCATCAGTTGTCGGATGAAAAGCTGTACTCATCTTCAAGGTTGTACCCATCAACTCCTGCAGTTCTTGCCAAAACTTGGATATGAACCTTGCATCACGATCAAAAACGATATCCTTGGGTATGCCATGTAACCGTACCACATGTCTCCTGTAACCCAACGCCAGCTGCATCTTAGACTAGGTATATTTCATAGGAACAAAGTGAGCTGACTTGGTTAACCGATCCACAATCACCCAGATCATGTTATTACCTTGCTGTGACCTAGGTAATCCCACAATTAAATCCATGGAGATGGACTCTCACTTCCACTCGGGTACCTCCAAGGACTGAATCTTACCCTGTGGTCTCCTCTGCTCACCTTTGACCCTCTGGCAGGTCAAACATCTAGCCACAAACTCGGCTACATCCCTCTTCATGTTTGGCCACCAGAAAGTCTTCTTAAGGTCTTTATAAAGCTTGTCACCACCCGGGTGAACCGAATAAGGAGTGCAATGAGCCTCAGTCAAGATCACTCTCCTCAACTCTGTATCCTCAGGAACACACCATCTTCCATCAAAGCGAACACTCCCATCCGTATGGATAGAAAACCGGGAAATTGTCCCACTCTCTACTCTTGACTTCCATTCCTTAATCTTAGGATCAAGCTCCTGTTTACTTTTGATGTTCTCATATAACTCTGTCTCGATCGTCAATTCCCCGATAGCATCTCCCTTTCTTAACATAAAGATCCCCATCCTAGACACCTCATCCCTCAGCTTCAGCAAAGACATGGCCGTACATAGCGAATGAACGCTCTTCCTACTCAAAGCATCTACAACAACATTAGCCTTACCCTCGTGATAGATGATCTCCATATCATAATCTCCGATCAGCTCCATCCACCGTCTCTATCGCATGTTAAGCTCCTTCTGAGTGTAGATATATTTTAAGCTCTTATGATCAGAAAACACCTTAAAGGTTGCTCCATAAAGGTAGTGCCTCCAAATCTTGAGAGCGAAAACAACTGCACCCAGCTCCAGATCATGAGTAGGGTCATTCTCCTCATATGGCTTAAGCTGTCTCGAAGCATAAGCTATGACTTTCCCTACCTGCATCAAAACACAACCAAGACCATTCTTTGAAGCAACGGTATACACCTCAAAGTTCTCGCATCCCTCTGGCAAAGCTAGAATAGGAGTTGTTGTAACACCCCCTCATACCAAGGTACCTTACCAAGGACTACCCTAGCATGAAAGGCTGTTACCATCTCGGTTTCCCGAGGTTCGTATATCAAAGTTACCAATTCCAAACAACCTTTATTAAAGTATAAAGAGTTAGTGATTACATGTTTCCAACATCAAACCAAAGTATAACTGTGAAAGGTCTAACAACTACAAAGAATGCAAGCTAAGTCTCTTGACGGCGGAAGCTAGACTCGAGTGATGACTCCCATGACCTCGTCCCATAGCTAAACATCTCGCATTACTGTCATAATCTGCTCACCATCCCCGAATGGATCACCGCAGTTTTACAAAACAACAACAACGGGGTCGACTGCTTCAATCAAGATAAGAAAAACAAATAATGTAACCGGCTGATCATCCTCCATCCCCGGTCTCCCGATCTCACACAGTAACCAACTACACACCAAAGTGTGTAGCCCTGCCAGATTACCCATCGCAACTGGTAATCCTCGCCGACAGTGGGTGACCGCAGCCCATCCCCACCTAGTCCAGCTCATCAACGAGCGACTAACAATCCTTGTCCCTTAATGTGCACATCCCCTCCCGTGACGGGTTCCACGGAGGGCGAACTAGGGTGTGAAGCCACTCCCGCAAGTGACTCCACCACAATCACACAACATCACAGCTGTCACAACACCACAACCGTCACAACACAACCACATCACCACCACCAACACAACACCCATACTCCGATGATCAGCAGATAACAACAATTACAACACAAGCACAGTCTTAAATCAATTAACAGTAACTGAGTAGGGAAACCCTACCTTTTCGCAATCTGCTATGCTGCAATCAATCATACCATATGCATAACAATTACCACATCGTCACCTACAACAATGATAATCAACAATCACATAACGCAAACACTATATGCAAAACCCCATTTCCCCCAAATTCATAATTAAAGACAAACCCTAGGATAATCATCAACAAACATGGGGATAAAGACTTACCAACGGAGGAATAAAGGATCGAATGCGATTGCTACGATTATCCACACACACACAGAGGAGAGATTCGGAGTGATTAGAGCGTCGTACGATGATTAGGTTTTGTAAATTATGTTTAGGAAACTGCTTAACTAAATATATATCGTTCTAATTACTTCCGAATCAAACCGCTGAAATATTACTCGCCAGACCGGATACTCGGTCGAGTATAGAGTATACTCGGCCGAGTATCCTCTACTCGGTCGAGTATTCATCATACTCGGCCGAGTATTCCTCGGCAGAAGCTAAACAGAACATACACTTAGCACTACTCGGTCGAGTAGGCTCTACTCGGTCGAGTACTTAGCTTAATAAAATCCGTAGTATTACAGTCTTCCCCTCTTAAAAAAAACTTCGTCCCCGAAGTTCCAACCCAACCTATAAAACATGGACACCTAACACTAACTCCACCAACCACGCTTACTAGATAACATATCCTCTCGATATTGACTCCATAATATTATCGAATAACCACAATACAATGTTGCCAACCTTGTCTCACTTCCGTAACACTCACTAGCAACTCAATACCAAGACAATCCACAAAATAAGATCAACCATCAAAACGAAATGTTACATTCTACCATCCTTAAAACGAACTTCGTCCTCGATGTTTACTCACACACATAAACATCCTCACACAATCCGTTACTCTCACTCATAAACATCATACTACTACGAGCACTGCCATTACCTGTAATAAAATCGGCAATCACACAAATCCATCCTTATTCTGCACCAACACTCAACTTCCAATTGCAACCTATATGACCATCAAACTCTCTTGTCTCATCCTACTCCTCTTAAGATAAATGTTACGTCCTCGTAACTCACTAATACTAGGTCCTTTGCTATACCTCCCATAATCCTCATTACTACTGCATGACAACGATAACCCACTATAACCTCAACACCTACAACCATTCCTATATCCAGGGCTCTCTTTCTTTAACAGTTCTCGTGCCTCCAATAATTTTGCATTCCCATAACATATATCATAAAATCCTCAGTATAGCCACTACTCCATCTCTTCTACATTACCACAACACGACATACTTCTATATACATATACACTCATCTCCACAATCTTATCTCACAATCCTCAAGTGTTACACATACTTATATTAGCTTCTCAAGTTCATCTTCTTTATTACCACTACTCCCTTAACTTGACACGATACTAAGTCCTAAAACTCCGTACTCCCTGTCCCAAGGAAAGGTGCTAAACCACTTGTATTTTCAAGTTCAATACCACTCATGTTCCACAATTTCTTTTCACAACTATGTCCACCAATGCCTCATCTAACACAAGATCAAAAGCACTCCAATAACCTCTCACAACGGTGTCCCATTAACAGAATATTACTATGCCATGACATCAATAACACCATACCCAACTATCTCTCATACCATACTCTATTTTCACTTCTAAGCTGACAATGGTAAGAGACATCGGGAAACAATACAAAGGTATATATGCCCCGACCGACACTGACAAGAAATAGCAGTGAACAAACAACGATCGATGACAACACGAAAATACTCGTATCACAACACGAATTACCGTGTCCAGTGCACAACACCACATCGATAGTCATTGCAACTCTTACAATCTCATAACACTGACGCAGCACAACTTTCTTGACCACAAGACTTTCTTAAAACTGCTCTACCAGATCACGACGCAGCACATTAGACGGGATCACAAATACCAACCTTATGAATATTATCCATACCATGACTCTTGAGGCCGGAACCTCACACCATTACTTACAGATATCATACATACACATATAAGTATAACATATAACGCAGGACACACATATAATGACTCGTATCTATCACGCCACACCATTACTCGTGAGGCCAGGATCTCACACAAAGTTTTACACACCTCATGGACCCATAATCGAATCTAACTAGCCAATCCTGATCACGTAAGTTACCACCTTGACAATGAATACCTCTCATCCGGACTTAACTCAGGTGCCTTTTATAACATATCCTCCCATACACACAATTATCACCCCTCCGGCAAATGTAGCCATAACATTAGTACTCAACTTCCAGCGAACACCTCATATATCCACATCTTATACTCCCTCACAACCAAACATACTAATCACCTCCACAAAATCAACCTCATTAGAACAACTAACTTCCCTAAAGTAACATCATCCTCAACCACTAGTGACAATACTATGACACCAACATCCTTCATGTGACTACTCTCTTACTATCACTTCTTAATATCACAATCCATTTCATCTCTTTGGTTAGCATCCCAAATAACGAACATCAAATCCATCAACAAAATTTACCTCAACGTTATTCCCAATTCTATCCTTTATCATATCGTTACCTAACTCTCCGCCAAAATCTCAGATCGTGCAAACACTCTACCAGCTTCTTATTCCCTTAATACCTCGAAACTCACGGCTAACATGTCGTCCCGCTCTCCTATATAACTATTAACTCACACCCTCTAATGAGGCTATCGTACATATCCATAATTTCCTACCTTCATGCTCCTTAACTCCGGTCAACGTTCTCCCAACTTACTTCCATCCCTCTTTCCCCCTTTTTACTCAATATTACCAATTAATAATTCATCTCCTTTCTCTTTCTACCTAACTCTTTAGTAATTCGATTACCTTTTTGTTACTCCACAACTCAAATTCCAGTAATTCATATCGATATATTCTCTTTATTTCTTATCACTTATCTCCTCCCATCATACTATTCACTCGCACTTGTTACCATCAATTCTACACACTAACGGTTATTCTTCAATAAGCCGTATCTCCTTGTCGTATCTCTAAGAAACCAAAAATTCATCTCATACCGTTAATTGCCCAAAGAATTACACACTAGGCTCACCTCTTGATATTCCAAATTCCCAAATCAACCACTGTCTACTCATTGCGGCATAACTTGACCTCACTATACACTATTCGTTTCCATCTCTATAGCGACCTTTTATCACATATATCCTTAAGCAACTCAATCCAAACCGTCTCCCTCCATAAATCCTTACACATCCCAATATGCCACTATTCGTATCTCTCATCTCAATCTTTCATTCTCACATTTCTTTACACTTACATCACCCTTGCCCATATACACTTACTTTTATATTACTCAACCCACGACTATATCACTCATCATATCTCACAAGACATGCTCCTTGTCTCAATTAGCTCATTAATCTACTCTTTTCTTGTTCCACTATCCCTCACAACCACATATAACTCATGTCCTTTATATCCAACACCTATCCCCCATACGCCGGCATCCTCCCTATCATAGCATTTGGTAACTTACGTATCAAGACCGTCACATATATAAAAGAATGCGTTAAGACTCAAAACATACGTGTGCACATACCCCACGACTCAAAACAAATGTAAGAACATAGCCACCGACTTAAACATTAAGGTGAAAATATAGCCACCGACTCAAAATAGCCGCCCACTGAGGTACTCGGCCGAGTACATAGCATACTAGGTCGAGTACAAGATACTCGGTCGAGTAACTATATTACTCGGCCAAGTTTTCGACTCCATAAGCGAACGTAATTATCGCAGAGGATTACTCGGTCGAGTATTGGGAATACTCGGCCGAGTAGCCCTTACTCGGTCGAGTATTACTTTACTCGGTCGAGTACCAACACAATTCTCAGCATCGTCCAGTTTTCGTAAAACAGTCATATCTCACTCGTTACTTGGTCGTTTTGGGCGTGTGACCTATCGTTAGAATCGTAAGAAGACAAGCTATCGCCTCAACTTGGAATCACAACCATATACTTTCTAGAACTATACTTATGACAGTTTAAAGACAACCCTTTTGTAATCGGTTGTCATACAAATCAAGTTTTCTCAACCAAAACAATTTGAACATGCATAAGGAAACAACAACAACTCAATACTTCAAGAAACCAGTACATACATGCACTTTTATCATACCCACATGAAAATTAAACACGACATAAACTTACGATAACATACTTAAGCATGCAATTTTATATATTATGCATCGCTACCCAAAGTTAAGCATATTACGTCATAAATCTGAAAGCCACATAGTAAACACGTAACATGCCAATACTTTTCATGCCAAAACCGTTTCAACTGATTTCACACATCAATTCCATCATGCCTTTTTACCACTTTCACAATGGCCTTCACATATTTTCACACATTACACCTTCTACCACATGTTCCAAGCATTCAATTTCGAGACACCACACGCATGAATCAAATAAACACACAACACAGTCCCCCCGTGATCGCCTTGAGATCGTAAGGGCCTTAATGCGACTTCGGGACGTCTCCCAAGTCTTTGCGGTAGCTCCAAACAACTCTCCTCGAGTTCATTTTATTTAGACTCCCTAAGTTCATTGGGTTCATTTGTTTCAGGTGCCGAAATCTTCGGCTCTGATACCACTTTGTAACACCCTCTCATACCAAGGTACCTTACTAAGGACTACCCTAGCATGAAAGGTTGTTACCATCTCGGTTTTCCGAGGTTATTATATCAAAGTTACCAATTCCAAACACACTTTATTAAAGTATAAAGAGTTAGTGATTACATGTTTCCAACACTAAACCAAAGTATAACTGTGAAAGGTCTAACAACTACAAAGAATGCAAGCTAAGTCTCTTGACGGCGGAAGCTAGACTCGAGTGATGACTCCCCATGACTGTCCCATAGCTAAACATCTGCATTACCTGTCATAATCTGCTCACCATTCCCGAATGGATCACCACAGGTTTTACAAAACAACAACAACGGGGTCAGTACCGTTCAATCAAGATAAGAAAAACAAACAATGTAACCGGCTGATCATCCTCCATCCCCGGTCTCCCGATCTCACACGGTAACCAACTACACACCGAAGTGTGTAGCCCTGCATGATTACCCATCGTAACAGGTAATCCTCGCCGCCAGTGGGTGATCGCAGCCCATCCCCACCTAGTCCAGCTCATCAACGAGCGACTAACAATCCCTGTCCCTTAATGTGCACATCCCCTCTCGTGAAGGGTCCCACGGAGGGCGAACTAGGGTGTGAAGCCACTCCCGCAAGTGACTCCACAACAATAACACAACATCACAGCTGTCACAACACCACAACCGTCACAACACAACCACATCACCACCACCAACACAACACCCATACTCCGATGATCAGCAGATAACAACAATTACAACACACGCACAGTCTTAAATCAATTAACAGTAACTGAGTAGGGAAACCCTACTTTTTCGCAATCCGCTATGCTGCAATCAATCATACCATATGTATAACAATTACCACATCGTCACCTACAACAATGATAATCAACAATCACATAACGCAAACACTATATGCAAAACCCCATTTCCCCCAAATTCATAATTAAAGACAAACCCTAGGATAATCATCAACAAACATGGGGATAAAGACTTACCGATGGAGGAATAAAGGATCGAATGCGATTGCTACGATTATCCACACACACACAGAGGAGAGATTCGGAGTGATTAGAGCTTCGTACGATGATTAGGTTTTGTAAATTATGTTTAGGAAACTGCTTAACGAAATATATATCGTTCTAATTACTTCCGAATCAAACCGCTGAAATATTACTCGCCAGACCGGATACTCGGTCGAGTATAGAGTATACTCGGCCGAGTATCCTCTACTCGGTCGAGTATTCATCATACTCGGCCGAGTATTCCTCGGCAGAAGCTAAACAGAACATACACTTAGCACTACTCGGCCGAGTAGGCTCTACTCGGTCGAGTACTTAGCTTAATAAAATCCGTAGTATTACAGTTATGGTCAAGCGTTCCTTTAAGGTCTGAAACGTCGTCTCACAACTCTCATCCCCAAACAAATCTGGTCTCTTTCCTCATCAAAGATGTCATAGGCCATGCTATGGTAGAGAAGTCTTTTACAAATCTCATGTAGTAGCCAGCAAGGCCTAAGAAACTCCGAATCTCAGCAACGTTCTTCGGTGATTCCCACTTGGTGACGACCTCAATCTTGCTAGGATCCCTAGACACCCCCTTCTTAGATATCACATGACCCAGAAAAGCCACCTCCTCCAACCAGAACTCGCACTTAGATAGCTTGGCATAAAGTTGATTCTCCCTCAGAGTCTGTAAGACTATCCTCAAATGCTCCTTATGCTCTTCCTTAGTCTTAGAATAGACTAAGATGTCGTCGATGAAAACAACCACAGACCTGTCCAAGAATGGTGTAAAGATCCGGTTCATCAAGTCCATGAAAGGTGCTGGTGCGTTGGTCAACCCAAAAGGCATCACCACGTACTCATAATGACCATATCGAGATCGAAACGCTGTCTTAGGAATATCCTCATCTACGATCCTCAGCTGGTGGTAGCCTGACCTCAGATCAATCTTGGAGAACACACCTGCTCTACTTAGCTGATCAAACAAATCATCAATCCTAGGTAAAGGATACTTGTTCTTCACTGTGACACGATTAAGCTCTCGGTAATCAATGCACAGTCTCATACTCCCATCTTTCTTCTTCACAAAAAGAATTGGGGCTCCCCACGGTGACACACTAGGCCTGATATAACCCTTGCTTAGCAACTCATGTATCTGTTTCTTCAACTCTGCTAACTCTTTCGGTGCCATACGGTAAGGTGCTTTGGATATCGGACATGTTCCCGGTTTAAGCTCCACGTTGAAATCAACGTCCCTCTTGGGCGGCAAACTCGGTATCTCCTCAGAAAAGACATCATCAAAATCTCCCACCACAGGTATCAGCAGCTGTCAGCGGCTATTCGGCGATCTCTCACATGACAGAGAATCAAAGGACACTTTTTCCTTAAACATGACTTTAAAGTCATCACAGCTATGAACTTACACTTAGGTTTTACCACAAACCCTCTATAGGACACCCTAACACCCTTAGGACCCTTTAAGGACACTCTCTTTTGTCGACAATCTATCTTGGCATCATACTTACCTAGCCAATCCATCCCGACAATCACCTCGAACCCGTCCATAAGAAACTCTAACAGGTCTACCGGTAAATCTACCCCTCCAACCACCATCGACACTGCCTTATACAACTTGAGACATGACACAGACTCCCCTGAAGGTATAAACACATCATCTTTTGCAACCTCAAACTTCCCCAAACCCATGGACAAGGCATGACTCTTAGACACAAAAGAATGTGTAGCCCCCGAATCAAACAAAACAAAGAATGGTACATTATGAAAGAGAAAGGTACCGGTAACTACATGAGCATCATTCTATGCTTCCTGTTTGTCCATCATGAAAAGCTTCCCACTTTTTTTCTGTCCTCCACCCTGAACCGAAGCATTGGAGGTACTTGGCTTGGCTGTTGAATCTTGGGTGGTGTTGTTGTTCTGACGCTTATATGACCCACCACCACTGCAGTTATAACTGCTCTGGTTTCCCTGTCCACCTCTGTTGCCCCATGATCCACCCGGTCGCTTAATAGCAAAACTCTGAGTTGGCCCCTGAGAGAAATTCCCCTGCTGAGCTCCTGAACCAGTGCCGGGCCTATAGCTCGTGCACTCCCGTCTCCTATGGCCTACTCCCCCACAGTTGAAGCATGTGAGGCTGGAGTTGTCACTCAGACTCTGACCTCCAGTCTTTCCCCAGCCACGAGATCCTCCTGAGAAACCAGCTCCACCAGAAAAAGCCTTTTCATGGTTGAAGTTTCCTTTCTTGGTTCCCGGCTGACTGTTGCTTCCACTGTCAGCCTTCCTCTTTTCAGCAGCAGTCCTCTCATTGATCTCCCTTGAGAGATATACCATTCTCTCAGCTTGGCCCTCTCTTAGATACACTTCCTTAAGGTTAGTAGCAACCCCATATGGCATACGGCTCACGATCTTGGCAGATAAACCCTTCTCAAAACGAAGAGCCAAACCCCTCTGTCCCAGCTGCATGTCCTCAACATAGAGAGATAGCTCTAGGAACCGATGATAGTACTCAGTGACTGTTATCTCTTCTGACATGGTGAAGGAATCAAACTCGGATCTCATCTTGTGTCGGATATGCTCCGGCACAAACTGCTCTCTCATAGCGCTCTTCAGCCCCGACCACGGGAGAGCTCTCAAACCCTCAACCTGATAATAGGCTCTAGCATCTTCCTTGACGTTTTGCCACCACACCACGGCTTCACCTCTCAGGTAGTATACTACCTGCTCAACGATCATGTCTTCGGGACACTTAACCATCTCCATGAGACTTTCAATCTCACGGTGCCACTTCTCGAGCAGCTTTGGTTCCCCCACCCCTTCATATGTGGGAGGGTTCAAGCGAGCAATAATGATGCTGAGTTGAGTAGCATCCACCGGCTTCTCATTCCCCTTTCCCACATTTCTAAGAGCTTCAAGGAGAGCCTCTTATTGCTCAATCATACGAGCAACCTCATCAAGGGACATCTCAGAAGCTTGGATCTGTGCGGGGGTTCTTTTGGGCGGCATTTTGAGCTGGTAAGAAACAAGGAAACGTAAGCACAAATGCCTACGGCTTAAAATGTATCAATCCTCCGCCAAAGGAACACTCGGCCGAGTATAAGACAATACTCGGTCGAGTAACGACTACTTGGTCGAGTATCCCAGATACTCGGTCGAGTAATCGACTCCAGTAGCCAACGTCAAATACCCAGAAAGCATACTCGGTCGAGTACAATTTATACTCGGCCGAGTAGTCACTACTCGGTCGAGTACACCTTCTTACTCGGTCGAGTAAACACATACAGTAGCCCTTACTACTCACTGCCAAACAACACTCGGTCGAGTGCTTGGTTACTCGGCCGAGTACTCCCTACTCAAGTCGAGTACCTGCCCTGCTCGGCCGAGCCATACCAAACACGGGTTAAAACAGTATAAATTCCCCTATCATGCTTTCTATTCCCTCATCAAACATATAACAACAGGAACTTTAATGCCACGTTATAAACACACAATCATACCAATCATTCACATGCTAAATCCACTTCCCAAATTTCACATACCCGTCCCTTCCCCTACTTTGCCATTAGCCATACTTACGAATTCCACATACAAATTTACAACCATCACTTATTATCACCATGAATCTTCACACAAATGCACATATATGACACAACTCTCAACACCAACACCGTCACAACAACGCCCGAACACCGATGATCAGCAGATAACAACAATCACAATACAATTATGTCTTAAACAATGAACAGTAAACTGAGTAGGGAAAACCCTACCTTAGCAATCAACAGCAGACGGAAACCGAACAATCAGAAAGGCTCTTCTATGAAGTCTTCTCCTATACAATAATCACATAACACAATTACACATTGCACAATTTCCCCCATATTTCCCAAAATTCCATACACACAGTAACCCCAAAAGAATATAAATAACATGGAAATAACACTTACCAACAGTAGAGTGAGAGATTACACGCAAGGACCACGACGATTGCACACACAATGAGATTATGGAATGATTTGGGAAGTGATTAGAGTGTGATTAGGGAAATCGTAAAGTGATTAGAGTAGAAATGACGTTTTATAAACTGACTTTGAATATAAAATAACCCTAAACACTCCCGCCTCAAACCGCTGAATTATTACTCGCCAGACCGGATACTCGGTCGAGTAAAGTGTATACTCGGCCGAGTATCCTCTACTCGGTCGAGTATTCACTATACTCGGCCGAGTATTCCTCGGCAGTACCAAAACAGACTACACCATCAGCACTACTCGGCCGAGTAGGCTCTACTCGGTCGAGTATTCACTACAGAAAATCCGTAGTATTACAGACATATGAAAGAGGGGACAGGACGGATGTAGACCTTCTCATACCCGTATTTAATAGAACAATTACATGCCCCTAGTTGTCGCGGGTAAAGTTTTCAAAACCATAACCGCCTCAACTTGTGGTGATCTTAAAATAGTTTCGTTCCGTTCAAATGTTATATACTCGTTTATTCTATAGTTTTCTTAAATAATTCTGATATTATTTGTACCGTGTCTAAATCTCTTGATTGACATGATTTATGATTCAATTTGAGCCTAAAACTTTATTTATATTCGCTTAATCAAAACAAATGCGATATAATTGGACACTTGTGATAGATTTTTTTGATCAAATTTTTTTTTCCTTATGGTAGAGCTAACCATTTTTATTCTTTGCTAACATTTATTTTGAACCAATTACGTATTATTCTATTCCTCGTGGTGATGGACTATATACATACTTTGCGTTACAATGTCTAATTGCTTAATATTTATTCTGAACCAATGGCTATTTATTATATTAATCAAGTTTATAATTTTTTTTTAAAAAAATAACTTGAGATCAACTCCTAACAATAGGCTCAAAAGCAAGTAAAGATTGCCAAAATAAAACATCAAAAACAAATCAATTTGACATGAGGACGGTTCGGAGATCATGAAAAATCTCATATTTAAGCCCAGTTTCCAAGAAATAAGCTTAAACTTATTTGACAAAAAATTCATTTATCTTAGTTTTTTGTAAGTGTTTGGTAGATAAATTATTTACCAAAATAAGAGTAACATATGAGAAAGCTATCAATGATTTTTACCTTTCTATTTATAATATTAAATATAGAGTACGTATTATGTCATTTTTACCAAAACATCAGCTATCTTTTGGTTAATTAGTAAAATATATACTTACATCAAAAATTCAAAAAATCAATATACTTTAAAACTTTCAAAGCCTGCATAATCTTTGATCATCTATCTCAAATTTTACCCCCATATACACAGTGGGGATCTTCTATCCCATATGGTGTCCCATCTTCTATCTTATGCTACTATTTGCTTGACACATCAACATAGGAAATAATAAATATATCATATATGTGGTTTTTATGTCTATGTGTGAAAAGGAAAGAGTATGGAAAAGGAGATGGGACACCAAAATGGGACAAAAATATCCTCACCAATGAATAACAATGAACTTAGGATATATAAGTAAATATAAATTTAATGTACAAAATAGAATTTTACTTAGTATGTAAAACCAATACTAAAACACAAAAATACATGGTTGAATAAATACTACTTAGTGCACAAGCAAGATTTGGTTAAATTAAAACATAATGCGCATTTTTTTTATTTAATTAATTAATGACCATAATATATGTACACTCTTGAGGCCTTTACTAATTAGTAATATAAATTATTGACTATTTCAAACTTACTCTTATTTGAATTCTAGGCTAATGGTGAGTTTAGAAATGATCAACAATTTATCATATGAATAATACTCCGAGTTGCTCCATTGTTACAAAAAGCTTTGAGGTGTCCAAACTGTCAAATTCTACTTCAATTCTTTACGGTTTCATTTTTCCACCTAATGATCTCAACATTCTTATGGAGAGTAAATTGATGAAACAAAAATAATAACACATATAAATCGATGTATTGTTCTATATGCATTGATTACTTGAATGTATATGGAGACATTTACAATTTATATACACACCCCAATGATTATTTAGTGACTATATTTTTATGGAACCGTAGTTTATACTCTGTGTAACTACGTAAGATTACATTACATCATATTAACATGACACTTTAATCAAATAAATTCATTATTTATCCGTCAGCTTCTTAAATTTATTTGAATGTTAGAATAAAAACTACAAATGTATGATACCATAAGTGGGGCAAAAATAAAAATGATAACTTGAACTATTACAAATGTCCACTATTTATTTGATAATTTTAATCTACTTATATTAAGATAATTTATTAAGATTTGTTTTCAATATTAAGAATTCTACTTTTCTTAGGATAATTTTATTTATTAATTTTTTTTTTCGAAATCTACACTTGTTAGGATTTCAATTTATTAAATTTGTTATTTTATTTATCTTTTTTCAAAATCTACTCTTGTTAGGATTTCTAAAAAAGTTGGACTATCAATTTTTTTTCGAAATCTACTCTTGTTAGGATTTCTAAAAAAGTTGAACTCTCTAATATCGCTCGAAAAGTTTCTGATTTATATATAGGTATTGATTTTTTTTCGAAATCTACTCTTATTAGGATTTCTAAAAAAGTTGGACTGTTAATGTTTTTCGAAATCTACTCTTGTTAGGATTTCTAAAAAAGTTGGACTCTCTAATATCGCTTGAAAAGTTTCTGCTTTATATATATGTACTAGTTTGAAAGCCCGTGCGATGCACGGGACTCTCATTAGGATTATTTTTAACAATATACATGTTGAACTTCCTAATAATTTTTTGAACAATAAATTGTACGTAAACATTGGTTACATGGCCATAGTTTGGTAGTATGTAGAAGTTAGCTAAATTGATTAAAAAAAGGTTCAATTATGTTGAAAATTGGAACAAAACTTTAATCAATTGTGGTCTGGGTAAAGTTATTCCCTATTATCAATGTAAATTTTTAATTTGTCGGTGATACTGTTCTTGACGTTGTTACATAAAGCTAATCATGACTAAAATCTGATTTCGGCAGATAAACTTCAACATGATTAAGTGAGTGCCTCTGACTCTTATTTATCATCATGGTGTAGGAGGACCACAATTGATATTGTCTCCGCTTAAGCATGAAAGAGATTTTTGTATCCAAGGAAGTCATCACTATCCTCGTGCGCATGTATGGAGATATGAGTCATTAAAGTTCTAGGTCTAGTATATAGATATATGTTTATATCTGAAAGAATAACTAAATTGAAGAGTCTATTGATCCAAAATACTCAAGAGCGGGGGGGTGAATTGAGGATTTAAAACTTTTGAAAGCTTTTTCGATTATGCGTATGTAATTGATTATTTAAAGTTTATTGATTAAACTTTAACTAATCAACTAGTGAATGTAAAACGAAATAACAAAAGAACGAAAGAATGAGAAGACACACGGTTTTTGAAGTGGTTCAGTTTCACAAGTCGAAACCTACGTCCACTATTCCCGATTAATAAATTTAGTACCTTTCTATGGATTACAAATTTACTAACCCAACTCGTACAACTAACTCTAGCTGTAACTCAATGAGTACCGTTAAATACTCGAGTGACTAACTTACGCTAATAAGAAAGCACTAATGATTCTAACAAAGGTTCACGTTAATGAACAGGTAAGAAATCAACTAAGCACTATTATCTTATAATGATAAAAATAAGAACGAGTATACGAGTTTAAAACACACGACCTTTCAAAATAACAAATCGGTTTTTCTGCTTGAAAACACACGGGTTGGTTTGTAAAATTAAAATCAATTTTTATGCTTGAGGTCTCTCCTTTAAAAGTTGTAAAGAGTAAAGTATTTATAGGAAGGAAAGAGTAGGCAACTCGGTTTTGCACAAACCCTAATAGCCGAAATAATAAGATATGTAAACAAATCATATCTTCTATTATCTCTTTCCTAAACGCCTTAAAAGATAATAAAGAATATTCCAAGAGATAGAATATAATCTATTCAAATATTATATTTACTATAAATTCCAAGATATGATAAGATTTCCTAAAAATAAGAATATCTTTTATCATAAACAAATATATTAAGTAAGATATACTCCCTCCATTCAACTCCACTTTGCAACTTTCTATTTTGCGCACTATTCACAAGCGGACATTCAACTTCAATTTTCTCTCGATATATAAGTGAAAATATATTCATGTGGGATCTTATTTTATTCGTCTTTAAGAGTACATTAAAAATATCTAACTTTTATAATTTTTGCAAATACGTAGCTAATGATTTTTATCGTGTAAAAGCTACGTTGGCAAATGTGATAAAAGAAACTTGTAAAGTAGAGTTGAATGGAGGGAGTATAAGATATGTAAAGATATTATTATAGAATAAAATCTTCACCAAATATACCCTAGGTAACACGAGATTTCACGGCTCATATGCCTCGTGACTCGTGCAAATCCTAGTCTTAACATATAGGTTAGAATTTAGGTTTTAAGAGAGGCTATGTTGAAACCCTAATTAGTAGCATGGTCCAACTCATAAGTTGGCCCAAAACAACTACTAGTCAACGTTCAACATAAAACCGAACTCCGCACTAAACCGGGCTTTATTATATAAATACTTTTATCAAAACATTTAAAATAAACTTTAAACAATTTTCAAAACAATTTTGAAACATTAAAAGTCGTGTATAATAAACTCAGCATCTCAATGTTATAGTAGGAGAGGTATAACATTGAGCTCTTTTACTAGTAATGTTATAGCTGCAAAGGTATAACTTTACTGATTCAAGAAACTCATTCTTGGTTATCATTACGAGATAATCACCTATACTATTCTAATCTTCAGAGAGATCTTCGAGTATAGGCTACGTCATCATCCAAGCTTGATTAATCTTTAGACGGACTTCGTCTTCACATATATCTTGAATGAATCTTAATATTGTTTGATCTTGAATAGGGGCTTGAGCATTCATGCTATCATCACAATCTTCTTTGTTACTTTGCTTGTAATAAGTTGATTCTAAAACACTTAGACAAACGATTACACGCAACAAGTATATAAATTATAAGACACCTTGACATCATCGAAACATAAACATATAATCTATATGGTTCAACAAATTCCCCCTTTTTGATGATGGCAAGCCTCCTAAAATTGTGACTAAGTATGTAGTTCCCCCTTAATATAATACCGTCATCTTAATAATAAAGATCAACGCAAGATCAAAACGATTTATCAAAAACCGAAACTTTAAGGACTTTAAGAGACAATCGGTCTTGACAAGGAGTAAGCTTAGGTAGATGCTTACTATAGACGTTCTTTCCCCCTTTTGACATCATCGAAAAGCTAAGAACAAATAAAAAATGACTAGAATAATATAAGACGAGACAAGAGATAAAACGTCATAGAAATTAATATTATTATACATAACTAAAAGCATCGAGAAGTTTAATTATTAAACAAACTTAAGAAAACACGCATTAAGTCGATGGGCCGAATAGAACGCATGTTTAAAGAAACACTTGGGCCATAATCCACAAGTGCGTGCCAAAATTAGGCCGAGTGATAAGTTTGTGAAACACACAATAAGAAAATGAAAAATAAAGCTAAAAATAGGCAGGGCTAATTATGGTAAGGCAAGGGTAGATCAAATGTTGCGGGTGCGGTAAGGATTCACGTAGTCGGGCCGAGTACGATGCTCTAAAGCATCAAGACGATCGAAAGAACTCCGCACAAGCTGAGAAAGAGTCTGAATACTCCTTTCAAAGTTGAGCACTTTCAGGGACAGAGCTTTCGTGGCCTCCAATGTAAGCGATTGATCACTTGCCATAGCCTTTCCGTGCATGACCAACGCTCCACCTTGACTCGTGAGGAAAGTAAGATGGTCAGCATGTAGGAACACTTCCCCACGGATTGCCTTCAATTCCCGTTCAAAACCCGCTAATCTCTTATCCACCGCTTCCATCCAAGAATACACCCGAGAAGCATCCAAACCCGAGTATAAAGACCGAGATGGTCCAACCCGTGACAATGGCATAGCCAAATTTGTTGAATGCTCCTCAAACTTCTCCATTAGACTTGTCATAAAACCCTCCAATTTCGTCTCCATAGCCCCCAAACCCGAATCTCCCGGGGTTTTCTCAACATCCTTAACAAGAAGTAACTCGGGGCCATCAACAACAAGACCCATAAGCTTGATCAACCGATCACACATGCAATCCCGTGCACTTACACCGTAACTGTCTCATCCCACCACTTGTTTTATCTCCAACAACCGAGACACCCACATCCCATATGGTAAGTCGATTGTTGTACTCAATTTTTCCTTAGTGACCGTGAGACTCGTTTGAATGATACGATGCAACACAAGACTAGCCAAATTCACTTTTTGTCCCTCCAACCACGAATAGACTATAATAGCCTCATAACTCGAAACTTTATCACGACCTCCTCTCCTCGGCACAACCGTGTTCCAAAGAAAATTCAAGAGGAACTTGATTATTGCCGAGAGAGGAAGAACCACAATATTACCTTCGTCCGTCCCTACCTCCTCAAAGTACTTTTTAACTAACATTTCCTTTTCACTCACCACATTAGACCATTCAAGACTCGGATTGATTTCAATTCCGTCATCGGGAACCGAAAAAGCAGAGCAAAAATTCGAAACAGAGATCGTCACATCAACCCCATTAACTACCGCATGCAAAACTCCCTTCTTAATTGACAAACTAGCAAAGAATTGAACCACTTCAACCGGATAAATAGGACCCGAAAACTGACTAATGTGACTCCACCCTTAAAAATCAAGAAAATCAACAAAGACTTAAGAGCGGGAACATTAATCAACCAAGATTTCGGATAGTACCTTCCTCCATGAATAGAATACCTCAAAACACGATTAACAAGGATGCTTTCGTCATGTGTAAGCCGAACACGATTTAACCCTTCCTTTGTTCCGGCTTTCGAAACATCTCGAAGCAAGGTACGAGCAACACCGTTCCGAACAATAACCTCGGGTTCCTCCATATCTTCACCTTCATCAACAACTACTTTATTTTTCCCTTTAAAAAGACGGCGCCTTTTACCTTCGGACATCGACTCGTCCCGACCACGAAACAGGGGCGTAGTTGGGTTTGGTTGAGGTGAAGGAAAATTAGTGGAATTGAGATCATGTGATGGTAGTGGTGATGTTTAGTTATGAAAGTGGCGGTTTTGGTGGTGACGGGTTGATGATCGGGTGGTTTTTGCATGGATTGGATTCATGTTGATGATGATAGTTGAGTAAAGGAAGTGATGGTGATGGTTGTGTAAAGGAGGAGATTGTGATGATGGTAAAAATTTTGAGAAGATAAAAAGTATGCAAGTGGGGTGTGTTGTACGGTTTACACGCAAGAGAGGGGGTAGATATAGGAGTGGTCTAGGTCTAGGTCATAGCAAGTGGTAAGCAATTATGGTAAGTGTCAAATAGAAATAGGAGTTATGGTAGGTATAGGAAATTAGGTGATAGAATTAAGAAGGTAAAAGATAAAAATTAGGAATTTGAATTGTATATGGAGTTTATTGAGTCGTGTACCATGAATAGCAAATTAGGAAAGATTTTTGTGAATTGGAAATATAAAAGATATGGTGTGTCATATTTATTTTATAAGGAATTAAGTTTGTATAATAAAAAAAAATTCAAATGACAAATAGAAATTTATAACAAATATATATTCCTATAACGAAATTATTCATGCAACACAATATACGGACACAGTCATACAATCTTAACTTAACTAGTCAGTCATAGGAAAATTGAACGTGTATAAAAACTTAGGTACCACTGATTAAACCAATTTCCAACCGTAAAGTCTCAAATCGTTCTCTAGCTAATGATTTTGTCAAAATGTCTGCCCATTGTTTTTCAGTACTACAAAATTCAAGTTTTATATTCCCCTTATCAACATGGTCTCGAATAAAATGGTGTCTTATTTCAATGTGTTTGGTACGTGAATGTTGTGCGGGATTTTTAGAAATAATAATTACACTAGTATTATCACATAAAATAGGAATACATCCTACATCAATACCATAATCACATAATTGTTGCTTAAGCCATAATAGTTGAGTACATACCAGTCCTGCAGCAATATATTCGGCTTCAGCAGTTGAGAGAGCAACTGAATTTTGCTTCTTCGAACCCCACGTAATAATACACGGTCCGACAAAAGTGGCGACACCCGACGTACTTTTTCTGTCTAGAGAACATTCTGCGTAGTCGGCATCAGAATAACCGACTAGATCAAAATTACACTCCATCGGATACCACAAATATAGATTGGCCGTTCCAATTAAATATCGTAAAATTCGTTTTACGGCCGTCATATGCGATTCTTTAGGAGACGATTGATATCTCGCGCAAACGCATACGCTAAACATAATATCGGGTCTACTTGCGGTCAAATATAACAGTGACCCAATCATCCCACGGTAAGTAGTTTCATCAACTGATTTACCGTCCTTATTCAATGTCAATTTCTTGTTCTCGACCATTGGAGTAGGCATAGCATGAGAGTTTTCCATTCCAAATTTTTGAATTAATTCCTTAATATATTTCTGTTGATGGATTTTAATGCCTTCTTCAGTTTGTTGTATTTGCAGACCTAAGAAGAATTTTAACTCTCCCATCATACTCATCTCGAACTCGGAGGTCATTAACTCTGAAAAGTATTTGCACAAGCTTCGATTGGTAGATCCAAAGATAATGTCATCGACGTATATTTGAACAACTAAAAGGTCAGATTCCTCGGATTTTGGAAATAGGGTTTTGTCAACAGATCCTCTACTGAATCCACAGTCAAGTAGAAACTTGGACAACCTGTCGTACCAAGCCCTAGGTGCTTGTTTTAATCCATATAGGGCCTTATCCAACTTGAAGACGTGATCTTCAAATTTGCTATTTTTAAATCCGGGAGGTTGTTCAACGAAGACTTCTTCCTGTAAATACCCATTCAGAAATGTTGTCTTGACGTCCATCTGGAAGAGCTTCATTCCTTTATGTGCAGCGAATGCTATTAGAAGTCTAATAGATTCAAGACGAGCAACAGGTGCGAAAGTCTCGTCATAATCTATTCCTTCTTGTTGATTATAACCTTGGACCACCAATCTTGCTTTGTTTCTGACAATGATTCCAGCATCATCTAGTTTGTTCCTAAAGACCCACCTTGTTCCAATGACAGATCGATCCTTTGGTCTAGGAACTAAATGCCAAACCTTGTTTCGTTCGAACTGTTGTAGCTCTTCTTGCATAGCGACAATCCAATCTGATTCTGCAAGAGCTTCATTGATATTTGTTGGTTCGATCATGGATAGAAAAGAGTAGAAAGAGCAGAAGTTATTCAAGGATCGTCTTGTTTGCACACCCTTCTTAATATTCCCTAGAATATTGTGTATGGGGTGTGAGCTCTTGTATTTCCATTTTGTTGAAGTACTAGGTTCTTCATCGTTATTTGAGCTTGACCCAACTTCATTTGGATCGGAATTGGAGGAAGTTCCCCCTGAATCCAATCCGGGTGTTGTATTAGAGCCGTTTATAACATCGTACTCTACACCTTGATTTGGATCCAATGTTATAGTAACATCACCTATAACATTAGTTTGGGAGTCCTTATTTTGAGTCAATGTTATAGTATCACCAACTATAACTTTGGTTTTCTCCTTTTTATCTTTTGAGGAACGATCAAGTTCATCACTTGTTCCTTCAATCTCATTGTCCACCAATTCCAATTCCGGGGGATCGTCTCTTGAAAGACGGAAGTCGTGTTCATCCAAGTCTTCTTCCTCATCCTGTAAAGGCTTATCAAACACGTTATCTTCATCAAAAATAACGTGGACACTTTCTTCAATACAAAGAGTTCTCTTATTGAAGACTTTGTAAGCCTTGCTATGATCTGAGTATCCTATGAAAATCACCTCATCACTCCTAGGGTCGAACTTACTTAACCGGTTTTTTCCGTTATTGTGAACAAAACATTTACTCCCAAAGCAACGAAGATGGGAGATATTAGGTTTTCGACCTCTAAGGAGTTCGTAGGGGGTTTTCTTAAGAATAGGTCGGATCATAGCACGATTATGGATGTAGCAAGAAGTACTAATGGCTTCAGCCCAAAAGTTACAAGGTAAACCACTACACAAAAGCATTGTACGTGTCATATCTTCTAAAGTTCTATTCATACGTTTAACGACACCGTTTTGTTGAGGAGTTCTTGGTGCAGAAAAGTTATGCCCTACACCATTAACTCTACAATATTCTATGAAAGCTTGATTGTCAAACTCGGTGCCATGATCCGTACGAATAGATACAAGATTAGTCTTATATTTGTTTTGAACACGTTTCATAAGACAATCAAATTCATCAAACGTTTCGTCTTTTGAATGAAGAAAGATAGGCCATACATACCTCGAGTAATCGTCTACAAGAACAAAGACGTACCTGGATCCTCCTCTACTCCTTACCTTCATTGGTCCACATAAATCCATGTGTACTAATTCCAAGGCTTGATTTGTGCTTACTACTCTTTTAGGTTTGAACGATGATCTTACTTGTTTGCACCTTGCATACGTGTCACACATCCTTTCTTGGTCGAACTTGATCTTAGGTAACCCTTCAACCAAGTCCCACTTCTTGAGCTTGTTCAAGGTTAGTGAGCTAATGTGACCAAACCTTTTATGCCATAAACAAGGATCATCAAGAGTAACTTTCATGCATGAAAAAGAGTTAGTAGGCATAGCATTTAAATCTACCATATAAACATTTCTTTTTCTGTGGCCTTCAAGAATAACGTTGCTAGTTCCTTCAATAATAATGCGACAGCTGTCAGTATGAAAAACTACCTTGTTACCTTTGTCGCATAGTTGAGATATGCTTAGCAAGTTATGTTTTAGACCGTCCACAAGATAAACGTCATTGATCGCGTGAGACTTAGAGATTCCGATTTTGCCAACGCCAATTACTTTTCCCTTTTTGTTGTCCCCGAACGTCACTTTTCCTCCGTTGAAGGGCTTCAGTGAAAGAAACAGGTTCTTATCTCCGGTCATGTGTCTTGAACATCCACTATCAAGATACCATTGATTGTTCTCTTTCACTACTTCCTGCAGAAAGGATTAGATACAATTTTTAGGTACCCAAGCTAAGTTGGGTCCCTTATGATTAGTTACTCTATATACTAAATCCTTTCGAATCCACACTTGTCTAATAACCGTTTTTCTAACCCTTGGTTTATTTTGCTTGAGAGGAGTTCTTGGGTTAGGGTTTTCTCTTGGTCTAGGAATTTCTCTAGGTCTTTTATGACTATTTCCCTTGTGAATAGGTTTACTAGGTTGAGATCGACAAGGGTTTTGTGAGGTACTAGGTTTCTTGCTGTAGTCGAAGGCCATGTCATAGAACCAACGAAATTTATTGTTCCTTTCTTCGTTAGGTTCCTTAATGGGGGTTTCAACATTCTCGTCAACCATGTCAACAGTTTTAGCATGGTCGGCATTTTTTCGTATATCATGAGCCTTTTTGACACAATTGATTTGAATGTGACCCGTATGACCACAGTAATTGCAAATCAGGTATTCAGGAAGATCAGTGTGACACCCTCATTCATTGCGGAAAAGTAAACACATAATTCTAGATAAAAACTGCATGGATATGTTTGTAATAGGTTCATTTGGTTAAAAACCTATAATTTTTAAAACCGAAAACCAAACCTGAACCTGTTATAAAAATATCCAAATGGAAAGGCGTCAAACATGCAAGGTCTAAAATAAATCTCATAAATAAAACATCGCTAAAGTCGCGAAATAAATTTATTCAACCCAAATATGAAAAAGGGAGACATATGTCCCTAAAAGTATATAACATAAAAGGTGTTTAAGGGTCACAATAAAATAAAGCCAATCTAGGTCCCAAGGTTACTTTGCTCGCTAGCTCGTCCATGTACCTCATATATGCATCACCTACCTGTCAATCGCATTTTATACAAATACGAAAGCCACAGTCAGTGGGGAGTAACTCCGAGTTCTCCCAGCCACGAAATGTCATAATTAATATAACATGTAAACATAAGAATATGAATATGAATAACACATAGCCTTAGCATATAGATGCTAGACAATCGTGCTTATCATGTGAACAACAATATAACAACACATAGTCCTAGCATGTGAATACTAGACCGACTCATACTACACTATCATGTGAATCACATAACATCCAGGAATCCAAACTCTATCAACCATAGCCGGCTTGCATCTCACCTTCTATGATTCATAGAATCATCAAACAAGAAAGGACAATATATCTAGAGACAGGCATAAGTTCTTAGGACGGTCAATAGTCACTCTGTAACTCGAGTCTATACCACGAGGTAAGGTAAACACCCTAGTCCTAAACCTGCGCAGACCTAGCGACATGCGGAAACTACCGCATCCAAGACCGATGATAACACCACATGAGTACCCCTAAGGAATCCACCAAAGGGTTGGCTATTACTTAAGCTGACCACATACTTCTAAGAGTACGTCAGGAGGTCATGCCCTAACTTGGATATAAACCCACCAAGCTAAGACACAAAGGCTATTAAGCCGTGAACATATACTCGTCAAAGACTATAATGGCCTATCTATGACGAAGACCGAAATACTCACCTAGGACATAGTCCCAGCTTGAATACTTTAGCCCACGCCACACAAGACAAGTAGGACACCCAATTAACCATAAGAGGGGCAAAGAGTCCAAACTTGCACACACAAATGATCATACACACCCTAACATATGAAAGGCTACGCAAGAGCATATTCAGCTGACAATCCAATAATATCTCCGATATCAATAATAATCCAAATTCCAGCTAACCAACAGTATCATAATCCATGAGAACAAGCTAAAATGGCAAAGAGGCAATAAGACTCAAGCATAAGGCATTCAAAGCATCCAACAACCAACATGTGAAATGATAATCACAAATATCAAGGCATCAACATAAAACATCCAATAACAACCAATTTCACCTCAAAGACAAACCCTCGACCCGAGTCCCGCGACGGGTCATTGGTCAAATCGAGGCTGACCGGTTTAAACCTAGTTTGACCAAACTCATTCGGTCAAAATGGCCCAGCTCAGAGTCTTGGCCCAAATCACAACATTCATTACAATATCATTCTCATGCAATATTCCAATTTCTATCATGTGAACACTATCAACATAAAGAAAACATTCCAACTTACAAAATAACTAATTCCACAAAATTCTCGTATAATAAAATAGCATAAATAACCGTCTCACACAAGGGTAAACTTTTCTATAAATTTTTAATCGATAAAACGACGCCATTTACTCATACGGACTCCGAATTGAGTGATTCAAGTGGCTAAACCACCTAATTTTTCGATGTCGTTCAATCTGTCATCTTTTTGGAAACATTGGAAACCGTCTCGGTCCGGTACTGACGCGTTCCAGCCAAAACACGGACTTGTCACAACACATAATTCCTCATCCAAATTTGTTTCAAACAATAATATACAAATGGGTAACATAAATTAAACATAAGCATACTCATCTTACTCCATTCATTCATTTATCAACAAGATTGTCTCAAACAACAACAAACAACAACAAACAACAACAAACGACAACAAACAACAAATACAACTACTAATGTGACATTAATTCGTCGAGTGACTCGGAATAGTTACCTTAAGCTAGAAAAAGAGAACAATAACACTTGAGAAAGAGCCCTAGAAACCGAAATCACTCATCATCTTCTACAATATATGAGTCACCTAACTCATCTTCAAATTCTTCACCTATAAGAACAACAAAAACACAATTATTAAGCTTAAATTCGCAAACCCTAAAAGATGAGTCTTAAAACAAAATTGGGGGAAATGAAAATAAAGCTTACTAGGAGATGAGGATGGAAGAGAGGATTCCAAATATATAACTTTTATGAGATTTGGTGGAGAAATGAAGGATTTATGGTGGATTTAAGGATTGTAAGGAGGATTTTTGAGATGAATTTGGTGTTTGATGAAAGGAAGAGAGAGAGTGAATTATGGAGGAAATGAGAATTGAAAGAGGGGACAAATGGGGGTAGGTGGTCGGTCCAAATGGTGTGGGAAGGTGGTCAATTGTTTACGTTTTGGGTTCGCTTCGACGATAATTAGAAATATTCGTCGAACGCGATTTCCGAGAATATTAAAGTTCTTAAACACGATTTTACTAAAAGATTAAGTACTCATATGCCCAATATCCAAACTCGTTTACCCAACGACCGTAAGAAATGGGAAAATCCCAAATTTTACGACTTTTATCCGAAATCTATTTTATCAAAGGAAAAAGTTTAAATATAGTTTAAATCACTTTTAAACATTTCTAAACTATCAAAAAAAATTACATTTCTTCAAAATAAAATAAGATTACATTTTATTTAATAAATTTTATTTCAAATAAATTAATATTAAATTAAAATAGATTAAAATATTACTTTTAAAATAAAATAAAGGTCTTCAAATTTACGGGGTGTTACAATCATCCCTCCTTTTAAGAAGTTTCGTCCCCGAAACTTAGAAGAAGGAACATCGTATATATGTAGGTCTATCTCTTTAAAATCAAGTAAACAAAATCTTCAAAATATGGACGTATGAAGTATAAGTGTCTTTTCAATGGAACGGAATATCCTCGTCTTACTGCTCAAGAACATCAACATTCCAAATCAAAGACATAAAAATATATATTTTTACACCAACAAATGAGAAAACCAATTATCGGACGTCTCCAATAACGAGCTTTACCACTCATTGACGTTAAAACCAGTGGAAAACATTAAAACATTTTCAAAAATCTTTAGTTCGATACTCTATAATAAGGATAATAACTCCACTAGCTATGACCAAACTCTAACTACGACTTTTATACAACTAAGCAATGACTACTAACGCGGAGAATATTCCAGGGAAGGAGAGGAACACTCGAAAGGATAGCTAAAACTCACAAGGATTAGATAAAGGAACGGAAAGTACCTCATGAGAAGAGTTCGGGATATTTAGCTAACATAGAAGATTCAGGCTCCCAAGTTTCTTCTTCGACATTTCCACAACGCCAAAGGATACGAACTAGGGGCACCACTTTGTTTCTAAGTTGCTTGTTTGACCTTTCGAGGATTCGGATCGGCCTTTCTTCCAAAGCCAAGTTGGGTTCCAAATCTGGGATTTCTTCTTGAATAACATGGCTCGGATCACTAATGTACTTCCTCAACTGAGATACATGGAAGACATTATGAACCTTGCTCAAATTCGGGGGCAACTCTAAACGGTAAGCAACGGGACCAATCTTCTCAAGCACACGGAAAGGTCCAATAATGTATTTGGGACTCAGCTTTCTTTTTACACCAAACCGTTTTACCCCTTTCATAGGTGACACCTTAAGGAACACTCGATCATCAACCTCAAAGGCAAGTGGTCGACGACGGACATCGGCATAAGATTTATGTCGGTCTTGAGCGGTTTTCATACGCTCTCGAATGATCTGAACCTGATTGATGGTCTCAGTCACCAAATCGGGTCCCAACACATGAGCATCTTGGACTTGATCCCAACAGACCGGACTACGGCAATTCCTACCATACAAAGCTTCGTAAGGTGACATCTTGATAGAAGTATGATAGCTATTGTTGTAGGAGAATTCGACAAGAAGTAAACATTTCTCCCAAGAAGTGTGGAAGTCTACAGCACAGGCACGGAGGAGGTCCTCTAAAGTCTGGATAGTCCTCTCAGTCTGTCCATCTGTAGTGGCATGAAAAGAGGTACTCATCAGTAGCTTGCTACCCATGGCTTCTTACAAAGCAGTCCAGAAACGGGAATAGAATATCGGGTCACGATCTGAAACTATATCCTTAGGCACTCCATGGTAGCGTACTATCTCCCTCACATAGACCTCAGCTAGGACAACTAAGTTCCATGTCTCCTTGATAGGTATAAATCTAGCACACTTGGTCAATCGATCCACAACCACCCAAACAGCATCTTTTCCACTCGCAGTCTTAGGTAAAGCCATCACAAAGTCCATGGAAATGGACTCCCATTTCCAAAGGGGAACATCCAAAGGTTGTAGCAAACCCCCGGGTTTCTGATGCTCAATCTTCACTTTCTGACAGGTAAGACACTTGCTAACATACTCTAGGACATCAATCTTCATCCTAGGCCACTAAAACTGTAATCTCAAGTCTTTATACATCTTGTCACCACCAGGATGAATAGAGTAAGGAGAAAGGTGAGCTTCATCAAGGATCTTCTTCTTCAACTCGGCTACTCTCGGAACATACATCCTACCTTGGTAACGAAGGTATCCATCACTATCCACCACACAATCCTTAGCTTGCCCAAGTTGGATTTTTGCTTGAATGGACTTGAAAGTAGCATCCTCAGATAGGCAAGTACGGATCTCACGGTAAAAGTCGGGTTCTGCACTCAAGGCACTAAGATAGTCAAAGCCCTTCCCAACAAGGCTTATCCCTAACTTTTGAAATTCCGTGGTAAGTTCATCAGGTAACACACGGATAGTGCTCAAAGAGTGACTAGTCTTCCTACTCAAAGCATTGGCCACCACATTTGCTTTCCCTTCATGATAAATCAACTCGGCATCATAATCATTCACCAACTCTAGCCATCTTCTTTGCCTCATATTCAATTCTTTCTGGGTAAAGATACACCTCAAACTCTTATGATCGGTATAAATGCGGCAATGAACTCCAATAAGGTAATGCCTCCATGTCTTCAAGGCATGTACCACGGCGGCTAATTCAAGATCATGAGCAAGATGAAGCGAGGAAAGGAGGTATGAACGGTAATGCTTATGGTCAAAGAAGAAAGGAAATTAGACAACAAGGAAACGCCGGGTACCCAAATCTCACACAACAACATCAACCTAAGCGGTTCCGAAAACTTCTTAGCAACAAAACTTATAACCACATCACTCCCAAGGATTTCCTCAAAACGCCATGTTACTTCATCCTAATCTATTACCTGAAACAGGGTACTCCACTGTAAGTGTGATTTCACCACTCCAAATCCTCAAACATCCACAAACAACTTCTACAAGATCAAGGTCAAAGTTCCAACAAAGCTATACTCATATCCAACTAGTGTCAACCATGGGTTTCTCAAAAAAGTAAAATCCTCAATCAAAGATCCGAATACCAAGCTATAAATTCCCAGAAAGGGTTCCTCAAATATTCCACCATTCAATTCCATCCATTTAAAGTCAAGTACCAAGCACTAGTATCCCAAGACATGTCTCACTACACTTCCCAAGGCTCTCAAATCCCAAACCTAAACAACAAAGCCAAGTTCTATAGCCTTAGTAACAAACGCAACTCACACTTGACAACACAAAATCCACCAATCAAGAATACTCACTTTATTAAGGATTTAGGTCTAAGAATCATTAAGTATGTCTCATCACACTACCTAGGTATTTCTAACATCACAACCTCTCAAAACCAGGGTTATGGGTTAACCACAAACAATCTCCTCAAAAGTCAAATTCTCCAACCAAGGCCAACATTCCTCAAAAGAAAGAGTACTATAAAAAGGCGTTAAGGGAAGATAAGCAAGGAACAAAACACAAGTTGGGAGGGTACAAGAGTCACTCCTAAGGAAAAAAAGAGAGTTTTAGAAGAAGAAGCAAGCATTAAGAAATAAAGAGTAAGGCAAGATACACAAAGAATGAGAAACATCTTCGAGGAAGTAGAATCATCCTTCAAGAGTTGAACAAATCTTCAATCCTCGGCAATAGGTACCAAATCTTGTTCTTCACGTCGGTAGGTTTACGGTTATTGATCCAAGGGCACAACAATGATTAAATGACAATCAACAAACATGTTAGCACCTAACAAAGAGCAATCACAAGGAGACTACAACATATGGTCCTAAGTCTACCCATCCTACCCATCTCTCAAGTTTATTATTTTAAGGTCAAGTTATTTATATTGGGGGTGAACAAACGTGCGTCGGGAGCAAATATGCTCTGATACCAACTGTGACACCCTCATTCATTGCGGAAAAGTAAACACATAATTCTAGATAAAAACTGCATTGATATGTTTTAATAGGTTCATTTGGTTAAAAACCTGTAATTTTTAAAACCGAAAACGAAATCTGAACCTGTTATAAAAATATCCAAATGGAAAGGTGTCAAACATGCAAGATCTAAAATAAATCTCATAAATAAAACATCGCTAAAGTCGCAAAACAAAGTTATACAACCCAAATATGAAAAAGGGAGACATATGTCCCTAAAAGTATATAACATAAAAAGTGTTTAAGGGTCACAATAAAATAAAGCCAATCTAGGTCCCAAGGTTACTTTGCTCGCTAGCTCGTCCATGTACCCCATATATGCATCACCTACTCCAATCGCATTTTATACAAATACGAAAGCCACAGTTAGTGGGGAGTAACTCCGAGTTCTCCCAGCCACGAAATGTCATAATTAATATAACATGTAAACATAAGAATATGAATATGAATAACACATAGCCTTAGCATATAGATGCTAGACAATCGTGCTTATCATGTGAACAACAATATAACAACACATAGTCCTAGCATGTGAATACTAGACCGACTCATACTACACTATCATGTGAATCACATAACATCCAGGAATCCAAACGCTATCAACCATAGCCGGCTTGCATCTCACCTTCTATGATTCATAGAATCATCAAACAAGAAAGGACAATATATCTAGAGCCAGGCATAAGTTCTTAGGACGGTCAATAGTCACTCTGTAACTCGAGTCTATACCACGAGGTAAGGTAAACACCCTAGTCCTAAACCTGCGCAGACCTAGCGACATGCGGAAAACAACCGCATCCAAGACCCATGATAACACCACATGAGTACCCCTAAGGAGTCCACCAAAGGGTTGGCTAGTACTTAAGCTGACCACATACTTCTAAGAGTACGTCAGGAGGTCATGCCCTAACTTGGATATAAACCCACCAAGCTAAGACACAAAGGCTATTAAGCCGTAAACATATACTCGTCAAAGACTATAATGGCCTATCTATCACGAAGGCCAAAATACTCACCTAGGACCTAATCCCAGCTTGAATACTTTAGCCCACGCCACACAAGACAAGTAGGACACCCAATTAACCATAAGAAGGGCAAAGAGTCTAAACTTGCACACACAAATGATCATACACACCCTAACATATGAAAGGCTACGCAAGAGCATATTCAGCTGACAATCCAATAATATCTCCGATATCAATAATAATCCAAATTCCAGCTAACCAACAGTATCATAATCCATGAGAACAAGCTAAAATGGCAAAGAGGCAATAAGACTCAAGCATAAGGCATTCAAAGCATCCAACAACCAACATGTGAAATGATAATCACAAATATCAAGGCATCAACATAAAACATCCAATAACAACCAATTTCACCTCAAAGACAAACCCTCAACCCGAGTCCCGCGACGGGTCATTGGTCAAATCGAGGCTGACCGGTTTAAACCTAGTTTGACCAAACTCATTCGGTCAAAATGGCCCAGCTCAGAGTCTTGGCCCATTTTGGCCCAAATCACAACATTCATTACAATATCATTCTCATGCAATATTCTAATTTCTATCATGTGAACACTATCAACATAAAGAAAACATTCCAACTTACAAAATAACTAATTCCACAAAATTCTCGTATAATAAAATAGCATAAATAACCGCCTCACACAAGGGTAAACTTTTCTATAAATTTTTAATCGATAAAACGACGCCATTTACTCATACGGACTCCGAATTGAGTGATTCAAGTGGCTAAACCACCTAATTTTTCGATGCCGTTCAATCTGTCATATTTTTGGAAACATTGGAAACCGTATCGGTCCGGTACTGACGCGTTCCAGCCAAAACACGGACTTGTCACAACACATAATTCCTCATCCAAATTTGTTTCAAACAATAATATACAAATGAGTAACATAAATTAAACATAAGCATACTCATCTTACTCCATTCATTCATTTATCAACAAGATTGTCTCAAACAACAACAAACAACAACAAACGACAACAAACAACAAATACAACTACTAATGTGACATTAATTCGTCGAGTGACTCGGAATAGTTACCTTAAGCTAGAAAAAGAGAACAATAACACTTGAGAAAGAGCCCTAGAAACCGAAATCACTCATCATCTTCTACAATATATGAGTCACCTAACTCATCTTCAAATTCTTCACCTATAAGAACAACAAAAACACAATTATTAAGCTTAAATTCGCAAACCCTAAAAGATGAGTCTTAAAACAAAATTGGGGGAAATGAAAATAAAGCTTACTAGGAGATGAGGATTGAAGAGAGGATTCCAAATATATAATTTTTATGAGATTTGGTGGAGAAATGAAGGGTTTATGGTGGATTTAGGGATTGTAAGGAGGATTTTTGAGATGAATTTGGTGTTTGATGAAAGGAAGAGAGAGAGTGAATTATGGAGGAAATGAGAATTGAAAGAGGGGACAAATGGGGGTAGGTGGTCGGTCCAAATGGTGTGGGAAGGTGGTCAATTGTTTACGTTTTGGGTTCGCTTCGACGATAATTAGAAATATTCGTCGCGCGCGATTTCCGAGAATATTAAAGTTCTTAAACACGATTTTACTAAAAGATTAAGTACTCATATGCCCAATATCCAAACTCGTTTACCCAACGACCGTAAGAAATGGGAAAATCCCAAATTTTACGACTTTTATCCGAAATCTATTTTATCAAAGGAAAAGGTTTAAATATAGTTTAAATCACTTTTAAACATTTCTAAACTATCAAAAATAATTACATTTCTTCAAAATAAAATAAGATTATATTTTATTTAATAAATTTTATTTCAAATAACTTAATATTAAATTAAAATAGATTAAAATATTACTTTTAAAATAAAATAAAGGTCTTCAAATTTACGGGGTGTTACAATCAGCATACTTCCTTTTTCTGAAATCAAAATCCGAAGGTGTTGATTTGCATTTAGAGTGATCTCTACGGCTGTAGCACTCATGTCCTAACCTCATCTTCATATTATTGTCAGATTGTTCGGTTAGGAAGTTTAAGACTTTTGTGCTACCTTCCCACTTATCTCGGACCTTCCTAGCGTGTAGAAGTAAGTCTTTTAGGTTTTTAATTTCTTCTTGACATTTCGTGTGATCTACATCATTATCCTTTTTAAAGTTATCACGAAAGTCTTGGAACCGTTTGTTAAGAATGAATACAACATCGGAATGTTGTTTCTTAACATTGATCATGTTGGTCTTAGATTCCTTTAATTGCTTTGAAAGGGAATCTATCTCTTTTTTTGGTCTAAGATCACTGCATCATTAGATGTGATCCTAGTTTCCAAAAGTTCTTTGGCTTTTCTAAGTTCTAAAGTTATAGCTTCATTAGCTATAACTTTGGCTTGAAGGTGCTTAATATTAAGCTTTAGGTCAGAAGTTATAGCTTCATTAGCTATAACTTTGGACTCTAATTCCTTCTTTTCAGCCATGGTAGAGTCTAACGTTGTTGCTTTCTCAGCTGTAACCTTAGACTTTAACTCCTTAGCCTTAGCTTTCAGAGTTTAATTCTCCTCTACAATTTCGAGAATTTGTTCCTTTAGATCTTTCAATTCCAAGTCCTGTTCGTGACACTTATCTAGAGATTGTTCAAAGAATTCAATTAAAGCACTTTTAGACAATTTCTTAAAGCGTTTTTTAAGCTCAAGATAACTTACCTCTTCATCGTCATCTTCGTCTGATTCTCCGAGATAGCAATAGTTTGAGTGAGAGTTTGTGCTTTCATCATCGCTGTCGGATATTAGGTCAAGACTAACGCTGCTGAGACAAAGGTTAGCAACTTCGTCATCTTCAGATTCCTCGTCATCTTCTGAGTCAAGGTCTCCCCAACACGAAGCCATCATAACTTGTTTTAATTCTCTCTTTGTCTTGTCCTTAATCTTTTCCATGTTGGACAATCCTTGATCATATGACCAGATTCTCCACACTTGAAGCAATCTCTATTTGCGAAGGACGACTTTGATTCAGTAACCTTTTTGTTGGATGATTTGTTGTTGTTGTTGTAGGATGATTTTATTTGTTTGTTTCGAAATATCTTATTTTTGAAACGGTGTGCAAATAGAACAGTTTCATCCTCTAGTTCAGAGTCAACTTCTTCGATTTTTAAGGCCACACTCTTATTACGACTAGGTTCAGCGTCATCTTTGTTAAGAGTAATTTCATGAGCCATGAGAGCACCAATGAGTTCTTGATAGGGCGGGTTTTCAAGGTCTCGTGATTCCTCCATTGCAGTGACTTTAGCACGCCACTTCTTAGTCAGGCTCCTAAGAACCTTTCTAGCAATGTCCTCAGTACTGAACTTCCTTCCTAGGTTTTTCAGTTCATTTATGATGCTTGAAAACCTTGCGGACATACTATCTAAGGACTCATTAGGCTCCATAATGAATAGCTCATATTTTTGCATAAGCAAATCTATTCGGTGCTTCCTAACAATGGAAGTACCTTCATAACCTAATTCAAGCCCATCCCATATCTCCTTGGCCGTGGAACATGAAGAAAACCGATCAAACTCTGTAGAAGTCATTCCGTTTTGCAGGAGACTTATTGTTTTGGAGTTCTTTTCGGCCTTCTTGTAATCGGCCTCGACATAGTCCTCTTCCTTCTTTTCATAGGTAGTGCCTTCCTCGGATGCTACAAGAATTTTGTACGGTCCGTTTTGGATAATCCTCCAGCACTCCCAATCGTGACCTTTCACATAGTGAGTCATCATGTTTTTCCACAATCCATAATTCTTCCCATCAAAGACGGGACACTTGAGATATTTGGAATCCATTTATCACGTGATAGGCAACGGAATATAAAACGATAAGATAAATGAAAAACAAGATAGATCAGCCTCTTTGCGGTTAGGCAATCAAGAGCACGAGGCTCTGATACCAATTGAAGAGTCTATTGATCCAAAATACTCAAGAGGGGGGTGAATTGAGGATTTAAAACTTTTGAAAGCTTTTTCGATTATGCGTATGTAATTGATTTTTTAAAGTTTATTGATTAAACTTTAACTAATCAACTAGTGAATGTAAAACGAAATAACAAACAAACGAAAGAGCGAGGAGACACACGGTTTTTGAAGTGGTTTAGTTTCACAAGTCGAAACCTACGTCCACTATTCTCGATTAATAAATTTAGTACCTTTCTACGGATTACAAATTTACTAACCCAACTCGTACAACTAACTCTAGCTGTAACTCAATGAGTACCGTTAAATACTCGAGTGACTAACTTACGCTAATAAGAAAGCACTAATGATTCTAACAAAGGTTCACGTTAATGAACAAGTAAGAAGTCAACTAAGCACTATTATCTTATAACGTTAAAAATAAGAACGAGCATACGAGTTTAAAACACACGACCTTTCAAAATAACAAATCGGTTTTTCTGCTTGAAAACACACGGTTTGCTTTGTAAAATTAAAATCAATTTTTATGCTTGAGGTCTCTCCTTTAAAAGTTGTAAAGAGTAAAGTATTTATAGGAAGGAAAGAGTAGGCAACTCGGTTTTGCACAAACCCACAAACCCTAATAGCCGAAATAATAAGATATGTAAACAAATCATATCTTCTATTATCTCTTTCCTAAAAGCCTTAAAAGATAATAAAGAATATTCCAAGAGATAGAATATAATCTATTCAAATATTATCTTTACTATAAATTCCAAGATATGATAAGATTTCCTAAAAATAAGAATATCTTTTATCATAAACAAATATATTAAGTAAGAGATATAATATATGTAAAGATATTATTATAGAATAAAATCTTCACCAAATATACCCTAGGTAACACGAGATGTCACGGCTCATATGCCTCGTGACTCGTGCAAACCCTAGTCTTAACATATAGGTTAGAATTTAGGTTTTAAGAGAGGCTATGTTGAAACCCTAATTAGTAGCATGCTCCAACTAATAAGTTGGCCCAAAACAACTACTAGTCAACGTTCAACATAAAACCGAACTCCGCACTAAACCGGGCTTTATTATATAAATACTTTTATCAAAACATTTAAAATAAACTTTAAACAATTTTCAAAACAATTTTGAAACATTAAAAGTCGTGTATAATAAACTCAGCATCTCAATGTTATAGTAGGAGAGCTATAACATTGAGCTCTTTTACTAATAATGTTATAGCTGCAAAGCTATAACTTTACTGATTCAAGAAACTCATTCTTGGTTATCATTACGAGATAATCACCTATACTATTCTAATCTTCAGAGAGATCTTCGAGTATAGGCTACGTCATCATCCAAGCTTGATTAATCTTTAGACGGACTTCGTCTTCACATATATCTTGAATGAATCTTAATATTGTTTGATCTTGAGTAGGGGCTTGAGCATTCATGCTATCATCACAATCTTCTTTGTTACTTTGCTTGTAATAAGTTGATTCTAAAACACTTAGACAAACGATTAAACGCAACAAGTATATAAATTATAAGACACTTTGACATCATCAAAACATAAACATATAAGCTATATGGTTCAACATAAATTAATTTTTTTTTTTGTTAAAGATTAGGATAGGTACTACTCCTAAATTCGATTAGGTCTACACTAACTTTATTAAAAAAAATTGATCATAGGATTAATTAACTGGTACCTAAGATTGTGCAACTCATGATATATTTGCAATTAGTACTTTCCAAAGTATAGCTAAATAAATACCTTATTGTCTAGTATTGCCCGTGTGTTGCACGTATTCTAAATTGTTGGCTAAATATATAATGTGTGGACGTTTTAGTCTTTTTTGCGTAAAGGGGAGTGTAGAACATTTTATTGCTTTATAATTTGATTAACGAAAATTATTGATTGAACATATGGTTTTATAAGGTAAACTAATTGACATTTCGATAACACATTTTTTTTCCTTTAGATAGTAGTTTTAAGAGGTTTTATTGATAAAACAAAACAAAAAATGACAATTCATTTGTATTTTAATTAATTTAACATTGCATGTTTTACATACAATATGTACACAGTACACGTCTTTTCTCTTTGCATCTTTGTAACTAAAGTATGATAATGACTAATATATATGTGGTACACTGTACACCCCTGGACTTCTTAGATCCTTTCTTTTTGGACCTCTCTTCCCCACCTTAAACACGTGTTTGATATTCTCCATTATGGTCGATGGCTCTTGGAACGTTTATGACAATGAACTTAACTTACGCTCCTTCAAAAGTTTCTCATTAGGACTCTCTTGTTCTAAAGAGTGCTATTACCCTCACTATTAGACCTAGCAAAACTAACCCGAATGGCCCGGTCCAAAAAGACTCGCCCTAAACCCGAATTTAGGGCCCAAATATGACAAAAACCTAAATTGGCTCGCCCTATTTAACCCGACCCGAATGTTTATTATCGCAAACTGACCATTCTCTCCCAATAATTAACTTGAAAACATCATACCCTAAAATAACTTGAACGCAAAATGACCCGACTCGACCTAGTCTAGGCCGAATTCTGCCCAACCCAAACAACTCGAATCTGACTCGTTTTCCAGGTCTACTCACCTTACGCTTCTTTTTTTGGCAACCTTAAATGGTTGTGGTCTACTCGTACCAGCACCATATTTCTCTTTTCTTGTGACTTTGTTGGTGGGCTGTACTCCTACATAATCTTACCCCCTCCTCCGGGGGTTTGCCTATTTCACCTTCTTGCGACATGTGTCAGCATCACTTTAAGAGTACCATCCACATAATGTGAGACTTTCCCTCGTTTCACAATATGTAAGGTTCTTGTCGACTCTTGTTTACCTTCTACTTATTTAATTTGACTTTCAGCTTAGACTCTTTCAAAACCCCAATCACTCCAACTCGTCTTAATTTACTTTCATATTTTCTCCTTATTCATTTGGTGGCTTTGGTAACTTTGTGTTAGACCCATTTAACCCGCAGTGGCTTTATTACTCATTTTCATTGCTCTTTATGGTTTTTTTTTTCTAACACTCTTGAAACCCGCCCTTAGACACTTGTCAATCGAATTTATTAAGGCCCTCCTAATTCTACATGGCACAAGAATCATTGTAGCCGCCTCCTTTTGCGCTACTTCTCTTTTGGTGGGTATTGGTTAGGTTGATTGTGATCATTTAGGGCAGTGGTTAGAAAGAGGAACTTTCAAGTGTACTCCATGTACCTCTTTGGAGCGAATTACTTGTCATTCAGGTTGGTCCTCTTTCTTGTGCAATCGCATGGATTGTTTCATTATCAGCTCAGTATGTCTTTCTTGCTACTTCCTCCATTCCACTTTTATTGTACTCATTTTTGTAAAATTTATTCCAAATTAATTATTCCTTTCTAAATTTGGTATGCTAAAATGGTGGACTACCACTATTACCCATAAACTATAGGTCCTTCCATCTAAATGACATTGTGCCCCTTCTTCCCAAATAAAGGGGGTAGAGTAATAGTTTTATATTTATTTCTTAAACTTTCTCAAAATAGAAAGTAGGACACCAAAAGTGGAATGGAGGAAATATTATTCAACTAAATCATAATATTTTAAAAATGGTGGGATAAAATTCACTCATAAATAACATAGCATGAATTCTGGTATTGTTCTATGTTTTATAAATGGTGGGTGGATATAAGTAGACGTTATCTTAAAAATATTGTTGTTATTGTATTTGAGTAGATGTTAATAGTATATTCTAATAATAGTAATATTAATATTTGATTATTGGTATTGATGATAGACTGTTATATCGACCTATGCCTTAAACACTAAGGAATATAACTTTGTACATTTAACATGTATGCTTCTAGCATAGCTTGATATGGATCATAAAAATCTTAAGCAGATTGTCATACCTAGATAATTGTCATGAATGTAAGCTAACAGTGAAGTGATAGAATTAGTTAAACAAACGCTTTAGAAACTCAAAATTTAAACGTGTTGTCAATACTATTAATCATACAAATCCTCCCCATATATTATTGTCTTCCACAAAGAAATTCACTCGGAAAACACTATGTCAATATCACAAATACTCATGGAATATAAAGTACTAAACTGCCTCTCATCTATTATGAAATACGATTAGTCTCGCTATAGACGGATATATCCGTCAATAACTGTTAGAATACGTGTTTTGTGTGAATGATATGTGATGCCTTCTCATTAATCAACTTAATATATTTATACACGAGTCACTCGGGATTAGGGCCGAATTACATTAACTAATTAGCCGGCCCTAATACCCCCCCTCAAACTGGAGCATGAAGATCAAGAATGCCCAGTTTGCGGAGAAGAAACAAAAACTGAGAAGCAGCTAAAGCTTTAGTAAAAATGTCAGCTAACTGGTGTTGAGTGGAGACATGTATCGTCCTGACAAGGCCGGCATTGATGGCATCACGAATGAAATGACAGTCGATCTCGATATGTTTCGTCCGTTCATGGAAAACAGGATTTTGGGCGAGCTGAATGGCAGATTGACTGTCGGAAAAAATATCAATAGGACAAGAGAAAGAGATACCGAGACTTGTTACCCTGGACTCATTTGAGTTCGCATAGAATAGTGGCCATAGCACGATATTCGGCCTCTGCGGAGAAAAGAGAGACTGTGTGTTGTTGTTTCGTTTTCCGGGAGATAGGAGAGTTCCCAAGGAAAACGACCCACCAGGATACAGACTTACGCGTGGTCAAGCAACCACCCCAATCCGAGTCACACCAACCACTCACCTCGAGCTTGCTATCGGCCCGCAACAAGATACCCTGACCCGGACTGACTTTTAGATATCGAACAATGCGGAGAGCAGCCTCGGAATGTTTCTTGCGAGGTTTACTCGAAAATCGAGATAGAACATGCAAAGCATACGAAAGATCAGGCCGTGTGACAGCAAGATATACCAAGCGCCCAACAAGTCGACGATAAGATTCAATATCATCTAAGAAATCCCCTGTAACAGCTCCAAGACTATGATTTTGTTCAATAGGGGTTGCCACGGGCTTAGCACCCAACAAGCCGGCCTCGGAAATAATGTCAAGAGTATATTTCCATTGATTGAGGAAAATACCCTCCGAATTGCGGGCAACCTCAATCCCGAGAAAGTATTTCAACACTCCCAGATCTTTCATGTGAAAACACTTCACAAGGTAACTTTTAAAGACCAAAATAGCAGCTGAGTCATTTCCCGCGACGACAAGGTCATCCACGTAAACTAAAACATGAATACATACCTCATTACGAGTATAGTTGAATAGAGAATAGTCAGAATAAGACTGACTGAACCCATAATGGCGCAAAGCAGCAGCCAACTTAGCAAACCAACACCTAGGAGCCTGTTTAAGACCATAAAGAGATTTCTTTAGACGACATACCTTATCCTCACGGCCCTGACCGAATCCCGGAGGGAGCTTCATGTAAACCTCCTCATTTAGGTCACCGTGCAAGAAAGCATTGTGTACGTCCATTTGGTGTAGTTCCCAATTTTTAATAGCTGCAACTGCTAGAAAAGAACGGACTGTAACCATTTTAATGACAAGCGCGAAGGTCTCACCATAGTCGATGCCTTCTACCTGATGATTGCCAAAGATTACCAAACGAGCTTTGTATCGCTCAACTGTACCGTCGGAGTTGTATTTGATTTTGTAAACCCAACGGCAGCCGAGTGCTTTCTTACCATTCGGAAGATCAGAAAGTTCCCAAGTGTCATTATTCTCAAGGGCCGTAATCTCATCTTGCATAGCCTTACACCAATCCGGGTGAGAAAGTGCAGCTCGAAAGGTGGGTGGCTCAACACCCGTAGTAATAGCTGCAAGAAAAGCTCGGTGGTGCAAGGAAAAATTGTGACTAGAGAGGTAATTAGCTAGGGCATATGGAGTACCTGAGGAACGAGGTGAGTCGGGAGAGGAGTCAGAGTCAGAGGAGAGCTCGGCGGTGGTCCCAACAACGTAACCCCGAAGACGAGTAGAGGGAATTTTGTCCCTCTTACCAGGACCCAAATCAGCGGACGAATCAGAGGAAGAAGAGCCCGAACCAGTGGCCGCGGTTTCCGCACTTGTGTCAGCCTAGGCAACAGTGGAAGGACCCGTATCAACTGGAGTATCCATAGGCTCCAAAACACCCGGGTCACTGTCGGGTTGGTCAGGGGAAATGGGTATGTGGGGTTCATGGGTCTCGGCGTCAGAGGAAGGAGAAGATGTGGAAGGCTTTACATCGTCAAATATGCTTAAAGTGGTGACATTTTTGGGTCGTACCATGCAACTTGTTGCTTGTCTTATGCTTAAAATTGGTGGATATTTGGCCAGTCTATAGCTATAGACGGATAATCCTCGTTTATAATGAGAATTGTGTATGAAATATCTTATAACATTTTAGTTCATTTTCAACTTAAGATACATATGCATGTGATTTAATAAAATTAATCAACTTATATTAGGATAAAACTAAATTAAATTTTTTGTTCTTAAGATATCTACTTTTATTAGGATAATCTTATTAATATTTTTAGAAATCCACTACTGCCATGATACATTTAATAACATTTTAGTTCATTTTCAACTTAAGATAGAATGATAAGTTAAACTTATACTCCCTCTATACCACACCAATGGTAACATTGATTTTTTCACACTTGCCGAGACACGTTTTGCAACATGAATACCTTTAGTAACACATTATTAAAAATTGTAAAAATTTGATATTATTATAGCCTTCATGACAATAAATCAAACAAGATCTCACATGACTATATTTTGTCTTATAGGTTAAGACTAATATCGAATATTCTCTACGACCATGAATATTGCCAAAAAGTCAGTGTTACCATTGGTATAGTAATATGGAGGGAGTAATTACTTATAAATTTATACTCACTAAATTCTATATATATGTGTAATTTAATAAAATTAATCTACTTATATTAGGATATAAAATTAAATAAAATTTGTTTTATTTTTAAGAAATCTACTCTTATTAGGATAATTTTATCAATAATTTTACCAATTTTTATTTAGAAATCTACTCTAGTTAGGATAATTTATTAAATTTTTCTTTGAATTATAGGATTTTTAAAAAAAGTTGGACTCTTTAATAGCGCTCGAAAAGTTTCTGCTTTATATATATGTACTAGTTGGAAAGCCCGTGCAATGCACGGGGCTCCAATTAGGATTATCTTTAACAATGTGCATGTTGAATGTTCCAAGAATTTGTTGAACAACATATTGTAAACGTTGGTTTACATTGCCATGTTTGGTAGCAGAAGTCAACTAAACTAAATATAAAAAAAAAGTCCAAATATGTTAAAAATTGGAACGCATAAAACTTCTGGTTGATTTAGTTGATTACTCCTGAATCTTCAGTCCCTGTAACGTAAAAGATAATCTCTTTGGTATTAATTATATCAGTTGTATAACATTGAAATAGACAGTTGTATTATTCAATTATGTAGTTATCTATTTTTATTGTTGTAGTCTGTAGGTACCATCAGTTTTTAGTTAACATAAAACGGTATTGCCAAATGTGTTTTAATTCTACCAAAATAAACATGTGATAATTGAAGCTAACCTTTATGTGTTTCGCAAATTAGATTAACCTACAATATCTACCCATATATTCAACTCTGTAAGCATAATACGGTGTAAAAGCTGAATGAGGGTACGCAAAACAATAGGTATCTCGATCATATATGTAGCATGTTTGTTGAATTTGTTATATCTTTAACCAATAGAATTTGTTTTCATAATTTACAACTAAGACTGATTATTTCCTATGAACTTCATGTAAACAATATCTTTCGTGTGGCATTGGTATACTTGTTCCCTATCAACAATGTAGAGCATTCATCCCTTGGTGATGTTGTTTCTTTATGTTGTTACTTAAAGCTAACCATGACTAAAATCTGAGTTCATATAATAAATTTTAATATGATTAAGTGACTGCCCCTTGCCTCTATTTATCGTCATGGCGTAGCATGACCTCAATGGATATTGTCTCCGGTTAAACACGAAATATATTTTTGTATCTGAGAACCCATCACTATCCCCGTGTACATCTATGAAGATATGAGTCATTAAAGTTGCATGTCTATTATATAGATGTATCTTTATATCTTAGAGAATAACTAACTACTCCAATAACTAAATACTCCATCTGTCTCAATAGTTATCTATTTCAATTTTTTGGTGTATCATTGAATAGTTATCTATTTCCATTTTTGGCAACCTTTTGTGGCTCATGTGCATCTGGTCCAAATTCACTCATATTTATTTCCTTAATCTTTGTGCCAAAAGTAATAGATAACTATTGATCGGGCGGAGGAAATATATACATAAAGACCAAGGTACAAAGAGAGAGGAATTGATTTTATATTTTTAAAAGATAAAGTAGAGAGTAAAAACATACCTAAAACAGAAACGTAAACTATTGACTGAAACACTCAAAAAGGGATAGTGTAAACTATTGACCAGGGAGGGAGTAAATGTTTAATTTTTTAGAGTCTAGGATAGATAGTAGGTATTACTTGTAAATCCGATTAGATCTATATTAGTTTTATTAAAAAAATTGATTATAGGATTAGTTAACAGTCAATATGATTTATATTAACTTCATTGGGTATGTACTTTATTGTGAAATTTTCAAGAGCAAATTTCGTCTTGCCGAGTCCAACTCAAATACCTAGTCAAAGTCGCGCATAATGAAAGTAAAAAATGACTCATTTAAAAGCAAGGATGTCATATGGAGAAGGGGCATGAACGATGGTTGAAACCATAACTGCCTCAAGAGTTATGAAGATGTAAATATTAGCTTTATGTATGTCTTAACGCCCATAGTTGACACGATGTACAATTTAATACAGGCCTAATAAATCGCCATTTACATTCACTGCAACCAAAACAAATGCACTGATATAATTGAACACTTTTAATAGAGTTTGCTTTTTAATAAAAGTGATTTTCTTGTTGTAGTGCTAACTATTCTTATATTTACGATAAATAACATTTATTCTGACCAATTGCTTATTTATTATATACATCACAATTATGGAGTATATACATATGTTCCTCTGTATTAATCTACTAATAATATTTACCACCATCATTATACAGCTCTGTTTGGCTATATGCCCATTTTTTTTACAAAATATACAATGTCTAATTGGTTTTGATTTTGACTTTGCTTTTATAAGCGTTTTTTTGTCAAAAAATTACTAAACATTTCTCTCGTTTCCAATAAACTAAAGTATTTTGTATTTAAACATTTTTCCCCTACTATCTTAATTATTTACCAAAATTTTGTTATACCCTGCCAAATGCTGATTTTTCTTTCTGTGACTTGCTGAATATATTATTTTTGGTTACAAATTTTAGGTTGGCCAAAATTATCGAATCGTATCAATTCTTTTAAACATTAGAACTCACTCTGGTTCTCCTCTTCTATTATATACACCGTACTTTATAGTTTATCTTTCGAAATTTTAAGCGAATTGTGCATTTGGTATACTATTTCAATGCACTAATATAATTACCTTATTGGTATACATCAATAATGTAATAAAAGATTATTTATAGAATTAGGAGTCAAATTTGTATTATAGTCCATTTAAACTAAATTATATACGTAGTAGTAATAAGTCCTGACTTAGTAGTAGGATCAGATCAACGTCTAACATGGTTAGGGCACTTCAAAATCATATCTCTACTCAAAACTCATATACGGGGTATTTATTTATAGTTTTATACTCTCATTTATGTTTAAGTAGTTTGCAGATATTGGATTTGCTAACATAACTTGAAAATGGTTGGCAAAAGTGGGATGTTATGCACATAAATGTCACTACAGTCTCATACGGAGCATTAAATAATCCACTCATTCTATTTTTATTGACCTTTTTTCTCCAAAATTTATCCCAAATCAACCATCCTCTGATAATGATAAAATCGATGGATTATTACTATTACCCCTAATCTTATACTATTATTCATTCTATTAAGATGGCATTCTCCCCCTTCTTCTTAATTAAGGGATAGAGTAGTAATATCACCAATATTTCTTAAATTTTTCAAAATGAAAATAAAACAATAAAAATGGAATGAATAACTATTATCTACACTAAGTATACTCTAATTTTTTATTGCTTAGATAAGGTAACTATTTGATTTTCTTTGGGCGTTCTAGTGAAAATTAATTTTGAAGCTCAAGCCATCATATTATAGTAGTTCAAGACTAGATAAAAATTTGTGTCACCGTACGATTACTTACGGAATATTTAAGATTGAAAAAGTACGTCTTGTTTAAGATGGAATATCCGTCTTAAATCTTAAAACGGGTCAAAGACTACCACATAGTGGTAATAAAGACAAAAAATTTGACATTTATAGGCAATTTGTCATGTGATTTGGTATATATTTGACCCGTTTTAAGCTTAAAATGGATAGTGTCCATCTTAATTGAGAATTTGTGATATTTTTTAAATGAACTAAACTTTAGTATGTAATTATTAACATGAATCTTGCACCTATAACCTAGATATACGAAATTATTTCAAGCTAATACTCATTTTTGTAGACTCTAAATAAGAACAATTGTCGGCATACATTATTACTCATTTACACGCTTGTTTCATCAATATATATTTGGTACTTTGAAGGAACAATTGCATTTTATAGTACTCCGTATATGATAATGATAATGTGGGTCCTATTGATACAACAACTAGTTATTGCTTTACTACTCGGAAAACATTATGACAATATCACAAATACTCGTGGAATATAAAGTACTAAACTGCCTCCTATAACACTTTAGTTCATTTATTTTCTACTTATATTAAGATAAAATTAAATAAAATTTGCTTTGTTCTTAAGAAATTTACTTTTATAAGGATAATTTTGTTTTTGTTCTTTTTATAAATCTACTTTTATTAGGATACTTGAATGACATTTTATTTCATTTTCAACTTAAGATAAAATGAGAAGTTGTTACTCACAATTACATATAAATTTATAATCACTAAAATCTACATATATGTATGTGATTTAATAAATTCAATCTACTTATATTAGGATATAAAATTAAATAAAATTTGATTTTTTTAAGAAATCTAGTCTTATTAGGATAATTTTATAAATTTAATATTCTTTTTTAGGAATCTACTCTTATTAGGATAATTTATAAAAAATTTCTTTAAATTATAGGATTTCTTAAAAAGTTGGACTCTCTAATATCGCTTAAAAAGTTTCTGCTTTATATATATGTACTAGTTCGAAAGCCCGTGCGATGCACGGGGCTCCAATCAGGATTATCTTTAACAATGTGCATGTTGACTGTTCGAAGAATTTGTTGAACAACATATTGTAAACGTTGGTTTACATTGTCATGTTTGGTAGCGGAAGTCAACTAAACTAAATATAAAAAAAAGTCCAAATATGTTAAAAATTGGAACGCACAAAACTTCTGGTTGATTTAGTTGATTACTGCTGGATCTTCAGTCCCTGTAATGTAAAAGTTACTCTCTTTGGTATTAATTATATCAGTTGTATAATATCCAAAGAGACAGTTGTATTATTCAATTATGTAGTTACCTAAATTTATTGTTGTAGGCACCATCAGGTTTTAGTTAACATAAAACGGTATTGCCAAATGTGGTTTAATTCTACCAAAATAAACATGTGATAATTGAAGCTAACCTTTATGTGCTTCGCAAATTAGATTAACCTACAATATCTACCCATATATTTGACTATGTAAGCATAAGACGGTGTAAAAGCTGAAGGAGGGTACGCAAAACAACAGGTATCTCGATCATATATGTAACATGTTTGGAGAATTTGTTATATTCATTAACCAATAGAATTTGTTTTCATAATTTACATTTAAGACTGATTATTTCCTATGAACTTCATGTAAACAATATCTTTCGTGTGGCATTGGTATACTTGTTCCCTATCATCAATGTAGATCATTCATCCCTTGGTGGTGTTGTTTTTTTACGTTGTTACTTAAAACTAACCATGACTAAAATCTGAGTTCATATAAATTTTAACATGATTAAGTGACTACCCCTTGCCTCTATTTATCGTCTTGGCGTAGCATGACCTCAATGGATATCGTCTCCGGTTAAACACGAAATATATTTTTGTATCTGAGAACCCATCATTATCCCTGTGTACATCTATGAAGATAAGAGTCATTAAAGTTGCATGTCTATTATATAGATGTATCTTTATATCTTAGAGAATAACTAACTACTCCAATAATTAAATACTCCATCTGTCTCAATAAAATGTTTACATATGCTCCATATACTCTCTCTGTCCCGGTCAATAGTTATCTATTTTCATTTTTGGGTGTATCATTAAATAGTTATCTATTTGCATTTTTGGCAACCTTTTGTGGCTCATGTGCATGTGGTCCAAATTCACTCATATTTATTTCCTTAATCTTTATGCCAAAAGTAAGAGATAACTATTGATCGGGACGAAGGAAATATATACATAAAGACCAAGGTACAAAGAGAAGGGAATTGATTTTATATTTTTAAAAGATAAAGCAGAGAGTATAAAACATACCCAAAACATAAACGTAAACTATTGACTGAAACACTTAAAAAGGGATAGTGTAAACTATTGACCAGGGAGGGAGTAAATGTTTAATTTTTTAGAGTTTAGGATAGATAGTAGGTATTACTTGTAAATCCGATTAGATCTATATTAGTTTTATTAAAAAAATTGATTATAGGATTAGTTAACTGGCAATATGATTTATATTAACTTCATTGTGTATGCACTTCATTGTGAAATTTTCAAGAGCAAATTTCGTCTTGCCAAGTCCAACTCAAATACCTAGTCAAAGTCGCGCATAATGAAAGTAAAAAATGACTCATTTAAAAGCAATGATGTCATATGGAGAAGGGGCATGAACGATGGTGGAAACCATAACTGTCTCAAGAGTTATGAAGATGTAAATATTGGCTTTATATATGTCTTAACGCCCATAGTTGACACGATGTACAATTTAATACCGGCCTAATAAATCGTCATTTACCTTCACTCTAACCAAAACAAATGCACTGATATAATTGAACACTTTTAATAGACTTTGCTTTCTAATAAAAGTGATTTTCTTATTGTAGTGCTAACTATTCTTATATTTACGATAAATGTTAACATTTATTATGGACCAGTAGTCTTAACATAAAACAACGTAGAGTAGTCAAATAACACTACTACAGATACAGGCTATAACAACGGTCAAAAACCGTTGTTATATAAAAAAGCGGACGTTGTTAAAGCGTCCGTTGTAAAAGGTTTTAACAACGGTTGGTTTTCTTAAGGAAACCGTTGTTAAAAATATTAACAACGGTTTTAAGTATAAAAACCCGTTGTGGAAAGTGTGACTCAATTTTGGGGGGAAAGTTATAACAACGGGTTGTAATATACAAAACCGTTGTTATAACTAAAGACAACGGGTTTTTTATACATAACCGTTGTTGTTTGTTCTTAAAAAATAAAAATAAAATTAAATTAAATATTACTAGATGCATGCATAATTACGGCCCGTTAGAATTCCGATGCATGCATTATTACTGACATCACTGTGCATATGAACGGACAATATGGAATGAGAAGGGTTAGTAATAAGATTTGAATCAGCATTGAGAGATATGAGGATGATTATGGCACAACTTCCTAACATATATATTAATTAAAAAACAACTCAACCCACACATTGCTTAGTATAAATACATTGCATTATCTCAACTAACATTTCCATTATCTCAATATATACACATCTCCAAACCCTAACTGCTAAAACAAACTCCAAATAAATAACTCTACTTAATCTTTCAAAACAAACTCCAAACTCCAACAAAATGAATGATTTCATCCTTAAGACTCTTACTATGATCGAGAACAACAACAGCTTCATCCGCCGGTTCCTCCATATTGAGGAAAGTTTCAGAGCTACCTTGCGGATGCTCGGTCCGCATCAAGCACGCCAAAGAAGATGGCTTGACGGAGCGGCGAGCGATTGCGGCTATATGACGATATAGCAATCACGAACGGAACCTCCAAATAGCCAAGGAGGAGAGGACGGATACGATAGAGCAGAATAAGATCCTCTATGAAAATATAAGAATTGCATTTTTATATATGTAATTTTTTTTTAATTTATGTATTTATAAATATATATATATATATATTAATTATGTTTATCTTGCTTCTTCATCTTGCTGCTTCATTGTTTTACTAACTAATTATGCAAACAATACTTAAACAAATACCATAATGGTCGATAAAAACACATACATGCAAAAGAAATAAATAGAAAAAGAAAATAATGACGATGAAACTAACAAAGGATTTTGGCGAGATTTACCTGATAAATACAGAACGTAAGAGACGATGAAATCAACAGTGACGGCGAGAAGATAAAGCGACGATGAGAAAGAGAGAAAGAGAGAAAGAGAAAGTGTGTGTTTTGTGTTTGTTTGTCTGCTGTGTTTGTGTTTGTGTTTGTGTATTAAGGGTTGTGTTTTGTGGCTGCAGCAGACTTGTGTTTGTGTGGTTTATAGTATGGAAGGTATTGACAACGGTTATTAAAAAACAACCGTTGTGAAATATGTTTTAACAACGGTTGTAAAAAACACCCGTTGTCAAATATGTTTTAACAACGGGTTACAAAAGTAACCGTTGTGATTACTTTTCACTAACTTTGCGTCAATTTTGCGCCAAATTATTAACAACGGTTGTGCATGTGTGACCCGTTGTTAAAACTAATAACAACGGTTTTTATAACCATACCCGTTGTAATTAAGTTTAGTAAAATTCGCGCCATACATTCTACAACGTCTATTGTGATTTTCGTGAATAATCGTTGTTAAAGGGGCGTTGTAGTTGCCTGGATTTGTAGTAGTGTAAGCGTTTTAGAAACTCAAAATTCAAAGGTGTTTTCAATATTGTTAATCATACAAATCCTCTCCATATATTATTTTCTCCTACAAAAGAAATCTAGTGGAAAAACACTATGCCAATATCACAAATACTCGTGGAATATAAAGTACTAAACTGCCTCCTCTAACACTTTAGTTCATTTTCAACTTAAGATAGAAAAAGAAGTTAAAGTTACCATTACTTATAACTTTATACTCACTAAACTCTATATATATGCGTGCGATTTAAAAATTTAATCTACTTATATAAGGATAAAATTAAATGAAATTTATTTTCTACTTATATTAGGATAAAATTAAATAAAATTTGCTTTGTTCATAAGAAATTTACTTTTATAAGGATAATTTTTTTTTTTTTGTTTTTTTTTATAAATCTACTTTTATTAGGATACATTGAATGACATTTTAGTTCATTTTCAACTTAAGATAAAATGATAAGTTGTTACTCACAATTACATATAAATTTATAATCACTAAAATCTACATATATGTGTGTGATTTAATAAATTCAATCTACTTATATTAGGATATAAAATTAAATAAAATTTATTTTTTAAAGAAATCTAGTTTTATTAGGATAATTTTATAAATTTAATATTTTTTTTAGAAATCTACTCTTATTAGAATAATTTATTAAAAAGGTTTTACTAATGGTTGTCTTCTGAATGCAGTAATAGAGCGTTAATGAGTCGTTATATGTACGATTTAGAGATCCCTATCTAATGATCGAGACTAAGTGGTTTTACCTTCAAAGAAAAATAATATGTATCCAATAGTGGTTTTTTTAAGAAGAGACATGTACTTCTTGGTATGTTATATCTTTCACATTGAAAAATAATGTAGGCATGATAAACATACTACGTCTAAATAATTAAATTATGTATCTCACATCGAAAGAATAGTATACGGTAGGGTGATTCTATAAATATAAATAGGAGACATCCTTGAAACTTAGGTATTAACCCAAAATTTTTTACTTTTTAACATGTTATATCTCCCACATTGAAAAATAATGTAGGTGTGATGAATATATTATGTATAAATAATAGAACTGTCCCATATATATACATTTTCTATATAAAGTGATGTTATAAAGTACTAAACTGTCTCCTATAACACTTTAGTTCATTTTCAACTTAAGATAGAAAAAGAAGTTAAAGTTACCATTACTTATAACTTTATACTCACTAAACTCTATATATATGCGTGCGGTTTAATAAATTTAATCTACTTATATAAGGATAAAATTAAATGAAATTTTTTTTCTACTTATATTAGGATAAAATTAAATAAAATTTGCTTTGTTCTTAAGAAATTTACTTTTATAAGGATAATTTTTTTTGTTTTTTTTTTTATAAATCTACTTTTATTAGGATACATTGAATGACATTTTAGTTCATTTTCAACTTAAGATAAAATGATAAGTTGTTACTCACAATTACATATAAATTTATAATCACTAAAATCTACATATATGTGTGTGATTTAATAAATTCAATCTACTTATATTAGGATATAAAATTAAATAAAATTTGTTTTTTTTTAAGAAATCTAGTCTTATTAGGATAATTTTATAAGTTTAATATTTTTTTTAGAAATCTACTCTTATTAGAATAATTTATTAAAAAGGTTTTACTAATGGTTGTCTTCTGAATGCAGTAATAGAGCGTTAATAAGTTGTTATATGTACGATTTAGAGATCCCTATCTAATGATCGAGACTAACTGGTTTTACCTTCAAAGAAAAATAATATGTATCCAATAGTGGTTTTTTTAAGAAGAGACATGTACTTCTTGGTATGTTATATCTTTCACATTGAAAAATAATGTAGGCATGATGAACATACTACGTCTAAATAATTAAATTATGTATCTCACATCGAAAGAATAGTATACGGTAGGGTGATTCTATAAATATAAATAGGAGGCATCCTTGAAACTTAGGTATTAACCCAAAAATTTTTACTTTTTAACATGTTATATCTCCCACATTGAAAAATAATGTAGGTGTGATGAATATATTATGTATAAATAATAGAACTGTCCCATATATATACATTTTCTATATAAAGTGATGTTATAAAGTACTAAACTGCCTCCTATAACACTTTAGTTCATTTTCAACTTAAGACAAAAAAAGAAGTTAAAGTTACCATTACTTATAACTTTATACTCACTAAACTCTATATATATGCGTGCGATTTAATAAATTTAATCTACTTATATAAGGATAAAATTAAATAAAATTTGTTTATTAAATAAAATTTGTTTTCTACTTATATTAGGATAAAACTAAATAAAATTTGCTTTGTTCTTAAGAAATTTACTTTTATAAGGATAATTTTTTTTTGTTTTTTTTTATAAATCTACTTTTATTAGGATACATTGAATGACATTTTAGTTCATTTTCAACTTAAGATAAAATGATAAGTTGTTACTCACAATTACATATAAATTTATAATCACTAAAATCTACATATATGTGTGTGATTTAATAAATTCAATCTACTTATATTAGGATATAAAATTAAATAAAATTTGTTTTTTTTTAAGAAATCTAGTCTTATTAGGATAATTTTATAAATTTAATATTTTTTTAGAAATCTACTCTTATTAGAATAATTTATTAAATTTTTCTTTAAATTATAGGATTTCTAAAAAAATTGGACTTTCTAATATCGCTGGAAAAGTTTCTGCTTTAAATATATGTACTAGTTTGAAAGCCCGTGCGATGCACGAGCCTTCCATTAGGATTATCTGTAAAAAAATATATTCTTAAGTTGATAAAAAAAAAGTCCTACTATGTTGTCATCGATGAAAAAAAATCGTGATTGGTATAGATGATAACCGATGAATTATTAATGCTTTTAGCATAAAAGTTTTGTCATCGATTAGTATGACATCAAGTGACATAGTTAATTAGTTATAGTATGTCACTCGCTTTTTCATTATTACAGACACAACCGGTTTTTAATTAAATACAAAAGGCTTTCTCTATAAACATGGTGGAGCTGATCGCCAATATGAACCCTTAATAACGGAGACATATCTTTATGAGTTTTGCAAATTATTTTACAACTACATAAAACTGAATGATGTTACAAAAAATAGCAGTTATCATAATATATATATTTAGTGCGTTGAGAGAAAATATTAGATCTCTTACAACATAATTTTACCTTGACTATTTACGATTAAGAGTATCTGCTCCTTATAAACATCTCGCAATATCTTGGATTCTATTACATAGAATGCACGGGCACCTAGTAGTATTATCTGTGACAATATCAGTTAGTAATTTATGTCATTTTTTAAAATAGTTGGGTTACCAAGTTAGTATAATAATGTCAGTTAGTAGTATATATTTTATGGCACCGCTAAAAACGTTATTTGACGTTACCATGGTTTGGTAATAGAAAACTATTAAATTTAACAAAAAGTCAAATTATGCTACAAATGGAAGCAAACAAAATCTCGGGGGTTGATTTAGATGAGGACAGATTAATCATCAGTTCCTATAGCAAAAAAGAAATGAAAGCGATGTGGCATTTGGTATTTAACTATATCAGTTGTATACTAACATTTAGAGATATAGTTGGATTATAGAGTTACCGTTCTTATTGTCTTAGCACCATCTATTTTTTTAACGAAATAGTCTTTGACTACTTATCCTTAAAATCTCCATGCAAAATATATAATACGACATCTTAATTTGGTAAATTATGAAAACTTCTTTGTAAACAATGTCCTTCTTGTGGACTTGATACAATTGGTCTCTATCATCGATGTAAAATCTTAATCTCTCGGATGACGTTGTTCTTGAATCTACATAAAGCTGGCCATTAATAAAAATTGGTTTCGACAGGGTAAATTTCAACATGATTTAGTAACTGTCCCAGCTCTTGTTTATTGTTATGGCGCAACATTAGAGTCGGCAAACAATGACACGACTCACGACAAGAATCCGACAGGAAATTAACGGGTTTGGGTTGACATTTAACGACCCCTTTATGTAAGTGGGTCGACACGAACACGACACGAGATTTAATTGGGTTAGGTTTGGGTTGAGCACTCTACACACGAACCCGGCACAAATAACTTATTTACTAAATTAATCCCTAATTTTCTTGATCCTCACATAAATATACTTACACTTTCCAAATATGACATAACACGAAAACACGACACGAAATTCACGGGTTAGGGTTGAGCTTTGATGACCTATTAATGTAACTGGATCGACACGAACACGACACGAGATTTAATTAGGCCGGGTTTGGGTTGAAGAGTTCGTGACCCGTTTAAATGTGACACCTGAACCCAACACAAGCTGATCTATTTGTCACGTCTACGTAGCATGACCTCAACGTATATATTGTCTCTACTTAAGAACGAAAAGAATCTTTGTATCTGAGGAAGTCATCACTATCCTCGGGTTCAATACCGTTTGCGACTTTGGAACCCGTAAGTATCTTCCCTTCTACTATGAATTTTCTAGGGCGATTGATAATAAGACAGGTCCCGTTAGGTAATCCTCTTACGGAGTTAATGTTCCTCTACAATTACGTAACCGGCATACCACATTTGGTAGAGCATATTATTATGATGAGTTATATTAAAAAAATTCACGATGTATACACTCTCCCCTTCTTAAACTCTTCCACTTGGCTTCTTAGAGGTCAAACTTTTACAACTTTGACCATTAATATGTCGAAATCATGATCAAACTTCCGCATTAACAATTGTGTAAAAGCAATACGGAAGATCATTGCGAAGAAGATGAAATGCATTTAGTGTGAAATTCCTAAAAGATAATGAATCTTACTCCCAAAGTCTACACGAACTAAAATACCCGACAAAATCTCGCATAATGAAAATAAAGCGATGCCTAAAAGTAAGGATGCCAAATGGGGGATATGACATGACAAATGTAGGCCTTCTCATATCCGTATTTAATAGAAAAATTACATGCCCCTACTTGTCGCAAGTAAAAATTTTCGAAAACATAACCGCTTCAACTTTGTCTATTCTATAACTTTCTCAATAATTATGATATTATTTTACCCTTATATAACACCCATGGTTGGCACGATTTAAAATTCAATTTGAGTCCAACACTTTATTTATATTCGCTATATCCAAGGCAAATTCGATATAGTTGGACACTTGTGATAGATTTTCCTTTTTGATCAAATTAATTTACTTTTTTCTTATTGTAGACCTAACAATAATTTGTATTCTTATGTAGAAAGCTAACATTTATTTTGAGCCAATTACTTATTTATTCCGTTCCTCATGATTTTGGAGTATATATGTACCTTGTGTTACAATGCCTAATTGTTAATATTCATTTTGAACCAATAGCTATAATGGAGATTATAAAATTAAAAATGGAACTTAAGATCAACTACTAACAACAGGGTTAAAAATAAGTAAATATTGGCAAAAAAACATCAACAAGTAATTAATTAGATATGAGAAAGGTCGGGAGATTATGAAAAATCTCATATTTAGGTTTTATTTCAAAGAAATTAGTTACCTGTTTTTTTTATTCATTCAATTTATAATATGAAATATATAGAACTTATTATGTTCTTTTATATCATTTTACTAAAAAACAGCTACATTTCGGTTAGTTTGCCAAATATTTTTGGCTTAACCAATTAAATTATCAGCTCTTAATTTTTAGTTACCTTTTAATCTACATTTTTAGGTTTCAGTTAACTTTTCAGTTAGTATGACAAATGAAATTTAAGATATGGTAGAGTTAATTATATTTTACTCCCTTTTGAAATCCACATTCTAAAAATTGCCCCCTTTTGAATTTTTTTGCTAAAATTACTCCCTTATGTTGCATTTTTCCTAAAATTGCTTCAAAATTCAATTTAAGTGACTTATTTTGTCTGTTTTTGAACTCTCCCTCCATTTGTTTACATAGTCATACCTTTCAAAGTACATATTGGCTAAAGCTTAAAGGGAATAAGTTCAAAAAACAGACGAAATAGGTCACTTAAATTGGAGTTTTGAAATAATTTTAAGAAAAAATGCAACTTGGAAGTAATTTTAGTAAAATATTTTAAAAGGGAGTAGTTTTTAAAATGTAAATGTCAAAAGGGAGTAAAATCTAATTAACTCGATATAGTATATGAATAATGTTTATATTATAATTAGTATACCATATCATTAGTTACATTGTGTATTTTGAGTATCACCTACTTATATTAGAATAATCTAATTAAAATAAATTTAATCTACTAATTATATTAGGATGTGACTTTATTAAAATATTAGGAAATCTACTTTTATTAGGATAATTTTATTAAATTTGTTTCGAATTCTACTCTTGTTAGAAATTCTAAAAAAGTTGGACTCTCTAATATTGCTTGAAAAGTTTCTGCTTTATATATATGTATTGAAAAAGCTGGACTCTCTAATATTGCTTGAAAAGTTTCTGCTTTATATATATGTATTGATTGATTGATTGATTGATTGATTATGTTTATATTATAATTAATATATCATATAATTAGTTACATTGTGTATTTTGAGTTCAACCTACTTATATTAGAATAATGTTATTAAATTAAATTTAATCTACTTAAATTAACATTATTAAAATATTAAGAAATCTACTTTTATTAGGATAATTTTATTAAATTTGTTTCGAAATCTACTTTTGTTAGAAAATCTAAAAAAGTTGGATTATCTGATATCGCTCGAAAAGTTTCTACTTTATATATATGTAATGATGACTGATTGATTAATGATTGATTGATTTATTCGTGTTAAAGGGAAATTTTTTGAATATCGTTTACTTTTCTCATCCGCAAAAATGGTATAGGTCAATCTAATTTCCTTACCTTATTCAAAAATAAAAAAAAAAAAAAAACTAAATCCAAATCCAAGTACTTTTGGGTCTTCAAAAGTTTGGGAGTATCTCATTCACTACCTTGGGCCTTCATACCTAACGTTTTTACAAATAAAAACCCTAGTTCTTTAAACTTTCGCCCCAGTTATTACGAAATCAAATTGAAACCGAAAATAAAAGCGAAACCCGAAACCCAAAACCCAAAACCGAAGCCGACATAGCTTAGGTCGGTCATTGGTGATTAAATAGATACGGAGTACCGAGTACATTATCGGGTGGTAAAAAAAAGGGTTTGAAATCCTAAATTAGGTTTACGCCCTTCGCTCCTTACTCGCTTCCCGGCGTTCTCTCTTCCCTCTCATCTCCCCTTTTCTTCGATTCTTCAAGGTTCGCTCTTGTTTTTCCTCCATTGATTCACTTTATTTACTGCTCTACTGTATAATTTTCAGTTTGTTATCTTTATTATTTGATTGATTTTGTTTATTCGATTTAGTTCGTAATCTAGATTTCTGATTGTAAGTATCAGAAAAATAGATTTGAGTGATTAGGTCTATTTGATTGTTAAAATCACGTTTTTTTTTTGTATATTTTAGGTAAATTTATGGTTAGTTCTTAAAGCTTGTGTTAAATCTGTGCTAAATCGTTGCTAAACATGTTTTTTTAGTAATTGATAGATGTAAACAAATCGCGCGCTTATGTTTCGAGAAAGTTCATTAGATAGATTGGATTTACTTTGGTGCGATGCAGGGATTGTGAATTTGTAATGAATCAGTAAGCAGTGTGCTAGCCATTTCATTGGATTGAATTGGTAGGTTTTTTCATGTACTGTAGCTGACTTCTGTGTAATTTGTTGGTGTAGGTTGTGTGTGTTAAGAATATTGTTGAACTTGGGTGATATTTATTGTGAGATTCGGTGTTTTATTGCGTTAGTGGGGTTGTAGCTGGATATTGAGTGGAAGGTGGTGTACAATGCTGGGCGTGACGCCAATTTTGCCACTTCCTGCTCCACCAACGGATGGGGATCTTGGGCCATTACCACCTTCCCAATTGCCTGCGGAGGACGACAAGCAAAATTACTACCAAAATGAAGTAGTTAAACCAAGCTCAGTGGCAACACATACACGAAGAATTGGGATAATCCATCCACCTCCAGATATTAGGAACATTATTGATAAGACATCACAGTTTGTAGCTAAAAATGGGCCTGAATTCGAAAAGAGAATTGTTGCTAGTAATGCAGGAAATGTGAAATTTAACTTTTTAATTGCATCGGATCCTTACCATGCTTATTATCAGCATAAGCTATCAGAGTTTCGTGCTCAAAATCAAAATTCTGCACAACAGCCTTCTTCACAGCCGTTGGATTCTGCTGTTCCAGAGACTGCTTCTGCTGATGGTGTTGCTGCCACTGAAGAAAAACCCGACCCCGCTGCACAATTTAGACCTGTCCGTAAGGTCCTTGAGCCTCCCGAGGCTGAACAATACACTGTAAGGCTGCCTGAGGGGATAACAGCGGAGGAATTGGATATAATTAAGCTTACGTCACAATTTGTAGCCAGGAATGGAAAGTCTTTTTTGACTGGTCTCACTAGTCGGGAGATGAACAACCAACAATTTCATTTTTTGAAGCCAACCCATAGCATGTTTATGTCCTTCACTGCCTTTGCAGATGCTTATTCTAAGGTTTTGATGCCTCCAAAGGGTTTGACAGATAAGATACTGAAGAGTGTTGTTGACCGAACGACTGTGTTAGAGCGGTGTCTGCATAGACTTGAATGGGAGAAAACACAGGAGCAAGCTAGGCAGAAAGCAGAGAATGAGGTCGAGCAAGAAAGACTTCAAATGGCTATGATTGATTGGCATGATTTTGTAGTTGTTGAGAGTATAGATTTTGCAGACGATGAGGACGAGATATTGCCTATGCCCATGACTCTTGAAGAAGTCATAAGGAGGAGCAAGATATCTACTATAGATGAGGAAGAAGTTGTCGAGCCTGGCAAGGAGGTGGAGATGGAAATGGATGAGGAGGAAATACAACTTGTCCAGGAGGGTATGAAAGCAGCAAGCCTGAGTGAGAATGGAGATGACCAGAAGAATGAAGTAGCTTCTATGGATGAAGACGAACGTCCAATGAGAATCGTGAAAAACTGGAAAAGACCAGAAGAGAGAATTCAATTAGAGAGAGAATCGTCTAACTTTGTCGTGTCTCCAATTACGGGAGAATTGATACCCACAAGTGAGATGTCAGAACACATTAGGATCTCTCTCATTGATCCAAAATACAAGGAGCAGAAGGAACGGATGTTTGCTAAGATTCGGGAGACCACACTTGCTCAAGATGACGAAATTTCCAGAAATATCGTGGGACTTGCACGTACGCGTCCGGACATCTTTGGTACCACCGAGGAAGAAGTGTCCAATGCCGTCAAAGCCGAGATTGAGAAGAAAAAAGATGAGCAGCCTAAGCAAGTCATATGGGATGGACACACTGGGAGCATTGGCCGTACCGCAAACCAGGCTATGTCTCAGAGTATGGGTGGTGAAGATCCATATGAGATCAATAATAATGATGGAAGGCCTCTCCCAGGACCCGCTGCTCTTCCTCCTCCAAGACCTGGTGTTCCATTAGTCCGTCCACTCCCCCCACCGCCTAATTTAGCCCTTAATATGCCCCGTTTACCAACCAGCAGCATTCAATATTCTACTCCAAACAGTACTCCGAATATGGTACCTTTTCAACACCGTCCAATGGTCTCTGCAAATCAAATGGTTAGGCCGCCACCTCCTCCTATGCAAATGCCTCTTGGACAGCAACACATGATGATGAATCGCCCACCAATGCAACCTCTTTCCATGCCAGGGCCACCTCCACCCGCTGCCCAGTTTACGCCGGTTGGTGCTCATCGTCCCTTTTCAATCATGCCAGCACATGGGATGCCTGCCCCTCCGCCACCGTTGCCACAAGGAATACCTCCACCTCCGCCACCACCCACTGAAGCTCCTCCTCCGCTTCCTGATGAACCAGAGCCAAAAAGGCAGAAGTTTGATGACACTGCTCTGGTTCCAGAGGATCAGTTTCTTGCGCAACATCCGGTATGTCTTTTTTTTTTGTTATCTCTACTGAATTTTTTTTAACGGTTCTACTTTTCAATTAGCTTGGCAACTGGCTAATGCATTCTCTTTGAGGTTAGATTACAGGCTTTGGTGACCTGCTTACTGATTATCGAACTAGTCTTCGTAACTTTATGAGCTTTTTTACTTGGATACTTCTCTTTTTATCTCTGTTATGCTTCACTTCCAACTGTCCAAGCCTAGACAGTCACAAAATTCTGATTTTCCCTTTTCAGTTAATAAATGTTTCTCTTCTTGCTCTCAAATGGAGCTAACGGTTGTTTGAGTGATGTGTGCAGGGACCTGTTAATTACAGGCTTTAGCATTCTTGCATACTGATTACAGCACTAAAATATCTGGGACTTATGACCCTTTTAATTAGTTGGTGTTTTGAATACTCATTAATGCACTAAAATTTTCTTGAAACTTGATGTGCTTTTGTAGTTAGTTTCTTCTTTCTGACCTCTGTTTTGGTTTACAGCCTTCGTTGCTGCTTATAGAGGTCTCTTCCTGTTGTTCTCAAATGAAGCTAACTGCTCTCTGAGTTGTGTGTGCAGGGCCCTGTTAGGATCAATGTATCTGTTCCTAGTGTTGATGAAGGGAACCTCAAGGGGCAAATACTGGAGATTTCCATGCAGTCGTTATCTGAAACTGTTGGCAGTCTGAAAGAAAAGATATCTGCAGAAATCCAACTTCCTGCAAACAAGCAGAAACTAAGCGGAAAGGCTGGATTTCTCAAGGACAATCTCACACTTGCTTATTATAATGTCGGAAATGGCGAGTCGCTGACACTATCATTAAGGGAGCGTGGTGGCCGGAAAAGATAGATCCACTTGGACAGGAAACTAAAGGTCGTTGTTGGAATCTTGTTGGATCTATTTAGTGTTTTCTTTCCAAATGTTTCTTTTGGATATTATGATCATGGTGTATTTTATAGCTTGAATTTTACGACTTGATCATTATTATGTACTACAGATGTGGCCTCTTGGGAATTTTATCTTAAGGGCAAGGGAAGTCTTCGAAATCATTCTTTGTTTGTTTGGTTGGACCGAATCTGTTTTCCTCTCGTTATTTGACTAATCTAATTCTGTTTACCTTTGCAGCTGATGCACTTGAACTCTCAAGTTGTAGTTATGAAAACATTCTCCATGTTCAATAGCCTTCAGTGGCTTCGTTTCATTTCTGTTCTTTTCTATTATGTGTTTTGGTTTCTTCTATTATCTGATTTTTCTAGACTTACTTATTTTTTGCCGGAGATTAGGCTGCTTCTTGTAGGAAAACTTGTCATTTATGCTGGGTCTGAGATAAGATTTCGTCTATCGAAGTGAACATGAGTTATATTATTGGCTTACAAGCAAGTAACCTCCTCAGCCTGAGAATTTTCTTATATAGTAGTTTCATTCATGATGAGCATGCTTTTTGTTTTTATGCTTTCCTGTTTACCTTGACACAGCGAAGTGATCGTAGAAAGACGGGTTGGAGCTTGAGGCATTACCGTTACATTTGTCTCATAATAACTGAAGGCAAGTAGTATTAACGGCTAGTTGGCATTTTGGTTCACAGTGCTGTTTCTGCATATCCTGAAATCTGGCAATTTTTTGCAGCCGAGGCTAGAAAAACTTAATTGCTTTATGGTTGACTGTGTAGTGTTTAAAATTCCCTAGGCTGGTCATCGTTTATGGTCCTCTTGTTAAGAGGTTGGGTAAGTATCAGTACTGGTGTAAGAGGTTGAAATCCATTTGTTTCGCATATTAGACTTCCTTCACTATACATGAATAAAAAAGATGTCTGGAATTTCCTGTGTAGATTTTGTTGCTTTAGCTCACATGATTGGAGTTTAGTGGGCAATTTTTTCCATGTCTCTGGTTAACAGTAAAATTGTTTACTCGTGTCCTATGGCACTTTTCGAGCTGATGATGATCTGGTGATTTTGGTATTTGGAGTGTGGTGGGTTTCACATTCGATTGGGAATGTTTGGATTGTTTTTGGCCCTTTCGGAGCTCTTTTTTCTTGCAATTTTTGACTAATTTTGGACGTAGACGTCGTATCATTTATACATATTTAGCTTCTTTGCTAGGTTGAATCATTTATGCTCTTCTGGTTAACTATATCTCTGGCCGGTGTTACTTTGGCTGCTTAGTTGCTGGAATTTCTGATTTGAAATAATGAAGGTGACTGTGTTACCTACGCGATTTTTCAGTGTTGTCATTTATCGAATATCACAGAAGTCACAGCGTTTCAGTGATGTGTTAAGCGGTGTCAGGGCGAAACGATGTTGTGAATTACAGCCTGTATATTGACTGTCTCGAGTCTCCCTCATTCTCTTGCAATGTATAACCTAAACAATTTTTTTACACTGCTTGGCACTGTCCAATTCCATGCCGATCATGCGTCAAAGGTATTCAAGGTAATAAGTTCTTAGTAATGTGGGACAATCACAAGATTGTCCCACATTGACTGCTAAAACATTCATGAGAGATTGCTTGGCACAGGCTAGGGATGTGTGGATAACATTCGAGAGAGAAGCGGAGGGAGAAAGGTATGGAAGGAAGGAAGGAAACAAGAGGGGAGGGAGAATGGAACATGGATTCGCTGTCAGAAAATTTGCAATGCAAGTGAAGGTAAGTTTGAGAGACAGAGGATGGTTCAGCCTTGAGAACAATGGCTAAACAACAATGTATGTCTCACGTCTAACTTCATCTTGTAATGTAATTCGAAAGGCTTTAGTTGTGCGTCATACTCAAGAACATGCAATGTTCTTTAACTACCAAATCCAGCTCCGACCCACCCAATCTTAGGCATATAATTGACGTCAATAATATTTTCTACCTCGAGTTTCAAGTTATTTCTTACTTTGTAGGCTATCACGTATACGCGGGGTTTACCCAGTGCGCACCAAAGATAGCCTTACGGGTTCCCTCGTCATAAAAAAAAAAAACAGTAATTACATTATATTTTTTTTAAAAAAAAAAAACATTTTTTCAGGCAACATTTTTTTTTTTTTTTGCATTTTTTTCGTAATGATGAAAAACGTCGTTAGTATACATTAAATTTTACAGTGTTGCTACTGCCTAGACCTGGCAAAATCAACCCGGCCCGAGACCCGAACTGACGCACCCAAATGACACCCAAAACCCGAATTGACCCGACCCGAGATTTCATGGACCCGTAACAGACCCAACCCGAAATGACCTAATCTAAAACCTCCCAATCCAAAAATAACCCGACAAAACATAGCTTTAATTGACCCCAAAAGACTTGAAATGCCTTTTTTCTCTTAATCATTGACCCAAAAATGACGACCCGCTTGACCCGTAACCCGAAATGACCCGACTCAAACTGGCCCACAAGTTACCAAAATGAAACATTTTTCAAACATCAAATCACCATGTACCCTTAAATCTTAGGGCAGTAGAGTCTCTTATTAAACTCAAAACTCGTGACACTGAAGTAGAATTAATCTTATTTTTAACTGGCATAAAATTTAGTCCTCAATGCTTAGCTCGACCGACAAAAGGAAGCTATAGAACTAAGCAAGGAGAACAGTAACAAAACAAACTGTAGAGTATGCATGTAATTTCTGTAACTTCTTGCGACCTGAACTCATATATTACAAAACTCTATATGTCAGACACATACTTTCATGGTCCAATATGATCACAATAGAAGATCTTCATTCTCAAACTAGAAGCATAATTTACAAGGGTACGGGTTACGAATATAAGCTAAGAATCGCCTGCACCTTCACCATTTGTGTTTATTTGTCTGGAGTTGTTTCGGGCAGATGATGAGGTGCTACTGAGCTCACTGATTTCAAGCTTGCAGAGAGGGCACAATGCATTGATCTTCAACCATTTGTCAACACACTCGGTGTGGAAGACGTGGAAGCAAGGAAGCTCCCTCAACTCATCGTTCTCTACGTAGACTGCTAAGCAAATGCAACAAGCCTGCATCCCGTCCCATTTACAAACAACAACATCAGAGCCTTAATCCCAAAATGATTTGGGGTCGGCTGACATAAATCATCCTTTAGAACCGTCCATGGGTGAACGCACACGGCACACCTCAAAAATGCGAAAAAGTGAAGAAAAAGTGAAAAACAAAAGGGGAGTGAAACATAATACAAAAGTCAAGTAAACTTAGGTGGGTGTTTTGGGTGTAAACGCCTTAATCCCGTCCCATTTACAAAATCGTAAATAATTTGGTACGTGACTGGGAAACTAAACAGGAGAATAGTATGAAAGATGGCAACAATGAAATGGAAGAAAAGTAACATATTTTAAGGATGAAAATCATATCCGATTGGCTGGTTGGTAGAGATTTGGAGGTGGGTTTTTTGGGTGTAAACGGAGTCAATCAGGCAGTTCCTAATACCCTATGCTAACGGGCTTCAGACCTGGGTCATGAATACCAAACGACTTTCCCATGCGAGCATTTCCGATTGGGCCGCACCCAAACGTAGGAGAAAGAGTCCACAATTCAGGCCCAAGAGGGTTTCACTCTAAAACTAATTGGCAATAGAGGGAGTAGCACAATGGGCCTGGGCCGCACCCAAACGGAGGAGAAAGAGTCCACAACTCAGGCCCAAGAGGGTTTCCCTCTAAAACCAATTGGCAATAGAGGGAGTAGCACAATGGGCCTGGGCCGCACCCAAACGGAGGAGAAAGAGTCCACAACTGAGGCCCAAGAGGGTCCACTCTAAAACCAATTGGCAATAGAGGGAGTAGCCCCTTGCCTTATAAAGTGGTAATTCTTCTCCTCTTTTATCAATGTGGGACAACCCTCACATGTGGAACTTTGAGTTTCTTCACAGAAGGGGCCCACTCGGGTTTTAGAGAGACAAATGTTATCTCACGATCTAGTATAGTAGTATATTGTAATCATCTTATAGGGTAGTTTTGATGCTATTATGGCCTCATGGGGTTCTATTCTATGTCAATAAGAGCACTCCATGTTTTCTCAATATTTGTTCCGACTTCATCAGAATATTTTTGATGCTGAAAATGCCAAACAATCAACCGCGCAACTGGCATATGCATCCCATCGACATAAATCAAAGAATAATGCTACAAAAATGTCAAACTTACTGCATCTTCTCGAGATATCCTAAGCTCCTTTTGCGCTCCATCGGCCAAATGTTCATTACTAGCTCTCAAGCGTATATCTTCATCATCAGCAATCTCAGTTTTGCTTAGCTTGAACTTGTAGGTGGGTAGGGCCTCAATGGCTTCCGTGCTGGCCCCCCTAGTTTTTGAGAGATCTTCTCTAATGCCAATTGCTGAAATAATACAAGGCAGGCAGCAAAATATGGTAGCACATAGCAGAAATGGGAGCGCATAACCAATGCAGCTGAAGGTAAGGAAAACTATACACAACCTGGAACACAAGAACGAATGGGTTGGCTGTCTGAGATGAAGCAATCGACTATGATTGTCAACCGATGACTTTGACCACTAAATTTCTCCAAATATTTGTAGAAATAGTGCAATTTGTCATGTTTGATTAATAATCATTTGAGTTTAGCTATTGTATACTGTGAGAAATAGGTCAAAGTTAACGTCGATCAACTATCAGCAGTCACATGGGGAAAATTGCAAGAATTCAAAACAAAACGAATAGTTACCTATACAACTTTGGAGCTACAGAAGGAGAGGAATGTGCCCCAAAAATCCACACATTACCAACTACAAACCACACGGCAAAGAAGCAGTCCAATGCCATCTTGAAGTGGTCAACTATCCCGTTGAACCTGCAGATGAACCAGTTTCTTATTCAACAACAAAAGAAATTGCTGATGAAGACAAAAAATAACAACATGAAACCATTTTATTAGGCGCTTTCCAACAGAGTTCCACTCTTTTCTCATTGCAATGTCTTTCTCCATTTGTTTTTTATGAAAAGGTTAACGGGTTAGCCTCCAATAACTTTTTTGGATAATCAATAGCATAAGCGAGATGATCCATTAATAAAAAAAACTCAAACGCTTACCGAACACTAATTCTTCCACCCATATGACCATTTCTGGTCAGTGTATGTGAATCATGATGACTAGTCCCTTCTTCCTGAGTGAAAGACAATGCTGTGGAAGTAGTGCCTTCAGAAGTGGTTACCCCTGCAGAGCTGTGATGTGACTGAACTGAATACCGGTCACGTCCTTGAGTGCAATTCCGAAGACGCCAGTACAGAATCGGAAGTGTTGCAAGGCAACCGCATGCATAACCCACCACCCACGCGAAAAGGGGAGCATCCGCACTCTTATATCTTGACAAGGACAAAATAACAACAGAAGCAACAATTTGGGCCAGAGTGACGATGAGCTCAACTGAGATCCATAGGCCTGAATTCAACGGGCTGGTGTAACCAATTGAGTTACCTCTCGCCACAGATGAAGAATTTCGGGAGCTCATTCTCCTACTAGAAGATAAAGATTGTGATGTATTAACTTGGGTAGTACTAGCATCTAATGGTCTATCTACACTGTGGTCAATTTCTGTTTGATTTCTACCGTCACCATGATTAGATGTGCTCGGTGGAGCATCAACACTAACAGCAATGTTGATTACATGGTTATGACGTTCAACGGCTTCCAAGCGCTCCATTAGCAAAGGGAATTGATCTCCAGCAGTCTCACTATGTAATACCAGCAGGGGAATGCCCATCTAAGTAAGGAAATCGAAAAACATAAGGCGGGTGTAGCATAGATGGTCAGATATAGTCACACTTCTTCCTAAGCTAGTAAAACTATATTTCTTCTATGATATGCAAATGATTTTACGAGCTCCACCAATCACACTTTACAGCATTCAGCACCTAGGATCAATAAATACAAGTCAATATCAAAAAGATTTAGCTCAAACAGCCAAAAGAAGGCATTTTTAGTAAGGAAATCCAGAATGAAATGCACTATTCTCCTGAAATTAGTTGCATTTCCCATATGTAATGTTCCACGACTCGGACACCTTTATTCTCTATTGTCCAATTCAAATTAGAATTTCAAACTCGAGCAGAAGAAGAATACTCCATCCGTCATAATCATTTGTTTACCTTTATTCTATATTATCTGATTAAAGCAGTATTTTAATCAAAGGTAAACAAATGATTGTAACGGAGAGTTTCCCTCGAAAGATACCCATTTCTTTATTTTTGAAGGAGCAAAATATCCAATTTCTAATTCATGCTGATTTGCAATAAATCTCATTTCTTAAATTTTTTTTCCTCTTAAAAAGTTTCAAGATGGAACCTTTCACATAGATCTTTCAAACTGGAGTTAACAGCTGAAATCTTAATTCAGTAAATCAGTAAAAACCCAGATAAAATCAACAATTAAAAACACTAATTTCCAAACAAAAGCAACAAAAAAATCATGAAATTAATCAAACATTGAAACCCATGAGTGAAGTATATGCTTAACTGAAAACCCATCAAAGAAAACCCACATTACACCAGAAATCAGAAACCCAAATGAACATAAACAGCAGTAAACAGACATAAGATTAACTAATCAAACAAAAGTTAAAGAGGAAAGTAAGCTAATTGAAGCAAAGAATAATGAAGAAAAATTAACACAAAAAAAAAGAGATAAAGTATGAAGAAAGTAGTAGGGATCTTACAAGAATGGAGTTTAGTTTGGTTGGTGTGAAGTTACAGAAATTAGAAAGCTGAAGTTTGAATCAGACAAGTTAGAAGAGCAGCTTTTGTTGTGTTATACTTCTATTTGTTGTGTCTGCGCTTCTTTTTTCACTCTCTGACGCAAACTCAGTAGGAAGTTTACAACACCCTGTCGATATATTCACTTTTTTTTTTTTTTTTTTTTTCACTTCATACACATTAATAGGTGGTAGTGTGGTACTACAAGTGTAAAACGGTTAAACGGGTAAATCGGGTAGAGGGATCTTACAAGAATGGAGTTAATAGTAGACCCGACAAAAGTGAAGATTCAAATAACGCTATCCAAGCTCGACCCATACCCGAATTAAGGCCCGAATCTAACCTGTAATACGAATTGACCCGACCCTATTGAACGATCGAATGTTTATTATAGGAAATTGACTGTTATCCCAAAATAACTTGAAAAGAACATAGTCGAAATACGACTCGAATACGAAATGATTTGATCCGGCTTGAATTCTTGCAAACCTGAACAACCCGAACCTGAATTGATTCGACCTGGACCCGGCCCGATTGACATGTTTGCTAGGTCTAGTTAATAGGCACTACAACCGTAAACCCGTCAAACGGGTAAAGCAGGGAAAGTTATAGGTGGTCTTAGAGATGACAAAATCAACCCGGCCCAATTGACTCAACCCGAAAAGTTCACCTGCTACTCGAAATTGACTCGCACTACAGCACCGGGACGTGATCCGAAACTTGAACCAACCTGACAGGACCCGACCCGAGCTTTGTTGACCAGTAATTGGTCTGACCCGAAATGACTCGGTCCAAAATCACCCAACTAGGAAATGGCCCGGTAAAACATAACTATGATTGACCTCATAAAGACTTAAAATGACTAATTTGAATGAATCACTTAATATTATTTACGTTAAAGGAAAGAATCGATCATTAATCCGAAAATGACCCGCTCCGAAATTACCAGCCCGCTTGACCCGACCAACATACTCGAAACCCGAAATAACCCCGCCCGATCAAAACAAACCTGTTAAGACTTAGACCCGACCCGACTGACCCGATTGTTAGGTCGAGGTAGTGTGGCCATTTTGGGCTTGGATATAATATGCGGCGGATATGTTAATACAGGTTTGAAGGAGTTGGATTGTACGAGTGTTTTTGGTCGGATTAAGGTTAGAAATGGTTCAAATTAACGCACTTTTACAAATGTTAATTTTCTTTATTTTAATTACAAACATATTGCTATTTTCAATTTGTATTATTATCTTGTTTAATTGGGAGTATATGGTATTAGTGAGAATAATACTTTTTTCTCTAATATATTTAATATCGCAACGCTATACAAAGTATTTGATTGATGCGTTGTCACACACTCACACATACATGACAGCCTCATAGGTAGTAACAATAATTAATCATGTGATAAAACTATACTTAAAAAAACTGTAGCATATTTCTATAATGTAAAAACTTAATAATAATAATAATAGAAAGGGCTTAATTGCAAAATATTACCTATTATAGTCAAGATTTTTTAAAATACCACATATTATACTTATTTTTTCAAATTGTTACCTACAAAGCTACCATTTTCCCAAGTTGCTACCTAAAACCTGAATTTAGGACTTAATTAACCATTATTAGGTAACTTTCATGATTTACCCCCTTTTTAAATTGATTTCTAAATAATTTACTCATAATACTCTTATTATTGATTCTTTCTTTTTCATCCTTTTCATCCACCCACCACCACCCTCAACATCCACCACCCTCAACAATCCATCACTATTATTAGTTACCACCTTCACACCCACCACTATTTATCTCACTCACTTCTGCGATTGCCACAGAGAAATCGCTCACCACCATAACTCTAACCACAACTATCATTCCCGCCTGCCTTCCACTACAAAACCTAGCTTCTTAACTCGCTCGTTGTCACACCTATAGGAACCGTACTCCTTAGATCTAGGGTTTTCCATTGGTAAGGACTAAGTACGGTGATGGTGGTGGTGGGGTAATAAAGGTGAGACTTAGGTGGCGTTGTGGTTGTAGATACGGTTTAGGGTGTGGTTGTATTAGATCGAGACGGTGCTATATTGTGCATGGTTAGGCTATGGTGACGCTGTAATACTACGGTTTTATGAGTCTCTGGGTACTCTATCGAGTGGGCCTTACTCTGTCGAGTAAGGGTGTGCTGCGTTTTAAAATAGTTTCTGACCTGTTGGGTACTCGATCGAGTAACCTTGATACTCGATCGAGTAGGGGGCACTCGATCAAGTATCTCAGCTACTCGATCGAGTAGCCGGTTTACGGGGGGATGATTTGCCGGGTTTTGTTAATAATGCGATTTAGTATATAATTACTTCCGTCACTTTCTTTAAACACTTTTATAAACCTAATCACTTTCAAAGAGAAAACAAACTACGTTCTTCGCATCAATCGCATTGTTGGCAAATCCCGGAGCTTGGAAGGTTGGAATTCGTGTTTCTTTATACCTTTGTAATCCTTGTGTCGAGGGTAAGATCTACGTATCATTTTTATAGTATTTCGTTAAAGTTAGTTAAACCCTAATATTGGGATTTGGGGGTTTTGTTGTGTTTCATGATTGGTAGTGATTATATGTTTGTATGTTAGGAGGAGGATTCGTAGAAGAAGCCTTTTGATATCAAGCTGTTGAGACCGTCTGACTGTGTTGCTTTCCAGGTAGGGTTTCCCTACTCAGTATTAGTCCCATAGTGTGTTGTTGGTGTTTGTGATTGTTGAATATTATCATACTCGTATTGTGACGATTGCTGGATTTGGTTGCTGATAGTAGTTGTGATTGTTTGTATCTGTCTGTGTTCTTCGGGGCGCGTCCCTGGCTGAGTGGAGTCACTTGCGGGAGTGGCTTCACGCTCATTATTCGCCTTCTGTGGAACCCGCCACAGAAGGGATGTGCACATTAAAGAATTTGGGTTTATCGCTCGATAGAGATGAGCGGGGATTTGGTGGGTACGGCTGCGGTCCCCCACTGGCGGCGTGGAGTGACCTGTTGCGATGGGCACTCTGGCAGGGCTACACACTTTAGTGTGTAGTCAGGATTGTGGAGTTGGGATTGGAGTTCGGAGTATATCTGTGATGATTGAGCTGTTTGTTTACTGTGTTGTTGGTTTATATAAATTGTGTGATTAGTACTGACCCCGTTTATTGTTTTAAAAACTGTGGTGATCCATTCGGGGATGGTGAGTAGTTGTTGAGCAGGTATGAGTCGAGTTACATGGGATAGCTGGGATGATACCACCGTCTGATGATAGAGTCTTCCGCTGTAGCATGATTAGTTTATCAAACATTTCTTTTAGTTGTTGGTTTTGAGAACATGTAACTGTATTTTGATATTTGGTTTTGGATTGTAACCTTTCACTAAAGTTATACTATTTAAACGTTGTTTCGTTATTGTCTTATGATTATCATTGCCTCGGGCAATCGAGATGGTAGCATCTTTATACCTGAGTGGTCCGGTAAGGCACTTGGAGTATGGGGGTGTTACAAAATGGTATCAGAGCGACGATCCTAAAACCTGTAACCAATGAATCTAATGAATATAGGGAGTCAATTAAAATGAACCCGGGGTAAAGGTTGTAGGAGCTAATGCAAAGACTTGGGAGACGTCCTAAAGTCGCGAACTCGCCCTACAATTTTGTACCGGTCACATGGGGGGTATATGTCAAGTCGTATGTGATGTTTGCTAGTTTGTATGTGGATGTGACGATATATGTTGTGAATTGTTGGATGTTGGGAGTAGAAGATTGAAATTGTGAAGGAAAGGTTGGTAAAGTATATAAAATGTTGTTTGAATAAGAGGCATGTTGGATGTTTATTATATGACATTTGATAACATGAAAAAGTTATTTTGTTGATCATATGAAGAGTTATGTGGAATTGCATGCTTAGCTATATTATAATGTTGAGTTTATAAAGTTGTATAGTATGTTGGGATATGTGAGATAACATACGGGTAGTATATACGAGTCAGTATGACTCGATCGAGTAGGGGGTACTCGATCGAGTAGGTGAGGTACTCGGTCGAGTGGGTCTGACTCGATCGAGTGGGTATTTGACGTTTTTACAACCAGAATTGTGTTTTTGGGCACTCGATCGAGTCCATAGGGCACTCGATCGAGTAGGGGGTCACTCGACCGAGTAGCTGTGCTACTCGGTCGAGTATGTTAGAGATCAAAAGGTCTGTTTTGGGTCTGATGTCGGGGCACTCGATCGAGTATAGTGGGCACTCGATCGAGTAGCCTCTACTCGATCGAGTAGGTTTAGGCACTCGATCGAGTGTGTTCTGGGCAGTCTGCTTTCGTGTTTTGAGGTTTTAGTGCGTATGTTTATATCTACCCTTTCATTCTTATATAGTTTCAAGATGCCGCCCAAGAGAAACGCCTTGTATGCGAGAGCTGAGAGCATGAACATCGACGATGTAGTTAAGATGTTGGAGCACCAAGATGCTCTTACAGAGGCCCTAAAGAGAGTGGGAAAGGATTAGGAGTTTGACCACTCCAAGATCAGCCTTTATATAGCGAGGTTTAACCCAAAAGAGTACAAGGGGACCGGGGAGCCTAATCTTCTCGACAACTGGCATCGTGAGATGGAGAACATACTAGACTTGTTACACTGTCCTGATGAGATGAGAGTGGAACAAGCTGCGTTCTACTTGAGGGAAGCAGCTGGTGAGTGGTGGGATAAGGTGAAGGTGAGTGCTAGGGAGATGTACACGAAACAGGGCTTACCTGCTATACCTTGGGAAGAGTTTCGGAGATCTATGAGGAAGGAGTTTGTACCTGAGCATGTGAGGAGTAAGCTGATGGAGGAGTTTGATGGGTTTAGGATGACATCTGACATGTCAGTGGCTGAGTACTACAAGCAGTTTAATGAGAAGTCTAGGTATGCTGAGGACATGGGTTTGAGTGAGGAGAACCTAGCGCTGAGGTTTGAGAGAGGGTTGACCCCTAAGATCATGGATAAGTTACCCGTGGGAGTCCTTACTGATGTTAAGGAAGCTTATGAGAGGGTTGGGAGAGCTGAGAGGTTGGTGGAGATGGCTCAGGAGAGAGCAGTTGAGAAAAGAAAGGCTGAGAGTGAAGGTGGTGGCCAATCTAGCCATAAGAAAGGCAACCACAATCAGGCTAGAGCGTTTTCTTCTGGGTCAGGGTTCAGTGTTGGGGCTTCCTTTGGGCGTGGCCGTGTAAGTGGTAGTGGTAGTTGGGGGATGACCTGCTATGGCTGTGGCGGTGTAGGCCACAAGAGACATGAGTGTACGAGTCTACCTGGAGCTTTTCAGAGATCGGCTCAGGGGAGCTATTCTCAGGGGCCGGCACAGAGTTATGCGAGCAATAGACCATCTGCGTCATGGTCTAACCGGGGAAGTCAGAGTTATCAGGGTGGAGGTAACCGCAATGGCGGTAATTCCTATCAGAAACCTGCTACGAACAACAACAACAACAATCAGGGGTCGGGTGCTAAGCCGACCACATCGGCCAAGATCTTGTTCGGGAGAGGTGGACGAAGACCGGTGGAAAGTCGTTCATGATGGACAAGAATGCAGCTGAGGATGATGCACATGTTATCACTGGTACTTTTCTTGTTAACGGTATTCATACCTTTGTTTTATTTGATTCGGGGGCGTCTCAGTCGTTTGTATCTTCGAGTCATGTTAAACGGCTGGGTTTGAGGGTATATGAGTCTGTAAGTGAGAAAGTTTTTATACCTTCGGGTGAGTCTGTATCTTGTGGGAGGTTGTATAGAGATGTACCTATGATAGTTGGGCAAGTTGATCTACCTGTAGACTTGCTAGAGTTTCCTTTTGACGGTTTTGAGATGATAGTCGGGATGGATTGGTTGGGAAAGTATAAAGCTAAGATAGACTGTCATCAAAAGAAAGTGTCTTTGAGAGGTCCTAAGGGTGTTACTGTGTCTTATCATGGGTTTGTGGTCAAACCCAAAGTCAAGTTGATTGCAGCTGTTACCTTGAAGTCCTATCTGAGGAAGGGATGCCCTTTGATCTTGTGCCATGTGAGAGATGACCAGATAGAGAGTCCGATAGTTGATCAGATACCAGTGGTGGGAGAGTTTGCAGATGTTTTTCCAGAGGAGATTCCGGGATTGCCACCGAAGAGGGAGATAGATTTCACGGTTGAGTTGAAACCGGGGACGGGGCCAATCTCTAAGGCACCGTACCGGATGGGTCCTAAGGAGATGGAGGAGCTCATGAAGCAGTTAGATGATCTGATAGAGAAGGGATACATTAGACCTAGTGTATCGCCGTGGGGAGCACCAGTTCTTTTTGTGAAGAAGAAAGATGGGAGTTTGAGGTTGTGCATAGACTACGAGAGAGTGCGAACCGAGTGACAAGTGAAGAACAAGTATCCTTTGCCAAGGATAGATGACCTGTTTGATCGGTTGAGTGGTGCATCAGTCTTTTCCAAGATTGATTTGAGGTCGGGGTACCATCAGGTGAAGATTAGAGAGGTGGATATAACAAAGACAGCTTTCACGTCGAGGTATGGCCATTATGAGTATGTGGTGATGCCGTTTGGGTTATCTAATGCACCGGCTGTGTTTATGGATTTGATGAACATAATCTTCAGACAGTTTTTGGACAAGTTTGTAGTGGTGTTTATCGATGACATCTTAGTCTACTACAAGACTAAGGAGGAGCATCTGAGGATTGTGTTGCAGAGTTTGAGGGAGCATGAGTTATATGCTAAGCTGTCCAAGTGTGAGTTCTGGTTAGAGAAAGTTGCTTTTCTGGGGCATGTGATCTCTAAGGATGGGGTAGCTGTGGATCCCGCAAAGATTGAGGCAGTGACAAAGTGGGAAGGACTAAAGAATGTTGCTGAGATCAGGAGTTTCTTGGGTTTAGCTGGATACTACAGACGGTTCGTGAAAGATTTCTCCAAGATTGCTAGACCTATGACAGCGTTGATGCGGAAAGAGAAAAGGTTTCGTTGGGATGAGAGTTGTGAGACGGCGTTCCAAACATTAAAGGAGCGTTTGACCACAGCTCCTATCTTAGCATTACCTGAAGGGATTGAGAACTTTGAGGTTTATACAGTTGCCTCAAAGAACGGGTTGGGATGTGTGTTGATGCAGAACGGTAAGGTGATTGCTTATGCTTCTAGGCAATTGAAGCCGTATGAGGAGAACTATCCTACACATGATCTGGAGTTGGGTGCAGTGGTGTTTTCTCTCAAGATATTGAGACATTACCTTTATGGGGCGACCTTTAAGGTATTTTCGGATCACAAGAGTCTCAAGTACATCTTCACTCAAAAGGAGTTGAACATGAGACAGAGGAGGTGGATGGAGCTGATTGGCGATTATGACATGGATATTATCTACCATGAAGGGAAAGCCAATGTTGTTGCAGATGCTTTGAGTAGGAAGTGTGTACATTCTTCGTGTACAGCTCTATCTTTGATGAGGTTGAGAGATGAGGTGGGGAGGTTTGGGATACATAGGATGCAGAGAGGGGATGTCATGGGAGATTTGACAGTGCAGCCTGATCTTTATGATGATATTCGAGGAAAACAGGCGTTGGATCCTAAGATGGTTGAGTGGAGAGCTGGAGTAGAGAAAGGGACGGTGTCTCGATTCTCTATTCATACAGATGGTAGTTTGAGGTTTGATGGTAGGTGGTGTGTCCCTAATGATGAGGAGCTGAAAAAGACAATCATGACAGAGGCACATTGTACACCGTATTCAGTACATCCAGGTGGTGACAAGCTGTACAAGGATTTAAAGAACACATTTTGGTGGCCTGGGATGAAGAAAGAGACAGCTCAATTTGTGGCCCGTTGTTTGACATGCCAGAGAGTTAAAGGGGAACAGCGACGACCACAAGGTAAGATTCAGTCTTTAGAGGTACCTGAGTGGAAGTGGGAATCCATTTCTATAGATTTTATCGTGGGTTTGTCAAAGAGTCAACAGGGTAACAACATGATATGGGTAATAGTGGATCGACTGACCAAGTCAGCTCACTTTGTGCCAATGAAAGATACATGGACTAAAGCACAATTAGTTATGGCTTATCGGAAGAATGTGCTTAAGTTACATGGAGTTCCTAAGGACATAGTATCTGACAGAGATGCGAGATTTATCTCAAGGTTTTGGAAAGAGTTGCGGGAATCTTTGGTAACAACTTTGAAGATGAGTACAGCGTTTCATCCTGCGACAGACGGTCAGACTGAGAGAACGATCAAGACTCTTGAGGATATGCTGCGAGCTTGTGTGATGGACTTTGGTGGTAGCTGGGAACAGAGGTTGGATTTGATAGAGTTTTCTTACAACAACAGCTATCACACTAGTATTGGTATGGCACCGTTCGAGGCCTTATATGGGAGGAGATGTAGGAGTCCGATTTGTTGGGACGACAGTGCTGAGGCAGTGGTTCTAGGACCAGAGATGGTGCATGAGATGGTTGAGCAGATTAATTAAGATGATCAGAGAACGGATGAGAGCAGCTCAGGATAGGCAAAAGAGTTATGCAGACCTACATCGCCGGGATATAGAGTTTCAGGTTGGGGACAAGGTTCTTCTGAAAGTGTCTCCTATGCGTGGGGTTATGAGATTTGGGAAGAAAGACAAGATGAGTCAGAAGTTCATCGGGCCTTATGAGATCTTAGAGCGGGTTGGAGAGGTTGCATATCTTCTGGCTTTACCAGCTGCGTTAGAGAGAGTGCATAATGTGTTTCATGTATCTCAGTTGCGGAAGTATGTGAGTGACCCGTTACATGTGTTAGAGGCAGAGAGCTTAGAGCTAGATGAGTCTTTGTCATATCTTGAGGTGCCTAAGCAGATTTTTGACCGGAAGGTTAGGAAGACTAGGAGTGGTGAAACAGTTTTGCTTAAGATCCTTTGGTCTAACCACGAGTCTGATGAAGCTACATGGGAGGCAGAGGAGGCCATGAGAGAGCGTTACCCTTTCCTTTTTGATCAGGTATGTATGGTTACGGGGACGTAACCTTGTTTCTTTTAGGGGGGTAGGAGATGATCGCGAAGAGTTTTTAAGAGCTTTTTATACCTTTTTATGTTGTGTCGGTATGTTTGTTGCGGTTGAGTTGGGCTTAGTTTGGGTTAGTAACATGTTTTATGTTGAGTTTTGTTTTGGTTGTTGAGTCGGGAGTGTTGTAGGGTGTGTCTTTGTTTTGTTGTGGTTTGAACTTCGGGGACGAAGTTCTTTTTAAGGAGGGAAGACTGTAATACTACGGTTTTATGAGTCTCTGGGTACTCTATCGAGTAAGGGTGTGTTGCGTTTTAAAATATTTTCTGACCTGTTGGGTACTCGATCGAGTAACCTTGATACTCGATCGAGTAGGGGGCACTCGATCGAGTATCTCAGCTACTCGATCGAGTAGCCGGTTTACGGGGGGATGATTTGTCGGGTTTTGTTAATAATGCGATTTGGTATATAATTACTTCCGTCACTTTCTTTAAACACTTTTATAAACCTAATCACTTTTAAAGAGAAAACAAACTACGTTCTTCGCATCAATCGCATTGTTGGCAAATCCCGGAGCTTGGAAGGTCGGAATTCGTGTTTCTTTATACCTTTGTAATCCTTGTGTCGAGAGTAAGATCTACGTATCGTTTTTATAGTATTTCGTTAAAGTTAGTTAAACCCTAATATTGGGATTTAGGGGTTTTGTTGTGTTTCGTGATTGGTAGTGATTATATGTTTGTATGTTAGGAGGAGGATTCGTAGAAGAAGCCTTTTGATATCAAGTTGTTGAGACCGTCTGACTGTGTTGCTTTCCAGGTAGGGTTTCCCTACTCAGTATTAGTCCCATAGTGTGTTGTTGGTGTTTGTGATTGTTGAATATTATCATACTCGTATTGTGACGATTGCTGGATTTGGTTGCTGATAGTAGTTGTGATTGTTTGTATCTGTCTGTGTTCTTCGGGGCGCGTCCCTAGCTGAGTGGAGTCACTTGCGGGAGTGGCTTCACGCCCATTATTCGCCTTCTGTGGAACCCGCCACAGAAGGGATGTGCACATTAAAGAATTTGGGTTTATCGCTCGATGGAGATGAGCGGGGATTTGGTGGGTACGGCTGCGGTCCCCCACTGGCGACGTGGAGTGATCTGTTGCGATGGGCACTCTGGCAGGGCTACACACTTTAGTGTGTAGTCAGGATTGTGGAGTTGGGATTGGAGTTCGGAGTATATCTGTGATGATTGAGCTGTTTGTTTACTGTGTTGTTGGTTTATATAAATTGTGTGATTAGTACTGACCTCGTTTATTGTTTTAAAAACTGTGGTGATCCATTCGGGGATGGTGAGCAGTTGTTGAGCAGGTATGAGTCGAGTTACATGGGATAGCTGGGATGATACCGCCGTCTGATGATAGAGTCTTCCGCTGTAGCATGATTAGTTTATCAAACATTTCTTTTAGTTGTTGGTTTTGAGAACATGTAACCGTATTTTGATATTTAGTTTTGGATTGTAACCTTTCACTAAAGTTATACTATTTAAACGTTGTTTCGTTATTGTCTTATGATTATCATTGCCTCGGGCAACCGAGATGGTAGCATCTTTATACCTGAGTGGTCCTGGCAAGGCACTTGGAGTATGGGGGTGTTACAGACGCGATGGTGGACGTGGTGGTGGTTGATTCTTGATTTCTTGTGGCGCTAGAAATGGTGCGGATGTGTTAAGGGAGTGTTTAAAGACAGGCAAAATGTGTATAACATATTAATATCTGAGTTTTTGATCGTTTGACCTCAATTAAGATCTAATTTAGGTATAAGATAATAATTTGGGAAGATTAGTAACTTTGTAGTAGTAATTTGATCAAATATGTATAATATGTACTATTTTGAATTTTTTTAACTATGATAAATAGTATTTTGCCATTTTTAATTTCCTAATAAAGATATACACTCATATACCATAAAATAAAATTCAACAAGGTTAATGTTTGATGACATCAGTGACATAGAGACGTGGCATGCAGAGGCCAAGTTAGGGTTATGTCGTCCGCTTCAACTAACGTGGGGTGTTATATGCTGGGTTAGCGATTATGACGTTTCGTTCTTCAAGTGGAGGTGATTGTAACACCCCACGTTAGTTGAAGAGGACCATTAATAAATTTAAATGACTATTGTTTAAAAACATTGAGAATATTACTCATATTAACAAAATGCACTTTTTTTTTTTCTGATTATCCATGCAAAAGATAGTGCATAATAGTCATTTGTCAGGAAACATACTTGTCTTTTTTAACACATATACAATTCTATCTATGGTCACCAGTTATAGATTTGTTCTAAATAATAATCTGAAAATCTCAGATCAATTTATCAAGTACGGAGTATGACTAAATTTGATTTTTATTTATTACCTCTTTTGCGTATCTTATAAACATTTTCTTATTTAATGTCGATTTATCGTTATTAATATTTTGATAGCATATCCATGCGGATTAATTTTAAATTTTTAAATAGCTTAGGCTAATAAATTAACCAAACCATATGATATAAATTCTAACTCACATGCAAGTTATAACCCACCGATGATATTTATGGTTAAAGTGGAAAATTAAAGTTCTTCAAGGTTTTGGTGTATTTTTTTATCAAAAAAAAAAAAGAAAAACACCTTTGGTGTATTGTATTGAGATTTGAAACATCTCATTCAAAGGGATAATTGTGCAAGTGTTATATAGCTCAACCCTCAAATCCCTTCTCTTGGAATTATTTTTAAAAGCGATTTTTTTTAACATATGTTCTAAGACACATGATAAAAAGTCACATTTAAGTTAATATTTATAATTATTAACTAAAATGGTAAGAATTAGTATATTCTATTCTATTTCTAATGATTGAATTTTACATATTTTTTCTTAAATGACATCTTATCGTGTGTCCTTAGAGCACAAATTTAAAACGGTAAAAAAACCCTTTTTTTTCCTAAAAGTTGAAATATAAGTGTGTTAATTGCATCGAGTCGATAATACTAATAGGCAATTGACACATCAAAATTGAGACAAATACCCGGTTCTTGCTTCTAAAACAAGCAAGTCGAAGGATCACAATTCATAATCCACTATATAATCACTAAGACAAACGTCACTCAAATGTCCATAACCTTAAGAAAATATGACGTCTATTATTATCTCTAAGGAGTAAGGATTACATCAAAATGCACCTCACCTCCGAAATGTCCATCCTTTGACAAGCATTGATATGAACCTCACGTCCGAAACCATGTATACCATCAAACCTCGAGTTTGTATACAATGGTGGAATGAAAGGGTTAGCAAGATTTGAAATTGCTTCAAAGATTGCCAGCTAAAATTGCTGCTCATTTGGTGATAGGTTGATACTTGATAGCATTCTAAATTGCGGTCATTAGGAATCGCGCTAACAGAAGGTTCTCACTTGTGACGTCTCACAACCCTTCTTCCACTTACAATCCCACTTATGCCCTGTTCTTTTGGACTTAAAGTCACTTAATATAAGTTTACTTCAGATCCTATAAGTTGATTCGATTCGATTCGATCCTATAAGTTCGATTCGGATTCTATAAGTTGATTCGATTCGAGATCTTATAAGTTGATTCGATCCTATAAGTTGATTCGATTCGAGATCCTATAAGTTGATTCGAGATCCTTATACCTCACTTAATTTAAGTTGATTCGAATCCTATAAGTTCGATTCGATTCGAGATCATATAAGTTCAGTTCAGATCCTATAAGTTCAATTCAATTCAGATCCTATAAGTTCAGTTCAGTTCAGATCCAATAAGTTCAGTTCAGATCCTATAAGTTAAGTTAAATTCAGTTCAGATCCTATAAGTTCAGATCAGATAAGTTTCAGTCCAAAAGAACAAGGCCTTACTCTCCTACTTGCAGCTTATGATGAAAAGTGTATCACAAATGAGAATTTGTGATACGCTAAAATACCTCATTTGTGATAAGCTAAAATACATTATGCGACAGTTTTGCAACATCCATCATACTGTGTATTGTAAGACCATTGTACTCGGTATGACGGTATCCCTTGTGTATCGCAATATCCTTCTTAATGCATGAATGATGACCATTTATTGTAAAGAGTCTTACACAAAATTGATGCTATATCAACGCCCGCTTTTCAACAAAAACTTGTATGGAAATCGTATCAATGGTCGACAACTGTGAAAAAGTGTCTCGCCTTATATGCCCGCTTTTCTATTTCAATACATGGATGTCCATTTGGCATAGCCACTATTGGACTAGTGGGGTCTCCACAAATTTTGTTAATGACGTTTTAATTTTCGACCATTTGCACATTTCTTAACCTTATGACCATGTAACAAAAAGAAATATACGAGTAAGTCTCCCTTGTGACGGATAGATCAATCACAAATCAATGACGGGCCAAATAATACCAAATTTAAAAAAGACAAACCCAAGGAGTGGGAAATTGCTTGTCTTTATCTACCCATGTGGGTTTTATTTGACCCGTCACAAGCTTGTGACGGATAATGTCCGTCACAAATGAGAATTTGTGACGAAGAAATTGGACAAGAAAGAACTGTAATCCTTCGCATCTATTAAGACTTTATGATATAGTCTATAAAGTCTGCTGTGAAAAATAATCGAAAAAAGCGAAACGAATTGAATGTAGAATAGGCAAATTGCAATGAAACAAGTAAGATACTAAAATGTAAACAAAGCACTCTCCAGATTACAAGTCTTTATGGAATTTAGAAGTGTATCTTACAAGTGACACCAAATAGAAAGACTAATTGCACCAACATACAACATACAGATAACATAACTAATTAAAGGGTAACACAACAAGATTCATAATAAAAAAAAAAAGACATAAATAACTCGAGAAATACATAAAAACCAATCTGCATTGAGCATTGTCTGAATTTTCAAACACTTTCTTCAAACGTTTCCTCGATAAACCCATCTACAACGATCAGGAAAAACACGCCACCCAAAAACCTAAAACCATTGAGACATGGAGCACTAAATTTAATGTGCATAACAACACAAAAGAACGCAATGACCCAAATAGTAGTTTTAGTCGATAATCCATACCACAGAACAACAGAAGGCTTTACCATAATCAACGCAAAAGAACTGTGCAACAATCCGGCAAATAAATTGACAACAGCACGAGCATATGCATTACGATAATAACTGCAAAACAAAGAAAAACAGATTCTGTAAGCCTCATGTATGATCCAGCCTTACTTTTACAGCCACATCAAATCTAGGAACACAGATAATATAACAAAAGTTCTATATGTTATTATCCATTACAACAACAAAATAGGGCCAAAATCACAAATAGTTCGGGGTCGGCTAACATGAACCATCATGTGAAATCGTCAATATGTAAGCCTCAAATGTAGTCCAGCCTAACTATTAGGCCGCCACAGCAAATATAGGAACAAAGTTATATAACATCAGCTCTATATATTAATATCCATGACAACAAAATACGGCCACGGTTTGAGGTCAGCTAACATGAATCATTATATGAAATGTCAATACTATAACATCGGAGCCTAAGGGGGTGTTTGGTTGGGGAATAAAGGAAAGGGAAAGGAATTCATATCCCTCCATTCCCTTTGCAGGTGTTTGTTTTACCTTGTTTTCCTTTCCCTAATGCCCTTCCATTCCTTCCCATTACACCAATTCCCTCTATCTTCATTCCCTCCACACCCCAAGAGTATGGGATTCCCTTTCCCCACCTCTCACTAGTGTACCACCATGAACACTCTCATGCACCACCACCGCCACTGCCCTAGCCGCCAGTTCGCCGGCACCATCGACATCGTCAGAGCCCGTGCCACTCCACCACCACTGCTCCACCCTAGTCAACCCTCCCCCACACCTTCGAAATCCCAAACACGCCCCCACGACCACCATCCAAAACACCACCAAGGAAGTCCCACAAACCGGAAAATGAAAATAACAAAATATTGCAGCACAGAAAAGTAGAGATCCAACTATCATCCAGGATGAATGAAACATAACTATCTCAAACATTAATGAAATTTAAACATAACAAATCCGGCAACAGCAATTCAAGGCAGTATCGGCCACACTCACAGAAAAATGACCAATGCCTGAAATCAATGACCGATTTTGATTTTAAAATCATCTCGCGACAGATTTAAAACCAAGCAGTGTCGTGTGGGGTTGGCAGCCTCGCCAGCGGCCGTGTCGCTGCCGGACGACCTCAAGCGCATCATCAGTGGTGACGATGGTGGTGGTTTGTGTTAGTTGTTGGTGGTGGCCCTGGTGGGTGGTGAGTAATGGATTGTGATGATTATTGTATTCTGTTTATTTTTTTGTATGATTCCCTTACATTTTCATACCAAACAAGAATGAAAATCGTTTCCTTTCCTTTCATTTGCCTTTGTTTCCGTTTCCGATTCCCTTTCCCTCTTCCGAACCAAACGCCCCCTAAATCCCAAGATAGTTTGGAGTCAGCTAAAAATGAATCATATCTTTTGAAACAGGTGTAGAAACAGATGAATCGCCAATCTTTGGTAAAATAATGAAAATAAAAAAGGAAGACACAACAGATAGTAATTATACAATTAAAGCCCAAGAAAATAATAGAAATGAAGGGAAAAAGGGTGGATAATATGTCAACAACAATAATTAAAGACGCCACAACTCAGAAAAACTTAACGAGACAGTGTACAAACTTCAAAGGCAAAATGCAAAAATCAGAGACACAGAAACTTAGTAAAAGCGCACGTTAGTAATTCTAAAATTTGTTTACCTAAGACGCGTCAAGTCAGAGAAGACCCAGTGTGGTCCAGCCCACAGGCAGGAGAACACAAAGGGCATCAGAAGCGGAGCCCTGTGGTGAGGAGAAATAAGAGTTCTTCAAACCAAGCACGAACGATTCTTCAATTTGAAGATAAAAACTTCTTATTTGAACAGGGAAGATGCCATATGTACTTCACTGGCGGAAATTCATCTCCGAGTATCTGAAAAGCCAAAACAACGACAAGCTCAGTTAAAAATTAACATCGTACAACCTCAACCCAAATTGTCTCCATTTGAATGTTGGGAGGGTAACTAATAACTTTGACCATTAATTCTCCATATATAGGTAGCAATTCAATGTAAAATTTCTCATTTTTGACTTATCAGAATAATCAGAAGAACTAGTAACATATTGTCATTTATTAAAGTTGTAACAATACATTGTGAGAAAACATGGTTCAAAGTCAAAATTGTTTTGACCACTAAAGTCATAAGAGAGAATATAAATGCAATGGAGGCAATGTTGCCAAGATCGGTATCCTACTTTGGATTGAAGAAGGGTGGTAGGATCGGATGGCAGGATCGAATCGTAGGATCGCAAGATCCTACAAATTGCTTGGATAAACAAGTTTATGTAAACAATTTGGTATAATTTGTGATGTATAATGTTAAAAGTTTATTTAATGACATAAAAGTCTTAATAATCATAACAGTATATTACATATACCTTTAATTTAGAGTTGTGAGTATAGAAGAAAAACCAACTCACAAATTTGTAACACAAATAAGCATTTTACGATCCTACCATCGATCCTACATGATCCTGTACGATCCTATGCGATCCTATACCGATCCTACCACCAAAACGATCCTACGACGATTTGAATCGTTTTCCACTTTTTGGATCGTACGATCCTACGATCCGGATCGCGATTTTAACAACAATGAGTGGAGGGACTAGGGAGTATATGGAGACAGCTTTATAAAAGAGGCAAGAGGGTCCAACACACCTGCGAGGCTTATTTTGTCTATGACTGAGCTCATCATTTGCAACCTCTGTGGAGCAAGCAAGAATAAGATCACGATATAGAAACTCGTACAAAAAACAGCTACCAGACCAGCTGATACCAAAACAATTGTACACTTACCAGATGTATGTTGGAACTTCATTTCGTCACCGGGTATAGCCATGATGTTGTCTTTGCTGCAAAAGTGAGAATACAATATTAAACTCTAAGCCACGGGAAACTATCATAGTATATTAATTAAAAAAAAAAATCAACGTTTTAAATCCAAGCAAATACAGAACTGCAACTATTAAACCAACCACAAAGCACCTAACCAGATAGGGAGTAGGGACTAGGAGATATGTCAGAGCATAAGCATTTATAACCAACTAAAGAGTTTGATAAGTGCTAAGTACTTTTCTCTCTTATTTTACAGCATCAATACAGGATATGGCTATACTAGGTAATTACGTCCAATAATGAATAGCGAGCATGAACTTCAAAAGCAGTTTTCCTAGAACTTTTTTTATTGTAGATGGCTTCAACCCTAAAAACAATTCATGATTGATCTGCGGAGTTGGGCAGGCAATGTTTACTGAGATTGTACAGCACAATGGCCTGTTATCAGAAACCCTATGGTGCGGACTTGGCAAGCAATAATAGGTTGTTAGCGAGTTCAAATTCAAGGATCTATAAATCTGTCAATGTGGACAGGAAGTTGGAGTAAGAAGATGCTTATATGTCTCAGAACTCAGAAGCATACATCTCACTTTTGACAGTATGGAGAGCATTAGAGAACTAGCCTTTTGTTAACAATGCAAGGGGAGTCAGAAACAAATTAAAACATATGGTGACACTGCTAGTTTTAATCCCCAATTTCAGAAAAAGGACAAAGTTTAGCAAAAAGTGTCATACCTAGGAGCAGGCAAGGCAGATGTTTGGCCTGTAGGCCGAGGATGATAATTACCATCAATGGCAAGATAAGGTGGGCAGTATGTTGCCCCCAAAGCACCTGCAGCACTCGCTAGCATTGGTAGCCTGAAAACAAAATATATCCACATTGTAAATCCGACTTCACCACTTACCTGAGAGGCTGAGACAACTGAATCAAAAATGAGATCCATGCAATTTCAATACTATCACGCATGACAATGAATCTAAGATTAAATTTACTTTCAGAAATTTCTATGAATAAAGAAAGAATTATTTTTGATTCATCTTAAACAATGCATGTATAGACAATATACTACAAGAAACTAAGCTACTTTTACTTTGCCATTAACCACACATGAACCCGAAAACAGCAGGAACCCCACCAGTCAAGTATGAACAGGAAATCTGTCAGGAATAATACTCGTATACTTTAATATACATACCATGTCATTTCAGAATTTCCAAGACCATTTGGCGGCACATATCCAGGAAACGCCATTCCAACAGAAGCCATTCTATCAGGATGCTGGCCCCCGAATTGCATAACTGAACAAAAAAAATGAGTTATGTACAGAACAGCAGCTCAGGAAACAAAATTATTACGCTAACCAGCTACTTTATGCCTCCCAGGCTCTTTCTCTTTCTTTTTGTTTTTCAGCTTATTGTTTGGCAACTTCAGTTCCCTCACAGGCCAGGGGAAAGAATAACTAGATTTCACTGCCACAGTTGCCTAATTTGATATGAATAGGCAACACGTGATTCACGATACGCACTTAATAGAATCCCATATATAGATTTAAGTAAGCCCCAAAACACAATATGCGAATCAGTTTGATATTCTTTTGAAGGTTGAGCAAATCAGATAACCCATGATTCCACTGCAGTTCTTTCTGCACATTTTTTGTGTACATTTGGAAATCTCCATTCACAGATCCTTCCAAGTTTAGACTTTAAACTAAAAATACTATGTCACATCTGACGTCTTTGAGGTTTGTCAGTAGGCAGAATCAATGATACTTTCTGCTCTCACTAGGTAGATAAAGTCTCACTTCGAAGAATTTTACTAAATCTCAAACCTCTAATTTTACACAGAACTTCATATACCTCCTTTAGAATCTATCGTGATGATTTTGAATGGAAACACAAATGAAATGATTTTTGTAGTACAGGAAAACATTAATAATAATAATACCTGGGAAGAAGGCTGGTATATTAGAGTCGCCGTGACCGGCACCTACATTTCCATCAGGCCCCATGACTTGCGCACCACTATACACGACTGAACCTCTACCAGTTCCCTGAACAGCTCCTTTCCCTTCTACAGCCACAAAAGTATTAGAATAAACAAACACGAGGGATCTCACCCTTTCCAGGCACAAATTTAGTTTTCAACAAACCTGCTTTTGGAGGAGAAGAACTTTGAGAAGTAACAAGAGGCCGCTGGACTAGCTTTTGGCCAGGAGTCTGCAAGGGAGATTGGCCTTGAGTTTGAACAGGGGTTAGTTTGTTAGCTTCACTTGCTTGAGGAGAAAGTCTGTTTACTTGGTTATTTGTTTGACGTGGCTGAAAAACAGCACTTTTTGAGGGTGCCACAACCCTTCCTTGTCCTCTGTGGTGAGATGACTGATTAGAATCCATTTGAGAAGAGGAAGAATAACGCAAATCCATATTCTTAGGTGTCTTAGAGCTGGCAGGAGCAGAATCGTCAATGTGCAATCTATCAAAACCCTTAGAATTGACAACACTCTTCCCTCTAGACAATGGATTAGAGACAGGCGTCGGAAAATTAGGATCCGCAGAAGGACGGATGTTCCTGTTATAATTTCCACTGTGCATCTCCTTTTTCTGGGTCGAAGCAACGTCCGTGGTGGAAGCACCCGATGGATAAAAAGGAGGTGACTCAGAGCTTAAGTTAGAACCCACTTTCTTAGCAGGAGCCACTTCATACTCCACATTTGAACTCCCTGTTGACGTAACCATTCTCCCAGAACCAGTACGCGAACTTTTATCAAACGATCTCGCTGACCTAATGAAAAAGAAAGGCTTGTAAATTCAAGGATAAGAAAGAGAGATTACAAAGACAGCTACCGAAGAAGAAAATTCAAGTGGCCCTCACTGTTGATATTGTGGTGGCCGCGTTGTTTCACCGTTATTCTTCATCACGGGTTGATATTTTCTTGGACCCCTACCTCTCACATCCTTTGGTGCAGCATTCTGATAACTATTCTCACTAAATTGTTTCACCCGGTTTCCTCGACCATTACCACTACTGGCACCCCTTGCTTTCCCACGACCTCGATAGGGTCCTTTAAAAGATCTCTTCCCCTGATAACAATGACAAACTAATGATTAACAAATGCACATTTTACCACACATAAAAGATATATAGTTATTAGTAACATGAGGAATTGAATAAACATCCATCAAAGATAATAGTACAATACCTCCTCATAACGACGATCTTGCACATGTAACTCCTCAAATTTGTCATGGCCCCATTTCCTCTCATCTTTTGATTCCCACAGTTTTTTTCCACCAAAGGTTCGCCTAGAAAGAAGATTTAAAAAAAAAAAACAGTATTAAACTTGATAAAAGAGAGTCAAAAGCTATATGGACGAGAGCACGTACAAAGAAAGCCTATACATACATTGCCACCAGAAATTCAAATACTAAACCGTCAATGAGATAAAAAAAAAATCTAAATTTTGAATAACAAGGCCTTAACCAAGCAAAGATTAAGTAAACATCAAGGAAGTAGAATTCAGGTGAGATTTTGAAACAAGTCATATTCTGGCAATGAAATCCCTCTCAAAGTGGACAAGCAAAGCAAATCTCTCCTATCTTTACTTAGCCAAGGGTAGACAAAATATATTTTCTGACTAGCGTGGGATTAAAGTTCCCTCTCAAGATGCTCTAAATTATGTGAGCTACCAACTGCTTGATTCATAGCTTACAACTTCAGTATCCCACTGCAAAGTAATTTCACCTAATAACCCTCACTTCTAATGAAGGGAAACTTTACATAGCTCTAGGTCTCTGTCCTCTAGTATTAAAAAAACTAGAACAGATTCAGGCTACTAGATTTCATCACACTATGAGCATAGGAGATAGAAAACTAGAATCAAGATCAACACCTAAACATGCCTCAGTCATAATCCATTATAAATATTCGGTGAAACATGAATACAACTGTCTTACTATTGCTCACATTTTCCCAAATAAATTTTAAGGTATACAAGTGAAATTCAAGCATCAAGGGTTACTCTAATAGCTTAAAAGCTAACCACAAATTATAAGGTCTCCAGAACTGTAGTGTAGAGCATGAGCAAGTCTCCAGAAAAATCTATTTCAACCATTTAACTACAAAGATGACAAAGGATTGTTTAACCCGTGGAACCTACTCAATATACATCAATCTAAAGAATGCTCATTTATTCAACAAAATTAGTGTTTGAACAATGCCAAAAGGATAATAACTTTTACCGTTTTAATACTCCCTCCATCCAACTTTTATTGTCCCCTTTTCCTTAATTTTATCCCATAATTATTGTCCCCTTTCTAAATTTAGGACGGAAAAACTTTAGTTATCCAATATTACCCCTAGAAAACTAACTATCACCATAAAATTAGGGCCTCAACTCTTCTTTCATTTAAGGGGTAAAGTTGGTAATTCACCACTTTTCCTTAAATCCTCCCAAAATAGAAAGGGGGGGCAATAAATATGGGATGGAGGGAGTATTTTTTTTTTTGGGAACCCCTTCTTCACTTGAAGAAGTAATTTGTCTTTTAAAGATTCTGGAATCAAAGTGCATTACCATTTGCCCATTCCTATTACTCAAAAAATATAGTCAGAACATGCAACTCAGTAAAAGCGTGAACCGATATAATATATAGGAGTGGGTAAACTGAGTTTGACCTTCATTCCATCAATACTCTATGCTTAATTGCTCCACATTGCTAGAGGAAGATATGTCAAGGTAAAATCACAGAAGGGGGAATAAAACATTGATTTAAATGAAGCTTTACTCAAGCCTCTCGATCTGCAAGGAAAGATACTAATTAATACACATCTACTCGTTCCTCAGCATTAGGGAAATAGACACATCAGACTACGTGTGTAACAAGGTAGCCTCCAGAGAGAACCCTAATGTTTGTTCCGGAAACCGACTAATTATCGATCTGCCAATATGAAGTAGTCCCGTTTGATACAAAGGGGCCTAGAACGGTAATTTTGATGCCCATGAGTGTCGACTTCAAAGCCAGATAAAGAGTACCACAACTAGCTATCCATTTCACCTGCAGTTGCTCCCAATGTCCAATTATCTCTCACTCCCACAATCTCACAATACACCCTAGCCTCACACAATCCGCACCCTCTCCCAAAGCCACGGACAAATTTTGCTTCAGTCCTCCAAATCAAACCGAACATATATTCCTAAAGAAATCCCATTACACCCAACCTACTGTCAACTCTTCCATATCCAATGGGGAAACTAGAGTAGAAGTTCAGTAAGGCCAAAACATATATCAAAAATTTCAGTGGTTGAATTAGTAACGCAATACAGAAACTCATAAACAAAAACGACAATTTAACTATAAACATCATATTTTTTCATCGCTTAGCGACCCCTTGCTCGGTAACAATCCCTGCACATCATCTCCTGATAGAATCACTAGCACACACAAACAAGCATACACATTGTTTATTTCTCACCATACAACATAACACAAAAATATATGCATTAACCAAAATCAGAAACCACAAACAAACCAATTCTTCAATCAAAACTACCTGTTCCTTCCATCGGCCATATCTCGAAACCGGTCATCATGCATATAAAACGCTCCAGAAGTTGGCACCGCAAACGGCTCAACCACCACCTTCTCCGCCGCCTCATCCCCCGCCGCTTCTGCCTCCACCTCCGCCACTTCTACTTTCTCCTTCTCCTCCTCCTCCTCCTCTTTCACTTTTACTTCCACCTCGCTTACCTCCTTCGCCAAAACCGTCTCCTCCACCATCTTTCCTCCATTAATTTCTCTCTCTTCAACTTCACTATCCTCATCATACTCATCATCATAGTATTCCTCTTCGTACTCGTAATCATCAGCAGCTCCCTGACCGTCGGATTCTCCGCCGGAATCGACGGCTCCAATAGTCCGATGAAGAATATCATCGTTGATTTCTTCGACATCATCGTCATGTTCTTCGTCGTCGCTGGCTTCTCTACGACGCATCTTAAGCGACATCTTAACCTCATCTGGATCACTCTCGTAATCCGTGTTGTCTTCTTCTCCCGCCATCTTCAAATTGATTGAATAATTGAATGAGTGAATGAAACCCTAATTTGTCTGTGTTTTCCAGAAGATACGGTGTATATCCCTAATTTGATTGAAGAAGCAATCAATTTAATCGGTCAATTTAAACACCTAACTTACAGTGTATCACAAGATTTTTGTCTCGGTATCACTAAACGATGTGCATAATATATATACTGAATAATAATAATATTCTAGGTAAACTTCTTCTTTCTTTTTTCATCTATTCACATTACCTTTTCTATTTTCTTATTTAATAAATGAATATTATTATAATATGATGTCCGTATCTTATAGGATAATAGAATATATCTATCTTATGGAAACTCTACCCATTGTATGTGTATATATACCCTTGTAATGAAATAAGAAGATAGTTCTGTCTCTCTTTCTTCTCTCTACCTCTCTCTATTATTCTCTCTTGTCTTTATTTCACAACACGTTATCAGCACGAATGTTAACCAACTGAGCGCAAGGGAATTAATTGTCTTGAGGGGTTCATATCAAATCTAATTATTTTATTTTTGCTAATTAAGGTACGTTTTCGTTATAATCTGTAATTATTTATTGAGATCTGATTAGTCGTACACATATGATGAGTTCATCCCAATTCACGCAATAAAATATTTGTACGAGGTATATTGTATGCATCTCTGTTATTCTATATGCGTAGTAATAATGAATTTAGTATGATATCTTCACAATTCATGCGTAAAATAACATGGTAATTGCATGTAAATCTCCCTTACTGCATTCACACGTTTTAGCCCTCGTTTTATTCTTGATGTTGTTCATACAAGGATGATACTGTTTTATTATTGTAAAGTCTCAATTAATTGCGATGCGTATTTCATTAATAAGGTATGTTCTCGTGTACAATTTATCTTCGCAAATTGAAATTGGGTTATCAAGAGACAAGTATTTTAGTTTCGTTTCTACCTTATTTTTGATAAATGTTATAGCGTGTTTGGTATCTCACCACTACATACGAAGATATTTTTTCATCCATAATTTGACAATTGCATCATTAATTATGAATTATTTCATCTATTCATATATATTGATATGCATGCAGCACGTTTGATTTTTAGATTTATGATCAATTGATCATTAAAACAAGATGCAGCACGTTTGATTTTTAGTGGACGTGTGGTAATTATGTTATGCTTACTTTCCTTTTCGACAAACTTTTCTTTCTTTTAAAATACCCAATTCACAAAGAAAGGTTTATGTGTGGCAGCCGTCATTGTTTAATTAATTGTCTTTTTTTTTGTTTTTTGACAACAATGAACACCTTATATTAAAAGACAAGCAACTACAGAAAGGTTAGCCTGTTGCTAGGCTTACAGACCATAGAGGGTGTAGTACAAACAAAGTACGGATCCGAAAGACAGTCTGCCGTCTGATGAATGGTACGGCAATTTGTTTGCCAGAACGGTGGATAATTTTCGACATGAAATACGAAAGGAAACATGGCTATAATTCTTCTGCTGAGCATACTCCATAGCCCAAATGAGTAGACGTGCGGCTGCAACAAACCACGATCGCGCCCGAATTGTGTTAGAGACTGAGTCATCCAAATCAGAATCCAAAATAGTACCAGTGAAGCACTGTGTTGTCGCAATTTGCTGGATTGCGAGTGAAATGTAAACCACATGATCGCTCCGAGGCTTGCAAATGCCTGCCAGCTTGATAGGAGGAAGACAAACAGCATGCGGTTCAAAAGATGACCTAATTAGACGTAGCTGAGAAGTGGAACTTACCAGATTACAAATGAGATGGTAAATAGCTGCTGGTCGGACCGGATGATTTTGGAAAAGAACTAAATTCCGAGAATTCCATATTGCACGGAGGGTACAAATTTTATACAACTTGGGTTAAAATAATAACTATATACATCAACCTATATCTTTTACACATGTCTTAATTTCATGATGATTGACATTGTTATTTGTCCGAACTTGATTATATCACTTGAATATTGTTAAAATTATGGCTTATATATGAAATTATAATTTATGTATATTATTAAAATCGAAATTCTTTTTGTTGTCAACAAATTTTGAAGGAGGACATATCACATAAAAATTTGTGGCTGGGCTGTTAATTAAAAGATTTATTTTACAAATATGAGAGATATGTCCATATTATGACTTTGGCCTGAAGTTCAAAGTTTGAAAGGTGTGTAATAATTTAACACCGTCTCATCACTACAATATATTAATATTGTATAAGTGTAAGTGGTCAGGAGTCCACATCTATGAGTATATGAACCGGTGTTCAATTCAAAGCGGTCTTGATGATGAAAGGCAAATTTATTTGCGAATTGATTCTTGTTCAACTGAAGTTGAACAGTATAATGAGATATGAAATTTGATCCAATCCTTAAAGTGAATGTGATATCTCATAAAGACTCTGACTGTAGCAGAGATCGAGAATACGGCGTTATGATAAGCCTAATGTTGCGGCCTTAATTGAGCCTAATGATGTGGCCTTATTGAGCCTAATAATGATGTGGCCTTATTGAGCCAAGTAAAAAAGCCTTTATTTAGCTTAATCATGTGGCCTTATTGAGCCAAATTCGTTCATTGAAAGAAATGAAAATATCTCATGAAAGTGAATATTTCATGAAAGGTCATATGAAAATACTCAAAGAGTAATATATTCCCTATTGGAATATTGATGAGTCTTGCTTACATATATGAGACACTTATTGTGTCATATGTCAGATGTCACATCATTTATCTGGCCGGATATAAATTTTTAATGAGATTTACTGATACAAGTATTGCTAAAAGATTAGCATGATGAATATAGTCAACTAAATTATGGCATGTGATAAGTGAAATTATTGAGATATATCCAATTCTTATTAAAGATTGCCGTGTATTTTTGGCAAACTAAGAAAGTTGACATAAAATGATTCAGATGTGACAAATTAAAGCCATCCGGGTTCTTACTATACCCGTTTTTATAAACGTTGAGTTTATCTTCAAAAAAAATGATAAGTGCTGAAATTCTCTCGTGTAGAAATTTTATTAAAGGCAAGACGACACTACACTATGATTGAGTATATATGATGTTGGAGATCTAAACTACTCGATATTGAATAAAGAACTTAAATGTTCGTGTATGGTTTGACACTATATTGTGTGACTTGTAGACTTGTAGTCACATAATGATTTTTCTGAGTAGTTCCCGTGATTAAAAATCACATTTAGATTTTTATATAAAATCGTTGATCTCTTAAACTGGGCATTGTGAATCAGCACATTAAAATCCAACTGCATTATACATTTCTTCCAGAAATATTTTGTTATTGTACAAAGATGCCCATATAAGTTCTCATCGATGATATGAGAAATTGATATCTAAGGTGGTTATGATAAAGATTTAGACTATATATTGGTGATAGTTTTTACCACCTTAGGAGGAGAAAAGTGAATTAAAGCTGGTAAAAACAAATATGATCCCTTACTGAACCAGAAGTTCAGAGCATGTTATACATTAAATTCATTGAGTAGAGGTTTTTGAATTTGATATAACCATATCTTTTACCAGATTAATACAAGTATATAAACTTGAAGTGTATTATAATAAAAGTCAAGATGAATTGACGGTTCCAATGAATGTGAAATAGCAAGTTCAAGCAGTTGGTATAATGTGTAATTGCTATATTTGAAGTGTCCCCGAAGTGACACGATATCTGAAGGATAATAGATGGCTTAAATGAATATAATGGTACCACATATATATTCAAATTCAGATATCATTAAACAGTACTGATATCATCAAGAGATGATGAAATTATATCGATATATTTATGGAACCTACATTTATTTGCGCGCGATATTTTATGGACTCGATAATGGGAGATCTTATATAAGTCCATTTTGATTGTCGACATATAATCAATGATTATAAATGAGCTCATGGATTAGAAGTCCAGTTATTGACCTGAAGTCAATCCAAATTATGAATATTGGAAAAGAAAACTGTACAGTTTGCATTTTGAGTCATCATCATGTGCATATAGAGAGTAAGTTCATCATTGCATATTAGTTTTAATATTTACATTATTATTTTTGCATATTTGTTAGGATATGTCATTTCGAACTTAGTTTCATATCATATGCATGCACATGTTTCATAATATAATTTTGAATGGATAATGTTGGAAAGGAAAAATATATTATGATCTACTCCTTTGAGGATAACTCCCTATAGGAGCCTCTTATATATGATCATCAATTGTTAATGGTTAATCAATTGAGTTATTGAAAACTCTTGATGAAATATATAAACCTCTACAATACGATTGAAAGATATCGTGATTAGTTTCAAAATGGAACATCAAAACTCCTATAGAGTTTATTTGAAAAGTTATTGCCTCAACTTGAAGTTGAGTATATTGGAATTTTAGATTTGAATGAGCTTTTTGCTAAACATGTGAAATTAGTTTATGGTCCAGAAGTACCATAACGATTAGAATAATGTAGTTAAAATCTACAATGAAAAATGTCAATCCATACATATATGGTTTAGCAAAGCAAATCGCTCAAAAGGTATTGGATGAATTATTCAATAATGATCGGATTCATTCTCTTGAAGACAATGAGTTCACGAAGGAAAGCTACACTGTTTTTCCCTTCAACTAGGTTTTGTCCAAATGAGTTTTTTCTAGCAAGGTTTTTAATGAGGTAGCACTATAAGCGCATTATTACGCTATAGTCATGTCATCGTGATTGTTGAGATGACAATTGTTTTAGACATATAATGTTATGTCATTTATTAAGGAGAAAGTATATTACTATTGCGGAAGTATTAATTGAAATGAAGACCCAAAAGTTATTCAGAAATGACCATATCCAGATTATGATATCCGAAGAAATATGATATTGAAGTTAACAAGAATTTCTATTAATTGAAGATGTCAAGTTTATCAATTACGATGAATTATAGTTTAATTCAACGATGGAGAAGTTACATCAAAGCATGGATCATTTCAAGTTATATCAAGTTATGTAATCATCAGGGGGAGTAGACACGCGCTGTACTCTTTTTCCTTATCCATGGTTTTGTCCCACTGGGTTTTCCATGGAAAGGTTTTAACGAGGCAGTCATTATTATACGTGTTTGAAAATTATTATGTACTCTTTTCCTTTCTAGCGTTTTTCCCATAGGGTTTTCTAGTAAGGTTTTTAACGAGGCATGTTCTTCATTGATGGACATCCAAGGGGGAGTGTTATGAATATTATTATAATATGGATGTCCATATCTTATAGGATAATAGAATATATCTATCTTATGGAAACTCTACCCATTGTATGTGTATATATATCCCTTGTAATGGAATAAGAAGATAGTTCTGTCTCTCTTTCTTCTCTCTACCTCTCTCTATTATTCTCTCTTGACTTTATTTCACAACATTATACTTATTTTAATCACCTCACCCAACAATAATACTTATTTTAATCAACTTACCCCACAACAATACTTATTTTAATCACCCCACCCATAATAATACCACACAATACCTTCCCTCTCTCAAATTACCAAACTTCACTACAATACTTTACCTTATTTTAATCAATTTCCTTAATTTTAGTGCCCCATGAATTGGGAGGTTTATCTAGAGTAGGAGGGAGTACATATTTTTTTTTTTTTTTGGGTTTTCCCATCTATGCCCCTGTAATTTTCACTTTTCCCAATTGTACCTCTGTGTCTAGCACTTTCCCAATTGTACCCTTAAACTTAGTTAGTGATTCTCATCTGTAGCCAATCTACCCTAAATCGTTTGTTTTGCCGTTAAGTGTCAACATGGAATTGCAACATGACTTTTAGTAAATATCAACGACGTTTTAAAAAAAAAGACGATAACTGCCCTTCCACTCATCAAACACTTTCTCTTTCTAAAAAATTTTCTCTCAAATTCAACTAAAAATCAACTAAATTAAAAAAAAAAAACCAACAACAACAATTAACAACATGACGGATCCCGAATCACCGGTACTTAAACAACTTAATCGCTTCATTATTTGGTTATTTTTTTTCGCACAGTTAAATCTATTTGATAATTGATTTACGTCACGTATTAACTTAATAATAGCAAACATTGCGATTTTTCTGCGTAAATCTGAAATTTGTCCCCCGAAGGTTCACCATGGTCCAAACAATGGAAATCCAAGTTCACCATGGACCAAACGTTGGAATCCCACGTTTGGCCATGAATTTTTTTTAAAAAAAAAAAATTAAAAAAAAAATTCACCATGGCCAAACGACCAAACCAAACGTTTGTCCATGGGCTAACGGCCAAAACCATCGTTCCTCCATGGCCAAACGTCCAAAATTCACGTTTCACCATGGATGAAACAACCAATTCCCACGTTTCATCCATGGTGTCCCCTTCCCCATTTTTTTTCGACTCAAATTCGACACGAACAACAATATTATTCAACATATAATTGACCTATTTTACGCAAACAACTATACAATTACAACTAATTAGCAAAAGATTGGCAACAAAAACAACAATATAATTACAATAATACAAACAACAATCTATCTTTCAAAACTAATTACAAAGCTAATTTAAAAAAAAATAACCGAATATGAACAGTAGCGGTGGCGGCGGTAAACGGCAGTGGCGGCGTGGTGGTAGGAGGTGGTGATGGTGTTTGATGTTGGGAATATTTGAGGATTTTTGGACTTAGAGAGAAAAGAAGAGAGTTAGTGAGATGTGAAGGGCAAAATTGTCTTCCGGAATGAAAACGTCGTCGATATTTACGAATCGGACATTTTATTCAATATTTCCTTCCATAACTTCTCCATATACTCCATTAATCCCTCAATTTTATTTCATTAATCCTCCAAAATCTTTCACCCTCTTTTTTTCCTTAATTATTCATAATTGTTGTCCGGATCCTTCACCCTCTTTTTTTTCCCTTACTTATTCATAATTGTTGTCCGGATTAAGGGAAATTAATGAAATAAAATTGAGGGATTAATAGATTATATAGGGAAAGTCATGGAAGAAAGTTATGGAGGGAAATATTGAATAAAATGTGTGTATATGTGTGTGGTGGGGGGATAAAGAAAAAAAAGGAAAGAAAAAGTCATGTTGGCAATTCCATGTTGGCACTTAACGGGAAAATAGACGGTTTATGGTAGATTGACTACAAATGAGAATAACTAACTAAGTTTAAGGATACAATTGGGAAAGTGCTAGACGCAAAAGTACAGTTGGGAAAAGTGAAAACTACATGGGCGCGGATGGGAAAACCCCTTTTTTTATGAAATATTATAGTGTAATATTATATGGATGTCTATATCTTAAGATATTCTAAATGTGTATTTTCTTATGCAAACTCTACACTCATTGTATATGTTTATATACCCCTCATAATGGAATAATTCTTCTCTCTACCTTCCATCTACTATTCTCTCTTGTCTTTATTTTACAACACGTTATCAGCATGAACGAGTCTTAACCGACTGAGCAAAGAAAATTAATAATATTAATTCATTTATATATTATTTGGATCTGATATAATCAGGAGATTCATATCAGATCTTATTATCTTATTCTTCTAATTAAGGTACGTTTTCTCCCCGTTATTATTACATAATCTAGCATATATCAATTCGATTAATCATGGTATATTTTGGATGGAATTCAGTATCTACCTTTACTATGATAAACATATGTTTCTTTTAAATATTTATTAATGACTATGGGTAATTGTGTTATTGATTGTTGTTTTGTGTCATGGGTCTTATAAATTATAAGACGGGTGTATATCTTATGTGATGCCAGGGTTTAAAAATTAATAAATAGTGTAGTTTTCTTTCGTATTTCATTATTAGTGCTTTAGCGAGAACAATGTCTGACATTGATTATCTTTTCTGACCCCTCCTTCTTAAATTGTTAATACTATTTTATCTGAATGATCTAGGCCAGAGATTGGTAATTAATGAACTGAAAAAAATAGAATTGGATTCAAGAAAGTTTAGACTAAATTTATATGTCTACTATATGATAACTCGGTTGAGATAATTCTTGCATGCTTTACACGTTATATACGAGGATCACTTGGGTCTTAAAGACAAATTGCTTGTTTATTACTACTACGTATTATGGTGAACTATTCATTTTAATCTCTTAACAAGATGGACTTACTTACTAATGAAATATTTCGTAATGATTGTTTTGATATTTTTCTACCGAATTAGGTTAAGTAAGGTCAAAGTGGTCTTATTCGTTGTATATTAATTATATTGTTTATGTGAATGCTGAATATGGAAACTGTTTTGGTAATTTTCTACCGAATTAGGTTAAATAAGGTCAATACGGTCTTATTCCTTATATTTCAATTGAGTTGTTTAGGTTAGTGCTAAATAAGGAAATTAAAGATGTAAATAAAGGTTAACACAAGAGATTTGGTGACGCGGAAAACCCAATGTGGGAAACGACCACGCGAAGGGACGGTACCCTTCCAATAATTGCACTAGCTTTTTGTATGAGAATGAGTACAATGGTGACGGCATGACAAACTAACTAGCACAATATGTAATGTTTGTATGATAGTTATTCCATGCATATTCTTCCTTGTCTTCTTGGATATTTATAGGGTAGGAATCCTAATCGTGTCCTACTCCTTTTATGGTAAGCAATATAAGTCCTATCATGCTTCTTTCCATAAACGCTGCCTCGTGCTCTATTCTCCTTGATCTCCCTAAAATATCCCTGAGATCTCCCTAAAATCTCCCTGAGATCTCCCTGATGATACTACAACACGCGGGTTTCTTTTGTTCACGGGTCCTTTGTAATTGCTAAGGTGCTCGCCCCAATTTGCCAAGCAAGTCTTGATGGACTTGTTTCCTATTAGGCCAATATGTGGCCCAAAAAGTTTGCCCCTAATTCCTTGTGAGATACGTCTCGAGGCGTCGAATAAGGAATTACTGATTTTAAATCTCGCGTCGTCTTTTGCACATCTTCCCAAACACTCATCATTGCCCCTACTCTTTCTCCTCGATTCCCGGACTCCACCTTTCCCCTTCCTTTATAATCCCAACCACTCCACCTACTTCTCTCATTTATTCAAAAATTAAAACCCTCTCTCTCTCTCTCTCTCTCTCTCTCTCTCTCTCTCTTAAACCCTTCCTCTTCTCCTTGCTCTTTCGCCGGATTTCCGCCATTTCCACCGTGGTTTCGCTTCATCAGGTACTTCCTCCTTTCTTTAATCTTTCTTTCGTCCTTTAATTATGGGCAATACTCGTCACACCGCTTCAACCTCTACTCCGGTCGACTCAAACCCGGACCCTACCTTTTTATCCCGCTATCTCTTCGTTCATCCCCACAACTGTAACTCTTACCTAACCACCACTGACATCCCCGTAATCAAAGAAATATTGGGGCTTAGCGACGGGGTTGACATTGTGATCCCTGAGCCTGGTCAAAAGGAGGATGCCATCTGTGAGGGATGGGTTTGTTTTTTTATCTTTACCCCTTCAGACACGGTCTTCGCTTCCCCTTCCCCAAGCTTATGCAAGACTTCCTTAGAACCAACAACTTTGCCATGGCCCAAATTGCTGCCAATATTTGGAGGGTTCTCCTCTACTCCCTGTCAGCCAGCCAGAATACGGGCGGTACCATTAGTCTTGGTGAGCTAGCTCACATGTATGAGATCCGGTCCCTGGGGAGGGGCCAGTTTTCGTTCCGCGGTCGTGGTGAGACCACCTTCAGGCACGTGTCGAAGTCAAGGGATGAAACGTGGTTTGAGGAATTCTTCTATCTGAGGAAGGCCTCCATTCAGCCTACTGCCGATTATATTTTTGAAGACTGAGTCATAACCTCGAGTAAGGCCCTGTTCTTTCTGACTTATTTTCAGCCTACTTCAGTTCAGCTCAGCTCTATTCAGTTCAGCTCAGTTCAGTTCAGTTCAGCTCCATTCAGTTCAGTTCAGCTCAGCTCAGCTCCATTCAGTTCAGTTCAGTTTAGCTCCATTAAATTCAGCTCATTTCAGTTTTACTCATCTTAAATTTAATATTCCCTCCATACCAGACCAAAGGTAACAATTACTATAAACGGACGTACCACACCAAAGGTAACATTCCTCATTTGGCCCAGAACATTACCAAGTTATCCTTATACCTATTTGATATTTACACAAAATGCCATTACATACCCCACCTACCAACCCACAATTAAACCCACAATTACATACCCCACCTATTTTTTACCTTTTTACCCTTACTTTTTCCACCTTTTCTTAAATACTCCATTTTCCCATACGTTACCTTTGGTGTGGTACGGAGGGAGTAGTTATTATTAATTTTGTTATCAATAATACTATTTTTTTTAAATATTTTATTATTATTATTATTATTATTATTATTATTATATTTAATAATATTATTAATATAGCGTTAACAATAATTTATTTATTAGAATTATTATTATTATTATTATTGGTATTATTATTATTATTAAAATGAATAAAAATGTTATTAATGTTAATATTATTGTTGTTGTTTTTTTTATTATAATTATTATTGGTATTATCATTGTTGTTGTTAAAATGAATAATAATGTTATTAATGTTAATATTATTATTGTTGTTTTTGATGTTATTATAATTATTATTGGTATTATTATTAAAATTAGTAACATTTATTATAAATATTATTGATGGGGAACGCCCAAGTTCCCAACCGACTTGACTCACTAGCCAATACGGGGCCATACAAGTCAACATACTTGCCAACATGGTTACAGATTCACTTACAATTGGTACCCTACAAATCACAAATCGTTAAAAACGACTTCTATCAAGTTGATTACTGAAAATACACATAACACATTTTAAGCAAATCGCGAATCGGTAAGGCGTATTCATAGCAAATCTGGTAACCATGCTTGCCAAACCATCATTTGAGGTACACATAAAAACATATAAATACCTCATTATTCACCAATCAATGGTAAAATACTTCTCACCAACTTTATCTCTCTAGAAGTAAGACTGCTCGAGCTACTATGAGAGGGCATAGAGACCTTAGCTTCAAGCACGGTCCCGAGTATCCACCAGTACCGTAAGACATTAGAGAAGGACCTCTTGCGAAGCCTCTGAGGCCCTGTTTGTTACGCGTGCAAGATTCATCCGAAGAGAACAAGCATAGGCTCGAGGTGCCATCTGAGATGAGCGCGTTAACCCGACCCGGATTCGAGCAACGCTTACTTGAGTGTTTTTAGTCGAAACAATTATTTTTACTAATAATGATATTAAGAATATTATTAGTAAAAAATTACTATTTTTTAATTATTATAATTTATGATTATTCATATATAATATAATTATTTTTTTTCTATAAATATTAATATTAGTATTATACTTTGAATATTAATATTATTATAGTTGTTAATAACAATAATATTAAATACTATTATTATTAATATGATTATTTCAGTTTAGTTCACTTCAATTGACTTTATTCGATTCGATTCACTTCAAATTTACTCTACTCTATTCGATTCGATTCGATTCGATTCGATTTATTTAGTTCGATTCGATTCGATTCGATTCGATTCATTCATTCGATTCGATTCGATTCGATTCGGCTCCATTCGATTCGATTCGGCTCACTTCATTCGATTCGATTCGGCTCTAAAAAGCTAGAAAGAACAGGGCCGAAGTAGCACTCCTGACGCCTGCTTTGTTTCTCCAATGCTTACCGGCTTACTTTTCACTTTTGTGCAGGCCCCCTCAACCTGATCCGTCAGGGTGATTTAGCGTCAGCCCGCAACAAATTGTTCTGCATCTCTCTGTCTGACAGGAAGTTTCCTGATCCGTCTGGGTGATTCAGCGTCTTGCGGTACGTCACCCTATATTATCATGCTAACTGTTTCATCTTGACATCTCTGATGCCTGCCATCTTGCTGCTTTATTTGACATTCCTCGACACCTGACGTCTGGCTGATTGCAGGTACCAAGATTGACCCTCTGGAGGCTATCCTTAAGAGTTCTAAGAGAAAGAGGGCTGCTGGGAGTCCTGACGTGCCTTATGCGTCTAAGAGGAGTACCCCTGCTGCTTCCTTTCAGTCTCCTCCTACCCACTCCAGCGTTGTTCGCCCTGAGCCTCTGGAAGTTAGTCCTCTGCCCCGTCATCCTCCAACCCCTCATGCAAGTCCTGCTGCCACTGCTAGCGGTGGTATCATTACTCACTTTCCTGATGGATTTGGGAACATAGACAAGGTGCCATACTGGCCTGAGATCGACCAGATCCCCTTCTCTTCTCTGGTGGAAGCCTTCACGGAATTCTCCCCTGAAGAGATGGCGGAGAATGATGTGCACAATGCCTTTATGGTGAGTACTCCTCTTCTTCTATCTGTTCTGAATCTTTCCATACCAAATATGCTAACTCTTTTTCTTTTGCTAACAGGCTTTCCAGTTGACTCTTTACAATAGGAAGATGATCAACGTGGTGCAAACCACCAGTCGGGCTACCAACACCAAGAATCAGGAGCTGTCTGGGACCATTGTTGACTTGGAGCAGCAGCGCTCTGACTGTTGGGAAATGTGTCCTCAACAATAGTGCGATTACATGATTTAAATATCATTATTAAATCTCATTTTAAAGAATACAATTGGGAAGTATTTTTACTGTCAACTGGTCAACATATATCGGTAATGATTGGTGACTAGAGTTTGACATTACTCTTGTCGTGTGACGGTGGTGATCGATTGACCCCTAGGTCATACCTATAGGGCAACACTCTTAATTGATCATTTAATTAATCGTATAATGTTACGAGTTAATTAAATTACTTGAAAATTGACGGACTATTTTGGAAGTAAAATTTACGTATCAAATTGAAATGTGATTAAATGAGATACGGTCCGAGTAATCGAATTGTATCGTTACTCGGATGAAATTATTGTTTAAAGAAACAACTAGATTTGAATGAATTATTATAAATGCGATTTATAAACGGTAAAATATTTTGGTACAAGTAATTATGAATTACTAAGTCGATTTTTGTATATGACGTATTTTTATTAATACGTTGATTTTTAACATGTTAAAAATACATAACAAATTTATGTTACATATGACATGTGACATATTGACATTTGACAAAAATAAAATGGATTCCATTTTATCTTCAAATGGACCGAAATATGGGTGTGATTAACAAATTGTATTGTGTTAATAAAGATTAGTGGAATTCATGATTATTACTCTAATTTAGGCATGCATACCTAGTGTCTTTTGTGTAAGAGCACAAAGACCATGCATTGGCCATCTCCCTTCACCCTACCCGGTTTTCCCTTGGAAAGAACAAGGGTTCTTTTACTTATTATCTTTATCATTCACCATATGAAGTGGGTGTAAGATAATTTTATTCATTCACTTCATATTATTATTTTTAGAGAGATAAAAATAATCCTCTTCCTTACCTCTCCTCCTACCCGGTTTTAGGAGCTAAAAACCAAACAATTTTGGTTCAATTTTTCACAAGATTAATATTATACTAGCTCAAATAATATTAATTAGATTAAGAGTTAGCTTTGGGTATTATTCCTAAGGAGAGATCCTACACTTGGATCTTGTTCTTCCATTAAAGGAAAGCTCAAGAACAAAAGAAAAGGAGATTTCTTTTGTGCCCATTTGAACCGAAATTTCAATGTAAGGATATGATTTCTTCTCTATTTTATTATATTGTTTGCATGCATAAAATCCACATTTAATTTTATGACAAATTAATTTCGACATATATGAGTATGTTAGTATGTATATGAATCTACATTTCCTTCAATTGGTATCAGAGCCACGGTTGTTTGCATGCAAATTGGTTAAAAGTTTTTCCGAGTTATAAGAATAACAAATAAAACTTGTAAAATTTGTGTTATTATGATATATCACGAAATTAATCCATGCATATTAATATTTCTGGTCCTAAAATGTTTTAGGATATTTTGGTTAATTTTTCGGATTTTTATTGTTCATAATTTACAATAATGGCATTTAAATGTGATTTTATGAGTAAAAATGTCATTTTTGGTCTAAAATTAGCTATACTTCGAATTTTCCATTGATTTTTGGATATGTTGTCACATATATTATTTTGAGATAACCTGTAAATTGTCATAATTTTTGGACTTGTTATGCTCGAAAAATGAATTTTTCATTATTAAATTCGGATTTAGGTGAAAAATAGGTTAATATGAGTTAAATTTCGAATATGGTCATAGAAAATTAATATGTTGTCACATGCAATTTTACAAGATGTGTGTAAAATAATTGGCTATAAAGAAGTCTTTTTGCATGATTTATGAATTTTTGAAGAAAAATAGCATAAATAGTGACATTATTAGTGGAAAATTAATAAAACATAATCTATGACTTAGGAAAAATGTCTAATGTTGCATTTTATTATATTTTTCAGATCTAAAATTGAAAAGTTAATGAAAATAATTTTTCCATGTTTTTATGATTATTTTAGTTAAAATCGATAAACCGCAACATTGTTTTTCCGGGAAAATTTTGAAATTTTTAACCTAAGTTTTTGAACATTATGAGTGTCATGGTATTTTTCCAGAATGTTCATGAATTTAAATTTCAAATTTTGAATTTATTTGAAATTTTGTGATTTATTTGAAGTTTAATAGCTTATTTTTGTAATTTTGGACCATTTATGAACAATTTTATAAAATATGGGTTAATTATGGTCAAATAATTAGTGAAGACTATATTTTGAGTCCTAAGAGGTTAGGGTAATTAACTTATGCATAAATATGAGTTTATGTATTTTTGTGATTATAAAAATGTTGAAATCACGCAAATCCGTAAAAACCAAGTAATATACGATATTGGCTAATTAAAGGCGATTTAACATAAAATTGAGCATGTTCATACATATTATAATGCTGCATTTTCTTTATGATTGTCATAATTTTAATTTATGTAATTTTTGAATTATGTAATTTTACTTAGTATGGCCTTAGATTTAATTGGTATTTCCCGAAATGTATGGGAATATCGATTCGGTTGTAATTTTATTGTGATCTCGTATCACCGTTTTGTAATTTAATAGATTTATTTTATTTTAGTTACAAATGTATAATAGGAAATTATGTAATTTATTATGTAATTTTATTCATTCCGGAGTTCCCAAAGACGGATTTCTTCAAGAATGGCGATACATAAAGACGGTGTTACCTCGAGATGCGTGCCACAACCGAAGATCAAGGGACCAATGGAGTTGGTTTCCGAATATGTAATAGTTAAATAGTTTTTCTATTTTAGGAAAGGCCATACTAGGATTTATTTATCTTTATGCTTGCATTTTATTTTATGTCACATGCATCGCTAAATCGCCATAACTAAGACATGCATCCTTATTTTATCGAGTTTATCGACCGTGTCAATTAGAATTATCGTAGTTCACCGCTTTAGTTCACTTAAAACGTGATAGATAATAAATTGACATGACCTCTCGCTAAAACAATCAATTGAGACATAGCCTTACCAAATAGTAGAAACCATGAAAACCTATTTCGCGAGGAAGTGCGCTCGGCCCCACCGGGGTACAAACCTTGTTACGTAGGGGAAGTGGGTGATGAATGTTAATCCACCGAATTCATGTTGATAAGGGATGTATCGGCCACACCGTGCCCAAGTTAATGTGGGTTTGGATCATGGACACATTTATTCGAAATTTGGATTGAACTCAACAAAAGTATTTGATAAGGGATGTATCGGCCCCACCGTGCCCTTGTCGATGTGTTTTGGGCTAGAGATAATTGTTAATGTAATATTATCGACCAAGAGTTCTAAAAGTAGAATCGATTAAACGTTAATCCACCGAGTTATATTGATAAAGGATGTATCGGCCCCACCGTGCCTAAGTCGATATGAATTTGGGTCTTGGAATCATTTATTATAGTTGGGTAGAGGTCACTATATAAATGTTCATATCTTGTTAATTTGCAAGTATGATTTTAAAAGACAAATGTTAATATTTCCTTCCTCCATATTTGTAGTGCATTACAATGAATCCAACAAATGCTACCGCACCAATAACTATTGAGTCATATCACAATGTTCTTGACGACATATGCTCCAACAATGATTTCGATACTACTAGAGAACTTCATTTCGGGATAGGTTCGGATGGAAACCTTAACTTCATCACCTCTTCTAAACCACCCACTTCTACTAGACCTCGTGTGAGTCCGTCTCAGGAAGACTACCTCATGCGATCTATAGGGTCTTTGTCTCTGGAAGATAAAGATGCCAAAGCTAGTGGGAGCTCTAGCAATCAAGTTCTTGCTTCAAAGGGCAAGAGGTTCAAGAAGAAAGGAAAGAAAATCAAAAACTTCAAGCAAGTTAATGATGAGTGCCATTATTGCTATGGCATGGGACATTGGCTTAGGAATTGTCCCGTGTATTTGCGAAATATAAGGGAAGGACTCATTACTCCAAAAGGTACAATTCCTAAAGAAATTTATGTTATTGATATAAATTATACTTCCACTACAACATGGGTACTAGATACCGGTTGTGGTTCTCACCTTTGTAATCATTTACAGGGTTTAAGAGATATGGAGAGGCTTAGCAAGGAGATGTGGATCTACGCCTTGGAAATGGAGTGGGTAGCGGCGAATCCAAGGGAACTTATGTTTTAGCTTTGCCAAATGGATTTGAGTTGTATTTGCATAATTGTTTTTATGTGCCTACGCTCTCTAAAAACATTATTTCAATCGCCATGTTAGACATGGACGGTTTTTGTTTTGTCATTAAGAACAATCGTTGTACTATTTCTAGGAATGATTTGGTTATTGGCCAAGCTTCTTCCATTAATGGCATTTACATTTTAGAGACCTCAAATCCGACGAATGATATTTATAACATTCAATCAAAGAAACTCAAATCAAGTGACCCAAGTGAAGCGTTCATTTGGCATTGTCGATTAGGTCACATAAACGAGAATCGCATCAAAAGATTAATTTCGACTAATGTGATTACACCATTTGATTATCAATCATATGGTACATGCGAATATTGCCTAATTGGCAAAATGACTCGTAATCCTTTTAGTGGTAAAGGGACACGAGCTAGTGAGCTATTGGGACTCATACACACCGATGTATGTGGACCAATGACTATCACCGCTCGTGGTAATTATGACTACTTCATAACCTTCACCGATGATTTAAGTAGATATGGGTATATCTATTTAATGAAACATAAGAGTGAAGCGTTTGAGAAATTCAAGGAATTTCAAAACGAAGTAGAGAACCAATTGAATAAAAGGATTAAGGCACTACAATCCGATCGTGGTGGAGAATACCTTAGCCTTGAATTTGATTCACACTTGAAAAGTCGTGGTATTATATCACAACTTTCTCCACCCGGAACACCTCAACTTAATGGTGTTGCCGAAAGGAGAAATCGAACCTTACTTGACATGGTTCGATCCATGATGAGTCAAACCGAGTTACCGAACTCGTTTTGGGGATTTGCTATACAAACCGCAATTCGATCTTTGAACAATAGTCCCACAAAGTCCACCGAAAAGACTCCATGTGAGATGTGGACGGGTAAGATCCCGAATATATCCTATATGAAGATTTGGGGATGTGATGCTTACGTCAAAACTAAGAACGACAACAAGCTTGCCCCAAGATCCGAAAAATGCATCTTTGTAGGTTACCCCTCGAACTCTCGAGGATATTACTTCTACAAACCCCAAGATCATAAAGTGTTTGTGTCTTGCGAGGCTGTCTTCTTAGAAAGAGAATTTATTTCTAAGAGACAGAGTGGGAGAAATTTTGAACTTGATGAAGTTCAAGAGCCACAAACCGAGATAGAGACGCAAGAAGATGTTCCTTCGTCGTCTAACGCGGTTGTACCTCCTCCACTAAGAAGGACGGGCCGAATAATTCGCCATCCCGATCGATATGTGGGACTTATCGAGGAAGATGGAACACTCGATGTATTGCTTATGGAAAGTGATGAGCCCGCCACCTACAAGGCCGCAATCTCTAGTCCAAATTCCTCCTTATGGGTTGAAGCCATGAAGTCCGAAATGGATTCTATGCATGAAAACCAAGTTTGGGACTTGGTAGATTTGCCTAAAGGGGCAAGACCCCTCCAATGCAAATGGATATTCAAGGTCAAAAATGGCATAGAAGGACATGACGATGTCTACAAAGCTAGGCTAGTGGCAAAAGGATTTACCCAAGTCCAAGGTCTCCATTATGATGAGACCTTCGCCCCCGTAGCCATGCTAAGATCCATACGGATTTTGTTAGCGATCGCCGCATTTCATGATTATGAAATATGGCAAATGGATGTCAAAACCGCTTTTCTAAATGGGCATTTAGAAGAGGAGGTGTACATGATACAACCCGAAGGTTTTGTTGATTCTAAAAATCCTAACAAAGTGTGCAAGCTTAAGAGATCCATTTATGGTCTTAAGCAAGCATCTAGAAGTTGGAATCATCGATTCAATCATGTTATAAAGGAAAATGGTTTCACTTGAAATGTTGAGGAACCATGTTTATACATGAAATTCAGTGGGAGCAATGTTGTGTTCCTAATCTTGTATGTCGATGACATACTACTCATTGGAAATGATATTCCAATGTTGTCTTCTGTTAAGAAGTGGTTAGGTAACCACTTCCAAATGAAGGATTTAGGAGAGGCACAACGCATATTAGGTATCCGAATCTATAGAGATAGATCCAAGAGGATATTGGCACTAAGTCAAGAGTCTTATGTCGATAAGATTCTTCGACGGTTCAGCATGGACAAATCCAAAAGGGGTTTGGTACCTATGGTAACCGGGACGATATTGAGCAAGACTCAATGTCCCTCCGAACCCCATGATGTTGAACGCATGAAGTTGATCCCTTACGCTTCCGCTGTTGGATCAATCATGTATGCCATGATATGCACACGTCCTGATGTCTCGTATGCCTTGAGCATGACGAGTAGATATCAAGGAAATCCAGGTGAGAGTCACTGGATTGCTGTCAAGAACATCCTTAAGTACTTGAGAAGAACTAAGGATTCTATCCTTGTGTTTGGAGGAGACACTGAGTTGCGTGTTAATGGATATACGGACTCAAGTTTTCAAACAGATAGAGATGACATGAAATCACAAGCTGGTTTTGTTTTCATGCTCAATGGTGGTGCCGTAAATGGAGAAGCTTCAAGGAAGTCAGAATCATGGATTCGACAACGGAGGCTGAGTACATAGCAGCATCAGAAGCTGCCAAGGAAGCTATGTGGATCAAGCAATTCACGGAAGGTCTAAAAGTAGTACATACCGCCAATGATCCCATCACTCTCTATTGTGATAATAGTGGGACTATCTTCCAAGCTAAGGAGCCGAAATCTAGTAATAGATCTAGACATGTACTTAGAAAATATCATGTAATAAGAGATTTCATTGAAAGAAAGGAAATTGCGATTTGTAAGGTTGGGACGGATGACAACATAGCCGATCCGCTCACCAAGCCTTTATCGCAGGCTAAGCATGATGGACATGTTACGTCCATGGGACTTAAACGTGTACCAAGTTTTTGTTAGATTTTGAAATGAAATAAAAGTGTTGTTTTTGTTCATATTCATAATCACATTTGTCTTTTATCTTTAATTTATACATTGTTACATCCAAACGGGTTGTAGAGACAATTGAACCCCGTTAAAGTGAACACGGATTAACATAGTATTTGCCCATAGTCACTTGTATGAGGTGACGTCTCGAAGTGACTAGAGTGTGAGGCGATTGATGGCAAGTTCAAGTGCCATAGAGTCATGTGAGATGACTAGTCGATCACATAGGCAGACTGTTAGGAACATTTTGTCGGGCCTTATGACCGCTTATAGAGTTCTGGCAAATTTATATAGCCTGGTCGTGGCGAGAGCTACTATAGTATTCAAATGAGTCGATTCTTTTGACTAAAGACTATTCACCTAAGATGGCACGATTTGATTAACTTTGATTTGTGTTACTACGACCTTCGTAAATGGGGTCAAATGGGCATATTTTGGGTTATGATGGTTGTGGCTAGTCGAAGGGAATGAGTGCGATAGGAATTGTCCACCCCTAGTCAGGGTTATAACAATATCTCAGGGCCACTCGAGGAGTAATGAACTGGAAATGCGTGGCCACGCTCGGAAGGTATCCAGAGTGGATAAATCCGGTCAAACAGTTATTCTCCAGATCGAGGAAACCACTCTCGATATGATCACTTGCAAGTACGACCTGAAAGACACCTTGCATTGAGTGGGAGATAGTAATAGGACAAGAGAATTGGTGACGCACACTTGTCGAGGACAAGTGGGAGATTGTTGGGAAATGTGTCCTCAACAATAGTGCGATTACATGATTTAAATATCATTATTAAATCTCATTTTAAAGAATACAATTGGGAAGTATTTTTACTGTCAACTGGTCAACATATATCGGTAATGATTGGCTGACTAGAGTTTGACATTACTGTCGTGTGACGGTGGTGATCAGTTGACCCCCTAGGTCATACCTATAGGGCAACACTCTTAATTGATCATTTAATTAATCGTATAATGTTACGAGTTAATTAAATTACTTGAAAATTGACGGACTATTTTGGAAGTAAAATTTACGTATCAAATTGAAATGTGATTAAATGAGATACGGTCCGAGTAATCGAATTGTATCGTTACTCGGATGAAATTATTGTTTAAAGAAACAACTAGATTTGAATGAATTATTATAAATGCGATTTATAAACGGTAAAATATTTTGGTACAAGTAATTATGAATTACTAAGTCGATTTTTGTATATGACGTATTTTTATTAATACGTTGATTTTTAACATGTTAAAAATACATAACAAATTTATGTTACATATGACATGTGACATATTGACATTTGACAAAAATAAAATGGATTCCATTTTATCTTCAAATGGACCGAAATATGGGTGTGATTAACAAATTGTATTGTGTTAATAAAGATTAGTGGAATTCATGGTTATTACTCTAATTTAGGCATGCATACCTAGTGTCTTTTGTGTAAGAGCACAAAGACCATGCATTGGCCATCTCCCTTCACCCTACCCGGTTTTCCCTTGGAAAGAACAAGGGTTCTTTTACTTATTATCTTTATCATTCACCATATGAAGTGGGTGTAAGATAATTTTATTCATTCACTTCATATTATTATTTTTAGAGAGATAAAAATAATCCTCTTCCTCACCTCTCCTCCTACCCGGTTTTAGGAGCTAAAAACCAAACAATTTTGGTTCAATTTTTCACAAGATTAATATTATACTAGCTCAAATAATATTAATTAGATTAAGAGTTAGCTTTGGGTATTATTCCTAAGGAGAGATCCTACACTTGGATCTTGTTCTTCCATTAAAGGAAAGCTCAAGAACAAAAGAAAAGGAGATTTCTTTTGTGCCCATTTGAACCGAAATTTCAATGTAAGGATATGATTTCTTCTCTATTTTATTATATTGTTTGCATGCATAAAATCCACATTTAATTTTATGACAAATTAATTTCGACATATATGAGTATGTTAGTATGTATATGAATCTACATTTCCTTCACTGACCTGAGGGGGCGTGTGGTGGAGCTAAAATCTGAACTAGTTGACACTAAGAAGAAGCTGAAGGAGGAGGCTAACCAGTTAGCGCGCACTTAGGAGGTATGCAGCACCTAATCTGATGCCCTTAAGCGCTCTGACGAAATAATCAGCGAGTTGAACTCCCTTGCCACCAATATCGTTGCTTATGCTACCTGGCGGGGTAAGATCGGCGGGATGCATGCTGCGCTTGATGAGCCTCCAACCCTGTAGTCTATAGAGGAGGAAGAGAGGCAGCTGAAGACCCTTTACCCCGTCAGCCTGACTTGAGCGTGCTGATGCCTGAGGTCGGCGAGGTGAATTCTCCTGCGCTGATGGAGCAGACGGCTGCTAGGGAAGCTGGTTCCTTTTAGGAGGCTGCCGTTGCTGAGGGAGCTTAAGAGGCTGCTGGTACTAAGGACATGCAACCTGGTCCTGTACCTAAAACGGAGGGTTAGCAGGAGAAGGCAGAAGAGGTGCCAAAGAGGGAGGTCATTGATCTGGCCTCAAGTTAAAAGTTTTTATTTTAAACTTTCTTTGAATGGTAGTCTGACCCTGTATGGTGCAGACTTGTAATAATTTTTAGACACTGTTTGTTTTGTGCCTCCTGTCGTGGTTGCGGTTGTCTGAACTTAGGGCCATGCCTGGCCATATTTTGAAATGCCTTTTGCCCAGTTTTGACAAGCTTTGTTTATATCGTAATTTGTAGCTTTTATGTATTTAGCTTAGGAAGTTGCCGTGTCCGCCTACTGGCTGGTTTTAGTTAGTAACGGTCGTGTCAACCTAGGAGGTTGATTTAGACCAGTCGTGTCAGCCTGAGTAGGCTGATTTAGACTCAGCTAGCTGTCGTGTCAGTCCAATGACTGATTTAGGCATATGCCGCATTCTGGGTGAAGTGGTCGTGTCAACCTATGAAGCTGATTTAGACCAGTCATGTCAGCCTGAGAAGGCTGATTTAGACTCAGCTAGCTACCATGTTAGTCCAATGACTAATTTAGGCGTATGCCGCATTCTAACTACTTAAGCTTGTTCATGAGGCAAGGTGTGTTCATTGTGTTTAAAGCCAACATGGGCGTACTTTAGGCAAGTTTATCGTCATTCTAGGACCAGTGGAACGTTGCAGGATTCTGGTAGCTCAAAGATCCCTGCGTTCCATATGTTTGTGCATGTATGCTGGGGCCCTGATTGATTGCGTCGAGTACTTGGTATTGAGAGCAATATTTGAGGGTGGTATCCAGGGTAGATGGATGAGCTTTAAGCTAACAACCAGGCTTCCTTTCGTATGTTCCACAAGCCGCCTGGTGAGGGTGCTCTTATTGGAGAATTAGGTTAGGCATGTTGGAGTGCCATGTGCCTTGTCACCCCGCGTTTGCAGTTGACAGTCCTACTAGCAACACTTTCAATGTACCATAGATATTAGAGTTCAGAGTGATGCATTCAAAGAAGCCTGAAAACAGAAAATACCACCAGAGCGATGTGAAGTACCTAATGCTGTCTCATGGGGTGCCAGAGCAATTGTGGTCCTAGGAAGCTACAGACCACACAGCTCCAATTGTAGTTTTAAAGTTTAAAGAAAAGAAATGGAACGAAATTGGTAGTATGCCTACTACCGTTTTTTTTTTTGCATTTTTTGATACAAAACTCTGTACACTAAACTCTACTTGTTATCAAAAGTGATACCTCTTCAGGTGAAGTATGTTCCATGGTTTGTGTATGATTTGACCGTCCATGGTCATCAATCTGTACGCCCCATGGCCAACAACGCCTTCTACCTGGTATGGTCCTTCCCATTTATAGGCGAATTTGCCTGCCTTACGATTCTTGGTGTTTTGGAATACTTCACGGAGAACCAGGTCTCCTACCTCCAGGAGCCTAACTTTTACGTTCTTCTTGTAACTACTGGCGACTAACTGCTTGTAGGCAGCCAGACGTATCTTTTCACTTGTTTGTAGCTCGTCTATCGTGTCCAGGCTCCCAACCATCTCTGCACTGTTCAGTTCCCCTGTCATACATCCATATCCGTGAGTTGGAACTAGAACTTCTGATGGAAACACTGCTTCCGCGCCAAACACCAGGCTGAAGGGTATCTGGCCTGTCGCCGTCTTTGGTGTCGTTCTGTCTGACCATAGCACTAGTGGAAACTCATCTGCCCACTTTCCTCCTAACTCTTGTAAGCTCCTTCTTAAATTATCCATGGTAATCTTATTGCTGGATTCAGCTTGCGGTTGGACTTTGGAGTCCTGGGTGTTGATTTTTTCAGAGATATGTTCTACCTGACACAGTATCCTTCCGCATCGTTTGAGATGAATTGTGATCCATTGTCACATATGATTTCTGACAGGATACCAAACTTGTAGATGATATTACGTTTAATAAAAGAGATGACCTGTTTGTCTTTTACCACTGTGAATGCTTCTGTTTCTATCCATTTTGAAAAATAGTCTGTCATTGCCAGCATCCATAATCTGTTTCCTGTAGCTCTAGGCAGAGGGTCCACGATGTCCATTCCCCATGTCATGAATGGCCAGGGGGAAATGATGGGATGCAAGGGCTTTGTTAGCTGATGGATCATTGGCGCTGAGCGCTGGCAGGCGTCACATTTCTGAGCATATTCTGCCGAGTCTACCCTCATGGTGGGCCAGAAGTAACCTCCTGCCGATTATATTTTCGAAGAGTGAGTCATAACCTTGAGTAAGTAGCTCTTCTGATGCCTGCTTTTTTCTCCAATGCTAACCGGCTTACTTTTCACTTTTGTGCAGGCCCCCGCAACCTGATCCGTCTGGGTGATTCAGCGTCTGCCCGCAACAAATTGTTCTGCATCTCTCTGTCTGACAGGAAGTTTCCTGATCAGCTACCTGGTTTTTCGCCTGCCTCCTCCTCCAACCCCTAACAATCAGCTCATAGCATGTCTTGCGGTACGTCACCCTATATTGTCATGCTAACTGTTTCATCTTGACATCTCTGATGTCTGCCATCTTGCTGCTTTATCTGACATTCCTGACACTTGACATCTGGCTGATTGTAGGTGCCAAGATTGATCCTCTGGAGGCTATCCTTCAGAGTGCTAAGAGGAAGAGGGCTGCTGGGAGTCTTGACGTGCCTTCTGCATCTAAGAGGTGTGCCCCTGCCGCTTCCTTTCAGTCTCCTCCTACCCACTCCATGCGTTGTTCGCCCTGAGCCTCTGGAAGTTAGTCCTCTGCCCCGTCATCCTCCAACCCCTCATGCGAGTCCTGCTGCCACTACTAGCGGCGGTATCATTGCTCACTTTCCCAATGGATTTGGGAACATAGACAAGGTGCCATACTGGCTTGAGATCGACCAGATCCTCTTCTCTTCTCTGGTGAAAGCCTTCACGAAATTCTCCCTAAAGAGATGGCGGAGAATGATGTGCACAATGCCTTTATGGTGAGTACTCCTCTTCTGCTATCTGTTCTGAATCTTTCCATACCAAATATGCTAACTCTTTTTCTTTTGCTACTAGGCTTTCCAGTCGACTCTTTACAATCGGAAGATGATCAACGTGGTTCAAACCACCAGTCGGGCTACCAATGCCAAGAATCGGGAGCTGTTCGGGACCATTGTTGACTTGGAGCAGCAACGCTCTGATCTGAGGGGGCGTGTGCTGGAGCTGAAAGCTGAACTAGCTGGCACCAAGAAGAAGTGAAGGAGGAGGCTGCCCAGTTAGCGCACACTCAGGAGGTATGCAGCACCTAATCTGATGCCCTTAAGCGCTCTGAGGAAAAGATCAGCGAGCTGAACTCCCTCGCCACCAATATCGTTGCTTATGCTACCTGATGGAGCAATATCAGCAGGATGCATACTGCACTTGATGAGCCTCCAACCCTGCAGTGAATAGAGGAGGAAGAGAGGCAGCTGGAGACCCTTTACCCCGATCAGCCTGACTTGAGCGTGCTGATGCCTGAGGTCGGCGAGGTGAACTCTCCTGCGCTGATGGAGCAGACAGCTGCTGGGGAAGCTGGTTCCTTTTAGGAGGCTGCCATTGTTGAGGGAGGTCAAGAAGCTGCCGGTACTGAGGGCGTGCAACCTGATCCGGTACCTAAAATGGAGGGTCAGCAGGAGAAGGCAGAAGAGGTGCCAGAGAGGGAGGTCATTGATCTGGCCTCCAGTTAAAAGTTTTTATTTTAAACTTTCTTTAAATGGTAGTCTGACCCTGTGTGGTGCAGACTTGTAAGAATTTTTAGACACTGTTTGTTTTGTGCCTCCCGTCCTGGTGGCGGTTGTCTGAACTCAGGGCCATGCCTGCCTTAGTGGCGTGCCTGACCATATTTTGAAATGCCTCTTGCCTAGTTTTGGCAACCTTTGTTTATATCGTAATTTGTAGCCTTTATGTATTTAGCTTAGGAAGCTGCCGTGTCAGCCTACTAGCTGGTTTTAGTTAGTAGCGGTCGTGTCAACCTAGGAGGTTGATCAGTCGTGTCAGCCTAAGAAGGCTGACTTAGACTCAGCTAGCTGTCGTGTTAGTCTAATGACTGATTTAGGTATATGCCGCATTCTGGGTGAAGTGGCCGTGTCAACCTATGAGGCTAATTTAGACCAGTTGTGTCAGCCTAAGAAGGCTGATTTAGACTCAGCTATCTGCCATGTCAGTCCAATGACTGATTTAGGCGTATGCCGCATTCCTACTTAACCTTGTTCATGATGCAAGGTGTGTTCATCGTGTTTAAAGCCAATAGGGGTGTACCTTAGGCAAGTTTATCTTTATTCTAGGACCAGTGGAACGTTGCAGGATTCTGGTAACTCAGATATCTCTGCGTTCCATATGTTTGTGCATGCATGCTGAGGCCCTGATTGATTGTGTCGAGTACTCGGTATTGAGAGCTACATTTGGGGGTGGTATCCAGGGTAACTGGACGAGCTTTAAGCTAACAACCAGGCTCCATTTCGTATGTTCCACAAGCCGCCTTATAAGGGTGCTCCTATTGGAGAATTAGGTTAGGCATGTTGGAGTGCCATGTGCCTTGTCACCCCGCGTGTGCAGTTGACAGTCCTGCTAGCAACACTTTCAATGTACTATAGATATTAGAGTTCAGAGTGATGCATTCAAAGAAGCCTGAAAACAGAAAATTCCACCAGAATGATGTGAAGTACATGATGCTATCTCATAGGATGCCAGAGCAATTGTAGTCCCAGGAAGCTACAGATCACACAACTCCAATAGTAGTTATAAAGTTCAAAGAAACGAAAGAAAAGAAATGGAACAAAATTGGTAGTATGCCTACTACCATTTTTTTTTGGCATTTTTGGATACAAATTCTGTACACTAAACTCTACTTGTTATCAAAAGTGATACCTCTTCAGGTGCAGTATGTTCCATTGTTTGTTTATGATTTGACAGTCCATGGTCATCAATCTGTACGCCATATGGCCAACAACGCCTTCTACCTGGTATGGTCCTTCCCATTTATAGGCGAATTTGCCAGCCTTACAATTCTTGTTGTTTTGGAATACTTCACAGAGAATCAGGTCTCCTACCTCTAAGAGCTTGACTTTTACGTTCTTGTTGTAACTTCTGTCGACTAACTGCTTGTAGGCAGCCAGATGTATCTTTGCACTTGCTCGAAGCTCGTCTATCGTGTCCAGGCTCCCGACCATCTCTGCACTGTTCTGTTCCCCTGTCATACATCCATACCTGTGAGTTGGAACTAAAACTTCTGATGGGATCAATGCTTCCGCGCCAAACACCAGGCTGAAGGGTGTCTGGCCTGTCGCCGTCTTTGGTGTTATTTTGTCTGACCATAGCACTAGTGACAACTCATCTGCCCACTTTCCTCCTAACTCCTGTAAGCTCCTTCTTAAATTATCCATGGTAATCTTATTGCTGGATTCAGCTTGTCGGTTGGACTTTGGAGTCCTGGGTGTTGATTTTTTTAGAGAGATGTTCCACCTGTCACAGGATCCTTCCGCTTCGTTTGAGATGAATTGTGATCCATTGTCACATATGATTTCTGACAAGATACCAAACTTGCATATGATATTACGTTTAATAAAAGAGATGACCTATTTGTCTTTTACCTCTGTGAATGCTTCTGCTTCTATCCATTTTGAAAAATAGTCTGTCATTGCCAACATCCCTAATCTGTTTCCTATAGCTCTAGGCAGAGGGTCCACGATGTCCATTCCCCAAATCATGAATGGCTAGGGGGAAATGATGGGATGGAAGGGATGTGCTGGCTGATGGATCATTGACGCTGAGCGCTGGCAGGCGTCACATTTCTGAGCATATTCTGCCGAGTCTGTCCTCATTGTGGGCCAGAAGTAGCCTTGTCTGAGGGCTTTATTTGTCATACTTCTTCCCCCCTGCATGGTTTCCACATTCGCCACTGTGGAGGGCATGCAATACAGTCCGTACTTCATGTTTATCCAGGCACCGTGAGTAGGGTCCTGCCAGTGACTTTCTAAAAAGCACATTGTCAATTAGTGTGAATCCGGAGGCTTTCATTTTAAAACCCCTTACCTCCTTCTTGTCATCTGGAAGCTTGCCGTGTCTCAACCAATCTAGGTATGGCGTTCGCCAGTCCCAGTCAACCGTCTGATCAGCTGGCTGATCGTCTATCTGGACAGTTGCCTGGCCATCTTTGCTTGCTAGAACTGCCGCCCCATCATGTTGATCTTCCAGTTCTCCTTTATCTTCTTCTTCCAATTTTTGGATTGATGGTTCCAATACATGTGCGATGGGGATGTTAGCCAGCTCTGTTGGTTTGAAGGTTGCTTCTAGAGTTGCTAGGGTATCTGCCTCTACATTTTGGTCTCTGGGACCTGCTTGAGCTTGTAGTCTCTGAATTTTTGTTTCAGCTCCTTTGCCACTTTTAGGCAGGCTATCATCTTTGAATCCTTGGCTATATATTCATCATTCACGTGGTTAACTATAAGTAAGGAGTCACTGAATATCTGTAGGTTCCTGACTCCTAACTCCAGAGCTACCTGCAATCCTAGTAATAAGGCTTCATATTCTGTTTCATTGTTAGTTGCCTTAAATTCACATCGCACTGCTTGTGCTATCAGAACTCCCTGTGGATATTGCAAGATTAGTCCTACACCTTCCCCCATTTGGTTGGAGGCTCCATCAATGTGCATTAGCTAAACTTCTACCTCCTTGCTCCCTTTGAGGGCTAGGATTTCCTCGTCTGCCAGATTTTGGATAGGTGGGCTAAAATCTGACACGAAATCTACCAGTGCCTGCGATTTTATAGCCATTCTTGGATCATACCTAATGTCGTACCCACTAAGGTGTACGGACCATTTTGACATTCTGCCTGACAGCTCAGGTTTTCTCATTACAGATTTTAGTGGATAATTGGTCACAACATATATGGTGTGGGATTAAAAGTAGAGGCACAGTTGGTAAGATGAAATTACAAGTGCTAGTACCAATTTTTCAAGAGATATGTACCTGGTCTCTGCTAGCAGTAGAGACTTGCTTACATAGCAATCTGGCTTTTGCTCCTTGTCCTGCTCTCTGACTAGGACCGCGCTTACTGCTACCTCGGTGACATCTAGATAGAGAAACAATGGTTTTCCCTGTTCTGGCTTTGATAGTAACGGCGGGGTGTTGAGGTAGTGTTTCAGCTCCCTGAATGCCTGCTCATGGTCTTCAGTCCACTCGAATTACTGGCTCTTCCTCAATATATCGTAGAATAGCCTGCACTTGTCTGAGGACCTCAAGATGAACCTGCTGAAAGCTGCCACCTTGCCTGCTAGCCTTTTCACATCTGTTGGCTTTTCTGGTGACTCTAGCTGCAATACTGCCTTAATCTGCTCTGTGCTAGCCTCTATTCCCCTTTCAGTCACGATGTAGCCCAAGAATTTTTCGGATGAAACCTCAAAGGTGCATTTGGATGGGTTCAGCTTCATTTTGTACTCTCTGAGGGTGCTAAATATTTCTGCTAGATGCTGCATGTGATCCTTGGCTTTCTTTGACTTCACCACCATATCGTCAATATATGCCTCCATAGTTCTTCCTATTTGATCTTTAAACATTCGGTTGGCCAGACTCTGATACGTGGACCCTGCGTTTTCCAGGCCGAAGGGTATGACGTTATAGCAGTATATCCCTCTCTCAAACATGAGTGCTGTCTTCTCCTGATCCGCTGGATCCATTTTGATTTGATTGTAACCACTCCAGGCGTCCAAAAATGTTAAAATTTCATGTCCAGCTGTTGCATCCACCATTGCTTCAATGTGTGGCAGTAGGAAGGGGTCATTTGGACATGCTTTGTTGAGATCGGTGAAGTCCACGCATACTCTCCATTTTCCATTATTCTTGGGTACTACTACCACATTTGATAGCCACTCTGGATATTTTGCCTCTCTTATCTTGTTTGCTGCTAGCAGACTGTCTACTTCCTGGTTGATCACCTTATTCCTTTCAGCTGCGAATTTTCTTCCTCTCTACTGGATGGGCTTGCATCTTGGGTCTACGCTGAGTTTGTGTATTATGATGGATGGATCTATTCCTATCATGTCATCATGGGACCACGTGAAACAATCCATATTGGCTTGCAAGAATTTGACTAGGTGCTGTCTGAGGTCTCCTGTGCATCCTGCCCCTATTAGCACAATTCTTTCTGGGTGAAGCTTGTCCAGGTTGATCTGATCTAGCTTCTCGGCTGGAGGCTCAATGTATTCGTCCTGGACATGCTGCTTCTGTAATTGTTATGCTGGAGGGTTGACAGTGCACTTTAACGCCTTCTTGTAGCAGCCTCTAGCTTCCTCCTGGTCTCCTCGTATTGTCTCTACTACCTATGGTGTGGGGAACTTTACACATGGATGATATGTTGAGGGAACTGCCTTCATCAGGTGCAACCATGGTCTTCAAAGAATAATATTGTAGGTAGATGGTCCATCTATGACCAGGTACCTTACCTGTTTGTTGAATCCTCCTGCATAGGTCATTAGGTTGGGATCACGATTTCTCCCAATGAGTTAGCTGTTTCTCAACTGAACCCTACCAGCGGGATGGTTTTCTTCTGCAAGTCTTTCTCGCTGAACCCCATGTTTTCTATGGTTTTCAGCATGATTAGGCTGACCGAGCTACCGGTATCTACCAGGACCTTTCTAACCATGCAATTGGCCATTGATAGTGTTTTGTAAGTGCATCATGATGCTCCTGGCTGTCATGTACATCCTCCTCGTCAAAGGCGACAGCAGGCAGGCCACTATGAGAAACCCTGTAGGAAGTCTCTGGTCTGTCTCCCTTGGTTTTAGTAGCACGCCTTTTGGCTGCTGAATATTTCAATCCGCTTAAGTCTGAGCCGCCTGTTATCACGTTTATTATCTTGGTGCATGTAGGTGGTGCTGCGGGCTTTGCGGAGCTCACCTTATCCTGCTGCTTGCCCCCACGTGGTAATAGGTGTCTCAACTACCCCTGCTCGTACAGGCGCCTAATCTCCCTACGTAGAGTGTAGCAATCTTCCGTGTTATGCCCGATGTCACGATGGAACTCACATTTTTTCTTGCTGTCTTTTCGCCATGACTGTCCCTCTACTGGCGGCCTGGGCCACCTTACCCCGTCTCCCATCTCCCTGAGTGCTTTTAGGATTCCTCCGATGTTAGTTGTGAATCCATATTCTGCCAGTGTGGGGAGTTGCTGATTCTCTTCTTTGTTGTCGATTCTGTTGACCCCCTTCCATATGGCTCGTATCTTTCATCCTTCTTGCTGGTGGGCTGTTTTCTATTTGACTTTTCCATGGCCGACGTGCTAGATACGCTTGGCGTACTTGGTATGCTGGCTCTGGTTAGGATATCTTTTTCTAGTCTGATCGCAGCTGCTGCCTTCTCTTGCACCGCTTCAAAGCTATGACAAGGGTGCATAGTCAGCTGCTTATATAGGTCTGACTCATGGTGTAGTCCCCTTCTGAAGGCTTCCACTGCTGTTGACACGTCGCACTCCCGTACTGCCACCTTCTCATTATTGAACCTAGTGTTGTATTCTCCAATGGTCACATTTGCGCCTTGAATAATTCTGTACAGGTCATCTGCATGCTTTTATGGCTTACGACTGCTTGCGAATTGCTGAGTAAATGCGCTCACCAGGTCAGCAAACGTGGATATTGATCTGTTAGGCAGACTTACGAGCCATCGGAGTGCTGGTCCCGACAGTGTGGATGCAAACCCCTTGCACATACTAGCTTCTTTTACGTGTCCGACGGCTGTCACTGTCATCATTTTTTACTTGTATTGACTTACGTGGTCAAAGGGATATGTTGTGCCAACAAAGAGAGTCATGTTCGGATTTGTGAATCCCTTCGGCATGGCGACAATAGATATTGCATCTACGAATGGTGAGTCAGCATAACTGTCGGGTGCTGCCTTCTCGAGTGGAGGTGGCAGTCCGGAGACCCTGCCCAGCATCTCCCTCAGTTATAGATACTGCTTGTTAGTCAGGCTTCCTGGGTTTGGGCTACGTCTGTCTGTTATCTGTTGATTCAGAGTGCTGCTCCCAAGCCTGAATTCCAGAAGATTCTGATGCGGCGTGCTACCTAATGGGGCTGAAGTCACGAGCGTTCCTTGATGCCAGCTTACCTGCGGACTGCCTGCAGATCCTGCACCTGGTGTTTGGTTAGTTATTATAAGGTCACTAATGATGCTGTCGTCAGGTACCAAAAATAAAACCTAGTTACACTAACAGAAGCTAGCGGTAAGTAGGGTCGATCTCCACAGGGAGATGGGAAAGTGTCAGCCTTAATTAAGTCCGTCTAGGTAACCAGTTTTCGGGGGTTTTAGTTGTTTGTTCTAGTCTAATGGGATCAAAGAAAAGAAAGAAAGCAAGAGAGTAGAAATAAAACAAGTAGAGAGAAAATAGCTAAGACAGTCGGTTCACTATGATTCTCTAGTCATGCAATCTAAGTCTCAGGTCAATGCAAGTATGATGTATGGGGCAATGAATATCTCCTTTCGGTCTCAATTCACCCTAGAACACGAATAGCTTAGCTTCCGCCCTCACTAAAGTGCCCTAATGTTCGCTACAAGTCTCACCCTTTCCAATCTTCCGATCTAGGTTAAGGTTTACTGTGATTTATTAACTAATTGCGTCGACTCAATTAGACAACAACATAGACTAAACTAGCATCAAACCTAATAATTCAATTTACACTTTCCTTAAAATCATGGTTCCCCTATGTCTTAGCAAGGGAGATTAGCTATGCATTATCATTGAGATAGCAAAAATCATACACAATCAAGAAAGATTAAACATGATAACAAGGCAATGAAAGATTGATAAAAGCAATTGGAAGTAAAGGGAGAAATAAATAAAGAGCAACAATAGATTAAGATTAAGAATAAAGAAAGAGTAAAGATACCGATTACAAGTTGCAAGATCCAAGCCAAAATTCTAGAATAAGAGTATGAGAGAGAGTAAAGAGAGGAAGAAAGAAGTGTCGTAGTCTGACGGATGATGAAGAAAAATAAACGTAGTTCTTAACTTAACATATATCCTAATTACAAAGCCCATCTCGAAATAAGGCAAAATCACGCATAAATAGCAAAGTCTCTCGATCGAGTGAAATGAAACCACTCGATCGAGGACAAATCCTGAAATTCCTCTCGATCGAAGAGAAATGTTGTTCGATCGAGTACTCCTTGTATCAGCCCTTTTGATCGAGCAACAGAACAGCTCGATCTAGTAAATCTTCGATGGATAAAGCATTCGATTGACCAAATAGTTGGTCGATCGAGCTATATTGGCACATAGGACTCTTTGGCACCTTCTGAGGTCAGCTCACGCGTCTTTAGGTGATGGGTTCCAAGCTCCGATTCCTTATTCTCCACAAATGCATGCAAATGAGACAAGTTTAGGCTCGATTTTGCTCCTTTCTGGTCCGTACCTGCAATTTACACAAGACAAACCAAAGTAGACTATTCGGGGGTATTTATAGCTAGATGCCACGTAAAATAATATAGAAATGCGTGTAAAAATGAGGTAAAAACCTTATATAAAAGATACGCATCAAATCTCCCCAAACCAAACCTTTGCTTGTCCCCAAGCAAACTATGAATGCGACTAAGACAACTAGTGGAACAAGACCAACTCATCGGCTACAGATCACCCACCTATGGACATGGACCACCTACAAGCCCAGCCGATCTGTGGACATATAGCGGTCTTTTGAAAGCCACGCTCGGCGGCGTAAAAATGCTTTCGACCGGATCGTTTTAAATCGGTCGGTTTCGTCTCGGTAAGGGTCTCGAAACGATTAGAGATGTTTAGAGTCACTTCCAAGCATTTATGGGATGCTTGGAACCCGTTCTAATCCACTTTATACCTCGGTCAAACGAAGCACAAAGCAGAGTTTGACATAGGTACTAAAGATAAGGAATCGTCCCTCTTTAGCATCCTATCTCTAGAATGACTCTCGTACGCCCTGGATAAGGTCGTCCACTATCCAAAGTTTCTGAGTAAGAGGTGAAGGTATGTATTGGGAAGCCCTTTAATCAGACACCCAATCCCGCCCGCGGTAGCGGCCTCTACTGAGTGATCTTGGTTGGTTGAATGCAAAAGTTGATAAAACGGTTTAAATGCATGAATGCGCATCTAATAATTTAAACCTAACATGTGGGAGCTTTCTAAGTCGGTTGATTTAATCCAACTATCAAGTATAAGATGTCGAGTTGGATTAATGGTTGATTTACATGCAAGACGGAAATTAAACATCCATTTACCAAATTAGGTTTATGGTGCATAACGTGATCCATTTGTCTTAGTAAGGCATTTTGAAAATATGATTTTGAATGAGCAAATAGTCATCTGATCCGTCCTATATCCGGGTTAACCGGAGTCGGGATCGTCCTAGACTAGTGCTGGGAAGTGAACAGACCCTGCACCAGGCGGCCACATGAGGCGCGAGCCTTTTGGCAGTGCAAGGGGGTCTCCCCTGGTTTTTGAAAATAAGAAAGGAGGGGCCGGTTTAGGCGCGGGTCAACCAACGGTTGTATACCGTGTTCTGACCTTTTGAAAAACGTTTAGAAAACGTATTGAAAAATGGGTATTTGACCCAATTTGGTTTGAAAGGGTCGTTTAGACCGTATTTGTTGATTTGAAGAACGAGACTTGAATAATCGTCATTATTTTGTTAATATTCGGTGTCGGGTTCGACTTGACAAGCTTGACATGAATAATTTTGAAAATAATTATGAAATAATTGTTTTAAGTTCATTTGAATATAATTAGTCGATACTTATCATCGTACCCGGGTTAAAATCCGGCATGGTATGTAAAACCAAGGATGACTTTGTGTTGGTGACTAATATGTTTATTTTGGAAATGTAAAGAAATGATGAAAGACTTTAAAATACCTCCCAAAATGTAAAGAAATGAAATAAAAGGCTTTAAATACCTTTTAAATGTTATTAACCAAATATTATCACCGAAACACGGATTTAACCGTCATGGTATGAGGAACCAAGGGTGAAAAATATTTTATGGTTAAAAACAAATAAAATAAAATAAAAAAGGGTTTGAAAATATTTGAAATGGTAAAAAACCGATTACAAATATGAAAATGGATTAAAGGGGAAAGACGAGAACAACCACGGTTGAGTTCTGACCTGGGCACCCCATTGAGGCGCGAGCCTATGTGCACAATAAGGGGTTTCTGCCTCGGGCCAAAACTCAGTTTTGGCTCGTCTAACCCATGTTTTGGATCGTGTTATGCATGTTTTAACATGTTATAGTCATAAAACAAGTAAAGACATGATAAAAGAAGGATTTTTACACCCTCATACTTACATGTTTGGTTATGACGAGAAACCGACGTAAGTGTAACAACTCGTTTGGTCGGAAAAGACTCGGTTTAAAACCGTTTTGGTAAGTAAAAAGAGTGTTTTATTAAGATTAGTGACGGTATAGTGGTCGAAGTGGTCGGTCAAGTGATTTAATGCACGATGACGGTACCAAACAATGTGTAAGGCTTATATTTACGATCGGTAGGTCTTAAATACGCATCGGATTGTGACTTAAGAAGTCGAGTCGAGAATTTTAAGGAAAAAAAGAGGGGGCGGACACTCGCGTAAGTTCTCAAATGGGGGCATTTGAGGGGTATTTATAGGAAAATGAGTGGTTGTGTGAGTTTTGAGCGACGTGGCCACTGGGTCGCTGCAAAGAGGCGCGAGCCACGTCGCGGTTCTTCGAGTTGTCCTGTCACTTTCACACAAGTGCAATCATGATTTGTTCTATCCTAGGATTTGTAGTCACATGTTTGGTACTTGACCATTCATGAATCCGGGAAATCTTAGTATAGAAGACTTTGAATGTTTTGTTTTTGGTGGTTGACTCGGTTTGACTCGTTGTTGGAGTCGGGATTTGAATTTTTGAGTCGGTTTTTGGTCTGGTGTCAGTTTTGACTCTAGTTAGTGTCATTGTGACCCCGTCGTCGTGCATTAAACACTCCAAGTTCTTTTGGAACAGTTTTGAAATGTTTTATTTTCGAAATCGTTTTAAGTTTTCCGACGTAAAGTTGTACACAAACTGTCGATCAAACGCCACGATTCCAAAGCATGTTATAGTCCGATAATCATCGGGTGTTTGTTGGAGTCTCCGCAGATACTGGGTATCTACACCACCCAAACCAGTTTAATGCAACAACTAACAAAGTGACAAATGGTAAGTGCAAACGTACTAAATCAATGCTTCAAACTACTGAACCGTCGACCTTGCAAGACTCATAAATATTGGACTCTCACGGGCCGCACATCACTCAATTTAAGCACAGGGTGAGTATATGTATAGAAGATAGAAAGAACTAAAGACACTCACCTAACTCGACCTACAAGAACATGCATGCAGTTTAACATGAATAAAATCTCTATAACCGTACATACGCATTCCAACCAACTAATGACCAAGACACATGCCGAGGACTTACATTTGGGTAAGTGAGGTAATGGGTAAGAAGGAGCTATAATGAATTTGGAAATGTGGAGTTAGCAGCCAAGCTAGCAAATAGGGATCCAAACTAGAAACGCATCCCAACTTCATACTCAATAAATCAATACAAATCGGTGCTATATTGCAGCACAAAGCTCACTAACCACCATAAAATTATTAACTCCCCATAAGATACAAATAGAACATGGGAGATAGATCACAGCATATCAAACTTTCAGCTCATGATTTTTCATAATTTTTTTTCTCTTTTTTCTTTCTTTTTCAATTCTTTTTTTCGTTTTTCTCTTTTTTCGTTTTTCTTTTCCAAATTTTCCTTCTTTCATTCCCTTCAACATTTCTACCAACTTAACAAATCAGATATGCAACCAAATGCAGTGAAAACATTCCAAACAGCTACTAGCTACAAGCTCGGCTAGGGTAGGCAAAATTATGGATTGTAGCTATATAGGACAAAATGACAATTTAGCTACGTGGAGCTCATGGGTAGAGTGAAATAAAGGGAATTGCCTCTCCTAACATGTGTCTATAGATACCTCATTTCTGCACCTCCCGCAAACCACCCGGTGATGATAGGGTCGCATGTTTGGTACGCGGAACGATTTGTGACAGTTCGTAAGTTTATCATCAAGTGATCGCTCAAACACTTGTGTCTACCTCTTAATTGTCATCTGCGTGCCGACATGGTCGTTTTGGCAGTAATTAGAGTACATTTGGAGTCCGGGTCATAAACCGTCTTCATTTTCTAAAACCGAGTCAGAATGTTCTGGAATGTTCCGGATACTTCTATTCCATATTTTACAATCTTTTAATCTTTGGCAAATAATTTCCCGTAATATTCACACAAAATATTAAGGAAAACAAGATTAATCCGTTATTCCATAACCTAAACACGGAAAGCTTTCTTCCGCAGGGGGAAACCACTTGGGAAAGGACGCAACAGGTGTTGCGCCTCTTCCAAGAGACGTAGTGCCTGCTGCGCCTCTTCCCAAATCCTTTTCTGCGTGTTTTTCGTATCGTTTCATATCTTTTCAAGATTCACTTCCAAAGTTTCTCCGAAAACCCTACTTCCCTCCGCGTGATTAGTATAAATAGAGACCTTCGGTCTCACATATTTCTCATGCGAGTGTCCGCCCTTCTCTTCTCCCTTTGCATTATAGACCACGTTCTTACTTTTTGGCGTCTACGTGCTTGAACTTTCGACCACGTAAGCTCGCATCCTTCTGATTACCAGCCTCGTTTTGCATGACCGACCAATTTGACCAACTTCAAAATAATCAACTTTAATCAACTTTGTTTCTTTCCTTCTAGAGGGCACTTTCGTCTACATTCGAGTCGAGCATCACTAAACGTATACTTAGTTCATCTCGTTTCGTCAGACATGTAAGTCTGAGGGTGTAAATCCCTATTTTATTTATTGTTTTTTACTTTTGTAATCAATAATGTAAGGTTTATGTCGAAAGTATTTCTAAAACCGATTTCTAAAACCTTGTTTAAAAACCCTTTTTACGGATTATCAGAAGACAACCGTCGAGAAAGGACGCAGCAACTGCTGCGCCTCTTCGAAGGGACGCAGCACCAGCTGCGCCTCTTCGTGAGGCTGCCGCAGTTCCTGCTTCCTTTCTTCTTCCTCTTTTGTCAATTCGTCTCTTTTATTTTCTTTCGTTTGTTCTTTGATTATTTTGATACGATAATTTGAACATAATAACTCAAGCATAATAATCTGACATGTATCATCATTAATGTTTAATTCATCATAATTCCCGACTTAAATCCCAAGTGATTCATATTTGCGGGTTTTCGTCATTAAAATCAAATTCGATTTTTAGAGGTTCGATTCATCAATATTGAGTCTCTGGAATTCGTCATTGATATATTTTTCACCTTTTGTTATCATCGTCACCATCATTAATTCGTCATTAACAACATGTTTACCCTAATTAATTTGTTTGGTTTGTCTAATTTGTTAATTAATCTTATAAACCTTGTAATAATTCGTTCTAATTAGTTTCATCCATGTTTTATCGCTTTCATGACTTTTAATCACATGTAAATAACCTGTTAATCACTTTCACCCGAGTCAAATAATATAATCAAGCCTTAAATTCACTAATGAATATTAACGACTTGCAATTCCGGCTTCACGGACGGTGAGCCAAGAGAAGGACGCGAAGAATCTGCGCGCTCTTCAAAGGACGCACTTCTGACTGCTGCGCTTTGTTCTGGTTGATTTCTGTCTCTGAACTCCTGTTTTGCTTTGACCTAGTTATTAGCTTAAGTATTAATTAACTATTAGTCGTATTATCACCTTAATTCCTGTTCATTAATTTGTTTATTTATTTCTTTCTCAAATTATCCGTTTTAGAAGTATTTTCGACATAAATCATTTAATCCAATGTAATTATTGTATTTTTTTTATCGTATTTATTATATTTCTTCTATCGTTTGCTTGTATACCTTCACATGTAATCGAACCTAAATCCCAATTCGACCCAATTGCATGTTAAATTACGTGATAACTGACTTAGTATTAATTCTTCACATGCTAGGATCAATTTATTGGATGTTGCATTGCATGCATGTAATCGACAATATATCGAGTATGGACAATTTTTTCTAATCATTAGTAGAGGCCGCTATCGAGGCGGGCGGGAATAGGTGTTCGATCAAAAGAGCTTCCTAATACGTACCCTCACTCCTTACTCCAGATCTATGTGAACATCCGTGTTCATTGGCATCCACGAGAGTCATTCTAGACATAGAATGCTAAGGGTAACGAGTTCTTGGTGTTCATGTCACTACTTTGTGTCTTGACATGACACGAGGTATTCGAACGGTTTCCAATTTTCCACAATAAATTGGTGGCGACTCCACAAATGCAAACACTTGTTCTCCCAAGCGCCCCCGTGGGCCCGCGTCCATAGTTTGGCGACTTCGCTGGGGATAATACACTTACATGTAGCCAAAAGGGTGAAACTTGAACAAGATTAGGGAATAGTTTGTACAAGACAATTGTCGGTTTTCATAACTCGGTCTTCCTAGACCGTTTATTCGGCCTTCCTAGGCCCAACCCAACCCATTCGACCAATCACCCCGTCTAAACGGTCCTAATTCTTATTTGGGCCTAAGGATGGATAGCGATTGACGTCATCCATACCATGGTACTTACTCTTGTTTGTATCAAGGACTTTCACTACTTGAGGAAATGGACTAGGAATCGGCCTTACTCCTGTTTGGTACGAGCCTCTCCACAGACTTCGGGTTTGATTGTTCGGTATGGAAACCCACCCTTTAAACCAAAACCCTTCTAAATGCACTCAGCATCCCTTATAATGCTTGTATATTGTTTGTACCATATGTGATCACCATTTTCTAAACAAAACCATGACGATTTTTGTAAAATCAAAATCCTTCTTCAAAATGTAAATTTTCGAAGTATAGGCCTAATATTAGCACAAAACAAGTCGAAACTCTGTCCAATTGTCGAGTCAAAATTCGGGCCTCAAAACCCATTTCAAAACCTCACTTCGAGTCCACTCCTACAACTACACTAAAGTTGATTAGGACCAACATTTTTCAAACTTTGTCATTTTCTCAAAACTCACTTGACACAAGTGGCACACTTCCACTTCACGAGTCAAAACGTTTCTTTTCAAGTAAGTGTGCTAGAATAGTCGATCGTGTTTTGATTCATCGTCGATCTCTTATTCAGTTTCCAAGATGCCTGAAACAAGCGACGTGAACTTCAACCAACTCCAGAATGGTAATGATCAAATCCTAGCCACGCTAGCTCGTCTCCAAGTTACTCAAGACCAAGTGTATGACCGCCTTGACACCATTGAGGGCCGAATATATGCCGTAGAAACGAGGATGCCCCCTCGAGAAAGTGAGATGGCCGATGACTTCGTGAACAACTTCAGTGACGAAAACTCTCCCATAGGTATGACTGCAGCTGAGAAACGACTCCAATACTTGAAGGAACAATTGGTGTATCTAAAAGGGGATGACATTTATAGGGAGAACAATCGCAAATATGAGGCTGTGAGTTCCAAATTTCCAACCAACTTCAACATGACGGATTTCCCTAAATTCAAGGGGCATGAAAACCCTTTAAACCATATCCGTGCCTTCAAGGATTACATGTCTATCAAAGGCATTAAACCCGAGATGTTCTTAAGGATATTTCCTACATCTCTTGACACCATCCCAAAACAATGGTTCTATTCGCTAGAACACAAGAAAATCGCTACCTAGGATGATGCCGCAATCGAGTTTGCTAAACAGTATGCGGATAATGCTGAAATCCAAGTCAACATGCGCACTTTAGAGGTTCTTACCCAAAATGACAAAGAAGGTTTCACCGACTTCCTAAGTCGGTGGAGGAAGACTAGTACTCAACTTCTTGAACGTCCGGATGAAGCTACCCTCGTAGAGAAATTCGTGGATAACCTAAAGCCCATTTATGCAAATCATTTGAGGTATCAAAACATCAAGACCTTCAAAGACTTGACCGTACTAGGGACAAGTATCTAAGATGACATCCGTAAAGGGCTCTTGTCCAAAATAATAGGTCGTGGATATCAAGGCTCAACAAGTCGTTCTTACGGCTCTACTAGCAAGACTGATGAAGTTAACCTCCTTGAGCCATCTAAGAAGAGTACCCCTCCAAGGAAATTCACAAATCTAGGGGACACATATTCCAACACTCTAAAAAGGTTGATGAAGGTGGGCAAACTTCAACTCATAGGCCCTACACCCGAACCAGAAAAGACGTCCAAGTTCTGGGATGAGAATTCGTACTGCGAATACTATATAGGTAAGGGACATGATACAGAAAAATGCTACAAACTGAAAAATGTACTTCAAGATATGATTGAAGACGGTCGTCTACCAATACCACCTGGGGGTAAGCCTAATAACACTCAGAATCCTCTTGGAGTTCTGATGATCACAAGTGACGAATCTACCCTATATTGCTCACATCTTATCTCCCCAAAAGAAGAGGTGATCAACGGGATATGGACGGATAGCGAGGAAGATGTCTACCTCCAGGATCTTCCCTTAATCAAGAGCGCCGAAAGTATCATAGATGAGATCATTGCCACACTGGACGCAAAAACTAACACCAATCAGTAGAAAGGATGGAGAAAATTGATCAAGTGGACAAACAATCAAGGAAGACTCTTCAAGCTCACTACTGGAGAAGGAGAGATGTTCAAAAGAGAACCAGAAGACGATGAATTCGAGTCAGAGTCAGAGTCGGAATCAGAGTCGGAGTCTAGAGAAGTTCCTAGAGAGTCTCCTCCTGTCGTCATTCCCACTCCCCTCGTTTCTTCTAGCTTAGTGTCTAATAGCAACAGTAGTTCGGGAAATGTCCCAATCGCTGTCCTTTTACCACCACTGACCACCGATCAGATGGCTTCTTTGTTTCAACTTTTCTCAAATCTTAATATGAATAAAACAGGTTCTGCTTACTCTTCGTGTTATCTTGAATGCAATTCTGTTTACGATGATAATGATAATGAGAATGACCCAGACCCAGACTCAATCGAAATACCTCTCTACATAGCCAAAGAAATACTACAAGAGGGGGAAGGGGGACCAATGATAGAAAATACTGAACCCATCAACGTAAGAACCGAACTAGAACCCTAAGAACTTAGGATAGGGACAACCTTGATCTCTCCGTGGCCATTCATGATGTGGGGCATGGACATAGTGGGTAAGCTGCCCAGGGCTCCAGGAAACAGAGTATATATGCTCATCATGACTGATTATTTTTCAAAGTGGATTGAAGCAGGGGCAATGAGAGAGGTATAAGAACGACAAGTGATCTCTCATAAGCAGTTTTGGGATACCATCTGAAATCATATGTGACAACGGATCCCAGTTCATATCAGATAACACTGAGGGCTTTTGTTCACGCTGGAACATAACACTGAGAAAGTCAGCCCCCAGGCACCCACAGACCAATGGCCAAGCCGAGTCTAGTAATAAGATCATTGTGGAGAATCTCAGGAAACGGCTGGAGGAGTTGGGAGGAAAATAGGCAGACGAACTATCGTTAGTACTCTAGTCAGATAGAACAACGCCAAAAGTGGCAACAGGCCAAACTCCATTTAGCCTTATATATGGAGCAGAGGCGGTGATACCTTCAGAAGTTCTTGTACCCACACATAGATACGGCTGTCAAACAGCAGAGCAGAACCAGGCTGAAATGGCTAGTAGCCTAGATACAGTTGATGAGCTGCGGGAGAGTGCTTACATACGCATGACATCATATAAACAATCCGTAGCCATGACTTATAACAAGAATGTCAAAATCAGGACCCTCGCAGTAGGGGACCTAGTACTCAGAAGGGTATTTGAAAATACCAAGAACCATAAAGCGGGCAAGTTCGCCTACAAATGGGAAGGACCATATCAGGTCGAGAGCATTATCAAGAATGGGGCATATAGGTTGATGACCATGCATGGTCAAATCCTGGATAAACCCTGGAACATTCATCATCTGAAACGGTACTTTGTCTGACAAAGTGCCAAAACTTTAGTGTACAAAGGACCTTTCAAAAGTCCGTGAAGCAAAAAAAAAAAAGAAAAAAAAAGAGGGTGGGGGTTAGTATATGCTTTAGGTACTGGTGTGCTTTATTTTTTGAAATATCTTTTTTCATTTTCTTTTCTTTTCGTTTTTTGAACCAATCGAGTCGTTTTTAAATCAAGTAGTTCAGGCTGTGGCTTCCTGGATCCAGCTGTTGCCTTGGAACACCATGAGATAGCACAAGGTAATTTGCACTACTTTGGAATTTCATGCTTCTAGGAAGAAAGGCTTTGCCATTAATATTGGTTGTTTGTAAGATAAGGAACACTTTGAGGGTTCAGCCCATGCCATGTGAGGCTGTGAGACGTTTGATAAGTCAAACCACATGGGGAGCATACGCCGAGGTAGCGCGCAGGGTACGACATACTAAGACCACCTGTACCTCGACGTTAATCTCAGTAAATCCATAGCTATGAAGTAGGGCCATATACATAGGTGCATGCACGAAATTATAAATGTCTAAAACCACAAGAAACGTAACATTCCTTGTTAGTCAGAAACAATCAATGAAGGTACGCTCTAATCAACTAATCCTAGTGATAAGATATTTTACGTCATGGGTAAAATATGTTATCAAATATCTGTCGCCAAGGGCAAGGACTGTGCACCTAGAACCAGGTCAGCCTCCTGGTTGTATCTATGTGGAATTAAACTCCAGATACCAAGGGCAAAAATGCAAGCATAGCAAAAGGAAGGCCTAAAAGCTAGGCCCAACGTTACTTAAAAAAAAAAGACACCTGCTACCTATAGCAGGCACAACAAGAGTTTCAAAGCCTGCATACCAGCAGGCACAACAAAACAAAATAAAGAAAAAGAAAGTTTGAAAACATAAATACAAACTTGCGCCACACAAGGCCAAGTCCCCAGAAAATTTAATTAAAAATTTAAGAGAGGTCAATCCTCTCATCAGCTGCATCCTGACCAATACTCTGCTCCCCGTGTTCCATCTGCTCCTCTGTTACAGGTACCTGAACAGCTTCAGGGGCCGCAGCAACATCGACACCAGCCTCCTCCACCAGGATCTCCTCTACAGCGCTAGTCCCAGAGATAGTCCCATAGATATCCATGGCGAGGAATTCAGGCTCCGGATTAGCAGCCTCAGCATCAGAAGGGAACAGGGCGCTCACGTCCATACCATTGGGAAAGGCACGGGCAAACTCAGCAAACTCCTCCTCCAGGTTCCAGGATGCGTGCCTCCCCTCAGTATAAGCGCGGATGCAGTCAATCCTTCCCTCAAAGGCAGTATAGGCTCCCATATTTCTGGCTAGCTCTGCCATCTCTTCAGCACGAGCCTCTACCTTTGTCAGCCTAGAGGTCAGAACGCGGTTGGACTCCTGCATCCTAGAAAGCTGATCTTTGGCTGCCTCCTTCTCCTTCTTAGCCGCATGAAGCTGCTCCCTCAGTTTGGCACATGTAGCAGTGAGCTCAACAACAGAAGCCAAGCACTCAATTTTGGCCCTCTGTAGCATCTTGCGGAGATAGAGGGGCGATTGAATAGCCTGCGGCGCATAAAAGACCTCCAGTCAAAGAAACACAGGGGCAAAGGAAAAAGAAAAAAAGGGGTAGTGAAAGGCAGACTCACAAGGAAGCAGTGTTCAGCAGCCAGGTCAGTCATCTCTTGGGGGGCAGTCTCATCAAATGTCCTGGAGCAAGCTGGTGTCAGGAGCCGCTCCAGTGCAGGCCAGTAATTGGCACGCTCAGTATCCCCAAAGTTAGTAGGGAGGTGCAGCAGCAGGTCGTCAGCATGGATAGGGGACTCAGAAGCACGCGATATCGGGGTAACTTCGATAGGTTCTGGAGCGGGTCTTGAGGTAGATCTCTTTTTTGAGGAAGCAGATGAAGCAAAGGAGTCAGCAGTTCTTTTCCTGGCTTGACGCATCAGGATCTCAGAAGCAGAGGGTCGAGCATTTCCTATAGAGACACCAGGCGAAAGGTCAGAATATAGGACAAATGGATGTGAAAGCATTTGGAAGCCAGAAGAGAACATTTACCAGAAGACATGGTTTCTTCAGCGGCGGAGTCGACAGCCTGCGGTCTTCAGGGATGGAGAAGAGCTTGGCAATAGAGATTTTTTCGTCCTCAGATTTCTCAGGATTCTTGAGTTCTTCATCAAATCAAAGAGTAAGAACAGTGAGTGGTAGGAGCAATCAAAAATAAACATGCAAATACACTTACTCTTGGCAAAGACCCAGTGCTCGAACAGGTAATCAGCGTGGATGGGGAGTGAGTTAAGCTTGACGTAGAAGAAGTCCTCGTACCACCCATCGTCTTTCCCTTTGGCCGCAGACTAAAGGAAGTTTTCGGTCTTCTCTACGGCCCTGAAGGTGTATTGGCCGTTCCCTAATGACTGACACTCGAACCTGTGGGCCACATCTGACAACCAAATCCCAGTGTCCAGGCTATTGTTTAGGGCGACAGTGGACAAGAGGATCCTCCATGCATAAGGGGCAATTTGGGTCATAGGAAGGGAGTTCAAGCGGATGAACTCTTGAATTATCAGGGGAAAAGGGAATTTAAGGCCAAGAACGAAGGGATAGGTGTACAATAAGATCCATCCCTCGCCTAGGCCAAGCAGGGCTTTGATTCTAGGGATATCTTCTTGGGTTAGGTGGGAGTCACCGGAGTGCGGTTTTTTGAGGATTCCATGTGAGGGGAAGTCGTCGTCCTCGACGAGGTCAATGGTGGTGGACGAAGATGACGTAAACTGGGTTTTGGCCATGGTAATGAGGAGAGAGAGAGAGAGAGAGAGAGAGAAGTGGGAATACCTGAAAAGACGGAAGAAGAAGGCGGCACTGACAGTGAAAGGACGCCGAGAGGACGGATTTGGGGAGTTGAAAAATTTGAGGGTTTTGAGGAGAATGAAATGATTGATGAGAGAGAAGGTTGGGGGACGGATGAGGATAAATAGGGAAAAGTAGGCGGAGTTTTAAAATGTGAATTGAAAAGGAGTATGCAAGAAGTCATTCAACGATACACTGCAATTTTCCGCTCAAATAATTAGGGTTGGACTTTCGCGGAAAATTGGGGGCAAACTGTTAGGCCCAAAATATGGATATGGGCTGACCCAGAGCAGCGGGTCTGGAAGCAGAATGGGACGCAGGGTACCAGGGAGCTAGAGCGGCAGAATCAGCATCAGCGTGCGTCACAAGGCACGGATCTTGGATCCGTGTGGGAGAGATATACGGAAACTTTATCACCTACCATATCTAGGAAAGGAAAGTCCTATTCCGTGTCAAATTAAGGAATACTTGGAGGAAAAGCAAGAAACCCTAGATGAGCTAACTCCACTATATAAGGAGCCACAATGCAAAGAAGGAAGATCATCAGAAAATACAAAGAAATACCCTAGCATCCGAAACTTAGCCTAATCGCCCCAAATTGTACTACCATTCGAATTATAGTGAAATCTTGGTGGGATTCCGTCTCCCCCCGCGGTTGTTTCCCACATCGGGTTTTCCACGTCACCAAAATTGCTTGTGTTATTCCTTTAATTTACGCATTCAAACTAACATACAGAAACACTACAATCATAATTCTGACCTAGCGCTAAGACCACTTTAACCCTAAATTGGTAGAAATTTACCAATACAACTATATATATTCCATTTGTTTTTTTTTTTTTTTTTTTTTGACAGCTGTAAAGAAAGGGTTTTACATTCGCAGGGCTTGCTTAGCCAGCCCATGGGCTAAACTATTGAGACGTCGCGGAATAAAATTAAGACAGAGACAATGGAAGAAGCTAAGTCGTTCACGAATATCCTCCAGAATTCCAGCAATTTTGTGATCTTCCTTGCCAACTCCTGCAATCTGGTTGATAAGCTGCAAACAATCAGACGATACGTTAACGTGTAGGATCCTCTGTGCCTAGAGCTGGCAAGTCTGACCCGACCCGAGTGACACGACCCGAACCCGAGCAAACCCGACCCGACCCGAATCCGAAAATATTGTGACCCGAAACAGACCCAACCCGACCCGACCCGATGACGACCCGCAACCCGACACGACCCGATTATCAGTGACCCGAACCCGACCCAGACCCGACCCGATATTGACCCGACCCGATGCTGACCCGATTAAATTGATGACCCGACAATTATTAAGCTTAATTTTGATCAAAATGAAAGTGATTTTGTGTTTAGATTAATATGTTTGACTTAGTAATGAATAAATTAAACCAAATAATAGGTTAAAAACTAAATTTAATGGTACAAAATTATAGTAATGCGATTATGTTACCGGACCCGATAATGACCCGATCCAAACCCGACCAGACCCGATACATCATTTGACCCGAAATGACCCGACCCGATAACGACCCGAACCCGACCCGACTCGACCCGAAAGGGTATGCTGACCCGATATGACCCGAACCCGATATAACCCGACCCGACGTGACCCGACCCAAACCCGACCCGACTGACCCGATTGCCACCTCTAACTGTGCCTGTGCCCATACCAGTACCTCTCTAACCCCGAGTGCTTCTGCTTGTAGAGCCGATTCAGCGTTGAGGCGCACCCGTCTTCTCTCTATATCCTTCCCCGTATGATCGAAAACCACCCAGCCGACCGCCGCTCTATAGTTTCGTATCCAGCTAGCGTCCACTTTGACACGTACCACAGTACAACTATTGTATTGTCCTATAAGATTGACGGGGTGACCATTACGGATGGCCTCTCTGTCCTCATGATACGATCCTTCCTCAGAGTTTCTCAGCATCAGATGGGGTTGCTTAGTTTGTGAAGAGTTACATAGTAACTGTACTTTCTCCTTGACTGAATTATAGAAGCACCCCATAATCGTATGTGGGTTCAAGACCAACTCTTGAAAGATGACATTGTTTCGTAATGTCCATAATCCCCACAAAAGGGCCACAAACATGATTGTTTTGCATTCGCCCCCTTCACTATTGGACAAATACCTAAGCCAATCATAAATCCATTCCGAAAAAGGAATACCACCAGCATTTTCCACCCTGATTCCGAACACCGAACCTGCCCAAAGCCTGCTAGCAAGACCACAGTCCCGAAAAAGATGTTCCGGTGTTTCAACATTCTTATTATTGCCCCCGCACATACCGCAGAACGGATCAACATCGATTTTACGTTTATGAAGTTCGCTAGCGGTAGGCAAAGCATTGATAATAATCTTCCAGATAAGGATTTTCCATACCATAGGGACAGGTAGGGTCCATAACGTCCTCCGACAGAATTCTCGCCCTCGATCATTGATCCTTGTTATGTCCTTCCTGGTTCCTCTTTTAGCCATGAACCTGTAAAAAAGGAGACCATATCCACTCTTTACCGTGTAGGTTCCATCCTTTGTAAAGGGCCAAAAAACCGTATCTCTCGATTTGATTTCGCATGGTGGGATAGCAAGGATTCGAGGTATCCACTCATCCTTGAAAACAGCGCTAATGAACTCAGTATTCCACATCCCATCCGAATGAAAAAGCTGCCTTACTTGCAAGCTCGCCATATGACTATGGTTCAGATCAAGCCACACATCTTTTGGTTCCGGTTCCCCCCCCCTACCCACCAAGAAGTCCATACGTTCAGTCTCGAGTCCTTTCCGAACTTCCAACCAATGTTCTCCAGAACAATAGACAACCCATGCAAAATGCTTCTAGTGCCCCACGAAGACCCAATACAACGGTTGGGTTGCATGTCATGATGGTAAACCTGAGTACCAAACAACTTCTGCCTGAAAATCCTGCAAAACAAAGAATTCTCCCCAGAGACAATTCTCCATCCGTGCTTAGCCAATAAGGCTTGGTTGAGGCATTCAACATTTCTGATTCCTAGTCCGCCCGCACTCTTAGGAAGACTCAGGAAATTTTTGCTACACCAGTGAATGTTATTCCCCATCTTACATCCCGTCCACCAAAATTGTGCCAAAATAGAATTGATCTTTTTTGCCACACTTACCGGAATTTTGAAAACCGATAGAAAGTAATTTGAGAGATTGGATAGAACTGATGAAATTAGAGTAAGACGTCCCGCTGGTGATAGAAAAATCCCATTCCATGACGAGATACGTTTGGTGACATGCTCGATGAGTGCATCAAAAATACCTTTCTTTGATTCTGTAAACTCTGCCGGGATTCCCAAGTATTTTCCTATGCCCTTGTTCTTTCTGATCATAAATGTCTTTACTATCCGTTGCGCCTTAATCAGCGTAGTATTTGGACTAAAAAGAATACCGGATTTATCCAAGTTTAATTGTTGTCCCGATGCCTCGCAATAGTCAAGAATGAGCCTCATGAGATGCGGAACAGTGTCACCCTTGTCCTTAAAGAAGAACACCGAGTCATCCGCAAAAAACAAATGAGTAACAGGTCGAGATTCTCGAACAAGTTGTATTCCCTGGATTTTCTTCAAATCGTGTGCATGGTCAATATTCCTGGATAGTACCTCCATACACAGTAGAAACAGGTAAGGTGACAGAGGGTCACCTTGTCTAAGACCACATTTAGGACGGAACTGGGGAAGAGGAAGGCTATTAACAAGGATTTCATAGCTCACGGACGTGACGCAGTTCATAATCAAAGTTCTCAAATGCTGGGGGAAGCCGAATTTTTCCAAAACCGCCTCCAAAAAATCCCATCGAACTCTATCATACGCCTTGCTCATATCCGCCTTAAAAACACCAATTCCTTGACGCCAGTGCTTATGATTTGATATTTTATGGATTGCCTCGTGTGCTACCAGGATATTATCGCTAATGCTCCTCCCCGGAAGAAAAGCATTTTGCGTTTCACTGACCAAAGAGCTCATGATTTTGGCCAGCCGATTTGCTATGCATTTTGTCACAATCCTCATCATGACATTACAAAGGCTTATAGGACGGTAATCCGAAACACCCTCCGGGCTCTCCTTTTTTGGAATAAGAGTAATAAAAGTTCGATTTACCTCCTTAAGGACTCTTCCTGAATTTAGAATGGAAAGCACAGCTTTTTGTAAAATCTCTTTTAACCATTGACCAACAACGTTGATAGAAAACCGCTGGAATGCCATCAGGTCCCGGGGCTTTAAGGGCCCCCATCTGAAAGACCGCCGCACGGACCTCTTTAGCCGAAAAAGGCCGGTTTAGGCGGTCCGCTTCATCAGGAGAAATCATACTTTCCAGATTCATGAGGGTATGCTGGAAAGCAGAGCGATCCCTCCACTCAGCACCATCACCGGAAGATAAGAAGAGTTCCATATAGGCTTTCTGAAATTCTCCCCTTACTTGGCACTCATCATAATACCATTCCCCATCAGCGCCTTTCACCCCATGAATGTGATTACGTCCCGCACGCCCTTTGACCCAATTGAAGAAGAACTTCGTACAAGTGTCTCCATCCACCATCCATTTTAACTTCGCACGTTGCTTCCAGAAAGTCGCCGCTGCTCTTGCAAAATCTGTTACCTCCTCATTTACCTTGGAATACTCCTCCTCTCCACCCCATGTAGTAGCCAAAGTCATGCCATGTTCCAATCGTTGATCAAAATCATCCCATTTCCTTCTCCATTCAGCTCTTTTGTCTAAAGTCCACTTTTTGACGCTTGTCCGAATTCGGGATAACTTCCTAGACACCCGGAAGGCCGGTGAACCCGTATCCTCCATGTTCCAAACACTTTGAATACGCTCCAGACATGCCTCATGATCTAAAACCCAAGCATCCAATTTAAAAGGTTTACTGCCAGAAGATCCCACAAGGTTTAAATCCACTTCAATGGGCGCATGATCCGATATTTGGATAGGATAATGTTTGATACCAGTGTTTGGGAACATAGTAAACCAATCCTTGGATCCAAAAGCTTTATCTATGCATTCATACACCCTTTTATCACCCTTCCTATTATTACACCACGTGAAACGCGGTCCCTTGAATGGAATATCCATAAGTTCGTTACGAATTTTCCATAGATTGAACTCATTGGCACCTCCTATCGTTCTTTGACTAACGCTAAGTTTATCACTCCTACATTCGACTTGATTGAAATCTCCTACCATAAGAAAATGATATTTACAACTCTTGATCCAATCCTCAAGTTCATGTAGAATGGCCGCGCGCAAGCTCACACACGGTGCACCATAGACAAGGATCAAATACCATAAAAGACCATTGTACTTTTTCACTAGGAGAATGATATAATTATTACATGCCTTAACCAGCTCCATATGCGACTCCTTGCGCCATCCTACCCATAAACCCCCTGAGGCCCCCACGGCATCAACACCAAAACATTTAGCAAAACCTAAAGTTCTAAACATGGAGAAAATACGACTCGCATTACATTTTGTTTCAATTAAAAAGAGGAAATTATAGTACTTACTACCTAATAACGCTCTTATTTTAGGAATCGTAGGGGCGAGCGTATTATTAAGACCCCTACAATTCCACACGGGGCCCATCATGGTGAAAGAGGAGGTTGTAAAGGCCCAACCTCCGCAAAGCCATCAGCATCAGGTACTGTTCCTCCTCCATTCACAGATGGGAGGGATTAATCACTAGACTCCACCATAATAACATCCTCAACCTTGACACGAAAGCCCCATGATGGCCTTGGTGTCTCATCAGCCATTAGTCCCTTCTTCCAGCAACACCTCTTAGCCATCTGCCTCAAATAGTCCTTAGCCTTGTCAACAGATTCCTTAGCCGTTTCAGGAATAATATACTCACCTGCATCAGTGCAACACTTCCTTTTTCTTGCACCCCTGATTTCTTCCTTATAGTCTTCCTTCAAATCAGATATATGGTACACATCAATTAAACCCATGCATCCATCAGAACTGTTACCAACTGGTAACTCTGCAAACAACCTAGCCTTAGCTCCTGCTTCAGGCACATCAAAAAACTTGTTCTCAAGACTCCTCATAGGCATCTTGTCTTTTCTTCTGGTGATACTCTTCTCAGTCTCCATTTGAGCAAGCCTTTCCCAGGGTACCAGATTGGATGACCCCTCATCCAGCTCCAAACCTTTCCTGACAATAGCATTAGAGAAAAAGGAGGGTTGGGATTTGGAATGTTGCAAATCATTCCCAGTACCCTCCTGAGAAACTGAACGAAGCTGTTCTTCTAATAGCCCGACACCTGGAGCAAGTTGCAGATCAGTATTCACCTCCCTGGTATCATCTGAGGAGATTATAATAACATCCTCCTCAACATCCCTACTCTCAGAGGGCAGATCTGAATCACTTGACACTAGGTCAGAGAACCATTGGTTAGTAGTGCCTCCTGAAATAGCTGAAGTAGTTCCATGAGAAGCCACATTATCATTGTGAACATTGAGCAATCCATCAGATTCATTTGCCCCCTCATCCATAGCTGCTAGCATCTGACCAGTGCCCTCCTCCCCATCATTCTCAAATTCCTGCCTTGAACCCTGACCCACCAGCCTGGAACCTTGACCCACCTGCCTTGTTGTCCCATCAGCATAATGGTAAACAGAAGGCCAACCCTCCACATGAGGGTCAAAAGTCTGATTGTAGCCTCTATGTTCATCCTCCATATGTGCCCAATCAAGATCCCCTTCAATCCTATTGAGAATGGCTGACTGATGTCTCTGATCTCGATCCAAGGCACCAAAAAGTGTATCATGATTGGAATAGATAACATACGGATCCTCTGCTTGTACCTGAGCCAACATCCCTTCCTGAAGAACATTCAGGCCCTCCTGCACATCCAATTCCTCTCCTGCACTGTGAAAGATCTCATTTGCTGGTTCATCTTCATCTAACCATCCCCCTGCTCCTGGTTGTGTGTGTGGAACCAGACCCATATCCACATCCTGAGCATGAGTGGCAGCAGCAGCAACATTTCCCTGAACACCCTCCCCTCCCACTTCCTGCACATCAGCCATCTCAATATCCCTCAAACCTCCCTCATTATGTGCACCAGCGTTATTATTTGTTATATTGTTGATGTTGGTTGCTATCTCCACATCTCCCCCTCCCTGGTTAACCTGCCCCTCACCCTGATCTCCTGCTCCACCTCCAACCTGTCCCATCCCCATACCACTACTCCCCACACCATGCCCAACCTGAAAGATAACAGAACCTGCAAAAGGTTGGGCAGTGACCGCAAAAACCATGCCAGGTAAGACTCTCCCCCCCGGTGTAAGACCCAAATCAAAGTCCACAGCTCTCTCAGGTGACTCCCATCTCCTTCTCCTCCTATTAAGGCCCCTAGCACTACCCAATCTGACTCTGGAAGATAAATACTTAGTGGTAGAGGGAGTAGCACGTAGGTCAAGATTAAACATGGTATGGGTGCTATTAGTCTGGAAAACTGAAAAGCCCTTTTCCACAGAACGATCAAGCATACCATTGATGCCAGATACCACTGTCATAATTGACTCTCTACACTGTGCCCCCTTATGTCCAACCTTTCCACACTTAATACAGTATTTGAAAACTTCTTCATACCTAAACTGGACCCATAAGAGATAGCCCCCTTCCATTGCCAGGAAAAAACCGGGCATTAGAGGTTCATTCAGCTGGATGTGCACCTTAATCCTTAAATAGTCATTGTCAGGAACAAGGTGGAAGGGTTCAACATGATAGTTATGACTAAGGAGCTTACCAGCAACATGAGCTACAGACATTGTTAAGTACTCAAAAGGAAGCCCACACACACGAACCCATAATTCAGCATAAGGAAATCTGACCGTTCGCGGCACAGTGTCGGGAAACCACTTCGAGAACACCATGACTGCCCCATCAATAGTCGCAGTCGTTCTCTGCAGGAGACCTTCCATATCATCAGCTTCAACACAATGAAACACATAAACCTCACCCATCCTAAAAGCAGTGATGGCTCCTTTGGTGGTCCATTTCTTATGAATCACATCATTAATCAGTTCTGCTTCAAAGAGACGATAGTCAACAAGGAAACCCAAAACACAACAACTCCAGAATTCTTTGGATTTCCCCAGCTCAGCTGGGTCAATGTTGATCACCCCCCTGACCTAGGGTACCTCCACAAGTTGGCGTGTAACGGATTCATAGGGTTAAAGTCAGCAGAGGGGTGAGTTTGATGGTGATTCTGGTGGGTGTGTGTCGCGTTCTGCAAATCATAAGCAGCCTCCATTTGCCTAACAGAAGAAAGTTTTGATTGTGGTTTTTTACTGTAGACGAACTCTTGATTCTGGAATTTGTGACGGGATTTTTTCTTAGGATTAATAAGATCAATAAAATGTGAAGAAGTGGATGAACAACCCACAGCCATAACTGTGGCTTAAATAGGGAATGTAAATACTATTGGAAAGCCAAGAGTCTGCAAAAAGCCCCCGTCGTTTCAAATCAACGACGCCCAGAACTCCAATCAGCAAGAGAATAAAAACCTCGAGCCACCCTAATAAAAGACCTCCCAATTAAGACAAACTATCAGGAATGATTATAAATATAGGAATATGAAACGGATTTGGGAATAAAATCAATTGCATAAACGCAGATAGAAAGTTAGGGTTTCGTGCCCCAATTAATGACGCCCAAAGCAAATGATAACCATATATTTAATTGAGTAGCTGAAAAAATAGCTCGTAGGTGGAAGATAACGGATTTAAACACACCCAATGAGCTAAAAAAGGAAAAAGATTGAAATTTGGGGAAAAGAAAAAGGGGGATTTGGGATTTTTTGAGATAGATACGAAGGAAAAGTTAGAAGCTCTCAAGGAGAGTTTAGCTCTCTAGAAACTAAAGAGAGATTCGTCAGAATTGGACCTTTGTAGAGCTTCATATTCCATTTGTAATAATTAGAAAGAAGTCCTTTTTAATAAGAGTAGAGGGTTCCCATAATATAAATCCTTTTAGATCAGATTAGGAGTAGATTAGAATAGATTAGTCTCAAATCATTCTACAAAATTACACATTAATCTTTCCTTAATCCTTGTTGAAGTTTATTATTATTGGGTAATTGAAGATTATTGGGTTATTATTGGAGAATTGACAACTCTTCATCAATCAATCAAGTCCTCTTCTTTTATTCGTTGCTTTATTATTTGGATCATCTCAAGTTTGGTATAATTCCTTTACTCTTTACTCTTTATTGTTTATTTCCTTATTCTCCTATCATGTTTATACTTGTTGTGATGATTGACAACATTAATGACATGTTTCCCATGATAATGAGTGAGTAGTCTCTTAACTAGGATTAGTGGGAAATTAAGGGAAATATAACATGGGGGTAGATCCATACTTAATCTAATATGTTTTCATAGCTAAATTGCTTGCTTGTTGTAATGTCAACCTATGCACATGTTATGTTTGATGAAATTCTAAGCCTATGAATCCTTGCATATTTACCTCTCTCTTATCTATTCAACAAAATTTGTAAGATATAAACCAACTCGAGTCTTGTTAGACCATGCATAGAATTGAATAGGAGGAAAGTTAGTCGACTTGTAGGTGTTGTACAATCTAATCGATTCGGCTCCGGGACCCAACTCTTCCTATGTACCGTAAGACATAAACCAACTCGGTTCCACCACAACATTAATTGCTTGCAACCTTGTAAACATGTTTGTATGATCAACACCATGAATCCCTTATGACCCCATGATATCCTAGTACCTTTTATTACTTGTCTACGCCTTTATTTACTTTATTGCTTTCATTAGTCTAGAACACAACTACAAACCAAAATCAATTGTGACACTAGCATAAATTGAGATGGATAGACTTAGAACCCAAAGCACATCGTCCCGTGGATCGACCTCAACTTAACCACTAACTAGTTGTTTGTTGAGAATTATAAATGTGTTTGATTAGGCGTACAACAACACACTCACGTCAGTTATATGCATGCAATGCAACATCCACAGATTAATCCTAACATTTGAATTAAACTAAGTCGGTTAACACATAATTTCGTAATTAATAATGTCAAAGTTGGGATTTAGAATCGATTACATGTGAAGGATCAGGTAAATAAATCATACATAAACAATATTTACTATAAAAAAGCAATATTACAAAGAAATAAGAAATAAATTACAATGGATATTCGAATTTGCAACATAAACACGCCCAAAAGAGTTTTTAGAAATAAAATAAAAGAAAAGAATAAATGAAAAATAGAAAAATTATAAAATTAGAAAAATAAGAAAATAGGAAATTGATTTAAATAAGGAAATCAAAAGAAAATAGGAAATAAAATAAATTAGGAAAATAAAAAAATAAAGAAATAAAAATAGAAAATATGGAAAATATGAATTATATGGAAAATATGTCGAATTATGGCGATAATAAGAATAATAGTTAATTAGAACCCTAATTAGAAACCCTACGTCAAGACGAGAAGAGTTCAGAGGCAGAAGCCATCTCAGAACAGGCGTAGCATAAACTGCGTTCTCTGGAAGAGGCGCATCAGTTTATGCAACTGTTCTCGAGTTGGGTTCTGACTGTGAAAGTTAGACTCGCGGTTTGTTAATGTTCGTTGGTTAATTTACATTGTTTATTAGTATATGACTCAAGTAGAAGTGATTTAGCATGTTTATATACACTAAAGGTCGTCATAAGTGAGATTAAAACGAATTAAAAGATTTATTACGATGATTTACGAAGACACGATGTCGGAATCGATTTATGTACAAAACTGGAATTAAAGACGGTTGAAAACACAACGAAATCTGGAAAATAAGGGAGAAATATATATAAAAGGCAAATTTCAGAGACTTGATATGATTAAATCGAGTCTCAAAAATCCGGGTTTAAATTTATGACGTAAACCCGCAAATATTGATTATAAGGGATTTAAGTCGGAAAATTATTGAAAAGGATTTTATAAAATAATTTGGAATCTGATACATAAAAGATTTGGAGAAATAAAGAAGAAAAAACGAAACGACGAAAAGATGAAAACAAACAGAGGCACGAGGAAGAAGAAGAGCAGCAACTGATAAGCAGTCCCTAGAAGAGGTGCAGTAGATGCATCGACTATTCCAGAAGGCGCATCAGTTGATGCGTTTCTTCTCGACGTCATATCACTGCTGTTTTTATCAAAACGGTTTGAAACTTGACTTTTGAAAACGGTTTTAGCATATTTATGATATAAATTCGTACATAAATTAAATACGGAAATAAAATAAAGAAAATTGGGATTTTACACTCTCAGACTTACATGTTAGCGTCGCGAGATTTAACTAAATCGGCTTTATAGTGGTAACTCGACTCGAACTTTAATGCAAATATGAAAGTGCCCTTAAAAAAGGATTTAAAAAGATAGATTAATTGATTGTGTAGTTGGTCAAATTGGTCGGTCATGCAAACGTGACTGATACTCAGAATGATCTGAGTTTACGTGGTTGATTGATCAAGCACGTAGGCGTTGAAAGCTTGGAGCAAGGTCTAGAATGCAAAGAGAGAAGAGAAGGGCGGACACTCGCATGAAAAATATGTGAGGCAAAGGCCTCTATTTATAGGAATTATGGTAAGAGTAGGATACGGAAATGAATAGGAAAGAAAAAACCTGAAACAACCGACTTAGTTGAAACACGGAAGCTTGGACAAAAAGAAAGCCTGGAGAAAAAGTGCAGCAGGTGCTGCGATCCTTCAAAGAGGCACAGCATTTGCTGCGTCATTTCTCGGGTAATTTCCTTCTGCGCGAGAAAATGTGTTTAACATAAGCCGGACCCAAAAAAGTTGTTATCACCTCGTAAAACGGGCCTAGATGTCGGGTTGTCGTTTTAGCTAAATGAAATGCACATTTTGTAATGTAAACTTTAAGTTTAGCCCAAAAAAGTGACATGGGACTCAAAATGAGATATACTCATGACATTTTATGACATACTAACCTTAGGAAGGCAAGCACATTGCTTTTGACTCGGGATTTGAAGATTTTAGGAAATGAAGACGGTAATTGACCCGGACTCCAAATGTACTCTAATTACTGCCAAAATGACCGTAATGACACCTAGATGACAACCATGGGGTAGACACAAGTGTATGAGTTACCTTTATTAACCGATTTATGAAACGTAATAAAATCGCGACATATGCTAAACATGCGGCCTAATCATCAATGTGTGTTTGGCGGGAGGTGTAGAAATGAGGTGTTTACACATGGGGTGTCTAGTCAATTCTTTGTATAAGTATGAATCTTGATAGAGCCTCTTCCTCAATGCTTCTACTGCTGTCGGCACATCACATCCTCGTATTGCCACCTTTTCTTTGTTGAATCTGGTGATGAAATCCCTTATTTTCTCGCCAAACCCTTGAACTACCTGTAGAGGTCACCGGTATGCTTCACGGGCTTCCTATTGCTGGAAAATTGTCGAGTGAATGCGTTTACCAGGTCAACAAAGGTTGTTATTGATCTATTTGGCAAGCCAACGAACCATTGTAGGGCCACTTTCAGGTGCCTGACTGCCGTTATCACCATCATCTTTTACTTATATTAACTGATATGATTAAAGAGGTCTGTCGTACCATCATAGAGTGTCATGGTAGGAGCACTGAATCCCTTTGGCACCGTAACCAGTGATATGGCGTCTATGAACAGTGAATCTGCATAGTTGCCGGGGGTCGCCTTCTCCAGGGGTGCTAACATTCCTGGAATCCTGTTGAGCATGTCCCTGATTTCCAAATACTGCCCATGATACTGTCATAAGCTGTGCGTGGGTCATGGGCGAACTGCTGGTTTTTGATGCTTCCCCCCCAGCCAGTTTGTCACGGGATTGTGATGCCTGGTGACTATGGGGGTTGTCGCTATTAAGGATCCTGGCTGCCAATCTGTCTCCTGCCTTCCGACAAGTTCTACACAAGATGTTTGATTAGTGATTGTAAAATTAATAGTTAGAGGGTTACTTGCCCTTGGTTCCATACTGCTTGTTGTCGCCCAGCCATCATGTTTCAGACATCTTAACTCTCGTGGGATTATTCCTCTTTCTGGCGTCGTCCCCGATAGATCTAGTCTGGTAACCAGGTCTGCGGGGAAAGGTTGTGCTGGTTCCCTACTTCCCGATGCCTCGACCTGATGGCTTGATGTTAGAGTCTGGCTTCTAATTGTCACAGGTGTTGGAGGTAACCCTTCGTTTTTTCAAGGCGTCTATTTGTGTCTAGAGTGAATGGTTTTCTTCTGATGCCTGCTCCTTCGCCTTTCTGTTCTCTTCTCTCATGCTATCAATCATCCTCTGCAGGTTATTCATCCCACTAATTATAATTTAGGTTGGATTAGGTGAGAGAGTATGGTTCCTGACATGACTTGTTGGGCGGGCTTCTAACTCTTGTTAGAAAAACCATGTCTCTTTCTCTGTCCTTGTCTGGATTTCTGCCTCCTTGGTTTCTTTTGTTTGGCTTGTTTTGGGTGGGAGACTAGCTTTTTGAGAAGACCCTGATGTTGAAGCATGCACTTCTGCCACAGGTGGTGGTCCTGCCATCAGATGTGGTGACTGACTCCCTTCAGATCTTGATGCGATGTTCTGCTTGTTTCCAACATGGCTTCGCTGTTGTTTGTAACACGGTTAACGAAGACGACCACTATGCCCCACGCCGGGAGCCAAACTCTTTTGGTATTTTTTACCGAGTTATCTGATTAGGGTTAAAGCAGTCTAATATTGTTAATCGTACGTCGTCGTTTGGTGAATTGATGTGTGATTATAAGATGCTAACGTATGTAATAAAATACATAAACTAGAGATTTGACACGAGAGGTTTGGTAACGCGGAAAACCCAATTTGGGAAACCACCGCGGGAAGGAGACGGTATCCTTCTAAGATTCCCCTAGCAATAATAAGTAATCTAGGTCACGAGTACAGGAGTCAAGACGAAAAAATTGTTAGTGATATGTGTGAGGCTATGTGTATATGAATGACTCCAGCACTCTTCTCTTCCCCGTCTTATATAGGGCAAAGCCCTATTAGGGTTTAGATAGTTTGCTTCCCAAGTCAACTGAAATCCACCTGGTGGGCATGCTCTCTACTACCCTTAGTCCATCGTCTGTGGCCCCGGCTTCCTCCTCTCTAGGTCTAACTGTCATCCCATGAACTCACCTTTTTCCTTGGTCCAATTAGTCTTCTTGGCCCAAAATGTAGAATTTGGCCCAAACATTTCTCATTCATTTGAACATGTTAATCTAGCCTTTTAATCCCATTATAGATCCCCCACTACCCTAGAAAGGAATCTACTCAAACATAATTAAAGATACAATAATTAAACTAACCAACAACAGTAACATGGACATAAACATGACTAAACTAATAAAAATTAAAACTTTAGTTAAATTGAACATTAAAATTATCTAAACAATAAGAACTAATTAAAAATAATAAGGAAAGAAAAGGATGAGAAATTGATACCATATGAAAGGAAAGACTAAAAATTGGATAGATCTAAAAGATGGATTACAAAAGATGAAATTTTGTCTCCAATTAATTACTAATTCTACCCTAAAATAATTATAGATGAGAAAATAATAGAGGAAATAATAAAGTGTTTTATCTAGATCTACCTACTGTTTTTAAGCTTGATGCTGTCTAAAATTCTTAGGCGTCTTAAATTGTGTGTGTCGGTCTTATACATGCTCTAAAATGAGAGGATAAAAGTACTAAGCAGACCTCACTTAAGTGATCCTTCTTCTTTTGTTAGCAGGGGCAGAATAGGCATTGTCAAAGTAGTGAAATTAGACAACTAAAACGAAGCATCGTACCACACTTGAACATTACAAAATCACATTGACAATCAAACTTGAGCTCGAGAATAAATGCTTCGAAGCTCCGGCTAGTGCAACTAAGTTCATAGGAGGAGGACAATGGTCGTTTGTGGTGAAGTTATGGTGGTGGCCCTGTTAGAACAAATGGGCTTGAGCCTTACCTGAACGGAGGAGAGATGTACCACTCAACAACACAAGAGAGGTTCCATCCTAAAACCAATTGGTAATAGGAGGAGTATCCCCCTTGGTTATAAAGTGGTACATTCTCTCTTTCTCCTGCAATTTGGGACACTCACGTGTGGGTTTTATATTCCAACACGCCCCCTCACATGTGAGGTTTCTTCGAAAACCCTGGGCGAAACCATGGGAGCTCACCGGTGTAGGAATTAACAAATCCTCAAAGAGGCCCTTCACCGGTGGCATAATTTTTCGAAACCCTTGGCAAAACATGGGAGTGGTTATTATCAAATCCTCAAAGACACCCTCCAATGGTGGCATAATTTGGGCCAGTTTAAATTCGAAACCCAGGATAAAACCTTGCTATCTGATACCATGTTAGAACAAATGGGATTGGCCTTACCCGAACGGAGGAGAGACGTACCACTCAACAACACAAGGGAGGTTTCATTCTAAAACCAATTGACAATAGGAGGAGTAGCCTCCTTGGTTATAAAGTGGTACATTCTCTCTTTCCTTCAATGTGGGACCCTCACATGTGGGTTTTATATTTCAACAGGCCCACCGTTGGTTACAAGTGAACTCGGGTTTCGATTCCGAGTTCGAAATCGAACTAAATGATGCCATCCATGGTGATAGTGGTACATTGGTGGGAGAAATTGGAGACGCGTGAATCTGGCTCAGGGTCGGGTGGTCGGTGGTAGGGTTGGTGGCTAATGCCAAAGTTGACTCGTCGGTGATAGAGATTGATGGAGTTGCAGGGACAAGGTGGTTTAAGAAAGGCATGTGCGGGTTGATTGGTGTTGAGAAGTAGGTTCCGTTTGTGGCTAGTAGGCTCGAATATGGGTGCTTCGAATCGGGTTTCAATTCCATGTTCGAACTTGGTGACACACTTGTTACTGGTGGCAACCACGGAAGAGCGGTTCGTTGGTGGTTTGATGGTGAGGAGGATGTCGATGGTGCAGCTGGTCATGGGAACCGAGTTGCAGCTCAGTGGTGATTTGTTGTTCTGGCTAGCTGCTAGTGATGCAAGAATGGCGAGTCGAGCAGGAAGGTAGTGATGAATTTCCTCCTAGAACGGTGGTTGTGCGTTGATAGAGACGCAGGGATGAAGCACGGTCGTGTTCATCGGAGTTACGAGTCATGGTAGCTGTTGGGTTGTTAATATGGTGCAATGGGATTTTATTCGTAAAATGAGAGGGGGCAGGTGGGTACTCATAAGGTCTTTGGTCAAAGTTGACCTGAGTTTCTTTCCTCTTTGACTTATAGGCTTATAGCTTTGACCCGCCTCACGATTTCCGTCATCATTCACGAACTCGTATCTACAAAAGTTAAACAAACAAAAGTAATACTAATTTCTCCAAAAATAACAAATATTCATATTATTTATAATTAAGCTATTAATTAATAATTAAACTAATAAAATGAGCTATTTAATCATATAAGCACATAAAATCGAGTCAAAGGTATAAACGAGGGGTAAGACGCGACCAGAATACTACTCATCATGTACCTGAACTCCTAAAGTATAATTTATTCTGAGATTAAATGAACTTTGGATTATTAGGGTTTTTGGAGAATACCCCGAATTGTTTGGGTTATTACTATTATATAGCCTTTTTATTAATTATGAGAATACCCCTTAACAATTAAATCAACTGGCAAGGGGTTATCATAACTTCATGAGAGTTCTCGTCTTCGAGCCCTAAAAATGCAAAAGTGTTAAAAATTATGAGGGAGATGATCACCAGATTCACCATGACAGTTCACATATCGCTGCCATGTCCCCAACTCCCCCCCTCCCCCCGCCTTTCAGGCGTAGGGGTCCGCATTTCGGAGTCTGAATGTGATTACCTAGCCTGCCTCGAACTAATCCAAGCCTCTCTGAACTCCACTCAACCACCTTAATAACGGACTCAATAATCCCTAATACTTTCACACCATCCTGAATGCACCACTAACACCACACACTAACACCATTAGACCTTTACGATCTGAAATTATGGTATGTTGGTATTGTAGATAATGAGAAATGTGAAGTGGAAGCAGAAGTAGGTGGAAGCTATCTGTACTGGTTGTTCTGTGACCAAATTTCGTTCCATAAGTTAGAGTTGGTCAACCGGGCTTGGCTTGGCTTGGGAACCCGGAACCTGTCTGACATAGAAGGCGGGTCTGGCTTGGTTAGGGACGGGCCGGGAAAATGTTGACTCGAGGGGCGGGTTTGGAGAGGGTCCAATTTTGAGGCGGGTAGGGCTTGGTTTGGGGGACTCAGAACCGGACTGTGATAAGGTGTGGGTCGGGCCTAATTGGGTGGTAAGTCGGGTTATAAGTATCCCGAGGGGCGCGTCAGGTCTTGTTGACCCGGATGTTTGACCGGCCCTAGCATGAGTCAACGAAAGTCGAATAAAAAATTGTTGCCTAAGCACCTAATCCAATATCAATGCGACAAAAGCAGTGTATTGGCCGCACTGATAAATTCCATCATTGATGTCTTAATTGCGATGAAACTTCGTCACAATTATACTAATTGCGACTAGAATTTACAATATTTTGCGACCGGTTTTTGTAGCAATTTTGCCTTTTGCGACATATTTTACTAAATATGTTGCGATTTTTAACATCGCAAATGGCCCTGTTTTTTTGTAGTAACGTATATTTGTAGTTTACATAATCTATACTTCGTATTATTTAAACTATTCCTTACAAATATTTGTATACTGATTTACAGTTATACTTTAGAGTGACATTAGATTGAATATCATATGGTGGCTGAGGGTAATTCGAGAGTTTCATGTTTAGTTGTTAAGGTGGTCGACTGGTCGATGAGGTAGTAGTGTAACGGATGGTGGGGAAATAGATGATAGGAGGATGGGGATCGTATTGATATTTTACTTTTACCTGCTTATTTTCTAATCTATAAAACTTGGACCAGTATAAACATTAACAACTGATACAAAATAGAATATGTATAATCACTTAAATATAGGAGTAATATGCTATGAGATAAGATAAATTGATACGTTATTCATTTATTCAAGTATGTTAATACTTCAAATTATTGACCTTTTTCTTAGGCCATCAATTATTGCAACATATTGATGGGGAGCTAATTATGCACCATCTTTTCATGAGGACCCATTTGAGGTGAATATAAACCAGGGTCGGAAGGGTCGGGATATTCAGGAGGTGAACGTTCGGGATCGGAAAATATAGGTGGTGACAAATATCCGGGGTTATTACAGCGTTCCTTACATTGTTTTATGCAACTTTTATTTTTGGAAAATAATTCAAATGATGAAAGTCCGGGATCAGAAACACCAGGGATGGGAAATCTAGGTTGTGGCGAATATCCACCTCTATTTCCACGTTGTCCCTTACAACTTTGTTGACACTGACGCTTGCAAGATTTTTTTCTGGAAAAGGCCATTGATTGATCCACAAGCATTACTAACATAAGAACTATTGCTATCACTTTGATCATTTTTTTCATCTCCATTATTTTCCTTTCAATAATATGATAATTGATCTTGCAATTTATATATTTTATATGTGCTTATATAGGGTAATTGGGGAACCTATAAAACAAAAATAAATCACAAATGGGTTAATAAAGAAAACTGAAATCACAATTGGGCTATAAAAAAAAATCTTAAAAAAGGTTATTTTTATTATGACATTAAAAGGTAAATTGATTAAAAATAAATCACAAATGGGCTGATAGGGAAGAATCAATCCACAAATTAGCTATAGAAAATATCACAAATAGGCTAAAACTTGATTAGCATTAATCGATATATGAGTACTTAATATTAAAATTAGAAGTATATTGACCTTTGATTTTTAATTCAAATTAGGGAGCAACTATTTTCACAAATAGAAAATAAATATAAAATTGGGTGAATTAATGTACTATTCAATCTTCGAGTTATAGAAAATTTGCATGAAGGGTATACATACAAAAACCATTGATTGTATTTCTTGTAGAGTTGAAAAGTGAATAGTACACAAGTCCACCTATACTTTATGGAGTCCGTTTTTGAAATAATGCTCAAAAATAAAAGAATTGTCGTTTTGGGTCGGTTTTGAAAACATTTATCGAAATGGTGTCCACGTAGGCTCGGTTTTAACGAGCCTGTATGAGGCTTAAACACGCCATACGTATTGGCGTGTTTAGTTGAATGAACACGCCATTACATATGGCGTGTTTAGGCAGCCCAAAATTCTAAACCAAAGTCAGTAGCTGGACAACATAAGCAAAGGAAACACGCCATACATAATGGCGTGTCTATGGAACAAAACACGCCATACGTAATGGCGGGTTTCAGCAGCCCAATTTTCCAACCCCTTTCCAGTGACTGATCAAATTGCCAAAAACTAAACACGCCATACGTAATGGCGTGTCTTCCTCTTGAAACACGCCAATACGTATGGCGTGTTTAGCCAGTTGTATTTTTTTTTTTTCATTGCTGCACAAATTCCCTTCGTTCCGTATCTTTCCTTTGCCAAAACAGAAAACCAAACTCAACAATGCTCAACAATGCAAAGGACAACACAAACCATTGCCTATTATAAATAAAAACCGAGTTTACACAACACATATGTTTCGCACAAGGGGATTAAAATCTAAGTTTTACAACTAAAATGTCAAAGAAATTAACCATCTAAAATGTCAAACAAACCATTAATCTTCTAACTATTACATCAAGTCCTCAAGTCTTCTTCTTGCTTTTTCCTCGAAGGCGATTCCAAAACCCTTTCTTAGGCGCCGGGGTACCTTCTTCATTGACGTCTTCTTCATTGACGGGTGACATTGAAGACATGGAAGGCATTGAAGACATGGCCGGCATTGAAGACATGGAAGGCATGGAAGACATAGAGTGTCTAGCCGGCATGGATGACTTAGAGCGTCTACCCCTCCTTGTGTATTGAACCAATGGTGTATCGTCATCCACATTCATTGAGTTGAGGGACTCTTGAACCATTGGTGAACTTTCTTGCCTTGGTTCTACGGTTGGTTGAAGGAGATGGGAATAGCCTACATGTTCAAGCGATTGAGAGGAGTAGTCCCGTAGGTGTGAAACCATTGTCCGGAAATGTGGAGGCACCTCAAGAGGCATTTGTCGAAGCTCCGTATCACATGTATTATGGACATTGACGAAACCTTGCGCCTAAAACAAAATAAGTAGTATAAGTTAATCACATTTTATGATATATTGGTTAAGAATTTTAAGACAAGTATATTAAAGTGTACTTACAAGATATTCTGTGGCTCCAAAGGGTGCTTGATAAGTAGCTTGTGGGGGAAAAGGGTTTAAGCGAAGATTAGTGCGATCCCGGTACCAAACCATGTAGGGGTCGAAGTAGTTCATTTCAATATCATCCTCTTCACCACGAAACCGAAAATCACCCCTCCTAACCCAATTTGCTATGTAGGGTTGATGTTTTTCAATCCAATTCCGTGAAGAGGCACCCCTTTTGTCTACTTTGTGCAATTTTGGTTCGGTATCGAGTTTAACGGATAATTTGTTTCCACCCAAATTGACGAGCTACCCTATTTGGAAAATGCCACTCAACAATGTCGAAACAAATCATAGGGGCCATCACTTGTCCAATCGTCGGAGTCATCATAACAAAACGGGGCAAAAAGACAAAATCTGTCGGGTGTAAGGTTGCCATGTAAACTGATCATGTCGCATTGAATCAAAAGCATCCCTATACCCAATTAGTGTGGTCACCCCTTCCGGCCTCTTACGAATCACACTTGCCCGCCTACGACCCAATGAGTCAATCCTGATTTGATGTTGTGAACCTAATGGGTTTGGTCCATGATGGGTAGCATTAACGGGTCTCGTGAGTGTAGGTCGACCAATACTAATCCTCTCCCATGCCCACAATTGCAATAGAACAAGGGGACCTCCAATGTCTTTGGACTTTATGTTGCTTGCTCTACATAAATTGCGATACAAAGTAGCAAGTACAGCACTTCCCCAAGAGTAGTTATCTAAGTTACTCAAATCCCTCAACAAAGGCAAATAAATAACTTGTATGTCATTACCACTCTTATCCGGAAACATGATAGTTGCCATTAAGATAAGCAAATATGCCCTCACATATTGATGTAGAACATCTTCATTTGCATCTTCCGGAAGACCACTAAATTTTTCTAACAACCAACCAATCCTCAAAGAAGCCCCCTTAAGGTCTTCACTACCCGGTGTTTTGCCTAAGAGTTCAGTTATTAACAAGGGCCAATTATAAGCGGTTGGTCCACTAATAATATCCCCTCTAATCCGTAGCCCTAACAACACTTGAACATCTTGCAAGGTCACAGTAGCCTCGCCAATAGTCAAGTGAAATGAATGGGTTTCCGGCCTCCATCGCTCAACCAAAGCACTTATTAATTCCACATTAAACTTCAAACCCACTAACCTATGAATAAAAAAAAACTGAGTGTCCCTAATGAAATCAACTACTTGATCACTTACCAAAAACCCCTTGTGCGAAACTAAGTGTGACCTACATCGAAGGGAACCAACGTCCCGCCCTTCCAATATTGCCTTGCTCCGGTGTACCTCTTGTTGTGTGAGAAGTTCCGGGTTCACCGGGCCTTGTTGTTGATGTTGTTCCATTATTCCTACACATTTAAAAGAAGATTATTAGATTAGCATGAAAATAAATGTTTAAATAATTAAAAAAATTATGGTAATAAAAAAAATTAAAGACAAGTGTAAGTAGTAGAATACCCTTGTGAATTGTTAACTCTCAAAGTACATGTTTTTTTATTGTGGCCTAAACCACGACATAAACTACATGTGACCTTGTTCTTACTCTTCTCATCCATTTCATTAAGAAATCTTTTATTCTTCCGTCTTCCTTTTCCCCGTTTATTTTGCTCATCGCATACTATTTTAGGCCCATTGTAAGGACCCCAATAAGCCTCGTCTTTCAAAGGGTGAAATTTAGAAGCATATGAAGCTAAGTGTTCTCCGGTAGAATAGGCGATGTCCACAAATTGAGTAGCATTTAAACCCTTCTTTTTACAAACGGCATACACATGTGAACATGGATACTTGTATGTTTGGAACTTGTTACAAGTACATGTCCTCTTGGATAAATCAACGGTGTGCAAATGGTTACCATGTGACATGGGTCGAGAACCTCTACGTGTTGTGACTTGGTACACCCCTCCGACATGGTCAAAAGCCACAACCTTATGGTATGCTCCTTTTTGGCAATTTTCCTCCAACAAGGTTGTAATCTTCGGACTATAATGAAGCCCCTTCATCAACCGTTTCCTTGCAAACTCACGTCGCTCAAGTATTGCCAATTCCTCATCAATCTCATCACCTTGTAAGTTACCATAAAATTCCCCTTCATTTACGTAATTAGTTTCAAGTGAAACAAATTGAGCAACATCATCTAGCCTAATACTTGGTGTAGGAATGACAATTTGACTAGTAGAAACTTCTACAAATATGTCCATTGAAGGAGCATGTGAATGACGAATACTTGCCCATAACGCTTTAAAGGCTCCCTCATTATTAAGAGGAACAATTTTGAAACACCCGGCACTCGGAAATTTCATCATTACCTTCAATTGAGTACCCAAACTTTGAACAGCGATTCCCTTATAAATCTCTTCAACTAATTCAAGATATGTCATCTTTGTACTAGCTAGAATAAAACATTGATTCCCTCCTCTATAGGTTACACATCCATTTTGCTCCAACACTTCTCCATCCCAATAACAAATAAGAGGAAAATCACAAATTTCCATTTTATAAAAAAAAATTTAAACAAATTTAGTATAAATCAACTACCAATAACCTAATTTTCCTAATATACATACCTAAACAACAATTAAAAATCAGAAATCGTTCATCCTACCTAATTTAATTAGGGTTTCGAAAATTTGGGGCTTTTTTTAAACTACCTTAAATTAACACATATAAGTTGTAGATCTAGGCACAAAACAACCTAATTACTAACAATGAAGACAAAATAAGCAAAATCTACATTCAAAAGATGAAATTAAATAAGTTAAAAGAATTAAATTACCTTGCTAATTAGGTAGAATGTATAATTTGAATAGCAAAAACCCAATATAATGCCGGAGATACGCCGGAGATTCGCCGGAGATGAGTGTGAGGTGAAGAAATAAGAAGGGGAGTGAGGTTTTTGGTATCGCGTTTGGGGAGTTCGAGTAGCGGAGATGGTGAATGGTATGTGTTTTGTGGTAGAAAGTGACGGGAAAAAGAAAGTTGTTAAAAAAAAAAAAGATTCTCAGTAAACACGCCATACGTATTGGCGTGTTTCTTCTATAAGACACGCCATACGTAATGGCGGGTTCCCTTTCTTACCAAAAACACAGCCACTGGAAAGGGGTTGGAAAATTGGGCTGCTGAAACCCGCCATTACGTATGGCGTGTTTTGTTCCATAGACACGCCATTATGTATGGCGTGTTTCCTTTGCTTATGTTGTCCAACTACTGACTTTGGTTTAGAATTTTGGGCTGCCTAAACACGCCATATGTAATGGCGTGTTCATTCAACTAAACACGCCAATACGTATGGCGTGTTTAAGCCTCATACAGGCTCGTCAAAACCGAGCCTACGTGGACACCATTTCGATAAATGTTTTCAAAACCGACCCAAAACGACAATTCTTTTATTTTTGAGCATTATTTCAAAAACGGATTCTACTTTATGTCAATAATCCATTTGCGAGAATAATAGGCTCCTGAATTTGAACTAAAAATCCATATCACCCGACCTCTTAACAATACTCCGTATTAAATACTTCCTCATTTTACAATATAAGTTTTTTTTTATAAACGTTAAAAAATCCATAACATATAAGATAGATTGATAGACGCTTCTTATTTTTTCTTCTTGTCTCATCATGTTTTTTCCACAAACTATCAAAAGATTTTGTTTGTCCAATAACAATCCTCATATTCTTTATTGCCCATTTTTTATTTTAATGTTTTCTATTAGCCCATTTGTGATTTGTTTTTCTTACAAATTTTCTTAAGAACCCTATATAAACAGACTAGCTTAATATCTGTGCAAAAAGCACGGACATAATAATCTCATATTATAGACTACTATATTAAAATAGTATAAATAAAAATCAATAGCGACTAAGAATATGTAACATTAATAAAGTAAATAACAATATTTCGATCATATTCGGCAGAGACTCCTGCCATTGCAGGTTTATGGTCAAATGTACAGAGCTTTACTCAAGTTATAACATGGAAACCCAAAATTGACCCGATTTAAAACGAATGGCCCGAATTGGATCCGATTGACTCGTTTGTCAAATTTATGCCATTTTACTTGTAAGTTAAAATGTCTTTTTATACGTTTTGTAACTTTTTTTTATGACTACATTAATTCATGTTTTAGATAAAATTTCGTAGTAGTAGCAATCGTTTTATTTATTAAACTACTTTTTGTTATTGTGATGGTTTTATGGCTTTTCGTGGACAAGTTTTCTCAATTTGTAAATATTTTAAGTTAACCTATTATTGGTTGATCTCATAAAAGAGCTATTAAATGTTTATAGATTGATCTCCTAAAAGAGTTGTTAAAAAGTTTTAATCATGATAAGAAAAGTATCAGACATTCTTAATAAGAGTGATTTCCCTAGATAATGTTATTGTAGAAAATAATTTCCTCTATATAGTCATCTAAAAATATTTTCCACCATATGTTTCTTTAAGTTTGGTTAATCCAAGTCTTAGTTTTAGATCCTTAAGTAAAGAAAAAAAAAACACAATGTATATTTCTACCACTTTACCAACTGAGAATTTATGGTTTAGTTCTCATATGGAACTATCAGTATGCCCTTATTTCTTAAGTCTGCTATTGTTTGCTATGAACTGCAATTGCCCTGCTATAACAGTTACTCAATTTTGTTGGTTGTTTGCCAGTGTTTTTCTTTTTTGCTTTTGAAGAGTATAAAGCTACCTGAACATTAAAATTCAATTTTTATTTCCCTTAATTTCAATGCTTAACGTCTTAATACAAAAACATTACAATTGAGTTATATTTTTTCTTCAACTAGTTTAGATGCGGTTGCTTCTTATAAGCAAATTGCACCATCACTAGTACAAGTGCTTTATTTACTCTCTAGTTATGTTTCGTCTTTGATTTGTGACTAACTATCTTATTTTTAATATAGATTATGGGCTCATTTGTAAGGATGTTAATAGGGATGTCAGCAGGGCGGGTACAAGTAGGGAGCGCCCTGCACCCACCCCAGTTGGGACGGGTAGAGTTTTGGCGGGTGGTGGGGCAGGTGCGGGTACGAAATTTTTACCCGCCATAGGTAGTGGGGCGGGGATGAATTTTGCATCTTAACCGCCTATCCACCAATCATTAAAAAAAATTAATACGATTATGACAATTTTTAAAATCTTATTTAGTTATAATTAAGATATAACGTTAATAATAGTTATTTTATAAAGTTTTTTACTAACTTATTTGGTGAAAAACTAAAATCATCATATATTATATTAAAGTTGAAACCATCAGCCTAATACGATGCCACGTGTCAATAGCTTTATAGTGTGCCACGTGTTAAATTGTTGTAATCCTAAGATTATTTAACTTAATTTTTAAAAATCATCATATATAATCATATTCATATTCCATAAAAAAAAAGGTCAACTCTTAAAACTTGCTTCAAATGCACCGTGCAAATATTTAGGACTCGAAAGCATGAAAACGACAATTAGCACCCGTAATCCCATATAATGCATGTATATATTTCGTTCCTCTTTTGAAAGAATCAACGGTAAAAAACGGCAAGTTAATTAATTTAGAGATGTCATATGCATATTTTATAAATTATCAATTACCAATTCGAATGATTCTTCTTTACTCCGTATTATATATGGCAAATCATGGAAATTTCGATAAATTACCCTGGGTTTGAAGGGGATGTTAGGAGATTACGGTATATTGTGGTATATCGTAATCAGAATAATATCAATATTATGCAATAAATTAATTATGTTTACCATTGTTAAGAGATACTATTATTATTATGTTCAGATCTTAGAAGTACTATAAAATGCAAACCATTGTAATGGTTGGAGACACGACCAAACTATCAATAATATGATAATCACTTTATAAATTCCTCCCCTTTCCGATTCTAATGAATTTGCATTTATTATTCAATTTAGTTTGTATTGGAAGTGTTTAATTTATTTTTCTTTGGAAACAAAAGTTACAAATTATCGAGAAGTTATTCCTTGAATTTAGTTTCTTTTTCTTTTATACATTGTCGATGTATCCATTATGTATTTAGTTCAAATGTCTTCAGATGTTTTTAGAGAATTTGTACGTTAATATTTTCTCCGTCTCAATCATTTCTTTACTTTTTTTGTTATTATTTATGGAGATATTGTAATCAAAGGTAAACAAATGATTGGGGCGATGGAAGAAAAGTACATTTTATTTGCTACTAAAAAATATATTTGCTTTGATTTTCGCACATCTATATTCAATTAGTATATGGTCTATATTATAATGGATTAATAAAGAAGGAAGTTTTGAATTTCTTTGTCGGTAAAATGAAAATTCTTCAAAACATGAAGGACAGGGGAAGAAGAGAAGAAGAATGATTTGATTTCAATTACTATATACTTTAATTATGCACTCAAAAATACATTTTACCGTAATATAGTAGCAAAACATTAATTTTTTTAGGGCAAAACGAGTTTTTATGAAATTACGACGTAGCCAACATTTAATTTTACGGTTATATACTCCCTCCATTCCAGTGATATATTTACACTTCTTTTATTTCCACTCACAAAATAAAGGAAGTGTCACAAAATAAAGGAAGTGTAAAAATATCACTGGAACAAAGGGAGTACATAACAATCTACACAAAAACATTACGATTGGTATGAAACTAACTAATACTAGATGTCGAGGTGGCTTTTCAGTGCAAAATGTCCAAACTAAAACAATAGTCTTTCTGTATACTTTTTTTTTTCCTTTTTTTTTATGAGAGGTCCCGTAGCCGGTACTTTCTAAAAGTCGAAGGATATACGATTTAAAAGTTGAAGGATACACGATAGAATATCTGTTTAAATGTGCCAATATATGTATATTTACGTATTTATAGCACTTATACATATAATCTCTAACGTTAGCAATTTAGGAAGTATATAAGTATTAATATCCTACTCCATAACTAAATCGTGAATTGTTGATATTTCGTCTAATCTACACTTTATATCACAATATTAGGCGAATAAATTTGTTACCTTTGTTTAGGTAAATTTTATTTAAGGAACAAAATTTAGAGTTATGTCATTTTTTTGTTTATCATATCGTTCATTCAATTTGCAAAAGTGCATTAGACCCAACAAGGAACTTGATAACTGTTGAGAGCCATTGATTGTTTTATTTAGTTGCGTTTTTCGCTTCTTCATTTTTTTATAATTTTATATTTATACTTCAAATATTAGAGAGTTTTAGATAGAATAAGATAACAGGAAAGATATTATCTATGTTAAATTGTTAATTTATACTCGATAATGTTATTAGTATCTTACATCGATGTTACTCACTTTACCATAAGCAACTCCAAATGTTCTTTTATAGTAGGACATCTTGATGTATAGTTCGTATTGAATGCCACGTGTCATAACCAGGTGAAAGACTATATATTAAAATATTATTACCATACATTATCATAATCATATATTGGATGAAGAGAGTATCTTTTAAGAAATATAACTAACACAAATTAAATGAACAATTTATTGGAGACGAGAGACGAGTTAGATAGAGGTTAATATCGTATAAATTGATATGTTAAATAAATCATCCTTTGATTCATCTTTTTTTGTGCTCTAATATACTCTTCACAATACTTCTTTTAACTTGCAGTTACTCTAATTAAGGTTGATTTAAAAAAAAAATATATCTACCATATAATTTTACACAAGTGACAATACAACACTAACCAATGACGTAGAAATTCACAACGGTCATGGTTGTATTTACCACCATTTTGATAATTCACATAATAAATGCATAATTGGTATTTCTTAAGATGGGGTTAAATAACATCGTATTTGGATGGATTAGACAAACTTATTATTAATCCCTAGATATTATTCTTTTGTCCTATGTATTTTATTTGATATGTTTTAAGTTTAAGACGAGGTATTAGAATTTAGAACGTAAACATTGATATGCCAACAGGGTAGGAAAACCATTTTATACATCTTTACTTAAATGCGTATCTACCTAGTATAAAAGCCAGGTTTTTTAAAGGCTTCTCATTGGCTGATTAAATTCAGGATTTTGGTTGTGTAAGGGTCCCACCATATTTTATAACCCATTTAATTACCCTCTCACCTCTCCTCTAATAAATGCATATTCTGATTAATCAAATGTCAATTCTATGTAAATTCTTAATTATTTAAATTCAATTCTTAATTACTTAAATTCCAAAATTAGTGATTATATTATAGACATTAATTTTAATATAATCACTGATTAATAAATCACTGATTTTAATTTAATCACTGATTGAGAACATCTAAAATTACAGAATTTACAAAATTAAATCTAAAGACGTAAATATTACAGAATATCAAAAATTAAAATAAAATTACAATAATTGTCCAAAAATTGTAGTTGTGACCATAATTGTCCAAAAATTATAATTGTGACCATCTTCACTTCTATTTTTTCTCCATAGGCGAACAATGTTGACGATGTTTGCTTAAGACAGGCAAAGCAAAACAATTAATTAAAATAAAAATATCAATCTTAATAAAAACAGAAATGATAGAGGTTTGATTAATTAAAATAAAAATGACAATTGTGTCAAATAAAAAAAAATCTATCAGATCGTTATAATAAACGACTCATCATTGAAATTAGATGAAAACTCGGTCAAATTAACTAAATGCCCACAAACCACCTTAAGTGGGGTGGCGATTTAGTTAGCTCCCAAAAGTCATCATACCTTCGAGATTAGATGAAGACTCGGTAACATTAACTAAACGCCTAAAAACCACCTTAGGTGGGGTGGCGATTTAGTTAGCAACCAAAACCCCACATACCATACCCGAATGAACAAATCAGGCGATACAAAAAAAATCTCAGAATGGTCGTACAACTCATTCATCGTCGATACAAATCAGCAATAATCCGAAATTATTTTTGAAGAATAATCAAAATTAACAAATAATATGCAAGTTTATTTCTGAATTGTTGTTCTACTATTTCCTTGCCAGGTAAAACTCGAATAATAGACATTACCAAAACAAAATACAATCTTTAAAACTTTGGTTTATTTTAGACAATATATAATAAATTAAAGCCTACGTAATTACTTATTTAAAAAATTAAGCAATGACAAATTTAATCAAACAAGAGTCGAAAACAGCTAAATTTTAAAAAACAACTATCACAATCCTTACAAAACTGATTTTATCAACAAAATTAGGGTACTACAAAAAGTAAATCTTAAAGTCTTAAAAACGTGGGGATATAACTAATAATCAGTCATTGACTATATGTTGCAAATTAAGGTACGATAAGTTAAATCATGAATAAGCAATATAAGATAACTTTTAAAAAACCAGCCATAAAAAATCAAAGTTGATTTAACTCGAAAATAGCCATATTAAGATAGATTAAACGCAAAAACAACCTAAAAAAACCATAGATGATTTACGTACCAAATTTTTTTTTTTTTTAAAAAAAACAACAACAATCACAATCGTTATAAAACTGAGTTTATCAACAAAATTGTGGTACTGGAGAGAGTATAAATCTCAAGCGTCTTAAAAGCGTGAGGAGACAATTAATAATTAGTTTTGAAAAATATACTTTTTTAAAATGAAAATTTAAATACATTTTAATTTCAAAATTTTGAACAAGTTAATAAATAAAAAAAGAAGCACCAAAAGAAGTTGGTACTTGATTTCAAACATAATTATTAACTACAACAATTAAAAATGATCCCCACTAACAGTAGTATTATTCCACTATATAATTAAATTCAAAGTATTATAGTTCAAAATCAATCCTTTACCTACTTGCTTTCAAAAAAACAAAAATGACTCAACTACCATTATCAGTATTACAAACAAGAGAGATGAAGAATAGAAGACAAAAGGAATAAGCAGGTTTACAATTCAACAGTAGTGTGAGAGGTGCTCAAGTTTCAGCAATGGAAAAAGAAAGCAACTCAGACTTAAGTCGGAAAAGAAAGAACAAAGGGACAAGTTAATACAGGTATGTATCTCAATGAGGAAGTTTTAAGAGTTTTACATACTTATCTATCTATGCTTTGCAAATTATAAAGGAGAAGTAGAGGTTCCATTGATTTCTTCTATCATCTCATATGAAATAAACACAACATGAAAAGTTCAAGTAAGAACACTTAGATCGGAAAAAACTATGAATCTAATCAACCTGAAAATTTTAAACAAGACTACGTACTTAGTATGTAGAAAGAATACAACTTGCTATATAGGTAAAGGAAATTGTCACTTATCTTTATAAGTGTAGGCATATTCAGAGAGTCCACAAATGTTTGCAATTTAAAAAATATATCCGGGTGACATGTAGATTGAACACAACTTAAGATAAACAGAACGAAATAGTTAGAATAATAATTGAAAGAAAAGAAATTAAAAAAATTCTGGACTCGGGTTAGGGTAAATTGAGTTCTGGTATTGTATTAGGGCTTGGGCCTGGATTCGGGTTAAGTCTCGGGTCTGGGTTAGGGTCTAGATTAGAGTTCGGGTTCAGGTATAGGTTAGTGTTAAGAACTGGGTTTGGGTTAGGCTTTGTGCCTGGATTCGGGTTAGGTCTCGGGTTTGGGTTAGGGTCTGAATACGAGTTAGAATTCGGGTCTGGGTTAAAGTTCAGGTTTGGGTCGGGTTAGGAACAGGGTTTGGGTAAGAATCGGTGTTCGGGTTGGTTTGATAATTTCTGGGTTTTGAGTTCAAGATCTGGTTTCCAACCCCAAAAATTCAACCCCAAACCCAGAAATCATCACACATTCCTTCCAAAATCTAGAAAAACCTCCCCAATAACCACGATATAATTTTTTTAATAAAATTTAACAAAATGACCATAAAATCTACGACATGCAACAAACAACACACAACAAATTTAAGAACTGGAATTAAAAAAAAATCATGAACTCACTTTTAATAAAATTCAACAGTCCAATAACATGATCTTTTTTTACATTGGCAACAAAAATACATGCATTTACAATAAAACTCATTTTAATTAGAAAATGATAAGTCATCAAACATTTTTTTTATTGCAACAGATCTATGATCTAAAAGCAAAATTGGGCAGAAAACTTCAAAAACCCATAAAAAGTTTTACCTGAAACATGATTACTAAAATTAAATGAGCATAAACAATCAAACGAAGATAAAGGAACATACATGATTGGATTGGAGTTTCTTTACTGAGGGTATGAAATGATCGGTGATGAGGCTTGATAGATGAGAGAGCGGCGGAGATCTGTGAGTTTTTATCGGAGATGAGGATTGATACATGAGAGAGCGGTGGAGTTGGCGAGTGATGAGATTGGGACGGCGAAAAATATGGTAAGTGTAATGAGGGTGGGAGATGTGTAATGATTAGGGTTTATTATTAGATAAATATAGTAAATGGGCCGATTAACTGACTTGCCTTATTGATTAAAAATGGGGCAAGAAAGATATAATTTTCTTTAGTAAATGGGCCGACTAATAGCCATTTTTAACTTAATTTCCTTTAGTTTTACCGTTATTATTTACAACAATTAAAATATTAAATTATTTTCATTATATATATTTAACATGAACATGTTAAATTTTTTAAAAAGTTGTTTCATAAATAGTAATAAAAACTTTATTGTAGTAAGTGTATGTTATGTTATATTCATTTCGTAAATATTAGCTTCGACGAGACGACAAGTAAGACGAGTGACATCAACATCTTTATATCTATATCCTTCACACAGTGACAACCAACGTAGTTTACAATGAAATTTTTTGAGTACTTGTAAGGTTTAGATTACTTATACGTACATTTGTTGGATAATTTGCATCGTACGGTAGTGATTAGCAACTTAAATTATATGTACGTCGAACATTCAATTGTGCACTTTTTATATTGTCACAGAATTGTAAATTTAATCACGCTCATTTTTATGCTTCCGTAGGTAATGATAGCGATTGTTAATACGACCCGTGCATTTTTTGCACAGGTTTAACACTAGTGAGAACGTAAACATTGATACGTCAACGGGGTAGGAAAATAACACGTGTCGCATTGCAATAGTTTCATTTTGTGTAATAACAATTAGGTAAATAAAATATGAAGTTTCATACTCCCTTGAGTCCTTTCGTCCAGATCATTTGTTTGCCTTTAGTTTGGACAAAAATGCTAAGAAAAGAGAAATAGGTCAATTATTAAATAACAAGTCAATCAAATTGAGCGTGGAGTATCAAATTGCTTATCAAAGGCATTCCTAAAATATAAAAGCACAAAATTGACTGAGACAACCCAAAATGAAATAAGCAAACAAATGAGTGGGACAAAAGGAGTTTCATATAAGGAGTTACTTATCCATTGTTTTACACAATTCGAGTTCAGATCAAGCTTTGGTCCTGAATTTGGGTGTCGGGTAGGGTTATTTGGATCAGCTCAATTTTGACAAGTCTAAGTTACCTCAGCCGCCTACTGAGACTACTTGCCAATAACTTATCAAAAGTCGAGAAAAAAATCAGAGTATTTCGAATAAAAAAAATCATAGTATCAAAAGTGTATGGGTAGTACACAAAGTAAAATTTTCTAAAATTTAATAATTTACTAAATCCAAAAAAATATATAAGTTCTTACTTTTAATAATAATTTCCATTTCCACTCGTGCAGTGCACGGGTTCAAAAACTAGTTATAAAGATAAATTCAAAAAAAATGAAAATTAATAGTGATTAAATCAACTTTTGTGGAAAAAATTTATCGAATAAAGTTATGGTGTAGCGGGTTAATGGGTAAGCGGGGCGGGTACGGTTTTAGATTTCCGCTCGTTGGGGCGGGGATGGTTTTGGAAACTTGTACCCGCCACGGGTGGCGGGGCGGGGATGGGTACGAGTTTTTCTTGGTGGGTACGGGTACGGGTGAGCCTATATCCACCACCGCCCCTCCCAAATGACATATCTAGATGTTAACTGGTTGATCAATATAGATTGTGAAAGAATACAGTAGGAAATTTATAGCGACAAAAAATGCTTATTTTTACCAACACAAATTCTCATTTGTGACGGCGATATCTATCACAAACTTGTGACGAGTACCGTTTCCTCTCACAAAATGCCCATTGAGAGGTGAGTGGGAAGCACATGGGGGGTGCCCCACCTTGTCCCCTCTCCCTTTTTGTGAGAGGTCACAAACTTGTGACGGGATTAGCCCGTCACAAGCAAGCCCGTCACAAGTAAGACTAGCTGTTTTACCAAACGTTGGATCATAATCAATTGGTAAAGTGGTAAATTGTATACATTATTTTTATTTTATTTTCACTTAAGGACATAAAGCTAAGGTTTGGATTAATCCAATACTACAAAAATATTATGATGGGAATTTTTTTCGAATGAACCATACAGAGAGAATTATTTTTTTCAATAACATTATTTAGGGAAATCACCCGCTTAATAAATAATACGTAATTACCATATGTGTGATATGTCTCTCCCTCTCTCTAAATTAAAAATCCTTGATCTTAGTATTTTTATAAGAGAAATTATAAAGAAGTAAAGTAGCTGAATTTAAAATGATAAGCACATTTCATTTCTTTTTATTGTTCAATTCTATTTTTATCACTGTTATTGATGGTGATTGTTGCGGGATTACTGATTCCCGTGTACTTTACAAATCAAGTGTTCTTGTGGAAGTTCCAAAAGCTTGAGAAAAAAAAAATGAAAGGAGGAAATGATGAAAAAAAATGGATAAGAAAATGAAAATAGAAAGAAGAGGGAAAAGAATAAAGGAAAGAGTTGTATGACGGTGATTCAAATTTATTATAAGGTGGTTGAAATTGCAGGTTTTGTTGTCATTTGTTGTATTGGCATGATGAACACTAGTCATGGGTTGGGTAGAATTAGATGGAATAGGCACATTCGTACTAGTTAGTTCGTTAGCCTGGTTTAACTCCACATGAGCAAATTCATTTGTTCCCTTTTCTTCCCTAACTTAACCATGTTCCTACCTTTTATGTATTTTATTTGCGTTCATGTCATATTATATAAAAATGTTAGAGGTTTGTTCCAAACTAGGTAGCGGGCGCACTTTCACGAGTTGTAGTAGGTGAGTGTCTTTCTTAATTGCTTTACACAAAATTCACTTTGTTCTTATATGAGTTGTAACACCTCCATTTATTCGGGAGCCTTTAACTAGACATTCCCATGTAAATGAGAGCGTTACCATCTCGGTTTCCCGAGGTAGTAGATAACAAAGTCCAAGTCACCAAAGTACTTTAAATAAAACTTTAATGATTACATATGGTTTACAATTTTAACCCACTAAAACTTAATATAAAAATAAATACAACTCGCAGCGGAAATAAATAAGTGATATAACTATATATGTGATCTAGACTTCATCTACGGTTCCAAGTTTGGCTCTCATCCCAATGCTCCCAAGTCAGCTAATCTTTGGTACCACAAATCCGCTTCCCATAAAACGGTTCACCGCAGTGTTCACGAATCTGCGATCAACCGCGAGGTTGAGTAGGAATAAACTAAACAACAATAATAATAATCCAACCAAAATAAACATTCTTCAAATTCTCATCACTTCATCCGTACAATTCACTTACGTCACTGGCAGTAGCACAACTCCCTTAACACCGTGCTATGCTCAACTGGGAGTAGTACTTGTGTACCATGCTCACCTGGCAGTAGTAATTACTTACTATGCACAACTATCTCAGGCAGTAGTAATTACTTACTATGCTCATCTGGCAGTAACGATTGCTCGCTATGCACAACTGGCAGTAACACACCCCGTGTTATGCTCAACTGAATAATCAACTCTCCAACAATCCAATACTCAATAATAATCCCGTCTCATTGCTCAACCAACAATTTAACATACTCAAATACTCTATTCCAATAATAAATCATAATTGTTAATCTTAGTCTCATCCACCGCCACATTTAAACATCCATTCACTTAATAATAAAAACCGAGTTGAGTAGGAAATTCCTACCTGGCAAGCAATTGCGAATAATGCAATCTACTAAAAATATTCTTCAACAAACCCGTTTCACAAGTCCGTTACCTATAGATAAATAATATATTTATAATTACTTAATTATTTACTTTATTCAAATAATACCATTAATTATAAATTATTAACTTCTATTATTATCTACTAATTATAAATTATTATCTTCATTAATCAATTTAATTATTTATTATTATGGTTTACGATATTAAAACCCGATTCTGATACAAACCCGAGTCACCCAACTCCCAAATAAAATCCGTCACAAATTACCCAATAAATCCGTACTAACCACGTCACATTAATCCCACATCACAACTCAACACACCACAACTCAAACACCCATACGCAAACCGTGAACAACCCACACCTCCCTTTTGCAGCCACCACACCCGTCCTACCAGCCACCTAGTGGCACCACCCAATCTACCACCACTATCCTGCACCACCATGACCCCCGACGACCTCCAACCACCATCCCAACCGTCCCCTACAGCTTCCAAATTCACGCCCTAATCACGACAACCACAAACATACAATTTACCGAAAACCCGACATCTACCAACACCGCCTATAAAGCATCTCTCCAACACCACCACAGCCACTACTACCACCTCTGGCCACCACCGTTAACACCTATGTCCCACGGTGACTCCAGGGGTGGTCCCCAATTCCCCAATGATCAACTAACGAAGTCATGGTAGCCGTCTTATGATGGTCACACGCACTAATACGGTTTCCCCTGTTTTCCCCTGTTTACCGCAAAACTCCGGCCACCCTCACACAACCCACCACCAACAACCACCCAGACCCTCCACCGACGTGCGAATCCCCACCAGGTACAAACCCAACCCGCTAAAGCCACGGTTCAAGTCGAGTCCAGTGGGTTTAATCCCATGTCTTCATTCACGGTTTTATATACAAACCACCACCCATCAACGTTTTCCGGCCAATTAACCACCCAAGTCGTCGCCCTCATCCACCCATAACCACCCCCTGAGGGTCGAATCACTACCAAACACCACCTTAACCCAGGTCGTGGCCCAATTCAGATGTTAAACCCATATTACACCCCCTTCATACAACCACGAAAACACCACAAAACCACCCCCTTCCCGCCGGTCAATGGTGGTCAAACATGGGTCCGGTCAGTCTATGGTGGTCCACGACCAAGGTCATGGTCTAAGGTCACGATATGGTCAAGCTATACGATCATTGTTATGTTATACGGTTTTAATAAAATACGAGTTCATTAATTCATAAGACGATCTTACCTTTTTATCGCTAATCGTTCTTCCGTCTTCTAAATCTCCTTCCTCTTCTTTTATTAAAAGCTCCCGAATAAATGGGGGTGTTACATGAGTGAAGAGTGAAAACCGTGAGGATTTAGGTAGAAGGTCTTGCAAGGTTGAAAGTATAGGCTGAAGGTCTTATTTGCAATATCATATCATATCTCGTAATGCAGGCTATTTTTCCCCTTTGGACCTTAGAATTCCTTTCTTTGGTACGTATTGGCCTTTTTGTTTGGGGCCATATTCTAAGAATATATGACTTGTAGTTAGCCCTGAGTTATATCATTCATCACTTGTCTTTTTGTGTGTGAATGTTATGTGTGAGTTTGCTTGGGGCAAGCAAACATCTGGTTTTGGGGAGTTTGATATGTTTTTATTTTATATGCTTTTACCTCCTTTATTCCCATGCTTCCCGGTATTTTATGCGCTCTTAGGAGCGATTTTTGGGAACTTATGCTCTTTTCTAATTTCTTTGTTGTTATACAAGGTTTTGTAGGAAATAGGTTGATACGTGCAATTATATAGACTTTTTAGCCTCTTATTGCACGCATTTCTATGCCATTTCTATCGCTTTGTATTGCAAAATGCCCCGAATTGGCTACTTTGGTTTGTTTTGTCTTAATTGCAGAGATGGACTTAAAAATAGTGGAATCGTGCCTTAGTCGTTCCACTTTGCATGCATTTTAAGGAGACGGAGATTTAAAGCAGAAGTCATACCTCGGGAAGCATGAAGGGAGGTCCTTGGAAGGCTAACCAAACGAGTCAAGGCTGATTTAGTGGATAAGTACTCGATCGAGGGGATTTGATGGTCGATCAAGTGGTTTGGCTGCTTCAGAAGTTCGATCGAGTGGTTTCTATGCTCGATCGAAGGTGGCTAATTTGGAAGTGTTCGATCGAGAGATTCAGTTGCTCGATCGAACGGTTTTGCTGGAGAAGTATTCGATCAAGAGGAATAAAAAGCCTCGATCGAGTGATTAGCTATGTACACGGGTTAACTAATCCGTGTTTAGATTTATCTTTTGTTAATATTCACTTCCCTATATAAGGGAAGTCGAGATTAGGTCATAAGCATCACTTAATTTCTTCTGAACTACTCATACTTTACTCTTAATCACTGTTGCTCTTAATTACGGTTGCTACTTGTTCTTTATGGCGGATTCGCTTGATTGTAATCCTTCTCTACTCTTAAATTTAATCTAATCTCTATTGTTTTGCTTTAATTCTTTGTTCTTCAATTCTTACCTTACAGTTATCGTTGTTAGTATAGAATTCATCCTTTAATTCCCTTTATCATGTCTTCTCCAAGTATGCCTATCATCGTTGTTGTTGTTAAATCTAATAGCATGCATGAGTAGCTAACTCTCTCTATGTTAGGATTAGGGGAGCCATGGTAGTAAAGTGACGATGTTGTGAATAGGATAGACAATTAATTGTGAGAATATGTGACCATAGCAATATAACTGTAACATGTTTAGTTGAGTGCACAATTCTAAAAAACTTTAATCTGGTTAATTTCGCTCCTAGATCGGAAGATTGGAATGAATAGACCTTCTATGAACAGTAGACTACCCTAATGAGGACGGAAGTTAAGTTAGTTGTAATCTAGGGTGGATAGCGGACCGGAAGGACCTTTCCCTTGTCCTTCTCACAATAGGTTGTCTAAATTATTCATGACTAAGTTAGTAAATTGCCATGGTGAATCGAAATCCTGACATATTTCTCCTTATCTGATCAATCTTAGCTTTTCCTTACTTATAGTGCTCTTGCCTTTATTTCTCTTGCCCTTTGCCTTCAGTAGTTTTAGAAAACAATTTTAAAACCCCCAATTGTGACTTAGACAGACGTACTTTCAGATAGATACTTAGCCTCTCAGTGGAGATCGACCCTACTTACCGCTAGCTTCTGTTAGTTGTACTTAGGTAATTATTTTTGGTAAACGACGGTATCATGGGTAGTTTTGGAACATTTTATCTACACTTGTGACGGAAATGGAGGAAGAGCATTGCTTGGATCGAGCAAGATTGTGCTAAGCTAGCTCGTTGATGGTAGTGAAGATGTTTTGGTTCGCTGTAGGAATCCACATTTGATGATAGTTGGAAAGGAGACACTAATAATTGAGTTTTATGTTGATTTGCATGATTCCAAGTCAATACCCATGGGAATTATGTGCGTCCCTGTCACGATATCTCACGGTATACTGCGTTCATAAAGAAGACTATCGTTCCCGAGTTTGGGACGAAGCATTCACGTGTTCGAGATATGACGTTCCTAAGTTTGGGATAATCGTTCCCAACCATGGGACTTGTTAATAATCTATTTTGTGTGAGTGTTCCATGCATAAAAGGATAGGAGATTCTCTTTTATTAGGTTATGCTATTTTTATTAGGAAAACTAAAAACACATCGAACTCTCTCAAAAAAACCCTTCTTTTTATTCTCTACAAGATAGATTTATACTTTAATCATTCAATTAATCTTTGTTTGGTATTTCTAATCTCTCCTTTAATTATGTCTTTTAATTATTGATAAGGTTATTTTCAGTCGTTGGCCTATCAAAATAAATCTTATTCTCAACTAACTAGTAGCTAGCAGTAAGAAAGGTAAATCTTATTCTCAACTAACTAGTAGCTAGCAGTAAGAAAGGGTCGAATCCACAGGGAGGCGGCACTACGCCAAATCTGGCAATCAATAAGGAGCGTATCACAACGGTTTAATTCATTTAACGACGACACTTAGATTACCGTTTTTCAAATATTGGCGGAAACTTAGACTAGGTTTTCGGTAGTTTTTGCAGCCCTAACTAACCCTAGTTGTATTAAAATATTAATTTATTTTTCTGAACTTACTTAAAGCCCTAGTTCTTATTTTTTATGTTTTATCAAGACCTACTTTAACCTACCCCAACACAACACTTATTCAATCTTTAATATACCCCATGTAAATAAAAAATAATCAAAAAAATTAAGTTTAGACCCAATATTTTTATACAGATTTAAATTTATATGCAAGTTATTTATTTTTTAGTATTTTTCTATTTATTTTTTGTACATACCTTCATGTATCAATAAAGGAAGTAACTAAATAAAATCCAAAATATATTAAAAGTGGTCTCTATTTGTAAAGCACAAAATTGTAAATGCATTGGTATAACTATATAAATTTTCTTATTTGTAAAACTCTAATTAAAACATTTTAAAAAATAAAGTTTACTTTGATATTTTTTGTTTCTTTTAATTAAAATCATCCTCCACTCAATTAGTGACATGTGGACAAAAAAAGGTGGTCTGAAATGTGGTTTTGAAGGTCCTGGGAGGAACTGGTGGAACGCATTCTTGCCCTCTATTTACTTTTTTTTTTTTTTTTTTTTTTTTTTTGTCCTTATTCAAGACCTAGACCTTATTAGACCTACCCATAAACATAGTCTTAGACCACGATAATGAGAATAACGGTTTCTCATGAAAACCGTTATGATAATGTGACAACGGCTACTTAACAAAACTTATCAAAAACGTTTTAACGGTTTCCAAAAGCTCGTTATAAAACCTCTCTTATCAACGGTTGTTAGACAACCGTTACCAGTTTAAAAAAAAGGCATTTCGAAAACCGTTACTAAATTAGCTCGAGCAACGGTTTGTGGTACCCGTTGTTATGTTATAGATACGGGTTTCCTGTAACCGTTATCATTTTCAATTATGAAAGAACGGTTTTTCAATTCAACCGTTGTCACTATTTGATTAGATTTCTCAGTTTGACCACTGCATGCAAAACTTTATCAGAACTTAAATAAATATTCAATTTGACCAATAATATTCAATTTGACCAAAATAATTTTATAAATATGTCTTCATAATGTTTTAGGTCAAAATCTAAATTATCAAACATTTACTCTTTAATTTCTCTCTAAATTTCTCTCTAAATAAAATATAGCTGGGATATCTGAGCTACAATCACGTTCTCGTTACGCACAGCTTTTTACCTGCATATTCCATAATCTCCTGGTTCATTATCACGTTCTCGTTACGCACAGCCTTTTACCTGCATTCTCCATAATCTCCTGGTTCATTATGATGTGAATGGGAAGGGTTTAAACCCTAATTTTGGGTGGTTGACGCAAATGCTTCGTGACTTTGGTTTCACTGCGGTTAAAAAAGTGTACCATGTGTCTACAAACAAACAAGGTTTCGTAGGCTTCAATTTGACGAAGTCAACTGCCATGATAGTTTTCGTCATGCAAGAAAATTAGAGGATATATTTTTGTGGCTAGTTGCTTTAAGCTACTAGTTTTATGAGGTTAGTTGCTTAAACCAAGCCATTCTACATGGTCATCTTCAATGGTTTAGTCACTAACTTATTATTTTATGAAATTGCAAGCAAGTCCTTATGCTAAACCATTGGACTTGCTCTTAAATGTGATAACCTCGCGTTACTCGGCTCTACAGACCACAAGACATCAATCTAATTAGTCCCCATCTCTCAATAATGTGTGTTTTCTTCAACAGTTACTTTTCATTTATACTGAAAAGCGCAGTGCACTATCTTGTAATAGCAACCTAGAAATACCGTTGACAAAAAAGTCGATTGAAGCAAGGAGCATGGATCAAGATGAGAAGTTTGAATATAATCAATGAAAACGAAAGCAAAAAGAACAATACAAGGAAGACGGTAAGCCTCCATAGCTTGAGAAAGGCCACAGAATTTCCTGTATGAACAAGAAATGCATGTCGACAATGGACGTAATTATAGACTTGCTACATTCACAAAATGACATTTATATGCTACTCTTTTCTGGAGAATGCTAAAGGCCAAGGAGAAAAGACAAACAATATCCTATCAAAAAGTAAAAAAAATGATTTTCTGTTATCTAAAATATGGCCAAGCCCTTGCAGTTTCCGAACGCTACAACACCGCCATATAACGGTGCCATATAACGGTGCAATTTACTCCCTTTTCCCTCCCCACAAAAAACCCCGCCATAGAAGCCACATACGCCTTTGTTATCGCCCCATCTAGTAGATATACAAACATCAAATTATTTTCCTGGAGTTGATGACATTGACAGCAGTAGAGCCAACTAGCTTTCGGCTTATCGGATTTTCGTCATTTGCATGCCAAAGAAAATCAATGGATAGCCCAAGACAAGATTTGGATTTTCAACACTGACCCTACCAACTATCTTTAAGTTGGAGAAGACCATGGGGCTCAGCCATTTATTCTTCTTCTGCCTCGTGACCATTGACAAGCACGACACCATCATTGAAATCAGCATCGACACCAACAGCTTCTTCCTGGCTCTCATGTCCTTCCATCTGCTCATCATTCTCTTCTGTAACCTGCACATTAGAATAAACATGACAAAATATACCGGCCTTTTATTTTCAGGAATCGTCCCGAATGATTTTATTTTTTAGGCACAATTATTAAGAAAAGTAGATAGTGGGTCTCACCAAAAAGTATTTACTACGGAGCACTATGTAATTTCATATTTTCCCGGGCAGGTGAAAAGTGCATCTTACTAATACAGAATTGATTTGAGAATAAATGAAATCGCGAGGACAAAATATATACTAATGAGAAAGAGAGCAACTCAAAATATTCATGTTATGAATTCCAAGGTGCAATCCCTATATACCAATAATAAGAGTTGAATGAATGGTCCTTGCATCCAATAGGATGAAATTGCACGTAGCACATACCTCATCATCGTGCAATGCGTCTCCATTTTCAAGGGGTTGATTTTCCTCTATATGCATGTTCTTAAACGCTTCAACAAGATCCGTTCTAGATCTCTCCGCAAATTGCAAGTATTGATCCGCAGGAGGATAACTACCCCTGATACAATATTAAATAAAGGTAATTCTAAATGTCCTTGCCGTGACTTACAGATTACACTAAGCGAAATTTAAAGTAATTTAAAATGATAATGAACTTATCAAAATGAAATGAGTTATGGAGAGCAAGAAACTCTAAAAATTATACCTTGTTTCAGCCAACTTAGACTCAACTTCTAGAGCAATTTGCCAATCGTCAAATAAATTAGAGTACTCCTGGGGATCAGCCAATGACTCGGCAGCCTTGGGATTTACCTGTAACAAAGTCAAATCATCCTATAAGGTTAACAATAAAAATAAATTTAACAAATTAGGTACTACCTTTCCAAACCCAAATTGACCCAAATAAAAACATATTGCAGGTCCTAATCAACTTTCTAGAATATAACGATATACGCCTTTCTGAACTAGCAAGCATACTAAGCTTACAAAATATACAATGCAAATATCCAAAAATATTTCTAATTTCCAAAAGATTAATCTACCCAAACCCGAGGCTTCAAGAATGGTTGTCGAGCACAAATAGGTGAATGTAGCAGCAAGTATATACGCAGCATTAAATAGTTCACATCCATATCTCATTCCCACTTACGCTGCTTTGAATAGATAATTTCAATACATTTAGCAGCGAAGACATTGTACATTTGTAGCCAAAGATCCAATGAATGTAGGCCTCTACATATGAAAATATGACAATGCAATTGGGAAGCACATGACCTTGTTGAGATCCTTTCTCCATAATGCAACAATTTCTGACACCTTGCTGGGAAGATAAGAACGCGCCATTAAAGCAGCCTCCGGAATTCGGTTGCTGCAATTAATAATAACGTTCAGAAGGACATTTTGAGATTACAAAACAACCTCAAAAAAAGGACAATGCCAGAGTTGTACAAAACCTGTCTATCAACAGCTGGAGACAATCTTCTAGTTTACCCAGCATGAACAAGCAAAGAAAAGCAACATTATTTTTCCCTTGCTCTTTTGCTAGGCTCGCAAGTTTTACAATTCCTTCAGCATCTCCAATTGACGAATAAAGAAGCAACATGCCACTGAAATCCATTGCTTGTTTCAAGCATTCCTCAGCCATTTCAAACTGTAATGAAAGAATGATAATCTGAGTCCTGAGAAAGGATATTCAACCTCCATATATCTACCTTTGACCTTCATATTGCTTATTCACCATGTATTTACTAATCCCACTAGACAATTAAGATTAACGTAGCAGATCTATATGACATTTGCAATAACTAAACAGGGTGCCTCCAAAGGATGGTTGTGACAAAAGAAGACAACCAATTACACCTTTAGAACCCACCCATTTGGTTTTTCCTGCATGGCATTTTTTTGGGGAAAAAACACGTTTTCCAGTTTTAGAATCTGAGGTGATTGAGGCATTTTTCCTTCAACAAATTAAAAGAAATCGACAAAATGTGTGAAAAACAACCTTTCCACTAGACATGGCCAATTCACCCAACTGCTTCCATTTTGATTCATTATGATTTTCTGTAGCTATTTCCTGAAGAAAAGAATATTTACAGTCAGCATGACCCATAAATGAGCAGCTTCATCAACATTGTGAAATGGGCCTCACTGACCTTTGCAACCTCTAACCTACCAAGCTGTATGGCAAGTTCAAACCTATAATCAGGATCAGTAGCCACTTCAAGTGCCTCTGGTGTCATGCCTCGTGATTCAAGAAAGCGAGCCACACTGGAGATTTGAGGGCCGTTACAACAGATGTGAGTAGGTATGCATACAAAAAAGGTAGATTCCACCAGAGATATCTGCTTAGCCTAAATAGGTTTTCAAGCTCAAAAAAATTGAAGTATTGTTTCAGACTTTCAAGTGTGACCTCATCAAGATCAGTAAAAAGTTCACAGCAAACAAGCATACAACACCAACAAAATGTTATCACTCCATGATCAATTGTCAAACACTACCTTTTAAATACCTCTCTTTGCAAACTACTTGTCAATTTTTCTTGCAAAATGCTCCCTTCTAAAGCAAGTTTCATGTCTAGCAAATACCCACCGCTTTCTGATGTCAATGTTTTGGTGTTGACCACCAACGACACGTACTTTTTTGTTATTTTTCATGGATACTTTAGTGGATATTACCTTCTAAATGACATATTTTTAATGTCTCCTTTTGTAAATCACCAAGTCTGCACCGTGTGTTGAGAAAGCCATCACAAAGAGTCTTTTAGTTAAATATTGTGATTGTTTATCCTAAAATTAAGAGAGAGAAAATGAAAGAAGAAGCAGAAACAGTCTGACGGAAATCAAAAGAGGGATGAAAAAAATACAAATTTTCCGTGTGCATTCACTGGTCAAACACCGAGAAATTGATTTTTTGCTAGAAAGTGAATTAAGGAGTAGTTCGTTAATCAAGATTTTAAAAGGTAGTGTTTGACAATTGATCCATACCTATTATGTGAAAGAAACTAATGCCTATACCACCAAATTTACGAATTAGAAGAGCAAAAAGACATAGATTAAAAGAATCGGCTTTCCAGATAATCAGGCTCACCTATTATGGTGCTCCTTTGGTATCGTAGGCAAGATTTCATTGGCGCGTTCAAAGTCTCCACGCATCACAAGAGTCTTGTATTCAATCAAGCTAAGGAGCAATGTGTACCCTATCACACTGCAATCACAAAAGGAAGAAGACGGGATAGTTAAGTGATTGGCACATAACATTATCAGAGCCGTTGTATTTAAATCAGAAGGCATTAAAAGTAAGCTCACTTGAATTCCTTGTCAATAAGATACACCCGACTTTGACTAGCAAGGTAGCCTAAAAGGTACATCGGGCGGTCTAAGTGGAACATTGTGGTCACCTGCAGCCACAACATTAAGATGAGGGTACGTTTGGGAGAAAATCTACAAATGTCCAGGACTAAAAAAAGCATCATCTAATAGGTAAGAACAAGTTATACCTCTCCACCAACACAGTAATTTAGCCTCCAGGAAGAGTTGTTGTAAATAAAACAATCTCCAACCCATATTCCAGTCCTTACACGTTCATTCGTTTCATGAAGCAGCTCAAATGCATCTTCTGCCCCCTGCTCGTCCACTGGCCTTCCACTATTCAGATAAGATGACACTGCATCACGCTGTAAAACAAGAAGATTACTACCAATTGAGCATCTCAAAAGAGGTGTCACTAGTAATGATTGCAATAAAATAAGCAGAAAGAGTTCCGAGTTCGAACATTGAACTTCAAGATGTAGAAAGAAGTGTCACTAGCAATAGCCACCATGTCACCACTATCGGCCCAGTAGAGGTTCTACGATGATTAACAACAAAATGTTAGAATGCACCCTCGGATCAGAGCATAGCAATAAACATCAGCAAGTAAACACTCAGGCAAAAGTAAGCTAAGGACATAACACTCACTTTAACATTGACATCAATTCTCCGAATAAAACTGCAGTCTGCCCAGTCATAAAAGCATATAAAATCATTCGAACACATTGCCAACAAAGTTCCGCCATATATCCTCTCAGCAGAAAATGTTGGTCGAATACTCTTCTTTTCCTGAAAGGAACCATGCCATAGCAGTAAGCTAATCATATCACACTAACAGAGCAGAAAAATGGTAGCAATCATACATGAAAGACAGATTGGTATGAAAGTATCGGTTTTGTACACAGAATTACAGGATTAATAAATTTCTGACAGAGCCATGGCAAAGTAAGAATAATGAACAAAGATTTATAGTGAGAAAAGAATTAATAACGCTATTAGAAATCTTTTTTTTCTTAGCAGGTATAAATAAAGAAGTCAATTCTTTTCCCCCAAGACAAAAGATTTGATCTGCGAGGCTGAACATCTTGCTTCAACATGTTCACTTGTTAATTTACAATATCACAAAATGGTTTATATAATGATTTAAAGACTACAGTTGTCATAAATATACACAAAGTTCAAAAATTCCAATCAAGAGTCACCATAAGAAAGTAAAATGCGACTGAATCATCGAACACCAACCTGAAAATTTTTGCTGAAGATCTTGATTTTAGAGGTGCTTTCTCTAACAGCATATTCTCCTTCCGAAGACCAAGCAAACTCCAATGCCGAGCCAAATGACCTATTCCTCCAAGCCACAGCTGTATAAATAATGTATTCTCCATCTCCACAAACTACCACAAACCTCCCATTTGGGTTGTGCTTCAAATTCTGGAATAAACAAACGCACTATAGTCAAAACTTCAATAAAAGAAAAACAGCAAAATTACCCAAGTGTTAATTGAAAAATATCACTAATCCCTCAATCTAACAGTACTTGTCTTCCTTCCCTTTTTGGACATCCAATCTGAACTTAATTCTCAAGTAGCAAAACCCCGTTTTGATAACTGATAACTAAGAATAAGGGTTTGGAATAGGAATAGAAGGGGATAAACCGCCAACAATCTATTACCACAAGTGGTGTAGCATTAACGTGGGAATAGAAGAACGTAAAATTTCAATTCATACCCATTCAAAAAAGATGAAGATTCTACCACCTTTTTCACTGTAAACTTAACACTTAAAATAAACACTATTGTCTAGTCTAATACAAAATACCAATCACGAGAGTGAAATAAGAATTTTCATTAACTTATTTGTACCTCTAAAGACTCTAATACCTCAATTCTTATTCCCACTTGCCAAACGACTCGTATCCGTATCTTGAATGGGTACAAACAAGTCACTTCTTAGCTTTGGCATACCTAGCATATGAGAGGCCTTAACATTTAAGTAATGTCCAACATGACAATAGACGGAGTATCAAGTATCAGACCCATTCGTGTACCTGTTCAAGATAGGCTAATTATCAATCATAAGAAAGTAACTACCTGTGGGTAAAGATCGCAGGAGCCCAATTCCTTCACTGCCAATGGCAACCGTTCACCATCTGTCACCTGATAACACAAGCAGGTGACAAAGCGGACATAAAAAAAAACACTGTTTGTTTTACAAGGATCCTACTCCAATATAAGTGCAATAAGATATAAACCTCATAACCAGCACCAACACGCCTGATATCAACTGTTTGAATTTCATTGTGCCTTGCCCATATAATCTTCCCACTGTTATCCATGCTTGCAACAGGTATTTCACGACCAATCTTAACCATAATGGTTCCTTCATCATAACCTATCACAACACTGCATGCAAATATAGAGGAAATAGCCATGTTAGAGATAGTGGCATCCAAATAGAGCAAAGCAACTACAACCTAAGAGATATCAACACTTTAAATCTTTCTTGCACAAATTTAGTAGCAAGATGACGAAAAGTAATATGGAGTTATTGATAGGAGAGAACAGAAAGAAGATATATTCAGAAAAGAACAGATGAAACACGTGCAAATAAAACAGTGATAAGCAAAAACTGTAAATATGTCAACTAAATATACAAATAAATGAGTTCTGCTGATGAGAACTTACCGGCGAGAGGTCTTGATGTATCCAATAGCCCAAACCCTTTCAAGACCATAATTTAGGGTATTCTCAAGTCTGTAAATGAAACTTGATAAATTAGAACTCTATAATGAAACACCGCCGCTGAATATATGATGACATGGCGTAAGGACAAATATAGGGGGAGTATTTAAAATTACTTGGTTTCACGAAATTAAGCTATCAAATGGAGCATAATGGTATAAGAACTCGTCTCTTATGTCACATTATAGTCATTACATAACGGAGTTTCAGAGAGTCGTTGCGTTACTTCCCGTTATACAAGGCCAAAGGAAAAGGATCAATCATTGAAGCAACTGATAATTGAAATAATAGCCAATATTTTACAGATATTTCAGCTACTTAGGTCCTATTCTTTTGGACTTAATTTGCTGAACTTTCTGAACTGAGCTTTTAGGATTTGGACTTTTCTGCATTTATAGGATTTGACTTAACTTATGGGATCTTAACTTTATGAACTGAATTATAGGATCTGAACTGAACATATAGGATGTGAAGTTGTGAACTTTTCTAAACTGAACTTATAAGATCTAAACTAAAATTAACTTAATTCAACTTTTAACAATGATTTCACTCACACCATCGAATCCATTGCCTTGCCAAATGTTTTTTTACTATGTTAATTTGCACCTTGTACATAGCGTTCTTCCCCGATTTTTTATTTCAAAAGAAAATAGAAACATTGTACTTTTACTAACTTCTTCTCCCATCTTTCTCTCCCTGTATAAAGAAAAGAAAATGACTAAAATCAACATGCCAGATGTTATTTGTTTAGTTTGCGACTTTGTTCAATTATTTTGACGTTTTGGCGTGTGTTAAATTAAATGGCCATGATAAAATAGGTGGGAGGATAAAAGAAAATGGGAGAATAATAATGAACTTATTCATGGTAACAACTAACAAGAGGAGGTCAATTGCTGAAAATACAGGAAACAACAGTTCTTGTTCTTCATTGATTTTGGCAGCCAATAATACATATAAGAGGGACCTTACTGGATCACTTCAATCCTAAAGAAATTCAATAACGTTTTTTTCCATCGGTTTTTAAAGAATAATATACAATTAACTTAAAGTTTCCGAACTTTTATGAACTTAATTTACAGGATCTGAACTGAACTTTTCTAAACTTTTATAGGACCTGAACTGAACTTATAAAAGCTTAACTTTTCTGAACTTGTAGGATCTGAACTGAACTTAACTTGTAAGATATGTATTGAACTTACTGGATAAGTCCAAAAGAACATGGCCTTAATCTATATTACCTTGCGTTGTTGTAGAAAAAGGAAGGTCAACGCAGTTGCAAATTGTGTATTGGGAATAAAAGATCTCATGAGAGAGAACTTCCATAAAATACCAACTCAAATTTCAGAATGCAAGAACTTGATATGCAAACATTTGTTCTATTTTTAAATTTACACTCACAGATACCGTGACACCTAAAGTTACATCCGTGACATCCCAACAACAACAACAACAACAACAACAACAACAACATCAGAGCCTTAATCCCAAAATGATTTGGGGTCGGCTGACATGAATCATCCTTTCGAACCGTCCATGGGTGAACGCACGCCTCAAAATGCGAATAAAAAAGGGGAAGATAAAAAACAAAAGGGAGAACGAAAATGTAATGGAAAGTCAAGGTGAACTTAGGGGTTTTAAAATCGAATTCCGTCTTTCTTTTCTAAAAACTTAAAATTTAAATCGAGAGAAAAGATTAAAACGATTTTTAAAAACCGAAATAGAGTTAAGGATTCGGAATGAACCAGGTAAAATCTATAAGAAAGTGGTTGTTGAAAAAGTGTGTAATAAAGGAGAGAAAAATAAAGGTAGACAAGGAGAACCTCCCTTGTGGGATTCAAACCTCCACCGCCATGGTGAAGTATAGGCTCTTAACCAACTGAGGCATACTTTCATCTCAAGCAGTACAAAAACCTAATTCCTACACTATAACAGAATAAACTACGCAGTCTAATACTAACCTGTAAGTAGTTGAATGCCATATGCGAACCGTCCCATCCTCAGAACCAGTAATGATTATGGGAAGTGCAGGATGAAAACACACTGCAGAAACATTGTGTGTGTGCCCTTCCAAAGTCTGAACGCAGCTTTTAGTCTGATAATCCCACACCTGTGCCGTGTATGAGATGTGAGTGTCTAAGATAACAGAAACCAGGTAATCTTAGCTACCAAAATAAAACATAGCCGTAGCAGATGGTCAAACCTTTGCTGTGTGGTCATCAGACCCAGTGATCAAATAAGGTTTGTCACCACCAGTGAAGTAATCAACGCAATTTACTCCTTTCAAATGGGCGTCCAATGTAAAATTTGGATCAGGTGAGCCAAGATTCCAGATCTAAGTTGTTTAAACAGATGCATTATAAGATACTCATTCTAGAAATAAGATGAAAAAAACAGAGAGAAACAAAGAAGACCTTTATAGTACGGTCAAGAGATGCACTAGCAAACGTGTTGGTATCTTTGGGGTTGAAAGTGACTTGCATCACGTAGTGGGAATGACCTTCAAATATTTGAGTGCAAATCCAACCTTTGTCCCAATCCCAAAGCTTAATGAGCATGTCATCCGACGATGACAACACATAAGGGAGTGTGGGATGCACTGCTACACACCTAATGTAATCAGTATGAGCCTCAAAAACTTTAACTTTGTCCATTGTATTGTAGTTGTAGACACGTATAAACATATCATCAGCTCCAGCAACAACCCATTGTTTCCGTGAAATAAACTTGGCGGACCTAACTGTAAAAAGTTAAAAAGGAGAAATAACATTAAATTATACTTAAGGGCTAGTGTTGTTATGAAGTAGAAGCAGAATAATGAGACGTGAATGAAATGTGAAAAGGACATGATATACCTGGTAATTCAGAGACTTCAAATGACTTCGCTGTTGTCTGTAAGCAGCACCAATTGGATAAAATTTTAGTCACTCATACATCACTATGTTGTACAACTTCATAAAATAATAAAGTGCAACATTATACAATTTGAAGGTTCCATAATCCATACGCACTGCGAATAGTAACAAAGTAGCTCCAAATGGTAAACACATTTCAAGAAGTAGGGTCTCTTCTGGCGCGCAATGGATATTATAGTAAAACAAAGATGAACTGAGAGAAGGAAAGAACTAGGGCCAAGATCCGGTGAGAACTCATGGGGAGAACCCCCTCCAACCCCTAGATCAAATGTATAGATGAATTACTTAACCTTATATTTTAATTCGTTCTCACGATTTACTAGGTAAAATAAAAATAAGTTCTTTCTTAACTACATTAAAAAATGTGTATTAATAATACAAAAAAATCTACAGGTATGCTAAAATATGTACTAGATACTCAAAAAATCTATTGGGTACACTAAAATGTGCACTAGGTACAAGAAAATTGTAAATTGTGTATCGCCACGCTTCCGTTATTAGCTAGGAATTTATGACCAATAAATATGTTTCTTAACCATTAAATACTACTACAAAGTCCAACGTCTTTTAAATAAAATTATTTAAGGGTTCTCAAAGTTCTCAGCGAGTTGTGGATTCTCACATAATCTTGTTTCGAGAAAACTACTACACGTACAAAAATGAATAAACCCAGCAATTTCATCAAAACATAAATGAAATATCAACTAACTTGAACTATAATATTTTGATGATAAAGATGTACTCACTACAGAGGTATAAAGAAAGGCAGCTAGCTAAAATTGATTGGACCTTCGCTTTTTCAACTGTACCGTGCATAATTCATGCATTCATCAAACGAACAAGTGAACAACACTCTTCACCTCCTTATTGCCATCTAAGTACCTCGTTAAAATGTGAATGAGCAAAATTTAAGAGGAACCTGACTACTAATAATTGCTTTATAGCAATAGCAACCTGGACAACATCTGAATGCTACTACTGCAGTCCAATAATGATAGGCCACCTTATAATCCTTTCTTAGTTCACAATTTCACATTATATATCGATATATTGATATTTCTTCATGAATTACATTACAATTATAACATTCCGTAAGATCATATGGATTTGGAACATGTAGCTTAACAAAGTACATGAAGGAGTAATTAAGTACAACGTAATACAAGTCTACAATTTAAATAACTATAAATAACTGCTCATGGCGACAAACTTAACCAAGTACCCAACGCGATCAATATTTGTGCGATAAAGGGACTACGAGAAAATGTTGGATATATATGCACATAGTCTAATCCTCAAAAGAGAATTCGCTATGTAGGTCATCCATCTTTTTGGCCATCAATTTATAAGGCCGCTTGCCATCTCACTATGTAATCTTAAACAGTCTAAGCACCTAAAATTTATGTCTAAATAGAATTAACAATTAACACCAAGTCTGTTTGGCTTTTGTACCTAAGACAGCCCATCTAAAAAGATGGCAATACAACACATTACCAAAGTGCCTCGAAACAATTCCCATGTGAGTGCAGAAAATGTTTTGATGATGAACCATAGTAAAAATTACATCTCGAAGAGTGAAAACAGACTGCTAGTCCACAATGTAAGAAATATGTGCATACAGTTTAGTGAGTAAATTTAAAATATTACTTCATAATTCAAAACAAATAATAGTAAATCTTAGGTCCAAAAAATCTAAAAGTTGGGTAACATGCCAAAAAAGATGACGAAAGCAACCAATAGGAAACACGTGTATATTATATCATCTCTATTACTTGGAGACGCATAGTTGCCCAACAATAATAAAGTTACGGACTTATGGTAAATACCTTAATAGCTCAAAGGCTCTTGCTTAAGGTTGACTCACTCGATTGTCTAAAAACAGCCTCACCCGAGTGCTGACATAGAAAGATTAAGTTGAATTACAATGACCCATCATGAAATTGTGTCGAGAAATGCATTAAATGGTGGTTACTTCAAAAAATAAGAGGAGCAAACTAAATTATTTAGTGAGCTATTTTTACTTGAAATATTTTAGATTCCAAAGACCGTGATTGGAACCAAAAAGCTTTTTTCAGAAGTTCCATAAATCACAACTACAGGTGGACATATGCTAGCGCCACAACTAATGCTCTAATATGCTACGTTAATATACTTCAATACAATACCTCAATGACTAAATTAAGTTTTGCTTCAGGAACCAAGTCAAACTACACAACCTTCTCCAGTCCTGATACGTCCTTGAAAAGTGAGATTACAAATCTACTTTGTTCAGTGTCAGACGTTTAACTAAGCACGATATCATCATATCATGCACTTCAGTCCACTACTTCCACTAACAGTACCAACCACGTGTGAAACGAAAATTCTCAAAATTCAGCCTTACGCACATACGCTTCTAATGGATCACTAAAGCAGCTCTACATCACAATAAAATCTAACCTCTAAACTTTGAACCAACACCACCACATGAGAAACAATATAAAAAGAGTAGAATAATCAAGGATAACATCCTCTTGGCCTAACCTGTGATTGATAGTTCCAGATAACAACAGTTCCAGAATATAAACTCGTCAATATCCTACAACACATTACAAATTTTCATTCAAATTACAGCATTATTACTATCAATCAATGAAATTAGCTAACATTGATGTTTGAATAAACTTAGAGGACAAATTCACCATGGTTCAGTAGGATGTAGATCCACAGACTTAACTCTATCTGATCTTTGCGCAAATTTCCTCTGATCGAAACCGAAAACGCAATAATCAGCATCAAAATTAACACAAAATTGCAAATTTAAATCAATGAATGAAATCAAATTACCTTCATTTCAAGTCGGAGAGGCTGATCCGCAATCGAATCGAACACAAAAACAAACAAAACAATAAAAATCAGAAAAATACAATAGAACAATTGAAATCAGATAGAAGGAATAGGAATTGAAAATGTAGGATGAAGAAACGCACCATTTTGAATGATTATAAGTTAGCAAAGGAATCGAAGTTGAGTGGGTTTTTGATCGATGAATTTGCGAAACCCTAGAAATTAGGGCGAAGAGTGAGGTGATCGGAGCTACGGCGATCGCAGGGAAGTTTAAGTGATAGAAGAGCGGAGAGATGAGAAATGTGGAGGGAAGAAGAGGGACCGTGTTCGAGGTAAAAGAAGACGCGAAATGTCAAGATTTGTGAGTTTTGTTTGGTTGTGTGTAGTTGTGCGTGCTATGTGTTCCCCTCGGATATTAGTGGCTCGATTATGTCATTGGACTAAATGAGTTTCCGGTTCAAAAATAAAATTATTTCCACGTTACTAATTTACTAGCATGAACCACTAATAGGGTAACTAGGTTTAAACCCGTGAAATTCACATGATTGCTTTAAAAATTTTAATAATAACAACTACATGGAAAACTTTCTCCATACTTAATAACTCATTTTATATAATTATTAACATTTTATTAATAGTCATGATAATGTCAATACGTAATGGCGATAAAACTAGTTCTATATGTTCGAAAATGAAAGAAAAAAATTAGATTTTATTATTTTGTTATTGTTAATCATATTAAAATTATAATTATGTTTTTTTTTAATTATTGGGAAATCCTATTCATAAGATGGTACAACAAATAAACCTATAATCATTAACTAAATCTCTACATGCCCTGAAAAATCATTTTGAGGTTGGGTGTATAAGTATCAATACATTGACTCAAAATTGCTAATTTTAAATTGGGAGTGACTATAGTCTGGAAATTAGAAACTAAACTGCTCATTTTAAATAAAGCTAATATTTAATAAAATTATAACGTATTCAAATTTACCAATCTTTTTCATGCATTGATCTTTTCAATAATATTGACAAATATGGTTACTGTAGTATGCATAAAATTTCCCGACATTTTGGTAAAACATTTTACCCATTTTATGTGAAAAGTATTTTAATTTATTTCCTAAAAAAATGGCCAATATATTTTTTTGAATTCAGCGAGTCGCTAATAAAATCTTTATTTTAGTTGTTTTAGTAGTGTGAATATTTAAATTTGAATTTTCGAAATAAAATAGAAAATAGCATGGAAATTCTATTTTTATAATAGGTAGCTTTTAATTACTCTCTAGATTAATTTATTTTCCTAATATAACTGTTTTCTCATTAAATGACATGTCAACTTTTGATGAAAATCTATGATGCCACGTCAGCAACTTGGATATTGCATTAAAGAAATATATGATTGTTTGGCTTAATATTTTGCATACTTTCAAGGTTGGATTCTACCTAGCCTACCCTGACAATCAGGAAGCCCAGAATTGGCAGCAGGTAGGAGAAGACAATGGTAAATATAAAGCTAATGTTTGACCGAGTCCAATAGATTTATATATGATTATTGCTGCATTAATTCAGTAATAAGAGATCATTTATGGAGAAGATTTGGTCATAAAGTAATACTCTCTCCATTCAACTCCACTTTGCATGTTTCTCTTTTGCACACTATTCACAAGCGGTCATTCAACTTCAATTTTCTCTCGATACATAAGTTAAAATATATTCATGTGAGATCTTATTTGATTCGTCTGTAAGAGTACATTAAAAATATCTAACTTTTATAATTTTTATAAATACGTAGCTAAAGATATATACCGCGTAAAAGTCGTGTTGACAAACTTGATAAAACAAATATGTAAAGTGGAGTTGAATGGAGGGAGTAACATTTATCCGGGTAATAGAGTGCAATTAAGGAGCAATGAAGAACATCATCAATGGAGAGTATTATGCCTTAATGATGAAGATTATCCTACCGTTTAAGCATACTATATAAGGAGCTGTCAAGATCATCTGAAGGCATTCTCATACATTAAAAAATACAAGATTATAATACTTAGACCAAAGAATACTACATTGTGATCATCATACTTATATTCTCTCTAAAATCATAGTGAAATTGTAACACCCCAGCCTAAACCGGGTCGGAAGCGGTTACTTATGATAGCTCATCAGGCTGGGCTGTGTACATGGTCCACAGATCAACACAGGTCCTTTATAGCGCATTTTATCCTCACTCGTGTGCATCCCGGGAACCTTCCCAGATGGTCACCCATCCTAAGACTATTCCCAGCCAAGCACGCTTAACTGTGAAGTTTTTTTGCATGGATGACCATAAAAAAAAGTTCACTTTGTTAATATGAGTAATACTTCCAATCCCTTTAAGCACTACTTATTTGAGTTTATCACTGGACCTCTTCAATTAACGCGGGGTGTTACATAAATCATCTCATAGCTTGGTGCCCGTAGTTTTCCTCATTTAAGCGTTTTCCACGTACAAATTTTGTTGTCTTGTTATTTACTTTATTTACTTTACATTCTGTTTATTCTATCCTGCCCTACATACAACATAGTTAAAGGTTGATTTAATTAACCCCGTAAATACTCTATTCCGGTCTGATAAGTCCATTTTATATACACTTGAACCCCATATTTTAGCTCCATTTTGTATGTCATTATGCACTAAACTTAGTGATTTTGAGCTAATATTGCTTCCTAGTTGTATTTTGCATGCTTCGCCACATTTTGTAGGTATATGAACTTTTGGGAGCTTAATCCTACACATTTACAAGTGAACTAGAAGTTTGGCTAACAAAGAAGTAAGATGAACCAACTTGAAGTGATGTTTGGACTTGCATGAACAAATGTTGTGGATTGAAAAGAGAAAATAGAAATCAAAGTCAAAGGAAGTCAAGCCCATATGCAAAGTCCACACAAAGCTCTAAGGATGCTCAACATGGGATGCTTCATAAGATGCTAAAAGGATCTTAAAACCGGAGATTAAAGGCACATTAACATCGCACTTTGGATTCCACAAGTCATTAAGGGAGCATTTAATGAAAAATACCCTGATTCAGGTGTCCCCGATCGGGGTGACCTGCCCCCAATCGGGATTGGCTGTCTACGGATTGTTTACGTTTCACTTCATTCCCATATATAAAGGGGAGGCACTTCAAGGCTTAGGACATCTTTTTACATCTTATCTTACGCATTTTATACACTATTTCACTCTAGCCTTAAGCAAAATTCTCTCTTAGTTTTCATTTGTAGTTTCAATATTGTTAAGCATTTGGTTATCAAACATTTGGTTATTTATATATTCAAGCACTTGATTCTCAATTGTTCTTCCTTACAAGTTCATTTCCAATTCGGTAATTCTAATTCTAGTTTGTTTAGTTTACGTTTACATTATTAATTATCATATAGTTTATCATTGGTTCTTTAGCTATATTACATAGTTTTCATCTTAGTTTATGATTCACCACTTAGTTTATACCATTTTTATAATCATGTTCAGCATTTCCTACGACATTGTTTTTAGTTTACATTTTAATATGAGTAGCTAATTTCCTTAGTCTAGGGGATAAGGAAGCCATGCAAAATCAAATATGTAAAATGTTAAATTAGATTGTTATAATATTGTCCAATTGTTTATATCGCATGTTTGCACCTCAACGTTTAATCTTTGGTTATTGGCCGTAATCGTAGATTAAGTTTGTTAATTCATTCTATAAGTCGAGAGGCACGGAATCAGATTAGAATAAGTGTAACATCCCAAGTTATTGAGAGTAAAGTTATCCCACATCGGGGAATTGAGGAGGTTGTGATATGTTTATAAGGGATTCCACTCACCACTTAGTAACAAGGCCTTGTGCTTTTTGCGCTTAAGTGAGGACAAATAATAGGTCCAAAGGCGCACATGTTGGAGTTGTGTCCTCCAGTTAGTGCGGATAACGTTATTACACATACACTTGTACGGACAAGTGGGAGCTTGTTGGGGCTGGTGTCCTCTACAAGTAGTGCAATAACATTTAAATCTCTAAAAGGATCAAAGGGTATACTTTTGTATTATAATCAGTTGGTCCACGTTTATCAATAACGGTTGACTTGCTAGATAAGTTTGACGTTATTGTCATACAGATGGCGGTGATCAACTGGTCCCTAAAAGTCACACATATAGGATACGTTTGAGAGATGTGACGGTATGAAAATACAGTCATGTTGATGCCAAAGTTGACTAAGCAGTTAGTCGGAGTCATTGACTAATAATTAGTCAAACACGATGTTGAGATAATTATTTAATCCAGATTAAATAATAATGGCTAAGGCGAATTAAGCAGTTAATTCGTAAATTAAATATAAACGATCATATTTAATTAATGTATATTGAATTAATTATACAATATCGTCTTTGTCGGACATGTATTAATATTTCAACTAATCCGTGTTATTAGTTGATGCTTTAATAACCGATAACCGATGACGATTTATAATAAAACCGCGTCATATACATTTAGCAAATTTCGAGTCGGACCACGAGTTAAAAATAAGAGAAAGTGGAAAGCCCACTCTCCCCTATTGAGGCTCACGGCCGAACCCAAGCAACAAAAGGAGAGCTTTCTCTCCTTTTGCCCTTATCAATTCATTTGTGAAAAAGAATTAGGGTTTTGAGAACATTACCTCTCAAAATTCAGATCTCACATCTAAGAAAAACTCACACAACAATTCTCTCAATATTGCAAGGCAATTAGAGAATACATTTCTAGCACAAGGGCATAGTCTCAGACGGTCTTGGGTGTATCGATTAGGAGGAAATCTACTTTGATTTCTGTTCTTAGGCCACATCTCAAAGGACCCGAGGTTATTTCTAATGCTTTATCGTTTTTCTCATGTTTTTCGTTTTATGACAATAATCACATATAAAATTTGCGTTATAGTCCAAATTTTTAAGGGTATTATACGGATATTACCCCACAAGTGATATCAGAGCGAGGCCACGTAAATTTTTCTATGTGTTTTTCATCAAACGAATTTGAATCGATAAATTGTTTGCATAAAAAATTGGTCACGGCTGGATTTTTTTCCTCGGCTGTTGTTTTTTTTTTGGGAACCGTGCCTTGTTTACACGGTCTATGCTAGATCAGACGATCTTTTGTTTTCGTTTTGTTCTTTGCGTATTGTTATTTTAATCGATAATTATAACAATATGTTAAGATTATGTCAATTGTGGTTTTGTTTTCATAAGAATTATGTTCAAATTGCAATTGAGTTTTAACAAATCGTTTTTGTTTGGGACTATTGTGGCTCACGCTTTAGCTACTGTTTTTCCCTCTTTGGTCTCGGCATTTTTGCTGAGATTTAAAAAAAAAAAATGTTTTTTTGTGTTTTGTCACGGTATAACCGTGAAAAGAAAAAAAAAAAAATTTTGTTTTGGCTAATGTTGCTCACGGCAATGAGGCAGCCTTTGTTTTTTTTTTTTGTTTTGTTCTTGTTGCTCACGGCCTGAGTCTTTGAAAAATAAAAAAATAAAATTTGGCCCCTCTCGGTTTTGGCCGTGAGAAATAAAAAATTTTTTTTTTTTGGTTTTGGCCATAACATGTGCATAATACGGATTTTATGCATTCGCTTGATAGTGAAACGGTTCACTTATGTATCATTTAGTTATTTTAAAACGATTTAAAATAACGGATTATCATGAATTAAAATTAAGTTGATGAAGCGGCTTTGTCACATAATTTTAATTGTTAAAAGGTGGTTTGGATAAATTTAACATAATTACGGAATTATGTCACGAATGAATTTGTTTTTAGTTGATGCATTTCATTTATCGTTATTTTGAATGTTTTGAATGCTTACATTACGTATTTATTTATTTTACAAACGGTTGTAACTTAGTGTGGCCTTAGTAGAACGTGTTACCGTAATGATGGAACACGGTCTTGGTTGTATTTTGAGATCTCGTATCTCCATTTTTTTTTTTTTTTTTGTAATTACAGTTTTTATTTAGAATGTAAATAGGTTTATATTTTGTAAATTTTAATTGTAATTTTGAGAAGACTAAAGATGGAGATCGGATGCTCACTCCCGCTGCATGGACAAAGATGGAACATCAAGACAAGCTTCTCGGGTCCAACGGTGGATTCCAAAGTTGTATTATGTTCTTTTTACTAGGATAGGCCACACTAGGAATTTTATTTACGTATTGCTTTCTTTTATTTATTTTCTTGTAACGATAGTATGCATCATATTCCGCCTAAAAAACCAAACCACCTAATAATTGCATGAAAACTGACTCATATAGAGGTCACGCGTTAGTTTTCTTTGACATTCTTATGTCACACGATCATTTTTAAGCCATCACCTAAGTTAATTCATTCACGTAATGCTAGTTATTCGTTCACTTAAAATGAATTAAAGCTAAGTTGATGGGATCTTCCTCGTATAACCAAAAATTGAGAATAGTCTTTATAGGTCAAACTCCAATGAATCCCTTCTTCGTCGGTAGGCATAATATGACCCCTTCTACGTCGGGTAAGTTGGAACTGATTGACTTATTTTATCTCAACACTATGGTCACTCGTACGATCCTGTGATTATGGTGGACTATAGATAGGATTTACATAAATCTATCGACCAAGAGTTCTTACGGAAGAACTAGCTAAACAGATGGCTTATCAATTTACGGAAATTGAGTCTTGGGATCACTTGTATTATTCTTGAGGGAGATCAATTATGCAAGTGCAATGAGTCTACACGATTAAAATGAATTTTAAATAGACTTAAATCACCTCGATGAGTTGCTTATTTCGTTTTTGTTTTTCTTTCTTTTTCAGCGTAGATCACGATTTTTAAACTGCTAATAACTTAATGGCTGGCATCCTCGATGACCCAATGCCAAGTGCCACATTGGACCGTGAGTCCTGGCTTCGGATCTTCATGAATCGGATGAATCACCCACTAGATCAAGAATGATGGATCAAACTTCGCGGAATGGGAGGCGGCATTACGGAATGCGCGCCACCGCCGACGGGAAGCTCAAGTATCCGATCGAGCCCCTCCCGCCAGCCCCAGGCCCCACGGCTCGAGTTAACGAGGTCTCCACGTATAGCGACTTCGTCATGGAAGCGGGTGCGATTAAAAACGTACTCATTTTTGCAATGGAATCCAATTTGCAGAAACGCTTCATAGCCCAAGGTGCAAACAAGATTTTCACCACGCTCACTAAGGAATTCTCGAAAGCACCGAGAATCGTGACCTATGAGCATACCACTCGCTTCTTTGATGCAAGACTCCGAAGGGCCAACCTGTTAGCCCACACATTCTCAAAGATGATTGAGAATGTCGAGAGATCGGAGGCGCTTGATTGTAAAATCGGCGAGAACATTGTGATTGACCGCATGCTTCATTCACTCCACGATGGTTTTGCGCTCTTTAGAGCCAATTACTATATGAATGATTTGAAGAAAAGTCCCCATGAACTGCACTCCCTTCTCGTACATACCGAGAAGGACATGAAGTTCAGTGGGAGCATGAAACAAGATGTTCTCGTTGTGACAAACAAGGGCAAGGGTAAGGGCAAAGCTCAAGCGGACCTAGCGAGAGGCAAACCGAAGTTCAAGAAGTCGGGTCGGGTAAGAGTGGGCCTGGTGAGGCAAGTAACTCATCAGGCGCGACAAAGAGCAAGACCGAAAACATGGAATGCCATCATTGCCACAAGACTGGGCATTGGAGGCGTACATGTCATGTCTACCATGAGGACATAAAAGCAGGTCGTGTTAAACCTGTTGGTATGTTTTCTTCCTCTTCTACTTTTATTCATATGATTGAGATTAACCACGCAAGTTACGGAACTTGGGTACTAGATACTGGTTGTGGTTCTCATCTCGTGTAATCATGTGCGGGGGCTCAAAACATCGAACCCCTCGTAAAGGGTGAGGTGGACCTGCGTGTCGGAATGGAGCACGAGTGGCTGCCGTCTCGAGGGGAACATACGTGATCCAGCTTTCCTAGCGGATTTGAGTTATTTTTATATAATCGCTATTATGTACCCAGTCTTTCGAAAAACATTATTTCGGTTTACGCACTTGACAAACTTGGTTTTTCATTTGTAATAGAGAATAATTCTTGCATTTTCTCATTACACGATATGATTTATGGCAAGGCAATCTCCATGAACGGAATTTATGTTTTAGATCAGACCACCGAAATATTACACGTAATGAATAAAAGGTTAAAGGTTGGTGACAAAGATCAAACATACCTATGGCACTGCCGTATGGGACACATTAATGAGAAACGCGTAAAACAGCTCATAAAGAATGGAGCTATCTCGGCCTTTGATTTTCAATCATTTGGCACGTGTGAATCATGTCTCATCGGTAAGATGACTCGAATTTCCTTCAAAGGTGTTGGAATGCGCGCTGCTGACCTATTAGGACTCATACATACGGATGTATGTGGGCCTATGTCAATCACCGCACGAGAAGGCTATAGGTATTTCATCACTTTCACGGACGATTTTAGTAGATATGGCTATGTCTACTTAATGAAGCACAAAAGTGAATCCTTTGAGAAATTCAAGGAATACCAGAATAGGGTACAGAACCTACTGGGAAGAAAGATTAAAACACTGCGCTCAGACCGTGGTGGCGAGTATCTTTCTCACGAGTTTGATCAACACCTTAAGGACTGTGGGATTGCCCTACGCTTAACTCCACCGGAACACCTCAGTTGAATGGTGTGTCCGAACGGAGAAATCGAACACTACTTGATATGGTTCGATCCATGATGAGTCACACCGTGTTGCCTGACTCATTATGGGGTTATGCTCTTCTGTCAGCTGCTCTAATACTTAACCGAAGTCCGTCTAAAGCTGTTGACAAGACTCCATATGAACTATGGAAGGGAACGGTCCCTAACTTGTCCTTTATACGGGTTTGGGCCTGCGAGGCTTATGTCAAGTGGAGACACGAGGATAAGCTCGGCCCGCGATCGGTCAAGACATACTTTATAGGTTATCCTAAAGGAACACTTGGTCATTACTTCTATTCGCCAACCGAACAACGTGTTTTTGTTGCGGCTAGTGCGACATTCTTAGAGAAGGAATTTCTCGAGAATGCCAAGAGTGATAGAACCTTCGACCTGTCGGAGATTCAAGAACCAAATACCGAGCAACCATTGGAGGAACCAGTTCCTTTAATCCCTACATGCGGTAAATATTCCCGAGGAACCTAGGAGGTCGGGAAGAGTCTCTATTCCTCCGCATGATACATTGGTATGGTCGAGGAACATGACATAGATGACATTCTACTCTTAATGAGTAGTGAACCCGCAACCTATAAAGGTGCCATGACTAGTTCTGACTCAAAGCTATGGCTTGAGGCCATGCAATCCGAGATGGACTCTATGTATGAGAACAACGTATGGGATCTTGTTGACTTACCTGCTAAGGTTCGTCCCCTTCAATGCAAATGGCTTTACAAGATAAAACATTCTGTGGAAGGTCAACAAGATATCTATAAAGCACGACTAGTTGCTAAAGGTTTCACCCAAGTGCCAGGTTTGCACTACGATGAAATTTTTGCACCCGTAGTCATCTTTGCGTTCCATTCGGATTATCTTAGCGATTGCCGCTTTTCATGACTATGAAATTTGGCAGATGGATGTGAAAACCGCCTTCTTAAACGGCTTTTTGGAGGAAGAGTGTACATGGTACAACCCGAAGGTTTCATCAATCCTGAACATCCTAAGAAAGTATGCAAGCTTAAGCGTTCCATTTATGGACTTAAGCAAGCATCTCGGAGTTGGAATCATCGCTTCGACCAAGTGATTAAAGAAAATGGATTTACTCGATCGGTCGAGGAACCATGTCTTTATATCAAGTCGAGTGGGAGCAAGATTGTCTTCCTAATATTGTATGTCGATGACATACTCCTGATTGGGAATGACATACCTCTCTTAACTTCGGTGAAAGTATGGTTGAAAAACCATTTCCAGATGAAAGATCTGGGTGAGGCACAAAGAATTCTGGGCATCCGTATCTATCGAGATAGATTACGTCGGATGTTATCTCTCAGTCAGGAGTCTTACATAGACAAAATCCTAGAGAGATTCAGCATGACTAACTCCAAAAAGGGGTTTCTTCCTATGGCTCCAGGGGTGCACTTGAGCAAGTCTCAGGCACCAGAGACACCGGAAGAGAAAGAGCGCATGACACGGATTCCTTATGCCTCGGCTATAGGATCAATCATGTATGCCATGATATGCACACGTCCGGACGTGGCATATGCATTGAGTATGACAAGTCGATTCCAGCAAAGATCCAGGTGAATCACATTGGATGGATGTCAAGAACATTCTTAAGTACCTACGGAGGACTAAAGATTGGGCTTTGACTTATGGAGGCGAACAAAAGCTATGCGCAACCTATTCTGTGAGATGCTAGCTTCCAAACGGATCGAGATGACTCAAAATCTCGGTCGGATTCGTTTTTACTCTTAATGGCGCTGCAGTCACCGGAAGAGTTCCAAACAAAGTGTTACAAAGAGATTCTACGACGAGTCCGAGTACTATGCCGCGTCCTGAAGTCGCAAAGGAAGCGATATAGATGCGTCAATTCTTACAAGGACTATCTCAGTGCCTAGTTCGAATGACCCGATCACCATCTATCATGACAATAGAGGTTCCATCTTCCAAGCTAAGGAGCCAAAGTCTAGCAACAAGTCTAGACATGTACAACGGAAAGCTCATCTAATCCAAGATTACGTGGAGCAAAAGGAAGTAGTGATAGAAAAGATTGCTACAGATGATAACATAGCAGATCCTCTCACTAAACCATTACGACAAGATAAGCATGAAGGGCATGTTAATTCCATGGGAATTAAACGTGTTCCTAAGTTGTAGTACTCTTTTATGGATTAGATTCATTCTCTTTTGTACTCTATACGACATCATCGTTTTGATATTTATATATATTTTGTTTTTCATGTGGATTTGTACGACAATTTTGAACACCACAAAGTGAACTGAACAAACATTATATTTATGGTCCTTAATTGCCCACATGAGCTGATAACTCTGGCAATTATTTTGTGACGTTGGTTGATGGTGGGTTCAACGAGCCATAAGTCAAAAGGTTGACTGACCAATCACAGAGGCGATTTATACGGATATTTCGTAGGACACAATTGTGACATCGACGTGGAGTCCTAAATGTATTACACATACACTTGTACGGACAAGTAGGAGCTTGTTGGGGCTGGTGTCCTCTACAAGTTGTGCAATAACATTTAAATCTCTAAAAGGATCAAAGGGTATACTTTTGTATTATAATCAGTTGGTCCACGTTTATCAATAACGGTTGGCTTGCTAGATAAGTTTGACGTTATTGTCATACAGATGGCGGTGATCAACTGGTCCCTAAAAGTCACACCTATAGGATACGTTTGAGAGATGTGACGGTATGAAAATACAGTCATGTTGATGCCAAAGTTGTCTAAGCAGTTAGTCGGAGTCATTGACTAATAATTAGTCAAACACGATGTTGAGATAATTATTTAATCCAGATTAAATAATAATGGCTAAGGCGAATTAAGCAGTTAATTCGTAAATTAAATATAAACGATCATATTTAATTAATGTATATTGAATTAATTATACCATATCGTCTTTGTCGGACATGTATTAATATTTCAACTAATCCGTGTTATTAGTTGATGCTTTAATAACCGATAACCGATGACGATTTATAATAAAACCGCGTCATATACATTTAGCAAATTTCGAGTCGGACCACGAGTTAAAAATAAGAGAAAGTAGAAAGCCCACTCTCCCCTATTGAGGCTCACGGCCGAACCCAAGCAACAAAAGGAGAGCTTTCTCTCCTTTTGCCCTTATCAATTCATTTGTGAAAAAGAATTAGGGTTTTGAGAACATTACCTCTCAAAATTCAGATCTCACATCTAAGAAAAACTCACACAACAATTCTCTCAATATTGCAAGGCAATTAGAGAATACATTTCTAGCACAAGGGCATAGTCTCAGACGGTCTTGGGTGTATCGATTAGGAGGAAATCTACTTTGATTTCTGTTCTTAGGCCACATCTCAAAGGACCCGAGGTTATTTCTAATGCTTTATCGTTTTTCTCATGTTTTTCGTTTTATGACAATAATCACATATAAAATTTGCGTTATAGTCCAAATTTTTAAGGGTATTATACGGATATTACCCCACAGCACACCCATATTATTGGGGTTGTGTTACGATGGTGGTGGGTCGGATTGTTATAAATGGTATCAGAGCGACCCTGCGACCGTGTGGTGAGCCTGTGGTCGGGAGTACTTGTGTCACCCACCTAGCGGGGGAGGATTCTGGGCTTGGATGCTGTAAGTTTGAGGCACAACGAGGACGTTGTGTTCTTTAAGTGGGGGAGATTGTAACACCCCAAGTTACTGAGAGTAAAGTTGTCCCACATCGGGGAATTAAGGAGGTTGTGATATGTTTATAAGGGATTCCACTTACCACTTAGTAACAAGGCCTTGTGCTTTTGCGCTTAAGTGAGGACAAATAATAGGCCCAAAGGCTCACACCCATCTTATTGGGGTTGTGTTACGATGGTGGTGGGTCGGATTGTTATACTAAGCATGTGTAGTAGGACGACCTAGTCATAAACGAGAGTTTCTCTAGGACCCGGTCTATGGTTGAAACTAATATCGTAAGGTGGGTGTCTCTAAGCCTAAACAATTGACAATGTTATTATTACCGAGTTTAACATGAACATATATTTACCTTTGCATGTGTGACCCGACTCCCTTAGACTCCTTTTATCATATAGTTTACATCTTTATAATTGCTAATCATCAAACCAACCAACAAACCAAACCAAACGTAATCGACCTCGATAAGAATCTTTCCATAGCATTTCATAAACGCAATTCCCGTCTCCTTGTATTGGACCCCTATTACTACATTAATTTGTGTGTAGGGTAATTATATTTACATAAGTGTTCGATAGCCTATCAAATTTTGGCGCCGTTGCCGGGGAGCACGGTTTATTTTGTTTTCTTTTGTCTTAAGGAACACTTGTTCCTTGAGACCATTACTTATCGTTTTTTAGAAATTGTTGTCTTATGCCCATGTCTTCTCGTAGTGGTGATTTGCTTTCACCGGATTCCGAACCCGAAAAAACCTTTAGGAGAAGACGACGTTTTTGAAAAGAAGTGAAAGAAGCTGCTTCTTCCGTGCAAGTTGAAAGTACTAGAAAGTCTTACTTAGACGATCTAAAGATCCTTGAAAAAGAGGAGGTTTCAAGTTCATCACCTCCAGAACCACCATCTCAAACTAAAAAGATGGTGAAACTTTACGATCACTCAAAGCCCACCGCGGCCATGCTTCCGGCCGGTATTACAACTACTCAAATTACCGCGCCGGACTTCGAGATTAAGCCGGCTTTCATTAGCCTTGTGGAGAGGAAGCAATTTATGGGAAGTCCTTTGGAGGATCCTAATTTGCATGTGCAAAATTTCTGCGATTATTGCTCCATGATCCGACAAATGGGCGTCACTCAAGCCCAAATAAGGGAAATACTTTTCCCTTTCTCTTTGAAGTACAAGGCCAAGCTTTGGATCAATAGCCTTGACCGCACCACTTTGGGAATAACCAACTGGGAGACATTGACTCTTGCGTTCTATCAAAAGTTTTTTCCACCGGAGAAAACTCAAACCTTGATGAGGCAAATCACCGGATTCCGTCAACAAGCTCTTGAGAGCTTATGTGAGGCCTGGGAGAGGTACAAGGATTGCAAAGACAATGCCTACATCATGGTATGGACGCGGGCCCACGGGGTCGCTTGGGAAACAAGCGTTTGCATTTGTGGAGTCGCCACCAATTTATTGTGGAAAATTGGAAACCGTTCGAATACTTCATGCCATGTCAAGACACAAAGTAGTGACATGAACACCAAGAACTCGTTACCCTTAGCATTCTATGTCTAGAATGACTCTCGTGGATGCCAATGAACACGGATGTTCACAGAGATCTGGAGTAAAGGGTGAGTGTACATATTAGGAAGCTCTTTTGATCGAACACCTAATCCCGCCCGCCTCGACAACGGCCTCTACTAATGATTAGGGAAAATCATCTATATTTGATATGTTGTCGATATATGCATGCAATGCAACATCCAATAAATTAATCCTAGCATGTGAGAATTAACTAAGTCGGTGAACATGCAATTTAGCATATAGTAGGTCGAAGTAAGAATTTAGGGTTGATTACATGTGAAAACATACAAACAAACGATAATAAAGAATAAAATAATTGAAATTACAATAATTACATTGGTTTGATTGATTTAGGTCGAAAATACATTTAAAACGGATAATTTTAGAAACAAAAAGAGAAAAATAAATTAACGAACAGATTAGAGGTGATAATACGGGTAATAGTTGATTAATATGTAGGCTAATAAATTAGGTCAAAGCAACAACGGAAGTTCAGAGACAGAGCTCAACCCGGAATAGGCGCAGCAGAGCTGCGTCCCTTGGAAGTGGCGCAGTGGTCACTGCGTCTGTTCCTGAGGTGAGTTCTGGCTGTGAAGCCGAAACTGCATATTGTTAATGTTCGTTGGTGAATTTAATGCTCGATTATTGATATTTGACTCGGACGGAAGTGATTTAACAGATTATTTACATGTGAAAGGGTTACAAAAACAATAAAGGACGGACTCGAATTAATTAGAACAAATTAAAGACTAATTACAAGATTAATTATGAATTAAATTTATTAAAACAAATTAATTAAGTTTAAATAATGTTAAACTACGATGATGATGACGATAAACAGATGAAAAATATACAAAAGGCGAATTCCAGAGACTTGATATGGATGAATCGAATCTCTAAAACCCGGATTTGATTTAGTTAGTGACGAAAACCCGCAAATATTAATTACTTGGGATTTAAGTCGGGAATTAAAAGTGATGAATTATCAATGAACTATGTATTAAAATTATTATACTAACGAAATAAGAAATAAACAAGAAAAGACGAAAGAAAGTAGACGAATTGACAGAAGACGAAGGAAGTAGAAGGAAAGCAGGAACTGCGGCAGCCTCAGGAAGAGGCGCAGCAGATGCTGCGGCTCTTCGAAGAGGCGCAGTAGTTGTTGCGTTCCTTCTCGACATCATTCTCCCGTTAATCCGTAAAAAGGTTTGAATAAAAGGCTTTATAAATCGATTTTAAATATGCTTTCGACGTAAATTTTACAATGATGAGTACAAAAATAAAATACAATAATAAAAGATGGGATTTACACCCTCAGACTTACATGTTTGACGAAACGAGATTAACTAAGTTAACGATTAGTGATTGCTCGACTCGGATGTACGACGAAAGTGCCCTCGTAAGAGGAATTAAACTAAGTTGATTAAGTTGATTGAGTGGAGTTGGTCAAATTGGTTGGTCATGCAAAACGAGGCTGGTACTCAGAAGGATTCGAGCTTACGTGGTCGAAAGTTCAAGCACGTAGACGCCAATAAGCAAAGAGCACGGTCTTAGAATGCAAAGGGAGAAGAGAAGGGCGGACACTCGCGTGAGAAATATGAGGAACGAAGGTCCCTATTTATACTAATCAACGAAGGAATTAGGCTTTCGGTAAAACTTTGGAATTAAATCTCGAAAAGATCTTAAAATACGCAGAGAGGAGCTGGGGAAGAGGTGCAGCAACCACTGCGGCTCTTGGAAGAGGCGCAGCAGGTGCTGCGTCCTTTCCCCAAAGGTTTCCTCCTGCGGAAGAAAGATTTTCCGCGTTTCTATTATGGAATTGCGGTTGATCTCAATTTCCTTATTATTTAGAATATAATTTTAGAAAATACTTTGCCAAAAGATTAGAAGATTGAAATATGGAATAGAAATATCCGGAACATTCCAGAATATTCCGACTCGGCATTTTAAACGGTTATTAGAAAATGAAGACGATTTTTGACCCGGACTCCAAATGTACTCTAATTACTATCAAAACGACCGTAACGGCGCGTAGATGACGACTACGGGGTATACACAAGTATTTGAGCTATCACTTGATGATAAACTTACGAATTGTCATAAATCGTTCCGTGTACCGAACATGCGGCCCAATCATCACCGGGTGGCTTGCGGGAGGTGCAGAAATGAGGTATCTACAGATCCCCCACTTTGACTGAGGCTTGGACAAGGCGAAACTCAAAGTATAGCCATCAGGTCTATCAAAGATTACAACCTGACGACTATGGCGACGCGAGGCGGCTCAAGGGGTCTGAGCCAAGGACCTGTCGTCGGGAATATTTTAGAGTCTGTCGACTATCGGGGAGGGTCGTTTAAAGTCCATTAGACTACGTAACGAAACTCGCCAGCCATAAGATGAGATCATACCTGAGACTTCCGGGTGAAACGGGACTGGAAGTGCTTCAACAAAACTCTTTGATCTGAAGGCAGGAAGGATCACAGGTACTCTGAAGATTATTGAAAACGTTGAGAATAGCAAGACGTCGGTATAAACTGCTGAGGAAAATCTGCTCGCGTCGGTCTTCAAACGAACTTCGGCGAAAACTTTGAGGTTGAGGTTGAACTCCATGTCTCGAGAGGAACAATCGGCTGTCATGAACTCTCGCTGGAGGAACATAATTGAGGTGTGTCAATACACCTGTCAGAAAATATTCACTCGTTGTGGCAAGCGAAGTCTTGATATAGTACTGCGACAGTTCACAGTCTGCTCGAAAATACGGGTCCGGACGAAGAATAAACATCAAATGGACCAAATATACGATATATGGTGTTGAGGAAGAGGCACACCAAAGATGGGCCCACAAATAACGAACTTGTAACGAACTTTTAAAAATCGAATTGGAGGGAAGCTGAGGAAGAGGCGCAGCAAGAGCTGCTACTCTTGGAAGAGGCGCAGCACCTGCTGCGTCCTTTCCTGGGTTTGTCTCTGTCCGAGTAAAAACTCGACAGAATCATGTTATATTTCATAATAACAAAACACAAATTCGTCAAAACTCTCTCAAATTCCAACCATTTTCCGTCAAAATTTGATCAAAAGCTTGCATTTGCCATGACTAATCGAGGTATGTGTCTTATTCTTGCATTAAACTTCCGTATTTGCCTTAATTTGGATCGAAAAATTTAGGATTTTCGACCCTAAATGTCGAAAATTTGGGGCTTTTCCCCCAAATGATCTTGCCTTAACTTTAGAAATGGATAATTGGTAGTATAAGGAACATAACCATGTGTTCATTTCGAATTTTCATCGAGTATTGAGCATTTGAGTGAAATTGTGACAGTTTCACAGCTGAGTCGTAAACTATTTCGAAAATAGCCTTAATTTTGCCCATTTGCGACGAAACTTGATATTTGGAATCCTTGTGTGATGGGTAAACTTCCTACCATCTCGGATTTTTGATTTGTGACGACTTTTTCAGGACACTTTTCTAAGGCATAATCGCCGTTATAACGAAATGCTATCGAAATTTCGACTCAAACCCATGACTAGGCTTGAACGTAGACTTGACTTGACCCAACTTACCACATGAGCGGTTGGGTTTCGGGAGAAATGGCCAAAGATGGCGAGAAAAGAGCAATTTCGGAGCTTTGAAAGCTTGAAAATCCCTTAACTAAGGCTCGTCGTCACTTGACGCGGCCTAATTCACTTTCATTTTGCAGGTGATGAGGCTTCTATGTCAGGGAGGGCTCCCATGGACGTGGATACAGGTTTCGACCCTTCTCTTACGTTTGAGGAGGTGTTAGAGGAGGCTTTTGCTGCAGTGGCGGCCGAGGAGGAGGTCGTCGAGGAGGAGGTTGCTGAGGAAGAGGCCCCGAGGCGGGTCAACGTCGGCCGAGGTGGTCGTCAGCTGAAGGGAGCACCCGAGTGGGCTGAGAGATGGGATAGCCGACATCTCATTTGGGCAGCGGAGAGTCACATGTCCTACAGGACGGTGAAGAGCTTGGTAAATCTCCAATACATCATTCTCTTACTTACCTTCTCTTGTCATTCATTTGTAATTCTTTTTCTCTTTTATTCGAGCTAAAGATAGCTTTGCATTGAATCAAAATAGGAGGCCGAGAACATGAGATCCTTTTCCGGCTATACGACGATGATGGAGGCTTACGGGAGACTGTCGGCGGAGGAGCAGACCATCATCGAGCTGGGAGCTTTTAGGGCCTTGGTGCGAGCGTAGAGGGAGATCAAGGGGAGGAAGATTCGGGCTAACCTTTGTCTGATTCTAGCCTTTCTTAATAGATTCTGGGACACGACCTCGACCTTTCACATGCCTTTCGGCGAGGTTGAGGTCACGCTGGAGGACTACGGCATGATTTATGGTTTGCCGTGTGGGACGGAGGCTGTGGTGTGGCCGTCGACGGCCATGAAGGTGGACTCGGCTGAGGCCAGGAGTCTGATCGGTTGGAACCTAGCGGCAAAAGCTGTTGCGGTTCCCGGGTTAGTGTCGAGCTCCTACGTCAGGGATAACTTTGCTGGCAAGATCCCAACGATGGTGATGATCGATGGGAGGGAGGAGGATCCACCTCCTTGCACTGCGGAGCAGAGAGCTCGTCTGTGGCACTGGTGGTTCTTGTCTTCACTCTACCGTGGAGACAAGGGGGAAAGGCTGTCGACGAAGCTTCTTCCTTTTCTTTCCGACTTGAGTGACCTAGGTCGTTGGGACTGGGTTACTCCTGGCTTTGCGGTCCTCACTCGCTATATGAGGTCCACGGTTCGTCCGGAGCTGGTGGAGAAGGGGACTTCTCCTGCCACTGTTGGCCCTGGACTGCTGTTGGAGGTATGAACCTTCATTTCGTATCATGAAAGATCATTTCTCTTCCTTATCGAATCGCGAAAGATCGCCATTGATTATCTTGTTTTGCAGGCGTGGGTGTACTACTACTTTTAGGGCTTCGCGCCCAAGAGGACGGAGCCGGGGGCGAGAGCTTATCCCGTTTTGAGGGATTGGGTGGTGTGTCGTAGGAAGAGCCAGCACTCTACTTACGATGTCTGTCAACGGGACGTGAACGCCCTGCAGCTGGGTGGCGTGAGCATCTTTTAATCACTTTCATTTATTTGTTTATTCATCACTCCTGAAGCGATCATAGGAATGACCTCTTGTTTGCTTTGTCTTAGTGGGTACCCAGAGCCTGGGCGGACTACGCTGACGTCCCTCCTTTCGTGGCTGAGGTCCTTCGACCTAGGAGCTCGAGTCGGTTGTTGTTGAGGACGTCGATGGGTCCAGTGTGGTACTTGGGCGAGCGTTTGACTCGCCAGTGCTCTCGCGATGTCTTCACGGTTCCCATCGATCCTCCTCGGACGATGTTTAGGGAGCCTTCCGAATCTGAGAGCCAAGCTGACCTGGCAGACGTCGGCGGTGATGCTCTCCTTCTTCCTGACGAGGACTACTCTGCGTTCACTCACCGGAGGTTGGCGTACTGGCCGGTCGTGGTAAGTGCTTCACTTTTCTTTCGAGTTGATTTGAAAACATGATGAATGATCATCGATTACAGAAACCATTTGGATTTTGCAGGAGGTTGAGGCAGTGGGCGTCGAGCCCCCAGCCTACCCCGAGACCCTCGAGTACACCGACGCGGCAGGGATGACGATGATCTCTGAGCTTCGCGACTTTGGCGAGGCGGTAACAGATGCTGGCCTGGACGAGTGGCATCATTTGATTCGGAGGGTAAGTTCCACAACTCAATTAGCTTCTGTATAAGAATATATTTGCCCATTTTTGTCTATTTGTTGAGAATTTTTATTTATTGAAATGCAGGTGGCGCCATCTCGGTTCGTGGCTTTGTGGGGAGTAGCCAACCGGCTACGGGCTACCGTTGTCGAGGCACTTGCTGGTGGTCGAGGACGTCAGGTATGAACCTTTCGTTTACTTCATTTTTGAATTTTCTAACTTTCTTTGCATTTAAAATGATTGACATGAGCCATTTCTTTGTCATTTGCAGAGGGAGCGCGACCTAGAGCGTGAGCTAGCGCAGTCCCAGAAGGAGACGACTCGCTTGTTGAGGGAGTTGGAGGTCCGCGACACCGAGATTGCTGTTCTGAGGCGAGAGTTGCTGAGCTAGGTGGCGACCAGTAGTAGTTGTTCGTGTTTTTTCTTGCTTGTGTTTGGCGGTACCGCATACATTTTGTACATTTTAGGACTTTCATTTTGGTTTTTTGCACTTTGTTTCAGGCACGAGCCCCCAGTTTGATGTACATATGACCTTCTGATTGTATATACGATAGCCTGAGTTCCTTTGCTGCTGGGTTGTCTTGTTTGTATCTGCAGGTTAGCTTTGAACATGTTTGGTAGATGACGCTTTACGCCGTCATGCTGCCGAAATTTACATAGAATTGCACATAAAACACATATTTGTACGTATGGCCTAACTAGCGCAAAACAAAAGAGAAGACTCGAAAATACAAAAACTTTGCCGAAAAAATGACCGGGCGGTAGGGAGGGCTACCCCCTAAAAAAACGAAAAAAAGAAACGTATAAGTTTGAAATGAAATGTGAAACGGGAGTGAAATGATTCCCCCAAAAAGAAAAATAAATAGAGATGGGTAAGTTTGAAATAAAGTGTGAAATGGGTGAAATGATTCCTCCAAAAAGAAAAATAAAAAGAAATGGGTAAGTTTGAAATAATATATGAAATGGGTAAAATGATTCCCCCAAAAAGAAAAATAAAAAAGAAATGGGTAAGTGTGCTTGTTTGACGAAAATGCCGATTTCACCTCGAAAAGCGTGCCCGTAAGATTAGGAAACTCGAAATATGGTAATTTGACGGAATTACCAAAAATAATAACCTATACGAATAGGAAATTATGCTAAAATGAATTAGGAAAGATCCAACGCGGAAAATCACAGAAATTCCCCGAGGAAGAGGCGCAACATGAGCTGCGACCCTTCGAAGAGGCGCAGCAAGTGCTGCGCCATTTCCCCAGCATGTCTGTTCTGACAGATTTTAGGAAACAACTTTTAGTATAAATATAGACGTCGATGGAGTTTTTATTCACACAATTCTTCCGTCTTTCTTCCGTCTATTACATAAAAACTCTCCAATTATATAGAAAATTATTTCACATCATGGATGCCTTGGAAATCCGTCTCAAAGAATGGACAAACGAATTTACAAATGTGGAGAAACATGATATGGGTGCTTTCAACTTGGGGTCGATTTTGAGCTTGAAATTGGTGAAGGTTGTAAAACCATCCTTGGATGCTTGTCTCGAATATTGGGACCTTAATTACCACGTGTTTGCCTTCTCTGGAGGTGATATCTATCCTTTTCCCGAAGAAATTGCTGCAATTGGTGGATGGGACCCAGAACATATGCCTGCTATACCTTCTAGATCTCAAGGGTACAAAAACAAGTTTAAGGATTTGCTTGGACTGACTAAAGCTGAGGTTGATCGTCTTGTGACCTCAAAAGGATTCCGAATGCTCGATTTCATTGATCGATTTATAAATAGAGCTGACCCTTCTATCTCTTATGTCGCGAGGCGTAGGGCATTTGGGTTTTGCCTATTGCATGGTTATGTCCTCCAAGGGCATGTTGATAAGGAGATGAGAGGTGATCCTCGTTATTTGAGCATGGTTGAGCAAATGGAGCTGCGCAGGAGCCCAGCTTGTCTGCGTTTAGGAGAGATCCTATTGGGATTGGATAACAGGAAAGCTAACCGCGACCTCCCTTATTTAGGAAGTCCTATAATTCTGCTGGTAAAAAATACAACCTTTTATTATTTTTTCCTTTTTTTTTGTTTTCATTTTTTTTTTCGTTTTTTTCGTTTTTTTTGTTTTTTTGTTTTTTTTGCTTTTTGCTTTTTTTTTTTTTTTTCGGTTGGATATTAATTCCTGCTTTGGTAGGTTTGGCTCATGGAGCGTCTGCGGTTGATCGAGCCCCCAGTTAATGTTCCTACGTACCATGCTCGCTCGATTGTAATGAGGACCAGGCTTTATATGGTGGACTTCACCCGGGTTTGCAATTATTGGGAGAATAAGTTGAAGAATGAGGATGGTCCCCTGATAAAATGGATTGTACCATGGTGGCATCTCAAGTCAGTTACTGGAGTATCGTCTTTGGATCCTACTCGATCGGTGCGCATTCTTGGCTTGGAATTCATGATATGCATCTTCCCGGAGAGACTAATGAGGCATGTTGGCTTAAAATAGAAGATTCCCAAGATCGATACGGTTCCTCAGACTGCAGTGGCACTTACCGTCGAGAGTCGTAAAGAGTGGGCCCTCAAATGGGCTCAGAGAAACATGTGGTTCCTAAATTCTTCGGTTAGCTCATTGTGGGTATCGGATTCCTACTTGCAGTGGAGGAAGGCTACTACTCCTGAGGAGCATGAGAAGCTAAGGAAGCGCGAGCCCGTTGATTACAAGATCCGTGATGTAGCGAAGGAGAAAGAGAAGTATTTGACCGAGGGAGAAGAAGAAGCCGGATTCCGAGTTGTTCATCCGTCGAAGAAACCGAAGACTTCTCCTGTCGTCAAAATAGTGGTTGATCGAAATGGTAAGGCTAGACCGCGAGAGAGACTGTTGGTGATTAGGTCTGAGATAGTGCAGGAGCGCCCGGCTCGTGGTCGAGATAAGAAGTATGACAAAAATGACAAAGGCAAAGGGAAGATGGAAGAATAGCCTAATTCGTAGTATTATTTATTATTATTATTATTTGTAATAAAATGGTGGGGGTTTTAGAATCCTAGCCTATTTATTTTATATTATGTGGCGTACTATTATTATTTATGAAAGAAATGAATAAAAGATTAATTAGTTATGAAACCGTTGTGATTTTCTTTTATTATTCTTGTTGAATTCCAAATGCATATGCAAATGTCCTTCTATTTACATATAAAATAATGGGTTGTATCCTGTGAAGGATTGCCTACGTATTCATTTTAAAAATGAAATCAAACCCTTGCGCGTAGTTCAAGTAAATGTAAAAGAATAATTGTTCTAAGCAAGAGCTTGTAATGAACTAGAAAATGAGCATGAGCTTTACTTACTCCTAAAGCACAATTCAATTTATTTGATGATATGAGGATGACGAATTGTCAAAAATGCAAGAGCAAAGTGACATAAGCTTTATTGCAGCGGGCCAGGGGACGTTTTTTTGTTTTTTTAATGTCGTGTCGCATGAGCGACACGTGGTGTCACGCGAGGCGCATTTTTGTCCATATTCTAGGCATAATATCGTTTCAGTTGGTCGAGGTTAGTTGGATTGGCAAATTCATTCCCATCTAGGTCTGTGATTCTAACCGCACCCCCCGGGACTATTGACTTGACCAAAAATGATCCGGCCCAGTTGGGTTTGAACTTTCCTCGTGGATCGACAGGTAAAAGAGCTCTAACCGATTTGAGGACTAAGTCTCCTTCTTTAATGTTTCTAGGCTTAACCCTTTTGTTGAAGGCTCGTTTGATATGTGCCTGGTATGTTTGCACATTGTGTAATGCACGCAACCTTCATTCATCCAAGAGGATGAGTTCTTCATATCTATCTTTCTTCCAATCAGCTTCTGGATTTTGACTTTCGAGTAGAATACGCAAGGATGGAATTTCTAATTCAACTGGTTGCACGACTTCCATGCCGTAAGTCAAATAGAAAGGAGTAGCCCCAGTTGGCGTCCTAACGGATGTGCGGTATCCCCATAAGGCAAATGGTATCTTACTTGGCCAATCCCGATAATTGTCAATCATTTTCTCAAGGATTGTGACAACATTCTTATTGGCTGCCTCTACTCCGCCATTAGTTTGTGGTCTATATGGCGAGGAATGGTGGTGTTTGATCTTGTACTTGGCTAGCAACTGTTCAGTCTCAGCCTGGAAATGTGATCCGTTGTCACTGATGATCTCATGTGGGCAACCATATCGACAGATGATATTAGTTTGTATGAACCTTGCCACGTTTTTGGCTGTGAGACTAGTGTAAGAAGCCGCTTCTACCCATTTGGTGAAATTGTCGATTGCCACCAAAATGAAACAGTGACCTCCTGTTCCGGCTGGGGTGATCTTCCCGATGATATCGATTCCCCAAGCAGAAAATGGCCAAGGAGATGTCATGGTGTAGAGTAGTGAAGGAGGGACATGTTGCAAATTCCCGAAGATTTGGCAGTTGTGGCAATGTCTGACATATTTGATGCAATCGGATTCTATCGTGGCCCAGTAATATCCCAAGTGCGTGATTTTCTTTGCCATCATTGGTCCGCTCATGTGAGGGCCACACTCCCAATCATGGACTTCTTCCATTACTTTCTGTGCCTGTGAATGATCAAGGCAACGCAAGACTACACCAAGAGGTGTTCTTTTATACAATTCTCCTTGCATGAGGACATATTGGGAGGCTAGTAAGCATATAGCACGTTATTCCCTATTATCCATATCCGGCGGATAGGTGCCATTGAGTTTGAAGTTCAGAATTGCTTGGAACCAAGGCTCCCGTGGGTTTTCTTCTTCATTTGTGATTTGATGCACATAAGCTGGTTTTGATCGTCGTTCGATGCATAAAGGCGTTCTACCATATCATCTGGCATATTAATCAAAGATGCAAGTTTTGCAAGAGCATCTATAAATTGATTCTCTTCTCGAGGTAGGTGTAGGTAGGTTACTTGAACGAAGAATTGGGCAACTTGGTCTATTCTGGCTTGATACGACGCTAGACTTTCACTTCGAATTTTCCAAGACCCCGTAACTTGGTTGATGATCAAGGATGAATCTCCATGTACTCGAAGATTCTTGATGCCTAAGCCTACTGCCGCTTGTAGCCCAATGAGGCAAGCTTCGTATTCTGCCGCGTTATTTGTCACCTCGAAGTCGAATTTGACAGAGAGCGGTGTATGCTCGCCTTCAGGAGAAATGATCAACACTCCTATTCCAAATCCTCTTAGGTTCGACGCTCCATCAAAATAAAGGTCCCAGGAGTCTACATGGTCTGGAGTATGTCCTCATCCGGGAACGACCAGGTGTCTATTGTTTGTGCATCATTGATGGGGTTTTCTGCGAAAAACTCGGCGACGGCACGTCCTTTTATAACTTTTAGAGGTACATATTTGAGATCGAACTCTGAGAGCATCAAGGTTCATCTTGCTAAGCATCCATTGAGAACGGGTTTTTCGAAGAGGTATTTAACAGGATCCATTTTTAAGTATACCTTGACTGAATAGCTAAGCATATAATGGCGTAGCTTCTTCGTTGCCCACACAAGAGCGAGACATATCTTTTCGAGTGGTGTGTACTTGCATTCATACTCCAAGAACTTCTTACTAAGGTAGTAGATAGCAATTTCTTCTTTTTCAATGGTTTGCGCTAGCATAGCCCCCATGGCTGTTTCGGTCACTGTGAGGTATAAACCAAGAGGTTTATCTCGTTGGGGAGGCATGAGCACTGGTGGTTTGGCTAGTATCTCCTTGATTCTGTCGAATGCCTTTTGGCAGTCGTCATCCCACATGGTGTGATCTGTTTTTTTAACTTTTTGAAGATGGGTTCACAGATCATGGTGAGTTTTGATATGAATCGACTTATGTATTGCACCTTGCCTAAGAATCCTCTAACTTCCTTCTCCGTCTGAGGTTGTGGCATTTCAATTAGAGCTTTGATATTAGAAGGATCGATTTCTATCCCGAATGTTACCCCAAATTCGCATTTCTGAGGGTTGAGTCTTATGTTGTACTTTCGTAGTCTTGAGAAGAACTTTCGAAGATTATTAATGTGCCCCTCTCTATCCTTGGACTTGACAATCATATCATCCACATACACCTCGACTTCTTTATGCATCATGTCATGTAGTAGCGTAGTTGCGGTGCGTTGATATGTAGCTCCAGCATTGATTATCCCAAATGGCATAACTGTGTAGCAATAGGTACCTCATTGAGTGACAAAGGCAGTCTTGTGCATGTCTTCTATGGCCATCTTGATCTGATTATATCCTGCATAACCGTCCATGAAGGACAACAACGCGTGATCTGCTGTATTATCCACCAATATGTCGATATGTGGTAGAGGAAAGTCATCTTTAGGACTCGCATTGTTCAAGTCTATGAAATCAACAGAAACACGGATTCTCCTATCCTTTTTGGGCACGGGTACTATGTTGGCTACCCAGTCTGAATACTCGGAAACTTTGATGAACCCGGCTTTGAATTGTTTATCGACTTCTTCTTTAATCTTAAGAGCCCATTTTGTCCTCATTCGACGAAGCTTCTGTTTTACAGGTTTGAAACCTGGTTTGATCGGAATTCTGTGTTCGGAAATATCCATGTCGAGCCCTGGCATGTCTTTGTATGACCAAGCAAAAACGTCTTTGAACTCGTGTAGGAGGTCTATAAAACTGGCCCTTTCAGTGGGGTTCAAGCTTGTCCCTATCCTAAGTTCTTGGGGTTCTAGTTCGGTTCCTATGTTGATGGGTTCAGTGTTCTCTATAACTGGTGCCCCTTCCCCCTCTTGTAGTATTTCTTTAGCTATGTAGGGAGATAGTTCGATTGAGTCTGGGTCTGGGTCATCCTCATTATCATCGTAAACAGAATTGCATTCAGAATAACACAAAAAATAAGCAGAATCTGATTTATTCATATTAAAATTTGAAAAGAGTTGAAACAAGAAAGCCATCTGTTCAGTAGTCAGTGGCGGTAAAGGGACAGCTGTCGGGACATTTCCCAAACTACTGTTACTACTCGATGCTAAGCTAGGAGAAACAAGGGGAGTGGGAGTGACGACAGGAGGAGACTTTCTAGGGACTTCTCTAGACTCTGACACTGATCCCGACTCTGACTCTGACTTGAATTCGTTGTCTTCTGGTTCTCCTTTGAACATCTCTCCTTCTCCAGTGGTGAGCTTGAAGAAACTTCCTTTGTTGTTTGTCCATTTGATTGATTTCCTCCATCCTTTCTGCTGATTTGAACGGGTTTCTGTGATCAATGCGGTAGGGTTGAAGTGGTAATCCTGAAGTATCATGGTAATGATCTCGTCCTGCGCGGCTCTAACAAATCGATCTTCTCCAAACAGTAAGCTAACAGCTTGTTCGTCCAAGCAAGGTGCTTGACGAGTCTTGACGGTAGGAACCGTTTCTGAAGGAATGAAGAAGCAACCGTGAAAGATCACGATTCTAGCTAGTTGCTTTCCTTTGTAGTGCCAAGGTTCGGGAAACCCATGAAAGTATTCTTGACTCCCTTCTCTAACGAAGTATCCATTTAGGGTAGGGAGGTAGGGTCGCATTTGGATTCCCACGTTCTTGCGATTTTGGAATTGGGTGAGCATCTCTAGAGCTTCTTCCTTGGGGGGTTTGTATCCTAATCCTAATGGTATCCTTTGAGAGTTTCCTTCCTTGTAAGGTGCAAAGGTATTTCTTAGGACAGGATTCAATGGTATTCTCGGGAAGTATCCCTGAGATTTAAGTATGTGGTTGACCACTAAATTAGAGTAGGGATTGAAGTACAAAGGTGCCAACTCGCTCTCTACAAGGTTTACGCTATGGAAGCCCCCAAGCTCATGTAATGGATCTGCAATCACTTGGTTGCTTAACATCTTTTCTATTACTGCCTTGATAGGCGACGAAGTGATCGTCACCACTTTGCCATCCAGTGGGATCTTGATTTTCTGGTGGAGGGTGGATGTTACCGCTTTGGAAGCGTGAATCCAAGGTCTTCCCAGAAGTATGTTGAAGGATGCTTCGATGTCCACTATTTGGAAGTTAACCTTTCGCTCAATCGGCCCTGTGGCTATGGTAAGGGTGACTAGTCCTACCACTTTTCGTCGTGTACCATCATATGCGCGAACACCTTGGTTGGTAGGGGTCCAATCTGAATCTTTCATGCCTAACTTGTATGCCGTTTTTAGTGGTATAACGTTGACTGCCGAGCCATCATCTATCAAAGTCATTGGCACATTCTTCTTTAAGAAAATGACAGTAATGTATAAAGCCAAGTTGTGACTAGCGCCGAAAGGTGACAAATCTTCATCCGAGAAAGTAACTGGGTTACTTAGCCTAGTTGAATCTTAGAAGACCAAGTTGACTACGTCATCAGGTGTAGAGTTATGTGCCACGTTTAATTTAGCCAATGCTTGCAGTAATGCTTGGCGATGAGGGAATGAGCTTGCATTTAGTTGCCAGACTGAAAGATCAGCCTTTGTCTTCTGTAGTTGCTTTAGTAAATGGTCAGTAGAGGTATCCTCGCCATCATTTGGTGTGACAACGTTGGTGTTGGTAACTGGACCATTAGCTATGGGACCATTTTGAGGAGTGTTTTGATATGGACGCCCTGAACGAGTAAGGTGGTCTATATCTTGGTCCTCACTATTTTTGACTATTTCCTCACTGATTTTGTCTAGGTAGTGTTCAGTGAGGTATTCATCTTCATCGTCATCAGCCCATACTCCATTGATAGTAGTAAGCTCTCTCAACCTTATGACTTCGGCTTCCAAGTGGATGATTTGGTCGATTAGTTCACCAACCACGGCTACTACTTCTTGCATCGTAGCATTTTGAGAGAGATTTAGTGGCGCACATTCCTTAGGTGTTGTACTTGGATTACGTAGGGATGCCACTACACTTTCTAGTTCTGAGACTTGCCTATTCACACTCTTTGCCCATGCGATAAAGTCTGTGATAGTAGGGGAAATGGCGGAGTAACTCCCTTCACCATCTATGGCATGGATCTCCTCTTCGACTGGAGAAATAAGGTGTGAACAATCTAAGGTAGATTCTTCACTTGTGATCATCAGAACTCCAAGAGGATTCTGAGTATTGTTAGGCTTACCTCCAGGTGGTATGGGTAGGCGACCGTCTTCGATCATGTCTTGAAGGACATGTTTTAACTTGTAACATTTCTCTGTATCGTGTCCCTTACCTCTATGATATTCGCATTATGAATTTTCGTCCCAGAACTTGGATTTCTTTTCTGGATTAGGTGTAGGCCCTATGGGTTGGAGCTTACCCTGTTTCATCAATCTCTTCAAAGCATTGGAGTACGTATCGCCAATGTTCGTGAATTTCCTTTGTGGGTTATTCTTCTTTGATGATTCGAGAAGGTTAACCTCATCAGTCTTGCTAGTAGAGCCGTAGGAACGACTTATTGAGCCTTGATATCCACGACCTACCATTTTGGACAAGAGTCCTTTACGTATATCATCCTCAATTCTTATCCCTAGTACAGTTAAATCCTTGAAGGTCTTAATGTTTTGGTACCTCAAGTGACTTGCATAAATGGGCTTCAAGTTGTCCACGAATTTTTCCACGAGGGTAGCTTCATCTGGACGCTCGACAAGTTGGGTACTAGTCTTCCTCCACCTACTTAGGAAGTCGGTGAAACCTTCTTTCTCATTTTGGGTAAGAACCTCTAAAGTGCGCATATTGACTTGGATCTCGGCATTATCCGCATATTGTTTAGCGAACTCAATTGCGGCGTCATCCCAGGTGGCAATTTTCTTGTGCTCTAGAGAATAGAACCATTGCTTAGGTATGGTGTCAAGAGATGGAGGAAATATCCTTAAGAATATCTCGGGTTTGATGTCTTTGATAGACATGTAGTCCTTGAAAGCACGGATATGGTTCAAAGGGTTTTCACCCCCCTTGAATTTCGGGATATCCGTCATGTTGAAGTTGGTTGGCAATTTGGCACTCATAACCTCATACTTACGATTGTTTTCCCTATAAATATCATCCCCTTTTAGGTACATCAATTGTTCCTCCAAGTATTGGGGTCGCTTCTCAGCTTCAGTAAGACCTACGGGAGGGTTGGCTTCTTTTGGTCCCACATAAGGTGGAGGGTTGTCATTCACAAATTCATTCACAAAATCATTAGGCACTTCATTTTCTGCAGGAGGTAGCCTAGTTTCCACAGCAACAATCCGACCCTCGATTGTGTTGAGGCGATCATACACTTGGTCTTGGCTAGTTTGGAGACGAGTGAGCGCAGCTAGGATTTGATCATTACCATTCTGGGGTTGACTGTTGCTTGTGGTGCTAGTGTCAGGCATCTTGGAAACTAGACAAGAGATCAACGACGAATCAAAACATGGTCGATCATTCTAGCACACTTACTCAAAGAAATACTCGACTCATGAAGTGGGAGTGTGCCACCTGTGTCAAGTGAGGTTTGAAAAATGGCCAAGGTTTTGAAATGTTGGTCCTAGTCAACTATAGTGTAGTTGTAGGAGTGGACTCGAAGTGAGGCTTTGGAATGGGCTTTGAGGCCCGAATTTTAACTCGATTTTCGGACAGAGTTTCGACTGGTTTTGTGTTAATTTTGGCCTTTTTTTGAAAATATTTACATTTTAAAAGAGGTTTTGGGTTTTACACAATTCGTCATGGTTTTGTTTAGAAAATGGTGATCATATATGATACAAGCATTCATACAGGCATTATAACGGTATGCTCAATGCATTTAAAAGGGTTTTGGTTTAAAGGGTGTGTTGCCATACCGAGTAATCAAACCTGGGGTCTGTGGACAGGCTCGTACCAAACAGGAGTAAGGCCGATTCCTAGTCCATTTCCTCGAGTAGTGAAAGCCCTTGATACAAACAGGAGTAAGCATCATGGTATGGTTGACGTCAATCGCTATCCATCCTTAGGCCCAGATAAGAATTTGGACTGTCCAGACGGGACGATTGGTCGAATGGGTGGGGTTGGGCCTAGGAAGGTCAAATAAAACAATCTAGGAAGACCGAGTTATGAAAACCGACAACTGTCTCGTATCAACTATTCCTTAACCTTATTCAAGTTTCACCCTTGGCAACACGTAAGTGTATTACTCCCCAGCGGAGTCGCCAAACTGTGGACGCGGGCCCACAGGGTCGCTTGGGAAACAAGCGTTTGCATTTGTGGAGTCGCCACCATTTTATTGTGGAAAATTGGAAACCGTTAGAATACTTCGCGTCATGTCAAGACACAAAGTAGTGACATAGACACTAAGAACTCGTTACCCTTAGCATTCTATGTCTAGAATGACTCTCGTGGATGCCAATGAACACGGATGTTCACAGAGATCTGGAGTAAGGGGTGAGGGTACGTATTAGGAAGCTCTTTTGATCGAACACCTAATCCCGCCCGCCTCGATAGCGGCCTCTACTAATGATTAGGGAAAATCATCTATATTTGATATGTTGTCGATATATGCATGCAATGCAACATCCAATAAATTAATCCTAGCATGTGAGAATTAACTAAGTCGGTGAACATGCAATTTAGCATACAGTAGGTCGAAGTAAGGATTTAGGGTTGATTACATGTGAAAACATACAAACAAACGATAATAAAGAATACACATTGGTTTGATTGATTTACGTCGAAAATACATTTAAAACGGATAATTTGAGAAAAAAAAGGGAAAAATAAATTAACGAACAAATTAGAGGTGATAATACGGGTAATAGTTGATTAATATGTAGGCTAATAAACTAGGTCAAACCAACAACGGAAGTTCAGAGACAGAACTCAACCCGGAACAGGCGCAGCAGAGCTGCGTCTTTTGGAAGAGGCGCAGTGGTCACTGCGTCTGTTCCTGAGGTGAGTTCTGGCTGTGAAGCCGGAACTGCATATTGTTAATGTTCGTTGGTGAATTTAATGCTCGATTATTGATATTTGACTCGGACGGAAGTGATTTAACAGATTATTTACATGTGAAAGGGTTACAAAAACAATAAAGGACGGACTCGAATTAATTAGAACAAATTAAAGACTAATTACAAGATTAATTATGAATTAAATTTATTAAAACAAATTAATTAAGTTTAAATAATGTTAAACTACTGATGATGATGACGATAAACAGATGAAAAATATACAAAAGGCGAATTTCAGAGACTTGATATGGATGAATCGAATCTCTAAAACCCGGATTTGATTTTAGTGACGAAAACCCGCAATTATTAATTACTTGGGATTTAACTCGGGAATTAAAAATGATGAATTATCAATGAACTATGTATTAAAATTATTATACTAACGAAATAAGAAATAAACAACAAAAGACGAAAGAAAGTAGACGAATTGAGAGAAGACGAAGGAAGAAGAAGGAAAGCAGGAACTACGGCAGCCTCAGGAAGAGGCGCAGCAGATGCTGCGGCTCTTCGAAGAGGCGCAGCAGTTGCTGCGTTCCTTCTCGACATCAGTCTCCCGTTAATTCGTAAAAAGGTTTGAATGAAAGGCTTTATAAATCGATTTTAAATATGCTTTCGACGTAAATCTTACAATAATGAGTACAAAAATAAAATACAACAATAAAAGATGGGATTTACACCCTCAGACTTACATATTTGACGAAACGAGATTAACTAAGTTAACGATTAGTGATTGCTCGACTCGAATGTACGACGAAAGTGCCCTCGTAAGAGGAATTAAACTAAGTTGATTAAGTTGATTGAGTGGAGTTGGTCAAATTGGTCGGTCATGCAAAACGAGGCAGGTACTCAGAAGGATTCGAGCTTACGTGGTCGAAAGTTCAAGCACGTAGACGCCAATAAGCAAAGAGCACGGTTTTAGAATGCAAAGGGAGAAGAGAAGGGCGGACACTCGCGTGAGAAATATGAGGAACGAAGGTCCCTATTTATACTAATCACACGAAGGAATTAAGGTTTCGGTAAAACTTTGGAAGTAAATCTCGAAATGATCTTAAAATACGCAGAGATGAGTTGGGGAAGAGGCGCAACAACCACTGCGGCTCTTGGAAGAGGCGCAGCAGGTGCTGCGTCCTTTCCCCAAGGGTTTCTTCCTACGGAAGAAAGATTTTCCGCGTTTCTATTATGGAATTGCGGTTGATCTCAATTTCCTTATTATTTAAAATATAATTTCGGAAAATACTTTGCTAAAAGATTAGAAGATTGAAATATGGAATAGAAATATCCGGAACATTCCAGAATATTCCGACTCGGCATTTTAAACGGTTATTAGAAAATGAAGACGGTTTTTGACCCGGACTCCTAATGTACTCTAATTACTGTCAAAACGACCGTAACGGCGCGTAGATGACGACTAAGGGGTAGACACAAGTATTTGAGCTATCACTTGATGATAAACTTACGAATTGTCATAAATCATTTCGTGTACCAAGCATGCGGCCCAATTATCACCGAGTGGCTTGCGGGAGGTGCAGAAATGAGGTATCTACACATGGGTTTGATGATTGGTTTCTAGCTATAACATTCTACAATGGATGTTGTGCAGAGTCCCGAAAGATTTTTGATTCAGCCAACAATGGGCGGTTTGATCAAATTGAAACCGATATTACTCATGCCACGATCGAATACATGGCGATCCATGTCGCACAATATGTCAATTCCCGAAGTGTGCCACTCAAAGGTAAAGAATAATACTCCGACAACCCCGTCTTGTTAGCTCAAATTGCTTACTCCAACAATAATTGGCGGAACGAGATGCTAGAGATTCCCTTCAACAACTCAATGTCGTGTCCTCTACGAGTCAGATCATTGTTTGTGACGGTTGCGGAGGTGCGGGTCATTACACCACTCATTGCCAAGCTACTATTGAGGAGGTAAATGCTTTTCAAGTTCTAAGACAAAGTTCTTATCTACCGGGTACATTTTCAAATACATATAACCCGAATTTAAGATTCCACCCGAATATGTCTTATAGAAGTAATAATGTGCTTAATTCTCAACCTCAACCCCCACCACAACAAAATGCTTATGTCCCTCAACAACAAAAGTATAATCCCCCACTGGGTTATCAAAACCAACAAAGGCCACCTCAACAAAACTACCAACAAAATCAAGGGCCACCACCTCAAAATGGCCAACAAAACAACCAAGGAGGAGGTAAACTTGAAGGCTTGATAGTACAAATGCAAAGGGAATTGTTGACTCAAATCCAAAAGAATGATCAAGCTCATAATGCCGCAATCAAAATGCTAGAGCAAAAAGTGGCTCAACTAGCCTCATTTAGCTCTCAAAGGAAAACAGGCCAACTACCACCCCAAGGTATGCAACCACACGAGACCGTTAATTATATTTCCTTGAGAAGTGGTATAAGCTATGATGGGTCGTCCATGACTTTGGATGACGAAGTGGTTGTTAAAAAGCCTAAGCTTGGGGGAAATGACAAAAATAAGGCTAGTGAAGAGCCTCTTGTTAAGGATCGTGTGCCATTTCCTCATCGGTTATTGATGCTAAAGAGAAAGAGCAAGCTTGATGCCAAAGACATTGAGCCCCATATGCCCAAAGAAAGTGACGAGGTGATTGTTGAGGAAGTCTCTCCTAATGCTAAGGAGGGTGATGCCGTTTCAAAGAAGATGGATTTTCCTATTGGAGTAGAGAAAGAGAAAGTGAAAGATGTGGAGGATGCTCCTTCAAAGGAAGTTGTTCAAGTGCCGTTTCCTCATCGTCTAGCAAAGCACAAGGAGGAAGGTAAGTTCGGTAAGTTTTTGGAGGTTGTTAAGAATTTGCAAGTCACCATCCCATTTATTGAACTACTTACCCAAGTCCCTTCCTACTCAAAGTTTATGAAGAAAACCTCTCAAAGAAGCGATCCTTCAATGACGTTGAGACTATTGCTTTCACCGAAGAGTGTAGTGCACTCTTACAAAATAAGTCTCCCCCGAAACTTAAGGACCCCGGTAGCTATTCTATTCCTTGCACTATAGGCACATATACCATTGATAAGGCTCTTTGCGACCTAGGTGCTAGTGTGAGTGTCATGCCCTATTATATTTGTGAAAAATTTAACATGGGTGCTTTAAAATGCACAAGTATCACATTGCAAATGGTGGACCGTTCGTTAAAGCGACCCTTAGGTGTCTTAGAAGATGTGCCTGTCAAAGTTGGCAAGTTTTTCATACCCGTTGACTTCCTCATACTTGATATGGCCGAGGACTCACAAACCCAATTATATTGGGTAGACCATTTTTTCACACCGCAGGTGCGTTAATTGATGTGAAAAATGGGAGGTTAATGTTAGAAGTGGGTGATGACCGGGTTACCTTTAGCAAGAACAACACCATTAGAAGCCCAATGTTACAAGAGTCTTGTTATTTACTTAGCACTGTGGACTCTTTTAATGTCTCCACTACACTTGGATCCTTACTGATGGAGCCGTTGGAGGAAGCTATTGGTGTTGTTTGTTTTGTAGGTGACGATGCTAAGGGCACTATTGATACCGTCGTTAGGTACCAAAATAAATATCTAAGTACAACTAACAGAAGCTAGCTGTAAGTAAGGTCGATCTCCACAGGGAGGCAAGGTATCTATCTGTAAGTCCGTCTATCTAGTCACAATTGGGGGGGGGGGGGGTGGAATTTTGTTTACTAAACTACTGAAGGCAAAGGTCAAGAGAAATAAAGAATAGAGCAATAAAGCGAGAAACTAATAGATATGTGATCAGATAAAAGAGATATGTCAGGATTTCGGTTCACCGTGGTAATTTATCGACTCAGTCATAAATAGTCTAGACAATCTACTGTGAGAAGGGCAAGGGAAAGGTCCTTCTGGTCCGCTATCCACCCTAGATTTCCACTAACTTAACTTCCGTCCTCATTAGGGTGGTCTACTGTTCATAGCAGGTCTGTTCATTCCAATCTTCTGATCCAGGAATGAATTTAACCAGACTAAAGTTATTTAGAAGCGTGCACTCAACTAAACATGTTACAGTTATATTGCTATGGTCACAGATTCTCACAAATAAATCATCTAGCAACATCGTCACTTTACTACCATGGCTCCCCTAATCCTAACATAGAGAGATTAGCTACTCATGCTATCAGATTTAACAATAACAACAACGAATATGCTAAGAGACATGATAAAGCGATTATAAGGAAGAAGCATACACTAAAATAACAACAATGAAGCAAGAATTAAAGAACAAGGAATTAAAGTAAAGCAATAAAGATTCGATTAAAGTTAAGAGTAAAGAAAGATTACAAAAGAGAGAATCCGGCAATGAGAGCAAAGTAGCAGTAGAGATTTAAGAGAGTAAAAGTTATGTAAAACGTAATTAAGAGTGTCAAGAGATTAAGAAGTGTTTATGACCTAATCACGACTTCCTTATATAGGGAAATAAAAATTAACAAAAGTAAACCTAAACACGGACTAAGTAACCCGTGTAAACTAGCTAATCACTCGATCGCGGCTTTTTATTCCACTCGATCGAGTACTTCTCCAGCAAATCCGTTTGAACGAGCAAAAGGAGCTCTCGATAGAACACTCCCAAAATAGCCATCTTCGATCGAGCTCAAGAACCACTCGATCGAACATCCGCATCAGCCAAACCACTCGATCGACCATCCGCAGCAGCCAAACCACTCGATCGACCATCCAAAGCTATCGATCGAGCACTTTCCACTGAGAACAACCTTGACTTCGTTGGTTAGCCTACCAAGGACCTCCCTTCACGCTTCCCGAGGTATGACTCCTGCTCTAAATCTCCGTCTCCTTAAAATGCATGCTAAATGGGATGAATAAGATGCTATTCCACTACTTTTAGATCCATTTCTGCAATTAAGACAAAAAAAACCAAAGTAGCCAATTCGGGGCATTTTTCAATACAAAGCGATAAAAATTGCATAGAAATGCGTGTAATAAGAGGCTAAAAAGTCTATATAAATTGCACGTATCAAATCTCCCCAAACCGAACCTTTACTCGTCCTCGAGTAAACTAAATGCAAACTAATGGAACGGATATGAAAACTCAGAGCTAGCTATAACTTGTCCACTTAAACCATTTAATACAATCAAAAATTAACAGTTATAGCTACAACAGTCAATACGCAAACGAGTTGTATGATGTCTATAAAAAAGCTGACCTGTCGACCTTGCCAGACCATTAAAATCGGACTCTCACGGGTCACTCTTCTCTCATGAAGCAAAGGGTGAAAGTATATATGTAAGAGAAGAAGAGGAAAAACAGTCACTCACCTAAACTGCGACCTACATAACATGCATACAACAAAAATGATAGACGATTCCAATCACCGCACATACATTTCAACCAACAATGTCCATCACAGCCGAGGGCTTACAAATAATATGGGAGAGTGAGGTTACAGGTAAGAAAAGGCAAAACAGATTATGGAAATGTGGAGGTAAAGCGTCAAGCTAGCACCTAAACAGGACCATATAAGACTATCCAATTCTCAGCTGACTAGAAATCGAACACAAGTGCCCTTCTTTGGCACAAAACTCACTAACCATTACACAATCTTCTCAAAAAGATATAAATAAAAACGGGGGAGTAAGACCGTCACAAACTTCCCTTTTTTAATACGGTCTATTTTTTTCATTTCAACTTCTTTTTTTTTTCTTTCTTTTTCATTCTGATTCACGTCTTTTTTTTCTTTTTCTTTTTCATTTTTCATTTTTTTTTTCATTCTTTTCCGTGCTTTTCTCATTTTCCTTCCCGCGTTTCTTTCCTTTTCTACCAACTCCATATAAATGAGAATTAACCAAACTCGCATAACAATTATACCACAAAAATTACATTAAACTAGCTTGACTGGCAGGCTTAATTTGGGTATAGCTAGTGGGTCAAAAGGCTATTTTTGGCTAATGTGGAGCTAAATGGGTGAAAATGAAAGAAAGGGGGAAATTGTAAGCTCCTCCCTGCATGTGACACCGACCACAAACCCGAATGTATGCAAGCAAAAGGCAATCGAATCTCATAAAAGGGCAAATGCGATGGACATGTTATGCAAGGAGTACTACTCTCAATTCCTACATGAACTGGTCATGAATGACACCAGCTGTATGGCTCTAAAATCTCAGAAATTGTAAAGTAGTTTGCCAATTTTAGGTCAAGTCTATACAATCAGCTATATTTTCAACATTAACTCGTAGATATGCGCATGACTAAGCGAATAACTGCCAATTAGATGCAAGACTCAAGTGATATGACAAGTTAAGGTGCAATGTCATCATGGAAATCCACCGTTCCGACTCAACCTATATGCAAAATGAAACGTGAATTTTTTTGAGTTTTTCGAAATTTTCTATTATTTTTGGATTTTTTTTTGAAATAAAAATACGAATGCAAGCAGAAAAATAAACGTGAATGCAAAACAAATGCAAATGCAGACTCAAAGGATGCAATACCCTCCTCAAACCAAAACGGACAATGCCCCCATTGTCCTCCAGGATACACCAACAGTATATATAATGGGAAAGGGATAAAGACAACAATAAATAAATAAGGAGACGAAAATAAATAAAAGAGCAAAAAGTACATACAAAATGACGAACTTCCCCAAACCAGCCAGAAAACTAGGGAAGTGAGTAGACCAGCAGCTACTCGTCACCAGGCTCCTCCTCCTCCTCTCCCATCACCGTGTAGTCAGGATCTCGCTCCTGCTCCCTCCTCCGCCTCTCGTCAGCTCTGGCCCTTTTCTCCTGCTCAGTTGTGTCCACCTCACTCTCTGGCTGCGGGTACCCCTCCGCCGGGAACCGGTAGAAAGAAGGGTGTGGCCTGGTAAGCATCTCAAGAAGAAAACTGTCACGACGCCCTTGGTCAATGACCTCAGACGCCTCAAAAGGTGGAAGAGGAACAAAATTAGCCGAGTAGACCGGCTGTGTAACAGAAGGAGTGGGGATAGGAATCGGTGTAGGCGTGGGCATGGAAGACTGCTCAGCCTCAGTCGGTGTGGATCCCTCTCCAGTCTCAGGTCTCTTCCGCTTCTTAGAAGCAGAAGTAGTTGTAGGTGGAGCGAGTGTAAGGTGGTACAAAGGCAAAGGTGGAGGCAACCTCCCCCTCACAATGGTTAAGGGTGTGAGACGGGGTAAGTCGGGAAACGGAAGGGTCATGGACAAGGAACCACAAATCTTCCAAGTCCGCTGGTCTGAAGCTAACCAAAACATTGCCAACATGGCAGAGACATCTAGATACTTTTCCTTATCTACATGTGCTATCACGGGGGAAAGAAGGGAAGATAGAACGGGCGAGGTAGGCGGCTATGCTACCACAGGTGATGGTGCCCGTTTTCTTCTTCCCGACAGCATTAAAATGCTGAGCTGTCAAATAACCAATGTTAAGAACAAAGGGCCCTCGCTATCCAATGTTTAAATAGCCCCCTAAAATCGAAAACTCAACATTATTAATGTTGTTAGGCTCTTTACGGCTGAAAATCATCTCGCCTAGGAGATGCAAAAATTAACGGGCTAAGGGAAGATGAACATGAGCGAGCTTGCGCTCCTCAAAAGGGGTCTGTGCCAAGGTCCGCCAAAACATACGTAGGACCTTCCTAGGAGGGTCCGACTCACCATGGGAAGACAAACCTAACCTTCTACCAAACTCACCTAAGGTCCAGGTGGTAGTTCGATTAAACAACCGAAAGGAGACACAAGAGCTCTCTGGGTCTGTGGTATAGGCGGCAGCTGAAAAGGTAAGGGAGCTGAAAAACTCAAAGGTCAGCTCCGCATAGGTTAAAGAACTCATGGTGGTCAACTCAGTCATCCCCGTCCCGTTTAACAATTCAGCAACAGGCTCGTAAATCCCCAGCCTCTCAAGGGTAGTCCGACACAAGAATTTCATAGAAGTACTGTCACAGCGCTCTAAGTTATAAAAACGAGTACGATGAATCGAATTAACGAAGCGTACCTCAGGGTAGGCAGGATGCGGGTCCAAGGAATCATCGGCATGGAACGTGGCAGTGGCACGTCCAGGAGTAGGAGTGCCTCGTCCTCGACCCCGTCCATGGCCAGCAACATCCGAAGAAGAAGCCAGTCCGGTGACTGGGCGGAGTACTAGGGCAGACCTGTAAGCAGCGGGTGAGGACGCAGCAGGGGTCGTCACCAAAGAAAGAACAGTACCAGCAGTAGAAACAGTAGTGGCAGCGACAATACTAGCAGAAACGACGGTGGCAGCAGGAGGGACCACCGTCTCAGACAGGGATGGGGTAACCGTAGAACTAGTGGAAGGCATTGTGTTATTATCCATCCTAACAATCAAATAAGTCCTCGAATTAATCAAAGACAACCCGAATTCCTCCAATTTTCGAAATTTTTTGAAACCCTAACCCTTCAATTAAGGTCGAAAAACAACAAATAAACAACAAAAAGAGGGAGGAAAAGACTTACTTGATTGAAGACCCACAAGAGAATGCAAATTAATCGACAAATATGCAAGAAAGTAGTCGAATTTCAACCCAACTCGAACAAACCCTAATTCCTAAATTAAATCGCAACTAAGACGAATTTGAATGTGGGAATTTGGGGCTTTTATCGAAAATTAAACAATAAACACAAAGTGGGAGATTAATTTGGTAAAGGGCAAGAACAAATGGGGGATTTGGGGATTTTTTCGAAGGATTTATCGCATAAAGGAAGAAAAGAAAAGTTAGAATGAAAATAAGAAGGGAAAAGTTTTACTTCCTGCGTGATATAAACCTTTATCACTCGATCAAGTGATTACCACTCGATAGAGTTCTTTTCCCTGCATTCCTCTCGATCGAGTAAAAAGCCTCTCAATCGAGAACTCTTCTTTTTTGACAATTCGATCGAGAGCATGAAACTGCTCGATCGACCTCTTTTTCTGGGTAATCCTCTCGATCGAGTACAAAAAGTACTTGATCGAATTGTTTTCTCATGGCACGCATCCCAATGCAGTAAGTCTTCTCCAAACCTACATAGAAACACATAGAAATACTTCCCGCAAATACCAAATCACAAAAATACGCAGTCTATATTCGGTTTTCGCCAAAACTAACTATGCTATTGTCTAACAGTCTAAAACGTGTGGGAAATATCGGTATATCTCATCAAGAAAATTCGGATTATAACGAAATTATAAATATGAAATTACAAGTTATAAATGAAATTGCATAAACAAAAGAATACAGATTAGAATTAACCTTCGGTCCTAGCAATTTGGCCTAAGAGCAAATATCGAGATCGATATTCTCCTAATCGTTGCACCCAGGATGCTCTGAGAAATGCCTCTTTCTTGCTAGAAAGAAAACCCTAATTTACTAATAATTTTAGGGTAGTTTTTAGGGTTTTGTGATGAGAGAGTTTTAGGTCAAAAATCAAGTGAGAAAATGTGGGATTTATCTGTATGCATCCCTTTATATTCAAGGATTATAACGAATTTTATGAAGATGATCACTAGTCATAAAATAAAATTACATAAACAAAAGTAAAGGATTAAGAAATAACCTTCGGTCCTAGCAAAAACGGCTTATGAACAATATCGCAATGATATTCTCCTATCAGTTGCACCCAAGATGATATGAGATATGCCCTTTGATTATGCTAGAATCGATCCAAAATTTTCTGTAAAAATTTAGGTCATTTGTGTTTTTCTTTGATGAGAGGGAGGCAAGAATGGCTTAGGAAAAAATTAGGTTAGAATAATGTTCTCCCTCACTCCCTATAAACCGTGTATTAGGAAGTAATTAGGGTAGATCATATTCTTTTAATTCTCGGCCCATTTCACCGAAATAAGGAGTATAATTTCCTTATTTTCGGTTATTCCAAAAATGTATAAAATGTGTTAAATTGTCATCTAGTGAGGATCGAACCCATGACCTCTTGGTTTGAGTACCCTCACTATTACCACTATGACACATTCATCTTGTTGATATTAAATATAACCGATTACATTTAATTACGAATTAACAGATTAATTCGTCTAAGCTAACATTACATACATTTAATTAAATATAACTTATTATATTCAATTTACGAATTGACAGTTAATTCGTCTCAACTAATATTATTTAATCTTCATTAAATAATTTTCTCATCAACACATTGACTAACTGTTTAGTCATATAAGGCATCAATGTGATCATATTTCTATAACCACATCTCTCAAACACATCCTATAGGTGTGACCTTTAGGGACCAGTTGATCACCGCCATCTGTATGATAATAACGTCAAACTTTCTAGCAAGCCAACCGTTATTAGGTAATCGTTAATCAACTGATTAAAATACAAAGTATACCCTTGTGAATCTGTAAGAGATTTACAAATGTTATCACACTAATTTGTGGAGGACACAAGCTCCAACAAAAAATGATTCCCCTCTATCCCTTTTAACCGTGTAAAAGGAGTAAAAAAAGGGAAGATATTTTTCTTCTTTTTCTCTTCCTTAAACCGAGTAACCAACAACCAAAATAAGGAGAAAATCTTCTTATTTTCGGTTATTGTCAAATTGTATAATATGTGTATATATATCAATTGTCATTTATGTCATCACGTATTTAATAACTCCACACACAACAGTTTGTAGTCGATTTATTAATACCGGTCTGTCATCATATATTATGACAATTTCGTATAATATATACATTAACTATAAATATCGCATATTTATAATTTGCTAATTAAATATAACCGTTTACGTTTAATTACGAATTAACATCTTAATTCGTTTAAGCTAACATTATATACATTAATTAAATATAACTGTTTATATTCAATTTACGAATTAACAATTAATTCGTCTCAGCTGATATTATTTAATTATATTAAATAATCGACTCATCATCACATTGACTAACCTTTTAGTCAAATACATGGACTAACCTTTTAGTCATATAAGGCATCAATGTGATTACATTTTCATATAATCACATCTCTCAAACACATCCTTTAGGTGTGACTTTTAGGGACCAGTTGATCACCGCCATCAGTATGATAATAACGTCAAACGTCTAGCAAGCCAACCGTTATTAGTAAACGTTAATCAACTGATAAAATACTAATTATACCCTGTGAACCTATAAGAGATTTATACACGTTATCACACTAACTGTGGAGGACACTAGCTCCAACAAACTCCCACTTGTCCTCACAAGTGTATGTGTGATAACCGATTCTCATATCCTTAATTTCTCCCACTCAATGTAAAACAATTTGCAAAATCCGTATTCACAAAGGTCGTATTTTACAAGTGATCAATATCAAGAGTGGTTTTCCCGACTAGAGAGTAACTTAACTGATAAACGAATCATCATTCGAGCATGGCCATGCATTTCAGTTACAACTCCTCGAGTGGCCCTGAGAAATAACTAAACCTGATAAAGGTTGGATATTTTCTTCAACTAGAATCTTGCAGATATAAGCACAGTATGAAATGACCCAGTAAAAATCTGCTTAGCCTCCTATTACGGTCGACCATGAGAAAGAAACCAAAGTCACCCAAAAACTGCCTTAATCTCAAGAGACAGTCGATAGTCAAAAGAATCGACTCTAGGAACACAATGGACGTCCAATCCACGACCTGGCACCGAATGTTTTTAAACATTTAGGACTCCATTACGTTGTCACAATGTCCTACGAGGTATCGTTATAACTCGCATCTGTGATCGATCAGCCAACCGTTTGACTCGGCTCGTTGAACCCACCATCAATCAACTTCACAATATAATAGCCAGAGTTATCAGCTCATGTAGGCGATTATGGACCAAAACAAATATAATGTAATTCAGTTCACTTTGCGGCGTTCAATGTTGTCGTACAATCCACATGAAAAACAAAATATGAAATAATACAATGAAGTTATAAATAGCATATGAAAAAGAAAATGTATCGAATCCATAAGCAACTAGTACAACTCCGGAACACGCTTAATTCCCATGGAAATAACGTGCCCTTCATGCTTATCATATTTCAATGGTTTAGTGAGAGGGTCCGCGATGCTGTCATCCGAAGTAATCTTGTCAATCACTATCTCCTCTTGCTCCACGTAATCACGGATCAAGTGAGCCTTCCGATGTACATGTCTAGACTTGTTGCTAGACTTAGGCTCCTTGGCCTGAAAGATGGCACCTCTATTGTCACAATAGATGGTGATTGGGTCATTCGAACTAGGAACTATGATTAGTCCTTGTAAGGATTGACGCATCCATATAGCTTCCTTTGCTGCTTTTGAAGCGGCATAGTACTCGGATTCAGTGGTAGAATCTGCTACAACTTCCTGTTTGGAACTTTTCCAACTGACCGCAGCACCATTAAGAGTAAAGACGAATCCAGACTGAGATTTCGAATCATCTCGATCCATTTGGAAGCTAGCATCTGCGTAACCGATTGCACATAGCTTAGTATCTCCTCCATAAGTCAATGCCCAATCCTTAGTTCTCCATAGGTACTTAAGGATGTTTTTAACAGCCATCCAGTGTGTTTCACCTGGATTGCCTTGGTACCGACTCGTCATACTCAATGCATATGCCACGTCTGGACGTGTGCATATTATGGCATACATGATTGATCCTATGGCTGATGCATAAGGAACACGACTCATGCTTTCGACCCCTTCCGGTGTCTTGGGTGACTGAGACTTGCTGAAATGCATCCCAGAAGTCATGGGAAGGTTCCCCTTCTTGGAGTTGGTCATGCTGAACCTTTCAAGAATCTTATCCAAATAAGACTCCTGACTCAGTGATAACATCCGTCGTGATCTATCTCGATAGATACGGATTCCCAATATGCGTTGTGTCTCACCCAGATCTTTCATATGGAAATGGTTCTTCAACCATCCTTTTACCGAAGATAAGAGAGGAATGTCACTCCCAATCAAGAGTATGTCATCGACATACAATATCAAGAAAACAATCTTGCTCCCACTCGACTTGACATATAAGCATGGTTCCTCGACCGATCGAGTGAAACCATACTCTTTTATCACCTGGTCGAAACGATGATTCCAACTCCGAGAAGCTTGCTTAAGTCCATAAATTGAACGTTTAAGCTTGCACACTTTCTTAGGATTTTCAGGATCTATGAAACCTTCGGATTGTACCATGTACAATTCCTCCTCCAAATAACCGTTTAAGAAGGCGGTTTTCACATCCATCTGCCAAATTTCATAGTCATGAAAAGCGGCAATCGCTAAGATTATCTGAATGGAACGAAGCATAACTACGGGTGCAAAAATTTCATCATAATGCAATCCGTGCACTTGAGTGAAACCTTTTGCCACTAGTCGTGCTTTATAGGTATCTAGTTGCCCGTCTACAGAATGCTTTATTTTGTAAAGCCATTTGCACTGAAGAGGTCGTACCTTGTTAGGTAAATGATCAAGATCCCATACGTCATTCTCATACATGGAGTCCATCTCGGATTGCATGGCTTCAAGCCATAGCTTAGAGTCGGAACAGGTCATGGCACCTTTATAGGTAGCGGGTTCATTACTCTCTAGGAGCAAAACGTCATTTTCCTCGACCATACCAATGTATTTGTCTGGAGGATTATAGACTCTACCCGACCTCCTAGGTTCCTGAGGAATATTAACCGTATCATTAGTTGAAGGAACATCTTCCTCCATCTGTTCCTCGGTTGTTGGTTCTTGAATCTCCAACAACTCGAAGGTTCTATTACTTGACTTGTTCTCGAGAAATTCTTTCTCTAAGAACTTTGCACTAGCCGCAACAAAAACTCGATGTTCGGTAGGCGAATAGAAGTAATGACCAAACATTCTTTTTGGATAACCAATAAAGTATGTCTTGACCGATCGCGGGCCGAGCTTATCCTCGTGTCTCCACTTGACATAAGCCTCGCAGCCCCAAACCTGAATAAAGGACAAGTTAGGGACCGTTCCCTTCCATATTTCATACGGAGTCTTGTCGACAGCTTTAGACGGACTTCGGTTAAGTATAAGAGCAGCTGACAAAAGAGCAAAACCCCATAATGAATCAGGTACTACCGTGTGACTCATCATGGATCGAACCATATCAAGTAGTGTTCGATTTCTCCGTTCGGACACACCATTTAATTGAGGTGTTCCAGGTGGAGTTAACTGTAAAACAATTCCACAGTCTTTAAGGTGTTGATCAAACTCATTTGAAAGATATTCGCCACCACGATCTGAACGAAGTGCTTTAACCTTTCTTCCCAGTTGGTTCTCAACCTTATTCTGGTATTCTTTGAATTTTTCAAAAGACTCACTTTTATGCTTCATTAAGTAGACATATCCGTATCTACTCAAATCATCCGTGAAAGTGATAAAATATCTATAGCCGTCTCTTGCGGTGATTGACATAGGTCCACATACATCAGTATGTATGAGTCCTAATAGGTCATTAGCGCGCATTCCAACACCTTTGAAGGAAATTCGAGTCATTTTGCCGATAAGACATGATTCACACGTGCCAAATGATGATAAATCAAATGTGGAAATAGTCCAACTCTCAATGAGTTTCTTTACACGTTTTTCATTTATGTGTCCCATTCGACAATGCCATAGATAAGTTTGATCTTTGTCACCAACCTTTAATTTCTTAGTATTCACATGTAATATATCTGTGGTTTGATCTAAGATATAAATTCCATTCATGGAAACTGCTTTGCCATAAACCATTTCATTAAAAGAGAAAATACAGCTGTTGTCCTTTATTGAAAATGAAAAACCGTCTTTATCAAGTACGGAAACAGAAATAATATTCTTAGATAAACTGGGTACATAGTAACAGTTATATAAATATAACTCAAAACCACTCGGGAGCTGGATTACGTATGTTCCCATTGAGACTGCAGCAACTCTTGCTCCATTCCCGACTCGCAGGTCCACATCACCCTTTGCGAGGGGTGTGTTGTTTTTTAGGCCTTACAAATGATTACACAGATGAGAACCACAACCATTATCAAGTACCCAAGTTCCGAAACTTGCATGGTTAATCTCAATCATATGAATATAAGATGACATACCAACAGGAGTGACGCGGCCTGCTTTTATGTCCTCACGGTAGACGGGACAGTTCCTCCTCCAATGTCCAGTCTTGTGACAATGGTGGCACTCAACGTTACCGCCCTTGCTCTTTTCCTTGCCTTGTGAGCCACTAGTCTCACCAGGCCCACTCTTACCGTTTCCTGACTTCTTAAACTTTGGCTTTCCTACAGTTAGGTCGCCGTGAGCTTTGCCCTTACCCTTATTCTTGTTGGAAATCATGAGAACATCTTGCTTCATGCTCCCACTCAATTTCATATCCTTCTCGGTGCATGCGAGAAGTGAGTGTAGCTCATGAGGACTTTTCTTCATGTCATTCATGTAGTAATTTGCCCTGAAGAGGGCAAAACCATCATGAAGTGAATGAAGCATACGGTCAATGACTATGCTCTCACTGATTTTGCAATCAAGTGCCTCCAGTTTCTCAACATTCTCAATCATGTTAAGAATGTGTGGGCTAACCGGTTGGCCCTTCTGGAGTTTCGCATCAAAGAAGCGACAGGTATGCTCATAAGTAACGATTCTCGGTGCTTTTGAGAACTCATTAGTGAGCGTGGTGAAAATCTTGTTTGCACCTTGGGCAATGAAGCGTCTTTGCAAATTGGTTTCCATTGCAAAAATGAGTACGTTCTTTATCGCACCCGCTTCCATGACGAAGTCACTATAAGCAAGTGACTCGTTAGCTCTTGCATTGGGGCCTGGGTTTGGCGGTATTTGCTCAGTTAAGTACTTAAGCTTACCGTCAGCAATGGCAGCATTCCGTAATGATGCCTCCCAGTCCGCAAAGTTGGACCCGTCATTCTTCAGTCGTGTGGACTGATTCATGTGGTCCATGAAAGTTTTGAGCCAGGACTCGCGTGCAAGTGTGGCACTTGGCATAGGGATATCTTTGTTTCCAGCCATTTGTTGTAAGCAGTATTATCAATATAAAACGAATTCTACACTGCGAAAAGAAGAAGAAAAACATAATAAGCATACTCATCGTTATGATTTAAGTCTAATGCAAAAACTGTTATAATGCGAAGACTCAAGCATTTATACAATTGACCTCCCTCAAGAATTATATAAATGATCCCAAGACTCAATTGGTCGATAAATTTCTGTAAATTCTATCTATAGTCCATCATAATCACGAGAAACTCTTCGGATTATAATGTTGAGGTAAAATAAGTCAACACAAACTACTTACCCAACGTAGAAGGGGTCACATGGAGAGTAAGGTCCTATATGCCTACCGACGAAGAAGGGATTCATAGTTGTTTGGCCTATAAAGACTAGTCTCAATTTTAGTTTTAGAGGAAGATCCCATCAACTTTATTTTAATTCATTTTAAGTGAACTAATATCTAGCATGCGAGAATGAATAAACTAAGATGATGGCTAAAAATAGTGTGACATCTTTATGTCCATGATAACTAACATCCAAACTATATGAGTCAATTTTCATGCATATAAGTAGGTGGTTTGGTTTAGGCGGAATATGATGCACTAATTATCATGCGATGAAAAGCAACAAGAAAGGAAAAACGTAAAATAAAAACAAAGTCCTAGTGTGGCCTATCTACCAAAATGAACATAAATACAACTTTGGAATCCTTCCTAGGACCCGAGAAGCTTGTCTTGATGTTCCATCTTGGTCCATGTAGCGGGAGTGAGCAATCCAATCTCCATCTTTAGTCTTCTTAAAATTACAATTAATAAATTACAAAATAAACCTATTTACATTCTAATTTCAAAAACATAATACTAAAGAAAACCAAAGGAGATTCGAGATCTCAAAATTACATCAAGATATGTTTCCATCATTACGAAAACATAATGACCTAAGGCCACACTAGGTAATACAAATTACAACCGATTGCAAAAATACGTAAATAAACCATTCAACAATTCATACAACTAAATAAAAATGCATCAACTATAAATTAATCATTCAAGACATAATTCCTTAATTATGTAGAGTAATTTATCCAAACCACCTATTTTAAAATAATCAAAATTATGTGACAATTCCTCAATTACTCACAATAATTCCAATTTTAATACACATTAACTTGTAATATGAATTAATCCAACATTATTTTAAACCACTTTAAAATAATTGGGTATCTAAAAATTTGTGAACTTTTTCACAACTAACAATCATACATTATAGATTTAATGTATAATAATTATTGGCCAAAACACAATTTTTTTTTTAATTGCTCTCGGCATACCTCAAAAACAAAAAAAACAGTTTTTTTTTTTTAAATGCTCTCGGCATTGTTCCCTAAAAACGAAAACAGGTTTTTTTTTTCTTATCTCGAAAAAAAAAACATTTTTATGTGAACAATTTATTTAATGTTGCTACTATAACAAGATTGGCATAATCATCACCACTTGTGGGAAATATCGGTATATCTCATCAAGAAAATTCGGATTATAACGAAATTATAAATATGAAATTACGAGTCATAAACGAAATTGCATAAACAAAAGAATAGAGATTAGAATTAACCTTCGGTCCTAGCAATTTGGCCTAAGAACAAATATCGAGATCGATATTCTCCTAATCGTTGCACCCAGGATGCTCCGAGAAATGCCTCTTTCTTGCTAGAAAGAAAACCCTAATTTACTAATAATTTTAGGGTAGTTTTTAGGGTTTTGTGATGAGAGAGTTTTAGGTCAAAAATCAAGTGATAAAAATGATTCCCCTCTATCCCTTTTAACCGTGTAAAAGGAGTAAAAAAAGGGAAGATATTTTTCTTCTTTTTCTCTTCCTTAAACCGAGTAACCAACAACCAAAATAAGGAGAAAATCTTCTTATTTTCGGTTATTGTCAAATTGTATAATATGTGTATATATATCAATTGTCATTTATGTCATCACGTATTTAACAAGTCCACACACAACAGTTTGTAGTCGATTTATTAATACCGGTCTGTCATCATATATTATGACAATTTCGTATAATATATACATTAACTATAAATATCGCATATTTATAATTTGCTAATTAAATATAACCGTTTACGTTTAATTACGAATTAACATCTTAATTCGTTTAAGCTAACATTATATACATTAATTAAATATAACTGTTTATATTCAATTTACGAATTAACAATTAATTCGTCTCAGCTGATATTATTTAATTGTATTAAATAATCGACTCATCATCACATTGACTAACCTTTTAGTCAAATACATGGACTAACCTTTTAGTCATATAAGGCATCAATGTGATTACATTTTCATATAATCACATCTCTCAAACACATCCTTTAGGTGTGACTTTTAGGGACCAGTTGATCACCGACATCAGTATGATAATAACGTCAAACTTCTAGCAAGCCAACCGTTATTAGTAAACGTTAATCAACTGATAAAATACTAAGTATACCCTGTGAACCTATAAGAGATTTATACACGTTATCACACTAACTGTGGAGGACACTAGCTCCAACAAAACGCAATTAAAATATCTAACGAAAATTCGAAATTACAAAGTGTTACAACGGGGCATTCCCCGCTTATCTTCCAAAACACTGTAGTAGCCCAAAAGAGGGCTTCTGACTGGAGGACGTCCCTTCAGCATCGCGGACCGTCCTCTTTGATCGCCATGAGCTTATACTCGAACTGATGGAAGGAGAATAGTTTGCGTCCACATTCGCCTTCACTTTCTTCTTCCCTTTGACATTCCTATCTTTATTGGCGGCATCCCCATCACTTAATTGGACCTTCACTATACCATTACCGTCAGCATCTCCAGTATCCACTCTGTCTGTAGCTGTAGCATGGAAAACAACAGAATGGTCCTCCTTTTTGCTCTCAGTCTGAGGCGGAGGTGTCACTATAGCAGCACAATATTCAATATTATCAGCTTGAGTGTCTGTGTCTGGGTCAATAGAGGGTAGGGCATTGCAAGGTTGAACTTGCATAGGGGCCCTACGAGCTTTGGACTGATAAAATGTCAGCTCCTCTTCACCTACCTGGAAGGTAAGGGTCTTTCCTCTGACATCAACTACCGCGCGAGCAGTAAATAAAAATTGTCGCCCTAAAATAATAGAGGTATAAGAGTCTTCGAGTATGTCTAAGACCACAAAGTCAACGGGAATAAAGAATCTCCCGATTTTCACAAGTATGTCCTCTAAGACACCTAGTGGCCGTGATATGCTACGGTCAGCCATCTGAACGGTCATATTGGTACAATTAAACTTGGTCAAACCCAGTCTCTTAGCGAGAGACAAAGTTAAGACACTCACGCTAGCTCCTAAGTCATATAGCGCGTTGTCAATTTAGTTGGTCCCTATATGACAAGGAATTGAAAAGCTACCCTAGTCTGATTGTTTGGGTGGTGTCTTATTCTGAACTAAGGCGGACCCTACATCAGTCAAAGCCACCGTTTCATGGTCACTTATATGTCTCTTACGCGATAAAATTTCTTTTATAAACTTCATGTAAGAGGGTACCTGGGTAAGCAGTTCGGCGAAAGGAACGTTGACATGAAGGCTCTTCAGGATTTCAGCAAATTTCCCGAACTGTTGGTTGGCCTTATTATTCTGCAATCGCCTTGGAAAGGGAACTATGATAGGAATTTCTAACCCTTTGTTTCTTTCCGCCAATGTCTCGACAGAAGCATCATCTTTTCTGCTCGATCGATCCCTTTTTCCTCTCGATCGAGGTCTTTCATCAACAACTTCATTCGATCGAGCATTATCAGCCACTCGATCGAAATCCTCTTTATCAGCATTACTCGATCGAGGTATGATTCCACTCGATTGAGCTGTTTTCTCAGCATTTTCATTCGATCGAGGCATTTCCTCCTCTCGATCGAACTCTTGATTAGCAGCTTTACTCGATCGAGTAATATTCTCAGCAATTCTACTTGATCGACCACCAGAAATGAGTCGATCGAGTATTTTTCTCGGATTCAGCATGGTTTCATCCAATGACGACTGTTCATGGCCTGCAACAGTATCCTCCGGGTCTGATATGTCCTTATCAGTTGACATTTTGGGTCCTTCATAGGAAAGACCGCTTCGCAAATTTATCAGATTTATCGTCTTGAGACGGTAAATGACCCGGCTTCCTTGAAGATTGGTTAGCCGCAAGTTGAGCAATTTGAGACTCAAGTGACTTTATCGACGCATTTTTCTCCTGGCCACTCTTCTGCAACTGTATAGTCAATGATTGGATCATTGACTTCAACTCTGTCAGCTCACTAACACCACTTGACGAAGCACCTTTTTGCGGCGATGGAAAGTATGGAGGCTTTTGAAAGCCTTGTTGAGCTTTATGAGGAGGAACGTAAGCTTGTTGCTGCTGCGGAGGAGAGGTAGGATTCAACACATTCTGACTAGTCCATCTCATATTGGGATGGACTCTACTCTGGTTATTATAATAAGAGCCTCCTTGCCTATATTGCTGAAAGGCAAGAACCTGCTCCTTCTTAGTTAGACCGTCAATAGCAGTGTGACCGTCATTACTCCCACATCTCTCACATGTAACGACTTCTTGTCTGGTCAACAAGTGAACCGTTTGTTGATCACCAGCACTTTGCAACTCTAGCTTATCAAAACGGGCATTCATGGCTTTCAGCTGAGCCACAACTGCACTATCTACTGAAGAAACCGTGCGAATACCTCCTCCCGGGTTCCCATTCTCAGCACAATGGGTAGCCATTTCTTCTATAATACCCCATCCCTTGTCATCATCATTATTCTTCTGAAATCGTCCATTAGATGAGGCGTCCAAGATAGCACGGTGGTCATCATACAACCCATTATAGAACTGGTTGCATAAGAACCACTGATAAAAACCATGGTGAGGAAGAGACCTCACCAACTTCTTGAAACGGCACCAAGCTTCATGCAAGTTTTCATCCGGCGTCTGCTTGAAACTTGTAATTTTCCCTCTCAGCTGATTAGTTCGTTGTGGAGGAAAATAGCTTTTATAGAAAGCAAGGGCCAAACTCTCCCAGTCAGTAATACCCGACTGCGGTTCTGTCAAGATCTGTGAGCCATTCACGGGCTCCATCGGTCAGAGAAAAAGGAAACAGGACCTCCTTAATCTTGTCCTGGGTCACTCCCTTAGTGGCGGAAATGGTAGAGCACTAATCAGTGAAAACCTCCATATGTTTAAGCGGATCTTCACCAGCCATACCTTGGTATAGGTTCTGTTCGACTAGATTAATATAGGACGGTCGGATGTCGAAAGTGTTTCCATCCTCGGTCGCAAGCTTGAAACCTTTAGGGATTGAAGCAGCTGTGGGCTCTGAGTGACTCGCGATATTAGGCATTTTCACTGGATTTATGGCAGAAATAGATTTGTCTTCTTCACAAGATGGGTCTTCTGCGAATAAAAAGTGTTCTAGCTCCGGTTCAAAAGTATTCAAGGCTTCCTTTTGAATTTTCCTCTGCAGTCTTTGTCTAATGCGAAAGGTCCTTTCTGGCTCAGGATCAGCCGGCACTAACTCTGACCTGTTAGACCTGGGCATAAACAGCACTGGAGAAAATAAGTGAGAATTGTCTCAAGGAATAAAAATTCCCTGAGACCAAGAGAGATAAATGAAACAAAGAACAGACAAATAGGCTATTGCCTCCCCGGCAACGGCGCCAAAATTTGATACCGTCGTTAGGTACCAAAAATAAATACCTAAGTACAACTAACAGAAGCTAGCCGTAAGTAGGGTCGATCTCCACAGGGAGGCAAGGTATCTATCTGTAAGTCCGTTTATCTAGTCACAATTGGGGGGTTTGAATTTTGTTTACTAAACTAATGAAGGCAAAGGTCAAGAGAAATAAAGAATAGAGCAATAAAGCGAGAAACTAATAGATATGTGATCAGATAAAAGAGATATGTCAGGATTTCGGTTCAGCATGGCAGTTTATCGACTCAGTCATAAATAGTCTAGACAATCTACTGTGAGAAGGGCAAGGGAAGGGTCCTTCCGGTCCGCTATCCACCCTAGATTTCCACTAACTTAACTTTTGTCCTCATTAGGGTGGTCTACTATTCATAGCAGGTATGTTCATTCCAATCTTCCGATCCAGGAATGAATTTAACCAGATTAAAGTTATTTAGAAGCGTGCACTCAACTAAACATGTTACAGTTATATTCCTATGGTCATAGATTCTCACAAATAAATCATCTAGCCTATTCGCAACATCGTCACTTTACTACCATGGCTCCCCTAATCCTAACATAGAGAGATTAGCTACTCATGTTATCGGATTTAACAATAACAACAACGAATATGCTAAGAGACATGATAAAGCGATTATAGGGAAGAAGCATACACTAAAATAACAACAATAAAGCAAAAATTAAAGAACAAGGAATTAAAGTAAAGCAATAAAGATTCGATTAAAGTTAAGAGTAAAGAAAGATTACAAAAGAGAGAATCCGGTAATGAGAGCAAAGTAGCAGCAGAGATTTAAGAGAGTAAAAGTTATGTAAAACGTAATTAAGAGTGTCAAGAGATTAAGAAGTGTTTATGACCTAATCATGACTTCCTTATATAGGGAAATAAAAATTAACAAAAGTAAACCTAAACATCGACTAAGTAACCCGTGTAAACTAGCTAATCACTCGATCGCGGCTTTTTATTTCTCTCGATCGAGTACTTCTCCAGCAAATCCGTTCGATCGAGCAAAAGCAGCTCTCGATCGAACACTCCCAAAATATCCATCTTCGATCGAGCTTAAGAACCACTCAATCGAACATCCGCAGCAGCCAAACCACTCGATCGACATCCGCAGCAGCCAAACCACTCGATCGACCATCCAAAGCTCTCGATCGAGCACTTTCCACTGAGAACAGCCTTGACTTCGTTGGTTAGTCTACCAAGGACTTTCCTTCACGCTTCCCGAGGTACGACTCCTGCTCTAAATCTCCGTCTCCTTAAAATGCATGCTCAATGGGACGAATAAGATGCAATTCCACTACTTTTGGATCCATTTCTGCAATTAAGACAAAACAAACCAAAGTAGCCAATTCAGGGCATTTTTCAATACAAAGCGATAGAAATGGCATAGAAATGCGTGCAATAAGAGGCTAAAAAGTCTATATAAATTGCACGTATCAACTATTGCTAAGAGTGCCAAAAAGAAAGGGAAATTTTATTTGAAAAAATTCAAATGGTTGCGGAATGCAAAAGGAGCTATGAAATGGAATTTGGTTGGTGGCAAGCTCAATGATGAAACTTGATCAAATAGCTTCTTACGTCGTGCGGGACGTTAAACCAGCGCTTCTTGGGAGGCAACCCAAGCTTTTTATTTGCTTTATTAATTTCTTGTTTTTAATTTTCCGCAATTTACTGTTTTTCGTAGATTAGAAATAAAATACTAGACTTAACGATGTTTGTTTTTGGGATTTATAGGTGAAAATGAAGAGAAGAAGACTTAGAGGAGAAAATAGCACGCTTCCCTATGCAAGAACCCCGTTCGGGGACGTAGTTTTCGAAAAACGGGACGGAACTATTCAATTACGGAAGCAAAGGAAAGTACAGCGTGGGTAGGTCAATACCGATCGGGGTTGTCAGCCCCGATCGGGGACGTGGTTTCGTGGATTGCTGGCTGTTGTTTTAGACGGGTAAAAAAAAAGAATTTCATTATATCATTCTCCTATACCCCGACAGTACTCCTCTACTCCTCTCCTCTCATTTTCTTCACTTTTTTCATCTAAAATCACAAGGAAACATCTATTTCTTCATCATTTTTCAAGATTCATTCATCCATTAATTTCATCAAGTAAGTTTTATTCCTTTTTCTCTTTAATTTCATCCATTTTAATCAAGTTTATCAAACCCTAACTCAAATTGGGGGAATTTGATTTTGTGCTTATTTGTAGTAGAAATTAATTGTAGTATGCTCTATTCATGTTTATAGTAGGAATTAGATAACTAATTCATTCTATTATATCTATTTGGATGGATTTTGGTTTGCCTTAAGATAAATTTTTGTCTTAAATTTCAGAAAAATGGCACCAAGAAGACCTCCTACCCAAGGTGCTTAAAAAAGGAGAAGAGATGATGCGGAATCCTCCCGGGCTGTGGAGGATGTGCAAATGGAAGAGGTCCCAGAATGGCAAGATCCGGATTTTCCCGGAGTAATTTTCAATTGTCAAAAGTAATATGACAATTGGGTCATCCTAAGAAGCAAAGGTATGAAACCAACTAAATTCATTAATCAAGCTTCTTTAAACAATATTGGAATAGAAAATAATGTTAAGACATTATTTAAAAACCTTGCTATGAAACATTGTTATACAATGTATTATAAGACTTTTCCCGAACTCACCCTTGAGTTCTTGAGCTCTTTTGAGTTTCATAGGTCGAAGAAACCCGGTTTTGTGCTTTTTGTGACTTTCCGATTGTTTAATGATGACCATAGAATGGACCTAGCGGACTTCGCTAATATCTTCCAATTGCCTCATAAAGACTTACATACCGAATTATTCCACTCTTATGACCCGGTTTTGACATGGAATGCCATTTCTCACTTCCCTTTTCAAAGTTGGGACCATTGCCCTCACCAATACATACACTACCCCGACATTCGGGTTTGGCAAAGGTTTATGGGATGGACCTTTTTTGGGAGAAATAAGCCTCACTCGGCGAGGAAGGTTGAGGTGGATATTTTGGGTGCTTTCCTTAATGTTAATGGTGAAGATAATTGGGGGATTAACATTCCCTACCACTTTGCGGTCCACTTGACCAAACAATGTAACCCAAAGAATAGTTATATTGTCTTAGGAGGTTTGGTTACAAAGATTGCTCACCACTTGTGTCGTTTCCATCAAGAAAACACCAACTTGAGACCATTGCTTATCTCTAGGGAAAAAGGGGTTGGGCTCGATTATGAATATTTCTTATCTTGTAATTGGTTTAGGGACTCTCACCCTAACATTATTTGGAAAATTGGTAGACAAGACTCCATTAGTCTACCGGGAGAAAAGAAAGAAATTAAGGCCTTAGTCCACACCAAGCCCTATCATGGGAGTGCCCCTTTTAATAGACCTACTTACCACTTACCTCTACGGGGTAAGACACGTACCACCGTTGAGCGGCGTGAGGAAGGTCAACCCTCTCAAGCACGTCATTCCACCTCTAGTATTCATTCACCCTCTAGTCTAGAAATGATGGATATGATGCGAGACTTAAGCTTAAGTGTTAATACAATTCGTGATAACCAAAGACTTGCATTGCATCCCATATATGATCATTTTGCTAGGCAAGGAGTAATCCAACCCGAGGGGCCACACCCTTCATTTTATACTTATCCCCCGGGTGGATTTCCTCCTCCTTCTCCCCCTCCTAACAATGATGCAGGTACTTCTACTACATGCTCCCGGTCCGGATTTTTATGGTTCGGATTATGGAGTTGAGGCATTACATGGAGGGTATGGTGGCTATGGTGATGGTCATGGAAGTGGCCAAAACATTGGTGAGTATGTCACTCCTCTCCAAGAGGATGATTCTAGTGGAAGCGGTCAACAAGGTGAAGCAAGTGGAAGTGCTAAGAAGAAGAAAGGAAGGAAGAGGTTCAACTTTTGGCCCTTTTCTTAGATGAATGATGAAGAAGTCCCCCGTATACATACTAGCTTGAGGGAAGGCTAACAGGTCTAGTAAGTTTTATTTGCTTTGCATTTTAGTTTATTTCTCGCAACCCATTAAATATGATGTCTAGTCCTTCTTGTTTATGTGCTTTGGGCCATTTTTTATGGTTTAGTTGGGTAATTTAATTGTTGGCACATTGAGGACAATGTTGTGTTTAGCTTGGGGGGAGATTGCATCATATAGTGTAGTTTTCATGTAAAAAATTTGAAAATTTTGAGAGAACTTGTGATTTTTTTGCATGCTTGAAGCCTACTTTCCCTCTTGCTTATCCGAATGATAGCTTATAGCTAATGATTTGTTCTTTTATGATGGGATATGCTACATGGGGATGTCTTGACATAGTAGGTGGGAGAAAGAAAATGAACCGAATAGGCTTGATCTTGACTATTGGCAAGTTACAAAATTGGTAAGGTAGAGCCTCTTTAGACTGATGCATCCATATCCGGTCTCTCTTAGGTGAGTGTAGGTGTCTCCTTATGATGTGTGTTTCATCAAAACGCACAAGCATGGTCTTCATTTCATCTCTTTATAAGTATGCATTCATTTGTTATAGCATTTTGGAGCTATTCACATGACTATATTTGCCTTTTTGACCCCTTCACAAACATTTATCTCTAGCTACATTATAATTTGCCTACCTTATTGAGCTATTAGCTTTGTTTGGTTTTGTTTGGGTGCTCAATTGGGATTTGGTTCAAAGTTTGGAATATCATGTGAGCTTAATGCTCAAGAAAGAAATGAAAAAGAAAGAGGAAAAAAATGAAAAGAAAAATGAAGAATTGAAATGAAAAAAATTGAGAAAAAAAGAATGAGAAAAAAAAATGAAAAAAAAAATGAAAAGAAAATGAAAAAAAGAAGTATGAATTGAAAAGAAAAGAGAAGAAGAGGTTGATGTGAGAAACTCTCAGGCATTATTCACATGTTTTGAAGAGTTTACTTATGATTTGCATTGTAATTTGGGATTAGAATTGGGATTGAGCATCCTTACATTTGGTTGTTGCTAGCTTGACATTAGCTCCAAAATTCATAATTCATTTGTTCCCCTTTCTTACCCATTATATATGCCTTCTTCCTACCCATTTGGTTTCTTTATCATGCTTGTATTTGATTGTTTTGGCTTACTAGTTTTGATTGATTACCATATTAGATTGCGGGCACATTTTCATGAGTCGAGGATAGATGAGTGTTTTCACACAAAAAATGTTCTTTCACATATAAAAGAGTTTGAGTACACCGTGAGAGTTCATAAGTCAAAAGATCATGCAAGAGCTTAAGGGTTCATTCAAAGTCTTCCATGCTACGCCATCATGTAAATCTCATCCATGTTCTTGTTTTATTCCTATGCCCATGTTGTTTCGGGTTTTTAAATCATTATGCATAGCTTAATTTGGGATATTGCAATTGATGGGATATGGTTTCTTGCTAGGGGACAAACAAGAGGTTAGTTGGGAGGAGTTTGATAAGTCCATTTTATATACACTTGAACCCCATATTTTAGCTCCATTTTGTATGTCATTATGCACTAAACTTAGTGATTTTGAGCTAATATTGCTTCCTAGTTGTATTTTGCATGCTTCGCCACATTTTGTAGGTATATGAGCTTTTAGGAGGTTAATCCTACACATGTGCAAGTGAACTAGAAGCTTGGCTAACAAATAAGTAAGATGGACCAACTTGAAGTGATGTTTGGACTTGCATGAACAAATGTTGTGGATTGAAAAGAGAAAATGGAAATCAAAGTCAAAGGAAGTCAAGCCCAAATGCAAAGTCCACATAAAGCTTTGGGGATGCTCAACATGGGATGCTTCATAAGATGCTAAAAGGATCTTAAAACCGGAGATTAAAGGCACATTAACATCGCACTTTGGATTCCACAAGTCATTAAGGGAGCATTTAATGAAAAATACCCGGATTCAGGTGTCCCCGATCGGGGTGGCCTGTCCACGATTGGGGTTGGCTGTCTGTGGATTGTTTACGTTTCACTTCATTCCCTTATATAAAGGGGAGGCACTTCAAAGCTTGGGATATCTTCATACATCTTATTCTACGCATTTCATACACTATTTCACTCCAGCCTCAAGCAAAATTTTCTCTAAGTTTTCATATTAGTTTCAATATTGTTAAGCTTTTAGTTGATGTTGTTAAACATTTGGTTCTAAGTTATTCAAGCATTTGGTTCTCTTTATTCTTCTTTGCAATTCAAGTTCTATTTCCTTTTTCGGTAATTCTAATTCTTGTTTATCTAGTTTACATTTCCATTTAGTTATCATATAGTTTTATCATAAGTACTTTAATTATATCACATAGTTTAATCTCATATTTTATATTTTATCATTTAGTTTATATAATTTCTACAATCATGTTTAGCATTTTATTTAACATAGTTTATGTTTACATTTTAATATGAGTAGCTAATTTCCTTAATCTAGGGGTTAGGGAAGCCATGTAAAATCAAATATGTAAAATTATAAATTAGGTTGTTATAATATTGTCTAATTGTTTCTATCACATGTTTGCACCTCAGCGTTTAATCTTTGGTTATTGGCCGTAATCGTAGACTAAGTTTGTTAATTCATTCTATAAGTCGAGAGGCATGGAATCGGATTAGACTAAGCATGTGTAGTAGGACGACCTAGTCATAAACGAGAGTTACTTTAGGACCCGGTCTATGGTTGGCACTAATATCGTAAGGTGGGTGTCTCTAAGCCTAAACAATTGACAATGTTATTATTACCAAGTTTAACATGAACATATATTTACCTTTGCATGTGTGATCCGACTCCCCTAGACTCCCTTTATCATATAGTTTACATCTTTATAATTGTTAATCATCAAACCAGCCAACAAATCAAACCAAACGTAATCGACCTTGATAAAAATCTCTCCATAGCATTTTATAACGCAATTCCCGTCTCCTTGTGTTCAACCCCTATTACTACATTTATTTGTATTTAGGGAATTTATCTTTACATAGGAGTGCGATAGCCTATCACGTTCAGATTCAGCCATGCGCAAAATCAAACAAAAACAATATCCACATAAATAATCAGGATATAACAATAAAGTACAATCCCTGAATTGCTCTCGATCTCAACTCAGATATTTATGTTATTTTAAAACACCCCCTAAGCTAAACACGTTACTCTCAAAAACTACACACCAAACCCAACCTCCTACCACTTGTCCTTACCTCTTTTCCAATAAAGAACAATTACATAAACAACATCTCTAATTTAGCATTTTTAAAACTGTCTATTTACTGGCCATATTGTGGACAGGGGCCACCTGCGACGCCCAGCCGATCTGTGTGACGTGGCAACAGTCTTTTTGAAAGCCACGCTCGGCGGCGTAAAAAATGCTTTCGGCCGGATCGTTTTAAATCGGTCGGTTTTGTCTCGGCAAGGGTCTCGAAACGATGCAAGAGATGTTCGGAGTCGCCACCATGTATTTGTGGGATGCTTGGAACCCGTTCGAATCCACTTTATACCTAGGTCAACCAAGGCAAAAAGCGGTGTTTGACATAGGTACTAAAGATAAGGACTCGTCTCTCTTTAGCATCCTATCTCTAGAATGACTCTCGTACGCCTTGGATAAGGTCGTCCATTATCCAAAGTTTATGAGTAAGAGGTGAAGGTGCGTATTGGGAAGCCCTTTAATCGGACACCCAATTCCGCCCGCGGTAGCGGCCTCTACTGATCGATCTTGGTTCGTTAAATGCAAAAGTTGATAAAACGGGTAAATGTATGAATGCGCATCCACAAGTTTGAACCTAACATGTGAGATTTCTATGTCGGTTGTTTAATCCAAATATCAAGTATTTGATGTCGAGTTGGATTAAATGTTGATTTGCATGCAAGACGGAAATTAAACATCCATTTACCAAGTTGGGTTTACGGTGCATAACGTGATCCATTTGTCTTAGTAAGGCATTTTGCAAATACAATATGAAAGAGCAGATTCGTCATCTAATCCGTCATGTATTCGTGTTAACCGAAGTTGGGATCGTGCTAGACAAGTGCTGGAAGGAAACAGGGCCTGCATCACGCAGCCTATATAGATGCGAGCCATTGGGCGATGCAAACAGGCCTGTCCTGATTTGAAAATTGAAAAATTAGCGGCCTGTTTAGGCGCGGGTCAACAGACGATTGAAGGGACGTCTTCTGACCATTAAAAGGTTTATAAAATGGTTTGAAAAAAGGGTGTTTGAACCCGTCTTGGTTTGAAAAGGCCATTTCGACCGCTTTTGTGTTGATGTAAAGAACGAGACTTGAATAATTATCATTATTTTGACAATATGCGATGCCGGGTTCGTCTTTACAAACTTGACATGAATAGTTTTGAAAATGATTATGAACTAATTGTTTTAAGTTCATTTGTTTGTGATTAGTCAATGTTTATCATCGTACTTGGGTTAAAATCCGACATGGTATGTAGAACCAAGGATGATTTTGTATTTATGACTAATGCATTTGTTTTGAAAATGTAAAGAAATAAAATAAAAGGTTTTAAAATACCTTTTAAAAATTTATTTAACCAAATATTATCATCGAAACACGAATTAAACCGTCATGGTATGATAAACCAAGGGTGAAAAATGTTTTATGGTTAAAAGTTTATCATGAAAAATGATTTGAAATATTTGAAATGGTAAAAACCGATTACAAATAAGAAATGAAATAAAGGGAAAGATGAGACCAAACACGGCTGGATTAAGGCCTGAGAGGGGATTTAGGCGCAAGCCCCGCTGCTATACAAGCAGCCCCTCTCCGACCAAAATCCGGTTTTGGCTCATTTATCCCATACTTGGATTATGTTATGCATGTTTTAGCATGTTATAGTCATAAAACAGATGAAAAACATGATAGAAGAGGATTTTTACACCCTCATACTTACATGCTAGGCTTGAGACGAGAAATCGACGAAAGTGTATCAACTTGTTTGGTCGGAAAACTCGGTTTGAAAACCGTTTTAGCAATGTAAAAAGAGTGTTTTAAGTTTAGTGATGGTTTAGTTGGTCGAGATGGTCGGCCAAGTGATTTAATGCACGATGACGGTACCAAACAATGCGTAAGGTTTGTGTTTTCGATCGGTAGGTCGAAAACACGTGTCAGATTGTGACTTGAGAAGTCGAGTTTAGAATTTTAAGGGAGAAATAAGGGGGCGAACACTCGCGTAATCTCAAATGGTAGCATTTGAGGGGTATTTATAGAGAAATGGGTGGTTGTGTGCGTTTTGAGCGACGTGGCCGCATAGGCTGCTCAAAGAGGCGCGAGCCAATTCGCGGGTCTTCGAGGTGTTTTGTCACTATCACACAATTGTAATCATGATTTGTTCTATCCTATGTTTTGGATGACATGATTTGTACTTGACCATGAAGCATTTCGGGAAATACTTAACATGGAAGTCTTGAAAAGTTTTGTTTTTTGTGGTTGACTCGATTTGACTCGTTGTTGGAGTCGGAATTTGAATTTTTTAGTCGGTTTTGACTCTAGTTAGTGTCATTGTGACCTCGTCATCATGCATTAAACATTCCAGGTACTTTTGAAAAGTTTTGAAATGTTTTGTTTTCGAACTCGTTTTAAGTTTTTCGACGTATAGTTGTACAAAACTGTCGATCAAACGTTGCAATTCCTAAACATGTTGTAGTCCGATAAGGGTGTTTGTTGGAGACTCAACAAATACTGGGTATCTACACATATATACCTAAATATCACAAAATATTTATGTCTAATTATTCTTTACCTAAAAACCCATACACAACTCTATAAATCGCTGATTGTAAACTCTAATCCATAAACACCCGTCAAAACTGAACTCTAAATTGTAACTTGCATACGAATAAATAATTATATGATGATATAAAAGCCGTATTAAAACTGGAGCACGACATGCCTCTGAGTAATCAATAGCTAAACATAAATTGAAGGCACCAAAGCAAGCACAAATTCAACTTATTTATAAACACAACATTCACGATTAAATTTAATTCTAAACATAGCTTTAAGCTACCTCAACTCAACTTCAGCATCCCGGATTTAATTGATTCAATAAATTTGTTAAATTATCATATTATTAAAGCACCAATATTATTGCTACAAAGATAATTAGTTTTAAGACACATAATAAAATAATATAGCTATTTTCTTAAGCTAAATCAATATTATTATTATTATTTTTATTATTATTATTATTATTATTATTATTATTATTATTATTATTATTATTATTATTATTATTATTATTATTATTATTATTATTATTATTATTATTATTATTATTATTATTATTATTATTATTATTATTATTATTAAAACACCAAAATTATTGCTACAGGATAATTAATTTTAAGCCATGTGATATAGTTTTTTGGGCTAAATCAGACGTCCAACGTTAAATGAATCTGGAACCTCCCAATCGCTTCCAAACTCGATAGGCAAAACATGACCAGTTTAGAACATGTGGTGATTGTAATACTCCACTGAACCGAAGACGTTATTCGGGTGGGTATCCCCTTGAAGAGGTCCACTGATAGGTTTAAAATCTGACTAGTACTTAAAAGGATTGGAAGTACTACTCATATCAACAAAGTGCACTTTCTTTTCTGGTTATCTGTGCAAAAGAACTCCACAGTTATGCGTGCTTGGCTGGGAGTAGTCTTAGGATGGGTGACCTCTTGGGAAGGTTCCCGGGATGCGCGTGAGTGAGGACAAAATGCGTTGGAAAGGACCCTGTTGATATGTGGGTCATGTACACAGTCTGACGAGCTAACGTGAGTGACTGCTTCCGACCCAAGGTTTGGGCCCTGGTGTTACAGTGATGGTGGTGGTTGTGACGAAAAGCGCACCATTAAAGGTGTTGGAAAACATAACCCGAGGATGGTGTTGTTGAAATGGCACCATCAAAGGTGATGGGGATGAAGGTAGGGATCTAAAATGGCACCAACAAAGGTGCTTAAAAATATAACGCGGGAATGACATTGTTGAAATAACACCATCAAAGGTGACGGGGATAAAGGGAGGGATATAACAACCATTTGGGCTTGATAACGGATTTGGAATGATGAGGATACATGTAGAATATAAACTGAATAAGTGAGGCCCAAATTGGTGAGGTTCAAAGCCCGCACAAAGCAGCCCAACCCAATTCAGTGACACTATTTATACAAGCTACTATTCGCTAGTGAATAGTAAGTTGGTGCTCACTCTTTTAATAAACGGAAAATTCATATGGTACTCTCGAACTTTGTCATTTTGCACGTTGTACCCAACTTTTTAAGTCTGTGTACATGATACCCATCATGTTTGATTTTCATGCACAACATGCCCTTTTTGTCGCTAGAAAAAAAATTCAATTGCGCATAACTCCAAGACCGGAATTCAGAATCGGCCAATTTTTTTCCTAAAATGATTATCTTGTCATAATCTACGATTTGAGAAAAAAAAAATTGTCGGCTGAAACGGAAATCTCAAATCAACCATATTTTCGATGATAAACTTCTGAATGTCCATTTTCGATTTATCAATTTATTGATCTCAAAGAGATAATCAATTTGAAAAAAAAATTAGTCAATTCCGATTTTTGGTTTATAATTTATGCTCAATTGAAAATTTTAAGAACCATAAAAATGGCGTATTAACAAAACAATTGTTATGTACGAACTATTTATATACGAACTAAGAATACATGTTCAATTAAAAATTCAACTAGTTTAGAACCCGTGCAATAAATGCACAGTATATATAATTTTTTTTTATTTCTAATAAGATATTTAAATAACAGTTATATCTCATTAATTGTTTATTTTTTTTTCAGAAAAAAAATATAAAATTAAAAATTAATCTAAGAGAACAAGTAATGTGCTGAAATGTATTTTTAAAACAAATTTTGTTGTACCACAAAACTAATGATGCCAATTTATAAATTCCCTCATTTTTTTCTGTCATGAAAGTAATAAAAAAATCTATAGTTTTGTTTATAGGTAGTATGAGTCAAGTCATTCTCAAATAATACCATCAATAAAAGATTTAACAGTTTATATTATTATATTTTAATTAAAATATGATAATTTAGGATTTAATGAAAATTATATAATTTGATGAAAAATTAATTTTAATGAAAATATAATAATATAATGAAATAAATTATAATTATTAATTTACTTATTTAGTGAATACTTTTAGGGGTCGTTTGGTTCAAAGTATCGGAATGGATTGGAATGGATTGCGATATCATAGAGGTATGGAGTTAGAACCTCATACTTGCTCACAATTGTTTGATTCGATCTTAGAATGGATTGAATATAGTAACAAGGTGGAATGGATTTAGAAACTTGGGTATATATATGGGCCATATGGGTGTGAGATTCCAAGGGCTTGGAATGAAGTTAGAATAAGGCCTTGTTCTTTTGGACTTAATTTCAGTTCTAATAAGTTCAATTCAGTTCAGTTCAGCTCCATTAAGTTCAGTTCAGTTCAGCTCCATTCAGTTCAGTTCAGTTCAGTTTAGTACATATTAGTTTATTTCAACATTAATATTATATTCTTATTTTATATTCTTATTATTGATATTCTTCTTATTATTATTATAAAAAGGGATGCGTGCAGCTTTCATAGATAGAAAAATAAAAGTTTACATGAAATTGGTGGGGAGCCGAGAGACAATCTGGGCCTCCACACCCTTAGCAACAACAAAGCTAAGTTTAGTAAAAATATAAGCGGTCACCCGAGCCCCCGCATCCTGAGATATCGAGAATTTCTGGATCCTCTTGAGTAAGGCAACAACATCCGAACCCAGCTCTCCAAGCGAAGAGAAAGAGAAGGGAAGGAAACCATAACCAGCTGTCGCGCATAAATCCCCGTACTTAGCACACTTACGCTGAGCAACATCAGCGACAACCCGCCCGGGCACAAAAATATTATTATATTATTTTTATATTTATTATATTAATATAATATTTATTAATAATTAATTCGTATTGTTTATATATTTTTATATTTATATTTTATATATTTATTATTATTATATTTATTATTATTATTATATTATATTTATTATTTTATTAATATATTCATTATTATTAATATTATTCATAACATATTTATTATTATTATTATTATTATTAATATTATTATTAATATTATATTTAATATTATTATATTAAATAGTTATTATATTATATTTATTATTTTATTAATATATTCATTACTATTAATATTATTAATCACATATTTATTATTATTATATTAATAAATTATTATATTAGACCTATTATTATTATTATTATTATTTATTTTTTAGTTACTATTACTATTATTATTATTATATTATATTATTATTCATAATTGTATCATTTATATTACTCATATATTATTATTATTATTATTATTATTATTATTATTATTATTATTATTATAACTATTACTATATCTATTGTTATATTGCTATTTTATTTTTTATATATCTTATTAGATTATTATTATTATTATATTAATATATTATTATTATTAATGAATAATATTATTATAATATTTATTATTATTTCAGTTCAGTTCAGATCAGTTTAGTTCAGTTCAGTTTAGCTCCATTAAGTTCAGTTCAGTTTAGTTTAGCTCTATTAAGTTCAGTTCAGTTCAGTTCAGATAATTTCTGTCCAAAAAAACAGGGTCTAACTCTATTTCAAAACCCCTAACCAAACACTATAATGGATTGAATCTATTCCAAAAGTTTCAACCAAACACCCCCTTTAAATTGTCAAATGTCAATAGCTTCATTCATTAAAAATATGCTTTTTGGTGAGAAAATTTGCAAGTTCACCTATTCCTTTAGTAGATAGAGGATGGTTAGTGGTTACTCGATTACTCTGAACTATTTTTTGAACCCGTGCTCTGCACGGGTGACAATGTAGAGTGTTAATCGAAGTAGATCTTAAATATATAGCTTTTGGAGTGAAGTTGTAAGGTTTAATTCATTAATACTCCTAGGTTTTGGATAGAACTTTTGAAAGATTTTTTTTTTTTTAATTTATGCATATATTTGTAAAGTTATATCTCGTAATTTTATTCATAGTACTTTGTAATTTGTTTTCTTTTCATCTAGTTAAATATTTAAATTATGCGAGTTTTAAGGGAGACTTACAGTTATTTGCCTTCTCGGATATTTTTTGGACCCTAATTTTTAGATCGATACCATAAAGTGATAAGCTGATGCTTAAAGATTTTAAATGAAATTATTAGTTGATCAATTGTGAATTTGGATACATGATTGTTGAATTTGCCAATAAAATACTCCCGTGTCGGTCAGCTTCCCCACATGACTCTCCAACTCAACCGACCAAGACCACCCCTTACACACCGCTCTTCCCACCCTTACCCTACCCAGTCACTCAAACACACCGCTCCTCCCTCAACCACCAGTTCTTAATTAGTCGGATTTAAAACTTAATTAGTCAAATTTAAGTCAATCAATCAGAATGCTATATTCTTTAAAAGATATTGTAAAATTATCCTAATATCGTAACTGAACAAATATCCTTCCCAATTAAATTGATATTTTTTTATTTACGTTTTAGAATTACATATATTGACACGTGGCACACTATAAGGCTAATAACACGTGTTGAAAAATATGGTTGATGTCTGGAAGCAGCGTTCGCCATCACTGATCTGCTACCTCGAGATCCACCAGCAGACCCTCAGTAGTGAATGCACCCAACACCTTAGACCACGTTGTCCCTCTCAACCCCTCTCTCAACCGCCCGCCCTTCCGCCCCTATCTTGCCTCCACCATCACCTACGTCCTCCAACTACCCTACCCTATCTTGCCTCCACCATCACCTACGTCTCGTACCTCCAGCATAATCATCATCCCAGTCCCACCCTCACGCGTGATCCCTAACCATTCTCATATCATTATGCGAGTCCCCACCCCCATCATTACCCACCCATTGTGCCCCCTCCTTTATCACGACCTCTCACCATTAACATTGCTCATTCGTTCGCCTTTCAAGTCCGGCAAATACTAATTTTTTTTTATTGAGTCATGCTAACACTTGTCTCTCAACATTGTAAATCATTTTTGTCATGTAACACAACTAATTTGATATAATTTAAAATGGAAGATTGAACAATAAAATTAAAATGGGTAAAATATTTTTTTGCTAACACCTTATTTACTCACCGCCTTTCACTGTCATAATGTTATGCATTAGTTGTTAGATAATTTTTTAAAGTCTCTCCATCAATTGACAAAATGAAAATAATACTAAGTATCTAAATTAATTTTTTGATTATTCTATATTATCTATTATATTATGGAATTATCTGATAAATTTTAGCAAATTTATATTTATGTATTTATTCATAATTTTTTTTTCAAAACCCTATATCAGAATAAAGTAAGACTATTTCAAGGTAGTGAAATATTTCTTCCGCTTCTTTCGTTAAATGACGCACATTAATTTAGAGAAAGAATCAAAATTTATTATTAGTAGCACACTTACTCGTTATAGGAGTTTATGAGATATGACTTTAGCAATGACTCGTTGGCTTATAAGGAAAGATTGGTTGTTTAAAAGAAGAAAAAAAGAATCTAGTATTTTACATTGTAAAAATCTAAATGACCAAACTCAAATGTAATTGACCACCTAAACTCTTTATAGCTATTGTTTCCATTCTTTTATATAACTATTTGCGATCCTTCAAAGATCCGCAAATTTCGTATCCAATGACAATTTGTAGAGTGAATATCATTTTGCAACATTTGAGAGAAAATCAAAATTATGAAGAAGACTTGCCAAACAATGATGTTAATACGGAAATTCACCTCCACTTGAGAACAATACTTTCTAAAGACTAAATAAAAGCAGAAATATGATAAATATAATTTTTAATAATATTACTCTAAATTAGAAAAATTATAAGTTAAGATAGGCATACGGCATATCCGCCTTAAATTTAAAATGAGTCAAATAGAATGGATAGGGAAAATGGTCAAATGCCTAATATAACGTACCTAAAACCTGTCATATCAATTCGATTGAAAGTTATTTGACCCGTTTTGATCTTACAATGTCGTCTCAAGAGAGACAAACACTATTAATATTTTTTTTTTAAATTTATGCTGTGAAATTTTGACCCGTGCACATTAAAATAACAATTTTCCATTTTTTATTTGGTACATATTTCCTCCAATTTATCAGATTCTTTACATTTTTTCCTTTTTTTTCGGTATATTCAACTGATTATTTATGTTTCCTTTAATGGGTTTATATGGTTGGTTACCAAAATAAGTACTCTCCTTAAAAGTCACTTGTATGTGAGGTCATAAAAATAAAAATCCACACCAAAAACAGATGTAGAAAATTTGATGAATGAAGGGGAATAATGTTAATTATTGAAACACATACAATAACAAAAATGATAATTGAACTTGTACATGTTTGAAACGATATAGTCGAACCGTCAAATATGCAATTCCGTCATATTATCATATAAGTATACAATGACTAAAAAGTGAATGATATATTATATACATAATTTAATTAAAATACTCCCTCTTATTTAAGGTGATCCTTCTTATTTTCATTTTCGGTTTATTCAAGTTAACTCCTGTATTTCTTTATTTGAAAGCTTTGTGTGACCTAAATTCAATTACATGCAGGGTAGTGTGATTTGTGTGGTTCATAGTCACTCCCTTAATTAAAGTAGACACCTCTTTCAGCAATGCCACTATACTCGTCTTTTATTGCAGAATTTAAAGACTAAATTGAACTTGATTCTACCAACTGCCAATCTGTTAGTTTGGATTTACAGAAAACCATGGTCAAGTGTAAAGAAGAAGGTTGCACTAGCCTGGGTGCAAGCCCTTTTCTACGAAGTTTGGATCCAAAGAAATAGGGTGAGGATTGAAGGAAGCTAAGTCTTATGCATCCTAAACATGTCATGGATAAGCTTGGTGCCCTGATGAAATTTAGATCTTTTTCTTGGCAAAAATGTAAACTTAGTTTGAATGAGGAGACTTGGCTCAATTCGATCAACAATGGTTGAATGTCCTTGTTTCCCAAAATTGTACCGTTGTGGTAGTTTGTAATTGTTTGTTTCATTCTTAATGAGTTACCTTTTACCAAAAAAAAAAAATTAAAGTAGACAAATGAAAGGGAACTTCACCTTGAATAGAAGGAAGTATACAACGGGCTATCAATAAAGTTATGTATAAAAAACCTTTTATACATTAACATTTACATTTATCCTAGCTAAACAACACTATGTCTCCCTTAAGACGGTCCTATCAATCTTAAGTTTTGTGACGGATCAAGTACATACCATTCGTATTTGTTTTATATATACAAGTGATATAATAGTTGACATTTCTTAAACTTAATATGAATGGTGCCGTCTTAAATAAAAATTTGTGCGCAAATAAATTATTTTCCCCAAAAAAATTGTAGAGTGATTTATAAGGAGTACAACCATAGACATTTGGTAAATTTTTGCCGTCTTGAACTATTCTCCCTTAATGAAGGACATTATGCAATTGGTAAATTGGGCCGTACCTCCATAACACAAATTCTTCAAGACCTCCAATTACTTGTTAGATCCTCTTAAACACATATCGCTCCATTAACCCTATTACTCCCTCACTTCCGTCGTTCACTATCAACTCCATTTTTCCATCTATTTTAATTTCTTCTCTTCTTCCTCCCTCAACTTTACCTTCCATTATTCTTACTTTATTCCAAAAATTAATAACTATTTCAATTAAATTATCAATTATCTAATAACCTACTATTATATATGTAAGGTGATTAGTTATTAAGCTGATAGTGAAGAATCAAAGATAGTCCATAATATATTTATTGAAGTGGGTTGATCAGTAGATCTGCATCGTTGATTGATGAATGTCGTGAATTAGGTCAAAAGAGTAGTATATTCATGCATGCAGAGAAGAGTATACCATATTCCTGATCAATTTTAATATCTTTATTTACAAATTTCTAAAGTTTATTTTTTTTGTTCCATTTGAAGTTTGAGATTTATGATTTATTGTAAACAATTTACTGATTAATTGGTTTTTTGTCAAATTTAAAATAAGAATCAATTTATGAGATTGTAGCGTTTTTTTTAGCTTAATAATAAGGTGTATAGTTTAATTAGTGGACTGAATTATTTCATTTGTTTTTGTATTAACTAGTTGGAAAGCCGCGTGCTACGCACGCGGCATCCAACTCTTATCGACGATACTAAATGGAGGCGATTTCTGTAGTATTGAAAGAACATATTATTTTACGGTATTTGTACAATATTTAGACGGTATTTGTACAAGCAAACATGTACATATATTACAAATGAAACTAATTCATTGATTTATTGCGGATAGGTCTTTTCTCCGATCTAGTAAACACAAAGTGGTTGTAGGTAATGTTATCCTACCATAGACTAAGTACATTTTTATATAAGGTAGTAACCGTATATTTTAAGTTAATCATCTTTCACCACATGGACAGCAAACTCAACAGATGTATCATGTACTTCATTGTTTGGAAGAACATCATGTTCAATCTCGGACCATTGGGAATTATATGTCATTGCTGGGAAAACGAAGCTCTTCTCATATCGATGAGCCAAACACCTTGCATTAAGATAGCGATATCTCATATCTCGATCAGTTCCGATAAAGGTTGCAGGAACTATGATAGAGCAACGTCCAAGATCTGAACTACGTGTTTTGTCCGCCGTTGATTTCAACTGCATTATTTCCTAGCTGCATATACAACAAGTATATCAGCAATGTAAGGATAGAAAAGGTAAAAGACAATATGCAGTACCACGAAATAATATTTGAATATAATATTGCTAAGAAATAATATGTGAATACAAATAGAATATATTGGTAAAAATGTAGGGAAAGTTGGCGCTTAGTCGAGTAATAAAAAAAATTATAAGAGAAAAAAGAAATTTGTAACCTGGTATCTAATAATCTTGACCATAAATAAAAATTTCGATTGTTATTAATTTTAACTTAGAATAACTATTTTCCTCTATTGTGTGTTGCGTAGTTTTCGAAAGTTGTCTAATATTAATAGGTAGATTATTTGTCAATTGTTAACTTCGTTAGGTATTCATACTTTATAAGTTGAAAAAAATAGAGACAAGACATCACTAAGGAAAAAATATTGAATCATTCACTCACATATATATATATATATATATATATATATATATATATATATATATATATATATATATATATATATATATATATATATATATATATATGTTTTTTTTAACAAGTACACATAATTTGTTACTATTATATAGTATATTTTACAAAAACACGTACTTTGTCACTATTACATTGTAAAAGTACATGCTAGCATAAACAGGGAAATTGTGGAGTTGTTATGTACGTAAGAGGTACGGTGCAAACGACTAAGCTACAAATTATTTATTACATATACACCAAAGCGGTAGTGGCTTTTTGTACATAAGAGGTACTTCACAAACAAACAGGCTACCTACGCATCATCCACAACCGTTAGGACTTTTGTGGTTCTACTTAGCTAAAAGTCCATGAGGTTATCAAGTTCCTGCTCAAGTAAATTGAACTTATGTTGCAGCTCCTGTAGGGCATAGTAGTTATAATCAAGAACCTCAAATTTATAGATATCACGTAGAAAAGTAATTGCTTGACGTGCGCAATTCTGTTGTAATGGACCAAAAAGTCTTGAAGGGGTTCCAATAAACGTGACTGTATTTGGAGGGTTGCCAACATCTCTAATCTTGACATCTGCTCTAAGTTCATCATTTGTAACAGCGTGGATGCCAAATTCTGCAGGTGGTAGCTTGACTTGTTTAAGCATGTCATTAAGTATAATTTTCAAATTGGTCTCCAAAGTTTTGTTAGGTGTTTCCATCGATCCTGATAAGAAAAATATGTTAGCTGTTTGATTGTATATGTATTTATGGAGAAATGGACGACAAATAAACAAACTTATGTACAATGAACAAAGTCGTACTCATATTAACACAACATAAGCTATAGTGCATTCTACTATAAGTATCATACAACATATGGTTTTTAAGTTTACAAACACGTGGAAGCACCCCTATGATACATGTACCAGTAAACGTTGATTATCTACATAAACAAACGCCAACACCTACCTACTTGCACATTTGAAAAACTCACACATGTGCTTTATTACATATTTTACACAGATAGTGTGGACGGGTGTTTTATGTACATCGCTTTTATACATTCCTATCCTTGTAGCAACATTCTCTCATACAACAACTACTTGCTTTTCTTATTAAGCTTTTGCACACGCCAACGAATCTGTTTAGTGGCATCGCCAAGCATGTATGCTACCATCTTTACAGCAAATACTTCGCCACGTATCATTAGCATTAACTCGTCAATAAGGTCTCTTCGTTGCTGCAGTCATGAAAAGAAATATCTATTTTATTATCGCTTTTGCGTCTTCGAATTTGAAGTAGCAGGTTAATATTCGCAAAGGTTAAAAAACAAACCTCTGGAACAACTTTAATGAGTTTGTCGGTAGTTGTCTGTAGAAGATCTTCGGCAAGAAGGTCAAATAGAGTAATGTTTGTAGTTCCACTCTCATCTTCGAAAACTACATGTAGTATGCATCTGGAAAACAACACATCGATTTAGCCTTAAACTGATTAAGGTTAGCAACCTGAAGCGCATTTGTACACAAAATGCTTGCAGCTCACCTTGGAATCGATGTTGTCATATGTGGTGTTGTTGATGCACTACAGAAAAACCGTGTCCCCAATAGAACTGTAGTTTTTTTTATTGCAGACATTACATGAGGTGTAAAGCAAACTATCGGGATTAGTGATTTTTTGTACTTTCTCTTCGATCCAGGCAGTAGTGCCTTCCTGAGGGAGGAAAAACAAAATTTTATGTAATATTAGCAGACAAGCGGAACGGGAGATATCCTATAGTTTTAGTAATATATAAAGGCTTACTTCCATATCCATAAGGGGACTAATAGCAATACGCACTTCTTGCCCTTTGTCAGACACATTTTTTTTTTCCGGAGCTTTTTCCAATTTTTTTTCCGGAACTTTCTCCTATATTATTCCGTAGACCTGCTCTGACCAACTCAAGCACAGATATGTTTTCATGAATCCTATATGAGAAAGAGAAAAGGAAATTATGTGCTAATAAACGATTGTGGCCTAAAGAAGTACTTGTACCTACCAAACACGCATTGCATCTGCTTCTGGGAGTATGCTGTTAAGACTGATAATGGAGTATGGTGAGGTATTCCAACTTCCTTCTGCAAGCGACCACAAGGACATTTTTTTATTTTTAAAAATACGTACAGAAAGATATGTGTCCGTAAAAACTTAAAATACAAAACCTACCACCAAATTTGTCTGCTCTAACCCTAGTGATATGAACAACTGGCATTGAATTGACAACCGGTTCAAACACCGCAACTTCGTTTAAGAGGGGTTCATGCCAAACTGTTAGCGTGACTGGTCTCATACTATGGCATGTTAAAAAAAAGTTTGTGTGAAATTGGATCAATACACAAAGACGTATATTTAGGGATAAAAATAAAACTTCATACTGTTGATCAGTATTGATTAGATCACGAACATCGAACTCTACCTCTTGTTTCATCGATCTCACTTTTCTTTCTGCGTACATTGTTAAGACAACAGCAATGATGTCTATAGGAGCAAATATTAAGTAACTGTTGCAGCTTTGGCTAAAGGAGGGAATTCATAAAACTACATTTAAATTACCTAGTCTTCCCACGTGGCCTACGTAGTCTCTACAGGAGTTAACTGGAACCAAAACGGTATTATGACTTTCATCCGGCGCAGAAGTTTGAACAACATGGGTGCGAGATTTTATGATCATTTGGAAATGTTGACTTCCTCTTCGAAGATTTGCAGGAATAAGATTAATGGTGGCATTCGTTATTTCGTAGTCCTTTCCTTCGTGAAATATTTCAGAAAAAAGTTCAATATCTTGATTAAATAAAGTGGCAGACATTTCAACACCCTGTAAATGTTAAATTACGTCAAAATGGGATTGTTATTATATAATATAATTTTTTTTATCATAAAGGGAAAATATAAAAGTTAATTATGTACAACGCCGTCTATGAAAAGAAGCTTCTGTAACCAAGTTGTTCCATTGCATGCAAGTTTAGGGGGCATAATTGAATCCAGCGTCGCTGAAATGGTAAAATTGCCGTCTGCGTCAGTGACATCAACCAGCGGTATCTTTGTTGGGGCCCTAACAAACTACAAAAAGAAAGATGTAATTTGCAAATGTATGCAACCGAATATCGTATGAAGCCTTAAAAGATAAACACAAATAGCGAATGGAAAAGGAACTTTTTATTTTGTATAAGATAGTTATACTATCAAAATAGTATTTACAATACATACAACACATGAAAAAACTTTATATTATATTAGCTCTATGTAAAACTTCATAACAAACCACGTTTTTTGTTGTTCGCCAGCTGTTATCGGAGTTGTCACGTGGTATTATAGCAACTGTTACATCAGCACTTTTCCTAGCACGCGAAAGCGTGACGTATAGTTGTCCATGTGAAAAGACAGATCTCGGTAAGTAAATGCCCACTTTGTCAAGAGTTTGGCCTTGCGCCTTGTTAATTGTCATCGCAAAACTCAGCCTAATAGGAAACTGTTTCCTCCTAAAGTTAAAAGGAAACTTATCACTGGGTGATGGCTGTAGCGGAATTCTAGGTATAAATACTCGTTCACCTTTATGATGGTTGTTATCTATTTCTGCGTCGATGACATTTCTTGAGAAAGCTTTGCAGATTAATCTTGTACCGTTACAAAGTCTGGAAGTTGGATCTAGATTTCTAAGAAGAATAATCGGACTATTTTTTTTCAATACTAATTGATGTGGTGGAAGACCGCTTGGGGAAAGAGTGTTTAAAAATTCTATCGGATATTGTTCAGCAGTTATATCAGCAGCTTCATCGAAGCTCTTATACTCAAATGCTCGACCATGTTGCTTCGTTACTAAAATGAATTAATAATCTCGGTGTCTTCATTTTTCGGTGTTAAGATTGCTCGCTTCGTAGTGAGCATAGGATCTAAAGTGGTAAGGCCAATATCAGGGTAGATAGATTGAATAAGTGTATCAAGAAGTGAGCAACTCTGAGATTCAGATATGACAATGGCTCGTGGTAAACGTATATATTTTCCGTTCTCATAAGGTGGTCTACCTTCACCAACTTGCAGAACGAAGTTACTGAAAACAGGGTCATGAATCGCTCTCATATTAACAGTTAAATGCATTTTTTTGTGAGTTTGCCATAGAGAAGACGTAACAAAGCTTGCACTTACTGCCTCCTGGAGAGTGCTCTTAGGTATAACCGGAAGTACCTGCCTAAAATCGCCACCAAATACAACGACCTTCCCGCCAAATGCTTTAACAGTTGAACAAACGTCACGTAATGTTCTTTAAAAATGCTCAATTGCAAGTTTCTTCGCCATTGATGCTTCGTCCCATATGATCAATTTACACGCTCGGTTTAGCTCACCTAGCGCAGTCTGCTTTGAGATTTGGTAGCTTTGATTTTCATCAAGATCTAAAGGAATTTTAAATCTCGAGTTCGCAGTCTTTCCACCGGAAATGTTCGAGGCAGCAATTCCTGAGCTAGCAACGGCGAGAGCAATAATGCCATGACTACGAAGATTTGCTAGCAGAGCCGAATATAAGAAAGTTTTACCAGTACCACCTGGACCATCTAGAAAGAAAGCACCGCATTTATTACGCACAACCCTGTCGTAAATTATCGAGTAAGCGTACTTTTGTTCGGAATTTAACAAATTAACAGATTCAATTTCTTCTGACGTTATAGGAATGTTCATCTCTTCTTCAATTGCTTTCATTCTGCATTGATTGGATTACTCTTCGTCCAACCTAAGACCACCAAAGTCGAATTTCGAAAAACTTTTACCCATGGACTCAATAACTGTGCAAACATTCCTGAGTGTCAAGTTAAAAACCTTACGTTTTTTTGTCGGGAATGCATGAGCAAAGTCTTCAGATAAGTACGGAAAAACTTTATCCCACAACAAACGTGGACTTTTTGGCTCGCAGTAGATCAGTAGTGTTGCAAAAAGCCTTCGTAAGACGAACGACAGTTGATAGTGACAAGCTTCTTCTAAGCACTGCTCAATTGACTTATCGGCCTCAAGAAGTCCACGTCTATACGCAGCGTCGCGAAACGAAGAACACAGTGCACCATTTATGCTCAACAAATCATTAAATGACTGCGGACCTTTCACATTCGTTAGTAGAAGGCGTAAATAGTAGCGCTCACCTTCGGAAGGATTTGTGTACACCAATCTCCCGATTGCAAAGCCTTTCGACGCGAGTCCAAGATTTTGGAACCCTTTTCTCCATGCCACACATAATGCTCAGGAAACTGTTGGTATGTCAATGTACGAGCATATATATCATATGTGTTACGATGGAAAAATGATGTTAGCATTGTCGTTGTTCTGTATTCATCATCTATGACATTTTCGACTTGCTCAAAAGGTCGAAAAACAACAGTTTGCATATTGGGAAGATGTACTTGGAGAGTAACAACATTAGGATGAACTTCATTTAAACTAAATCTGAAGATTCTCCAAGCGGCTTCCAGTGGCGAAATCCATCTAGCTGCTTGATAAGAACTAATCTCGTCAATTGCTTCTACATTATTATTGTCGGTCAAAGCAATAGAAATTTGATCATGACCTTTGTAGACGTATTTATACAAATACTTAACTGCCTTAATCATTGAGCAAACCTCAACATTTAAGTGGCAATCAAATCTCGCTAAAAGAAAAGGATTGTAAGGGACAACCCATCTGTTGTCAATCCATGATTCACGAATGTAAAAAAATCGTCCGTCTTCTCGCCTTCGGTATATTGGATATGAATTTCGACCATTCATGGTAAAGTCACAGAAGTCACGAGGATAGTGATTCTTGCATTGCCTATTTCTCATGCAAGGATTAGAAGGAAAATCTATGCCGCAAGGACCATGCATCATATGTTTAACAACGGCTGTGTAGAGGTGTGGATTGGTAGATTCGTCAGGTATCTCAGCACATACGTGCAAATCATAATGCTCCGGTGATCTAATCTTGCTTGCTGAATCCAAAATTATAAGGAAATGTGCATGAGGTAGTCCTCTTTTTTTAAACTCCACAACGTAAACGTAACCAGCAACATTTCTAAATAGTTTTCGTTTGACTATAGCCTTTTTTAATTCTATAAGTTTGGCTCTAAAAACTTGTGTCACAAGATCAGGTCTATTCTGCGCTTCGTCATGGGGAAGAAGCTCACACTCAATCTCAGGCTATCTGGGATTACATGTGATAGTTAGAAAAATGTCTGGCTTTCCATACCGTTAAACCAAACACATAGCATTTAAATAGCGGTGGCGCATATCCCGATCACAACCAATAAAGCTAGCAGGAAGGATAAAACGATGGCCAATGTTTGCAGCGTGAGTCTCGCCAGAATTGTAGCTGTCGATTATACCCTGATAAAGTTCAGCTCGAATAACCTTTTGATTGAATCTAATGAAATCAAGGTGTGTCGTTTCAAGCTTAATATACATGTCAACAACATATTGTTGGAGTAGACGACCGCTTCGAAGTAGTATTGATGTATCAGTAATTCGAATTTGTAGACGGTAGCAGTAATACTCTCTACAAGAAACTTTTTTTATCAGAATCAGCTGAATGTGCAACTGAAAAAGAGAAGATTTATTTTAAAAAATATGAGAACTACAAATATAAGGATAGCTGAATGAAGTATTAGAACAAGAAACAGTAACTGACCTTGTTCTTCAGCCTCAAGCAAGTCATCAGTAGACTGCACAAGTACTTCATTAATAGGAAAGGTCGAATACTGTTGTCGCATTCTATGACCTATTTGGTATCTGTAGATACTCTGATGCCATCTTGTCTCACCGTAAAGGAAAAGGACAGGATACTGTAGAGGATCGTAGCACCCGTAGTAATGTAGTATGCGACGACTTCCGCCTCCACATGCATAGACAACTATATCATGTGCAAGTGGTGCAGATGAGGTGTCCTCCTCTACCCAAACAGTAGCAATCTGCGACGCAGTTGGGGTGTTATGGGTACGTTGATCATGCGATGGATTTGATCGGATAACTATACGATTTTCTTCATGGATGTTAAGTTCTCTCAAAGATCGAAAAAAATGTGCATATGGATTTCCTTCACGTAGACATGACATAATGATGTAGATCTGGATAGTCTTGCAGGCGATGTGCTAATTGAAGGTCAGTGTCATAGAAGTATAGTTGTATGTATCTTGGGCGAACCTCCGTCGGCAGTACATCATTAATGTAACGGTAAACTTGTCCTTGAACTCTAAACGTGTAAATACCCCGATTTCTACGTGCAAGTTCACTGTCTTTCTTAACTCCAAATGATGTAAAAGCGAACGAGCTGTTATAAAACGTGATGTATTTTCTAAAGTTTTTTCCATACTCGTCATTCGAAAGGAAAAGTTGTCTAAGAGTATTTGGTGTTGATACATGATACCCGTCGTAAGGTGTCAAAAATAATATTTATAATTCCAACTACAACTATAGATAGCGGTAGCAGGGTCGAACCACAGGGAGGCGATGCAATCAATAGTTGTCTGATTTTAGTCTTTAAAGTAACAAGTGTGGAGGTTTGATTTGATTTGGTCTATAGCTAAAGACAATAAAAGAAAAGTAAACTAAATGAACGGATGAAAACAAATATTAAAAGGGTGCTAAGATAGTCGGTTCACTATAGTTTCGGCGGCAGTATACTAGGTAGGTCTAAAAAAAACACATGAGACGGGAAAATAAGAAGTCCTCTCGGTCCATTCTTACAGGTAGCATCTTTCGATCTCGCTACAGGTCCCTAATATCACTAATACTAACTTTCGTCCTGAAAAGCGACTAAAAGGCTAAATTAACTCATCTTTCGACCTCATTAATCTAGTCGTCTTAATTAGGTAGGCTATCTCCCTTCCCTATCTTTCGATCTTTATTGGGTCGGTCAATTCCTAAACATTCAACTAGTCGCATGCATTCGATTCGTCAAATATAGCAGTTTAATTAATTAAAACGAAGGTAATCTCAGCGTGGCCAGTCGATCGACCAGGGAGCCCAGTCGATCGACCATGGCGCGATTTAGGTCACTATTCTAATGCCGCCTACTTCTACGGATTCCCTACATCCTAGCACAGGGGGGTTTAGCCACTCATACTTACGATGAAAACAACAATAAGAATTACGAATAAAGCTACTGAATTCATGATTAAATTTACTAAATAAACAACTAGCATAAAACGATAATTTGGCTTCTGGGAAACTATTCTAGCAATTCTAATCTATGAACAAATAGAGCAATAAAACTGAAATAAGAACAGAAGAATACCGTAAAAGCAGGAAGAAAGATCAAAAACCAAATGCAAAAGTAAATTGTATTGAATGATTAAAACTTTTAATGCCAAACCCTAATTAGTTCCCTAATAACTCGCTCATTATCATGAAAAACAAAAGCTACGTTATATAGGAATATACGTAACACTTATTACTGAAACCTAACTACTATGGGCTTCCTATTTTTCGATCTCTTAATTCACGCAGATTAGCGGCTTGGTCGATCGACCATGAAGGTCAGTCGATCGACTGAGCTATCGCTGAACAGTAGCTTCTATAAGTCGTGGGTTGGTCGATCGACCATGAAGGCCAGTCGATCGACTGGTTTAGCTGATAGTCCGCTTCTAATTCTTCATAAAATTATCTTTCAGGCCTCGAAATGTGCACCAAGCTCGTTCCTTGAGTAATACTTCACGTCAAATGCAATGTAAGGTACTCGGGGACGGATTTAGCGTGATTTCCGCTGGATTTTTCACATTTCTGCAATAATGTACAAAAACACGAAAGTAGACGGAAATAGGGGGAATAGTAGCATAAACTACATAAATAAGCTCTGAAATGCGTGTAAAATGGGGTGTAAAACATCATATTTAAGACACGCATCAAACTTCCCCAAACCAAACCCTTGCTTGTCCCCAAGCAAGAACAATACTCGATCCTAAAACCTAATTGGAACGATTTCAATCTCAGAGCGAAATGCAACTATAAAGCCTAAACCAGTTTAATGCAACAACTAACAATCAATTAGCAATATGAATCATGCAAACGAGTTATGTAGTCGTTAAAAACTGCTGAGCCGTCAACTATAGAGACTTATCATTATGGACTCTCACGGGTCGCTCAAATCACACATAAGCACAGGTGAAAATATGTAAAAGATAGAAAGAATTCATTTTGTAGTGACACTCACCTAACTGCGACCTAAAAGAACATGCCTGCAATCTAATATGAAAATAATCTCTACAACCGTACATATGCATTCCAACCGAACAAATGACCATGACACATGCCGAGGTAAATATGGATATGTGAGGTTTGGGTAAGAAGAGGCTAAACATTTATGGGAATGTGGAGGTATAGGTGATCAAGCTAGTACCCAAACAAAACCATATGACAACATCCAACTTCTTGCTCAAAATTTCAACAATAAACCCGGTGCTAATTATCAAGCACAAATCTCACAATCTCCGAAATAATCAACTCCCCAAAAGATACAAATGCAACATGGGAGCAAAAATCGCCATTAAATAAAGACTTGAATTATGCGAATTGATTTTTTTTCTTTCTCGGGCTTCAGTCGATCGACCAATGAGGCCAGTCGATCGACCGTCCTTTACAGTACAGCATGTGTTTTCTATTTTTCTTTTTTTTCTTTTTTTCTTTTTATTTTTTTTTCTTTCCTTCATTTTTCATCTTCCCAACATCATCTCAAAAGGAGCATTAGCCACCAAAAACAAAGTAAGAATCCCAAGAACATAAACTACTAGCTTGACGAGGGCAGGCTAAGTGTAGGATGTAGTTAACGGGACAAAAAAAGCTATTTTTGGCAATGTGGAGCTTATGGGCAAAATGAATAAAAGGGTGACCTCTTCCACATGTGTCAACTAACCACAAACCGAATGCATACAGGTATTAAGCAGATTAAGTTCATGTTTATGCATATTGATGTAACATGTCTCATAAGGAGTGACTACTCACATCCTAGATGAATTGGTCATGAGTGACACCAGTTATAAGCTCTAAACCTCAGAAATATAAGTAGCTTGCCATAAATTCAAGTCAAGTCTCAAGATTCAGCGAGTAAATTAACGAAAACTCGTAGACTATGCATATATGATTCTACTAATAACATGTTAATTAAGCACGGTTTAGGCATAAACAGATGCAAATTCAATGTCATCATTGAAATACTACCGTTCCGACTCAACCTATATGCTAAAATAAACGTGCATTTTTTTTGAATTTTTGATTTTTTTTTTTTTTTTTTTGGATTTTTGAATTTTGTATATATGAGGGAAAATAAATAACAATGCAAGACAAAATTGTAAACGTGAATGCAAGCAAATGAAATGCAACGCAAAACCTTCCCCAAACCAAATCGCACAATGTCCCCATTGTGCAAAATCATGTAATGAAATAAAAGGAAAACGGGAATTTGCGAAAATTAACTACATAAGACATGAAGTAAGGACTCGGAACTCACAAGACTTTAAGCGCAGCAAAAGGAAACCTCCCCAAACCAGCGTGAGCTAGGAGGTTTCAGTAGCCAGCAGTGCTACCATAAGTGCCTGAAAAGACAGAAAATACCGCGCATAAAACCGAGAAAACAATTTACGAAACGCAAAATTATGTGTAAAATAAAGAAACGGAAGAAAACAGAAACGAAACGGAGAATAAAGTGGAGAAAAGACTCCCTCAACTTCCGCAAATCGATCAAACACAACAGGGGAATGATCGAAAAGAGGTACAGCAGCGCAGGGTGGTCGATCGACCACATCATCCAGTCGATCGACCAGGGTGAACAGGAACAGAAGCTCCTGGAAAACGCAGCTCAGTCGATCGACCATACTGGCCAGTCGATCGACTGGAAGACCTGCTGTAAGTTCTGATTTCTTCGAATTAACTCAATAAATTGAGCTATCAAGGTCTATAAACCTGCAAACACATAGTAACGCGCCCAAAATTGCGCAAAACCCAAAGTAACAGTCTAAAGCATATAAAATCCTAAGCAAACTTATTAAAATTGCGAAGTTTCGCGCACACGAAAAAAAACAATAAATAGTCTTAAAAAGTAATAAAATGTTGTATGAAAAAGCCTTAATCAACTAATAGTTGATCAAGAATGGCCACGGAATGGCCCACTTGCTCGGCTTCTGGCTACAAGAAGTAGCCTCTATAGTGCTCATCTTCTCAGCTGCACTCTTCTCAACTCCAACATCCGCAGCACTCAATGGATCAACATCTCGGACATCTTCCCAATCAATGACCTCCTCTAGCTCGTCAGAATCCAAATCGGACTCCGTCGCTTTGACTGGCTCATCATCGGGCTCCTCATCTGTGCCATAGCTAAGACATCCTAAACCGCCTCTTTGAACGATTGGGTCTTTCACAGCTGGAGCAACATGCGGCTCTTCCTTCCCCAAACCAGCTCCTGCAATATCCAAACCAGAAGAATCGTCCTCCAATTTGCTCCCAATCTGGGGCGGAGGTGTTATAGCAGAAACAGGCATAGAGACAGGCATATCAGGAAGCACAAAATAAGATCTCTTTTCAGAAACCGTATTACAAGTGACTGGCCACATGGGGTCTTTCTTCTTAGCCGTCTGGGCAAAAACAATGGAGTGTTTCCCTACTTTGAAGGTCAAAGTCCCTGAACCAACATCAATAACTGCACCAGCAGTGTGCAGAAATGGTCTACCCAATATGATGGGAATGTGGGCATCCTCGGGCATATCTAGTACAACGAAGTCAACAGGGAAAAAGAACTTTCCTATTTGCACAAGAATGTCTTCTAAGACTCTTATAGGATGGACCACAGATCGATCAGCCATCTGTACTGTCATGTTTGTGACTGCAAACCTAGTCAATTTCAACTTCCTAGCAAGACTCAAGGGCATAGACACTAATACTGGCTCCTTGGTCACACAAGGCCTTCTCAATAGAAAAGGTGCCAATACTACATGGGACTGAAAAACTACCTGGGTCTTCTAGCTTATGAGGTGCAGTATGGGTCAAATAAGAACATGACTCCTCGATTAGTGCGACGAGAATGCACAGTTTCAAGTGACTTCTTCTTAGACAACAGTTGCTTCATAAATTTCATGTAAGCAGGCACTTGATTAACTAACTCAAGAAAAGGAACTTGTACGTTTAAGCTACGAATAACATTTTCAAATTTATTAAACGATACCTGTTCCTTCATCGGCACTAATCTCTCTGGATAAGGGGCTGAAAGAAGTAACTTAGCCCTCTCCTCTAAGTCTCTCATGCCGGCGTCGGTGGATTTAGGCTGAAAATCCACTACCTTCTCCTTGTTGTAGCTTGACCCTTCTTCAGACCGTCTCAAAAATGAACCGTTAATCGTCATCGGGTCATATTTCGAACCGAATCGACCCATCAAAGCATTTGGGTCTTGCCTCAATATTTTCGGAGTAGTCGTACCCCGAAACAAGTGGTCCCTCAAGTTATTTGGCATTGGAGGACGAAAAGACTCACCATCAGCAGCGTTATCAGTCGATCGACCATGTTGGTCAGTCGATCGACTGACTTCTACAGACCGAAGCTATCAGTATCTCGCGGATCGAGTCGATCGACTAGGTATATCGGTCGATCGACCGATATACCTGGTAATCGTCTTTTTCCTTCCACTGTCCGTTCCAGCCTTCTTCTTACTTGGTTCCGCCTCATCTTTTTCAGTGACATCCTCGACCATGGCGGGCCCATCAAGGGTAGACCCACTCCTCAAGGTAATTGCATTTAAGGTCTCCTTTTGATCAGTCTGAGTCGGTAAATGTCCCGGAGCTCGAGTTGTATTCTTGCTAGCCAATTGGGCAATCGGCTCTCCTCAACATTTTCATCCCTACCTCTCTAGCTTGAGACTCTTTCAAAAACAAATTTTTCAATTCGGCAAATTCGGACCCTTGGAACTGTTGCTGCTGCTGAGGGACATATGGAGGCTTTTGATATGGCTGCTGTTGCTTATGAGGGGGCACATAATTCTGCTGCTGCTGCTGCTGTGGAGGTGGAGTCGGATTCAAGACATTTTGGCTACTCCACCTCAAGTTCGGATGGACATTCGGCTCATAATAAGTGTTTGTCTGCCTATAATGTTGAAAGGCGGCAAAGACTCATAGGGATTAGGACAGTTGTCTGAAACATGTCCTTCTCCTCCACATCTCTTGTAGACGAAAAGACCGTCTGAAACAGCATTCACATGATAGATCCCTCCTTTTGAAGCTCCTCCCAACTCGTATTTATCAAATCTCGCCGTAAGAGCCTCTAATGCAGCTACAGAAGGGGATTCAGCACTCCTCCTTTGATTTCCCCTGGAATTTCCATACTCAGCTTTATGGGTGGCTAAGTCATCAATAATTTTCTACCCCTTAGTCTCTCCCACATTCTCCTGGAATCTGCCATTAACTGCTGCATCCAGGATAGCCCTCTGATCGTCATAAAGCCCATTATAGAATCGATTGCATAGGCTCCATTTTTCGAACCCATGGTGCGGAATAGTTCGCACCAGCTTCTTGAAACGGACCCATGCCTCATGAAAGTTCTCATCCGGACCCTGTTTAAAGCTCGTGATCTGAGCTCTAATGGCATTTGTCTTCGAGGCAGAGAAATATTTCTTGTAGAATGCCAGGGCCGCGACTTCCAATCGGTGATCCCGTTAGCGGCTCGATCCAGTCTCTGTACCACTCCCTTGCAGCATCACGAAGAGAGAATATGAACATGATCTCCTTCACCTGTCCTGGTCACACCGGTTGGTGGGGGTATGGAACAACAATAATCAATGAAAGTCTCCATATACTTAGCCGCATCTTCATTTGCGGCTCCCCAAATTGGTTTCTCAACCAAGTTGATATAGGACGGTTTCGGCTCGAATTTTCTCGTCTGTCCTCGGTAATGCGAATCCCTTATAGAGATTCTCAGCGGTCGGCTCAGAGTGACTGGCTATACTCGCTTCTTCAGCCATGTCTGGAGATGTGACAGTCTCAGTTGATGAAGTAGAAACAGGAGATGAAGGTGGATCCTCCTCAAATAAAGCGTTCTCGTAGTAACTAGACAGAGTACTCAGCTCTTCCTCTGTCGGCAATACTCTAGATGATCGTCTCAACTCACGCAAAGTCTTCTCAATCTCAGGATTGAATGGCAGTAATTCACCACCCTGTGACCTGCGCATAAGAAGAAACTACAAGTAGAATATGAGAATAGTTTAAGGAACAGATGTCCCTTAAACTAATAGAAAGTCTAAAAATTTTAAACAATTGCCTCCCCGGCAACGGCGCCAAAATTTGATACTCGTCGTAAAGTGTCAAAAATAATATTTATAATTCCAACTACAACTATAGATAGCGGTAGCAGGGTCGAACCACAGGGAGGCGATGCAATCAATAGTTGTGTGATTTTAGTCTTTAAAGTAACAACTGTGGAGGTTTGATTTGATTTGGTCTATAGCTAAAGACAATAAAAGAAAAGTAAACTAAATGAACGGATGAAAACAAATATTAAAAGGGTGCTAAGATGGTCGGTTCACTATAGTTTCGGCGGCAGTATACTAGGTAGGTCTAAAACAAACACATGAGACGGGAAAATAAGAAGTCCTCTCGGTCCATTCTTACAGGTAGCATCTTTCGATCTCGCTACAGGTCCCTAATATCACTAATACTAACTTTCGTCCTGAAAAGCGACTAAAAGGCTAAATTAACTCATCTTTCGACCTCATTAATCTAGTCGTCTTAATTAGGTAGGCTATCTCCCTTCCCTATCTTTCGATCTTTATTGGGTCGGTCAATTCCTAAACATTCAACTAGTCGCATGCATTCGATTCGTCAAATATAGCAGTTTAATTAATTAAAACGAAGGTAATCTCAGCGTGGCCAGTCGATCGACCAGGGAGCCCAGTCGATCGACCATGGCGCGATTTAGGTCACTATTCTAATGCCGCCTACTTCTACGGATTCCCTACATCCTAGAACAGGGGGTTTAGCCACTCATACTTACGATGAAAACAACAATAAGAATTACGAATAAAGCTACTGAATTCATGATTAAATTTACTAAATAAACAACTAGCATAAAACGATAATTTGGCTTCTGGGAAACTATTCTAGCAATTCTAATCTATGAACAAATAGAGCAATAAAACTGAAATAAGAACAGAAGAATACCGTAAAAGCAGGAAGAAAGATCAAAAACCAAATGCAAAAGTAAATTGTATTGAATGATTAAAACTTTTAATGCCAAACCCTAATTAGTTCCCTAATAACTCGCTCATTATCATGAAAAACAAAAGCTACGTTATATAGGAATATACGTAACACTTATTACTGAAACCTAACTACTATGGGCTTCCTATTTTTCGATCTCTTAATTCACGCAGATTAGCGGCTTGGTCGATCGACCATGAAGGCCAGTCGATCGACTGAGCTATCGCTGAACAGTAGCTTCTATAAGTCGTGGGTTGGTCGATCGACCATGAAGGCCAGTCGATCGACTGGTTTAGCTGATAGTCCGCTTCTAATTCTTCATAAAATTATCTTTCAGGCCTCGAAATGCGCACCAAGCTCGTTCCTTGAGTAAATACTTCACGTCAAATGCAATCCAAGGTACTCGGGGACGGATTTAGCGTGATTTCCGCTGGATTTTTCACATTTCTGCAATAATGTACAAAAACACGAAAGTAGACGGAAATAGGGGGAATAGTAGCATAAACTACATAAATGAGCTCTGAAATGCGTGTAAAATGGGGTGTAAAACATCATATTTAAGACACGCATCAATACACTTGCAAGACGAATATCCCCTTGGCTGCAACAAAAATTAACAGTCTCATTCTTCAGAAGTTTGGCTCCGCAGTGATGGCATATTGACGGTATGGGAAGAACATAAGGTTTTTGGGACGGCCTCTTTGCAAGGCCACTACTACTGCGCGAACTGGACATTCTATATGACGTATATGATATTCCTCCTACTAAAAAACGTATATCTAGAAGTCTTTGTAGCGCCTGCGATAGTCGAAAAAAAATTAGAAGAATTTTTATGTTGGTTATAGCAATAACGTTGGAGTATTAGAGATAAGAAATGACTACAAAGATAATAATAGTTTTTTATTTTTCTATATATATTTTAGGATATTCGCAATTACGGGAAAGTGTTGCTCGACCTCCCTAAGATTGTGCAATCATGAAATGCAACCTCATAACTTTCAGATTTATTTATTAGGCCTCATAACTTTCATAATAAGTGAAATTAAACTCAGTTATCAAAATCTCACGAGAAAATCAAAATGAAAATGGTAATGATTTTTTTGAAAAATACAAAATAACATTTTGAAAAGTAATCGAAAAACTATGTAGGATAAATTAGATTGTAAAAAATTAAAAGTATTTTAATAAAAACAAAAAAGTAAATATTTTTATATATATAGTACAGCTGTTTTATGGTTTTTTTACAATATTTTGTTAGGTAGGTGTGTCAAAATCAGCAGTCGGTATAAAAGTTTTTCACGAAAGAAAATATAAAAAATATAATAAAAAAAAGTATAAAAATTTCAACTTTTGAAAATTTCAAAAAAAAATTACATATAAAATTGTTATTTGGTTTTATTTTTTTTTAAAATGCATAGCTAAATACATATGTAAAAAATATGTGTTTAGTAATTAGTATATAAAACGTATAATTTTATTATCTATCTATCTATATTTATATATAAGTATAATAGAAGAACCACTAAATATTTTTTTTAACACGTGTCACTCTCTTAGATAATATTTTCCCGCTCAACTCTCAACACATCCCTGAAGACTGTAAACCCTACTTTTCTTCCCCATTTTTTCTTATATGCCCGTTTATCATTTCTGTGCCACTCGATTGATTTACATCTTTTACAACCACTTACAGGTAATCTTCTTCTCTGAATTGTTTATTCAATTAATAAATTATTTTCCAAAATTTTACATCCTCATTTCAATTACATCTGCATATTTCCTTAAAGTTTGATCAAACCATGATTATTAGATCTAGGATTTATGGTTTTGTGTTTGCTTAATCATGTAAAACTGGTGATAGTTTTAAAACTCTTTTTTATTTGAAGGATTCAATTAATTTTGCTAATTATTTTAGAGAAATTTACCAAATTATACATTTATATTAACAATTGTTACAGTATTTCATTATCGTCTTTTTTTAGTTTTCATGATAGCTGTACAGTTGTAATCATAAATTTTTTATTGCTCATTGCTTCCCGTTTCAAGGAATTCGTTAATTTTGAAGTTAAATTGAATTTTATTGGATAATAAGTTGGAGTTGTGACGGAACTATCAATCGCACCTTAACATTCACCCACATCTATTAATTTGGCCTAAAGGGTGAATTATATATTCTTTGCTCATGGAATAAAGACATTATTGCAGGTAATTTGCTAGCTACTCCGTATTATTGATTTGTATGTATTTAATTTAACTAGTTGTTCCTCCGCGCGCGATGCGCGCGGAGCCCCAAGGTCCGTTTCCGTCTCTTTTCAAACTATTAAGCGTGTGTATCATTTAGAAAGAATTGTTGTATAGGATTTATGCGATTAATTTGTACCCATTTTAATTATTATTTCACAATATTCATAAAAAAAAGGAAACCAAACCATTCACAAAAATCATAGTTATATAAGGCAAGACTACTTGGGAAAACACATTGTTTATTTATTCGTGAGCAACCATCACAAACGACGCTGAACATGCAAGACGCTTCACTATCAAACACCCACACATAAGAAACATTGATCAGTGCAATACAACTACACTACTCAAAAATAATCCCAAAGCTCTTTGTTGGAACCTATTGCGATACTTCACCTCTAACACATCTCGGTATATCAACAGATGGAGGTAGACACTTTAGGAGTTAAAAGATTACAAGAAATGAATACAATTTTATTAGTAAAACTGAAGAAAAGTAAACAAAGTTGAATAATTAAACTCTTGTGGACAACTGGATAAGTGATGTTAGCCCAATTTATAGGATAAACAAAGTTATAAATGAAAATGTGAAATACTCGCTAAACATTTAGCTAAGAGAAGCACCAACAATTAACGACTAAACTATAATATACTCTGTATAAATGTACAAATTTGAAGAGGGGAAAGGTAGAAATATCAGCTAACCCTAACATCATTTAAAAACTACTACAAGTTGGTCACAAAATCTGATGGGCTTGAATGTAACGTAATTGATGATTGAGCCTAATCTCAACTATGGAGGTAGCATATACAAAGAACGTGGCAGGAACAAGACACACAGTACAAATGTATACACGCATTGACTCATTAGTCCCTAATAATCCAACCCACAATAAATCAAAGACAGCCACTATGATCTTGCATTTCTACGAAGTGGAAAATAAAAGGCTTGGACGTGGATATGGACGCTAGATGTATAGGTGTAGGAGAAACCCCAATTATATTATAACATCAAGCTGCATTTCAAAAACTAAACCAATGTCAGCAAAGAAAACAAATGGCCAAAAAAAGATACTCGGAACCCCAAGTGTACCCATTAATATAAAGCGACAGTACTTCATTATAATGACGTTCTAGAAGCTCCTGCAAAACAATGTACAAACAAATGTGTGCGCCATGGCACTTAAAGTTAGCCATGGGCAGTTCTAGGTTACAACGCATCTAGGGCTTATCTTTGAGTGTTCCGGACAGAGTCGAACCAAGTGCTTCCGATACGAAATGTCACCAAAGGCTCAAACTGTGAGTCAAACCATACAACAATGTGTGATTTTACCCCCAAATTCGGAGCCAGCAGAGGGTTTCCGTACAGCGTATGGCAAAGTGTTGCTAATTCTGGAGTTGCATTGCGTGGTCCAGGTTACAACAATGTGTGATTTTACCCCCAAATTTGTTTTGAAGGTGCCATGTCTTTTTATTGCGCGGATTGAACGTTGAGTTAGAAATTGACTTATTCCCTCTACCCTTCTCTTTTACGACCTACTCCTTTCCCGAACCCTTACCCTTCCCCACACCTCCTCCTCCTTCCCATAACCCATCACTTATGCCTCCTCCTTCTCCTTCTCCTTCTCCTCCCTCTTCGTCTTCTGCCTTCTCCTTACCCTTCCCCTACGCTGCCGCCACCTCCACCAAATCTTGGATATAAAACAGTAGATTATGAAAAGTCAGTTCTGTTACGCTGACAAATGTTAAAATCTCATAAATTTTTCAGAAAAGTTGTGAAATTTCTTACTTTGAATCATGGAAAAGGTTAATGCGTTCTTCGCATTGGCATTCCCTTTCTCCTCCTTGTCCTCCTCCTCCTCCTTCCTTGTCTACTTTCTCTTCCCCTTCCCAGATGCCTCCATCCTCCTACTTCTCCTTCCTCTTCCCCTCCCCCCTCCTCTCCCCTTCCCCTCCCTTATTAGTATCGCGATGTTATTTTTACTCTCTTTACATCGTACATGTACATAACTTCAGAGGCCCAAACCCCTAAACATTTCCGTCCCCAAAATTAAATTATGTTTTCTAGCTACACCAATAGATGAACTACAAATCCTACCCCTAAATAAGTCGGTGTATGGTAAATGTGTGCATATCAACTCATTCATAGCGAGAATAGAATGCAAGGAGATTATGGAGATCAAAGTCGGAGTATAGCTAGCACCTACTTCTACACAAACAAACAGATTAGAAACCCAATAATCAGTTCAATATCTAATTACGTCAATGCGCTCTACAACACCAATAGCTAATAAAAGCACAATCAAATACAATTCTCACACATTGGACATTGAAAACTGCTACTCATTCCGTTAAATAAATGATTGGATGATATGAGCAAATTTAGAACCTGCACCCTTCTAAAACGCCAAAATTGGAACCTCCATATAAAAATACATCCAGCATTTACATCTGAACTTTGCCACTAAGGTCATACACATTAACCCAAAAATCTCCTTGATCTAAACATGTCATGAATTCCATACCAAACTCCCCAAAACAGGTTCCAACAACAAACAAACAAACATAGCGTTACCCCAAAATTATTCCCCTAATAAATTTAAACTAAACTCAAACAGGTATGTATCAAAATCAAACAAAACCAAGAAATGAGTAAGCACAACGCCCTTATCCATCAACATCTGACGATCTCTTGATAAGAATATTGACAATAGTGTAGCAAGCAAGGAGGAATAACTATGGAATGAAAATAATGTGCACATGGTAAACAATGCTCTGAGTAATTACCACTGTCCTGAGGATGCAGCCAGAACAATCCTGTAGATGGGTCATAGTAATATCCCGAACTGTTGGTGTAATAATACCTGGAGAAAGACATTACATAATCATAATTATATAAGCAGGTGGTATCAATGATAGACTCTTGAGTTTTTATTTATTACTCCGCCTAATTTTCATAGGTGAATAAAGTGAGAACAATATGAAACAGCAAAAAGAAATTCATATTGGCGACTAATTTACCCAATCTTTTCCTAAGGAACAATGAATAAACAAGAAGACCCAGAAGACAAGAACAGAAATAGTATGTTGTAAAAGAAAGTACCCAAAGAAGAACAAAAATAGTATATTGTCAAAGGAAATACCCAGAAGCTTCATCATATACATAGTCGCCTTGCCCTACCAAGATCGAGGTCATCGAGGTAAAACAGTAATTATAAATCAAGAGAAAGCCAAAATAACATGTTCAGGTGACACAAAAAAACACGGGCATTGAATATACCTCCTAAATCTTGGCTTTCCATATAAACTGCCAGCTAACAGACGCAATGATCAGAGAAGAGACACGATGGTGCACTCACAAGTAAAAAGCACAATGGAGTATAAACAAACCTAAGATAAGTCAATAAGCAAACCTGAACAATCAAGCACAACCCCTGCATAGATGCTAAAGCAGAACCATGCCATTCAGATCCGACCAAAAAAAAAGACAGGTACTGCCTGGAAAGAACGCACAAAGCAGAGTAACGAAGGAGTATTAAAGTAGGGGTGCTTTTGAGATTGATTAAGATAGGATAAGACAACTCATGTATAAACCTAGATTGGAAGATAAAGATATACTGACATACTCCCATCACTGGTTTGACCCATTATCGTTGCTTATGATTTTCTTGTGTTCCACATTTGCCACCCTCACTGGACTGCTATTTCACTTAGCCTGCAAACTGTGAACATCATCAAATGCAGATAAGTGTAGAGTTGTAGTATGAAATACTTTCGACATAATCACTAACTACATTTCTGAATCGACACGTAGATTGCTCAAGTTTTTCTCGACCTTCTGCTTAGCTAGGACAGCCTCGTTTCTCTCCACCTTCTGCTTCTTTGCTCTCAATGCTTTCTCATTCTCAGCATTTCTTTTACCTCAAGACTGCAAAATAAAAATGAAAAATAAAGTTTCAGTAAACATACGACATAAATATATAAATTCCGGAAATAAATAAAGAGCAATCAAAGTCTTGATGACAAAAGCCACAGAACCAAGTAAGATAAAAACGTTAAAATTATCTACCCTTTCACCTATAGTCTACACAACAAAATACCTGATAAAAATATAACCTCAATCACCGCACAGCACATAACAACAATCCCATTCCAAAAATACAACCTCGATTCAAAATATAAGTCATTCTCACACTTAAAAGACAGTCCCAAAAAGGGCGACCTACAAACGAAGGTAGTTATTCTATGGCGCAAATTTAGTAGGAAAAAACCTAAAAACATGGGATAAATTTGAAAATAGGGAACGGTAGAATCGAGTGTAAATTGAAAAAATAATTTGTAGATAAGCGCAAATTGAATTGAGATACACACATACACTTTCATAATTTCAGAAAGTGGAAAAATAGAGAGATTGTTTACCTCAATCTGAACAATTCAAAGAGGTAGAGGAGGTTCCTCTAACTTAATCGCTTGTAAAGATGAACTCACTGGTGCTCCTCCGGCTGTTTCTACCTTCACCAATCAACAAAAAATCGATACATATAAATATTTCTCAAATGAAGTTCATTTATTCTAAAAAACATACATAGAAATAATGCAAAATGTATCAAAAAAATAAACCTAATTCTAAATCAATAGAACATACAAAAAATGCCGCCTCACCTAGAAATAATGCAAAATTCAATAACTAATTGTAGAAAGGAGAATAAAAATTAGATTACCGATTACACTTACCGATATAGTTGTAACCTGCACCAAGAAGTTCAGATCTACAACCTCTTTTAAGTTTGTGTGGAGATAACATGATTAATTGTAGAAAGTATAATAAAAATTAGGTTAAGTTATGAAGTTATGAGGAGAGATTGAAGGAAGAAATGAAGTGGAGAAAGGAAATGAACAGCAGACAAAAGAAGAAAGCCAAAGAGGAATCACTAGTAGAATTATACCCTACAATGGCGGTTGTAATAACCCTACAGTGGCGGTTTCCTAGCGACGTGATTGCTGGGGTCATATTTTTTTCGTGTCGGTTGTAAAACCGCCACTATAGGGTTACCTATGGTGTCGGTTTTGATTCCAGAACCGCCACTATAGGGGTTACCTATGGTGTCGGTTTTAAAGTAAGAATAGACATATTAGGAGTAAGCTATGGTGTCAGTTCCAATTTAAGAACTGCCACTATACTTTTTTTTTTAAAAAAAAAAAATCGCTAGCGGAATTTTGACAGCACCTCCTTATAAATTTGACAATATCCGAGTATGAATATAACTATTAACGGAACAATACCTGCATAATATTGCAATAAACTACTGCAATAAAATGTTTCATACAATGTCATAGAAACACCCTTACATCTCATCTAACACAACAATAGTATCAATGTATACCAACAACACTCAACGTGTATATCCTCGTCAACAATTCAAGCTAGGCAAGCAACAATTAAGATCCAATAATCTAATATAAACACATGTTCTCTAAACATTTTGTAGCCCACACCTCTTTAACTTCATTCATATCCTCAAGTGCCATGGTTGAATCTGCAATAAACTAGACTTAACAAAATAAGTTATAAGAAAAATATTATTGAACAGAAAATAAATAAACTATTATAAGAATATCAAGAACAGAACCATTGAACATTTACTTCTAATCAGTAAATCTTGAACAGGCATCTAAGTCGGTGATACTTAAAACATGATCATTTTTTGTTTAATAGTACTTGTATCGTGTTGTGTCGGCTAGACGGTCTAACAACCAAAGTAATTTTTGATTAATTGAGGTTCTTAAACTAATACTCGTGTAAATCATTAGTATTATTGAAATTATGATCAAGCAAGCCTTTTATCTTCGAGGAACAATAATAATTTTTCATGTATGAAGTCATCTTATGATGAATTAGTGAATTACTGTGGAGTTCATTTAGCACGACTATAAATTAGCTAAGAGTCAATTTATTCTGTAACACCAAAGCATCATTAGATATTAACCCGAGCTAGGCAAGCAACAATTAAGATTCCAAGACGTTCCATGATTACCTGTTGTTTGGACTTGGATATTAACCAGAGGTTCAGAAGGATGAGGAATGTTGTAGCCACAAAATGAAACCCTCAAAGACTACAAGTTAACACCAAAGCATCATTAGATATTGTATAAAACTTCACGAACAGGCAGGATCAGAGAACAGAGAACATAGAACAAAAACCAACATTGCATATCACAAAATTTCACAAGTTGCCAAGCAACTTATACTCCCCCATCTAGTTTCAAAAATCAAGAAAACAACTTTTGTTAATCAAAAGGTGCGTAACTGCCTATATTGCCTCCTGGTAACCACAGTAATATCCCATTATCTGAATTCGTTGGCGACAATGTATCCTCAAGTAAAAAGAGGGACCAGGTTTGACCTTGTATCCTCAAGTTCATAATTTTACCTTAGAAACCAGCAAAAACACTAATTTTAAGCAGAATACATCTTAAGTTTACTTGTTTCTTAGATGTCAGGGAGGACGGACCTAACCAAAAAATGAAGAGAGCAGGGTACGATAGAGCAGAAAAACCTGAATGCCTGGTTCATCAGTCGATTGCTCTATGCATCTATCACTGGTGAGGCGGTGAATAAAGATTAGCTTAATATCTCCTGGCAAAAACAACAAAAGCACGAAGTTAATATATCTTTTAAGGTGCTTTGTCATGCAGACTACAAAAGAAAGCTAATATATCTTTTGCTCTTTCAATTTCAATTACAACTACACCCACTCCTTCTACACAGTAATTAGTAGCTTCTGTTTCCCCAGAAGATCGACCGTGCTGTTGATTTACTCATTGATATGAGCAGTCAAAGATCTTACAACATGCCAAGTGATAACAATTGCAAAAAAAATTGATAGTTTAAACAATCAATAATTCTTGCTAAGTGATAATGATTGCAAAACAATTGCAAAATACCAATTTTCTTTTACTCCCTCTGCCCAATTTCAGCTTAACGACCACATACAGAAGCTTAAAAATCAACATATAATCACAGATAAGCAATTCAGTAAATACTTCACAGTTTAAATCCCTTCTCATATACTTCCTTTGCCCCAATTAATTCTTTACCTTTTCACTTTCCTGAGCCGGAATTTAAAGAAAAAGTAAACAAATGACCGGAACGAAAAATAATTGAAAGTCCGCATCTTCGTCAAATTAAAAACACCCAACTACAAAAAGTGAATCTTTGTACTTGTAAATAGTAAATAATAGTACAGAACATAAAAATAAAGGAAAAAAAACCTGGATTAGTGGAATTAGGAGGAGGTGATTAGGTTGCCATTAATCTTAAGATTGACTTAATGCATCAAATTAACAACAAACTCACTTAATACAATAATTGAATTAAAATTAATAAGTGAAAGAACAATTAAGAGGAAACCCAAATTATGGAAGTTCCTGGGATACGAAGTTTAGATGGAGTGTAATACAGAAGAGAAAGAAAATGGGTGATGAAGTGGTAAGGCGTACCTTCAATAACTCTTGCTAATTAATTGATAACAATTGCAAAACAATTGCAAAATCCCAATTGCAACAAACTAAATTTATAGATAATATATGTTGATAAGTAGTAACGGGTACCTTTATATTGATGTTGTAGCTATGACCGAGGCGTTGAGAGCAAAGAAAACGAGGGCAGAGACGTCTTGAGCACAGAGGTGGGAACGCGATGTGTAACAAAGGCGGTTGCAGTGGTAGTGGTGGCATGAGCAATTTGCAAAGGCGGTTGTTTTCGTGGGTATTGACGGAGAAAAATAAGGACAGCCTATTAGTATCTATAGGTAACTGGTGGTGGGCGGTGGCGAGGCGTGGATACTGACGGCGGGGGGGCGGGGGGCGACGGCGCATATAGTGGTGGTCGACGGGAGGCGGCATATGTAATGGTTATTGGAATGGTCAGATGGCTTGTGGTTTAGGGTTTGTGAGAGGCAAAATTAAAGTCAGTAGGTAATGTGATAGCAAGGTCTGGTCTTGATATGTCGTTTAAAATATGTCGATTGTACTTAAAACCGCCATAAAACACTTATGGTAGCGGTTTTTGATGAATAAGCGTTCCTATATATCATTATCTTTAGTGTCATTATTAATGTCGGTTATACAAATAACTGCCACAAATTATCTGTGGTGGCGGTTATGACTTAGAACCGCCACAAATAATTTATTTTATTGTGACGGTTCTTTTTTAAAACCGCCACAATAGACTTCCTATAGCATAAAAAATTCTTTCCCGCCAAATTTTTTTGCCTTTTGTGTCGTTTTCTATTAGAACCGCCACGATAGCGGCGACACGATAGGGGGTTTTTCTACTAGTGAATAAACAAACGAAAAAAAAGAAGAAAGAGGAAAGTAGGTTGCACTGTTCAGCACATGATTGGCACGGGAACACTGCTCTACTGTTCTCATTTTTGCAAGTTCATACATTTAGAGGGTTTTAGATAAAAAACATACATAGAAATAATGCAAAATGTATCAAAAAAATAAACCTAATTCTAAATCAATAGAACATACAAAAAATGCCGCCTCACCTAGAAATAATGCAAAATTCAATAACTAATTGTAGAAAGGAGAATAAAAATTAGATTACCGATTACACTTACCGATATAGTTGTAACCTGCACCAAGAAGTTCAGATCTACAACCTCTTTTAAGTTTGTGTGGAGATAACATGATTAATTGTAGAAAGTATAATAAAAATTAGGTTAAGTTATGAAGTTATGAGGAGAGATTGAAGGAAGAAATGAAGTGGAGAAAGGAAATGAACAGCAGACAAAAGAAGAAAGCCAAAGAGGAATAAACAAACGAAAAAAAAAGAAGAAAGAGGAAAGTAGGTTGCACTGTTCAGCACATGATTGGCACGGGAACACTGCTCTACTGTTCTCATTTTTGCAAGTTCATACATTTAGAGGGTTTTAGATATTTGTATTTTGTACTTATATGTAACTGTTGATTCTTGTGGTTAATTGAGACTTTTGATATTTTTAATGGGCTGAATCTATTGAATCACAAATTCACAAGTGATGGATTTTTTCCACAAAGTATCTATAAATATTATTAAAAGTCTAGACATTAAATGCCATGTAGACAAATGTGACATGACAATAATTAATTGTGACATGGCAAAATATAGTCCACGTGGAATTACTAGCATAGTAATACACATGAAAAAAAAATTATCAATTCCACATTTAAAAGTTACTCTCATAATTAATGGTAAAAAACTAAATTTAGATAATTTTAATTTCATAGGATAATTTTTAAATCACTCTCATGCAAAGTGAGTTTAATAATAATAATAATCTATAAATATAGCTAAAAAGTAATCAAACTATCAACCATCAACTATATGTCTTATTTTAATTTCATAAGATAATTTATAAACCACTCTCATGCAAACCTTTTACATTACATTTCTCCTTGCTCCATATTTATGTATGTAAAATCAATAACTCTATAATCTAAATACAAAATATATGTATCTAACTTAAAGGCATGCTAAATTAACTATCATAATCTACATGTCATATCTATACAATAATATAAAAAGGCTACCTTGAGCATATGTATAAGACATGCGACATCGTAGAATCACTAAGAAACTTTCATTTGATAATATGTGACTAATTAATAATATTCATTCATATAATTAAGATAGAATACCTATTATCGCGTTTATGACCCCATATTCATCTCTAACTCTTCATTTTCTCTTTAACTCTTTCTTTTCCTTTTTGATGATTCCTTTCTCCTCTTAAAATTTAACTCCTTATTTAATGCTAAGTTAATATAAGTAAAGTTTTTAAAATAAGCACTTTTATTTTTGGGAGCTGATATTGCCACGACAGTTTTCAACTGGTCCACTGGTATTTCAACTCATTGACTAAAATGCCCTTGTCTATCTTTACTTTTATTAAATGGACCCACCTTCTCAAACGCTGTAAACTTTACCAATCTTTTCTGCTCCTCTTTCACCCATAAGGAAAAAAGCCTTACTGTATTATCTCCATCATCATCTCTCCAAATCCCATCACCTATCTTCTCCATTTCTTCGGTTCCATGGCTTGATTTCTAAGTTATGAATCTTTAATCTTTTTATTTTCACTTAATAATTTTTAGATCAGTAACTTTATTAGCATATCTTGATCACTAAATGAGGGATTTAGGATTCCCTCCACACATATCATGTACTAATGAAAATCCAATTCAAATTGGAATTTCAGATTCCCTAGACAATACTTATTCTTATTGTCAGTCCATAGCTTAATTTTCGAAGCGGGTCTTCAAGGGGATTCTAGGCTAAGGTATTTCGACATAAAATGGAACTAGGCGCGGTGGTTGCTGATTTGGGTCCGCCTGAACCGGTGGTGACGATCGCAGGCGCATCTTTTGGGGTGCTTCCGGCGGTTGCAGATGCATCATTGGTTGATCGTACTGGTGGGTAGCTCGAATTAGCAGTTGGCTGTGCGATTTGAGGAGCTCCGATGTTAGGTTTTTTAAATGACAAAGATGGCTGTGAATTGGATTATTGGTGGGTAATTGGTAATTATGGTGATGTATAAATGATGGGTAAAGTGAATGGAGGAGGTTAGGATATGTTAATTAATCTAATAATGAAGGCAGTAGGTGTGACTTAGATGGAAATTGACGACTTGGCTATTAAGCCAACATTTTGGTCGATGTGTACTCAAAATGACGAAGATATTCCAAGTAGCGGGAGTGTTGGCGATTTTTGTGAAGTCAATTACCAAGGTGATTTAGTGCTCAAGATATACCAATAAAGTTACTGATTTAATAATTATCAAGTGATGATAGAAAATATTAAAGATTCATACCTTAAGAATCAAGCCATGGAACCTAAAGAAATGGAGAAGATGATGCTGGAATGTGGAGAGACGATGACGATGGCAGGGGGTGCTGGGCCCATCTTTTAATTAGAGTAAAGATAAATAAGGTTATTTTAGTCAATAAATACAAAAAACCAGTGGAGCAGTTGAAAAGAGTCGTGGCAATAACAGCTCCCTTATTTTTTATCCTCTTTTTCTAACCTTTTGGCATATTCATATGTTATTGAAATTTTCCATTGCATATAATTTTTATTAATCATTTGCATTTGTGAAAAAAATAAAGTTATATCATACATAAGATTTGTTTTTTCTTTGGTATTGTTTAAATAACTTTTATTGATGTCAATTTGTATTTCTCACCTTGATTTATTTTTGCAGATGGAATGGTACAATTTTCTTATTATTGCAAAGTTGGATTGTGCAGTTAATAACGTTATACAAAAGGTATATTCTACGAGTTTTGTTTGTGTAATTTATATAAGCTTATTGTAAAATGCACGGTTTTTTGTAATTTATCCACTAATATCGCTTTGTGATAGATTTATTTTATACTATCTTTATGTAAACCCTCTTACAAGATTAATTGAATTGTCGTTAAATGTATGTTTGTTTCTTATTCTATTTTTGTAGGTGATGCTTTCTTTGTCTTCTCATAATATTAACATAGTGTGTTAAAAAAAAACTACATGGGAAATGTGTAGGCAATAGAAGGATTTAGTTGAACAAAAACTTGACATCCGTCCTTGAACCATGTTCTAATGATATTAAAACTTATTTGGTACGTAATTGTCTCACTTGTTATAAAAACAAAACATTTTTAGTTTTTAATTAGAATTTAGAGGATCTTAGTAAATTGTTTTTTTATAACTATGTTTTTGTAAAAAAAAATACAATATAGTTAAAAGGCTACTTAAAACATCTAATTTTAATTCACATGTCATTTTTATATTGATTAATATTAAGGCTACATCAGACTTATTTATTTAAATTCTTTATAAGATTTACTAATATTTTTTGATAGAAATCATAATACCGATCACGATTTAAATTATAAAAATTAATTAACAATTTACTCTCATCATTTAAATCGTACAAATTGTCCATCTAACTCTTCATTAACCATAGAGATAGTAGTTAAAAAGTCTTATATGTAGTAAATAAAAAGTCTAATAATTTGGATTATAAAGCTACTAATAATATGTTTTAGTGGAAACCATAAGATCATGTACTACGGAGTAAATTACAAAAAATAAATTAAGAATTTACTCTCAGTATTTAAAATTTAAATCGTAAAATTTATCCATATAATTCCTCATTAATAATAAAGATAGTACCTAAAAGGTCTTATATGTGGTAAATGAAAAATCCAATAACTTGGATTATAAAGCTTCACAATTTCTCATATTGTTACTTTTGATTTATTTCAAAACCATCTTAAATATTGTAATTAGCACACTTGCGAAAAAGTGAAAAATAAGGTGTATATGTGCATGTGATTCAAACGTTCATAGTCTTCTTAAAAGTAATCAATATTTCTATCTTTAAGATTTTAAAATTTTAAACGTTTACCAAGTTGTATAGTTAGTTTTGTAATTAAGATGATGCTTATTTAATTTTAATTTTAACTATCTCAATTTGCAGATTATTGATTGTGATGAGGCTCTTAAAAAATGGAGATTACATGTTTGGATCTAAATGTAAAAACGAAAACATATTTTTTACTCTTTTAGTTGGCTTACAAAGCATTACCATTCATCATCAGCGAGATTCTCTATTTTACATGTATATTTCTGATAAAAAGTATAGATTTTAAGGAAAAGTTAAATTAATAGTATCTATTTAATTTTCTTAAAAAAACCTATCAAATATGTAACTGCAATCTTGGATTGCTTTGTTTATCGACCTAACGACGCAGTCGTTTTTAGCTTAATTATTTATGACGTACAACATAAATACATAAAAATAACAAATTTGTAAAAAATTTAAACAAATATTTATTGTTATAAAATTATCTACATTAAATTGGTGACTACAAAATATTCATGAATAATATTAACATGTATTAAAATATATGAAAATAAAATTCAAATTAAAACTTCTATCTATATTACTATGATCATGAAAAATAATGTAAAAGAAGCAAATATTTACAAATGTTTGGTTTATAGCTTATTCGCGATAAAAAAAAATATTTTATATTTTAGTTAAAGATGGACTTCAACAAAAGCAAATAAATAGGACAAATAGAACAAGTCCGCGATTTTCGCAGGTACAAAACTAGTCTATAATTAAAAAGTAAGCCAAACTATCTACCATCATCTGAATGTCATATTTTAAATTTTATAATATAATTTCTAAACCACTCTTATGCAAAGTGGATTTTGTAAAAAAAACAAAAAAAAAATAAGAATATGAATAAATCAAATCTTTTACATTCCATTTCTCCTTTCCTAATGAGAAAAATCTATAACTCAATAATCTAAATATAAAATATATAAATCTAATTAAAATGCAAGCAAAACTAACTATCATCATTTACATGTCATAATTTAATTACATAATAAGACAACATCTTAAATAATGCTCCTGTAAAGTGGATCTTGTAAAAAAATAAATTATAACAATAATAATAATCAAGCAAAATTTATACATTCCATTTCTCTTTATTCCTTATTAATGTTTATATTGAATTTCCTAATAATGAAAAATGATGCTCAAAAGTCGTGAACCTTGATTCATATTTATACCTATATTAATTTTGATAATAATGAAAAAAGGATGCTCAAAAGTCATAAAACGCATCCTTAATTCTTTATATATTTTTGATGGAAGACAAAATTTATAAGCCCAATTTTTTCTTATCTCTATTATCAGTAGAACTAAATGTATCATTAAACTTTCCTATTATTCTATTAACATCAAGTCAAGTGTATTAAGGTTTTAAATTATTAACTAATTTATTTACTTTTTATGTAAGTTCCACTGGGTTATAAAATGTTCATCACATTTTCAATTTCATCGATTGTGTTTGTTTTGTTCTCATTTAGGGGATATCAAGATTTGTGGTATTGAGCTATTCAAAGATAATATACTTACATCTCTACGACTTCATTCTCATTCCTTTTTTCTTTCACTGTTTAAGAGGAAACTTAAGTTAACAACGATAATATTTTATAAAACAAATTTCACTATTTTGTTGGTTAATTCAGACTAATTATTGAGTTACTTTTTTTATTATAGGGTCGATTCGTTGGAAAAAGAAGACTATATGAAGAAGTAAAATACTAGGATAGCTTAAATAACTATATATTGGAGACTAACTACAAGATTGACGACGTCAACGTGAATGACTAATAGTTTTTTTTTTTCAAATGTATATTTTATTTTGGTATTTGTTTGTTTTTTTTTAATCATTTTACCTTCGAAAAAATAGCAATATTCATCTACTTTGGCTTATTTAATTTATCGACTTTGATCTTTATGTTAACATGTAAATGCCCGTAATCTTAGTACGTAATCAATGATGAATTATTCATAAGGTGAGCTTACTATATGTTTTGATATTTAATAAAATTCCAATTACTAAAAACACTAGAAACATCACACTCAAAACAAAACATCCCGTGAATTTCACGGGCCACAAAACTAGTTTGTTTTTAAGAACTCTGGAAAAAAATTTGTATGCCCAGGGCAATGTCAATGTTGCTGCAAGGTATTATTTTCTTTCAAGTTGCGTATCCCGGTTGATTTTGAAGTTTGAACCTTGGTTGTTACTCTTAAGTATCGACTTTCTACATGACATAAGGTATATGGAGACGTAATGTACAACCAAGCTCTTTAACCCATATATCTACTCTCTACATCCCATTCATTTGTTTACCTATTAAACAAATGATTGAGACGGATGAAATATAACTTAAGCTCTTAGAAACCTAACATTGTCTTTTGATGATGGTTTTATTTTGGGTGATGTAGAAATATGTTCTCCTGAGTTAGTTTATGTTGGCAAGTTGTTTAAGGATAAAAATACTAGTCCATAGATAATTAATTAGTTGTGCTATGGACGAGGAATAGTTATGGTTTTAGACATTTGATGTCCTAGCGCATTACATATATGTTGTTATTTATTTATATTGGTCTCTAATTTCATATAATTATATTTTTTTTTTAATCATGGGAATATACATTATTCTTAAATCTATTAAGTATACACTTGGTACTGGTCCTTCTCTTTCGCTTATTCCTAGCTTGATAATGATATTTGGGAATCCATCATGACGTCAGATTTTGGCATCTAATTAAAGAGCTTAATTCTAATAATTCCAAATTATTCAACGGGGATTTGGATTCCTTATATTGTAGGATAAAAAATCTTTTAAAGTGGCTTATTACTGTCGGCATTGTCAACCTACCAACTTCATGTTAGCTTCTCAATACTACTTATATTAGTGGAGTTCTACCTTCTACAACGAATTGTTTCTTAACTTGAAGTAGGCGTATGTGTATATTACATAATTGCTTAAGAAAAATAATCACAGAACTTGGTTCACATAAAGTTGGATGATACACAATCGACAAATAGGTATGGTTTCTGTGTTAATTGGTGCTTGGTGAGTAAACACATAACTCTTGAATGTACTTACAATTATACACGTATAATTTTGGTTGTTTCTTTAGTGTTTAGGAGCTACAGCCTACAAATGGTACAAAAAGTGTTATTTTGTGGGAGTACCATATTTAATGAGTTAAATCATATTTCTTATATATTGGTATGATCATTACTTTCAGATCGATCAAGGAGAAAACCCAGGAAAGTTCCTACATTAAACAGGCTTTAAGAAGATTTCAATGGTTATTAGATGGTGGCATTAACCATCTTTATTGTGATTAAGGCTTCGTCATGAACTCATGGCGTCACAATTAAAGAACATACTATTTGATGGCGGTGACTGATATATCTTAGACGCAGATTAATTTCGTTCTAATAAGGGAATGTCGTTGATCGTATGGTGTTTTTGCATTTAGAGTTGTTACTTCGAGTTGTTACAGAACTTGAAAGTTTAGATGAATTACTCAAAACTGTTGACGAGAAATGTATATCGAAACTGTTGACAAGAAATGTATATATAATTTTTGTTAATGCTTATGTAATTATGTGAAATGATTCAATGATGAACTTTATTAATTTGAATTTTATTGGATAAACTTATATCTAGCTATCATAGCTCACCCCAATGAGCAATCAGAATTCTGCAAGTCGGGCCACAATTTCCGTAAATAAGAAATTAGAAAATAGAGTGAGAAATTTAAGAAAGCCCCAAGCCTCTCGGTTTTGCTAAGGAGTAACATAACAATTTTAAAACATAATCTATATACATATTATGCATGTCCGTGCAATTTTGCACGGGTCCTAAGCTAGTTATTATACGTATACATGTTGATATATTATTTCGATATAATGAGATTTTGTCGATATTTTAAATTGGGTTTGATTTTGGCTTATGTGAAACTTATGGAGTCAATTTACTTAAATTGGAAATTGTAAGGATTGATTGCACAATAGCACAAAATTATGGGGGTGAAGCACAACTTTTCAATTCAGAAACTTCTTGTGCAAACATAGGTGTAATGGCTATGTGGGTCGAAATATGGAAGAGGTTTCGGTACATACTACTTTACTAACACGCTTTTACGATTTTATCTTATACTATACCTTGTTATTTTGGCGTCAATAAATAACTAAAATCTTTGATGAGTGCCTGGAATGGATCTTCAATTTTGCTGGCTAAATGGTTTTGTAATGTTTTTAATGCTAGTTGGTGTCTCTCTCTTATAATCTATTCTTGCCAACTTCACCTTGTACAACCATATGTATTAAAATTGACAGTTCAGTATTTTCCAGACTGAAAAAGCAGTTTTTTTTCTTCTTCTTTACAATAGAGTTGGAAATTATAAGCTCGAATTAAACCTGGTTGCGATTAATCTCAGTTCGACGTCTTGTAGTTGGTCTTTTTTGGTTGTGTGACTAAATTTGCGATTTCTGTCGTAATATATTACTAACACTTCACATCATCACTCTTTGATTCTGAATTTTCTTAACAGAAGCGATGTATGAAGTACTTCCCCGTCTCAATGAAATTGAATTTGGCAGTGGTGTGATAGATGAGCTTTTGTTTGTTGACTTACCTCGTGAGCGTCGGTTTGTTAATGGAATAATGATGTTGGAGTATGGAATAGCTATATAAAAATACATATATTTAAATATTATATAGTTTGAATTGTAGGTAAAAAATGGCTGCTGCAATTTTGTTTGATGACTATTGGACAATCAGTAGAGAAAACTTTATAAAAGAAAAAATAACAAAAATTGCAGAAAAATATATAGAAGTCTTAACAGTAAAAATAAACAAAATATATATGAAAATATAAATATGGTGAACAGTTTTGAAATAAATTAAAGTAGAATAATATTAGGAACTGAAAGATCAGAATATCTTTACAAATAAGTAAGAGGTTTTCGAAAAACAAAAACGAAAACATATAACGGTATATAAGAAAGAGTAAATTCATAAACCGTGTATTAAATAAATAAACAATTATTTTATAAAGTAGTCATCAAGAAAAAGATAATTTTAAAAAATCAAATAGAAGGAGAAAAGAGAATTTGCATATTTTAAAACGATTTATCTAGGTATAAAAATAATAAATCGAGAAGTGTACTGTGACACCCCCATACTCCAAGTGCCTTACCAGGACCACTCAGGTATAGGAACGTCACCATCTTGGTTACCCGAGGCAATGATAATCAAAAGACAATAAAGAAACGTACTTTAAAAGTAAATATAGTTTAAGTGATTACATGTTCAAAACCAAAACTGATAAAAAGAAATACAAGTTCTAAAAACTGTCTACTATCAAAAATACTATAAAGTGTCAGACACAACAGAAGACTTCTAAACTGCAACGTGGCGACTCATCCCAGCTATCCCATATGCATCGTCTCATACCTGCTCAATAACTGCTCACCACCCCCGAATGGATCACCACAGTTTTCAAAACATTTAAACGGAGTCAGTACTAATCACACAATACAATCACAATAAGACAAGTATCAAAACAGCTCAATCGTCACATCAACCCGAACTCCATCATCAACTCCTCAATCCTGACTACACACTAAAGTGTGTAGCCCCCGCCAGAGCACCCATCGCAACAGGTTACTCCTCGCCGCCAGTGGGGGACCGCAGCCGTTCCCACCTAAGCCCCGCTCATCTCCATCGAGCGATAAACCCAAATCCATTAATGTGCACATCCCTTCTATGGCGGGTTCCACAGAAAGCGAATCATGGGCGTGAAGCCACTCCCGCAAGTGACTCCACTCAGCCAGGGACGCACCCCAAGAACACAGACAGATACAATCAACAACAATCAACAATGACAAAATCCAACAACCGTCACAATACCAATATGATACTTTTCACAACAATCACAATCAAACACCAAACCACATTATGTGACTAATACTGAGTAGGGAAACCCTACCTGGAATGCAAACACACAAAGACGATCTTAGCAAATTGCCTCAAAATCTCTCCTCTACGAATCCTCCTCCTAACACATAATCATACAATTACTAACAACACAACTAATCACAAAAACCCTCAATCCCATAAATTAGGGTTTAAACAAAGTCAATCAAACGCTATAAAATTGGTATGTAGGACTTACCCTTGACGCAAGGATCACAGGGACACAAAGAACAACGAAATCCGACCTATCAAGCTCCGGGATTTGCCAATAACGCGGATGAAGAGAACAACGTAGTTTGAAATCTCCTTTGAGTGAATTAGGTTTATGAAAAGTGTTTACGGAAGAAGACGACATAAAATATATACTAATCCGCGTTATTAACAAAACCCGTCAAAACATTACCCGTTAACCGACTTACTCGATCGAGTAACTAACGTACTCGATCGAGTGCCACTTACTCGATCGAGTACCTGGGCTACTCGATCGAGTACCCTACAGGCAGAATACTGTTTCTTAAAACAAAACACCCTTACTCGACAGAGTAAGGCCCACTCGATAGAGTACCCAGAGACTCATAAAACCGTAGTATTACAGTCTTCCCTCCTTAAAAAGAACTTCATCCCCGAAGTTCAACCTATACATGAAAACAAACATAGTAACACGATCAAGACACAACAACGCAATTAAGGACTCAAAACAAAACTCCAACCTACAAAACATGAACTCGTAACACCAATTCCACCAACTATTCCTATCTCCACAACATTGCTCACAATGTCATATCCACCACATTATATCTCTCTCGACACTAACTCCATACATACCAACTACCGTCCACAAATGTTGTTAACGCTGCTAGCTCCGTAACATATCATCCACTAGAAAATCCAATATCAAGATACTCATAACATTAAACGGAATGTTACATTCTACCACCCTTAAAAGGAACTTCATCCTCGAAGTTTACTCACACTCATAACCTCATCATCCAACTGTCAACACTATCGAACTCATAAACATTACACTACTACAATCACGTCCATGACCTTTAATAAAATCAATCACAACAAATATCCATCATTTATGCTACACCAACACTCTACTTCCAATTATACTACGACATGCACAACCCTCAAACACTCTTTGTCGCATCCTACTCCTCTCAAGATACATGTTACGTCCTCGTAACTCTCTAATACTAAATCCTTTGTCATACTTCCCAAAATCCTCATCATCATCGCATGTGAAAGGTAACCGCCTATAATCTAAACACTCACCATTCCTATATCCTTAGCGCTCTTACTTAAACAGCTCTCGTGCCTCAATTCATTCGGCACACCACCTAACCTATACCACAAAATCCTTAGCTTAACCAAAATTTCAATTCTTTCACATTACCGCAACACGACAAACCTCTCTATATAAACTATATAAAACTCCTATGGCCAAAAGCCTAACTCACGATCCACACTTGTTACGTACACTCACACTAGATCCTCAAGTTCTTTTCTTTCATTACCGCAAAACTCATACAAAACTTTACATAAAACTAACTCCCAACACCCTATACTCATTGTCTCAACAAAAGATTATGAATCACCTGCAGCTTTCAGATCAGTACAACACATGTTCCACAAATTGCTTACCACGACTATGTCTATCGATGCCTCATCTTAAAACAAGATCAAAATTATCAGAATAACCTCTCACCACTGTGTCCCATCAACAGAATATCACTATGCCATGACAACCACGGAAACATACACAACTCTCTTCCATATCATACTCTACCCTCACTCCCAAGCTGAAACTAACAAGAAACATCAACAAACAAAACAACAGTCTATATGTTCAACCGAAACTCACAAGGAACAGCAGCAAACTAAACAACAATCTATGTATAACTGGTATGTACTTTCGAAAACTCGTATCATAATCATCTCGCCTACTCCACCACAACCGGTGACGGCATCATAACACCGTCACCAACAGCTGCACCACAACGCGAAAATACCCGCATCACAACACGAAGTACCGTGCCCGGATCACCACCCGAGGCACCACAACCACACCGATAGACATCACAACTTACACAATCCCATAAACACTGACTCAGCATAATTTGTCGGGCAAGAAAAACTTACTCAAATCCACTTCACTAAATCACAACGCAACATATTATATGAATTAAACAGGTAATAACCTCATGAATATCATCCCCTTACCATATCACGGAAGAACATATATCATGAATACATACAAGATTACAAGTATAACCAGTCATGCCAGATCACTCAAATTATTACCTTTCTAAACGTCATTCCACTAGGTTACCGTATTTAATATATATTACAGAACATTCAGATAACAGCTTTATAACTATCACACCATACCACTTCCCGTGAGGTCAGAACCTCACACAAACATTTATATACATATTAGACCCGTAATGACATCCAACCAGTCAATCCTGATCACGTAAGTTACCACCTGGTAAAGGTTACCTCTCGCCCGAGCTTAACTCGTATGCCCCTCATAACACATTATCCCATTTGCATAACCATCACCTCCTGCCAAATATAACCATGCAACTAATACTCAACTACTGGCACCCGCCTCATCTATCCACATCTTATACTTCCTCCCAAACGTACATATCAACCCTGCCTCTACAAAATCAACCTCTTCAGAATTGCTATCTTTCTTTTCTATCATCACCCTTACCACTAGTGACAACACCACAATACCCCCACTGCTCGTATAACAAACCTTTTACACCCATCCCTAAGCATCACGGTTTCTTTCCTATCTTTCGTTAACATCCCAAATAACGAACATCAAATCCATCAACAAAATTACCTCAACACTATTCCCAATTCCATCCCGTATCATGTAAATTCTTCACCAAGCTTTTTACTTTCCTTAATTCCTCGAAACACATGATTAATATGTCGTCCTGGAACTCCTATATAACCATTAACTAACATCCTCATGATAGTATCACACATCTCGACGATTCATTACTTCTATATCACATAACTCTGGTCAACATTTTTTCAACTTACTTTTATCCTTCTTATCTCTTTACACTCGACAATACCAAATAATAGTTCAATTCCTTATTAGTTCTATCTAACTCTTTAGTGCTCCGGTTACCTTCTCATTGCTCCAAAACTCAAATCCCATTATTTCTTATCGATATCATCTCACTCTTTCTGACCCTGGATCCTCTCTTATCTTGCTATCACTCACAGCTATCACCAATCAGTCCAGACCATCTCATGTTATCACTCACACTGATCACCCATCACCATTTTTTTTTTTTGAATTCCCAAAACTCTTTTCATACCATTACTTGTCCAAGGAAATCACACATTGGTTTCACCTCTTGATAATACAAATTTCCAAACTCACTCGCTATCTGCAAACCCACATCGCTGCATAACTCAATCTAAGCTCTTTATACACCATTTCTTTCCATTTACCTATAACGACCTTTCCATTATATATATTCTTAACCAACCAAGTCATAACTACCTCCCTTCATAATCCTGAAACATCCAAAGTTACCACGTACAATTCGCATCTCTCATTTCAATCTTTTCATTCTCACGTTCCATAAACTTACATCACCCCTTGCCCACATTCACTTACTTTTACATTACTCAGCAGACAATCATATCACTCATCTCACCTCACAAAACATGCTCCATGCCTTAATAAGCCTTACCAATATTCCTTTTCTTTTCCACTACCTATCACAACCGCATATAACTCATGTCCTCCCCACCGAACTCATACTCACCACAGGTGCCACTCCTTACATCACAAGATTGGGTAACTTACGCATCAGGACCAACACATACGTAAAACAATGCATAAAGAAGCCAAAGAACACCTTTGAATTAAACATAATATGTAACGAAGTCAAAAGATAAGCATATGACCCAAAACAGGGGTCACTAGATCGAGTACAGGCCACTCGATCGAGTGAGTGACTTACTCGATCGAGTAGGTGAAGGTCAGAAGCACGTAAAACAAATTACCAGGGCTACTCGATCGAGTAAGGGCTACTAGATCGAGTAACAAGAGGTGCACTCGATCGAGTGAGGGCCACTCAATCGAGTACCCTACGCATTTCTCAGCACTGTCCAGTTTTCGTAAAACAACCATAACTCACTCATTTCTTGGTCGTTTTGGGCGTGTGACCTATCGTTAGAATCGTAAAAGAACAAGCTATCACCTCCAATTGGAATCATATTAAAATAATTTATGCATCTCAAGTTATAACAGTTTAAAGACAACTTTGATGTAATCAGACGACATAACTATTCGATTTTTACTTCCAAACAACTTAAACAACAACAAGGTAAACAAAAACAACTCAATACTCATAAAACCAGTATCCCTAACCACATGTTACTATTTACAAAAGCCAAACAACAACTTCCATCATCCACATACAGTATTCAACTTACCACTCATGTAATGCCCACATGCTTTTATTCTATAACTTTACATAAAAACAATGACAATATATATAACATAAAATTCTCATTCATGTGTTACTAACATATCAACATTATAAAAATCCACTTCAGTCATATAAACATGCTTAAATCATGAAATCATATTTTTAAGCAACATTATCCATCATCCATCATACACTTTATCTAACGCATGCATATAGTATATAGCTTTATTATATAACTTTACGGAACAAAATCATGCATAACCATATCACATCGCCTAATCTCATGTTACTAAGATTGCCACATTATAAATAATTCATCCTGCAATACATTATTCATCACATATTATCATATATGAACTACTTCCTTTTTCCACCACATCCTTCATCATTCTCATATACTTTTCCAACAATTCCAATGAACATTGTAAACCAACTATCATTCAACATGCTTTCAACCAACAACATACAAAATCACACTGATTCAAGCCACACATCACTATATAGGTACACAATTCATAAAATAAACACATAGCGATCCCGACTCATATCCCATGGTGACCGGTTCAAAATTGTAGGGCAAGTTCGCGACTTTAGGACGTCTCCCAAGTCTTTGCAGTAGCTCCTAAAATTCCTACCCGGGTTCATTTTAGTTTGACTCCCTATGTTCATTGGGTTCATTGGTTACAGGTTTCAAGATCGTCACTCTGATACCACTTTGTGACACCCTCTACTCCAAGTGCCTTACCAGGACCACTCAGGTATAGGAACGTCACCATCTCGGTTACCCGAGGCAATGATAATCAAAAGACAATAAAGAAACCTATTTAAAAGTAAATATAGTTTAAGTGATTACATGTTCAAAACCAAAACTGATAAAAAGAAATACAAGTTCTCAAAACTGTCTACTATCAAAAAAACTATAAAGTGTCATACACAGCGAAAGACTTCTAAACTGCAACGTGGCGACTCATCCCAGCTATCCCATACGCATCGTCTCATACCTGCTCAATAACTGCTCACCACCTCCGAATGGATCACCACAGTTTTCAAAACATTTAAACGGGGTCAGTACTAATCACACAATACAATCACAATAAGACAAGTATCAAAACAGCTCAATCGTCACATCAACCCGAACTCCATCATCAAATCCTCAATACTGACTACACACTAAAGTGTGTAGCCCTGCCAGAGCACCCATCGCAACAGGTTACTCCTCGCCGCCAGTGGGGGACCGCAGCCGCTCCCACCTAAGCCCCTCTCATCTCCATCGAGCGATAAACCCAAATCCATTAATGTGCACATCCCTTCTATGGCGGGTTCCACAGAAGGCGAATCATGGGCGTGAAGCCACTCCCGCAAGTGACTCCACTCAGCCAGGGACGCACCCCGAAGAACACAGACAGATACAATCAACAACAATCAACAATGATAAAATACAACAACCGTCACAATACCAATATGATACTTTTCACAACAATCACAATCAAACACCAAACCACATTATGTGACTAATACTGAGTAGGGAAACCCTACCTGGAATGCAAACACACAGCAGACGATTGTAGATACCTCATTTCTGCACCTCTCGCAAACCACCCGGTGATGATTGGGCCGCATGTTTGGTACGCGGAACGATTTGTGACAATTCGTGAGATTATCGTCAAGTGATTGCTCAAATATTAATGTCTACCTCTTAGTTGTCATCTACGTCCCGATACGGTCGTTTTGACAGTAATTAGAGTACATTCGGAGTCCGGGCCTAAAACCGTCTCCATTTTCTGTCAACCGTTAAATCCCGAGTCAGAATGTTCTGGAATGTTCCGGATGTTTCTATTCCATATTTCATAAATTTTATCTTTTAGTCAACAATTTCCCGTAATATTCACAAAAGATATTAAGGAAAACCGAATTATTTCCGTCCTACCATAACTCAAACACGGAAATCTTTCTTCTGCAGGAGGAAACCCCTTGGGAATAGACGCGCCAGTCTTTGCGCGCTCTTCCAAGAGACGCATGGTCGCTGCGCCTCTTCCAAGAGACGCAGTGGGCTGCGCCTCTTCCCAGCCCTTTCTCGCGTATTTCTCGTATCTTTTCATATCTTTCCGAGATTCACTTCCAAAGAGTCTCCGAAACCCTAATTCCTTCACGTGATTAGTATAAATAGGAGCCTTCGCTCCTCATATTTCTCACGCGAGTGTCCGCCCTTCTCTTCTCCCTCCAGCAGTAGTCCAGGCCCGACAGCACCAGGAGAAGTCCCCTTCTTCATCAGCTCCGGACGAACCATGGCCCTCATAAAGCGGATGAGGACCGCAAAACCAAGATGACCCGGTCCCAACGCCCTAAGGAACTCGGTCGAAAAGGAAGGGAAGAAGCTTCGTCGACACTCTCTCGCCCTTGTCTCCGAGGTAAATCGAAGACAAACCACCACGAGAGCCACGACGAGCCCTCCGCTCACCAGACAGGGGAGGAGGAGCCGTCTCCCTCCCGTCAATCGTCACCGGTGGGGTCTTCCCATAAAGTAGTCTCGAACGTAAGAACGGGTATCAAACCCGATCAGAACCCTTCGGCGACAAGTTCCAGCCGATCAATCTCCTCGCCTCGGCCGAATCCGCCCACATGGCGCTCTCCGCCACACCACCTCCTCGGTCCCACACGGCACCCGGAAATCATGCCGTAGTCCTCCCGAGTGACTCCCACCTCACCAAAAGGCATGTGGAACGTGGAAGTCGTATCCCAGAATCGGTCCAAGAAAGCGCGGACCAGGCTAAGGTTAGCCCGCAACTTCCTCTTCGCGATGTCCCTCCAGACCTGAACCAAAGGACCGAACGCTCCACGCTCGATCATGGCCCTCTCCTCCGCCGACAGCCGCTCGTAGTGCTCCATCGCTGTCGTGTAACCCGAGAACGACCTGATGTTCCCGACCTCCTATTGTGATTTGAAATAAAGCTATCTTTAGTTTTGAAGGAAATTTGAAAGAAATTTGAACAAATGAATGAAAGAGGATGAGTAATGAGTAGTGAATTCCTATTTACCAAACTCTTCACCGTCTTATAGGACAGGTGACCCTCTGCAGCCCACACCAGGTGTCTGCTCTCCCAAGTCTCAGCCCACGCAGGAGCTCCTCTCAGTTGACGACCTCCTCGTCCGACGTTGGCCCGTCTCGGGGCCTCCTCCTCCTCGACGGCCTCATCCTCGTGAAACTTGTCCCCAGCAGCCATCACCGCAGCGGTGAAGGCCTGCTCTAAAGCCTCCTCGACGGTAGCAGCGTCGATCTCCATGGGAGCTCTCCCAGAAGTAGAAGCCTCATCACCTGCAACATTAAAGCAAATTTAGGCCGCGTCACGTGACGACAAGCCTTGGTTAAAGGATTTTCGAGCCTTCAAAGCCCTGAAACCGATCTTTTCTTGCCATTCTTGGCCATATTCCCACCAACCCGATCACTCATGTGGTAATTTGGGTCAAGTCAAGCCTAATTCGAAACCTAGTTCCGGGTTCGAGTCGAAATTTCGGCAGCAATTCGTTATAATGGCGATTATGCCCTAGAAAAGTGTCCTGAAAAAGCCGTCACAAACCAAAATTCCGAAATGGTAGAAAGTTTACCCATCATTCAAGGATCCCAAATATCAAGTTTCATCGCAAATGGGCATTCCTAAGGCTATTTTCGAAGCAATTTACGGTTCAGCTGTAAAGCCGTCTCAAATTTCACTCAAAGGCTCAAGACTTGATGAAAATTCGAAACAAATACATGGTTATGTTCCTAATATTACCTACTATCCATTTCTAACGTCAATTTGACAAGGCAAATGCGTTTGGGGGAAAAGCCCCAAAATTTCGATCAAAAGGGTCATAAACCCTAGATTTTTCGGCTCAAAATTGGACAAATGTAGAAGATTAATGCAAGATTGAGACACATACCTCGATTAGTCATGTTTAATGCAAGCTTTTGGATCAAACCTTGGCGGAAATGGTGAAGATTTGAGAGAGAAATGAGTGAATTGTGTTTCGAGCAAATGAAACAATCCCTTTGATTCTTCGCGTTTTTTACGCAGAAAAGCCACTTTGGGGAACAGACGCAGCTGGCGCTGCGCCTCTTCCAAGAGATGCAGCTCTTGCTGCGCCTCTTCCTTTTGTTCCCTCCATACGGATTTTCAAAAATTCGTTATGAGTTCGTTATTTGTGGGCCCATCTTTGGTGCGCCTCTTCCCCGATGTTATGTTACTCTTTTGGTCCGTTTGACGATTTTCTTTCGTTCCGGCCCGTATTTCCAAGCCCGCCGCAGATTGTCGCACGATCATTTGTTCCTTCACAAAATTCGACACACCTTCATTATGTCTCCAAGCGAGAGTAAGTGGATATACTTTCCCTCCCATGACAAGAAGAATAATTCCCAATCATGTCTCCAGCGAGAGTAAGCGGACGTACTGTCCCTCTCAAGACATGAGGATTAACATCAACCCAAGCAGTTTCCCCTCAGCAGTTCCCGCCTGTGTCCTGCTACTCGCAATTATTTCCCGAAGACTACCCAAGCAGTTTTCTCTCAGCAGCTCCCGCCTGTGTCCTACTATTCGCAATATTTCTTGTTTCCCCGCGGAGTGCGACAAAGGCGTTATTCTCCAGAAGTTTCCAAACCCAAAGCCTTCTTTCTTAGGTTCGTAAACCCGAAATTAGGATTTTTTAACTATAGGATCCCAATCCCTTTTAGGTTCATGAGCCTTCAAGTTCCCAAACCAATAGAGTTCCTATACCCAAGCTTTAGTCACCCTTAAGTTGAACTTACTTTAGGCCTCCTTCCCATCGATGCTTTCCTTTAGGGCTCCACACCCTAGCACAATCCTTATATATCCTTTAGGTCTTACCCTTAGCTCCCATGCTTAACCTTAGCTCCTACGCAACTCTGGAAGCATCTCGAGAAGAAGTCCCAGGTATGGTCTCTTCTTATGGCCTGGCGAGCCTCCTTACGTAGTCTAATGGACTTTAAACGACCCTCCCCGATAGTTGGCAGACTCTAAAATGTTCCCGACGACAGGTCCTTGGTTCAGACCCCTTGAACCGCCTCGCGTTGCCATAGTCGTCAGGTTGTAATCTTTGATTGACCTGATGGCTATACTTTGAATTTCGCCTTGTCCAAGCCTCATTCAAAGTGGGGGCTCTGTAGATACCTCATTTCTGCACCTCTTGCAAACCACCCGGTGATGATTGGGCCGCATGTTTGGTACGCGGAACGATTTGTGACAATTCGTGAGATTATCGTCAAGTGATTGCTCAAATATTAATGTCTACCTTTTAGTTGTCATCTACGTCCCGATACAGTCGTTTTGACAGTAATTAGAGTACATTCGGAGTCCGGGCCTAAAACCGTCTCCATTTTCTGTCAACCGTTAAATCCCGAGTCAGAATGTTCTGGAATGTTCCGGATGTTTCTATTCCATATTTCATAAATTTTATCTTTTAGTTAACAATTTTCCATAATATTCACATAAGATATTAAGGAAAACCGAATTATTTCCGTCCTACCATAACTCAAACACGGAAATCTTTCTTCTGCAGGAGGAAACCCCTTGGGAATAGACGCAGCAGGTGCTGCGCCTCTTCCAAGAGACGCGGTGGCTGCTGCGCCTCTTCCCAGGCCCTTTTCTGCGTATTTCTCGTATCTTTTTCATATCTTTCCGAGATTCACTTCCAAAGAGTCTCCGAAACCCTAATTCCTTCACGTGATTAGTATAAATAGGAGCCTTCGCTCCTCATATTTCTCACGCGAGTGTCCGCCCTTCTCTTCTCCCTTTGCATTCTATACTTTGTTCTTACTTTTTGGCGTCTACGTGCTTGAACTTTCGACCACGTAAGCTCGGATCCTTCTGAGTACCAGCCTCCCCGTTTGCATGACCGACCAATTTGACCAACTACACATCAATCAACTTAATTAACTTAATCGTTTTCCTCTTACGAGGGCACTTTCTTTGCATTCGCGTCGAGCATCACTAATCGATATCTTAGTCCTTCTCGTTTCGTCAACATGTAAGTCTGAGGGTGTAATCTCTCTTTTTATTTATTGTATTTTATTTATTGTATAATCAATTGTAAGGTTTACGTAGAAAATACCATTAAAACCGATTTCTAAAAATATGCTTTAAAACCTCTTTTTTACGGATTTCCAGTAGATAACCGTCGAGAAAGGACGCAAAGAATCGCCGCGCCTCTTTCAAGAAGCGCGATTCTGCTGCGCCTCTTCGTGAGGCTGCCGCAGTTCCTGCTTCCTTTCTTCTTCGTTCGTCCTCTGTTATTCGTCCCCAAAATCCTTTTTTTTTTGTTTCGTTTGTGTGTTAATTCTTCATCATAGCATGATAATCTCATATGTATATCACAATCATCATCATTAATATGTTTTAATTATCATAAATCCGACTTAAATCCCTTATAATCCAATATTTGCGGGTTTTCGTCATTAAATTCAATTCCGGGTTGTAGAGATTCAATTCATCCATATTGGGTTTCTGGAATTCGTCTTTGATATAGTTTTCACCTGTCTTTCGTTGTATTCGTCGCATATTCGTCATTAATCCATCATATCTAACCTAATTAATTGAATTAATTTGTTTCACTCATTAATATTTTTCACTTCTATCATTAATCCATCTTATGTTAATTCGTTTAATTCCGTCTCATTCATGTTTTACTGTTTTAATGACCCATTCATATATTAAATAACATGTTAATCACTTTCATCCGAGTAAATATCATCAATCGATCATTAAATTCACCAATTAACATTAACGGCTTGCAATTACGACTTCACGGCCCGACCGAGCCAAGGAATGTAGACGCAGGCGTCTGCTGCGCCTATTCCAAAGGACGCAGCTCTGTTGCGCCTGTTCCTGGCTGAGTTGTGTCCCTGAACTCCGTTTCTGCCCGACCTAGTGTAATTAGTTTACATATTAATTAACTATTAACCGTAATATCACGCTAATTCCTGTTCGTTAATTCATTTCTTTTATTCTTTTATTCTTTTTCTCAAACTATCCGTTTTAAAGGTATTTTCGACATAAATCGCCTATTCCAATGTAATTAATGTAATTTTTATTATTGTAATTCATAATTATTGTATTTCTTTTATTGTTTGTATGTTTTCACATGTAATCAACATTAAATCCTACTTCGACCCAATTGTATGCTAACTAATTGTCAACCGACTTAGTATTAATTCTCACATGTTAGGATTAAAACTTGGATGTTGCATCGCATGCATATAGCCGACGATATATCAAGTACGAATAACTTCCCTAATCATTAGTAGAGGCCGCTATCGAGGCGGGCGGGATTAGGTGTTCGATCAAAAGAGCTTCCTAATACGTACCCTCACCCCTTACTCCAGATCTCCGTGAACACCCGTGTTCATTGGCATCCACGAGAGTCATTCTAGACATAGAATGCTAAGGGTAACGATTGCTTAGTGTTCATGTCTCTACTTTGTGTCTTGACATGACACGAGGTATTCGAACGGTTCCAATTTCCCATAAAAATTGGTGGCGACTCCATACAAAAATGCAAACGCTTGTTCACCAAGCGCCCCCATGGCCCATTGTCCACAGTTTGGCGACTCCGCTGGGGATAATACACTTACGTGTAGCCAAAAGGGTGAAACTTGAACAAGTTTAGGGAATAGTTTGTACAAGACAATTGTCGGTTTTCATAACTCGGTCTTCCTAGACCGTTTCATTTGGCCTTCCTAGGCCCAACCCAACCCATTCGACCAATCGTCCCGTCTAAACGGTCCTAATTCTTATTTGGTCCTAAGGATGGATAGCGATTGACGTCATCCATACCATGATGCTTACTCTTGTTTGTATCATGGGCCTTCACTACTTGAGGAAATGGACTAGGAATCGGCCTTACTCTTGTTTGGCACGAGCCTCTCCACAGACTTCGGGTTTGATGGTTCGGTATGGCAACCCACCCTTTAAATCAAAACCTTTTTAAATGCACTCAGCATCCCGTTATAATGCTTGTATAAATGTGTATACCTTACGTGATCACCACTTCTAAGCAAAACCATGACGATTTTTCAAAAATCAAAACCCATTTTCAAACAAAATTTCGAAATAGACTCTTAATTAGCGCAAAATCCGGTCAAAACTCTGTTCGTTTGTCGTGTCAAAATTCGGGCCACAAGCCCATTTCAAAACCTCACTTCGAGTCCACTCCTACAACTACACTATAGTTGGCTAGGACACACATTTTCAAAAAAACCCTGTCTTTCTTCAAAGTTCAC